>NC_139761.1:37688101-40245601 GCF_965231275.1 Zosterops lateralis
ACTCCCCTTTAAACCCTAACAACAACAATTCTATTGTGGGAATTATACCAGATATGGAAGCTTATTTATAATCTTGTGATGGCTGTGCCTAGAACCCTTTCCTAATAGATTAAAAAAATCTAGTGGTTGTCCATGTCCTGCTGTAGTAGGCTTAGAGAGAGGCCATTAAAGGGAGATGTAGAAATCCAATTTAGTTTTATTTCTCTGGGGAACTCAGCATCTTAACATTGACTGACTGCTCTAACCAGTTATCCTGAAGGGGAGTGGTAGGCTCCTTATTTTCTTAACATCACAAGAAATTACAGAATCACAGAATCAGTAGGCTGGGAGAGATCTTCAAGATGACTGAGTCCAACACATGCCCTAACACCTCGACTAAACCGTGGCACCCAATTGCCACATCCAGTCTTTAAATACATCCAGGGATGGTGACTCCACCTCCCTGGGCAGACCATTCCAGTACTTTATCACTCTTTCTGTAAAAAACTTTTATGTAATATCCAACCTGTATTTCCCTGAATTGGTGCTGAGGTGTTGGTTTATGCAGCACATACCACAGGCTGTGAATTAGGTTTCCTGTTTGTTATTGTCCATGGCAGCAAGGAGCTTGTCTGTATATTCTTTTAGACTTAAAAAACAGTTTACCTTGATCTAGGCACTTAAGAAATTAATAAGGGCTCATCTTTGTCTACAAAGCATCTCTGCTTGTGCTTCTCTCACCTGTTCCTGTCTTCTTTTCTCACTCTCTGACTGAAGGTGGAGGTGGCGGCTGGCAAGATGAGAGTCTGCTTCCTCAGGCTGGGAAGTCCCTCCTGGAGGGTGGAGAAGGAGGTCAAGCTTGTCCCCAAGCACTAGCCAAGCTCCAGTGGACCACCTCTGGGTGGTTTTGGTGGAGGAGGAGGAGCTTGTACTTCTGGGGGAGGAGGTGGAGGGTACAGAGGTAAGCCTGCTGGGGCAACAGTCATGGTGACTAATTTTGTATCCTTCAGAGCACCTGCAGGTCAGGGACAGTGCTCTTAGTGCCAAAATGCATGGCTGCAGGAGGTAAGGCAGAAATACTTCAAGCTGAATAGTATGAAACCCATCCTGCTCTCCATCACCTCTCTATAACTGCGGAAATCAAGGATATAAAAGTGTTCCAATGTGATTTAATGTTTGGAAGGGTGTGGATGAATCACCACTTCACCCATTCCCAAGTTACCCATGGAAAATGTTTCCATTTCTTTTTTCTGTTCAAAACAAATTCATTTTACCTTGCTGAACTGAGAAACTTACATAAGATAAAGTCACTTCACTAATAATGGTACTGGCTGGGTTAAGTGAGGGTTTGACATTACATGATCCAATATCACTGGAAGGTTGCAGAGTGACCTGACCCCAGGTAATAATGAATGCAACCCTTCAGAGACATCACATATTTTGCAGCATGCAGCACTGATCAGCTAGCCACACTCTTCTCTCCTTAGGGGGACATGCTTCTGACAGTGATGATATCACAGCTGATGGGCAGGATGGCATCTCTTTTGTGAACCCCATAGGAGAGATCTTCTTGCATCCCTTGGCAGGTACAACATGGTTCTTATTCTCATTTCTTTTCTTTCCTCCTTTTTCCTTCTTCTTATTTTTTTTTTCTCCTCCCTCTTCTCCTGTCTCTGTTTTTTATTCATTTCATTAAAGCTTATTTCATGCTCCAGGTCAGATCTTTAGCTGTGGTCATTTCTTTAAATATTTCCATAGTGCTCTGGGACCTTTTTTCTCTCAATCTCTGAACCAGGAGAGACACCAGTCATCAGGTTCAACCGCACATCCTCAGTCCCCGACTTTTCCAGGTCAATTCACTTCAAGGCCTCTCTGTTTGCTTAAGGAACCAAATATCCTCTTCCCTACTGATCCCCATCAGGCTTCTGACATGTCCACCCTGTGTTGGACTATCTGCTCTCTTGCAGTGAAGGAGAGAAGTTGTAGGTACCTGCTGGGTTTTGTTTTGTTGTTTTTATACCTTACTGGAACAAGATAGAAAAAACTTAACTAAGCCCACTTGTTGTGTCTGATTCCTTGTTCAGCCATGGAGAGTCATGGTGAGGTGGAGGTTCAGATCTATCTTAACTGTAGCCACTGCCACTCAGACAACTGCAAGCGGGACCCTGACACCAACCTGCCAGTCTGCCAGTGTGAGATGGGGGCTGTGCTGGCCAACGACAATGTCACCTGCACTGGTAAGTTAAGAAGTTTTAGCCTCATTGGATAACATCTCTATTCTTTATATTATATATCCTTATGGCTTTTTTGATGTTCAGTTCCCAAGTTACAGCTAGTGGATCAGGGGACAAGGTGTTGTGAGAAATGTCAATCAAATATAGGACTGAAAATTCCTGCTGACCTTTGTTTACATGCTGAGCTGC
Source organism: Zosterops lateralis (assembly GCF_965231275.1). NCBI lineage: Eukaryota > Metazoa > Chordata > Aves > Passeriformes > Zosteropidae > Zosterops > Zosterops lateralis. The sequence goes on from NC_139761.1 coordinate 37,690,504, forward strand.
ATCTCTGCCACCATCTCCAACACTCACATTTGGATTAGGCAGGAGGTAAAATATCTGTAAAAAGATGTGCTGTGAATTTCCTGAATGGGCTCAGTGTGTCAGATATTGAAGCATAAATACCTCTCCCGGATAACGTACCACCTACTGCTGAGTTATTTAAGCCACAAATTGCTTCCTTCCACAGCAGTTTCCCACTGTGCCTGTCAGCTGATGCCTTGTACTCACAGTTATTTCCTCTTAGAGCTCCAAAACAGCAAGACTAGAAATTTTCAACTCATGAGTACTGATGTTACCCATTTATAGAAAACTGAAGAATGGATAAAAAAATCTGTCTTTTATCAGTTTTGCTCTATCTTCACAATGATTTTTAAATTATTTAGGTACTTTTTTAACTTTCAAGGCTATAGAGGGATTTGCTGTAATTTTTATAAGATGCTCTGACCATGCTCTCTGTACTGTTTTCTGAATTATAAGCAACATTCAGAGGGATGCTTTACATTAGTTCTTTTTGTTTTCTGATTAATGCACCTGTATTTTTATTCTTCTAGTGCCCCAGGGTCCTATACCAGTGGAACAGCTGCCTCTCCCCCTCCTCTTAGCTGTGGTTTCTGTGATCGTGGTGCTTGGAATGATCCTCACTTGTGGCAGCCTGTCTATCAGTAAGATACACTTCTTATCATCCTTTGTCCTGGCTTTTTCCAGTTAAATTAGACAGAAGGAGACCACCTGGCCATGTGCCACTGCTTTCAGTACTTGGAGCCAAAGTGTTGTGGTCTCCCAACACTTGTGGATTGGAGGAACAGGGAAGAAGAAGTGATAGAAAACATCACCACCCACAGTTAGTACAAGCAAGTCCCAAAAGGCAATGACTGCTCTTCCCTGGTATTTGTCCCAGAACAAAAGAGCCAGGAAAGCCTTCTTAGCAGGTGTAGCAGCCACTGAAATAATGGATGAAATCACAACCTGTAATTAAATTTATAATTCATTCAGGGAGATGGTTTGATTTTAGGACTTAATGTCAACAAGATGTCTTGTGGAGCGCTCTTCCTCAGCCAATGCACAGAGCAGCATAGGAAACCTAAGTTGTTCCCAGGTGATTAGGTGCCTCCACTAATAACACTGTTTGCATATCCAGTACTAAATCACCAAAGACTGTGAAGAAGAGCACGATACTGGCAAGCCAGAGATGTTTCTGGACCATTTATAATTATGGGATTGGTGTCATTCTGTTCTGTGTGGCCAGCATTATCTTTTCTGTCCAGTTGTAGATCTTGTTTGTGCATTTTTATTCATCTCTCCACCCACAGTTTATCACCTGAAGAAGCAGCAGCTAGAAGGATCCAGAGCAAGACTGCAGAGCCCAGAATATAAACTGAGCAAAATCCGTACATCTGTCATCATGACTGATTACAACCCCAACTACTGCTTTGCGGGGAAGGCCGCCACTCTGAGCGAGCTGAAGGAGATCCCACGGAAGAACATCTCTCTGCTTCGGTGAGAAAACAGGGGCTACCTCTCTGCCTAACTCCAAAGCACCCACTCCAAGTCAGCCAAAATACAACAGATGTGATACTTGCTATGTTCTCTAAGAAAATTTGATTTCATAAAATTCTCAAGCAGAAGTGTAAGATCATGAGTCTCCTGTTCCCTGTTCCCACATACAGGTATTTCACCTCTACTGTGATTGTCTTTTTATTGCACTTGCCTCCTGGCAGTAGCTCTCTTCCAAATGTATAGCAGTATGTCTGTTTCAGCATTTCCTATCACAAGGAAATTTCCTTTCACAAGGAGATACATGCTAGTTTGCTCTTCAACTCCATACCATCCATATGATACCAATCAAAGTTATATAAACTTTAGGAAGAACCATTTGATCATTCTTATGTCTTACACCATCTCCTGAAGACATCAGTCTGAAGCTACCTTATTCTATTGTTTTCCATTTTTCTCATCTTGCTTTTGCCATATTTGGTGATACATCCTAGGACTGAGCAGGCCTATTTTTTGCCCACAACCATCAAGGATCCAACATCCCTTTTTTAGTGACAGTGACAGAAAATACTGATAAGCTATTTTCAGAAGCTTTGAGATGAAAACAAAACTCAGTTTTTTATTTGTCTTAGACTGGATGAAGAGAAGAACTTGGCCAACATTGGATCCAAGGACATATAACATCTGTTCCCTCTCTTCTTTTCTTGCAGAGCACTAGGACATGGTGCATTTGGTGAGGTTTATGAGGGAACTGTGGTAGGCATTGCAGGGGACCCCAACCCTCTACAAGTGGCTATCAAGGTCAGTACCCACAAATTTCTTATACAGCAATAATTACCTATTATTTTATCACTATTCCAGCTGAAAATTCACATTGATCATATACATAATGGCGTATCCATACATGTAATGCAGGCTTGGACACATTGCTGCATCCAGGCATTGTCAGCTTTGATTTGAGTGCTTTCTCTTAAGTTTTTCACATGATACATTTAAAAATCTATGTTGTTTCTCAGTGACTTCCCTTTATGCTGAGAGTAGTGTTTTTCTACTGTATGTGAAATTTTCAGGTAGTCTCTTGACATTGCACAGTGTTAGAGATGCTGTTGTGAATATATGTTGCAATATCACGCTAATTTCCTATGTCATTAATGGCAAGAGATGACAGGATGATTTCCTCTGAAATCACTGCCATCGCCTCAGGTTTTGTCAGTTACTCATCTCTGAAGTTAAGGATGCTCATAGTGTGCTTCTGTTATTTTTTAAGCTTGTGACTCAGAGAACCAAATCTGTCTCTATGAGATCAGCTCAAGAACATAGCCTTCATTAATAAAAAGAAGTTCTACTGTTACTCATGCTGTCTTTCATGTCATGAACTTCCCTGTGCCACTGCACAAATGTCGATGAAAACCCAGGACGGACACTAATAAGCAGTTTGAACTGCCCAACTCAGTTTCACTATCCAGACTGGAAGAAGCACCAGAGCACAGGGGCCAACAGAAGTAGATCAGCATGTTGTTCATTTGTGGTAATCCAGTTTATTGTATCAGCAGAAGATGTTGTCCAAATCTGCTGGCAGGAAGGAAAGCTATAGGGGCGTGTGACACAAGTATTTAAATCAAGTGGCTGTATGTGTCATACAACATGCAAGCACGTGCTGCATTGTTGCCACAAAGAAAGGGGAGGATAAATAACAATTGTCCTTTTTTAGATCTTCTACATCTCTAAGTCCCCACTTAATATTTTTCTTGATGTGTACCTGAAGCTATTTTTACTCCAGGATTGTGCATAGAGTTCAATTCAAACAAAAAAAAAATTCTTGAAGTAGGTCACTGGTTTCCTCTTCTGACTTTAACTAGCAAATGGGTCACATGCAGTGCAATAAACTAAGCTCTGAAAGGATGAGCCCCTGCTCCTAGGTTCCTGAGGTGATTTATATGTTACATACTCATTTCTTCTTTTCCTTTTTTCTCTGGTGGTCACAAAAATATTCTCAATTCTTTGGTGGGATGGCCCTTACTGCCTTTACCTCTCAACAGACCCTACCAGAAGTCTGCTCTGAGCAGGATGAGATGGATTTCCTGATGGAAGCATTGATTATCAGGTATAGTTTAAGGGGCTTTTTACTGATGGTGAGAAGGGGGAAAAATAGTACCACAGGTAATCATAGAATAATTTATTCCCTTGCCTGTGTTCAGAAAAGAAGTTTGTCTTATTTTTCACCAGATGGCATTTTAGTAGTATATAAGGTACTACTTGTTTATCCCTAACAAGATAACTGAGGTTATTTTGTTGCCTGTCTCTGGTGCTTTAACACTAGTAGGCAATTTGGTTGCACACAGCAGAGAGATGGAGAAGAGAATCAGGACAAGAAGGGTTATGGCTGAGATAAAAACAGTTTAATAGGTAAAGCAAAATCTATGTGAGCAAGCCAAGCAGCATTGAAGAATTCATTCCCTTCTTCCCATGAGCAGGCATGTGTTCAACCATCCCAGGAAAAAGCAGGATGGCATCATGCACAGCAGCTGCTTGGGAAGACAAATGCCAAACTCTAATTGACCCTTTCCCATCCTCCTTCTTCTTTCCCCAGCTTTTATAGCTGAGCATGACACCATACAGTATGGGATGTCCCTTTGGTCAAATGGAGCCAGCTGTCCTGGCTGTGTCCCCTCACAACCTCTTGTCCTCACAGCCTTCTCACTCTGGGGGAGGCATGTGTGTGTGTGTGTGTGTGAAAAACCTTAATGCTGTGTCAGCACTGCTCAGCAGGAGCTAAAATATCAATGTGTTATCAACACTGTTTTGATCACAAATACAAAATATATCACCATATGAGCTACTGTGAGGAAAATTAACTCTATCCCACTTAAAAATCCTTACAATTTAACAAAAACTTTTGTTGATTGGTTCTGTTGGTCCTGTTCAAAGGAGTAAGAAGGTACAATGTTCTTGCACAAACATGATCTGCATTTGATTTGATGTCTTTGCAAGCTTGACGGAACCTTTATAAGGTCCGATATGCATGAGCCTCTGACAGTGAATTACAAGATGTATAAAACCTTCTTGGAAAAGATAACAGGCACCCGCTCCTATTACCACCTGTACTTTATGTATACCAGCCTTAGAATTTACTTTATTAACAGAAATCCATGATCTTAAAACAATAGTAGGATCAAGGGTGACTTTAAAATAGTAGCATAGTCGAGGTTGATCGTATTTGGAATGTATACATTTTGAATTTGTGGGATGTGAAGTTCCTCTTCTGATTGTCTGGCCCAGCTTATACTTATATGCTGGTTTTCTGCTATTAAAGCATGAATCTCATGACATAGTGCCACTCCCCACAGTCTGCAAGAACTTTGGTAGCTGAACAGGAGGTAGCACTGATGAATATTTTTTTAAAGAGCAATTTTAATCAATTAAGGAGTGCCTTGATTCACTTAGTAGCATGACTCTTTCTCTTCCCGAACTTCCTTTCTATTTTTAGTTCCTTTATTATCCAGGTAATCATTATCTAAGGGAAGACGCTGCTGTCTAATGACTGAGTCTTACTGTGCTTCGTGACAACCTCAGCTTCCTTTTATAAAAAGCAGACTCACATAAGCAGCTTCTGCAGTAGTTATTAGCTGGGTCTCTCTGGCAGACTAAACACTGAACTGAGTCCTCCAAACTAGATGGCATTATGTCTAAAATAACTAATGCTGAATTAAAATCCCTACCAGCCAGGACTTTGTATCACAAATGCCAATGAAATTTACATGCTTAAATTTCTTATCTCTCTCATGTCATGCTCATCTTTCAGTCAGTGTGTTCATTAAATTCTGTCTTCACAGACAGAAAGAAGGCTCTGCTTTGCTTTTAGCTTTTCATACCCTCTGTTGAAGGCTTTTCATGGGCAAAGACAGGCATAACCCTGTTCTTGGGGCTGTCATAATCAGAGAGGCATTTTGATATGGCTGGAGAACTTTTTGTAACCGCATCAGGATTTGCTTCAATCCAGATTGTCAAATCTCAAGGCATAATCAGAATGGATGGGTGCTGGCCAGATACTAATGCTGTGTTTCTCTTCCATGTGCTCTGACCTTGGCTTTCAGTAAGTTCAATCACCAAAATATTGTGCAGTGCATTGGTGTCAGCCTACAGACACTGCCTCGCTTTATTCTGCTGGAGCTCATGGCTGGAGGAGACATGAAGAGCTTTCTTCGGCAGAACCGACCCAGGATGGTGAGAGAACTTCCCTGAGAGGCTTGTGGTTGATTTTAGTATGACCACTTTCATGTTTTTATCAAGTGGATAAAGGCACTGAAGCCAAGCTAGGCTGTGTGTGTGTGTCCCAGCTCCCACAGACTTCCAGATACCTGTGTCTGTTTGCTTGATGCAAGCAGGTGTCAGTGAGACAAAACCAAAGCAGGGCCAGAAACTCCAGTCTGTTAGTAACTGAGGAGGTAAAATCCTGTCCTGCCATTCTAGACTTCCCTCTCAATTAGACCATAAATAATTTGTCTTTCTTTTTTCAATACCTGCTTTGTTTTTAGTGTACTGTGATGGCACATGAGGAGCTAAAGTTATCATCAGAATTCACAGCACTAAGTCCTCAGCAGGTGTGCATCAGCACCATATGGAGAGGCACAAATTTGTACCAGCTGAAGAGCTGAGCCTAATTTATTTGATATATCTCAGGCTTTGATGAGCAGTGTAGTAAGTCCTCCTCACCATTCCTGAGAGCATAAAGAAGTTCCTAGAGAAAAAACTGACAAAAATTTCCCTATGGAGAACAATTTAAAGGGGATGAAAATAAACCGGGGTCCTAGAAAAAGTATTCTTTATTGTTCTTAGGGAAGTGCAGATGGTGAAGTGTTAGTACCAGCCATGGAGTCCTGTAGTAAAGCATACCTTTTTTGCATACTGCTCCTGAGGGAGCACTGTTTTTCTACCAGGACAGATAAGCTGATGAATGCTGATATTGGTGTAAAGGTGTGCACTTGTGCATCTCATTCGTAGGCTAATTTCTGTTGATAATTTATTGACTTGCTCTTTAAAAGTGGGTGGGTTTTTTTTCTCTTCTATCTCACCTGTTAAACCCCCTTGTGTTTTGTTTTCACATAACACAGTAGGGAATAGTTCTCTCCCACTCCCTTTTACAAGCTATTCACACCAGGCCATGAATCTCTTGCCAGCTGGCACTCATGTACAGTGCTCAAGAGAGGTGAAATCTGAAAGTTTTGGGGATTAAATAAGAGTTTATTAATTTTCTAACTCTTTGCTTTGATCTGCTTTATGTTCCTCTTTGCTCCTGACTCATTTAACCCTTCCCCCATCCTGTATGTATGTCTCTCCCTTTCCCTTCTGTCCTTTTCTGATTATCCCCCACCTGAACTATATTTTTCTACTTCACTATCCTTCCCTTACCATTTAACGTCCTTTTCCAGAATCAACCATCCACGCTAACAATGCAGGACCTACTGAATATAGCCAGGGATATTGCCTGCGGCTGTAAATACCTGGAAGAGAATCATTTCATCCACAGGTGAGGAGGAACAGTCTCTTCTGATTTGTCTCAAGGTGCATGAAGCTCATACACTTTCTATTTGCAGTGGATTAGACAGGAGTAATCTCCACAAAGGAGACAGATTATTTCCTCTATGAATACAGGTTTGTGCTTAGATGACCAGTGGATCTCCTTGGGTTTTTTTAAGAGTTACGCTCCACGCTGTTCTTTGCAGTCCTGGAGGGAGAGCAATGTTCCATTCTGAGTGAGAAGGTTTAAGTACTAATTTTCAAGTGCCTGCAAAGTAGAGACAGTTGAGATTAGCCCTGTAGTCCACTAGATGGTAGTGTCACTCTGTGTTGGCTGATAAAACAGTAAGGTATTTATTTCCTTCCTCATCGCCCTATCTTGACTTAAATGTTTTCCCTATCCCACCAGCACAGGACAGTCCATAATATTTGAGTCAAATATTAGACCTTCTAGAGAAGGGTAGAGCAAGGATGACAAGAGATAAAAACACATCTCAGGCTTCCTTCCCAGCTCAGTGGCTGACCTGATTGCATGGTCTCGGGAAGCCCATATTTATCTCTTCAAATTCCTTTTTGCTCGTTTGTTGAGCAAAAATGTTGATATAGCATGCTTCAAATAAGAACAAAATATTACAGAAGGGATAAAAGTTGTAGTTATCCTTTTAATACTCCTGGCTGGGTATTGAAATCCTTAATTTTTGATTAAGAATTGTTTTAGCTCATAATGTTCCTAGGCATAGTGGGCAGCCGGATTCCTTACTGTGAAGAAGAGCATGTTGTGTTCAGCACTTTTGTGTAAAGGAGAGGAGAGCCTTGCACATCAGAGGGTCACACAGGCTCTAACCAAACCAAGGTGCAGCCTGCAGATGTGCAGGCAGGCAAGACTGCACGTGTACCTACGTGTGGGGCTGCACAGCACAGAGATGGGAAACAGTGGGCGGGGGCTGGAGAAATCCAAGGCAACAATGGCAAGCAGCAGTTGGAGCAAAAAGCCAGGAGATTGAGATATGAGAATGTCATATGGCTTTATAATTGGAACATCTGAAACAGTTTTCAGACTCCTTTATATTGCAACAATAAGGAAGTTTCAGTGGAAATGGGTAGAGATTCCTGTCATTAAAAAAGAGCAGTAAGAACGTGCAGCAAGTTTTGGCTCTTGATCTCTTAATAACTACATGAAAGGACCAGTATTCTAATTGGAAAGCTCTGAGTTAATCACTACAGCATTATTTTTTAGAATCCTTACTTTAATAGAAACAGCAGTATATGACTTTAAAAAAAAAACAAGATCTCTGGGTCAATCTTTGCAGTGTTAGATCTCTAATACAAGCAACCTGGGAATGGATTCATTTTGTCCTAGCCAACAATTCAGTAAATCTGAACACAAGGAATTTTCCTCAGGTTTTGTATTAGTATTTGTTAGTGATGTTGGCATTACTTAGAGTGGGTTGGGAAATGAAGAAGGCTTTCATTACAGATATCAGGAATCTTAGGGGTAAAAGGTAGTGTAGTGGGGTTGTAGAGAGGCCACTACAAGGCAGGAGTTGTCATCTAGGAGTCACAGCTGATAATAGAAGAGAAAGTTGAACCTGACTTCCAAATCCTCTGAGATTTTTCAAGGTTGGCAATGGGAAGAAACATACGAGTTGTTCAATGAGCTTATTTTTCTTGGCAGTTAACAGGACCCTCACAGTGCTAAGACTTTAATGAGTTTCTTTTCAGAATGCATATTTAAAATGAACAGAAATATTTTAGCTTCAGCCACGAAGGCATCACTTTCATTTCTCACAAGCTAAACTTGCACCCAGCAAACAGCTGCTTCCATATGGAGCTTTGATTGATTCCATGGGAGATATCCAGAAGTAACAAAGAAACAGATTACCAAATCTGGTTCTACATAACTTTTCAAGCAGCTTACTAAGAGTGTCCAACAGCATCACATCTGTAACTGATGAGGACACTGCTGAGATGCCCCTCTTTAATAAAAAATAGAGCAAGAAAGAAATCTGTCATAATGTAGTTAAGCAAAAGAGGTTGGGTCTGTTCCTCTTCTGATATCGATGCTGTTTTCTGCCTTAGTGAAAGGTGTGAATGGGGAAAGTTTGGCAAATGTGGGTAGGAGACATAATTCAAATGCAGTTTAAGAATTGTGGTTAACAAAAATGATAATGTAAGTGGAATTCTTTCTTATTTTAACAGAGCTCTACTCATTTGTGTAAAGATTACTCAAGTAAGACTTGCAGGACTGGGTCTAATATCTTTTCTTTATTGCTTTAACTACTTAAAAGTTTAGAGTTAGAAATAATTTTTAATTATTTTTTTAAGAGATATAGCTGCAAGGAACTGCCTTTTGACCTGTACTGGAGCAGGACGAATAGCCAAAATTGGTGACTTTGGTATGGCCAGGGATATTTACAGGTAAGTGAAGGGTAATTTAATTTCTATGAGTAACTCAGTAATCTGTATGATTTTGACAGGTTTGAACTGTTTGATGATATGTGAAGCAGTGGAACTATCCATTAGGTGTCTGCATTTGATGAGCAGTTAACTAACTTGTGTTAACAGACTGCAAATTAACACATCTACATTAATGAACCAATCCACTTCAGCTGTGGTCCCAGGAAACTACAAACACTTGAGGACACTAAACCAACCATAGGCAAATTTGTTATCTACTTGATCATAAATAATCTTAAATTAAAACCCCCAGCAACTGTAATTATCACCTCATGATGTCAAGAAGACTTGCTGCATCAACACCCTGTGCAAAGCATTGGCAATTTTGATATCTTTAGCTGTGCACAAGAACATCCTTCGTTTCCATCTCAGTTGAAAAGAGGATATAAAATCCTGCTCCAATGTGCTATTTGTGTTGATGACTTTTCCTTTTTCTCAGTTGGCCCCCACTGCTACATGCAATCCCCAGCTGCTGTTACTGTGGTGATAAGATCTTTTCTGTACCAATGCTCTTTCAGGCTGTGTGATGTTCTCTGTGCATTTTATCTTTCCCAGAGCAAGTTACTACCGCAAGGGAGGAAGAGCCATGCTTCCTGTCAAGTGGATGCCACCAGAAGCTTTTCTAGAGGGCATTTTCACCTCCAAGACTGATACCTGGTAATAGATGTCTTTTAATCCCTTCTGCTACTCACTGAAAATCATCAAGAAATGTACTGCTCAAGAAAAAAAATGTGTGCTCAGCAGGAACCTTTAAAAAAGTCAGTATTTCCCAGAAAAATACGAGAAGTCTTCCCACTGCGTTCAGTAGAAGTATGGCTAAAGAATCCAGAATAAGAATTTTAAATTCAAATGTAAATTGAGGTAATAAAAATTTGCTATTCATAAATGTAGAGTATCACATAAAGCAAATCAAGAAGTAAAAAGCAAAAGCAGATTAGATTCTCAGGAAGTCTCAGTTAAAAATCCAGATAAATATCATCAAATACTTCCCTCAGGCTTCAGAATCTTCCAGTTTCCATTAGTGACAGGGTCTGTTTAAATACCTTGTAAATTACTCTCTCTGTACCACCCAGGATCACTCTTTTGTATATTTTTTCTTGCTGCACATAAAATGACTGCAGATTTAATCAGAAGTCCTTGCTGGTTGCTGAGGAAACAATATTTATATATTGATTTCTCATGCCACTTGAGCTTTCTTTAAAATAAGCACTCCCTCAACAGTAGCACATTCATGCACAGGTGCTGGGGAATGGAAGCTTTCCAGTTGCTTAAGAACACTTCCTTCTCTGTGGAGTGGATCCTTCAACATGCTGTACTGAGGCATTCCCTCAAATGCCACACTGACCCAGTTTCCTGAAGTTGTCAGCGATGCCGGAAGGCAAGGGATTGCTTATCAGTGCCTAACTGTGAGCAGCTAGCACTTAATATTTTGAAGGAAAGTGCTACAGTTCCTGTAACAGGCTATTATAAGTAACATGCATATGCTGGAAATTACTTTGAACTTTGTAGAAAAAGTGACTCTGAAAATTCTGACCCTGCTGATGTCCTGGCAGAACTCTCTTGACTTCCTTGTGTATAAGTCATACATAATTTCTAGTGGCACTGACTATCTGACCTGTGAATGTAAAAAAAGCAGAACCATATCAGAAATGCTGCTGCCTTTCAGTTTCACTGGATGTCTCTCCTTTGATTTTATACTTGACTGTCTTGTTCCGAAATGCTGATTCAAATGTTAAGGAAATACTTGAAGGTCCCTGTCTGGGACCCCTCTGGAAGTCACCCTTGTACCACCTGAGCTGGGTAGAGGCCCCCTCACAGCTACACCTCACACAACTCACAGTCAGACCAGTTTTCCTTACCAGCTCAGTCCCAAGTTTCCCATAGCAGGCTCTCAGACTTTGAGATTACTAAAATAATTTAATCAAGAGGCAACAACAAAATAACAACTCGTATTGGTTCCTCTGAGGAAAGATCCCAAATGAAGGAAACTCTGGGCTTTTGTTCCCTCACAGCCTAAGTGTGCCAAAGTCTGGAGTCATTGGCTCCTGCTTTCTGAGTGTCTGGTCACCTGGCAGTGCCACAGGTCATTGTCCTGTCTGTTTTGTAGCAGGTCAGGGCCAGATCACAGCCTCTTGCCTTGGGCTTCTGCCATCCAGAGCTCAACCTGCAGCCAAGTTACTAGAACCAAATGCATTCCTCAACACAAACATCTCAGGTTTTCCCAAGTAAGACAAGAAACATCCGCACCAGATCTAACAGTTCTTTTCAGTTAGACTGTACACAGCCAAGGGAGCTCTGGTATTTCTTGCTCTAGTAATAATGAACAGAGCAGAAAGAACACCTTCAGAGCTACTAAATATTTTGAAAACTCTGCAAAACTTGTTTTGAAGCTTGAGCAAAGGTTTTGATTGATTGAGGTGTCCTTTTATGGAAACATTGACTCAAAATCACAATAATTGCACAATGGACTACATTGGACATACTGTCATTGGACTACAGCTTTGAAAGGTCATTGCTTTGGTGTTGCCTACACAGGTCCAAGCTAGGTTTGTGGAGAACAAATTAAACCTGATTGGTATTGTTGGCTGGTTTCTGACCCAGGTCTTTTGGAGTGCTGCTTTGGGAGATTTTCTCTCTAGGCTACATGCCCTACCCTTGCAAAACCAATCAGGAAGTGCTGGAATTTGTCACCAGTGGAGGAAGAATGGATCCACCAAAAAACTGTCCTGGACCAGTGTAAGTATTTCCTTACTCTCATAAGCCAAGGTAGTAAGTGTCAAAAATGTGGACAAAGACACCTTTACTGAGGGAATGGTGACTGCCCTCTGTGTTAGGTGGGTATCACTAAATGTCTCTTGAGCTACTGCCTCTTGTGTACATACAGCTTAGAGCACTACAGGATTTGCTTTAAATAGTGACTCCCCAGTCAGGGGATCCAGGGGATATAGAAATTATACATCCACTTTGGCACTCTTCCTTTGATCCATGTACCAAATGTGGTCTCTTAGACCCCTGATTACTTCATACTGAAACACTTTTTACACAATAATCTAGACCAATTTTTTTTTTGACTTTAAGGTATCGGATCATGACACAATGCTGGCAGCACAGCCCAGAGTATCGGCCAAACTTCTCTACCATCCTGGAAAGGATCAAGTATTGCACACAGGTACTGGTCTTTGGTATCCAGGTGGATGATAATCCAGTTAATGCCAACTGTCCAAAGACATTAGCTTTAGTCCCTAAAACAAGTTAAGGGTCCTGACAGACTGATATAAGTCCATTACTAGTGTGGTGATCCTGTTGGCTCTTTTGCAATGTCCATCCTTACTCTCCCATCTTCCACCCAGACATAATGAGCATACACTGTTCCTCTGCAAATGGATGCTTTTAGCTCTCAGCTTGTTCAATTGCAAATTATCCTTCATTTTGTGATGGAAAGGTACTTAGATCTCTCTCAAGGTCCATATTTTAACCTTGCCTAATGTTGCTCAAAACCCACAGATGAATAGTTATGGAGTGGAGATGGGGAATGAAATGGCACAGTGAATTCACCATCCAGTAGCATTTAACAGCTACGGGTCTGAATCCAACCTCTCAAAAGAGAAATTTTATACTACAGACCCCCAGCTTAGTCACTGATTTGAACAAAGCACACCTGTGACAGTCACCCTGAAGGTGTAACAGATTCTTGTCTCTCTTTTTTCAGGACCCTGACGTGATCAATACTGAACTGCCCATGGAGTGTAGCCCCGCACCAGAGGATGAAGGGAGTACGGTCATACGCCCAAACATTTCCAGTGGGATAGTGCCACTGCTGGTAAGCCCTTCTCTCACACCTCAGACAACACCTAAGACACTGGAATCCCACCATGCTGGGCACAAACTTGTACAGTGCCCACAAGAGCTACTGGTGGAGAACCTGAGCAACCGGACTGCCCGAGGGCCCAGCCTGCCATGCCTCAGTGATTTCAACAGTGGGTCGTGGTTCCAGCAGACCTCAAACCAGAAGCTGGATCTCAGCAACCCGTCAGCCCACAGACTTAAAAACAAAACAAAAAATCTTTGGAACCCAACCTATGGATCGTGGGTGCTAGAGAATATCTGTCACTTCAGCCCCAGCTCCAAGGTCAAAGCAAATCCAGAGCGGGAAGATTCAGGCTTTGATGGGAATTGCAGCTCTCCCAGCTCTCGGGCATCTCCAGCATCTCCAAGTCGAAGTAACTGCCCTCACCTGGATATCAGTGGGATTGAACTGGTGAAACTCCAGACTTTCCCCTGTGGCAATGTAAATTATGCTTATGATGACCTGTGCTATAGTGCTGAGCACCAGCCATCAGCCTTGACAGAGGTCAGAGCAGCTGTGCTAAGGAGCTCCAGTCTGCACAGAGATGAAAAGCCTTTTAGTAAAACAGAGAAAACATCGAGAGAGAGAGACTCTGGTCTGTCTTTGTCAGATGACCTGAGTGTTACTCCAGTATAGTAGAAATGGTTGTTCCAAAGATCAGGGAATGTGTGTGTCTGGAAGGACTGCTTCCTGTTTCACTTACTTCCTCCACTTTAGTTCCATCAGATGGATGAAGTTCCAACATCAGCAATGTTCTGCTTCCTCTGTCTGCCTGCTGGATCCCAGATTGTTAAAGACACTTGCATTTCTGTCTCTGTCCTTCAAATGTGTTCCACTGAACCAGCTTAGAAGTGAACAATGGCATTGTTTGTCTGATTCAGAATACAGTTCCTAAGGAAAGAACTCCTTTTCAATCTGCTCAGGTGAAAAGAAATGGACGTACCATCCAGGTGCAGAATTTGGATGGAAATAATGGCCAACACAAGTTGTGCTTCTTTCTGAACCAAGAATCCAAAAATGTGTGCTGTGCCAGCAGCAACCAACTTGCAAAGGCTGCTACATTTCCAAGAGCTTTTTACAGTCCTGGTGAATTACTAATACTTGTGCACTATAAAGGAAGTAAAAAAAAAAAATAGCAGCCACCTTTGCATCTGTTTTATTAGACCTTGTGGAAGCTATTGCTCAAATTAGAAGCAGTACAAAGAATGAAAAAAAAAAAAATCAGGCTCCTCTGAGCATGCACTTTGTAAACAAGCAATGAAGAGGAAAACATTTACCATTAAAAAAGCAGTAGCTGGTGGAGTTGCTAGTATTCCTTTGAGTAGTGAAGGAAATGGGCTTCTTGCCTCATGGTGTTGCTATCCTCACAGCTCTGGGCATCAAAGGGGGCAGGTGGTTTTTCAAGGAAGGGTGAGCTGCATGGCGTGATGAGAAATGGACTGTCTTTATCCTTTAATGGATTTTACTTAAAATGAACTTCATTTTTGTAAGTACTTTGATATTCAGCACTAATTCTCTACGCTGTGTTGGTAAGCACTAAGCTGAAGTTCTTGGGTAACTATCTAGCATTTGGTATGCTAGATAGGAGTTCTTGGTTTTAATACTTTGAGGTAGAAAGCAATGCAAGGGAGAGGAATAGTAAAGGGAAATCTAATGCAAACTCTATGTAGGGTGTTCTTTTTACAGGAAGGTGGAATAGCTCAACCATTTGAGAAAGCTAAAACTATGACTTGGCTTCACACAGCTGAGCAGGTAGAAATTGTTCCTTGCCTTGCAAGTGCAGACTCTCTGAGAAAGGTAGGCATTTGTTTCCAAGACAGCTCATTTCTAAGGCTTTCTTCAGTTGTTTAGGATTGAAACAGATGTTTTATGGATTAAAGCTGCAAACTAAGAATACTGAAAAGGCAAATAATTTGAATTAAGACTAAAGAGTCTTGGAAGCATTCTGTCCTTGTACCACTCCCAAATGTCACACTGGTTGTAATTTGCCAACCTACAGTGGCAAATTATATGCTGTCTTTGTGTGTAACCAAGTTGCGCAGTGAGATGCCCACTGTAGACTTCTCTGGTTCCTTTCTGAGGCAAGAGGTTCTCTGGTATATGCTTTATGCTTAGTGATCAGCTGCCTGTACAGTCTGAAGGTGTGGGCTAGCAGGAGAGGGTTTGCTTTGACCACACAGATTTCCTGTCCTTTACACCAGTCAGGGTGGACACTACTGAGCTGAGGTAAACAAAAACACAGTGAAGAGTCTGAATCCATCCTCAGTGAAAGGCATCTTCAGCACAGGTCTATGCTTTATTAGTCTGACTTTATATCTGTTCCATTCTTTATACAGTTTTAGGCCTTTGACTTTAGAATGGACAGTTTCATACAATGTCACTTCAGAGCATATAAACATCTTAAGAGAAGGTGTCAGGAGGAAGGGAGCAGACTCATTTCAGTGGTACCTAGCAACAGGACAAGGGGTGACAGGCGCAAACTGAAACACAGGACATTCCACTTGAGTATGAGAAAAGTTTACTTTGAGGATGACAGAGCACTGAAACACATAGAGGGTGTGTAGTGTCCCCAGAGAGGCTGTGTAGTCTCCTGCTCTGGAGACACTCGAAGGCCCACCCAGACATGATCCTGTGCAACCTGCTGTAGGTGAACCTACTTAAGCAGGGAGGTTGGACTAGATGATCTTTGGAGGTCCCTTTTCACACCAATCCTTCTATGATTTCCAGATACAAAGGGTGATGATTGTCCCCTTTCAGCAAAGACCCATATGGTGTGGAAATAATTCTGAATCCATCATGTTGTAAAATGACAGATGGTCAGAAGAGAGGGGTCCCTCTGTGTGGGGCGAATTTCAGTAGAAGTGTGGGAACTGATGGGTTTGGTGACCAAGGGAGATGGACGACCTTGCCTCATGCCCTTCTTCCCATTTCACCTTTGCTTTAGCTCTCCAGCTTCTCTCACATTAAGTTCATTGTCTGTCCTCCTGTCTTCTCTCCATCCAGGAGTTGCTACAGCTCAGTTAGTGAGGCAGAAAAGCCTATTTAAGCAGGAAACTTTCTCCTTCTTTATAGTAATAAGTTAGTCAGGACTCCATTTTCTTCATGGGGGAAAAGCCAATTCTTTATTCACATCACTTATTTTATACAGTTTTCACAGACCTCGTGTGCAACACCTATTGGCTGGTAGTTTTCTTACTACTTCATTTTTTGGTCAGAAGGTGACTTGTGCAAATGTGCTATGATTCATATTGTTTACATTTTTCCTTTATGGGTTCTCATGGGACAGATCTTATTGTTTACACAGATGCACTTATTTTTTCAACCCAAGAATATGGTGTTGTGCTAATGAACCTTTCATACCAAGATTGTTTTTGCATGGGAACTTGCAAATTGCTTAACTAGACTTAGATGAGATGACAGGCTAGCTATTAATTTAATAGAACAGGCCTGATTTTGTGAGGCCTTTCTTTTATAATTCTTCTACCTGTCACAACACTTTCCTCTTGCAAAGACTAATATTTTTGGTCATATTTCAGACTGGCCATCACTGGACCATGCTAGTCAAAAATAAATGCATTTACTTTTAGCTAATTGGAATTTCATCGGTTTCTCCTTACCTTTCAGATTGTATTACTTTATGGTTCATGCATTAGTAAGTTTTCTTTCTCCCAAAGGTGACCTATCAAACTTTCCAGCATTTATGACTTGGTCTGTCACTGTGTAGCACTTGCCTCAACATAATTCACAAATTAAGAAAGGCCAGTAGTGGTAACACCAGGGAAGCAATTGAAAAGTGAAGTGGGAGGAGAGCACAGGGCCACAGTCTTGGCTGCAGCTATGCCTTTACTTCATAAACAAAGTGCAAGTCCAGCACACTGGACAAATACCTGTTTTTACTGAATGGCTGTATCAAAGTACTCATTTACAGGAAAAACATAGACAAAGCTGCACTGAGACTGAACAGAATTCTATCCTGATCAGGATCTTATTGCTAAGAGTGATCAAGAGTGGGATGTTGAAGAGCAACTGTAAGAGTAGAGTAAGCATGTATTGGTTATTTATTTCCGAGACAGACTCTGATGGTTTACAACAGCAGTTACCTCAGGGCTGTACTGAGCCAGATGCAGTCTCTTCTAACAAGACAAGACAAGGAGATGCAGCTATCAAATGGGCATTAAAAGAAAGATCTGGGAACTTTAAAAGAATTTGCATTAGCAACTTCAATTTTATACAAGCTCTTAACTCCCTCAACTGTAATGATCTTCTGTCAGCATATTGCCATGCATCTTTGACCTGTTACAATCTTTTTTTTAGATGCTGTTTAAAACCCCTCACATATAATGAATTTTTAATTAATATTCTGGAGGAAATAATGTTAATATTGCTCCTGTTGTGATGTTGAATGCTACATCCTGTACAAACCATTTCATCTCAAAAGAAAAAATAACAATTGCAGTGATACACACTGCAACCTTCAGTCCTTCAATTCTCAGACTGAAACTTACTGTTTGTACAATCAGATTTCATAGTGCTCAACTGCTATGATTGCAAAATAAAACTTGTGTGAAACTGCTTTTTAAGGAGACATTTTTAGTACATCACCAATGAGTTAAACGCATAGCATCGAAATTAGATTACTGTGGCAACTGGAAGCCAAAACCCAATTTTGCTTCCTAGAGGAATGACATGAGCTGGAGATCTGGGATTAATTCGATCCTATAATCCATGTGAAAAGTCTTCCACCACTTCCCTACTGCAGAATCAGCCATTGTTATAAATTGCTCTTCCCTTTTAACACTCCCAAATTGGTTTTGTAGTTGTATGTATATAGTTGGTTTTGACTGTGTTTAGCATTAATACTTTATGTTGCTTCATACAACCTCACACTTATATTTTGAAGAAGAGACTGATTAACAAAATGAAACAATGGAAATTTCAATTTGTCTTTCTCTGCTTTTTCATATTTCTTGATATTCCTGCTTCTCATTTCTTTCTAATCCTTGCTCTCCTCAATATAATGATTTGCATTTTCATTTTTTCCTTTAAACAAATAGAATTTTTAATTACACAGATTTAAGGTGTCCCCCCTCATATCAACCCTTTTCCTGAGCTAAGTTCTCAGTTAATTTGCCCATGGGCTGGTGTGCACTAAGAAATCTTTCCAAGGCTGATAAAATAGATATGGGATTTTACAAGTGTAACTGCACCTTCAAAACACTCTCCCCGCTTTCCTGAAAGAGAAGAAAATGCTGCTGCTGGGAATACTTTTCCCCCCACTGTACTTGCATTTCCACAACTGTGTCAGAAAGGGACCACATTTCCTTAGACCCTAGAGCTGTGTGAAACAGTTTCTCCTGCAGCTCTCTGGCTGTGCCCTCTCCTCCTGGCTGTCCACCCTTCTCAATCCCATGCAGAGACCTTAGTGATACCATGCCTAACATCTTCCCATCACATCACACAAATGGAAAAGTCAAGTGAATAGGTTTTGATTTGTCATTACCTCTGACCACAGCAGCATTTCTGCAACTTACCTTTCTAGGTGACTACTGTACATAAGTAGATGATACGCCTGCTTCTATGCAATTTAATGCTAGACAAGTGTATACTTTATATTTGCAACACAAAATAAAGAGACACTAATGGTGGTTATTTGTTTCCCTCTCTTGTAAGTACTCTTTGCACACTCTCTGTCGTTAGAATACACTCTCTCTTGCTGAGAAGTGCTGCCAGTCCTAGATTGTTGAGTGCTTCTCCATGTCCATATAAAACTGCCCAGGGGAACAGTCAACAATCAAAAATGCTCTGAGTCTGACAAGTGGCTCTCGATGCACTTTTTTTTAATGTGCTGTAGGCTATTCACTGAGATTTCTCAGACAGAGCTTACCTTGAAGGAAGCTGACAAGCTTTGTGTGGATCAGGTTCTAAAGGTAATGTGGAACCAAGCTCCACCATTTGACTTCTAGATGTCTTAGAACTGGTTTTGCTTTAGGAAGTACCAGATGCTTAAAACTAAAAGCAAAATAAACACTGAAATATATTGTTTTTCTCCCATCCCTAACAAAATTCTTGAAGAAAAGATTTTCACATGACCAAATGACAGCAGATGTCTTTTATTTTCCTTCAGTCTCATTTATTTAGTAGCATACACACTTCAGAGTAACAAACACTCATCCAATACAGTCAATGTCAGCATTGCATTGTAGTGTTCAGAACGGATGCACGTGGATGATACAGGCCATTTGATCTCAGTACCTTAAGAATAACAAATAACAACAGCAATAAAAAAGTAGCAAAAGCCCTCTGAGATATATAAGGGTTTGGTCCAACTCCCATTGAAATCTTTCCCTTAAACAGGAACTGGATCAGACATTAAGTGAATACCTCCCTGTACAAAATTTAGGGGGATTTAAGTTTTACCACTTTGGTTAAATTTCAGCAAAATTTATATCTCTGTGGGGCCTCAACACCCATAAATTTTAAACTTATTTCATCTATCTCTGTGCATTTCTTTCTATATTGCACCTTCCTCCAAAGAATCTCACAGCAGCTTACAGGCACTAATGAAGGACAGCCTCACACCATTCCTGCGAGGTAAGTAGGTCTATTCCTATCTCTGAAATTGAAACAAAACAATGCCTCGGAGAGTTGTCCAAGGCCAAAAAAAACCAAGTCAATGATGAAGCTGAGGGAGAGAAGTCCTAGTCTTACTTCTCTATTCACACAGGAATGCAGCAGCCACAGCACTGCTGCATCTAACTAGTGAGTTTAAAGACCTTGAAGCCTAAGTCAGAGGTCGTCTGTTCAGCACCAAAGCACCTAGCCAGCATCTCTGACCCTGCTGTGGAATCCCACGTGCTCAGTGTCTCCTGAGTGAGGCACTATCTCAGCAGATGCATTAATGAATGACATTCTGGACTTGCATGTGAAAAAAATTCCTTGGTTACCACACAGCTTCCCCTGTGTTACATGCCTGTAACATGATCAACGTGCATCATGTTGACCCTCTGGTAAATACAAGCTTATTCAACACTACTTACCCTATAGCAAAAGAATGCCATGCTGCTTTCTCACACTAGCAAGTGCGTGTTCATAGACAGGTGCTCTGGGCCACCTGATGAGAAACAAGGAATCTAAAACTTACCCTGGGGCAGTTTTTGCTCCTGAGCTCACAGCCTCAGCTCCTTGAAGCTCCAGTGCTCAGCCGAAGTCCTACAGTTTGCTATGAAAAGCTGCCTCCTTCTCTCTTTTCCCATAACAGCAATAGATGATTGTGATTTCTTTCTTTCTAATCCCCTAGCAAGAAAAACAGCCATTTCAAAACTAACTTCCTAGAACTATACATCATCTAGAATAAGTTTCCAGATCAGTGTCTGCTACAGCAGAGACCTTCCTTTTTTCCTGACCTTTTCCAGCTACTGCAGTGGAACAAACCTTCTCCATGTTTTCTCCCAGGACCATGTAACTGCAAAACCAGCCACGTGCTACCAGGAGTTGTTTTCTTTGAAGCTACTGATACCACACTGTTCCAGTTCTCTTTTAGAACTGGACAGTCATTCTGAAAGTTTGTCTTAAACTCTTACCTGACATTTGAGCACCAACCTCTACTGTTTAGATCTCCTCTCCTCCAGGAAATAGGTTACATTGGTGCAAAAGATTCACACATGTGGTAACAGAAGAAAGAAATTTAACTCTGAAGATTAATTATGCAAACCACTAATAGAATTCTATCTTATTTCTAACTTTTATACTTCTTTTTAATTGTGGTAGGACAGCTTGCAATTGCAGTCTCATAAAAAAGGCAATGTCATTGAAGTCCTGCCTATGAGACTTTTTTACCTGCTATTCTTAGGCACTGCTATCCAGTGGCTTACCTGCTGGCTGCAGAAAAGGAGAAATACTTATTTTTTAAAAAAACTGTATGGAATGCACTACAGATTCATTAGTCATCTCATAGCAGTTCAAAAGTTAGGAGGCATCTGTAATGATATAATCTGTGCTCACTGTCAGTTCAAAAAAACCCAATGTAAACACTTTGAAACTTCCAAGTGAAAAATTCATTAACATACTACCATAAATATAAAACACAGAAACTCTGTCAGGCCACAGAAGTTGTCTTAATTTACAGTGAACTGCAAAAATAATTACCAATTTCAGACAACTTCTGGTTTAAGATGAAATATTTCCACATGTCATTACTTTCTACAGAATACCTACTCTGTGTCATCTAACTTTTACATCATAACTGAACTTCAAATTTCAATACTCCTGTTTGTGAGAGGTGATGAAAAAGTAATTAAATGACTTATCTTTTACTACAGTGGTGTGTTACCCAAAGTACCTCCTTTTAGAAATTATTTCAGGCTGTCCAACTCAAATTACAAATATTACAGATTTCATTCCAGATCTGGACTCTATAGAGTTATTTTTTGCTTGTGACATCAACTATTAATTGAAACAGCAGTTTCCCATAAGTGGAATCACCTTCATATATCCAACGTTCTCAGAATCTCTCCTGAGGCACAGGACACCAGAAAAAGACAGGAATTTCTGATCAACGTGCATTACTACCTCTAGATGTTGAAGGGGCTTTAGCCATCAACTGGTACTGTAACTCTTACCTGCATTGTGAAAACTGCATCACCACATTATTGATATTAAAACCTGGAATGTGAGTCAACAAGTGACCAATGATAGTATTTATACTGCCAGTATGTAAAAAATTGTTCCAGTGACTAGAGGCAACCAACAGAGAAGGTATGTTAAGCCATTGCAAGAAAACAATTCAATCTTTCTTGATTTTAACCTAGAAACTGAATTTTCTGTGGCTGTGCCTGGACCACAGCGTAAGAATGAAGGACAAATCACCCTGTGATTCCAAATGGGGATTATAGGATGTAACATCCCTCCACCCAAACTGCCTGGAGTTAACAGCTGATACCTTGGAGGAAGGATGCCTGGGAATTATCTCATCATTGTGTAATGCTGTGAATGCAGAAACATGACCTCCCTGGTTGCTGTGCCACTTCATACCTGTAAGTGGCAGTGTCATATCTGAGAACAGGAACATGGCCAAGAAGTCATGTGCATTAGGAGACAGTCAAACCATGATCTTAAAAGATCACACTGGATGCTGACTACTAGTGTGTGCATATGTATAGGGGATTTATCTTCAAAAATAAACAAGCCTTGGGAAAAAAAACTTAGTTCCCTGACCAGTTTGTGAAAAATCATTAGTGATTTTCAGAGCTGCAGTTCAGCTGCAAGAGGTCTAACTCTCCAACTTTGTAACATATCCAACAGCCCATACAGTTGGAAAGTCCAATGTTTTTGGAGACAATAGGCTGCTCTTCTCTCCCTAGAGCATTTGTAATCTCCTGAGCGGCTACAGAAAAGGCAAGGCCGTTCTTGGATAGAAGCAAGGGTAGGGTAGGGAAGAAATTGTCAACAGCAGTTAGCCACATCAAGCCACTACGAACTGCTGTTTCTCTTTGCTCCCAGTTTCTTGTAATTATTACCCATTTGCACCTTGCTCACACTGTAACATAATGCAGCAGAAGTTGTTGGTCCAACCTAAGTGTACACAGGAGCAAGAAGACTTGGAATTAGAGAGGAAAAAAAACCCAGTCTGGTTTCAAAACTATGCAGTTCCCCGAAAAATCGTTTTTTCCTGCCCTGAGTTCCCAAGCATTTGTCCTGGTTTTCTAAGAAATAATTTGGAGTCCCATTTTTCCAGAAATCATAATCATTCTGGTTTACCACACAAACCTCTTGACTCATGCTGGTGTGATTCCCAAGTATGGAGATCTTCATTCTCTGAAGACCAGTCTCAAGTTCATCTGGTGCAATACAGACCAATCTGGAGTGATTCATTTAGGTTCATAGAGGGCTGATGCAAAGTAGCTTTGATCACTGACTGCTTGGCTCTGGATGCAGCTCCCTCTGCACTGACGACCTCAGGAGTTTGGAGTTAAAGGTTTCCTTCTAACTGAGTTTCCTTCTACTTCAGTAAAGCAGAAAGTTACACAGAAGCCCTGCAAGTTTTGTACCTTTCTCAACTCATCTTTCAGTGATGCTTTCCAAGATGCCAATCAAATTGTCCAATCCCAACAAGTACCCATCCTCTCTGTTTCCCTCTTGCCAGGGGATCCTGTGATCCAGTGTCTGCCCATCAGGAAGAAGTGTGGTCTTTCCAAAATCAATCAGCCACACATTGGCATTGCCACTGCCATCATGTACAAAAAGTAGTGAACTTCCTACGACCTGGAAGACAGATTGAGACAATGTAGTTAAAAATACATCTTCAGCCCTTCCCCATCAATTAACACTTCCTGCTAAGAAGATGATCTCCTCAGCTCACCTGTGACCCAACAGACTTTTGGGCTGCCCTTATACATTGATGATTAGATGCTCCATTTGCATAACCATATCAATCAGTAAGGTACAAATGGGAGGGTAGGGAAGAAATGGGACTTAGTAGAAAACAGGAAGAAAAGCAATTCTTCATCTTACTTAGCATCAGGTCTCAATTTGAGCAATTCAGCAAAAGCCACTAATTCCTTTCAAAGACAGATCAGGACCCATGATTAACAAAAATATCTCTACTGATAAGAGAACATCAACAAGGTAAAATAAAATGTCAAATCTCAAAATCTTGAGCTGTTAACAAGCAGAAATTACAATACTAATGATGCCTTTTGCACAGCAAAGCACAGAGAACACAGACAGCAGAATTAAATGGTATTTCAACATAAATCCGTTTTAACTAATACAGCCCTCATTGTCAAACTACAATAGCATGTTAGTGTATCAAATGCAAACTTCCATGTTGCCATTCCCCAGTAAATATTCCCACTGGAGCACATCAAGGTTAGAGAAACCATAGAAAACTGGTACTAATAAACTATTCCATGCAGTGGCTCAGAGCTGTAAGTGCTGGGATGTCATAAAGACAGGAGGATGTACTATTCCTCAACTAGTTTAATCTTGTGAATCATTGTGGTGGAGGCTTTGGGGTACCTTTGTCTACATGTATTAGCTTTCTTCTACAAAACCCCTTCTACTCGTACAGCAGGGTGTTCTGAAGCACACCTGAATGACCAAACGAAGAAGCAATGCACCTCCACAGCTTTACACTCATTGCTCACCTCATGTCGCTTGAAGAAGTCTGAGGATTCAAGAATGACATTAATTTCCTGCAGACGTTTGAGGTATTTTTTCTGGAGGAAGAAGAGAAAAAAAAAGCCAAAACAACCCATAAGCATTTCATTGAAAACTGAATAAAGGTAATCTATTTACAAGAGTCAATATAATTAAGAGACTATATTCATTTTAGGCTAGAAGTCCTTCAAAACAACAGGTTAATAATTTGAAAGTCAACCTGAAAATAGATTTCAAGCTTTCATAGTGAATTAACAGACTGGAGTTCATCTGCTGCATGTGTTACACCAAGCATATTTATCTGTCTGGATTTGGATGTCATGAGGCTTTCTGCAACTGTTGTTTTTTTCCTTAATAAAAAGTTTTCAAGGAATTAAAAATCTTTCAGTCCCCCAAAGTGAAAAGAAAGAAATCGTGTAAGAGAAACAAGGAGCCCCAACAATGGTGGGGGCAGATAGGGGATAGAAAGAATCAAGGCCTACTATATAAAGCTCTAGTGCAGATTTTATTTAACGCTGCCCTGAGCTACCAAGCACAGTCCTCCTGAAAGGCTAATCTGCCTTCATAATGGCTTCCACACTGCAGCAAAACATTACAGCATCCTTGCAAGTTCCAAAGACAAGAGATGTGTTATGCCATCTACCACATGCCTGCTGTGCTACCCATGAATTAGCACACAGGAATTACTCTTTGAGATGAGTTTCACACATGGGAGCACAGCTAGTCACCAATCTCACTTCCTGCCTCCACACTGGTTTTATCCTCTCCAGACTGAATTCCCAAATCACGGGTTTTCCTGCCAACATAATCCTTGCTTAGATATCACCCATCTAATTCATCTAACACACATGGCTGAAGCTGATGGCAAGCCAAAAGTTACTTAGTTTGAATGACATTTTGATAACATGAGGCATTTGGGGTCAACGCATGGCAAGAGCTGACAAAACTGGCCTCAGCCAACTTCTCACAACACACCAAGGCCCTATGTGCACCCCATCTCCTGAGAGCAACTGGAAGTCAAAACCACTTAACCCCTTAGCATTCTAGTTCCTCTTTCCTGTAGCAAAGAAAGCATGGCCCTAAAGCAAGAGCACTGGTCCAAGATCAGTGCACCTGAAGAGCTCAGACTCACCAGAATAGTTGTGTTGCCCTCAATGAATTCCACAAAAACCTGTAGAACTTGCTCCTGTGTCTTCGTAGTTTTGAAGTTTGTATTACATGTTCCATCCGCCTTCTGCACAAAACCACACACAGAGAGAGATTATTTATAGTGCACACATATCATTCCCCTCATCACTCAATCCCCTTGAACCAGCAACAGCTCAGCCCTTGCTAACCAGATGAAAGTAAGTAGCTGAAGAGGAAGAGAACAGATAAACCAAGCAAGACGAAGAGGAGATACAAAAAGTGATTGGATACTTTAAATGGCACTGACAGGTTATTTCCTGTTGAGTACAAGTGAAAAAAAAATAAACAATTCATGACATTACCACCTTGCAGGAGGGTTTTCTCACATCAGCACTAGCACTGCAAAGTTCAGTGGGGCAAACCACAGAGATGTCTTTGGTTGTACTCTTGTCTGGCTAGTGAAACCCTGGCTGAGGGTGTGAGGGAACATTTCCAAACCCAGTTTTACCAGTCTTTTTAGTTTGAGGGTTTCTTTTGGGTTTTGGTGAGGATTTTTTCATTGTTATTTGGGTTTTCTGTTGTTGTTGGGTTTTGTTGTTTGTTTTTTCAATGGGAAATCAAAGAATCACAGTTAGGAATCAGTTCCAAATATACCTTTGAACATATAATATGACCCAGAAGTCACAGAACAGAAATCTGTCGTAGACAGGAAAAACCTGGGATTCGCAATGCTAGCAGTGACAAAGCAGGTGGGTGAATTTTGGCAAAGGACAGTGCAGGCATGCTTGTTCCAAGTGTGCCCTGAAGAAATTCAGAATATTTTTGTGGTAGTGGTGAGATACAGTACAGAAACGTCCTGCTACTGAAAAAAACAAGTATTTTTATGTTCTGGAGCTACAACTACATAAGAGCAGTACATGAATTGGAAGTATCTGTAAACATAGAGTATACGAATATCCATGTCTCCAAGAGTATCTCTGTTGCTTCAAGAGACACGAATAAGAGATATGCATGTAAAATACAGCAATTACTACAGTTAGTAACAAAAATCCACTAAAAGCCTGCAGGATTATCAAACTGTTTTCCTCTCTATTGCTTAAGTCCAATCCCTCATTTTCATTGTGAGTAAATCAGCAGGTCATTAAAATAAGTTGTCTCCCACATGTTAAGTCACTGCACCAAAATGACAAATTCAAGTCCAGCCTCAGCAGGTGAAACGCTATTTAATCCACAGCTGAATTTGATTTCTAATGTACACAAGAAAAAAATTCAATAATGCAAAAACTCCAGATCTCTCATGGAAGAGCATTTTATTCCAAGGCTGTTGGACAGATAGAAGTGCGGCACGTCAGCCTGATGAGACATGCCAGTTATACCAGAGCAGTTCAGCCAGTAGGCAGTGAAAGTTAGAAGCCATCTGATCTGATGTGTGATAATACTCAACAGCACACAGAAATCTGGAATTTTCATCTCATATCTCTTCACTGGGGTAAGGCTGTTTTAAAAATAATTTCTCCCTATGCTGCAGATTATAGAGCAATGTCTGGAATAGCTGCTCGGTGTTCCCTTTCTAACTGTGTCTGGACAAACTAGTTACTTGCTTCCCTGTGGCTGACAAACTTTTCTGATTTTGCTCCTTTCCAGAGGTTGCCAAGAAACATAATTACTGCTGGTCTTTACTTGCTGTAAACAACAGCCAGAGTTGGAATGGCCCCACTTCAGTACTCTAAACCAGGGCTCTGCAACTGCTCTGGATGTACTTGATCCTCAGGAGGCACTTACCTGACCCACTCCTTGAAGTCATGCCTTTGCTAAGGACTCTACATATAGCAGAGTAGTCTGTCACACCGCACAGCTCGTGGGCCAGTTGCAACACTTCTCATTAGATGTGACAGAGACATGGCTCACCAGAGGGCAGGTGTCACAGCTCCACAGAATAGTGCTATCCATCTTAAACCATAGGGTCTTGCTCAGAGCCCTCCACAGACTTCCCTTAAAGGGCTCTGGGTTAATTCATGGATTCACAAAGATTTATGAATCAAATCTGATGTCCTCCTGGGAAAATGGCTATCCCTGATCTACAGCTAGAGGAATGGTACTCAAAGGAAAAAGTAACTTTCCAGTTACTGCACAGACATTCACTGACAGAATGGGAAGATGGAAATCCCAACTCTCAGCCCCAGGCATTAGCTTAGTATTATAGAGAAAATGTTTGTGATGCCTGGCCTTCAGAGAGCTTCTGCCAGAGAGGAAATGTGCACTTATAATCAGGCAGGTGCAAGATACTGAGCAACAGGTTCCAAATGCAGGGAAACCAAATGTCAAAATATTTTTGACAGGAGGAAAAGTGACAAATCCCATAAATGAACTTGACTTGATTTCAGAGATCCAGAAGCAAGGCAAGGAAAAGAAATGGATCAACCCAAAGAGAAAAGGTATCCCACTATTGCAGGAGTGCATATGGTGAATCAGACCTCATTTATCAGCAGCCAGGCTTATATGATTTCACTTTCCTTGCTTTTGCTTCTTACTCAAGGAGCCACAGGGCAGGAATGACCAAACCAAACATACCTTATCAGCTAACTCCAGGAGTTATCAGTCCAATCAGGGAGAACATCCCCTTACTCCCATCAACCACTAGCTGGCACCACTGACTCTCACAGGGTTTCCTACCAAAATGGGGATCCCTGCAGAATGGCTTTGCTTTTCTGCAAAAATACAGAACTGGATGTACAGTTCACTTTTGATGGAACAGTG
Source organism: Zosterops lateralis (assembly GCF_965231275.1). NCBI lineage: Eukaryota > Metazoa > Chordata > Aves > Passeriformes > Zosteropidae > Zosterops > Zosterops lateralis. The sequence continues at coordinate 37,718,858 of NC_139761.1, forward strand.
TAGGGAGTTCCTGACTACGTGTATTGCCTGAACAATTCTGTTTCTGCCACCTTTTCTCCATCTAAAAAATTTTAAAAATGATACCTACATTTGTCATAACAGCCAGCACAGGGAGAGAGAGAAAGGGAGTGTGCTCCAAAGTACTTCCTGTGCCTAGTCAAGGATTAAGTATTCATGTTGTGCACAGTTACAGCAGTGTTCTACAGCGAAACACTGCACAGTCTGTGTGTCATACTGCTCCTGCCTCTGACAACCAACTAATTCACAAAGAACAAGGCAGGTTTTTCTGAAACTCCTCTGTTCTCCCTTAGCTCAGTCACTCTCCAGGACTCACATTTGTACATCTTGACTCACCAACTATCTTTCCAACAACATACATGAAAGGCCCCATGATCATCTGGGTTTCCAATTCCATTACACAGAAAAGCTCTGAGCAACCTGGTCTAGTGGAAGGTGTCCCTGCCCACAGCACAGGGGTTGGAACTACATGACCTTTACGGTCCATTCCAACCTAGCCATTCTAAATGCTAGAAAAGATAAGTAAGTAACAGGTAGGAAAGAAAATTGCCTAAAATCTCCTATTTGTGTCTCTTGAAGCAACAGGGATGCTCTTGGAAACATGGATATTCATATATTCTGTTTACAGACACCTCTAATTCATGTACTGCTCTTACGTACTTGTAGCTCCAGAAGCACATAAAAACAATTCTTTTTTCAGTAGCAGGACACTTCTGTACTGAATCTTACAGCTAGCACAAAAACAAAGACCTAAGTTGTATAGGAATAAAACTGGTACCTTGGTAACGACATCAGTTGGCTAAAGAGCAAGACAGGATCCCATGTTTTGGCTGGTCTGAAGCCAGACCATCTACTCATCTACCATCCAGACAGTTCCTGCATGAGGATGCCTGTGTCTAACAGCCAGGAGTGGGTGGCACAGCACACAGGGGGCCAGCACTGCATGAGCTGGAAGCCCCAGTTCCTGCACCACAGCAGGACAATCTGTGAATAAGGAAGGGAGAAGACACAAAGCAAAGGAGAGAAGAAAGAGGTTTAAAGAGCCTCTGTTCATCAGCATCACTGTCTTTTATACCTTATTTCTATGCACTTGAATAGTGAAATGGAAACAAAAGTAATCCAGGTTCTGGAGCAGTGCAGCTGACACACCTGAAGGATGGGATGCCATCCAGAGGGACATAAGCAGGCTCGAAGGTAGGTCCATGGGAGCCCCATGCAGTTTAAGTGCAAGGTGCTGCACCTGGGTGAGGGCAGCCCCCAGTATCAATCCAAGCTGGAGGACAAACAGATCAAGAGCAGCCCTGCTGAGAAGGACTTGCTGGTGGATGAAAGGCTGGACATGACCCAGCAATGGGCACTCACAGCCCAGAAAGCCAACTGTGCCTGGGCTGTATCCAAAGCAATGTGGGCAGCAGGGCAAGGGGAGGATTCTGCCCCTCTGTTCCTCTCTCATGGGACCTCACCTGCAGTGCTGCATCCAGCTCTGGGGTCCTCAGCACAGGAGGGACATGAACCTGTTGGAGCAAGTCCAGAGGAGGCCACCAAATTGATTAAAGGGATGGAAAACCTCTCCTATGAGGAAAGACTGAGCGAACTGGTTTTTTTCAGCCTGGAAAAGAAAAGGCTTTGGGGTCACCTAATTGTGGTTTTCCAGTACCTAAAAGGAGTCTAAAAGAAAGATGGAGAGGGATTTTTCAGAAGAGCAGGCAGTGACAGGACAAGAGATCCTTTAAAAGTGCGAGTAGGTTTAGAATAGGTATTAGAAAAAGATTCCTCACTGCAAATGGGGTGAGGCACTGGAACAGGTTGCCCAGAGAAGTTGTGGGTGCCCCATCCCTGGAATTGTTCAAGACCAGGTTGGATGGAGCTCTGAGCAACCTGGTCTAGTGGAAGGTGTCCCTACCCACAGCATGGGGGTTGGAACTACATGACCTTTAAGGTCCATTCCAACCCAGGCCATTCTGTAATTCTATAAAAGATAAGCAAGTAACGGGCGGGAAAGAAAATTGCCAAGGTTCTACTGTGGCCATAAGGTAATATCCTAGGAATGGTACAGGAGCACAAACTTATCCATCAAGCACAGCAGATGGACTTGGCTGATGGAGAGATTTCATTTTGGATTGTTCTGGCTTTATTCTGGCTCCATCTATACTGGATCTCATCATGTATTTAAAAGGAAAAGTGGTTTCCTTGATCTCAAGAGTATCTAAGCAAATGCTTTTAACATGCTTTGCCAATAAACATAACTGCAAGAAAACCACTTTACTGTGATTCACTTGGAATAAATATGTATAGTTCCTGGATAAAAAAAGTAATTGCATGCAGAGAGGGAGTTAATACTTCTGTTCTGAATTCTTCCTTACAACCATCTCATTTTCATTCTATCTGTACTGCGTACCTCTGGAGTCCTTCCTGTGAGGCCTCTGTAGTTGATTCAAGTATGGCTGATGTGCATTTGAAACTTAAATTCATTGACACTCTCTGTTACAATGAATGCTTCAAAACTGCAAGAGTGAACTCTGTGGTTTCAGTTAGTGCATTTCCACATAATCCTTTGGAAAAGCTGGCTATTAATGTGCACAAGCTTTTTGATTAATCAACACATCAAACAAAGTTCAGTCTCCAGGAATAGGCAGAGGTGAAACAATTACCTTAATTCCTTCAATCCTGAAGCCCAGGTTGGCACTAGAGCTGATGGTTTCTCTCCACTGCATGTACCGAGGTTTGGTGACAGCATGCTGGGCGTTCTCTTCAGCCGTGGGAGCAAGAGGATCCACTTCAATCATTTTCTTGTACATGTCCTTACGCAGCTTTGGTTTCTCTCGTGCCTTAGTCAACTCCTCCTCCAGGTATGTTCTGCAAACATCACATCCCAACACATCCTTAAGGACTTCCTCGACATTTGTTTTTACAGCTTACAAACTGGCCTCAGGAAAGTTAAGCCTTATCATTGCCCCAGTTTTGCATATGGGAAACCAAAGTACACAGAGCAATGACTGTGCAGGCATATTTAGTGAAACAACCCCAGGAATCAGGAAACTGTAGAAGAAAGAGATAGCAACACCTCAAGATGTCAGAGTAGGGAAAACCACAGGTCAGTCCTGAGCAAATGGTCAACTCTTTAAAGAAAAGATCCATACCAGCAACAACACATTCAAGCATTGGAAATGGGCTTTCACACTGCTATTTAGTCATCTGCATTGGGAGATGGAAATTTTACTTTGCAAGCCTTTCTGAATCACTGCATACACAAAGATTCAATGAACTGGCAGTGAATAAACCATGTCATTTCTTCCTATGCATTATCAGGCCATTGTAGAGTGAGAAAATTTGTCTTAAATCACCCCTGAAAATTTCTGGATGTGGGTGGTTTTTGAGGCTATAGATCAGTTAGTTTCCAGAATCTATGTACAAACTAGCAATAACAGGACATATTGTCCTGAGGTTGTTCAAGGTGACTGTGAGCATGACTACATCTCCCCCTTCCTTCAAACACAGAGAAAACACATTCTCTTTTATTTACCCTACCTGATCCCCATCTTGCAATCCATCACACTTGGCCCTTCAAAATCAGTAAGCAAGTCATCCAGCTGGATGTAGCTCTCGCCATCTCTCTCCACCACACCATGGAAGCAAGGGACGCAGGAGCGTAGTGGGTCTTTCATCAATCGCTCAAAACACTCCTTCTCATTCTCTGAGAAGCGTTTGAGAATCTTCCCACTATCAGCTGCCTTGAAACTCCCTACAAAAAGAAAATCAAACACTTGCTGACAAGATTGACAAGCAAAAAAGAAAAACCCCTTCCCCCACCATTCCAACTTCATCTATCACAGTCTCATGGCAGCAGTTAAAGATTTCCCCCGAAGAGAAGAGATAAGATGCTTTTCATAAAAAATAGAACACACAGGACAAACAGTTGTTCACAGTGAAAGTCCATTTGGATACATTCCCATGTCAGAATTTACAGCTTTAAGGAATGCAGTTGCTTCAGGCCATTGGGCTGTTATGGTTTTTTTCCATGCTAGTCTTTGCTAGGTTATTAAACAGTACTATACTTACTAAAATGCACAGGAAGAAGCCACAAGCCAGAATTCATTAATCCTCTGACAGGCTATTTTAAAGCTACCTAACACTGCCAATGCCGGCTTTGTCCCTAATCCTCACTCAAGGTATATACACCTGCTGAGTGTGTCTGGACAGAGGCAGTGCAATCAGTGATAGTTAAACAGCCAGAACCAGCCAGAAGCCAAGAACTGCCCCTTCCACACACACACAGACACACACACATGCTGTGACTGCGCCTGCGTCTGCCTGCAGGGACTGCCTCTTCTCTGGAAACCTGCTAATCTGCTAATGCCCTGCAGGTACAGTCTGGAGGGCAACAGCGCTTTTTACAGCCCTGGGTCTGAATGGTATCCAGGATAAATAACATCTGCAGAGGCCACAATTAGTAGTAATCAGCCTCCACCTGTCCAGAGTTTCCAAATGCTCTCCTGTCCTGCAACCTGCCAGACCGCATCTGAGGTAAGTACACGTTTCATTCAGAGGCACCCTTTAATCTGCACAAAATAAAGTGGGCACCAAAGTAGGAGCCTCATTAATCCCAGGGATAACACTCAGCCTTTGCCACAGCAGGATCTTTCAGCCACTGCAAACTGGTTCTTCTCTGACAAATCCCAGAACAGGCACTGCCTCAGCAAAAGGGCAAGGCTGGTAACAGCCCAGGTTCTAGTTCAGAAAAAAACTGTCGTATCAGAGAAGAACAGCTGCAGAAAGGATGGAGTAAACCCAACCACAGAACACTGCTAAAAGGAAACTGGAACAATATCTCTCCTAATCAGCTTCTAGTAAACTCTTTACCCTCCTCTTCCACCCTACCAAGAGTCTCCAGAAGGGTTATGATTACATGACCAGTGCATCACTCCACACAGATGAAGCCAGCTCCACACATCTGTGACAAAAACTACACTAAGACTGGGTCATCTTGGCACTTCATGTGATACAAATCAGACCCAACAACAACACCAAATGCAAAATGCAGCTACACAGTTTCTAGGGCTCAGTAAATTTCTCAGCACAGCTTTGAAGTGCACCATATTAGGGCATTAGCATACAGAGAGGTGGGTTCATGTACTGCATTACAGCACGATGCAGCGTAGGTGCCTGCCCACATGTGTACTAATAAAACCCCACCAGCACTGCACAGGAATTATATCAAGCACGAGAGACACAAACCTGACGACTTCTCATTGTTGTTTTTTTTTGCCTTACAAATGAAACTAAGCCTACATCAGGAGAACACCTACCAATTTTTATAGACACAAAACTAGAACCAACCAAGCTGTTCCTTGTACTCGTACAGTGAACAATGAGAGAGTCACAATGCAAACACCTGGTCAGGAAGGCAATTTTCCCATTTGTTTTCCACCCAAGGACCTACATTCAGATGAGGAGTTTGGAGTAGTATTAGAAACACTGTCTTTTCTAGGGCTGAAGCACATACAGGCATGGACTCTAATCCTTCCCCCTAGAGAACTTACTACTGGCTACTCAGTCAGGAAAAATTATCCCATACCACAACCAACAGCATCAGAAAGATTAGGGCTTTAGCTCCCCAACCTCTTGTTTCCCTCCAACAAGTATTTTACACATATCACCTTACAAGCCCAGCCCTTCTCCAGAGTCTGACCACCTGCTTCCCTGCTCATCTCATTATTCAGGTGTATCACTCCCACCTCCCTATCCACATCACAACTGAAATACATTTTAGGTCACAGGTTTGTGTGATATTGCCTGCTTCCTTTTTACCTGAAGGAAGGAAACAGAGAAAGACTGTTCTCCTTACTGCAGTCATCCTCATTCGAGAAACAAACACATTGAAGACACTCCTCTCACCTGTGTGCCCAGCCAGCTGCACCCATGAGTAACGTTTCTTGAAGGGGCTGATGACTGGTAAGTTAACCATGGTTTTAATTGTATGCCATGCCTTTTTCTGGAAAAGAAAAGAAATCTTAAGTTGGGCAAAAGCTGAAACCCTGACATGCCACAAACGTATTACATAGCTTTGTGCACATTGAATTGCTCCTCACTAATGTGTAAGTGCTCAAAGGTGGAACCACAAAGCAAACACTATCATCATTGTTGGAAAAATATGCACACAAACCCAAGAATGGACAAATAAAGATAACGCCCTGCCATGCACAAGAAAGCTGCCTATAAGGAGGAAAAAAAAGTCACTGCACGTCACAGCTCTGCCCTTAGCCACACCTCGCCCTCTGTGTGTGAGTCACGCAGTATGTGGACAGCAGATACTGAATGAACACACACATGCACACATACGCACATTTAAGTTTCCATGAGACATGCACATAAGCTGCTTGTCATGGTCAGCAACACTTCCTTTCCCAGAGAACTTCAGCATCGCCTCATGATTAACAGCTTTCCCTGAATCAGCAGGTAAATCTTACTGTGACACATGCGTAGAAAGCACATCTCTGGCTGGACACAGAGCTCACCCAGGTCCCTCAGCACCCATTGACAGCATGCTGTACAATCTACTCCAGGTTCATCAGTTTTCCTACTCCCTCCCCTCTTTCCCAATCCTGTTACTTTTTAACAAAGCTGGGCATTGCTCTGGCAACCTTTGGCTGCAGCTGCCTGGGTACCAATGCAGGCAGACAGGGAAACAGAACAGCTGCTCACAAAGAGCAGCTGAGCGATCCGTCCCAAAGGCAGGAAAAGAAAAAAAAAAAAGTAGAAAGTGAAAAAGTCTCATGCTCTGGAACTGAAACCCAGGTGGAAGAGAACCACAGCCCACCAATGTTCATGCCACACTTGGAGAGAACCCAAAGTGCTTTACAAACAAGAAGGGAAGGCTCAGTTTCTTCTATCACTAGAACACAACACGCTGCTGCAGAAGAAAAATGGAGCTGCATTATACTTATGGCATGACAGTTTAGTGCTAAGGGGGTTTTGTTGAGATCAAGTCTCTCTGGGGATTAGGCTGCAGTTACAGAAGGGTTTACCAATGGCCCAGCTGGAAATCACCAAAATCAATGGGAGGCATTAACGTCACTGAAAACAAGTTTAGGTGCTTGCTCATCAACTGAAAAATACACATCCAAAACAACTGTGTCTTTTCTAGCAATCTTCTGTGTCTTCTCAATATCCAATATTGATCTGAAGATTTAGGTGCTTATGATACCTAATTTTTATTGTCTTCTACACTCTAAGTAAAAAACAGAAAATGTGAAGTTGCAGGCAATGATACACAGGCAAAGTATTGCTCTCCAGATCACTCTCTGACCTGGCCATGTCCCTCAAACTTATTAACTTACACCACATTTCTTATAAGGTACCCTTTATCAACACTGGTGCCCATGTGAAGGCAAAACCCTCCAGTTATCTTAGAATGTATAGAAGAGGGTATATGAACCCACAGATACAAATGACTTTTTTAACGATTTGCCTTCACAGGAAAGTTTCAAGTTATGCTTCAAATTAAACTGATAAAACAACATAATTGCCATAAGATCATACTTACTCTGAAATGAGACTGCTTCTACTTATCTAACTTTGATTTTTAATGGAGTTCAAGCTGAAATTAAGTCACTCTTTGTCACATATGTGCCCCATGCAGCAATGATACTTTTGAAAACATACTATGCCAGTGAGAGGAAGCATCCAGAGAAAATCCTGCATGTTTGAGAATTATGAAGACTCGGTTAGACTTACTAAAACTCCACAGATGTTACTAGCTCTAGCTAAACTCCAATTTTATAACTAACTTCTGCAGGTTCATATGCTATATTACTTGGATTTCATATTTCTTATAATCTGTCTTAAGCTGTTCCGAACTGCAGCCTTGCAGTGCTGAACAGTGACTTGTGTCTATTGCAGACCCAGCTGCTGTTCTGTGAGGATGAGAGAGACTCTTGTACACCACTTAAACATGTCCATAGCCTCCTTCTGGAGCAAAGTGCAATGTAAATACTGTTCTGCAAGTAGCAAAGAAATTATTTTTGTATAGTTTATTTGTCAGACTTCACTGATAGCAGAAGTTCTTCAGTCTACTCTGCTGTTTCTACTTCAGAAGGTCAGAGCCCTAAGTTACTTAAACGATAGTTTTTAAAAAAACATCGTTATGAAGTAAAATTACCTCTCTGAATGTAGCTCCTGCCAAAGATTTAGTTTTTTAAGATTCCAGATCAGTTTTCAGGGCAACACTGCTTTTTCCCCATCTCTTAATCAAAAGTCAACATTGCTCTAGAACTCTGCCATAAAGACACCACACACATCATAATGTTCCACTCCTAACAAAGTGCATCCTGTCTCCCAATGACTTGTCATACTGCTGTATGCATGCACAACAAGAAGCACAGATTTTCAACGAATGCACATCAACTGTCAATGCAACATCACACTCCAGGGGCTCTCCTGCCTCCTGCCTCCCACCTAACGCTAAGAAACTGAAGCTTTTATTTGTATTGTGGGTGTGAAGGAGAGACAATGGGCCAAATTCAGCCCTAGCTCAAGTGGACTTTGGCTGCATAGGTTACGGATGCCTTGGATGTTTAAGTTACTCATCCAATAAATAGACACTGACAATTTTTATTTACCTTATCTACTTTTAAATAATCTCTTCACAAGCCTCTCCTCCCCCTCAAAATAGAGATAGCAGAAGGCTCAAGCTAGGAGGGAAAGGATTGCCTTCAGACCCGTCTTGTGGGGAGTGTTGCCATCAGCAGGGGTAAAGTAGTTTCACTTTCCTCTACCTCAATTTCTGGTCTCCCAGCTCACTCAACCCAGGGTACAAATTGCCAGGATGTAAGCAGGGCTGCATGCTGGTAGAGCAGTGGTGTGAGTGGGAAGATGAAAACTTTGTGTGCTTGCTGTAGGAGGAATCATTCTCACTTCTATTTCTAAAGCAAGATCTCTTCTTCTTTGTTAGCAATGGCATTATGTGCTTTTCAAATCACTGCTTTATGCTGCAATGTCAAAGAGGGCTTCTACCACTGCCCATTTGTATTTGCAGCCTCTGTCCCTGTTTCTTCTAGATCTCTGTTTCTTCAGTCTTTCTTGAATTTTTGTTCTGCCTGGGTTTCTCCAAGACCTCATTTCTTCTAGATTGCCAGGAGAAACTCAGGTATCTCTGTATTTTATCTGCATACAAGATTGTCTGAATCAGATCCTCTTGACATCACTGATGCTGTTTTATATGCCTCAATATGCTCAAGATTTTCCAACAATAAGAAGAGAGGCATTCCAAAAGAGTCAAGAAGTAAACACGAAAAGTATTAACATTCTTAGACTCAGCATGTAAGTTACTCAGCGTGAACTTTAACTGACACATGATGAAAACCCCCCTGAGCAATAAAAGGTGTGGGGAACTAAAGAGGGAAAAGCAAGTTTTCTGCCAATGGGGCAGGCCATGTGACAGTCTGTGCCATGGCAAGTGTGTGTCCCTGGAAGCCAATGGACAAAATTTCAGGGAAGACAATGCAAGAAGCAATTCATGCAATGCAGCCACAGTGCATGTAAAGGAACTGTGGTTTGGTATCTGATCTGCTACCTGGATTACTCTCTTGACGCACTTTCCTAAATTTGAAGCACAGCCCTGAAGAGAAACACAAATCCATGCAACAGATGTGGAGACCTGCTGTGTGCATATGCAGACAAGGTGCTGGCCAGGTGAGGTATTCCCAGCCTATTCAACCCTGGATAACGGTGGCTGCTGCCACCATGTCTATCCATTACGGAGGAGCAAAGAGCAGCAGTAACCGAGCACCACTAGTTTGTGTGAGCCCAGCTTTCTCCAGGCCTTTTCTCATGATAAGCATGCAACTGCACACATGACCAGTGTGCAGAGGCACAGCCATGATAAGCCTGCACAAATACACCAAAGACTTGCCTGGTGAAAATCCACTGAACTCTCTGGGAGGTGTTTCATCCATTTCAAGGAGTTTGGGCTCAGTTCTCACTGTCCCCAAGAAAAAATCTCCAGGAACTACCAGGCTTTCCTGAAACCCTCCCATCACTTCAGGACAGGGGCTGTAACATCCTAATAGGCAAGCTCACTGAAGAGATTAGTGCAAACTCCCTGAATTGGATAGGGGTTTTTTAGTTACTGTTGTTGTTTTACAGGCAGTACAGAACAGCTAGCATCTCTCTGAGCACATGCTGAATCCCTCAGGAACAGGAGAGCCGCTCTAATTCCTAAAGGCAAGTGCAGATAGGGACCTGAACCTTCCTCTGCTGTTCTGTGGAAAAACAAATAAAATCTCTCACTTATTTAAGGGTAAAAAGAAAACAATAATATCTCAGTTCTGGGAATGTCTGAAACACATGTAACTATCCTCAGGTGAGAAATGACAAACAGGTAACATACATAAGAATTTGTTTCACTTAGGACTTCTCAGCAATTACAATAATTAAAAACATCAGTCACATCTAAATTAGGAAGCGTTGGTGGCAGGAGGAATAAGAAAAAACTTTCCATCAGAAAAATGAAGTAATTCAGCTTTCATAATTTTAGCACATTACTTGAAACTATGAGTTAAAGAACAAAAGAACACTAAAATTCAATGTAAATCAACAGGTTCTTTAAAAACCTGTTTTTAAAATCGATGGAATCCATGATTTCATCAGCAGCAGAGTGGAGGCACAGTTTCTTGCCTGAGCTGGTAAATCATCATGGAAGTTCTGCTAGGTATTGTAAACAATGACCCTTGAATCCTTTTATCAGATAAATTTCAGCCGTTTCTTTATCGAAGATCCTGGTGTCTTTCTTTTTTTTTCTTCTTCTTTTTTTTTTTTTTTTTTTTTTTTTTTTTTTTTTTTTTTTGGTGCACTAGTGCAAAGCCTACACAAGAAAGCTATTATGACAGCAAGAAACATAAGGATAATGAGAAATTTTTTTAGTAAGCTTTTTTTTTTTCCTAAAAGGCTTTAAGAAAGAGTACTTAATTGTCAGTCATCATTATCTACTGTTCTCCTAAAGTCTTTACATCATTTAGGCTAAATTCTACCACTCTGGGACATGGGGGCTGATATCTGATCTGTAATGCTGGTTGCCACTGCCTACTCAGTGTCTCACCAACTCCTAGAAGGAGCAAAGTTCCTCCACAGGGACTTGTAAGGAGTACAGAAAACTAATTATCAAAAAGTTACTATGTGCATTTCAAAACAATCCTGTAACAGCCATGTGCCCAAATTGCAGAAGCACTGAGCAACCCCAGGAGCACTAAGCAACTCCTTGCCCAGGGATCTTGGCCAACACGGTGAGCAGCAGGAACATGAGGTGGTGATGAGAATTGGTCTCTTTTGGGGCACAGTAACCACAGCAATAGTGTCTGGAAAAGGAAAAAGTGTCTGGGAACTCATCAGTCAATAGCAGGAACTGCCTTCTATGAGCAGACCCAAAAATAACACTAAGAATTACTAAACTGGGTATAAGTGATGACTTATCTAGGCACAGTATTAGTCATTCTCCAGTGGCTCACCTTTCTGCTGGGTTGGCTTTTTTGTCCCTCTTCTCTTCTTTCCTGGTAACACACTAGTATTCATATTACTCTGAGTGACACAACAAATCCTCATGAGGTCTACAATATCACTCACGCAGATGTCTTGAGTATCAGTGTGAGCAGCTGGTCACTTTCTGTTCACAACTGTTTCTTTTAAACTCTGTATCTTTTACAGTTTTATTACTGCTTCACAGAATGGGTAAAGTTGGAAGGGACCACAGTGGGTCATTTGGTCCAGCCTCCCTGCTCAAGCAGAGTCATTCTAGAGTACATGGCAGAGCATTGCATGCAGATGGTTCTGGACTATCTGCAGTGAGGAAGACTCCACAATCTCTCTGGGCAACGTGTTCCAGTGCTTGGTAACCTACAGAAGTTCTGTCTCTTATTCAGGTGGAACTTCCCATGCATCAGTTTGTGCCCACTGCCCTTTGTCCTGTTGATTGACACCACCACACAGAGCCTGGCTCCATCCTTTGACCCTCCCTTGAGACACTGATAGACAATGATGAGGTCCCCTGTCAGTTTTCTCAAGGCTAAACAGGCCCAGCTCCCTCAGCCTTTCCTTGTAAGAGTTGCTCCAGTCTCCTAATTCTCTTCACAGCCCTTCCCTGGACCTGCTCCAGAAGCTCTATGACTCTCTTGTACTGAGGAGCACAAATGCAGCTTCAAAAGGCCTAAGTAGAAGGGCCAAATCACTTCCCTAGACCTGCTGGCAGTGCTCTTCCTAGTGCATTCCAGAAAACCATTGGCCTTCTCAGCCTCCAGTTTTATTTTTTATAGTATATACACTTAATTAAAATGTTTTTTAAAACCTCTGAGTTAACTTTATCTACAAAATCCTTGACTGCTTTATTTACCATAGTTTATTAAAACTGAAATCAGTTTAAAAGCTAATTTGTTTTTCTAATTATTTATGCCATTTTATTCAATTATTTAAATAATTTAGAAAATGAAATTAATGTATATTTGTTCTCTGCTTTCATTAGCGTTTGCTACTTTATTTGATTTGGCTTAGACCTGACATATTGGACCTACACGGGTAAAGAATTTAAATGTAAGTCTAAAGCTATTAATCATATTATTTTAATGTACTAAATCTAGCCCAAACAAAACTTTGTTTTCATCTGTTTCAACGCAGTCAATACCTACTATACTACTATAAAAAGCTTCCATAAGAAATAATTTTGAGCAAATCACAAGCAAGAAAATTACTGGCCTAATTTAATTACTGTGTAATTAGATATGCTTTTCTCTCTGTGTGAATGTAGTCAATAATAACAGTACTATAATTACAACCTACTGAAAAAATAATCATACAACATTTAAGCAAAGTATCTACTGCTTTGTCAAAATCACAATGCTCTATCAAGACAAGTTGTTATCAGCACAGTTTCGCCCAAATCAAAGACTTTTCCATGGGTGCAGCTTCCCAGCACCACGGAAATAACCAGCTTCAATAGTTATTACAGATTTCATTTTTACAAGGAGTACAGCTCTGGGACAGTTCACCATATGGTTTCACCTCATGGAGAGCTGAGGATTTGAGTGATGTTATATAAGAAAAAAATAATTTTTAAAAGATAGTGAGAGTTGCTGAGCAACACAGTATCTTTCCGGTTACAGTCACAAAATTTGCCTATCAAGGGATTCTGGTTTTGAGTTCTTTCAGTTTGAGGCTTAGTGTAGCTGTCTTTGCAGATCTGAAACGGGCTGGCAGTCATTTTGCCCAGATCCAGATCCTGAACCACCTAACATTTTTATGCCAAATGTAAGCAAATCTTAATTATCCTGGGTGTTTCTTTTAGTAATAGATACAGATATATACATATACATTCATGCATGCTTTTAAAATACCTAAAGCAGATAGTAAAAGCCTTTGATTGCAGATGATCAAAATTCCATTTTTTTTTTTTTTAATAATTATCCAGACTATAACAAGTCCTATGCTTGGGATCATCTGGTATTTGAAAAAAACTTAGAACACCTAACAAGACATGGAGCAAGTGAGGCATACATGACATTTTTACTGTATTTGTTAGGAGAAATAGAACTTAAATATCCACAAAGGTTTTGTGTAGGGAAGCAAGGTGCAATAATTTCCCATAGCTAAAACAAAAATGCCCCAAATAATAACAACAAATGCCTGAATTTGTCATAGAAGGCACTTTATACTTTCAGCAGCCAGTTCCTGTGCTCTTGCCCCTTATTAAAGGTTCCTGGAATCCTCAAGCTCAGGAGATTCCTGCTGCCAAGTATACTACCCACTTGGCTGAATCAGACATGAATCACAAATCAAGACAAAGATCTCAATGGGTGGGAGGTGAAAGAGCAAGTTAAGAAGGAGAATGCTCCCCAAACATATGTGAGTGAACCCTCACACAAACCTTTATCACCGAGCTTCTGAGTGCAACACTTAATTCAGCTCCCAAGATAGGGTAAGGCTCCTACAGCAACTCAGCCCCATTATTACCACATTTCACCTTTTCTTGGTCCTGGGCAGGAAACAGGTTCCTGAAGCATCACACAGGAGTCCACACAGGAGTCAGTGTTTATGGCTAGACAAAAAGCTATTTGGGGCTGAATGTTGCACTGTGATAACTGACATCTGGTCCAGAGTCCGGAGCTACGAGCATCAGCTTCAGAAAGTCTGTGCCCTGACATGCAACAGCATCATTCTTCACACTGAGGTTTCTGCCAATCAATGCCAGCTGATAATCTGGCCAAATCGCAGCAAATGGCCTTATGCCAGGGCAATTGTGTCATTTCAAAGGCCGTCAGCTGTTGCTCAAGGAATACAGTGTAACCACATCCATGGTCAAGGATATCCCTGAGCCATCTCCACATGCTGGATGCCTTGGTAGCCCTGACCATCCCTGTATCTAAGTCCCCAAGGGAACTTAACACTCCCTGCTTTGTCGCACAGTTGATCTTCCCATGATGTACGAGTGCCAGCTGGAGCTGTAAGACTGATAACCAACAGCAAGGGAGAACATGCACTCCTAAAGAGCAGCAGTTTGAAATGCTACACAAGCAGCCTCCTGATCAGCACCTCTCATCAGACTGCCAGGCAAACTGTGAACACACCTTCATCTCTCCCTCCCTCTCTTTCACCCTCCAGCCTCCAAACCTTAGAGGAGAAACAGTGCTCAGCCTGTTCTTAGCCCTTGATGTTTCTGGCTTTGCACTCAGCCATGGGTGAGGGCCACAGCTGCTCAACCAGCACTTGGCAGGTGTATCCTCTGACTGCAGGGTTTCCATTTCCTGTTTGTGCTGCACTCACGATGGGCTGGGCTACATCTTCAGAGTCATGAGAAACACTTAATGCAATAAGCAGAAACAGCACTGCAAGTCAGAAGCCTTGGGTTCCTGTGTTTTCTCCCCTGTGGTGCCTCAGTGTGCAGTGAGATACACACATAATTTGATTTTGCTACTCTTTAGGACACTTGGTAAGCTTGCTGGGTGTTCATTATGTCTGGACTAAAGGAAGAAGTCAAGATAAGACAAATGGATGGTCGGTATTAGACTCAATTACTAGAAGCACAAAATCCCATGTCCCACTCCATAGCTGGATTCTATTTGGCACTCCAGGAGCAGTTCCCCTCCAAATCAGAGGAAAATGGACTACAAAGAAGCAAAAGCCTTGCTTGCCTTCCTGCAAACAGCATCAAGAGCCACAGTCTGCTGACTATTCTGCAGGAATCCATGTTGGCATTTTGTTTCTGGTTATGACCAATTGAAGTATCTACAACCTCTACATTATTCCCAGCCCAAAAGACAAAATAATAAAGTAATTAGATGGCTTCAAAGGTGCATTGTCACAAGGGTTTCCTTCCTTTATCTCACAGATATGTTGTAAAAGCTGATACTGTTGACTGAAAGACAGATTTTACTTCAACAAGAATAAACATTTTCTGTTCTATGGGATACTAAACTGTCTGCCTTCCATAGCACGCATTAAACATGGCCATTATCCCTACTTTCACAGCTTGTGGCCTGCTTGGAAAGATGCTGGTTCTCTAACAGGATGGAGCTCTGCCACCTGTCCCTACTGAGCACAGGAAAGCTGAACTAACAACATTCTGCCCCATCAGGGTTCTGCCAGAACATCGGTCTTGCTGGAAACTGAAATGTTACTATCCAAAAAGTAAATGGAAAGTTCCTCACTATAGGAAAGTTGACTCACAGCCCAAACATTCAAGATTTATTCAGGCTGTCCATCACCCAGAACAGATATGTGGTAAATCAAACATCGCTTCAGCAGATGGTGTGGCAGAAGGAAAGAAATCTTTCTTAACCTCCAAAACAACTGCAGTTTAAATCTTCAGAAACAGTCTTAGCAATTTGACAATTCTCTGCTCGTCTTCCACATCTCATGGGTCACTGACTGACATCTCCAGTCATGAGACAGGGATATCTAAAAAGGCAACACTCTACATGATAAAATAGACCAAACATCCTATCCTATCACAATTATCAGTTCCAAGTCAGATAAGTATTTGGAAATACTTAAAACCCAAACAGATGCACATTTCTCTGTTCACAGACCAATAAACAGGTTTAGCCTAAAAGATAATCACAACTGGTAAGGCGCAAATGTGTCATTTGTGAACCGTGCATGACCTCAAATCCAAATGTACTACAAGTGCCAATCCGTTTATATCAGGTGTGGTTTCTGTGTAACATCAAGAGAAGCTGTGCTCTGGCAAGAAGCCAGGAAACAACTTCAAGAAGCTAATCTCCCCTGAGTGAACTTGGGAAGGAAGCTGAGCATGTGCTTCATTTTATTTGCAATGGTGATGTAGTCTGTTACCTGGAGACACAGCTCTATCCCGCCTGCCCAGCAGTCCAGGCCTAGGCTCACCACCACTTTTAACACCCAGGGACTCAGAGGCCACAGCAGAATCTCCAGACTGAACAGACAAAAAGAAATAAAGAACTTCTACTGCTTATCCTTTCTTACACTTCCCTATTTGCCAGAAACTACTACCATCAACAGGAATTGTAAACCTATTTTCTACTAATTGGTCAATGACACCTCTCTTACTGTCCCCAGCAGTTCGGGTTAGTGGACACGTTGAAAGCTGACCCTGCTCTCAACACATCCTCATGTAATGGCCCCAGAAGCTGCATCCCACACAACTTTGAGATTCTGCCTGAAAGAAATGTAACAGTGGAAGTATTATTAAGTATTACTAATTATTGTACCGTAATTAATTTTTTCTATAGGAAAGGATAAGAAACACAAGGACAGAATTAAGGTTGCTGCATGTATGTATCTACAGAGAGGTTACTGACAAGTATTGATTTTTAAAATGTTTTTACATAACTTTTCTGACATCCTAAACTTCAGAGACACACTTGAGAAATATCTGAGCAAATTTCACTGTTTCAATATGGAATCTAAGTCCAAATATGTGCCCTTTCTCTGCTCCAGTTCCCACAACCGCAGGTTGTAACAACTCTCCTTCAGAACACTGTTGAATAATTTAAAGTAATTAGTGCTTGTAAACTAAATTAGAGGCACTCAAATAAGAGAGTCAAGTACTCAAATACGCAGTAATAGAGTGCTAAGTGAAAAGGATTATTAGAGTCTAAAAATATGTAATGTAAAAAACAGACCACACATACACTGGTAGCAGTTTACCAACTGCTCCTCCATCTATCACAAGACAAAGTCCAGTACTCCACCTCTCCTTCCTTGTCTCCTCTGAACTGCCTCTATCTATTATCCTCTATAGAAGCATTAGGAGTTACTGCTTCACCGGTGGTGCACTGCACTGTTCAAACAGGGCCCACCCCTTGCAATGGAATGCAAGTGTCAACATGCAATAGGCACTACCACTGAGCAGGGTGTGGTGTTTACCTAGGGGAAAGCCACATCCTTCAACCACTTTAATAACTCCGAGCTTCAACGCAGTATTAACTCTAAGATTATTCCAAACCACGCTGTTGAAAGGATTTTGAAACAAACAAAATTAACAACCCCAACCAAACAAAAACCCACACTCCTACTAATGGAATGATTAAGAAACCTGTAATTCTATGGAAATGAGGACTCTTCACATCCCATTGGAGTGAGAGGCTTACAAGGTAGTTGTTTGGTTTTGAAGCAAACCTAAGATAAGAGAAACTCTTCCTTCCCCAACTCAGCTCTAAGAACTATATAAGGAATATAGAGAAAAGATGACTTCTCCCTTGAGCAGAATTACAGGATCAAAAGATACTTTCTGTTAACAGAACAACATAAGAGAGATGAGTTGAATTCCTCCTCTGTATCAATAGCAGCTAGCCCCAGAGACAAGGGGTTATTTAAGATTTTAATTTCCATAATGTAGCCTTAAGAAAGAGAATCAAATTCAAACCTTACATAAGCACGAGTGACTCAACTGAAGACTGAAACTGAAACAAGGCATCTGTCTTCCTGAAGAGTTGTGGGTGTTTGAACAATAGCAAATGTGTTTTACAGAGCATGTTTCCTCTGCCCGGAAGGTAAACGTGTGTTCACCATCAGGATACTGGAGATTCCACCTTTGTAGAAGCATAAACATCAATTGCCAATTATTAAGATGCAAACCTACCTAAAAATAAAGTAAAATAAACAGGGTGTAGTTTATAAAGACAATTTATCTACCAAAATTTTTATCTCATGGTATAAGATTAAAAAAACCCCATAAAAACTTCAAAGAACTTTATACTGTTGGCTCCTAGCAACAGAACTGCAAACCACAGTCCTGTATCTTGCACAACCACCTACACCAGCCTCCTGAAATATGGAGCAAGCAGCAGCTTCTGCCACATTGGACACAGGTAACAAAACCCAAGAGCAACCAATATCAATTTACCAGGGCTCAACAAAGAGAAGACAGGCATTTGAAATATCATTTGCAGATGGGTGATGACCTACACTGGACACAGGGAAACAGGCCACACAGAGAAGTTACTTCATAAGCCAGGACTGAACTTGCTGCCCATCTATTCTTTTTCTTGAAGAATGCAATGTAAAAAGAATATTGGTGACTTGGCTACATTTATCCCATAGTCCCAGACAGCATTGTTGCCTGTAAAATCAGAGGACAGAAAAGACAGACTAGGATCAAGACACAGAACTACAGCAACGGAAGAGGACATATTTCTAGCGATGATGGGGAAAATCCCAATGAATGAACAGGGACAGAAGACAGATGATTAGTGATCTGTCACTCCAGTTTTAATATTGGAATGAGAAATCATAATCAGGACATCAGCCAGCCCTCCTGCTGGAAACAGACTTGGAGACTTGGCATAGTGATTAACAATCATCGGACTGTTAGAGAGCTCAGGACTTGCTCCCTTTCTTGGCTTCTCTGCTGACAGCAAGTAATTTTCTTTGGTCTTGCTACAAATTTTGGGAAAACAACTCATGAAACTGGTATAGGGGCCTGATTAGTGCCCAAATCCAGGCAGACTATTAGGCCAGAGAGAACTCTAGAGGCTTGCTTCTTTCTAACATATAAAATATGCTTCATTATTTTTTCTACTGACTGTCTTACGTAGCCCTGGTGGCATCATGAGCAAGTGACAAGGCAAAAGCACCTGAAAGTCAGGATCTCCACTTTAAAATCCTTTCATAGGTTTTTCAACAGAACAGCAGGATCTGTCCTGAAATGAGTACCTCAGGATTTAACAATTGCTTATTGCTTCTGGGTTGGTACAAAGAAGGCAAAAAAGTTTCTTATTTAAATGCCACAAAGCAAGACAATACAAACTGTATCAAATTATCAGCTCAGAATTCTGATACTCTGCATTTTGCACTATGAAAAGTGAGAGCTGAAGCGTAGGAAGGTTTCTGAGTTTCTTCAGATTACATTTTCCTCTGAACAAAGCTAAGCCTTTGTGGGGTCAGCAACACCATTCCTACAGACCACACATGGGTGGCAAAGGAGGGAGCCCACACCAAGTGGAGCTTATCATGATTAGAACATTAGGGTCAAGTGCACGTAGCCAACAACCCACTCAAAACCCGCACAAGATAACAGCTGATCTGCATGCAAAAACACTGTTCACACAGATTTTTATCCTTTCTGCTGCATCACGTAAGCATACAACTATGGAGAAGAGTACAAAGGCCATACAGACTCCTCTGGCTCTGCCTCTTTCAGAAGATCAGGGTCTCAAAACCCAGATTTCCTGCACAACCAGCAAAGCACAGGAATTCTTTATATGTGTTTAATTCTCTGGTGATTTGCTCCAAGTTACTCACCTCAAAAAAGAGCTGAAACTGTTTGGTTTGCTTCAGATTGAACAACTCTACCAAAAACTTGAGCTGTTTCCAAGGCCAGAAAAAAATTCATACTGACCCCACTACAAAATTTCTAGTGAATTCTCTGAAAAGCTTTTTAACCTTGAATTTTGAGAAAGGAACCTGAAATCTAGGAAAAGGAGTGTCTTCAAAGTAGGAGTAAGGAATGAGGGGAGCAGAAACCAACCTGACAAAGCCTGGCAAACTGTAAGAACCTCAAATTAATCTGCAGTAGACTCTCATTAGTATTTAATTGACTTTTGTGGAGACTGCGGGGCTCAGCACACACAAGGGATCAATGTAGCTCAGCTGTGAGGGATGTGTTCAGCCACACACAGGAGGTGAGCTGTGCACCAGGCAGCTGTGAACTAGGTTTTCCCCACTCCAGAGGGCATCTGTCATGGTGCCTGAAGAAGCTGTCCAAATGCAGCCCTCCTGGGAGTGCTCTCTCTAGCACGGGCACGTTACAGCCGGGCCAGGCAGTGCCGCCTCGCTCCACTGCACACACACCTTGGGAATGGAAGAAAGATGAAACGTCACTGCTAGATGTCAGCACCTTCCACTCCAGGAACGCATTCATAATCCAGAGTTACATTTGTGCTGGAACTTTAATGATGCCTTAAATACAAAACTGAGTACTCAGAAATTAGAAATTCTCAGAATTGAAGTTTTCAGTATGAACTTAAAGACAACCGTTACTGTAGCAGTAGACAGTTTTCCAAATTTTAGTGAATTTGTTTTCACAACCTGTTAAGTGAAGTGTTTTATTCATATCTTATAGGGACAAATACTGAAGGAAAGATAGGTTAATATGAAAAACACACACTAATTTTGAAAGCTTAAACTGAGGTGTCAACTTTTGCTTTTCCTAATACCCAGTGTTATACAATACTGTAGAACAGTGTTGTAGAACAGCTCCCATTAACTTTGGCTGCATGTACAAACGTTCAGTGTTTCTGCTAGTAAGGCTCACTCTCAAGTTCGTCAAAAGGAGAATAAAAAAATAAAGTTATTGGCCATGGTGAAAGTCTCCATAAATAACTTCCCTAGTCTCTTCCCAGGCAAGAGGGACTGTGAAACTGTGAAAGGCAGCAGGTCTCCACATCAGCATTCAGCAGTGCTAAACTGGGAAGTCAGCCTTTCCCTTCCTGTGATCTGCTGCAGAACTATCTGTGAATAAACAGAGGTTCTGCAATACATGTCATCAGTCACTGTGGAACTGTAACTTATCCTTTGAGTTGACTGAAAATATAGAACGGTTGAAAGTCATGAATTCTGTGCATCAAGTGCTACGCCTGCTTGTAATGAAAGACAGTAGAACATTAACATACCCACACTGCAGGCACATGAGTTCTTTCATTATGTATACTTTCAATGTTTGACTGATGATTTCTTAATATAGTTGTCACATGTTCTCCTCCTTTTTCCTGAGAATGTATTTTCCTTGAATTTTAAAGCAATAATCTGCTTGCCTATTAAGTTTTGCTCTTCTCTCTAGTCCTTCCTCTCGCATTTCTAGTAGCCTTCCCAACCCCTGTCAGTCACTCCCCCTCTGTCTGGGGGAGTGTACATAACCTGAACCTATTACAACCCTCTTATTTCCCTCATCTCCAAAGCTTTGCTCTTGAGTAGCCTGCATTAGAACCTTGCAGCTACCCTTTGCAACATGTGTACCCATAAGATGGGTCATTTGAAAGCACAAGACAGTACCACTACCTGTGCCACATGCTCTGAGGATCTTTGAAGATTTTCAGCAGAGGTGGCGATTTCACAGCACCTGAAGAGGTTCCAGTAGTGGAACGTGTTGACACATGGCACTGTTGCTCCCTCCATTTCCAATGTGCTGCAGAGTGAGCCAGTGCTGGCTGGTGCTGGTGAGAAATGCCTTCTTGTAGGGGAAAACCCAATTCACTGCTGCCTTGTGCACAGCTGAGCCTCCTCTAGCTCACCTCCTGCACCTGGAGTGGGATGGCTGAACACACCCCTCATGGCTGAGCTCCATCAATCTCCTGTGTACCCACAACACACAGACTGTGACTGGCACCAGCACCTCTAAGGTGAGAAGCAGAAGCCTGCATTTGATTCAGCATTCCACCACAGGAAGCAAAAGAAGTAGAGCACAGAAAAGTAGTGCTGTCTTGAGTGAACATCACTAGAAAGAACAACTGCAGTGTTCTCAGCTATATGGAGCTGCTTGAAAAGAGCTGAGACACAATGAAAGCTGTGTTCTCTGTAGCAGCCCAGAGTAGTGAATGCAGCTCTAAGACTGGATCACTTTATGTTGGGATGTGGCAGAGACCAGGAGACAAAATCAGTTATCTTGATAATGAATGATGATTTTTTACCATCACTGAAAACAAAGACCTCTCTCTATGCAATGTTCAATGTAATTTATCAAGAGACATTATTCTTATCACATGGAAGTTGTATGAAACAGTTTCTGCTGATATATCCCAAGTGAACTGTGCCATTCCCACGAACTATCTCTTACAGTTCTACAACACCCCAGCTTCCTGTTAATCCTCTGGATGAATCAGACACATTTCAGTACCAATGACACCCAGACATAACATGTTTCTATACATACTCTTTATCACTTGTAACCACACCTCTGTTAGAATGTGGCTCATGCACAGATGAGGTCAGAAGGCTGAATAAGAACGGCAGACTGAAGTTATACGTGAGTAAAATAAATGTGCTATTAATGGGCTAAGGTAAACAGTTTAAAGTGTTTGCATCACTGCATCACCTTACTTAGATATTTCAGCCTGTAAATATGGAGTGCTCCTGGATTCTGGGTTAATGCCAGGCTCCCACAAAGCAGCGCCTGTGTCACGCTTGCTATAGTCACCAACTGGCTTGGAGAGTCTGTCCCAAGCTCTAAATCTGGATCATGTCAAGTCTATGATCACTGCTTCAAATGAGTTGTCGATTTGTCTTTGGCTAACTTCTTCCCAAGCTTGCCAAGGAACAGAAGATTTGCTAACAAACAACAATAGCCAGGCCCGATGGGTTCAGGATAGGTTTCTACAGCATCAGTTTCACACCTCCATGTTTTAGAATCTAAAAGATTTCATCCCTTGTGAGAAGCTCAGTATTCATCAGTACAAAGATCCACTCAAATGCTACTGGTTATGTGTAACCCCAGAAATTCTCCATTACTGACAGGAATGAATCAGTTAAGCATCGGAAAAAATACACTAAAGTATTTGCTAGCCTGACACTGGATGAACAGGTAGCCTCTCCCAGAAGGAGTTGATGGAGATTAACACCTGCTCCCACTCCCCTCTTTTTTATTATATTTTCCCCCAGGTACACTATGCTTTGGACAGACAATGCCATCTTACCCAATTTTTGAGCTTTTGAGATGAAGCTCTGTCGGTAGAGAAGAACACTTAAAAATTAAATTTAAATCTACACTATGCAAGATCCAAATTAACATGGACTGACAAGCCAATTTTCTCTGCCTCAGCACCCTTTTGCTGCATGAACAACCTTGACTGTGAAGAAAGAAGAGAGACCTGACTGCTGTGTACATAAGATCACCTTTTCCTTCCTAGATGTGTAATGTTAACATTACTTTTTCTGCCACTACATTTCATAGATAATCACTACAAAATGCTGCATGATGATCCTTAGTTTTTCTCAGCCTCTGTTAAACAAAACAACTATCTACCACATAAATACAATGTGCATTCTTAGCTTCCAACCTTAATTGCATTACACTGTGAGCATTTAACAAAACCGATTTAACACCTTCCATTTATAATAAACCTTAGGTGTGAGTTGAGGTAATTTTTGAATATGTTTTCTACCACACTAATTACACGTGGTAATCAAATTAACCAGTTAAAAAACATTCACTCTAATTAAACCAGTCTAACAGGGTAATAGTGTGAGAACCCAAAAACATGCAGATATGCAAAATTTCCAAACTATTGCTCCAGCCACTACACTTTTTCCTTTTAAGACTGGCATGGGTTTTCACAAATAAATCTGCTGAAAAATATACTTATTTTTAAATCTGAGAAAAATATACTTAGGTATGACCTCTTTAAATATGCATCACCCAGTGATGAGGAGTTGCTATTAGTGTTTTCCCACCTTTCCAGTTGTAACATGCATTATAAGGAGGTTTGAACTATAAAAGTGGACGTACAGAGAAACTTCTATGGCACACCCAACAGCAGCTCCATAAGGAAAAAGTTATCACAGAGAGTTCTTTCAACTTTAGACTGTATGCCCAAACAACACATCCTTTAATATGTGAAAAATGAAAACTATCAGAGCAAAATTGATTCAGAAGAGAAGAATCTTGTAATCTCTAAGTCACCATTTCAGATATATCCAGGATTAGAAACCCTTATCTGATAAGGCATTTAATTGTCTCTCTCTCTCAACTGATTTAGAAAGAGCTAAGTCGTTTCCTTATAGACAAGAATCCACATTACTAAAAGTCACCATTAGACCTGATACTGCTGATGTTTTGATAGACTCCACCACTTCAATGTACAGTGGTGAAGAATTCATCCTCAAACTGAGAGATGGCTCTCAGTTCAGAGTTTTGTTCCAAGTACTGTGCAAATACAGAAAATTACTGCTGTTCACCTCAAATTCATTCTGTACACTACAGGAAGATTTTAGTATTTGGGACTGTCATTATACATCTGCATGTTTTTAGCAGCACAGGATATATTCCCTTAAAAGCAGATGTTTCATGAGCAGAACACTGGAGAACCTTAATTTCTACTTGACTGGTATCTACTGTCCTGCCCTCGCCAGAGTATCTACAGCTCATCACTGTCCTCTATAAACTTGTTCCAAAAGCCCTCTAACCTCCCTAACATTTCCACAACTCCTCATAACTTCCTCCCTTTCACCCCTGTGCCTCAACCAGCACCTTCCACATTCTCTAACCTCACCAGCCCACAGCACTGCATGATCCCTCCCAGACTTTCTCCTAATTGCCCTCAGGAGAGGAGACACTACCTGCTGCAGCTGGATCCAGCATGGAAGCACCTATGGATTAATCGGTACGCACGTGCCAATTTGCCAGTCAACAAGCAAAACAGAAGACAGCTGTTTATCTCCTCTGGAACCTTCTCCCCCAGAGGTGAAAAAGTGTGCACTTATTTTGGTTTCCTCTCTTTCACCCAGTCTGACCTTTGGGAAACTTAAAAGAGCTCTTGAAGAAACTTTGAGATGTCTATGCCACTGCCAAATTTGGCTGAAACCTACTAAAGCAGTTTAAATTGAATTGATAGAGTGATTACACAAGCTTTCTTTCCTTTGGAGAGTAGGCTAAAATCCCATTAACAGTCTTACTTATGTCATCCCATCATTCCTATTCTTCATTTAAAAATAACAATTTTATTCCACTGCATTAGCTTATGTAACCCACCCCTGAGCCAAAGTAGTTGAAACTTTCATTCTGTATTTATTAATTTATTTAGTTAGCTATTAAGTGTGTGTGTCTTTCTATACACTTGTCCATTTTAAGGTACTAGACATTATGAAAAATAACATCAAGAAGATCATTGAAACCAAACCAAATGCACTTTACTAATGAATATCCCCCAAAGTTTCCGGACTGGTATCATTGCAGGCAAGAATTGAACTGCTTTTTCTCTAGCAAACTGTCAGCTGTTCTCATGGTTACGGTTCCAGGAATTTGGAATGACAGGTCACAGTTATGAAAATGAGCAGATTTATTTGGCATGTTTCAATCTAGTAAATAACATTCTCCTATAACGAGGACAAGAGGCTGCTGTACATTATCATGGTGTTTATTCTCTGTGAAAACCACTCTTTAAAGTCTCTGTCCCAACAAAGAAGGTGCTAACCAGACTTTGTACTTCTTAAAACTGCTCATTCACAGAATGAAGAGAAGAATATATAACTCTTGTATCCTCTCCATTACCATAAAGGCACCACTGGTGTTTTCACTGCAAGATTCAGCTGTGTATATACACCTCCCAGATGGCATGCAGCAAGGCTACAAAAGTATGCTTCCCATTTAAACACAGGAATGTTAGCTTTTGCCATAGGGTAAAATCTATTCCGTCAATTGGCTATTTAAAAAATAACCAATATTTCTTCTTTTAAGTTAACTGCCAATAGTTGCAAAGCTCCAAATATGGCATTATGCAGTTTCCACTAGCACAGCTTTGCACAACTGGTTTTCACTAGACCCCAAGTTGAACAAACAGGACAGCAGCAGAATAGTCTTCTCTCATATTTCCATTCCTTCATTGTTAGAAGGGTCTTCCTTCAGGAAAGCCAGGACAGCCCAGTTTCAAAGCCTCTGCTAATTATTGCAAAATGGCATGAATAACTTATGCAGAGAAACTGGAACATCACCCACTGAGCTCCTCTCCAAGGTGGGCCTGCCCAGATGTGAGCGAGCAGCACTTTGTCCCAGCGGAGCCAGGCTGGGACTGCACTGTCATCATCAGCCATCGGCCCCAAGGTATTCACTGCCCCCACACGGGCCCCAGCACTCCAGGGACGTGCCCACGTACTGTTTCTCAAGAAGAAACAAAAATTTAATGTCGTCATGATGTGTCAATCCATCCAGCCCCAAATGCTATGTGAAACACTTAACTGAATCACTCATCCTCTTGGAAAATTGATTTCCAAGTGAACTACCAAGGAGAACTGTCCTCCAATGAGTACAGTCAGAGACAGCACTCCCAGGCTTATCATCCTGGGATTTAAGGCCTGAGAATTCCAGGGCAGAAAGCTCTGGACACGGAGACTCCTGGGCTTCACATCTCACACACAGTCCTGCACAAGTAGCTTGAGAGCCCACAGTATTTCAGATTCAGCTGGGTCTTGATCTCTGGGTCAACAGTAGGGAGGCCTGGGAGGGCCTTCCTCAACCTAGGTCTCAAGTTCCTGGGTCTCCAGATGGAAGCCTTGAAGCTCTGATAACAGGAACATTATCAGAACTTCTACTCCCACAGTCGAAGACCTGGGCAAGTTTCCAAGGTCCCTGGTAGGCACTGGGGAGCCTGGTAGGCTTGACAATCCAGCAGTTCTCTGAGCACTGGTCTGAGCTTAATCATAAGGTGACATATAATCATAAGGCTCCAAATTAACTTCTTATATTTCTTGAGAAAAGTCTCAGGGAATTTCCCAATACAGGAGAAATTTTAAAGTGTCAGAATTTCCCATGAATTAGGAAACAGTAAATTTGGCCCACCTCTGATTTCAGTTTCCTTCAGAAGAGTCTCTACGCTTTGTGTTACACTCTTAGAACAAGCCTTCACCTACTAAAACACACTGGAAATAAATATAAACAAAAAGTTCCAAATTGCCTCTAAATAAAATCTTCAAAACATAAAACCATTCCATGGACTATCCTAAAATTTGTAGTTATTTTCACTTGCATGTGCATGCCTTGAACCCAAAGCCTTCCATTCTAAAACAAAGAGTCATCCTGCCTCAAGATTTATGGGTTTTGAAAAGGACACATCCTGTAAAGTTAAACCCCCAGAGATTCTAAA
The DNA here is from genome assembly GCF_965231275.1 of Zosterops lateralis. NCBI lineage: Eukaryota > Metazoa > Chordata > Aves > Passeriformes > Zosteropidae > Zosterops > Zosterops lateralis. The sequence goes on from NC_139761.1 coordinate 37,746,184, forward strand.
CATAGACTCCAACTTTGGCACGGTATGAAGTCACTGTTTTGCTGAAGAAACAAGACTGGACAGCATTGCCCAGTACCAAAAGACATCAATCACAAGAACTGTCCTGAATGCCTCCAGGTATTGGTGAGCAAACAGTGTGGCCACTTGAGATGAAGGGCAGTGCACCTGACCACAGGAGAAACAGCAGAGTCCTGGGATTCAAGCTCCTGGTGGGTAATACAGCAAGGAAGGGAGGCATGAACCATGTAAGCAGTCACTGAGCAAGTAAGCCTGCTAATTTATTAGGTAGTGCCATGGTTTAGTGCTGGTTTAGAGTCCTAGGTACCAGTCCCTGCTCTGGTTTGACAACCTGCCACAGAAGGGATAATGAGATAAAGAAAACCAGCCAGAATGCAAGCTCCTGGTGCACAGCTTGCCCCATCTTCCCCTACACTGCAGGTATGGAAACGTAACTCAGCCTTTTAAAACATCAAGTATTTTACTTGAGATGAAGGAATACTTTACCAAGGAGGCATTAAACTGTCCGGCAGCTGCACGAAACTTTGGAAAACTGAAAAAACTTTTTCAAAAACTGAACTGTTATAATAGTATCAAAATTCTCATTTTCCCACACACCTAAATGAACAAGACGGTCTCTCAGAGTTTAAAACATTTATAATACAGATATTTTTAGTGTGTCTATAAATCAATGTTATAGATCTTCTTTTAATATTTTATTTTCTTGTAATTAAAAGGTGACTATAAAGACTTACTAAAAGAAAGTAGTACCACTCACATGATACGTGCATGTCAGACTACAGGGAAGGATACACTCCCAATCATTTAGGTCTCAACACAACATTCACTACCAATGACTTCAGAGATGCAGAAGCATAACCTTTGAGGTAGCTCAGCTTCTCATCTGAAGAATCAGTTTTGCTTCAGTCTGCATTCACAGACAGTTTAACTAGCTGCCACCATGCCATCTCAGTGCTCTCTTACCGCTGAAGCATCATCACTTAATTCTTGCTCCCCGTTAACCACACACACTGCCATGGCAGGGATATTGAGCTAAATGATCCCGTGGCCCTTTATTATCTTTCATTTCTGTTCTCCTGATACTTTCACAAAATCACATAGCATGATAGTGATTTTGTGAAAGCACATAGTTCTAGAAAAGAAAGCAAAATAACAGTAATTTTTTTCCCCTGCAAACCAGATTCCATCTCAGAATCAAAAGTACAAACTAAATATTATTATTATTACAGGTTTCTTGATACTCAAAATGACAAAGTACAAAACCCTTTTGTTTTTTTCTCTTCCAAAATCAGGCCACAAGTTGATGCAAACAAAACCAATATTGTGCACAGCATTTTAGTTCCTGTACTATGTGTCCTCTACAGTAGTAAACCCACAATTACCATGAGAAAAGTCCAGCTGGAGGTATCACCTACAAGTTGCATTACTTCTTCTTTATACCTTTTTTATCAAAGCATATGTTCTGCTTGAAAACAATTCAGCACCAATGAATTGGCAGGAGAACAACAATTTAAGCAGTGGTGTCACTGAAGGTGGGAGGGGGAATTCACTAAAGCTACATTTTTCAAGTACAAAATGCTGAGAAGCACACTATATGGAGCCAGGCAAATGTATATCAAAGATCATGAAAAAGCAACTAACTACATGCCTTTAAAAGCACACTTCATGGATGAAAGCTGCCAAATTACAGAGGGGATTTACTGAGAAAAATGTGTTGCTGCCAGAATGGACAAAAGCATGCATTCTATCCATTCCAAGCTCCTCCCCATCTCCTGTCATGCTCGCAGCAAGAAGCGGCTCAAAAATTGACAACCACAGACTCCAGCACTGAAAGAGAAAAAAAATACCTGCTGGGAAATGCCTGGAATTTTTTTATTTTGAGCATTTGACACAGGAGACTGGAAAAAAAGAAAAAAAAAACAACAAAACGTCCACTTATGATCAAATAACATCTCCCCATTCTTGGGACATGAAGTACCAATGCACAGCAGAAAGAAACAGCGTACACCTGGCCGGGTTTTTGAGGAGCCCACGTGCAGAAGCGCTTTTCCAATAGTGCACCGCAGCGCTCTGCTGCCGGCCCGGGACAGGAGTTTCCCGGAGTTTGCGAGGAGTTGGGTCACGGAAACCTCACTCCAAGCGGGAGCATCTGGTGTCCCCTGAGGAGCCCGGGAGGCGCCCGGCCAGGCTGGCCCGAGGAGGGGGCAGCGCGTCCCGGGCGAACCGCTCACCCCGCGCCCCTACCTGACTGGTGTCCTCGCCGTGCTCCAGGTGCACGATGCCCTGGCTCCTACACTCCGTGTCGCTCAGCACGTCGTCCTCCGAGTCCTCCAGGAGGGACGAGGAGCCGGTGGAGGAGACCGAGGAGTTGGACAGCCGGCGGGACTGCAGGTGCAGCGAGCTGCCCGTGCTCAGCCCGCCGCCCTCCGGCCGCGCCGGCGGCGCCTGGGGGCTGCCCTGCGCCTCCTCGCTCTCCTCGGCGGTGACGGTGAGCCGGGGGATGACGGGCGGCAGAACCCCGTTCGGGGGTCGGCAGCCCCTCTTCGGCCGGTCGGGCAGCTGCCGGGCGGCGGCGGCGGCCACGGCGGCGCAGCGAGCCTCGAAGAGGGAGCAGAGCTCCCCCACGGTGAGCCGCTTGGCCCGGCTGAGCTCCGGGCTGCTGTGCAGCCCCGCGCGGGGCTCCATGGCGGGCTCGGTGCCGGGCGCCTCCCGAGCAGCGCTCCAGGACCGGCGGCCGGAGGCGCGCATGGGGGAGCGCCGCGCCGCCGCCGGGGAAACTTCTTTGTGGCTCAGTCAGTCTCCCGCGGCTGCCCGGAGCCCGGCGGAGAGGCGCATCTCCAGCCCGCCCTGCCCGGGCAGCTCTGAGTCACCCTCGGCGACAGCCCGAGGCTGCTACCCTGCCCGCTGACCCGGCGCCAGGGCCACGGGGCCGCGCTGAGCCCGCCCGACCGCCCGCCCGCCGCCGCCGCCCCGCTCCGCCTCGGCGCTGAGGGGAGGGGCGAATCGAACCGCGTCGAGTCGAGCGGAGCGGCGCCGCGGGAGCCCCTGCCCGCCCCTTCCCGCCGCCTCCACCAGCACCAGCACCGCCCTTTTGGTTTCGCTTTCCCTGCGGCGGCCCCCGGGGAGCGGCCCGGGGCTGTCCCGGTGCCCGCCTTACCTCAGCGCCGCCGCTCCCGCCCGCCGCCCCTGGCCGGGCCGCGGCTCCCCGGGCACGGCGGCTGCGCAGCGCGGGGCGGCGCGGCCCCACAGCCCAGCCCCGGCCGGGGACGCGGGGGAGGCGGCCTTTGACCCTCCCTGGGGATCTCCACCCTCTCAGCGCTGCGCCTGGCCGTCGAGGGTCCGCCTGTGACCGTCCCCTCGGTGCGCGCTGACACCGGGGGGCACCTCCGGGCCTCCTCCTCGGCTGCCCTGACGGGACCGGGGCACCCTGAGGGGGCTCAGCGCTCCCTGAGGGGGCGGGGGTATGGCCGGGCCGGCAGCAGCCCGCGGGGAGCGGGTGGCGGTGCCTGAGGGGCGGTGCGGGTTCCCCCGCCTCGGTACAGCACCCCCGGCGGGCCGGGAGCGGCGGGACGGGGGGACGGGGGCGTGGGGCAGCACCCTGAGGAGCCCGAGGGGTCTGTCAGTCAGCGCGTCACCCACAGAGCGCTGCTCAGGCAGGTTGCCTTAAGCCGCCGGTTGCTGCGATACCCCAGCCCCCTTTAGGAACGAATTGACACCCCCCTGCCTTGGTGCTTCTCGCCTGCTGAACTCCCACTCTTTGCCTAAAATGTAACCCGTGCTGGGCTGCGGCGTGTGTTGTAATTGTAGCTATTGAGACCTTTGGAACAGGAAAGGCGTTCTGCCGTGGGGTTACATCAGCTGAAATGATTACTAAAATTAATAATTTTGGAAAACCAAATGCTAAAGTCTTCAGCTGAGTTTTTGCTCATTTATCTCATAGTTTCCTTGTACTCTCCCATCTGTCTCTCACCATCTGCTCTCTCTTGCCTGGAGCTTGGGCTGGGAGCTCCTTACAGAAGGGGCTGTGGAGCTCCACACCCAACAGTCCCAGCCCGGGTCACTGCTGGCACTCCTCCCTCCGCTGGTGCTATAAATTATTTGTCAACCTGTCTTGTGATTCGGTCAGATTTTTTGGCTGCAATTGATTATTTTATAGCCTGGCCTTTGAAAAAACCTGTTCCAAAAGGCACAACGCAACATGCATTTTCCGGAGGTGGCTGCTGTGCTTCTCACAGGGCCCACAGCTTGTGAATGCTTAGGAGCAGACAAAAAGGCAGCTGGGAAACTTCATAAATAGTCAGTCATCTTTGGACACTTTTCTGGAACTAGGTGGTGCCTAGACAGGAATTTGGGCAGTCTGGATTTTTAGCTTAAATGGCCAAGCCTTGTGGTGGAGTTAGTTTTGTGTAGAAGCCGTTGTGGGAGTTCTCCCAAGGTGTATGTGATGGGGGAGGCAGAGCTGACAGCTGCCACCAAATTACGTGAAAACACAACCAGCAAAGTGCACAGTAAAATGGTTGGCAGTGCAACTTTTCTCCAACAGCCAGTGAGAACACCAAAGCACTTGTAGGAGGGTATTCCTTCATGGTAGACTGCAATGGGTTTACTTTCTTTCTGAAAGAAGGTAGTCATTGCTTTTATTATTAATTTTGCAATTAATTCCAAATTTCATGTAGCAGAAAGGCAGTCTCAAAACATGAAAATTGATCATACCTAAAATATACCTAAAGTCATAGCAGTTTAATCAAAAGCATGATTTTATAATTGATGGTTTTATAAGAATACTCAGTAATAAATTTATAGATAGAGCAGAAAATGCAGAGGGCAGTTTTAAATGGGCATTCAAGACTGTGCACACACACAGGTTGGACCCATGTAACTCTTTTATGTCACTGTGCCACATTCTGCATGTAGATAAGCAAGCTGGAAAAATATATTTATTCACAGAGAGGGATTACGTGTGAGCTTTCACAGGGCAAACAGGAACCCTTCAGGAGAGCCCTGCTGCAAATGGAAGGACATTGCAGTTTCCAGTCTCTTTTAGCCGTTGCTCTCTCTGCTGATTCTGCAGTTACAGGATTATTTGTGGTCTGTGATTAGGAAACTTTATTTAGGAAACCTTAACCTTGGCAACGGTTCTGGGACTACCAACTCAGTTCAGTTATAAAATACCATTTAAAAGATTTTACTTTCAGCTAATGAAGATGGAAACAAAAACAGGCAATACATTATCATTTTAATAAATACATGTATAAAAACTGCACGTTTATAATATTGATTAGTGATGATTGCTTGGATAAGGTTAGATGGGTTTAATTGACTTCATTTATAGCATATCTGCTTTAGAGAGCTTCTGATCTCTGAAGTTTGCATAAAATTTAACTCAAAATCTTTCAAAGCTACCTGGACAATAAAGAGATTCTTCAGTCAGTATCATCACATTTCTTTGTAATTGTACAGCTGTTTTAACAAATGGAATGGTACTCTGTGTCCCGAGAAAGTGCTAGTGGCTTGTACTTTTCTCTTGTGAAATCCTGCATTCCTGACAGGACAGGGCTGCCTACGTCCACTGGTGATGCTTGCCAAGAGTTTGCTCTGATAAGATACAGATAAAAATGTCCCTGTTGTACAGATGGGTGAACTGATAGACAGTACATGAGTTGACTACAGAAATATAGTTAGGAGCAGGAACAGGGAGCTTCAGATTTGCTCTGTGCTACTGTAGCCACCAGATCACGTTCCCACCTCCGGGAGTGAGGCGTTTTGCTTATCGCAGTCGTTCTGGCTCCTATCGGTACTGCTGCACACTGCCAGGGTTTCACATTTCACACACGCCTGCTACAAAAACAGCTTTCTGCCTTTATTTATATTGGCAAAAATAAGAGTCTATTTCATCCCAGTGAAATCCCTTTCTAAACATTGTTATCATTAACATATTGCTTATTTCTACTTCCTTTCAGTTTGTGTTCCCATGGGGCATCTAAGCCTTGACAATACAGGGGCAAAGATGCAACAGACATTTCTAAGTAGATTAGAAAGATTTCATGAAGACGACAGTTTGAATATGATCTAGAGGGGAGCCTTGGGTTTAACTTGGCCTGTGTAGAACATACATAATTGGTCACTGCCCACATGAGATTTCTCAGAGATGTTAGAGCATGACAGCTGAGAAATGCCGCCTTCAATTCCATGCTGAGCATAACCTCAGAATGCCTGAGGAGTACTTGAGAGCTGTGATTTGCAAGTCTGTCTTGGATCCAACAAACACAAGCATTTATTAGTAGTTACCATATCTCCTTCAGGATATAGCTGGGGAGAAAAGAAGTTGGGTGTGTTTTTATACAGAAAGCTACTTTTTCCAGAACTGGAAGAAAGGCATGTGGCCAAGCTGGCTGTGCCTAAGGGAAGATCCCAATTCGCCCACAGCCATTCATGCCTGAGGCAGAGTTTCCCCTCCATGGCTGGCAGAGGAGCAGCAGCAGGGACAGCAGGCAGCCTCAGTGGTTCATCACCAGCTCCAAAGGGGCTGGGGACCCTGGTTACATATTTTAGTTGTTCTGTCTTTGCTGTTCACTAGACGAAGTGAGCAAGTTAGTGCATGTTACAGCCATGTCCTCTTTAGGTCATACAAACACAACCAGATCAAATTATGCAAGTACACAGCTGCTGCGTGCAATAGGAGAATCAGGCTCCAAACATGAGTCATATCACATGAAAAGAATTGCTGCAGTTAGTGGGAGCTCTTTATTTTTGGGATTAAGTTTTGTAGGCTATTTGCCAAAACTCTCTATGCAAGACATTTATGTATTTTTGACATAAACTCTGGACATCTAATAAATGAAAGCCATATCAAAAAGAAAAAAAGGGAGAATGTCTTTTTACCTAAGAAGAAGCAAAACTGTAAGTGTATGGATCAGACGAATCTACAGAAAAGATTATGAAAAACTATGAAGGTCCCCTCGTGGCTGGAATTAAAATTACATTTCCAAGTCACACCTGCGCAAAGTACCTCAAACTATTCAGCTAATTCACATACTTAAATTGGAGAGCAGGAGACAACACACCTCAGGCAGTGGCATCAGTCAGATGCCACTGCCCCCTTGGAAAAATGAGTGCAAGTGTTTGAGATCATGAAGTGATAGCTATGGCAGTGAGAAAGAACACAAAGGAGGGAGAATACAGGGGAGGAAGGAGTGTGCACAGCACCCCAGCTAACAAAGTGTCTGCTGGTGTATGGAGCATAGGGTTACTCTATGAGAAAGGGTAGGGATGTACTCTGGAAAGAAAGAGCTACACAGGAAGTGAGGATCACCAGAGAGAGGGAAAAACCTGAGAGAAAATACATTTTTCTCCTACACCTGCATCATCTCATGCTGCAGCCAGTTACTGTTCTTCACCATGAAAGAGAAATGACTTTTCTTCTCATTTCCCTCTCACTACTTTTATCCCTCACATTCTTCCTGCTGGCCTGGGGGCCAAGATATCCAGGGAATAAAATAAAATGGGGGAGAAGAAAGGGCCCCAGGTATAGTATTCTGTGACAGGAAAGTGCTGAAAGGAGTAACCAAGTAGCAGCATCACTGGCAGCAGGTTGTTGGTTTGGCATGTGAATTGTGCACTCCCTCCTCAAAGCTCCTGTAGCTCCATAGAAGAGCATCTGTGATACTCTCATGGTTTCTGCTTATGTCTTCCCTGTTTTTGCCTAAAATAAAGGATTTATCTTGCACAGCTGGCATTTCAGCAGAAAATCTACACAAAGAATATCATGTGTTTGAGCTGATTACAGGTAACACTCCCTAACAAACACATTCCTCGTAGTTCCTTGTGAGCTGATTGTGAGAACTTCAAAATGAAGGTTTGATTTAAACATAATTACTTCAGTGAAGCAACTTCTTAGATTTACATTTCAAGTAAGCATAGTTGTTATTTTTGTTATTTTTGACTAGCCATTTTTAACCTCTCAGAACACTGGGACAAATTTGCCTGTATTTTTGGTGACACATCAAATTTTGTGGACTTATTCCTGGTTTATAATGCTGTAAAGAAGAGGTGGATGTATTTCATTGTGAATACAGACAGATAGTTTCACCTGTTTAATTTCACCTGCTCATCCTGCAGTCTGTGAGTGTGCTTAAAGAACAAATCATGGTTCTTCTCTATCATTAAAAAACATCTTCAGCAAAAGACTATTCCACTTCTGGGACATTTAAAGGAATAAACTATTGTGGTGGTTTGGCTCTGACTGGATTCCAGGTGCCCACCAAAGCCACTCACTCTATCACTCCCCTCCTCAACTATACAGGGAAGAGAAAATATAATGAAAAGTCATGGGCTGAGATAAGGTCAGGGAGAGATCATTCCCTGATTACCATCACCAGCAAGACAGACTCAACTGGGAGAAATTATTTCAATATTTATAATTAATTATAATTAATTTAATGATTTATAATTAATATCAATCAATATTGGACTAAGACAATGAGAAGTAAAACAAAACTTAAAATCAGTTTCTCCCCCCTTTCTTTTTCCTGGGCACTATTTAATTCTCAATTCTCTACCTTCTTCCCACCAGAGAAGCAGGGAGACAGGAATGGGGGTTATGGTTAGTTCATCATGGTTATTCCCACAGGAATGGGGGTTGTGATCAGTTCATCAAGTGATGAACTAATCACAACCCCCATCAAGGGACTCCTTCCCCTGCTCCAGTGTGAGGTCTCACCCACAGGAGACAGTCCTCCTCAAACTTCTTCAGCATGAGTCCTTCCCACAGACCACAGTTCTTCACAAACTGCTGCAGTGTGGGTCCCTTTCCATGAGCTGCAGTCCTTCAAGAACAGTGTCCAGCCTGGATCCGCCACAGGGTCACAGGTTCAACCAGCAAACCTGCTCCAGCATGGGCTCCACAAGTTCTGCCAGGAGCTGCTTCATCCTGGGCTTCCAGCAGGTCACAGCCTCCTTTGGGTATCCGCCTGCTCCATCTTGGGGTCCTCTGGGGCTGCACCCCCATTGACCTCCATGGGCTGCAGGGACACAGCTGTCCCACCATGGTCTGCATCACAGGCTGCAGGGGAGTCTCAGCTTCAGTTCCTGGAGCACCTGCTGCCCCTCCTTCTGCACTGACCTTGCTGTCTGTGCAGTTGTTTCTCTCGCATATTCTCACTTCTCTCTTCTGTGCCTGCAAGTACTTTGGCATAATAACACTTTTTACCTTCTCAAACGTGTTATCCCAGAAGCACTTCTATCATCACTGTCTGGCCCAGCCTCAGCCAACAGCAGATCTGTCTTGGAGCTGCGTGGCATTGGTTCTGTCAGACACAGGGAAAGCTTCTGGCAGCTTCTCAAAGAAGCCATTCTTGCAGCCTCCATATATGCAAACTCAATACAGTTATAAAAACCTCGGTAGATTATTGGGGGGGAGAAGAAACAACAAAACCTGAAAGTCTGAAATAACTAGATTTTAATGAAGATTAAAGCCAAATATAATACTTTCCACAGAAATCATCACACTATTACTTATTACAACAATCTGGTATGGTAGCTGAATTGAAATAGCCTTTTTAATTGTGTTCCTACACAAATGTGGCCAAAAATTTTTGTTTCAACAGTCACAAGCTTTTATTTACCTTTGCAAGAGGGAAATCTCTGGAAAACTTAAAACTTCTTACTGAAAAATTGACTATCTGGATACTGGAAGTAGGGGAACTTAGTACACTAATATTTCTACACAATTTGCTTTGCAGGTTCATTTGACAGTGCTGCATTAAGAATCAAGCACATCCTGAAAAGTCACAGACACACCCTAGTGAGAATGACGATGCCACATGAGTTTATATTTAAGGAAAAAAAGCTAAGTAGGAGTAACTACTAAGCAACAAGTAAGCAGCTTTGTTTTAATGCAAAGGTCTAGTTTGTACTTGTGCAAAATGACTCCACATGGTTTGTAAAGGTTTTTTTATCATATAAAAGTGCTCTTTGGCATGACCTAACTCCAAATTAATGCTGATGTGTCTCTTACAAGGATCAGTCTTTTTCTCTGTATTCCCAGCGTCTGTTGACACACACATTTACCCAGCTTTGTGGACTAGACCACAGTATGACACAGACCTTGACAGAGATTTTTATTTACAAGACTTGACTGTTTATCTCTGGAATCAACACAAATATAGAATAAAAATAGTGATACAAGAGAGAATAAGAAGTAAAATAATTTGAAAAAAAGTACCCAGGAAACTTTTTCTCTGGGTTTTTGACATTTCTGTTTCATAAAGTCAAATATTGCACGCTTTATGTTTATTTGTCTGTGAGAAATACCTTCTTCACTTGAAGTCATAGGAACCAATTTTGCACTAATAAAAGTACATCCATGTTGTCACAATCTTCAAGGAGGCTTTCACTACAGGTATTGGAAAAATTTCAGGTGCAGAGTGTTGCAAAGGAGTGCATTCCATAATTACTTCCTCCAGTAGATCAGGGAAAAGAGAGACCTATGAAATTCACCAAAAGCAGAAGAAATAAAGTCTAGGCTGAGAGGCAGATCCGCAGCCTCGCCGTTCAGCACCGCGGACAGCTCAGGGCCCCGGGACACTGCAGAGCCTGAGCCCCGGCCCCCGAGCGGGTACTGCCAGGCACTGTAGGGCCACTGGTACCACGGCAGAGTTTAAAACCAACCCAAAACCTAATGTCTGTACTCAGTTACGTTTGTAGTTCTGTCTTCAAAACAGGGAACTCATATTTTGTCCTAATTTTGAAATCTTCATCACTACTCCCACTAGTAATGCCTTTACAAAATGTTTGATAAGGTTCTTAAACAGTGTCCTGGTTCGGGCTGGGCTAGAGTTATTTTCCTAGTAGCTGGTACAGTGCTGAGTTTTGGATTTAGTATGAGAACAGTGTTGACAACACAGTGCTGTTTTGGCTGTTGCTGAGTAGTGCTAACCCTAAGCCAAGGGCTTCTCAGTTTCCCAGGCTGTCCCAGTGAGGAGCTGAACAAACAGCCCGGCAGAGGGGAAACACAGCCAGGACAGCTGATCTGAACTGGCCAAAGGGATGCTCCATACCATAGGACAACATACCCAATGTATAAACTGGGGGGAGCTGGCCAGGAGGTGTCTTTGTCTCTGCTGCTTCCACCATGGCTAAGAGCACACAGAGTTCTCTTCAGTAACTAAACTGGGATTGTAGATCATTAGATCGGGTTTCCATCTGTTTCTCTTTCCAAGAGAGCAGATTGCTAGGAAAAAAAAATACTGAAAACAGGACAGATAAATCAATCACTCTTCCTTGTAAGGAACTACATTACTATGAGTCAGGGGTAGCCAACCTTTCAGCAAATTCTTCTAATTCCACTGACTAAGAATTCCTCCAAACTCCTGAACTCTAGGTGTTTTCTACTGTTTTGTCTTTTCCACGGGACTAGTAGCACAATTTGTCAACAATGATAAACAAAGTAGCCCTGTAAAAGTACCAGGAGAAAAATATTCCATGCTTTTACTGGCATACAAAGATATTAATATAGCATTTAATATCAAGGAAAAATACAGCAATATTTAAAAAAATGTCAGAGGCATTTTATCCATGCATCATTGCCTCAGGTAAGTACAATTTTGCAAGGCTGCCTGATAACTAGACAGGAAACAAAGAAAACCACACATCTTCTTTGAAAAGCAAGGAGAAGACCTCTGCTTCCCTAATGGGGTTGTTATCAACCCCAATAAATTTTTTGGGGGGTTTTGCTTTACAAAGCTGAAAAGTGTGACTATTATTTAGTTATTATATTTACTAACTGGAATTTTTGTAGGGTTTTTTTTTCTGTATATCAGTTGGAGTAATAATGAATCCTATTTTCCTTATAATATTATTAAAGTTCTTGCCAAAGAGCTTGAGAAATTGCCTCTGAGAGCATAAGCACCCTCAGAAATGGAAAGACTGGGCTGAGATGATACAGGAACACTGCAGTTTGTTTGCTGGATTTCATTTTCATTCCAGGAATTGCATTTCTCTCATAGGCAGTTTTCTGTATTTGTCATGAAAAATTTTCACTTTGATACAAATGCATATGGATTCCTGGAAAACATTATTTCAGCTTTCATCATGTTCAGCAGAACTTTGGCTGAAATTAAAAATGGAGGTATTGAGTTGCACTTTACACAGAAAATGCCTAATGACAGGTAAATATTCATATGTAATGATATACCATACCTGTTTTTCAGGTTGTCAAATGAAGATAAAACTCATAAAGAGATATTCAGAGAGACTGAATGGATTAACAACTTCCTGAAACGATGACAGAGATGAACCACAGCACACAAAAGAAAATGCCTTTCCAAATATAAATAAGTGAATACTAACTGTCTTCATAAATAATTTTATATAAAATTGAACCATAAAGTTCAGTTTAATTATAAATCAAATCCATAATGCCATATTTTCCTGCCCAGTTGCAGGCCAGAAAATATATTTACAAAGGTAGGCTTTTGCCATGGAAGAAGCTAAGTGCAGTACAGAAACAAGAAGTTCTTGCTAGAACAGCACAGTGTAATTTCCAGTGTCAGCAGCTGGTCAGTCCTCACTGCCGAGCAAGTTAGATAGGAAAGCTTGTGGTCAACCCATGGACAAGAAAACCACTAGTGTCTAAGTTGAAACTGAATTCTTGTTCCAGGGAAAGAGGAAGGTAAGCAGAGGGAGAAGAGGAGAGAAGAAGAGGGAGAGAAAGAATAGGCATGGGAGTCTTGAGTTACAAGACTTCAGGAGAAAAAAAATAAAAATAAAAATAAAAGAAGAATTGAAACATAGAACCCATCAAGGACCTCTCCCGGGCCAGCCTCCCTTGCCGAGCCCCTTCCGCCACCAGATGGCCCCATATGGATGCGGATGATTTTTGGTTACTTGCTCCAAATACTTCGGGCGTTTCGGTGTCTAATTTCCAAGGATCATAGCTGCCAATAGGGAAACAAAACGAAACAGAAAAATCCAGATGTCCAAAAGTCTGGCCTCCTGAGGCTGGAGAGTTTGAACAGGCCGGGTTCAAGAGCTTGCATTAGAATACACGTCTCAAATCCTGATATTTTTCATGGAGTCTCATGGTTCAGTTTTTCAATCACAATGAGTGACTTGTTCTACGAGGGTTGGCATTGAACTAACACTGAACTGACAGCATAAATGGGATCTTACTAATATGTGACATATGAGGGTTCATACTTTCAATCTATGTGGCATTTATAAAGTCACAGGTTTGCATCTGGCTTTGGGTGCTCTGGGAGGGCTGGAAACCACCTGGGACTGTAGAGAATTCAAAGGACAGCAGCACGGATGAACAGAAATTAAACATTACCAGCCGTGCAAAGCCTGAAAAATTGGCTTGCTAAGCTGTTTGACAAAGGGCTTTGTTGTTCAGCTGCAGGCAGAACTGGCATTGTGGGCAGGGTACTGAGTTAAAGTTCCTAGCCAGAAGCTATCTTTAGGATAATAATCTGCTTATAACAATTTGATTGCTTTTTCCTTGTGTTTGTTTCTTACCTGTGCTGTCTTTCTGAGATAGGATGGACCTAAAATCAATTGTTTAATGTTCAGGTGTCAGGTGGATTCTCTCTTAAATTTGCCACTTTACTTTTCCATACTTATTACAAGCTAAAAGTCTTGAGAGGATCTTTTATCATGCAGGCATCCCTGAGGACCAATCTTAACAGATGTCTGAGGGTAAACAAAACTTTACCCTGCAGAGAATGATGGCCCTTCATGAGAGAGGGTTTCCTGGTTTTTTTAGTGTATGATTAACAGAGGCCTCTGAGACCCAACATAAATCCCAAAAAGAGCTTCCTTCCTTAATTGCTAAACCTATCTAAATAGAAAATGAGTTCATTTTTAAGTGGGGGCAATGCCTCCAAAACATCCTTTACTTTATATTTACATTTCAGCTTGTAGTAGGTAATATCTCACTGGTGGAGCAGGTGCTTGAAGAACTTTCCCTCACAAAAAACCTTCTGAAAAGAGTTGCAATACATCCAGCAACATTCACCTGGCAACAACCTGTGCCTGAGTAGGTCAGCATCTGCAGCACCTGTTTGGAGGCCCCCAACTGTGGGAACTCAGCAGGAATCCATACATACAATTCAGGTGAATACTGAAGGAATCTGGGAAAAAATGGAGGACAACACAATCAAGTAAGGTAAGAGTTGGGGTATTTGTCATAGATTTGTACATAAAAAGCTTTCCCCTTAGTTCTGCTACATAATGGAAATACAAACTGGAGTATGCCTACCTGGATTTGGATACTCATGCTAAGTTCTGCTCTGAGCCCCACCTGTGGCTGGATTGTTACACCTATGGTGGGACTCCACAAATGCTGCATAATCATTTTAACAATGGCTTTACAGGATAGAATGGGACTTTTTGAGAAAACCCTTTCATCTTGCTAAGCTTTGGTACATCTCTAAAAGAAGCCATAATCAGAGTCCTGAAGATATAAAGGATGTGTTCATAGTGGTGAGCAATGCTGAGGTGTACATGGGGAATGCTGAAACAGTGTGGAGCCATTTCCTTTTCACTGACCTGATCCTGTTATGCATCACTCATTTTTGCTCTGATGATTCATTTGGAATTTCAGTCTCAGTATACTGACTGAGATTTATGATCACTTGAGCTTTTTCTATAAAAATAGTTCTTACTAGAAGCAGCATTGTAACTATACCCCTGAGTACATTTGATACCTGTTCAGAACTTGCAGGAGGAAGTTCCTGAAATTTCAGACATTTCTATCAGGTAAATTCTCTGCCTGTTCTGATTTTATTTGGTTTATATTGATTTATGTATGTCACCCAATTCAATAACATTTTTTAATACTAAAGCATGTCCTAAATTATAATTCTGGAAGGAAGGGAGGTAAGAACTGCTGTGACAGAGAGAAATCATGTCAGGCCAAAGGCAGGATCATGGAGTGTTGGTGCCTTTTTCTCTTTCTGTTTCCTTTTGTTTTTCTACTTCTATGACAGACAGGCTAAAAAACTGATATCATCAAGCTAAAAGCTTTTGACTTATTAACACTCTAAACACAGAAATGGAATCACCTTGTAGCTGTGATAAGCGAGCACTGCAGTTTGTCTGAGGTGCAATGATTTCCATGGGTGGTGTTTCCTCTTCTTCCCGCTAGAGACACTTTTGTGGAACAGCGAACACTTCAAGTTTCATTGCTAACACCCTTTATTCTGTTCACAGCTGTCTTGCTCTTTGAAGTTCTCTGAGCAGGAAACCACTAATCACAGTTTACCTGTTAAGACTCACATTCAAAACTGTGTGAAAAATTAGGACTGCTTGCAGGCAGAATAATTGTTTTTAAAGTGGAAGAAACATCTTCTTCAAGGAACAGCTGCTGATATGATCTCCAGTGCTGACGTACACTGATCATCTGTTAGATCTGTTATTATTCCATGAAGAAAGTATGATGTCAGGTTTGTGGATACCTATCCTGAAAGTGTGTGTGAAGATTTCCATGAGAGTGGGAAAAGTGTCTTATTTTCTCACTGCTGATAGATTTGTGGGAAAGAAGAAAGCTTGACTTTGCAAGATTTTTTTTCTTTCTCTTCTTTTTTTTTCCACTTCTTTGCATTTTTTCTCCAAACTGAAACACACATTAGTATTTGCTAATTTTTCAATTCTTTAAAATTTCTGTGAGGAAGGTTTATATTAATGTAGCAAAGCAGAGGCAAGCAGCTTTGTGTTGATTGTTGTCTAATAGTGTGTGGCTTTTTTTTATTTGATAGAACAACTTTGAGGTGGGTTTGTTTTTTAAACAGATACTAGTGAGAAGGATGAACAAATAGATTAATGTGTTAACCCACTACAGTTTATTAAGGTAATCACAAATGGGCATTTAAATGATCATATCACAGGCATACAACAATAAATCAGAAGATGAATTATGGCACTCCCTCCCCATTCAAATCCTCCCCAGGGCCTGAGCCTCACCACACTGCCTTCACCCTTGCTCCGAACCACAAGAATCCATTTTTTTCCCAGGAGCACATCACTAAGGGTTAGCATTCAAAGGAAAGAAGCTCCACTGAGGGTTATTCTATGGGCGAAAGTCAGGAGGGAGCACAGCTCAGATTAGAGCCTTGTCCTGGACATTGCACTTCTAGGGAAGACAGTACAGGAAACCTCTCTTCCAGGCCATGAAGAGACAGTTGTGTTTTAATTCTCATCATAAAATTTACAGGTGTCTTGCAGTTCCTGTGGGCTGTTTAAGACAATGTCCAGAGCCTTCATTATATTACAATATCAAGAATGATTTTTTTTGCTGTTTTCCAATAGGTTATTCTCTTTTCCAACCCATTATTCTCATTTTATTACCATTGGTAATCCGCAATTTATGCCATTCTTGTATGATGCTGTGTCCAAACCTGGTGTTATATGGATGCACATGCCGACACATGTCCTCTGCAGCTTTTTTTTTTTTTTTTTTTTGCTCAGGCCCACACCAGCTAAACAGCATTACAGTAGTCAGTGGTCTGAGGTGACATGCTACTTACAGTTCTCTGTAAATAGGGGCATAAGCAAATGGCAAAACTCAAAGTCTGATCTGAATATTTACAGAGATTTTTCTGCTTTAATAGATACCCTTCTGCTACTGACTAGTGCTTGTGATGAATGAATTAGCCATCATTTTTCTGCCACTACTGTGGGAACAATACGTGAACCTCTGTGAAAGAGGAAATAAGAATAGAAAGCCACTCACATCTAACAGCAAGAAACTGGAGGGAGGCGTTAACACTGCATGCTGATAGCAAAGACACTTATCAAACTCTGTCAGTATAATTTCTTCAGAGTTTTCCTAGGCTGGATGAGAGTAGTCATGTATTTTTAGATATACTTACAGCTTCAGACATAGCTCTGGAGGGATCTGCTCATGTAGAAGTGAGTTATTAAGCAAATCTTATTCCCCTCTAGCTCTGCATGATCTGTCAAAGAATGTAGGAGAAGCATGTAGCACTTATTCAGGAAAAAGAGAGAGACTGCATCCTTCTGCATAGCCTTAACACTGATGGGAGTAATTTCCAGCTTCCTCTGACTAAAGAAAACTAACAAATAAAGAAAAAGAAAACTCTACACGAACTACAGAGTTGCCAGGGCAGCATGAACAATCCACTATCAGGGGCTAGTAGGGTTATGGGGACACCAAATCTGGTGATGGAGAGGGTAAGATCCAGTATATGAATCATTCTGCATAAAATCATAACCTTTTTTTTTTCAAAATTTTTGTGCTGGGTCTTCTCACTTTGTTTCTTTCCTTGTGTCAAAGCTTCTCCATTCATGAAATAGGTCAGTCAGGCAAGACCTGCCAGATGTATGGAATGCTAGTCCTGGCTTGTGTACAATCTGCTGTCAAGGGGGATAGAGAGCACTTCTTTCAGGGCCTTCTCCTATCACTGTGGCCTGATCACTCTCTCCAACTAACGTTGTATATCACTGCACCTTCCCACTGGAGCAGATTATTCCTGCAACCCACTTCCTGCACTGGGAGGGCTCCTCCAAACCCTCATAACTTAAACCCCATTGTGTCAATTTTTCACACTCTCCTTTTCCCTCTCCTTTGGCCATGCTGCTGGCAGAAAGGGCTGTACAAATTGGTGGCTACCCTGTGATTAACTTATTTTGTATCTGTCCTTTCCTGTGTGATGACAAGCTGAGAACCAACTTTGGGTCCGAGGCTAGCCTGCCAGCCTTTATACATTTGCAGATTTAGCTGAGAGGAACTAAGTGCATTTGAGAGATTTTCAAGTTAGCTGCTGAGAGACCACCATCCCCTAGAGGTGGTGCCAATAGTCACAATTAGTTGCTAAAACTTGTTACAATTTATATGATCACAAATTAATATTTGAACATGACTAGACAATAGATTTTTCTTTTAAAGGGGAAAAATCTCATGCTTAATATAATAGCAGTTATAGACCCCCTCAGTGATCTAAAACCAAGGTCACCTAGGAATATAAGAAGGGAGTAAGGGTTTGAGTTGTTTCTCCCACGCTTCATTGTTTCCCTCACCATAAATCCACAATTTATTTGCACTCATTCTCCTGTAAGGTGAGAAAGCAACAGGTAGAAGAAATGTATTATCTAAGGTTACCCAGCTCCTCCCAAGTGCCATACTCTGGTAAGTCCAGGGCATTGTGGATTCCAACAGAACAAATGGGAAAGCCCAAACATTGTCCCCATGTGCTGACTGGCCTATCCATTGACTGTGTGTTAAGGGCTTTTTGGAGAATAAATAAGAGTTACTTTTCCACAGAGATTTTAGATAATGCATCACCCCAGTTCTACAGCTTAGAAGGTACCTCTAACTACTTCTCTCAAAAAGAACCAATGCATTTTTTAGACCTTCTCCTAAAGTCAGACCCTAATGCTTACAAAAGTGGTCAAAAGAGTTTGTAAAGTCACCATGAACGCCAGATGTGCTCATCAGAAGATTTTTAAGAGCTATAATGGAAACTTTGTCTGAATTGCTGACAGCTGTGCTGCTTGAGGGATGAGGCTGATGGGCTGTGATGGGAGCGCTGCTAGAGAGGAAGATATTCTGGCATTAGGTTCTATGTAATGCAACTTCAAGCATCTGAAGTTATTTGCTCCTTTCCTACAGTATTCATGATCAAGACTCTTGCAGACAGAGTGGTTTAACTCTCAAGCAGGTTATTTATTACTTCTTATGTCTTTTTCTAATTAAAAAAAATTACATAAAAAGAGTGTTCTAAAATATTAATTGTGAAAAACAGCATTCTTCATCCTTCTCATGTCTCATACCAATGGACCACAATCTATCATTTATTAACAGTTTTCATGAAACAAACATAAGCTGTTAAAGATCAACAGGAAGAAAATAATTTTAATAGGTAATGGTCTGCATGGTACAGTAGGTCATGGCAGGGATTTCTTAGAAGAGTGCTTAGGATGATTAGCCATGTCTGCAAACTCCAGGATGATCTCAGCAGCAGTCACCAACCTGCCTTTTAAGCACCTGTGAGGACAAGTTCCGCCCATTTTGTACAAAGGAAACCGCTCTTTGTTTAACCTACATTAGTCATTCAGGGGAAAAAAAATCCTCATTTTTCACAGTATAGTTGAACAAAAGAAAATCCATTTCATACAATTTTTTTATCTTCTCAATTTGTTGTGAGGTCAGTTGTCTGAGGTACTCCAAAGTGATATCACTGTCAGTTCGTTTCTCTGAGCTGTATGTCTTCTGGCTAGGATATTGCAGGCTCTCTGGTGCTCCAATGGCCTTCAGAACATGCTCAGAGTCCAATCCAAGAGTTTCATACTTACCCAAAATATCATAGTGAATGTTACAAGGATCACAGAGCAGAAACATTGGTTTCCAGTGAATGTCAAGATTTTGTGGTGGTTTTGCCATAATGAAGTTGACAAACTCCTGGAAACTCACTTTTTCAGAAGAATTTGGATTTTTCCTGAACATTGCCCTAATCTCATTAGCAATTGTGGTACTGTAGTACGGTTCAGAGTGCAGGAGTTTGTCTCTGTAAGCTGAAACCAGCCGTTCCAAGGGATGTCTGGTGAACATCACTTTGGTGTAATTGCTTAGAAATTCCTTTTGTAAGGCAGGAGGGTAAGACACCAGCCTTTTGATCAGTGTGGTACGGTGGATGTCAACATGCCTAATTTCATCAGCTTTTACATTCAAGTCTGATTGAAGAACAAAAATAGTTCTCTTCCAGTTGGAACAGCCTACCTTGGGCACCTCACAGTAGATAAATTTATGCTTGTGCTCCACAAAGAGCTGGTTTGCAACATCAGAATCCAATTTGCTTCTTGGTTTATTAAGGCTATTCTTCAGGCAGACAAAATCCAGTGTGTTTTTCCGACCGTTTTGAACAGCCAGCCAATTTTTAGTAGGATCTGGAAAAACACCTGTAACTGAGGAAGAAATTGAAACCGTTTCAGTGAAGTAGGCTTGTATAAATCTATTTGTCTGTGACAATCATAGTACTCGATCTATCACCCTGCATACAAAATCTAATAAATATGCTAAAATTTTTTTTTTTACTCTAACCAGACTAGACTGGGGCAATCGTGCAATAAATTACCCTTCCTAGTGAAACATTTATTGAAATGAAAACTTTCAATATGTTAGCACAATTAGTCTAAGCAAGTTTGAAGTTCCAACATCATGTTTTTGTAGTGCTCTCTTCTCATATATTGCTGAGATATCTACCACAGTAACAAGGCCTTGGATATTTTCACAGTATTGTTGATATCTTGGGCTCCATAGTTACTTTCTAACACATTTGGAAAGGGTGTCACTCTTTCTCTGAAACATTAAATCTTGTTGGTAATTTCTTTACTCACCTGTTAGGCTTTTTTGTCTCTTACAGAAAAATCCAAAAAGAAATATCCCAAATAAAAAATTTGGGACAAGGAAAGCTAACATCTTCTGATTCATGTTATTCTCACAGGAAGGAAAATGATGTGGTCTCTACAGTGGAAATCTATCTTTCTGTCAATAAGGAAAGATAATTCAGGTTAGATTTTGTATGACTGATATAACAAAGATAACATGTAAATCTCCTACAGAATTTAGGACAGCAGAAAGACCTTTCAAGCCCTATTAAAATAGGCTTTGCTAATTAGTAAAAATTCTCTTATGGAAAAGACTCACCATGATTTTCTTTTTAAACCAAATAGATAAATAATATGCCCATTTAGAAGTATTCCAAAATTCCTCCTTTTCTCAGAACAATGAACTGCTTATGAGCAAATACTTCTTCCTTGTCTTTTAAAGCTGCTGGGGAACAATAACTTCATTTAGGATTACAAAGTTGTATTTTTTTATAACCTTCAGAATCTGGGAACAGAAAGATCTCTATAACCTGTAACAGGTGTATCCACAAAGACCATGATACATTCAGGATTTATTTCTTTACATTTATTGCCCTGAAGTTTTCCACTTTGAACAAATAAACCACTGCAGGAGAAACTTCTCTATTCCTGCAGAGAAGCCACACCACTAATTTGAATTCTCTATTCTCCCTCTCCGAAGAGACTGCATGGTAAAAATGTTTACTGCCATTGCTGCTGCAGCAGAACAGCCTCAAAATGGTTCAGTAAGACAGGAAATGCATAGAAATGGTAGAGGAAACAACAGAAAAGGAGCTGTTCCATGTTCCCAGATAAAAGGAAAGAAGGCAGTCCAACACAACGTATTTTCTGTCTTGTGCTCACTCATTGTCTCCTTGCACTTCATGGAGAGAGACTTATCTAAATCCTCTGTCCAATCTTACTCTGTTTCTCTAGTAGAGAGCTCTTCATCAGCACGCTTTTATTGGAAGTTGCAAAATTAAGTACAAAACAATAACTACTGGCAAACATGACATTCTCTTTCTGTTCCACAAAGTCCGCACAATCAAAAGAGTGAAACAGCACTGTCTTCCCACTTCTCAGGTTTTCACCCTGAACCTGCTGGCAATAAACACATCATTGCCTGAATTCCCTGAGGATGTAAATTCTTTTTTTGTGTTTCAGATTTTTAAATTATTTTGTTTTGTTTTTATAAGATATAATAGGAACATTTTTGGAGTTGTTTGTGTGCCCCCCATTGTGTGAATGTACATAAACCACAACTGCTGTAATAGAAACTGGTTTATGGTGTATTCTGAGACAAAAATAGAAGCAGCACCAGTTACACTGGTGAAGCTGTACTTGAGCACAAGGGTTCCTCCTTTCAGGGCTGATACATGATTTTGGTATCACACACTTTTACCAGAATATCACTAGACTCATAGAGTTAACAGTATTACTGATAAATCTCTCTTAGCGTAGGTATGACCTGGGAAATTGAGAGGGACTCTGTTCACTATCTCTGTATTAAAAAATTACCTGTATTTACAATAAAATGTTACAATACTCATTCAAATTAATGCAGTATTTTTAGACACAATGGCATTTAGCCTACACTTTTTCATTTTCTTGGTTGTATGAGATCATTGCAAAGACTACAAGAAAGGTTATGGGAAGATCTGCCTTTAACCTTTTCTTCGCTGTACATCAATTCTCATTGCATGATGTGATCCTTGAGTCCTAATGGATCAGAAGCTGTTTTCAAGGCCAGCTAAAGCCAGTCAGGTTGTTCATTGATCTCATGAGGGCCAAGATTGTGTGTTCCATTTTTATTCTTTTTCAGAAGCAGTTTGATGATGCAACTTCACACTATGTAGCAATAAAATCAATATAACAAAATAATTCTGTACAAGGATTCCTTGTTAGAGTATGCTTAGGAGAAAGATAATGGGCTTCATTCACTTTAAATGCTGTCACTTCAGAGAAGTAATGTTATCATACCTGTCTCAGGAATCAGAAAATAAACTAGATGAATTTTATCCTATTTAGATACTTGTATCTTGCATATTTACTAATTACTCTACCACTAGAGAATAAAAGGTCTACTACAAGACATATGCCACGTGTAAACATGTCAATGAGTCACCACAGGGAAATGGAAGGGCTTCCTTGGGGGAACAAAGCTGTTTAGGAGCTAGTTAAACACAGGAGACATCTCCTCTGCTAAGACTTATGCATATTTGTGGAAGCAAAAGCATATTTAATTAAATTCAGGAGAACAATAGGAGACCATAAGGAAGGCTAGAACAAGCTCCAAGATGACAGGTGAAATCTTTCTGGACTCCTTAGAAAATTTCACAGAGCAGACTGGCAGTTAGAGTTAACACTGCCCTCAACAAACGAGGTCAACATGACATGAAGCTACCTTCAGGCGAAGTCCAAAGCCTTCTTCGGAAGATGTTTTCAGATGTGAGACCCCAGTACAGAATTCTGTGTAATGCAAAGTTTCCAGTGATGAAAATCACCTAAGGGAAACCTGAGGAAGAGGAGGAAAGAAAATTCTGAGAGCCATTTTGTCAAAGAGGGACAAGTCACCTGGAAATTAAAAAGGAGGGAAAAAGATCCACAGTGAAAAACATCTTTCTCAGTAGGTGTCAGTGTCAGTAAATCAGATGAACTTTTCCTTACATTTATTATGGCCTTTCCAAGTACTTGTAATTGTTTTGTTATTTAAGATGTAATGAGTTAATACTTTTCTTTGCATTTTCCCTCATCTTACCTTGAATTAAGTGTGATTTTAGGTAACTACAAGGCACTCCTCAGTAAAGGAGTGATGAATCTACTAACACAAGTCCATACTAGACTATTTCTGCTGTAACTAAAGGGCAGCACTATGGGCTCTCCCAGGCAAGAAGGAAAGACAGCATCATAAGACTCATAAAAAAAAAAAAAAAGCGGAAACTTCCTCTACTGAAAAGTAATGAAACAGGGAGACAGGGATCTAAATGTCTCTGGATCTTACATATTCACAAAAAAGAAGATCCTAAAAATTAGATATGAGGCATTAATCTGTTTTGTTCTTGTCATATATTGGGGAGAGGGAGGTGGGGAGGTGTTGCAATGTGCATTTTGGGTTTTCTAAAGTTCCGTATGATTTTTATTATTGAGTTTCTGTAAAAATTCATCCATAGCCACTCCCCTTCTCCTAATCCCTGTCGTTATCCCCCTCAATAGGCCTCTCCCTCCCCATTGTACCCCCCCAATAGCCCTCTCCCAGTCTATTGCACCTTCTATTGTACCTTATCCATTGACACACCCTGGTACTTGATGGCTGTAGCAAAGCCAGATGGGCTCAGCCAAGGCTTCAGGTATCCCCCCACCCCTCTTGTCCCAAAATGGCAATGTCAATGCCTCCTGTACCTAAGTCACTCCCCCTCATTTCCATTAGTAACACCCCTTTATTTAAGGACAGGGGAGAACCAAAATCCTCACTCACACTCTGACTCTCCCTGACACCAGGGGTTTTGCCCTGAATAAACACCTTCCTAATCACCACCAAGTGTGAGTCTGCTCCTTCTTCCAAGCAAGATCACCTCTCTGTCTGAAATCTGGACCCAAAGGATTAACTCGTTTATATGGTATCTGAAGAGAAAGGTAGCTGGAGAGACAAACTCCGAAGAACCATGGGGAGGAGAAGAGGTGGATTTTTAAATTTTTTAAAGATTTTTAATGAAGCATAAAATCTTCTAGATAACAGCCTTACACTGCACAGTTGGTTTTCCCTTGTTCTTCAGATCACATTCTTATAAATCAACTATACGTAGCTATGGCTTGACATTTGCAATTTCTGCATGTCTTACTGTATTCTTCAGGTTACATCAGAAATCATTTTATGACTCTTTTACGGTCAATACTAAAGAGTAAACCAGACAGCAAGAATTATTTTCGTAGAATCCTTTCTTGCAGGAGTCTTTCAGAAGGATTGCTATCAGGTGATGAGATTTTTTGAGGCCTGTCAGTTAATTAGTGTTTAATATCTTCAGTGTGTGTCCAGCTGATTTGATGTCTTTCTAGCTTCTTAGCCAAAACATGCCGTCATATCAAGTCATGTTCTTTACACAATTCTAAGTCCACAATATCCATGCTATTGCCTTAATCAACCAAAGCTAAGCAAAAAGAATTAGTCAGTCTGGTGACATCTGTTTCCTTTAACATAATCCAAAGTTTCTCTATGAGAGCAAACAGAACAATTATTCAAGCCAAGAGTGGTAGCAAATGGGGAATGGATTACTGGAGAAAGCAATGCAAATCATCTCGTGTGCATGCAAAATGGCAAAAAGGCCTGAAGCCTTAATAAAATTAAAAATATTTACTGAATTCAAGCCTTCTTTGTGCTGCTGATAATTCTACCATGGTCCTCTACAACTCCATTTTAAAGATTCTTTCTTCCTGATAAACACGCTGAAAGTAACAAAACCAAAAACATTTTATCATGTTGTTAATATCTTTGTTGTCAAGTTTGCTGACCATAAAATGTTCTTCTCATCCTTCTGTTTACTTCAAGAAATTTCTGATATTTGTCTGCTTTTAATTACTTTCAACATCTCCCTTTTCTACATGGGTATGGAGGTTGCTGGTAACCTACTGTAATGCACATCCCCTGCATGGCAGGCAGGACGGTTTGACCCAGAAGAGCTCTCTATCTCTGCATTGTACTTTTCTAGGGGCGTCACAAAATTGTCATTTGCTGGACTTATTGGATTTTTTTCTGTTAAATTGCATTTTCTTGGTTCATTTGTCCCATGCTTCTTTACATTTTGTGATACTAGGCCTTCTGTAGTCTTCCCTTATGTCTGATAGCTGTCTGGACTTTAACAGAGCACGTGTAGCCACACCACAACCACTCACACTTATCCAACCACCAGCTTTGGGTTCAGAATGAGTTCCTTTCCCCTGACCAAAACAAGGTCTGATAGAAAATCTTAAGTACTCTTTCAATTAGGAAACACTTAGTCAAAGATGTTTTTATGATAGTCACTTGAGAACATGACCTAACAAATCACACTCAGACTGAAGTTCTTCCTCTTGCTGTGCAGATTTATTTCTAGAATAGGCACCAAAGGAAGAGGTTGCATTGCTTTGCATAGGTATCACTTGTACACTGTTCTGCCCTTGAACTGCTGAAACAGTGATTCATAATATAGTATTCCCTAATCCTTCTCCTGGAACTATTGAACTATTGCAGTTAAAAATTTTTCAGAACTTAAAGAAATAAAACAAACAAACAAAAAAATACTTTAAAATATTTTTATACTTTCATAAAAAATAAGAGGTACTATAGCTGAAAATATTGGAAAATGTTAAGTCTTTTTTTGTGGCACATATTACCCAAGTACAGAAACAGTTACACACACGTGTGTACATACACACACACACACACACACACACATATGAATAGTTCCAAAACACATTAATATCAGTTACACTGGCATATTATTTGTTCCAAGTAAACTAACTAAGTAGGCTGATAATGATTTAAAGTATTCTGATAGTAAACTTACAAAGGTGTGTCTCAAGCTAGTTTTTCACAGACAGACCTTGGCCAGAGCTGAGCATGTGGGGTGATCCTCTGCACCCACTTGATAAGTGGAACTATCCAGACTGAAAGAATGAAATTACAACAATACTTATTTGTGTTCCTGATACATTTGAAGCCATAAGTAAAAGAAAATACTAATATGGCAGGTCAGTGGAAGGTATGGAAAAATCTCTGAAAACAGATAACATTCTCAGTTGCTGAACCACATTCTGTACTTAAGCCCTGTTAATCCCTTCAAAAAGATAACTGCAAATACATCCATACTGATATGTGCATGGGTACATAGAAGGTGGGGAGGGAATGATGAATAGAAAACCCCCAAGAACAGCCTGGACAGGAAAACCAAGCTCTGGATACAGTTCTGCATGTGCTGTTCTATCAAAGTGAATTGTAAGAGCAAGACTCATGTTCAACTAAATCTGCAGCATCCTTGCATCTGTACAGTTTGTGATGGATGGACAGGAGGGAGGTGCTTCTACACCCCAGGTGCTTCCACACCCCAGGAAAGTGGAGCCTTAGCAGCCAGGCTGGCCTGTCCATGAAGTGGAAAATCAGTAATGAGTTAGGAAACTCACAAAAGTTACAGATAGCCAAAGGCTAGAAAAAGTGTCTGGTCTGGGTCATTTTGCCAGCAAGAGACAGCATTTGACATCATCTCATTGCAGCAAGAGCTAAATGGTGTTAGGTGGGAATGGGTAGAAGCTTAGTAAGGAGACAACATAGGACTAGGCTGGGAGCTACTGAGGAAAAGGCTGACAAGGGTGTCCTACAGAACAACACAGTTCACAGCACTGAGGTGGGTGTGAAGCAACAATTTCCATTGAAGGCACAAACTAAAACTCTTGTTCTGTCACCACTTCAGCCCTCCATTACTGCATCAGATTTTTTCTGGTCTCAACAACTGTAGTGATGCCTTCCTTGCTGCCATCATTAATCTGCTTATTATTCTCATACACCACTTCTTATGCCTGCCTTTTAGCTTTTCCTTCTCTACTTAATTCCATGTCATCTCCTTGTCTTACCTTCCAAAGTTTTTCATTATCTATCATTCTTCATGCAGTATTAAAAACTCAGGTTTACTTTCTGATTCATCAACCTCTTACAATCGGCCCTTGATAGCAAAGAAACAGTTCCTGCTTTCTCCTCTGCTGCCCCTGCTTTTGGATGAAACATGCAGCACCTACAGAGCCATTACATATTTCACCTAAAATCACTCCTAAGAGTCTTCCCTTTCAGAGATGCCAACACCGGTCATGATGCCAGTGTGCTGAAACTGTTACCAACCAGTCCACAAAAGAGCAAGTGAAAGGAAGAGCCAATTTGGGGATGAAAAGGACCCAAAGTGAAAAGAAAAAAGAAAAGTACATGGGGAAAGGCAGCAGTGAGTCTGACAGAAAAGCTCTCTGAGAGAAGCGGGAAGCAGAAACCCAAGGAAAAGTGTCAGAGCTGGGGGCCAAGGGAAATAGAAAGGTTCTGTAGCCTGCTCTAAAATGTTGTGGAAAAGAGAGGTTGAGAACTGATCTGAAAAAGACACAAAGTACAGTTCAGTGAAGATGAAGAAGAACAAATTCAAAGATATTAGTATAGAACACAGTATGCTAACTATCTAATAAACTACCACAGACACTTAAAAAGAGACTAAATGAGAATGAGACTATATGCACTGTAGCCACTCTTGCACTGGAACCCAGCCCTTACTGTGTGATCAAACTTGTATCTCTTTTTCTTCCTGAAACTGCAGCCAGAAGGGCCATAGACTTTTGATTTTCTAAGAAGAGATAGGTTCAGTGGGTGAACCTGGGTGGGCCCAGGTTGGCAGGATCCTGGGAAGCTGGAGACCAGTTCTGCTGCAGCATCACTGGGGCAGGGGCTGGTGGCCTCAGGAGGCTGACATGGGGTCCTGGGCTGTGGGCAGTGGGGGACAGCCCCAAGGGACTGAGCACTGCCCTGTTACTGCTTTTGGTGCCTGGGATCTGGTAATGGGTTGTGTGCCCTTTTTATTTAAACACTTAGTTCAAAATTCCACGCACTTGTCCACTGCCATTTATATCACTGTAAAGCCAATCACAGGAGAACAAACTCCACCACTTTCCTTTAGGTAATCTAGATATGACTAAAAAACTTGGAAAGAAGAGAAAAGGAGAAAAAAGAAAGTACAGAAGAAAAGTTTAGAACAACGCACCCTGGCCAGGGTGGCACTGAATGATCTCCTCCCACACTTGTTTCATAGGAGATGAGCCTCATAAAATCTATTTGCTTTGTCATGTGTATAACGAACTCTCTGCCTTTGCATATGTCTTACTGTCCCCACCCATGTTTCTCTTCTCAGTTAATGTCAGAAATAGCAAGCATTTTCCTTACCATTCAGGTTTACCCACCTTGTCTCAGACCTAGATCCTCTTTGTCCTCTCCTGCTTTTCAACTCCCTGTGCAAGCTTGATTCATTTATTCCTGCCATTGCACACCAAATAGCACAGTCAAAACTGTTTGTAAAAGTCCTGGTTACTTAGCATACCGCCCCCAGGCAAACTCTTGCTTGCTGTTTACCTTGTGTCCCCACCCCTAGTACCCCTTGACCATAATTGATGACAGCTATGACCTCTCTGTCCCTCTTTACACTCCAGTGAATACAAAGCGTTTATGCTTAAATGGTTTTCCTTTTTGCTCCTATCTCCTCCAGCTTCTCCTGTCCTTCTAATTTAGATTTTGAACCTTATTTTCAGAATCCAAAACTAATTTTGTCTGAAATCATACCTCTACTCTCACCCCCCACCCCCCCTCTTTCTTTTTTATACTTCTTTAAAGACTCCTTTACAGGAATCATGTACAAGTCCTAACACCAATGATTTGGTGTCTGCTCTTTTTCAGAAATAACCTCTTTCCCTGAAATATCCTGAAACTTACTGACAAGCTGTGTGTATACCTTTTTCTCTCTTTCTACATGAATCTAAGCCTATTCTTCCTTTCTTTCTTTCTTTCCCTTCTGCTCTCTCTGTGCTGCAGGGCAAGCTGTTCAGCAGAAATGTTATGTTCAAAGTCTGTTTCTAAGAAACATGTTTTATAGCATACTATGACACATGCAGTATCAAAAATCAAGAAGTTTGAAGACAGTAGGATTAAACTGATAAGTTAAATCATAGCGAACATAAAATGAAGTGTCTGCTGGCTTTTGGCAGAACAGCCTTGAAATGAAAGTCTTGACATTTCAGAGCACTTGACGTTACAGTACACTCTAAGTTCAAAATAGTGTTGTGGATTTAGTTGCAGATACAAATGCTTGAAAAATCTGCAAATCTGATTTCCAGAATCTGTCTGAGTATCCAGAAAATGGAGAATGGACAGCCAATGAGTCTCTGAAAAGGTGGGTGCCCCACACCACATAGGATTATCATAGCAGACGAAGAACACAAACTCTCCTCCTAAAAACTCTTGCCTGGTTCACTGCACGCTTTCCTTCATCTGCCATAGATACTGGAGAGCCTACTGGACAGCCCTTGAGTGTCTCAAGAGTCTATTCATCCTATGAACCCAACATATCAAGCTGTGTGGAGTATCTTGTTTCTTCAAAAACTGGGAATTGAAGAGCTATTGAAAAACTTATTAATGTAGTATCATAACAATATGTATAAAAATCATTGTCAGTGGTGAGCCAGCTCCCTTAACCCATCTTATGATACTCTAATGGAATAACCAATAGTGGCAGCAGATTGCTATCTTCTGAACAAACCCAGCATGAACAGAGACAAGTCCCAAATTCATCGGTCTTACCTCCTGGCAGCAACAAAACAGTGAGACTTGGCCATCTGGGATGCCATTCCTGGCACTGAAGAAAAATGGTCCACAGTACAGCTTGTCCCTGCTTCCCCTGCTCCCATCATTAGCATGGCCTGCCCCGAGTCTTCCTTCCTCTCCTGGTACCCCCACCTCTTTGCACTCCACTGTCCAGCAGCACTCTAATACTCCTGCTCAACACATATTTGCACTGGGCACCAGAGCTTTTCCCTTAGCCCCCATCCCAGGTGTGACTCCATCTTTTCCTGCTTCTACTCCTCAGGCAAAACTTTAACCCAACCTCCAGCAAATTCTCACCTCCAAAAGCCTTCCTCATATCGTCCCCAGGCAGCTCGCCCAGCAAATCCTGTTTTCCAGCTTCCCAAACACCCATCAGATCTCCCCCTGATTCTGCTGTTCAGCCTTCCTCATGCACAAGCCAGCTCTTTGCTGGCTCCCCCTGCCAGACTCCTCCCTGTCTCCTCAGTCAGCCTCACAGCCCCCGCTCCAACAACCACACTTCCAAGCCCAGCTCATCAGAACTGTCTCCCCTTCTACTTCCAAGATTCCCACAGAGTTCCACTGCTTCTCACTCTCTGTTCTGTTCTCAGCTAGTTCCAGGCTCTACACTTCAGCTTCTATAGTTATTTTAGTTTCTCCCAAGCTAAACTGACACATTTTCCGTTTTTTTCCCTCCCACATCAATTTTCACACTAGTCATCAAGGCACATTTTCATGCTGATTTTGTCCCTTGAATCTATTTTGCCAGCAATCCTCAACAATTTCTCCCTAGAAATCTTGCTCAAGCTTGCCTTGTTCTTTAAAATGGATGGTTTACTCTCCTGTGCAGAGGAGGTTCCACTGAGAATGTACAAGAGGAGCCTCTTAACCTCATTATAGGTTTTTGAAATAAGTGCTTATTTCAAAATCTGCAATATACCTGAATTTCTTAGAGGAAAGGTCACTGGAATCATTTAAGAGAAGAAAAAAGACCACAGGTTCCCTGTATAAAAATCAATAAACTACTTTTGCTCAAAGAGTTTAAAAAAAAATCCTGAGGCAGATATCTAGCCTGAAAAACTTCTGCTGAAATGCTTGAAATTTGACAAAATCCTATGTAGATGCAAACTGTATTGAAATTAAAAGAGTCAAGACACAT
Source organism: Zosterops lateralis (assembly GCF_965231275.1). Classification (NCBI taxonomy): domain Eukaryota; kingdom Metazoa; phylum Chordata; class Aves; order Passeriformes; family Zosteropidae; genus Zosterops; species Zosterops lateralis. The sequence goes on from NC_139761.1 coordinate 37,777,071, forward strand.
ACCACGCTTAATAAAGTCAGAAAGTGAATGAAAGCTACTGAGATTTCATTTCAGGCACCAGAATCCCTGTAACATCAACTTCTTAACCGAGGAAAGCCATAGCAATGAATAATTGGCTGCCAAAAAAATCCTTTGTAGATTCATTTCATCACAGTGTGATTTCAAAAGCTAAACAATGTCTTGGTTTATGCCTTAAAATATTTGATGTTAATTTCTAAATATATAAACAAATTAAAAAAACCCAACCAACTCTGAAAAAAATCTTTTTGCAGAGATTTGCCTACACTTACAGAATCATGGTGACATGAAAAGCCACTAACAATCCAATTTTACTCACCAATCAGATAATCTCAGTGGAGATTTCTCATGCCTCTGAGTGATGCTAAATGAACAACAAAGATTCAAAGAAAGATCGGTCCAGAGAGACTCGTCATTTTAATGTTATGCCTAGGGGTGGAAAGGAAATAAGGGAAAGATTTTGTGTTCTCCTTACCTGATCTTTAAGGCAGGGCAACGTGCTTCTGTATCCACAAAGATTCTTTCATAGGAGAGCATTTGAAACACCCTGCATACGTAATATTTGTGTCTGTTTTGATTAAATTCCCAGCTAAAAGTTGCCAGTGTTTTCCTGAGAATGCTTAGGTGAACATCTCCAGTTGCACCTTACAAAGCACTGTGCTGTGTCTGTCTCTAGGTATAAGGAGCAGCATTTAACCACTCCCCACGCAGGGTCTACAGCAGCTCTCAGAGCCTGCCAAGTGCTTCAAGAGCAGCCTGCCAAGAGGCTGCCTGCTAAGCAACCAAGAAAGGAGATGGTCAGGAATATGAGGGCAGAGGTAATTTGGTTGAGAGTATTTATGTTGTGATAATATGCATTATTTTTAGATGGAGTACAAGAGGCAAAGTCAATGCAAACCAAATGAAGTCTATACAGGAAGACTCCAATAAACTCTGGGAACTAGAAGGTAAGTTCTCACGGGAAACATGGCTAAAGCAGAAGGAATTCAGTAGAGTTGGCACTTCCCTAAAGAAATTATGGTTAGGGTACAAACACAAACAATCCTACACAGTAGGAGGATAGGAAGTATAGTCAGAGATCAACTTGGCTACTTGGCTAAGCAGGACAGTCCTCGGTGACCTGAAACACAAGAAGGAAAAGTACAGAAAGTGGAATCCAGGTTAAACTCCTACGGAAAAGTATGAAAGAACAGCACTAGATGCTGAAACAAAGTCATAGGGGGTAAAGCACGAATTTAACTGCAAAAAGCAATGGACATTAAGAGATAGCAAGAAAACAAATCTGGAAGGAAAAAAAAAGAAACTGGTGATAGTTCACTTGTGGAAGGCTGATGTACATTTTCCATTACTCTTCATAAAAGAGTGAGCGGTAATTATATGATTAATAACTAAACTAAGTAAGAAAGAATCTATCTAAAATATGAAAAGAACAGGACCAAAAATAATTTGAATACACTCCACTTCACATTATCCTCAAGTATACCATTACAGCATGTCTCTAAGAGAGCTCCCTAGTTGTTGTCAATGCACTAAAAGCATCCCTGGACTTCTATAGGAACCTACACCCCTGCACAGATACAGATGCCTCCTTCATAGGCTGCTAAAGAGATGAAATGAGTGCTGTACATACTGGCACCTGAGCCTGAGGAGATGCCTGTTAAGATACCTTGGTAATGGAGAAAAGCAAGGTCAGATCTGTTAGCTTTGTCTGAGAAATATCGGAAGTTGTGGGAGAAATGTGTGAAGTGGTGAACACAATGCTTATCTTTATAAAGTCAAGAAATGAAGAAGAGATCAATTCTGGAAAAATAATAGAAAGAATGAAAATATAGATTGTTCATAAAAGACTGGAGATAGTTGAGCTACATTGCTTTGTATTTTTTGGCATGTTGGCTATTCATTTCTGTAACATGGCTAGAAGTCTTACAAATAGAGAAGCAGTATGTCACATAATATATTTTAATTCTAATAGTGTTATTGACATTATAGCATTGACTCATAACATTTTCAAAAGTATATAAATTTGAAACTCTTTCTAGAAGAGTGAAAAACTACCTGCACATAGGGAACAAACAAGGAAAACAAACCAAGCAAAACAAACAAACATCAAAACAAACAAAAAAAAAAGAAAAACAAAACAAAACAAAAAAACCCCAAACAAACAAACAAAAAAACCAGCACCAAAAACACAGGTTAAGATTAGTTTTTAATCATTCATTATCAAACTCAAAAAACATAATCAGTAAGATTCTGGGCCAGGTAATGGTGCAGGTCATTAATGATTTGGATAAAGGAACAATCCTTCCACCTCACAGATAACGATAAGCCCATGTGAAGAGTAAACTCATTGCATGATGTATTAAAATCAGAATGCTTTTGACAAATATGATAAATTATCTGTAGGAGAAAACACATTGCAATGCACTTGTGTTTACAAGTGTCAGGTCCTAAGGGGGATAATAGTTCATAAAAGTGTGGCAGCCATTCTGCCAAAAAAGGAGTAAGAGGGGTACCAGTCAATCACAAGTTATTCACAGATAAATAGCATTTCATCTTATCAAGAATGCAAAGTGCATATTAGGAAGAGAAACTGCTTGATTAGATATTTGGTTGATACATTAAGGAATACCTCCTATGATATTTCTGTCTAACACAGCAACAGGTAGCACTGTGTCCTGTTCAAGCAAAACTGTTCCAAGAGAAGGCAAACCAACTGGAAACAGAAAAGCAGAGAAAACGGTCAGCTCTCTTGGGAAAAAAATAAAAGCCACAAGAAAGATACATTGAAACAATTTGGATTACTCAGTTTAAAGAACAGAAGGACAACTAAACACATAAAAACTATCATCTACATAAGTTATCTCTAGCAAGGTAAGGAGGGAATATATATTTTTTTATCTGTAGTGGATAAAATGATGGGTTCAAACTATGACACTGAAGGTTACACTAAATATTAAGAAAATCTTATTAACAATAAAGACAATTAGATCCCTTTTCATTTCTGAGGTACTGTTGATTCTCTTTTGGAGCTTCAGAATGCACAACATAAAGTCTTGAGATCTTTCCCAGTATCTTTTTCTTTATGTCTGTGGTTCATTCCGTTGTATAATTTAGATACCTGATCTTAACGTCTCTATAAAAACCACATTTATCAAAGTTTTCATGCTAAATTATAAAAACTCAGAACTGACTTCAGATAACTAATCTGGATTTCAGATAACTAATGCAGCCATGGAAAAGCAGTTCTGCATGAAGTCTTGCAATGAAACTGCCTGGAAAGATCATCACTTTTTAAATTATTGACTCTTCACTGTCTGTTCTTCCCCTCAGATCCTACTTCAGCCTGAATATAGTGATACAAATAAAACATGGTTTTTAGTGACCCTTTAAATAGTTATTTAAGAAACAGGACCTGGTATCATGTTGTGTAACCACAGTATGGGCTGTATAAATGTGGCTAACCAGACCTATGCTGTGAGCCAGGGCTCTCTTACCATGGGAGGGCAGGATGAGGAATGTCTACAGGAATAGGAGACAAAATGACAGAAGCCCTTTGTACAGTCACGGTTCAGTAGCACTTTCAGAGCTCTCTCTTGCTTTGTCCTCGCAGGCATGACCAAATGTACAAAGCATGTCCCTGTTACACATTTACGTACTTAGAAAATCTGCCAATACTGTTGACTAGAATGTCTAACTAGTAAAGCACTCCTAGTATATGTGAAGCCCAAAGAGGAAAAAAATTCACAAGGTGATCCTTCATTTCAGTTTTCTTTGCTTCAAATTTAGAACTACTTGTATCTTTCAAAAGGGTAAAATTAAAAAAAAAAAATTTAAACAGAGTGTGAAATAGAAGAAATAGAAGAAGCTATTAATTAATTTGTATTGTCAGTTGGCAACCCCCATGGAAATGCTACAAGAGATGAAAAAAAAGCAATTTACAGCTTCCAAAATAATGTAGTAGAACACATCCTACAGGTAAAAGACCTCAGAAATTTAGGATTTTTATTGTGGAAAGATTTCCCAAGCAGCTTCTGGTTTTGGCATGTAAGAATCCAAAAGGAAAGAGTATCCTAGAAATAATCTCAAAAATAAAATGACAGCAAAAGAAACTCATAAGCAGGTTTATATTTTCCATAGGTTTTCATGAATAAGAGTACTTGCACTAGTAAAAAAATAGGTTAAAAATAAAAACATTACACTGATAGATTTAAAAAATTCAGAGATTTGAAAGGGCAAAAAATCTCTTGCATTAAGAGGCTTTTCTAGGGTTTTGAGGCCAAGGGTTTTAGATATCAATGAAGTTTTGAGGCCAAGGGTTTTAGATATCAATGAAGAAACTGAAGAAGTTAAATGAGATTGTGTTCTGGTTTTTGATCAAAGCAAGCAGAACAAAAATACAGAAAATGTAGAATGTAATAACCCATGAAGTTCAAATCAGTCTACAAACAATATCAACATTTCTTCTTTAAACTACTATTTTAAATCTATTATCTAAAAAACATTTAGCTTTTTATGTGATTTGTTTTACATGGATAGTTATACATAATATTTCCCAGATAATAGGAATTAATCCTGGATATCTGGCTTAAATTCTGCACTCTTTTTTTTCCCTCTCTGCAATTAAGGCAATATAACAAAAAACTAACAAACCACATGAAAGTGTTAACTGCAAAATTATTTCTGCATCTGCATCTTTCTAGAGATCTGTTGAAAAGCCAATTGCCTTTGACATCACTAAATCTCAAATCAGAACTCCTTATCTTTTAAAACACAAACAGAAAACACAAAAGTTTTAATTTACTAACAAAATGCCTAGAAGATTAAAAAATAAAATAAGGAATCCTCCTACTCTTCTAAAAGGAATAGATTAAAAAAAATAAGTACCTCTACAACGTTTTCTGTCTGGAGCTTCCTGGTGGATACAGCTTTGTGCAACTCTGGCTGAGTTTACTGGTTCTGATTACTTAATGCCTTGGCTCAGATAAAAAGAAGGTGTATCCTTGAATACTGTACATACAGCATGGCACATTGTGGTCTTTCTTCAGCAAGCAAGTATGAATTTTTTCTTAGCAATATTTGACTTCTGAAAAAAGGGAAGAAAATATTTAGGCTGAGTGACCTTTATTTGTATTTTTAAAACTTCCTTGATTTTAAACAATTTCCTTCATCTATGTCCTGTCCCTGCATTATGCAACCTTTTAATTTCTACTGCAAAAAATGTCTGACCCAAAGCTCACAGAAGTCTGTCTGAGACATTTCAGTCGTTTAACTGAAGGAGGGTATATTTCAACTAGATATAAGAAAGATGTTTTCATTATGAGGGTGGTGAGACAGTGGAAGAGGATGCCCAGAAAAGCTGTGGATGCCCCGTCCCTGAATGTGTTCAAGACCAAGCTGGATGAGGCTCTGAGCAACCTGATCTAGTAGAAAATGTCCCTGCCCATAGCAGGGTGGTTAGAACCAGATGATTTTTAAGGTCTCTTCCAACCCAAACCATTCTGTGATTCTATGATAACAGCTGTTCAACTCAAATATGTAAATAGAAGATGGGCCTATACTATGCACAGCAAGATGTGTATTTTGACTGCACCTTTGTTCATGAGCAGGAAGAAGATTAGAAGAGTCAGCTGGACTTTGAGCCCAATTTATTACCTACTGAAACAAACAGCAACTTGATCTCATAAAATTTTAAGTCTAATTTGAGTCACAGTAGTGCCCTGTAGTTTTGCATCAGCAGCTTTGCCTAGGCTGTCTTTTAGTTCATTTCACATCCTCATTTGTACCTTAAAAGTGAGACTCTGCAGTCTGCAATAGAGTTAGGTGTTAATTTTGGAAGAAGAAAATCAGACCACATCACTAGACCACAGTGACTGCCTAAAGACATATATCACATATATATGTCACGTTATATATAGACATATATCACTGGTACTCACCTATCCAAAGAGAAGAGCAACACTCTAACCAGGTCTACAGCATGAGCCTGTGTTCTTCAATTCCTATAAAGCCTAAAATTGGTATGGTTACAATCAAAATATGCAAAAGTGCAAGTGACTTTCTTGATAAATTTGCTGATTTTGTGTTTTCTGCAGGTATAACACTATTTAAACATAAACATAACACATTTAAACAAAATGGAAGAAAACCAACTGTAGTTCGCTGGAAGTTGCCCCCCAGTATGTTTGTTTGTTGACATGGATTTATGAATCCTCTGGTGACTTATGGAGTATATTGACTATACTACTCAATCACAAATAGAGTATAAAGTTTAATAATTTGCAGATAACCTTTGCATTGTACCCTGAGGCAGAAAATCCAGCTAATCACTTGTCACCCAATACAGATGTAGTATCATGAAGATCTGTGCCCTGAATAATATTTGGACCCTCCTGGTTCACATCACAGATTTATGAGAGCTTCTTAGCAGAATTACTGAAAGCTTTGGTTTGGGGAAAATATTTCTAGATCTAATGGGGCAAGAGACTCTGGTTTCCAAGGCTAGTCTCTTGCAGAATTCATGTCTGATTAAATTACCACTTGAAACTAGATACATACGTTTGGGCTACAACATACTTCTCCAAAAAGCACCCAACCCTCATTAAAATGTTTTTACTGCTAAGGAATCCATCCTCTGTTCTTCTATCTTAATTCACCATCACTTGAGTATTTCCTAATAAAAATTGTCATCTTTTTCCCAGCTTGAATTTGTGAAAACTCAGTCATCAGCTCCAGAATCTTGTAAAACATTTCTCCAGACAGACTGAACCAACTTCTGCCATCAAGTTTTGCTCTGCAAAGTAGAACATAGACAGGAATAAAAGAAGACCAAGAACAGCTGGTAACTTTGAAATATACTCTACATAAACACATTTCAGTTATTTTGGTTATTCTTGTGACCCTCCCCAATCTTCAATATCAGCCATAAAATGCATACAGAAGTACTGGAACTGGTGCCAGGAAAGCATATACAAGCAGTACATATATCGGTATCACAGGGGAAAGTTTCAGTTTCCTTAAGTATTTGAAATGCAGTATTTTCCCAGAACATAACGCACTGGAGCCTCGAGAGCTGGATTCATGTTCTCTTGTCACATGATGGCTTGTAGCGGGCATTAGTCATTATCCTCCTTTATCCTTTGTCTTCTAAAACAGTGACCTGCAATACAGTACACTTGAGCTTGCTTTGAAAATATCAAATAAACTTAGTTTTAATTTCAAAAAAGTAACAAGTGGAAATCAAATGTTTTCAATCTGAACAACAAAATTTGGGAAAGATTATAAGAAAGAAATTCTCAAAACACTAGGAAGTTGTACAAGTTTAAAGTAGGAGGAGCTGTATATCCCTTACCTCCATACGTGGATAAACATTAACATACTTACATGCTTGTTCAGAAACATAATAATATCAGTTACATGCAAACCACTGTATTATTTGTGCCAAGTAAACTGATGAAAGTGGGTGATATATATTTAAATCTCCTGGAGATAAATTTCTAAGTGCAGGTGTGTCTCAAACAAACATATAGCGGGAAAAAATCTTGCTCACAGTCAAACAGGGTGATCTTCAGCACTTGATCTAGGGATAAGATTTTCCATGTAAAAATAAAATTACAATAATACCCATACATGTTGCTGATAAGTTTGAGTGTTGAGGCAAATAGTTGAAGTGACAAGGTTTCCTAATACAAGACCAGCAAGACCTCTGGAAGCAGATAGCAGGGATTGGGCTGTGTTCTCTGCATAAGCTCTCATTGGATGGTTGATATATCAGCTGGCTTTTCCATAATCCAAAACTATTTAGGTTTGATTATTTAAATAAGCAATGCAAAATAAGGTTTGTTCTCATTATTTTATGATCAAACTCCTTCAAAAGTCTTGAAAAGAACTTGAACCAACCAAAGCAGCCAAACACACACACATTCACACACACACATGACCCCAAAACAGAACTGTTGATGCTGTGATCTGAATTTGGAAAAGAAATATATTCTCTCCTGATGGGAGAAAGGAAGGAAAGTAACATACACTTGCTACACATAAAAAAAGAGCAATATTCAATAAGGAACATAAAAAGGAAAGGATAATATGCATAGAAACCTCCATGATCCCTCAGTTAATATGGCTCAGAAAAATAAAACTCATAATTAGACTTCACACACCAGTTATTCACAGTGCCCTTCTCAGATTTTAATAACTGCAGTCTTACCTTGCTGTAATCACTATATTCAGAAGTCTGACATTACCTCCACTGTCTAGATCACCTTTCAGTCCTTCATTTCAATCACACCACACATCAATTGCTTTTCTGTATTCTGAAGACCCAGTATGTGTTTGCTGTGTTCATCAGAAGTGCTCTGTCAGCTGCAAGATTTCCAAACTGGTACTGTATTACTGGTTCTTCAGGAGGTGAAGAAAATTAAATCAATAGCACTCCTCTTAACCAGATAATTTCATTTATCAAAGGTATCAGATCAGTACAGCACAATCCACCTTTGGAAAAATTCATGTTACATTTTATTTTCCTGATTTAATTACTTCCTTCCTTTAAAATCTTGAAGAAGAAGATGTAAAAGCTGAAGTCGTTAGGCTTAAAGAAGAGAAGACTGATATGAAACATAACACTTTCATGAGAAGAAGGTTTTGTTGCTGTTCTCAGCCCCAGCCTGTGCAACCCCACAGTACAGCAGCCACAGAGCTGCCACTGGAGCACCATCATTACCTTTTCTCACAAAGATTTGTTCTGCCCTGGTAACCTAAAACAGGAACCAAAATTCTGTTCTGCTGTGGAAAGTCTATGCACACACCCACAAACATGCTGGGGTTGCTGCCTTTTCATGCTTGACATGTGGTGAGTACCACACAATGAGCACATCAGACAGACAAGAACAATGACTTTCTTCCTTGATGGAAACAATTGCTAGAAGAGTGTTTCCAAAAGCCCCAAGAATACACATTAGGGTCCCAGAAAAAGAAAGGTTTTGTTTTTTCCTGGCTTTATGAGCATTTCTCAGTCAAGTCAGGGTCATGATTTTGTCAAAAATCACCTGTTTGCATGCTAAGATGATTATCTTGTCACATACCTCTACAGATGTGGACATACCTCCAGGTGTGTATTATGCAACAGGTGAAGAAAATGCATTTGCCAACTAGGCAGAAAAGCTGGGATGTGCAGGTTATGAATGCCAAAGAAAAAAAGGACAGATATTCTGTAATTGCCTTCAGACTCCACAGAAGGCTTAAGTCTGAGCCCATTGCAGTGCAGTTATATAATGTGGTTTCTCTTGTTCTAAGAGATCAGACCACTCTGAAATATTCTAGCCACCAGAGCAAAGGGAGAGTTGTTATAGAAAGGTATGGATGCAGTTCAATTCTTAAAATTCAATCATCTGTGACTCGAGTGCAATAATTAAAAAATGCTGGCACCAGTCAGTATAATAATTCTAGAAAACTTCTGACAATGCTCCTCTAGCTATAATAGAGGTGTACTAATCAAGAATGGGAGAAGTTATCTTTTTATTGTCAGAAGTTATCTTTTGTTCCTTCATTTTACTTATTGAGTACTGATATAATGTAGGTGAGTAGTCCTTGGACCCTAACCTTCAGACCAGAATTATTTATCTACCCATAAACTGGTTCGTTCTTTCAAAAACTAGTCTCCTCATTGCCTCAATTAAATCCATATTTTTTTCCCTGAACAGAGATCAAAATTTCCTGATAGTCTGTATGCTTTATTTGGAATATCAGTGACCTGCTCAAATGCTGCCATTATGCTGGTAGGTAATAAGTCAAAGACTACTTAATGAAAAAAATGTCAGAAGGGTCCTCTGAAAGTCACCTCATCCAACCCCCCACTCAAAGTGGGACAATCACCAGTACCAAACCACATCACCCACCAACTTGTCAAGAGTTGAAAAACTGAAGCATAAGAAAGTAGAAGGTCCTGTAGGAAGGCACTATTGCAGCTTGCACAGTGTCAGTGTTCATTCACAGGGAATGTTTCTCTGAGTTGTAGCCATGGTAAGGAGACAAAAGCCTTTGGACACTGTTCTGAACACACACATTTCTATGCTCTAGTCCTTTTAATACAATATAACATTTCAAGACAGCTGAGGCAAATAATCTCTTTGTTTATCTTTTGCAATACAGAATGAATGACAGTTTCCATTACCTGTATGTTTATGATTGCTTTGACAAAGTTCCAGAGCAACGTGGATGATTTAACACAAATCTGTCATGAACAACAGGGTCTATTAAGTTAAGCAACATTAAAAAATAGCTGTCTTTTGCTCTATTCCGTAACAAAGTTTTCACCCAAACAATTGCTCCAAATTAAGAGCTGAGACCTCATGAAGAGCCACAGCTGATGTTTCCCTGCTAGTAGAAGTGTTAGCTGTGAAAATAGAATAGTGAGGTTGGGAGTGAAATCAAAGATATGGCTGTCACCTAAAGTGTCTGGAAACTGCTATCAGGATATTTTCCCTAGCACTCAGAATAAGTTGTCCCATTGAGAAGGGATCAGTGCATATTCACTAAGTTCAGGCAAGTTCAGGAAGGAATTGAGCCTAATAAATCATAAAATAGTTTGGGTTGGAAGGGATCTTTAAAGATCATCAGGTCCAGCCATCATGCCATGAACAAGAAGAGACTGGTCAGACAGAATCTGATCAAATGAAGTCTTTTTGATAATCCTAATGCACAAGGAAATTAGAGCACCCATATCATCTCTGGTAACAGTTGTATAGGCCTTGGCTCCTGACCACCTACACCTGCCCCCACATGAGAGGGCAGGTTTTTTTTCTAGAGATGCCTCCTCAGAAGGTCCCTGCAATCTTTTTAGCATCAGCATGGTTTATTTCAGAGGCTGAAGAGAATCTGCATATCTGGCTCTCCTGGGACCCTTTCCATAACCCTTACTGTACAGCTGAGAACAAACTGATGGGTTAAATAAAATTGTATTTACATTGTGCAACGCCAGCACTTAGAGCAGCTATGCTGACTGGCTTTCATAGAGTGTGTCTTGATTTCTTTCTTCTGCTTTGTAGTAATAGTAAATTTACCACCAGCTTTCTGGTGGTGTCTCAGTACAATGACATACAATATAGCCATTGTGCAACCTATTCTCAGATTCCACTATACATTTACAGATTTTTACACGTACTCAGATTTTTGATAACTTGGAAAGAAATTTGGATGAAGTTATTTTTCTTAACTACATCCTGCCAAGAGTGATCTGATTTTATAATGTTAGGCAGTGATTAAACAGCCCTGAAAATGTACACTTTCTGAGGAGAAATGGAGGGGCTCTGGGAAGGCCAATCTTAAGGAAAAGGCAGACTAATATATTTTGGGCTATAGTCTCAAATCTGCCTTAGAAGCCAAAATATTTTAGGGATAAGAAACTGCAAGAATCCCTTCAAAGAAATGCAGAGAATGCTTCTTCTTCCTATGAGCAAAAGTTTCACAGAAGTATTTTCACAGAGTATTTTTTTCTCTGCCAGACTAAAGACCCCAGCCTTTGCAGAAGACTGGAACAGGTGTGCAAGCACTGTGTAGTCTAATACATAAGCAACAGGTAATTGGGGAAGAAGAAATTTTTTTAAAAATTATTTTGTTTAAAGGTTATCCTCCAACATCAATAATTGAGTATCTCATAATAAAACAGAATAGCCTGGGCTTTTGCCCACAACTTGCAGGAAAGCATCAGAGAGACTCGTGTTCAAGAACTGCTGGTTCTTTCTTCCTGTATTCTTTCTTTTTGCTTACATTTTTTGTAAAAGTAACTGTAAAGATAAATCAGGCTAGATGTTGCTGATTTCAGTCCCTGCCCTCTCTTTAAGATTACCTCTTTAAGACACTTAAAAAGTTTCCAACCAGAAAAAAAATACAGGAAGTCTGATTAAGATTTCAGACTCTCTTTGCGGGGATTAGACTGAATATTGATTTGGGAAGGCAGATGAAAAATACAGGAGCAATGAGAGGAGAATCTGCACTGAACATAGGCCCTTCATGCTCCAGGGAAAATCCTTAAGTAGTAAAACACTGTAAGTGCCTGCTGAAAAAGTGATAGCTGTGGAAAGTTACCTGAGAGTCTTCCTGTATTCAGGAATGCAAGTTCTGTCTTTACTCACAGAATTAGGCAATCTTCATATCTAGATTTTCTGCCAGTTTTCCTTCCTCCTACATGACTCTCAACTCTGGTATCTGCCTGGAGATAAAAAGTGAGAATTTCAGGCATCTTGCTCTTCTGAATGTCGTAGATGTTCAGAAACTGCGGGTTTTTGTTCTCTGTTTTGATATAGCTATTCCATATTATGTGTAATAAAGAAAACAGATACATAATTTTAAAAGGTTTTGTTCTGTAAATAAAACATTTGAACTGGTGGACAAAGATGGGCAAGAATGGACTAATGGATAGTGACTATTGTGTGTTTTTCTGATCATGCAGGGCTTAGCACTGTATTTTCAGGAGAGTGAATCAGAAAAGCACTTGTTATACTCCAAATGGGCCTTCATTTTGCTAAACACTATTATCACACAGTCATTTCACCATGGTTTTCTACAAATAACCTGAGCTGGATTTCTTGTATAAGACTGACTAATGATTGAGATTTTTTTTTGCAGACATTAAAGTGTTAGATTTAAAGCTTCCCTGATTAAGCTAGAGGATGTGGAAGAAGAAAACAAGAAATTTCATGTTAACAGAAGGAATAGAAGGATTGCAGGAAAAGCAATCCATTTGTAGTGTCTTGGGAACCACCAGTAACCCATCAGTTTAAAAAGAAGTAGGAAAACAAAATCTACATCTTTAAAATACAGTATGTGTACTAATTTTACCAGTCAAGGCTTTTTACCTAGGCTGGGCCAAAAGAGAGCTAAGGGAAGGGAGAGAGTTAGAAAGCCACACGACCAGCACAGGCTTGAGCTCTGCTCTGCACTGGTGCAGCCTCACCTGCACTCCTGTGTGCAGCTTTGGGTGCCACAATGTAAGAAAGACATTAAGCTGTAAGTGTCCAAAGGAAGACCATGAGGATGATGAAGGGCCTTGAGAGGAAGCTGTATGAGGAGTGGCTGAGCTCACTTGGTCTGTTCAGCCTGGAGAAGACTGAGGGGAGAGCTCATTGCAGTCTGCAACTTTCCTGTGAGAGGAAGAGTAGGACCAGACATTGATCTCTTCTCTGTGATGACCAGTCAAGGGAATTCCAAGGGAATGGCCTGAAGTTGTGTCAGGAAGTTTAAATTGGATATTAGGAAAAGGTTTTTTATCCAGAGGGTGGTTGGGCACTGGAACAGGATCCCCAGGGAAGTGGTCACAGCACCAGACTGACAGAGGTCAAGAGTATTGTTTGGACAATACAATTGAGCATATGGTGGGACACTTGGGGATGACTCTGTTCAGGGCCAGGAGTTGGACTCAATGATCCTTGTGGTCCCCCCTTCCAATTTAGAATATTCTGTGATCTTACCTTCCACAGGCAGAACTGAGAGCACAACAGAGCTGGGGGGTTCAAGTGCCACAAACACAACCATGAGGCAAGGTGTGACCTGGCTGGCACAGAAACAGAGTGACATTAAATGCACAACTCCCCTGCTGCACGTTGGTCACAGCACAGCTTTGCACTAGTGACTAGAGACTAAAGCCACAACCCTATGGCTGTAGGGAGGCCCCAGCTGAGGCAGGTCCAGGGCTGGTGGTACCCCCAGAGCTGGCACTGCTGGTCTGGGGGGACCCTAAAGGTGACACTGCTGCTTACAGCAAGCTGTGGGCCCCTGACAGCCTGACAAAATACCTGTGCTAAGCTTCTTCTCTTTATGCTTTTTGTACTTCTATTTATTTTTTTTTAATCCTTTTTTTTTTTTTGTTCATTATTTTCATTTGTTTGCTGCATTTTGTGAAAAGCACTTTTTAGTAGATTTCCTTAAACTCACTCCTTTGATTGAGCTGATTGGTGATCAGGAGGATTTTGTTCACCTGTGGGAATAAAATTTAGCTTCCCTAAAACTACAGCTGAAAAGAATCCTTGGGCTATTCTCACTAGGTCTCCACACTCATGTTGGAGACAAACCACTTGTCCCTTCTAAGCCCTGCTGAACACCAGCTCCCTGAGGCTTCAGCAGTCTCCACAATGCACTCCATGCCAGTTCCCCCTGTCCTTGCAGCCACGGTTCCATGGATGAGGCTTACAGGGCTTTGGTTTCCCATGGAATGCCCATGAGTCCTTGTTCTCTTGTGTGCCTGTAGTTAATCATTTTTGAAAAGCAACCTTCCCAACAAAATTTCATATCTGCTGTTGGAGCTTTAATCTCATTTGCTGGAGAAAGTAAGATAATTAGTGAATGGAAATAATCGAACTGCTGTGCCATAACTGCATATTTTCTTTACATTCAGCTTCTAAGAGAGCCTCAGCCCTCTGAAATGTTCAGTTTGCAATTCAAGTTTAAAATCTTTATTTTTTGTTTCTCATCTTGTTTGCTCAGTGCCTCACTCCCACTATTCTGCTGAAAAATGGGTGAGTGTGAGTAACTAAGCCAGAAATAACACATACACCAAGCTGCTACAATTAATCCACCAGTTAGACTAATATAGTCCAATTTTAAACCCTAGTTTTCCTGATTTGTTTTCTGTATAAAACACTTTTTAATCTATCACACCAAAACTGCTCTGAATCAAAAACTTAAGGGTATATTTTTAACAGAGTTAAAAGACTGTAGGGGATAAACAGGGAGCTTAGGACAGAATGAAGTATTGACAGAAATCTGGTACATCTAGCACTTCCACACATCAACAGCTGATCTGGTTTGATTATGCCATTTTCAGAAAGGAACAATTATCTTTACAACCCCCTGTTCCATAGGAGAAAATATTACACAAGGCATTTTCAAATGTCATTTCACAATTTCCAAAACAGCTCCTAGCATTTTCTCTCTACTGTGATTGGCTCACTCCTGTTCCTCAAAGATGTCAAATTTTAACATCCTGTTCTGTATTTTAACTTAAAAACTCCTACTCCTCTTTTTTCTCCTTTCCCTTTTTTATGCAATAATTCAAATGTTCACTGTTGCTTTTATATACCTAATATTGTTCAATAATAATTTTGCACTTACCTGATGAAAATTTAGAAAGGCCTTTAGTCTTTCTGACTTGTTTGTCATTGTCTTAATGTGCTTTTTCTCTAGAACATTTTCCATCTTATTTTTTGGTTGTGTGAGTAACAGAGCACGATATTCATGTTTTGAATATTGCCCGTTATATTGCCAGGAAGTTCAGTTCCCAAATTTTCATTGAAAGCTACCTGATTTCAAGTATTTTTAGCTATGCTAAAATAATTGAGAGTTTGGACTTAACTCTCTAGTTTTAAAACATCAGTAGCTTTCTTTCATGGGAATATTGGATTGTGGGTACTCTACGCTCAATAGAAAATGGATGCAGTTTTATCCTTTTGCAAAACATTTGAACTTATAGTAATCACATTGGGCACTATTTATAAGCAATTATCACATTTAGCATGGCATCACATACATATCAGATATTGCTTACAGCTTTTGAAAAAATTACATTAGATATTTAGTACTTGAATTTAACTGTTTCTGTGAATTGAGAAAATAAAGCAAACTGGAAGAAAATTTCAAGCACATGCAAGCAAATCAAGACCATTTTTCAACTGTAAATCTAAAGTTTCTGCAGTTATCTTTGCAAACTTTCTTGGGTATTTTTGTTTAATTTTCACATTTCCCATTCTTTGATATATTTCTAAATCTACATTCATTTGAGGCTAACAGTATAAAAATGTAGCCATTTTTTGGTTGCATTAGTCCCCAGAGCTACATCTAAGCAAACTTTTACACCCTCATATTCCATAATTACTACAGAATTAAGAAATTTGGCAGACATTTCTTTGCTGTTCTATTTATCAAATTCCTCTCCACATTTTTGCTGGAGCATTAAAGAAATACTTGTAGGTGTGTTGCAGGTTTTTGGCAGTACAGCTGCATCTTGTATTTAAGAAATTTCCTTCTCCCATGTTTTAAAACATTTCTACATTGATCATCCTGTCTGTGAATATATGTCTAGCCAACTTACACATTCTCCTAACAAGCCCTGGAATGTTTGCAAGCATGGAATAAATATTTTCCTTCCTAAAACAATTGTAAGATATTTATTTTCAAGATTTTATCTTTAAATTATTACACCTAAATTATTTATGCCTGGGAAATTATTTTCTGTGCAATATATTCAGAGTCATGATTAACAAGAATAGTTTTTTTCATTTTTTTTTCTTTATGTACATTCCTACCTCACTATCTGATAAATATGTATTAAGATTTCAGCCTATAAGTAGATGTTCCAGTCTCTTGCCATAGCTCTTCCTTTAATGTTTTCAAAATAATTATTTTGTGTTGCACAACACCTATTTACTAAGTTTCTTGGTAAGCAATTTCAGTCCTTGTGTTTGGGCTTTGTGAAATAGTTTTGGTTATGACAGTTGTACTGTCATTTTAGAAATGCTGGGAGACCCTTCAGCCTCTGTAGCTTCCTCGTGCAGTCCTTTTTGCTGCTCCCTGTCAGTGTGTGCTGACTGCCTTTTGCAGACTCCTCAGATTTTTAACCTTCATTCTTTTATGCTTGTTTGCATTGTTGCTATTTCAGGTGTTTATTTAATATCATCCAGAATAGAAAAGGCTTTTTGCCTTCCAACACTTGGAGCCTTATTGGTTTTATTTTGCTTCCTGGTGCATTTGATTGTTGTTTACTAAGTATAAATTGGGCAATTCCAACTATATTTTCCTCAGCTGTGGATATTGACATCTTGATGCAAGATGGGCTTGGATGAGAGAGTCTTTCCCTAACATCTTTTTACTCATTTTTATAGTAAGGATTTTATTTATTTCTTCCTGGAAATTCTGTGTTCTTTGGTACCCAAATGACGTTCCTTAACTTACTTTCTATTTTTGACAGATATCCAGCCTCTATATCAGCAACCTTTCTAAACAGCTGCTTTACTTCCCTTCCTCAGGGTGTTCAGGGTTAAACATGACTCGTGCACATGCAACTCCAATTTGCCACCACACTTCTGCAGCATTTCAGGCACCCGGGGGGTTTGGTTTCCTCATCTCACATACACAAGCTCTTATGCAGTTTCTTGAGACACTTTTTCCTACCCTGCTCCTACATAACTCCCTGTGTTTGGCTGTTGGTGAAGATGATGTTCCTGGTTCCAAGGAGCACTCTTTTGCAGCAGTTAGAATGAAGTCAGTTGGTGACTTAGAACCCAGAGGAGACCTTAAAACATGTCAGCTTCCCCAGCTGGGCACTCTTGTGTCTCTGTGCCTCTTTTCTCAAGGTTTCCTCTTGGCAGGGCAGGCAGGAGGGCCTGGCAGCAGTGCAATGGTGGCAGGGTGATGAAGTAACTGTGTGAGCACAGTATGTGCCCCCTGAATAGACAAAGCACTTTCCTCTGCAGGGTTGCAAGATGAGCACTATTCACCAGCATCATGTTTGTCCAGAGTAAACAAAGGCTTAGGTATTGCAGACCAAAGAATTAACAAATCAGGTTGTTGTAGCATTATAATATTGAGATTTCAGCTTCTTTTGAGTGAAATTTTAATCTTTCCTGTAGTATAGTTTTCCTTCATTCTGCACCAAACGTGCTGGTTTAATTCTATTATCATGAGCCTGGACAACTGACTTTTTTAATCCAAAAAGATAGATTTCTATGGAGGGCGGTCATAGTTTTCTTCATTCCTCAGTTTTCTGTGAAAGTCACATTCTGTGTGTCAGAACTATTCAGTCCTAATACTAATGCACTAAATGTCTTCATTTAGGCCATGAGGTAAAGCTGAAAGCATGCTCAGGCTTGGAGAGAGAAAGAAAAAGATATGATGAAACAGCGATTGTGGTATACCCATTGTTTGATCACTTGAGAACTGTATGCCCTTTGAGTTTACTGAGAAATATGGATAAACATGTGAACATAGTGAGCCATTTCTCTTCTCTGAAAGCTTATTGTGTGTTCAGGTTTTTGGAAGAGACTTTTATAACATTTGTTTTTGTCAAAGATAAAGGACAATTCCTCCTAGCTACCTTTACTCAGCTCCAGTGCACACATTGTGAAGTTTTTTCTGTAGAGCATGAAAAGAAACAGCAACCCCAGTGAGCATAAATATTTGAGGACAGATTAGAATTTTCTGTCCCTATCATTCATTATTAAAATAAGCCTGGCTTGGTTTTGTTCATGTTTTTTTCCAGGAGGCACAAGCAATTCTTCAGAACTAATCTGGATGGAACAGAAAGTTATGTGCTTTATGATGGAGAAAGAAGAGAGTTACCAGCTGTTGTGGTTTGAAAGCAAAATGAGTGAGAGGCTCCAAGTCAGAAATACAATTCAATAAGAGGAAAGGTAAAAAAGTAAAATAAAATTTAAAAAATGCAATAATACAAAAGACCACTGACAGAGTCAGAATACAACCTGAGCAGGATGGTGGAAGCAGTCCAGATGAGGTGGTCTTCCTGAAGCAGTGATCCTGTAGAAAGGTCTGGTAGCTCTGGTCCTCTGGGAATCCAGTAGGTCAGGGCTGCTTGTACTGCCCCGAATCCCAGATTATATCCAGGTGAGAATGGTTGGCTCCTCCCCCTGGGTGGAGCATCTCACAATGGGATGAGGAGTTGAGAAGTGAGTCCTTGATGGCCCATTAAACAGAGATAACTCCTGGAGGGAGTTACCTGTAAGTCACGGGCAAGGCGTTGATGGGCCATTAGCAGAAGGCACCCCAAAGGCAGGGGGCCTGGGAAGACACTGCCCCACTTGGTTTAACAGTTCATGAAGATGGTGATAGAATAAATACTTTGTGTACAACCCAGGGCACCAGCAGTCCTGTGAGGACATGACAGACACCATTACAAGCAAAGGGCCCTGGACAATGTGTATAAAGAGGAACACAAAATCAGCAAAATAGGGGTGAGCAAGGTCACCTTAATTGCTTACAAGCAATTGCATGGAAGCAAGGAGTGCCTACAGGGCACTGTGATGGGAAAACCCAGCGGAACACCAGTGTGCCCCTTGGGAGTGCCTGCACACATAACCTTGGGAATAACCATGAGGAGCTAGAGATCTGCCTGCCATCACAGGCCATGATCTTTTTGGGATCACAGAGATATAGTGGAATGGCTGTCATGGCTGGAGTGCTCCAACAGAGGGAAGCTCTTAAGAAGGACAGGCTTAAAAGACAAGGAGAAGGAGTTGCCCTATGTGACAGAACAGCTTGTGTGCATGGAGCTGTGCCTGGGGGTGGATGATGAGCCAACTGAGAGCCTAGGAGGTACTCCATAGTCTGGGTAGGGAATCAGGAAAAAAGCATCATGAAATGTTTTACTGAGCACTGGAAGAGGTTGTCAAAGAGATGTTGTAGAATCTCCATATCAAGAAAATATATATTAAAAAGCCACCTGACCATGGTCTTGGGCAACAAGGGACATTGCTCGGGCATGGAGGTTGAACATTTCTTCTAGCCTCAAGCATTCTATGATTTTGTGATCATACAAAGACTGAAGACAAGTGTTGTCTGGCTAATCCAAAGGGAGTCTTGGCTTTGGCTTAATAAAACAGTCAAAAATAGGTAAATTACAAATTCTGTTGGTATAAGTCCTTTCAAACTGCCACTCTGTGAAGTCTGGAGATACAACTGGCAATGAACTCATTCTTCATTACAGGAGCAATCTCTGAGTTCTAATCACAACTTCATGATGACTTAACTCTTATAACAAAAAATAGCACCTGGAACTTGAATGGGCAGCACTGTCTTCCAAGGCCACAGAATGCAACAGTTACTGCATTGGACAATGTCCTCTGCCCACACAAAGATGCCTATTCAGTATGCTGGAAGCGGGCACAAACACCAAAGAAGCAATGCTTTGAGACAGAAATTTTCATTCAAGTTCTATGATTAATGCAAGGAAGTTATGAATGAATACTTTTAGTAAGAGCAAACAACTCATACATTGGAGTCACATAAAATACATCCACACAAGACATTTGCTTCTTTGAGTCAGGTGATGAATACCTCAGTAAAAATTCTTAAGTGTTGAACAGAGTAAAGGGATCAAGTCATTGTACCCTTTCTGTGATACTGATCTGACACTTTTTACAAGAGCTCCTCTGTGGGTTTTGTGGTACTGGTAAAATGTTAGCAACACCAGAAATATTTGCTTGCTTCAAACTGGATTGTCACTAGCAGACACGAGATCAGTATCTTTGAAATTGACCTGTGTGTTCATTACCTATTGGAGTGGTATTTAAAAAATGAAGTCACCTGGTTTACACTATCAGTTCTTCATTATAAGATCTAGAGATTATACTTTCTTGTATTCCCTTTAAAAGCATCCTGAGATTTGGAGGAAAAAAAGAGAACATTCTAATCAGTTCATCTCTGTACTTATTTACTCTCAAGAGGAAAAGAGAATGTGTGCTGGATATAGTTTTGAAGTGGAAAAATGTGCGATAAGGGGAGAGGACAAGATTACTTAAAAGCTATCTGAGAACAACAACAAAAAAAGAGGAAAATATTTATTTATCCCATTTTTCATTAAAAATTAAAATTTCAAATATCCTCACAAAATTCTCAGGTTTGAAGAAGAAAATATGTGAAATGTAATACAATTACTATCTTTATGGTAGATTGGAAAAGAAATATTCTGAAAACCCAGTGTATGGATAGATACTTTCCATCTAGAACACTTAAGTAGCATTAAGACTTATAGTTTAGTTTCCTTTTCAAACACACTAAAAAAATAGCACTTGTGAACATTTGGCGAGACCAATCCTTTTAATATCTTTATCAATGAAGGGATCACGTACCCTCTCAGTCACTTTGCAAGTAGTACCAAGTTGTGTGGGAGTGTTGATCTGCTGGAGGGCAGGAAGGAGTTGCAGAGGGATCTGGACAGGCTGGATCAAGGGCCAAGGCCAATCATATGAGGTTCAACAAGGGGAATGCTGGGTCCTGTATTTGCATCACAACCCCAGGCAGTGCTGCAGGCTGGGGAAAGAGTGGCTGGAAAGCTGCCCAGCAGAAAAGGACCTGGGGCTCCTGTCTGACAGGAGCTGAACATGATCCAGCAGTGTCCAGGTGTCCAAGAAGGCCAATGGCATCCTGGTCTGTATCAGCAATAGTGTGGCCAGCAGTGATTGTCTCCTTGTACTCAGCACTGCTGAGGCCACACCTCAAATGCTCTATCCAGTTTTGGGCCCCTCACTAAAAGAAGGACATTGAGATGCAGGAGTGCATCCAGAGAAGGGCAACGGAGCTGGGGAAGGGTCTACAGAGTAGGTCCTATGACGAGTGGTTGAGGAAGCTGGGAGTGTTTAGCCTAGAGTAAAGGTGGATCAGGAGTGACCTTACCACTCTCTACAACTTCCTGAAAGAAGGTAAAAGTGATAGAAGAGTGGAAGTGACCTCAACTTGTGCCAAGGGAGATCAGGCTAGTAGCAGAAGTTTCTTCACTGAAAGGGTGGTCAGCGTTGGAACATCATACCCAAGGAAGTGGTGAAATCGCCATCCCTGGAAGCATTCAAAAAACATGTGGATTTAGGGACATGGTTTAGTGGTGAACATGTCAGTGCTGGGTTAAGAGTTGGACTCTGTCTTAGAGGTCTTTTCCAAACTAAGTGATTCTGTGATTTTCTTACCCCGCTGCATTTGCACAGAACTTAGCTGCTGTAAGTTGTCAGTCATGGGTAACAGTAATTCCATATTCTCTCCTTTGAGATGTACCCCTTAAACTCCATACGCCTAAGGCCTGTTTGGCATCTTGTCCTAAGACCCTCTAATGTAGTGAATGTTATGGTGATCACAGAAAGGGAACATGGGCTTCTAGCAAACAGTCGAACTCTTGAGATGGCAAAACTGCTTTCTTTCAGCTTTCAGCCCTTTACATATAGTTGTGATGGTGGCTCCATAGGTTCTAAAGGATCAGAAAATATTGATAAGTTTGAAAAAATTTCTTATCTGCTTTACTCACCATGGTTGTCACAGAGGATTAAATTTTCTGCTTTTCCTCCCATATCTGCTCTTTAAAATCCATCTGTGCTTTATTTGCTTTGTATTATCTTCTCTTCTGCATTTGAGCAACGCTCACCTAGCAAATTCACAAAATTCGCCTAGCAAAATCTCTTCTTCTGACTTTACCTTAAAACAGAAAACTAAAGCAAAGGAAAGGAAAGCTGCATCAGGTATTAACAAGCAGATCTGGAAGCTCAGCAGCAGTGCTTTGCCAACTGGCAGGATGAAAAACCAAATGGCAGTGAGTCTGTAGCCTGGCCTCAGCCTGGAACATGATTTCCCTTTTAACCGCCTGCTGGAAAATTCTGTCAGTGATTTGCAGCCCAAAATAAGACTGCAGGAGCTGGTGCTGCGCTGGCACCTACCACTGAATGTGAGCTTAAAAACACAATGGGGAAAAAAAAAATCTCTGCTGCTCTCTCCTGCTGGATGGCCATGGTGCACTGCCCAGGGAAGGCTGAGCCTGACAGACTGGGAAGCAAACACGAAAGGAGGTTAGTTTGACTGGAGGTGCCAGGGTGGGGAACTGGAGCTCTGTAAAGGAAACAAAAGGATCAATAAAATACCTCAAAACTGGAGAGGCAACATGGTAAGGAAGCATGGAGGAACTTGTCTGAAAGATATTTAAGTCAACCATAGAGATCAGAGACAGGAATTGGTGCTTTATTAACAACCAAAGAGAATTAGCAGGGTGGGGATAAATAGCAGAGAGCCTTAAAAATGAAGGCATATAGCCAATGTCTGATGTAATTAGAAAAGTATATACCAGAAATGGGATATAAAGAGAAAGAGAGAGTGGGTTTTATATTGTCAGCCAAAGAAGACGTTAGGACAAGTCCCAAGCAGAGTGATCTCATCATCAAATTAAGAAAGATGGCAAAGTCGTGTGGACAGCATGTGACAGACACTATAGCAATTTCTCCCAGTCTTTTCTCAGGGCAGCACAGCTCAGACAGCTGAATCCTCACAGCAGAGTTTGTGAATACACATACCTGCCAGAGGAATGGTGCTTGTTGCTCCACAACAGAAAAACTCCTGTATTGGTTTTGCCTACACTTCAGAAGGAGCACATGCTAGCAGGCTAGTCAGCTAAAAAGCATGATGGTTGGGCAAAAACTCTGCTCCTAACACTGCTCATGCTGCAGTTTGTTGTTTTGATCCATATAAAAAGCAGAGGCTTTGAAAAATGTCATTGACACCTGCTCACCACAATACTGTTTCTTCCAGTATCACACATTCTTTTAGCTCCTCTTCACCTACTCATTGCTTGAAATAAGAAAAAAATCCAAGATCTTCAGCAACCAGACAGCTACTTTTAAAGTCTACGATCACACCCACAGTACACAACTCCTCTGCAAATTTTTGGATCCATCAAAGACCATCATAATTTCTCTTTGATCCTTGTTCCTCCTCCAGAGATCTCTTGATCAGTGAATCTCAGAAACTCCTCTCCATGTTTCTTAGCTTCTATTGGCTGTAAAAAATCTCATATTTTCTGCCACTTTATTCTTCTCTTGCTTCCAAGAGAGACTGTGAACAAACAGAAAGAGACTAGGTTTGCTGATGGTTACTGAGCAAGTCTAACAGTGTCGAAACCACCTCTGGCTCAGGATGTCCCTGAACTGTGGATGTTAAGCAGTTCTCAAAAAACAGTTTCTTTGTAGCCCATTTCTTATATTCATGTCCTAATCATCCCACACTGGCTGTTATCTGAGACAGGACAATGACTCAAAGGGACATTTGATCAGGCTCAGCCTGGCAGCTCTGATGGAAATCCTTCCCAGCCTAGAACAGGGATGCTGCTTCTCCCTCTAAAGAAGCAATGGGGTACTCCCTGGCAAAACTTCTGACAGTCTAACTGCCTTTTTGTGGGAGTCCTTCCCCACCCAGCACATTTCTGTTTCTCCACTGGATAGGTTTGCAGTATTTATAAGACTGTCTTGTTGAGAACCTGTCAGAATACCTACTGTATTTCTCCCTCACCACACAATTTTATTGCAAAACTTTCAGTCCCCTGACAAAAAAGAGAGAAATCAATCTTCTACAGCTTGGTCAGATAAGTAAGAAAGTAAAGCTTATTATAGTTGTACATCTGTCCCATGCAGGATGTCTTTACTTTTTCAGGGAGATCCTTGCAAGGGATGGTCCAGTGCAGAGCCAGGAGTCAGAATCAATGATTCTCTTGGGTCCCTTGCAATTCAGCATATTCTGTGATTCTATTTCTGCTGTTTTAAATTAATCCCAAATCAGTTTCAAGACCACAAAGAGACTAGCAAAGATTCTGCAAAACCCTTGTCTCTCCAGCCTGATTACCAGCTTCAGAAGTGTTTGTTTAATTCTTGGGAACTGAATGCAGTGTTCACATCTGATGCAAATTAGCTCTGCAGCCTCATGGTCTGCTATTGTCTGGAACAAGAAATTTCACCTTAAGTATTTTATCATGACAAGTAAGTGCTCCTTCTCTTTTTCTTTTTAATAATGAAAGTACCACTTTTTGAGCAAGCTGTATTTTTTCTTAGCTTTGTTCATGTCTGAAGATGAAGTCTGGGACAAATGAGACTAAAAAGAGCATGTAAACATTTTGAAAGGTGTGAGCTGGAGCACCATCTCGACCTGTTCTGTCAGTGAACCACTAGGTCCTTCCACAACCAGGCAAGAAAACCAAACAATTTTATTCACATCCAAAGACTGCAGTCTTAATCCTCCCACACCAGGAGAAACCCCTCAGGGTTTCACCTATCGCTGTGCTTGTTCAATGCTAAAGCTAAAAAAGCACCTAGAATTGTAACAATAGCCTGGCTCCTGACCCATTAGAAGGAAATTGGTCAAATATTGTCACTTGCAAAAAGTGTAATTCCTGAATGTGTTTGCCCAAGTGGATTGTTACCATAGCTCCCTGTATGGCTGAATGGTGCTTTGCCTCCCTGAACTTGACAAATCAGTTCTTTTTAATACTGAATGACTTTCTACAATACCATGTTGATTTTTCCATATGTTGATTAATTTTCAGTCTTAGTAATAAGTTAAGAATAGAAGTGTGTATAAATATGTATACTGTTTTATAAAGAAACCACAGGCAATAGTAAACTACAGATATGTTTTTTTCCAGAAACTAATCAGGTGCAGCTGTGTTATTACAAGCTCCTGGCAAAAAGCCAGCTCAGGCCATGCTGCTAAGCTGTGGCAGTTGTTCAGCATGCTCAGAAGCAACCTTACCTCCCTGCTCCCATGAGCTCAGGGGACTGGAAAGACAAGCCAAGAGACCACAAATGGAGCCAGGCCCTGCTTCAAAAGCACAGTTCTCAGGTTTGAATAGGCCAGCCTTTGAGGCACTGCAGCTACAGCATCCCATCTTTGGTGTTTGAGAAAGGCCATGCTGAGAGACTAAGAGTTAGAAATACTTTCATGCAGCCTGGACCACTCGCCCTGTAACAGCTCATTCTGCCAGCCTCTCTTCCCAAGGTTGGGATTCAGACCACATGTGTTGTATTTTTGTCAAACTCCCACTTCTGTTGAGCCCTAGTTTAACATCTGAAAAAACATTTGTTCTGCTGTGCTCACCTGCTTTCATCCTGAAGAAGCCAGGCCAAAAATACCCAGGGACTTCGAAGAACAGTGTTAGCTGAGACATATTTATGTTAAGAGAGCCCAGCAAATGGGTTATCCTAAAAACTTATAGGAATGAATGCAACTTAGTTTTGACCTCCAAGTGTAAGTTAGCATCATTATTTCCTTTGAAAAGGGACTGCAGCAAATGGATCTAATATACCACATAAATACACAAGTTGTGATAAAATTAAGAATTTATTCAAGGTGGAAATTCTTGAGCAGGAACATAAAAAAACAGAGGGGCAATAATCCTTTAGAATTTAAATGCCTTCTAATTTTATAGTGATAACTAATGGTTATTACTATTAACCAGGCATCAACAAACTTGTCATGAGTGATGAGTCACTTTATGGTAGATTACAGTGGATCTCTTTATGCATCACTTTTTGAAGAGAGCAGGAGCTGAGGAACTACCCAGGTTGTCTCTGCCCAGAAGTCAAAACTTTAGTATGTGGCAGTCCACAATGAGCTCTGCCTTCAGTTTTAGTAAATAACACAAAATAATCACCATAGGAAGAGTCCTGCCCTGTGACTTCGCAATTCAGGTCACCCGTGAGTGAAAATATGAGGACCCTACCCAGTTCCCACTACCTCCCACAGAGTCTTCCCTTTTGTTGTAACATGGGCTAAATAGACTATAATATAATATTTGGGATTGTGTGTCTTCAGGCTTCTGGGCATTCAACAGAAAAATGTTTCAAAATACTATTTATAAACATATTTTCCCCCCTCTGTACTCTGCCTCTGGAAGAGCACTAGGCTGCTGTGAACAGATTGTGCTAGCTGAAACAGGCAACACAGTGTTGGGAAACCCAAGAGCACACTCTGTAATATTAATGCTCTAAAATTAAAAACTTCATTGTTAAGCAGTAAAGGGATGTTAGCCTAAAGCAAAGGTTTTTGTTAAAGATCACATACCCCATGCTGTTACAATAGTTCATTCCCACTTCCAGACTTTGGTTGCTAATCTAAATTGCAGAACTCTCTGAAGCAAATCCTTTACCAGGACTAGAGCTAGAAGAGGATTTTACAAAATGCTAAAATGGTACTCAGGTTATATTTCACCTCAAGTTTGGCCATCATACTTTGCTATCTTCAACTTCCTATCTTCGATCATTTGAGAAAATATTTCCATTATGGAAGTTTGCAATGGAAAGAAAAATCAAATATCAATTTAATAATTAACTAACCCTGATTCAAAATTGCAAGTAGTTGCTTTGTGTTTGAAATTCATCTAGTCTTTCTCGGATGAAGACAGCATTTATTGAAATGTTTAAGTTTACTTTAATAGTGGAAAACTAGTTTGCGTCCATAGGTCCATTATAATATTGGCAGAGGGAGAGCTGTATCACAGGAAAAATAGCTACTTTTAGTTTTTGACACTGGAAAGTCTTCAAGAGCAAAGAAAGAGCAAAGCGCAAAATTAAACAGAAGTTTGGTTTTTACCTTTTAACTATATATGCTGTATATGATCTGCTTTTTCTAGTCACAGATCAGCTTTTCCCCCAACCAAGGAAGACTACATTAAACTGACTGTTGAGCATGTGCTTGTGCTAACTGCAGCCAGAAAAAACATTGCATTAGCATCATTTTTGGGAGAAACTGTAATTTGTCATGGTAACCTTCTAAAGCACAGTTGAGATGTGAGCAATAATTTTGCTCTGATTGCTGTACCTTAATCAGTGCAAACAGTCAGTTGGGTAGTGTTGGAGCCCAGGACATTCCTTTGGTTGCCCTGGAAGGTCACAGAGCTCGGCAGAGAAGTCTGAGACCTGAGGAAGGGGGTCTGGGGTCTGTCCTGGGGGTTTGCCTGGCACAGAGCCCAGGAAGACACAGGCTTTGATTTTAGTCCATGTCAAGAACTTCCAACACAGAGAGGAATTACAAGTCACAAAGGTGTGACAGACAGTAGTGTAGTTTATCACTGTGTGGAAAATTTTGTCGTTTTGGGGTTTTTAGAATGTAGGTGCAGGGGAACAAGATAGAGGATTTAGGGTGATACCCTGAGTCCTTCTCCTTCTCCCTTGGCTTCCATCTTCTGATGTGACAGTGGCACAAAGTAGTTTAAGGAGATTGGGTCAGAGTAGAGATGACCCTTTTAGTATAGGTACTAGGCATTGGTATGAAATTGTAAATAAGAGACACATAATTATCTGTATAAGAAGGTAGTGACCTCCCATCACGAGGGGAGCTGTCCTGTGTCTGAGCTGCTGTGAACATCTTGGCCGGGAGCACAGAGAAAATTGTAAGATAAGAATTAATAAACACCTGAGAAACCAAGAAAAACAAGACCTTGAGGACTCCATTTCATTCTCGCATCTGGCTCAAAGCCTTCAGAGGGCAAAAAAGACTCTCTTGAACCACCACCTGAATCTCAGGTGAAGAAAAACCAAACCCAAGAGGTAGCAACAACTTCTCTAGAACTGCCCCGTCTGAAAACAGCCACACAACAGCTGCCAAGCCACCTGTGTTCAAATGGCTTCCACATATCCACTTGAACTCCTCCACTTCTGCTTCCAGCAAACGGCCTAAAAACTGATTGCCAGGTGGCTGCTTTCAGGAGTTGAGCTTTTACACAGCAATGTCACTTTGAAAAATAATGGAAGCAAGTTACCTGTTGGCAGATAGACCACCAGGAAGAATTACAAAGGGATGAAGTAGACACCGCTTACACTGTTCCACTCAAGGCAAATATTCTTGTGTGCCAGGCAATTGCAGGTTTGTCTGTAGCTTTGAAGGAGAACTAACAAATTATTCAAGAAGTCTTTCAATAAAGATCAAAGTCCAAATTATCTTGAGTTTTAGATCAAATTTTATCTGTTTGATTTAGGAGCACATTTTACAGCTGTTGAAATATCCCCCTCCCTGCCCTAAAGCGAAGATATTCTGAATTTTGTTTCTGAAGCAGACATTGTGATCTTGTCTACACCTTTTACAAAGGCAGATCACTCCCAGCCTCTAATGTTCTACCCTCCTGCCCCTTCCTTCAACCCACTGAATCATATATTCAATCTCCCCAAAGACCTGATGTCTTCTGGTCATCACACATATATATTCATGCCAAAAAATAACCTGTATTCTTTGCTTCCATTCCAACACTCACTTAGCATTAAGCTGTCTTTATGAATCTTGACTAACATGGTCTTTAACAAGTTCACAAAGTTGCTCATCTGCAGTGTAATTTATTACCCTATTTATTACCCTATACAATGTATGTATTACCCTCTCAACCCTTGTATTTTCTGCAGAACAAGCTGACAGAAGTTTAATAACAAAAAAAAACCTGCCTCAGGAAGACTGAGGAAATACAAAGTTTTTACTTGAAGGTCAATGTGAGACTTAGGACATGAACCAGAGACTTCCAGCAAGTTTTTTCACCAATGGATTTCTTCCCTTTCCCTATTTTTTTGTGACCATAAGTTTCTAATTTCTCCAGAATAGTACTCAAAAATCATAGCTCTCATATTGCAAAATTATATACATTTACTAAAACCAAACAAACATGTGCAGAATCCACAATAATTTAGGCACATTCAATTAAGTTAGGGACGTTGCTTGCAAGCATTTGTATGAATAACCACTAATAACCCAACTGACCCAATTTTGAAACTTTAATGTTTCTTAAAAGTAATTTTAGCAAATTATTTCCTTCATGATGGTTTTCTGTCACATGGGTGAGAACAATGTGTTTCACTCAAACCTGGTGCCACATTTGGCAGAAGGCTAGCCATCAGAAAGCAACATACTGCATCTTTCAGTTTGCACAGTATTCCTCCTCATGAACCAGAGGTTCCTAGTGTTTTCAGGCTACGACCACTCTTTTCCCATCCTCCTTATGGCTCAGTGTTTCTTTCGTTGCCAGGGGATTACAAATGTGTTGAAAGACAGAAGCTCAAAAAGGCATCTAAATTGTTTTGGTGGAGCAGAGAGTCTGCAGCTAGCTTTCAGGAATTAGACATGAGCTGTTGTCACAATCAAACACACAAAGAAATTAAATCAAATCAAACCTTTTTCTAAAGCTTGATATGAAGAAAAGAAAAAAATCCCACAAAGAACACCCCTCCATAACTATCACTCTCAATACACTCCCTTGCTTCATACTGCTCAAGCGTATTTGGCAAGCTGGGTAACCCCTATCTGTTTTCTTAAAGCATCTTCACTATGGAACAGACAAACTACAGCAAAGTAAACCCAGGCTTCACTTGGAATTTACTGTAAATAGAGTCATACTATAATTTAGATTGAAAGGGACCTCAGGAGGTCCCAAAGATTAGCCTCCTACACCCATCAGGATCAGATCCACGGCCATATTGCTCTGGCTTTATCCAGTTGAAAAACTCCAAAGATAAGCTCTGTGGGCAGCCTATTCACAGTTCTCATACAGGGGTTTCCACCACTCTCAGGATCCACAACTGTAAAAAGCAGACCACTTTCCTGACAGCCTCTCCATATTCATTGGAAGGCTGCTATTAGCTCCCCCTGAAGTTGCATCTTCTGTTACACTGAAGATCTTGTTTATGGACAAAGAGGTAGACTAATATATATTCAAGTATATATATTACATATATATATACAAAGTTAAGAATATATTCTTAGCACATGGAAATCTCAGTCTATTAGTCCAGATGTAATTACTATAGGAAAAGAATAATACATTTCTCCATTTCTCTCCTTTTTAGGGGTTATTTTCACCCTTCTACTATTACTCTGCATCTCAAAATCAACATCTCCAGACTGCTGGAAAGGATAACTTGAAGCTATCAGCATATGAAGTCCTTTGTTGGGAGGAATATGCTGCTGCTTTCTTCTTCCTCCCTCTAGGATCTACTTGGGGTTCTTTTTATGTTTGCCGACATGCTTTACAATCTTTATTTTTCTTTATTGGCCTTCAGATCCAAATATATATGAGCCCTTCACATATGTTAGATGTGATTTCTTTCTTCTGTTACTTCCTAAATGCAATTTTGCCAGTTCTTGTTCTGCCTTAAACAACAAAACCAAGCCAAACAAAAAACCCATCATCCAACCACAAAACCAGAAAAACCTGCCAAAAAACAAACCACACAAAAAAACCCAAACAAAGAACCACCCCCCTGCACCGCCCCCCCCCCCCCCCCCCCATACTTGACTGCTGCTGAGTAGCCACTCACCAATACAGGACCATGGGGTTTCCACTTCCACACATGTGCCCCATCATTAATCTGCACTCTACATCCTTTGTTCCCAATTCTAAAGGCCTGCTATCATATAACATGCCTGCTGTTATAAATGAATTAGCCAATTTAATAATTAAAGAGAATTTATTAAATAATCAAAGTATAAGTTTTGAAAAAGCAACAAGCAAAACAGTGCCGAGCCCGGGGTTTGACACTGGGTGAACAACGATTCAGACTCTATTGCTCCAAATTCCCCCGTGGTTCACAAATTCTGCCTTTGCAGGGTTCTGTTTTTATACATTTTTCTGCTGAGCAGGGGTCTTCTCACTCTTTTGTTGCTCTTACCCTTTTAGCATATTCTTGTATTTTCTTTTCTTGCTGCTGGTCTCACAAGAAGTTTTCTTGGAAGGGATGAATAATTAATTTTCTTTACTGGAACTCTGAGAATAAACATCTTTGACGACTAATATTATCATGGGTGCATATCGAATGCATATCAATGGGGCTTTGCCAGACGAAGAAATCCTTTGGAATCAACATTTTTGGAGACAACTTATCCTTGCTTGGTACCTGCATTTCTCTTCCTTTATCACCTGATGCAAACCGCTTTTCTCCTTCACCAGCGTTGGTTATACAAATGCTGTAGTTTTTAATTCTTTTGCACAAATTATTTTGTAATGTATATGACACTGCATTTCTTTCATACATCATTATATTGGTAATAAACATCTCATTGCACATAAAACACCTGCTTAATACTCCTACATACATAAAACTACAGTTGCACCACCTAAAGGTAAACAGAAGTAAAAGAAATTAACCACAGACACCTAGCCAGTTATAGAAATTTTTATAGCAAAGCTAAGTAAAACAAAGATTCAGGCAGGCCAAAGAAAGTCCAGAAGGGGAAGTATGATATTTCTCCTCAGACCCAAGGCCTTGCAGACTCAGGACTAAGCTTATGACTTGTTACTAACAACCATAATAGACTATTACATTGCTCTTCATTACCTTCCTGGAAGAAGCTGAATGAGCCCTAATCCATTACCATCTTGGTGGCCTTTCACTAAATTTGTTTCAGGTGGCTGAAATCTTCCTTGAACTGAGGAACCGAAAAATTAGACACAGTCTACATGCAGTCTAATAAAAAATATCTAATACAAAATACCAGATACATCATCCTAAGTACTATCAATACTCACCCTGCCTTCTGTTACTGATAGGTAATTGCAATGTATTAGCTATTTCTGAGAAGTTCCTACTTTAATTTACCTTCTTTAACTGCTCATATTCTTAGTTGGATACTGTTTCTTCTCAGTTGAAAGAATAAACAAATAGATGAATAAAACCAGTCATGTCTCCAAAGGCTGGAGTTACATGGGTAACACCTACCTGTTCTGGTCTGACACAGTTGGGCCACAGCAGCCTTTAACAACTCAATAGACATCAAGGCATAAAGAACCCAAAGGGAGTATTGAATGGCTGGCTTTCCAAAGAGCTTCAAGATATTACCACAGCAACTCTCCATGTTTACTTGCCCCACAATCCAACTAACCAAGCAGAAACCTAAAGTGGTGGTTGGGTTTTGTTTGTTTGGGGTTTTTACCCAGATAATTCCACACACAACAGACTTAAGAAATTGCTCATTTGAGATTCCTTCAGCTATTGAGCATGAGAGGTGATCTAGAATCTGAAGCAATTGACAACGGTGGTAAAATCAGTGAGTTCCAAATAAAAGAAAAGAAACCACCTATTTATTTGGCTATTAAAAGACTAAGCTACTGTGCTGAAAGCAAGACTGCATATGTATCAGTAGCTTAAGTATCTAATTTACAACTCACAAGTACAGCAAAGGAACCCTTTGCTAAGCAAATCTCAGTTACAGTTCTTGACTCAAACTTCCAGGCCAAGTCGTCTTGCTCAGTGGTTAATCTCTAGGGACAATTTTGACAGCCCTAGCAAGAGGCCTATAGGTGTCCACAACCAGGGAGTCTCAGAAAGGTTATGTGTGTTGGGAAATCCCGCACTGCTCATCCAATGCCACCATGTCTGCAAGACAAATTCTGGGCACTCCATTACTCTGTATATCAAAAAGGGGATGGGGAGGAGGCAGTACTTGCAGGGAAGACAGACAAAATTGGAGACAGTGTGAAATTACTTATAGAATCATATGTTAATTCAGGTCAGAAAGCCGCTCAGCGTGATCACCAATCCACGCCCCTTCTCAAAGCTGGGTAAACTACAAGATTGGATCATGTTACTCGTGCCTTAATCTCTTAATTCTTAATTCTCTTGAAAACCTCCAAAATAGACAGAAAAATCCCTCAGGCAATCTACTGCACTGTTTAACTATCCTAAGGGTATTTTTTTTTTTTTAATATTACATCTTGGCAGAATTTACCCTGTTTTAAATTATGCCTGTTGTGTCCCATCCTCACACTGAGCACCCCTGAGAAGTCTTGCTTCACCTTACTCAGTAGCTTCAAGTGCAGCTATATACTTTAGTATTTTTGATTACAAAAGTAGTCTGGATTTCTACAGGACAAGCAAAGTCTGTGTTTTAAGTGAGGTGCAGCAGAGATGCAAGTGAACTGACCTTCCAAGAGGCTTCATTGGAGTCTAGTGATAAGGACCAACTCCAGATGTTAGAGTGATTCAGGAGTCAACAGCCGCTCTTGCAAAGAAAGAGGGGCTTAGTTTTTATTATTTCACAATATTAGAATTAAATGTAATAGTCTAGACTGATGAATGAAGTGTCAGTTTCTGAAAAAAAACAAAATACAGACAGGAAACCCTTTAGCACCTCAGATCAAGGGATAAACAATCAACCTTATTAAACCAACAAACCAAGTTTATTTATATAAGTCTGTACAATTGTGATGAACTATGCTAGGACACCAATGAAACAAAGTAAACAAATCTCTCCCTCTCTAACAAGTGGGAGGTGTAGTCACTCACCTTTACATGCACTTAAAAGAAAAAAGATTACAGCTTTCATACAATTATGTAACTATTCAAGAGTACTTTCTTCATGTATTATTCTCAATATAAGAGGTTTGCATAATTTACTGACGGTTGCCTTCTCTAAAAACAGTGTTTTAGTAAAACCCAGAGACTTTGAGAGGGTAAGTGGCAGCTTCATAATTGCAGATAACTAGGACATAGCCCATCATTCAGACGGGCATCCCAAACTCACTGCATCTCCTGTGTTTTGGTTTTCTCTACTAAAAGTTACTTGTAACACTATATGGGTCTCATCCACATTTTGGTTGGATTACAGATAGTGTTGTGTTACCAAATGTAGAAGTTAAATAAACCTAATACATCAAGGCCAAGCATATTAAAAATACTGTATTTGAGTTAAATTTACCTTTAGATACCACTTGTCACTGCATCTCAGAGCTCTGAGGCATTTCTGTGGAAAAATCTGTTCCTTAACTGTTTGCTTTGGCAATTATTTCTGCAAACCATTAGAGTGATTATTTTTAAAACTGTCTATTGTAAAGTAAGTTTATTTTTTTTATCACAAATCACTTTAGCTGTTGAAAAAACCAAATCATATCAAATGCATATCTACACAGTGAATCACAATGTTTCCTATGAAGTAATGATGGTAGATCCCAAAAATCCAATCTTAAAAAGTTAAAAGTATGTATATGTGACAGCCTACTGTAACTCCAGAGAAGCTGCTAAAATAAGCCATCAAATAAAGTAGTCTCTGATTACATATTTACAGAATAATCCACATGTCCTGGAACTATGGACTATTCAGTAAATAAGTATTGAAATATTTCTATTTATTTGTTTACACTGTAGGCTTCATACGTTGATTTTCTTTCTATACATAGTTTGTAGAATCAATCTGCACACAATTACATGATGTTTCTTTAAAGCTACTGTTAAAAAAAGGAAGAGAGAGTTAAATAAGAACTAGATTAAAGTTTCATTAAGAATCCAACAAGGAAGTATCAAACACAGGTTAAAAGACAACCAGTGTATGGTTTCAAAAAAACACTAATGCTCTGACACAAGAAGAGCATTGCATTTTCCCTCTTTAGAGTCCCTCAGAAATATTCCTATCCAATTCAGTGCTTAAGTTGTTACATACGTACTGGCCTTAGTAGGAACACACATGTACTTGCACGCTTACCTGAACGAGGGCCTCTAACCTTTTAGACTTCTAATTCTTTTAATTTAGTTCTTACTTTCATATATTCAGTTGCATGTTGTTTGGAAAAGTTCTTCGTTAAATGTCACTTATATTTACATTTGATTTTTTCTCTTTTTTACACCTGAGTGATAATTTAGCTGTCAATTTGTGTCCAGTCAAATATTCCATAAAGCCATACAATTCTTGTGCTCCTGTTGCACTCCACTTGTACCAGTTTATATATGAAAAATGTCCATCACCTACCTCTCACTTTTTTATTGTTACCCTCTGACCTTTCTATTATGTCCTTCCCCTTCCATAGAATGAGATTTTTAAAAAAAATTTTGTTTATTGATAGAAGCCCCATTTAAATGGTTCAGAAAGCAAGAAACAAAGTGAGCTGGAGCCCAGGGAAGACATGATAACTTAAATATGTAATATTGAAAGCTTGGAGAAGAAATTAAAGCCCAACCAAATGAGCTCCCCAGGGTCACCCCATAAAAAGCTACTTCACCCAGTTACAGCTGTAGAGTCTGGATGTGCTATAGATGACAAGTCCCACATTAAGAGCTGTGTACGTTTCTCATCAGTTAAGTGTAATTAAAAAAGGGAACATGAAGTTAAATAGCTATATCAGCCAAGCCGTTTTAGTAAGAAGAATCACATTTAATGAGTTTCTTTCTTGCAATTTCAGATGCTCAAGTACAGCTGGTAGAAATTCAAAACAGCCGTAAAGAACTGTGACAGACGGATACAAATAGTACTGCAGCTTAAAAATGATAAAAAACACCTGAAAAAAAGTCACACAACCCTCCCAAAAAAATTTACACTTTGAACCTAGGCCAGTTTTTGAAGATTCCCTTCTCCAAAGCTAGGATGAAGGAGGAAGAAGAGGGAGAAAGTGCAGATGACCTTCCAGCCACAAAGGTCTTGCGCCAATGTTTATTCACTGTGCCTGTGGTGGTATGTAAGGGGAGATCACCAAGTGCTGATTCTGCGACTGCCAAGAGATTCCTATGGAAATCCAGACCTCAGGCTAATACTGAACACAGAGTGGACCAACGAGCTGCATCGACAAAATAAAAACAAAACTCAAACTAAAAGAAATGGGAAAACCCCAAATAGCACAGATCCACATTTGTGAGGGGAGCAGAGGAAAGGGCAAGAAGGGAGGTCTATACAGTAAATAGTTGAATGGTTTATGTTACAGATGACTGGCAGTTTTAAAGAGTCTCTTCCCAGCTCCATTGCTGCTCCAACCCAGAAGGGAGAACTGAAAAGGGAAGAAGAAAAAGTAGGACATCATCATGGAGCATGCAGGATCAGAAGCAGCAGAGTGGGCACGCTCAAATAAGCCCCCGTCTCTTTTTGTAGTCCTCCAAGTTCAATGATCGCCGAGGGGCACCATCTTTTGCTGGAGGAGCCTTGGAGGTGATGGCCAGTGCCTTAGATTCTGTTGGGGACAAGAAAAGAGTAAGGACCAAGCTACAGGCAAACTATAAATTTTTACTTGTTTTTGCTGACAACTTCACCACAAAATCATGTTTGGCTTCTCTAGTATACATCAGGTTAGAACTTCAGTTAATAATAGACAGTATCAGGGAGCTTATCTTCATACATGTAGCACATGCAATTTTGACTCTGTGTGTTAATCTGGCAGTTAATCCAGAGAGAGATAGTAAGCAGAAAAAGTCAAATGTTCTACCTATGTCTACAACACACATTTTTATCAGTCTCCAGATTCTTCTGTTAAGCAAGGAGACTGCACTAAGTAAGATGCCAAAATGGTATTCTGTCTAAGGAAAACTGCATTTGTCATCCTCCTCTCTTCAGTGTCCTTCAGTGCCTAACCCTCATCTGCTTGCTAACTCTCAAGTTCATAACTCTCACTAGCTGTTTTAGGAAGTCTCTTGTTCTTGAACTCCTGTCTCATTCTGTAGTCTTACATTCAGAGTTTCCATCTTGACCTAGTTTGGAAAAACAACTTCTCCTGCTCTTGCTTCTTGATAAGGTTTGTCTTTGTGCATTCTTACAAGACTTCCTAAATTATTGTCCTCCAAGACACTGCAGATCTAATCCTTCCAGTAATGCAAGGAATACTAAACTTTGTGTGTCAAATTACACTGGTATATTCCTCCCATGCTTCCATCCCACTGGAAAACAACCTTACAGGACACAAGAAAATAGCCTCAAGTTGCACTAGGGACATTTAGACTGGATATTAGGAGAAATTTCTTCACCAAGAGGGTTGTCAAGCATTGAAACAGGCTGCTCAGGGAAGTGGTTGAGTCAACATCCTTGGAGGTATCTAAAAGATCTGTAGCTGTGGCACATCGTGACCTGGTTTAGTGGTGGACTTGTGAATGTTGAGTTAATGGTTGGACTCGATAATCTTAAGTGTCTTTTTTCAATCAAAATGATCCTATGATACTCAACTGTTCTTGTCACACATCTCCTGCTGTCAAAGTCAAGATAACAGAGGAAGAGCCAGCAATTTTGTGTCTATTATCTTCACTCACTGGTCAGTGTTTTTGCTCCCCTAAAATTTAGCTTTAATACCATTTGCAATGCCTAAGTTAGGGAACAGCAACTTGGTAAAGCGGCAGGTTCAAAATCAAGTAAAAAATACCTTATCACCACAGTATGTGCACAGAGGACAGAACAGAACAGCACAGATACACATCTTATATGTTGTCAAAAGTTACTAGACAAATTAATGAAGCAAGTATCAAGGCAGCTGCCAAGACTTATTAAATACAACACCCAGTTTTTCCCCATAGATTATGCAAGTAACAGATAGTAGAGACTGGAAGAGTGTATCAAAAACCACTCATCATCTCTCTCTCTCCCTAGGCTTCAAATTAAGGATATGAGGATATACAGGCTTTTAGTCTAACACAATATGGTTGTTCTTCTTTTCTCAATGGATGTCACTATCACATATCCTCTCCTCCTCAGTTCAAGATACTTTCCAATATGGTAAACAGAGTCCTTACTCCCATTTTCAAAAGCCCACCAGTAACTCTGAAAAAATTATTCTGGAAGAAGTAAGTTCTACCAAAATGGACTGGACAATCACATCCCCAAACTCAGATGGAACACCTACCTGAACTGGGAACCTGAAGATCAATCTTTACATCAAAGTCATGTACTTTGAAAAGATCTTCTGAGAGGTCACTAGCTGATTTAGAGTTCACATCTTTATCTTTTCCTTGACCCTGAAATGAAAACTACAGGTAAGTCTCCAAATCTTATCTGGCCGTACAAAATTGTTTTTTCCCCTCTTCGGTCATAAACATACTTAATGTAGCTTTCATATTGCTAGAGCAACTTAAATTTCCTTTCCCAAGAATGAAGAAGCTTTTTTTTAATGATAAAGCTCTACAGGGTACTCCTTTCTCGAACTGAAGCATACACACCTGCTTACTCACAAGTTTCACAGAGTAAAAGAGTTATAGTGTGAGGAACACAACAGAGACCAAAATGGAAACTTACCTTATTCATGTCCTTTGGAGCATCTGGTAACACACCAGATCCATATTTTGCATTTAGCTGGGCAAGGATGGCAGCTTGGACAGCAGGATCTCTGGACTGCAAAGGCGAAATATTAGGGAAGAATATAAATAAAAAATTACTGTATTTAAATTTGCAAAAGCTAGAACTACATTTTGTTCAAACAGTGTTCATTATCCATGAACCTAAAACCATAATATAGTGTATATCAGTGCACCAAACTCAGAATCTCAAAGGGCTACTGAAATCATCCTGACATTATCTGACAGTAACAAACTAAAAATCATCTTCAGAAAGCTTTTATTTGAAACAAATCAGAAATACATTTCCTGATTATATGGCTTGTTTCTGTGACTACTCTTAATGCTACTGTAATATGTAGCTGCTGCTTTCAGCTTACTGTTCTGGCTGAAACACTCTATTATAGAGAAGAAATCTTTAGAAGACTATTTTATTTACCTAATAGTTCTCTAGCACAATAAATGTACTCAGTTACGATTCTTTTCTAATAAATAAGTATTTCAGAAATATTTCATCCAAGTCCTGCAATAGAATGTCTTTTTTATTTCCTTGCAGGTTTGTGGAGAGCAAACCTGAGCAGTTGTTTTTTTAGATACCTACACCAGAACCACATATTATCCCAGAACAGACCTAAGAAGGCCAGATTACTTAGAAGAAGGAGGTGATCACCTTATTATTCATCACTTATATATGGTGGGACTGCATTAGAAGGTTTTGCCACAGTATCACATGGGATGTTTGTGTTGAACTACTTTATCCATCAAAGGCCCAAAATGTTTGTTCTCTCACCTTTACATAATCTTCTAGGAAACTTCCAGCTAATAAAAAGTGAAACTCACACCTAAAGCAAACTGTCTTCCCAGAGCTAACTAAATCTGAATAATGCGACATAGATGAACTCACGACAGAAGTCTCCATCATGGTGGCTTTTGCAGTACATACCCACATCACTTATGTCCTTCACACTTAGCATTAAAAAAGAAGAGGGACCTGGATCTCACTCAGCTGTATCTCACACTGGCATTCAGGGCGTTAATAGCATATGGCACAGTTGGGAATTTTTGTTCCCATACTCTGCATTACATTGGTTTCTGTTTTTCAGCAAATTGCCTCAACTGAACTTAAATATTACACTCACATTAGACACTATTGTGGGCTTGCACTGCCGCCTAGTAAAGGGGTCCATTTGTTGGTTTTTCATGCTGTGACTTTCAGCCTGGAGAAGAAATAGCACATGGTTTTGCAGAGTCTGCTACTTGCACTTTTTTAAATCCTCCCACAGCCCCCTGCATCCCCCGCAATTACTCATCTGCTATATACAACACTGAGATCGGAGAAAAACGAGCAACAACGTTACAGATTAGAAAGTTTTTAACGAACCCATCATCCTGCGCTTCACAGGACAGAACTGTCCTTATTGCATACAATAAAAAACAGGCACAACTCTCAGGATAGTTAATGTTTAAGCATTTGTTAACAAGCTAAACTCTTCCTTAACAAAAATGAAACTACAGAGAACCAAATATCTCCTTCACTGTTCTATTATCTGAAGTCTCCTTTATGAGAAGACTTAATTTTCTTTCTCATATAAAATGCATTATGTCATTATTCTTATAGTGACTAATCTGCTGATAACTAAATTAAGCAAAAGGATAAAGTAGTGTGCTTTAAAATCATGTCGTTTGCCTATATGAAAGATTTTACAGATAATTTAAAAAATTAGTAACTTTGCCATGCAATTATCCCTCTTTGCATCATTTCATCTCTACTTGTAGAAAAGTATTAATCCAGTACTATTTACCACAAGAGCCTTCTCAGACTCAACGATATTCCACTCTCTATTTCTCTGGTTGATGTAACTGCAGAATGGAAAAAAAGAAGGGTGGGGAAAGAAAAAGAACTGTCATTTATCAGTCCCTACACAACAAAACACCTGAAAGCATTCTTGCAGCTTCATCCTGACCACAAATTAGTCTTATTGCAATGCAACTGCCCCCTAGGGTATATAGAAGAGGGTTTAATTTTTGACAGTTTTAACTGCGTGACAGATACAAGAAAGTGAAGACAGACAAGCACTAACAGAGCAATTACAATACACATTAACACATTATACAGGAAAAAAGAAACAAAATTCTTCAGTTAATTTGTTAATGCATTAGTTTCTCTTTTTTAAATATTGTTTGATACTATTTAAGAAAGAAAATTCCCAATATCTGTTTCTTACCTGATTGCAGAAATATTTTTTGTTCGTTGACGATCCAGGGCCTCTGCTCTCTCTTCAAGTTCATTAAGTTGATCTTGAATCTGCTTGGCCTTATCTTGGTCCCCCAAGTCCTCAGCCATAGCCTTCAACCAAACAGTAACTCATTAGGCACTACTCTCTACCCAGAGTTACTCAGAGACACAACGGATTATCTGTGAATCAGTCAGCTAAACATCAGCCTCAGCATGGGGAAGACAGGTCAGTTGGATGACTTAAGTTACTAGTTTTAATAAATTTAACATTCCCTTTCAGCACATGAGGAAAAGAATTATTTCCGCAACTGCCAGTTGCCGTTTCCTTCAGGGAGTGAGAGGCCCCCAAAGGCACGACAGCAGCTTTTCTGCCACCTGGTGGCAACAAAAAGCAGCTGCGCTCTGCATGACAGGAACCTAATAGTTTACATGTTCATATATAGCAAAATAGTGACCACTAAAATACAGTTAAACCAAGGAATTTATTTTAATACAAACTCTTGGGTTTTATATGAAGCTTTAATGTCTCGAGAAAGACAAGCAAATTTGGTTCTATTCATGCTGTCCTATCTTCAGAGATACTTAAGACTCATTGTTTTCTTCACTGCTGGGCTTTGGCTTGTAGGCCAATAAGGTCTACTTGTTCCAGGAAGACTACAGCTAAAAACAGTTCATGGCAAGTAAATCTTCTGGCCACCTCTTTTTTTTTCAATATAAATTACCAGCCATAAAGTGACAATTCAGTTACTCCTGAGTAAAAAATAATCTAACACAACTTCAGTTTTTCCAATCTTAAAATAAGAAGAGGAAATCAACTTTCAAACATTATTACAAGGTACTGTAGTGGTTGGTATTCTAAAAACAGAGCCTAACAAAAACAAAACAAAAATCAACAACACTGGCCCCCAAAAAAACCAAAAAGAAAAAACTAAGAAAAAAAGAAAAGTTTCTGAGGCAGACCAGTTTAAGACCTTGTTTAACAGACACAAAAAGACACAGCTTAAATTCTTGGCAATTGCCCCTAAAAGAAGAGTGCAATAGCTGACTGGGTTCTGAGTATTCTGACTCAGCAATGAACCTTGAGAACCACCTTCCAGCTGCACAGTTGAAGTCTAGCTTACTGCTGACTACTGCCAAAATCCAGCTGAACTCCAATTCTTCAAAATCAAAGACTGCATTAAGATTGCAGGCATCATTTCATTTCTCACCTTCTCCTTTAATAGCTGAGTTTTCTTCATGGCATAATTTGGAGGTGCTTTTCTGAACCTTTCCTTCTCTTTCACAATCTGTAAGATGCAGAGGAAGCTACATGAATATGCAAATATGAAATCTTTATTTCAATACTTGGACATTAGAAGCAACAGATGGGTATCACCTAAGAAATTTATTTATTACTACTAAATTTGACATATGCTCTGACAATTCTGGTTTTTAGTTTGTGCCTTTGGTAATGAGTTACAGGTTAATTCTCCTAATTACCTACAGAAGCCTGATATTAATCACCTTTGGTCAGTATCAAGCAAGTACAAAAGTGCAAAAACTGTGATAAATGCAACTACCATGATGCTGTCAGTTTTTCAGAACTTGAGAACTAAGTTGCCATACTCAGGAGTTCAGAGCTACGCAACACAAGTTCAAGAGGAGATAACAGGGCACAAACGATAAAAAAAAGCAGGAGTGAACACCAAACAGCAGGATCACCAAGCTACTCTATCCAGTTATGAAACTTCCTTTTGAGCCTTTTATTTTCTTCTTGGAAAGCAAATACCATCATCATTTCGCTTTGTAACAGCTACTGCTCTACTGCATGAGTTCCTGTCACTTTTAAGTGCTGACACAGCTTCACTACAATGCACCATTTACCTCTTCAATGTCCTGATCATTAAACTTGTAGTTGAGAGCTTCTTTGATGGACACTTCCTTCTTGTTTATCTCATCTAGTGTAGGTAGCTGCATCCCAGCAGAGAACATCTAAACACAAGACAGAGTTACTTTCCACTTAAAGTATGCTTGGCAGAAGGCTGCTAAGAAGAAACTAAAGTCTGACAAACTTACTGCTTCCTTCCACTTCATAAATTCACTTTCAGTAAATTCCTGATTTGAGACAAACTCCAAGCGAAACACACGGGAATCACTGCCATGCCTGCAACAATAGAATGTAAAACATCCCCTTGTGATGGTGTAAAGGGGTGACATCAGATCTGTATGTGTAAACTGATTAAAGAAGCCCAAAACCAGACAACCACATATCAACTCTATCATAACTCCCTGCATGAAGTTTCTGGGGTATTTTATAATTTCCATTATGCACAAGGAGTAAAAACAAAACAAAACAAAACAAATAAACCCAAACATTCTAGCATTAAGTAGCATAACAAGGCTCAGTCTACTTCTCAGTTCTCACCTCCAAACCCCACAAAGAACATCATTTGCTATGAAAAGGACACTAATTTATGAACTAAAGAGGATCCCTTTAGTTCCTTACCGCAACTGCAGTCCTTTGTTTGTCCGTGTCCCGCCAAGCTGGTAAACCTTTGCAGTCTCTACCACACCAGTTATTTCAGCAACCTGTATCACAGGGTAAAATATATGAGAAGAATATGAGTAAAATATATGAGAAGAAGGGTGCAAGGGAAGGTTTTTTTTCATGTTCCTGGAATGTATCTGGCACATTCAAGCCTTTTCACTGGAAATAAAAAACCTTTATCCAGCTAATAATTCTAACTAGATCAAGGAAAGCAAGACTCTTCAGTATACATTATCAGGTACTGAATGAGTTTCTTTACATGTAATTTTTCAGTTAATAAATTATACCATCTGAATGCTTCATGCAGTCTTTGTATCTTTTCAGCTCTGCCTTCCTGACCAAATAGTGTACACTCCCTATCTCTCCTATTTCCTTCTCAAATAATGTTGGTTTGGGTTAACATATGTTCCAAATGCAATACACTATTACTGCACACATAATAAACACAGCCCTTCTGGGGGCTGTGTAACATAGGACTGTTACTGTATCCTATGATTACAGCAATGAAAAAGAAAAACAAAACTGTGTTCTCAAT
Source organism: Zosterops lateralis (assembly GCF_965231275.1). Lineage (NCBI taxonomy): Eukaryota > Metazoa > Chordata > Aves > Passeriformes > Zosteropidae > Zosterops > Zosterops lateralis. The sequence goes on from NC_139761.1 coordinate 37,820,888, forward strand.
CACAGTCTCTTCTGAAGGCACAATGGTGTACTAGAAACTTTGTTAAAAAAAAAGAGTCAAGACCTCACAATAACTTGGGAACAGTCCTAGAAATAAGGAGTGGATATTACTTATCCTTACTTGGTCTGAGCAGAGTCTGGGACTGTGGTTTGCAATACAAATGATAAGACAACATGAACCAAAGCTGAGAGATCAGGCTTTGTTAGGCTCCCTCTCTCTCACTAAATTTATCTCCTCCCATAGGTGGTCACATAGATTTATTTACTTAAACCAGTCTCCTCCACCTCTTTGGTAGTAATGACCTTTTCTGGTAATAAGCAATCTTTTTCTATCAATCAGTCACCGGTACCTGAGAACTGATAAGCTGCAAATACTTTATTACAAATACTTTTATAAAAAAAGAACCAGATCCCTCAGAGCTGAACTCACCCGATAAACAGGTTTACTGTTGTGATTGCCAATGCCAATCCGGACAAAGCAGCCGGTGACTGTCTTGGCAAAGAAGGGCATGTGACACCAGCGTTCCAGCTTGTGCCGCGACAACCGAACTCGGTTCAGTTCTTCAGGCAAGGACACCGGCTGGGACTTGGGAGGAATTTCTTCTTTCCTGATTTGGGAAAGATGAGAGGGAATAAAGAAAAAAGTAGAGACATATCAAAACTCAAAAAGGGGGTCCTGAGTAAGTGCATGAGTGCTATTTAAATTACCAGTAAAAGGAACAATTCATCATGCACTAGTTGACTGTAGATGTGTGAATTTAGCTTTCATGAGAAGGGCTCAACATGAAGTCCTAGACTTACTAAACACTGCCCCTGCTAGCAGAGAGCAGGAAGACACCCACCAAGGCAGTTTATAGACTAACGCTTTAAGATAAGCCAGCACATGTATCTGCCCAGATATGTGCCAGAGTTCTGCAGCTGCTGAACTGCAGGACTAAACAAATCAGTAAACAATGGTGTAATTTGGGCCAAACCTGATAGCAGGGAACTGAAGTTGCAAACCCACCCAAGGTAAATGAGTCACATGAACCATGATACAGTGCCAAGGACTCAAATCTGAGCAATGCAATTGTGCCCACAGGCAAAAGACACTGAACTGCCCCAAACAATCCTCTAAAACAGCATGTGTCTACCTAAAGTGGATCTCTATTTTTGAACATACTTATGAGTAATCACAGCCCAGTGTTTACTACTTACTCCTCCTCTTCATCAGAGGATGATGATCTGGATGAGCGATCACTTTTCTCACTAGACTTATCATCCTCCTCCTCCTCTTCATCATCAGAGTATACTTCACTAGTTTTTAATGGCTGTTTTTTTGCAAGCAATTCAGCTGAGGGGAAAGACAGAGAACAAGGAAAAGCAAGTTATAAATATCTTATGTACTCTTCCCTATAAGAGCTGAATCTTAATTGCTTTAAAAAAAGTCCAAGAGGCAGACAGGTATTAATTTTACACTAGATACAGGTGGCACACATTCAAATCCACTAGTAAGCTGCGCACTTCATTGACTTCTCTCTTTGCATATACATGAAGTATTTTAAATCATCCTAAACCTCAGCTGTACTTATTTTCAGTCTCCCAGCTTGATTGCACATAGTAATTCAAGATGGGTGTAACAACTGGATATACAAGAAAAAAACTATTAAGATCAGACAACTTGTTATTTTACAAGGAAAAAGAAAAAACCTCATGTTTGGAGAGGATCACAAAATCCAGTAGAGTAAAAAAAATGGTTGTGTCAAAAATCAGTGGTAAGATGGAAAAGATGATGAGCCAGTGAAGAAACAAGCAAATGTAGACAGGGTATCACAAGTAGAGTAAGCAGGAGTTTGAATGATTCAGAGATTAAAAACGTGAATCTAAGTGACCAATTCAGGCACATTAATAAACCTTACTAAGAACCATTCAGTGGACTGTGATGAAAGTTCTCTTTTTAGAACACTCCAGGGAAGGGCAGGGGTGAGGAATACTGCATCAGTGGTCGCCAAATATCACCCTAGGTGGTCATGTTGGACAAAGACCAATGAAAACACAGACCTGGAATTCATTCATGCCAAGGAGGAGGAATGTTGCATTAATTTGAAACAGGAAGTATCACTTTCAGAGAGTTGTAATAATGCCTCAAAAACTGTAGCAATAGCAACATGTTTTCATACCTGTTCTGTTCTTCCTTTTCTCTCTTTCTGCTTTTAGCTCCTCCATTGCCTGAGATTTCTTGTCTAGCTTTTCATCCCGCTTTGATCTCCGCTCTTTGTTATGTGACATGACCTAAAAACATGTACAGAAAAACACCATAAATCCCTAAGTTGAAAAGCATGAAAACAAAGATTATTTGTATACCTTGAAAAATCTTCAAATAGAAATTACTAACACACTCCTTTTTGAAATCAGGGGTTTTTTTCAGTTCATTTTTTACAGAGGCTAGAGAGGGAAATCAATCTAGAGCATACTTCTTTATTCTGCATCATATCAGAAATGATGAACGTATTTATAGTTCAATATTTCTGCCACCAAGTCTTAGTCTTAAAATTCTTCCTTAAAGTTAAAAAAAGACTACAGAAATAAAACAGAAGTAATTCAGCAAATAACATGTAATGAGGAAAAACTGGATGAATAGTCTTCTCATTTGCTGCTTCTGTGAGGCCAAATCAAAGCACTAGTTTTCATTTAGAAGCAAAGAAAAAAGTTACATTAAAATACTTAAAGAAGAAATAAAGTTGCTTATAAAATCTGCAAGATGGATCCAAATCTTAAATGTTTTAAGTCTTCTTGTGTTTTCCATTTCTAACAGGTCTGTCTCTCTAGAAAAAGCAGTCTCTAAAATAAGCATAAAAGAAAGTAATTTGAGCTAAGTTGAAGTAATTTCTGCAAGGCACTGTAAAAGAACTAAAATAAGATCGTTTTACACATGCATATATGTATTTGCAAGTACACATTGTGCATTATAAATGGACTATTAAAGTGTACACACACATACATATATGGAGTTGAGGGAGTAGGGAAATGAGGTTCATTCCACTCAACATGTGCCTAAGGGAAAACTCATCTCACCTAATTTAATTTTATGTGTTAAGCATCTGTTTCACTAGAAAATAACATGAAATGAATTGTCAGCTGAAGATGCCCTCTTCCATTGCACAAAACAACAGGCAACAAAAAGTGTAAACAATCAACTGGCTCTTAGGTGGTTGAAGTTAGGCAAGATTAATCCCATCCCACTCTGGGAGCCTACCTGCCCTGACTTTATGAATGGCAGGATCTTCACTATTTGAATCACAGTTCAGTTACAAAGCCCTGGCCTCAAAAACTGGTGTTGTCCTCTTTTTACTGGAGGTGGAAAACCTATAGAACTCCTGCTCCTCCTAGCATCAAGCTTTTCCTTGACATCCCTGCCAGAAGAAACTAAGCATTTTTTCCACTGTATGTATGTGCATGCAAAATAATTAATAACAGTTGAGCAGTTTTTGGTCTGCTCTCTCAAACTTTTCAAGAAGATCATGCACGGAACGTTTCAGACTGAATGACAGAAGTTTGGCTAAAGCAACTGTAAAAGGTTGCTTTCCTTTTCTCATGTGGGAGGGCTATCACAGCAACTCCAGACATAGCTGCAACTTTGTGTTTTTCATTAAAGGAGTACTGGTGTACCCCTCAATTGGCCAAAGATGTTAACTTCATTAAATGAACTGGAAAAACTGAAGATAGCTTGAGCATATAAATTAACTAAATTCTGATCTGCTTACACTGTTTGACATTAAGGGAAAACGTTTGGGGTAGAGAGGCCATATCCTATCTCCTTTTGCCAAGGGAAATGGGTTTATTACCAAGAACAGTTTCATTTCCTACCTGGGATTCCTGGATCTGTGTGAGTTTTTTCTTCTCCTGCTCTTCCTCTTGCTTTTTCTTTTTCTCTTTCTTTTCTTTCTTTTTTGCTGTTTTTAGTTTTTTCTTGATTTCAAATCTAGAAGCAGTTATTGGAACAAAAAGAATGTATGAAAGAATGCTCTCCCTGAGAGACCAAGGGATTATTCAGATTCTATCACAATTGCTATTATGCTGCAGGGAACGCTTCAACTGTTTGTCTCTTTTACGTTATTATCCTGTCTCCTATTCCCATTCTCTCCCTTCCTCAAGAAAATAAAGTGAAGAAAAGCTGAGTACACAAAGTGCAGTCCTACAGAGAGCTAACCTAAAGGGTTGATGAGACCACGTAGAAATTACTATTCCACAGAAATATGCCCTTACTCCATCTTCCTCTTTGCCAGTGCAGTGATCATTGCATGCTGCCTCCAACTCTAAAATCATATGGCTATTTCACATCATTTGAACCTAAACAGCTAAAGATTTTCTTTAAAGCCACCATCGTGCAAACTTTTTCATGCCTGAACCTCACCTTTCTCCTGGCACCAGTCTGTATAAGAATGACTGCAATGTCTCCTCCTTCAGCAGCTAAATTCTCATCAGTTTCTGCAGAAGAATTTACGCACTTCCACGTCTACCTTCATGAAATATATCACCCTGATGTCTTATTTTCAGCCACTGTATTCAGAAGAGTAGTAATTTCAACAGAATAGTCCCATGACTGAGATTCCACTGCACCATGGACTGGTCATTGCTTTAGTGAAGTGTGCATATGGACATACACAAGGAAAAAATATAACTTCCAGCAACTGAAATTCAAAAGGTGTTATCCACATGCACATTACACAGTCCATCCTTCTTTAGTCCTTTACACCTGGATTTTGTAGACAACAAACTGAAGTGTCAGATGAGTTCATTGTCCTTTATGCCTTTAACATGAAGCATAACACCCCATATCAGATGCAGTGTCTGCTGTAATCCCAATGAACTCACAGCATAATGTGCATTCAAAGAGCTTTTCATAAATTTAAATGATTTCCCACCACCCCCTTAGTTCTTCTGCCAAGACTTTACACGGAACAGCACAAATTCATTTAGGATTAAATCAGTAACTCAAGCTTAGATTGTTTAGCTTGTTTGTATCAAGTATTCTCCAGCATTCATTCTAAACCAGAGACATTCAGTTACCATGGAATAGAGAGTAAAATTTGAAAGATATGATGTCCTTCTGCGTGATCTAAATCCAAACTTACAACCATTCTGATCCCTTTGAGGAGAGCAGAAGAACACTTAAGATTCTGAATGTATTGTTAAGATCAAGGCAGGCAGGCAGTGCTCTAGCTATGGCTTGGACAAACACAGTTTGGCAGTCGCTTGTATATTGACATGATTTACTCAACAGATGTCAATCCTCTAGGGAAATTTCTCAGCAAGTGAGAAAAGAGAAGGCACTAAAGAAGAAAGGAACTCAAGAAACCTTGCCCCACATATGCCAAATCCTTTTGATTAAGACACGTGGGAAGTAAAATATCTTCACTACGAAGAAGCTGCCTGACTGGACAGTGTAACCGCTACAGACAAACAACAAAACCACAGTATTTAAGGTAGAAATCCACAAAAGATTCCATGAAAACTACATATCCAACACCACTCCTCATTATTTCAGTATTTTCTATTAGGGCCCAAGCCAGTTTCACATCCTTATACAGGTAACCCTCACACTGATCTGTGTTTCACCATTATTTTCTGAAAAATTCCAGAAACCCATGCACACCTTATGCTTTATTTGCCTTTTTCCAAAGCATCAGCATGTGACAGTTATTAAAAAAAAGAAGAGAAAGCAGGCCTTCTTACTGCCTGGCATCTAACCTAGGGAGCAGTAACATAACTACAAGGGCAGCTGACAGAACTGTACATATTCAACAGCTGAGAAACTTTTAGATACTGTCTTCTTCAAGAATATGCAGAACTCCTGCTGTGTCCTTCTTAACTAGTACAGGGGCAGTTTACATACAAAAAATATACAATCAAGCTTAGCTCACTTAACTGTGCTGAATGCTTGGACCTTAAACAAGAGAGCACAGTCAGCATACTCTCTATGCAGCCTTTAAGAATTTGCTACCAAATATCAACAAATATAAAATTCACCTTCTTTTCAGCACTTCTCTCTTCTCTATCCGGTTAAACAGCTCCTGCTCTCTCTCTTTTTCCGTCATTTGTTCCAGTCGAGCTCGGTCTTCTTCATCTCCCATCAGGTCTTCTCCATAGCCATCATGGAATTCCTCATCTTCAGATGAAGAATCTGAATCTGAGCTAGATGAGGAGCTGTTGCTTTCTGAGTCAGAGACTTCTCCTAAATCAAAAATATAAGGTAGTGAAATTCAGCTGGGGCAAAGACCAACCACTTCATTATAGCATATTAGCAAGGGGTAGCACTAATTAATTCTAGACTTGTCTTCCACTATACTAAAAACATACATATAGTGAAAATTAGGGCCAAGTTGAAATTACCATAATACATGTATGCTAAAAAAAATATAAAATGAGTGGTACTACATCTGAACACAAACTGGGTTATAAGTAAAAACTCTTAATAGAACAAACAAATTTAAAAGGCCTTTCAGTAATGTGTTACAGTTCTAAAGTTAGACTTCTATGCCTATATGCTTAAGTCCCTGACAAGTTGCTTACACAGCCATGAATTTGTGTGTGCATACCTCAAACACCAGGATTAACCACCACAGAATTGCACATTAACCACCTCATTACAGCAACCTTAAGGACCAAAATTCCTCATGTGAAGACTGCAACACTATGAATTGCTACACCAGGAGATAGAGTTGAAACCAAAACCCTCAGGGCTGGCAAGGCCCTGGCTCTAGTCCTGCTACAGTAACAAGCCCACCCAGCTGCACAGGGGTTTGGGAAACAGTTGACTCCCCAATAGTATTGGGTAACCACCTTTAAACTTGATCCAAGTCCAAGCGCTTGGATTATCTCACCTAATTGACTAAATTACATTGAATTACAAAAGCAGGCCATTAGGATTCCTTCTTTCACTTCCATCCTGGTATTAGTGTATCTGGAAACTTCCAGCTTTGCAAGTTCACGCTGTAAAGTTCACCTTGATTTGTAAGCACTGATGTATACAGGCACAGTGACTCCATGCCTTTGTCTGTATCTGCTGTGCTTGATGTATTTAAAACTGTAAGCTCCTTCATACACTTTCTTAACTTCCTTTTTAGTATCAATAGAAATGGCAAGTAAGCACCTGCAAACCTTCATGGGCATGACCAAAACAGAAGACAGGAAGTTTGCCCAGCATTAAAATGCATTAAATATTCATGTAAAAAAAAAAAAATCTGATAAAGTTATAGAAATATTTTTCTTCTTCTGTGCCAGTATAAATGTGCAAGAATCCCAATTCAGAGCAAAGGAATGCAAGATAAGCTCCTATTTGCATCACAAACACTATACACTTTCTCTTTGTTATCACAAGAAGTTTGGGACAGGAAAATATCTCAAAGGGAATAAAAAATGCTACCCACATGGGTAGACAGGACATGCTAGAAGGAAGCAAGGAGTTTTCCAGGAGAAAGTCAAGCAATGAAATGTCATTCATTCTTCAGTTGTAATAGCAATTAGTTTGCAGTTGTAATGGAGTTCTCACAGCAATGCTACACTGAATTACACGCACTTCAAGCTACAGTAAATTTAAAAAGTTACCCTGACTGTAAGCTACACAATGAAAAGTCTTTGAAGATGGTGTCCAACATCCCCATGCAACACTACTCTTCAGGGTGCAGAGCAGATAAGTTCACTTGGAATCAGTCTAAATAAATGCTCGTGCGTTATCTTACCCTCTTCAGGTGCCGAGCTCTCAGCCGAGCTGTCTTTATCTGAGCTGCCGGAAGAGGCAGCTCTGTTCATCTGTTTCTTCATGGCTCCTTTCTTCTCTGCTTTACCCGCTTTTCCCTTCTTCTTGTTTTTAGAACCTCCAACAGTCCACTGCAAGGAAGGAACCAAGAAAGGGATCGTGAGACACAAACATCACTCCCTTCTCCAGAACACTGGAGTAAAACCAGCTGAGAAATAGCCCAATACCTGACAGCAAAAAAATCATAAAAGTGTAAAGAGGGAGGGAAAAAAAAAAAAAAAAAAAAAAAAAAAAGAGAAACCAATAGGAAACTGATCAGATAAATGAGAACCTTTTACAAGGTTTTTGGGAGTAGAATGTTATGTGGTTGGTTTAAGTTTCTTCTTTGAAAGAAAAAGAAACCAGTTGTAACAGTTGGTAGGTCACTCCTTTTAAAAGATAATGAAGACTTCAAAGTTGGCGATATCTGCCAAGGGAGGAGGTATTGAAAGTATTTTCCTAAGAAAGTAATTTCAAACAATGTGTTCAATGAGTTTGTAAAGATTAGCTTCAGTTTACTATTAAACAAAAGCAACTGATGTTTTTCCAGACGTAGTTCAGTCAGGAGAAGGTTTTACATTTCATGAAGGATACCGATTATATATACGACAGCCTTTTCAAAATCTTGGTTTTACCAAAAGTACACAGTGTCTGCATTTCTAAGGCAACAGTGCACTCATAAATGCAGGTGGTGGCACTAGCCCCTATGTACACAAAATAAAATCAAATCAGAATCAAAGAAGTCAGGAAAATAATTAAAAGAGAAAAATATAGTATCGAGTCCTGATTTTAATTTTCAGTTAATGTCATATTTTCAGTTAACTTAGACCACAGTTTCCAAGTACAAGACATACACAGATAGCCATTTTAAATTGCAAAGTCCCAGAAGAATGGGAATAGTATTTACCTTACAGTGTGATTTCTTTAATGGAATTTTTACATTGCTCCAACTACCTGGGTAAAGCCAGAAGGGAATAGAAGCAATAAGGATTGCCCATACATTACTCAGAAGCTTTACAATAGCTTGCACTTCACTGCCTCTCCTAGAAACTCTCAGGGCATGAGACCCTCAGGAATACAACAGACTTTATGTAGATATAGATATAAATTCTCTAAACGCCTGTATATTATTCTCATCTTTCATGGACATCACCATCTGGTTGAGCATGCAGTCTTAAGAAACAGTCATAATGCAAGTGAGCAAATACACTTGTGCATAACTGAGATCTTGCACTCAAAACTACCCTAAGTGGAAAAAAACCTCCACTTTAAATTTGACCTCAAATGCACACAAACTTCAGGCTTCTTAGCCAATCACCCTATCCTAGGGGATGAATCAAGTCTAGCTCTGCAGGCAGTAATCATTCCATCAAATTTGATAAATTGTTCTGCCTGATAAGACACCATCCTCAGAGAACCCTGGTGCTCAATTACTCTAGATGAAACTCAAGCAAGTAGTTATAAGCTACTACCTAATCTAACAATACCTGAACTAACACCTCTGGAATTTCCCAGGTTTTGATTACTCTCACACCCAACCTTGTAGTTTCCATATTACCAAATGTTTCATCATGTTCTTTAGGGACCATCAGAGTACACAAGTTGGTTTTGGTTTTTTTTCCTGAGGTACAAGTACAGTGGTGAACCTTGCAATTCACACCCTATGCAGGTACCCCAGAATCAGTCATGGTCCATAGGACAAGTGAGAAACTGCACAGAAAGCTTCTGCCTTTAAACCAGACTGAGCTTGTACTGAAGTTTTTACCAGCCCCAGCATTAAAGTTTTACTTGTTCAGTGTTACAATATTGCTGTCTAATATTATTTCTGGTTACTACGGTCATACAAATCAGTTAAGAACAAGCTTGCACTCTGTCTAAATCTACTCAAATCTCAGCACTAAGGAATCATCTCCCAGGTGAACAGAAAAGTGCATTTTTGTTATTTGCTCAAATGCTCACCTAACTGCCAGCATATCAGAGAAGACACAACAGCAAGAAACAGCATTTAGCAGTGATGAAGAGGTGCCCCCCTCTCAGAGCTCTGTCACTTCCTTTCAGTGTTCTAATGCTGAATTATACCTCATGTCAGCATGCTGCACAGCAAGGAAGCAGCACACAGAAAGCCACAGTACCCAGCACAGTTATATCAAGACCTTGAGAGGTCATGCTGAGATGAAAGAAGCTAAGATCAGATAAAAAACCAGCAGGACTTCAGTGAATAAAATCTGTAATGGCTATACATACATGTGCTACATATCACTGTTTTCAGCTTTTAACTCACTAGTAGAATTGTGGAGAAAACCTGTGACCAGGAAGATAGAACTGAAAAGAAACCTATGTGACAAACACTTGGAACAAGAAAAAAAGAAACAACCAAAAAAACCAAACCAAAAAACCCCCACCAAACAAAATACCCCCACTCAAACAACAAAAAACCCAAACACAAAAACAACAAAAAAAGACCAAAAAACCCCAAACCAAAACAAACAAACCCCCCCCCCCCCCCAACATGAACAAAAAACCACACAACCAAAACCCACCTAAACAAACCAACACAGGACAGGGTAATTAAAAAATCTGCTCTCTAATCTAGGAAAGTGTGCATGGTTTTTATTTCACCCTGGAGATAACACCTCATCTCACTTTTCTTTATGCAAGTCACCTCTATGTCCATCTCCCAATTTCAATGCTGTCACAAAGCCAAATTCTTACCCAACTCAGGTGCTTCTGGGCTTATTCAGTTACCTCAATCTCTCAAGAATGCCTGGTCATTCCCAGAACAACTACAGGACAAGACAAGAGTTAGGGCAAATCTTGGACCACTAATTCATCAAAACCAGGACACAGTGCAAGACTCCTAGGCTCATAAATTGCTCTGCATTTGGACACTGTTTCAGTTGTCTTTTGGACACTCAATGACCTATCTGCACTGCTCAGAGAGAGTGGCCAGCGTGAATTTCTTCTTGTGACAGAGAAAGACACAACAGATTAGCTGGTCTAGGAGGGAGAGCGAAGGCAATACTGGAAAGCTGAAGTCTTGAGCCCCTTCCTCATGCTCCAGCACACCAGCAGAAACCAAGAATGCAACATGTTCACATGCAACATCAAATAAAGATGCACACAGTTATAGTAAGAAGCGTTTATTTGCTCTGTTTCCCTTAACTTCAAACAACAATCACTTTCCAAAATCTAACTCTACTGCAGTTTTTCCAGGTCCCTTCTTCCATGCAGACTGCAGTGGGGCAGCACCAGTCAAAGCTTCTCACAGGCTCCCCATCACTGTAAGGCCTCCTCAGAACAGCCCCTCCATTCAGCGCTGCCTCCAAGGCCACCAGCTGGAACCCTCCGTGGTTCCAGACACAGCAAGTTAATAAAGCCAAGCACAAGTGTTCTGCAACATGGCTTTCTGCTTATTGTTTAGCACTACCAAACAACAGAGCTTTATGGCTCTCTCACAAGAAGCAGCCAGAAGAGCTTTTTGAATATTCCTCTTGCTGCCAAGGTTCACAGTGCTAACAGCTCGCATATTTCCTCCAAGAAACAGTTGGACATGATGATCCTAAAGGTCCTTGTCAACCTAAATGATCCTTTGACTCTAAGAAATTCAAATTAAGCCACAATAACCAGAATGGACTTGGGGGTGGGGGGGGAAAAGCCATCTCACCACATTAGAAATTACCTAGACTTATAAGTCAGCTTCTAAGAAAGCAACTAAGCAAAGTGATTTAAGAAAATATTTTATAGCTCAGCAAACCTGGAATATATTTCCACTAGGGAGATGAAATGAGATCGTGGAGAAAAAAAAATAAAGAGAAAAAGAGAACAAAAAGGAAACCCAAACAGACCCATACCTGAAGTGAGCTCAGAGTGCAGAACTGTTTTACTGTTCAGGTGGTTGCTGTTTCCTTCTATTCAAACAGTACTTAAATGCACTACACACTGAGATTTTAATTTGCAAATAGGTGTTTGCCCAGCTTTTTTTTTTAACCCCCTATCAAGCCAGAGATGCACAAGTAAGGTTGCCAGCCTATCCTTGCCATATCCAATGGCTTTATAAGCAAAATGCAAACTACAAGCCACAACATCAAAGCAAAATAGGTTCTTTACCAATGTGTTCCTTTCCAAGGCCATATAAACTTTAGCTGTCCTTCTGTCATTGCATTTAAGTGCACCAAGTAAGGTAACATCATGCATGCATACAGGAAAAAAATAAGGCAGTCCCCCAGCCAAGTCATGAAACTACAGTCATGAAACAGTTTCAGCCTGTCTGAGCTCAACCGCAGGAAGCACAGATATGAAAATAAGGCAATATTTACTATCTTCTGGCTTTCTCGAAGCTTGGAAAACTCTACAGACAGCACTCCAACAGCTTCAAGGAGGAAAATGCTCTCTACCACTATTTTTATAACTAAATAGTAAATAAAAAGCCCTGGTTATTTATCCTGCCTTTCAGGATCTACACTGTCATTTGAACACACCACCCACCTTCACGATGACAACAGCCCAGCAATCAGAAAACTTAAACAACTATTTTAGACACAGAGAGGAAACTCAAGGTGTCAACACCAAAATGGAAAGGAAATAAGCAAATAAAGAAAACACCTTTGGAACTCACAGAAGGGGCTTAGCAAAGAACTGGCTGAGAGAAGGCTTTATGGGCCAGAATATCACCAGACACCTGATCTGCCCTTTTCATTCAAGTACTGCTCAAAGAAGCTCACAGAAATCAAATCCCAAAAAGTTAACCCCACATTAGTTTGCAATTTAAAGAAGTTAGTTGCAGACTAAATTTTGTATCAATTTTGTCCACACCTTATTCACATTACTTCTTTGGACACGACAGGCTTCATACAATTAGCTTGTGCTACTCAGATTTGCACTTGCATCTTATTTGGAGCAGAGGAAGTAACACCACCTCTCTTCCTTGAGTAAAGCTTTACTATTGCACCCATTAACAGCTGAAGGAATCTGTCTCCAGGAAAAGTCAAAGTTACCAAAAAAAAAAAGGTATATAAGCTGTGTATAAGAAGATTAAAGCATGGCCTGTTTCACATTTCCTAAGCTTGAAAAAAATGTATGGCAAAGGCCCCACAGGACTGGAGAGCCCACTCATTCTTGAAGGTTTAATTAAGCAGTATTATAAAAGACAAGCATACAGGAAAAGATAACATTCAGTACTGCAATTTCTACAAACCCGCAAAAGGACACCCCCAAACCAGAAAGAACACCTAGAGTATTCTGCTCATCTTTGCTTTGCTGGAGCGCTCTAACTTGAAGTGCAGTAAGGAGATACAAAGAGGCATAAAACCCTCTAGGCTGTTACTTGAAACCAATCTCCTCACTAGCTGTATGACCACTGCTCACCTCCTCCTCTGTCCCATAGCACTTGACAAGATCTTTAGCTATACAGCTCCCTAACTAATTAGCACATTTGCCAAAAAAGGTATAAACAGATAATCCTCACTGGACTCCAGAATAGTACTAAGTATTCACTTTATAAGTTTTCCAGTGCTGGAAGGATATCCTGTCCTTACCCTGTAGATGTTAAAAGGCAGAACTGAACCCTTCCTGACATTAGAATTGAGAGTACTTTTCAGGAGAAACAAACAGGAGCTCCCTAGCATTGTGGCTTTCTGTCTAATCAACACTAATGTCAGTGCAGTTGTTGCAGAAGCCATCCACTCTTCCCACACTATAGAATGAATTATCTTACTGTAAGCAAAGAAGTCAGAATAAAAGAAAAAGCAAGACCCCAGAATTAACCTACTGCAACTGAGGAGCATCATCCACCTGATGCCCTTAATCAGCAACGAGAACACCTTGTGGACACACAAACCTCTAATATGGTTGCTCCAGCAGTAACCTGGCTAGCACCAAACTGGTCCCATGCAGAAAGCTACCAGTGTGACATGGTGAGCTCTTGAGACACAGTCACACACCAGGTAAAGAAGCCATCTGTGTCCAGATTAGTACATCTCTTTGCAAAGGTAGCTCTTCTTACTGCAAAGCCCTGCAGTCATTCCTATTTATCAGCTCTCTGAACAAGAGTCTATAGTAATTCAGTCAAGAATGTTCCACAGTCACACCAGAAGACAGTTCAGAGCATCCCTCCTATTTCATTGCCTGCAACACACTTTTAGTCCAGTGGCTAGGAAATTTGATTGAGACCACAGAGGTCCTTTAAGGGTTGCAGAACTCAGCATCTGGATGAGAAGTGCATCCTCACTGATACGTATAAATATAATATTAAAGACGTAGTGACATGCCTTGGGCACTATTGTATAGATACACCATGATTTGTACCTTCTGTTATTCAGTAATTCCAAAATGTTTTTCTTTCCCCTATGCTCCACAAACTTTCCTCCTTCTGAAAGAAAGCAGCACGCTGGATTATGCTGTGAAACAGAGATTTAGGCTTCTTTCCTGTACATGCAACATAGTGCCAATCTTGGAACATTTAGTGCTTTCCAGGAATCACAAAGGACACGCACACTGAAAAACCTCTGTGGAAACACATGGGTATGATTAGGCACATTTGCCCAGGACAACAATTTCCATGCTTCTGCCTCAAGGTCTTCACCTTGCAGGAAGTCCAATAATACAATTTCAGCTTTTAGACCCCCACTATCCCAACCCCCAAGTTTGAACAAACTTCAAACCAAGCACAAGAATCCTTATTAAACCCTGAGTTATTCAGCAGGAGTGGTGTAGTGAAGCCCAGGGACGCACAGAGCGGAATGACTGGCAGAAGCAGAACTGTTATAAGCCAGCTGCTCATCCTGCTGTGACAGGCAGCAGTTCAGAATGAATATTTCAGGCACAGGAATAGAAGCAAGTGTCCTAATTACCTCTTCTCTAAATCTTTTTCCTCTTGCTGCATGGAGGTCAGAAAGAACATAGTATCAATTTGAAATGATACACAGATCAGAAAGAGTATCAAACCCACGGGGTGCAACAGTGGCACTACTGATCTGCAAGGTCTGAGTGAATTCGGGAAGAGGTATTGTCACATTCTACATATAATGGAAAGTAGACCTTACTTATTACACGTTAAAATTATGACAGCTTTCAGAGATAAACACAGAGTGGAAGGCTTTATCATCCACATGCTCTCCACACCCAAGTCTACTTTCTCCAGACAAGCTGGTCTCCATACTTAGAATAAATAAACTGAGAGCCAGGAGATCTGAACACACACGGTGACAGACTGAGTAGTTACCCTATAAGGAACCTAATATATCTAGCCTGTTCACAATTTTGTCTATGTCTATGCCTTAAATGTATATTAGAATACAAGAAACATTTTTTTAAAAAAGAAAATGATTGATTTGGAACGCATTCCAAGCATATTTATTTCAAAAATGCCTCAGAGAAAATTAAACTGCACATTCTTCACACTTACTGGAACAACTCTGCTACACTAACAAATGCTTCATAGTTTATCATTGGCCTACCCTGTTAGTCTGCAAGTTGCCACATTGGGTAATCCTTCATACTATTTCAAAAGGAAAAAAGATAGAAAAACCCACACCAAACATCTCTCTGTCAAATTTTTTAGAACAGGTAGAATAAATGACCTCAATATAATTTAAGGAAAGCTTGTAAAAGATATTTTTAAGCTTTCAAGAAATTGTTTTTCTTCAAATACCTGTATAACATTTGTCAGTGCCTGTTTTAATAAGTCTTTTTGAATTTTCTTTTCTAGATGCACAGAATATTAACCATCTCTAGAATGTAGTACCAAGAACAAATACTAAAAACAGAACCAGATAAGCACTGCTATACAAGAAATTGACAAACATTAGAACAAAGTAATGCTAAACTCTTTCTTGCCTCTTTCTTCAAAAATATCAATCAAAACATACCCTGCTGCACGTCCAAATGGCCAGACAGCTAATTCACAGCACAGTTCTTGTAGAATCAAAGTAGCTAAATAAAACAGTTTTACTACCTGTAAAACAGTACCACCTGCCTTGACCTTTTTCTTAAGAAAGAAGCTCCACTCTAAGGCTGAAAATCTCTCTCCCTGAATTCAGATCCCAGTTTTAGCAGCTTCACTGATACCTCAACTTCAAGCACAACACAGGAAGAACACTAGTTTTAAGCAGGCAGCTCACCAGACCACATGAACATGGCATTAAACTGGCAGTCATCTTTTCCATAGTCAGACTATTTTGTAAAGAATTAAAATTCAAAACATATTAATTAAAAAAACAAAACAAAACAAAACAAAAACAAAAAACCAACCAAGCAAACAAAAAAACATTCTCTGGCCCACTCCATCAGTCTCCACCACTGATCACCAGTCCCACTTTATGAAGTCAGCAGCCTAAATATACTGTGTGATAAATACACTTTCACTGCTGAGGTACAATCAGACAAATACCCCATAGCAATCTCACTGACAACAATAAACTCACCTCATCATCACTGTCTGATGTCTCAGAGTCTGAAGATGCTGTAGGTTTGCTCACAGGTGGTTCCTTTTCTTCAGAGTCACTGCGTTTCCGTTTGGCCAATGACAGGAGCTCCTGGGGTAAAAACACACACATTTATTTCAGAGTGTCATAATTAGTTTTAACAATCCAGGTCAGTGCACATGCAGGATCTCTGCAATACCTGAGCACATCTCACTAGCATGATTATTGCCATCTACTAAGGAATAAGTCTACTTATGTTTCATAAATATACATTTGCACACACAATTTTAATATTGGATGCTACAAAAAGATTTTAAAGATAACAAGCTATAAAAAGTAACTATTAGTACCATTACTTTCTTGATATAAGAAAAATTACAAAAGACAACGTAAGACAAATTACTTTCAGAGTCAGATTTGTCTTATTTGGATTGGGTAATAATTCAAAACCACCCTAACTATACCATGAAGCAAAAGCCAAATACCAGTAGATAGCAGCTTCTCCTAATTGACAGAGATGTTTGCAATTATACACTTGAAAGGGGAAATGCTTTAGGCATCACCTTTACATCATGGTTAATAACATTTAGTCAGCCTGTCAATTCCTTTTCACTGTTGGTACACACCCTAGAATCCACTTCAAGCTTTGGATAGACACAGAGCTCAAAGTCTCTGAAACTTAGCAGAGCTGTTCTGCTCAAAAGGAAGCACTTTCACAGGCAACACACATCCACACAAAGAACTACATGGCTCTCAAATACTCCCATCATCTGCTGCTCATTGCTTGTTGGGTGACACAAGCAGCAGTACAAAACAAACATGTCTTTGCAGTCCAGGACACAGAATCTATTCCCAGGAACCTTGCTCTGGGGCTGATTGATCTTAGTTGTGTGCAGAAATACAGCCACACCAACTTCTGCAGTCTTGGGAAGTTTGGTTTCCATTAGTTTCACAACTAGAAGATTATCTCAACAAATCGATTACAATTTAGTACCTCAAATGAGAACCTAAACTAATGGTCTGCCTACTTACCAACAAAGAAACTTTTCATTAGTAATGGCATTTTACCAGCTGTTCTCTAAAGAAGCCCTGCAACATCAGCATAGCACATTTGTACAATTAACAGATCTCCTCTGGAAGCTCCTGAAGAAGCTTCAGTAGTGCTTCTCTTTGGGAAGCTCCTGAAGAGGAGCACCACTTTTAAGCCAAGAAATATTCCTTTTCTCTTTCTTTCTACACTTGTTCTCTGTTTTCCAAGATACTCTACTTAAAAGGATGCTAGTCCTTTGATTCAACAAGCCTAGATTGCCACGGGAAGCTGACAAACATTTAATCTACAGGGGTGCACTCAGTATTAAACATTTAAGTCAGCACTCTCTCATCTCAGAAATATTGCTTCCCTGCTACCTGATCTTTGTCTTTGCACATACATCTCCCTGCTGTTACAGTTGCTACACACAGCTCAGAGGAGGGGGAAGCACCCACAGCTCAGGTACAGCTGCAGATGCCTTGCTGCCAGCGAGGGATGGAACAGATGCAGAACCACGTGGTTATCCCTACCACCATCACTCCGGTTTTCTGACTGATGCTAGAGCTAGTCCAACTCCTGTTCTAAAGCTCTCAAACTGAGACACTAGCAGGGAGATGCTGGCAGCCCTAAGGACTCTGGAGGTGTGCAAGATCAACCACATCAGCTCCTGTGTATTTGTTTTTACATAGTATCTGATCTGATTTTTCTGGAGCTCTAATCTGGAAAATTATTTTTGAGTGTTTGGGAAAGCCTTTTATTGCAACGTAGCAACAGCTTCTATATTAAATATTCTTTAGGTCCAACACATAAATTACATCAGACATGTCGGCTTCAACACATTCGATCCATCAAACTTCTCCCCGGAGCAAGCGCTGCCAATACGAGCTGTAACACACTCCACCTATAATGTCTTTATTTACCATTGGAATCACACCATCAATAGCTGCTACACCAAGAGGTGACTCTGACAGAGCAGCCCGCTCCAAAGACGGAGACACTCCCTTTGCAACCCTGGCACGGCTGAACTCACTCCAGACATCGCACTTAAAACCCCGGGACACGCTCTGTTGACAAATAAATAAATACTACCCCTTCTTACATCTACAGGCTGGTTTCCCATCAACAGGGCAGTCACCAAGACTGAGGGGGTGGCATTAAACACGCGTTAACACTCCGGGAGCCCGCCCGCCTCGACGGGAGGCCAGGACCTGACACGCCGCTCTGTCTCCCGGCGTGCCAAAGTAGCACGGAAAAGTTGCCCAGCCCTTTGGGCCTCTTTCCCCGCTACTCGAGGTGAGAGGACCGCAGGCAGGCGGGCCGCGCTAACCCCTCCTCAGGGCCATTCCGCCCCGGAGCATCGCCCCGGAGCATCCGCCGCCCCTGGGTCCCGCCGAGCACCGAGCACCGAGCCCCTGGCCGCCGCACAGAGCCCCCGCCAGCGCGGGCCTGTGCCAGGGGCGGGCGGGACCCGCCGGAGGGGCGCGGGCCGTCCCCGGGGCGGCCGCGGGGCCACATCGGGCCGAGCGGGGCGAGGGCGGCGCGGGACCCCCAGGCGGGAGCGAGGGGGGGATGGCGGCGCCCAGCCCCGCGCGGGCCGGCGATCCCAGGCCCCGCGTTCGGGCCGGGCCTGCCCGCGCACCTGGTCCAGGTTCTCCTCGCTGCCGCTGTCCTCGGTGTCGGAGTCGATAAGGACGCGGCCTTTCCGCTTCTTCACCATGGCGGAGGCGGCGGTGCCCCCTCCCCGCCCCGGCGGCGGCGGCGGCGGCGCTCGCACGGCCCGGCCCGGCCTGACCCGCGCCGCCCGCCCGCCCGCCCGACACAAAGGGCACCGCGCATGCGCGGCTCGCGGGGCGGGGCGAGGGCGGGGCCATCGCTGTCCCCTCACGGAGCGCGCGCTGGTCCCTCAGAGACCCGCGCGGATCGGGGGGCGCGACACGGCGCCCGCGGGAGGGGAGGGACAGCCCCGGGACCGGGGCCGCGGGACAGGAGCGGCGGGACCGGAGCGGCGCCGTGCTCGCTCCTTGGCCGGCCCGGGCGCGGCGGACCCGGCGGGAAGGTGAGGCGGGGCGGTCTGTCGGTCACGGAGCGGGAACAGCGCGGAGGCCGCTCTGCGGGGCCGGGGCTCGGCCGCCGGGCCCGTCCCGGTCTCGCCTTTCCCCGCCGCGCTCGGTCGTGCGGGCGCCATCCGGGCCCAGTGCCCGGGCCTGGCGGAAGCTTGTCGTCCCTGCATTTCTTGCTTTCAAGCGTTTGAGTCTTAGCAGCCTGATTCTCAGGCTGCTGCATGTAAACGATGTGTATTTTTAGAATTTATCAGTATGTTTTGCATTCCTGTTCTCTGAGAGAGAACTTGACTGATGGTCATATTGACCAATGGAGTCAGGAGGTTGTAACCTCCTTGGGCCAATCTTGGCCCTCTGTACAAAATGTATATAAGCTATTGGAGTCAGATAATAAAGAGCCTTCCATGTTTGACCCTGCTGCTGCCTGCTGTCCTCTGTGAGGGTCCACACCATGTCACAACGTGTTCCCCTAAGGGCAGGGGTAACAGAAGCCGGCGCTGCACCCGCGGGCTGCTGAAGCCCTGCCCGGGGACACACACCGGGCTGAAGCAGAATGCATTCACATTCTCCCTTCTCTTCTTTCGCTCGGGTGGAGCAGTGAGGAGACATCAAGGAATCGATGGGTTTCTTGGTGGCGGCCTTGCTTCCGATCTTGTGAAGTGTATTTCTTGTATTTAGAAAGGGAGGAGACAGCTAAAGTATAATCTTCTCTAGGGATTCTCTGGACAGGCAACCATATAAAATCATGCTGCATCAAATTCTACATGTGGACAGCTAAAATCTGCCATTGAGACCTTGCTGGGAGGATGATCACATACTGAGTCTTCAGCAGTTCTTGTATCACTGTCCTTTTCTTACTTACTTTGTCTTCCCATTTGAAAGGTTTTACTAACTGAGTGGTGCAGGCAGAATTTCAATTGCTCATCGACAGTGGGGCAGTGTGGTCATCCCAGCACATGATAGAGCAAAATTTCTTCAGTGTAGCTTTAGACGTGACTTAATTAGAGTATGAGAATAACAGTAGTAGATTTTACCGTGAGTAAAGGAGGGTGACTGATATATAGAGGATGTGAGTGGGGTGCCTGGCTCCGTTCTTTAAACTCAGAGAAGTTGAATGCGTGTGACATCATTTTTGGTTTTGTTTTGTGGTGTGAAAAATCAACCTTCAAAAAAAAAAACCCTGTCCAATTTCACAAGTAAGAGAAAATAGCCTCTGTACAGAGCACAGCATTGAGCTTTTATTTAAAGCTTTATTAAAAACAGCCCCTGTTGGCTTGCAGTCTTTCATGTTAAACTTTCTGGTTTTGCAAATGTCTCTGTAATCCTAAAACAGGCATATTGAGGGTGGCTTGGAAGAAGAATGTGGTATGGCAGCTGCAGGACTTCATGTTTGAGAAGTCGTGTCAGTCTGTGTCAGATGAGATTCTCATTTTTGTCTGTGTGGCAGCAGACAAACCTGTTATGAATTTGTGATTTTCATGCAGGGAATAAAACTTTTTAGTTACATAGGTGTCATCTTTTAGAAACCTGCATGGGTTGTTTTTATTGATGTTATCCGTAACACCTAAATTTATTTACAGTGGAAGGGGAGATGATAAATGGATTTTCTTTTCTATTTTCCTTTTTATTTGAAGCAGTTTACTTGGGTTTTCTTATTTGCATGGGGAGAGGGGAAAGCATATGATGGAAGTCAATAAGTAAATTTGAGCTCTGAGGAAGTGTCATTCCTGATGGTTTTTTTCATTCTGTTTTCCAATGACTTGGATTTCTAGCTAATATCAGTTATAAAAGTTAGTATCACAAGCATCTCATATGTAATTTTTTGTAACCTTTTCTCTTTTTCATTAAAGGTGAAGATCAACTACAGTAACTAGAGTAAGATAGCTCTGCATGCTAGTTTTGTTGTTAAATTAACTTTCAATCCATTAATTGCCTTTCTGGATGTGAATTCTTCAGGCTACCAGGATGGCTCTGGCTGTGATGCTGCTGGATGGTGCTTCTTTCCATGGTGGATGCTGCAGGCACAAAGCTTTGCTCTCCTTACTGAGACCTCTCATCAGCAATTCCAGATTGTACAGCAGCTACAGGAGGCCAGGGGCAGAGCCTAAGAAGAAACTGTCTTGGCAGAACGCTGATTTCAGCTTTAAGAAGAGCATTGATCACCTAAAGACTCAGCTAAGTTTGCTGAAGAAGGAAACCAAAGATTACTTACGAGGACCTGGGGGCTATCAATTGAGTCAGCAGGTGATGGAACAAACAAGGGTGTTGTGGCAGTTTAGGAGCCAAGAAGATTTAAATGAATGGGTTATTTCCTCTGATATGGAGATTGGAGGGAAAAGTAAAGCTTACATCAAATTGGGTAGGAATAACCAGGCTGCTCTGCTGTATGGAACCCTCAACACTGAAGTACCTCGTGATGGGGAGACAAAATACAGTGGCTATTGCAGTATGAGATCCAAACCAGCAGTGGTAAGTACAGCTCTGTGTTTGCACAGCTTCTGCTGCTGAAGCTGAGGGTGTTTGTAGAATCCCAGTGGCCTGCTCTTCACTGCTCATCACTTTCAGGAGTGCTACACTTTCTTTCAGAGATGTGCTTGCTGCTGTGCAACCTTTGATCTGGAAGGAACTTGAATTTTTTCTTGGCTTTTGTTTTCCTTTCTTAGGAAAGGAATAATACATATTTGATCGTTTACTTATGTACAAGTACAGACCTGATTGCAGCATTCTTACAAATGATCTGGAATGAATCTTTATCTCCAAAATTAATATGATTAAAATAGACATCTTTCTAAATTTGAAATTAATTGAATGTGTCTTAAGTAAGAATTTTCTGGGCTTTAACTTGGTCTGTTTATCAGACCTGGTTAGGGTGAATGAACTCATTTTCTCACAGGAACAGAAAACAATGCTTTGAAATATACTTTTTAAAGGTCTGCCTCCTGCTGTACATCAGAAAAAGCAAGACACAAATCTTTGATATCTCAGAATTGAGCAAAATAAAACCAGAAATGGGTGTGCTTATTATGGGTACTGCTTGTTTCGTTCCTTATTTCTAAGCATTTTTAAAAGCAAAGGAACATTTTCATGTACTGGATAAAATCCTTGAAAATTTAATGTGTTCTGTTGTTTGTGTCTTGGCACAAGTACTCAGGTGAAATAATTTCTGGGCCAGAATCTTGGAGAGCAAAGAATATAAGTAAGCAAAATCAATGGGTAAATGAGAGACATATGAACACTGATTAAAATGGTGACATTGGATCAGATGAGTGGAACAACAAGGGAAGTCTTGTCTGAGTTAAATTCTCAGGACTTGTGCAAATGTGATTCAGACTTTCAATTCCTAATTCTGAAGTAGTGGAGTGTATCAGTCCATCTTTATTTAAGTAGAAAGGCTCAAAACTGTGAAAACCATAAAATCAAGAAACTACAGGCCTTATTTATATATTAATAATCTACTTATTCTGTGAGTTGGTAGAACGATAGCTGATAGGCAACCATAGTAGTGCTGTAAAATAAAGGGGAAACATCTGAATTTTTGATGCTAATTTTGACTTCTTGGCAGTTTTGACCAAGAATAACCCTGCCCCTCATTGCTCCAAGTGACCTCAGTATGGCACTCTGAAGACCCGTGGATAAGCCATTATGCAAATGAAAACATCAGGATTTTTCAGATCTTTGGAAAAAATGCTATAAAGAATTAGACATGCTTGCAATCTTATTATTTTACACAGTTAATAAAAAAAAATGTTGGAAAATGTTAAATACTCCCAGTGTTCATTAGTCTTCAGGAGGGAAGTTAATCAAAGGGGATAAATTATTTCACTGCTTCAGTTTCCTGTCATCACTTCTGAATTATCTAGAACTGACCACAGAATATTAAACTTAGTGAACTACATAAGTGCTGGTCTATCACTGTGGCATTTGTGTACTCGCCTGGTAAGGAATTCAGTCCTAGGAAGGAGGTCTGATTTCTGATAGTTACAACATTGTGGCTTATGATGAAAGTGTGAGTCCTCAGAGTGGCAATATTACAGTTTGTGGTCTCTAATACAGTGCTGAAGGAAATTCAGTGAGCTCAGCAGCCAGGTGATGACAGAGTAGCTGTGTTCACTGTGTTGCAGTAGATGATATCTGACATAATAACAAGGGCAGTGATCAAAGCAACAATGTTCTGTTTCTCATAAAGAAAGCATCCCTCTATTAAGGAGGAATAATTCTATTTATCAATAATTTGTAGGGATCTTTTAACAGGAAGAAGTATTACGACTGGTCAAACTTCAACACTCTGTATTTACGTGTCCGTGGTGATGGCAGACCTTGGATGGTGAACATTTATACAGACCCTTATTTCTCTCATCAAAAGGACGACCTCTACAGCTACTTCATGTTCACCCGAGGAGGCCCCTACTGGGAGGAAATAAAGGTGAGCTAAGAAATGTTTCAAACCAATGAGACTGTCTTGAGGTCCTGCCCAAAACATGGGAAGGAGAATTCTTCCAACATTTACAGTTTGTTTCTGTTGCTGTCCACTCAGCGTTTTCATTATACAATACACATGTGCCTTTGGCTTGGGAGTTCCCAAAACTGGACTGGGGGAAGGCACTGTATCAATTGTGGTAAAGAATTGATCCACCAAATGTTCCTCTGAATGCCTGCTGTTGGCTCTTACTGGAGTAATAGCATAGATACAGCAATTGAAACTTAGCAGGTGTTGCCTGGAATATTCTGTGATAACCATTTTATCTGTAATACAAATGGGTGTAGGCTGATGTAGGATTTGTTCATGCAACAGGATTTGCTTAAATCACAGCCTTTCTTGAGTCAGTCAGACTCAAGAGCTGGGGTGGGGGGTGTTGTCATTTGTGACCCTTGACTCTGTGACACAGAATAATATTTTTAAGAAGTGTGAGTTGCAGCTCTTTTCTGATGCAACTTTGGGATATTTTGTAATTGTCTGGTGACATTGATAGGGAGGTTTGCACATCCTTATGCATTGGTGTTGAGTGCTCCATGATAAATAACATTGTCTAATCATGTGGGAACTGCCTGCTATTTCACAGATGAGGAGTCATGAGGATGGAAGTTGGAGTGTCATTGCTGGCTTGGATGTTTTCCTCTCACCAGCCACCAGCTAGCTCTGCTTTCTCGCTCCCCCTACTTTCAAATAAATTTTTACATAATCCTGAAGTGCTTTGCTAGAGGTGCTGATGTCTGAGGACAAAGTTTGCACTGTGAAATCCACAGCCTGGGTACAGACAAGCTGTCAGTATGCACCCATGCTAGACTTGTCAGTAATTTCTGGTTTATGTTTTCATGTTAGTGGGAGGAGATAATCCTGATGTAAACAATCACCTTGTGTGCTGCAGCCTTCCATTGTGTCCTGACAGGGAATTGCTCCTGTGTGATGCCTGCAGCTGGCTGTGAGTGGCCAGCTGAAAGGGTTAATGTGGCCCATTTCTTTGTGCCAGTTTTCTGTACCCAACTAATGTTAGTACCAGATACAGCGAAGTGTTACTTTACTAACACATTATTTTCTTTCCCCTAAGTTTCTCTTTTATATACTGGTGACACTAAAGTCTGATTTTGTTTTGTTTGTCAGATTCCATTCTCCAAATTCTTTTTCTCCAGTCGCGGAAGAGTCCAGGATAACCAGCATCCTGTCTGGTTAGACAAGGCAAGTTTTCTGTAGGCTTTGTGTGGAATTTCATTTGAAAAGGCAATATAAGGAACACACAGCTGCTCTGTAAGAAATTCAGAATTCCCTTCAAGATTATATTGGTCTGATATAGGTAACTTACAATGTTCTCTAATGCTTGTGAATTTGAAATGGAAGGGCCTCTTCGTGTTATAAGACACTTATTCTCATGTGTGGTAAATGAAAACATAAAGTTGTACATGGGGTATTTAAAAATACTTACTAGGAGTTAAAGGGACAAATCAGTACTTGATCTAAGCATCTTCCACTCAAGTTTTTTTGGTTATTTTATGTGTATCATTTAATAGTAAAAATTATGCACTTGCAGTGTAATTTTACAAACATATTTTAAAGAAACCCAAAAATCAGGGAAGCCGTGTGAAGGTAGTTTAAGAAATCTTAATAAAAAGTCTTGGTCACACACAGAGTATTTGGAGTTGGAAGGGACCCACAGGGACCATCAAGTCCAACTCTTAAATGAATGGCCCTTGTGGTACCAATGTATGTTTTCCAGGGAACCTGGAAAGGCAGAATATAATTGTTGAATAGGAATAAAAAAGGCAGGAAACATTCAGTGTATCTAGGGCTTGCAAAGGAATAGATTCTTCAGAGCAAAGTTTAAGTTACTCCTGTAGATTATCTGTAACACTGTGATTTGGAAAAAAGGAGCTTTAAAAACTCTCTGGCCTCGAAAAGCCAAGGGGCTGCTTGTAGAGTTTGCTGCTGGGGAAGGAATAGCATTGAAAGCTTTAGAATGATCCAGAGGAATGTCAGTGCATTCATCTAGCTTTGTTCTGTTATTTATTTAGCATGTATTTGCAATATATTATTTAGACTCAGTCCACATTTATTCATCTGACACATCCTAGGCATTATTTTCCTGAACCTAGAGCAATCCTTAAAATCATGGGCACTGCTCAAACCTGCACTTTCATCAGGGCTTTGGGGCAGCTTGAGTTCATGAGGTGGCCTGCACTGGTGACTTGACTGGGCTGTTAATGATGGAGGTGTTTTGTAACATGTGAGAGCTAATAGAAAGCATGCCTGAGCCACACAGATTAGTTCTTATATTTAAGAATATTATTCTAATTGGAAAGCTGTGGCTAGGAACCTTGTCTTATTATTACACTCAGTAATTAAGTTTCATGCCAGCTTAAAATTAAGTTGTAAAATGTCTGGTTTGGTGTTTTCACTGAGTAGATTGTCTATCCCTTCCATCCTTAATTACATCTTTGTTTCTCCTATTAATGAAAGAATTGTGGTTTTATGAAAATGTGTTTAGAAACTCAATTGTGATGAAAGTGGCTGTACACAAACAGTGCAGGATAAAAGTAACTGTTAGACTCGGGCCATTTTAAATCAAGGGTTTATTAACACAGCGGTAGAAAGGCAAATGTGGAGTCATTTCCATTAGGGTCTGTATTGAAAATGGGGTAGTGAAGAGTTCAAGCCTTAAAAAATGCTGCTGCATTTTGAACAAATACCAGCTTAAAGAAGATGGCTGAATGGTGTGTAAAATACAGAAGTGGGAGATCAAACTCAGTTCTGTTGCAATGTTATAAAAAGTGTTATAAATACTGTTCTACCCTCTGTGTCTTTTAATTAGGTTAGAACCCTTGGATTCACCATTGGAGATAAAGTTGATGGTCCATTCCAGCTGGAGATTGATTTTATTGGTCTGCTAAACGACAGAGCTCATAGAGAAGAGTTTGCCTATGAAACATATGACAAGAATACTCCAGTCTAAGTTAGGCTAATGTCCTTTGGAAAATTCTTAAGATATTTGGTTTATTTTTATGAGATACTTCTTAACATATAGTTTTTAACAACTTGAAGAGCCTATGTAAACATTAAAGAGATAAGTGCATTAAGTGTGACACCACTGGCACATTTGAACTCCCAGATACAGAATCCTGGAGAGATATGTAGTCCAGTACATAGATGGACTGCAGTGTAGCCTGAGAGCAGTTGTGATGTTCTTATAAAGTAGTATCTCTTCCCTGGATAAGTTTTGGCTTCTGTCCTGACCTTTACTGAAATAAAAGTATTTAATGAGTTTGTTGTTCTTTTTTTGTCCAACAGTTTTATTTTCTACATTATGTTGTAAAAGACTTGGATCTGCTAGTTTTAAACTGAAAAAGGTATAAGAAGTAATACTCTGAGGACTTGAGACTTCAGCTACTGAAATGTACAAAGACCAGCACCAGAAGTAGAAAAGACAGAAGTATTTAAACCTTTAGCTTTGGCTCCTCTAGATAGCTAAAAAAAGAAAAAGCTGCCACTGCCAAAATGGAAACGAGCTATGCAGCAGGCCTGACTTTTCCTTTAGAGCTGTTGAGGATAATCCTACAATGTTACAGAGCCAAGGTTGTCGGAGAGAAGCAATGCTCCAAAGGATGGCTGGGAGGAAAGTCCCAGCTCTGTCTGCTCCCTGAAGAGGCACAGCTTGGCTTACTTAGCACCTTTACAGGGCAGAGCAGATCCCACTTTTGCTGTGTGCAGCCAGCTTATCTCAGTTGTGTTGCAAGAATTCACAGCCTCAACTGGTGGCACGGAACCTTAATACCTCCTTTTTTCAGAGAAATCCAGTTTAATAAATTTAAGTAATCAAAGCAGTGACCTCCTCCACAGTGACCCTGTTTAAGTATATTTTAGAAATATTAAATGTACCTGTATTTTATATGGCAGAGATTACAATGAAGCAAGCTGAAACAGGATCTTGTACTACCATTTTCCTTTGGCACAGAATTCAACAGCTTAATTGTAGAAGGATGAGAGTTATTGTTTCTAAAGATACCAGAGCAAACATCTTACAAGGAGTGGGGGGCAGGTGAGTTGGTGAGGAAAACTTGGCACAGGGAAACACAGCAGTAAATACAAGTGTGAACAAAAATAATGCTAGAGTGAGGAAGCAGTTATACGTAGTGTATTAAATAAGGCCAGTGATAAACAGGACGTATACAAAAATATTTCCATTAAATTTATTTTTTAAAAATGCTTTTACAGCTGAGATTACAACTGCTACATTACCTTTCTAGTTCTATCCCTAACAAATCCACACAATTTTTCTATGTATTTTTTTAATGTCAAAATAACAACTGCTTTTAAACCCAAGCTATTAAATGTGCCTCAACACTATTAAAACCAGTTTTAAGCATCTTAGAGATGAAAGACGAGTTTTTTTTAGAAAGTTTACAATTATGGTCTGCATTACTTTTCCAGAGAGCTTGCATATTTTTTTCTTCTCTTTGAAATTGTATTTCATAAGGATGCAATTAGAAATGCTGAATAATTGCTGTAACTTAGAGAATTTAAGGGTTGATTTAGAGAACAGGGCAAGCAGATAGTTCCAACTCTGGTCACTTTGAAGCTTGCTATTCAAAGCCTGCATTCTAGCATGCAACAAGGGCATCCTGATGCAAAAGTCTACCTTAAGTTGCAAGGAGACTTCTTGAGCATCTTTCTTCCACTTATATTTTCTTTAACATCTTTCAGTCAAGTAAGTTAGTTAAATGAAAATACTATGAAGCAACAAGAGAGTTCTAAGCCTCTGAAAGTGTAGAAATCTCATCTCAGTGGAGAAATTGATCACAGAAACATTATGCTCAGGGACACACTAAAAGGTCTCATTAATTGCTCTATGGATTCCACTAGCTAATAGCAACCTGAACCATACACAGACAGCACAAGAAGAACAATATTTACAGTCATGTCTTGGATAGTTCTTATTCATCCTAGCACGCAGATAGGCCTCTACGTTTTCCAAGAGCGTGAGCCTTTTTCTTCTTTCTGTCTTGCTCAAGTGTCTCACGTCTTTCTTCCCTGGAGGGGAAAAAAAAAAGACCATGTCAAGTTTTATTAGAGGTAGAGACACAAGCAACCAAAGGAAACTGAAGCTGACCACAGCTTAACATAGGCTTAATCAGTGTGCTGCCTTTGCCATAGGCAGAGATAACAGTACCATTATGGGCTGAACCCAAACATTCAGGCAAACACTTCTCTCAGACATACAGGTCTAACACAAGGTAACAGCTTGTCAATATTGACAGCTTCTTCCAAGATGAAAGTGCATCTCCAAACTCTCTACCTGTTACCTCTCATGTAAAATAAGTCTAACAAATTCAGAAGAGCCTTTTTTGTTGGCCTTCCTGAAATTGAACAGTCATTGGAAGGAAAAATGGCTTTAATACAAAAGAATTCTTTCCCAAACTACATTTAAATCCTAAGAAGAAGAAGAATGAATCATATTTTAAGTAACACTATTCATAAAAAAGATGAGTGGTGTACTAACCTTGTCTGGAGATGTGGCTGTTTGTAATCTCTCCTATGTGAACAGATATTGCTCCCACCAGACTTACTGAGAACAGAATTTTCTTTAAATTCTCCCCACGGTTTTAGTCGTCCTACACATTAGGGACAAAAAGAGACCAAATAAATAGTTTAGTAATTGTGTGCTCACATTCTTGTCATGAATTTATCCTAGCTAGCCTGTTTCTTCCTGGTTGTCTTGAAGATGAAGTGCCTCTTTAGGCTGTACTATCAGTTTCACCAGCCCATTCCCTACCAGTAGTTCTTCTGTAAGTAGTAACTAGTGACTCTACTTATGAGTAACACTCCCCATGCAAAGTTCAGCTTCTTAAGTGAGATTAAAAACCCCATTCTATAAGGAATATTTCATGTTTCCTGTACATACATCTATTCAGTGGATGGAATACAAGGATATTTATTCTTGTACTTATGGGCTTTTGGTCATAAAATCTTAATCTTCAGTAGGGAGACTCTTAAAGCATATGTTATGAAAAAATTTAACGTCAGACTGTGTGAGAACCCAGAGAGAAAGGAAAAGGGACAGGAAAAGAGACACTAAACTTTGCCCTCACTGTTTGGTATCAATGCACCCCTGTAGGAGGAGCAGCTGAGTGTAAGGGGTGTGACCAACACAGAGTGCAAAGAGCCACAGTACCTTTGTGTGGCTGATACCGAAGTGGCCGAGAGAGACTTGCTTTGAGATCAAAGGTCTTCTTTCCACTTGTGGGTTCTGCAGGTTGAGCTCCAAACTTGAAGGGGGTAAGAACTACAAAGGCATCAAGATACCATAATTAGAGTAGCAATAGTATCAATGTACACAGAAAGTTAAAAGTGCCTGTGAAGACCACACTAAAATTGCCAAGAGCAAAGAGCTGTTAAATGCCCCTGCTGATACCTCTTGAAGACAGAGCTGCACAAACACAGCTCACTTGAAATAGGGAGGGCAAGAGTTGCAGAGTACTTGGCCCTTTAGCTATGACTGCACTATGGAAGAGCATATACAATTCCATGTGTTTTTCTTGTCCTTCAAGGCACATTGTGTTTCTTCTATGCCTATTTGGAACCAAGTGGTTTTTCAGGTTAAACAAAGAAGCATTGTTTTGGAACATGCCAGCTTCAGATCAGCATGGAACTTTGCTTGCCCCTTAAAAACATCAGTATTATTATACAGCAAACTAGGAACCTCTGGGTTCTTGACGTGTGCAAATATCCTTGTGATGCTAAGGGTATCAATGGCTGGATAGCAGAGCTGTGCTGCTGCAGAGATTGTTAGTAATTGGAAGACTTCTGATTTTTCTTAATTTTAGTTCCTAAGTTGGTCAGGGTGCTGAAGCTAATAACAGGCTGTCCTAAAGCATAGCTATAGTTCTGATGGATGCTAACCCCACAAGGAGAATAAAACCTCTGAGAAGGTGTCAGGAATTCCTCTCTGTGCAGACAGGGTGTCCCTGTATCTGCTATACAAATCTTTTGCTGTATAAAGGTCTAGAAGATTTTCTATCCTCTTTCCTGTAGGTAGGTACTATATGTTTAAGTCATGGTACCTAAAGATTTTAATCAAACCACTGGAAAACAAATGAAATAAAGAAACTAGTGCAGTTTCTGAAGAACTAGTTATAAATCAGAGACTTAAATTAAAATCTGGGTCTACATGACATTCAATTGTTAAAAATTTGTATAGCAAGACAAAAGTCTTTATCTGAAAGAGCCAAATATTCACCATCCACTTTACCCTTTGATGCGGTCAGATCATTATTTCTTGCATTTCCCTTACTGTTCTTCTGACTTATGAGTTTGCAGCTCTTTTGAGTGTCAGGTGTGCAGATCTCCATGTATGGAGACATTCTAGATGGAGTCTTGGTAAGAGAACGTTTGTGCTCATTATCTTTTGTGGCTTCCGAGAACCTGAAAGATTTTAGAAATATGAAGACAAATTTAGTCACCTAAGAATGTAAGCAATGTGCCAGAATACAGAAGGTTTTGCATTCTACTTCTATTACAGGTAGAAAGATTTACTGTGTGAAAAATGTTCACAACTCATACAAAAACTGTACTAAAATACCTTGCTGGTATAACACTTCAAGTTTCAAGTCAGTGTCAACAGCAGTAAGTAATATTAGAAATTACAAAGAACTGACTTTGTTGTTATTTTGAAAAGCAAATATATTTGGATGCAATAAGCTAGAGATTTATTCACCAACACCAATGATTTACTTTAGATCTGGCTTCTGTAGTAAAGCATTGCATATTTCATTAGTTTTAAAATTCAAGTTAAGGAAAACTGAAAGACAACAGAATGCTAGATCTCAAAGACCTACAAGAGGAAGAAGCTGAGAGTTTTGAAATACATAAGTTATCTGCATACCAAGACACACACATTCCATATGTATATACACATTTTAATGAATACATGTGATTACTTATATACATGTACATGCATAAAATTTAAAATCTTGCAAAAAGCTACTGAGAATAAGCTATGAGCTTGCAAGATTTAGAAAGGGAGTAAATGTTGAAGAAAACAGTTTCTGTGGGCAAGCAAGTTTATGATGAAGTACAGCTTGCAAGGTCCACCACAGGGCCACTTTGGATGAATGGAATTTCAGAAGCAAGTTCTGAAAGTAATGTTTTGGTTGCTAGGAATCAGTGAGGGCTGCAGTGAAGACATCCAAGCTCATCCAAGAGGACACTAGAGGTGGTATATTTTTTACATTTGTTACCTATTGAAATCAAAAAGAGGACATTTAAAGTGAAAACAAAGCAAATAAGTTTGTAAATTTGATTTTGACCTTTGCACAGCAGGAGACCTGCATCCTGAAGTCACATAATTATATATTATTGATACCAATATGAAAAGCTGCATTATGCGACTGAAAAACAACAATCCCATATGCACTTTAGGTCAGGGACAAAAAAAAAGCTCCAGCAGCCATGATCTTGGCATGCAAAAGATGAAAAGTGAAGGTTATCAGAGAAAGTTACAGAACCAAGGCCTGTGAACAACCGTGTATTGTTAGCAAAGGGAGAATGTCTAATCAGAACTTCAGTCACTGTGTAAAGTTTAGGAAACTGATTAAAGTCAACATTAGTATAATAGTTAGAAATCAAAAAAGAAATAGTAGAAATAAAGGCTTTGACTAGAAATCCAAGTGAAAGGACATTTACCAATAGAATACTGTAAGGACTGTCCTTTCAATTCCTTCTTTTAATTTTAATTCCTTCTTTTTCTTGATCAAGACTTTAGGAAAATTAAGAAGTGAACAAAATATACTGATAACAGAAGTTCATGAAGTATTAACACTAATAGAGAATTAGATGACTGTGGAGGAATGATGACATACACATGGTGTTCTGAAAGGAAATGAGATGAGGTATAATAGCACTGAGTAAGAGTTAATTCGTTTAGTAATTCCTCAAGACTTCTGGTGTCAGCTTGGTTCACATCTGCTAGAAACAGCTGGCTTATAGTAGTCAATCATAAGAGGACCCCTGCTGTGACAATAAAGGGGAGGGGAAGTAGAGGACAAAAGGAAGAAAGTACCTAAAAACCATTGCAAGACTCACCTGGAATACTGAAGAGAGCTCTGATTTTAAAAAAATGCATATAAATTAATTCAGATAAACTATTAGGTTGCCTGACAAAATAGAAAACCTAGCAGAGTAACAGAAGAAAAATAATTTGCTTGATTTTGCATGGTTTGGCTACAGCAAAATGAAAGCCAGGATATGAGATTCTTCTAACAGACAAAAAAATGAAGAATGAAGACAGTAACAGCACAGTGAGGCTTAAACCACCCACAAAGCCAGGATGAAAGTTAGTAATCAGCATTAGTCTTGCATAGTTCATGTTTGGAAGAGAAATATAGTAAAATCACAGTCAGTGTTGATTATTTCATGTGTATCTTATCAAATGGCTTGCTGGTAGCTTTGGTTTGTTCTTTTTACCTGACATTCATTTTGGATGTTGAAAGCACAGAAGGATGAAATGAAGATTTCTGGGATAAAATACTCCGGTTAGCAGCATTCGGAGAATTGCGCGGCGAGCGCCGGAGGTTACTGGGAGTGCAGGTGTTGGAGAATCTGCCTCTTCCTGGATTTGGGCTGAATAAAAATCTTTTGCCACTGGCTTGTTTCTAGGGAAAACCAAATTCTGAGTTACCAGACTGCTGAAAATCTGTCTATAAAGCAGCCAAGAGGAAGGGAGAATGCACAGTGAATCAGAACCATATGGCCTCTTCAGTTTTCTCCCTCTTTTTTTTTCTCTTTAAAAGCATATTTTAAATGTATTTTTATTATTATTAAATTGACCAGACAACACATACCTTAGAACATGGAGTGTCTTTTTCTGATGCTCTTAAAGAATTTGATTTTCTGGTCAGCACCTGGAAATAGTAATTTGTCTGAAGTATACATTGATACAATATATGTCATAAAAAAAAAAAATCAATGTAGTCTCATTCATTGTTACTGTTTGATATAGAGCTGGCAGAGCTAGAGTAAATGACCTGAATGATTCTATGTCCATTGACATATTAATGCATACAGTCATTGATACATTACTGCCACTTCTTTTAGGTTCTACTGCACTTTGTGAGAGGCCTGT
The DNA here is from genome assembly GCF_965231275.1 of Zosterops lateralis. Classification (NCBI taxonomy): domain Eukaryota; kingdom Metazoa; phylum Chordata; class Aves; order Passeriformes; family Zosteropidae; genus Zosterops; species Zosterops lateralis. Next base: position 37,854,780 of record NC_139761.1, read on the forward strand.
GAGCAACTTTCACCCATGTGAGGGTGAAACACAAGAACTGAGAACAATAGATATTGCATGTATTTTTAAGGAGAACCATATGCAGCCATGGGATGATAGGCACAAAAGAGAAACTTAATATTTAATTCCTGCTCTTTGAAAAATAATCTATTCCCTTGGTTAAATTTTGCAGCAATTCAAGCAGTTGTAAACAAAAGTTCCAGATCTTTCACAGAAATAATTATGACAATTATTTTTACTTGGAAACAAAAAGTTAGTTTTCGATTTCTACAGCTGTACACTGTTAACGTGTAGAAACTTGTATAGTTCTATAAGTTATATACAAATAACTATATATAACTAATTATGTAGGACTACAGTTAAATTTCATTGGTTATAACATTCCACTGCATGTTCTCATGGCCAGCTACTTACTGATCTAAAGAAACCGGGTAAGACTTTTACAGAAAGGCCCTGGAAATAAATTAATATGCCAACAGTGGGTATCTTCCTGTGTTATCTCTTACCTTGACTGCGCTGCAACTTTCATTCAGTTTTTTTTTCCTCTCAATGTAGTCAGCAATAGATTCCATTTTCTTGAATTGAGCCTCGTGCAACTTTTTAAAGTCTAAGAAATTCCAAAAATAAGAAGATTCAAGAGCTGATATGGTTCTAAGGAAGTTTAGTACTCAATAGGAGGATTTTGTGACACCTATTGGTATGGCCTCAAAGAAGTCCATGCATCTCTCTAATTAAAGGCTGTAGACACAGCTGACCAAACAAGACCAGAAGAATCTATTTCACCAGCTACATGGCCAGTTACTTTATGTATGTGTTCCTTTAAGATCACAGCTGGAAAACTCATCAGGATCATAGAAGCATGGTTTGGGTTAGAAGGGGCCTTTAAAGATCATCTAACCCAACCCCCAAATTCTGCAGTTAAAGAAAACAATAAATACCTCTGCATTTGAGATGATTTAATGCATTTTAAGAAGTGATGAGCATAAGCTAATTTATCGTAGTACAGCACAACCATAGTATTTATAAAGTACAAGTAAAACAAGCAGGACTAATAGCATGTATGTGTTCCTGTTCTTTGAAAACCATTAATGCAAGTACTGTATTGAAAAGTCACCTAAATGTTCAATAAACCAGTTTTTTAACATACATGCCAGTCATTTCCTACAAGTTGGAATATGTACCTTGAAATGTAACATTTGGGAAATTTTTTTTTGCTTGCTTGCTTTTTAAAGAGAAGATATTCTTTTATTTGAGCAGGAATAGAAATTTGAGTTGTAAAAAGCTAAGTCAAGTTTCCCTTTACAACACATCTCTTTCTAAAGATGGTAGGTAATCTTACTTGGTGTGGTAGCTGTCATTCCTGCTCTTGCAGACTTAGATGCACGGCTTTCACGTAAAGGGATCTTCCTTCCTGCAGGATGAGCATCACCTGGGACAATAAGATTAGACAAAATCATTACAACTCCTGGAAGATGATTTAAAGTAATCACAGTGGTTTTAAATATTGTTCCAATGTTTGTTTCAAAACACAATTTATCATCTCAAAGTGGGTTTAGGTTTTGAGAAATAAAACCAGCTGGAATAGGTATGTTCTAAGTCTCTCAAAAGTGTTTTAATTGTTTTTTCAGTAATAATATATCTTGACAAACCACAAGCCCAGCATGAATCCTAAAGTCCTATTAGGTTAGTATATTATGACAGTAAGATATTTTCAGGGAAAGTTTACCAGAGAACTGTGCTTGTGGTAAACAAAAACTTTAAATTCACAGGCCTGGATCAGTGTTTTTTTAAATGTTGATACTAAAGAAGAAATAGCTTTCGACCAATTTTTTTGCCACTGCCTTATTTCCATACAGAGTCCAAGTTATTTTTGTCATCTCTGCTCTCAGGTATAGTAATAAGCTCATGCTTACATTTTAATGATTAATTTTCTTAAGAAAAATATAAGGTAAAGGCTTTACATCAAGTTCAACATTTGCATATCAAGAGCAAGCATTTGCATTTCTGGTCATTCACATCCCCTCAAAAGTAAACTTAGATGACCTGAATATATTGAAAGAAATCCTTATTGGAAACCAATACTGATGTGCAGTTAAAAATAATTGTTGAAAAATCAATTTGTCAATATTAAATGCAGACACTTGTTACTAAAGCTGTAGGAAGAGATGAGCACTGTACCAAGGGTCAGGATGAGTGCTGCCTCAACCCAAGCATCCTCCACACACCCTATTGCTTTTGGTTTTAAAACCAACCTTCATACAAAAACCCACATTTGAGTTAGTTCAAAATTATTGGTGGTCTCCCATAGGATTGTTCTTGTAAATTCTATGAAACAAGAATATCCATAACAAACTTACAGACTACATACACTGAGCCTAACAGAGCAAATGCAGGTGTGTATCTTACTTGACAGACCCCCAGCAAAACTCCTACACTGCAGAAGTTGTGGATTTGTGTTACAATATGGTAAACAAGTAACACAAACTCAAACCAGACCAATTTTCTTCTGGTATTCTCAAAACAAGGTACGGATCAACAGACATGCCACAAAAATCTTTGAAGACACAATAAAATTATATTTTGGGTTTTTTAAGTAGAACAAATTAAAGTTACTTTCATCCAATTTTCTACTTACGTTGTTCTCCCCTGCCTTCAGTAGAAGTCTTCTCTGTTTGTTTCTTCTGTCCAGTACCCATCTCTGGATTCTCAATAGCTCGCTCTTCAGTTATTTGGTTTTTGTTTTGTAATACCTTCTGTCCCTTTTTGTGCTCACCCTGAGGCACTTCATTTTCTTTCATTTCAGAATGCACCTGCAATTCCAACATACTTCATTTAACCAGTTTGTTCCAACTGGACATAAAGAAAGGCAGTTGTTCTGAGGACACTGAGTCAGTGGAACAGATTGCCCAGAGAGGTGCATAGCCTTCATCCTCAATGGTCTCCAATACCAGACTGAATAAAGCCTAAAGCACTGTGCTCTAACCTCATAGCCGAGTCTGCTTTCATTGGGAGACTGAACAGGAGATTTTCTGAAACTGAATTAACCTGTGAAATACTTACCCTATCACTTCACAAACTTAGATATCTTAGAAAGCTTTGACATGCATAGCCCTCACATTTTAGTATAAAATTGCCTTTGATAAAAGTTAATTGTTTGCAACTAAAAATAAATTCACTGGGGATGTTACTTTTTACTGTTTTACCGTACAGTTCTCTAACACTAAAAAACTAACACTTCCACATTTTCTCATTTCCCTCCTCCACCTCTGAAAGTAAAAGTCTTTCAGATAGTTCTTAATTTACCTACTCCTTGTAACTCAAGAAAAAAAAATCTACCTTCATCTCACCTTGAAACTTTCTCTCTCTCAGTCACACAACCATAACAAAAAAAAAAAAAAAAAAAAAAAAAAAAAAAAAAAAAAAAAAAAAAAAAAAAAAAAGTTTAGGCAATTGCGCAATTTCTGGTAATTTTTTCTGTATCAAAAAAGCAAGAACAGCCTTATTTTAGATAAATTCTGAAACACACCTTAGATTCAGAATACTACAATGAACTAGTGAAAGTAGTCCTACATTCAGATAAAGTGTTTGGAATTGTATATTTCTTAGAGGAATTTATTTTCTTGAAGCAACGACTAGCAAGTAGTGTCTGTTTATTACGGCACAGTGCATAGATATACAAAACTCAGTGCTACAAAAGATCAGAATGCTTGCATACGAATTTTAATACATGTCTATACACACACAAACACACATATATAAGCATATACCATCTAGAAATGGTGATTGAAAAATCAAGTGTGCTCAAATTATGCTCATAGGAAGGGAGGACAATCAGCACATAAAAGCATGCAATGTAAATCACCTGATTCTCATCAGAAAGCACTGGCTTTTCTTCACCAGTATTAGTTTCCTCATAGGAGTTCCTCTTTTTTCTTGTCGTTTTCTTGTCTTTACCACCTCTTTTTGTAATGAAACGCACTGAATCAGACATAATTTCCTCCTGATTGCTCAGTTCATCCAATTTAATGGAAGCAGATGCACTCTTTACAGGACCCTGTAGCAGAAAAATACTATAATTGGAAGATATCTAACACAAATATAAATTAAATACTCCAGAGATAGTTTCAAATTTATTACTGAAAAGGTATTTTACACAGAGGATAAACAGTAACATGCCATCTGGCAGTGAAGTAATCAAGAAACTGGCACTATCTAGCACTATCCCCTATGCATCAAAGCCCATTGTTTGGAGACTTCAAACACAATTTCTAAGATTGGTTTATCATATTTCATTTCAATAATATTATAAAAACCTAATATTTTATATTTGAAACCTAACTTGCATGATACCATTACCTTCCCACATTTGTACATTTGTGGAATACTCTTCACCAATAAAAACAGGGCTCCTTTCCTGCTCATGAAAATTTTAAAAAAGCTGACAAGGTTTACACCAGTTCCACAAACCTTTAAAGAAGACTTTTAAGGGATGCACTTAAAAGAAGATGTGCTTTAGAAAAAGCAGAGAACAAATTCCTTCAATCAAACACTTCAAAAACTTTGCCACACTCAAAATAATTCAGCTTACAGAAAACTTAAAAAAAAAAGTTAAGAAACAATACACCAAGAGGCAAATAAAAGAAGTAGCACAACTGTATTGCTTTCATTATAGTGGAAATAAGCTTTAGTAGATGCAAACCACTTTCCAATTAGTATCTAGTCCCCTTCATGCAAAATGAATAAAATACTCTTATACTTGGTACTGAATAGTGTCTGCAGCCAATCAAGCAAGAATTTGTTCAGTGGAAATTAAATGTTATTGTCCATAGAGAGTAGTTTTGTACTGATGCAGAAAAATACATTGTTGATTTGGGCAGCTGAAAGGAAATCAGCTTTCAGTCATAGAGGCCACTTCAAAAGTAGCATCAACATATCTATTTCTGTCAGTACATAAGTACTTTAAACTAAGGGCACTAAGAAGAAAAAGGTATTCCTATTACAGTTCCCATCATGGTCAAAAACAATCTTCAGCACAGGCCCCACTCTATGAGTTACAAAATAATGTTTACATTTCTTAAAAGCAATGGCTGATTTATGATCTGTTACCGTATTTTCACTTTCTTCTTTTGTCCCTCCAAAGTGTTGCTTCAATGATTCCAACAACTTGTCTGCCTGAAGTGAAAGCAAAACAACACATGAAGAAAACAGTCCATTATGTCATTGAAGAATTGCATAAGCCCAGCCTGCATCCTAGAAACTGATTCAACAAACAAGCAGAATCCAAACAATCCTCAACCCAACAGAATAAGGCAAACCTAGGACGTAGTTCGAGTCAGTCAATTAGAGAAAGTGCCTAAGGGCACAGATAAATACGCAGCACATTCTCCACAGAGGCACAAAGGCAAATTTCACTAAGTTTCTCCCGACCTGTCTGCTTTCCAGGTTAATTGTTCAAGGAATGAGACGAACTGTTTTAAGCCCCACAGCGCAGCTGAACTAGAATTAAAATTGTATCAAATTTCTGCAATTGCTTCCGTCTTGCCCGTGCTACACACAAAGCACCCTTTGCATCCCTCGCATACATTCAGCAGTAATAGTAATAAAACAACAATGAAAACACGCCATTGATAACTCAGGCTATGAAAGACTTTTAAACACCTAAGTGGAAAGGTCAGCAAAAAAACCATTCAAAATACCCCCAAACTAACATTCCCAGAACAACTTTTTAGTCCTGTGAGGACAGGGAGTTGCCTTGTCTGCCCAAGCCGTGGATTTCTTTAGGGCTTTATGATTTCTGCCATGGCTGGCAGGGCCTGCCAGGAGCGCCCGGCCGTGTCCCTCATGCCCCCGCAGCTCCGGGCAGGCCCTGGGGCCTCCTTAAACCTCCCCCCCTTCATCGCCACCGCCAAACGCACCCTCCCCTCCCTTAAGGCACCGTGTTCTCACTGCTCCGCCCACTCTGCGTCGTAAAAAAACCCAAACAAGCCTAACCAAAAAAACCCAAGCCAAACAAACAACCACCCCAGTGGGGGCAAACGGCGCGGGGGAACAGGCGAGCCATCGGGGCGTGGAGAGGAGGGGCAGGCGCCCCCCTCCTCCTTTCTCGATGCCCGGGGGACACTGGAGTGCCTGCCCCATCCCGGACGGCAGCACAGCCCCCGGGCCGCCCCAGACCCAGGAGGGGTAGCCCTGGGAGGCCGGGGACGCGTTCCCTCGGCTCACGGACGGCTACGGGGGCACCCCAGAACCCGGAGTTTCGTGGGCAACGCTCCCTCGCAGCCGCCCCGTCTCACCCGAAGGTTGGCCCTCAGCCCGGCGGCCTTGGCGATGCGCTGGAGCTCGGCATATTTCAGCACCTCCAGGTGCTGCGGTGAAACGAGCGCCATGACAGCAGCTCCCACCGGCCAACCGACACCGCCCGCGCCGCCCCCGCCGTTCGAACTGGCCCGCCGCGCCAGCCCATTGGCTGGGCCAGGGAAGGGGGCGTGCCCCGAGGGGAACTGGGCGCGGGATTCACCAATGGCGGCACAGTCCGCCGCGCGTGCTTATTTTCAAGCGGTCCCGGCAGAGAAAGGCGCGCGCCGTGCGGGCCGCTACCCAATAGCCGCGGGCGGTGAGGATTGACGCGCCTACTTGACCAATGGCAAGGCAGAATTGCGAACCGCGCTCCAATCGCGAGGCTCGGCGGGCGGGCCCCGCGCTGGAGCGCTCGGCCGGAGGACATGGCGGTACGGCGGCAGCTGCTACAACTCTTGAAGGACCCGCAGCCCACCGGGACCATCGTGGTGGAGCGGCCGTCCGTCCCCGCCGCTACTGCCTGGACGTCGCCCCCGCCGCCCCCGCCTCCCCCGCCGCCGTCACCGCCATCGCCACCACCGTCGTCGTCGTGTCCCATGCCGCCAGGCGCGATGCCGGCGTCGCCGCCGCGGCGGCAGGGCCCGCTGCCGGAGGACTGCGCCGTGTTCCACTGCCGCGGCTGCTGGGCCGTGCTGGGGGACTCGCTGCAGCTCTGCGGGCAGGAGCCGCCGGGGCTCAGCGTCCTCATCTGCTTCAGTCAGTGCCTCCTCGGGCCGGCGGGGGCCGGGCGGGGCTTGGTCCGGGGGCTCTCGGCTGCAGCGCCTCTCTCTCTCTTTCTCCTTAGAAGTCACCAGCGATGTGGCCTGGGAGGACTCGCTGCTGGTCGGCCTCGAGGGCTCCCTCCTGGGATGGTGCGTGGCTCCCGTAGCTGTGGCATCGGGCAAAGCCGGGCTCCTCCGGCCTGTGCGAGAGGTTCTCAGGGGCTTGGCAAACTCCCCAGTGACTTCTGTACCTGTCTCACACTTCGGATGGAGAAAGCTTTTGTAGGGATGTAGTTTTCACTTGAAATCAAGTTTTGCTGCCCTAACCTCCGTAGGTGGAGAGAAACATTCGAGCAGTACAATAGTAGACAGCTTACTGAACTTGTAGATCCCTTTCTTCCCTCCCCTAAAAGGTCTCTTACTTAAAACATCTCTGGGTTTTTGTTTGGTTTGGTGGGTTTTCGGTTGGTTTGGTTTTCCGGGGAGGGGTGGCTTTTGGTTGGTTGGTTTTTCTTAATACTGAAAATAAAAAACTTGTGCTGCCCTATTCATGAACTTACAGTTAGCAAGGTTTGGTAACTCAGTCTAATGGGAAGAATGTAAAATGTAATCTAGGGGCTTACAGAACCAGTAACTTGTTTAAATTATGTTTAAAAGCTATTTTACAAACTGTCAGGACTGGGAATTTTTTCAATATAAGACTTGCTCTTTATTTTTTTCCTTGCCCCTCTCTCTGCATGGGGCAATAATCGGCTTCATTAGAAAGAATTTTCACCTGGCACATGCATTGTTTTATCATTTAAATCATGTTTGAGTAGAATAGTCTAAACCACTCTGTGATAATAAGATGTGCATTTCTTTCCTTAATAGCAACTTCACTTTAATTAGAGAGATTACTTCTTTCACAACATACCCAATTTTTTATGGTCATGTTATTTTTGTACATATTGGGTTTTTTTGAGGAGGAGGCGTTATTATGCCTTGCATTTTGCCCCAATGGAACTGAAGGTTCTATGCCCTCTGACAAAATGCAGCATCTGTGGTTTCAAAAGCTTCTGTTTAAGAATACTTTTCCCTTCCTCCTTTTAGTGCTTATTATTTATTATCCTGTCAGTCATGTGGCTTGGCTGTGGGCTTCATTCTTTATTCTTCTGGCAGTGACCTGGCCTATCTCCGAGGCTTGTTCTGTTTCTTCAAGGACAGCATCATCTGGTGAGTACACTGTATTCTTATGGTCAGTCACTTCACAGGTAGCTGTAAGTTACTGTACAACCAGCCTACAGCTAACAAAAGTGGTTTGACTTTTGTTGAGCACATTGGTGTGGGATTTTAATATCCTTGACGTCTAAATTGTGTTGCTGTGAATCCCTTTGATTTGACTTGTACCTCCTGCATGTCCTTGTGTAATGTCGGACTTCTAATTTAGTTGTGTGCAATATTGAAATCTCTTCAGTTCCAGATTCATTTAGCTAACAAGGTATCAAAGTGATTCCATGATAGCTGGAGGACTGGACTATAGAAGCTGTAAATTACTTATAGCTGGTGATGAGAGGATCTTGATTCCAAAGTAAAACCATTGTTATGTTTTGAATATTTTCATAATTATTATTTTTTGGCAACAACCTTGTATCTGCTTTAAAATCATCTTAAAACATCGGTCTAAAGAATGCAACTATAGGTTTTATAGCCATTTTTCTTGTGTTTTTTTCCCTTTCCCCTTTTGTTATCCAGTTACTTCTTACAAAACCAAATGATTATAGAAGCTTCTAAGGTGAATTTTCCAGCTGTGACCTTAAAGGAACGTATGCATAAGGTAAGATTTCCACAATAATGGAAAATACTTTTAAAATGCTGATAATTTTGGACATTAATTCAAAAACATTGATACAATTGTAGAGTTGTTAAGTGCCTAAGATTGAGAAAATGCTGCCTTATATGACAATAACTGACTCAATGCATGAGATGTGGAACATTTTCTAAGACGCCTAAACTGCAGAACATACCCAGTTCTAGCTAAATTTTGGCAAAAGTTTGTTACCCTTTTATCTCTATACCTTGCAAAGAAAAAAAAAACAAACCCAAAAATATTTATACAGACTTGGCCTAAGTATTACAATTTGTGTTGTCATTGTTAAAGAATTTAAAAATAGAATTTTTTGATTTTAAAGGGATTTTAAAAAGTTATATTTTTATGTCTGTGTAAGTTCAAAACAGCATGGTAGTATTTGTAGTTTCAGGGGCAACTCTAGAATCTCCCTGCTGTTTGGTCTTCAAATTGGACATTCTTACCTGTAACCTGACTAGTTATGTTAGTTAATTGCCTGTGCAAATAAAGTTATTGTGTGTAGGAGACAGCCAATGAATATATCCAGTATTTACGTGATTATTTGTTTCTTACTTTTTTTGGAGTTGAGTTTAGATTTTAGTTTCTCTTGTAATGGGCCTTTGACATTTTTTAAGTTTTGTCCTCTTCCAAGTCATCTTACAGTTTCTATAAGATCAGAGTGTTTTTATAGGTCAGGTTAGGCTGAGATGCAAAAATCTTATCCAGGTAAAACTTCTGAAGTCAAGACATGATTTAGTAAAAATATGTGATTGAAGTAAAAATATGTTAGCACTTCATTGCAAACACAAATTATGTAACTGTAGAGAGTTTGCTTGTTGACTAGAAGAAGCTCAAGCACCTGCCTTTGCTTTTTGATACATGTCCACATGTAGTCCTAAGCTAGTGATGAAACAGTTTGTCCACATACTCTCAAAGAAGGTCTCTGGCTGTGTGAAAACTTGATTTAAGCAGGAAAGATCAGATTAATCATAGTAAAACTGCAGCAACTCCATCTCCTTGAGTAGTTATTTCCATTATGTCCCTGGAAGGGCTGATACTGGCACACTTTCATCCATCTCCAGTTTGCAGTGCAGCCTTCTGATCTAAGTGCTGCTTTTGTCAGTACTAAAGAGGCAGTATAGAGGTCAAGCCCACTATATTTTCACAGAATCATTTCTCCTTTCCCATCTTGAAAGTGAGCTGCCCTTTAGCCACTTAAAGTGGGGCACAGGTCATTCAAAGATCAAGTGTTTTTTTGCTGATTTTGACACTTGTAATTCCTCTTTTTTTCTAGATAAAAGAAAAGCTTGTGGACTTCAATGGTCGCGTAGAATTAGTGATGAGGAAGCTGGAGAAACTGGAACAAAATAATTATGTAACAGAATGGCAAAACTCTTCAACAGCTCCAGATGACCTACTATCAGGAGATGGAAGAGTTAATGCCAACTGATACCCATTTTCAAGAAATGCTGGAGTTGTTTCTGCATCTCTGCTGAGTTTGGTCATTACAAAGAAATAATGCACCAGACCAGGTTTGAGTGTTGATCTGTCACTTTATCTCTGTGTGGAAAAAACTGATGATGAGGTGCATTTCTTCAGGGGAACACCTGAAAATCTGACATAATGAAGTTCTGCTTGGAAGACTGAATAGCTCACCCATGCACTAGGTCACTCTCTGAGGCTGTGTAACTGTGGCTTTGGTTTTTCTAATGACTTCAGGGGGAAAACCAGCCATTGAAATACTGAAGTCAGGTTTCTGGAGCTATGCAAAACATACTTAACAAGGTGATGTGATATTCAAGAGACACCATTACAAACTGAACATTCTTAGAGACCTAAAGCTCTTGTCCTACTTTTTAATACAGACAAAATGTTAATGGCAGCCTTGGTTTTAATGGCAGCTAGTTTTTGGTCAAGTGCCTCATTAGCTATATCTGATATGTGAGCCACTGCTAAATGGACTCTTGAATAGTTGTGAAATTTGCTAGTGTGTGTTGCTTGCAAAAGCAGCAGATAAATGCATCACAGACGCTGCAGTGTTCTTAGTGCTTGAGTCTGGATGGAACCATGGAGACAGAATACAAGGTTTTGGATTTCAGGTCGAGGATACGTGCCCACATGCCTGCCAAGTCTGCTGAAGTGCAGCCCCAGAAACGGGACTGAGTCAAATTCTGCCAGCTAAGGCTGTGAGCAACTGCCTTGAATAGATCTGAGCATTTCTGGAACGTCAAACCAAGGAAGTCTTCTGCACAATTGTGGAAGCACTGCTTTCCTGACGTTATGATTTGCCTGTTGCTTTCAATTGGCCAGTTAAGATGTTTCTTAAAAAAAACCTACTCATGGCTCATTGGTATTTCTCTTTTTTGAAAATTGGTTCTGCGTATTTCCAAACATTTAGAATGTAATTTTACAGAAAAGAAAGCACTACTTAGCCTTTGTTACTGGGACAGAATACCCCTACTTCTTGTTTGTTGGAAGATTTAGGGCCCTTTTCCTCTCCCTTTTGCTGCCTAAAGGGCTAATGTTTTTCCCTAAAGGGACAATGAACTTTATGGAAAGTTTAGTAGTTTTCTGAAGTAGTCCAGAGAGAATTCTATTTAGAATCAGCTTAATTCCAGTGGTGCAAGTTGCCTTCTCCTTCCATATATATGACCAGCAGGTTGCAGACCTCATTGCTGCTGCTGCCAGTTTTGTATTTTGTCTTATTTGTAAAATAAATCAAAATGGGCTTGGAACAGAGGGGAAAATCTCACTGTAAGGCACCTCTATGCTGCTTTCTGGTTGGGAGTTCTGGATGGTCTCAGTTGATCGTGGTAATAAGCAAAACCATAGAGTATCAACAGTCATTCTGCAAAGAGAGGAGGGACTCTCATAAATTCTAATACCACCTTTGTAGTACTTCCTTAGTGCTTCTGTTACTGAATGAGTCTAAGAAATGTAATTGATAATGGGACTATTTGCTTTTGTCCTTTCATTCCAGTTTCTGCATTAAGACTGTTTCTTGCTGTAGAAGACTGTTGATATTTTACATCTATACTATGAATGCTATATTGTTTTGCTTTGTTAGTGTTGATCCCTAAAAGAAAAAGAAAGCTGGCAGTTACATTTTTGTATTACATTAAAAATTGTGAAGAAGGAACTTCTTAAATAAAAGCTGAAATTCAGAAATTCATATTGTGCAAATCATTGCCAATGTTATATGAGTCCTAGGCCTACTTCTTTTCCTTTGATTAATTATGTAGAAAGAAAAGCATTACTTTATCTTGCTTGGGTCCTCATTTGTTATGAAGCATTAAAGTAATGGTTCCTCAAATCACATTACTTAGCATGAATTTAAAATAATTAGTATGTGCTGAAGAATAGCTGGTAAATTTTTAAACTGCATTTATATAATCTTTGAAACTGGGAGGACCTCTGCCAACCACAGAAGAAATCTTTCACAAGTGCAGTCACCAAAACAATGAACAATACAGACATAAACCGTTTTCTGAGGAGCCTTGTTACTTTTAGGCAATCAATACAAGAAACAGAGGGGGTTTGCTACCTTCTAAACTAACCCTTGAAGCTCTTAACTGATAAGTTATACGTCTTAGAATGAGTGGAATAACAGCTTTTGTTTAGCTGCTGTCTTAAGCAGAAGCTCTTGTGCCTGAAGTCTGCTGGGACAGCTGGCCCCAAAGCAGGTATTCAGCATATGGGAATTCAGCTCTAATTGTTAAGTTCTGACAAAACTACAGCATGTACACCTCAGAAGTGGAGTGGAATGTACAGTAATGTGATTCATTTGTCTTCTGAACAGATGACACATCCAGTTTTAGTGCATTCTCAGCCTGTGCTGCTTTATTGCTAAAAAAATTTGTATACAGGTGCAGAGTTTCCAGGTTCATTTTTAAACAGTTCCTCTTTACAGTGTCAAAAGAATAAAATCTTATCTTGAAATCCTCAAAGATGCATAGATATAAAAGCAAGCTGCCTTTTGGAAAAAATCAGAATTTGCAGGGAGACATTCTTTCACTATTACGATGTAAAACGTGTGCAATGGGAGTACATAGTTCATAGTCACACCAATAATTTCCTCCACTAATCCATGCAAGAATGCTATCAGAAGTTCAGTGTAAGTATTCTTTAGCCTATTAAGTACTAAGGTAATTTTTAGGAATTTATATCTAATACTTCTCCTTTGCTGTTATATTTTTCAAAAGGAAAATGACTTCACTGACATCCTGAAGTATCTCATTCCCCAGGTTATACTGAAGGGAAATACAAAGGATACAATGGCTTACTCATTACAAAAAAAAAAAAAAAAAATTAACAGACTTTAAAACCATGCATAGTGTTTTAAAGAATTAAAAATGACCATGGCTAATCACTGGGCTAAATTTGTCTTGGAAATTTTCTTCTTTCTTGAAGAAGTTGGCTCAAAGACTTTCTTCAGTCTAACTTGTGATACCATGGAATAGTTATCTTCTTTTATAATATCCCTATCTTCATTTGGCAATCCTTACATAGCTAAAAAGAGCATTCATGGGTAAAACCACAATTCCCATTCTAAACCCAAAACACAGTGCTTTATGAATGACTGACTATGAAGTACAAACAAGAGTTAACTTGACACACCTTTTCTTCCTCCAAGACACTTTCTGCTAAAGAAAGAGGGCTGGGCCTCTGGACATGGAGAAGTGTTCTGCACAAGTTAAGCCCACTTAAAAAATTAAGCTAAGTACAAGTATGGAATTCTGCAGTAACAAGCCAGTATTTCAATATGTTTTATTACAAGTTTAAACTTGGAAAAGTATTAGTGATGTAGGCTATGCCACATCTCTCTTATTTTCAAACTGTCAGCAGAAATTGACTGCATTATCCACTAAGAGATCTGAATTACAGAGAACACACTAAAGAGTTTACAGAAAGATGGCACCCAAATTCCCTTTTATTTAATAAGTGAAATTAAAAAAAAGACAATTGCAACCTCTGTTGCAGAAGATGAAGACCTTCAGTGATTAAATCTCATTTTCTGTTTTTAAAAATCTCTTTAAAGAACTTAAAAAATATACAAGATTATCAGTATTTTCAGGTTCATTCCTGCAGATGCCATTATTGCTGGCTAGTACCAGTATGCTTCAGTACAGCTGCCTATGTGGCTAGTTACCTGAAAATACTGTCTATTAAAAAGCTATTCAACACCTAAAAATATGTACTGTGCTTATTAATTTCAGTCTTCTCCAAATAATTTCTCTCACATTCAAGCTCATTACCTACTGTCTGGCAAATACTACACTCAATTTGAGTCTGTGGTTTCCATTACTTGTTTGTTGGCTTGGGTTTTGGGGTGATTTTTTTTGTGGGTTTGGTTTTTTTCTTTCCCACCAGTTGCTCCCCCTACACCATGTAAGAAACTCTGCACCCTTTTCCTTGCTACAGCTGCAGCAGGTGAGAAACCTCATCTCGCCTCTAAACATGCTTAGTTCATGCCCTGCTTTTTACATGCTCAGGACAGTGATATGAACCAGACAAGAGGTTATAAAGGCGAGTTCTGCTGATCCTGGTTCCTGATTTACAGTTTTGGTGCCATGCTTCTGTCCCTATCTATACATTCTGCCCCCTTCTCTACAGAGGCAGCACATTCTCTAAAAAAAAAACCCAAAATTTGAGAATCAAAGCAGGAAGTTCAAGCTATTGGTATATTAATTCCTATTGCTTCATTATGTATAAATGCATATCTCAATTTACTGGTAATAACTACGTTACACTAGACATTTTGAATCATGCATAATTAGAATACTAGCTCTAAGATTTGGTTTGTGGGCCTGTGCCGCTTTCCTTCAGTTTCTCCATGCAGTTCTTCATGCCTAAGGCATTACAAACTACCTACCTTTTATTTGACCTGCAAACACACTCATTTGGAGGGGAAGTGGAGAGAAGCAGACAGGATTTACATAGGACACACTGAACAGAAAATTATCTTCTATCTTTAACTTTAGATGGGGTAAAGTCTTGGGAATCTGTCTGTATTATAACCCGGTACAGAGGCTCAGAGACAGAAATAAACTCTGCTGACATCATGAACACTGACACTTTCTCTAAAACACAGGAGGAAGTGTAGAGACTGAAAGGGAACAGACATCAGAATCCATAGTTAGTGTTCTGCACTGTTCAACAAGACATCCTGGTTCAACTGTTGGCTTTTGTGTGCCAGTCAAAGTGCTACAGGGGCAAAATGCTGGGTCATTCCATGAAAGAAATCCAGTGGAATCTAACTTGAACTGTCATTCTGCAGCTCCGTACCTAACCAGCCAGCAGGATCATTAGGAGGAAGACCAGCCACTTTCCTAAGGATGCAAGAAGTGGTCATTTCTAAGATTTGCTATACATCAAAAATTACTTTATCTTCAATATTGTTTTCCTCTTCTGCCCGAAAAAAACAGACTGCCAGCTCTTGACAGTGTAATCCTCGTGTAAAGTGTTAGTATCCTCAAGCTCAGTACAATTTCTTCTCACTTACTATCAAAAAGTCTTTGCAAGACTTTCTTTTTTCTCCTAAATTTGAAAATTACCCTCAATTTCAGAAGGTACAATTCCCAACACAAGGGAATTGGTGGCCAGACTTTCTGAGCAGCACTACTGGATATACAAACAAAATATATTTGTATCATCTGGGTTTAGTACTGCTAAAGGAGGCATGTCATTATACTGATCATAACACCTTTGATATACCACACCCAAGTACGGTAGCACCTAACACTTCCACTTAGGTTTAGAAGCTGTTAAATCAAGGAGGTTGAAGCAAAAGTCATGCCATAGAACAAGAGCTGAAGGGCAAAGGGATTCCTTTTGTTGCTGTGAATAGTAATTCCTAGTCTCGCAGCCCACAGAATTCAGATCATTATTAGAAGCCTGAACTGGGAAGTAGATAGTTTGCCTGGCTACATCAATCTTTATTTCCTCCCCCCTCTTCCAAGTGGATACATCCTTGAAGAATTCTGTTCAGCCACAAAGTTCATACTTCTGAAGCATGAACATGACTTTGTTTTCATTATAATTTCATTATTATGTAAATGTATTTGCTGACCACAGACCATGGTAAATTAATAATTTCTCTAATATAATCAGAGACCAATCGAATGAAGGTCCCCTATGGCCAGCTTCCAATTTTATCAAAAATTCAACAGTTGGAATTTAAGCTGATTACAATCCTTCAGATCAATTAGCTTTTCATAAGCATATTACATATTAGCCAACACTTAATTTAGACATTCTCATGCTTATTGTGTTACTTTATACTGTAAAAATGCTCACAGCTTTCACTGTTCCATTATCAATTTATGAAGAGCCAAAGTGCTTCACCCCCATGCTTTAAAAACACAAGAAGCTTCCATTAAGCTGGAAGTCAGTCTAAATTACCTCAGCTTTCCAGAAGAAATGCAGCCAGATTGATCTAAACCTCTGTTCAGAATACATTACTTATCTCTTGGGCCATACTGTGTCTATACATGAGGTATCTACACTGAAAAGTGTCAACCAGGAACAGTTTAGAACTCCTCTGTGGCTCTTTTATGCAACCCTTTGATAGGAAATAATTTGTTGGATGCAGATCTACAGGTGTAGATCAATACCCCTCTGTGTTACCAGAGGCTTCACAATACTTTCCTCTGCAAAACTTCAGGCATCAACTGAAATCAATTATGGTCTGAGACAATATTTAGCAAAGCTGAAATTATTTTCTGCTGTAACATCTTTAGAATTCTACAGTTGTGCTTGGCATGTACAAATGTTTTGAGTGTCAAGTGCTTTCTGATGTTTTAATTTATTTTTTTTTAATTTAAAGACTATCTCAGATTGGTCTTTATAAACAAAGAAAATAGAAAGTACTTCCCACCACAAAAGTTTCTAACTTTAGAATCAGGTTCTCTTCACAATACAGTATTTGGAAAAGCTTAGTTCCTCGGAGAAATAGAGCAAGTGCTAGGCTACAAAAGAAAAAAAAAAAATCAGGGAAGCCTCAGCTATCCTTTCAAAGAGAACTGTCTGCCCTTCCCCCAGCACTCACTGACGGTGCTTCAGACATGTGGCAAAGCTAATTTTTCTTTTTTTAATATATATATCAAGTTCATGAAGTTAGTATTCAAGTGCCAAATTCCCTCCAATGAGAGGAACATAAGAAGAATTCACCCTTCTTCTCAGGAAGACTCTTCACACAACTCCCTGCAGCACAGAGCGCCACAAACTTATTTGGTTATTACCCACTTACTCTACTGTACAGTCTTGCTAATGCAAGTTATTTACTATCACATGCAAAACAGTTATTGCTACTAAAGTTCTATTTTCTTATTAAATCATCTTATGGCTTTGTTTGCATCAGGGATTCTTCCCCCTACATACTGTGCTATTTTGCATTCCAGTTTCAGAGGTATTTTTCAATTGATTCTCCCAAGCACTAAACTACTTTATTCAATGGTACAGCTACGTCCATTTAGAATTGAACCTGACTCTTAGCACAGGTCCCCCAGAGCTCTGCTGTAAATGGCCCACCTGTCCAATTTTCTCAGAAATCTGTTAGATGCAGAGAGGTTTGGTTGGTTTTGTTGGGGTTTTTTTCCCTGTTACATACATTAACTCTGCCTGGATTACTGTCATTGCACAGAAGCACATGCTTCTTGATTAATTACTTTAAAGATATATCATACCAAAATTACAAAACCAAGCTACCCATTCCCTCCCTCCCCCTAAAGGCCATTTACAGGCAGGTCTCAGGAAAAAAAGATGCAGTATCCTCTCTAAGCTGAAAGAGAGAAATGCATGAAGAGCAGCACTGGCATCAAATAAAAGACTAATTCCTGGGAAATCAGAGGATGCCATCCACAGAGCAATGCACATCTCAAGAATCATACCAGTCTCCTATTTGACCAGTCCAAGCTGCCCATTGAGTGCTAAATCAATTTCACTTCCCCTGTCTGAACTCTTTTTTTTCTGAAAAAAGCAGAGGGAGAGACAGAAATCATTAAAATTGAGCTTAGAGCTGGAAAGCAAAACTGGAAGTTACCTAAAATACAAGATACTGAATTCTCAATCATACAGGGGTGGGGAATCTCTGATCCATTGGCTAGAGACAGCCTGCTGCACAGAGACAGCCTGCAACATCATTTTCCAACAGCCTTTGACCTTATCATATTCTTTCTTACTAAGATGTATGTAAATGCAGGATCCACCAAAGGTATTTTAAGATTAATAGGACTTCAGCCAAAAAAGGTTCCCCATTCCTGCAATAATGGATAAAAGTCTTCTACGCATAATTAACACATCACATTTTGCAACTATTAACTTACCACACAATGAGGATAATGTTTTGCTAGCTATAATAATCATATAGTCAGATCTGAAAAAAAGAAAAGATTACTTAACAGACTTTGTAAATGATCTGAAGGTAAGAGATGTGTACAGAATGCACACAAACTCCTTAGCATATTCATACTTTTCTGAGTATATCACAGGATGGGTAATAAACGGTTCAATAAAATTGAAAATGGAAGAAAACACCAACAAAGATTAAAAAGAAAATAATTGCACTGATAGAGATGAGAATTATGGATGCTTGCATACTCTAGCTTACTACTGCAGTTGGACAGACAGACAAATATCAAAAAGTCAACTATGATTCTATGAAGCCCATTAAGTGAATGAGTTCCATTTCTAAGGATAGCATTGCCATTGTCAAAGGGAGGATACTGCATGTTTAGACCATGTTTGTAACACTTCTATTGTATCCTTTCTAGTGTTAATTACATTATCATCACTGTTTACTAATAAATTTGTCACTCGGAAATTGTAAAAATACTACTAGGCTCATGCACTGATCCTAACATGGCACTACAGTTTGCTACAAAGCACTAATGCTTATGGAACTATACACATCTCAAAATGGAAGACATTGGTGATTTTGTTGTTTTCAAACAACTTGTAACATCATTTTGTCCACAAGTATTAAAATATATATATGTATATATATATATGAGCTATTGCACATGCCCCTTGTTTTTGTAATCTTTCACATGGGAAGATTTCCAACCAACATAAAAAAAAGCAGAGCAAGAAAAAGTGAGTCAGATGAAGCAGCATTTCCAAACACAGCAGATCTTTAAAGGTGCTGGCCAGGAAGGTACAACAATGGGGGTCTTCTGGGCATGCACTACTGGAGGATTATTTCTGTGAAAGCCACAGATCCTTAACCTAATAAAATCCTGATGTTCTAAAATTAAACTTGAAAAGTAATGCTGCTACACTGTCATGAATAGGAGTCAAGAAAAAAAAAATCAGTAATTCTACTTTGTTGTTTGTTTTTTTTTACAATGCCATGTTACAAAATATTGAGGTTAAGGAGTTTAGATTATCAGCTCTCTAGTCAGATAAATTGGCAATTTTTGTACACGTCCACAGAAAACAAAAATACCTTCCTGTCCCCCAAGTATTTTGTCATCAAGCTATGCAAGAAACAACTGCTATGTCTAACATCAGAGGGCTAAGTATGGGCAGAAGGAAGAAAAGAAAATTCCCAGATTTAAAATCAGACATTTCTTATACCACAAACTTCCCAACCACTGTAATCCTATGTTATGGACAGTATTTTCCGTCACTTAGAGATGGATCCTGCTTCTACAGACATCTCTAATAAATCCTATTGACTTCAATGTAAGGAGGCCCTAAAAGGAAGTGTGCTTTTCTAGTTGCCTCCAATGCCAGAAAGTTCAGACCATATTCAGCAAAGAAATCCTTAGTCAGGCCAAGCTGGCGGTTGCCTCATCAAGCTCAATGTTAACTCTTATCACACAGCTCACCACAATGTTACACACAATTTTAGAGCACCTCTCTGCTCATTAAAGTTGGTGTTACTTTGATATGCAGTGTCCTGCCCACCACTCTCAAGCTTATGTGTCTGCTCTTTCCTTCATGGAAACAAAAAATGGGTAAAGCTGTCATTAAATCCTATTGTTACAAAACAAGTTTAAAGATAGACATTACTTGGAGGATTAGGATCAACATCAACGCTTGTCCTCGCCCTGCTATGGAACTTGGTCCCATAAAATGCAACCACATTTTTGATACCAGAATGCTGCCCTGCCCATCTATGACAAAGATTTAAGAAGGATTTCAACTGTTTGCTTTTTCAGCCATTTTCAGGCTGTCTGGCTCTCTCCAGCAGTTTTCTAAAAGGAAAACAGAAAAAAACCAAGAAATCTAGAACACCTCCCCAACCATTTTAGTATCTCCCGTATTTTAAGCTAGCAAGTCACATTTTCTAAATCACAAGCTTGGAATAAGGTGCACTAAGAAGAGTTTCAGATTTGAGGTGGAATATAATACATATCCCAGTTCTGGTAGTTTTTTTGCCAAAAATCTTACTTGTTATAGATAATCCCACAGCAGGGAGCACATAAACAATATATGCTCCCATCTCAGAATGACAGAAAACATCCAATATAATCATGAATTATGTAGACAAAGAATCTTGTGTAAACATAAGAACAACCAGATTGTGCCTTAGTTTGGGAAGGAGTAAGAAGAGCCAGAAAAAAGACTGTACTAAGTATTTCTGCTCTCAACTCACTCCTCTTACGTGGCTAACATTCCATTCTCTCAGGCCTATTTCTACCTAGATGATGGAAACATACAGGTACTCTCAGTTCTCAGTCATGAAAGAATCAAAAAGCAAGATTCCATCAACAGTAGGAAAAGCTGAAATTGTGTCGAGGAAGCCGGGTGGATAAACTGCAACTTTATACCTCTGGTCTCTTTCATCCCATCAGAAGTTAATTTCTATAATAAAGAAAGATGTTCTGCCCATCTCTTTTACTGTAGAATGGTCTTGTTCCTTTTGATGCTAAGGATTCATAAAAAGCCTGAGGAAGGGAACGATTTAATGCAAACCTAGTCATTATCCTGTTACCCCAGCGGTCTTCAAAGCTTCCTTTTTCTTTGCTAAAAATGAAATTATGCAGAGTAATTTCTTCTTCAGGTGAAAGCTCTTCATATCCTGCGCTTACAGAGGTTCACACATGCAAATACACATTTTGATCACAGACTGGGATACACAGTATAGACAAGGTGATTCTGTATTTGTTCTTGTGCATTAGCTGCTTTATGTGAGTTGACATCTATCTACAAAGTCAAGCCTGGGACCTGGACTAGAAAATACCTGTATGAGATGCCCCTAGTTGTTTGGTAAGTTTCTTTCTCATGTCAGAGCAGAACATGTTCTGGTTTTCCTGCTGCAACTTTTCATATATATCAGGCCAGTCTGACACAGCAATGCATGCAGATACTTTATCTGCTAGGAATTCCAATTTGACACAGTAAAGTACTTAACCTTCCTAAAATTAAGAAGGAAATATCAGTGAAAAACACCAGCTTCCACTTGCATCTGATTACAAAGCATTTTTCATTTTAAAACAGAATGCAGAAAGCTGAATGAAGAGCTGGCACAGAAGACATTTTTTCAGGAAAACAAATGCTGATTTCTGTTACTCTGCTTTTGAGTTTTGATAAAACAATGGGCTACTTCTGTGGGAGAAGTCACCTGGTGAATCAAATGTTTGGTGAGATGATTCAAACAGAAGCGGACAGATCTTTGTTCGTTCAGCTCCATGGAAATGAAGGACGGGTTTTGCTTGCTAGAAGAGAAATATCCACGTTTTATAGCCTTTGAGCAAGTAAGAGGACCACCTTCTTAAATGTCAGAAGAGAATCTGGAATTCCAAATTAAAAAAAAACAGGGAAGGTAGTTTAGGAATCAGAATAAAATACATTAAACATTAAAATGCCCACCAGTTCACTACTCTAAAAGCCTGACTCTAATGGATAAAATTATCTGGTTTCACAAACCCTAATAATCCCTTGGTCTGTAAGATTTTATATCTAACTTTAGATGTCCATAAGCTGGCTAAGGAAACACTTCAGAAATGCTGAACTATACACTTACTCAGAGGCAATGCAGCTAAAAATACAGCACTGTTAATGAGCTGTGGGGCTTCAACCATGTCCCCACTGCAGAGCACGACAACGAGGGGCCGGCGGCAGAGTGTCTGTCCTCTGCTCCGGCAGGGCACGGCTCACAGAGATGTCATCACCTATCACCCAAATAATTATCAAACTGTCATTGCTGGAGAGGAAAATGGCACTTAGGACAATCTTAACATCACATACACTAGGTTCTTACTTTTACTCCTTTCTCCCCACTTATCCACAGCATAGACAAATTTCAGTAACTCATCTTCTCACAGATCTCCTGGCCTTCCATCAGTGATACTCACCTGGTATTACCTGGTCACAGCAGTTGTTAGGACATGATATTTTTGCATTAAGTTGGAAGTTAATATCGGTACACTCCTGCATAGCTATTGTCAGAAATGTTTATTACCATTCTCTTGTATTTACCATTTCTTCTCTAAAATAAGAGTTGCAAAATAGAGAAAGAAAAGGAAAAAAAATAAATCTTTCTCACCTATAAGAACATGAATATTTAACTAACCTCTTCCTCTCTTTTCCCTGTCTGTATTTCTTATTTTAATTACCTTAACCATTCTGTTGATCAAGTCCAGAAACAGTCTTCCAGTGACAATTTCCAGCTCCTATGTCAGAAGCAGTGAGTAGACCATGAAAATGGAAATTTTGTACATGTCACTATCAATCTCTCTTCTGAGTCACTCAAATATTTCAGCTGATCACTGGGTTGACCATTGACACTCAGACTGTTGGGAAAAGTCTTATTCTTACGACGATGTAGAAAAACAGATCTGGAGAGCTGCAATAAAACATGCCAAAGGTTTGTGACAGAGATGAAAACAGAACATAGCCCTTTGTTGCACACCTAAACTACCAGAATATTTTCATTTCTTTCACTGGAAAAAAATAAGTCAAAACTACAGAAGTTTACTGTAATCTTAGAAATTTTGAATGTACCTTTTTTCTATTTGATAATTTACATTTGGTTATTTTATCATTCTTCCAATCCTATCATTTAACAAGTAACATTTTTAAGACAACTATTCCAAGTTAATACAATGACACATTTTGTCTTAACAGAGCAAATAACATCACAGGACAGGGATTTTATAACTTTCAAAGCATTTACCCTTGTTAGAATATATAATAGCCAAATCAATGTTTCTTTAAAGTGAAGCCCAAGCTAAAAGCTGGAACTGTGGCAACACTCTAGTTCTCTGAAAGCACACTACAAAAAATTAAAATCTCAATGACAGAGTTCTTTGGTCAGGGAGAAGGGAACTAAATCAGCCTACAAATTTGATAAGTTTGCTACCTTATATTCAGTACCTAAATAACCTTACAATTGTACTCACCATTGTTTTTGATCATTCCACATCCTCTTCAGTGAGCTTAGAAAGAAAGAGATGAATAAACAAAATTAAATTTCCATCCAGGATGCAACTCATATCATATATGATTACCTGCACAAGACACAAAAAAATTAGCTGTACCTTCCATGAACCAGGTAACATTTTTAGACTTCCTACATAAAACATGCTGATTTATTTTTCAAATTATCAGATATAGCCTCTCCTTTAGTTTAAATCAAGAGAACTGGACCCAAGTGTGGAAGAGCCAGGACACACCAACTTTAAATAAGAGCACTTTCCAGTTTCATGGGACCTGAGATGGACACATATTCTGTCTCCAGTAAGGCACAAAACTCTTTCAAACTACTGCAGTGAGGATGCTGACCTGACAACCTCACTGGAAGAATAATGGATTGCATAAGTAGAACCATCTCATCACACACAACCTAAATAATTCAAAATTCCTCAGCAAAGTATTATTAGCTTCCACACTCCTGCACAACACAGCACTTCTACAAGCACCACACACCTGGACCTTCAGAAAATCCCCTGTCACCAGACAATCCCTATTTCAGGATAGTTACTCTGTTCCCATGTTGTCAGTTCTCACCCTTCCTATTTAAATTTTCCCTCTAGAACCAGCCAAGCACTATGTGAGTTTGAGACACTGAGGAACCAACAGCAAATGCTTTATGAAAGAGTTAACTTGAAAAGGGACAGTTACCAGGACTGGTAGTAATTGGTAATAATCCCAAATTGCCTTGTCATAATAGAAACCAATCCATTCTTTGGAAAGCTGGGTCTTCTTTCACTAAGACTATGAATTAACTAAACTAATGTAAGTCTTACTAAAAAAGAAAGCAGTTGGTGACATTTAAAGCAACTCAAGCAAAGGAATAGTTCATCCAACACTGAAATTCAGTTAGCTTTAACCTACTTCTTTTAACAACTTCACTGACTTTGAATGTCCTAGTTTTTAGCTACTCTGCCTGATACACTCTTTAACTGACTTTCATCAATTACATGAGCACAGAGTTCACAGGAGTCCAACAGAACTTGAAAATGCAACTGGATATACATCAAGGTTATTGAAAATGAGCAGGCACTGAGACTGATGGTGACATCAATGTTTCAGATAAAAGCTAGTGGACATTACAAAGAAAAAAAATGCTATTGTTCTTGTTTCATACCTTACTGAACATATAATCAACTGATGTGGAGCAAGAAATAACTGTGAAAGCTCAGCACTGCCTACATGACTCCTTCTTCGTTAAAAATTCAGAAAGTATTATTTTCACTAAGTCTTGACCTATTGCCCATTCTTTTTTTTTTTTTTTTCTGTACCATAACTAAAGATTAGTTTCCGTGAACTTTAAATCTCACATTTAAATAGGTGCCTGTATACAAGAAGTTCACTAACTCCAGGAATTCGAAAGCCAATAAGAGATGAAGAAATACCTCACAAACAAATTTACCAGCCAAAGTGCTATATTTGTTTTCTCGTATATATTAACATACTGTATTACCAATCCATCAGTAGGGCAAAAAAACCCCCACAGAAGTCAGTGTTCATAATCAGCACACTGGAATTGGAGACTATAATGATATAACAGCATACAGCTACACAACCAACTTTCACTCCACCCCCCATGCTCTGTTTTAAGGTACCACTCAAAAACTGAGATACGTCAGATCTGGTTTTCCAAAATGCTACCTTTGCCTCTTACACAGACACAAATGCTCCAAGAGATGAGCAGAACTAGAACTCAGAAGGATTCAAACTCAGAAGGACTCAGAAGGTGATTCTTCTTCTCTTGCCTAGGGCCTGAGAAGTACAAGGAAGTGAGGAAGGAAAGATCTAGAAACAGGTTTATATAAAAAGACCAAAATACAAAAAATTGGAAGTTAAGTATAGTGGAGACCTATGGAGATATGGAAAGCAAAATTAGCCCTACACATCACAAGTCCACTAGGGTTTTTCCTCCATCTTAAAGACCACCAAATTTAACCTGGAAAGTGGACAATGACAAATGTTTATATTATAAACACAAATACAACAGAAAGTAGCTTACAGTCCTGCAAAACAATTAGCTGCCTTCACACTCTTTTTGCTTTTTAGGCAACTTTGAAACTGCATCTAAATGAAGCTACAAGGCACAGGTGAGAACTTGTATAAGAAAGTCTAAGGCTGGTGTGACTTGAGAAAGAACAGGAGTGCCTGAGTGTGGAGGCACCAAATGTAACACTGAGCAGGAACTGGGCACTAAGGGGTTTATCAGCAGCACCCAGGTCAGCAGGTCACATCCTCCCGCCACTTCAGAAGACATCCAAATCTGGAGACAACACTGATAGCCACAGAGGCAGGACAATGTAGAGACACAGGCCAATGCCCCCTCCAAAAGAGCTACACAAAAGCACATCTGAAGCCTAGAAAGCCAGCCCAGGGAGAGGCCAGGAGACACTAAGGACCTGTCAGCACAGACTGCCTGACTGCTGGACCCCTAGCACCCTGCTATGGTGCTTGGCTGCTGTACACATCTCAGCCATCACACGCACTCCACCTGAATTTTTTGTTTCACTCTATATTTTTAAATAAAACCCCTCTCCTCTTTTACCAGGTTTCCAATGCACATCTACTCCACTGTTGGTACAATATTGTAACAGTACTTCCTACCACAGCAGAGAAAACAGAGAAAACTGCTTAAAGATTATCTTTCAATTCTGTGATGCAAACACTGCAGGAATGTGCTCTAGGAATCCTGTTCAGGCAAAGATACAACACTTCTTCCACAGTCTAGCTTAGAAAAATCCTCTTCCTTTTTTTAAATCCCCTGAAGACTCTGCAGGTTTTGAATCTTGCACTCATATAGCCTCTGGTTTGTTTTTGTTTGTTTGTTTTAATTAAAAATAAATAAAAAGAATAAACGTGGGAGGAGTTCAAGTGATACTCCAGACTCTTCACAAACTTGTCAGGAATTCTCAGCCTGTGACTTTTGACAGCCCTGAGTAAGAAGTAACCACCATGAGATGCACAACTGCATTGCCTGTTCTTGCAAATTTCCCCACTGCAGACTCACAGCACTGTTTACAATCACTGAGATTGTTAAGCAATGCATATTGATTTGACATACACCAGAGCAACAGGAAACACTGATATTATTTTTTAAGATACTACTTCTCACAGCTCTTGCACATTGAAAAAAATAAAGAATAAATATTAATCCATACGAATTTCTGACTGCTAAAGTAGTGTACAACTTCATACAGAAGCAAGCTGATTGCTTATTATTCTTCCAATGATAATATAAACCAGAATTATCTTTATATGTAGTACGCCAAAGACAAATCCCCTGGCATATTTTAAAAGTTCATACACAGACATGTGCAAATAAGAATATTCATCATCAGCAGCACACCCTATCTTAATGTTATGTTGCTCCTAAGCTGCTGCTACTGTTACTACATGCCTAATGTTGCACATAAAAATCAGTAAAATGTTCCATATGAAATTTTTCTCATAAGTAGCTCTTGCTTTCAGAACTAACTATAACAGACTTATGCTTATATTTCTTTTGAGTTACTTCACCGGTTACAAACAGCGACTTCATTATTAGGTCATGGGTGTTAACACACCGTGTCTCCACAAAATCCAAAGCTGAGCTTCTCATTTAACCACTTCAACTATTTTCTTTTACCTGACATATAGACTGAAAATGCACAATTCCATGATGAACTTGACATTTTAAGAACTGCTATCAAATGCAGAACACAAGGAATCTCATGCTAGTGACACTAATTCTTTTGCTTTCACTAAGAAATGCTGATCCTCCCTTTTTTTTTTTTTTTTTTTTTTTTTTTTTTTGCTTCTTCAAATTTAAACTAAGAACCAATCTCAAGCACAAAATACCACGGACAATATTGAAGAATTCAGGGCATGCCTGGCCTGCATGGTACTAACTTGGAAAGAAGAGACAGTGGATTTAGCAGTAGCTTCACGTGTTTCATGGTGTGTTAAATTCTTTTTACCTTGCTATCAACGACCGCATGATTTTGTACGGCTAAACCAAATTCCACTACAATCTCCCCACTTTCCATAGAACTCCTTTTGCGAGGTAGATTTCTGTACCTTCTGGTTTTGTCAAACAACTAGGAAGCCATCCCCTTTGCGCATTCCTGTGTCACCACTACAGACATCATGAAAGGATGTAACCATTCAGATTAGCAAAATTAATCCAGCCCACAGATCGCATGAATAGGAACGGTAACAGCGGCGTAGCTGCATTCAGCGCTGTGCTCGTAGCCAGACATGCAAAGGCTCATTTCAGAGGATACATTTTGTTTTCCCGTCCCCGTGGCGCTGCCAGGCGCAGCTGTCCCCGGCCGGCTGCGGGGTACGGCTGTGCACGGACCGGCTCTCCCGCTCGGCCATCTGCCGCAGGACGCCCTCGTCCCCGGCGCCCAAGTTGCTCGGACTTTACCGGGAGGCGGGCGGGTCGGACCGGCCCTGCTCCGGTCCGTCCCCAAAGGGACACCGACCCGCTCTGGCTCGGGCAGCCGGCCGCTCCCACCGCTCCGGCCCGGCGCCGCGGGAACGAGCCCGAGCCCGGGCCCAGCCCAGCCACGGGGCGGGACGGGGAGGCGGGTGCGCGGGCAATCGGTCCCAGCCTAGTCAGGGATTCGGCAGCAGGCTCCGGGCTGGACGCGACCGCTGCTCCCGCCGCACTCACCTGAGCGCGGCCGAGGCCGCGGGGCCGCGGCCGGCCCGGCCCCTCCGCCTCCTCCGCCCCTCACTCCGCCATCTTCCCCACCTTTCCCCGGCCTCCCGACGGGGGCTCTCCGCGCCCGGGACACGCCCACTCGACCGTCAGCCTATTGGGTACCGTGCCTGTGCATCAGCTCTCAGCTTTTGGCGGCGATTGGCCAGTGGCGCTGTCCATCACAGGGCTGACCTCCCGCCTCCAAGGCGGGCCCCCTCTGATTGGCCGCAGGGAGGGCACAGGGACGGGATTGGCTCGGGCGGCGCGAGCGGGACTGGCCCGGGGCGAGTCCTCCGGTGACCTCCGCGGGGATTTAAAGGGGCCGCTCCGCAAGGGCCGGGCTGGAACGGGGGAGGAAAGGGATGCGGGGACGGGGGGCCTGGGCCGGGGCCCTACAGCACCTCCTGAGCCCACCGAGCATCGTGGTGGCCACGAAAGGCGGCCTTCAGTCATTCCGCCGGGCTTGTGTTAACCGCAAAAATATATATATATATATATATTTTTTTTTTTTTTAGCAGCAGTAATTTTGCACTTTAAGCTGACGGGTGGATGCATTGAGGAGTGTGAAGAGGAGTACGTACCCATTCAGAAAACTCTCGAGAAACACCCCCGTCTCGCCGTGATTCATCCCAGATTACTACAAGATTTCGCTGGGAATCTTAACACGTGTGTTAAAACATGTAACACAACGCTTTTCTGCCGCGCCACTGGAATGAAACACTTCTGCTAACTTCAACATCATACCCGCATTCTGTTTACAACCAAAGCTGCTGTTTCAAAGAACCAAAAGCAGGTTTTTATGTTCCATTGTAAAGTTACAAAAACTAATGTAATTTTTACTCCTGCTCTCAACGAGTCAAATCCTGTATTTGGATTATTTTCCCAGAGTTGTTGCCAAGCTAAAGAGCCTACCTACAGGTTTTGGTATTGATTAGATATCAAACCTCTTTCTGCTTACTACAGTCTTTACAATACTCTGGTAACTGGCTGCAACCACATATTTCTGCAGTCAAGCCCCCAGCCAGACTCACATAAACTCATGGCTGCAGATGTGAAAACAGACTATCCCTCAGTAGACTGAAGAATGGTTCACCAGTATTTAAAATCCTATCCCTTAGACAAAGATGAAATTTGAGCTGCCAACACTTTCACCTTCAAAATGACCTGTTCTGAAGACAAAACACTTGTTTAAGCAACCAGGAATGTAAAAAAATATACTTTTGTGGAAATTTGCTTGTATCTGTACAGGTTAGTTTTAAATTATTTTAAATATAACAAATTTAAGATTTCAGGTCTCTAAACCTCCTCTTACTATCTATCACCTTTTTAACTAGATGTTATAGATACGGTTTTCAGAATATTAAGTAAAAAAGTTTTTAACATGTCATTTATTCTACTAATGGCAAAGATTCTCATAGTGGAGGATTTTTTTTTTTCCTTTTGTAGGATGGTTGGCTGTTCTTTGATTGATTATGTTTTGGGGTTTTTTTGTGCAGTACATCTGTTAGACCATTTGTGTTCACCTTCAAGCACATTAGCAAAAATACCTGACATCTGTGGTGGAAGCTTGTAGGAATAAATGCTACAAACAAGCCAGGCCTGTCTGTCCTCTTCTGGAGCTCATGTTTTGCACTGGTTTCTGCCAGCAGAATAAAAGACTATCAATACTCTGAAAACAAGCTCAGTTATAAGAAACTGTAAGGCCTGCTAACACCATTCTTACTGGTACTTAGCTTTTCCAGTAATTAAAGGATAGCTGGTTGGCATAGAGGAAGAGCTAGGGGATCGTTTGGTTTTGGTTTTTGTTTATACAGTGGAAGGTTTATTTATGGATTGATAAATACAATATCCAGTCTCACTGGGAAAATAAGGCACAACTGTAGGTTACAACTGTAGTGTCAGAGACAGCAACATCTACTTCTAAGCAAATTACAAAGCCTACAAGCACTTTTTACTTTTCATTAGCACTGTTACATTCCTATTTTATGAGGCAGTTATAATAGTATAGTATTTCTTTCTCATACAGAGTAGAGGTTTTTAATATACATTTCTTTCTGGAACTGTGGTGCACTCTGCAAAACTGTAAAGTGCAACATTTTACTTTTGAATTCCTTTATTTAAAACAAATCAAAAATCCTTCAGAGACTTGCATGTTATCTTTCAACAAAAGTGATGATTAAAGGAACTGAGAAAAAAGTAAACGCACATTTGACAGTAGTTTTGAGAGTGGTATTTATAGAAATGTTAACACATGACAGAGAAGCAGTTATAATACCAATTCTTCAATAAAGAAGCTCTCAGGATTTTTTGGGTTTATTGGAAGGATTTCCCAGATTATGGAATGCTCCAGCTGAGCTACATGAGATCATTTGTCAATCTAGCCACAGAAAATTGTTACTATTGAACCTTCAAGGATTCTGATCTCTTGAATTTATCAGCATTACATTAGTAGTATTAATCATCTTACACTTGCTAAGAGATTTGTATAGAAATACATTCTGAAATATCTGGAATAATATGATCTTTCCCAAATTGTATTCTTATGCCAGAGCTTTCTTAAATACAGCTACCACCCTCAACATAAATAAAACATACCAGGACTTTCATACTGGAAAATATAAATAATTACTCATTATGCAGGCCACTATAATTGGGAAAAAACCCTATGAAATCAGTTTCATAATTTCATGTTTCATGACACTGTGACCAGGCAGCAGTTACAGAACTACAAATCCAGATTTTGGCATGACTGGTTTTCTTATATTTTTGTACACTGGCAAACAAATTTACACTTTCAGAAGCAAAACCACCCTGGATGAGATGGTTTTGGATGATCCTAGACAAAAACAATCTGGAGAGGACACTTCATGGTCCACTGGCTTTCAAGCCTGCAAACTAGGCAAAGGAAAGAAACAAGTTTCTGCCTCTGCTACTAGAACAGTTCAAGTGACATAGTGCAGATTTCCTATTCCTTTTGAGAACACCACAGCCTGTCCCCACCATAGATTCTACTATTGTCCCTGTGAATTCATTCCACAAAGAACAAAAGCTACTCACAGTACTTTGAAAAGTACTCTTAGCTATCTATCACCATGCATTTGTTCTAGTTGTACAATGAAGCCATAGAAATTGAGAAGTTCTCAAATAAAAGGCAGATTTAGAAGCACTGCAGAAACAAATCTGCATGTAAAGAGCCAAATAGGAAAGGGGCAAATATATATATATAAAAAAAAAAAAAAAAGGCAGCTGTAATTTGGCAAAAGTGAGTATTATGAATGCACCTAGTATTTGAGTAGATGCTTGTCTTCAAAATGTTTCAGAGGGCACTTCTGTGGCATGTTCCTGTTTCTCCATTCTCAGATTCAGAGCTCAGAAGAATCAGTTTGTAGATTAAACAGTAGTGTATAAGGAGAGACATTTTTACTGAAACAGTAGTGCAGAAGGAGGTAAGAGAAAGGGCAAAAACCCCAGGATGGACAACATTAAAAAAGCTCCTTTTCCAAGTTGCATGGCAGCCATCTCCCTTTGTTCCAGTTGTACAGGGAATGTTCACATTGGTAGAACAAATCAGGGAGGGGTTGGAGATGTATTGTATGTGCACCAGTAGCAATGCTCTGGGGTATGGTGCTAAGGAGAAAATGAAGTTCTATTCATTACATAGTTGGACTAGAAAGGAATAGGCTCTCCATCCATCAGTGAAGGAATCGAATGCTCATCTTCTGCTCTACATCCACCTTCTCCAAAACCTGCAATAAAATTGAGAAACAGCTACTTAAATCACTGTATATTCTCCTAGAAGGTTTCTTACTCTAGTATTGAGGAAACGGGGAGGAACATGGGATGTCTTCAATTCAGCATGCCAGTCCATCTAGATAAGAGACTGCTGTTTCTCATTGTGGGCTAAGGTCTGCCCAAAGGAAGGAACTTTAGCCATCAAAGCCACAAGAAGGCTGTCAATCAAAATGTAACTAATGTGGTTTCAGTCTGCCAACAGCACAGAAAGGCTTGGATTTCCAAAACTAGATTGTGTGGTAATGCCCAGCCAGGAAATACAAGGGAGAACATAGTAGAAAAAGGGACATGAGCAGTCACTGAAGAGCAAAAATCCAGACCAGAGCACCACTTTGTAAAACTGGGGTGGCATGTTCATTCACTAAATTGCTATTAACACTGAAGCATGAAGACATTACTCTGCTCCAGGCTGTTTCAGGCAATAGACTTCAGTGCTCCAAGATGAGAGTAATTTATGTTTGAAGAAACCTCTGGAAGTCTTTTAGTCCTATCCTTCAAATCCTACTTAAAGCAGGACCAGCTGAATCAGGTTGCTCAGGGCCTTGTCCTGGTTAGGCTTTAAGTACTTCTCCAAGGAAGGAATTTCTACATCTATCAGAAGCTATGACCATCCTCTTAGTAAAAAGTTTTCCTTAAACCAAACCACAACTTCCCATGTTGCAACTTTTTTCTGCCACCTTTTTGTCATCTCCAAGATAAATCTAGTCAACAGCATCTTGTCAATAGCATCCCATTAGGTAGCTGAAATTGTTCTGCTACAGGACAACTTTCTCCACAGACTCCCTAATGGCTCCCTATTATTACCTACTTCAGACTATCAAAACATGTAATTCAAAGTACAACTAACTTAAATACCAGTATTAGTTGTGTTGGTAACAGATGAAATCTACAAATGAAAGCTGATCAGTGCTTTTACAGCAGAAGAATTCATCTGTTCTAACTGTGCTAGTCAGACTAATTGTCTAGAAAAAAGCAGTTGCAAAACAGAAAGTGAAAATTTTTCAGTATATTCAGGACTGTAGCTTTATGTAAGAGTATAAAGAAATATGTGGACTAATTATTAGCACCCTGATTAAAGAAAAACCCAAAACATGACTAATAAAGGGATGAAAAAGCTAGCAGGAGGCTTTGCTCAAATGCAGGCACAACTATTTCAATGACTTCCTCTGTATTGCCATTTGCATTTGTCTGAATGACTTGCTCATTACTGAGCAGCTTCATTTAGTCATTAAAAACAGTTTACAAACCTTTACAAATTCTGCAAAGGAGATGGCACTATCTCCATCTTGATCAGCTTCCTGGATTGTCCTGTCAGCAATGCTGCCCAGCTGTTCATCAGAAATATTTACACCAACCATCATCCGTAATACCTGCAGCATACAAAATAACCATCACTGACATAGGAACACAAGTATCCTTAGTGCTTTCTTTTTGGGTGTACTGTCAAAATAACACCACACAAGATTTTCCTTTAATTAATTTCTAGCCAGACTTCTGTTGTCCTTTGTACATTAAGTCTTTCAGGAAATGCAGGTATCTTTTGCAGCCACCATTGACAAAGAATCCTGCTTTTTCACTAGGCAGCAGGAAGAGGCAGAAACAAGAGAAAACTTTTGGAACTAGGAACGAGTAATTTTGTCCAATGCTTCTACTTTTCCCCCCAGAAAACATACCAGCATTTGAATATCTGCTGTTTGAGATATTTGCCTACAGGAATCTCGAAAGTATATGGTCAAGTGACAACTGCCGTTACCCTCCACATTCAGTAAAGCATTTTCTGAGCAGATAGAAGAGGGCAGTTCCAGTGAAAAGCAAACCTTTTTCTTACATCAGGAACCACAAATTGCCATGTGTACTTCCCAGGATTAGCAGCATGTAATTACTCCTAGCACAAGCCTAGTTTCATACATATGCAGCACTGATGAACTTTGATTACCTTTGCTGCAATTTCAGGAAGTTTTTTATTCTATAGAGAGGATGCACAGAGGATCAGGCAAACAACTTAATCCACTTCAGTGACTGTCCTTTTGAAATACTTTTAGAAGCACCTTTGAAAGTTGTAGAAGGTAGTTCTTAAGGGGCTTAGTGTATTTGTTAAATATTTAGGTGTCACTTCCAAGGAAGGAAGTGCTAGGATCTGCCTAGCCTACCAAATAAGAATAAAGTCTCGTTCCATACAAAGCTTTAAGACAGAGGTAGGTAAGCAAAGACACCCCATTACTCCAGCAGTTCTCCTGAGAAAACTGTTGCAACTCCCCCCTTCTAAGTTGGTATGAAGTGACAGAGAACATCATGATTGAGTCATCCAAAGCAGCCCTGTGCTATTTACCTGGAGAAGCTCATCCCTGGAAATCTTGTCATCTTTATCTAGATCATATAATCGAAAAGCAACTACAAGGAAGAAAAAAAGAAAGCAAGTTGAATTCAATGCCATTATCTTTCTTCATAACAATAGATTTATCTAAAAGAAAAACAGCAAAACTAAGTACTTGTAAGCTATTTTAAGACAATTAGCTTAGAATTTTAATTCACCATAAAACTCAGTTCCATAAGGTGTTATTACCACACACAGGAACAGCATTATTGCCAATAGTAGAAAAATTTTATGTTCACAAGCACTCTGCTTGCAGGGTATTTCCTCAAAACCCCAAGTCATGGAAGAATAATTATCACTAAGATACATACAATTCTTTAATTTCAGAGCAAACCATTTTTACATTACCATTCATTCTCTTTGACTATAATTCTGGATGAGATATGACAGAAATTTTAAGTACTCTGGGCACTGTTGCCAACTTTGATTAACAACAAAGAGCATTTTGCTCATATACTGTAGGCAGACATCCAAATACTTAAGAAAGTACTCAGATGAAGGTGGGGAAAAATATTGTATTATATGGAAGAACTAGAGAAATAAGCACAAAAGTTCATTTGTGTATGGGATGTGACTTATAAATCTGAAATAATTTTGAATACAAACCATTTTGAAACACTTCTGTTATAAGATATTTTGCCAAGTATATATATTACAAAGTGTATATATTACAAGAGTCAACCAATTGCACCGAATTCTAATATAACAATGGCTCAATTGTTGACATTCTGAAAAGATAAGCTTCCAAGTAAATAAATTTAAAAAAAAAAAAAATCAGGCATTAGATGAGATCATTCTGCAGGAAATAACTGTGCAGAAGATCCCAAGCCCCTTTCCTTCACTCCTAAGGAGGAAAAAAAAAAAACCCAACCAAAAAGAAGACAGAAAAATAATTGATTCTCTAGGAAGGTTCATGTTTCTTACAGTGGAGCTTGTTACTTCTGCTGTTCAGTGGTTCTGGTCCATTCTGGTCTTTGCTCTTCTCATTATCTTCTATGGGTCGGAAGTGGGCCAGTGTCCTCATGAATCCACGGAAATTCACCTGGTCCTCTCTGCATAAGCATTTCAGCAGGTCAGTTTTTGGCATACCTTATACAGGCACTTCATTTCAGTAAAGGAAACTATTAATAACTGAAGCATTAGGACCATGTGAACTCTTCCATTCCCACCTCCCCAGGGTT
Source organism: Zosterops lateralis (assembly GCF_965231275.1). Classification (NCBI taxonomy): domain Eukaryota; kingdom Metazoa; phylum Chordata; class Aves; order Passeriformes; family Zosteropidae; genus Zosterops; species Zosterops lateralis. Next base: position 37,890,112 of record NC_139761.1, read on the forward strand.
TGGCTGCCTATGCTGTCTCAAGCTGAGATCATGCTGTTATGAGGTACGATGTGAAAAAAAAAGAAGCTGTGAGAAGTCTTACTGAGGGCTCTCCCTTCCTTACCTGCAAAGTCTGCTTAAGATGAATCCCTTGCCCTTAACCCATGCCTGAGCTACACTGCTGCTATGCCCAAATGTAGCAATGTATCTCCCTGATCTGGGCCCTGATTCTCTGCATTGACTTGACACTAGTTTCAGTGCTGTCAAGCACTGGACTCTTGGTTAACCTGACAACAGTCTCTGGAAACGCTTTGTTTTTTGCATTCAAGTGCATATCCTTCTTCTGCAAGTACATCACCCCTTCCAGCTTTGCTGTCACCCTTGGCTCCTGCCTTTGAGGCTGTTATTGTTCACTGCTGTCTGACTCTAGTTTCTGTGGGAACCAGCCATGTAAATACTTCCCAGGATACCTGCTTTCTGGTCAGTAAGCCCTGCCTGGTTTTAGCTGATATTATGACTTTTCATTCAATTTAATCTCCATCAATCAGTAATGACAACTGCAAGAGCAGAAGCAGATTCCATAGACCAATCCAGAGAGGTGTAATGAAGAGAGATGATACTGAAAATTTGATCATATCTTTGGATTTGTGTTAGAAGTGTCATAATCTATGTCTTAAATGTAATAAAAACATAAAATCAACCAACCAAAAAAGCCAATCTAATAACAGTGGTACACTTACTATATCAGATACACTAAGACCAAATTAGTTTATTGTAATGCTTCTTTATACAGAATAGTGTTTGCTTTAAGAACCAAAGTCCATACAAGGTCTGTAATGTCTTCAAAAGTGTTCAGTAGTTTAGGAAGAAGAGTAGGAAACTGTGACAGAAGCCTGAGTTTGTCAATAAATAAAGCACTAAAAAACCTTGCAAAGTCATAAAGTATTTCTCATTAGAGAATCAAAATATGCTGAAGAAACTATGTACCCACACACTGCAGGACAAGTTTTTATTAGTAAATTCAAATTCTGTGCTTTAGTTATCAGCATTTCACTACTATGAAAACTTCTGACAAACTACAAATTTTGTGCCTGCACACAAATTCAGTTTGTTGAAACTCACCCTTCTGGAAAGAAGGCGTTGATAATTCTGTCTCCAAGTGGATTGATGGCAAGCTCTGGAATCCGCTGGAAGTCTTCACGGCTAAGTAAAGCAAGAACACAACAATTCAACATCATGTTGAAGTCAGAGAAGAAGCTACTTTAAAAGAGTTCACAGTAAAACACCCATGGAATTTTATTTCTGCAGCAAGACAGTTGGTGATTTGGAAAATGCAACCTTTTAAATCATGTTTTCTTTATGACTAATGGCACAAAGTAAAGCAAAAGACAATGCCAAACTTATATTGCATTACAAACTAGCAGTACTCATTTACTATGTTAACAACACTTCTCAGACACTAACATAATTTGTGCTAGAAACCTTAGTGTAATGATGACAACTAGTTTGCAATGTAACAAAAGGAGAGCTTCTGAAGCTGCTTTGAAAGAAATTATGGCTCCAATATGAAAATATTGATTGGGGTTTTTTAATAATTATTTTGGTACTTAACCATATGAATTGTCATGACTTTTCCAGACCGCCTCATTTCAGATTCTGGAAGAATACCATACATCTCCATGCATATTATAAGTTATTAGCATGTTCTAATAGATTTTTTTGTTGTTGTTTGTTTATGCAACAAATTTGTATCTTATAATAAATGCCAAATTTCAGATTATTTTAGCTTCAACCTAGCAGCAGTCCTATTTTAAGCTGGCAAATTTACACTTTTACAGGCACCAGTACACGAGACAGAATTTCACTAGTACAGGCAAATACTCACTGCTCTTGCCAGCCATTCTCTTTTTCTAGTCATAATTCTATGTACATAGCACAATATAAACACAGCTATGCTTACATTGTTATTCCCCTGATCTGAACGACATCATGAGTTGTACTGCATACACATTTTAGAACAGTATGACATGAACGCAGGCTTCATTCTCCTATTAGAACTGCACTAATATTTTCTCTTTTCTTTCAACCTAACAGACTGCCAGTGACAGGAAAGTGGGTAATTTTCTTGTGACCAAGGCAGACACACCAGATGTGTCTTAGTGAGCAGGTTTGGTTGTTTTTCCTTACAAAAGAACACAGCAACTTATGAGTTAGTACAAGATGTACTACTTCATAATCATCTAGATTTTAAACAGCAAACAGCAAGGGGGTTTAGCTGTAAAAAGTCCCCACCCTATTCTGTCTGGGTGTATAACCTGACATTTCCTGCCCAATCTCCAGAAATACTGGCAGTTCCCTTTGAGTCAAATGCAGTCCTGCTGGTTTTAAAGCTGAGGTCAAAGTCCCAAACTTGGTTTATGAATGTTTGCGACTTATCAAACCTACGCTCACTAACTAAACTGGCAACAAGGTCTGACTCATGACATCATTAAACAAAAAAACTGGCTTAAGAAAGTAAACAAAAATAGATTTTGATATTATTTAAATATAGAATCTTTTTATATGCTGTGATATTAAAGACAGGGTAAAAAAGAAATTGGCTGACTTTATCACCAGTCTAGCTCGGGAAAGGCAGAGAAGCAAGACGTTCTAGTTATAAATGTATTCTAAAGCACTTTTTGCACCCAGTCACCACCACAGCACTGTTAAGACTCCTAATTACAGTGCATCTGTTACAACATGGTTAAGCTGTCTGACCTTCTGACAGAGTGACCTGACCATATTTTTAAGTTATCCCAGCAAACTTCTGCTCTGACCAGGTCCATGTTATTTTAAGAGGCAAAGTTAACATCCGTTTAGCATGATCAACTTGTTACCAGACCCTTCAGGACTGCTGCATTTTAAGCTATTGCTGAAGGGCAAAGTATGCATTAGTGATTTAAGCAGGAGATGCAGTGATGTGGAATGCCTATGTCCTAATAACAATATTTTACCAGCAGAACTTCAGTGTCAATGCTAACTTTATAACCTAAAAGCAGCAGCTGCCCATTCTTCCATGTAGAGCAAAATCCTAATGCTTCAGAATTTTTTACTTGCATATCATGACTTTTTAGTATTCAGCCTCAGTAGACACTTGGCATTTCAGCCTCCAGTGATTCTGTTTTCTAACAGGAGATTAAAAATTAACCACAAATAACTCCCTGGTTTCAAATCTATTTGTCCTGTCATTATCAGGATTGCAGTAGAGTGCTTTTTTTTGCTTATTAAGAGCACATTACTAAGTGAGTGTTATAACTGAAATAGCTGCAACAGCCATAAAAGCAAATGAATGTGAGGTAAGTTATTCTCTACTTTATAAAGCTAAGCTTTCCTGCAGTCATTATGGACCAACTTCACCTGGCTGAAGCTGGCACTTACATGAAATTTAATACCCTCTACTTCTTATGTGCTCATGCGCAACAAGGCTCTTCTAAAGTATCTTTCCATTAACCCAGCTCTTATGAAATCTTTGCTTAAATGCAACAGGCAAAGCAACCTTTACCTGCACGTGAACATTATGCAGGCCAAGCATTTAATACATATAGCCAGTACATTCACAATTAGATGTAATTTGCAATGAAGAATTTCTAGATTCTAAGCAAGATAAGTACTTATAAGTGTGAGTATTGCCTCCAATGTACAGAACAGATATCAACTGTAAAGGTGGTTCTGCCTTATCCCAAAGGCTGCAAGAAGCCTACGAGACCCCTTTTTTCCATCCATTTCTGGTTGCTCATTCTTCTGTTACTTCTAGACGGTAGCAAAATACTGTTCCCTCCACCAGGAATGAGGAGGGCTATCTAGAGCTGAGGGAAAATAAAATAATGGAAAGGGAAAAAAAACCCCACATACATGTGCATCAGAAGTGGTAGAGGAAAAGAAAGATGCTCAGAGGATACAAGAGAAAAGAAATTACTTGAAGAAGAGAAATAATTAAAAGCAGTAGGGTGTATCATGCAAGCTGGTCAAAAAGATTTAAGAGGTTCCATTGTTCCCTTCCCTTGCTAGCATCAGCTTTGTCATTCATCTAACCTTTTGGTGGTCTAATGTATCCCCCATAAAAAATTCCCTACATTCCTCCTCTCCAATTAGCTTTCTGTTGAATTCACAACTTGAGGCAGTTCAAAAACTTTAAAAAATCCAAGAGCACCACAGCTGACAATGAGGTGCTGGAAGCCTGGAGAAGTTATGGGGAAAGAATACCAATGTTCCCCCCCATCCTTCAGGATTGTGTCATCCATCTCATGTAACTCCATCCTTACACATGCTCTACACAAATGTTAAAAGTTGCTTAACTATCACAGCCCTAATTGGTTCATAAACATAAGGCCAAGAAGTACGCAAAAAGGTGATAATTAGATGAGCAATAAGGAAGGAAAGAAAAAAGGCAGCACGCATGAAGTGTGGTTGAAGATTCAAGTATAGACTATTCCTGTACCCTGTCTTTTCCAATCCAAACCCATATCCTTCCTGTCTTTTCTATTTTAGATAAAGCTAAAAATGCTTTGCATTTTCTTGAGAAAAAGTAAAGAATTCCATATTCAGAGAGCTAGCTTTTACGTTTTGCAATCTTGCAGTATCTGTTTGAACTAATAAGAAGAAGCCTGACATATTTCCAGACCCAGATGGTTCAGTCAGCTGACAAAGACTGACAGATGGTCTGGCTGGCTCATGTTACTCTTCTCTCAGGATCAGAGACTTTCTGAAGTTCTCCAGCAGACACGTGTGAACAGCCTTCATAAACATGAGACATGCATGTACAGCTCAGTGTGTCTATTCTCTGTAGCTACCAGCTTTTAGAACATTTTCGCTCCCTCCCTCCCTGACTATACCAATTACTGTACAGTAAAAACTACTTCTCAAGATTCCAGTCTTTTCTCCAGTGCCCAAGAAACTACTTTTAAGTGGGAGGTTCCATACAAAAGTTACAGGCAAAGATAACAGTTTAGATAAGTACCTCCTTTTATAGCTCTGTACATGTCTGTCTGCAGCTACTAGTAGATAAATTTTGGAACAAAGGTATTCTTGTGTGGTGTACACTACAGCACCAGCCCAACAGGGAGACTCACTAGGCAATCACACACTTATCCTGTTCATGCTATACTATTTCCTCATATTGGAAATCAGCATGTAAGGAAATGTGCACACTGTTTTCCTCCTGAGCTATAGTTAGGCTGTAGACAGAACAAGTATGTTCCAGATTTCACAACTTAGATGTAGCTATGGACAACCCAATCTTTTGCTTTGGCAACTCAGCATGTCACAATATTGAAATCAAAGTTGACAAAAGAATTTTCAAGAACAGTTTTGTCCTGTCTTTTCAAACACGGTTTGTTCAGATGGTGGAAGTCTGAGGGAACTTACTCATTTTATTTAAAAAAAGTGAAGCTAAGGAAAAATATAAAATTTTTCTACACTTTTAAAGAAAGGTGAAGGTAAACTTGACATTTTTACTTTACAGGTAAAAATAGCTGTAGTCACTTAGACAATAACTATGTGAGACGAAAAAAAAGGAAGCAAAAAGTTTTGTCTCTATCAATAACCATCTCTAATATTTCATTTATGTAACTCTTTAAAAATGAAGTGCCTTAAATTGCACATAGGTACACTGGATAGAAACATCCTGCTTTTGATTATAGTTCCAGAACTACCAGGATTAATTATCATCTACCAGATCTTCTGTACAAAGTGCTCTTAACTTTACCCTTCTTCAGAAGGGCATTTATACATTTAAACATTTATTTCATGCCATAAAGAACTGCTTAGCATTTCTTTTCCTAATCATGGTCACATGAGTGATTTTGTCATGTTTGATTTGTAAGTCAAAGGTGTAAGTCATCCTTACGGAAACAATAAATCTTGCTCACAGGAAACAAACAGAAGACATACCCTCTAAACTGTTTGGTGGTAATAGGTAAGTGATAACTTCTTACAAATAAAAGAGAACTTGCTGCTTTAAGACAAGTATCTCAGAAACCAACACCTATGATCTTCCAAGCTGCAGTTCTTGCTCTCTCCTCAATCTTTATTTTTCAGGAAGTAGTTTTCCATCACTTAAAATTAATAGTGTCTGCATTTTGTGGGTACCAGAACAAGTTTAAAAAATTGAATGCCATTGTTTAGTCAGACATGTTTGAGAGTGGGCTGTGCGTAGGGGCCAAGACTGCAAGCTAAGGGATCATAATACACACAGTTGCTGGGATTTTCCAAACAACCTCCACTTCCTTTCCTAAGTACCACATGATTATCAACAATGGAAGTTTACCTCCTCCTGATGCATAATACTGTGAAATTGAGCATTGTGCAACAGACATTCATAGCATATTTAATCAATTACTCCTCTTACATAAACTAACTACAAGCACTTTGACGTTTATACAAACTTTATGCATTTAGTGAATTTACTGTTGGATGGGAACATGGAAGAGTTGAGAAAGAACACGCCCTGGGTTCAAATTGTGCTAGACTAATCCAGTAGCCACCACCTTTATTCATCAATGAATATTAAACTCACACATAAAGTTTGAAAAGGCTGTTAATGCTCTTTTCCAAATAATTTTAAACATTAACCTTATCCACAATCTCATCAGTTGATCTCTACATCAGAATTCCCAATGCTACAATTTATATAATGCATTGGTTTTAGTGTCAGAGTGGGCCTTTGGAAGTTCCTGCACATCCCACCCCAAGCCAATTTTTAACATGCACAATCCATTTAGTCATCCCTTCAGCTATGCAAGTCTAGAAATTTACAGTACAGCCACAGTTCAAATCACTGGAGTCAATCAGCTTCAAAACGTACACAAGGCAAAAAGAGAGGGAGAGTATTTTTAACTCAAAATAATCACTCTGTAGTCCTGTTTACCATCCACATCCAATTACTTAAATGCTGCAAAGTCAGCAATTTCTGGCATCAGAAGGAACTGCACATTTCCTTCATGAAAGGAAACTGCAGTAAGCCCAAACTACTGCCAAAGACCATATATCTTACAACTTGCCAGAGGTGATTCCAGCATTACAGTTAGCTTGGTTTATAGGAAAGCCTATAGCTTTTCTGGGTTTGTAGTGCATCCTACAGTCATATTTTACAAGATTACATACAAAACCTCAGGTGATGCCTGAATCACTGAATTTGACTGGGATAGAGCTACTATGAAAGAAATTAACTCTGTGAGAGCCAGATCTCATGTTACAACAATGTCCCTTTCCCCTTCCTACTCTCTCTTGCATTCTTCTTCAGCTTTCCTTTCAGCATTCACCCTGTATGGTGAATGGGAAACAAAATCCATGAGAGTAGGGAAGGCTACAGAATGACAGCAGGCAGAGATGTATTTTAACAGGCCATCATCTCACCAGAGTTTACCTTTTGGTTGAGAATACTCTTTCCAGCAGACTTGGTCCGTCAAAATGAAAAATATTTTGCAGATAAAGATTCATCTTTATTTAATTGTCTAAGCTGTAAGAAACCAGTTTAATTCTGTAGTTTTCAAATTGTAGATGGCAAACAAACACTAAAGATCTTAGAATGTCCTGCATTACCATTTTAAAAAATAGAATGTTTGTTTACTCACAATGACTTGGTTCCATCTCTTTTTTTATTTTTGAGCATACTAATAGACATGGGTGTTCAACAAGAGGTGCAAAGTTAAGTATAGTAAATGGAGCGCAGATCCAAGTAGTGTGTAAAGACACTGGATATCAGAAACAAGTATAGATCTTTTTTCCTATGGAAGCCAGGATAAAGATGACATAGCAGAACCATTCTCCTAATAAATAGTACAAACAACATATAAAGAAAGGTAAGAAATAACAATCTAAAAGTGTTGTTTCACAATTCTGAACATTTTTATATGACTTTGAATACCAAATCTGAACTTTCTCCTATTAACTACTACAAACCTTCAACACTACAGTAAAGACAGTTGGTACTTAGAGCACCTCGGTTTAACAATTAAACCTTTCATGTAGACAGTAGGTATGAAAGAACTTCTTACAATGGCTCAGTGATTTACCAAAGAGAAAAACACACCGACATCCCTCAACAGCGAGCCACCAATACAGATGTGCCAACCCAAGTACAGCTGAGTTACCCACCTAAGAGTGCCATTTTCTCCTTTGTCCAGGCTGGTGAAGCGACTGTACAGGCGGGTGATTTGACTGTGGGAGACTGCAGGAAAGAAGAAAGAAGATGACAAATTAGCATGTCAATGATTCCTCATAGGAGCAGACCTCATTACACTGAACTGCGCTGTTGCCAGAAGCTGTGTTCAAAAAAGGGTTCACACAGAACCAGTTACATTGAAAGCACAGGACAATGAGCATTTAGGGACTTTGTGAGCTATAAATCACAGCTCAATATTCAGGAATCTACAAATTAGCTTATTCTTCAAAATTTTGTCTAACTCTGTCTTGTACCCATTTCTACTTTTGATCTTTAACAATTTTTGGTTATCTGAGTCAGTTAATGTCAATTAAAAAGAAAAAATATTTGATTCGCAGTTCTACTTTATTTCCTTTAATTCCTTTACGGCTAGAAAAAATCTGGACACAGCTTACACTGATGACCTTTATATCACTCATGACACTAAAGATCCCTGCTATAGTATCTCCACTTCTCTTTTGCCTGTCTCTACTCCCATTGTCTTTTTTCCAGCTAAAGATGGTAAGGGAACTCAGTTTCTCTGCATCTGGAAAGTGGTCAGAAAGGCCTTAATTTTTATTTTATTTTTGTTCCTTTACAGGACTGCTGAAATCTGAACATTTTGGGCTTCATAGAATAAGACAATAACCTGACTTGGAAGAAACCCAGAAGAATCATCAAGTCCAGCTCCTGGCCCTACACAGCACTATCCCCAAGAATCCCACCATGTGCCTGAGAGCACTGTCCAAACATTTCATGAACTCTGTCAGGCTGGTGCTGTGACCATTTCCCTGGGGATCCTGTTCAAGTACTCATTCACTCTCTGGGTGAAGAACCTTGTCCTAACACCCAACCTAAACCTCTCCTGTCACAGCTTCATGCTTTTCCCTTGGGTCCTATCACTGGTCACTAAAAAGCAGAGATTAGGAAGGCTTTGTTCCAGAACTTGGAGCCAAAGATAGATATATTATTAAATTTAATAGTAGTTTTTAGATGCTGCATTAAACCAGCAATATTTTGGTGCCCAGTCCTCTGTTAAGATTTCTCTGCCTCCAAGGGAGTCAACAGCTCCTCCCAATCTGGTGCCACTGGCAATGTTATTTAGTATGCCTTGGAGTCCTGCTTCCAAGTTGTTTACGAAGATGTTAACAAGAACCAGCCCTGAAATGGAGCCCTGCAGAACTGTATTAGTGACTGGTCACCAGCCTGATGTTACCCTGTTCACTGCAACCCTTTGTGCCCAAGCTGGGAGCCAACTGCTCACAAAATTCATTTCCGGGCTTCTAGGACATGGAATTAAAAATTTAAAAGCCTATTTCTAAAGAAATTTGAGAAAGAGTTGGGATACAAAGCAAGCAGAAAATTATTGCAGACTTTAAATCTGCAGCTTGAAATGCAAATTACAAAGGCAACGTTAAGTTCAGCATAACTGTGTTAACCTTACCAAGGTACTAGACAACAACTCCAGCTATTAGACAACTAGACCTTTAGTCTGTGATGTGAGTGGGATAAACCTATATAGAATAGCAACTCCTCTAACACTGAAAGAACACTTGTCCTGGTTTCAGCTGGGACAGAGTTCATTTTCTTCTTAGTAACTGGTACAGGGATGTGGTTTTGGGATTTCATAGAATAACGATGACAACACCGTGTTGTTTTGGCTGTTGCTAAGCAGTGCTTACCCCGAGCCAAGGGCTTCTCAGCTTCCCAGGCTCTGCCAGTGAGGAGGTGCACAAAAGCTGAGAGGGAGCACAGCTAGAACAGCTGATCTGAACTGGCCAAAGGGATCTTCTGTACCACAGAACATCATGTCTGGTGGACACTGAGGGAATTGGCCAGGAGGAGCCAGTTGCTGTTTGGGGACAGGCTGAGCATTGGTCAACAGGGGGTGAGCAGTTGTACTGTGCTTCACTTGTCTTTCTTGGGTTTTATTTCTCTATCCCCTTTTCATTACAATTAATATTATCATTCTTGTCAAAAACTTTTTAAATTGTTATTATATTTTACTTTATTTCAATTATTAATCTGTTCTTATCTCAACCCCTGGGTTTTACCTCCCCTCTCCCCCAGCTTCTCCCCCACCATGACAGGGAGTAAGAAAGCATCTGTGTGGTACTTAGTTGTTGGCTGAAGTTAAAGCACAACAAGGCCCTACAGGAGATCTTGGCTTTTCAGTCTTTTCTGATTAAGTTAATAAATACATGAAGTAAGACTGAATTGAATGTTAATGTTTACTCAGTAAAGGTGTGATTGTCTACAATGTTAAAACTAGGACTTAATGCAATTTTCAGATTTAGTAGTTTAAAAAGCCTTCACCAGGACATGCACAATGCTTCTCTTACTTGCTCAAACTTATTTGGGAAGAGGTTGCACAGTAGTTGTTTGATCTGTGACAAGCGAGACAAATTTCTTTTTCCAGGTTTGTTCTTTATTTCTCAAGGCTATTTGTTTAGGTTCAACAGTTCCCTCCTTTAGCATGACCTGCCAGCAACCGGGTTTTCACAAACACCCCCCTCCAGCCTTCTTGTCTCCTCTGCAACTTTCATTCTTTGCATAGAATTGGGCAATTTGCTCAGTTTCACCTAAGGCAACTTCTCTCCAAAAAGACCGGGCAGCTTGCTCACTTTCAAGTTAAGCAACACACACAGAGAAAACAAGTATTAGTACTCTAAGGACTTTGAACATCTGCATTTCTGATTTAATGTCTTTGATAACATAATAACAACCGATGATAAAAAAAAAAGAAGGCTGGAGTTAGATCTCCTATTAGAAGTCCCATACTCCCACTCCTCCCTGTAAACAAAGAAGGTGATGAGAATTCTACTCAGCTACCATTTCCAAACTGATGTCAGCATCTCCAATTTTGGAACCTCTCTGTAACAGCGAGTATGTGAGAACTAGTACGTAGCTGTTGACAGGAGAAGTGATATTTTCATTAACGTCACACTAGACAAAAAGCATATCACAGCTCTGTGAAAAAGGAGGATGATTCAGGTTCTCCACTGTGTTCTGTTGTAATTTCCTTTTGGCTCTCATCCGTCACAAAAGCTGTGTCATTGGACATTTTTCAGTGCATTTGCCAGCAAACAAAGATTCTCCTGAATACCATTAAGATCTACAATTTATGACTGCTTCTTAAAAATCCAAGGTTCAGGCTTAAAACCAGCTGAAACATCATTTTATCTCTACTGCTACCCCACTAAGATTCTTCTAAAAGTTTAGGGTCAAGACCTCTAAATTAGGAGTTGCTCCCTCTATTTTACTTATGTTAAATCACTGTAAATCATTTTTAGCAATTTTGTAATCATTTTTAGCAATTAGACATTCTTGTCTACAACAGTAGCATAAACTCATATAAATATATTTATATACTTAGAAAAATAAATAAATATCCATCAGAAAAGTCTATTATCATCTGCTACCATGCAAACATTTTTTTCTCCTAAATTTAGGTATGAGCATTGGTTCATTATTAATCCTTAGGTAGAGTGCTCTAAAGCATGGAAACAAAGGGTGTGAACCAAATAGTTTGAATACTGCTACATTCCAACGACTTTCCAAAAGCTTTCATCAGAATGCAGATAAGCAACATCTTGTGCCTCTCATCTTTTTTTTTTATAGTTGTTACTGAAATATCAAAGCAATTAGGATGACTTCAAGGTGTTTTCACGCTCAAATTTCAAAATGTTTCTGTGCAAAGCAAACAATTACCAGACAATGACGTGAGATTTACGACTGTCAACTTCAGGCTTCACACCTGCTGCTGGGAACCTGATGCATTATCTTTGCAAATGTCTCTGAACTTATGCTACAAAGTGCTTTTCACTACCACAAAAAAAAAAAAAAAAAAAAAAAAAAAAAAAAAAAAAAAAAAAAAAAATTTAATCCAAGCAAATTTCATTCATGAGATTGTGTCATTGCACGGCTTTTTGAAAGACTATGCTTCAAGTGCCCTAAAAGGCATGTTCTTAACCTGTTCTGCTAAAAAATATTAACATAGTTTCTCACTCGTGTCAGTATCATTAGCTATTCAGTTTTGTGCTACATGAAACTGAGCAGAAGTTATATAATTCCACAACTAAACTCAATCAAATTGGTTAAGTATTCTACTCCATGCTTCACACCTACCCCAGATGAACTGCAGAAAACACATTAATCCTTGGGAGAACTTATCAGACCAAGATGGACTTGTAATGCTGCCAGATTTTTTCATGTCTACGAAGTCCCTTTCTCAAACTCTTCAGTAGCTGAAGTACCATCAGCATGCAGTTTCCAACAGACCACAGCAGTCTATTCAGTAGCACTACCTTAGCATTCTGCCTGTGAACTTTGATCCAGATAACCAGTGCTTGGGTTTTTTCCCCACCTTGTATAAATATTTTCACCTATATGAAGTATGTAACAGTGCTAACAGCTTGGTGGAATTTTCCATCTACACAGAGAAGTATAAAAAGCAGAGAAAAATCACATTCCCAAACTGCAGTTACAGACTGGGGTGAAGAAGAAAATGATTGATAAAGCCAGTGAAACACACTGTGATGACTTGCAAGCAAGCATGAGTCAGAGATTAGCAATGGCTCATTAACAGAATTGTATTACTTGTAAAATTGACTAGATAAAACACGGGAAAATGAACAGATCTCAGGTCACGAAGCTGAAAGCCACCAGTCATGACTTTAATCACCCTCTGATGATACAAGAAAAACATTTAGAAGTTAACTAAAGTCAAGTGGATTTATTCTTAGGATGCCTATATAGCCATGGTAACAGTATTTCTTTAACTATCACATAAGTAAACTTTTAGGAATAAAACACCACAGAGAATAAATCAAGTAGCAGCATAAGGAAAAATGTAAAACCTTCTGGAAAAATATCCCACATTTGGGGTTTGGTTTTTGAAGCATCTTTATAAATGAGAAGAGGCTACCTTTATTCCATGATCTTTGTGATTAAAAAGAAAAAAAGCCACAAAAAGCTGCTGCTGGATAAGCAGACTTTGACATCCCTACTTGTTTATCACAGCCTTCCTGTAGAAGGTTTTCATGACAGATGGAAAAAGGATCATGGAAACTATGTTAACTCACTCAGCCTGCCACTACACCAGCACCAGTGCCATCTTAATATTCTTCCATTCCTCTTCTGTAGCCACTCATTTTCTGACACAAACAAACTATCACTTAAGAAGAATATATGATCCCATTTATATTGGAAAGAAAACTGAAGAAAGCATATTCAAGTAACAGGAACAGAACAGAAAGCATATTCAGAAGAAAATTTGTTAGCTGGGCATAGCATGTTGACCTGAGAAGTCTCCTGGGGAAATGAAGAGCAAAGTGATACTTACGATATTATGACCTCTGCTCCCCAGCTGGTCAGGAGGGCATCCTCCATTTATTATCATTTAGTATTTTTTAGAACTCCCAAGCAATCATTCTATCAGGCAAATTAACAACACTGGAGTTTCACCTCCTCTAAGGTATTTTATGTTTATGGAGAACAACTCGATCAAATACTGCAGGGCAAAGTATCTAAATATTAGAGTCCAGCTTAAATAATGCTCTCCCAGTTGCTGACTAGTACATGACTTTTCACTTCTTTTTAGTTAGTAACACCTCTCACAAGTCACATCCTTTACGGTTTAAATGCCGCTCAGCATTCATTCTGAACACCATTAGGCAACTTCAGCACTATCCCCTGAAACAAACCACACTTGGGGGGAAAAAAAAAAATTACTATCCAACAGTTTCTCTGGATTAAAAACTGAGGGAAACTCCAGCACCAGACATCGACAGACAACTCTTCAAAACGCAAGGAGTTACCCCTGACCGGATACGACACCACCACACACGCCAAGAGCGCCGCTTCCCTTCTATCCCGCTGGGATCTCGCCGCCGCCACCGGCAGCGCTGGGGGGGAACCAGAGGCGCTTCCCAGGTTTCCGCGGGCCTGCGGGACACGTCCGGCACACCGCGGGGGCTGCGGGGGCCGGGACCGGGCACGGCCCGAGGCCAGCGCTCCGGGCAGGGCCCCCCCGGCCCCGGGACCGCCAGGGCCCCGCTCCCGCTCCCGCCCCGCCCCGCCGCGCTCAGGGCCCCGCACTCACAGCCCGTCTCCTTCTTGATCTCCTCGATCTCCTCGTCCCGCAGCAGGGTGGACGCCCGGGAACCCATGGCCGCCGCTGGGCCCGAGGGGAAGGGAAGGGAGGGCCCGGGGGAAGAGTTACGCAGCCGAACAGCAGCAGCGACGGCGGCGCCACAGCCGCCCCGGTACAGGCCCCACGGCGGCCGCGCCGCTGCTCCGAGGCGGAAGGCGAGCGCACTCCGACTGCCGCGGCCCCGCCCGCCGCCTCCGCCCGGCCCGGCCCGGCCCCGCCTGCCCTTCCCGCCTCTTCCCGCCCCTTCCCGCCTTTCCCGCCCCGTCCCGCCCCTCCCAGGGCCGGCGGCCACCCCCGGGCCCCGCGCACGCGTGTGGGAAGCGCCGTTCGGCCCGCCTTGTTTCCTTCCCCAGTTCGTTCCTGTGCCCGGTCTTGCTTTGTTTTGCAAATCGCAGAATCGCAGAACGGGTGAGGTTGGAAGGGACCGCAGTGGGTCAGCACATGGCACAGGGTCCCACCCAGATGATTCTTGAATATCTCCGGTGAGGGAGACTCCACAGTCACTCTGGGCAACGTGTTCCGGTGCATGGTCACCCACACGATAAAAGTTTTTCCTCATGTTCAGCTGGAACTTCCCGTCCATCCATTTCTCTTGTCCTATTGCTCAGCACTGCTGAGGAGAGCCTGGCTCCATCCTCTGACATCTTCCCTTTAGACACTGATAGACATGGAAGAAGCCCACACACAATCACCTCTTCTTGAGGCTGAACAGGCCCAGCTCCCTCAGCCTTTCCTCCTAAGAGAGATGCTGTATTGATGTTGACCATTCATCCTCGTTGCACTCCACTGGTTGCTCCAGGAGCTCCACATCTCTCTCGTTCTGAGGAACCAAGAACTGGACACACCACTTCTGATGCAGTCTCACCAGGGCTGAGTAGAGGAGCAGAACCAAGCCCCTAGATCTGCTGGCAATGCTCTTCCCAGTGCAGCCCAGGACACCACTGCCCGCCTTGGCCACAGGGGCACTGCTGGCTCAGGGACAGCTCTTTGTCCACCAGAACCCCCAGGTGTTTCTGCAGAACTGCTCTCCAGCAGGTCAGTGGTAATGATAAGCTTTTACCCCAAAGAGTGGAACCTGATGTATGTCTGTATTTTTTCCCCCCTCCTTAATGTCAGTGAAGAACTTGGAAACTGGCAGAAGCACTCCAGGATTAAGGATAATTTTTGGTCATGGAATAGTTCAATGGTGAGGCTTTGCTTACTGCATTTTGGGGCAGGGGGGTCATGCCCACCTATAGTTCACCATTTTACATCCTTTTTTGGGTCATGTCTGAATTATTTAGTTTCATTTTTTCTCCTAAAATCGATAGGAATTAGAATGATGTATAAATCGCACAGCTTTTGTCCCCCAATTATCTATAATTAAATAATAATAATAACAACAGCACCACCTCACTTTGGGAAGGTCTTGGGACTGCATTGCATTAAAGCTTACTGGTTAAATAACAGTGGTTAATGTCCAATGAGAGAGACTGCTAACAAAAGTAACTATTCCCAAAATAATCAGTTGAGACAGGAGTGCCCCCTGTTTACATCCTGAAGGCAAGTTCATTGTATATGTTGTTGTACATGTGCAAGACTCCCTTATGGGCTGTGCTGGGAAGTTAAAATGCTTAAAGTTCACACTAACTTGGTCTTACTTTTATTCACACAGGCAAAAGCATCTCTATTAAATGATCTGTTTATCTGAGCCTCCTTCCCTAATGGCATAAATATGGGATTATTTAAGAGAAACATTTCTAATGTATGAAGGTCCTGTGCATTTCTATTGGCATCTGCTTTGCTTTGGGGATAGGAGCAAAGTGCTGAGGGGCAACTAGCTAGAAGGCATCTACCAAGTGATTAACTTACTCCATTTTGCCTTTTTTTATACTTGCTTTATTCTATATGCAATAGTCTGTAAATTAATTAGTTGTAGTTCAATACTGACATTGTTTCTGATGAGATACTTACGTCATTACACTTAACTAGTCTTTCACAAGTGTCCAAACATTGCTTTTCAGCACTAGAATATAAATTGTTTCTGTCTGAATTAACCAGAATCAGGGGAGGGAACAGCAATGCTTTTTGAGTATATTGAAATGCTTCCTTTCACAGGAGAAGGGATGGGATGTACTTGCTGAAGGAACCACAACTTACATTGAATATAATTCTGAGTTTCAAACTCAGTTGTGCCAAGTTTGTTTTCCTCAGCTCTGAAGAGGTGAACAAGGTATATAAGGCTTCTTCCAAGGTAAAAGGTTCCTCCAAAGTATTGTTTACAATTCTTCTCTCTCACATTTTAATCTCTTTTTTTTTTGTTTTGTTTTGTTTTGTTTTGTTTTTTGTTTTGTCTGTTTGGTTGGTTTTGGCTTTGGTTTTTGTTTCTTGTTTCCCAGTAGTGTTCCTAGGTAGAAGAATTTCCTTGGTTTGTTTCCTTGTCAGCTTGTGGTTTCAGGGAGAATTTCCTATGAACATTTCACCTGTGGTGGAACTGTTCCAGAACAATTGCACAGAGAAGTTAGAGTTACATAGATGCTCTCAAAACATTTATAAGCATGCCTTCAGAAAGCTAGTAAAAATATATTTCAAACTCCTGCAGACCCATGCTCCTAGATGGCTTTGCTTTGAGTCTTCTCACAAGATCACATTTGAATAGTTTATTCTTCCTTGTGGTCCTGTGATGTTACCATTTTTTTATGATTTTATATCTTCTATTTTACAACAGTCAAGTTTCAGTGATGCAACTGGTTTTTTTCCTATTGATGAGCTTGTATAATTGCCCTCCAATTACAGTACCTAACTAATGGATCAAATATTATTGATTCAGGGTAAAGACTTACATATATTTAATTTGAGTGGTTCTTGAGCTCCGGTCAGGTACCTCATTCTTTGTACCTTGAACTCCAATTTTCCTTAAGACTGTTGCTGATCTTTGCAGTGAATATGTGTTCAGGTTCTGCTTTCACCTTATATTTTCAGAATAAATGTGAAAATTTATCTGAGATAAGGCCTTTTTTGTGGAAACTAAGCCTATTGTTGGGTAGCTTCAGGATCTGCTTTAAGAACCATGCACGCTGAATTAAGGAGTTGCTTCATATGCAGCAATTTGTTTTCTGAACAGAGGGTATTGCATGAAATATGTCTCTTTCACATTGTCTTGGGTTGTAGTGTAGGATGTACACAAAGTAATCACCCTCTTCATGAGCTGTTGGAACCAGATGGGGCAGTGTTTCCCAGCCCCCTTCCTTTGGGCTCTTTCTGCTAATGGCCCATCAACGACTTGCCCATGACTCACAGGTAACTCCCTCCAGGAGTTATCTCTGTTTAATGGGCCATCAAAGACCCACTTCACAACTCCTCATCCCATTTTGAGATGCTCTGCCCAGGGGGAGGAGCCAAGCATTCTCACTTGGTTTGAATCTGGGATTTGGAACAGTACAAGCAGCCCTGACCTACTGGATTCCCAGAGGAGCAGAGCTACCAGACCTTTCTACAGGATCACTGCTTCAGGAAGAGCACCTCACCTGGACTGCTTCCACCATCCTGCTCAGGTTGTATTCTGATTCTGTCAGTGGTCTTTTGTATTATTGCATTTATTTAATTTTATTTTACTTTTTTACCTTTCTTCTTATTAAATTGTATTTCTGACTTGGAAATAGAGTCACTCATTCACTCGTTTTGCTTTCAAAACCACGACACATATTTCACCAGTGTGGACATTTTAGTAATGTTTTGACTTCTGCGTTAGGTTTGGTTGTCTTGCTTGCTCAGGTGCACTTTAAGCTGTTGAAGTGAACAAACAAGCAGGCAGAACCAAGCAGATTGTGGCCCATGGAGTTCTCCCTCTGTTTCCTTAGAGAGCCATCTCAGGGCCTTAGATAGCTCAAAATATTCCCTCTGAGGTAATTCTCTCTGGATAGTAGCCAAGCAATGTACTTAGTCTTTGTCAGACAACATTTTTCCCAGAGATTATTATCTCTTGGTTTGTCTGTACCAGAACAGGATGTATTCTGAGAGAACAATGGTAACAGAAAGGTAGGTACAGAGCTTGTTATCTGCAGACATCGGAAGGAAACTGGCCTGCTTTCCAAAGTGTTTATCCTGTAGCTCTTACCAACTGTAAAGGTGGCTAAGCAGCACAACTGATTTTTTGGAAAAATCAAAGTGCTTCAGCCAGTGAGCATTCCTCTTGCTGACTATTTTAATCTTATACTTGTTCCCGAAATGTGTATGATGTGATAGGTAACTCAAAGCTCAGTAAAACTTTTGTCCTTTGGATTTGTGCTGTCCGTCAGGTGCTGATCTGGTTGTGTGGTTCCTGATCTGACACATATACAGGTGTATACCCACACAGGCACAGATCCAAAATCAGCTTGTTCTGTTCACCAGAGAATGGTGACAGGAGTGCAGGCCTGTATAGACTAAAGAAAAGATTGTTGCATTTACCTGGGTAGTGGGAGAAAATACAATCACAGAATGGTTTGCATTGGAAGAGACCTTAAAGATCATCTAGTTCTAGAGACACCTTGCATTAGATCAGGTTGCTCAGAGCCCCACCCAGCCCAGCTTTGAACAATTCCATCCACATCTCCTTTTATACAAAATACATACTTTGG
Organism: Zosterops lateralis; assembly: GCF_965231275.1. Lineage (NCBI taxonomy): Eukaryota > Metazoa > Chordata > Aves > Passeriformes > Zosteropidae > Zosterops > Zosterops lateralis. The sequence goes on from NC_139761.1 coordinate 37,909,022, forward strand.
TCATTTTACAATAATTGGCTGTTTGTATATTCTCCACAGCTGAGATGCTAAGTGTCTCAGCTATTTCACTGGCCATTCACATTCATATTTAACAATTCAAATACCAAATACGGGATTAAAAAAAAAATACCAAGGGTTGATGTGATCTGTCTGTTAGTTTTGTCTTTGCAACAATCTTTCCCCTTCCCTAGCCAAGCCTGGAAATTAGGGTGCCCTCTGTTTTTAGTGCATGTAATATTTTAAGCTGAAAACTTTTTGTTTCATTGTGTATCATAATGACAAAAAGTAGTGCTGCAGTTCACTTTTAAACAGACAGGTTTTTTTGTCGAATAACAGAGCTGGGGTCATGATCTTGGCTGTAGGCATTTAAATCAGACAGTTCATGCTTCAAGTCACGCATGGCTGGTGCTGTGTTTCAGACTTTCTCTTTACCAGTACAGTGTCCTTCAGTGTCTTGGACACACAGGTAACCTTCAAAAGTATTCTGTCTGGGAACAAAAAATTAACCAAGAGAAACTTCAGGGCATTCTCTCAGAAAAGGTCAACGTTACTAGAATGTGGCAGTTGTTGAACTGTGTAAATGTCGTGGCTTTGTTCTAGCTAGAAAGAAACTGCAGGCAAGGCTGATAGAGTCTTGTGTAGACCCATCTTAAAAGGTAGTTACTACCCAATAATAGCAGCAGATTTAATGTGGGTTTTTTTTTAAAAGATGTATTGGCTGTTCTTGATCAAACATGGAACAACCTCAGGCTACTGTGACTTAAGCAGGAGCCAGGTCAGATTGTGCATTATGTTCTTTGTTCTTTCTGCCCCTTGCACATGTGTAGAAACAGATTCAAATACAGGCATCCAGTGCTGGGAAGCATCCACTGGTAAAAGCAGAGGTGAAAATGAGGGAACAGGCCAAGTTATCACAAAAATCTGATTTTGCTGGTGCTGGCCCTGGTGGTGTGGTGGTTAATAGGTGACTAACAGGAGAATTAAGAGCCTTTTGAAGAGAAGAGAATAACACAATGGCTGTGATCTTTCATAATGGGCATGGATGTATTATACATAGTTATGTATGGCTTGTGCTTGCATATATAATAACTTTTCATGTCATAGATATAACTGCCTGTAGTAACTCCTCAAAGCCCTAATCTGGACTATGTAGTAAGCTTTTTTATGGCACAGGTTTCTCTCAGTTACTTTTTAATCTTAGTTTGGTCTTTTGCCCTTAAAAATTATGTTATTTCATTACAGATCAAATAACAGTCAGTGTTAAGTCTTGACTGTATGAAAAAGGTAGAACTGAAAATTCCCACCAGCAGTCCCAAAGGTACTGGCTAGAACATGAAAGAGTGGAAATAATTAACCAGGACTACCCACACTAGGATCCAAGGTACACAGAATTGCACTCATTGTTCTCTTGTCTTGGTATGAGCTGCCGTCCCTGCTTTCCTTGCACCAATAGTTCTTTAGGCTTGGAGATTCAATTACTCTGATTCCTCAGCCTGAATCCTACTTTTAATGGAAGGAAGCGACTGACATAGTCAGATTTCAGGTACCCTGCAGTGTACCTGATATTGTGGAATTAAGCTGTCTTGTCTAATGCTCTGTACTGCTGGAAAAATAACTGGGAGGTACTTCTGAGCAACTTCTCACAGATGCTTTTTGTGAAACACTTCCTGGAGACAGCTTCTCAGTGTTGTTAAAATGGGAACAGGCTGGGTACAAAAGTGAGACTCTGCATAAAAAATGCAGCAATGGAATTAAGAACTCTATGGAATCAGGCCTGCAGAATTTGAAAAGCATTATCCCTGGTTTTGGCCAGTGGCTGCAATAGTTCATTCCTTACAATAAGTAAACCAATATAATTAACACACCATTTAGAGTGTAGCAGTGTTCTGATGTTCACTGTTTTCCCCAGTGATGTTCTTATAATACTTTAAAAAATCACTGTTGAAGTAATTTGTAATAAAGTTTGATACTGCCATTTTACATTTGACTTTCTTGGGGGCAGGGGTTGTGTATCTGTTGGGCTCTAGCAGCCTAAAGAGCTGCACAGTGAGTAGGCAACTGGCTGTTGTTAGTGCTTACATCCCTAACCTTGCTTTCTGGGCATCCTACACTCTGAAACTCCTGCCTATTATAAAATATGGGTTGCATATCTGTGTACTACCAAAATGAAAACTGCAATTCTTCCTAAAGGTGTGTGCTGAAAAAAATACAGAGAATTTGACAGCTTGAGAGAGACTTTCCATAAGACAGGAGTACATGAGTCTGTGAGTTAAGGTTAAGCAAGTTAAACAAGTGAAGAACTCACTGCTGCCATCTGATTCCATAGATCAGTGCAAACAGGTTAAAAGGATGAAACCAGGAACAGAAACAAGCAAACACCATGCCATGCAGTTGGCTGCTGGAGGCTGTTTCCTGCTTTTCTTCTGGCTCTATGTGTTGTCAAAGATGAGTCATGCTGGCAAAATCAGTTTATAGGCGAAAGGTTTATGACAACTTACCTATTCTTTCATTATGTTTTCCTTATCTTACAACATTAATTTAGTTTCTGGATAAAAGGTAAAACTGTAAGTATCTGGGAAAGTATCACTGTATGTTTACTCTCTTCTGAGAGTACTGGGCTAGAAGGAGCCATAGACAAATAGAACATAAAACACATGTAAGTAATTCTTAAAACCTAATCTACCCTTTTACATAATAGCTTTAAGGAGTCAGATTGCTAGCTCTGCAACTGCAGTCAGAATGGTGATTAATTTGCTTGTAGCATACATCTAACATGAACTGTCAAACCTCCACATTCTTTGCCTTGGATTTATGGACATTGGTCATGGCACCTTCCATCACATGTTGCTGATGCTCTGCAACTGTTCTGCAGTTTTCAGTGACAACTCATGGGTTCCTTCTACACCACGTCTGCACATTACAGGTGAAGATACTTTCCAGTGGGATGCCATCATGAAGTGCAGACAGCAGGTGACTTCAGTGAGTGATTGAATGAGGCACCTTCTGAAGACTCAGTTGTGAGCTGTCCTTTGCCCATCTTGAGATGTTTCTGTGAAGTTCTTTTTTAAGAGCAAGGCAGTAAGCAGTGATTAAATTGATGTAGTTAAGGACATTTTGTAACACTACCTTGAGAGACAGGTGCAAGCATTACTTGGCATCCGTGCTTATGCTGGTATTTCCTAATAGCTCATTTGAAATTCAGGTTTCGAAGAACCACAAAGATTGTACAATACAGGCTATATATAACTTGGTGGGAAAATGTTCTGGATATCTTAATATTTTTTACTAATTTTGAAACCTAGTTTCAACAGAGCAAGTTGCTTAAAATGAATCCTGAGTCATATGGGGAAAAGGGGAACTTGTATTGACAGCACTATTAGAATGAAATGTGTAGTTCAGCAGCCAAATTATCATTCTCTATTTTCCTTGGTTTTGTTAATCTTTCAGATGGGAACAAGCACGAGAAAACTTGATGGGTTAAGAACTTCTAAGATTTGGGGAACATAAGCTTGATAAAATAGACTATTTCCTATGGAAGGGACCTACAACAAGCATGTAATCCAACTGCCTGACCAGTTCATGGCCAGGCAAGTTAAAGCCTGGCATTAAAGACATTGTCCAAATGCCTCTTAAATACTGTCAAGCTTGAGGCATCAACTACCTCTCTAGGAAGTTTGTTCCAATGTTTGACCACCCTCTCAGCCAAGAAATGCTTCCTAATATCCAAACTAAACTTTCCCTGGTGCAGCTTTGAACCATTCCTATGTGTCCTGTCATCACTGGATACCAGGGAGAAGAGTTCAGCACCTTCCTCTCCACTGACCAGCTGGTAATGCTGTGTTTGATGCATCCCAAGATGCCAGGGCACAGTGCTGACTCCCACTGAGCCTGCTGGCAATCAGATCCCTGTCTGCAGGGACTCTCCCAATATATACTTGTGTCCCATGTTATTCCATCCTCGATGCAGAATCTGGCATTTCAACTTGGAACATTTCATCTCATTAGTTGTAGCCCAATGTTCCAATCTATGTAGATCCCTCTCCAAGGCCTCTTGTCCCTCAAGAGTCAGCAATACCTCCCAAGTTTGGTACCATCAGCAAGCTTTCTAATGGTGCATTCAACTCCTTCATCCGTATTGTTGATAAATATACTGAACAGAACAGGCTCTGGAATTGAACCACAAGGAATACCAATGGTATCCCTCAACTGGTGCCAGTTGCCAGCTAGATGGATGTAGCTCCATTCACTAGAACCCTTTGAGCTCTGTCCTTCAGCCAGTTTTTCATCCAAAGCACCATAAACCAGCTTATCCCACAGATGGGCAACTCTTCTAGAAGGATGCTCTGAGGGACAATATCAAAAAACTTACTAAGATCCGGAAAGAATGTGACCAGCAGGACCAGGCCATTGATTGTCCCCCTGTACTCAGCACTGGTGATTTCATGCTTCAAACCCTGCATTCAGTTTTGGGGCCCTCACTACAAGAATAACACTGAGGTGCTGCAGCATGTCCAGAGAAAGGCAATGAAGCTGGTGAAGGGTCTGGAGCACTAGTCCTATGAGGAGCTGCTGAGAGGGCTGGGGTTGTTTAGTGTGAAGAAAAGGAAGCTCAGAGGGGACTTTATTGCCCTTTACAAGTACCTGAAAGGAGGTTGTAGTGAGGTGAGAATTGGTCTCTTTCCTCTGGTAACAAGCAACAGGACAGGAGGAAATGGCCTCAGGTTGTACTAGGGGAGGGTTAGATTGGATATGAGGAAAAGCTGCTGCACTGAAAGAGTGGTCAGGCATTGGAACAGGTTGTCTGGGAAAGTGGTGTAGTCTCCATCCCTAAAGGTAAAGATGTGTAGATGTGGCACTTAGGGACGTGGTTTAGTGGTGGACTTGGCACTGATGGCTTAGCAGTTGGACTTGATGATCTTTGAGGTTTTTTCCAAGCTAAAATTCTATGATTCTATGATTCTATCATTTTGCTGGGATTTTTAATCACATGATCTTACTTTTTTTTTACTGTGGACAGGTTGAGGTGGGGTGAGACAACTTCCAAAGAAGCTATTAAATAAGGATATTAGATACTTAATGAGACCGCTCTATATAGACAAGATTTTTTACTGAATAGGAACAATCTCTTTCTTAGAAGAGCATTTTTTCTCCCTTCATTCTAGTCTTTTAACTTCCTCAGTAAATACAAATGGGTTTATGCTGTCTGTTCATAGACTTAAAATCTTCTTCAAAGGCCTGGATTAAATGTTATTCGATATCGCTATAAAAGCTCTAAGTAAAATCTCTAATTCAAACAGTTTTATTTTTATGTAAGTTTTAGCATTCCAATAGTTTCTCTCAAAATTTCTGTTTTGAGAATTCGGTATGGCAAACCTACGCCAAATGACAACATGCCTTCCTTAGTACCAGACCAAATCATCCTATTGCCCTGAAGACCAAAGGTGGAAAATGACCATGTAATGTGCATGCAATAAGTATACCAGTGTAAACCACTCTGTAGTGCAGTTTTGCCTGGGGTATCATAGTCATGCTATTTAACTGGAGTTTATTTTCATGTTCTTCTGGTTTCAGTTGTGATTGCTGATGGTGTTACTATCCCTAGCTGCTTCCACAGCTCCCTGCATGGGAGGTGCTTCTTTTGCCTTTAGGTCTTTTATCTCAGCTCTTAGGAATCCAACCTAGTTTCAGAGATAGGTGAGAGAGAATCTAGCATTAAATGCTGGAATAAGTAGGTGTGTGTTGGGTTTTGGTTTGTGTTTTTGTTGGTTGGTTTTTCTGCTGGTGTTGTTGTTGTTGTTGTTGTTTTTTAGGAGGCAATCCCTCCTTCTAAACTTTTGCTTCTCTAACTAGCACAGTCTTGGACACAGATGGCCTTAGATACTGAAAGCATTCAATTACACTGAAAATAAAGATCAACATCAGGAAATAGGTTGTAAACTTCAGAAGTCTGTGATTAAAAGTTTTCTTAAGTTTTTCTCAACTTAAATAACTGTCTTAGGACAGAGTACATTTTTTTTTCTTGGTAACCTGTACAGTGCTGTGGTTTTTGGATTCAGTATGAGAATAGTGTTGACAACACACTGATGGTTCGATTGTTACTCAGTAGTGCTTTCCCTAAGCTGAGGGCTTTTCAATTTTCCATGCTCTGCCATGAGGAGCTGCACAAAAAGGTGGGAGTATGGCCGGACAGATGATCCAAACTGGCCAAAGGGATATTCCATACCATAGAATGCCACGCTCAGCATTTAAACCAGAGGAGTTACCTGGAAGGGAGTTGACTGCTGCTCAATGATAGCACATTGTGCATCACTTTTTCTCTTGGAATTTATTTTTCTCTCTCCCTCCTCTCATCCTTACTTTATTATTAGCTCCCCCCCCCCAATTATTAAACTATTCTTATCTCAACCCACAAGGCTTACCTTTTCTTTCCAGTTCTCCTCCCTACCATGATGGGAGTTGAGGGGAGTGACCATACAGCTGCATGGTATTTAATTTGTGGCTGGGATTAAACCACAACAATAACTGGTTTCATCTGCACTGGGATCACACAGGAGAATATCCTGAATATATGGTTCTTGAGACCCTTCCTAGCTTCTCTGCTCAAAGCATTTGTTCTGAAAGCTATGTACCTTCTGCTGCTCCACTCATCTCTAATGGATAACTTGATGTCTGACCTAACAGCTTATTTAAATGTTTATTGCACTGGGTCTGGAGATCACTCCATGGGCACAAAGGTAGTTATGCCTTTGATTATTTCTCTGGTTAGTGATTGGATCTAAGGCTCTAATGGAAAACTCTTGGAGGACCCAGTTACAGAAGCTTCCTTTTCTGCAGCTGTACACCCTGCTTTATGATACACACTTTGTTTCCTATGTGCAGCAGCAGAAGTGCTGGTGTCTGTATCTACCTAGCTCCATTTCCTGTTACTTCAGGAGCAAAACTCACCCCACGTTTAGGTAGTGGATAGTCAGTTGCATCTCTTAAGGCATGACCACAGTCACCTGCACCTTCTGTTCACTCTCCTCAGAGACTGACAACCACTGGGCTCAACAGAGGCTGTTCAGGATATGAACAGCAACAGGCAGGTGTAAAGTGCTGGTGCCTGGAGGTGGCAGAGTTGCTTTGTTTTGATAAGAGTACTTGGTCCCCATATCTTGTTCTATTTTTCTCCTTATCCATCAGCTTTACCACTGAGCTGGTTTGCTACACTGTCTGTTTCTGAGTAATGTTTGTTGACCAAAGATTTTTATTTCTATAAAAGCATGACTGAGTTACCTGGTCATTCTCATTTATTCTCACAATTGTTATCTTGAAACAAAAGTGAATAATAAAGTAACATTTTTCGCCCTTGGTTAGTAGTAGTAGTGTATGCTCAGGTACCTTGGAGTGGGCAGATGGTGCACCCTTCTGTAATTGCATGTTAATTTTTAAAGCAGAAAGTGGAGGAAATGAGATTTTTAGTGAAAGAGCTTCACTTATTGCACTACTGGAAAGAACAGGTCCATGCAAACCAAACAAGCAGTGGTATTGGTTGTGGTCTTTTTCTGTCTGCTTAATGAAATAATCTTGTGAGGGCTTGCACTAACTGTGTAAGATATTGTTGGTATTAAATTTGGGTGAAAAATGCATGGTCAAACATCTTCATTCATCAGAAAGAGACCAAACTAACATGATTAAATCCTTTTAGTGCCTCATTTTTGCAGTTGTAAATGTCTTGAAGTATTTATTAGGAAAAGAGAATGCAGCTCTATCTTCATGAAAAAAAAAGTATTTTTCTTTGCCCTAGTTTAACAAAGCACTGAAGCACAGACTTGAATCCTTTGGGAATTACTTAAGGGCTCAGAGCCGTAAATCCCATTATTGAGGATTTAGGAGTAGATTAGATAACCACAAGAGGTCATAGTTGCTTCACAGATATAAGAGAGGAGGTCATATTTGAAAATCTTTTCTCTTTAGAGGAAAGCTGCCAAAAAAAGAAGGTTGTTCCTCGTTCATAGAAAAAAGCTGAGCTTGACATGTGTATTTCCAATGTGAAATGCATGCGACAATAGGCATGACACACAAGAAAAGAACAGTTTGTTAAAGAGAAAAGAGTACAAATTCTGCTTTGTATTGGGCTACTTGTAGAATTTTTAAAGTGGTTCTCAGCTCGTTGAAGACAATCCTTTTCTAAATCCATCTATTCTATAAGATTAGCCAAAGAATTAATTCAAATTGTATTTTGAAGATTGATTTGATATCTGATCTGGTTGTCATACCTCCTGCATTCTAAAGCAGTTGCCTTCTGAAGCAACTGCTTTATAAATCTAGTATGGGTAGTAAAAGTAGCCATTTTCACTGTTAATAATTTTCTGTTGTTTCTATATCTTATGAGTAGATCACATGGATAAAAATTTCTTCTACTTTATTTCAAATCTGCTTGCAATACATATTTAAACTCCAAATGTGGAGTGGCAAAATGCCAGAATCACTTTCTGACTAAACATACAGCTCCTACTAGGGTCAAATCATCCTTCTGGTCTTCAACATATTCAGTTCAGACTTATGCATGATTGCAGGTACCTGTGTCTAATTTAGTAGCAACAGTGAAGTATTGCCAGCGGTTCACAGCAGCCAAAAGAGATAATGCAATATTCTTGTTGATGTAGTACTGGCAGAAGAGGATGAAAAAGAAAATACAGGAAAAAAATTAAAAGGAAGGAAATAAAAAGGAAGGCATCTCATTGATCCTGATGTATTTTGAAAGATTACCATGCAAGGGGAGGACACTCCCTGACTTTTTATCCACAAACCAGAGGCAAAGCAGTGACCTCTGATCCTCAGTGCTTCATTATCGTAACTCTCAGCTTCCCTCTTCCGTGTCTTTCAGAAACTGATAATCTTCCTCACTGCTGAGGGGGAGGAGTGAACACAAACTTCCCACCCTGAAAGTCTTGGAAGTTCCTGCATTTTCAGTGCAACTCTCTGCCAGCAGTAATTGTTCTTCTTGTGGATGCAGACATCGAGGAAAATGTGTTTCTGTTTCTCTGCAGCTCTGTCACTAGAAAAGAGCTCATAAAGGAGCTACATGTGCTATATTTTTAACCCTCCCTGTGAATTGTTAGGTGCATGGAAATGCAGACATGTTCCAGTGTTTAGGACTTAAATTCAAAGAAGCAGATGCCTGGGAACCCATCAGTGTACAGCAGCAAATATTTTGCTAGAAGTGCAGAGTCCTCTTGTTTAAGAGGTGCCAGTGCACATGCAGAGCTCTGGTGGCACAGAGCCGTGTACCACACCCATGTGCAGCACAGTTGATACCCCCAGTGCACTCCTGGTAAAGCTGCAGTAGATAAGATGCTGTGCTGTATGTGACAGCAAGATTGTTGTGTTCCATTGGCTAATTACAGAGGGAGATTGTCCCCGGTTCTGACAAAACTATAGTATATTTTTTCATATGTATTGATTTGATTTCTTTTCTGTTTCTTTTTCCTTATTAGCCACTTACACAGAGCTGCCAGAGGAGCTATGTCAGCTGGCAGACATGCAGAAACTGAGAAGGGAGAAAGCAATAGAAGACTACTGAATGAATGAGGATGGTCTTTTGATCAAATCAGCCATGGAATTTAATAGAGAGAAAAAATCCACAGAAGGATAGAAACTACAGAGATGATGAAGATTGGTTTCCCACAAAAAAAAAAAAAAAAAAGCAGGGTCTCAAACCACATCCTTCAACAATCAAGGATATACTTTATCAAAGCAGAACTTGAAAATCAAATTCGTGTGGTAAAATCTGTGGAAAAAGGGGCTATTTGCCTTGCAGAGGTGTCAAATAAAAGCTCCTGACTTTACAATGACAAGTAATTCAACATTCCATTGTTGAATGGAAATAATGATGGTATGTCTTTTGGAGAAAATTCCTGCTGTGTCTGACTGTTCTTCTCTACGTCTATTTTTGATTTCCATTTATTCCAAAAGCTATTTTTGATTTTGAAAGAGTGGCTTTTATTTTTCTTGCATCCTTAAACTGTAGTAGTTCTTTTGTTACCTGTTGCAGGTATGTAAAATTCTCATTAGAGCAGCTTCCTGCTGGAAGTTGCAGACCGACACCACCATTGTTTGCCAGCGCTGCCACATCCAGCTCACGTGGGTAAGGCTGTAACACCACTATGCTGTGTAAAAAACAGTTTAGAACATGTAGGGCAGTCCTTCCCAAGCAAAATAAGGTATTGAGGCAAAACTACTGCTCTACCACAGGACAAAATTAATGTAGGCTGTGCCACAGCCTTGGAACAAGTTTTCTGACATATCAGTGAACACTGATGAATGTAGAATGGAGAAGAATGGAAAAGGTTAAAGGCCGCTGTGCCAACCAGACTACAGTCCAGGAACAATCTGGGCATCTGGCTGCAAAGGTGGGAATAATAATGACACCAGCTTGGAAGAGATAGGACATCTGCATCTGAGTACATGCCACTACCTGTTTGAGTTGGTTTTCTTTGGATGTAAATTGGTGTGACTGTGTTTAAGATGGATCTGAACATTTAAAAAATTATTTTAGGGGTAACATGTTGGTTTTCTGGTGTGTTGGGGTTTTTTACCTCTCCCCACAAAGTACTAGATCAGCAGTATTTAAATAGGTCTTTATTTGAAACTGGAAGTCAGACTTGCTCGCTTTGCAGTGACAAAAACTGCCAAGGTTTTCTCCTTGCCATTTCACTGAAGGAAGATTTTTCCAAATAGTAACGGGTGTTATCATGGATCAGTGGGGTACAATGTGGAACATGTACGTCTTAACTTCTGTTAAGAGACATCCTGAGCACTTCAGTTATATTTCCACAACAAAAATCATCTGGGTCCATCCAGTCCTGTTACTAGACAGAAAATGGTGACGCATCAGGTAAGGGAAGGAGGGGGGGAAGAGGATCTGAGAGATGAAGGCATCAAGGCTGGGATATAGAAGAATGGTATGGAATGTCTGTACAGGATACAAAGTAATTGCTGGGGCTACCCCTCTTGGTAAGAGACTGAGGTGCTTTCTCAGCCTCTTTCAAGGACTAAATCTCTGACTGGAACGGCCTTATCATGGAATAAGGATTTCCAGAGAGCGACTTCACAGTCTAATTGCATCTGTGCCACTGTAATGATGCAAGCAGCAAAACTTCCTTGAGTAAATATAAGTACTGCTTTCCCTTTGGTTCTCTTTTGGGAATGGCATAAAGAAAAGAAATATATTGGAATGGAGTCATCACTCTTTGATGCACAAGACTGAAAATTACTTTCTTAAGAAAAAAGGGTGGTTTTTTTAATGGTCCATCAGCCATAGTGATGCTGCTCAGTGCCAGCTCTGTTTGTCTGAGCATGGTACTGACATGGAACCAAATCATGCACGCTGCCTAAACAACACAATTCCCAGCTGTACTCAGGGATACAGTTAGCATCACTAAGGACAACTCTAGTGAAGTTTTACTGGAGCAGTAGCAATGGTCTTATTTTTATATCCTAGCAACCGTGTGTGGTGGTTTAAGCTCATCTGGCAACTAAGCACCATGAAGCTGCTCCCTCCTGCCCTGACCCAGTGGAATGGGGCAGAGAATCAAAAGTAAAACTTGTAGTTTAAGGTAAGAGCAGTTAAGTAATTGAAAACAAAGTAAAATATAGTAATAAATAATAAGAATGATAAAAAGGGAAAGAAAAACAAGTGATGCACAATACAGTTGCTTGCCACACACTGACCAAGGCCAGGTTCCCTTTCTGAATCCAGATGGGCCTCATTTCCAAGTAGCTGCGCTCAGTTACACTGGCTGTGATGTCTCCTATAGTGTGTACTATCCCTCTGTCAGTTCAGGTCAGCTCTCCTGGCTGTGCACCCTCCCAAGACCTTTTTTCCTTCTCAGTGGCACAGGATGGGACACAACAAAGGATAAACCCGCCTTAGCAAAACTCAAAACATGTTTTTTATTCTGAATGCAAAACTCAGTACTGTGCCAGCTGCTGAGGAATTAACTCCATCCCAGCCAAAACCAGGACACTGGTACCTACTGAGCGCTGCAGTAACACAGCTTAATAATGAAATACAGATTTTCATCACTATGCTGTTGGTGATCTGTACCAATCATCTATTTAAGGATTTGCTCTGAGTGTACTAGTGGGGTTCGGGAGGCAGCGGTGCTGAACAGCCGATGCCCACACCGCGTTTACAGTGCAAAGCATCTTCGCAATTAACCTTCAGGCCTATTTCGTCCAGAGCTCCTCTGCTGCAACTCTCAGTGCATGACAAAGCGAAAGCGGCAGAAGGCTCGTAGCTTCACCGAGTGCCCCCACGTGTTAACCCTGACGGCGCCCCGGTCCCAGCGTCGCCGGCCCCTCATCGCTCCCGTCAGCTGAGGGGGCTGCCGGGCCAGCATAAGCGGCCCGGCTGCCGTGGGCGGCCCCTGCGACCCCCCGAGGCGCAGGGCAGGGTCTCCCCGGCCGCCCCGGGCCCGGCGGTGACAGCGAGCGGCCCCCGAGCCCACCCCGCGCCCCCCGCCGCGCCTCAAGGGCGACCGCCCATCACTTCCGGGACGCGCCCGCCTCCCCGCGCCAGCATCGCGAGACCCCGCCCCGCCTCGCGCGAGACTCGCTGGCTCACCCGGCCGCCCGGCCGAGTCCCTTCGGCAATTTCCGTCACCGCCAGACCCTACCAATCGGCCGCCGGAGTGCATCGATGAGCGAGGGCCCCCCGCGGGGTCCCTACGGGGCCGAGCCCCGCGGTGCGGACGTGGGGTTCGTGCGGCGGCCGCGGCGGCGCGGGCGGGGCGGCAGAGCCCAGGCGCGGGGCCGGGGCGGCGGGCAGGCGTGCGGAGTTCGATTGATCAGGCCTGGGCATGGCGCCTCTCCTCCCCCCCGCCATGGCTCCCCGTGTCCCTGCTCCTCTCCTCTCAGTGAGCGAAAGTGGCCGCCGCCGCCGTCCCAGCGCCCGCAGCCGCCGCCTCCTCCTCAGCACCAGCGCGGGCGCCATCTTGGCGAGGCAGGAGCCGGGAGCGCCCCGCGGCAGGAGACAGGCAACGCCAGCCCCGGCAACGCGGGGCGAGAGGCCGGGTGGAGCAAGCGGGGGAGCGAGCCCGGGAGACACCCCCAGCCCCCCGCCACCGCCGCCGCCGCGTCGCCGCCGGGCCCGCCACCCAGGTAAGGCACCGCGGCCACCGCGCAAGGGCAGGCCGGGCCGGGGCTACTGGAGGCGGCAGCGGGGGCGCCGGCGGGGCAGGCCGCGGCTTCACCCCCGCGCCGACCGGCGGCCGCAGCAGCCGGGCCTCTTCTTAAAGAGACAGGCCCCTTCCCCGCCCTGCCCGCCGGATGCGCCCCGCGATACCGGCGGCCGTGGATCCGCCGTTCCCCCCCCCAACCCCGGTCCCGATCAGCGGCCGGGCCCCGCGGGGCTCCGGGGGGGGCGGGGGGGGCGGGCTGTGCGGGGGGGGCGGGGGCGCCGCGCGCACCTGCGGGCGCACGTGCGGGCGGTGGCGCGTGCGCGGGGGGGGGCGCGGGCGGGGGGGGCGCGCGGCCGGGCCGGGCCGGGAGCGCCGCGTCACCGCCCGCGGGGGCGCGCCTGCGGGAACGCGCCCGTGTCCCCCCCACCCCCATGCCCGTCCGGTGCCGTCAGAGCGCGGCCTCCGCCCCGGGAGCCGCGGCGGGCGGGCCTCCGTGTGTGTGTGAGGCCGCGTGGCGCCGCGCTGCCCGCAGAGCCCCGCGGGGCCGGGGCCGGAATAGCCACCGGCACCTGCAGGAAGGGGAAGGGGCAGGGGCCGCCTGCCACACTCGTGGCGTTGTTGATGGAAAGTGTCTCCCCGGTGCCCGTGAAACGTAGTTCAGCGCCGCGGTCGCGCTGGTGAATGCGCACTTGTCTAAAGCCGCGCTGTAGAGTCTGGTCCTGTTTGGCTGCAAACAGGTAGCCCGGTGCAATTTCTCTGTGTGACTCAATACAATTTCTGATCGTGATTTAGCGTTATTCGTTCTCAACACCGTCGCCCGTCTTCTGTGGAAGATTTCCCTCTCCGCGGTGTTGCAGATAATAATAAATTCCTTTAGTTTATTTTCACCTTTGCGTGAAGAAAATGGTGCGAGTCAAGTTAGCTTTTTATAGTGAAATGTTTATAATTCAGATTTTAGTTTATTTTCTTACAGACAAATCTACCGCATGGATCTGTACAGCACATGGGATGTGCCTGTGTGTATGTGACCAACACATTTTTAAACTTACACAGATAATTTTTGTTGTCACTCCTTTAGCGTGTATGTATAAGAGTGTTGTAACACCCAGAGGTTGGTAAGATAGTGAGGGAAAAGTACAAGGAACAGAACTGTAGCTTGAACCTTTTTCCACTAAAGGATATTGCTTGTTTATCTCTCACATGTATATTGGTGAAGTTGCTGAAAGTGCTGCCTCCCGATTCTTGATGGTTCAAATTAGCAAGTTTTGTTCCATTTGAGTATAATGTAATAAGCTGTAAATTCTGTAATAATTATGCTCTTTGACAGGCTAAACTACATGCTAGAGGTTGGTTTAGATGGCAAGTCCTCTTAGAGCTTTTTTTGGACATAGTTCCCTTTCCGTGGTCTGGGGTGGAGGGAGTAAAAACCAAACAAAACTGAAAATATCCGTGCAGTTGTTATTTTGTGTGCACAGAATGGCAAAGTTTGAGGGTAACTGTTGGTGCTGATGTGTAGAGCAGGGAGTATAAATGCATTGTCAGAGGCCTCCCTAAATACTATTAAATGCTCTTTTGGGACAAGAATTACTCTAACTGAACAATTAAAGAGTTAGGTTTGTTTTTCTGCTGGTTTAAACTTGGAAGCAGAGCTCTGACATGCCAACTTTTGTGTTCAGTATATTTGAAGGTATTTTGCTCTTTGCTATGTATATGCTTCTGATATACTGTTGTGTAGTTTTACTTTTAAATAATAAATTAGGCCCTATCTGTAACTGGGTTTTTTTGGGAATTGGAAAATCCAGAGCCAGTGCTCCACTGGCTCTTCTCTGTATTTCAAAGTGATTAAAAGGTGGAACACAGATCACTGAAATGCTGTCTCATTCCTTGGAAAACAATGTGAAACCTTACCACAAAAGCAGAGGAGCCAAGTAAAGCATCTAGCTTACCTAGATTTCGTTACTCACAAAAACAATTAAAATGGCTTTTTAATTCCAAACTCAAATGGTGTGAACTCAGAGTTCAGTTGTATATACATGAATTTTACTTGTTCAGCTTGAGGTTAGTGGAGGGCTTTGGGTTCATATGAAATGAAATTTTTTGAAAAGCCTGTAGTGTCTTACATATCCCAATTATATTTAAAACACAGCCATTAAAACAAAACAAAACAAAACAAAACAAAAAAACCACATGGGAATTATGTTTTGCTTTAAAATGTGATCTGTAGCTCTGGGAAATTGTTGTTAGTGTAACTATATATTTACCAAAGGAAGTTAAAATGTGAGTGGGGAAAGGAGAGCGTGTAATTCTCCTTCAAGCAAAATAGTTCTTCAAGTTTTTTATACCACTACAATTTTCTCTATTGGAGATTATATGCATATAAAGAAGTCTGAAAAAAATATGGCTAGCTGCTATTACTGTGCCAGTCTATGTTTTCCACACAGACCTTGACTGAGTGAATCTTCTGTTTGGATATATATATGTATTTGTGTAAGATTTATTCTAGAGATATTACTACTGGAAAATCTCACAGCATTAACTATTCTGCTGCTCCAATGAGGCCTGTATGTCTCAATTCTAAATTTCTTCAAAAAAGAAAAGTATTTTAGGGGTTTGCATAAGTTTAGAGAATCTGTCTTAATAGGTTCGTGTCAAATTGCGAAGCACGAAAAACCCCAGAAAACTGCTGAAATTGCAAGGCAGCTAAGGTGGCATGGAAGTTTGTATTTTTGCCCAGTTTTTAATCCTGCTATGGATAAAACCTTCAATGCTATAAATAAATGAGGAGTACATACATACTTACTGTGATTTCAGGTTTTTGTCCACATGGATATTTTGTCAGTGCTTACAGTGATGGGATGGAGTAGAGGGAAGAAGCTACTTCTGTGGGCTGAGATACTTAAACAAGTATTGGTGCTCACCTGCCAGCGGGTCACACTTCATACCCATGCACTTAGTGTGTGGTTGGCAGGGCTGAATTACTTTTACCTCCCTGATTTGCCTTGCTGAGAGGAGGTCCTGTGCATTACCTGCAATCCAGTACCTTTTACTTGCATGGCAGCTTCTGTTTGTGTATGTGCCCTCTGCTAGGACTGGAGTTACCATTATTTACTGTGATGGTTGATGTTAGTCATAAAGAGCGGAAAAACTAATCCTCTGGGCCTTATCTGAGGTGTAGAGGTGGCAGCAGCTGAAGGGAAGAAACACAAGAAACTCATGGATGAAAAAGAACTGCTTCAAACAGCTCTGCAAAGCAAACCCCATCCAGCTTGCAGCCAGGCACAAGAGCCAGATTTCGCACTTAGCACTTAAGAAATTCCTTTTTGAGACCAGTAAGAAAAGTATGCTGGACTTACATTCAGAAATATGCTGTGGATATTTGTTTAAATTGAGAGAATCTACTTTTGAAGTTAAGCTGCTTCAGGAGACCGCGGTCTTGTGGTTTAGTTGGTGCAGGTCAGTGGGCATAAAATGTAGAAACCTTGTTATAAAACCTAACTGCTCTCAGAAGATGTCCTTGGAGGATTCTTCTCCAGTGTGGGGAGTTTACTTACTGACTGGATGCTATAAATGGGCAGACTTGAAAAACCAAGAGTGAGGGAAGAAATCCCACACCTACATTAACATTAAACTAAGCAATGTGATTTAAAACAGGATAAGGAAGGCTCTTTCAGAACTGAACTTAGATATTAAAAAAATACAATTATTATGAAAATTATTTGCATGAAGTTGCTACATTCCTGCTGATATTTTACCTGTACTTTTAATAATTTAGTGGTCCATATGATACAATTAAATGGCTTAAGTGTGAACTTCTGATTGAGACTGCTAGAAGATTTAAAGTGCTAGCCTGGTAATGCAGAAGCTATTTATTTCCAAATGCTGGTTTTCTAAACTGTTAGAACTCTAGAGAAGAGGAAGAGAGAAAGAAAATAGCTGTTAAATTTGGTACTGAAACTTAACATTTAATTGGTATATATCAGTAGGAAAGTCATGATGGCACCAGGATTTCTCTGCAGCTTCTGCTCATTTTCCCTGTAACATATGAGTATTTACCTAAATGTTACCATCAGAAATGAAATGTCATAGAAAATCTGTATTTTTCCCTTTAACTGAGTAGTCAAAAGGATAGATTTGTTTCAAAAATGTCAAAGAAAGATGGAATGAGTGTCATCACCATGTAAATGCACTGAAGCAGTATGTTGGTGATGTTAAGAGTTACATACAGTAGTGGATCTGGCTGTGTGCCTCTCGTTGTTTGTTCCTATCTTCTCTCAGTTCAGTGTTTGATCAGTTCTTGCCATTAGAAATCTTTGTTAAAACTTAGAGTGCAATTGAAAGAATGGAGAATGAATTATCTGTCACTTAGCCTCTGTATTATTACTTTGATCAGCAGAGAAGCGCTCTGTGACTGTCAGCATATAAATAAATGAAAGGCTGAGTTAAATGTCTGAGTTATTCACTGTTCAGTATACTTGTGTAACACTTACTCTATTTCTTTTGGGCATTGTAAATATGTTTTAAGGGTATTGTTAAGCTCTCCCATGCTTATTTGTTTATTTGGTAGGCAGGATGCAGACTAGGAACTGTTTTGAGGACAAGAGTAATTATTCTTGTGTGTACAGGAGCCTTGTGGAGCAATTAAAATAGGAAGACAAGCAAAAGCATGTCTTTTTATATGGGTGAAATGCAGAGTAGTTATACTATGCCTGGTCAAGGAGGACTTTAATAAATGTGGAAATGCAAGGTTCAGTTTTGGGAATGTGGTTTTCTGCAAAGAGCAGACAGGTGAAAGATGCCATGTTCTGAGTTAGCTGTGTTAATACAATACATGCCCTTGTTGATGGATACGATTTTAAATTGAATGAGAAAAGGAATCACTATACTTTTTTTGCTATGATAATAGGGAGGGATTTTTGCTCTTGTAAGAGATGCAATTTTTATTGGTGCTCACAAGGAAAGGAAAACCCCTTTCACCTTCAAAGTGTTCTTTTCTACCACTTCATGAGTGATCTCTTCCATTAGAAGCACAAGTTTCATGTTTCCTCTCATTTTTTAACCCTTTTACTTAATTTCTTCAGAGAAAGGGTTGCCAGGCATTGGAACAGGCTGCCCAGGCAAGAGGTTGAGTCACTGTCCCTGGAGATATTTAAAAGGTGTGTGGATGTGGTACTTGGAGTTTTGTGGTGGACTTGGCAGTGATGGATTGGAAGCTTGACTTGATGATCCTAGAGGTCTTTCCCAGCCTAAAGGTTTTGTGGTTCATAGCCCTCTCTCTTGGAAGACAGTTCTTGATTTTAGCTTTTTTGTTTGGTTGGTTTCAAATGCCTGTTAAGCACTATGACATATGTAGATGAAAGTTGCTTGGAAAATGTGCATCTTACTGCCCTTTTCATAGGGAAAGCTTTCAGGTGGTGCCAAGTTCTGCTGGAAAAGGGTATTTGGTGACAGAGGTCAGTCATTTAATTGCTGTCAGATATGCAAAGACCTAATATGTAGAAATCTTCAGTATAAAAATGTTTTTTATCACAGAGCTGTTACTTTGCCTGACAAATTCTGGTGTGTTATTGGTTATTCTCTGTGGTAAGGTTGTTAACTCAAGACCTGATATTTATTTAAAAATAATACAATTTGCTCTTGTTCATGCACAGCCATTAGTCTCAAGACGAGAATCACTTACGATAGTTTATTGTAACTTTGAAGTTCTGAAACTGTTCTGTAATCTTGGAGGATAAAAGACTTAGAGAAGGTTAAATGCTGGGTTTTGGATTTGTATATGCAAAGACAGAACAACGTGAAGATTGGATACTCAATCTGCATGTTCACTTACATAAGCATAAAACAATTAAGTCGCTGATTTAACAATTGAACAAATATATAATGTCTTTCAGTAAATTAATGTGAAGTTGCTTCAGGTTCTGTAGTATTTTTAAGAAGTGATAGAAACCAGAAGAATCCTTCAGAAGAACAATTAATCTAAGTCTGACTGGTTTTAATTTGAGCAACCTGTTCTAGTGAGAGGTGTCCCTGCCTGTGGCAGGGGTTGGAACTAGATGTTCTCTGAGGGCCTTTCCAGCCTAAACCATTCTATGATTTATGTCCTGCACCAGAAGCAAAAGCTTTTTATTTATTTATTTGTTATTTGTAGATATTTAATATCCTTCACTTATACAGTAACAACTCTGGCTTTGGAAATCATGTACCTTTCTCACTATTGTAACAGTAATGGCATCTTTTATAGTCAAAGAAAAGTCAAATTTGAGTTGAGACAGCTATTACTGTAACAGTTGTCATGATGTCCTTTGTAGTTGAAGGAAGAGAAAACTGCAGTTGACAGAGCAATAAAATGTTTTGATACCTTGGTTTCTAGAGTATGTAGTGTGCAAATATTGCAGGGGTCTGTGTTTGGCTTTATTAAGAATCTTAAATCCAGAAAACAAAACAAAATCAAGTGGACAATTTTTACTAGTTGAAAAACATAATGCTAGAATACATTCTAAATTTGTAAATATTAAAAAGTATGTTGCAAATTGTTTTTATGTGGTTTTTTTTCTTTAATAAAGTAACAGTTGCACTTTAGAATGGAAGGGGTTTTGGTCAAGTATTTGTAGCTTGTTTGCCAACAGGTAACAGCTGTATTTTCAGTGCTGAAAGAGTAGCATTGCTTTAAGGTAAGGGGGAAATATTACAAGTATTCAGTAGACTACAGCTGTGAACTGAATGGTTAAAAACAACAGAGGAACAATATTTTTAGCAGTTCTTCCTTTTTGGAGTTAATTATTATATATATATATATGCCCTCTGTTCAGGGTTAAACATGTTATCTTTAATAATGGTGAAAGCTTTACATGCTTGAGGACTGTCTTCATAATACTTTGACTTTCTGTGTCACCTCTTGGATTATCATACTAAGTTAAAACAATGCTTGTTCCTATCAAACAGCAACCACAAAGTCATAAACCAGAAAACTAAGAATCTAGTTTTCTAGAGTGTGGTAGTACTGTGGTGGAAAGTTGAATGGCAATTTCTGTTTGTTTGCTATACCTATTAACTGCAACCCAAGTTTTTGCCCAGAATTGCGTTGGTAGATCTGTCTGCTGGCAAGGTTTGCTCCTTTAAGAGGAGTTGTGGTGCTGATGGCCGTTGTTTCCTTTTACAGCTGTGTGTTCAGAGGCACCTGTGCATGAGGAGAAGTTTGTTCTATGGCCTCGGAGCTGGGTGCCAAGGAGGATGGCAGCTGCTCAGAGCTGGCAAAACCCCTCTATCTGCAATACCTGGAAAAAGCTCTGCAACTGGATCAGTTCTTACGACAGACGTCTGCCATCTTTAACAGGAGTATATCCAGGTACCAAAAGCTTTTTTACTTTCCCTTGGGAGTGCCAAGGGATTCAATATTTTTATTATATTGTTCCCAGAGAACACCATATTAGGAATTTATCAGTTCATTAGAAACTTTTCTGCTTTAAAGGAGGAGCAGTCACTTGGATTGTTCAGCCTAGAGAAGAGGAAATCTAAAAAATACTATTAAATTTAATTACAAATTAGCTTTTAGTTCTGAAACAAAGCCTTTATGATTTCTTCTCTCTGATGACCACTAACAGGACCTGAGGGAATGGCATGAAGTTTTGTCAGGGGAGATGTAAGTGTAATGTTAGGGAGAGATTTTCTATCCAGAGGGTGGTTGGCCACTGGAACAGGTTCCCCAGTGAAGTGGTCACAGCACCAGCCTGATAGAGTTCAAGAAACATTTGGACAATACTCTCAGGCACATGGTGTCATTCCTGGAGACTCTCCTGTGCAGGGCCAGCAATTGGACTTAAAGATTTTTGTGACTCCCTTCCAACTTGGGATATTCTGTGATTGTGTGGAAGATTTTGGGCTGTGCTTCTCTCAGTTCATAGTGATAGTACAGTGTGTTACCACCTCATGTACGAATTAGTACAATGTTTTAAAGCTCTTTTTGGTAGCTGAGTGGCCAAAGCTTTCTTTGTCTGCAAAAAGTAGGATGATGAAGCCCTGAGTAGATTTTCAGGGACAATTACAGCCTTTAGTCATAAAGGAAATGGAAAGACTGTTGTCAGGTGCAGAATTTGTGTAAGTTGTAGCAATGAGGCATCATCAATGTGTGTTTCTGTCCCAAAACAATTACATATTTAATCTCATCAGTGTTTTGGAATTGTGGAGTTATGGAACTGGTAACTGAATGGACAACAGATAACAGATATGTTTACAAGCATGTAATAAGACCCACAAAAGGATTAGAAAAGGTTTATCTACATTTCTCACACATCCCATATATTGTGCTTCAGTTTGACTTGCATAGTTCATGCTTCTAAAACCAGATACCTAGTTCAGGACTGGAGATGCAGGTTGATAGCGTAGCCAGGCTGGTCTGATGATTAACTGTTGCTAAGGGGTTCATGGGAGATTATCAACAGCAATATTTCTAATGTGTCAAATTACATCTGAAGCTATCTCAGTTCTTAAGCCTTTAGACAAATAGGCAATGTTCTCATTTGAATATTTTCCTGTCATTGTCATTGTATTATGGATCTTCTTGCAGTGATGAAAGTGAAGATGGATTGGATGACAATCCTTTGCTGCCTCAGTCTGGGGATCCCATGATGCAAGTTAAGGAAGAGCCTCCAAACTCCTTGCTTGGAGAGTCTTCTGGAGCAGGGAATTCTGGGATGCTGAACACACATTCCCTGAATGGAGTACTCCAGCCAGGTGGGCATGTAGTAGGTTGAATGTCTGCTTTCTTTGGGTTAGTCTGGAAAAGCATAATTTCTTAAGAACTTTTTTTTTTCTTTCTCTAAACAGAACCAAAATCTGAAAAAGGGAGCTTGTATAATTTTTCCAAACTGAAGAAAAGCAGAAAGTGGCTGAAGGTAAGAATATTGGAAAGAAATGCAACTATTGTGGAATCTGAGAGTAGAGTTACCCACCTAGCCATTCTCAGTCATTTACCAGCAGTCCTGGCTAACCAAGGAGGTCTAAGTTGACTGAAAGTTTGCCAAGTTGACAGCCATTTACAAGAAAAGCTGGTAAGAGGACATAGAGAACTACAGAACTGTCAGCCTGTCCTTGTTACTCTCTGAAAGGTTGTGGACATCATCTTGAGTATCATCACACAGCATGTGCAGTATAACCAGGGGATCAGGCCCAGCCAGCATGAGCTTATGAAAGTTGGGTTCTGCTTGACTAACCTGATCATATTCTGTGACAAGGTGACCTGCCTAATGGATGAAAGGAAGGCTGTGGATGTCTGTCTAGACTTCAGTAAAGCCTTTGACACCATCTCCCGCAGCATTTTCCTTGATGAGATGGCTGCTCATGTTTGGATGGGTGCATGGTTTACCAGGTGAAAAACTGTCTGGATGGTCAGGCCCAGCCAGTGGTGGTGCCTGGAGTTACATCCAGCTGGTGGCTGGTCACCAGTGGTGATCCCCAAGGCTCAGTATCAGGCCTGGTCCTGTTTATTTTCTTTATCAGTGATCTGAGTGAAGGGATCAAATGCACCCTCAGTCACTTGCAGACAAGTTGTGTGGGAGTGTTGATCTGCTGGAGGGTAGGAAGGTGCTGCAGAATGATCTGGACAGGCTGGATCATGGGCCAAGGCCTATTACACGAGGTTCAACCAAGTCAGTGTGCTGCCCTTGGGTCACAACAACCCCATGCAGTGCTGCAGGCTGGAGGAAGAGTGGCTGTAAAGCTGCCCAGCAGAAAAGGACCTGGGGGTGCTTTTTGACAGCAGCTGAACATGATCCAGCAGTGTCCAGGTGGCCACAAGAAGGCCAAAGGCATCCTGGCCTGTATCAGCAGTAGTTTGGCCAGCAGGACCTGGGCAGTGATTTTATACTTGCTGTCATGGTGAAAGCCATGCCTTGAACCCTGTGTCCAGTTTGGGCCTCTCGCTATGAGAAAGACACTGAGGTGCTGAAGCAGGTCCAGAGAAGGGCAACGGAGCTGGGGAAGGCTCTGGAGTGCAAGTCTTAGGGGGGGCAACTGAGGGAGCTGGGGGTAATAAGCCTGGAGAAAAGGAGGCTTGGAGGGAACTTTATTGCTCTCTACAGCTCCATGAAGGGAGATTGTAGTGAGGTGAGGATGAGTCTTTTCTCCCAAGTAACAAGCAACAGGGCAAGAGAAATGTCCTCAAGTTGTGCCAAGGGAGATTTCGATTGTGTATTAGTAGAATTTTCTTCCTTGGGAAGGATGGTGAGGCATTAGCACAGGCTTCCCACGGAAATGTTGGAATCACCATCCCTGGAGATGTCCAAAAGGCATGTGGATATGGTACATGGGAATGCAGTTTAGTGTTGGACTTAGCAATTATTTTACATTCAGAATCTGAATTAATTTTAGTACACTGTCCAAATTAAACTAATGTGTTTTAAAATGTATTACATGGAGATTTGTGACTCAAATGAAAATTTGTTTTTAAGTTAAACTCAGTATTAGGTCTCAGTGAGGATGGCAGAGGAAAGTGGAATGGTGGCTTTATGTCATCTTTGCATTTTCACTGTATTGTAGCCATCTCAAATTAGCAGAAACATGTTGCCAAGAGGTCGAACAAGAGTCAGACTTGCAAAAACTGATACAGGTAGAAGTGGTAGAATAGTGGAACAAACTCCAAATTGGGGTAGGGAAGCCCCTGGATACCACACATCACAAAATACCCCTGCTGTTATCCTGGCTTTTCCCACTGCTGCTTTTCTGAGACCATAAACAAAGTGGACTAAAATGATTTCAGTATCACAAACTAACAGAAAACTACTTCCCTCCAAATTAGAAAATATGTATTGAATTCACTGCTAGACAGGTCTGCTCCTCAGAAAACTATTTTCTATGAGTCATTTTAGATGGACACTTTGTAAGTAATAAGTATCATTGTTGGGCCAGACTCACACCCCTTTATTAGGTTAGGGCTTAAGAGTGCTTTGGGATTTGGGATTGTTAAATTAGTTCCTGTTTATTCTTGTTAGAGTATCCTTCTGAGTGATGATTCCAGTGACACAGAATCACCAAGTGATGAGGATGGAGAGGAGGAAGAAGAATTTTCTCTTTCAAGGGAGGAACTTCACGATATGCTGCGATTACACAAGTATAAAAAATTGCATCAAAGCAAATATAGCAAAGACAAAGAGGTAAAAAGTCAGAATTTTTGCATTTCCTTGATTTTCTTTCCTTTAATTGCATTATTTTAACTGCTCTTATGTTTTTATCAAAACTCATAATTCTGTGGACTTGGAAAATACACTCTTTGGTAGATAGTAACTCTAACATCACTTTTAGACAAGGGTTATTTAATCAATTCCATACATAAAATGAAAGATGCTGTGAATCTGTCAGTGATGCATGTAACTTAGTACTAGCCCATGTTATTATAAAGCTTCCACAGTGCTCTCTCCCAGTCACTAGAGCAAGTATTCGGTGTTAGAATGCAAGGTTTGGATGATATATATGCAATGTATATGAAAATGGGGATGCTGCGAGTTAAATTCTAATACAGGTAGTAGCTGCTGTTCAAGTGTAATTATATGATCACTGAAGTGATGAATAGTAACGTGATGTTTACAGTCTTGAAAGGGAGTGCCTAGTTTACTACCTTGTCATTTTCTGTCATGATTTGAGGTTTTACTTGACTCTTTTTCTTTCTTTTTACCTTTTTTTTGTTTGTTTTGGATTTTCTTTTGATATTCTTTCTTTCTCTTAGAAGAAGATAGTCTGCTGCTTTTTTGCATTTTTCTTAAGCCAAATTCTATGGATTCTAGTAATTTATTTTTTCAGATTATAAGGGCTTTTGCAGAAAGGTTCACTGCTGATTTGAGTTGCAACAGAAAGTCTTAGATAAAGGAGGTTATCCTGTTATCAGAGAATGTGTCTGAAGTTAAAACTTTTCTTCCTGTTTTATATTCTTTTTGAATTCCTCCAAAAGAGTGAAGAAATATTTTCCCACACAGGTCTTTGCTTGTCTCTACTTCTTTCCTTTGTTTACTTGAAGCTCTGAACCAATATTGTGTTAGCTTCTTGAAATATTGCATAGCTACACAAATATTCATACACCACATTTTTACACAGGTCATAATTTTGTTAGATTTTACACAAGTACTTATTTACCAGACTAGTAAGAAATAATACCCCGTGAAAGTAAGCAGTGAGTGTATTGTCAGATCATCAGTACACAGGTACAGGGGGAGGGGAACGAATATCAGAAAAGTTTGTTTATGCTTATGCTCTTTTCAAAAATCTTTTATTAACTTGAAAATATGCTTAGGTTTTAAATAGTTAATTTCTGAGTGATACTGCCTTTAATTTGCCCATTTATGTGTAACCTGTGTGGAGTTGTTTGGTACTTCATATGAATAATGCTGGGAATATACTGGCGTTTTTCATCATTCAGGGGAAAAATGCTGAGGCAGCTATATTTTTACTTGACAATCTGAATGTTCAAGTTGTTTGTTCTTTTGGAAATCTTTTAAATGCCTTTTCTTTCAACCTGTCTTTTACATCCTTTGGAATGATAAAGTGAAACATGTATGGAATTCGGGAATGCAAGCAAAACAAATATTAGGTCCATAATTGGACCTCTTCATGTAATGTGTGGGCAGCACCTGTATGGAAAAGACAGAGCAGTATATGTTGGAAGTGCCTTCACTGCCTGCTCTTTCCTCTGACTTTACCTAGTGGGCTCATTTCCCAGTGCAGAACTTGGAGGTCACCCCTGAGAGCAGTGGTTTCCCCTAGACACTCTCTGATAGTTGAAAACAAATGCAAAATATGGAGAAGTGCATGCTTCCTGATCTCTTCTTTATGTTCAAGATCTGAGCTTATTTAGGACTGTCTCTGTTACCTTCTCTCTTTCACCCTTCAGTTGCAGCAGTACCAGTACTACAGCGCGGGGCTGCTCTCTACCTACGACCCCTACTACGAGCAGCAGCGCCACCTGCTAGGGCCCAAGAAAAAGAAGTTTAAAGAAGAGAAAAAAATAAAAGGTAAAGTCACTAACCTCATGCTTTTAAATGGCTGCTGTGGTTTAACTTCTTTCCTACGTTGTTTCCTTTGACTAAACATAAATGTTCAAAACTTGTGGGTTTTGCAGGGAAATACAAAGAAAAATGTAGTCAGAAAATAATACTATGCTTTATCATCTGGATTCTAGAAAGCTAGGGTGGAAAAATGTGTGACTGGGGAGTTCATGGCTTAAGATTTTCTTTGTGGACCTTATTTAGTGGTTTGGAATCCATAAATATTGTTTCATATCATGGTTCATTTACTTGAGAGTATTTTGAAAACATGAAAGGTCCTTGAAAAGTGTAAGAACTTACCCAGTACTTGCTGCAGTTACTACTGAATATGTAGTTTTTGTGATCAGGAAGTTACAGGGAGTGAGAGTGTTTTCTGGAAAATAGAGGGAACTCAGAGTTGATGTTTGATGTCAGTTGGAATAGAATTATATCTCTGACATAACAGCTGGAGTTTCTGATATGCACATTTGCCAGGAAGTACAGTTTCCTTTCTTCTTTGGGCTGGCAGTAATTGTAAATCTGTAAGGAAGCAGAGAAGGCTATGAACTGTCAGAGTAAGGTGAACTCTTAGTGCAAGTACTTAAGTTTGAGCTGTGTTTTAAAGGGGTTATTTCAGGCTGTCTTCCTTCCTTTTTGAAAGTTCCTTTAACTGTGGTGTTTTTTTCCTTCACCAGTCTTGCAGCATCCATAATTTTGCATACTCACAGTGAACATCTTTAATATCTGATACCAGTATCAGTCTCCTCTGAAAGCTGGTATGACGTGACAACATGCCAATTTCTTTCAGTGCAGTTTTCTCTTTGCTGAGAAGTTTGCTTTGAGACTTAACTGTACCAAATGATAATGTTGTCACCTTTAAATGTCTTACCTTTACTTATATTTAAGTAGAATTTTGCCACAAAGCAAGAAACGTTGCACCAAGTCCTAGACATTTTAACTCTCAAGGCATGTTTCCCTGGGTGGAAGTAATTGCATTTCACCTCTCTTTTAAACAGGAAAATCTTTCCATTATAAAGTAATGAGGAAATATCTAATGGTGTAAATTAATTGTACAAGAATTTGCAAACATGAATAAGTTTGGCTTTTTTTGTTGGTTCCACATATAAATTGACTAGGAGATTTTACTCAGGAAAGGTGCCTGATGAAATATGCCCCAAAAATCGAAATGTATTTTTATGATTGTTGTTACCATGCAGGCAAGTTGAAAAAAGTAAAGAAAAAGAGGAGACGGGATGAAGAACTCTCTTCAGAGGAGTCACCACGACGTCACCATCACCAGGCCAAAGTTTTTGCCAAGTTTTCCCATGATACACCACCACCTGGCTCCAAGAAAAAGCATTTGTCTATTGAGCAACTCAATGCACGTCGGCGGAAAGTGTGGCTTAGCATTGTTAAGAAGGAGTTGCCAAAGGTGAGCTTGGATAATGGCAGTAGATCAGTGATGATAGAAGAAAGTGACATGGAAAATTAACTTAGTGGGGACTTGACACTTTAAAAAAACAAAGTAAGACCTGATTTTTCTGGTGGTCATTAGTGACATAACTGGAATTCTGTTATCTATGAGGAACATGTAGTTGAAATATCACCAGTGGTACCTAAATGGATCATGCAGTACTTGGTCATGGCTATTCAACCCTTGGCAATGAAAAGCACAGTAAACTCTAGCAGCTACTCACACTGATCTACAGGATGGCAGTATAGAGCAAACCAGTATCTACGTTTACAATAAAGTTTAGAAAACAGGTGTTTCAGTCACAGCACCTGTGTTTTTCAAACCTTACCTCAGAAACAGACTAGGGAAAAGTGTTTGTATCATTTACAGGTCAAGCTTCAGACACATTTGAAACAGAAGGCTGGGTTCACTGTTGATAGTTTTCCAAGATGGTCAGAATGGACATTTAGAACCTGCTTTTTGAAGTTCCCAGTTAAGACTTTGAATTTCTAGGAAGTTACAACAAGTCATGACTATCATCCTTTATGAACTTCAAAGCCAAACAAAGGATATGAGCAGTGAGGGAGACCATATTTTTTCAAAAGATTAATGTTGATCGTGTGAAGAACATAGGGTTTACATAAATTCTTAATATCTTTGGGAAACAGTGGAAAATGTTCGCTTTAGTCATAAAAGTGGAATAGGAGAGCCCTGCTTTGCAACAGTAGTAATTAAAGAAACAGTTGTGAAAAAGGAGGTGTTTTGTATGCTTCCTTCAGGATTTGAAATATATTTATAAATGCCTTCAGTAGTTAAGGATGAAAAGCTGTTTCAGTCAAAATGAAGAATACTTAGGGTACTTATTCTGAATTATACAGTAGTGTGCATGACTGAAGTTGGCACATGTACCTGCTGAAGACTAGACAGTGATTTTTTAAAATACTGTGACACCATTACCCTTTAACTAATTTAAAGATTGTGTTCTTTTACAGGCATACAAACAGAAAGCTTCAGCCCGTAACCTCTTCCTAACCAACAGCAAAAAGGTAGGTGGTGTTTAGTTTCATACTGTTCCTCCTACTGGATGTAATAAGCAAACTGTGATCTCTTTATGTTTCTTCTGTTTCTTACAATACTGACTATACTAGCAGGGCAGTATAGGAGAAAGCACGGTATACAAGTAATTGTGATTTATTATAAAGCTTTTCGTTTTTTAGTTGTGTCATTTTGTTTCATAAACAACATGAAACAAGCAACATGAGTTCTTTTCATGGGATCTTTCTGGTTTTTGAAAGATTTAGTTTGCACATTTTAAATTTATTGATCTAGTGGCTTCAACTTTTGAGTTGCCCAACTATCCACTACTTTAAACTTACTGGTTTTAAACATTCTGGTTGAAATCAAAGGGAGCTGTTGGAATATGAAGTGCTTTAATTTAGATAAATACGTAGAGAACCTGAGATTAAAAATAGAACAGTTTTCAGCTTAAGTGATTGCAAAAGCAATCCGTCTTCTCATCAGTCTTGTCTGAGACTCAGCATTGTTTCTGCCTAGAGAACTTCACTTACAAACACTGAGTAACAGGTTCCTGAGCACTTTGCAAGGGTTAGGCTCAAGTGTCTGATTCATTTATATGGCTAATGATGAAAAGATATTTTCCCACTGTTGTTGCCCATTTTCCCACTGTTCCCAAATCTTCTTTCCCTCTAGCTTGCCCACCAGTGCATGAGGGAGGTACGCAGAGCTGCTCTCCAAGCGCAGAAAAACTGTAAGGAAACTCTGCCACGAGCACGTCGTCTCACCAAGGAGATGCTTCTCTACTGGAAAAAGTATGAAAAGGTGGAAAAAGAGCATCGGAAACGAGCTGAGAAAGAGGCTCTGGAGCAACGCAAGCTGGATGAGGAGATGAGAGAGGTACAGCAAAATCACAGATTGCTGATACTTAATATGCTGAGGAGACACAGAAGCAACTGGATAATTAGAATGTCTAAATCCAAGCCATGAAATTCAGTTATTTGTTCTCTTTCAGTGCTATTCCACGTATTTATTTTATCTTATTTTTCTTTATGTAATTTTTCTAATGTTGGCAAGAGGTGATTAAAAAAGAAACCCTTCAAACTGCATAAATTCTTTATAATTGAGTTAAATTGAGGAAGGAAATAGAGAAGCAGTGCATGTCTCACAGACATACACAGCTCAGTGTTGGTAAGGGCCAATGGTTTGTGATGGTTTGTACATCTTTCTGAGTCCAGAAGGGAAGACACTTCAATTGACATTGAGTTTTTTTCCTGTCCTTTTTTTTCCCTGCTGTAAGCCAATACTGTAATTTATGTATGGGGCACAGATTTTTTCTGTGTTTGCTTTTCTGTTGGCCAACTAGCAACTTCCTGAACTTCATTACAGAGCAAAACGGATTGAATTTGAGAAAGTTTCCTTGTAAAAGCTCTCTAGTGAATCTGTGGTTGTTACTTTAGGTGTTTATACCTTATATGAGGAAAGATTGAATCTTTAGAATGCCTTATATTTAGTTTTATGCATAAATTATGCTTGTGTTTTTCACGTTACTCTCTTTCTCGCAAATTCATAAGGATTTTGTGAAGTTTTCTGCTCACTTAGATTAATAGGCAGATTTTAGCTGTTGCATTTTTTGCCAGAGCCTGAGGGTGAACAGAGCTTCTGCAAGGTCTTGCTGAATGCTGAGTAATGATGATATCTCAGCTGTATTACCTTTTGAATTATTACCATAATTCCCTCTACTAATAAATAACAGAATGTGGGAGTGAAGTTGCCATGAGAGCATTTCTTAATTGCTGAGTTTCTTTACTATAGACCACTAAAGTTGTGCTATTTTTTGTTGATATTTTAATTTTTCACTATAAACAAAACTTTTAAACTTTCTTTTATTAGATTATGATGGGTTTTGTCATGATTACTGAATTTAAATAACTTTTCATTTAAAAAAATCTTGTATTTTAACATAGAGTTATGGAGTTTGGTTAGTGTTCTTACGTGCAACTAATAATGTAGCACTTAGCAAAGTGATGTGGTTAATATAGTCTAGATAGATTAGTTGTTGATACATTTTTAGGGGTTTTTTTGTTTGTTTGTTTAATTAATTATATTTTTAACATTGAACTCTTGTCCTGTCTCTTTTTCCCCTTCTGTTTTTGGTAAATGCTCTTCTCTTAGGCTAAGAGACAGCAGCGCAAACTTAACTTCCTGATCACACAAACTGAATTATATGCCCATTTTATGAGTCGTAAACGAGATATTGGACACGATGGGATACAGGAGGAAATCCTGCGTAAACTGGAAGACAGCTCTACCCAAAGGCAGATTGATATTGGTGGAGGAGTAGTGGTCAACATAACCCAAGAAGATTATGGTAAGTGGTTCATTTACAGTCCTTTCCTTGCACTCTTTTGACATTTACTGCACTCTCTGTATTATTGTACAAACTTAACAATTTGAAGCACAGCTTCCTTCTCTGCAAGAGGGACTACTGCAATTATTGGAATTTGTCTGTGTGTTTGGGTGGTTGCTACTGCAGAGCTCTAACACGGGTGTGTATTTTCAGATAGCAACTATTACAAGGCTCAAGCTCTGAAGAATGCTGAGGATGCTTACCAGATTCATCAAGCCCGGGTATGTATTTTTTGGATCCATGAAGTAGAAGAGCAAGCAAAGTAATTGGCAGAGGCCACAGTACCAGGATCTTTCATAGCAGCCAAGTCAAATAGGTTAATCTGGGGCCAGATTTGAATTTAATTCCATTGGCACATTTTGCACTAAACAAGTAGAAAACTAGAGTATAAAGATTTGGGCTATAGGTACAGGCTAATTTTCTCTTAATTTCTAGCCAGTATCGAGTCTTAATGTGAATTGCAAAGCCTTTTACACTACAGTTTCTTGCTAAGTTAATATACTCACCATCTTGTGCATACCTTCCTCTTACTGTTCAGACCAGATCATTTGATGAAGATGCGAAGGAGAGCCGGGCAGCTGCTCTACGGGCTGCTAACAAGTCTGGTACTGGCTTTGGAGAGAGCTACAGTTTAGCAAACCCATCTATCCGAGCAGGAGAGGATATTCCACAGCCCACCATTTTCAACGGAAAACTGAAAGGTTATCAACTGAAAGGCATGAATTGGCTAGCCAACCTATATGAGCAGGTATATTAGTACATCTTGCAAATTTTTATAACTTCTGGGATTATTTAAGTCATTAAAGTTGGCCAAAAGAATCTACCATTTTTAAAAATAGACTGTAGTTGATCTCTAATGTATTTGGAAGAAAGAAAAATATTAGGTAGAAAACGTACTAGTGTTCTTGATTATTTAGGGTGCAACGGCTTTGAATGGGGCATTGAGTTTAGTATTCTTTGCATGGTTTATTCAACTGTTAAATGGTAAAGTTTCAGAGTGTCAGAGTTGTTACTGTGGGGCTATTCCCACTTAATTCAGTAGCAACTGTTCTGCCAGTTCTTTGTAGATTAAAAATTGGTAAAGCGAAGGTGTTCATTTATGGATCTTTTGCAGGGCATCAATGGAATCCTGGCAGATGAAATGGGTCTGGGTAAAACAGTACAAAGTATTGCTCTCCTTGCACATCTGGCTGAGGTAGGTAGATTGTAGCTTGTTCCTGGGTAGTATGCTTGATAGAAGATGCATACTTTTCACATGTTGGAAATGAATTTTGGATTATAAAGCTTGAATGTCTTAAAAGGTATCTTATACATTGTTTTCAAGTGGAACCGTTGAACTAGTTATAAATATGTATGTCAATTTTTATTTATATAGGGTTTTCATTTATTCACAGAGTAATATTTTCTCACTTGCACTGAATGTAAAAGCTTCAGGAGAGAACAAATTGTACACTTGATGGCTCACTGAGTTTTACAGATCAAAGTACTCAAATTGTGAGCTTCGGGGCAATTAGCATTAATTTCCATATTCTAGTGGGGTTTTTTAGGAAGCATGGTGATTCTTCTGTGCCAGGGCAGACAAACAAAACAGAATAAGCAACAGGAGCTTTACTTCTTCATGCAGAAATAAATATTTTATTTCAAAAAATAAAGGTCTTGATTACAATCCAATCACTTGCCCTAACTAGAAGATATCAATGAATTGATACTAGAAGCAAAATTAGCTGCACTAGTGACCAAGTGACAGTGGTGTGCATTTCTTTATGTTACTGGTACTGTTGGACAAAATACTGTAAAGGTGTGCAGAGCTGAAGGTTCTTGAGCTCATGTTAATGGAAGGAATAACCAGATAAGCTTGTCTTCCTGTGACACTGCACCTTGAGGTTTTTGGAAGCTTAAATAGGGCTTTATCCTTCTGCCTCTCCCTTATGAAGTCCAGCTTGTAACTGCTAATGTGTTAATGGATCAACTCAGTTATTCACCAGAGAGTACTGTAATTGGTGATGTGGCAGAACAAAGATTTCAATGCCACCTGAAGTTCTTTTCCGTATCAAAATGGCAGTGGCTGTTTGTAACATGAAGGTCACAAATTTCTGAAACAAAGGAGTTTGTTCTGGGAAAAAGTTTGCTCTTATGAAATAAGTCTTGGTTAAACATTAGATCTTCTCTGTTTGGTTCTGTATCACCCTGCTGTGCTGGGAGAGTTTTGCTGTGTTGCACACGGTTCCCTCTCTTGTAGCCATTGTCATTTAGTAGATGTAAAGCCATACCAAACCATCTCTAGATTACTTCCCTTCAAATATTCTTTTAATTTTAATTTTTTATATGTGTTTTCCAGAGAGAGAACATCTGGGGACCTTTTTTAATAATTTCACCTGCCTCTACTCTGAACAACTGGCACCAGGAGTTTGCCAGATTTGTACCTAAATTTAAGGTAATAAGCATGTCCGAGGAAGTTCTTTCTGTTTTCTCAAGAGCAAACCATTTTGTTCTCCTGAGTTCTGTATAACATCTGGTTGCTTACTGACCTTGGAATATGAAATTCTGTAATGAGCTTGTTCCTGTTTTTTTTTTTTTTCCATCATTCTCTTTTTTTCTGGAGTGTTTAGTTATCTAAGGCTTAAAATTATTCTTACTTAATTCACATGATTTTCATTTTGCATCAGCTTAAAGATACCTTCTCAGTAAGGAACTGTAGCAGGTCAGCAAGTGGACATATAATTTTAATGGGTCTGGCAGCAGAACCAGGAATTATATACCAAGTTTTATATAATGTCTTTAGGGTTAGAACTGTGTTTTCAGTCATTTGTATGAATTTGAGTCAGATAAAGACTGTATGTGAATAAATGCTAAACAGATAAGAGGGAAGCAAAATGCAGTTATTACAAAAAATGGAAGAACCATGGACATAGAAGTAATAATCAAGAAAAAAGAGATAAGTGAAGCGCAAATAGATAAAACCAAAAAGATTGGAAGAAAAACAGTTTTTCCTGTATATTGTGAGTGTGAAAACATAGTAATAGAAATCGTAAATTAGAAAGCAAGGACCTGTCAGTTACTGAAAAACGAGCTGCTTACCTGTCCCACAGTGGAAAATACTGGAGTGTTGCAAAAGAAAATTTAAAAAGAAACGTGTACTGCTAAAACAGTAAAAATTTCAGAATTCAGGATAGACAAAAGTGTCAGAAGCCTGCAGTTACATCTGCAAAGAGGAACAGATTGTAGTTTAAGTATTAGGGTTGTTAACATAGTAATCTTTGATATGAAGAAGTCTTGATTGGTTTTTTTTGAAACATCAGATTTCCTTTTTACAGAAAATGATAGAAGACACCTAGTTATGAGTTACCAGTATTCCAGTAATGCCAGGCTAATAGTCTGAATGTCTTGACTACTTAAAAAAGTGCAGGGAAAAAACTTTGAATGTGTTACTATAAGTCATACTTGATCTTTTGATCTGGGGCAGGGCAAAATTAAAGGACTTCACTTTTACCAAATAGCTTGCTTTGGAGATCCCTGATGAGCCTGTTCATTGGTTGTAGTGTTGTATATTTTGAGGTATCTGTATGAGGAGAAATTGTGCTAGAGCATAGTTCAATATTGGATTATTCAAATGACTTGTATTTTGGAATAAATTGACATTACCAAGCCTTTAAAGCAACTAACGGAGAAACACAAACACTTGTGTTATTGAGGAGGTACTCAAAAAGAAAAAAAAAAAGAAAAAGCCAAGACAACCTAAAAATATTCCATTAATGTCTTTTCATAGCCCAAAATATTAGGGACTCTTGATAAGAAAACTTGAGAGTTGTTGGCCATTGTATCTGCTTTCTCTCACTTCCTTTGATCAGTTCATTGTATATAATATGCAAGCAACTGTTTATGCTTTCTCCTTCATAGGAATGAAATACAGCAAATGTTTGAAAAATGCAGTCAGGGTGCTTGTGAAGAGATAGTTTTCTCTTTTTTGACTTAAACCCCAAACTGTTTATATCATTGTATAGCTATTCTTTGGCATGCTGATCTTATTGCATGCTGATATTTACCTCATCCATGGAACAAAACATATTTTTAAAAGAAATTTTCTAAACTTACTGTCACATGTTTACAACTTCAATCAATCTTTTTCAACCAGGTTTGTTTCTGCCTCTAATCATACAGAAATGTGCAGTCAGTTCTGCTTGTAGTAAATCACAGTGAATTTATATCTATGGCAGAATATGTAAACTAAAAGACAAATCACTTTTCGATCAGCCTGGTTGTTTTACAAGTATCCTTATTTCAGAACGGTAGGAAGAGTATTCAGTTAAAGGCTTTTGGAATCTGTTGGTTGAAGTTGTAAGACTTTTCACCACCTCAGAAAGCAGTATTTTTCCTCCTTCCTAGACCTCCCAGTCTTAGCTGACTGTAAGTCTTTCCATCAGGCAGGAGATGGCAGTACAGTGTTATTAATCAGTAACAGGAATTAGTGCTCTGTAAAGGTCTGAGTAATAGAACCCGTGCAATTTTGAATTGTAGATGTAGTTTTAACAGATTTCTCTGGCAGTGGTGCTTGCTTTTGAAATTCTTGTATTAAATATATTCAGGCCACTTCCTCTCAGGTTTTGGGGTTCAGTTCTGAAATAGAAAACCATCAGGGCTATGGGGGTTGTTAAACAGGCATCAAGCCCTCTAGTCCTCTAGGTTTAACTGTAGGAGTTGAGTGCAGACCTCTTTCTGCCATATGCAAAGTACCATTTTTAATTTTTAGAAAAACCTGCCTAGAAGGTTTGTGCTAAATCCTAATGGGCATTTTTAGATTCTTAGCATTCTTTGATCAGGCTAAGTTGCTTGATACCTTTGCCTGGAATGCTCTTTTTCAAAGTATTTTTAAATGCTTTCTGATTTTTCTCAGTGGTAAAAAATAAAATCTCTCTTTTTGTTGTTTTAGAGAAAAAAGTACGTCATTTTGTTGGCTACAGACTATAAAATTCTATAGCTGTTATCATTATTTGAAATTAATGTCTTTCTATTTTATTTTTTTAACCATTTCAGGTGCTACCTTACTGGGGAAATCCCCATGATAGAAAGGTGATCAGAAAGTTCTGGAGTCAGGTAATACCAGCATGAATGTGTGCTTTGACTGACTGTCTTTGTGCAGAGTAAACCAAAAACTGTTGCTACCCATCACCAAATGAAACTATTGTGTGGATGCAGGGTTTCTTCATTCCTCTAGTAGTATTTTCATTAAGATAATGAGGTGGAAGACTTCTCTTGTGCTGAAGAGCAATACAGGGCAATTCAATGCAATACAGGGCAATTCAATGCAATGTGGAGTTCACATGAAGAGCTAGAGCTCTGTAAATAAAGAGGGAAGTTTCAGTGTCAAGGACTGCTTATTCTGTTTAAGTAACCTAACTCAGGATGCCCCAATACAGAATTCCTGCTGTTCTGTCGAGATTGTTCCTTATTTAACAATAGCATTTTGTAGGGTTCAGTACCCAGGTCTTGTCTTGCACATTAAGAAGTGTTTGAAATTGTTCAAGGGCTGAAGTCCAGGTCCACCAGTTGAGTAACTGTGATATAATTAATTTTAAAAGTCAGCTGAGGAAAATGTAATAGTAATGAGAAGATTGTATAGAGCAGAAGTCTGAAATGACAATGAACTCTTGACAATGTATTTACATTATGCGGACATTTGTTTCTCCTTTTGCGGTTGCAGAAGACATTGTATACTCAGGATGCTCCTTTCCACGTGGTAATTACCAGTTACCAGCTGGTAGTGCAGGATGTGAAGTATTTCCAGCGAGTGAAGTGGCAGTATATGGTGCTGGACGAAGCACAAGCACTCAAGAGTAGCTCCAGGTAATAAAGTAACTGGAAACAAAATCTTTTCTGTCGATCAGGCTCTTGGAGGAATATCAATAAAGCATCAAGAGAACATAAATGGATAGAAGTTAAAACTGACACACAAAACACCCCTTAAGCATCTAACCTAGTTAAATATTTACATAACTTTCTGACACTGGATTGATCCATTATGGTTTTTTGCATTTAGATTTTCCAAATATGTAAAATCTAATTAAAAGGTAGCTCTGGAGCAGAAACATGTATGGAGCACAGGACAGTTAAACAAAACAGTGTGAAATGCTGTTCACTTTGTTTCCTGACTACTCACCGAATTCTACCTCGTGAATGGTCTCTAGTCTTTAGTTTATATTGCTTGAATTGGCTCCATTAACTGCATTATTTTGATTCCTTATTCAGTGGCACTTGCAGACAAGAATGAAGGTCAGAACCCCATGAGTACTGTTGGCTGCAGTAAAGCACAATCTGTGTCATGAGACTCTATGCCAGAAAATTTTCTGTTGTTTTTTTTTTCAAGTAATGTATTTGTCTGTCTTTATTTCTGTAATTGCTTTCCCATAACCTTTGTCCAAGTTGCCACTGTACACAGTAAGTTGAGGACTGCTTTATATGCAGGCTCATTCTGACAAAAGTTTGTCTCTAGAGCATTCTTGTGAATGCTCTAGAGGAATCTTCTAAGAGGATTTTAATGTATAGCTTAGCACTCCTGCTGCAGTAGCCTATATACTTCCTCTTGTAAAGTCTGAAAAATACATGACATT
Source organism: Zosterops lateralis (assembly GCF_965231275.1). Taxonomy (NCBI): domain Eukaryota; kingdom Metazoa; phylum Chordata; class Aves; order Passeriformes; family Zosteropidae; genus Zosterops; species Zosterops lateralis. The sequence continues at coordinate 37,946,674 of NC_139761.1, forward strand.
CTGATTCAATGTACCTGTTTCTTTTGGAAAGTTAATTATTCTGATAATAAGATTTTATTAGTAAGCATTTGTTTTAAAAATGAGTAAAAAAGATATTTAGAAAAATAAAATAAATTACACTTTTTTTTTAATTGGAAAAAGGCTACTTTTTCCTGTAGTTGTCTTTTGAAAGACTGAGGAACAGCTGTAGTACTTTTGTCCAGTGACTTCCAAAGATCATTTGGGAAACTTACTGGAAGCAGTTGGTTTTAAAATACCTTATGTTTCATATCATTCTGCAGTTTTCTCTAGAAATGATTTTTCTTGCTTTTATTCACCAGTGTTCGTTGGAAGATCCTACTACAGTTCCAGTGTCGAAACAGATTATTGTTGACTGGGACCCCAATCCAGAACACGATGGCTGAGGTATTTGGGAGCTCACAAGACTGGATTTTTCTTTATAACAAGAATACATACTAAATACATGTGAACAGTTGAGAAACGCGTTGTATTTGTGTGATTGTGAAATCATGCTTGTAGCAAACCACTGGCAAACAAATGTGGATCAGCCCTGGGAGGGAGAAATATAGAAACTTGTCACGCATTCAAATAAAAGTAAAACTAAAGATATTTGAAGTAATACTTAGATTACAGGATGAAATCTAATTCTAGTGACTTTTCCTTTCGTTGACTGAAGTAATAATGCTGTGTTTTTCACTGCTTTCTAATGGGGTTTTGTTAAGTTGATATTCATGGCATTTTGAGAGGATGCAGGAAGAAAATGCCCCTGGGGTTTTGTTTAATTTTGCCATGTCTCATGATCTAGTAAATTGATTTTGTTTATAAAGAGCTGCAAGATTTTGGGATCCCAATGACTTTCCCATTGACAAAATGACTTTTGCTAATCCAGTGTTTTCTCTTCTCCTTTTAGCTGTGGGCCCTGCTGCATTTTATCATGCCAACACTGTTTGATTCCCATGAAGAGTTCAATGAGTGGTTTTCTAAGGACATAGAGAGCCATGCAGAGAACAAATCTGCTATTGATGAGAGTGAGTGCAGTGTGTAACTGCTGTAATTTTTATGTGAAGAATCTGTTTCCTCTTCGAACTAATAATGGCGAAACATTCTGTGAGATGTGGCATCTAAAGCAGAGGATGAATAATGGGATTGGAACGTTATTGGATTGTTGTTGATAGTTTATGTTAAAGTTTCTGTTTGGCTGTAGTATATTATGTGTAATGAATTGAAAAGCAGTGTAGCACAGCACTCATTTAAAAAAAAAAATCAACAGAGAAATATCAACTCCATGCTGTAAGAATTCACATGGGGGAAGCAGCTGAGCAGTAAGGTTTTTTATGTTTTCATTAAAACACCATATAATTTTCTTCCTTGATGAAGTAATTGTTCTTTCTTTCCCTTAATTTCAGACCAGCTATCTCGCTTGCACATGATTCTGAAGCCTTTCATGTTGAGAAGAATTAAGAAAGATGTGGAAAATGAACTGTCAGATAAGGTGAGAAAGTATTTCTCTAGAATGAGTATTACAGCTGTATTGTCATAGCTCTGTTCTCTGATCTGATTTTTGCAAACCCTTTTGTCTGTCTGCATACCTGAAATTTGACTGTGGACTTCTCTTGGACCTTCACTTTCTTGCACCACATCCCAGCAGTGTCATTAGATGTGAATGCAACTGAAGAAACTCTTAATTAACACTTTTTTTCTTGGGAAAGCATTTTGTTACCAGTTAAAAATGAAATATCTTTAGTCTTGGTTGACAGAAGTATCCCTAATGGTAGTGAAGGAGATTGATACAGCAATGACTGGGTGGTAAACATTTCCAGTTGCCTTTGTCAAGGATTTGGCATGGGTTTAGGATTTTTTTTTTTTTTTTTTTGCTTGCCTGTACAGAGAAATGCATAGTGGCAATATCATGCTCTTCCCTCTTGCCAGTCTCTTAATTTCACATGGATGTTAGCAATACTGGATGATCTTGTGGTCTGCAGTCCCCAGGTTTTGGCACCCTTGGCTAAGACATCTGGTTTGTTCTGATGAGCTTATTAATTTCAGTGGACTTCCCACAGACACTGTTGTTGTGTGATGCACCCGTCACTTTTGGGGGCTCCTAACACTCCTTATTGTAGCTCTAAGTGGGGAACTGTAGAATTGAAGTCAGATTTTAAACTGATCAGCTGCAGGTGTGATGTCAGCTTCTTAAGAATCTGTTTACTTAGTTGTGTTCACGTACTTTCAAAGGTCTGTCTCCTGCATCATTACTTCTTCTTAAATGCACCTATGATTAAGTCCTTTCCAGGTTAGATCCTGAAATGCAGATCTGAATGCAACTGCCTATAAGTGTTTTTTTGAGAAAGTTGTTTTCCCCAAGGTGTGTTTCAGCTTTATGTACACTGATGTCATCGTCCTTCATTTTAGAGGTAGGAATGGCTAAATTTTCATTATCATTTTGCAGATTGAAATTCTTATGTACTGCCAGCAGACAAGTCGACAGAAGCTCTTGTACCAAGCTCTGAAAAACAAAATCTCTATTGATGACCTCCTGCAGTCATCAATGGGCACTACTCAGCAAGCACAGACCACCACTAGTAGTCTCATGAATCTAGTCATGCAGTTTAGGAAGGTAAGGCTGTTTTAAATAATAATTTTTGAAAAGTCTGATCAATCCTTGGCACAGAACTAAAATATGGTTTCTAGAAAACACCATATTTAAAAAAATCTGGCATAGGCAAGCAAGTTTGGACGCAGTTCAGTTGTGTTTCAGGTGCAGTGTAGCATGATGTTGGGTGAAGAAGAGCTTTAGCCATATGATACATGCATCTGCTAACTGGTTTGGTTACAAAGGTTGCTTTGGTTGAAGGAAGCCATTCACTTGAGAAGAAGAGGCAGTAGCTGTTATGTGTATAGCAAAAAGTATTATGCCATATTCAAATTTGAGCAGATACACTAAATTAACCATGTAATATTAAGCAATACTGAAGTTTCAGTGATCCTTTGTCATGGTTGATTTGGGATGTAGATGCTCCATTGGACTAAGTTAATTTCTCCCAGGTTTTGACATGCTTTCTGTCTTACAGGTGTGCAATCACCCAGAGCTGTTTGAGCGACAAGAAACTTGGTCCCCATTTCACATCTCCCTAAAGCCATACCAGATTTCCAAGTTCATTTACCGTCATGGACAGATCAGGGTCTTCAACCACTCACGGGACAGGCAAGCCTATTCCACTTCCTATCCAGTTTAGCTTATTTAGTATTATTACTTACAAATTTTATTTTTTTTTGGTAAGTGTTAATTAGCTCCCTTACCTATGTATTTAAATGACATTGGCCGAGCAGTCATTTTCTTTTAGTCATTCAGCTGTTAAACATCTGATATAGGTGCTCTTTCTTGGGGGAATCTTAATCACAGAATATCCCTTTTGATTGAGTAACAAAGTCAGGGACAGGAATTTAGAGTTGTTGCTGATGATGTGTAGTAGAATTAAGCTTTAAAAGGTTCTTAAAACAAAAAAAAACCTTCACCTGATTTCCCTTCAGTGAGCTTTCGCATTCAAGGAGGCTATCAGTATCTGTCTGTTGCAACATGATGTAACATGAGCATCTGCTACTGACTTGACAGCTTTTAATGCTCACCTTGGATGAGGAGAATCTGCCGAAGTGCAGTTTGCTATTTTCTCCAGCCATGGCAATTCATGATTAATTTTGTCTGCATTCAGTTATGAGAAGTGCTGAGGGAAGAGATGAGAGAGATGTGTGAAGACAAGATCAGCTTTTCTAAACATGTTCCTCGACAATGGTGTGTCTCAGTGTCAAATTAGCAGCAGTACTTGTAGACTGATGATGCTTTCCTTCTGCTGCCATGCAATTCCAGATATTCAGAGTGCTAAAATTCTTACAATGAAGATATGAATGGCTACTCTGTATCTTCTGTGATTGTGTTATTGAATATGTTATGTGTTAACACCTTCTTGTGATGTAGTTTGGTTTTTTCCTTTCATTTTCAGGTGGTTACGGGTTTTACTTTCGCCATTTGCGCCAGACCACATCCAGCAGTCTCTCTTCCACAGGAAGGGTAGGTTTACAGTCTTGGGAAGCAAGTTGGATTTTAGTATGTTTTCTTCAGGGGGAAGGACTGAGAGGCCAGAATAATTAGTTCTCTGAGATAAACTGATCAGAATTTACTAGAAATTTGTTAGTGTTTGTACATACATTTCATTTGCTCAGAGAGGAAAGGATGGAAAGCAGCTGGAAGATTTTGTGAATAACTTGTCATTTACTTACTGTGTAATCCTAGTGTAGTATCTTAATTCAATCTGTCTTGTTTTAACTTGCTTGAAGAGATTAGTGCTACCTTTTTAGTCTAACGTGAATCTTTCACAGATACAATTCCAAGAAATCTTGTATTCGTTTCAGTACATTCTGTGTTGTATCTTAAACTGCTAACTTTCTTTCAACTAGAAACTAGATGAGATGCAAGTGACTCAAAATCTATCAATGAGCAAAAACCCCAGAAAAGTTGCTGATCTTGACAGATACAATTTATTATAGATGATTGAATATTTTTCCTACAAGAGCTAATTAGATCACTCAGCTACTGGGGTGGGAAAATCTTAAGAAGTATAAAGCAAGAGAGATACTGGCTGCATTACTGTGCTGAGTTAGCATGGACCTCTTCAGTTGGTGTTGGGGCTATGCAATGCACATGGGTGGGCCTGCAGGGCTTTTCCCTACTAGTACCTGCATCTCCTTCTAACCCATTTGACTTCCTGGGTGAGAGGGAGCACGTGAGACAGGCATCCTGACGTATGCATATTCTGGTCAGCTGTCTGGAAGGTATTTGTTCAAATTTGCAAATATGCACACTGCCTATTGATTCTTAATAAGTGGAACAAATGTCTTTACTGGCTGCCCTTGGGCCTAGAATGTATTTCTCTTTTCTGGTAGGTGCCTTTCTCTTGCCCACACTGGAAAATGAACTGGAATGTGGAGTCAGGAAACACAGATTCAGCTTGAATTTTCAGTATTTTTAAAAGATCTAGGTTAAATTAGGGTCTCCTGTTTACTCACCTAGATTTTTCATGTGTCATAGAATGTGTATCCTGAATTGATTAAATGAATTTAGTTTTCAGCTGTGAGTGTCTGTGAAATGTGTTGGCCTAACTTCAGTATTTCTGTGACCTAGGCATCAATGAAGAAAGCTGTTTTTCTTTTCTCCGGTTTATTGATGTCTCTCCAGCAGAAATGGCAAACCTTATGAATCAGGGACATTTAGCCAGGTGAGGATAACTTTTTTTTCCCCTCTTTTAGTAATTACAGGAAAAATACAGATGGTGTCAGTCATTCCTCTCTAAACCTGTGTTTTCTGTGCCTCCTAATATTATAATTTCTCTATCATTATCTAATACAAGAACAACTTCTAGAGTGTTCCTCCAGGTATAGGGCACCATTACGCAATGCAATTTTAATGCCCCTATCACAAGAAACCCTGTGTTACAAAGAATTGACATTGTAAATACACAAGACGGTCAAAGGACAAAAGGAGAGTTTGCTTAGGGTCACACTGCAGGTTCCTGGCATTATCAAGGACAAAATCCAGACTTTGGAAGGCCAGTTTAGTGCAATTCTTACCAGTTGCACTTGGGCGTATATTTTAAACACACGTGGAATAAGCTTGTGCTGTGGTAGTTGTTCTTCAGCCCTGAGCTATATTGCCTACTTTCCACATGTCTTATTTTTAAGGTGGAATGGAATTCTGAGCTGTAGGCTTAGAACTCTGGATTTATAGCATCAACTGTATTGTCTTGAAAGGAGAGGTGATCCTTTAAGTTATAGGGTTCTCTGTAAAGGACTCTGAGTCAAGTTAATAGTGACTGTAAGAAAGTTGAAACTAAAAGTAAGTATTAATAAATAGAGATATTCTGCTTTAGGGCTTTGTAAATAATACTGTTCTTGTGTTCTGGCTATTTTGAATTACTGCTTCTTGACTGCAGTTCAGTTACATAATTGATATTCCTCTTGATGTGTCTCAATGGTATTTACAATAAATTCTGCCTTCGTTACACAGGTCGTTATGAATAATTTATATGTAGAGTAGTTTACAGAGAAGTCAGGGCAAATTAAATAGTAGTGGCTAACTGGGACTTGACCATTTTAGATTGAGTGCTTCAAAGTATATACTGATTTAATCACTTAGATTCAGTTAAGCCACCCTAGAAAAAAATTGAAGTAAGAATAATTTAAGCAGTAAATTATTAGTAAATAATATTACTAATTAAATTAATAATTTAATTCTATCTAGCAGAAATTATTTTCTCTAAGGCAGGACGCTGTAAGCCTGATGTTCTGGAAAAAAAAACCCATTTCAGTCAAATAGAGTTACGCTGTAAATATATTCAAGTGTTTCTTTTGCAAAGCAGTGAATAAATGCATCTCCTGTGTTTTGTTTCAGATGGTTAGCTCTTTTCCTGTCTCTGAAAGCATCCTACAGGCTCCATCACATGCGCTCCTGGATGGAGATTGAAGAGGACAAAGAGCAGGGGTCATGTTTTCTGAGGAACAGGGATTTCTTGCTTGATGTAAATTTCCCGCTCTCTTTCCCTAACTTGCACAGCTGCACTTTGCTGCAGGTAAGCAAAATTTCTGTGATCTGGAGACAATAGGAAATCCTCATGAGTGAGAAATGGTGAAAACCATTCTGTTCTTATAAAACAAGGAAAACAAACTTGGAAATGGGATGATGATACCTTCTGCTTTTTTAGATACAGTTAAGAGACTTTAGAGTGCTGAACAGAAAAATAGTTTAAGCCCTATTTCCTTCCCATGTGGCATTGCATTTCAAAACTTGCTATAATGAATAAATCAGTTGACTTAGAAGACTTCAAAATATTATTGGAGCACCAAAAGTAGATACAGGAGTAACAGAACTAGAATCATGATTTGTCAGGGACAGACCCTTAAGAGTTTTTTCATAATGTTTTTTATGTGTAAAATGCTCATTTTCTGGCTGAAACTACTCTTTTTTTGTCAAATTCAATATATTGATGCAGCAGCTGGAATAAACAGAGACCAGCCTGACAGTGTTTTCTAATTGGTGGACAAGCAGAGTACAAGTGATGTATTTCTACTCTGAAATTTGCTTCTGCTGCTGTCTGGTAGATCCAGATGTATTCAAATTACTGTGTAATACAAGATGGTTTTTGTTAATCTTTGGCCTAGGATATGTGTGAAGATTTTGCCTTTTTGTGACTAAATTGCAGTTGATTTCCTGAGTTAGATTAAAGGTCTGTTGATTCAGTTCACTGGGAAATAAGTTCACACAAGTGCTAGCGTGGAGTCAGAAAAGCATCAGGGCAGTTAGGAGATATGCAGGAAAAAAATCTTTTCTGAAACAGTGAGATCGTGCCAAATTTCTCAAGGGAATATTGCTTCTGCTCATGAGTGTGGAAGGGGAAAGGAGATAGCCAGAATTCAATTGAATATTGTGTAGAGGAAGTTGAAATTGAAGACGCATAAGCAGTAGGAAGCCAACCTTGGACTTGGTGTCATGTTTTGCAGCGTTAACGGCAAAGCCAACAAAATGAGTCCTCCTAGTTATCAAACAAAGAGCCAGCCAAGTGACTGTGTGCCTGTTAACTCTGGCTTTGCTGGTATTTCAATAGTCTGTGTTTTGTGTCTAGCTTGATAAAATATCTATGCTATATGAATTTGCTTTCAGTTAGGTTTTTTTGAGATTACAGTCAGCTGTTTCTATAGTGCCTGCAGTGAGATTGTAGTGTAGCTCTGTCCTCTTGTTAGTATGGTTAAGGAGAATTTGTGTATTGTTGTAAGTGTGGCAGTAAAGAAGATGGTATCAGAAGTTGTGTGCATTTAGAGAAGGTAGCATTCATTTTTACATATGTAGAAAGATGATCTAAGTCCTTACATGGCCCTTGGTTTGATGTGCATGAATATTAAAATGAAAATCATTAAATTTTCTGAAGGACAGAAGATGGATTAAGATTATAGATTTTAAATATAAGATGTGGAATATGCATGTGTAGGTTTTAATATTAATGATTAAATGTAAAGCATTTGGATAGGCTACAGACCCACTTACACCACAGTCCAGCAATATTTAAACATGAATTTGGTTTCTCCAAATAATTTTTATTCTTTGAGGATGTCAGTACTTGTGTCCTAGGGGTTCCCAGGGCTGTTGACTGTGTGTAAATAATGACTGTTGCAATTAATACATTCAGTCATTCAATACAGAAAACAGCCAGCTGAGGGGCAGAGTTCATCAGTGTGTGCAATACAGTGCATTTGTAATAACCCCAGTAAATCTAAAGGAAGACTAGCCCTGCAGTTATGACAGATACTTTAAACTTTATGACAGATACTGTTTTCTAACCTTCCTGTTAGACAAATTACCACCTGAAGTCACTTTAAAATAAGCTATATTTACAGAATTTTGTTTGCAGAGCTTACATTTTGAACGCTTAAAAAAAAAAAAAAGGTAGTTAGGGAGTCTAAAACCTAAAGGAGAGTTGAAAAACAAACTGCCCTTTACATGCCTGTCTTTTAGCACTGCACATTATTGTGAGTGAAAATGAACTAACTTTTTCCTAAGTCCAAACTGGAGAAGCTTTCAATGTAACATTCCCCAAGGCTTCCTCTTAGACTTCATAAGATAGTAACATACAGTGAGTGAGGAGGGTGAGAAAGAGGAAAAAGGAAATGGTAAAAATCTGGAAAGGCTTTTCTTAACTGCTCAGATCAGCATTTCCGATGTAAGAGACAAAGTATGAAAATACATCAGTAGAAAAAGAGACCCATGTATTTTTAATGGATGTTTCTGAAATTGAAGTAACATCTGTCTAAAAATAGTATATGTTTCATCATGTAAATACAGAAATTGCTTGCAGGGTGTGAGGTCTCTTCATTGCCCCTGCTCAACGCCTCCACACGATATGTATTAATTTGTATGCATTGAATAATACAAAATCTGCTCTGCTTACATGAACCCTTCTCTCCTTTCCTTTCCTAATTTTATTTCTACTAAAAAATTTAGGAGTGTTAATGAGCTTAAGATGCTGGTAGCAATCATCCATATTTTTGTCCAGCTCTATTTGCAGTATAGGAGAGCCTCTTTCGAGACTTATTTTGGATTGCTTAATTATAGTAGATGTGTATGTTTGTTGGTTTTAGCAATCTTCCTCTTTGCTTTTTGGCTTTGTTGTGCTGAAGTATGTGAGCCATTTGGGAGCTGTGTTCAGTTCTGTAAGTTCACCTAGTCTTTTCCATGTGTGTGGTTGATGGGAAGCTGATGGGTTGATGGGTTTTCACTGTCCCTCTTATATCTGGTGACTGCTCCATTCATGAATACTTCACAGCTGCATATGTCAGAATTCTTAGGGATGTTTCTTATGTGATCTGCTCATAGTTTGTACACAGGAGTTTACCATTTAAATCCAGATTAATGCCCAGGTACAAATTTTTTTCTCTTATTTTGGATACCATCTTGAAGCTTCATTTATGTTTCCTCCTAGGGTACTTCAATTGCCCTAAAGCCATCTCAAATAGGTCTTTGGTACTGTTTTCCAAAAGAGAATTAAGTAATAAACTTGCATAGGTTTGGAATTAGTTTGTTAACTTCCTCTCTATCCATTTTTTGTATTCTGACTTTGCAGAAAATAATTACCAAATCTCTCTATTGACCAGGGCTATACTCAGTATGTCAGTGCTTGCTGTCATAAGACTTACTGGAAAGCTCTTGTGACTGCCTGCAATGATGATTCCTCTTCATAAAATCACCCTAGTGTGGGGTGGGGAGGAGAGAGGCTTTGAGCTAAAACAGTTGTTCACTCTTCCCCCTCCTTTCTTTACTCTCAGCTGAAGAACCCTGTGTCTGCTGATGCAGGCATACCCCAACACATCCCTTTTATGAGCCAGCTGTAGAAAACCTTGCATTTTCATGGCTGTTGGACTTTTTGATCAGATGTGTAGCCGAATAGGCTTCTGGAGAGGAGACAAAACTAGCACAGGAAGTGGCACAAATATGTATCATGGGAAAGGACTCACCATTTTCAGCAGCAGTGTTGGTGCTCTGTTGCCACTGTTTCTGGTTCTCAGATGAGTGAGCCAGCATTCATATCCATTGTCCACAGGCATGTATTCCCAGCCCTGTGATGCCCACACTGCTGTTTCAGCACATGGCCTGTTTTACCAGGTAGTGAAGCATGTCACTAAACTCACTTGGAGCAGAGGGGCAAGTGTTTGTTTTCATCTTGATCAGCATCTTAATGAATACAGACAGCTAGGCCAACAAGAAGGGGCTCTGTAGGGACTGGAGTAAACATGTAAAGCAGCATGTTGCTTAAGCCAGCATTACTGATTAAGTAATCAGTTGAGTCAGCTGAGTAAAAGCCTGTTTTTGGGATCACTTCACATTATCCAGTGTGGGCCAAGCTTTGGCCTGTGCTTTTTAGCTCTGCTGAGTGTCAGTGAGAGACTTGTGTGAGCTTTTGGCTCTCACCTTTTCTATATAGAGGAGGAAGTGTTCAGTCAGAGTATGAACTTTATTTTTGCCAGCTCCAGCCCATGAGTCTCACTGGCAGCAGCTGAAAGATGTGCTTGAAGGCTAGGATTGAGTGCAGGTAGTTCTGGCATGTATGTACAGTCAGACTGTTTTTATCTCTTGTTAAGCAGGTCCCAAACTTGTGTACTTGCCATCTGCATCTTGCCCAGTGAATGGAAATAAAAGGACCCAGAATGCATGATCCACAATAGACTCCTGCTGTGGATATTTTCTAGCATTTTTTGACATACATAGAAATGTATATATCCAGTGTAGGACATGCTGTACAGGGTGTCTGCTTCTATCATATATCTGAATGTTTACAACTTCAGATACTGAGATTTCATAAAATTGGGAGGCTCTGTAAAGTAGAAGTAGCATGCCATTAATTTTGGTGCTTTAGGAACCGGGGCAGAAAAATACCAAAACTTGGGATCCTGTTTACCTTTTACTTCAGTGAACTTAAGTGCTGGAATTGCCTGAAGGGCACATCCTGTGGTCCTATAGCAGCGAGATGTGTACCTCTTAATGCTTCTAAAATTATTGCTATTGTGTGCAGAATAATGCTCTGCATACTATAGGAAACAAATATAATACAGAACTATTGATCTCTATGGATGTAGAAGAGTCACAATAAAAGCCAAGTGGCAGAAATTACTTAGTCTATGAGTGGTTTATTTCATGGTTTGATGCAGATATTTACAATAAAAAAGTTACTATAACTGATGCAAGCAAAGAAAGTTTAAGTTTTTGTTATTTTCTGTGTAGAGCTGAGCATCCTCAAAGAGCTTTCCGTTCTTTAAACTGCTGTCATCTGAATGTCCCCACTTTTGAGTCAGTATATCTTTCTGTATCAGAAGGACGTTTTGGCAAATTCCAGGTTTTAAACATCGGTTTGTTCATGTGTGTAACCCTGCTAGCACTTCTAAAATCTTCAGGATAAACTTTAGAGTGCTTTTGCACAGGAAAGAAGGAAAAGATTGGAAAAAATGCAAGTCTACAGCCTTATTTCAATTTTTAATATTTTTAATATTTTTCTCTCTGCAAAATTTTATTTTAATTTGGACAGATAAATGAGTAGCTAGAAAACACCCTGAGGTCAGAGGTCATTTGAATGTTCTGATAATTACACAAAGATTCTTCACACATTCACTGCAGAAGATGTGTAGAGTTTTCCTTATTCGAAGAGAAGTATGTATGGAATGTGCTTTATCTGTCTTCCTCAGCCACACAAGATTTGAGAGGAGTATTTCTTCACAGACGTAGTAACTTCTTAATTCTAATTTTGTTTTCAGAACCTTGTGTTCAGCAGCCACTGTAAAGCAGTTACTGGCTATTCAGACCATGTCATATATAGAAGGAGATCAGCTACCTCATGTGTACGATGCTGCCAGGTGACTGAGCTGCCGTCCTTCCTATGCATAGCCAGTCCACGGGTAAGTCCAAATGGAGTTGTAAATTATGTATTTTCTATTGTGTTTTAAACCTTGGTAGAACCGTGTCTTAGGAACACAATGATGTATGACTTTCTTTTGGTTGGGTAAAACTGTTGCTGTGAGGATATCCTTTTTCTATGGTATTCAATAGTGGGTTTTTCATGGGGGAAGTGACTGTAATGTGTACTGAGGTGAAAAGGAAAGTTGTAAGATGCACCCAACAGTAATTGTTATGAGATTTCACTTTCTCTCCTAATACCTAAAGCAATTATAGAAGAGATATTAAAGTAAATTATTAATGGATAATCCAAGGGGGAGATTTAGGTATAATATGAACAGAATGAAGTGATTGTTTCCTCAACTCTGATGACAGAAGAAGACTGGGAAGCAGTGCTTTTTTGAAAAGGATGTTTGTTTGCTCTCTTATGCTCCAGAGAGGAAACACCAAATTGCAGTATGTAAGGATTACTCAAGTTGGTATTTTGGATGTTAAGTGCTACTGCATTGGGTTTTCCATCATCTATTAAATTAATTTTGAAATTAATTTAGTTGAAGTGTCCTGGGCTGGCACAAGAGATCTTCATTAGGTCTCAGCAGAAAGGATGGAGGGAGCTTAGAAGGCTACAAATGAAGGGAAAGGCCAGAAGAAATCGTATCTGACATTTATTCTAGTGAATAAGAGTTACTTGTTTTGGTTTGGCTGGTGTATAAAAATTACTAAGTGTAGACATGGCTTTTTGTTTCTAGGAGTATAAAGACTTAATGTGATGCTCGTTAGAAAATTTTGGCAGGAGTGTAGAAGACCTGAAAGAGCAGAAAGAGCACATATGTTCCCAGAAACTATAGCCTTCTGTTGTTGTTTGACCTGCGATGAATTTTGGGAAGTTAATGGAGTAAACGATAGAAATAGGAGCTTGTGTTTATGTAGCAGCTGGGCGAGGGGGTCAGTCTTCTTTCTATGTAGGCAGTTTTCATGAGTACAGACATGTCTCAATCATTAAAAAAGTGACTTGGAGGATGGATCTTGCATTGTCATTAAGAAGCTAATTAATTAATTTTTGAGTAATACTGTTTGGTTTAATTTTAGTGGATTTCTTACACACTGGAATATTGTGTGAAGCAATTTTGGTCATCTCATGATGTCTAAAAGGTTGACTTTGCATGGAGATAAATACAGGAAGCATTTTACAATTGCCTTAGCTAAACTAAGTTGTTTAGTTTAGGGTAGAAATGCATTCATACATCCCTATCATTGTAGTTTTGATGGCTTTCTGAAGCATAACTCTTACAATCAATCAGTTTGACAATAATGTGTGACAGGGTTTAGTACTAAAGACTGACTAAAGACTGCTCTACCTCTTGTTATGAGTAAAACCACAAAAAAAAAAAACCCAAAAAAAACCTGTGGGGGGAAAAAATTTGAAGAAAATGTGCCATGACAAAATAAAGAGGAGAGTGAACAAACTTGAATGAAAGATTTTTTTGTCTGTTTCAGAAAAGTGTTGTTTTCTCTTGTAAGGGCATGTAAAAGATACAGGACTCTACCCTAGAAATATGTGCCTGCATTCTAAAAAAAAGGAGCTGATGGTAAAGATAATCTTAAGTCTCTCAGAGGTCAGTCATTTGCATGGGATATGTAGGAAGATTAGTTCTTGTTAACATAGAAATAGCACTGGGGCACACAGAGTTTGTCTGAAGATTGTTTCCTACTAGCTCTTCCTTAGGTTGAGATGTTACTGAAACATGGCTTGTAGGACGCTCTGACTTTTTTTGTCTTGTAAGAATCCTGGTGTACAAATCTCTGTATTCTTTTCAGTAGAAAGGTTATACTTATGTGTCAGAAGTTAGTCTGCTCTGTTTTGTCTGTAGTGGCTGCCTGTCCTAGGGAGTGGAAAATCTAGGTCCTGGAAATCACTATGGCAAGTTGTCTGTGCTTGAAAAGAGTATTTTTTGCAGTCTGTTCAGTGTAGAAAGATGAACTGAAATGTGATGGTGAATAGTGTCTCTTAAACAACCTAAGTCTACCGTCATTTGTGGTTTATAGCAATGTTCAGGTAACAGAACTTGCTTGCATTTTGAATTTTTTATATTTTGAAAGGTTGTGCCCTTTCTTACAAAGGTCAAATATATGCTTTGACTGCAGGTGGCAGTACAGGATAACAGCAACTCGAAGAGTACTTCTTAGGTAGTGGAAATGTGTTCAAAGTCGTAACACAGCCCCTTTCACTTTGCAGTGTTCTGTGTGTAAGACCCATGACAGGTTTTAAAATAGCTCTTGGCATCTTGAAAAACAATGGCTTTACCATTATTTCAAAGATTTTGTTTGCTTTTTTGTTGCTTTTTGGTTTTGTTTTTTGTTTGTTTGTTTGGTTGGTTTTATTTTTTATTACGTACTACAACTGTGCTCATTAATCTGTTTAAACAATTGTTTGGCCCTTGTAAAGAGAAGTCTCTATGAGATTAATTTATTACTATGAGAACAGCTCCTCTAAAACTGGTATGGAACACATTTCCGGTAAGAAACGTTGCTTAATACCTACTAGTTGGAGTTAGCTCACAAATTTTCAGAGGAGTACAGCCAACATCTAAGAGACCAGGCAGTCTTCAGGTATGGGTTGCTCTCTTTCCCTTACAGTTCTAAAGTGCAGTGTTTAAAACCGGTGATAATTAAACTATCCGTTGCTTATAATTTATATAAGTTGTTAAAATATTTTCATTTGCATGATACAATGTTGTATGTATTATTCGCAATATGTAGCAGTTTCATCACACCAGAATAAGCTGGAACAAAAATGTAAATTCCTCTTCAAATACAGAAGCTTTTCATCCGCAATACAAAGATGGTTCTTTTGTTGTATTTAATGTTTCAGATGTCCCATTATCACCCTAATTCCCACCCCATCTTAATTCTGCAGGAAGTCCACTGCTTACTGTTCACCATAAAAACCTATAGGCTCCTGTACTCTTTCTTCCTCTGCTGCCCCACCTGCCTCTTTTAAATGTGAAAACTCTCACAAGCTTGATTTTATCTGTTGTTCATTTGTTACATTGCTTTTCATAGTCCTGGAGGGAATGTCATTTTGCACAGTTAGGATTCATTATAATGGTTTTAACTTACATGAATGTATGTGAGGTTTTTATTTCATTGTACTTCTGAAATAAAAGCAGCAATGACTTCTAAATTAATGATACATTTGCTTCTTACGTTGGTGAAGAAATTGTCACCTCATTTCAAGTTTCACTTTTACTAGCCTGTACTGTAAGGTTGTCTTAATAGTAAAATTTATTTTCATTTCTTTATGAGTTTATAACATTTTATAACTTTAGATATAAAGTTAGATAGTGTGTAAAAGCTTCTACTAGCTTTTGTAAACTTGGTTATAAATAGTTTTTGTAAACACCCTAGAATGTTTTCCCAAAACAGACTTGCATTCAAAAAAGGTAGAAAGAAGTTGGTAGTCTGCTTTTTGGTGGTTTTTGTTTTTTTTTTTTTTTTTTTTTTTTTTTTTTTTTTTGTTGTTGTTGTTTTTTTTTTTGTTTTGTTTTTTTTTTTTTTTTTTGTTTTTTTTTTTTTTTTTTTTTTTTGTTTTTTTTTTTTTTTTTTTTTTGTTTTTTTGGTTTTTTGGTTTTTTGGTTTTGGTTTTGGTTTTGGTTTTGTTTTTTTTTTTTTTTTTTTTTTTGTAAATTCTTGTACCAGACAGTGAATTATTTTGCAGTTATATTTGCATTAAAATGTTGTAATTGTGTTTACTTTGGATCACAGTATTTAACTCTTCAATCCAGCTGAGCCGTTTGTCCTGCTGCATACCATGGCTCAGTTTCACTTTTGATTGTTGTCCTTTACTATGGTAAGGGAGAGATAAGAGAAAGGTGCAGATTTTACAAAATCCAGCCTTGTCTGCTGGAACAGAGTTTTTCTTTAGCATCTTGCAGCCATTGGCATTCAGCTGTTTGGCTCATGTGCACCTTCCACTCTGTACAGATCTGGGTGGATGAGGTAGAAAAGGGGGAGTTAAATCAATGGAGCTGTTCCAGAACAGCTCACATGGCATGAAATCACACTTCCCGTGTTTGCAGCACGGGTCTGTCCAGCTGGGTTGAATATATTGAAACAGGTAATAGGGCATAGGATTCATAGAATGCCACAAGAAAAAGAGCACTATTTCTGTGGCCCACTTCATTTACAGCAGCTGTAAAGCCCAAGAAATATGCTGTTCCTTTTTCCCCTTTCTGGTTTATGCATCTCCCTAATTTTGAATTATTGCATGAATTTCTGTTAAGGACAATATGTGTCATTTCTGCTAATGAGATAAATACTTGATTTTGAAGAGTGGAACTAAAAATAAATAATTAAACCTTGGCAAAAGGAGTGGTAGATGAAGGATATTACTCTTCTAGCTTTTCTATCAGTTGTGTAGCAGTTGGCACAAGGCATAGTTTATCAAAAGGTAAGTTTTCTGTGCCTGTTCATATGGTGTTTTTTGTGGTCTGGAGATATGTTGCATTTTTGCTCGGTTTAAGCCCAACCAAAGATTGTTTTCTGTTTCTACATTTCATAATGACTTGACTTTTAAAATTTGATCCTGTGGTAGGGTACTTGAACTGGGGATTTGGGGACAGGAAGAAATGTGAACAAGAATATTGATTATTATTTATTTTACTTATAGGTAACAGCTGTGCCACTGGAATTCTACTGCAATGACCGAAGTGCAGAATACGAGCGCAGGGCACTAAGGGAAGGAGGAAGTCTTGAAGCAAAGCAGTGTGTAGTCCATGGATCCCCTGAGCTGGCAGCTGACTGGCTGAAGCAGTGCTCCCAGTTCTTCCCAGAGCATCCAGGAGGGCTCTTAGGGATCAGGCCTCAGAATGGCTGGTCTTTTATCAGGATACCAGGTGAGTTTGAAGGTTTTAGTGAAATGGAGATGAGATAAATAAGGACATCTGTTATTTGGTGGTAATTTGTGCTTGATTGTGGTCTTTTTGAAGGATTGGGGATGGTTGTGTGTTTGTTTTTCCTTCTGGCAGTTAACCCTGTATCTTTAAAATACACCATGATTTTGCATCCTCTGGTTGAAGTAAATCTTCAATGGATTAAAAAAAATCTAATACAGGTTTTTCTAATGCTTACAAACCTCTCTTTGCATGTCAGTCCTCTATATGACTGTAAAGAGATAGACTTGATTACTAGAGCACAGTCTGCTCTCACAACCAAATACTGCTTTGAGGCTGGAGATAGGAAGATTGCACAAAAAGTTGGAGACATGCCTTGCCTCTTAAGGCGTTGGATGAGGTTCATGTTGTCCTAAAAGGTCTTTTATTGGTCTGCCTAGTGAAAAGGTTAAAATTGCTTGTAGCAGTCTACCATGAGAAGAATGGGTCTGAGGACCAAGTTCAGAGGAAACTGGCCTGGAAAATAAGGCATGAGGGATTTACTGAATTTCAATTGAGGTAAAGAAGACTTATTCATATTTCCTTGTAAATTGGGAAAAAAGTACCAGTGTACCAGTAAAATAAATGTACTTCATATTTTCTTAGAATTAGACTAAAGTAATCCAAGATTCTCATAGGGTTTGATTGCCAGTAGTGTGGTGACTTTCATGGACTAGACATACTTTAGCTGTCAGAAGATGGTCCTGAGCAGCAAGCAGAATTCTGCAGAAAGTACTAGAGATCTGATAGATAGCCAAGAGGAAAAACAGCTTACACTGCCAGATGCAAAGTTATTCCCAGACCCTTTTGGGTCAAGGATGTTTGGCAGGGGAAGTTAGTGCAGTAAAGGGAATGGCCTTTTGCTTGCTACAGTCTGGTTTAAGAAGGGACCTTTTTAAGTGTTTGGAGTAATTTGAAGCACATGCACATTTGTACCTAAGTAACAGAGAAATGATTTTTCATGAGCTTGCACTGGATTAATGCTCAGTCTTAGTTGATGATTTCATAATTTCTTCTGGAATTCTCTTTAATTGTTTGCCAGTTATTTGGAAAAAGAAAATGAATCTCTGTAGTTGAAAAGTGGGAAGTATTGAAGAGATAAATTAAGATAGAGGACATGGATAGAGAAATGCTGAAAAGAGACAGGGCTGCATTCTCTTGAAAGACTTCCATTTTAAGCTGGGGACTTTTTTATCAGCAAAGAAACTTTAGAGAAATAAAGGGTAGGGTACAAGAAGCTTTCAGGAGTGAAAGAATAGGTGCAAGGTTAGGCAAATTGTTGTCAAAGCACAACAGAATTTGGTTGAGCAGGAGGTTGGGATGAGTGTGTTGCATAAGGTTGGCTTAATTTAGGAAGCATTGGACCTAGAAGTGGGGTAAAAAAAAGTATTTTTTTACAGCTGTGTTTTAATTAAGTGGAAAGTAGCATTCAAACGTAAACTTACTCTAGGAGGAGGAGGCACACACCACAACAGACAGCTGTGTTCATAGGCGCAGAAACAGGCACAGTGCCTTACAGAAAGTGACTGATGTGCTGAAGGAGCCATTTGCAAGGCTCAAGTCCAGCAAATGTCAAATGGAACAGTTGCTGTGAAGGTCGGTGGCAAAATAGGTGACAAGAAGAAAAGGGGAACACCTCTCTCTCTCTTAAACCCTGATCTTTCCTCTCCCAGACTCGCTGTTCCCAGTACTCTGGCAGCAGGCTCAGTTGTGATCACTGTGGGAATCTCTTGAGGTTTTTCCTGTTCTTTGAAAGAAAAATGGTCCTGGATTAAATGGCAGGAAGTGTCTGAGTCCTTTTAGTATCGATAAAAAGCACCGGCCTCACTGGCTGTTTACTGTGAGAGCCAGCTAGCTCCTCACTGACCCCATTGTGCCGTCAGGAGGGGAACCAGGGGTGTCAACTGGAACCCAGGCTTTATCTCTCTTTCCTCTGCTTTTTGCATGTCCAGAGGCACTTTTTCTCATTCTCCAGAGAGCACTGAGCCCAGCTACAGTCATCAGCCAGAGCTCTTGACAAAGGTTATTCTGAGTCACAATCATTTGTAACTATTCTTCCCCACTGTATCCCCTTGTAGATAATTTATGTCCATATCCTAGCATGGCTGGAGCAGTTGGGTTTGGGTTTTTTTTCAAACTGAAAGCCATTTGGTCTGGTTCATTTTTCTTGTTTATTTTATGCAGTGCTGAAGAACCCAAAAATTGTGTCCTAGGGGGAGCTCTATGACAATGCAGTACAGAACCTCTCCTGACTGACTTAAAATTTTAAAAGTTCCTTTTAAACAAACAACAACAAAAAAAAAATCCCACAACAAAAACACCAAAGAATTTGTCATTTGAAGTTGTTGCCGATCATTAAAAGTAAAAACGTGTAGAACTGCAAATTTTGGAAATCCCCTTTAAAAAAGTAATAGTTTGTCTTTTTCTTCCCCTAGGTAAGAGAAAATTAGAAATAGAAGTCAAATAAACTAGAGGTGATAGACACGGAGTTTTTTCTCTTTTGAATAATTTTGTTGTTTTCTGAAGATCGCAAGAGTAAAGTACATTTTCTGTTACCATTTTCCAGAATTTGTTGTTTGAAGCACTAGATGGCAGGCTTCAGCATGGAAAAATACTCGATCTTGGAAAACACAATGGCATCAGGATAGCATGCTTAAAGGTGCCTGGTTAAGGACAGATGATTTTCTGTTCTAGAGATGATAAATCTCTTTTTTGTTAGTACTGTTTTGCTCTCCTAAAAAAACCTCAGAAACTTTCTCACTAGTGCAGTCTGCTCTGCTGCTAAGATATTGAATGACTTTTCAACTGTTAACAAGTTGCTAACTTTTCAGATCATCTGCGAATAAGTTCTTTACTTGTAATGTGCATTTCATTGCAATTTAAAAATAGTAACTTACACAATGAAGACTTCAGGAGCCAGCAGCAAAGGACACGCATCATTTCCAGTTAGCAAAGCTTAAATCTACTTATTCATGCCTTTATGAAAAAAACAGTAGCATTTTGCTTTTGGAAACTTGCTAATATGTTAGTCTGATCCTGTCAACACTGAGTTTTGAACAGACCCTGTTGGTTCTGAGTTTTCTTCCAGTTAGATAGCTTTTGGTTAATAATCATGTTAGTTTGCCATGTATAGCTAGACTTTTTGTGTAGCTTCACTCGATATAATTTGTTCTGAAAAAGCAAGCTGACCAATTAGAATGAAAGCAGAATGTCATGGCTGTATTTATAATTAAAGGAAATAATAACATTTTGTATAAACATTGGTGTTGTACAGAGGTTTTGGCTTTTGTGGGTATATTTTAAAACTAACTAGCTATAGGTCATTTCGATTTTGCTTTATTGCCTAAGTTTAAAATTTGATTTTCCTTAGAAGAATGCATGAAGCTATTAATGATTTATATACATAATTGAGACTGAATGCTGTTCTAGAAATGAGTGCATCATTATACATTATGTTGCACTTAGAACAAATCCCAGGCTGATGTGTGGGCTTGAGTTTTCCTTACAGTATTTCCTTGGCTCAGCCCTCCAGTTAATGGATTCCCTAAGGTAGTTGCTGAAGGTTCAGACAATGATGTGGTACTTACTCTGGGCAGAGCAAGATCATCACTGCCGAAAGGAAGAGCAAAAGGGGGAAGGCCAGTCACTATTTAGACAGGCAGACAAGCAAGAAAGAGCAGATCTGTCTTTTCTTGGGTTCTCAGCTAGTGAATTGCAGATGCATGGCTTTAAGATTACCATAGGAGAGAACATTCACAGCACTGATTTATAGAGTAAGTAGAATAGCTAATTATTTTATCCATATAGATAGAAACTCAAAATTTTTTGAATTTCAGTAAGGAGATAGTTGCTTGCGTTTTCTGATGTTCTGATGTAGATTCCAGCATCAAATCCATTATTTCTATTTAAGCTAAAGATATTTTTGAAAGAGAGCAACTGCATTCCTGCTTTTCTCAGCAAGCCTGTAGCTGTACTTGCAGGAATTGCTTACTACTCTGCCACATCACTGCGCACCTACCGCATCACTTTGGTGCTCATGGACTGTGTGATGCCTGCTGTGCTTCTAAGATCTTTTTAGGTGTGCTGTTATGTGATCTGTGCTCCTCTCTTGTACTAGTATGAACCTGCTTTTGGTTATATTAAAATGCATGGTGGTCAGATGAAAGAATTAATTTTGTATATAACTTTTTTTTTAATTGGGATATTGGGCGAGAGAGTTAACTGCCTTACAGAAAGCTGGATTTTCTTCAGCCCAAGAGTTAATTCATTCTATGAAGCAGGAAGTGTGCAAAAGTGTTACCTGATAGACACTAGAGAACATTACCTGCTAGACATGTTGAAAATACTTGGGTTCTGTACTAGCCTGCAGCATCTGCAGTTGTCAGCTTTCCGTTTTGGCTGTAAACCTAAGACATCCAGAAGAATAGAGCATCATCAAGGGCCTTTCCAACAGATAATTTTTGGAAGAAAATTTCTCTTCATCCTCTTTCAACAGTAATGTATTGTTTACTGAAGCTTATGTACAGAATGTACAAACAGGAAGATCTCCTTCCTGAAAAATACTTCATGAGCAGTGCTGAAACAGAGAGGACATGAAGTGTAAAATCTGAAGTGGCTGAAAAGATTGCCATCTGGAAACATTTCTTAAACAAAACAAAAGGGGAAAAAAAAAAAAAAAAAAGAAAGGCCAGGGAAGAACAAGGCAGTGCTGTGAGGGGATTGTTGCTTTGCAGTGACTTAGACAATTGTTCTTCTTTTCTGGGATGGTGAAGGGTTTTTGATCTGCAGAGGTTAACTGTAAAGCTCAGCAGCAGGTAGCAGCAAATGTGCAAAGGACAGCATTTTCATGTGTGAAGTGGAAAATATTTATTCAAGTGTCAACAGTACTTGTTGATCTGGTCAGAATAAAACCTTAGATGAGGGATATGGCTGTCCAAAAAAGGCTTGAGCTCGTACTTGAAATCTTGTAATGAGATTTTGCCACATGGAACATGTACATATGCTCCTATCCCAGCAAACAAAAGTTATTGTTGCGATTGTGATTTTAAGTATCAGCCAGAAGGGATGTTGCAGTTTATTCCATCACACCTCCTTACTTCAGAGATCATAATGCACTGAAGTGCTAGGAAAACTCAGAAGATAACTTGTTGCATGTATCTGGGTTTGCTTTATTAATTACCTTCTTTTCTTCTATTTCTTTTTAGATAAAGAGAGTCTGATCACTGACAGTGGAAAACTTCATGCTCTTGATCTTCTGTTGACACGACTGAAATCTCAAGGACATAGAGTTCTCATTTACTCGCAGATGACACGGATGATTGACTTACTGGAGGTAGGAGAGCTATAGCTGACAGAAGACAAATTATGAAGATGGAGATTCATCAACACTTTTATGGAGAAAGTACAGTAATTTGGATGCAGCAAATCTGATACAAAATTACTATACCAGAGGGTATCCACTTAATGCATTAGTATGAGAATATAAGAACTGCCATACAAAGTTAGACCAAAGGTCCAACCTAGTGTTCTACTGGTAGCAGTGTATGACAGGATGTGGTATGGGGAAAATGGACAAGAATAGTGGTGCTTCATCATTATTCAGTTTCCAGAAGTTTGCAGTTCAAGGGGTTTCTGAACCAAGTATGCCTCCTATATATTCAGTAGTCCAACATGGATTCTTCTTCCATGAAGTTGTTCATTTGTATCTTGTCACCTTGTTAGGTGTTGGCATTTGCACTTCCCTGTGGCAAGGGGTTGGATGGTGTAATTATCCCCTTTTGCTAGTTTGAACTTCTTCCTTCTTTTTTCATTTTGTGCCTACCTTTTATTGGAAGGAAGCAGGCAAACACTGATAAATTTTACAGTATTTAGGTTGCTTGTAATTTTACATACTCGTACCATTTCCCTCTAATACCTGATTCCTCTGCAGAAGTTTCGTAAACATTCAGAAGTTCTATGGCATATGGGATAGGAAAGAAGTAAGGAATTAAGTCATAACTTATAATTAAAAAACAAACATTCTGCCTCTGAAGAAAAAAAAATTATTTGATGAGCAGCCATGCCATCAAAGGGCTAAGATACTGTCTTCACAATAAACTGAAGAGAAAAAATGAGAAGCCTGAATCAATAGTTGCCTAAGTCATGAGTTCTGTATGAACAGGAGAGTATTTTAAGGTCAGCAGTTAATAGTTCAATAACAAATCACAAGCTGAATTTTGTTTTTGCTGCTATGAGGAAAAACAGAACTTGCATGGTTGCAAATCTGTATGTTGGCACTTTGCCTAGCATTGCTTTGTATGCCTCTTTTTTTGGCAAACATTGGACATGGTGTAGGTTTGTTGATACCCTGCATTACACCACAAAGCTCATAAAGCTGTTAAGTGCTTCTGTCTTTTCTCTTAGCGTTCCATTTGAAAGGCTTGTGAGCACACCATTTTGCTATTCCATCTCTTGAATGTTCAACTTCACTTGTGTTTTGTTATCCAAGTAAGCCACCTACTAAGTCCTCTGTTTTTCTTTCTCCCTACCCAAGTAACAGAAGCTGAAGTTAAGCAAGCAAAAAATCAAGTAATGACTTCATTAATAAGAAAATCCTTGCAGAAGTTGTGTATCTGTAGATAATTTTTTTCCTGATCTGTTAATATATATCTGCCTACTTGAATATGAAAAAACACAGGATGTCTTTTTTAACAGTATTTGGACTATATTACACTAATTTAATCTATGCAGGGCAGAGAGCACAAAGCACATTGTTTACAAAGTTATAAAACCATTTTGTTTCATGTAGCTTCAGCTGAAGAGCTGCTGCATAGTTCAGCCATTATAAAATGGCAGGTATAAATATAGAGGAAAATTATTTTCTTTCAACAGAATAGGATAAATTAAAATTTTAGTATTGTTTTTTCATGCAGATGTGTATTTCATGAGTGATCTGAACACTGAACTGCTGAGAAGTGTAGTATGAATTGCAGTGTGGAGTACTGTTTTTTTCTGAATTGAAAGGGTGTGCTGTTAATATTTGGGAAAATACTGCACAAAACCAGTTCATGGCAAAAGGATGTTTCATATGAGCACTGTTACACTGCTTCCACCTTGATCAGAGGAAGGTGGTGGAGGCAGACTAGAATCTGTTAGATGATTAGCTAAGGGCTAATGTACAAAGCTAGTTTGCAGACCTGGGGGAATAAATGCCAGTACTGCAGGCGTACAATAACTTGTTCTTTTGCACTTTATGCCTTTGTGAAAAAGTCTGAAGTCTGGAATAAGGATAAATGCACCTGATGGAATGAAAAAAGTTGTTTTCTGGATGTGCCGAAGTTTGTTTAGAAGATAGATAATGAAAAGATGGTTAACAGATGAGGGAAGACTAAATCAAGATCAAAAGCTTGAATCATCATAAAGGCTGATAAAGACAGTAACAAAGAAGTGAAAGGAGAAGGTTCTTGAGATAATAGTAAAATAATTGATCTAATCTGGCAAAAAGGTGGCATAGTGCTTAACTGACAATTCTGTCTCTCTGGTTTTAGTTGGTGACAGAAAGCTGTCATAGAAATTGAATAAATTAATAGGTAATTAGGATTTGTTTGTCTGTCTGGTGAAGGAGCTGTTCTCTACTTTGAACTTCTGTTGTTGCACTCCAGAAATCCTACTAGCCATGAGCTCTGTTTCATAG
This sequence comes from Zosterops lateralis, assembly GCF_965231275.1. Taxonomy (NCBI): domain Eukaryota; kingdom Metazoa; phylum Chordata; class Aves; order Passeriformes; family Zosteropidae; genus Zosterops; species Zosterops lateralis. The sequence goes on from NC_139761.1 coordinate 37,971,257, forward strand.
AGGTAGTCCAAGAGTGGATTTGGCCAATTCCACACTGTTTTATTTACCTAATTTTCTCTGTCATCTGCCTCATGTTGAAGCTTGCTTCCTCTGCATCAGACAGCATCATTTTTTCCTCCCCTTTGCTCTCAGAATCAGTCTTAAAAGTGCAGAACTTAATATCCAGCATAAACAGAACAGACGGTTGGGGGTACAAGCATCATAAAATTACCCTAGGACATTCAGGCTTTTTCTCAGTTTCCTTATAATGTGGCAGCTCTTTCACTATTTCTGCAGAACAGGATCAGGACCCCTGAAGGATAGGTGAAAAGGAGAACTGGGCATGGTACTGTCAGAAGGTTAATTAGAGTGCAAGCTCTGCCGTGTCTTCTCAGAGCACATCAGTTCTGTGTCTGCTGAGCACTGTGTCTTGGAACAAGATGAATCCAATAGTTCTTGCTGCTAAAGCACTATCTGTTCCTTTCTGTCTTCATTTGCACTCACAGCATCTCAAAAAGACTCATGCACCAGCATGGTTAAACCTAACTCATGTAACCAGTAGGTGTTGCATCTTGTCAGCCAAGCAGGGATCCCATTGTTTAAGCACTCCAGAGGATATCTTTCCAGAGAAACCCTCTGGTTATTTGAGCTTTGTTTGTAATTCAAATTTTATTGATAGTTGCACAGGTATCAAAAAATGCTGAGAAGCTTAGAGCATGAAAAATGTGTCTCAGTGGAAAAAGCCTTTGGTTACAGCATTCCTAGCTGATGCCATTTGATTTGTGTCTCAGGCGATGGTTTCAGGTCTGCTGCTTGGCAGGAGTTGTGGGCTGACACACCAGTGTAATGTTCAATGTTGTATGCAGGAGATTCACAGGCTCTTCACTGCTGAGATACAGCCTGGACAGACATTATACAGCACCAGGTTTTTAAAACCACCAGTCACATGTTATAAAATTGACGGGGAGCAGGTGCAATTTGTTAATTTGGAGAGGTTTGCTTGCACAGTAAAAGCTTGGGATTTAGTAAAAATTCAGACTCCGTGACACCAAGCTTTCCATTTTAGTGATTTTTGTTTACCTATTTATTTATAGGCAAAGGCATGTACCATGTCTGCAGTGCAGCAAATGTATCCCCAGTTCTGAACTGACACTGTCATTTATCTCTTACATGAAATGCAGAAGCCGACATATGATTGAGTAGCTTTAATTTCTGGGTTGTATTATTATCAAGTATTGCTTACAGAACATTTGTTGATGGTGTTTATGGAACCTTGTTGTAATTAGCAATCCTGCTCTTATTGTGTGTAGGGGGGGTTCTAAAAGAATCAAGATTGAACATTTTCAAGAACAACTGCATTTTTTTGGTGCATGTTCTTTGCAGGAATACATGGTCTACAGGAAACATACCTACATGAGATTGGATGGCTCTTCAAAGATTTCTGAACGAAGGGACATGGTAGCAGATTTTCAGAACAGGTAATTTATTTTGCAAGGTGTGTTTGTGCAAAAAATGTACCTAGGAAATTGGTATGAGATGTAATGGAAATAAATTAAATCTGCACTTATCTTTCCTTATATCAAATTGACCTCATTTATCTGAAACAGTTTCTTGGTGATTTGCTGACCAGTAGGCAGTGGTGTTGATAAGAATCTGTGAAAGAGTACTGGAAGCAGTTTAAAATGTAGCCACTTATTGTACTTCTTCCAGTCCAAATAGGCTGTTGCTTAGAAAGAAGCTCAGCAGAAAAGCAACAAATGTCCAGTGGTTATTAAATGCTCTGACAATTGGCACTGTAAGGATGAGATTGAAAATCTTGCGTATGCTAGAGTATTGAAAGTGACCTAGTTTTCTGCAAAACAAACCATTTAACCATATTTTACTAAGAAACCTTAAACTAGTATACAAAAGATAAAATGGGGATTTTATTAGCTAGAAAGGTAGGGTAGCTCCTCTCATTTAGTAAACTAAAATGGATCTTGACAATTTTAATAAGAGAATCAGGGCACATTACTTATAATGATTGAGTTTATGGTTATGAAGTTCCCTTTTAATCATGAGGTACGGCTTGATACAATGTCATTTTGGTAGTTCACAGTAAGATTATCCTTCCAGTATGCTGATGTGAGCCTGTAAGAAGATCACCTTCCTATTTCAGTGGGGTTGGGTTCATTGATAGTTGTTTATTGCAACATTCACATAGGGTGAAAGCAACATTCTAGACTTGAGAAAATTCCTTATGTTAGTGGTCCCAAAGTATTGTAGCTGAAGATAGGAGTCAAGGCCTTTCATGAGGCTGACAGGCCAGAGGGACTGTGTTGCAATGGTGAGTCTTTTGAACATGCACAGAAGTAAGTGAGGGGACCATGGAGTACCTTTCTTTCTGCCTGTTTCCAGGTGTCAGAAACAAATTCCTTGCAGGTTATGATGTCCTCCTGGAATCCTGACACTTCCTTCTGTTTTAAGGTCCTTTAACCAAAAGAAGTGGAAAAAAATGGTTTTATTAATGAACAGAATTTGGTTTTAATAACGAATAAAACAACTGAAGAAAAATAATAATTTCAGCAGGAAATCCCTTTGAAATGTAGGTCAGCCAGTCTAAACAAGAATTCCTATAAAATGTTAGTTGAGTTCCTCTTATACATGATTTAATTATGAGAAATATTTCCAGGAAAAAAAGCATGACTGGGACTAAACTATTCTGCAGGATATCCTTGCAAGATGCTGAAAATATATGGCTGTGGGATGATGATTTGTTTACTTAGTCTGTGGCTCTGTCCATTTTCATTCCCATATGGCATATCCAGAAGCATTTCACATCTGCATGTTCAGGTGACTTTCTATACACACATCCCACTATTGTTACAAGGGAATAGATTACTTGGCCAAGGACTACCTTCAGTGCAGACAGGTACCTGTTGACTCCTTTGGCTTTGTTACCTGCAAGATAAAGTCTGAAGATTGACAGCTTGGTTTTAGTTCCTTCCCATTCATTCAGCAAGAGTTTCTGGTACTTTTCTGATTTTACATCTGCCAAGTTGTTCAGACAGTGTAGTACCAAAAGGATGTGGCATTCTAGACTGTCTTCTCTTAAGCAGAGGACAGTGTGTGTCTTTGGAGTTCTTACTGGTGTGCCATCTGCTTTGTATGTGTCAGCCTGTTCACAGATCCATAAGGTGTTGAACACTTCTCAATACTGCTGACCCTGCAGAGACACTAGTGCAGTTCACAACCTTAGCAGAAACTTTAATTTTGCTGTTATTACTTGAGTGTTCTTCAGTACTTCGTCATGCTACATATACAGTTGTCTCGTTTGTTCTGTTCAAAGCACCAAATTTAGAACAAAATTTATATCTACACAGTTTTGACTTTATTTTTCTTTTTTATCAATTAAGTATCGTTAAGGCAAGATGTCTTCAACATGGGGTCAGTTCTGTGAAACAATAGATTGTTCTTTGTCTATATGAAATCTTAATTTCCAGTGTGGGCAAGATAAACAAGCCCTGGTTTGTTTTGATACAGATTAATAAACTGCTGTTGCAAATTGAATGTTTACATGTTCAGACAGTCCTCATTTGTAGATTACCTTCTTTCACTCTTTCATGTATTTTTTCCCTTGACCGCGAATGAACAGCACAAAGCGTTCTGAACTGTTGAAGTAATAAAAATAGCCCTGATTGCTTCATATGGGTCAAAAATTGCTTCTGTGGTTATTCCTAGTTCATGCACAAAATAAAAGGGTTTAATCTCTTTCCTCTACAGGAACGATATTTTCGTGTTCCTGTTAAGTACAAGAGCTGGAGGCTTGGGCATTAACCTTACAGCAGCAGACACGGTAGGTGAAATTTGGTAATAATTTATGTGGGAAAATAGGTCGTTCTGTACAGAAGTTGGCACTCTCTTGCCCATACTGATCAATATTTTTAGTACTGCCATTCACATTGTGAAATCGCACAGCCTGTTCACTTTGTGACTCGCAATGTAATATTATCTTGATGATAAAGTTGTGGGATATTGGACATTTTGGTACACAGTTTTTGGAAATTTCTTTCCCCTCCACACGTACTTCAGTACCAGAGTCCAGAAGGGAGTTGGATTACTCCTAAAGGGGTTTACAGGTGCAAATGACACTTAGATGAAACAGCATTCACTGTTTGAATGACTCTTTGCCCCTAAGGTTCAGTTGCAAAGGAACCAGTGGAGTAGTTACCAGTTACTCTTTTTTCTGTGCCTAGAAGAATGAAACAGTGCCTACAAAAGTAGGAAACCATTTGTAGTTGAGGATCAGCTACTCAGGAAGGATAAATTTCTTCCCCTGAGGTGTAAAGACAGACTGATTTAGGTGAATTGCAAGGATTTGCACTCTGGAGCAGCTGCCACTAATCACTAGGGAAGGAATACTGATGAACCATTCATCTTTTCATTAACAGCTATTCTTGTGCTTCTAACTTGCACCTGGTGTGCTTGCAGATTTGACCTCAAGCCTGTAGCCACACAAAGCCAAAGATCCCTGAATCAAAAAAAGTCCTATCATATCTTGAAGTCAGTCACAAGAAATCAGAAGAAAAAAAGTATCTGTAGGATTTCCAGGGTTTAAAAGAAGAAATAAACAGATGGTAGCTCAGGCAGGCTCCTTGCATAAGCACTTTTAGGTCTGTGTTTTTCTGTGTAACTTTCTTAATACTTGACTCTGCTGTCTAAAATTTTTTAAAATGCTCGTGGTTTTTCTGCTTATTGTGCATAAAGTACTATTAGAGTGATAGTGCAATATGAATTTAATGTGGCATTTCGGGTTTTTATAGTCAAAATACTAGAAATGTTGGACTTTATCTAGGTTTTGAATAAAAATTGGAGTATTACTTTTTGCATGAAATTCTGATATGATAGTAAGTAACACTAAAATGCATCCATGATGTGGTTAGTCTGCAATTAATTGCATGATAGTTATTTAATGTGATAACAAACTTATGAATTTTGTGCCTCGCAATCAGGTCTGTTTCAGAAGATATTAAAGATGTTCTGTGGAAGTTGAAACATTTGTATTATCAGTTAGTTAGAATTCTCTTGAAATACAGTGGAAGAGACTTCACAGGACTGGGCAAGGCTAGTTGAACACAGCCTACAGTGGGGCTGTAATTCTGTGAAACATGAGTTAATTTTTATTGTTATGAGTACATTGGGTTTCTGTTTGTTTAATTACCAGGTGCTCTAAACATCTGTTCTTATTTAATCCTTTCTGGTGTTGCCTTGCAGGTAATTTTCTATGACAGTGACTGGAACCCCACAGTAGACCAGCAGGCCATGGACCGGGCCCACAGGCTGGGTCAGACCAAACAAGTCACCGTATACCGCTTGATTTGTAAAGGCACCATTGAGGAGCGCATCCTACAGCGGGCAAAGGAAAAGAGTGAGGTAGGGATAAGGAACTCACCTGGAATGAGAAGTTACAGGAATGTATGGTACCATAAAGCACATATCAACATGAGTAAAGAGACAGAAAAAGTGTCTGCAGGGAGACAAAAGAAAAGGCAAAAGGAAATGTCTATGTTCAAATATCTGTCTCTAACACAGCAACAGTCCAGTGACATTGTATGAACCGGAAAGAAGTTAATTATTTACAGTATGACTTCATAAAAACTATTTCTTATGTTGCAGTGAAACTACTCAGGCTTCTTTAAGACTAGGGCTTCTGTCTTTGCTGTGTCAGTTACTGATTCCTCTCATGTTACACAACAGCTGATTTTTTTTTTCTAAAAGACATTTGGAAGGTAATCAAGTGGAAATTCTTTGAGGTGTGAGGTTTGCCAGAAAAGCTCAGTGTCTTGCAGCATCAAGCAGTAAGTGTACTAGGAGCTTTAAACCTCGTGATACTTTATTGGCAAGAAAATAACTAAGGAGATTCATGGTTTTTGGTAGCAGTAGATACATTCTATACAACATTTAGATGTTTTATGTACTTGGAGTTTCTCATAGCTTTTGTCTTACTCGGATGCTGCTCATGATATTGCAGCAACTGAATGCATTCATATTTCCCTTGCTGAAACCATTTTTTTCTGAGATACTGCACTACAGTTACCTGAAATCAGCCTGAAAATTAGGTGTGGCCTTCTGCTGGTTATCTGAATCATTGAAATTGCCTTATGTTAAAGCTTGTTCTCTTCTGTTAAGTTACAGCTCTTCTTAGTTGTTGGGATTTAAAATATATTTGTAGTGATGGAGGTCCAGTGAATTGCTTAAACTGCAACACCAACTCAGGATGGAGATACAATTTTCAGTCAAGGAGACTAAAAGTGTTGCACCCTCCAAGAATGTGATCTTCATGATCATCTATGCAGTTACTTGAAAATTTGAATGGGAAAATTATACTTGAGAGGGCTGTTGCTGTATTTTTGTTTTGTTTTGTTCAGTAGTATATTAATTAATACTATTTTAATTTGTAGTTTATTACATACTGCTTCAGAAAAAAACGTAACTTTCCATAAGGGATGGTAATTTTCTGCTTTTTTCTCAGTTGCTGACCCTGAAATTTAGCTACTAACTTTGGTATGATAGGAGAATTGGATTAAGTCTGACATAGAGAGATGTACTTGCATGATTTTTGCAGCTGGCTTTCAGTGATGGGCAATGAGAAGTGTTTCATGACTGCTTTGACTATTTTTTCTTTTTCTTCCCTTGTTTTTTTCCTTCTAGATTCAACGAATGGTTATTTCAGGTGGCAATTTCAAACCTGACACCTTGAAGCCAAAAGAAGTGGTCAGCCTTCTGCTGGATGATGAGGAATTAGAAAAGAAATGTACGTGAAATTGATGTTTCAGCAATTTCCCCATTTTCCACTTCATTACCTTATGAGATCTGTGTTTTTATCTCTACAAACACATGTATTGCTGATAACAGCTTCTGTTTCCTGTCTCTTTTTGTATTGCCAACTCTTGTTAGTACAAGCTGGTTTGATATCACTGCTGAGCTGAATGAAATTGTGCAGAATGAGACATGATGATATGATTAAGTTTTTATTGGCACTCATTCAGGATCATTACATTGTTCCTGAATGACAGAGCTTTGACAAGAATTATGTAGGTCATGACAAGAAAAGTATTAGCAAAAGTGCTGTATTTCATCATATTTTTGAAGTTAGAGGCATAATCTTTCATGTTGCTTGAAAGAAGAATTTCCCTGTAAGACTTTTTAGTGACTTGGAAACAAATAGTTTTAATAGAGCAATGTTTTCAATGTGTTTTAGTTTCAACACAACTGACTTTTCTTCCCAGTTCTGTTAGAGTTAGAACTTCTAGTAAGATTCATAAAAGGATAGGAAATCTCTTTCCATGATGACAGCTTTGCATTTCTTTTCAAACAGTGCGTCAGCGTCAAGAAGAGAAGCGACAGCAGGAAGAAACAAATCGTGTGAAGGAACGTAAACGTAAAAGGGAAAAATATGCTGAGAAGGTACTTTGATACAGAGAGGTTGCCTGTGTCAGGGATAAAGCCAGAAAAGCTTCAGGATCACTGTGAGGGAATGTGGAAACATTTTATGCCAAGGCAGTCTTAATGAGTAAACCTTCTTGCCTTTGCTGTTGAAAATAAGTCTGTGGCAGTTCCTTACACAGAAGAGGGATATTACAAAATAAGTAATGCATAGTTAACGTGTATTTTAGTCATTAGCAACTTCAAAAATAGGGAAGTACTGCCTGTCCAAGCAAACCTGACAATCAACTGATCATTAAATTGGTGACTTTATCAAGATTTTGTTCTGCAAGGACAAAAGGGGAACATAAAGGAAGCACCAAATGTGGATAAATAAAACCCATATAGCTGTGAGGCTTCTGTGGAACTAGGGTGTTGCTCTGATTTCTTAGCCTTCTAATTGTTTACATTCTTGAACTGGAGTTTCTCAAAACAATGTAAATTGTTTTCATATTTCTCTGTGATGGACTTCTGAATTGACCACTGAGGTCAAAGAGGTGTTCCTCCTCTCCTCCAATCATTGATCAAATTCCAAATCCTATTTAAACCCCAAATCATAATAAACTACTCTTCTTTTTCTCACTGCAACCTGACGGTGAGTGGTTCTTTCATGTCCCTAACAGCGACACTAGAGAAGATCAGTTTGTTTAAAAAGCATCCCTAAAACTGGTTTATGAAAATTCTGAGTTTTTAAGACAGAGAGGCCTTGCATTAATTAATAGGAATTTTGTGTAATGGTAAAGAATTTCTACCTCACTCCAAAAGGTACTAGAAATCAAAGTAATTTTATAAGAGTAATACTTCATCATTCCAGCTATTTTACGAAGAAAAACAAGAAAAAAACCCTTCTGAAATCTAAAGGAGCATTTAAGGGATCTGTTACCATATCCTTCAGAAACCTGTTTTGGGGAATTCTTCGTGTAGCATTCCTTGAGTTAAAATACTGCACTAGATTTTGAGATTTTGGATTGCTTCTTCCCATTCTGTTTTACTGCCTTTTCATTCCTGGTATTATTTCATTTATTTCAGAAGAAGAAGGAAGATGAATTGGATGGGAAGAGGAAGAAAGAGAACATGAACCTTGTGATCCCGTTTGTTCCCTCAGCTGATAACTCCAACCTGTCTGCTGATGGGGATGACTCTTTCGTTAGTGTAGACTCTGCCATGCCCAGTCCTTTCAGTGAGGTAAGACTCACTGCTGCTTTAACCCACATACTGTTTCAGTTGTGGCCCTACATCTTATAGGATTCTTGCTGTCTGTTACTTTAGCTCTTGTAGAGCTTTGAGTGTGTGGGGAAGTGATGTGCCTTAAAGGTGAATCACACAAATGAAAATAGTTTATTGAAAATGCAACAGCTGCTAATAAGCTGCCTTACAGCTCCTCATGTTATTTGACATTTTATTATTCCCCTCCTCCTTCACTCTCTACCTCCCTTTTTTTACAGTGAATTTATATCCCGACTTTCCTGCTTTTCCAGTCCATGAAATTTTTCTACTCTTAACTGGAGTCCCACTTACTTTATTCTTACTTTCTTGTCCCTTTTTCCTGCCTTTCTCATGCTCACATTTATTTATAACAGTGTGCCCTCTCCCATACCAATATCTTCCATAGCAAGAACACACTGCTGCTGAGCCAAACCGTATCCCTAAATAGCTCCTTGACATTCTTTGGAAGTATCCCTCACTAGCCTCATCTGTGTCTCCATCTCTGCTTCCTCACTTGCATCAGGTTCTGTATTATTGTGGTTTTTCTCCTCTGGAGTTTAAATAAAAAATTCTCAGTGGCACACATCTTATTTTCCTTTATCTGTAAAAGATAAGAAAATAATTGCAAATTGATTTAAGCAGCAAATGTACTTTGTTCTGTGCCATGTCAATTAAGATTTCTGTGTTGTACTGTTCCTTTATTGATCAAGATTTTTTATTAGCAATAGTAGTGGGTTAAGAATCCTGTTTTCTCTTTTGCAGTTGAAATTGCACAGTTGAACAGCATTTTACTTAAATCTCTGCTGAGCCCATTTGTCTTTTGCTTTGTAATTTAACATGTATTTTCATGAATTGAAATTAAATAGTGGGTGGAGGTGTTTACTGCTGCTCAGCGTGTAAATGAAGTGTGGTGTGATCAGGCAGATGATGTATCATGCTCATGCTGCTGTTATAGAGAAAATGGGAAAGAGCAAGTACCAATTACTTGTGATTGTATAGGTTTTGAAGATCTTACTATTTTTGTACCCTTTCCTAACCTGAGAAGCTAATGGCTTTGTTCTCTGTCACGTTTAGATATCCATCAGCAGTGAATTACATATGGGCTCTATCCCTCCCGATGAGAGCAGTAATGATATGCTTGTGATTGTGGATGATCCAGCTTCTTCAGCACCTCAGTCGAGGGCAACAAACTCTCCTGCTTCCATTACTGGCTCAGTTTCAGACACCGTGAATGGTCAGTGCTCTTGCCTTGATTTATTACTAATATTTATTAAACCTTGACTTTGCACAGCCAAGTGATAGGCTTTCTGCATTTTACTCAGCGTATATAAAGGATTGGTAAGATTTTGGGGGAAAATAATTGCCTTTTCATTGCAAAGTTACTTCTGATTCGATAGGAAATCTGTTTATAGTCTGTCGTTCACCACACTTACCTCTTTTGTGTGTTAGTTACTTCAAAACATTGTGTTTTGGTGGGCTCTCCTTCCCTTAAGTTTGTTACCAAGTTACGACAACCACAGAACTATTAATCTCTGAGCTTTTCCTTGAATTTGCTGTTGGTTAATAATTAGTTCTGTATCTCCAGTGGGTGGTTGGAGGAATTGTTTTTTCAAGTGCTATGTAATTTTAAATAATATCAAGGGGTTTTAATTACCACGGTTTTCCACTGTGAAATAAGTAGAATCGTAGTTCTTGATGAGTTTCTTCAGAGATAACAGATGGAAAATAACTGCATCTCCATCTTCAAATAAGAAAATGCATCATCCTGAAGTAGAACTGGGAATCCTTCACCTCTTTGTAGGTTGGATTCATAATAATACAAGTAGTTGCAGTTAATAAGATACTGTTGCTGAAGAGTGAAGTTATGTATACATAATTTCTTTTCATGGGGCCACTGCTTGCTAACAGTGTCCCTGTTACTGTAAATGCCACATAGGAACAGTATTAATGTAACCGGTAGGTAGCTTTGATGCTGCACTCACTTGTGAGGCACGTGAAACACCGTACGAGTCACTGATGTAACATTCTGCCCCTGTTCAGGCGTTTCAATGCAAGACACATCTCTGGCTGCCAGAGGCCAGTCGAATCGAAACCGGGGGCGTCCCAAAGCTGGCTCCAAAGGAGGCACTGGGAAGGGCAGGAGCCGGAAGTCGATAGCGGGGAGCGCAGCGGCGATGGCAGGGGCCAAGGCGGGGGCAGCGGCGGCCTCTGCGGCAGCGTACGCAGCCTACGGGTACAATGTCTCCAAAGGTACGTGGGGCACCGGGCTGCCCAGAGCACAGCCAGCCTGAGCTTGTGTGATGGAGATAGGAGAGAGGCTAAACGTGTTGTCTGATTGGTATTGCTTGTCCGTTATATTCTGAGATCCAGGCAATACAAAGAATGACATGGTAAGGGTGTGAGAGGATAGCCAGTTTTACCTCAGATGACCTTGAATTTTGACTGCCTTTTGAATTATCTCATACCAAATACTTTTCCTGTTGGGTTTTTTTTGTTGGTTTGGGGATTCTTTTAATGTGATGTTCAGACAGATCAGATAGTGTTGTTCATGCCATGTGCTTCTCTTGCATTGCATCATGTTGAACTTACAGTGTCACATTCCAAAATCTGCTAAACTGATGGTGATTGAGCTGCAGCTTTACACCACCTGAAGATAGCCCAGCATCTAACTGTAAGATGTTTTGTATCTTTAAGACCTCCCTCTTCATTATACTGTCATAAGTCATGAATACAGGGTGGTGTTAGGACTGATTGTTAATACATTGTCTGCTGTTGAAGAACCACAAGTGGTTATGTATGAACCATATATGCTTATGTAGAATGTGATTCTCTTTTCTATTGCTAGGCATGTCTGCAAGTAGCCCTCTACAAACAGCAATCATTCGGCCCTCCGGACTTGCGGATTTTGGACCTTCAAGCGCCTCCTCTCCCTTGAGCTCCCCTTTGAGCAAAGGAAACAGTGTTTGTGGGACCCCCAAAAGCTTAAACCTGACCAGCAGTCTCATATCAGAAACTTCAATTCGGAAGCAAAGCAAAGGTGCCCACACCTCAGGTGGTCGGTAGTAATTTTGAACCCCCAAAGCTTGTCTGAACTGTGTTGGCTTTCAGAGTAGACCACCCTGCCAGTTGAAGGCATGCTAACAAATGCCTCGTTGCTGTCCAGCACATGTGTGGAAAGAAAATCAAAGCACAATGGGAGTGGGTGGTTGATGTGAGCACTTTGATTACGTGTATTCCAAAAAACTATCTTTGCAGGCACTGCAAGAAGGAGGGAAGGGAGTCTGGGCTAAGAAAGTGTCCAACTAGTCCATGCAGTATCCTGCAGCTGTGTGTGCCTGAAGTAACACCAGTATACTTCCTCTCTTGTAGCCTGAGGTGGAGCCCAGCATTAATTTTGTCATATGAAATCAGTATCTGAACCCCAGAAGAATCCTTTAGAGTCAGAAGACATTTCTGTCCTGGCAGCTGGTCAGTGAACATGCAGGAGTAATTGAGGGTTTTATGAAGATTATGTGTGATCAGAAAAATTTTTGGGTTCTTCTGGTGTGGGTCTCTGGGTTCTTTAAAGACTTGAAATTGAGAGGAACGTGTCTCAGGTGGTCTCAGCACCATTTGTCAGAAAGATGCTCAGAGCTGCAGAATACAAGGAGTGCTGTGAGGCCTTGTGAGAGCAGCAGCACAGCCTCTGCTTCACACAGTGGAAGAAACCACAGGCCAGTGGTTGGTTTGCATTTCAGAGTTCTCATCACCACGAATGCTCACCATGTTAAGAATGATTTCTCTCATTTTTGAGGTGCACAGAACTCTTAAAAGCTTAGAAACAAAATAATGCTCTATTTGTACAAATCTTGAGGAGGAGGAAAACTGAAGTGCTGAGGAGGAGTTTGTGCTGCTTCTCTCACCGTGCCATGGCAGGGCATGGATCTGTACCTTGCAGTGCTGCGAGAGGAGCAATGAAAAACAATCCTAAGAGAGAGAGAACTGTGCCATTCCCTCTTCCAGCCAAATCCTGGGAAAAAAATGGTCTCATATCCCAGCCATCCCATTGACTGTTCTTGCAATGTGTTTTCCCTTCATCTTTGTGATCATCACACATACTGGCGTGGTTGAGTTCACCGCAGTGTGTGGGCGGTAGCCGTGTCCCATGAGGCTGATAGAAGGCAGTGCTGCCAGCAGCCATCCATGTTCTTGTTCCCTGGTTGCTCCTTCCCCATTCTTGATGCACAAACCCTGCCTGTAGCCCCTTGCTTTGCTGTAAGCGTTGTCTGCATTGCACTGAGATTTAGGTGTGGGACAGTTGTTCTGTCTCACACATTGAATTAAGAGGCTATCCTGCCGGGGCACTTTCATCCCTTGAGAGAAGCAAGTTGAGTTGCAGGTCTGGGCTGTGACAGTGAAAGATGATTTTTTTATTATTATTATTATAATTTTTTTCTGACCCCAAATCCTTTGCCTGGCGTCCTACAGCGTAGAGCGAGTGCTTCCTGTTGGTTCTGCCTCTAATTTGCACACCTGAAAATAGCAGAACTGAGTTTAGTTAGATTGATTTTTGAACAGATTTGCAGGGGATAATTGAGGGGGAGGTGATGTTTAATTAACTCATGAAGACTTCCCCCTTCCCCTTCTATTCACATGTATATATGATATTTAGAGGGAATCAGACAAATGCCAAGCCTTTTTTTCTCTTTGAATGTGCTGTCTATTTTTGTAACTGAACTTGTACATATGTATAAAGAGAGACACATCTTTCTTTTACTAACTGGAGGAGAAAATCTTAAATAAAATGGAGTGAGATAATTTTATGTAAATCAGTGTCTTTGTGGTTTTTATGCGTGTAGCTGTATGAATGAGAGGATTAGGGAAGAGCATGGAGGGGTGTGCATCTGGAAGTGCTTCTGGAGACAAACGCTGCTCAATGTAAAGCTCTAGAGTGTCTGTGCTCTGCCAAGTGGCATGTTTGTAACACCTTCAGTTACAACTGTACCCTTACCCATGTTTGTATTCACTGATTACCTCATAAATCTATTTTGGAGTAAGTGTGCAGCAGGTCACAAGAAAACAGAACCAACTATAATATATGCAATTATGCAGTACCTGAACTTCAGTGGTTGAACTCAATACAGTTGATTGTAGAGACATTGTTCTCATAGTTATTTCTTTTTTTTTATTTTTTTTTTTTCTTTCCAGTGGGAGTTAAAAGGACTTTTTTTATGCACAATCTTGATCTCCAAACTGCTAGACAGTTGCATTAATTTATAATCCAAAGTGAAGAGAGAGAAAAAAAATTGTAATTTGAAAAACTTGCAAAAATGTAATATGTACTGTCACATGCTATACTTTTGGAAGATTAAATTATTTATATTTAAAACACTGATAAATATAACAAAATATGTATTTAAGAGTATAACTATATTTAGAATATATTTATAAAACAAATTATTAAATATATTTAACATAACATAAATAAAAATAAATATTTAAAATCATTTAATCTTCAAGAGAAACACCAAGTGACATAACAAGTTGTGGCAAAAGCAGTTTGTGTCAGGCCAAGAAGTTCAGGAAGATCTAACATAATTGTAAAATAAATGAACTGTTAGATCATATTCAGTTCAGTTTCTATAAGACATTACATTTCAATGTTCTTGGTATTATGCACCATAAGAGAAAAAATTCTGTGATGTGGTGACTGTCCTAGTCTAATTTCTTGGTTTGGGGAAGGAAGTAGAGCTATAAAGACAAAGACTGGGAATTTTTTTAAGGTGGAGGCAATTTTGTAATCGGTACCTGGGGAACACTTCAGTTGAAATGAGCAAATGGGTGTGCATGCTGAAGCTTTGTTCTTTATAATTTCTTCTGAACATCTTTTCACTCCAACTGTGTGTTATGCACTTATATGGATTAGTGGCAGAGAAAGTCACTTTACTCCAAGAGATCAAGGTATTTGCTAAAGGTGGACACAATGATGGAATGAACCGAGTTTGTGTATTGAGGTGAAATGATGAAATAGCTGTCACTATGGTTTGGGGGATTTTGGGTGTGCTGTGTATTCATTATGCTAGTTGATTATAGCATTTTACTCACTAATTACTATAAAACTGTTAAATACAGTTCACTGATCAATGCTACTATTGAAGACAAGAAAAGGTGATAACTTTTTTTAGGTCCTGAGAAGTTAGGACTTAAATTAAAAGTATTGTAGCATCCCGGTCTCATACACATTTTTGTAGTTTAGCCTACAAGGGTTGTCTAGTTCAGAAAGGTCCCCAGAACACCCTTTGTCCCCTAGCCTGCATTTTCTCTTTTCTATTATGGCTCAGGTCTGCTGTCCTTTCCATTTAGCCACTAAATTCCTCTCCTTATTCTGCAAAGAGATCAACAGGTTACTGCAGGATGGTTTGAACTGGGAACTGCTTTAATTCTTTACTTCAGGATATTATTGCTGCACTGTCCAAATGTAGTGTTATTTCTGTGCCTTCTCCCCTCTCTGTCGCATGCTTTCCCCCCCACAGTGTCCTTGCTGCTCACTGTCCTGTGTCCCCTTTGTAGAAAGCTGCCTGTCTGCCTAGAGCTGTATCTTGCTTTATTTCCATATCCCCAAAGTATTTCCTTCAGCAGCATTTCCCAGAGGGGGAGGCACACAAAGCTCAGTGGGAAAGGCTCCATGCAGCAGGAATAGGGATCTGCACTACTTTGATTGTAGCTCAGGAACAGCCAAATTGCAGCTGAGAGGAGGAAGAGCACAATTGATAAAATCACTCTGGGGCAGGATGTGGAACAGCGTAATTTGGGAAGTGCTGCCCTGCGGCCACTGCACTGCATGTTCTGTCCTGGTCTCCTCAGTGGAGCAAGCTGGTCTGCATCTGCTCCCAGACAGACTTACAGACTCCTCAGCGTCTCATTTCTGCCTCCATCTTTCTTTTTTTGTTAACTCTTCAGTCTGAAACACACGTTATAACTCTCAGGGAGCCTTACAGGCATGTCTTGTGCTCCCCTTCCTGCTTGAGGAGGGATGATGGCGTGCGCCCTCCTGTTGTCTGGAAATTTCTGTTGGAGTGGCTGGAAAACAATTTGTAGCTCTCTACCCAAAGGGATGCTGCTTGCATGTGAAGTATACCTGAGACATACGTACTAAAATAAAGGTAATATCTTATACTCCTAGAATTGTGAAGGATTTCTTTTTTATTTGCAGCCTGCATCAGTTGCATAGCAGTGAATGAGAGGGGAAGGATGATTCAGCCTTTCTCTTAGGAACATCTCTTAGGACAATTCAGATGGCCCAGCTCTCAGATTCAGCCAGCAGATCTGTAGAGTAAACAAGATATTCTTGTAGCACTTGCATTAGCATGTGCTCCTCTGAAAAGCATCCAGCAAATGCCTCTTGAAATAGAGGAATGCATGATAAGATGAATTGGGTTTCCTAGAGCTTCAGCCTTCTCTTTGCTCCTCCTACCCCTTCAGAAAAGTGAAATTACTCCAAAGCTATTGGGCCTTCCAGGCATTTTGTACTGTACTTTATAGAATGTTCTAGAGGAATATGAGGGAATTCTTTTGTATCCTAAGCATGAGGAAGTGTTTCAGTACTCAGGTATGAAACAATGACTCCTTCCTTCCTCAGCTGATGAGCATCCCTGATAGAATGAAGGATGGAAGCATTGGAACATGGAGGGGAAGAAAACATTGGAACACCACTTTGTCTTCTTGACTTTCCTGTGGACTGTCTTTTCCTTCTTTGTCAGTATTGCTGGCTCTGTTAGGTCTGCTGTATTTAACAGGTGACCATGAGAGCTAAATATCCAAGCACTACAGTATTCCTTGTCATCTCTGTGGCTTTTTTTTGCAAGCAGTTGTTTTTTTCTTCCCTGTCCTCAGCCTTATCCAACTCTTTTTAAGACCCAGGTGTCATTTTCAGTGCTTTTCTTTGGTAAGGGAAATGCTTCTGTCTAAAGTATTAACTTTTAAAGGCATGGCCCTTATGCCTTGCACCTGTGTTGTGAGGACTGTGAATTAAGTTAAAGCTAAGCATACAAGAAAAACTCACTGTTGCTTGGAGATTAGAACTTACTTGGAAATGTACTACTGCTTTGGATTGTCTCACGAAACTGATTTTTGGATTATTTGTTAAATTTATTCAAATTTTATTATTCATAACAAACTAGCAGCTTTCTTCTCAAGATGTGCTTAAGAAATGCTCTCCTGTTAGGTGAAACAAATCCTGTTAATCTCACCTCTCATCTATTCCTGTAGTTCCTCTGATGTATCCCTACATCTTAACTTCCCAAGTGGGTCTTCCTCTAGGAAGAAATACACCACAGGTGGGAGCCCTCCCTCCATACCATGGTAAGATGTCATCTGTCTTTCAGGTGACTGTCCTTCAGGTTTCTTTTCAAGTGTGGTGTTACAGTTTCCCTTGATGTTACAGTAGAGCTCAAACACAGAAATTCTCATTTTTATTCAGTTTAGTGAGTACATTTTAGAGTTTTGCAGCTGCTGCGTAGACAAGTTGTTTTATGCTGCTTGTTCTTCAAGGGTGTTCCTGGAGACATCCCCTCCCAGGTGTGCTCTTTTCTGAGGAAGAACATTCATGTTTGCTGGGAACAACTATTCTTTAAGTCAAAGCCTTCTGTAATTCAAGTAACCTTCCTCCATAGACAAGTCAAAACTTGTATCAGGATTGGTCTAAACCCATCTGAGTTTCTCACAGAAGTGCTTCCAAAGCAGTCACCTTTGGCAGCCCTTGCCCTCCCCACAGTCAGTCGGAAGTGGCAGCGCCGAGTGCCTGTCTATATTTCACTGCCCATGGAAGCCTGATGGAGTTTTTTTAAGAATGGGAGAGTCAGCAAATTTCACATCAGTTGGCTGAATGTTGCTTTGGGGTTTTTTTAAACTACATTAAAGCTTTTGGCGTGTGACTGCAATTAGCTACGTGCTGATGAGCGGAGCGTGCTGCTGCACAGTAAATGCAATGGCACGTGGCCCAACACGCCCTTGAGTGACACTTCATCGTCTGTGACAAAGCTCCCAGCTTTGCCTTTGCAAGCAGGGGAAACAGAAGAGATGTTCAGGCTATATGAACCTTCAGAGAACTTTGAAAACTAGCAGCCAAAAACCTGTTTTGGGGGGTTACTCCATGCATCTGGTGAGTTCTAATGGGAGGGCCCTTCTGAGTCTTGTTTTTCTTGCTGCTCCTGGTCTTTCCATAGAGTTAATGTGAACACTTTTTTGAACAACATCTGCATTCCTCCGGACTTCTCTCTTCTTGCCATTTACTCTAGATTTTTCTTTGATTTAATCTTACTTACAATCACAGTACTATGGTATTTTGTAGAACTATAGAATGGTTTTGGTTGGAAGGGACCTTGAATATCACCTAGTTCCAAATGCCCTGCCGTGGGCAGGGACACCATTTTTTGTTGAAGTGGATCTTGAAATAGCTCTAAAAGGTACATAATGGGACATTCCAGTCTCTGGATTTCAAGGGCTCCTGGCACAGTAATTCAGCTTCATAGTGTCTGTTTGTCCAGATGACTGCAGTCTTTCATCATTCTCTGCATGTTCAGAGTTTGGAAGAAATTACTGTAACTAACTTGCAGTCATAATTTTACTGAGATATTTATTTAATCTGGTTGGCACCAAAAAAATTTTGCTTAATATTTTAGTAATTTGACACTCAGATAAATTCCAATTGACTTACTGGACGCTTACTGATGTTGTGATGCTGAATCTGTAATGCACAAGGAGATTTCTAAAACAGTGTTGACTTGGGACTGGAAGTCCTGACAATTTCTTTTATTGGCTGCTTTGAAGTGCTTTGTATGATTTTGAAACAACCAGTCATGATCTTTGCAGCTTCCCTGGCTTTAATAACATGCTGTTAGCAGGTGCAGTCAGGGGTATATGTTGTAATATCATTTGGTTTCACTGCAGTTTGCTGTCCTTTGTATCATTGTGTCTGTCTGGAATCAAGTAAATAAATACCAAGAGTGAGAACTGGTTTGGTAGAATATTCACAGACAGATAAGAGAAGCTCAATTCTGTATTGCAGTGATGTAATTTATAGCATATGGGAAAAGTAATGTTGTTTAAATGTTTAATTTATACCAGATCTCATGTTTGAGATGTTACAGGAATCAACACAAGTGAGAAGTTTGGAACTGTCAGCAGGTAAAAGAACTTGAGATACTGCAAGAAATTTGAATGATGCCTATAAAGTGAAAACACCCCAAGCTATATCACAATGTTTCTCTGCTGAGCTTAAATTTTAGTTGCTTTGGTATCTGAAAGTTTAAGAATACTGAGAACAAATCACTAAACTTGCAACCACACAGTCCCTCACTGAAAAAAATGCAAACCTAAAAGTATTCATGAAAATATGAGATTATTTTTGCATGTTTGCATCAGGATGTAGTGCTGATTACAGGAGCACACACTGTATCTTTTCCAGTATGGTATCACTGAACACCCAATGTACAGTTCCGAGTACTCTGAAAAAACATCATCCCTCAATATTTCACAATGTGCTTTGAAAGTCATTGTACGCTTTTGAAATCATATTCTTGATGTCTCAGCTCCCCATCTGTACAATAGAAATTACACCTCTTCCTGATGAAGAGGAATTTAAGCTTGCCAAAATGACACAGTTATATGCAGATGTTGCTGTTGTGATTTGCCAGAGAAAAGTCAGAGGGGGGAATAGTCCCACTGCATTTGTGCACATAAAGGCATAAAAAGTATAGGACCATACAAAAGAAAAAGGAATTGAACTGCTGCTCATTTTTATCATCCTCCCATCAAATGAAATGCGGCAGCAATCCTCTGGGGAAAAAAGAGTGGATATTTATTCTGAATGAGCCTAATCCCACAGTTACTATTTTTCCTCAGTCCTGAACTCATCTGCCCTCAAATTATAGGATGTATTCCCAGGAATAGATTCAGTATATATGTCGTTTAGAGACAGAAATGCTGCCAGAATCAACTGTGCTGTGCAGCAGCAAGAGACACTTTCATCTGGCTCC
Organism: Zosterops lateralis; assembly: GCF_965231275.1. NCBI lineage: Eukaryota > Metazoa > Chordata > Aves > Passeriformes > Zosteropidae > Zosterops > Zosterops lateralis. The sequence continues at coordinate 37,990,921 of NC_139761.1, forward strand.
TGCCTAACATGTCCAGTGGTAATTGAGTCTCTTAACAGTTGCTATCAAAGGAAAGATGAAAAGCAGCATCTATCATAGCTGTGAGGAGCTGGGCACTCCTGCACTTTTCCCTCTCTAAAAATGGGATTGTGTGTTTGTGGAGAGAAACAACTTGATGTAAAACACACTCCTATAAAGCAGAGCAAAGAATGAATGTATGTATAATCTAAAATGAATTCATGTATAATCAAAGAACCTGCTAGCTGTTTGAAACATACTTTTGCCTCAATTTTACTTAAATAAGTACTTCACTGGAAAACAAGAATAAGAGAGATATCAGTAGAAGCACCCAGGGGACAGAGCTGCTGACCCCAGCTGTCTGTAACAGGATCTCCCACCCGTGTGCACCTCCAGTACACCCAACAGCGAGCCAGCCGCAGTCCAGGGAGGTCACTTGCAGCACTGGCTGTCACTTGGTGACACGTGGTAGCACACGTGCCAGCCGGGTGGACATGGGCAGCACCTGCCTTTCCTGGCCAGGGCAGCACCTGCTCCCTCCCTCCCTCTCTCCCCCTCTCCCATGGCATCACGCGCTTCCCCGGTGCGGACCTGGAGTCTGGAAACGCTGGTACGCCGTCTAGATAAGGAGGGGATGAAAAGCTGCTTTTAAAAGTTTGTCTTCTAAGTGTTTTCAAATGTCACATATGCTTTGTGTAGACAGAGTTTAATATCAGCAAGCTGGCTGTGGTTGCCCGCCAGGCGGTTCGTTTGTAGATGAGGTTATAACTGCTGTAAGTGGGCTGGATGTGTGTCTGTGAAATTACTTCCATCTTGTCTGTGCTGTCGGTGGCTCTCAGTCCACAGCCTCAGTTTGAGGCAAAGCAGAGAACTGAGGCCAGAACCTAGTGAAACCCAGTGCTCACACCATCCTGGACCATTCCCTAGCCTCCCTTCTCTGTGAATGAGGGCACTGGGGCTGTGGCAGTGAGCCCATGGTGTGGTGCAGTGTGCAGGTGGCAGGGAAGCGCCTGGTCTGCGGAGGCACTGGAGCATGGGCAGGTGCCCAGTGTGCCAGAGCTCTCTGCCTGCAGGGCACAGGTGAGCTGCACATACCCAGCCAGCATGTGCCCAGCCAGCTCAGGTGCAGGTTCATCATGTTTCTGAAGATCAGGCTTGCTAACCAGCACAGGTACATGAAACCTCTCCTCTCCAAACTCTCCAAAAGTCACCCTCTGACTTGCCTTTCTGTGAGTGAAATTTACAGATTTCCAGGTACCTCAATAGCTGATACCTGCTTATGGACAAAGCAGCACTCTGGGGCTTGCTCCTGCTATGTGGGCCAGCAGGATTTGGGTAGTGGGATAAAAACTTCCCCTTTCCTTTGGTGGCAGGAGTTTTAAGTGCTGGTAGCTATCAAGTGTCTCTTGATCCCTGGTGGTTTTAATTGAGGCTTCATGGAAATGAGTCCTTTTAAAACAGTGAGGTGAAGGAGGCAAAAAGCAGTGTAAACAGGAGGACCTAAGAGAGAAGTCTTTGTTCTTGTGTTCCCAGAGCAGCCCAGCGTGGTCTGGGAACAGTGTGGTGTCCCCAGCTAGGAAAACAGCACCTCCGTCTTTGAACTTCCCTGACCTTTTACGTTATTTCAGTCTCATTCTCTAGAGTTCAAGGTACTGGCTGTGCTTCAGGAATTCACAAGCATAAACACTCATCAATGTGGCTGGCACAATGATGAGATGAAAAGGGAGTTGAGAAAGGATAAAACACATCCAAAAGCCAAACAAAAAGTGTACAGGGTTTGTAAACAAAGCATGTAGAGCTTCCCCAATGCTGCCCAGAATGCCCACTTCCTTCCACCCTCCCTCCCTCCCCTCCAGGGCTCAAGGCTCCTTCAAAGCCACAAGGGGCTTCTCTCATAATTTTAATACAGCATATAAATCAGGGAGGTTTTCACCTAAGATGAGGCAACTAGTTAGTAGAAAATTCCTCAGTCTTTTGAGCAGCAGCTAGTTTTTCCACAGCCTGACTGTAAATCAATTTTTTTAATCCCTTCCTGTTCCTCCCATGCACAGGGACTGATTCTGTACTGAGCTGGGCTGAGTGCTGGTGGCACATCACTGCTCAGTCATGCACTGGGACTGCACTTTTTTATGCTGCATCAGTCCTTGAGTTCTAAAAAAGATTTTACTAGTGAAGTCTGTGCCCTGCCCTGAAAACTGGTGGCATCAAAGTGAGAAAGAAGTCTGACTCAGGGAACATCTCTCATCCAAATTCCGTTCATTTGTTTTCCCTTCTGCCTTTGGGCTAAAATTTCTGCACTAAATGTGATAAAACATTTAAAGTTTCAGCCCTAGACTGACTACGAGGTTTTGAGACATGTCAGCTGTGCCCCCATTCTGGCACAACTCTCTGGAATGTGTTACATGGAGAAGAGTCAAAGCACACATGTGACAATGGCTGGGTACTTTATGCCAAGTCTGTCTCCCTTGTCCTGGTGCAGTGTACACCCACTAGACCTTCTTTCTTTCCTCTGCTTTCTTTTCCCTCCAAGCTTTCCTGGTAGCTGGGGTAGAAGAACAGGCTGTTACTGAGCCAGATGTGGTTTCTGGACATACCCACCCTGTGTTCAGTGTGCACAAAGTGCCTCTGTTGCCAGGGGAGTGCTGGCCAGCACAGCCTCTGCAGGAGGAGCACCAGCTGCTCTTGCTTGGTCCGGCTGCAAGGGCTGACCTGGAGCAAGGTAACCTTTCTTTGGCGTTTTATTTTTTGCTATTCCTCTGCCTGTGAAGCATCTGTAGGTAATTTAATCCATGTTTCAGCCTGTCTCTTGAGCAGCAAGCTGACACATATGGAATAACCTGTGTTACACACAACCAGCTGCAGTTCCTGTAACAGATGCTAAGTCCAGCCCTGTGACTTGCAGGCCACCTGCAAGACTCTCTCTGCCACACATGGCAGAGCCCTAGGGAGCCTCTCAAGCCTGTGGAGCCCCACATGGAGCACAGAGAGCCTGCAGAGCCCCAGGGAGCCTCTCAAGCCTGTGGGCACACAGGGAGAGCTCCACCTTCCCTGTTCAGCTCCTCCTGGGACTGAGATCCTGGGCTGGCTCCTCAGTTGCCTTCAAAAGTTTGTGCTTGGCCCCACTCTTGGGATGTTCAAATATACATTTTCCTCAGGTAGACTTGACCAAGCCATTGGCTGCTTTCATACCCATTTGAGGAAATCTGGTCCACCTTCTTCCTTTGCCAAGTTGCATGCATTTATTGTCATCAGCTACAAAGACAAGTTTGGTCTCATTAATTTTCCGACCTGGAGAAATACATGAAGCACAGGTAAGTTCACACCTTGGAGATGGTATATTTAAACTACATTTTTACTAAAGCTGGAATCACTTTGGTAGATTTACCTGTATGGTCTCCTCTGTTCTGGACACTCCACCTTGAAACTGTGATGATACTGTAGCATCTAAAAAACAGAGATTTTTTCCTCTTAGGTTGGTCTTCTCTGAATCCTTTTAACATTTGCTTATCCTTTCTCCTGCCTTTTAAGGACTGTTTGCCCTCAGGAGTGCTTTAACATATGAAGGCTGGGGCTGGATTAACTGCTGTCATCTACTGTATTTAGTAGTTGGCTTGTGCCACTGCAAAGCAGCTGGGAAGGTCCTGTCTTAATGTACTCAAGGAAATGGTGACTCAGGCCTATGTTCCAAGACTGTGTGGGAACTGCTGGGCAGGAAAATGGAAAAGGCTGAAGAAGGAACTGAAATCATATGAATTGTGCTGGTTTTAGACTTGGGAGATATGGAATTGATAGCGCTTCTAAATGTTTCCATTGCAATCGGTTTCTAATGTGAGGTGACCTGATAGGTTCAAGTTTTCACAGGGAAGGCAGAGAAAACTGCACATGCAGGAGGGAGCTGCTGGATAGGGAAGCATCTCCAGAAGTGTCTGGCAACACTGGCTGTCCCACCCTCTGACAATGGTGTTTTTTCCCAGGCCAGCTGTCAGTGGCACAGCTGCCAGAAGCTGAAGCTGCACCCACAGCCAGCTGCAAGTCATGGCATGGAGAGAGGAAACTGATAGTGAAATAGATCTGGGGTAGGACACTGTCTTTGTGTGTCACCATTGACCTGGCACTCCCAATGCCATGGTTGTGAGACTGCCTGCCTCCAGGCAGCAATTATATTCCTCCTACTTGGTTCATCAGAGGCAAGCAGCCCCCACCTTTGTGTAGCAGTACAAAGTCTGGGCATATAGCAAGTGTTGGAAGGTGCCATTTCTCCTCACTCACATAGCCAAAGTTCAAATCTGGGATGTTAAACTTTTTAATTCATCAACTGACCAGTTCCCAGACTCACAGGACACAGTAAAAGCTTTGGGAGAAAGAAGTTACTCTATTACCTCAGTGTCTTACTGACTTAAAGATGCAGTGACAGAGTGACAGCAGCAAGCTGCCATATTCACCACTTCTGATGAGAAAAGGGGATTCTTTTTTTGGGAGTCCACTACAAAGAATTCCTTGGGAGGAAAATGGTCATTCAGTGGAGTAGTGCACCTGTGCTTCAAACAGTGACGTTTTTCAGGGAAGAACAGCCACCAAAGGAACATTCCTAGTGCAGCTGTGTTGTTCACAGGCATTCACACCTTGTCTTTTACCAGACCCAACCCAGGCTAGGCAGGACAAGGCAAGGGGCTCTCCCTGTGCAATGGCAATGAGGATTGCTCAGTGCACATCTGATATTAATTCCATTCAGTGGCATCTTTGTGCCTGTGAAGATCTGAAAGGTGTGAAGATGGTTTTGTTTTATCTGGAGTTATTCTGGATCTGACTCCAGTCTTGTACTAGTGAGGGAGTGTTTCTCTGCAGGTAAGTTCAATCTTTAACCCTTTGATTTTCCAGCTGGAGGAGACTCCAACTCCCATGGTGCAGCTGCTCAGCTGAAGTGAAAGCCTCCACAGGACAAGGAAAGCATACTTCTCTCTAGTCTGTTATCTCTGAAACACTAGACTGCCTTTAATTAGTGGTATATTCAGTTGTTTCAATTAGTTTTGACTCCATCACTCAAGTCTTGAGGCAGGTTATACTGCTGGTACAGTGATCTGCTGGTGCTGATAACTAGAGGAGTGGGAATGTGCACATTACCTCTGTACACACCACGTGGGGCACAAGGCAGAAGAAAAATAACTGACTCCCTTACTGCAGCCAGCAGATCTGGCTGCAGCTGCAGTTTCTTGCCTGTCCACTATTACTTCTTGGAAACAGCAGTGCCAGATTATACTCAGAATGAAAACCCTTTGACCTGCCAAGGAAGAATTACATTTCTGTGCCTGCCCTGCAGAGTTTGGAAGGCTGGCTTGTGTCTGTTGTCAGCACCAGCGCTCCACAATCAACAAGAGCTGGAAAGAGAAAGTCACTGAATCCCCTTTTCTCAAAGGGAAAGAGTCGATCAGGTTCTTCCACTAGATCTGGCAGAGGCATGCAGCTCAGCAGCAAGATGATGAAAAAAACCAAACCAAACCCACAAAAAAATCCATAGGAACTTCAGCAGCATCAGCAGTTAAGGCTTTGTTTAAAAAAAAAATCACCATTAAAAAAACCCCAAAAAAACAAACAAAAAATTACCATTAAAAACACCAAAAAACCCCAAACAAGAACAAAATTTAAAAAAAAACCCAAACAAAAAAACCCAAACACTCCTCCCCCACAAAAAAAAAAAAAAAAAACCAAAATAAAATAAAAAAGAAATAATAAAAAAAATAAACACCCAAAAAAAGGAAAAAAACAAACCCAAGACTTCTTAGTTTGAACTCTAAGTCCATAATGAAAAAGACCAACAGCAAAGTACATGAGACTGACTCTGTCAGTTTGTTTTATTACTGGGCACAGCACTGTACCACTTCATATGCATACAAGCCACAGTAATACAGTCTCTAGGCTTTTTTATAATTAAAAAAACACCACATGGTATTTGGGAGGAGCCAGAAGTCCCAGGGGTCAGCTCTCAAGAGCTGTTTTGCTGCAGTTGCAGTAGCAGCAGTTTTCTCACAAAATACTGTGGGGTTTTATGCTGTTAATATGTGAAGCTGAGAAGTCTGAGCTCACAGCAGTGCCTCCTACTTATTGTGATCAAGGCAGGCTTTTCAGCAGCTCACAGGCTTACAAGTCTGCTCAGTCATGGTCCTCTGCAGTCAAATGAAAGTGTGCCAGACAGACATCCCTGTATGGAACTAGAGCCCTCAAATGCTTCTACAGAAACCCACATCATCCTGAAGCACCAGAGGTTTACCCAGTACAAGGCTGGTTAAAACTCTCCTGCATCCTTTCAGCTTTCCTGCAGGGAGCACAGGCTTCCCACACAGGCAGATCATTTCTTACAGAGTCACTTTTATCTGGAGCAGCATAAGGACAGTGAAGCTTGGAAAAAAGCTTGTCATTAAAGCAGGCTTAGCTCCTCAGAAAAGAGATTTAAAACTAGAAGGCACAAATGCAAGGTTGAGTGTGGGCTGCATACCACTGTGACATGTGAGTAATTTAGATACCCCTCCTAAGATGAAGTATAACACATAATAAATACAGTATGACAATTTAGAAAATAAGTGCATTACTGTGATCCTTCACAACATAAGTATGATCCACAAGAGCATAAAGAGGCCTGCTCACTTCATATTGCACAAACGTTCTAAAATTTAGTGTCTGGTCATTGTACTGGAGGTGGGACAAGGCAGGGAAAAAAAAAAAAAAAAGGTCTTATTTGGCAGAATCTGCCAAAGTCTCCACCACCACACAAGCAGCTTTTTGCCAATCTGAGGTAGAATTACATATATACTGCTTAAACTCAGTCAAGTCCTGCTCAACTAGTCTTCAAAGAAAAAAAAATAAAAATAAAAGAAACAAGAGAAAGTACACAGAATAGGTAAGTCTCTTTCTCTAAGGAAAATGAGTGCCTCAGGTTTGGCTCCCAGAAACAAGTTTTACAGAGCAGATTTCCTGTGAAGATCCCAGCTCTCCATATGGAAAGCAGTGATGGGTATCCCAATGCTACAGATAAGGAGTGTGACAGGCACTAATTGCAAGTCCTATGGCAAGTGTTGTACTCTCCACTTCCTCCCTCCCCAACTACTTGCTAATTCTCCCTTTATTCACTCAAGTCCAGTATATTTTATCAGAGTTAAGATTGTCCCAACTGCTTTCTTCTCCCTTATGTCCCTTCCATTGAACCCTAAAAAAAAAAAAAAAAAAAAAAAAAAGGTCCTATTTTAACCCTTAGTCTTCTGAGGAACACTTGCAGTTTCTTCTAGAGATTCCTCTGTGTAGTATAGACACGGGAGGATGGAAATAAGAGCCTCTTCGATAGAGAAGAGATGTTTATCCTCTGCTTGAGGACAGAAGTAGCGCATAAAGTCTGCCAGTCTCAGCAAGTACTCAATGTTGTGGCCAGCACAACCACTTGAGACAATTATTTGAGCTGCAATGTCTTCTTCAGATGCTGGCCCAAGGTAAGAAGGGTTCTGGGGTGTTGCAATGTAGACAAGAGCCAGGATGGGTTCCTCTGCATCCTTCTCCTGAGGGTGGAACTTCACCAGCTTGGTGTCATATCCTCCCAGCACAGCTTCTCGCATGTTGAGATACTCGAGCGATGCAGGAATTTGTTCCCCACGGACTTCATAGGCGACACCCCATGTGCAGGCCTGAAAGTGAAAGAGCGGGGCGGTCAGGGGACGCTGGAACTGCAGTGGCCTCTCCAGCCGCCCGCCAATGCCTCAAATCAAGACTCCCTCACAACTGATCCGAGATCAGAGAAGGGTGACACACCGCACATCCCCCCCGCCATCCCGGCAGGGCTCCAGAGCACTGGGCCACACCTTTCCCACCCCAACCCCTCCCCGGCCAGGGCAGCCCCCGGTACTCACCGCACAGTCCTCCAGCAGCGTCACCACCCGGCCGGGCTGCGGGCACAGAGAGGGAGCGCGTTAGAGCCCAGTCCAGCCCAGCCCAGCCCAGCCCAGCCCCGGCCCCCCGCCACCATCACCGCCCCCCTCCTTACCATCTTCTCGCTGCCGCGGTGGAAGGTGTCCCCCTGCCAGAAGCGGCGGCTGTACCCACGGATAAAGCCCACCTTGCGCGACGTGAACTCGAAGCCCGGCCTCCACACCAGCGAGCCGTACCCGAAAATCCACACGGGCGCCGCCAGCTCCGCGCCCTCCCCCGGCCCCAGGGGCAAAGAGGAGGAGGAGGAGGAGGAGCGCTCCTCGGGGAGCTGCGGGTCGCGCTTCATGTCGCGGCTGCGGCTGTGGGCGATGCTGATGCCGGGGCTGATGCCGGGGCTCGGCCGCCGCGGAGCTTTAAAGGCGGCCCGGACCGCCCGCCCCGCCCCGCCCCGCCCAGCCCGGCCCGGCCCGGGTGATGCAACGAGGGCGGGAGGTTTCACCGAGCCGCCAGTGGGGCAAAGCCGGGCGCGGGTTGCGTCAGGTGCGGCCGCCCGGGCAGGGGTCGAGCTGTCTGGCAGCGCTGGGTGCGAGATTCCAGCCTGGGGATGCCGGGGCATCAGTCACTGCCAGAAGCAGAGGCAGCTGGAGCAGAGCGTGCCGTGCCCAAAAAGGACAGGCTGGGGGGGAATGAACGGGCCAGCCCTTCCCAGGAGCCTGCCTCATGCTCCCGGCTTTGGCTTTACCCCAGAACATGAGGTGCTGCCTTGGAAAACCAAGCAGTTAATATTTAACAGGGTGAAGGGACAGCTCCTGACGTCAACAAGGTGTAAGGCACATAGGCAAAACAGAATAATGGCATCCACACTAATGAAAGGACATCGTGCTGAATCCAGCTCCTTGAGTGCATTTTCCCTAATACTGTATCCATACTATACTGTAATACAAAATATTTGTTACGTGGAGGGATGCAAGTGCTGCCTGTGCATGGGATAGACACCCTGCTGTCAACCAGCTTTAGGCAGGTTGTGACAGATAAAGAGGTGGATTTTTACATTGCAAAATTACTCATTTTGGTGAGAGAGGAGGAGAAAGAATGAGGAGCAAAACCACCAAAGTGTGTCTTGTTGTTGTTCTTGTCCTTTGCACTTAATCAATCTAAGCAGTCTATTTAGTCTTTTATTTAGTTTCCTGTTAGTCCCCATCCAAACTGGCACCCACCTGTCCATTCCACTTCCCAAGGCGTTGCAGCTACAACACCCACAGTGTGTGGTGATGCTCTCTGTGCTGTGGTGTGTTCACCAGGGGTGATAAGAGCCTGCACAGCTCTCCCCTCTGCCCTGCTGCTCCCTGCCCCACACAGCATGTCCTTTCTCCTGCCCTGCACAAATGACTCTCTGACTTGTCCCTGTGGGTGACCCTTCACAAGGTCAGCCTTGCAACGGAGCCCAAAGCTCCTTCATTTTCCTCTCCACTTGCGCTTTTCCCAGTCACCTCCTCTGTCTTACTCAGGCTCAAAGGTATGGGGTTGGCATGGCATGCTCCCAGCCCTGCACACCCCACACCCAGGCTGGCACAGGCTTGCAGCCTCTTAATCCTTTTCTGATGGTCCCTTTTCATAGGCAGAAGGTGAATCTGTCACCTGTTTGTACAGCTACTCTATTCAGAGTCCACAGTCAGACCAGAAAGTGCTCCAGAAACTGTTCTTATCAGCTGTCTGTATCAAAGCTCCACTTGACAAAATAAGAAATTAATATCTAGTCTTATATTTTTTTCAGTCTTGTGGTTTCTGTCCCCTAAAATACAAGACTCCTGCCTTAGCAGAAGTCTGTCAATGCTAAAATGGTGTGGCCTTTCAATCAAATTAAACCAGCGTCCTCTGGGAATTAAACCAGTCTTCTATGTCCCATTGTATATGTAGAGCAAATGCTCTACATATTTAGTTCTTTATTTTTCATATTTACTTCATAGTTCTTTTTTGTTGTTGTTGTTTCCTGCTAAAATCAAGGAAATGTGAGCAAACTCCCAACATGTAGTTAACAAAAGCATGAAAACATTTGTCTGTAGGTGCATCCTCATTATTAAGGGCACAAAAAGAGACAAATCAATCTAAAAGATAAGATGAAGAAGGTCTTGCTAGGTTCTGGTCTTAGTAACACTGGTAAAAAAAATCTGACCTTTTTATTCAGCTTTCCCCAGGATGTGAATTTTATCCATTTTCTTGATTCATTCAGTCTGGGGAAGAGGAGACTGAGGGGAGACCTCATTGTCATCCTCAGCATCCCTTCATGAGGAGAAGCAAAGGGGCAAGTGCTGGTCTCTTCACTCATGACCAGGGACAGTACTTGAGGAAACATGAAGCTGAGTCAGGGGAGATTTAAGTTGGATATCAGGAAAAAAGTTTTTCATCCAAAAGTGGCTGAGAACTTAAGCAGCCTTCCCAAGGAAGTGGTCACAGCACCAAACCTGTCTGGGTTTGAGAAGTGTTTGAATAACGCTCTCAGGCGCATGGTGTAATTCTTAGGGTCAGGACCAGGAGCTGGACTCCATGATCCTGATGGATCCCTTCCAACTTCCGTGATTCTGTGATCTGGGAAATGCACTGAATTATGCATGTGTGATAAACAAAGCTCTAGGTATCTTATCTGCTGGTACTAAGCTAAGGAAAATTGGACCAAGAAATTCAAAATTATACACATGCAGTCACTTCACAGAGAAGTGACTGCATGTTTACTGGTGAGGGAGAAAAATTGCTCCTTTCCTTTGCAGAGCTGTCTCATTTGTGTGTCTGCTTTTGCCAAAAGGCTCTGCTGCATGGCTAAGCCAGATTTGCAATGGAGAGCCAATGTGCACAGCAAAAGCCTCAAGGGACCAGCTTCAGATCCCACACCTGTTAAACACTACAGGTCTCTGCTCCCTGCAGTGCTGTACAACCAGGTATGAGTTTAGAAACTCCTTTTGAAGTCCCTGATTTTCTTGTATAAATTGGGATATTGCTCCATCATTAGGAGAACAGCCTGAGGGAAGACTGTAACTGAAGTTGTAGCATATACAGCAGGATGTGAAGGATTTTTTTGTTGTTGTTTCAAGCTTTCTTTCATTCATTTCTTATCTTGACTGTACCTTCACTGTACTTTGGTTAAATAAACCGAGGGCATGAGGACCACTAGGGGCAAATGCCTGAGCAGAAATGTGTCTTGCAGGCAGCAGAGGTGCAGCTTTGTAAGCAAAGCAGGTGGATATAAAGGAGAGGGCTTAGTGTCTCTTGGTGTGGTTGGAGCTTGTGTTCAAAAGGCCAGGGGAGCAGCCCACCAAACTGGACCACAGGAATGTTCAAACAGGTGCGAGAGAGGATGTGGAGCAGCAGTGGAGTTAATTGTTTAGGAATATGATGTAGATTTTGTGGCACAACTAAAGGAGATGGAAAAAACCCCATAGAATTTCGAAAGTTTTAAAATGCTTAAGAGAAAAAGAAATGGAATATAATGGTCATACTCTGTAAATATAAAAATAATTTTTAAAACCCTCTTTACAGCAGTAAGAATATCTGCTTTGCCCTGGAACCTTTAGGAAAGAGAAAAAGGCAATCATAGCTTTATCTGTTACTTCTGAAACAAGTTTTTCCATGTTTCAGAAAAAGGAGGAGCTAGTTTCTCTAGCAGTATGGCTGTCCTTCCTCAGAGCAAGCATTCCATGTTAGTGTGGAGTGACCAGCAGTGCCAGGGCTGCCTGTTTTTCAGGATAGTGGTGAATCACCTTAGAGCCAGAGGAGCCAACAACAGGGCTGGTATGACACATAGCAGTAGCTTGTATGTCAGACTCTTATTTACTTCAATAAACTGAGGGCACATACTGGGTCTTACCAAAAGTTGTTCTGTTCAGAAAATATTAGCTGGGAACAGGAGAATTGCCAGATCATTTTCAGATAGCTCACATCTTCCAACAGCATGGCACTGCTTTCCTCTCTACAATGAGCAGACAGGAGAATCTAAAAACTAATTGTCCTCTTTTCCTGAAGAGGTAAAGATTGAAGCTACTGGAGTTGGAGATGAAATTCAAACAATGCCACAGGCTTTATAAAGCAATGTAAATCAGTGGTATTCACCTGATATTCACAAAGCCACATCCACGTGCGTCACAAGGGGCCTTACTCACTTCTGTTTGAGGAATCCAATTCTTATGGCATTTACAAATCCTCTCCAGATGTGAACACTTACCATAAAAACATGCAGTCAGCCTTGTTTCAAACATGGAAATGCAGAAGCTACGTTGTCAAAGCTTCTGTATTAAAACTTGGGGATCAGGAAACACATACAGAACAGTAGGAAATAGGTGTATTTGAATTTGTTTGCTGCATCCAAAGGAAACACACTTCCATTGTTAAATGCATTAACTGAGGGTTAAATACAGTCCTAAACAAAGAGAACTAAAAATGGCAAAGGATATATCAGTATGTTAAGGAGAACAACTGTAAAATCCAGGGGAAAAATTACTGTCAGGACATCAGACTGAAAAACAAGTCTATGACAAGGTTGTAGTTTGGGCAATTCTTCTGCAGGACAGAACTTAAGCTGATGCTGACCTACTCCACATTTAGTCTGTTTACCCTATGACTGCTACAGCTCTGACTGTTGTCAGCTGTGCTGGGAGATTTTGCAGTGTGCTCAATTCACAGATGAGAACGACGAACTTGATGGAGACATTACAAACTTGATTTATATTTTAATTAATTATATGAGAGGAAAAAATAATTCCATCTACCCAATGAGTGTTTTAATATGCCATCAATACCCGACCAGTGGCCTGGCAGTTGGCTGAGGGGTCCTTTGAGAAAACTTATATCATGTTGGCAAATGCACTATCATTTTGGCTTTTGAGTTGTACACCAGAGTGATCTGCTGCACAACGAGTTTTGCTGAACTCCCCCACACTGTTCTCACTTCAAGCTGGTAGGCAGTTTTGACTCCCCTGGCAGGAGCTGGACTTGATTGTTCTGGTCATCCTGTTCCTCTCTTATATTCCATGTTGCTGACAAAGTCCCTCCCAGCACTAGTACATAAAAAATTCTCTCTAGAAAATCAGAACTACAATTTCAGATTTGTTTTTTTACTGGTTAAAGGTAGATATAGTGAGCAGAGACTGAGGAAACTGTGGAGTTGTAGCAGGAGCTTAGGGAATTTTGTCTTTCCTCCCTTCACGGTAGGAAAGAAGCTCAAACACTTCTTATTAGCTTAGCTTGAGGGATGAGCAAATTGGACACTGAACTTAAAATCTGAATACAGACTTGTGGAAACTCCTTTTTGCTTATGCCCACAGCATCCCAAATCTAGGAGTTCATCTGAGTGCCAGGCTGTGAGTCATGAACTAGATTGGCTCATCTTTTGGTACAGTAGAACCTCCTGCTCTTTGGTCCCCATGGCCTCACTCTGCTGCCCAAACACTAGAGGGGCATTTTGAGGACTCATGTGGATGTCCACATTGGCAGCTTTAAGGTGAGACATGGATGGAGGAGGCACAGGCTCACAAGGCCAGAGCTGGGAACCTCAGCCCTGGCTGTAACGTCAGCATCTTATCTGGGCTGAGGTAATTTAATTTAGTTTCACTTCAGGAAGTGACTTAGTTTCAGTTCCAGTATAAAAAGAAGAAAAATGGGTTTATAACAAAAAGTTTTAAACATGTCTGAGGAAAAGCCTGAAGGAACTGGTTGATACAAGCAGGTAGACTGAAGACTCCAAAGACAGAAATGTGGAAGAACAACAGACATTTTAATTCAAAGGTGGAAAGCAGATCTATGATTTACATCCTAAGTAGCGAAGGATAACTCTTTAGGGAAGTAACCAGCTCATTTCAAGAACAGTTTAAGAAATAATAGGGAACTCATGCAGGATGGAAAAGGAATAATGCAACAGAGAAACTTCTCTTTTGGCACTTAGCTATGTAATGAAGTAAGAGCTGCAGAAGTTTGGGCCAATTTGCACATTTGCAAAGAGTTTAAAACTCAGTAAGAAGCTTTCTAGTCAAATAGGATCAAGATAGAAGTGAGATTACAGGCAGGGATATGACTGTCAACACCAAAGATACCTTAGATGCAAACCAATAAAAGACAGGACGGTGATTGGTGTGAGTTCTTTAAAAAAATTACCACATCTGAAGGAAAAGCACTGTTCTTAGAACTCCTGGTGCTTGTGTCAAGGGAGGTGAAAAAAAGAGACACAAACCAGAAGTTTATTAGCAAAGAATGTAAATATATAAGTAGGGCAGGTACCATGACTGGAAAATAGCAAGTGGTTCCTGTATTTAAGACGCAAAAAATAAATCACAGTTGAGCAAACTAAAGCCCTGAATTCAGTTATTGAAACTGAATTCACACAAAGGAATATGAGTATTAACTGGATATGAGTGGCTTAGCTTGAAGATTAAAACAAATATCCTAACCTGCAGAGCAGGAAGTTTTTAAATCTGCACCCCCACACTCCTCCATATGAAGAGCCAATAACAGAAAAATAAATTCTTTATGTAAATTTAACTGCAACAGAGATTATGTGATGTCATTACCTCTATTACCTACTGCCTTTCCATCCAGTGCTCTTGTTTAATGAGCAGAAAGTTTTAATTTCAGGAGTATCACAGGAAGTACCTGGAGTATAGCCAAGCACCAGAATTTTTACAGATTTGTAGTGTTGGAGAAGCTTCATCAGTTTGCTGTGACAAGGTTTTGTCCTGACACACTTGCAGCTGTTCTTACCCAGATTGTCACAATGTCTTCATAACAAGTCTTGCTTCTCTGTGGCTTAAATGCTATGGAATAATTTTCTACAGCACAGCTAGCTAGAGTATGACCACAAAGCCCTAAAGAAGCACAAACAGGGTTCTCAAATATCTGACTGATGTACTAATGGCAAAGCAAGGGCTGCAGAACATATGCAAATCCTGAATCACCATCTCATCCCTTGACTACTGAGAAACCCCAGATAAAGCAACATTCCAGTATCATCTGGAACTTTGAAGGATAGAAGGAAGTTGAAAATCATGTTCTACTTAGCAGCAGAGAAATGAGCTGTAAAAGTCAGCCACCAAGCTTCAAGAAAGGACCACAAGTAGCCAGCGTGCTTTTTGAAGAGAGGAAGCAGCAAGCTGCCAAGTGTAATAAAGACACAAGAGATTTCTCCTTGGGAACATAGCCCATAAAACACACAGCTAAAGAGATGAGAGAGAGGCCTATAAAAAGATTAAGAGCAAAGTCAGCAACAAGACTAAACAGCACAAAGAGGAACTAAGTCCTCCCTCTACCAGGCATCTGGTAATGTTGACATACCCCACTGTCAGGAGTGAGCTGGCCTCCTAGCAGCTCTGCCTCTCTTTGCTGTGGCCAGAGGGATGGATTTGCACCTGGAATAGTCACTATTAGCTTCATCTGAAAGAGGAAGAAAACCCACCTGCTACCCACTCATACAAGTCCTTATCAAGGCAAAAAAAGAGATTAGAAACAGTGCTTTTGTTTAGACTATTGATTGCTCCAGGGCAGGAAGATGTGTGTGTTGACTGTACAAGCCAAGCAATAACCCAGCCACTCAATGTGTGGGTCTTATGAATCAGTGTGGAGAAAGAGTGATAAGTACCTATCTCAATAAGAACTTCCTCCTTCACTGCATCCCTTCTCCTTTACAGTTTTTAATGCGTGAGACTCACTCATTTTGTATTTCACTCTTTTGAGCACTTGAGTTGCAAGCAAATGACCTACCTAATCCGATGCTTAATGCAGAGGAAGACAGATGCTTTATGTTTTTGTATCAGCAAATGAGATTTGTTTATTTCTAGAATGACTAAAAGTCTCATTGCTGTGACCAAAAACCCCAAATAGCAAGTAGATTATTGTTAGTGACAAGTACTGAAAGATTTTGCTTTAAATGTGGCCACGCAGGGCAGAATTTTGTGTTCTGATGTAAAGACTACATCTCTGTCTGAAAGAAATTTTCAGTCCTGCTGAAAATATTTGTTTTCTATTTTAGTATTTCTGGTATTTCTGGCACATACGTAGAAAACTGTTCACAGTTTGTAAAATAGGTGTAGATGTGTTGTATGTGATCTAGCGTGTTTGGTTTTGTGGCATTAGTGGGACAGATTCTGTCTCAACAGTAGCTCCATTCCTTTTGTGATTTCCTAACTCATGTCCACTTAGGTTTTGGGCACATAGTTCTCAGCTGGCTCAAAATAAACCCCTGCTTTCTTTGCACTTTAATTTGGTAGCCCAGGTCTGCAGTTTCCTTTTCTGAATCTTCCTGTTATTAGCCCAGCAGATCCAAAGACCTGTCCTTTCTAATTACAGGTGCTCTTCCCAAAGATGAGAAACAGAACATGTCAAAGATCACCACCTTCCTTAAAGCCCAATGCTATTTATTTAGAACAAAATGCTATGGAAAAAAATTACTTAATAAGCCAAGAAATGACTCACACACCTGCTAAGTGTTGCCTGTCTTCCTTGTGGTGCCCTGGCAAATATGATAAGCAAGATCTGCCAGCTCTTTAATTCAGAGAGAGCATCTGTGTATCAGCTCGTGCTGTCTCTGCCCCAGAAGACAAAAATGAGTGCCAGGATAACAGGCATGAGAACTCGTGTGAAGACACGCAGGTTCCACAGGAACACTTCTCATTCAGCCTGGAGCACAAATACAAAAGTAACATGTGCTACTCAGCAGTCAGCCCACACCATCCTTCCCATCCTGTGGGCCAGCAGTCAGTTCTGGAGCATCTCTGCAAAGCTCCTGCCTGTAACCAGTCATGCTGCTCTCTGAAGTCAAGTGCCTGGCCCCTTCTTGCATGTGGTAACAGCAAAAACTTGCGTGGTTGGACAGCTGAGAATACTCAAAAGTAATCAGTAGCTGTTGGATTTTCTTGTATGGCCAATGATGGACATTGTCCTCCAATGCTCAACCACATGCAAGATCAAAACAGGAAAAGCATCTGCCTGGACAGAGCTGTTGTGTGTGTTGGTTGTGCCAGTCCTGGGTTGTCCTGGTGCATTCCATGCTTGGTAACCTTTGTGGCAGTTTGCTGTAGAAGCATTTGAAAGCTTGATGTTATCATTTCCATCACGGGGATATCCTGACCCTCAAACACTTTAAAACCATTGCAGATTATGAAGATAAAACTATTTCAACATTAAACCTCTTTCAGTTGAGTTTTTAGCAGGTATGATGCTTCCAAGCCTTCTGGAATGAGCGGTCAGAAAGGGCAGGTGTAGCCCATGTGGGTATAGAATTTTTCTAGTGAAATGATGAATACTGTCTTGAAGAGGAGTCATTATTTTTGTGGTCTTGTTACCAGACAGGCAATGACTCTGGTCAAAGCCTCTTTGAAATCTGGTTTGGCTTTACAAAACTCCCAGCAATATGTATGTCTTACTGTGCTCTTTTTGGGGAGGGAAGGTTTCCTTTCTGCCCTGTATGGAACACTGGGGCCGTGTAGCAGGTGGGTTGTGCTGTCCTGCACCACGATGGAAACAGAAGGCTTCTGGGAACATATTCCTATGAAGTCATAGGCTGTGGTGGTAACAGAAGGTAGGCAGGAGGAAGACCAGTGTCCAGGCTTCAGACATTTGACTGCCCGGCCAAGACTGCTGTTGTAGTGGCTGGAAAGAGAGAAGCTGATCAACAGGGTGAGTCAGAGAGCATTAGCATAAATTGAGGTGAATTCCCTGTGGCTGCCCGGTGTGTAAGGGGGTGTGTTTGGGGGAAGCTGACTCTAGGCACGTATAAAACTGGGACCTGCTGGGCTGATTCACCTGCTCTGCTGGTGACGCACGGCGCTTCAGTGCAGAGCCCTGGACTGCACGGCTCTGGCAGCCAGGCTTACACTGACTGCTGGTGCTTCTGCCCCAGATTTGTGTCACCTCAACATGCCTATGCCTGCAGGCACTGACCCCACCTCCCTCCTCCAGGCAGAAACCAGAAGTCCCTACCCAGAAGCTGTGTCTTTGCTTTTGGTCTCTGGGCAGAAGTCATGGATGTGCTTTGTGTGCAATGGTAGCTCTGTTGCCGTGCTACGTTGAATGCCTGAGCAAGCCCAGCTCCTGCAGCCCTGAGCAGCCTCTCCATGAACTAATTATAACTTCCCTGCTCCCAGTGCATGTGTGAGAAGGTTTCTGCCAGCTTTTTCGTGGAATACATGGCAAGGAAGGGTAACTCAACAGCTTTTCTAGGTGCAGAGAGGATGTTTCTGCTGCACCTTCTCGCCGTGAAAGCAGTGTGTGGGAAGTGTTGACAGTGCAGTTCTGTGGGCTGTGCTCCTAATTGGGAGGCAACAGGAAAGTGACTCATGAGATATTGCATCCTCTTCTGTGAGGGCAACATGGTGACTTGAAGAACAGGCACTGGATGGCACAGAAGCTGTGGGATTGACAGCAAAATGATATAGGCTGACAGTGACCGAGCTCTTGGCTGGTTAAGATCATGACTGAAGTCATCTGAGCTCCTCTTAGGAGTTCCTCAGCTATCAGTGGCCTCTGGGCACCAGCAAATACAGTTCTGTCCTGGTCTGTCCAGAGCTTTGCCAGGGTTTTAACAGCTATGGCCAAAAACAGCATCCAGTGTTGACAGAACAAGGTATTTACTGTTACTGTCTGCTTGTGTAATTCTCTGTGCATGTAACTGCAGGGTCAGTCTGAACCTTTTCCTGCACTCACCATGTCCTGACGTTGCTGCTCTTTTGGCTGGCCCTGACCTATCAATATTCCCTGTGAGATTGCTTTTCTCTGTCTGCTATTGATCTGATTCTGCTATTGATCCTGTTCTGGCATTAACCTTTTCCAGCTCTGCTATGACACGTCTCCATTGCAGGTTTTAATTCTCATGCTCCTAACCTTGTCTTCTCTGAAACCCTGCTACATGCTGAGTTTTTTTGAACTGCTGTGAGAACAGAAGCTCAGGTGAGCCATGCTGAATTCAGTAAATTCATCTCTTTATGTCAAGGCTAGAGATTTCTTTGTCATTCTTCTCATTCTAATGTCATCTCTCAGCAGCTCTTCAGTAGTTTGAGGTGCTGTGGTATCTTCCCAATGCCAAATACCCTGCTTAGTTATGTCTGTCTGTATGTGGAGACAGTAAAAATGTCACCAAAGCAGAATGTAGATGCAGTTTATCTCTTAAGAAACAATGGGACTTTTTTGAGATGAGGTGGAAAAGAGAGAGAAATGAGACTGATTTGGCTTATGTGCTTTTTTAGAAGTAATCTACTTAAAATAGTCCAATCTGAATTCTACCTGCATCCCTGTAACAACATTTGTAGCAGTCATTCCTCCAAAGCCAATTGTAACAACACAGAGTAAAGGGTGATGTAGTTTGGTTGAATCTGGATCCAGATTTTACCAGGGAACCCTCCCTGTTTAATGGCCAGTGTGAAATCTGGCAGTGAGCAATGATACAGTGCTGACCATGGGGAATCTTCTCCTGAGACAGACTAAACCTGCAGACACTCTGGTCACATGGACACTGGAAGCTGATGAGTGGTGTGTCAGTGGAATATCAAAATCACAGCTTGAGTGGTTGGTACATTACATAATGATTGGACTGGAATGTTGTACACAAGCAGAGGCACAGTCACCACCTGTTTACTAACCCTGATGTTATACATAGCCTGAGGTTACATCAGGCTAAAGAGCACACAGATTCTCATGAGATGGGAACACTAGACTGGTGCCAGGACAACAGCTGACAATGTCAGCTCTTTTTGAGAGGTATTTCCCTCCCCTCATTTCAAGGAAAAGCCTTGAAACGTTCCCTTGATGGTATCCTCAGTATAAGATTTCCGGACTCTCAGCTAACACATGTACTTCAAATCATCAGAGATGTGTGAATCCCACCTTGGTACAGATTGCACTGCTGAGGAAAGGCTCTGTCCTGTTGTCTGTATGTTTTGGATAGAAACAGTTCCTTGAGTACATCTTTTTAGTGAGAAAATAAATAAGGTCTTACCCCAGAGCCTCCAGACCATTATAACAAAATGGCTGTATGGCTGCTTGTGTTCCAGTTTCTGATGAAAGTGGCATTGCTATCAGCAGTGCTGGGACATGTACAGCCTATTCTTAATTTTTACACATACATGTCATGTTGTGGAACAGTGAGTGGTTTCCAATATATTTTAATCTGTTCTAGTTGTTTTCCCACCTGGGCACTGTCTGGAGGAGAGGGGCTTCATGCAGTGGTGGATGCAGGGTGAAAGGACAGTAGTGTTCTCTTCTCTAGGATCTTGGTTGGCAGAAGCTTATTCCTAAAGTCGGTCCCTGCAGGCTAATGCCAAAGCCCTTAGCTTTATTCCATGTCACACTGCCTAAAACTATGGAATGGGCAGTCCCAATGCTGCCCTCTCATAGACTGACCATCTGCATGTATAATGTTATGATCAGACCCTGCTATGTTTTAAAGCTTAGACAAGGATCAGATGTTCCTGATTGAAGATTGATAAGAATGTGTTTAAATCACTTGATGCTGAACTTAATAATGTACTTAAGATTAAGCAGTTAGTGATTCCTTTAATTTGAGCCTGAGCCTATGCATAAGAGAGGTCTTCAGAATCAGAGGCAGAAAGACTCCATCCAAATCTGCCAGTGCCTTTCCTCTCCAGTCCTGAAGATGGCTGTGGCGATCGCACTATTGCCCAAGGACTGTTTCATGCTGCATCTCCAGTTGAGTCATCATCACCTATTCTTCTTCTATCCCCCACTCCATTACCTTCTGTGCTGAAATGGGAACCTCTAGCATGAAGTTTCCTCAAACGAAGGCTGTGGATGGCTGTTCTCTTCTAGATCCAGATGGTGAGAAAGCCCCAGCTTCCCTTGTTGCTTCTCCAGACCTGCTGGCAGAGCTGTGTGTGTATTTTTTATCCTAAATGAGCAGGACAAGCAAACTGCTCTTCAGCAGTTTAAGGTTACATCTGATGACACAGTAGCTTAGAGTAGCACCTCCAAGCATCCCTCTTTTTCCTTAACTGCCTCATTAGACTGGCTTTACAAAATTTTCCCTTCCCTGTACTGCAAAGCATCACAGAAGAGCCTTAGGATTTCTTAGCCCTTGGATTTCCATGGGTGAGCAGACAAAGGGAAGGGGAGCAGACAACTGTTGTGTGTCAGGGGCTCAGCTGTGAAAGAGCAGTTGTTGGTGTGGATAGGCAGGTAAATGCAGCAGCAGAAAGGATTTGGATTTCATTGCAAGGTGATGGAAAGGCACCAAGCTGTGATGGTGTAGCTGAAGTGGGCTCCATTCAGCTAACAAAGCCAATGTACTGCACTTCTTTGCAGTCAACACAAATATGGGAAACCAAATCTAAGCCAAGAACCGTCTCTTATCTTCCTCCTTTCAAGCCAGGATGACTTGGTGTATGTTGAACATAAATATAGCTTTGCCATGTGTCTTCTTTCAAACATCAGCAGGTGTGAGGTCTTCCAGTTCTGTCATAACATTGGGTTATGCACTAAAGAGTCAAAGCTAGACTCCATAGTTTCCTCTAAGTGGAGCCTTGAGCCTGAGAGGTTACCCCTCAGACAAATTTCATCCACTTTCCTGTAACAGAGCTGGCCTATTTTCTTTGAGCTATTTTTGGCAATTCTTTAGAGATGTATGTGGAAGATAATGAGAGCAATTAAAGAGGAATTTCAAGGTGCTGTGCTGGAGGTAATGGAAAGAAGGCGTCATGATATGATTGTGAAATAGCCTCACGTTTTAGGTGTTGCTCACGGTGGTGAGAGGACTCAGTACCTGAGTAGAAGGGTCATTCTGGCAAATTTACAGCATCTATGATATATGTAGCAAAGATTGCATCATAAGGCTGAGCATTAGCATTAAAGAGCATCTGAAGAGCCTTTAGGTGGGAGAAATCCATGTGGGAAGGACAGCTGGTGGCTGCATGTGGCTTTTCCCAGAAGATATCAAAATAGTTTCAAGCTGAATCCCCCAGTTTTTCTGTGTGTTTGTTGGGAACATAGTGCACTGGATTTGAAAACAATTGATTTCATGCTTTGTGGCCAGGCTAGTCAAAAAACAGCTACAAATGGGAAACTGAGAAACAAAGGCAGGGCAGGAAACAGAGCTGAGCTCTCAATATGACCCTTTAAATTGAAAAAGCTATAAAAGGCTGGCATAGATTTCATAAACAAGGGAGTTGGGGAACAAAACAGTTTGAAAGCATCATTGTTTTTTGCCAAATTTTTATTGACAAAACTTTTTCCTGGTATGAAACAAATTAAAGCAACCGTTTAGGTACCAATGGATCCTCTTAAGAAAACTGAGCAGGCAAATTCCTCTTCCCATGCAGGCTTTTTCCTCTGCTGATCTCTCATTCTCCTCATTTCCTAAGCAGGACCACTCAGAATCACAGAATATTCCTGTTTGGAAGGAACCCACAGGATCATCTGAGTCGAACTCCTGGCCCTGCACAGACAGCCTCAAGAATCACATCATGTGCCTCTTAGCAAGCTCTAATCTGCATGTGGAGAGGTGATGTGAAAGAGAGATGCTGATGACCATGACATCTGAAATTATTTCATGGCTTTAGTGTAGACCACAAGTATCATCAAAGTTTGTGTGGACCTTGCTGTATTCAGTGCTCTAGCCTGAGCATACCTCTTGCCTGAGCAGGCTCAGATGTTGCATCAGTGTCCTCTAGTAACAAGCAGAACTCTTTTTACAGCAGTTAATTGAGTCTAACTATCCCTCTTGGCAGACAAGTGAGTACCAGCCCCACTTTACACCTAGGAAGAGTGGGAGGGGAAAGTGCCTTGACCCAAGTTTAATTGGCAGCCACTGTGAGCAATGTCAAATGCCCCGTGTGCCTGCACCCAAGCCCTGTGCATGCAGAAATGGTGAAGTTCCTTGCAGAACATGGGAGAGGAGTTAAGAGTTGGGCTAACATTCTATGTTAGGTATTATATTGCCTGTTGGGTGCTAGGTAATGTGTTGAGAAATGCACAAGGGGAGTGAGCTCAGGGGCAGAAGCATCATTGCCAAGCAGAATAACAGTGCTAGTGACATGGTAGTCAGTCAACAGGCTTGCAGTGGCCTGCTGAGCTCTAGCAGGAGGATAGCCTGGGTAGTCTGATGGCAAAAGGGATGCTGGCCTCATTTCAACTGCTCAGTCTGGCTGCATCAGTGCCCTGGTTGGTATTTCCTTCCTACTCCTCTAAAGAAAAGACAAGATAATTTGAAGTAAAAAGCCAAGACTTTGCCCTCTGGAGGGATTCCAGGGTTGCAGATGGACCGGGCTGTTCGCAGTGCTGCTGGAAAGCAATTACATTTGCAGCTCAGGGAAGGGAAGAGGAGGAGGGAGAGTCACTGAACTGACAGCAGGGATAAGAAGGTAGCTCATTAGCACATCATCTTTTCTGCACCCTTCTGTGTGGGAGCAGATCTCCATATGATGACATTCAGAGTCTGGCAGGAATGTCATCCTGGAACTAGTAGGAATTTTTCTGCAAGAAAGTGTGAGCAAGTAGGTTTAAAGAGATCAAAAGTGAGCTCCTCTTTGGTCCTAAGAGCATAAAGTTCATCCTTCAAGGTCGTTTTCAAGCTTCACCACCAGCTGCTGACGTGGAATATGAAGACAAAGTGTGGAAATAATGACATATTCATTAAAACTAAGAAGTACAAAAAACCTACAAACAAAGACCCCAAACCCCAGAAAAACCCCAAACCAACCAACCAGAACAGAACTAAAACCCCACCCCTTCTGCTTTTCTCAGTCCAGCCTTGGAGTGCATGCCAAGAAATACCTATTTATTGCACTGTATCTATGGTAAATCATAGCTGGCAAAGATCATATCTCCCTTTATAAACATCCTTTATGGTGGATTAATTTTAAACTGAACATTACAATTAGACAGCTGATCATGTACTGAGCAGTTACTTGAGCTTGGAGAATTCCAGCAGAAGCCATGCAAAAAACCTTCTCTTTATGGTATTCATAACAATTTGGAGAGTAAGTCCTGTGCCAGTGACAGTGGCCTGTTGGAAACCCCACAGCAGACCGGTAATATATAATACACTTAATTATGACCTAAAGGGTGAATTCCTTATGGGCTTATTCAAAAGACTCATGTGGCTGCTTAACAACACTCCTATCCCCTGAGCAGTCCGCATGGTCCCACAGGAAAATATTAGAAAAAGCATACCTTAACTGTTCCCTAAAGGAACAGCTGAGAATGGGAAATGAGTGTGTCTCACATCAGGTAAGCAAAAAGTCTGTGCACTGAGACAGTTCTCAGTGGCAGAGCTGCTCTCTTTTTTATGAAGATTTCTGTTTGCATGTGAAACTATCACTGTGAGGATCCTCAGTCCTTTTGTTGAGACATGGATGAAGGGGCAAAGAATGAACTCGTGCCGAGAGCTTCTGAAGCCAGTGAAGCACCAGGTAAAGACTAACCCTTCTTATTTTCTCTCGATTCTTCAGTGTCCTCAGTCTAAAGCTTGTCCCGCTGAGAGTGGAGGAACAGGAGTGCCCACAGGACCCACAGCGCCCTGCTGTGGTAACACCTCTGCAGCCTGGGTTTGCAGACAAAAGGAATAATCTCTTCAGTCCTACCTCCTCATGATTTATCTTGTGTCATATGCCATTTTCTCGGGCACATCCCACAAGGTGCTAAGTGGCAGCAAGGTGGAGGGCAGGACTGCGGGGAGGTGTTTGTCCTTAATGTTAACTCAGCCTCCATCGACAGAGGATCTCCAAGCACTGTACAAACCTGCTGTTACCTACAGTGGGTAAATACCTGATGGAGAACATGGTGGACAGAGAAACGGGGGGTTCTGCAGAGTGCAGCTGCAGAGACTGTATAGTAGGAGCTGGGAGAGAAGAGAGGGAATAGATCCCTAACCCTGAATTCCTGTCATCCTGATTTACACAAATGTAACTGTTGGAGTCAGTGCACACTCCAGAACACACTCTATCCAGCTTACAGGAAATTACATCCTGCAACTGTTTAGCAACGCTTTGTATATAAAACTAAAGCAGAGGACAAAAGGAGAACACAAGAAGTGTGCATCAAATACTGCACAGGAAAATGCAAAGGCATTTTGGACCAAATTCAGCTCTGCAAAATTACAGATGAGGCTGCTCAGCACCTTGAAGGCAGATGTGTGCCTGCATGAAGAGGGGTTCTCTTTCATTTGGCAACTGCAACCCTATGTAATGGCAGGGTTAGCTGCCTCAGGACACAGGGGGATGGCTAGACTAACAGCATTAAAATAAAGGTGGCGTTTATGGAAGTGAACAACTGCACTTAGAAAGATACAGAGAATGGCATCCACCCTTCTGGAAAATGGCTGATCTCTGCAGGTCTGGGGTAGTGTCTTTTCCTGGGGCATCTATCCTGTGTGGCTGCCTAGCAGAGCACTGAATGCCTCTGCCTCTCTCATGATTCAAAAAGGCTGGAGAGCTGCAGTTGGTTACTCAGGAAGGAGGGAACAGGGTCTGAAGCAATGAAACAAAAGTGAAAGAGAAGCAGAGGTAGACAGTGGGAAATCCTTTTCAAAGTAAATGTACACAGTGCAGCAATTTGTTATGATATTCTGATGCCTTTTCATAGAATCTTAGAACATTTGGGTTGGAAGGGACCCTAAAGACCATCTAATCCCAATTGTCCTGCTATGGACAGGGACACCTTCCACTAGACCAGGTTGCCCAAAGGCCCATCTAGCGTGGCCCCAAACACTTCCAGAGATGGGGCACCCATTTTTGGTCAAGCTCTGCAACTGCCCATTGCAGAGTTCACCCTCTTTCTCTATCTCTCACATTGCCCATCAGGTATCGTTATCTAATTCTGGTGTAGGCTTAGAAAAACCCCTTAAACGGTTCTAACTGCCCTTTCACTAGTATAATTCCAGCATGTGTCCGAGCCTGAGAAAACGAAAACAAAAGCTAACCAGCCACACCCAAACCATCAGTGCTGCAGAAGTGACGAACTGTGCTGGATCCTGAGGAGTTCTGGTGACATCTTTAACCACACCTAAAGAATTATATGGCCTGCTCTTCCCACGTGCCTCCAGGTGCCATGGGGCTCAGGCTGTTTCCTTCCCTCCCGAGGGCTCCAGTGCTGCCAAGGACTCTACTGCTGCTGAAGCAGGTGTACAGGTGTCCCCTAAAGCAAAGGGGTAACTGAGAAAAGCAGAAAGCTTTTCTGTGCCTTCAAAGCACCAGCTGGAGGGTGGCTGCTCTGCAGCCTTCTGGTTCAGCTATTTTCAGTCAGTTTTGTGGTAGTGGGCTGGGAAGAGACGCAACTCTCTGTCTCCCACACAGTGTTAGCCTGTCTTTTGTCACTGAGGAGCTCCTCCTGGTGCTACAGCTGCAGCCCACCAGTCCAGCTCGTGGCCAGGGAGCACACCAGAGGAGGGTGCTGGGGTGGGAATCTGGTACTGAGGGAAACCATGCTGTTTGTTTTCACCCTGTGCCTGCTGCTCCACAGTAATGCTCCCTGTCTGGAGCTGCAGGCTGAAGCTGAAACATGAGCAGTGACTTTCAGAGAGATGCCCTTCCTGGCTCTGCATGCTGACACTGAATTAATGTGTGTTACCTGATGTGCTGCATCATATGCCATGCAGAAATTAGTCATTGAAGGCCAGAGTATAAAACTTCCCTGATCCCTGTAGGTTTCTCAAAGGGTAGAGTTTGGTTTGTCTCTTACAGCTTAGAGAGGGTGTTAACATTGAGTCTCACTGAAAATGCCCGAGTTGCCTTCCCTTGGCTGCTGCTGAACATTCTGATACTTTGCACTGCAATGTGGGTTTGGGTGCTACACACCCTCCTCCCATAACTCCAACATGACCCTTGAAGGCAGTATTCTGCAATGCCTAAGTGCCCTTTCCATGGTCCCTTGTGACCTTGCAATTGGGGCTCCAGAGCTGTGCAGAGCCTTTTAGCTGTTTTAAAAGACACATTTTGGCCAGGCATCTGGAAATTGTGTCCACGCAATGATGCACCTGTACTCCCAATATTAGTAAAGGATCCCCACAGCCACAAATCTTGCTGGCAATATTTACCCTCTTTAGCCCCACTCTTCTGGTCCCCATTAACCACAGTGGGCAGGGACAGTGCTCTGGTGTGCCTTCAGTTCCAAGAGACCCACAGTTCTGCTCAGTTAAGGTGCCTTGTGACAGGAAGGTGTAGCCTGAGCCCTCACAGCCTGCAGCTGCAGGCTCAGGCTGTGCCGTCTCGACAGACCTCTGCTGGCTGAACGGGGCTGCTCAGGGATGCTGCACCGACTCCTGAGGGACTGCAAGACTTGTGGGGCTGCTGTACTTGCTCCCTTTTCCTGCTGCTGTCCCCACTCTCTGGTGATCATGCTCAGTTTTCCAAACACAAAATCTGAGTGCAGCAGCTTGTACATGGTGAAGAGCTCCCTCCAACCATCACTCTCTCCATTCTCAGATGCTGCCAGTTTGGATTCAGCTGGCATGATCCATTCCTCTCCAGCCTGTTTCCAGAAGTGTGCCCCAGAGTTACTTGTGGAGAGTCTATTCTAAATATAATATACAGAAAGTGCCCTGCTACTGTTGCCTGCTCAGATTTATCATAAGAACACTCAAATGGAATGGTCATAAATCTTTATACTGCAAGGGAACCACCCATACTGGTACAGTTTTACTGGCAGGTGTTTTAGTAAGAAAACACCTAATACAAACACGCACATAGTGTTCATTCAGGGTCAGCTATGGAAATCAGCTTTTATTTTTTATGTTATAGATCTGTTATTGCCACTTCCATGTCTTCACTCTGCAGTTTAGAGTGCCCAGGGTCTTTCCTGTGTTGCACCTGTGAAACACCTGAATATTATGAAAGCTGCAGCAAAGGACACATCCTTCCTCAAATACTTTACAGTTTAAACAGACTGGACAGGCAAAAGGTGAAGGAACAGGCTTGGGGGTGTGGGGTTTTTTTTTTGTTTGGTTGTTTTTTTTGGTTTTTTGCCTGCTGTAGGTGAGATGAATGGAACTAAAAGTGCATAATTCTGGTGTATGTCTCCAAAGGCTATTTATTTTTCTTCATATCTGAAAAATGGTGATACAACACTAGCTGGGACTAGCTGCTGGGGACCACATTAATCAATCCCTTGTGCTCTGATGCCTTCATGTGATTTCCCACAGTGTTTGCCAGGTCTGTGAGTAAGCAGAAAGCCCAGTGACACAGAGGGTGTCTGCAGAGATGGGCCCATGAGTCCCTCAGATAGATCCACCTTCTCTGTCCAGCTGACTCATGGTCTGCAGGGTACCTTGCTGCCTTCTGCTGGTTTGCAATAAAACCCTGGGAATTATCAGCACCTCATTTTCTTCTCTCCCACTTTATGGAATGTGTGAGACTAACTTCCTTAGCTTGGGGCTGGGCACACAGGTGGGCAGGGAGAGGGAAGGTGGCAGTGTGGGGAGAGGGCTGTACTTCACACAGCACCAGAAGCACCCTCTGCCACCAGGACAGTGCCCATGATGGTGTTTTCCCATGGGTCGAAATGGGGGTGCTGGGAAGCTGGTTTCAGGCCGGGGAAAAACAGCTGGCATGGTGATAATCAGGCAGGAAACGGGAAATGGTGTTGTGAGGTAACAACCAGGAAGCGATGATGGCAGTACGGTTTGGGCTCAAACTCCAGGAAAACGCTGCTCGGCTGTGAGAGAGGCGGTGGGAGCAGTGCTCTGTACCACGGCTTGGTGTGCCCTGAGGCTGTTTATCCTTAGCAGCAACTTAAACAATAAGAGAAAACCGGTAAAGGCTCATTTGCACTTCCGCAGCCATGAGGAGACTGAAGGATACAAACGGGCCTTAACAACATCCTTCAGTCACATCAGCATTAACAATTCCACCTCCTGTGTCAGGAGAGAGAAACCACCAGCCAAAGGAATGGAGACCTCCTCACGGACATGTAGGGGTTAAGTGTGGTTAAATATCTGCATCCCACTGCCTTCAGAGAAGCACTGCCTGCTCCTCAAATTCATGCTGAAGAATGCCTCTTGCACAGCTCAAACTATCTTAAAAGTAGTTGTCAGGTTTCAGTTAATGACATTGACCCTTCCAAGCCTCATCCTTCACCCCCAGTTATTTCAGATGCCTCTGCAGGAGCAAACACTGGAAGGATGCACCTTTCCCTGTGAACCCTAAATAAGTCACACGGTTGGCTTAAACGAGACGCTTCACGCTTGGACGGCTGCAGTGAGGTGAGATGAAGCTGCATCTGCTGGAGATGACTGAGAACAGATTGTGCAGCAACTGCCAAAAGGCAAGGAAATTCTTCCTCCTCATGTTTGAAAAATGTGTATCTGATGCAAGGGTTCCTTAACGTTGCTGTCTCAATGAAAAAGGAGATTTTTGGAATTATAAGCACACAGGTATTTCTACCTCTTCCTAGGATGTAAGTGAACTCTATCTCCAAAAACCTGGACAGGCATTGGGAATTGTATCTAGAGTTTTGAAGAACTTCAAAAACCTCCTCCTAAGCAACAAACATAAATACCATTAATAGAGTGAAAAATCAACGTAATCTTCATGAAGGGGGAGGGTTGGGAGGAAGAAAAGAGCCTCTGTACTGTTAGCAGACACATGAGGATGGGAAGCTATTGATGAAGAAACTAACACTGGGATCTGGTGGTCTGAATTGAAAGAGTGGATTAGAACAGGGACATTTCTCTTTTAATTACCATGCTTTTATCTCATGTGGGTTCTTACCCCCCAGATACACTTTTTTCAGATTGTCTTTTGTTTCTTTGTTGACAATCTTCCAGAGAACAAATGAGTTTATGATCAAGAACAAAATGCTTTGGCAATGCTTTCGCATTTTTTGCTGAAGCAGAAAATGTAAGGCAAATATTAAACAGTGTTAATAGAGAAGTAATTTCAAATGCACAGTGATTAATATCTGCACCAGGAATTTCAACCCTGCTCACAAACCGTGGGAGCCATGTGCCCCAGTACAGGGATCATCAGAGCCCTTGCATGGTGCCAGGAATGGCCAAATCCGGTTCTGACTGGTGAAAGCCTCTCCAGCTATAAACCTAACTCTCAGCAGATCTGTTTGGATGTTAAATACAACTTATTTCAATTACATTTATAAAAACAAACACGGTGCCTCTGTGACCTTCTAGGCAGTTAGTTAAAAATATAATCACCAAAACCACTATAAAGCCAGCAACAATTCAACGAATAACCTATAAAGTACACCTAAAAGATATAAACACCAAACATCCTCTCCTCAAACTGCATGTTTTCCTCCATTAAATGTGTATTTGCAAAACATGACTATGAGCAAGGTGCTCCTTTTGAACCTTGCGACTCTCCCTCGGGATGACCTGATGTTCTTGCTGAGCAGGTAGCAGGGTGGGTTGGCTGCAGGGATAGAGGGAGTCTGAGCACTGTCTCCAACTTGGTTGGCAAGAGGAAAGACAGAATGCAGAGGAAATGAAGAAGGATTAAGACTTTCCATGGTGGTTATGTACTACGCTGCTACCTCTGTGAGAGGCAAGTCCGTCACTATTTTAGAGTCTGTGGAAGAGATGAGGCAATCGTGGGATCATCTGTGTTACTCGGGTCACACAACACCCAGGGCTATGCTATCTCCAGGTGTAGACCCCTCTATGTGCCTTAGCTGTGGGTGTCCCCTCTCACATGACATGTCAGCCAGAAGTGACGCAGTCAGAGGGGAGGATGGTGAGATGGCGACTTCCATGCCCTGAACTTTTAAACTTAACCTTCTCTTCCTGTCCAGGGGAGCATCCCTGCAGTGTGGGGGAGCTGCACAGAACCTGCCACCACCGAGTTCCTCAGGGACATGTGTGGAGCGCTGCTGGAAGGCAGTGAAGACCTCTGGGTGGCAGTGACTGCTGGGTGAGCTTTGTTAAGCAGATCAATGTTCTGTCTCTTTCCCTTTGTATCTCCCGAGGGCTGAAAAGCTCGTTGGAGGGGACAGCTGATCTATCTGAGAATAGAGCACCTCTGGGAAGGTGATGGTCTGTCAACAAGATTTTAAAGGGAGGAAACGAAGGTACATTCCAAATACAAGGGCCCTTGGAATCAAATGCTGGGAGTGGAACAATTACTTTGACATCTCAAATCTGTGCTGTGTACACAATCAATTACCTGATGGACCAGAGAGTTCCATCCTACCCCTGCAGCATGATAGACCACTGTGCTGCAGAAATAGCCCCAGAACTGTACAGGGGAAGAGGAGCAAGGATGGCAGTGGTAATGCTCGGCAGAGGCAGAGAAAGAGAAAGGGTAGCTTTATGGTGCTGAGTCACACCATTTCCCCTTCAGAGAAGGTCTGAAAGCAGAATAGGATGGTTTAGAGCAGATGCAAGAGTGATCAAGGAGAAATCTCACTGCTTTGAGTGTCACTGGCCACCCTGCCAGCTCTGGGAGCCGAGCTGGCAGAACTTACTAAGAGAGAGCAGGGTTTAGGAAGGGAGAGGCACAAGGAGGGCAGGGAATCTTGATGGAGAGGGCATAAAATTGAAGTTGTGAAAACAATGAAGGGTGGCAGACGGCCACTGAGTGATGTCAGTTCTCTGCAAATGGAGTTTGGATTGAGAGCAAAATGTGCTGGGAGTGTCATATTTGCTGTGTAAAACCAATGTGTATTTATGGGTCAGGTATGGGAGATAAGGGAATGACAGGCAAACACAGATACGTAACTGTTGCTTAAGCTGCTGTAGTGCAGGTTTATTAGTGACCTGCTGTGCCTTTCTCATTTTAGCATAAATTAATGAAAGAAAAGGCTGAGGAGCAATGAAAATACCCGATATGTGTTTTTACAGAGATAGTTTCATCTGTTGGACTAGGTGGCTGCAATTGCACAATAACTAGTTTACTCTGCCGCAGCAGCTCTTTCAAGGCTTAAAGCTGTTGCTGGTCAAGTCTTGTGCATATCCTGTATAGACCCCAATTTCTACAAGCTGCACTTGTACAGTACACTCACCTACACTAACTTGAGCAAACCCTGTGTCTTCTGCTGTGTCCTGCTGCATGTTGTCTCGGCACCAGTGGGTGCTATAGCTACGGATATATCCCAGCATCTGTCTCCCTTCATCAGCGGAGCCGTCAAAGTGGAAAGCGATGCAGGGCTGGAGCTGAACATGCAACAACTCAGGCAAAGCACTGCCCAAGGCACTGCCCTGTCTCACTCATTCCAGCTCCAAAACCACTTAGACTGAAGGGCTCTCCGTGGCTTTGGAATAGTTCTTAACAGGTGCTAATACAGGGAAACGTGACAGAATTTCTCGGAAATTTCTGAGTCCATTCTTAAAATTGTTGTTTTGTCACATGGATTTCAAGTGAATTTACACAATCTTTTAAAACTGAATACCAAGTTTAGCTGCAGTCCTTGAGCCAAATCCACAATCTTACCATAGTTACTGCAAATTATGCTGAAAGCAATAAATTGTACAGTTTGGTCTGAGAAGTCTATAAGCTTGTTAAGAGAAAAGGCACTGCTTATCACAACATTTTGGTCCTGACATGGTCTGTGGTCCTCAAGAGGAATCTCTGAAACTGAGGCTGAGGAACCTTTATAGCCAGAAGTATCTCAGCTCCTCCTAGTGAAGTCACACACTGTGGCTCAGAGATGTACTCACCTGGGGGGAGCCAGGCTGCTGAGCAGTCAGAGCACAGTGGCCCTCAGTGAGGAAGGTTTTGGCCAACGATGTAGGTTAAATCCAGGTCTTATTATGTGTTCAGCTAATTTGCTTGTAGTTTCTTTGGCAAGGACTTGGGGATGTGCAAACGTGCATAGATTCACATATGCTTTCCATCTCCCCCTGTGTGGAAGCAGGCACTGCTCCTGTTTTTCCTGTGTAGGATCTGTGATCTATTCTGGTAGCTGCACCGTGCAGTGCTGCCTCCAGTAAATATTCACAGATTTCCTTGTAAGATGATGCTTTTTTTTTTTCTTCTCTCTCCTGTGTGGATACACAAAGGCATGTGTTGTACCTGCTTTACCCCATGGGATCTACATAATCAGGTCCACAGGTTTTAATGTATTTCAACTCCCTTCTGTCTATGGGTACAGTTTCCTGTCATGTTTTGAGCAGGAAGAGCTGAGTCTTTTTTGGTCTTAGCATTCCTGCTTGCCTAGGCATTGGGAAGAGTTCTCTGTCTATTTTCCTGTTTGATTTTTGTGTGTGTTTTGTTTCAAGCAGGACAGAGTGCATGTGTGTATGTAATCCATGTGCTCAATTAAGAGAGGCATCTGTTGGGTTTATTTCACATTGCCGAGGAAGGACTGCAAGCAGGGAGCATCTGCTCAGCTTTTTGTCAATAGCTTGTTTTTCATAATTTGCTCTACAGGGTGAATGTTTGGGGAGGGGGAGGTGGCTTTTTATTTCTGAGTTTTGTCTTAAATTTATTTTTTATGGTAGCTGGGTAATTGGCTGGGATTTGAAAGTTAATTTTGCTGTGAAAAGGTCTAAAGAGGGAGAAACAAAACCATCCAAAGTAAACAGTATTTATGTAACCTTAATAATACACTCAGAAGGACTCTAATGAATCATTATTTGCAGTATTTTAATGACAAAAAGAATTTATTATGGTGCTTTTTAAATGTCACTGGAGTTTTTAACTTTTCATTTTTGAAAAAAATAGCAAATTTTGCTTAGATTTTATTTTAGGGAAAGATAGGAAAGGCATCCAATATTCAGATGATTTTTGGCGCTTTGTCAACAACAACAAAACCCCCTGATTTTAAAATAGAGCAGCAGTAGTTTCCTGTTCTTATAGTTTTGTGCACTCAGATGTTGGCTGGATTGCACCTAGCTGATTTAGTGGGAGACTTAATTGCCTGTAAATGTATGTGCTTCAAAGGCCACTAAACCTGCTGGGAGTGTTTATACAAGTGTGCTTTTTACACTTTTTTTTTGTGGAAATGTCCTCCAAAAGGACTGTAGAGGATAATGACTTTGTGATGCCCCGAGAGGACACAGCTGCTGATGTAGTGTAGGGAACTCAGGAGGAGAAAGCCTGAAACTCCCCCTAATCCCACAAGTGAAAGACAGATCTTACCCCTCGCAATCGAACAAACAAGGATACTGTCTTACATGTGTCGATGTAGATGCTGTGCCAGAGTAACTTGTGGACAAGGTTTGGATCTTATTGAAAGTGTTTTAAGAAATAGGGTTTAAAAATATAGTAATAGTGTTTTGTTCTGTAAGTGAACCCCAAGACAATGTATTTATTAAGCCACTTTGAAATGTTATTGAATCTGCATCTTTCGTGTCATGAGTTGTCAGGGGAAAGGAAGAGTGAAGCATTAATAAAAATAACTTTCCTGACAGCTCAGTCCCACACCATAGCAAGAGAATGTGTGTGTGTGTGTATATATATATATATATGTAATTTAAATATTATCTATCACAATATAAATATGTATAACATTTCAAAATGTCAGATGAATGCCACTCAGCTGAATAACTATGCTGACTTGTGTTAACACTATAACTTTTTTTATAAAAAGCAGCTGATATCAGTTGGTGTGCAAAACGTAAATGTAGGACTGCAGGAACCAGGAAGGTGAGATTACTTCTGCGGGCTTCGCTTACCTTGGCTGTCACAGAATAATACGTTTAAAAGGACAAACCACAACAAACTTTATAGTAGCAGGAAAGTATTTTCATTGCTTGAAAAAAAAATAAAATTCAAACTTTGTCATCACATTAAAAACATTACATGAGAAGTAATAAACATATTTACACTTCTGTTTTGATTATAAATATACATTATATACAAAATAATGTTATAAAACGTAGAAAGTTCAGTGCTTCTGATTTTTTTTTAAATTACTGAAATACTAGTCTTCAAAATAAACTACAAACAGACAAACTAAAACCCATATTATTGATTTCTGAAGGTCATCTTCAAAATGGTCCTACGTGGTCAGAGCAGAAGGTCAGTAGTGGACAATATGAGGGGGTCTTGTCTGCACAGTTCAAGGGAGTAGATGGGCTAGTCCAACAACAGGCCTTACAAGGGCAGGAATATCGCTGTCAGAGAGATAGCACAGTCTGGGTTTCTGCTAAGAGATCTTGTTTCTCCCTCCTCATTCTGCCCCATGCCCTGGTCTCATTCAGGAGTGTCACGGCACTTTCCACTGGGGTGTCCGGTATTATTGCTGTAAATATGTATAGAAGAAAGGAGCCTCTGCCCGCCTCTGGTTTCCAGGGACAGACACAGCATATTTTCCATGTAGCAGTGGGTGGGTATGAAAGAAACAGGATGAGCCTAAAGCCTTCTAACTCTAATCTCCACCTGTCTTGGCAGAGGGCATCTCAGTGGGTGCTTCACTACTGGGCATTTAGAACCAGGATGAAGAACAAGAGGTGGAGGTTTGCAACCAGATGGAGAAATGGGGGGGGGTAAGTGGGTTATGTCACACTGCTGCTGCTTCTTCAGAAAGTAACAGCTGCAATTTTGAGACTATTTGCAGTAAAAAGTGGCACCTAATTCAGAAACACGACATAAACCCCCAGATTTGTGTCAAAATAAGGCAGGGGGAAGAGAATGAGGAAGGAGAAGAAAAGAAGTAATATCTATTCACAATCACTGGTAGTGCAAAGGGCATGAAAACAGCTGAGATAGCTCAGCACATAAAGGTCCTAGGAGCTGATTGATTTTAAACGCATTTGTAAGGCTTTATATAGAGCTGGGATCACACCCCCTCCCTATCAATAGGGACGAGGCAGTACACATTCCTTATCACAACTTCCTCAAAAATCCTGTTCCACATCATGGCTTGAGTCAATCAGTTCTCCAAAGCATCACCAAATGAGATGACATGTAAATTCGGTTTTCTTCTTTCCTCCTCCTCTTACCCCTTACACAGTCTCCAGTACATGCAGCAGGAGGGCGGAGATGCAAATGGGTCTGTAGCAGGAAGTATCAACCACCTCTGCCCAGTACTGTTCAGGTAACTGCAAAAAGAGCAGTCAAGTTTCTGTTTGGGCTTGTTAAATTCTCTTGACACATTATAGGCACTTTTAAACCCAGAAAAAAATTGAAACCTCATTTATACTGTATCCATTATCTGCATAGCAATGTGTCTTGCTTCGCACCTTCCATGGCAACATCTGTGACAGTTATGTGCCTCCTTATCTACCAGCACCTCCCATAACCAGAGTTCTGGAAAGCCAGGGGTCTGTCCATGAGGAACTGGCCTCAGAATCTTTTAAAACATCAACTTTTTAACCTCTCTCTTCCCTCTGCCTCCCCTTTTCAATAGCAAATAAGATTTCTGGTATCAAACTTCAAACAAGGGCAGTAAGAACAAAAAGGTGTATTGCATCTGTCAGTAAATTCACAGTCTGTCCAGTTCACTCAGTTCCATCCTCCGCCTGAGAGCAGCAAGTTGCATGTAATTAAAAACAGTCCAATCCAGTTCTGAATTGTAAACAATGCAGCAGGAACGTCCATCTACTGGCATCGCCAAATCTGAGGTGCAAACGGGCTGATCTTCAGTCTTATACCTGTTGGGATATAAAACACCAGGAATGAGAAGGAATCACAGCATACAGAGTAGTGCAGGACTAACAAATATAATGCAGCTATGAAAAACCAAAGCAATTTAAGCCAAACATTACTGCAGTTTAACTCTCAGTGCTCAATGTTTTCAGCTGGGTCCGGAGGCACAGAATCACCAGCCAAAAAAAAAAAAAAAAAAAAAAAAAAAAGTCATCTGTATGATGAGTGGCCTCTCTACCTGGCCTGAGGGGGAGAATGCCTACCAACCTGGGTGCTTAACATTAGGGATCTGTAAAAACTACATGGTATAGTTAAATAGCTTGTGTTTAGAAGCATTAAGCCTGTATGATGTGGAGAGAGATTCTAGGGCTTGTCATTCAAAATAGAAACATTTCTGGAGATGCCTGATGTAAATTTGGGAGCCTAGCTTTGGTCAGCAAGATCTTCGAAGATACAATATTTAGGTCACTTAATGGGAATGAAGCGTCTAGCTGTCATTTGTATCTTTGAATCCTTTCACTTAGTCTTAAACTTTTAATATTGTTGGTTGACTTGTGTTCCAGCTTGCTTTCAAAGGGAAATCTGATATCCACCTTGGAAAGGGAGACCGAATCCTGCAGATCTGACTTCACAGATCACTGCTGTATGGCACAGCAAGTTTCTCTTTCCTACAGGGTGAAAGTAGTCCTAAAGATGGCTACACCGAAGAAGCTGGGTATTAGTTAACATCAAATTGCCTTTAACTTGCACTGAGACTTTTTCCAAAAGGCTGGTAATTCTTCAGGAATTAGTTGGTTCTTCAATATCTGCTTTTAAAAGTCTTTCAAGTTCAGTGTTAGGCCTTTCCTTTTTTTGTGTGTGTATCCAACTTTTCAATATAACATAAAAATCGAGATGTTTTTATCAGTGACAGCATTAACTTCTGTTAGAGAATATTTAGCTGGAGCTTAAATGCTAAGAGGTTGAAATTACTTTATAACAGACTTCCTAAATGGCTGTTATGCCTATCCACTTACACATTCTGCTACCTTCCATCTTCAGCTAGAAATCTATAGCTTTGCCTGTTTCCACAGAACAAAAATTATCCATTGTAGTCACAGGAAAAAACATGGCTTTACATCAATGGCCCTAAGAACGATTATTATTTCCATTTTTTCTGACCACCTATTTAAGAGGAAATAATCCTACAATGTGCTAAATTTTTATGGGCTGATGTTCTGTGTTTTCATCTGTGACTGACTTATCTATGCCCAAAACCTCTGGTTTAATAAAATCAGAGCAGCTAATTATTTTTTTTTCCCCACTGTATGTTCTGTGTGGGCCACAGAAGAGGAGAGGAAAATGCTGGGAAGCACCATGATCCCTGGAATTAAAGGAAACTTCTCAGATACAATACTAAAGGATAATTTACTCTTTTACTTCGTGAATTTATGCCTGTCCACCTCTGTACTTACCTCTGTGGCTATGATGCACTCATTCCTTTCTTCTGTTATCACAAAGACGGACTGGTACATTGAATCCCTTGGAGAGCATATCGCTGATATTCTGCATTCTGGCTTTTCACTAAGGCAGGACAGAGAAAAAAGAACGTTAGCTGACTACTAACAAGCCTGACTCCCAAAATCTACCATGAATATGGAGCGGTGGAACAGATAGCCATGAAGGTGTGGAAGGGAAGTGCATGGGATCAGGTTTCACACATTCTGTGTCTGTTGGGATATTATGCTAGAGAAGTGGAAGTAAGGAACAGAGAGAGTCTTCCTATGCTCCTGCCATGTCCAACCTGACAGTGGATTCCTCAGAGCCCTCGGTGTAACAACCACACCCAGATCCCACACAAGACCTTCAGTACATGAACCAGAAGACTGATAAGCCACTGAATACCCGCCCTTTTCTCCTTTTTAAAAAGAGTAGTTGTTTTCACTCCATCATTTTTTCAGTAAGCAGATCATCCTGCCTTCTTACAAAGTGAAATACTTCTTTATAATCACTGTATGACCTAACTGTTGCTCCTCCAAGATCTACCGATGAAGGAAAGATATTTCTTACTCCCACCACTGGTCTAGCCACTCTGGGTTCCTTCACAGTATTGGACTAACAGCACCATGCACAAGCACTCAAATGAAGTGACTTAGCTAAAGAAACCACTTGGCCGTGACACATGTACTCCAGTATGAAGATTCCTGGCTTTGATCTGCTTTGTTTTGTATATTATCTGCTTGAGGTTTCTTTTTCCTTCCTATGTTCATCTGCTTCTAGATTAATATGAAGATGAGTGGCTTTAAGAAAGACTGTAATAAGAACTGCATTCTCACCTGTGTAGTCGAAGGGGAGACTTCTCTCCTAA
Source organism: Zosterops lateralis (assembly GCF_965231275.1). Classification (NCBI taxonomy): domain Eukaryota; kingdom Metazoa; phylum Chordata; class Aves; order Passeriformes; family Zosteropidae; genus Zosterops; species Zosterops lateralis. Next base: position 38,029,630 of record NC_139761.1, read on the forward strand.
ACACTTTTCACTTTTGTAATATTTATCTTCCGGCGTCCCTCTACTTGTCAGGTCTTTTACCAGATTGTAGTCCAGTTTATGGTTCTTGGGTTTGTAGTTTGATTTCTCCAGCCCACAGTCCACTTCAAGGTCTTTATTTTTATTGGTGTTTTTCAGCTGGGAAGCTGGAATGAGATTGTCCTTCTGGAAGTCAGACAGGTTGTTCATTGTCTCCAACTCCTGCTCTGGGTGCATCCTCATCTGCCTGATGACCATTGCTATCATGCAGAACAGTATGAGCAAAGCCACCAGCCCCACCCCCATGGATATAGCAATCCAGGGGACTGGTTTAGGAGGAAGTGTAACGGGCACTGAATAAACTGGCAATTCACAGCGGTTGCCCATGAAGCCAGAAGGACAGTAGCAAACAAAGTTGGCACTATAAAGTCCGCTGTAGCATGTGCCTCCATTCTCACATGGCCCAGAAGCACATTCATCTCTGGTTTTGATGTCACAGTTCCTGCCACTGTAGCCTGGCATGCATGTGCAGGTGTAATCGTTGATGAGATCATGACAAGTTCCCCCATTGGAACACGGGTTTCTGGCACAATCATTGATGTTTATCTCACATTTCTGACCAGAGAAACCAGCCCGACAGCGGCACACACGAATCTGCCCAAGGTAAAAGCAACTACCATCTGAGGAAAAAAAGTAAAATAAAAATTAGTTTGCAATGCACTTCACTCCAAAATCTAAACCTTTTCCCAGTCAGCCAGCATGTTATACTACCTCAAGAAGAGAGAGGTTATTTTACAAAACAACCACACATCTAAAAGTTCATTCTACTTTACCTAATTGTATTACTGTGCTGTAAAATTATGCCCCTTCTAAATATGCAATAGAGTTAATTTAATTTATTTCTGCCATCTTCCCCATCATATGATAAACCTCATTCATTGTGTTGTTGCATAGAAAATGCCAGTGAAAGTCCCGCCCCAGCAAGAGACTAAAATTAGGGTGGATGTGGAATACAGCGGGGGAGAGGGACTAATGTTCTAGAGGAAGAGTAGAGGTCAGATTGGATTTCTATCACTTCTGCACTGAAAAGCACGAATGAGTCAGGGTCATGAGATTTTTTGATAAAAAGACTCACCATTTGCACACGGGTTGCTTGTGCACCTGTCTACTTTTTTTTCACAGTTTGACCCTGTGAAGCCAAAAGGGCAAACACAAGCGTAGCTGGCCCCTTGTTCCTTTTCCAAGCACGTGCCACCATTGAAGCATGGAGAATCTATACATGTCAGAGCACTGTGCTCACAGTGAGTGCCATAGTAGCCAGGGGGGCACAGGCAGTGATAACCGTTCTCCATATCCTGCAAAACACAACATTAGGCCACTGTTATTTAATGGAAACAAATGATAGCTCCCTGCACACTTAGTTCTGGTCAGCAGCAAGCGCCGTTCAGTCCCTTCTCACCCACAGCCTGGTGTGGCAAAAGCAACATCAGGAGAGTAAAAAACCTGCAGGTTGGACAGTGAGGGACAGAGTGGTGCATCAGCCAAACCCATTGTACAGGGGTCATCGTGCAGCTACACACACAGAGCAGGTGCAGTTGTAGGGAGCACACAGGCAGCTAGACAAAAACATTGCTAACACCACTACTGTCTAATGGGATCCAGAGGTCTTCCCAGAGGTCCTCCCAGAGCAGAGTGGTATGTGTTGACCTCACAGCTGTGATCAGGCCATTTATCCTCAGTGTGAGAGCCCTTTCTTATTTCACAAGGGTTTAAGTTGCTTTGGCTTGGGTCAGTCCCACCACTTAAATCATAATAAAATGTTTCTTCTTTCCAAGTACTGTATGTCCAGGGCCTTGGGAGAAGGGAGGTCAGGTCTTGTGCTTTAATCTAAAAATTGCATTGGCTTTAACCTAAACATGCATCAGATTACGTTTGATATCTATAATCAATCAGCCTTTACCACTCCATCATTAGTAAAAATCCATCAGCTGGGTCCAAAAACAGGCTGAAACACTAAACTACAAGAATCTAAAAGTGTGGAATTCTGTTTTACAGAAAGTTTCAGCTGATTACCTCCATATTGTTTTACACTATCTTCTCATAGCATTAAGCAAAATTTTCTTTTATGTGCTATTAAAATATGGACTTAGTGCATTTCTGTATGAACGGTGGTTTGAGAACTTTATTTTTAACAGATCTGCTCCTTCATCAACCCTGGCTCTTGCCAAGTTCTCATAATGGCTGCCACAGAAACCCAAGGATCAGTTGACCAGGTCTAATCTAGATGATACATCTCCTCCTGTAACAGACTTCCTCCCCTGACACCTCTCGGAAAGGGTTCAGTATGGTAGTTGTGAGTGTCAGTAATGAACCTGTGTCCTATCGAATTTCCATTATGTTGTTACAGAACCATTTCTGAAAAGGTACACCGGGGCTTGCTTCACACAAAGGATGTACATTTGAAATGCCCCTACCGTGCAGCTACCGCCATTCCTACAGGGATTGCTGTCACACTCGCTGATCTCGTGCTCGCAGTCGATGCCGGTGAAGCCGGGTTTGCACGCACACGTGTAGCTGCCCTGGCCAGTGTTCATGCAAGTCGCTCCATTTTTGCATGGCCTGTGGTGAGTGCAGTAGTTCAAATCTGCAAAGATATCAGCAGTTAGGAGAACACGTCTTTGACAGCTGGGAAAAGATATACAAGAATATACAAAAGATATACAAATATATACAAAAAGGCTGTAGTCAAGAAAAAAGACAGGATTTCCAATGAAGCATTTCGTTTTGCTATCAACAGGAACGCTGGAGATTGTTATCCGGGTTTTTACAAGTCATGATCAGACTACCATCTATCACTTGAGCTCTGAATTTTGAGGAAGCTGGCAAAAATATAACTTTCTAAGTGTTTTGGTATATTCTCCCTTTTTTTTTTTTGGATGTAAAACTCTCAGCTGCAATGGGATTTAGGTACCAAATTGGAAAATGTACTTCATAAGGATGTGTTCTCCAAAACATACACCACAGCACTATGGACACTTCATGTACAGCATGTTACACTAAAAGAGTGAGCCCCATCTTTAAAAGGTGTGCTCTGAGGCACATTCTGAAAAGGCAGGGTGCAAAAATAAAAGGTGTTTTGGCTTTGAGATTTAAACAAACACTAGAAATATTTTTATTGTTTATTTGCTCTCTTGTTATGGATGTTAGTAGATTAAACTGTCAAATGGTCTGCCAAGCTTGACCGTTTTTTATTTTTTCTTTAAATTTGAGACAGAGGTTAAACGTAAATTCATAGGACGTAAGTAAGAAAAGCTTTATTATCTCTATAAATACTATAGAGTAATTTGAATGCAACTGGTTAATAGATAACTATGAGCAGAAAAAAAAATCTGCAACTTTACTTTTCCTGCTTAATTCAGCCTTCACCATGTTAATCCTATAACTGTCCTGGAAACACTTAGCCTGCTTTGAGCACTTAATGATCTCAGTGCCAGCAGTGCATATATGGCCTTGAGGACATGACTGCTCAGCTGGCTACGGTTCAGTGATTCAGTGGGTTGAATAGGTGGAAGTGGTCTGGTGTACCTTAAAATGGAACCTGTACTTTTCATTCTTGCTTACATGATTTTTCTCTCATGCTCCAGACTTATCACATGAGTTAACTTCCTTGTATGCAAAATAAGGAAGGCCCAAATGATGCTGTTTACTGCTGCTGGAAACTGTTTAGTAAATTGTTATACTTGTACAAGGAATAAGTTAAACTTGGTTTGAGCAGGCAGAAAACTTGTCTGTTCAACACTCATCCAGATTGTTAGGTCTTTCTCCAAGAGAAACTTCTTTTGCAAGAGGAAAACTGCAGCTACCAAAAAGGTTTCTTTATTTTCAAACAAAATTACTACAAGAACTGGTATGTAAGGCTGCAGTGCTACAAACTGATGCCTGTGAAGAAGTACCTTGGGGAAATTTAATTCCACATCCAGTGGGTCAGATTCCTTAGTGCAGTACTAAGGAGTACCCAACCTAGAGCTGTAAGTGCAACCTTCAGAACTAACCTTGATCACAGAAGAGGCCACCCCATCCTTCATCACATATGCACTGCCATTGTGTTTTACAAGTCCCGTGGCGGCAGCCTATATGAGGGATGCATTCATCACAGTAGCGGCCTTGCCAACCAGGACGGCAGCTAAAAGAAAAGTCCAATTGAAACATTAATGACATGGAGAAGAGTTTGAGTTTCTATTACAAGATGACATTTTAACTGGTGTTCAGACTGCAATTGCCATCTACTCACATGCACTCTCCAGGCTTGTTGCAATATCCATTCTGTTCGGTACATCCGGCCAGACAGATGGCTGTGAAGAGAACATAGAAAAGCATAAATGTTTAGGTAAATACACATGGTGCTACAGAAGACACTTTTAAAGGATAAAAAGCTTTTAAAAAACACTTTTAAAAAAGAGTTTTACACTTTCAGAGCTTTGTTTTAAAACTTCTCGGTACAGGGAGCTCTGGAGCAGGAGGAAGTGAACAGGGAGAGCCAACACTCGACAAGCCGTCCTTTAGTTTTTCTGTTTATGCAACAAACATGAACTCTTGCAACTCTTGCTAGAAAAGCAGCAAGAGAAAACGGCTTTGGCTTGTGCTACTGAAAAGGCTGAAAAACTCCAATGGTACCCTGAGCTGAGAGTACTCAGGGTACTACTACTACTACTACTCTGCAACACCTGTCCCGTGTCCCCTGGCTGCAGGAATGGCTGGTGGCAGACTTTGCGTGAGCAACTTGCTACCCTTTTACCCTGCAACCGCTACTGCTATTCAGGGCTATCAGCCAAGGTCCCTTCCCTGCCAGCTCACTCTTTGCTGCTAAAGGCTCGCAGAGGTGCAGCACAGCCTTGGGTGGTTGCAGCCAAAGGGGGCAAAGTCCTCAGCTCTGCAGAGAGAGAGAGTGGAGAGGTCGGCATGAAAAGGCGGCACTCACGGTCGGTGCAGTACTCGCCGGCCCAGCCGGGCAGGCAGGCCAGGCTCCCGTCGGCGGCGCACACGTAGTGCCCGAAGCGATCGTCCCGGCGCTTGCACAGGCGGGAGCAGCTCTCGCCGTAGTAGTTCTCGCTGCAGACCACGCGGTAGGAGTAGCGCAGCTGGGTCAGCGGGCCCTGGTGCACGTCCTGAGACCAGTCCTCGCCCACCGAGAGCGAGCGCTGGATGGACACCTGGCTGATGAGCCACTCCTCGGGGGGCGGCCGGGAGCCTGCGGGACAGCGGGCACGGCTCAGGGCGGCTCTGAGCCCGCCGTGCCCCACCGGGACACCCCGCCGGCACACATACATACACACACATACACATACATACATACATACATACATACACATATACATACACACACATATACATACATACACATATACATACACACACACATATATACACACACATGTATATACATATATATACACACATATATATATACACAGGCACGCGTGGGGATATTGGTGTATGCAAGGGTACAAAAAGGTGTGCGAACCCGGGCCAAAGGGACTCAGCCGAGGGGGCCTGTGAAAGGAGGGCTGCTGTGAAATATCCTTTTCCTTTCCTCTCAGAAAAACATCCCAAAGCCATTATTCCTTTCCAAAGGGCGGAATTCGAGCAAGGTGTAAAATACAGGAAAAGGCGGACGGGGCTTGCTGGCAGGCTCCCGGCTTTCTCACCGCAGCCCGCCTCGCTTTCCCACGCCAAAAATAAACCGGAGGAAACGCAATTGTGTTGGAGATTAGGCCGGGGCAGAATCAAAGCGGCCCCTGATGGATATCGTTGGGGGACCGGCTCCTGATGGTGGGATAAAGCCGGCCCTGGAGTTATGGCATAAACAGCTGAGCCGGGGGGGGCACTGGGGCCGGGGGGGAGGACACGGGACGGGCCCGGGGGCGCCCCCTGCCGGCGGCGCGCGTGGTATTCACCTTCCGGCAGGTAATTGTCCGGCGCGTGCCAGGCCTGGATGATCAGGGAGAAGGTTCCCTGCGGGAGGGAGAGAAACCAGAGTCAGCCCCGCACCCACCGCCACGGCCCTGCCCTGCCCTGCCCTGCCCTGCCCTGCCCTGCCCTGCCCGGCCCGGCCCTGCTCCGCCGGGCCCCGCGTCTGCCCTTCCCTCCTTCCCTCCTTCCCTCCTTCCCTCCCTCCTACAGTCCTACAGACCACGGATACACAGCCCCACCTCCAAGCCCCTCAGCCCCTCGCTTTATTTCTCCTAAATAACATTGGTTATCCCAAGTGCTAGTGATCTTTTTCATTGCTCCTCTTTTTTTTTTTTTTTTTTTTTTTTTTTTTAAAGGAAGTTCTGGAATTAAGTAGTCTAAAGGCAAAAAGTAGTTTGTTTACATGACAGGCTATCTCAGCCCACCGCGGTTAGGCTGCCCTCGCCACCCTCCCGCCCCACAGCAGCGCAATAGGGTTTAAAGTAGAATCTCACCGGCCACGTGAAGTTGAAGGGCAGCTTAATGGGGCTGTCAAATCTCTCTGTGTCCTTGATGCTGAAGGAGTTTATTCCCAGAACCGGGGTGATGATGCTGCCGAAAGTGCAGGAGCCCGGGGAAACCACTGCCTGAAAATGCTTCAAACAAACGCGAAAGAAGGTCCTGCAGTGAGGGGAGCAGGGCTTCCCGCTGGCCAGAGAGCCGTGGCTATTCACGAATTCGTGTAGCTCCAGCTGGAAGACGCCGGAGCCGGACACCCTCTGCACAAAGGGGAGACACACAAAATAGCCAAATCAGACCTTACCCGGCTTTGCCATGCAAACTTGCTTCCATCACCCGCTTTACATTTCGCGAACCCTTTTTTTTTTTTTTTTTCTCGTGTGTGTGTGCGATTACCTGCTGCAAAATCGTTAACAGAAACGTCAAGCCAAAGATGCGCAAGGCTGTCATCCTTGTGTTATTCGAGCTTCCAGTTCTTAGTGGGTTTAGTTTTCCTTCTGTATTCCTCAAACGGACCAAGCAAGCGCTTCTCGGTGGAGGGAGAAAAGAGAGGCGTCACGGCGGTTCTCCTGGAGCAACCTGCTGTTCCAAATATTCCCCGACCACCAGCAGAAATCAGAAGGTAAAATCCAGGTGTCGATCCGTCGTCCCCTTCTGGGAATTAATCCTGCAGCCAGCCGCCGACCTCTGTCCGCTGTCGTCGCCTTTATAAACTCCAAAGCCGGGTGGGTTTGGTGAGAGACGCAGAGGGGAGTGCTTAGTGTGGAACCGCTCCTCCTTTAACCGGTGCTAACAGCGCTCAGTAAATGGAAAACTTGCTTCGCTTCGAGCTGTTTATATAGTTGCCTCGCATCCTCACAAGCTCATTATGTAAACTGTCAGTCAGACTCACGGGCGATCCCTCCCCTTTTCCATCTTTCCTTTCTGGAAAAAAAGAACCAAATGTTGCGGAGAGCCCTCATATCCCGAATTAATACCCTGCTGCCGCCGCCGCCGCCGCCGCTGCCGCGCTGCCCGCCGAGGAGCCGAGCTGATTACGAACGAGCCGAGCATCTGTTGAGATATTTACGGCGCTCACCCTGGGAGAGAGAGTTCCCTCGAAAATCAGACGCCTCTCCACAGGGCAGCTTTTTCTACGGCGGCCGAACAATAGCGGATGAAATGTTTCAAAAATACGCTAGTTAGTTAGTTAGTTAGTTAGTTGATGTGTTTGCTCGTTCCCCCACAGCTCTCCAGCCCCCAGCCCCAGCCGTGTCCCCCTGTCCCCGGGCGTGTGCGGGACGGGGCGGCGCGGTGCCCTGGGGCTGCCCTGCCCGCCGGGGGCTGGCCCCGGCTGGAAACCAAAAGTAAAAGGGTGTTTGCCCGGCAGGCGGGCACCGGGGCGGCTCCCGGGGGCAGCGCCCAGCCCTGGGGCTCCCGTCCTGAGCCCTTTCCCGGCTGGCGGAGCCCACCGAGGACAGGACGGGCCGGCGGGGCCGGGGGAGGCGGGCACGGCGGGGATTCGCCCTCCCGAACTGGGTGGCGAACGAGCGCTCCTGCGAGCGACAGCAGGGACGGAGCTGGGTTTTCCCGAGGCTGCCCCGGCTCCCAGAAACACGGGCAAGGGGAAGACTCGGGGCGGGAGCGGGGCCGGCCGCGGCCGGGTTGCGGTCTGGCGTGTGCCATAAAGCCCTTGGCCTGATTGCAGCGTGCGCTTATTGTTGGGTCGCGTGTCCCTCATTAAAGCCAAGCACAGAGAAGGCCTTTCATGTGGCTTTTTATTTCAGCTTGTTAAATGGATGGGAGGCCGGAGGGGGGAGGGAGGGAAGGCGGGAGGGAGAGATAAACCCTCAGCTGTATGGTAATGAGGTCTTGCCACCTTTCTGCCAGCGCCCGGCGCGCCAGCCTCGGGCCTCCGCCGCCTGGGTCACCTGGGGAGCAACGCGGGGCCCTCTGCTCTCCCAAAGGGCCTGTCCCCGCAGCGTTCCCTCCCCGCTCCGAGCTCTCTTGGAGGGGATAAGGAAAGCCGGGGGTCTGGGTCGTTTGGAGGAGAAGACAGCGCGGGGAGGACACGCTCCAGCCAAACTTCTCTCTCCCTGGAGACCGGCTCTGGCCCGGGATGTGCTCAGGGCCCAAACGCCGGAGGTGTCACCGGGAAGGCCGAGGGGGACAGTGGGGAACACCACACAGCCTCGCAGAGAAAGCGTGAGGGAAAGCCACGGGCACCGCCGCCCTGGATTGCTTTGGGCAGAGGAGCAGGCTAGAAATCGGGGTCGCCACCAAAAGAGGATTAAAAACTTCTCCCGGTCCCCACTGCAAAAGCCGGGAGGCACAAACTCTGGCAATGCCGAGGCCGGGCAGCCTTGGCGTGGCTCTGTCCCCAGCAGCCCGGCTGCCCCCCGGGTACGTGTTGGTGAGGAGATAAACCGCGAGGCGCAGAGGCACAGGCCAGGAGCTCTTTTGTCTCGGCCTCGTAAACAAGTGGGAAGGAGGAATGTGTCGCCGCTGATGAACTCGGAATTTTGCAGCGATCCACCCGGCCAGATCCCGGCTTTACCAGCAGCAGCGTCAACTGTCAAAATCAAATCTGATGCTAATAGCTTCGGTACTAAATAAAATGAGAGGCCAGATAACATCAGTGCTTGATAAATGGTAATGAGTGTCTAACCTAGGGGAACAGAAGGGCTGTGGGGCTCTTTAATTCAGTATTGAAAGGCTAGCTGGGTACTGCAGGCTCTAGCAGATGTTAGTATGTGTGTGTTTTGATTTTTGACTTGTATTGGACGTTTATTAGGCTAACCAGAGCCACCCCACGCATGGCCACTTGGTCCAGGCACCATCTGGCACAAGCAGGGCGGCGTGCAAGAATAGGGCCTTGCTTTGGTGCTGAGGATCCACAGGCAGCATCTACCATATGGACCCGGAGCTAATGTAGGTTAAAGCAAGACAAGCTCATCTCTGCTTTTCACAGCTCCGCCAAAGCTCGCTGCCATCCTGGCAGAGTGCACCTTGGCGGCTGGAGAGGAGCTGCCACCTCTGCCTTCCCCCAAATCTGAGGAAAGAGGTACAAGCCCCCCTAGCATTCCTCAGCCTGCTCAGCCGCCCTTGGGTGGCCACTGATTTTTCGAGTCGAGCTCTGCCCCCAGCTTTGCTTGGTGCACAAGTCGCTCCAGGTCCCCACGTGTCGTCCCCCCCAAAAAACCAAGTATTTTCAGAAGATCGAGCGAGTGGTGCAAAACAGACGCTAAATCCTCCTGGAAACTCCGGACCATTATTTTGATTGCAGCTATAAAAAGAGTCCGTAATAAAATAATAACAGGGGAATAATAAACCACCTGCTGCATGTTGACACACACGCACGGGGAGTTCAGATTAAAAAAAAAAAAAAAAAAAAAAAAAAAAAAAAAAAAAAAAGTTTCACCAATAGCATGGAACAGCTGAGCCTGAAAGTCGGCCGAGGGCAGATTAAAAGCACAACTCCTGCAAACTCTTTCCTGTGCCCCGGGTGACTTGGAGAGCAACAGCCCAGCCAGCTCCCCATAGATCCTCGGCTCAGTTCGGGAGGTACCTGTCCTGGGGACGGGGGAAAAGCCCGCAGAGACCCCGGATTTTCCAAGGAGGGATGCCCGCAGCCCCTGCGGGATGCTGGGCACTGACCGGACCGGACACACCCGGGGGTCGCTGCCTCCCCGCCTTCCCGCCCTGCTCCCTCTGTCTCCAGCTCACTTACTGGAGGTCAGGGCTCTTTCTTCCCCTCTTTCGCGCCCCATTTGCTGCCGGTTTATCTCCAGCCTGGCCCGGCTCAGCGTACGCGTGGCCGGGCCAAACGCATCTCGCTAACGAGACAACGTTAATTAATTCCGGGCGAGTGAAAGTTGCCAGCCTGCCCAAGCCATCCCTCCCCCCGAGCCCAGTGCCAGGCTGCCCTGCTCCCTTCCCGGGGGGATGTCCAGCGCTCCCCCAGCCCGGGATGAGCCCGGGCTGCCCCCCGCCCCCCGGCTGCATCGCCACCATCAGCCCCGCTTTTTTCTTTTTTTTTTTTCTGAAGGCTCCATGCTTTCTAACCTGCCCTGCTCACCCACGGGGGAAATCTCCCGCGGGGAGTGGGTCTGAGCGTGAGCGGCTCCCGGTGATGTTGTCGCCACCCTGCGCTTTCTGCTGGGCTGCTTTTAAGGTCTTGAAGATCCAGAGCACCTGTTCCTAGGGCCGGGGCAGGACCTGCCTGATGCTCCGTGGTACCACCGGGGTTTTTGGAATGGAACACGCCCGAGGCTGCCCCTGCCTCCCCCGTGTCCCAGGTGTCCCAGGCTGGCCCCTAAAGCAGCATGAAGTCCCAGCCAGACTGGCCTGGCTTCCTGGCCGGGTCAAGCATTGCTGGGGGAGTCCTGCATCTGCTCACACACCTCCCTTTCCCCGCACTCATTTTTGGAGGAGATCCCGGGGCGCGGAGCGGGAGCAGCGCTCTTGGAGCCCTTTAGTCACCTTTCCCCGGGAGCCGACACCCTCCCCCCCAGGGTCATGGGATGCCCAGAAACCCCTCGCAAATCCACTGCCCTACACTTGTGCAAACTTATCACAACGATTTTGTGTGTCAGTGCAGCATCCCCAGCGCCTGTAGGAGCGCGGGGCGGTGTTTTCCTGCGCACCTTGCGCGCCTTTCTCGGCAGCGTTCCTGCCTCCTGGCTCTGCGGTTTGTTTCGGGGCCTCTCTGGTCGCCTTTTTGATCTCTTAGTCAGAGACTCGCCCATTTATTCAACGCTCGCCAGCCCCGCTTTTTGAGCCGGATTCCCCGATGGCTTTAAAACCCCTTAGCTAGAAAGTTGAGCATCGATTCAGCGCTGACACACACTCCGAGAGCCTCTAAGGAAAAAAAAAAAAAAAAAAAAAAAAAAAAAAAAAAAAAAAAAAAAAAAAAAGAGGGAAAAAAAAATCTCCCTTGCTTGTTTTGTTTCTGCCTAAATGCCCGTAGCGTGGAGCATCCCTCCAGGGAGCGCCGCTCGGAGGGGTGTTAATGTGGTCGATTTGGGGTACAAATGTTTGGAAATGTTTCCCGATTCGCACAGAAGGAGGGGGGATTTGCAAACTGTTGCTGCCACATGTCCCCTCCAGCCTGGCCCATTCTCATTGTAATGAGGCCGGCGCGTGCCTCATCTGCCGCGGGCGCTGCCACGGGCGGCCCGGACACGCTGAGCCGCCAGAGGGGCGGGCGGGACCGCGGGCAGCGCCCCCCGAGCGGGAACCGGGGAACCCGCACCGGCACCGGCACCGGGACCGGCACCGGGACTCCCCGCGCCCCACTCACCCCGAGCCGCCCCGCGCCCAACCCGTGTGAAAAAAAAAACAAAAAACCCCACATTTCTGTTAAAGGCTGTAACGATCAGCATTGAGTCTCTCGCTACAAATCGATGGCTTCTTTTCCATACAAATGCCTGCTTATGCCTTTATGTTCTCCATCTGTTTGTAGCTAACACCTGCCATTCAATAAATCGATTTGGCCATTTAATGTAACAGCTTCCCGGGACATTTTTTCATGCCAGATGCCACAGCAGCTCCAAACCTCTACCCCAGCCCAGCACGGGGCTGTGCCTTGGCAAAAACCTGCTGCCGGGGTGAGGAGCAGAGTTGAAAAGTAAAGAAAATATGTAAAAGTGGCTTCATTTGAAAAACCCACAAATTACTAACCCCACCGATTTCACTTTTTTTTTAATGCTTTGGTTTCTGTGTGCCTGGGGAAGTGGCATCTGGTCCTCACTGCCAGTGGTGGGTGTATGGGTGGTGTTGGGATTCCTGTGGGTGACATTTTTTGCTTCCCTGTTATTTTACTCATCAATAGATCCTTTGCATGTTTTAGGGGATTTCATGTTTTAAGGACACAAAGACAACACTGCCTGCAGTTTATCACTCCGTGACATGGGGCAAGGTTCCTTACAGGGGCTTGTGGGATGAGAGACCCCAATAGTCTGCTTGTTTCAGGGGTTACCCCTCTTTGAGAGGGCCACTTTGATGGGCATCAAGGTTGAGCCCTCCTCCCCAACCTGCAGTCCCCGACAGGAAGAGCAAGGAGAGGTGAGGGCTTGCCCATGTGCTGCTCTGCCCCATCCCTTGGCAAACCTTGGGTTTCCTTTTGGCTGCCCCAAAACACTTCCCCTGCTAAGTTGACACAGAGAGAGAAAAGTGGGTCTCTCTGGGTGTCAGGGGAGGGAATGCAGCATCTGGGGTTATGAGAAAGTGATATAATATAGCACAGGGAAGTTACAGGTCTGTCTTCTCATGGAGGAAGTGAGCAGCTCTGGGCCAGCTGAGCTCCTCCAGAGGAAGTGATTTCAGTACTGCTGGGCTTTTGTTTGACTGCATTTGTAGTAAATTTATTGTGCTTAGAACTTTGAAAGGTGCCTTTGCTTTAAATTTGAATATATACATAAAATGAAACGTAATACAAAAATAGTTAGGGATATGCACATATTTCGGCTGTGTGGGTCTGTTTCTTTCTTAATTAATTTAGTGCAGGCCATGGATACCATTTGTAAACGCACCCCTAAAAGCCTAATTTCCTTTGAAAGACACAAAGCCATTCAGTTGTTTGGCACTTTTGTCCAAGACAGCCAGATAAAATTGGGATTTCTCATAAAAAGCACCCCTGGAAGCTATGGCAGGAACTGAGAGTAGTTACCTAGGGGATGACCAAATCTTTCTCTTTATTTTAAGTCTGAGAATTGTGGCTGAGATTGGCAGGGGAGAATTGGAGGGGAGGTTTCTCACTTGGAGCAGAAATTCCCACATTTTGTTTCATATACAAGTCATGTATGGATCAACATTCATGGATGGGACAGTGGCCAGAAGCAGCATAACAAAACAAGTACAGGCTGCCTTCTTAAAGGGGAAGAGTTCCCTTCTCAGGCTCCATAGTAAATGTCCCATGGGCCAGGCTTTGGGAACTCCTGCATCAGAAGGTCTGTGTCTTCAAACAGATGGCCAGGCAGCCCTTGGCTACTTAGAATATGTTTGGGGCTATTTTATATAGCACTGAGTAAAGAGATCTGTCACAGAAGAACAGTAAGAGGCAGTTTCAACCCTTCCCCCAGGGAGTGTTGTGGATCCACGCTCTGCCTGTGTTCCCAATCCCTCCTGTCCCATCTCGAGCCCACGGGATGTTTGGTAGGGGCCCAGCATTGTGGTGCTCATTTCAGACAGTCAGAGGAGGAAGCCTCAGACCTCTGGCATGTGAGAGTTGGCAGAGCAAATCCCAGAGTATGGCCTCAGTGCAGCCACTGCACAGCCTGTCCTAGGGGACAGAGAGGAGAGCAGAGCAGAGTTGGAAATAACTTCTGGAGTGGCCAGAGGTGCCTGGCACACAACCCCTCAGGCACAGGAGGCTGATGAGATGCCATCATCCCAGTGGGGCTTGGGGCTGATCCCTCGTAGCAGGAGGTGTCCTGCCATCAAGGCATTGGAGCTGCACCAGGTGTTTGCTGAGCTCTTTCCTCACTCTTCTGGTAGTCTGGTGCTGAGTAGAAGCTGTTAAACATCCAGGACTGAATTTCTGGAGAGATGTGTAGGCCAGTAAGGGCAGGAAAAAGTCTGTGGGACTCAGTGGAGTTGCACCTGCTTGTGCACCAGGATAAGCTGCAGCAAGGCAGCAGCAGCAGCAAACATCTCAGAGTTGCACACTGGTAAAAGTTCAAGGTATTTAAAATACAGCTGGCCACTTAAGTAATAAAATCCACTTTGAAATTCTTTCACCAGAGGTAAAACTTGCTAATGACTGGAGAGAAAGACCTTCTTGACTTATATCCCTAGCATTTATATTTATTTCTAGTAAAGAAAAGGTTTTAACCAGGACCAGCTGCTTCCACAGCCAATCAAAAGCAGTCCTAGATTGTCCAGATGGAGTCACTCAAGGCAGAGGCTTGAACGAGGGCTGCCACCGGCTCCAGGATTTCTGGGTTTGTCCTATTTTAAGAAGATCTCACATCCTGCAAACACTGCTTATGGGAAATGATTGGGTGCAGAAATCCTAGTGGGGGCCCACGAGGCAGCCTCATGTGGAGATGCGGTGATGTGGCATGCTGACATTTTGGCATAATGTGGTGATGATTTTATGTGAGCATCAGCCCTCCAAGAGGAAAGTAAATATGTGACATATTGTTCAGAGAAACAAAACAAACAAGACAATGAGGTCCTGTGCTCAGTGACTGATGTAGCCTCTGCAGGGCCATGCAAAACCTCTATTCCTTTGTGATCTGGGGATGCTGGGAAAATGAGTGCATCAGGGTATCCAATACCCATCCCTAGACCATCCAGCCCTCCTTGCTTTTTTGTCTTTGTGTGCGGCCATGCAGGGAGCAAACAAGAGCACCCGCTGAGTTTCTATTGTTTCTCCTGTCTAATGGTCCTACTTAGCCATGGAGGAGCGGGATGGATTTGCGCCTTGTGCACATTGTTCTTGGGGTTCAAAAGAATAGTAAAACTAGAGCAGCATTTAGTATGACAGTGGAATAGAAATGAACATTCACTCCAGCGGCTGAGGATGGCACAGGGGCTTAGATAATGGGAAAATGGAGAAGAAAATTAATGAATCTGTCTGTTTGTCTGCTGACCTGTCAGCATAAATATCTTGTCACTCATATGTGGCAGCAAATCTAGCTGACTGTTAAGAGCCTGGCTTGCCCGAGCTCCCAGCTCTAGTCTTTAAATCAAAAGTTTCATCAGGTAATTTAGCAGACTGAAAAAGGCTGGTACTTGACCACATAGTGAGCCCCAAATGGATGAGCAATAAACACTTCATTTGTGAGTGCTAAATGATGTAAAACAGTGGTACGCTGATGGCATGGGTACCAACTCCTTCCTCCCGCTCTGTGCCCATGGATGCTCACAGAGGTCTTTTTGCAGCCTACCCAGGAACCTTTCTTGAATTGAGCAACTGTGAGGACTTCTCATGAGGCTCTTAAGTGCCTTTATATAGGACTATGCTGCCACCCTTAGCCAGCAGCTATGGATTGAGAACTCTTCTGCCACCAAAGCCTTTGTCAGAGGCTGCTTAAGGGTGGCAACCACTAAAGTCTCTCCAGGTGACCCGATCATCTGGGGAAGGGCAGACAGCAGCATCCATCACATCTTGAAGGGAATTAAGCTGTCCTGAAGCTGTCCTGAAGCTGTCCAAAAGGAGCAATTAAACAGTTGGTTAAGGCTGACATGCTGCCCTCTTTAAAAGCCTTGAGTGAGGCAAGGATCCATACTGTGTGGTTCCTCTCTCTCTCACACACACACACACAAACCCTGCTTCTCAGAGCCTCTTTACCAGCCTTCTAATAGCTACACAGGCTACATTTATTATCTACTTTTCCTCTTGAGTCAGCACTGAGAGATGGGACCCTATTGCTCATTCTGGGAGGGGACTCTGAGCTAGATAAGAGGAATCACCATCTGCAGAAACCCTTCCCTCTCCATTGACTCCAGAGCACCCTACATGACCTGATGAAGTGAGATCCCTTACTTTGAGAAAGCTAAAGCAAGGTGAGGTTGATCCCTTCCTTAGTGCCTTAGTAGAGCGGGGATGATATGGTTTACCCTGATGCACAACAGCTCAGATGGAATCTGAGCATCAGCCACTGGCCAGTGCTTGAAATGTCTAGCCGAGATTAGTATCAGGAGTGTCTTATTTCTGTCAAGAGCACAATCCTTATGACAAAACTCGCAGAACTAGATAGAAGGTGTAAATAAATACAGCCTCATAGATTGCTTGCATTTTGGCACTATTTCCATTGAAACCTGCCTTATGCCACAGCAGGACACCTGAGTAAAAGGCATCACTATGACCCAGAAAAGGTGCAAGCTGGGATATCTGGATTAAGCCAGGGATCTCTACCACAATCATGGTGCTGAATGGATTAATTGGTAAAATCAGGTTGTGCACTGTGGATTAGATTTTGAGCACCCTTTCAACTTTGGGGGTAGGGGAGTCCTTGTAGGATTCTCTTTTAGGCCCATTGCTAATAAAATCAGGAGTATTGCAGTCAAGGTAGAGCAAAGAATGTTTCAAATAATATGTACTACAATTAATGAACCTTCTGTAGATTACAGAGCATTTCCATTTTATTGTTTATACATAGAGAATGCTTCAAAACAGATAATGTGATGAATCAGTAGCTTTTAAAATATGTCTGGGTTTTATTACTTCATTAGGGGATCTCATAGTTAACCCTTGAATAATCAGCTTAAAAGCAGAAGGCAGATTTACTGGCATACGGTTTTACATGGATGCTTTGCTGGTCAAGTGCCAAGATATATAACAATTTAGCTGTCCAGTGTGTTTTTTATTGAGTATCTAGCAGAGGCTTTAACCTTCAGTCTCAAATCATACAGGTGGCAGCTCAAGTTGCTGGATAGTATCTCCAAACTGGGATTCTTTAACTCTTGTGCTGGGAAACATCTTATTCTGTTCATGATGAATTGACCAGTAAAGACACTTTACATGCTGATTTTGGTGCCTGCTTGTTTCCCCATTTAAGAGCTTTGGCCACATTTTCATGTTGTGTTTCATTTCATTCTTGCTTCAGACCCCCTGTGGATGAGTGCTGCTTTTTGTCTCATTTTAGAAACAATTCGCAGCTGATTAATTTCTGCTAACTCTTCAATTTGATGAAAACAGTAAGCATTCACTTGCAAGGACTAATTGTAGCCTCAAAGTATTCCTAGCTGTAGCTTTTTTATTTGAATTTTTGTGAGGCCTTTATGAGCCTTTTTCTTCATAATTTCCCATTTCTTCTTCCCTCAGAAAGGGCAGGAGAGTTGCAACAGGAGGGTAGTCTATGTCTTATTGCCTTGAATTTTAACCACCATGATATCTGTTTTTTCTCAGACCAAGTCTATATGACAGGGGACAACTTGCTTTACGTTGGCTCTCCAGCAGTGACTGCCACCAGTGGAGGTCAACAGGGAAGCAACGACAGAAGATGCTGAAGATAAAAGTCTGTCAGGAATACAACTGGTAGTCCAAATTCTGCTTGCTCTCTCCTACCTGCTCTTCCTGCCTGGGAGGAGCCCATCCCACTTGTACATTATGAGTAGGTGGCACAGAAGCCATATAATCCCACAAAATATCCTCTGTGATGAACCTGTTTCAAAGTATCTCTTCTTGCTACAGATGATGAGAAAATGGTTAAAAGTAGGTAGTATATTCATCTGCCAATGTACTTCTGTGGTTTTCATGAGGCTCTTACTGAAGGTGGCATCACTACTCTTACCTGAGGCAAGGCAGCCCTTCCAGGAAGCTCTTCCTAAACCCAAAGGCAGGTGTTCAATGTAATGTGCACTGACCTGAGCTCTGTTGCTACCCAGCACTACAGCAGGATAGGAGGGGTGAAACAGAGAGAGAAAGGCTGTGTGACAGGAAAGACACTTATCCTTGGTCTATTGCTGCTACAATTTTGCTTGGAGATTGCAGTTGAGGCCAGAGGTTGTGGGATGTTTTGGATGGAGAATAAGCACTCTATAGGTGCTGAAGGTGATGTTGCTTGCTAAGATCTCAGCATAAAAAATGAAGGAAAGATGAAAAGGACATAAGAAAACAGTAACAGGAGAAAAAGTATGGAGGTAATTTCTTTGTGTGGGGTGGAGAAGGAGGTGGGACAGAGGGCAGGGGACTGAATTTAAAGAGGTGCCCAGGAAGTCTTCTTTAGCTCACAAAACCATGATATCCCAAATATGAGTGTATCTGCTCTTCTGAAGGCAACCATTTGGGAAAAAACCTAATCAACTACTGAATGTCTTTGCTGTGCATTGATTTGCATTAGTTCTCTGAACAGCTCTGACTCTTTCTCTTCTTATTTACCAGACTGGAAAACAGATGAAATCAAGCTCAATTCTAAAATTTCTGTTCACATTACTTTCATTCACATTACTTTTATCTGCACAGTCATTCAGAGGCAGCAAGCAAGGGTGATTAGAAAATTCACAAAAATCCCCACACTCAGAGTGGCTGCAGCTTGGATGAGGAAGTGCCAATAAAAGCTGCTGTACAAGTACAATACTTAAAAAACTACAATACTTAAAAAACCTTTCCTAGCAAAACATAGCAATGTTTACAGTATGGTTGAGTTTTGTGGTGTATCAACACCAAAGTGTTTTCAGTTCACTCCTAAAATAACAGAGATTGGCAAGTTTTGTTGCTTAGAAATCTGCTGGAGAGTCAAAGCCTTGTATTGCTGTGGACACCAAAGGACCTCTCAGCACCTCAAACAACGGACTCAGTACTGCCATATTTATTGAAGTGTTTTGTGTAGAGCTTAGCTAGCCTGGAAATGTGCTGCCCATAATCCTATCAGACACTGTTAAACCAATGAAAGCAGCCACCAAATTCTGTGTCAGTGGGTCATGGTTCAGACCAGGTTTGTGATGCCCCAAACTAATTTTTCTTTAATTCAGTGCAGCTGGGAGATTTTTAGCAGGCAACTTTATAGGCTGATACTCTCCCTCGTTAATGGATCCACTACAGCACAACAGATTAAGTGCAAGGTATTCTGTGCCACTCATCTGTTGTGGTTTAACTCCAGCCTCTCGCTCACTCCCTTGTGGTGGGATGGGGGAGAGAATCAGAAGGGCAAATGTAAGAAAACTGATGGGGTGATATAAAGACATTTTACCAGGCAAAGTGAAAACTGCAGGTGTAAGCAAAACAAAACAAGAAATCAATTCACTACATCCCATGGGCAGGGAGGTATTCAGCCATTTACAGGAAAGCAGGGCTCAATCACATATAACAGTGACTTGGGAAGACAAATTATTTCAAATATCTTCTTCCTTTCTTTTTCCTCTCTTCCCCCTCTACTCTATGTACTGAACATGATGCCATAAGTTATGGACTATCCCTTTGCTGAGTTGCGGTCAGCTGTCTCAGCCATGTCTCCTCCAAAAAGCTTGTGCACCCCTAGCCCATTTGCTGGTGGGGTGGCACAAGAGGCAGGGAGGGTCTTGGCACTGTGTAAGCACTTCTGTGCAGTACCAAAAACATTCCTGTGGTATCAATGCTGTTTTCAGCACAAACCCAAAACACAGTCCCCCACTATGATGAAAACAAAGTCCATCCCAGCCAAAACCATCACATCAGCTAGTGTTCCTTCATGGCAATGTGGAGAGGTAGCCAGTAGCATTAGAAAGCTTGTACTGCACCCATCAGAAAAGTTGCTTGCATGCTTTGCTTGTGGATTGGTACCCATGGGCAATAAGGCAGAAACCATCCAATTCATTGTATGTAAGACAGGTACTGTGTAGGGGTGGCAGAATATTTTGGTCACTGATGTGTTGAGTGGTGACTTGAAGAAAAGCCATAAGTCCTTGAGCCAGCAGGTCCTGCTGGTGATTTTGCCAAGACTCCTGAGCTGCTGTTTTTCAGCAGTGGTTAACTTTGGTCACTCTAGTCTAATAAGTCCCAGGGTTGGATGAAATGTGGAGCTCTCAGTTGTTAACAGATGGAAATTGATTTACATTTCTTTGACCTAGAGGTTAATAAGTCACAGGAGTAATTTCTGGCTATGAGTCCTTTGTAATTTCAAGTCCTTGAAATGTGAAGTGCAAAGTTCGTGGCTATATTTGGTAAGTTGTGTAGGGATGGTCTGAAAGTATCTGACTCTCCAGAGTTGTCTCTATCCTGCCCTGATACAGTACCACAGGAATGGGAAGGCTTCCCTTAGCTGGGCTCAGGGCAGGGTTGTCCATCAGAATTTAGACACTATTACTTTCCTCTCCTCTGTCTAGGAGAGATCTTACTCTGTTTGGGGTGCTG
Organism: Zosterops lateralis; assembly: GCF_965231275.1. Classification (NCBI taxonomy): domain Eukaryota; kingdom Metazoa; phylum Chordata; class Aves; order Passeriformes; family Zosteropidae; genus Zosterops; species Zosterops lateralis. The sequence goes on from NC_139761.1 coordinate 38,049,854, forward strand.
GACTGCTGTTTCCTGCTGGGATACCTGCAGAGGGAGAGCATTTGAGCAATAAAGAGCAGAGCAGCACCAAGTAGGCTGTAAGCCTAATTCAAACATGCAAATTAGGATCAATGTTTTGCATTGATCAGAGTGGGTTTTTTTGAGAGACCCAGGTCTCCAGTGGCTGTGAGTAAGTGCTGAAAGCTAGTCTAGTAAAGGAAGCTATTTCTGTGGAGATAACAGCTGATAATTTGTGCCAGCTCTTTATCAGTAAAGCAGCTCACAAATCAGAGTAAACCAAAGTATGAAAACTCTGGGAGCAATGACTGTTTTGCCCTGGCCATTTCCCTGAAAACTGGGTGTGTGGATGTGTGAGAATATGCTTGTTAGTGCTCAAGTGAGATTTCTTACTAGACCTGTTGTTAATGTATGTTTTCTCTCTCCCTAAACCAGGGAGTTACTTAAATAAATTGCCAGAGGTTTATAGATATGTGATGTTTTCTGTGGAGTTTGGTAGTGAGCTTGCTGGTAACACCTAACCTTGGGTATCTGTTTTGATGCACCCTCATTCCAAAAGGATGCAGAGAACCCTATCCCATTGGCACCATGTACACATCCAGGCTGAAAACTCATTGCTTTTCCAAAACATTATTGGATACCGCATGGTAATAAAAGTCCTCCCCTTGCTCTGTGCACAGGCAGGGCCTGAATCCCAGTTGGCATTTGATCACTTCTGCCCACTGAATCCGTGAAGCTCTCAATAGAGCAAACTGTCTCATGCTTGCTGTCATTTTCATGCCTTCCTTTGGGAATACGCATGTAGAAACTCAAAAGATTTTAGGACAGGGCTTGGGGGTAAAACTCAACTGCATGTACTTCAGATCTGCAATATTGTCATCTTTGGAGCTCTGCAGAGGGCTCTGGTCTTTCCACTCACAGGAAAGGGACAGGAAAGAACTACAAAGTATTTGAGGAGATGGAGTGACAGCTCCATCCACATCTGCCAGCAGTGGAGCGAGGGATCTGTGAGAACACGCTGTGAAATCTGAAGACAAAGTTTGAACAATGCAGTTACTGGCAATAGGTATGACCTTGGACTGATACAATGAGAAGACACTGGTTAGCTCAATGGTGTATTTTCCACGTAGAGAGAAAAAACAAAAGCTTGACTGAAATTATATCTTTATTTGTTCTGTCCATCCAGAAATCAAAACTATAGGAAACCACTAGAATAAGGAGAAGCTGCCCATTTCTTTGATGCATTGCCACCCACACACAGAGTCATGGGCTATTAATGTTTACAGCAAGTTCACTTTCACCTACAAGCCCTGTCACTCAGCCCATTAATGTGGTTTCTTTCAATCTCGGTTTTGTCTTGATACAGCTATTTTAGTAACAGCTGAAGCTGTAGAGAGCTGCTGTCACCTTGAGATTATGGTCCTGATGTTATCATCTAGTGAACAGAAAGCAGAGTTTAACTGCAGTGCAACTTAGAGGAACTGAAAGTGGGCCGTATGCACTCATTTATAGGAAATAAGAGGTTTGCTGAAAAAAGGTGGGTTGTCTGTGAGTCAACACCTGTACCTGCTTTTGTGGTGTGTCATACCTTAGCCTTTGCTGGACCATGCAGGAAGGGCTGCATCCTTGTTCCTGTTCTGATGAAGTGCTACCCCACCTGCCAGCAGGAACTTCTCTCAGCTATACAGAGGGTTGTGCTGATGTTGTTTTGCTGGGAGCATAGAAGTGGTAACTCTGTGAGGTGGATCAGCAGATGTGTTTTTATCTCTCCCTCCAAGGAGGAAATTCACACTTACCATTTTTAAAAATCTTAATATTTTTTTTTTTTTTTTTTTTTTTTTTTTTTTTTCCCCCCTCCCCCCTATAATCACAGAATTGCAGCTGTCTCTGCCAAGGCCTTCCAGTACATGGTTTTGTTGACTCAGGATTATTAATTTAGCAGATTTCTGTTGGAGATGCTTACAAACGTGGGACTTGCTGGGTTAATCTTCATAAAAGATAGAAAAATTTGGAGTAGAAGGAATTTTTGAAAAAAAAACCAAATTAAAGTAAAGGAAAGAAGAGGGTGTGAAGTAAATTTTTTGCCATGGAGTGTTTTCCTTTCTGAACTTGCAGAGAATGTAAGGGTATTTCCTGGGGACAAGAATGTCACATTTAGAGGTGTCCTTCCTTTGCTAATAGAGAGGCAAAAATCCCTTAACAGTTAAATATTTCCTGCTCAAACTTGCCCATTACAGGCAGAAGAGGTTCTGTGATTAGTGTTTACTGGACCTTTGGGTCTTTGGTTTAGTTCCCACATATACTTAATTTGCTGTGAAGAATGAAGTTGCAGCACAAATGATTAAGGAAGTTTTCCCAAATCATGTAATTGCTTCATTTGTTCCTGAGCAATTCCTGCAAAGAAGGAAACATGAACTAATATAACATATTTCTTGTATATCTCAGAGAAGGCTAAGGCCATTTCAAGAGGAGATTTCTGTTCATAAACCCACCACTGGGTTTTTCCACCAGAGAGAAAAATTTTTCTAGGTGGTAACTAAATTCAGTGCCCTGCCCTTTTGGTGTCTTTTTGAGAGCAGCTGAGCTTCTGTGAGCCCTGAAAAACAGACTGTGCCATACTGTTCTTGAAACATCCTGGGGATTTTCATGCTACAGCAGGAGCTTTGGGCCCAAAAACTGGTGCAAAACTTCTGGAGGTAAAGAGTCAGCAACATATGAAATGAAAACCAATCAGTGGATTTCTGTCATCTCCCAGGTCTAAGCAACTAGGTCAGGGCATAGCCTTTTTGGTAGACTCTTTGAGTCTGATAGTCCCCCCACTATTTTCTGTCTTTTTATCCATTATAACCTGATCTGGTTGAAGATGTCCTCACTCATTGCAGGGGACCTTTAAAGGTCCCTTGTAACTCAAACTATTCTATGATTCTATATTGCAAATAGAAACAGTGTTTTTCTGTCTTTGTATCAACATTCAGCTTAGGACGGGCTTCAGGATCTGGAGGTGCAAGGCAATTTTAATGTAGCTGAAATGCTCATTTGAAGATGGCAGACATATCTAAAGGGTGAGTTTAGACCTTTTGGCTTTCGCTGCTGCAGCCAGCTGTTCTTTAAAACAGGCTTGGACAAGTCTGCCCTCGCCTTACTGTCAAGTCTGACTTGCAAAAAAAGGCTAAAATACTTCCTTTTTCCCCCTTAACAAGTAGGTTGTGCATGTTCCTCATGTCTTGCAGTGGATTTGGCTTTGCTAATGTCATGAGTTTTTTTTTCCTGAAGCAACCTGCAATGACACTGCTTGAGAAATGCTTCCCACACAAGGTCTCCAGTACTCTTGACTCCCTTCTGAGTGAAGAGCATCTCGAGATCGGTTTTTCTGTCAGACCTGGAAAGTGTAACCCCAGGTGTGATCCTACCTTGCACTGTGAGTGTGACTACATGTGTGTGTGAGTATGCAGGGAAGCAACATGCTCAAAACTTCTGAAGCTGGTGTTGAACGTATGGAGGTCCCATTGAAAATCACCCTTGCAATTTAATGTGTCCAGCAGAGTGCTGTACAAACTGCAGAGCTTCTGTCTTGTGCTTTGGGAGTTGAGCCCATGGTTGTGCCCGCTGCAGAAACACCATCGCCTGAGTAGTGACATGTTTGAGGGATGTGGGTATTTGGAGTTAGGAACAATTCAAATTCCAGGTCTCAAACACTAAGTGTGAAACGTGCAAGGCAGTTTTTAATCACCTTTAGCCCATTGTGTTTCTATCATTAATCCTGCAGTGCAACTAACCTTCACAGTAGGTGAACTTTTTCCTTTTTCCCCTTGTCATATATCTAGGTCCCACTTTGTGCCCATTCTAATTATTAGTGAAATACAGCATCTTTATGATGCCCTGGTAGTCCAGAGACTCCAGTCCAGGGCAGGAAATTCCCATCATTAAGGGTTTGCTGAACTCTCTCTCTCCAGAAAATGACATTTACTAATTACATCATTTTGATGTATATGATACCCAATCCAAACATGTTATAAATTAGCAAAAGCTCATTTGTTTCATGAAAAGTATTGTTCTTCTTTTATTCAATGACCTTTTTGTTCCTCTACATCCTGGACCAATCAAGTGCCGGTGCAGTCGCTGACTTCTGAGCACAGACAATAGCTTATTCCGTCTATTCTGTTCAGATGACTGTAGGAATAGGCAGTCACTTTGTCATGTGGAGACTGGAGGTTGTATAAAACCCTTTTTCCCACCATTTACAGAGAGTCTGAATCCTGAGAGGAAAACCCTGTCATAATAATAATAATAATCCAGAAGCTAGAGCCCATTGAAGTTTTCTCAGCTTTATGATTTGGGTGGGGCTGGAATGCAGCCCTCCCCAGCCAAGGCTCCCTCAAATTTTTAGAGCTATAGCATGGATTGCCTTTCATTACACTTCTAGCAGCAGGTTGTGTATTTTTCAATGAGCTTCATATGCAGTTTTCACAGAGAAGCTTCATTCGCTCACAAATGTAGTAGGTCCAGGGGCTGACTGATGCAAATTCATTGCTTTCTTCTCCAAACATTCTGGAACAGGGAGTGCTTTTCTCCTGGGCACTTGTCAAGCAGCCCAGCACAACAGTTCTGTGGCTGTTGTTCAAACACACAACAATCCCCAGCCACCTTCTCAAGGCTGCAGAGCCTGTGGCTGCTACAAGGCATGGTGGCAGGCTCTGCTCCAGATAAATCTTCCCATGGGGAATTTCTCTGGGAAGACTCTTGGCTAGAGAACAGAAGGAGCAAGGTGATGGGGGAACTGGCACTGTAGCAAAGTCCTTAGGTTCCTTTTGTGAGTGGCCTTGCAAACACCACCCTGGGACTGGGGCAAGGGGTGTTGAAGTGCTGGGAAGATGCCAGGTGGATGATGATGAGTTTTCTCTATGCCAGGAGGCTCTGCCTGGCAGTGTTTTGTACCATCCATGTACCAAGACAGCTGCAAGATTTGTAGGGCCAGCCAGAAAGGAGCAGTGTCCAGTGGAAACCTCTTGGGGAAGGTCAGAGCTCATGGCCACCCCACATCCACAGCTTGTGCAGCCTCTCACCGTGCTACAGGGTCCCAGGGAGCAGGCAGGGACAGAGTGAGCAGGGAGCAGAGGCAGGAGGAGGACTAGGACTGCTGTATAAATCCCAGGAATGCAGCAGTGCTCCAGTGCCACTGCTATCCACAGGGGAAGCACTGAGACACAAACTGAGAGGCGTCACATGTGTTTGGTAGGGCTAGGAGAGGGCTGAGAGACCTCATTAGCATCATTCATATATTTCTGAGCAGTCATTTAGTACTGCTTTTCTTCCTACCAGCCCTTTTGGAAGGCAGCATGTACCATTCACAACAAGTGTTTATCTTCCAGCTTTAAAGATAGACGTCAGAATATTTCCCTCCTTATTCATGCTCCATTTTTTCTCACAGCCCAATTATTCATGACATCACCACCTTTTCCTCCTTAGCTCCAGACACAGTGTTTCTGTGGCTACAATTTCCTGGACAAGAGTTTCCAGTTTGCATTGTTGGGGGGCGGGGAGGGGGGGAGAGGGAAACAGGAGGGAAAAAAAAGGTTGTTTCATGTGGAAATGTTAAATGAGAAACACAGCCATGGAAAACTCAGATGCACTCACTCACACACATACACATGCACACATGCAGAACAACAACAACAACAACCACCAAGGTTATTATAATTAATTTAAAATCTGTTTAGAAAAGGGTTCCTTTTATGTTGGACAGGCTCTTTAAGCAGCTCAAGAAGTATGAAAAACAGGAAATCAAACTGCCTCATTAGGAATTGACTCTGCTCAGTAATTAGAGGCTGGAAAACAAAACAAGGAAAAGCAGGTGGCGAGTGAGCTCCAAGCAAGCAGCTATTGTATCATTTCAATGTTCTACGGGCTAACAACATTATTTTTTTTTTCAGAAAAGTGTGACTTCTATAGAAAAATGACTACGAGAATCATCCAAAGTTTAATGGGAAAGTGCTGCTAGCTCAAAAATCAATCCAGAGGCTGCTAACTTGGCTCAGCCTGGGGTTTAATTCATAATTAGGCAGTATTTTGCTGTGTTTAAAAAGACAACTCTGTTCTCCAGCGTCGACTGCTCTCCTGCGAAAATCATGTTAAAAGTAATTACCAAGTGATCCCATATTTTGCTGATACAATCAGATGAGATAACCCTAGACATTAATATCAATTATATCTTCTCACAATAACCTTTGCTGAGAAAATGCTGCCAGTGATTTCCAGCAAATAGCTGTTTATGTTTTAGTCGTGCCAGAATAAGGCTCTGCTTGCTGTACTCACTCACTCCTTAATTTTTTGCAGAGAGCTCACTTCCACCCACAATTATTTGCCAAACCCTATTTTGAATAGTGTGAGAATAGTCATACTTGAGGAGTGCCTGCTCTGCACCTGAGGGATAGTTGCAGGGCTTTCACTGATCCCAGAAGGTCTGCATTGCAAAGGGCAAACAATTGTGGGGACTGGATTGCTCTTTATTGATCCATAATATATGTTTGTTAGTAAATAAAATAATTTCCCAAAAATTAAGTAGATAGATGCAAAAGATCTAAAAATCCAATACAATCATCATCAAACATTTTCGTGTGGGGAATAATGATGACGGAAATGGCTCTCTTCACATGGCTCTCCTGTGGGCAGAAAATAGAAGCTACTTTTGTTGTACACATTTTTTTTTTCAGTGGGAATTTTAGTCCAGTTCTCTAAAAACAACAAATACTAACCAATGATAAAGCATGAGTATTTACCTACTGTTTACTGCTGACATCCTGTCAGGATATGGTGCAGCTGAGTGAGTGCACTTTGGCTCAAGATGGGCCTGGTGACTTTGCAGGAAGAAGCCCTTGATCAGGAATGCTGAGCAAATGGAGGCAGCAGAGCTGTGCAGTTTATCCCTTTGATGGATGGGTATTTCATGGCTCTGTGGTGGCCTGTCCCTTTGGGCAGCTGGTGGCTGTGGCTTGTAGAGGGGGTAATGCCTCCCACAGTGTCTGCAAGGGTCGGGCATGGTGCGAGGCAAGTCTGGCAAAGGGAAGCTGGAAGCCAGCTGCAATCAAAGCAGGTTCTCTGGTGTAAACAGGGTGTCAGTAAGATTAAAAATCAGCCTTCCTGTGGCTGAGCCAAGCCAGGGAAGAGCTGCAATCGGCACGGGGCTGATTTATGCCAGGAGTGGTACTGTAGGAAGGACTCTGGCTGCTGCAGAGGTTTGGGGTCTCTGGCATATTTTTTTCTCCTGTAACAAAACTGAAATGGAAGAGAAGGGAAAAGAGGGAAGTATCTGCTGGGTGTTCAAGTTTACTTAGGTGCAGCCTTCAGTCCACTGCCCACAGGAACAGTGGGAGCATGGCAGCTTTATGCTTCTGGAGCAGTGCCCAAGGGCAGGATGTGTCACAGGCCTAGAAAACCCATTAAAAAAAAAAAAAAAAAAAAAAAAAAAAAAAAAGTTCTATTGTTTGTTATTAATATATTAATGATGACTCCTTAAATTGCTTATTTCTTCATGGGAAGGGTTCTAGCAGCTAGGGGTGGACATAGCTGAACCCCTGCAGTTACTAAAGGAGCTCCTTGCAGCTTGCTGCTCTGCTGTCAGCAGTGAGTATGGGGGCCTTTTTCATGCACAAGCTCTCTCTTTTGGGCTCCTGCCTCACTGGACAGGCTGCACAGAGAGGGCAAAGTCAGCAATGGATGCTGTGGTGCACAGCCAGCCCAGAACTGCCCTGGGCTGCACATCACTGCCCATGCTCTGCCTGGGGAGGGAGCTTTGTGGTGAACAGCTTTTGAAATTGAAACCCAGGATGCTTTTCTGTCCTGAAGACAGTTTTTTGTAAAAGGTGGTGAGGCTGACTTCTCCTGTTTGCATGAGTGGAAGCACTGTATGCAGCATAAACATGCTGTATATTGCTTGACTTATCCATTAAAGGGTTTCTTGCTCCTGGCCAGCAGACTGATGTGGTAAATCAGTCCCTTGGTGGAACACTGGCAAGTGCCATGTCTGGTGGAGGAGGAAAGGTGAGCCAGAGGGTGCAGGTGAGCATTCCTAAATGCTTACAGGCTGCACACCCATATGGGAAATGTGCCCCTTTCACCCTGTGGCTGGCGGCTGCCTTGGAGGACAGCTCTGGGCTGCTGGAAACCACCCTGCTGAACAAAGGGACCTTGTGCTGGCAGGGAAGATCAGATATGCTGAAAGCACCATGGATTGCTAACCATGTGTTGGTGGAGTAGCCCCAGAAAAGGTGGATGTATATTTGGTGGAGCTTTTCTCTCCCATCACCCTCCTCAGTGGGTTTCCTTCTGTCAGCAGGCTTGTGTTGCTTTTCTGTTGTGGTACATGTGTTTGCTGCAAGGCTAAGGGTTTCCTTACTGGCAAGTTGAACCTTATTGCTAGATCTATTGACATTTACTATAAATGCTTAAGCTGGGCAAATAATCCATGAATATATGTTGACATTTCTAAACCAATTTGCTTTGGCTACTGCTACACCTGTCTAGGGATTACTCTTTGCAAACATTCAATGGACTGACTTCTGCGGTAAATATTCACGGGAAAGGTCTTTCAGCATTTCAGAGGCCACATTTTAAACCAACTCCTAAATGTGTGAGGGTTGGACCTGCCACTCTGTGTATTTGTTAGGGAGCAGATATACATTCATGGCTTAATTACCTGATTACAAGCAACTTAAAACCATGGTAACTGCAACATGGGAGGCCTTTGAACCTGGTATCGCTACACTTGAACTACACAGCCAAACATTAGAAACTGCATAAACCAGCATCACAAACGAACCTGTGAAAATCATAAATATATTTAAACAAAGGAAAAAAATCTCTGAATGCATCAAATGTGAATAATTTGTTCGATCCAGAAGTTCTTAGCAGGCCCAGCTAATGATTTCCTGTAGTTTCACAGCGCAGTGGCCGAGAGAGATGTGGGAAGGAATGCCACACTGTCTCCTGTATTGTTTAAATCAGGCTCTTGTAGGTGAAATTTGTGAACTCATGAGAATGAAAGTTTCCCAGCCCTGGCAGGGATCCAGGCAGAGTTTGGGCAGACATTGTGCAAACTTCCCCGTGCCTCTCCGGGGGCTGATTTACTGCAGGATGAATGGGGTCCTGAGCATCCCAGCTAACCCAGCCCAGCACTGCCCACATCTCCCAGTCTCATGGTGGATGAGTGCCTGGGCTGCCCATCATCTTGGCTCAGCCTCCTTCCATCCCTCTCTCCCTCAAAAGGAGGAGGCGTTGCTCCCTGTTCCAAAGCAGCTTCTATCCTGATTTGCATCAGACTTGCTATTTCAGTCCTGGGAACCCCAAAGCTGCCAGATTAAGTTCTTTCGTTGTTTTTACACGTCCCTTTGGGACCAAGCTGAGCTGTTAAAAATAAGGCACTAGAAAGACAAATGGTTTCCGGGGGGGTTGGGGAGGGGAAAGGGAGAAGGGAAGAGGCTTAGGACAGCTGTAAAATGCTGCAAGGTTAAATAAAACTTTTGACTGCTTGTGTAGCTCTTCCTCATGTTCCTGAAACCACTGACGACCTGAAGAAGCTGGAGGAATCATTCTGCTCGCTGTATGTGGTTGTTTTGTTTTTAATTTTTTTTTTTTTTTTAACTTGTTACACAAAACATTGTTTTTTCAATTTCAGGAAGTCTCTTGATGCCCTTTGGTTGATTTTGTTTTGCTTGTTATCTGGACAACTAATATTTTTTCCTGTTAGGGGAAAAAAAAAGATTTTCCCAAGCAGATTAAAGATGTTTTTTAAGCGTATGAATGGTGACATGGTTCACTTTCATTGCTTTGTTTATTTTTAATAATGAAAAACACCTTAATTTATCGTAGCAAGACGTCCATCCTGGAGTAAACCTTGAATTGAGTTTTTGCTTGTTGTTTCTGATTTGTTTGTGGCTTCTTATCTCAGAGAAGGCTGCAAGTGTTTTCTCATGCTTTTCTGAAGTCAAGGCATGTGACAGTTTTCTTCTCAGCACATCAGTGTCCACCAACAACAAACACATTTGCAAGAAGGGCTGACTTTATTTGATGGTTTTGAAGCTTATTCTAAATGAATTATTTTAAAGAAGGTGGGCCCATCCAGACCCAACGTCAGGGGGATTTTTTGATGTGATCTCAGTTCTTTTTAAAAAAGAATAAAGGAAATGGCTTGTCAATGAGGTGTGGGTCTGCAAAAGGGCAGCTGAGGTAAAGCCAGCCAGGCTCATTTTTGGGAATGAGGACTCCAGCTGCCCTAATCCCTTCTCCTTTGCATCTTACATTCCTATTCCATGCTTTGCAAAAGCAGCAACACTTCATTGCCTTCAGGCTGGTGTTCTATTTTGCATCAATGCAGATGTAAGCAAGGCAAGAGGAAATCAGGCTGTTAAGCTTTAAAGGAGAAAGGCCAAAACTAAGAAGAGGATAGGATTAGGCAAAAAAACCCCAACCCTTAATTGTATATTGTGGGTAAAACCCCTAGATGTTGTGTCCACCACCAGTGAGTGGGTGCTACAGGAGCCCCATAAGGATGTCCTTCCCAGCCACAAATCTACAACCTCCCCCAGCCTCATGCCAGGATGGCTGCAAGGGCTGTGAGCAGCAGGGGCTTGCAGGGATGTCTGTCAGCCCCAGGGAAGCTGAAGTGCAGTGGCCACTGCTCGGCAAAAGGACACAGATCTCTGAACCAGCAGTGGGTGTAGGTGGGCAGGCAGCTACACACATCGCTGTTTGTCCACTTGCCCACTGGTCTGGAGGAAACCACTGGGGCTGCTCTGCCTACCAAAGGCTTGGAGGAAGAATGGACAAGATATTTTTCTTGGCACAAGGGACCTCCAGCACTACAGGCCTGCACATGCTGCCTGACCCCAGCGAGTTGCCTCCTCCAGGGACTGCAAATCATTTCCTCCTGCTGCAAAGGGGAGGCTCTGCTGCCCCTGCATGCCAATGATGGCATCGGGATCATGTAGATCTTTTTCAGCTGAATAAGAGCATTATCATCCCCAAACTGCACTGGTCCTGTCTCTGAGTTTTAACTGCTTCACACATTTTCAACTACCGGTGCAAGTAATATCTTAAACTCATACTATGGATCAAAATCATAGATAAATTGAGACAATCCCATCTTCTGGAGTTGACATCCTCTCCTTCTCTAGTTCATATGAGTTATTTGCTAAAGCTGAAATAAGTATTTGCATTATCCTCACTTCTGCAGTGATGTGCATTTTGTTAGGCCAGTCTACATGCAAGAGGCAGACTAATTCTTACTTACCATTTCAAGTGTCCTGTAAGTAGCGGGCAAGTTTGAGGAGCAGACACAGGTGAATTCATTAGTAGAGCTTGCAAGAGAGGTACAACCCCTTCCAATATGAGAGCTCACCTTACCCCATGAAATGCCTGAAAGCAGAATTCAACTTTTGCCTTTTCTGACTATCTAATAACAAAACCAGCCATGCATCTCAAGCAGGTGCTTTCAAGGAAGAAAAACAAAATCCATCAGCAGGTTTATGGCACAATTTCAACAGTAACTGAAAGGATCTGGGTCTGGTGGTGAGAACAGCTGCACCTAGAGACCTCTTGGACAAACAGCTGGACCAGACCCAACAGAGAGCTGTAATTGTCACATTATTACGTTAGCCACTGAAACATGCAAGTTGTCCCACATAATCTCTTTTCCAAATGATAGTGGTATAGTTACCACTATTTCTATAAGCTCTTACTGTGGCAATAAAAGAACAAGTCAACCCTGGAACCTTTGGGTATTAATTTCTGCACAAATGTGGGAAAAAAACATTAACAGAAGGGAATGATGGAAAATCAAATAGGCAAACATCAAAATCATGCTGTGCCTGTGCATGCAGACACGTGCTGTCCTTGTACAAGGAGGACACACCACCTCTATCTGAAGGAAATGCCATTCTGGGAACAAAGACCAACAGGATGATCCAGCCAGTGGCTATGCCAGGCCTCGAAGGCACTAAAAAACTGGAATGGCCCTGACCAGCCTCACTTCCCAACATCCGTGGGCCCAGGTCTCTATTAAAGCTCAGTCCACAGCTCCCAGTCATTTAACCTCCTTGTCTTAACCTCTTTGTCAAATGCATTTAGAAGCTCATTGTCCTGTTTTCTACTGCTGACTTATCCAACCCTTCATTTGTGTGACCTCATGACAAGTGTGGGAAAAAGTTGAGAAGGGAGCGATGGAGGATGGATGGGGGAGAGGGGCAGGGAGGTTGTGAAGGACATGTCCTGAGTGAGAAACACCTCACTGAGGTCTTGCAGCTAATGCAAGAGGTTCACACCACTTGAAGAAGTTCATAGGTTTGTTCTACAGCACTACTCATTTTCTGAAAAATGGAACACTTTTTAATAACAGGAGAACAAAGGCTGGAGGGGGCATAGCCAGCACTCCAAGCATGTAAAAATCAGAAAGGAAACCAAAATGTTTCTGATGAGGTTTAAATGTGGGCCTTGTAACAGTGCTGGGAAATGATGAAACATCCTAGGCATCCATCATTACCCTGATTTCGAGACAATAGGTCTGAGGGCCTGCTTGGTGCAGGGTTAGGTCAGCCTTTCCTGCCAACCTTGCAGGCACAGTGAGCTGTGAGCCCGAGGACACCCTTGCCAGGGGCACAAGGGGAAGCACAGGGGTGATGTAGGGAGTCATGTGGACAGCAGATGAGTTGGTAACTCACAGCTGAGAGCCTTGAAGTGCAGATCCTCTTCCTGTGTCCTTCTTTACTCTGTGACTGTTGCAGCCTGGCTCAGATGGATGGCCTTGTCCATTCTTGGCCTCATTTAATGTGAACCCCAGAGACCCAGGGAAGAGGCTTGCTGTGCTGCTCCCACCAGTGGTGTAGCTGCACTTGGCCTGTCTCAGGTCCTGTTTTTGTTAAGCAGAGGTGATTACTCTTGCCCTTGTCACAGGGCTGATGAGCTGCTGATGACTATTATCTCATTTTCAGTGCTGCAGTGTCACTCCATGTGGTCAGGGAGCTCTGGGCCCTTGCTTGCTTTTGCCAGTCTTCCCTTATCTCCTTTTTAAAAAGCCCCCTTCTGGATTTCCCCAGCTCCCTCAACACAGGCATACATGATATTTCACAGTGAGCCTTGGCTTTGCATTGGCACCTTCCCAAAGGGCTGCAGAGGGGTGTTCATCCCAGAGCAAGGCTTGGCTTGCTCTGTTGGATTTCACGTTATTTGTGCTTGCCATACTCTGCTGCTCATGGTAAATGAATGACTGTGTAGGATGCTGTAATGCTCCTACCCTGGTCTGGCACTCCAATCATGTACCCTGCAGCCAGCTGGCTTGCTCAGTGACTAGGTCAACCTCTTCCCCTCCCTCTCCATCCCTGTGATTCCTATTCCCTGTACACAGCACTCTGCATGCTCTGGATGTAAGCCTGCACAAGGAGTTGAGCTGTTGCTGTTGTCCTTCTGCTCTGTAACCTCCAGCTCAGCAACCCCCACGTGTGCATTCAGTCCTGACCACGGCACCATGCCCAGCTCAGGGAGCATGAGGGACTCCTCTGAGACCAGGACTGCCTTTGCTCTGTACTAGGGAGGCAGAGCAAGAGGGACTTTAGCCAACATTTTCTCTTCCATGAAAACCACCCACAGGGCTTCACAGAGCTGTGTGTGTGAGCGTGTGAGTCCAGGGACACAGGACGCGTGTTCCCACTTCAGCCCTTCAAGAAGAGTAGTCTAAATGGGCTCCCCAGGGAGTCCTGGCTGCCTTGCTGTTGGAAGAGACACAGCTGCAAGGCATCACTCAGAGAAGAAAGTGAACATGGGGAAAATGGATGTTGTTTCATATGCCTTTAAACAGCTGATAGTATTGAAGTTAGAGCTACTGCTTGCAGTCTAATCTCTTGCTTGATTTTGGGGCAAGATCACATGGTGAGCTCATTGCTCATGGCTGTACAGCAGCCATTTTTAAGGATGCAGAACTATGAGTTATGATTCTGTGAAATAAAGTAGAAAGAAAATCTTGATCTTGAAAGGGGGGAAAAGCCTCTAAACACCTAGGCTTACTGCAAAAATAATCAAGAGAGCTAGAAAAAACGTAGCCAAATATATTCCAGTATGTATAAATAAGCTCTCTTTTCTCCAATGTTCTTCACTACAAAAGGAAATGTCACGTTGAGTCAACTTGTGACCCAGATGAAATTACATGTATTTGTTTATTTTACTTATTCTCCTGTTTACAATGTGTTGCACTTGGTGAACATATTTTTTTGCATGCTGTTGTGTTCCAGCATCAATAATATCAAAATGCATTTTCATGTTTGCCACCCAGACACTGACTAACGAATTGTGTTTCTGGGTATCAGTCACATAAATGAACAAGGTCTGTGTGTGTGTGTTTGTGTGTGTGCATGTGTACTTGCTAACTCAGGACTCATAGCTCTGCAAACTAAACCTAATTATGCATACCAAATAGTGATGAAAGACTTTCTGCTTTTTATCAGCTACGTGATTTTAAGAAGGAGAAGGAGATAGGTTTGGTGCTCAGGCCATTTCCAGGAAAGCGTTTTAGTGGACACTACCATTAATTTTAACCCTTTGTTTTAAGGTCTATTATGTATAAGGCACTGTAAGATACCAGTCAAAGGAATATATGGGATGTTTCTTTCTGCTGTCTGATGTTAGTGGCTCTGCAATGACTTGCAATCAGTGAATGTGAATGCTTTGGTTGATGGTGGATTTGGTGGAGGGAGTGGCTGCTCCTGCTGTGTGTTTGCTGTGTGGCATTGTTTCTGACTTCTCCTGGGGTGATGTGTGCCTCACAGGTGGGGATGTCTTCCAACTGCTTGGGAATCATCTGTAGCTGTAATGCATTACTTTAGTTGATTTGAAGCTATTTTCTCACTAGCCACCTGGATGCTTCCCATAAAAATTGCACACCAAAGGTCTATTCATGTTGGCCTACACAATGGATTTCCTTTCCATGAGCATTCTTGGAAATAAAGCTCTGCTCCCTGAATGTTTGTGAATAAAAAGGTTTATAGATCCCATCTAAACAAAGCAACAGTTTTAGTAGAAAGAACATATTGTTTTGCTGTGTTTTCCCAGCTCCAGGTTATTTCAGCATCCCACCAGTTGCTCCAGCTTGTGTTTGAGTGTTAGCACACTCAAGAGTTGGCTTGGAAAAGGGTTGGCTCAGGCAAATGTTGCAGGACCAAGATCAGAGTCCTGGATTGTTTTATTGCAGGAATTGGATTAACTCATATGAGCTCATTCTCCGGTCTTCATTACATTGTGTTTGGCAGTTCCTGCAGCACAATTGCATCTAGGTTATGTGGTATTGTTCTGGAATCAGTGAGGGAACAATCCTGTATTGACTAGGTGTGAGGAAAGGACAAGGTGATCTCCTAAGTTTTCACCATTTTTGGTATCTGTGTTTTACTTGCATGTCCATTCTTAGAACCCCTACTCTTTGCCGGAAGGTGATAATTCTCCACATGCAATGGAGGGACATGCTTCATGAAACAGTGGAGTTTGGTTCAACCAAGCTAGTGCATTTGGCAGAACAATTTGCTCTCCATTAACATTGGCCAGGAGAGACTCCAATCCAGTCAGGCACTGAACTATGGGCCTGCTTTAAGTAAGTGACCTGCCAGCCATCCATGTCTGTACTTGTCAGCACTAGCTGTCCTGCTTTCCTCCACCTTCACTGAGTGCTGCTCTCCTGAGAGGAGGTAGTGGAAAAGTCACAGTGCACCCATGCAGAGAAGACTCTGATTGTCCTGAGTGTCGTCAAGGACTTGAAGAGCTGCATCAGGCTCACTGAGGTGCAGGGCACTGTGGTCTTCTGAGCAGACCTCATGCTGTATGAGCTGCCCTAGGAGTGTATGTGGAGTTCTATCACAATAGACTTGGACTCCCTGGGGAAAAAAAGGACTGCCCCAGATCAACAAAAGTGTTTGGACAGCTAATGTCAAAAAATGCATTTCTGACACTGTGAAACTCTGGGTCTTGCTTTCTTTGTTACTGACATCCAAGCACTCTGTTTTTAAAGCCTTCATTGGTTAACAGTGAAATGCAGCTTTCACTGCACACGTCGACTGTGCGTCATAGATCTGACTACAGATCAGGCAAAGTCTTGGTTAAAGGCCAGAAAAAAATCTGTCTTGAACAATAAAAGTAGGGAAGTTTAGTTTTGACTTGAAGGTGAAAGAAACTGAAAGGTCCCCTTTTTTTTTTTTTTTTTTTTTTTTTTTTCCTATTTTCTCCCTGGAATCCTAATTTTAATGGTGAGAATGCTTTAGGAGCAAGAATGTGAGGAGGGAAGAATGACTTTCCTACCTCACTTTTCCAAAAGCAGTGTTGGGTTTCCCCAAAAGATTTGGAGGATCTTGTCCACATGAATTTTTTTTCTGGTTTTGTGTCTTTTTTTTTGTGTGTGGTGATGAGACACTGTGATCTGCACCCACCATCCAGGTGGGACCTGCATCACTTGGACCTCTGCAACTTTGAAGCATATAAACTTACTCCTGAACCTTCATAGAAACCCTGAATAAGGAGTGGTTGACTTAGTTGGAAGCAGCTGTTGAAGGTGGATAGGCTGTCCAGTCCTAAAATTGTTTCATAGGAGGAATTTTATCACCAGACTTCCTTTCTCCAGCTCAATTTCTGTCTGTTAGCATCAGTTTCTGTGCAAATCCCAGTAGTGTCTGTGCAAATCCCAAATTCGGTTCAGAGACAGCTAGAGTGGCTTAATCCTTGTCACAGTATTTATTTTATCATAATCATGTTTTATGCAGTGCTTCCTACACACATGTGACACTCAGTGTCTAGGGACATGTGGTATGTGGGAGGGGTCCCCCTCCTGCTGGCTGCTGGACAGGAATTTGCCCAGATCTCCCTCCTGCTGTGTTTTATCTCCCTCCTGCACTTCTGTGGCCTGTGTGCAGGTCAGATACACCTGCCCGTGGGTCAGAAGGAGCACAATCATCTCTAAGATCTGGCTGGATGCTGCAAGGCAGGGTGAGCTGGAAGCATGGTAAGTCATGCTGGCAATACTGGTTTGGCCTATTCTAAGGAAGTTGGGTGACAAAACTATGTCCCAGGACAATTTTAGAGGTTTTTGCTTTCTGCTATTGCAGTGGCAAGCTCCAAAGATATACTGCCTTTCCTGTTATAGGGAGCTACAGATATAACTTCTCATCCCTTCGCAGAGACTTATCCAGCTTGTATTTTGCTAAAGACATCAAGGAATATCTTCTGAAAGGAGACCAGTGATATTTTCATATTCCAGTGAGGGAAACTAAGGCACCAATCAATGAAGTGATGGATAGACCAAGTGCAACTTGAACATTAGGTGCACATACTCTTACCAGTATGCCCACCCCTGCCACCATAGCCTCATGTAGAAAACTCCAGCTGGGAGAGAGAGACAGGGAGCTGAGCTTGTCAGAGGTGTTCCTGCAGAAAGGGAGAGGCAGCTTGCCTTGGAGATCAGTACAGAAAGTACCCTTGCAATGAGCAGTAGGTGCTGTTGCATAGGCATGTCAGGGAAAAGTCTATTCCTGTCAGATACATTGGAGAATTTGTTTTGGAATGGTTCATTGGCATAAACAAACATCCTCAAAATAGTGTCAGGAGTGGAGGAACT
The DNA here is from genome assembly GCF_965231275.1 of Zosterops lateralis. NCBI lineage: Eukaryota > Metazoa > Chordata > Aves > Passeriformes > Zosteropidae > Zosterops > Zosterops lateralis. The sequence goes on from NC_139761.1 coordinate 38,067,483, forward strand.
GTAGTGATATGAAGGCGGCGTACCAGTTTTCTGTCTTGGAGAGTAGGGTGGTAGATTAGGAAGGAACATGGGTGCATTTATTTCCCCATTCTTCCCCAAATCTCTTTTTAAAAACCCTGGAGATGAGGATGGTTTCCCAGCCAAGGGTGGCCTCATGACCGTACTAAGGCAAGGTAGAATTGTACTGCCATTGTGGGATCATGAAAAAAAAGCTATTTTCTTGGGGGGTTCCCCTATCTCTGGCAGACATCAGAAACTGGGTGGAACATGATGGGTGGGAGGTGGGATTTTTGGACTTTATGGAGCTTGAAGAAGCAGATAAATCCTGGAGACCTGGGAAAATTTCAGACTCCTTTCCCAACTGCTCAGGTGGAATCAAGGCATGCTGTGGACGTGAGTGAGGGGAAGGGCTGTACAGCCACTTGATAGTGCAGGCTTGGGCACACCAGTGCCCTTCCTGTGATGGGACAATGTGGCTGGAGGAAGGAGAGAGGTTTAGAGGTTGCAACCCCCAGCCTCCCTCCTACAAACTCTCCCTCATGCACAAACATATAGCCCTTGTTAGTGGAGTGATGCTGCAGCTGCCATGAGAGATCCAAGCAAATCCCATAATAGGGATGTGGAAAGAAAAAGCAACCCAGGAATCAAAAGAGCCCTCCACCATGTGCAGGTTATTTTCAAAGGATGACATTGCTGTTTTCCCAGGCAACAGCAGGCCAAGAGGCAACTTGGGTGGGCAGGTGATCAGGGCAAAGCAGAGAGCTACCATCTCCAGCCAAGATGGGGATGCTGTTTACAATAAACAGAAAGCTGTAAGAGAAGGGAGGGACTGTGAGAGGGAGCTGGGGAGATCTCCATGGAGACACTTAACCTGCTCCAATGGGTGCCTTCAGAGACTGGCACTGACCAAGTCTCTAGGAACAAAGGCACCTGGCATGGGCACAGCAGGATCCCTGCCACACGTGCTGTCTGCAGCGAGATGGAGATTTCCAGACCTGTTATTCAGCACAGAAGAAAAATGGCATTGAAATGACATTAAGGTTGGGACCCAAGCCATAGAAAGCCAAGAAATTCAAAAAGTGACAGCCAGCTGTTTACTTTCAGTGAGGGGCCCAAGGGCCTAGGAGGAGGGGGAATGGGCAGAGGAGAGGGAGGGCAGGGAAAGGATGCTGCCTTTGCTAGGCTGATAGTGTGGGACTTGCTTTGTCTCTCAGGGTGGCAACAGGTATCCTCTATTACTATTTTGGAACAATTATTATGATATCCTCTGCATTTATTATTATTCTCTTATTATTTTGGAGCAATACTTGACCGTGTGAGAGAGGTAAGAATTGAGGAAGAGACTTTCCTGGAGGATAAAGCACTAGATGGTAATTTTGTTATTCACCCACAGGAACGCACAACACCTGTTCATCTGCCTGGGGATATGGCTGATTTCACTGCCTGTTCCAGCCCTTAAGAAGGCCTGGACTAATATCTGCAGCTGAGCTCTGACTATTTTATTTTATGACACTGAAGTCAAAATTCCTCCCTCTCCCTTTCCAGCCCTGAGGAAAGTGAGGATGTGTGCCCTGGTGTACATTTCAGCTGGTAACAGTCTGGATACCCCTCTGTCACTATGGTGCCTGACGTCCCTGTAGCCTTGGTGCTCCATGAGGGAGAAAGGGGTCTGATCTTGTGGCTGCTCACTTTGGGGTCTCAGAGGGTGTCTGCATAGTTACAAGACGAGACTCATGACCCCAAGCTTACTCACAGCCAGTATGCTCCAGATACAACCTTCAAACTCGAATTCAGATATCCTTCTCACTTTTCCTGAGGAAACTGGGGAATTCCACCAGCTAATCCTCTGCAAGTGTTCTTCCAAATGGAAAGCATGATTTATGGCACTGGAAGCAGAAAAGACATGGAGCAGCTGTACTTGGTAAGCCATGGTACTTCCATGGCAGGCACTCACCCAAGCTGTGCTGCACGAGCATTTGCAACAATCCTGCTTGAAGGAGGAAGGCTGAGGATGCAAGGCTGCAGTTCCCAGTTGCACTGGTGTGGGAGGATGAAGGGAAATGACAGTGCAGAACCAGCCCTTTAACCTGCTTTTCAGGAGAGCCCACAATGCAGGATGCGATGAAGTGATGGTATGGTCTGTGCTCCTGTGCCAAGAGCTGTGTCACACAGAGATGGAAACCACCGAGTCCACCTAGCATGAACAAAGGAAATGGGGAAGGGATTTACTGTAAAATTAATTAAAAAGTGATCCATCTAAAAGGGGAAATGCACAGACCACACTTGGAGGTTTAGGAAGCATCAATAAGATAGGAGGGGGAGTAGGCCAAAGAGAAAGCTTTCATTTGCAGCCTTGAGTTCAGCTTTTCCAGTGCTGTCATGCTCTGGGGTCTCTTGGGGAACAGTACGGCAAGCCCAGGAAGACAGCCCTGAAGGAAGGTGGCACTGGCTCACACGCTGAAGGTGTCAGTGGAGAGATGTCTGTGTATGTGGAGGGAAAAAGGACAAACCAAAGTATCCATCACACAGCACCAAAGTTCATGAAGTACTTTCTGGAGGAGTTTTCCCATGAGCCTCAGGTCTGTCAGAGATGGGACACCAATGCCAACAGATTGATGATCTGAACAGAAGAAGCAGTGGGAGATGCCCTCAGGACTAGAATGGCTTTTGGAGGGCATTACTCCTGACAGTCATGTTATGTAGCCCAGATGTCCTCTTTCAAATGTTATCTTTGAGATCTCCAGCATATTCTAACCCCCATGACAGTCCTCTAGGCTCTTCCCCTTTGGGCTATTAGGAAGAAAAGCTCTACAGGGGGGACAGAGAGGGATGAAAGAATGGCCACATTTGAATGGATAGACTATTTAGATCCAAAACAAGAGCAGTAGGCCATTAGTGGGGATGTCAGAGGCACTGCTGTGACTCAGGACATGCAATCATAAATTACCTGAATTACTAATTGACATTTCCACGTGAAGAGTCACTTTTCCGACCTCTGGCATTGCATATAACTTCTAAAAGCTACAAAGTTATGTAAACCAAATGATTAATAGACCAAAGATTTTTAACATCATTTTCAACACGATGTTTCTTTAATGAAGCAATGCCAGCTACTAACACAGCTACTAACTTCTTCTGAAAATGCTGGATAAATGCCTGCTCTTACTGGTTTTTCACACAGCTGGAAAAATTCCTTGAGTGGAAAAGTCCCTGGGCAGACAGTGTACGTCAAAAAAAATCTTCTGTGGATGCTGTACAAGCATGCACATCTTCAGAGCCGTTCCCAGATACAGGATTGACCTGGGGAAGATGCATTTATGAGGGACCTGGCTCTGCAGTGGTGGTCCAGAGGTCCCCATCAAATGGTGGGGCAGAGCTGGGCTAGTGTTTGCTGCTTACAAATGACCAGAGATTTTGTTCACAGATAATCTTCCAAGGAAGACACACCTTCTCTTGAAGGGCTTCTTTGGTGCTTTAGAGGCAACCTGCCAGAAAGCCTCCCAGCAGCTGTGTGGGATTATCCATGCTGGGACTTTGCTCTCCAGCAAGCTTGGCCCTGCTCCCTGTCCCACATCCATGTGGGCAGGTGGCATCCCAGGTGTGTGCTTGTTGTCTGCCTCACAGTGGGGTCAGCACGTCTGGGGGTCACTGTGCCTACTCCAAACTGTGGGACAGCTGGGCATTGGGACACATGTGCACTGAAGGACTGGGAGACAGTGGGATCTGCCATGCCTCTGCCTTGGGTAACAAGGGAGATGCAATGAACCATGAGTCTGGATCTCAGTCGTGTCCTGCCTTGGGAGATTCTGAATGTGGGCTGCCCATGTTCAAGCAGTAAAGAACTGCTCCCACCAGGTAGAATGATTCACAGAAACCCATTTTCCCCTTTGATTTTCACCTTCTTCTTTATTTGCAGAGACTCCACAGTACTAGAAATAGTTTTGTTGAAGCTTGGGTAGCTCTTGGGTAGATTTCTGATCCAGAGGCTGGAAGCAAAATCTGCTTTACTGGTTCAAAATAAAACCATTGCTACTGAGGCACAGGGGAATAGATGGGAGAGGCTATCTTTAGTAGTCTTAATGTATTATAGTCTTGCAGTGGTTTTGTTCATTTAACTATAATTTGACATTAATTATAATGCCTTCACATAGTGTGGAAAAAATGGATGTTAGGGTTCTTTTTCAGAACAGAGAACCTTAGATTAATTGACCAAAAATTATTGTTTGCACATAATCTTTAATTTCCAGACAATAATATTTTCTATAAATATATGTAGGGCCCTGTGACAAATTGTAAGGGCTCCAGACTAGCTCTTGTAATGAAGCTGAGGCAGTCTGTTGAGCAAATCAATTATTTCATCAGCCTGTATTTATATTACAAGAAACTACACTGTAGTATGACAAATTCACCATCTGGTTACTTACTGCTCTACACATCTGTATTGTATTATTGCTTTAGACCTTGATGGCAGGATTCATCCCTTTTTTATTTAGAAAATAGGTGTTTAGTCCAAGTCAGTTTTGAGGAGGCATCTTCAAATAGCAGCTTAACTTCTCCTTCCCTGTTAACACCATTTTCTTGGGGTGGAACGAATTATCCTTTTGAAATATCTCTCTTTCTCCCTCCATTTACTTTGGACACTGCAAAGATGACTGGCCTAGAGCAAATGACAAAGTGTTACATGGGCTTGGGCTGCATTGACATCTTCTCTGGCTATGCATGCAGCAAATCTGAACATGTGAATACAAAATATATCTGTTAATATCTGCAGTGAAGGATGATTTACATGCACCCAGCTGGGCTCAGACTGTCAAGACTGAAGGCCCATAGCTAACAACCTAAAGGCTTTATTTAGATATTAAATCAGTTACTAGTTGAGGGGGTTGTCTGAATAAATGCTCTGGACCAAGGAGTCTGGATTTAGCCCCATTGTAGAGTCATTTCCTGGAAGTTTTTCTTTTGTTGTGTCTCTTATAACTCTGAATATCTCCTCAATTTTCTATATTTACTTTCTTTCCCTCCTTTTGTGGAGTGCATTGTACAAATCCCTGGCTATGACAATGTCCTTTTTTTTCAGGAAGTGCTCTGAACATCACAGCAGAACAGTTGCTGTTTAGTGGTGAGGTCATTTCAAGAGAAAAGTTTTGCCACATATGCAAGGTTTGTTTTGCCCGGAGACAGACAAGCAGGTCTAGGAGCTCCAGTCAGACAGGGCACACAGAGAAATACTGATGAAACCTGTGCTGAACTGAAGTCTCCTCATTAGGGAGAGTAAGCAGAGTCCTTCGAGAAGAATATGGATTCCATGCATTTCCTCAGCACATGTGGTAAAGAAAAAAAACTCTCCAGATGACCTGGAAAGGACAGAGCACAGAGCACATGCAGCTTCTGGTCTGTGGGTCATTGTGGGTCATCATGGTTGTATCCACTAGTAAACAATTGTCTCACTAAAATACAATGATCAAGTTAAGTTTTCTTAAGATATCTGAATTTGATTCTTGCCTCCTGTCATTGGTGGCCATTTAAAAAACCAAAGTCACTTGGCAATATCCTCATTCTTAAAAACCAGTAAAGGCAAGGATTTGTGCTGCTTTCATGAATATGGCTGCATTCAGAAAGGTCATCTTAAGCCACATTAATAGAGACAATATGAGGCATGCAAGCCTGGCCACAACATGGAAACTGTTGATTATATGTGGTCCTTCCTGAAGGGCTCCTGTCCTCCACAGGCCACTTGTGGGGAAGCTGCAGCTGCCTGTTATCTCTGTTCCCCTCTGTGCATTCTCACAGACCATGCTGGCTGCTCAGCTCTAGCTCCATCAGGAGCAGGCAGGCTTTTGGGGCTGTTCAAACAAGCCATTAAATTGCACAGGCCATTCAAAATGAAGAATTTGCTGAGGTGGCAACCCTTACCCAACCTGCAGCTTCCATGAAAGGAAAGTTCTTAAGGTTTAAGATGGTTTTCTCAAACTGGTGTTTGTCCTGAAAAGGCATCATGCAAGAGTGATCAGCCTGCCAGGCTGAGTGGAGAACCTGAATCAAAATAGATTTTCCAGCCATGAACAAGACAGACACATGGATAGATCAAATTGGAGGTATGTGAACACACATATATTAAGCCTAGATTGAATGGTGCAAACTAGATTGAATGAGCCTCGTTAGTGAGTAAGACATTACTAACTGAGGCATGCAGAACCTTTTTTTCCCTTGTTTTAGCAGTCTAAAACATTACATCTTCATCTAGATCAGAGAACTGAGATGAAACGTCACCTCTCTATGAGAAACTGTGCCTTCCTCTACACTTCCAGCAACAGCAAAGAAAACAATGCTTCACATTTGTGCCAAATCCTATTACAGTGTCATTTATTCTTTTCTCTGTGAATGCACTGGCCTTCTCTGCACTTCCACAGCACAAGCTCACTCTGATATCAAAGGCACCAGTGCTCCTGAAGGCTCTTCACCAGCAATTTTGCACCCTGACATCTCATTTCTAATGAGGAAGGGTCAATGTGATGATGCCATAGAAATGCAACAGTCTGATGCCAGGAGCTCAGGGTGTCTCGAATGCAGGTTTTCATGCAGTGGTGTACAGTGCTCCAGAAAAGCCAAGCACAGGCATTGTCTTGGTGCATCACCATTGGGAACTTTTGATGTGGGTGTGGGTGAATGGTCAATACCACATACGAGAAAAGGGGTTTTTTTCAGTTCATTTTTCCCGTATCTCACTTAGAGAATCCAGTTAAGACTTGAAACACTTCTATCAACAGCCATCTCAGAAAGTTTATGCCTCCCCACAACAGGCCAAGGAAGTTCATAGCTTGCTCTGAAAAACGTTCATGAAAATAGCCAAAAATTCTGCACTTGTCACAGACAGTTCACAAACAAACAAAAAAAAAGTTATTTTTATGCATCTGTGGGGTGAAGTGAGTTTCCCGCTCAGCCTGAGCAGTACCTTAGCCAACCCCCGGCGTATTCCTTTAAACAACTCTCTGAAATTCCCAGTCATTGCCTGAAACTAGCACTTCAGTGTGTGACCTCTGTGGGTTACCGTAGTGTTAGGCTCTGGGCCACTCTCATGCAAGTTCCGTGAAACCTCAGCCCATTGCTAAACTTCCATATTGATATATTTTCTGGTTCCAGTGGTGCATAAAAGAAACAAACTCCAGAAAGTCCCGTTCTGGATTTTCCCTTGCTCTTTTGTGAATCTTAAATCCATTGTGTTATTTGTTAGTATTGTCCATTCTCTCACACAGGTTTCTGTTGGGCATCTAGGAAGAGCTGCCCACCTTCCAACTGCTGATGTACTCAAAGCCCAGAATGGGGTAGCTGAAGACAAACTTCAGGCTGCTTCCTTTGCCTGGTTTCCATCTCAGTGACATATTTCTTCTTTTTTTTTTCCTCATTGTCTGTACATGTCTGTACAAGTGATCACATTACATTTTGTCCCAATTCACCTGGGGCAGCACCTGCGGTGCTTCTTCATCAGTTTTACATTGAAGAAGGACGGCTTTTTCTCCCAGCTCTGTGCCTTTGCAGGTGCATTGGATATTTCTGCCTGCAAAAGAACCCCTGATGCCAATGAGCTCACTCAGAGGAAGACTCCTCTTTGCAAGGGATCCTTCGGGAATGTAATCTCTGTGTAAGCATCCTCTCCTTTGGCAAGTAACTGACAGCCACATCTTTGTGTCCTGATGATTCTGAGTACCCACATTAGCCCTTGGAAACATGAGTAACCAGCACAAATAGTGACCAGCTGGGTACCTAAACAGCCCAAAGTGTGAAAGAGAACAAATCCTGCAGTTCTGCTGCATGCCCACTCATACGACCATTCATCTAATTCAGCCACTAATGTCTTTCATGCATTAGTGCCACATCTTTTACCTTATTTCATTTTTCCTTTTCATCTCCTCATTTTACTCCATATCTTTAAGCCTCAGCTCTCTTCTGATGCATCTTCTTCTGTGGTGCCCCTAGCAGAAGGGATTCAGAGAAGGGCCTCCATGGCAGATATGAAGGTGTGATGAATGAGGACCCTGATAACTATGTCCTTACCTTCTCAGCACTAATGACTCCTTAGCCGAAATAGGTGGATAAATAAGCTGGAAAAGCCCATCCTGAAGCCCAGGAAGGGTTAATGCAGCTGCATCTGCCTGGCAAAGGAACACAGTAGCAGGAATACCCAAAACAGGGACACATTTGTGCACAGGGGACAGATGGGGGTGGAAGTGCTGGGAGAGGCCATGCTGGAGCTGAGGCCAGTATGCCTTTGTTGCCACCTCATCCTCCCTGCAATGTCAGATCTTGTCACAGCTTTCAATGCTGCTGGTGTTTAATGACTTGAGTTCTCTGCAAACGAGAAAATGGAGAATGAGAAAGCAAACAAATCCTTTCTTCACCCGTTGCACCTCTCTTTGATCACTTTCCTCACCTTTCTGTTGAGCCTCATCCTTTCCGGCAGGAATATCTCAGCATGGGTAGTGACAGTCTTTGCCCCACTTGGGCTGCAGTGGGGTGTGGGATGTACAACTTGCTTCCTCTGGGGCTTGGTTCATTGCAGCTCAGTGACACATGGGAGAAAATATCCCTGGGAAGCCACACGGGGTGGCAGAGTGGAGTGCTTAAATAGTACAAAAGAAAGATGTTGTTTGCACGTGGTGGAGCCTCTGTGAGCACCAAGGGTGGTTTGTCCTTTCCTGTCTGCCAAGCTCCCTGTGGGACACAGCAGAGCTGAAGAGCTGTTCACTTTGGCTATTTTGGGAGTAAATAGCAAAATAGTGAACAGCAAAAAAACCTATTTAAGATCTGCAGGAGTTTCTATGTTTTCTAACTCTCCTCTGCAGAAAAAAACCCCCACCAAAACCAAACTATGAAAACCTTCTCAATGTCAATGTCTTTGTAAAAAAATTGCCTTTGACTGGTGTCCAAACAGCGACCCACAAGGAGAACAGTTCAATGTTAGTGAGTGAGTGCAGAGGGCCAGGATTACTGCTGAATGCATGATTTGTGGTTATTACCCAAGCCTACTTATATTGTCTCACAGTTTACCAGATGTTTTTGTTTCTTAATTTTCCACATACAAAACTGGACAACAAAGATTAAAAATCCTGAATCCCTCTTTTCAGCTCTTTTCAGTAGAAAGCTTCCTTCTCAGGCTCACGTTTCATCTGGGGAGAGCAGACAGATCCTCCCTGCCCAAGACAGTGGTAGAGTACTATCTTATTGCTGGCCTAGAGCTGTGCAGATCCTCCTGTCTTGCTTTGGACTAGTCCCACTGGGTGTCAGCCACATGCTGGAGTGGGCCTGTTCAGTGTACGAGTATTGCAGCAGGGCAGGTTTTCTCCTTATGAACCTAAGCTGCAGTAGGAATGGAGCTGGAATTTCTCCCAGAGTTTTCTCAGCCTTCTGCTGAGCCCTAATTGCTCCCAAAAGGCATCAATGTTTTGGAGACACAGTCGTGGGCAACTACTTGTGCATTTCTTTGTAAGTATATTCTTTCAAAACATCTGATATTTGCTGCTTAAGTTGTCTGTGGTGCTTGGCTGTTTTCATCATGTGGTGGTGTTTCTGTTTCCTAACTGAGAAATGGCCTAGCCTTTTGAGCAGGACTTCCCAGGTTTTCAAACCTAGAGATTGGTTTATATGAAGTTTATACACACAGTTTCAGTGCTAGGAAGGTGCTCACTAGCAGAACTCTATTGCAGTACTCTTTCCAAACTTTGCAGGGGTTCAATGCCAAATCAAACAAAAAAATCACTTTTATTTTTCGCATCCTTTGCCAGTTAGAAAAGGTGAGGATTGCTATGATCTGTGGATTTTGCAGTGTGATTCCCCTAGAGCAGACAGCGAGTCTCTCCCCAGCTCAGTTTTCCCAGCTGCTGGTTCTTCACCCCTGGCTTTGCCACTCCCTTCTCCTCCCAAAAATGCCTGTGATATGAGTCTCCCCCTTTTCCTCTCACTACACCAGCGAGCGTTCCCACACTGAAAGGTCAGGCGCTCTGAAGGCAGGTGCTCAGAGGGAGCGCAGCAGCACAGGGCCGTGACGGACAGGAAGCCTTTTACTCTAATTAGTCTTTGCAGAAGTTTGGCATTTCTCCGTGGAGCTGTTTCCCCACTGATGAGGAGCACGTATCCAGCTCTTCCTTCTCACCTCGCACGTCCGAACCTCCCAACGTCTCCTGCTGGGCTGCAGGGGTTCAGTCGTGGATCACGTTGCTTGGAGGAAGCAGGCAGGGGATATGTGAGGAGATAAACACTATTTTCTGATGCTGGGAGGGATTTCTTTCAACTCAGCCACGTTCACAACCTGAACCTGGATCATTTTTGCTACTCGCTCCCACTCGACTCCTCCCTCCTGGCCCGGACTCGCCAGGCTTTTGTCTGGTTAATCAGTACAACTCCTTCCAGGGCTTCCTGGGGGCTCTTTGGCCACTGGGTTATGAAGACCCATGAGTTCATTGTTTAAATTAAGTTCTTCTATATGGAAACACCACTGGTTTCCCATATGGTCTTGGCAAAGCCACCATCCGCTCCCCACCTAAATTAAATTTCACTAATTGAATTAGTTACCATTTTATCAGCTGCCGCTTTGCAGTAGTTTGTGAACCCCCAGGGGTTCAGGCCACGCGCAGTCAAGAGCTTCCCCACCTCACTCTCTCATTTATCATCGTGACAATGCACAGCGCTGGGAGAAGCAGGGGGGTGGAGAGTACTGTGCCCTTCCCAAGCATCCCAGCCATCTCTGAGCATCCTAATGATTGACCTCTGTGAGTGAAGCAGCCCTGCGCTGACCTCAGACTGCTGAAAGGAAGCATTCTCCCCTTTGTAAAAATCCCCCTGCGATGGTGGCGCGGGCCAGGCTGAATGCAGGAGTGTCAGGAGGGAAGCCCCGCACACAGGCAGTGGCGCCCTGGGACACTGCAGCTTCCATATGTCGGGGGACTAATAGCGACAGGCCTGGGCTCAGGGGACAATGCCATCACGCTGTCCCGCGGGCGAGAAAGAGAGAGGAGACACGTAGAAAAGGACAGCCTGCACTGGGTCTGCCAGCGTCTGGCAGCGGAGCGTGGAGTGTGAAGCGTGTCACCTGCGCCAGCCCCGCCTTCCCTCAGCAGGCACCGGGGGCTCGGCTATTGTTGTGTCCCAGCAGGATGCTGGGGACGCAGGGCCAGCCTGGGACGGTGGGTGCTCAGCACTACCACAGGTGCTTCTGGCTGCTGGACTGCACCCACTGTTCAGGGCTGTGGCTGTCTGCAGGTGCTGATGGTCATTTGGAGAATATTGGCTCCCATGTTACAGCCTGGGGGGGCTAGGGAAGTGTAAGAGGCACAGAAGCATCATCACTCCATGCTTCCTGATCTTCTGTCACTGCACTATCATCTCCTCTCTGTGGAGGAGGAGAGGGATGCATAGAAGTATCAGACAGGCTGGGGATGTAACCCTCTGGACTCAAACCTCCAGGAAATACTTTCTAGGAACACGTCAGCACTGCATAATCTTAGTGGTGTGGGAATGCCTGTGATGGAAACCAGGGAGGGCAAGCCCAGCAGGGATATGCAGTCTTAGCAAGTTGAGCTTAGAAACCCCACCAGTTTGTATTTGGATCCCTTACCGAAAGTAGACCCCTTCCCTCCACTCACATGCTGCCAGACCTGAATTTGTTTGCAGATAAGGCAGGGACCCATCAGTAGTGTTGATCAATGTCAGTATTTGCAGGACACACCCAAGTAAGACCCATCAACGTGTACAGCCAAGCTCTATCACTTCCAAGATAATGTGTCAAAGAGTGGCTTGGTTTTCCTCTCTGGACCTGTGATGCAGAAGGAACTTAGATGTCCCTGGACAGAGGGAAACCAAACCTCAGAATGAAGCTGCTACTACAGTTTGAAGCAGGGACAGCACGCTTCTGTCCACAGCCACCCACACACTTTGCCTTTCTGAGGCGTGTACTTAAAAGCAAAACAAACAAACAAAAATCTGGTAAAAAAGGATCAAAGCTGAATGTGCATTTCACTGAAATCTGGCTAACACTCAACATATCACACGTCCTTGATAAAATGCTGACTTGTTTCAGAAACTCCACAACGGTGTTTGAATATCTGAGGAAGAGCAGTCTAGGAATACTCTCTAGTCTTTCATGATCAGTAATGGGTTGGTCCTTAAATTTATAACTAGTCACTGATTTATAGTCCCAGACCAATTTTAACTTCTCCTCATAAATCATCAAAAAATACAGAGAGAGATCACAGCAACAAATAGTCAGTTAAGAACTGATTTGCCACTTAGAAAGTGTTAAGAACAGATTTCTTGGATAGTAAGTAGGATTTATTCAAGCTGATTATTTGTTTCACCTTTTTGATTCATATTGCAAGTTTTCACCTCGTTTTCTGTTAAGTCATATCTACTGGCTTCCATTTTCACCTTTGCAAATAGACTTCAACAAAGATCAGTACTGATTTTCAAATCAAACCATGGCTGAATTACTGAGGCTATGAAATAGTGAACATAAGCTGTGAAAATTTGTGCAAATTCCAGCACCCATCAAAGTACTAGAAAAGCATTAGGTCTGAAACCTCAGCATGGTTCAGAGGTTTGGATTTACATCAGTGGTGGTGATAGCAATATGGAAGTATCCAAGCTGGTGAGTGATTTAAAGCAGAAGCTGCAGCATGAAGAGGAGGGTGTTGGGCCAGTGGTGGGAGCAGGAAGATGGGGTGGAGGAAACAGGCACCTGGGGAGGGACATCTGGCTGTGGGGTGCTGAGCAGGGATGGCTGGGACAAGAAGCACTAAGAGGAGAAGATGTGGTATGTGTACTCTGGGTGGCACTGGGATGTTTAACCAGCCTGCTTCACCTCACACTGTTTGTGAGGCACGGATGGAGACGGCCTGTGAGTGCACCACCTCTGTACCTTCTGGTGCAACAAGTTTAAATGTGGCTGAACTTGGGTGCAATCTCTGGACACACCAGATGCTTGTGACAGGCCTGTACCACACCTCCGCTTTCTCCCGGTCCATGCAGAGCTCTGGTTTGAGCAATCCCCAAAATGTTTACTTTGCTTTTGGAAGACAATGGAAATTTACTCCAGAGCTCTACCTGGGAGAAATGCTGGGATATTTGTGGGCAGCAGTGTTTCCAGCACCATTTTGGTTTTTCCTCTGTCTGGCTCGTCCTGTACCAGAGGCATCTGGCTTTGCAGCTGTACTATTTTCCTCCCAATTTCATTTGAACCCATTGCCTTCAGTACTTCTGTGAACACTTCATTCACATATTCTTCTGAATTTGCATCAGCCAAAACATTAGTCATTGAAACCTCCTCTCCTCCACACTGAACAAAAGCTCTCCTTTCCAAGATGAGCCCTAAGGAGCCAGGGGCTCTGCATGGGATAACACTCCCTCTCCATGTGGTTCTGGCTGCGGGGCACCTCCAGACGAGAGGACAGATTTGCCAGCACCCATCCGCTAGCTCCATCTAGTGAAAAGACTACTGTGGCACCCATCGGCTTGGGGACGCGAGGCCGGCTCCCCAGACTTCCCCAGGCCTTTGGCAGGATCACCCTGGCTTCTCCAAATCCCCAGGTGGGTTGCACTGGGAAATGTGAAGGTGGGTCAAAACCCGTGGGCAGAGAGCCACTGGGGCTGTGGCCGCAGCAGGAGGTAGAGGGGTGTGGGTGCAGGAGAAGGCATGGTGTGTTGGCTTCATGGGCTCCATGGCTGGCTTCATGGTTCATTGCTGAGTGAGGAGTGAGGGAGCATCTCCTACTGGTCTGGGGGCCAGAGTGCTCCTTCTCACAGGATGGTGAATTTATAGTGTGGATGCAGAGTGAACCTGGTCTTTACACAGACCTGTACAAAGACAGTTGAAAAACTGTCAATGTTTTCATGTCTCTTGGCACCACATTTCTGTGACTTCCAGCATCATCCACTGCCTGTCAGACATAGATGCCAGCACAAAGAACTTCATTCTTCCCCTGGACTGGCTGTTGAGGACAGAGAGATGATTGCAGTGAACCTAAGTTTGCATCATCTGCAAGAGAAAAATTCTGCTTTAGCGTGAGTCTCTTTACGTCTGCACAGGTTGAACAGTCTCCTGGTTCTTTTGACAGCAGGCACAACACAGACCACCACTGTACAAAGCTGCATCATTCCCTGGGGCAAAGAGGTGGTTTTGAGCTGTCAGAGCAGACACAGTCTTTCCTTTTCCATTACTGGCACTTATGGTTCACCTTTTGGTAAGCCATGCCCCACCAATTACCTGTTTCTCTAAGCCTATTAGGATGATGGTTTAGCTTTGGCTATTCCCTTGGCTGCCAAACCCTTTGGCTTCAACCAGGTTGTTTTACCACATTCTAGCTGAAGTGCATGAGTTTTAAGGTGATCTAAGAGATCACAGTAATTTTAAATTCTGCAATAGCATGACAGTCCTGCGGTTAAGATTTGAGATTGAGACTCCTAGCATGTTCTTGACTGCTGCTGTTGCAAAAGATTAGTGGAAGTAGGGATTCACATGGTGCTTCCTGTGTTCACTCTGTAACTCTTTGCTTTAGTCAGTGGATTCCTTCAGTGTCCAAGATTAAAGTTATTTTTATGGTCTTCATTTCTGCCACCTCACTGCCTACTGAATTAATCACTTTCATGGGAACGACACCCTGAAACATGGTAATCTGGGAAAGAAATGGGAATAATTATAGATTAACTTCTAGGTATGATGACTTAATATGTCAATTTGGCCAAAAAATAAAAAGACCTGTACTGTTCTCATGCTGTGCAAAATGGGAAATCAGAGTGCATCAGGAGGTCACTGAGAGGATGCACTTCTCTGGTGGGAACCACAATGGATTATTGGGTCTGGCTCTGCTGGCCATGCTTGGAGACGTTGAAGGAGGATGAGAAATGACAGATGTGCCAGATAAGATCTAGAAGAACAAAAACCATGCAATATGAAAATCCCTTCTCTTTCACAACTATTATCCTACTTGAAGAAGCTTGAACGTGATTTTGGTTTTGCCTATAAAAATCTAGATCAAAAGGAACTATCTGATATAATTGAATTATTTTTAATTTACTCAATGAGACTAATACACTCAGCTGGCTGGAAGTTTAGGAATCTAAATCTGGAATAAAGGTTACATTTTTAAGAATAAACAGAACAATCCACTTCATTTGAGCAATCTGGGGAACTGCAATGTTATTCATAGATTACATTCCTCTCTGCAATAGAAAAAGGATCATTAATCATTCTTGTTGTTAGTTTCTTTTTAAGAGCAACATTGTAGTAATTCCTATCTCCCTTCCAGACAAAAGCAAATGATTTATGTAAGTTTTGAAAATAATTCTGTGCTTGGTGTTCCACTGTGTGACTCTCAAAGTTTTTATGTTTCTCTATATTTTGTTTCATTCCCTCTCAAACAAAAATATTGGGTTGAACTTTCCAGCAGTCTGCAGGTTAAACAGTGAAGGATATTTTTCCCCCTCAGACCATTTTGTGGTTTAACAAAGATGAAGCCTTGTGCAGAGCTGACCTGTGGCAGCTCCTCTCTCCCATTCCCTCTGCTTGGAGCACATACTCAGCACCATATCATGAGGTAAAAGAAAAGAATGGCAAAAAGTCAATTTTGTCTAGCCAAATCAGGTCTTCCACTAGAAGGAGATAAATCGTGGTCCTGTTTCTGTGTGGTTCAGGTTCTTTAACCTTGAAACTTCATTTTTCACTTTACCCTGCAGTGTCTCTCATGCCTGGCAGACCAATAGAGATGTAAGGAAATGTGGCACATACCTTCACAGTAAGAAAAGCACTGCAAGAATGGGAAGATTCCAGGAATAGCAAATGTGGTATTACTCAATAAACATTAAGTAACAAACACCCTCTCAAGCCAAAGAAGAAAAAAAAAGTTCATTGACTTTTTTGGTACAAAATTACTAAGAAAGCGTGTGTGATTTGAAGACGTTTGATGTTCCTCTCCAGTGTGAATGTTGGATTTATTTACCGGAATGTCTAAGGCTCAAATTGAGGGGAATGAGGGGAAGCAAAAAAGGGGTTTTCCTCTGTGCATACTATAAAGGAGAGAAGTCAAGTGTCTTTGCATTGTGCAACACATGATTTCTGTAACTTAATCAAAATGCGTGTGTGGGGTAGGGAGCGGGGGAAAGAGTTAGATTGCATTGATAGGGCATTGCTTAGAGAAATTCCAGTTCCTGAAGCTCTTGACAAAAGAATTCACCATGAGGAGGGGGAAGAGTTGGCAATGAAGGCCTTTTTTTCTCAAGAACTCCCATTTGGAACATATTATGCTCTTGCAACATGGGATGGATAAACACTGTATTAATGATTAGATAGAGACCAAGAGCTGCATTTGTTTGCGTTTGATAAAGCAGTTGTTCTATTGGCCATATGTCTTTACTCTTGGGAAGAAATAGCTGTTAAGAGAAAGCACGTCTCTTTGTGAGAATTAACTGGGCTCTGTGTAGAGGATGAACAGTCATTTGAACTGCGCCTAAAGCCACTGACATTTTACCTCTTTGCAAGTTTCACTTTCAGAAGCCAGCTGTCAAGTTATCAGGCTGAGAGATGATAATTTCAACCTGCTAGGTTTCTAGTGAAATGCATGCCAAGCATCACAGGACCATCACAAACTGGAATCCAATGCATTGAAAGCAAAATGAAAAATAAACCATACGAATTTATAAACAGGCAAATACAGAAGAGAAGCATTGCACCTGGGCTGATGTGAAAGTACACAGAAGCATCCAGATTTGTCTTATGTAGAAATTCCAATGTGTTCTCCTGGATCTTTTTCTTAAATCTACCTTTTAATTTTTAAGCCTCAGTCCTCAAGTTTTCAGGTGCTTTTTCCAGGTGCAAAATGTTTGGAAGAACAACTCCAAAATCTGTGCAGAGCTTCCAGCTGGCTGTCTGGATAGCTCCAATTTGTTGTGGGTGGCTAAGATGGGGAAGAGATCCCTTAAGAAAATTTTCCATGTAACTCAGATGGGCCCTGGAAAGGGCACAAACAAAAGTGTTTCACAAGATTTTGCACCTGCTGGTCACCAAAATTTTTAGGAACTTTTCCTCTACAACTTAAAAACAATTCACCTTTTAGATAGGAAATAATAAATTGGCAGCTTTTGACATGGAATTTCTCTTGTACTGGTCTGTGATCAGGAGAAAGACCAGCACTGGGATGACAGCATTAGATTTTTTTATTATTATTATTATTTAACCCTCAGTTAAGTTTGTAATTTATTTTCTTTTCTGAAATGAACCATATATTCTTTGCTGGTTTTCACATTTTACTGAAACAGTGAATTCTTCAGAAAATCTGAATTTTATCAACATGCTAAAGTTCACCTCAGGTATCACAAATAGTAACAAACTAATTCTCAGTAAAGAACCCAAAGTTTCTGAGTATGAAAAAAAAAAAAAAAGATTTTTCATAAAATTAAATACTTTATGAGCATAAATACTCAATGAGACTAATACACTCAGCTGGCTGGAAGTTTAGGAATCTAAATCTGGAAAATCTAAATCTTAGTGAAATCCACAGCCAAGTGTAACATACGTGGATGTGTGAAAGGCTGGCAAGAGCTCTAATCTGCACAGCAGCACATAATGGTTCTGCTGAGGTGGATATATTGCTGTCAGTTCTCAGCTGATTACACCACCCTCGACATGGGAACTGTCTTTTGTGGTGCCATTATCTTTGAGTCCCTGAAATCATTTGTGTGACTGAGATGCTGCAGACACCTTTTGTTGTCCTGTCCAATTCCCAACAACAATAACAATGTGTAGACAAATACCATTCCTGTAAATTAGCATTTAATTAGTTTAGTGGAAGGAGTTAGTGAGATGTAGCCTAGAAACAAGATTTCACAGAGAGGTTTCTGTGGCTTCATGTCCTGAGCACATCTGGCTCTGCAAGCAGGATGCTGAGCCCATTGGGAAGATTGTGCCAAACATTTTCTGAGTGCCAGCATCACCCAGAGGGTCCCAGCAACGGGGTCCAGTCTCAGCTGTGCAGCACAGGGACTGCTCATCTGCAGGCTGCTTGTTGGGAAACTGCCCAGACATGCACAGTGTTTTTCAAGTACACTTGAGAACCACACCAAGGAGTGCCAGAGGTCTCCTTGCCTTGTAGCTACAGGACTTGCAGTGGCAGATGCAGCTACACTGACATCCATGCAGCAATGGCAGCCTGTAGCACCTTGGAGTTCAGGGTGATGTAGATACAGATTACTGCAGATGTTAATTTCAGCATCCCACAAGGCTTTGTTTGACTGAGTCCTGCACTCACTCTGATCATATTTCCCATTCTGGTCTGTTTTAAATTTGCATTCACCTTGCCTCCATCCCAAGGCTGTGCAGGATTATGTCATGACATCACCCATCTTTTCCTTACTTGTGATGAAGGTGGAAGGAACTGCTTCCCACACAGGAGATGATTTTTAAAATCCATGTGTTTATGTCCTTGGATGGATATGGAAATGGATACACCAAGTTTCATTGAACAGGACTCTCTCCTTCACACTGCTTCTGATCCCAAGAGAAAGGGCAAGAAAGAAAGTTGCTTGGACATGCAAATGACTCAAATATTTCTGTGAAGGACACATTGCAGTTCCTCCAATCATCACTGTTTATTTCCAGACAGCCCAAATTCTGTGTGCCAATATGACTTGCCTTTCCCTGTGTTCCTCCCCTCTTCTCTAACATGAAGAAACAAGATGGAGTGCTCACTTCAAGAGTTATTTCCAAACTTTGTTATATTTTCTTTTCAGAGGCTCTCAGCAGAAGCAGGGAACAGCCTTTTATACGTGTCAGCATGAACTAGAACACTTCCTAGCTTGACCTGCTTCCAGCAGAGTAAACACAGATGCCTGAAATGTGAGTTAAAAATTGTACTATGCACATATAAATAATCTTCCAGCCATGGTAGTAAAATAACACAGCTGTGCTTCTTTAGAAATAAAAGAGTCAGACTTGCATGAGTAGATACACTGATTTAAGTGGCTGCTTCTCTGGTCTTCTGTATTCCTGAAAGCTATTTTTTACCATAGAAGATCAACACAGGCACCACTTCTTGGTTTTGAGGGCTATGATGTCCTGGTCTGTAGTGATCTCCTTGTATATTGCCCTGTGCTGTGCCTGGGGGTGGTGTTGCCTCCTGGGCTGTGAGTCTGTCCAGTGCTCCTATAGCAGCAGTGTGGTGGACTGTCTTGGACTTGCTTTTTATCTGTGCTCTGACTGGAAGTGAGCTGGATTCAGCTACATACAGTGGCCTGTACTCAGGCTCCTGCCAGTTCTGAGTAGGGTTGCTGAAGCTTGAATCCCTCTTGCTTCAGTTAGCAAAAGCTGCAATGGAGCAAAAACCCCATACCTTGTGCAGAGCAGAAATGCTGTTGCAGCAATGCCAAAATGCTGCCTTCCCTGTGATGGTAAAGGATGGGCTTCAACCATTACTCTCAGGTGCCAGGCCAGGTTTAGCTCATCTGCCTTCAACTGGGTTGCTTCAAGTATTCACAGTGCAGTTCAAGAGCAAAATAAGGTTCATAAAACAGCTGGGTTTCAGAGAACAGTGTTTTTATGGTTATGTCTCAGGGATCAGTGAACTACAGAGCCAAGGGAAACACTTTTACAGCACTGCCATCCATTGCTGTCCTAAAGATCCTCTGTTGTGGAGGAGGAAGGGGAAAGAGTTTTAGAGCTGGTAGGTATTCAGTGCCAGCTGAGTCAGGGCACTCTCAGCTCAATCAGGGCACTTCTCTACTTGCCTCTTATCTTTATGTTAATCACATTTTATAATTTTTATGGTTAGGAAAAGGAAATAAAACCTCAGAGATACAGAAAACCCTGAACACAATATCCAGGCAGACACTCTTCTGGCTGACGTAAATGGAGCTTCTGGTGTTACATCCAGGCTTTGATCTTCCTCCATGTCAGCTCCTTATGCTATTGGAAATAAATATACATTCTGATTTACAGCAGTGCAAATAAGAGATACTGTCCAACAACGCTCACATTTTAATTTCGTCCAGAGCCTTCTGGCTGTGGTGGAATTGCAGTGTGCTCAACTGTGAGGAGGAGCTCTTTACTTACAGTCATATTTGTCAAATCATAACACACTAAAGGGTCCCTGAGTTTCAGCATGACAGGGGAAATTCCCCTAAGTTTCCTTTACTACTCTAACAGAAGGCAATCTCATAGATTTTCACAGTTTTGGAGAAGCTTACAAGCAAAGAATTTATGAGGGAGGAGACGACTCACGAGATGTCAGAAGATTTTTCTTGCTCTTTTCAAAACTCCTGGGATTTCCCTTCTGGTGAAAGACTCTGATGCTTTCACAGCTTCTCATTTCTGTGACTCCCTTAGGGCTGGGCTTGTCAAATCTGCA
The DNA here is from genome assembly GCF_965231275.1 of Zosterops lateralis. Classification (NCBI taxonomy): domain Eukaryota; kingdom Metazoa; phylum Chordata; class Aves; order Passeriformes; family Zosteropidae; genus Zosterops; species Zosterops lateralis. Next base: position 38,087,864 of record NC_139761.1, read on the forward strand.
AGTTGCAGCTAATGCAGACCCAGTGGATCTAGGAAGGATGAGCTCTGGGGGAGCAAACAGGAGCTGGTGGAAATGTCCCAACACAGTGGCTACAGGCTTCTGCTAACAAGCTGTGTGGGCAGCATAACACTTGGCACATGAGCTGCCGCTGCTGCAGTCTCACCTGCCTTGGTGGCCTAACTGAGCTCTGCAGTAGCTCTGCTTAAGCTCCTGCTACTGACATTTTCCTGTCCCTGGGTTACAAGGAGTCTGGGCTGCTTCCCTTCCCTCCATTTCCTTCCCCTGCCCCTTTGCAGCCTCATCAGGTAACTGAAAGGCAAGAGAGGAGCCAATGCTTTGACTCCAGGCATTTCTTGATGAGACACACATCCTGTGGGCACCACACAAAGGTGACACAGTCACAGGTAAGTATCCTGTCCAGCATGGATCTGGCAGATGGAGCATGCTCACAGCGCATGCATGGAAAATGTACATAGGACAATCAGAAATTCATACTCTGAGTGAAGGTGAAACACTTAGTGTGACAGAAGCTGACTTCTGTTCTCTTGGATTTGGGTCCCTCATTCTAGGCAAGAAGATTTCAATAACAGCACCTGGCAGCATTTGCTCTATTTATAGAGGAAAGGAACTGTGCCCCTTTCTCATGCATTTTCAAACCAGAGAAAAAAATTCTGTATCATCATAGCAATATTTCTAAGCTTGGATAATCCTTTTTATAGTCAAAATTCATTGATAGTGGCTCTCCAACTGTAAGAGTTGCCTATTCTGTGTCCTCCACCTGTTTATCTGACTCCTGGACTGCAGTCAGTCTCTCTTCAGCACCACTGGCATGAAGAGCAGTTAACTTGCATTTTTCAGAAGCTTATCTTAGAAGTGGATGCCTTCATTTTAGCTCAGCCATGAGCCTGTAATTTTGCTTTGATGAGAAATGATGTTTTTCAGAGTGGGGGGTTGGCAAATGCACATGGCAGGAGGGAAGTTCCTTTCCTTCCTTTTCTTTCCCCCTTTCTTCCTTGAGTTGAATTTTTTTTAGTCTCTCTTAAAAATGGCTTTTTGTTTACTCACAGTCTTTACTCACATCCCTTCTTACAGTTGTAATTCAGCTTTTTCATGCATCTTCAATGCTGTGGTTTCCTAAAATATCTAAGCAGAATCTCTGAGTTACAAAGGAAGAGAGAGGCCTTCCTTAAGGCCTCCTTAACATACAGTAAATAAAATGTCGTGAAAATCTTTTTTTATCATGAATGAACAACCACAGTTACTTCAAAATGAAAACCCTAAAGAAATGTTTTCACTTAATGATAGACCTTTAAGGCCAAGATGATGTTTTCTGTCTTGGGTTTCCCCAGAGGTTTCTCCCTGAAGCCAGCTGAGTTGCTGTTCACTTCCCAGCCCTGCTTGGGTGGGAACAAAGACTGTGGTGGCAGCAGCAGCCAAAAGGCTGATTGAGCTCAGCTCTTCTGCCCAACCTAAGGTGAGACACAGGCCTCCATCACAGTGTGTTGGGTCACAGCCTCTCCTTAATTGCTGCAATAGAACCAACAGGGGGGAAAGGGGGGTTTCCTAATGGTGAGCTGTACCTGAACTTTGCTGTTGTTGGTAGTGGAGCTGACAGTGTTAAACAGGAGAGCTGTACTTGAAGCTGGCGCGTTTGTTTTAGTTCAGCTCATTAATCTAACTGAAGCATTGCTGGCTTCAGCCACAGTGAGGATTAAGTGGGGCAGCAAAACAAACGGAAGCCTGAATATCTGCCCAGGTTATCAGCACCTCCCTTCCACCAGCAAACACCCTGGGACTGATCAGTTTGGGGGGTCCTACCCCCTACTCTGTTGTCTGACTTCTTTATTACTAAAATTCCTCTTCAGGATTTTATTGTGAGGAATATTGACCAGGCAGACATGAAATACACAGAAATGAGAATAAATGATTATCTGTGCTGCCAGCCAGAATCAAGGACAGACAGGGTGGTTTCTCAGTTCATACTGATGATTCACATTTTTGCTCTTACTGTCCTGTACAGGATTGACAGTTCATTGTGACCTGAATAACACCATCTGTAGATAAAGCTCAGGTGCTGCAATTTGATGAAGAATATTTCTGATTATTTTACACCCACAGCTCTTGTTTCCTTATCAGTGCTCAAAAGCTTTCCTTCTATCAACTTTATCCTTTTGTTTATTGGAAGGTAAGATGATTTTTAGAAAGCTTTCTTCTTCTAGATGGCTTAATTCAGACAGATCATGTTGACCCTGCTGGTGGCTGATCCTCTGTACAATTCAACACTAAAGCTCAGATCTTGGGAGGATATGCTTTTAAATCAGTGAACCTCAGCTTCTCTCCAAGGCCTGTATAGATGATGCACAAGTAACTGTACTCATACCAGGAGGGTTACACCCATGCAAAATAGACGTGAACAATGGGGACAACAGGGCTGCACAATGACCAGGAATAATATCTGTTGACCCTCAGGGTGCAGTTTCCCATTTAGGCTTAATCTGATCCAACTGTGGGCTACTGGTGAAAGGGTGGTCCTGCTCTTCCTGCCTGCTCCTACCCATGCACTCCTGGCACTTCCCTTGCACTGGAAGTTGCGATCCTAGAGGCTACAGAAAGAACCAACAGAATTATTATTTTTTAAAATTTGTTTTCTGTAGAATTAACAAGCAAATCCAAATCACTGCCAGAGCAATACCCCTAGGTATGATGCAGGAGATCAACAGGTCATCTGGAAACCTAGAGTTGGACTGGTTTAAAGATAATCAGAAAACAGATTATTCAATACCCACCTTTTATACTATAGCCTCTGGGGATCCACCCCTCCCTCCAGCTATCAATGTAACAACACAAAGGCAGTCCTGCTGGGTAGCCAGCACGAGAGTAAGGGACCAATCTCAGCCACGGTGCTCCGTGGTCACCTATGCTGCCCACAGCAGTCACCTTGTCTGCATTTGCCATGCTCTATCTCCAGCTGCAGTTCCACCTGCACAAAGCACCAACCAGAAAATGCTCTTGAGAGAACCTAGGACACTTCCACAAGCTATTTCTTCTTCAGTTGTGGTGGAAAAAACAAATACGTGTAATAGTTTGACCTTGTCTTCTGCAGGTTCCTGGGAGGCAGGATGGCTGTGGGGACGAGAGCGACGTCCTGATTCCTCAGACTGGAATACTCCTGCCTGTGATGTGGCATGGTGTGGAAATGGACTTATTCCTCATGGATGCCAGCCACCCTGCTCCCCTTGAGGTGGTGCAAAGAGACAACTGCTGCAAGAAAGCCTCTGCAGGTGCAGAGGGATTTGTGAAAAGGTGATGGCCAGGAATGTGCAAGTGCACAGGAGAGCCAAAGCCATGGAAGGGGCTCTGAGCAGAAGTATATTTTCCAAGGAGCCCTGTATGGGAAGCTCATTTGCACAGACACGCTGGCAAATGCAACCTTTGAGGTGTATGCATGTCCTGCAAAGAAGATAGATGCATGCTCACTAACAAAGTTTGCAAGTGGCAAAATCCAGTGCAACATCTCCTGGATGTTTCCCTGTGTTGTTTTTACACAGCACTCAGCTGTCCATTTATATTCTTAAAACCCAGCCTCCTGTGTTTCACCTCTGGCATGGGTTTCTTCTCAGGTTAATTCCCTCTGGCTTCTAGGAGAGCGGGATGTGACCCCTCCTGACATTTGTTTAGTGAGTTATGCTCGCCTTCCGGAGAACACAAACAAGCTGCTGGACTTCCTCCCTTTAACTTTAACTTCAGCTCCGGTCCAGCTCCTTGCTGCACTTACTCTGGCCTCATGCCGATGCAGCAGAGATTGGCATCAGGCTCCTCAATTTCTGCTTGCAAAAATGCCTAGGACATTTAGAGTTTGTGCTCTGTTTTCAAGAGGAACTTATGCCCAACCATATCAAAAGACATGTAAGTATGTAATCCCCTTGATCTCACTCAATATGAGACTGTTTTTAAGGATCTGGTCTTAATAATTTGAGAAAGTCACTTGGATTTAGGTCTGTAAGTAGTGATGTCCTTTCTAAAAATAAGCCCTATACTCCAAAGGCACCCTGTCAATGCCAGCATTGCCCCTCTTGTCCCACCCAAGCCAGCAGGTAATTTGAGGACTATCATGAGAAAAAGAGAAAAATTTTCCATTTCACAACAGCCAGACCTGAATGTAATCACTTGATGAAACTGTAAGCCCACCTTCACAATAATGTTTGGAAACCAAAATGAAGCATCCTCTTTGCTCACGGGAGCAGAAATTGTATTCACATAACAAAGAAATTAGGTAAAAGGAAGTATATTGAGGAACTCAGGAAATGAAAAGTCTTTCATTGCTATATTCTTGCGAGAGCTAATACAACGCAACTTGATTATTCGGTTCTTTGGCAGCTTCCTATTTTCATCACCAGACTACTTTAATCTTTATGGTAATGAACACTGTTTTTCTGTAGTGAATCTAGACAAACTTGATGCCTGGAAGTGGCCAACTGAGTCTCTGTGCACAGGTGTAGTATGGAAGATCCAGTGGCGATCAGATTTCAGAGATCTCTTTCACATCACCCGTCTGCCTCTCTTGCTCTCTTAACTTTTCATCTACCTCAGCCACAGCATCTCTTTGTAGAAGTGCTATTTCTTGCATTTTTCTAATGAAGTTTTTCAGTGCTACTTGACCATGGGATGAGGAGCCTATTGATATGTTACCTCTGAGCATCCCAGCTTTTGGCCAGGCCGAAACATTAAGGCCAAAGTACTGGAATGTTATTAATGAGTAAATTCCACTTCTAGGACCATTTTGGAGTATGCAGCAGGGGTTGGCCCAACTCACTTTCCTTTCTCACAAATGGAGGATTTATTTCTTCATCCTTTCTCATGCCCACAGATTCTAGAGGTAAAAGCTTCTGTACTTTGCCTCTCCTTGTGCCCTTGTGGAGGACACTGCCCAGACACTTGTGATTTGAGAGTTTGCCTGAGATGGGTGGCTGCAGTCAAAAAGTTCTTGGAGCAGAGCTGAAGAGCAACCACCAAGGTTTCCATATTTACCTATTTCTTCCCTGGAGAGCAGGGGTTCAGTGCCAAGAGTACAACATGTTACAATAAGGGTTTTCTTTATTGTCAAAACAACTGTCTATTTCTAAGGTGATTTTTAATGAAAAGCGTTTATTAACATTGCAGTCAGAAGGGTGGAGGATGTTCTGCTTTCCCTCATGTTATTTATTTCTTTTTTCCTTCACTTTAAAAAATGAGTATGGAATGAAGGACAGGAGAACTGGACCTGGAGGTGAGGAAGACCATAAACAGAAATGTTTTCAAATGGAAATTTTCAATTTAGCTATCTTCATAATATTTTGCAAAACATTTGAGTATTTCCAATTGAAACACAAATGGAAAAGGCCAGGCAATGTCCTCAGTGGAGACACACTGGCTCTGTGCTAGGCTGCCCCCATGGTAAGGGAACCAGCCTGGCAGTGACAGCACATCTGCTCCTACCACCCCCTTCTGTTCTGGGGGACAGTACATCACAGCCTGTTTTGATTTGTAGAGGAAAGGTAACACAGGGATGTTTGCACTGGTCACCATTTTCCATAAAGCATCTCCACATCTGGGCCAGTAATTTCAGCCAAGCCATTTCTCATTTATGATGATCCAAGGGAAGGAGAATGTCCTAAATATACAGGACCAGCCACGGGCGTAGGCTCATTTCACTTGTGTTCAAGGCAAGCAGTGACAAGGTCTGAGGTGTGTGTGAAAAAGAGAATGAGGAAAATTGGTCTAAAAGCCAAAAGGACATAATAAAAATTATAGCAGTAGTTAAAAATTATAACAATAGTTAAAACTAGCCAGGTACAACAGCTGCCTCTGCTTGCAGATTTGCAAATAAGGCACCCTCCATTCTTCAGCACGGCAAACAGGAAGACAATTAAACAACATACACAACCTCCCTCAAAAGTTTAGTAAGGATCTTGCTGTGTTGCTGAAGAGCCAAGCTGATGTGAGGGCTCCCTGGTAGCCAGTCAAAACGTGTCCCTGCAGCCAGCAGATCGGGCAGGGGCACTGGGGGCTAATCGGGGCTATTGTGTAGACACCTGATATAGTGGGGGAGAAACCATCATGGCTGCTACCAGCTGATTTCCTTTCACTTGTTTTACTGAGACCCACTTGACTCTTCAACACTTTCTCTGTGTCCAGTTTGAGATGGCGTTACAGATAATTTCAGAGGGCAGAAGTAATTTGAAATTATGTGTTTCCTCACATTCATTCTGTTTGGACTATTTCTAGTTGGGAATATGTCCTGGAGAAATCTGACAATAAAATTGATCAAGCACAAACCAGGTCAGCGGCTGGCATGGCTCAGCCAGCAGCATTGATCTGAGTCCTGAGGCTCCTGTGCCTGGTGCCATCTGGCTATGCAGCACCTTCCATCTGCAGAGGGAAGATCCTTCTGAAGCGAAATGTATATATTATGCTGGATCAGATCACTCATCCCAAAAATCTGACATGCCCTTTCCAGCAATGGCCACTGGTGCTTCAGAAAAACATCTCCATTTAATATCTCCCTCTTCCCACCAACCAAATAATTAGCTGTATGTGAAGGCTGTCTGAGCTGTTCTCCTTGTCCCTGGGCTTGATGAGCCTCTGCAGAGTGGTGGCATTGGTGAGACAGGCAGCCCCCCCTGGCTGCCGGCACCCCTGGCCCGGGGTGGGAGGATGGGATCCCCCTCCAACCCTACGCTGGGCTTTACAGAGCAGCTGCCAGCGGCTGGCGCCATCAGATGGAGGGAAGGAAGACAAGGTATCCATCAGCCTCATCCCCACCCGCACGGCTATGGGGATTCACGAGAGTGAGACAGACTTAATTAGCATATCTAGTCTGGTGACTAGGATGCTTTGGAGAGGACAAACAGAACTTTGAGCTCATGAGAAGATGGGATTAGAAACTTGCTTAAAGAAGAAGATTTAATCAACTTCCTACGATGGATATGTTGAAAAATGTATGAGTTGTTTATATGATCTTTTAATCTAATTATTGTAGTAGAAATTATTAACCTTACTAGAATGGTATATAAGTTCTTGGAAAACCTGAGTAAAATCAGATTCTGATCATGGTCAGTCTTCCCGTCTCTCCTTCCATCGCCGATACACGGCTTTGGAACATTTGCAGCTGCCGCGCAGAGAACACCTGAGCACCGCAGGCCTGGGCAAGCTTTAGCTCTTTCCTGACACAGACTGAGACTTTAACCATTCTCGGAGATGAAAGAAAAGGCCATATTGGAGACATGTAAAGGGACAATATGGAGATCTCAAAGTCAGTAAAGGAAGAGTGACTTTTAAATGGTAGAGATGACAAGTTGCCTTGGTTCTAGGCTGAACATCTCCTACGGATTATGGTAACAGGATAATCTTTTAAATTGTGGACAATATAAAATGGGGAGATGATTTGTAGATTTGAGCAAAGGTATCTGTGATGAACTGAGTGAATTTTTTTGTTTGTTTTTGTGCCCCATGAGAGGCTGAACAGAGAGAGATGAGAAGAAGCCCTCTGCCAGCAAAGAAGTGAGAAGACTATCTCTGTTCCCTGAGTTGAAAAAGATCCTTTGTTTTTTGAAACAGCTCATTTTTAAAAAGTGCCACCCCAATTTTTGAAGTCCATGGCCCATAAGGTAGTCAAGGGAAAGGATGCATGATATGGGAAGGTCCACAAATGCAGATTCTTCTGGGCAGGCTGCTTTTGGTAAAAGTTACCAAACAACAGGAGTGACTTCTCTCTCAAAAACTGAATGAAAGACTGTTTTATTAGTGGTACTGACCTGGAGTTCTAAGTTTTGCCTCTTTACATTGTTTGTAGAAAATGAAAAGTTTGTAGTGGGAGAAAGGGTTGGTTTTAGAAATTAATTTTGGTTTTTTTTTTCTCTTTTCTTATTTTCTTCTCTTAGTTTATGTTAATAAAATCCATGTGGTTTTGCTTCTAAATTGAGCCTGGTTTTGCCTTTTTTCTCCCAAAAATCCTCTCTCTCACTTAGCAAACAAATTTGGCAAATGTAAAACCACTATGCAAATGGTGCTGTGACTCAGATAAGCAAACCTAAACTACAACACAGGCTGAAACTGGGAAGTGAGTAGAAATATATAAAACCTCGGTATCTTCAAAGTGAGAGCCTGAAAATGGGAGAGGTGTCAAGGCAGGTTAATTTAACAGCCTATTGGTGTTGGCAGCATCGCTCTTGTTATTCCCAGAGCCATGCACCTTCCTTCTGACCTCACCGACGATGCTCGGCTACTTGCAAGGAAGTAAACAAAAGGGACTCATGGGGACTTTGGTTCCATAGAAACAGCAGGGAAAATGTCCATGCGTGCCAAGTGGAAAAGGACTAAATCAGTGGGGAAGGAAATTTTATTGTCACGAGTTCAAAGGGGATGTTACAAACAAGACAGTGGAGGGAAAAAAGAAGAAAAATAAAAAAAGGAGAACTTCAGAAAGCAGTCCCCGAAGTCAGATCACAAATTACTACTAATGAAACCTTGCCTTAGAGCAGTTGTCAAATATGATGTGTTATTTACATCAACAGTGACTCAGGCAGCATTTACTATTTCCCCTTTAAACACAGCAGGACACAGCCTGCCCTCAGAGATTTGTGGATCCTAACCCTGCAGATGGATGGATGGACGGACCCAGGGCTGGTGAATGGAAGGGGAAACAATGCACTGGGCAAGGGGATGGGAGAGCATACAGACCAGCAACTACAGCTCCATGTTAGTGTTTGGTGTGAGGGAAACAAGTAAATGGTGTGATGGCTGTGGTGGGCAGACAGCCTTGAGACATTTCTGCACTGAGAGACTCTGCAGTCAGGTAAAACATGTTCCTGGTTCCCAGCCTGGCAGCTCTTGAGGAGCAGGGGACTTGCTGTGGTCTGATCCAGGCTGGTGTGGTGCCAGCAGTGCCTTGGGGCTGGGGAGGGATGGCTTTAAGCTATGCCATCTGGCCACAGTCTCCAGGGCTGCCACAACCGGGGCATGCTGGAGGGGAGTAGGCACTGCCAATGCCCCTTTCCACTCTGCCAGTGGTGGAGAGGGATGGCATTGAGGCTGTCTGGCACAGCCCATAGGGGAGTCCAGGCTGGGGTCCCCTGAGACACAATAGGCCTGAGAGTCCAGTCATTTTATCACATCCTAGCAGTGGCAGCATTTGGGTAGCACAGATTTGTAAACAGGAGAGAATATCTAAAGATTCAAATGTGGAAATATCTGAAGACTGTGATGAATTTCACTGTGAGCCAAGTACAAACATGTCTTTGCATCTCTTGCGAAGGAGATTAAGGGTTACAAATGCACAGGGATGGTATAGCTGGGCCACTGATAATTCTTTTATTTTCCATTGCCTCCTTGAGTTGGTTTAAGGGTCGTCATGCCAAGGTTTGCAACACACTGCAGCAGGTCTGAGTACAGCAGCAGACTCCACCTTTGTTGAATGAAACTCCACCAACAGCATCTTCATTCCTGTAAAGCTGTAGGTTGCTCTCATACCTCTCCTGGAGGTTGCTCCTGTTTGCATATTGACAAGTGTGGACACTCACAGAAAGGGCACAGGAGTAACTTTAGAGGCTCCTTTTGACCATCAGGCTTGAAGACCTGAAAGTGGGAGGGTATTTTCCATATTATTCATGCCAAATTCACTCTCCTCTTACGCTCACTGCAGCATACGTGACTGAGGTTGCTATCTTTTCCTCTCAGCTGATTATTTGTTCACATTACTCATTGCAACTTTGTGGCATCCTAACACTCTCCATAAGGATCTCTAAGAATCTCTACCACAGTGTCAAAAGCATAGGCATGTTCTTTGCTGTGCCAGACTCTTGGAAAGTTGTTTTAACAGGCTTCTGCTTTCAATTTGCAAGTAAACTCCTTGGGGCACGAGTCTGGCTTCCCGTCAGTCCTGGCAGGCACTCTGGTACTTTCTAAGCAAATCATCCTCATTCTCATCTTCCTACTCAGGTTGGCAAAAATCCAAAGATAGAACAGATTTCAACCACCCCAAATTCCCCATCTGAAAGGCACGTACAATGTTAGTGTCTGGAGCTTGTCTTAGAGAGAGGACCCTATCTTCAGGACTCTGTACCCTATCTTCAGGACCGCTCCCCATGTAACATAGCATTTGAAAGAGGATTTTTTGGAATCATGTCTTTCAGCAGTGCAAACAAAGTATGAGAAAGATGTAAATCACACCTCTGTGAGCATCACCTGGCCAGGCTTCTCCCCAGCTTCTTCAATTTACTGAGCTGCTGATGCAGTCAGGTCTCCCAGTGCTTGCTAGAGCTTTAGCCAATTCAGCACTTGCCTGCTGGGATTTTGACCCTCCCATCCCCCATGTGTTTGCTTGAAGAGATAACTCTTTACATATATATATATATATTTGCTCTTTGAACGGTGGGGGAAACCTTTATTGTTGTCTCTGAGCTTCTGCAGCATAAAGTTCCAGGATTCCTCCATTCCCAGCTGCTGGATTCAGAAAGCTTTTCCTTTTCAAGCTTCCTGTTCACACAGGGTGGGGGTGGGAAGTGGGGGATGAGGGGGGAGGTTAGGCATTGAATAAAAGGAATTAACCATTTCCCTTCTCTGACCTTTGGGAATTTCCGTATGTGAAAGTGGCAGCTTGTGTGTCTAAGAATTATAAATGATGGGACCTTGTAAGTTACTGAATGGATGTGTGACCAAAGACCACAGGCTGCTCCCTGAGCAGGACTGGGAGTGAGGAGGGCAAAGGGGATAAAGAAGAAGCAGGAAAGGCTGTAGATACTAGAAGACCACATGTTTTATAGGAATGAAAACTGCTTATTGTGCTTCAGAGAGCTCATGCAATTGCAGCTTCCCTCCACCATGCCTTAGTTCATCTCCCGTTCTCAGTACACAGCAAAAAGGAGGCCAGGAAGTAAGTTTCCATGAGAAGCTCTCATGACTCAGATCTCCCTCCTGTAGGGTTTCATCAGTTTCCCTAGAACAGGGTCACCATCCTGAAAGGAAAAGAGCCATCCTGACTTGTGTTTAACTGTATGTGTATTTAATAAACATAGCGTGTGTGTGCACAATTCTTTCTAGGCCCTTAAAATGGACTTGACAGTGCTTGAAAGTGGAACTTGCACTGCTGTTTTTGAGAAACCAGTGTATGTGCTCTAAGCCAGCCTCACTGCTCGTTCCTGGGCACTAGGCAGACTCTCAGCGCACATCCCAAGAGGCTCACAGCCACTTCTGTGGCACACCAGTGCACACACACGCAGCAGAGCTGTGGTATTTGTATCTACCAGCACCCATTACCATGTTTATTTGTGAGGAGCACCAAATATCCCTGCAGGGGCACCCTGGCAAACTGGTGTGGGAGTAGCAATTTTATCCAGGTAGGTTTCTGTTCTCACTTTTTGTGCTCTTTCCCCCTAATCCATAGGGAAATTTGCTCTTGAGCTTCAATTTTCTCTTTTGCCTAAAGTCACCAAGGCTCATGGGCAAGTGAGAGGGGTTATATAAGCCTGGAGGGTATGCCAAGCAGAAAAGAGATGGCAAATACTGGCAGCTGAAGAGGGTTAGCAAGGCCTCATAAAAGCTGGTCTCGGCCTCCCAAATATCACACCCATTACTCAGTGCTCCCACAAACACACATACAAATGCTGGGACCTATGGCAGGGCTTCAGGCAGAGTGAGCTCACAACCCCCTTTTACTTTCAGGAAGCTGTCTGGGATCACTGAACATGAGGCACTCGCTGTCTGAGTTTGTGTCACATTATTTCATGTGCCTGAGAAGCGGCTCCAAGCTAAGCATGCACCTTCATGCTGACAGCCAAAGCAACCCAGCTCTTCCTTCTCCACCAGCGATGGCAGAGAGATTTCCTAAACAGAGGAGGGGAAAAAAAACACCTGCTCATACTCACTGCTGGTTGCAATTTGCAGGACACAGAGGAAAAAATATGTTGCTCAGCAGGGCCCCTGCTGTATCCTGTATGGCATTTCTGTGGATCTAGCCAGGCCCATCTGTCTAAGTGTTTACAAATTGTAAACCTAACAGGGGTGACCTGGGGAGTCCCAGGCCCTGCTGCTTCGCCAGTATGACAGAACCAGACCCAGGATGCCTTATTCCCTGCCAGGGTGCCAGAGGATGGAGGGAAGTGGGTGGCCTCTTGCCTTGTAGGAAGCGCCCAAACTGAAGCACCCAAACGAAGCACCCAAACTGCATTTGAGGGAAGCCTCAAGGGTGGTTTAGGAAAGACGTCCTCCTCACCCTTCCTTTTCTTTCTCTGCTGTGGGGATGATGGGGACAGTTAAGATGGAAGCTTGTTTTCACACTGTAGCTGAGCATCCCTTGTCCAATGCCACCCTCAGCACTTTCATCAGTCTGTAGAAGCAACAGGGACCAGCCTGTTCATCAAAGGCTTGTTAAGTTACTGCTGTGCTGTGAAAGAGAGGCAAAAAAATCCTGTTGACTGTGACAAATTAGTGAAGTTTGGGGGTGGCACTCACCCTTTTATTGGAGAGCTGCTTGTGTCTGTGCACTGCTAAAGGGATTAAAGCAGCGTGTGGCATGTTTCTGGTTCTGACAGAAACTTGAACACGCTCTAGCAGAGCTATAAAGAGAAAGGCCATGTCAGTGGCAGGAGGGCTGAGGAGGGCTGTGAGTGATTAGCCACACTTGGAAGGTACTGAGGCTTGTGAACTGTACATGCAGTGTTAACTGTCGAGGTGCTGAATCCTCCAAAGCATTGTGTTCGCAGCCAGAGGAACTACCTCTTTTCCTACCTGTGTTTTTTGGGCACAGTGTGCTCTCTCAAGGCCTCCAGTGGTGTTGCCTCCTGGAGAATGAGGCCCCAGGTGTGGGGCTCAGCCCCTAGTGCAGCAATCTCCTCTAGAGTTGGAGAGGGCTTTGGGGGGTCAGGGGTTTCTCCATTCCCATTCAAACCTTGCTCATTCAGCAAAGTCCAAAGTGAAAGCATCAGATCTTGATTACACAAAAGTAAGTTAATGTTAATGATATTTTAAAAAATGAAAAAAAAAAAAAGTAATAATTTATTGGGAGGTAAGACAGTCACCATGCCTAAGGCTCAGCATTCATGTGGGCTTCCAAGGCAACAAGCTGATCATGGATGGGGGGCTAACTTGTACCTGGTTACTCTGAGCTATATTTCCTAAGGGTTACTCTGAGCTAGATTTCCTAAGGGTTTCAAGAAAATGGCCCTTTTGAATGTGGTACAGTGGGAGCCTGCTCTGAGAATAAGCTCAGAAAGTAACCCTATAGCCTGGTGCCCAACTTGAATTGTATATTTCTAAGGACACCTCCTCAGTAATAGGAACACAAATTACAAGGATGAAGATGTTAAGAGCAACCTGGCACAACAGACTTGGAGAGATGGGACAGATATGTCTGGAAGGACATCACGTCAAGCACTGCTTTCCCCAAATGTACCCCTAGGGCAGGATTAGTCAGGAGTTCTCCAGATGGAGGGGACAAGATCCAGACTGGTCATTCATGTACTGAAATAGATTTACATCAGTTCTCCAGGTAATCAGAGGTCACAGCCAGCTTGGTCCAGAAGGCTCTGCAATTGATGAACTGTAAAACTGAAGATGAAATTTAAGTGGAACAAAACACTTCAAACCTCTAGGAAAACTGCTAAGAAAAAAATGAATAGACAGGCCAATGAGTTTGAATGACTGAATAACAATTTTCAGCTGTTGCAAGACATAAAGCCATTTCAAGAAGTCAGCAAGAATTCATCATCATTTGTCACACTTCCTCCTGCATGATGGCATCAGTGAGAGATTACCAAGCCTATCTGGTTTCCCAAGAAGCAAAGGTAAAGCAGAGATGACTAAAAAACAGGGGAATCGGTGAAAGTAAGGAAAGAAATCAAACAACAATCCCTAGGAGGAGTGCTCAGGAAAAAGAGATAGAAAAATGCCTGTTCAAAAAAGAGTAAAGTAATACCAGTGAGAGATGACAAGAGACCCTCAGATAATGCCTCAGTGATGCCTCAGAAATACAATGCTTTGCTTAGGAAGTTGAGAGTAATAAATTTTCCCAGTATCAAGGTATAAACTGGAGACAGGTTTTTTTCACATTCTTGTGAAAATATTTTAGATTTCAAAAAATGCTATTATTCCTATTTATGTCAGGAAAAGAAAAGGCACCTTTGGAAAAAGATCACAAGAAATAATCCAAATTATTCTTTCCTTTCTGTTGCCTCAACACAAAAATGAGAGCAGGTACAGATGTGGGACGAAGATTTGGGTTCTTTTCCTAGAATGAGATGAATGCATTGACCTCCCAGCCTCTAATCCATTTACTAATCTAAAAGTCTAGATGCAACTGGAGAGACTGAAGGGTTAAATTATGCCAAAGTGTGCTTTGAGCTCCTCATCTCTCAGTTTCATGAAGGAAGAAGGAGCAGAGCTGGACAACACACAGCTTGTCTGTCCTGAGTCCTGACAAAAGCAGATCAGGGCAGAGGGGAGCAGATCAGAACAGTTCAGAGCACCTGAGCTACAGGGACTCAGGAACTTCAAAAGAACCTTCCAGTTACCTAAAATACATGTAGGTTTTTAAGCTAGTTTTCACCAGAGACTTGGGAAATCTACCCCACAGAGTATCTTGGAACTCAAATTGCTCAGCAAATTTTTATTTTTAATGAATCATCATTTGCACACACAAAATTTGAAATATTTTCAGATTTTTTTCATCCGGCTTTGTTTCTGACAGAAATGTTTATAGTGAATCACTAATGAACAAAAAAAGACACTAATAATACCATAAATCCATTAAAAATATATATATATATATAGGGAGAGCATGCACAGGAGACACCAAGCACATAAACACAAAAGGACTAGAGCTTGGGAAACACCTTGCACTGGAAGAAAAGACATGGGAGATGCAAGACAAAAAATGAAATGCACCAATTGAAAGCCCATTTGAAAGGTTTGTGATAGTGGATTCACCAGCCAATCCATTGTACCTTTCAGTGCTATTGGAGAAAAGCTCATGAACACTGGGAGAATGATGCTGTAGTCAGCATTACTGAGAAAGGCTGAATGAACACACGTCCAGCTGCCTTTTGGAGTTTTGTGTAGTTTGTTTTTGTGGGCACTAAAGGAGTGATTTGGGCAAAACTAAAGGAAAAGAGGCCTGAACATTGACCTGAAGGATCAGATGCTGACTACATTTTTAAAAACATTCATCAAAGAAAGCACAGGATGGAGGAAATTGCTCATTGTTGTTGCTCATGAGAAATCATTTTCTAGCCTTCCTTGCAAATTTGAAAAGTTAAAATACTAATCATCCAAGACATTGGTTAGCCAGCTAAAGGAATTCCTACCTAAGTTGTACTGGAGAAGGAAAAGCAATGAATGGCCCAGGGCTTGACAGTATAGACCCCTTGTGAAGGGCCTTCAGGGCAGACACCTAGAGCCAGGTTCAGACATCAGGCAGCCTTTGAAGACATCAGGGTTCAGTGCATGCTTTTGGCAACGTTCCCAGAAAATAACTGAAAGTCTACAAACTACTCTCCATTGTTATATAAATTAATTACTCCACAGAGCACTTATTCCTACACTTCCAGAGTTATGAGTTACATATTCAACTTGTATAAAACTGCACAACCAGTAGATGACTTCTTTTTCCTTCCTGTCTAATTCTCCTTTTTCAAGTAAACATTATTCTAGTATTTAAATAAGCCCAAACTAACTGGTTTACACTAGCAGTTAATATGCAAATAACTGGGCTTTGAGATCCTGACTTTCATTGAGCAAGATGTTCAAGTGGATTAATTCACCATTTCACTGGCTTGCCAGTAGCCTCAAGGTTTTGATAAGCAAATGATCTGATCAACACTGAACTATCAAACCACAGGCAAAAAAATTCTTGCAGCATTTTGAAGTCTCCCTTGGGTGCTAGTTTCACATTCCTAACAAAATGATGCAACATATTATTTTCTGGTATTTACTGAGTTTGCTTGCTTTGGCACATTACATTAAACCCCTCGATTCCCAAACTCATATTTACAATATTAGTTGTAAAGTTTTGGGAAACAGGGGATTGCCAGCTGCTGCAGAATTGGGGCATCTCTTGGCTTCTCCCTGGACCTGGGAAGTGTCAGTGAACATCCCTTGTCCACCTACGGTCTTCCTTAGATGCTTTCTTCTGTTGCCTTCCCCTGCTCCAGTGCCATCCTGCTGGCTCTCACCCAGCTGGGCTTCTCAGCTGTCCCTCATACAAGGCACCACCCATGGCAGCAGAAACTCTGGCTGCCCAGACTTCCCTGCTGCCAGTGCCAGTGTCAGTGCAGGCTGCAGCAAGCCTTCCCCCAGTGATGCCTCATCAGACCTCACTGGGGGCCCAGAAATGTGGCCTTCCCCTAAAGCCCACTGCATCCAGGCCAGTGCAGACCCCAGTGATGTCAGCTCTCCCCCAGCAGTGTCACATCAGCTTCCCTGCAGCAGTGTCATGTCAGCCCCACCAGAGCCAGCTGGGCGAGCCAAGCTGAATTTAGACTCACTTCCCATCCCCATCTCCAAACCATGAGTCAGGGTGCTCACGCCATCTGCCTGCTGCCAACTGATCCCAGTGGAGGGGTGAAACATGCCGTGTTCTGCCCTTGGGATGGGGTGCATCTGCTTCCTACAGCTAAAACTGAGCCAGAGCTACACCGTGCCATGAAAGAGAGTAAATCGAAACAAAACCTCCCCCTGACATATTGCGTGTGGTCAGTCTGACAGCGCTGCACTCTGTGTACATGACACACAGCTTCCAGGGAAAAGTACAGGAAGAGGTTAGGGATGAAAATCCCTGTGGCCTGCAATAAAACAAGAGGCTCTGGTTTAACAAGCAGTAAATGTTTCTCAGCTATACAGTACATACTAGTCTCTGAGACGCCTCATCCCCCTAAGTCTGTAGCTGACGCAGCATGGATTAGTGGAAAAGGAACCAGAATCATGCTGGTCACTTTTTTTTATGGGAAAATCCCCATTAAGGATGGGATGGGTCAGGGAGCTGGGAGCATTTTGCAAAGGATGGTAGGGATACTGCAAGTGGGAACAGAGTCTAGCCAAATGTGTCTGCCATGCGCATTTTGGGATCCTTCTTCTGCAAGCTGGGCTGAACATGGATGTTTTAGCTGGGAATGTGGTCTTCTTCCCCTGCATAAGGATTTTCCTCACCAAGTTGCCTTTGAAGCATCTAGTCAAGTAGTAGTTAACCTAGGGATGTCAGGGAAGGACAGCAAGGACACTTGGGTGATGAGTGTTTTGGAGATACCCCAGAGCACATCAGTGCCCTCAGTCACATACAGGCTATTAGTGGCCTCCTGGCACCAGAAGAAAGGCACCTTCTTAGAGCACTTCTTTGGAGCAGGTGGTACAGATGCTGTCTGCCCCCTGGCCCTTGGCAGGTGTCCCTTCTGTCCAGGCCAGAGGGCTTTCAAAGGAACAGCTGCTTTGAGTCAAGCTGGTTGACTCTTGCCTGCTGATTGAATGGTGGCAGTGATTTTGGTGTCCCTCATGGATCTAACACCTGCAGTTGAAAGTCCTGTGACCCTGTGAGTGCACTGGCCCTCCCTCTGCCAGGGGCAGCTCCCAGCACTGTCACAGGCAGTGCTGACCGGCAACACTGCCTGGAGGGTCTGGCTGGACAATGAGCCAAGGCAGTGTCTCTGCCAGCATGTCCTGCACAATTTGGGCAGGACTTAAAGTTCACCTCCCCAGAGACACTCAGAAGGGAAAACAGACATAGCAATACCTCCAGCAGTGGGAAGGCGGGTGAGCGGAAGATCTTGGAGGTGCAGTAGGAGGTCAACCCAGCCCACGCCACTCTGTGCACAGCACACGGATGGGACCGTGGTTTGTTTATCTGTAAACAGGGGCACTGTTCAGCACAAACATGCAATCAGCCTGAGCTTGGGAAGCTTCACATCCTTCTTGGTAACAGCGTGACAGAAAATAAGACCTTGGCTTGTTGCCCTGAGTACATTGCTGAAATGGCTGGGTGAGGAGCAAGGGCTGGAAAAGAAAAGTTGAGCTTTGATTTTCAACTCTGGTTACCTCAACAATGTAATTTGTGGAGTCCCAGCAAGGGAGACCCTTGGAGCTGGGTGTCTGGGGAGGATGCAGAGTCCTAGGACAGCTCTGAAGAACTGCTTAGCACCCTGCTTGCTTTCTGGGAAAAGCTGTCTGTAACATCTCAGGTTGCACACTTGAAGGTGCTTTCTGTTGATCACAGATACTTACAAGGCATCTATTACTCTTGTGTACAAAAACCCTCACAAGTCTCTCTCCTCTTTAGAAGTCAGGCAGAAGTGTCATCCACATCTGACAAGTGGGGACATGGGGCACAGCAGGACCAAGTGATCATGCAAGAGCCAAAGGCTAAACCTCCCCTGGCACAGCTGCTTAGCACAGATCAGAGCCATCTGTGTGAGTCCCAGGACGTATCTGCCCCAGCGGAAGAGCAGCATCCATTTGAGTTCTCATACTAGAGAGACTCAAGCCCAGTCTATTAGTTAGGTGATATTAATTCATGTAATCCTGTGTTACCCCCTGCTCCTTTTCACCAAATGTGAGCATATATACATTAAAGAACTGTCTGCTTCACAGGCAACTGGCAGGAGCACAACAGTACTGAGTCCCCTAGTGCTGATGGAGAAGGGACATTTCAGTTTAGCTGGTGAGAAACCTTCTACTTACCATTATGGACACAGACAAAACGACTGGACACCCAGCTATATAAACAGTAAAACCTAGGCATGAGTGTAATAAGCCCCCCCCCCCAACATGATAAAGCTTTCAATCCTGTCCCATGGGCTGAGTTAGTGTTTTCCCTGCAGCAATTTCTTTTAGTTAGCAAGTTTTAAGTTATAACTTAGATTCATTAGATTTGCCAAATGCTGAAAATTGGCTCTTTTAACACTCATGCACAGACAAGACCATGGTATTAAGGTTTCATCTGAGGCATCACCCACACAACAATCAGCAAGGGACATAACACTGCTCCTCAAACCTGTGAAAGGCTGAGGAGGCTTCACAGTGCCAGATTTGAGTGTTGCTACAGTGATCTTCTTGCTGTGACCTTCCAGTTCCCACCCTTTACCTGGGGAACCATTCTGAGAGACAGACTGACCAAGGTACAGCCAAACCTAGGTTCTTGGTCTCAAAAGAGAGAACCATGCTGGTCACTTATTCTATGGGAAAATCCCCATTAAACCTCCATTTCCCCTCCTCCTTAGGAACATCCATGAGTGACTGGTTCACATTTGCCACAGTATTTCTAAGAGAGGCCTGTGAGCTCTGCAGTTCCTTCCCAGCAGGAAGCCAGAGCAGCACTGTGGTGTCTCTGCCAGGCCTTGAGGCCAGAGTATGGGAAAGGGGTATGGGGAGAAAGCAGCCATATTTTTCCACTGCACATAGGTTGGTTTATTCCCCACTCTTATTCCACTTGAGAAGAAGAGACGTGCATGAAATTTGCCTCCTTACATTTACCTTGGGGAATCTTTCCAGACATTGTCCCCAACAGCATCTTACTTCTGAGACATTAAAAAGCCACCCTATTCAAATGCAAATCAAGTCCTTCCTGACAATAACTGTTGAGTAATTTTGACGTCAATACAAGCACTCTAGCCGGACGTTCCAAGAATAGACCTGGTGTTTGGGAACGGAGCAAAAAGGAAGCGACCACAGATAATACACAGGAGCAACTCTTTAAAGGAGAGACTGTGAGGGGAAGATAGCACAGCTGGGGGTATCAGGTACCAGTGTATCAGAGGTTTAGAGCAAGGGACATGCATGGAAAGCTAGATTGGAAAAGGCTGAGGCTTCCTCAGATCTAGGGTGAAAATGCTGGGACTTTCATCTTAGGTGAGTCCATTTGCCCACAGTCAACCCCAAGCTCTTTCCCTTAGGCTGCATTTTGACAAAGATTTATACATTTGGATCTTGCTCAGGTGCCTCCGCTCTGTGCTGTGTTATACAATGCACCCTCTGGAAGTTTTCTTCTGCCAAGTGCATGCTTTTAGGCTCCTAAGCTGGCTGCAGACAGGACACAGAACTTGCTGCCTTCAAAGGGAAAGCCTTTCAACCAGAACTTGATACCAAAAAGTACATCCAGCCACATCACTAGCCCACCCCAAGCAAGAGATGCACACAGCAGATATGGCTGATGGGTTGATAGAGCAAACTGCTGGTCCCCCCAGGCTCTCCAAGGCAAATAGCATGCTCTAGAACTGAAGTAGACCCCTTAGGAAACATGATCCAGCAGAGATGCCATTGATGTGCCTGCGTGATCAGAGGAACACATGCAGAGCTTCCCAAGTGCTGTGGCATTTGAGCACTATTTGGAATACAATGGCCTTTCTGCCTGTTTTGGAAATTTCTGACATTCTAAGTACAATTGTATTTGTAATGGTTACATCTGGCCTTTCTGATGTGCTTGCTCATCAGCCAGTAGAGAGCCCTCAGGTACAAATCTCCTCTTTGCTCTGCCCTGTTCCACTACTTCATCTTGTGCTAATTAATCACTGAGGGCTCCAAGCTTTACAGCATTAACCCATTCACATCTGAAAAACCTCCCTTTCCCATTCATATTTATCTGCTTAGGACTAAGTAATCAGTAAGGCCTGAAACCATCACATTATGGTATGCAATTATTTTATCACCATTCTTTTGCAAAGCTGACATCCAAATTCACAAGGCAAAGCAGTGACAGAGTTGGGGACATGTTTGTTCAAACCTTGAGTTCTCCTGTAGCCACTAACCAAAATTCTTCATGAAAATGCTTTCTCATTATTTCATGCAAACCCAAGCATAACCTCAGCAGTCGAGAGCCCACCTATAGTCATGGGTAGGACCAGATTTACATCTTGAGGGCCCTTCTGCCCATTTCTAGGACACTGGAAAATGGCATGGCAAATGCTAAGGCAGTAAAATGCTAACATGCTGAACAAAAAGGTGTCATCAGTCAGTTTATGCCCAGTTAAGAACAACTCATCAGTAGATACCACGTGCTGTTCTTCGTGGCCTGCTTGTCTTCCATATCTTGGAGGACAACATCACACATCTACATCATGAGAGAGCTGCACTGCATATGCTCCCGAACATGTTCCCCTCCTCCCATACATTTTCTGTCAGCTGTGGATTTCTTACAGGGGACAGTGAGGACATGGTTGCTGGGGCATGCAGGCCCTTTCCTGTCAGAGGCTTTTGTCATGTGTACAGACCATGGCACAGGGTGACCACATAGCTGCACAACCTCCCAGCCAGACTTGGCCCTAGCTTCTCACCTGAATGCTGGTGTTCCCATCTTGGCTGTGCACAGGGAAGAGAAAAACACCTTACGGGTTTCCTATTTCATCCCTCCTTTTATCTTTATACAGGTTTGGAAACATTTCAGTACATTTAAAGGGAGGGGGAGCCATGTTCTCCAGTAAATGTAGCTTTATCAGAAGGGAAAAAAGAGAGATGGCAGCAAACAAAGTGCACAATTGCTGGAGCACAGTCAACACATATGGACCTCAAAAGAAGTGCTGACCTCACACTTTTTAATGAATATGATCTATATTGCTCACACAGAGAAGGCTACTGTCAGGAAATGGAGCACCACCTAACCCTGCTGCAGATCCTCCTGCAGGCTGTGGGCCCCTGGCAGCTACAGCCTTGTCTTTGGGCAAGGAGCGACATGGGCTGTCCCAGGCTGGGGCTGGCTCTGGGTGGCCAAGGCCCTCCCTCTTGCACCTGGGCCTCTCTGGGGCACGTCCAGGCAGGGCCCTACCCTGCACCGGGCTCCAGCTGTATCAAGAAGAGGGAAACCAGCTCCTGAAATCCTTGGCTGATCTTATCTGCACCCTGCCGGTACAAAAATTATCCCCAGGCTCCCCCAGCCCAAGCTTACCATCTTACAAAGTCCACTTCATGTTTAAAGTGGAGAGACACCCCAGATGTTCTTCAGACATCCAGTTTCCTTCTCTGGGACACCTCCAGGAACCTCTCATAACCTTCATCCTCGGATGAGGCCATGCAGACCGGCATCCCCAGGCAGCCATTCCCACCGCCCTCCATGATCCCTGGTGTCTGTGGCATGTGGCCATGCCCTCCCTGCGGGATCCCGCTGCCAGGGGAGCCGCAGGGCCCAGCCCGGCACACACGGGTCCGGCCCGGCACACACGGGTCCGGCCCGGCACACACGGGCCCGGCCCGGCACACACAGGCCTGGCCCAGCACACACGGGCTCGGCCCGGCACACACAGGCCTGGCCCAGCACACACGGGCTCGGCCCGGCACACACGGGCCCTGGCTGTGGCAGGCAGCAGGCCGGGCCGGGCGCACAGCGCAGGAAGCACCTGCTCCTCAAGTGACGGCTCTCTTATCTGACCCCAGCCACATCAGGTGGCTTCCTTGTTTGCCTTGGCAGCAGGCCCCCGCGGCCCCCTCCGGCTGCCACTGGCGAGCTGCTCCTCCGCTCCTTTTTTTTTATTTTTTTTTTTCCCCTCCAAAATAAAAAGCGCCCATTGATCTGAAGAGAAAAATGCCCAGCGACATTCCCAACACACGCACACCTCTCTCTGCCTGCCACTGTGCCTGCTTGAGGCAACAGTGGGGAGCCGGGATGAGTGGCATGGGATCAACACCCTCAATCCCACACTAAAGCTATTGATTTGCTTGCCCACCATCATGCAGTGCAGATTCCTCTGTCCCGTGAAAAAAGCAGAGGATGAGAACCCCTGTGGGGGTTCCCCAGGGGTCGGGAATGGTGGCCGGCTGTTGGACCCATTGTGGGCAACGGGAGAGGGACACAACTTTCCACAGGCCAAAGGTCGCCACGTGGGGCCATGGCTCCCTCGAGCCAGAGTGCCAGGGCTTTAAAAAATGAAATCAATGCTTGTGGTTCCTCTTCCTTCCCCCCTCCGTCCCTCCCTCCCTGGGTCCGGATAATTTGCTGGATGACGGCTGGTCCCGGCTGCAGGGCAGCCCTGCCGGGGGCCTCCCCCAGGCAGCACCAGGGGAGAGCCCACCTGGCCACACCGAAAATGCCGCATGGCATCCCGCCACCATCCCGGGAGCCAGGAGCTTTCAGGAACAATTCCCCGCATCTCTTTCCAGCTCTGCCCCAGGGGCAAATCACAAGGCTGAGAGGGGCATGGGCGTTTGTGCTGATCTGCATTTCAGCCACAGAAGTTGGCCGGGCTCCAAGACAGTGCCATTTTCAGTTTGACATCCACCTCTTAAATAATCTTCAAAATAAATTTAAACACTGGGTTAGATATCGGTGCATTGAAATGTATCACTTCTGCCACGAAAAGATAAGAACAGACTCAGAGCACACACATATTTTAAAACCGTACCCTGGTCAACAGTCCCCTGTAAGTTTTAGATGTATGACAGAAACTGTTTGGCTTTGGATTTTATGAGACATGCAAAGAACAGTGTATAGTCTTGCAATATTTTTTTTTTTAATTTTATTTTATTTTTTACCTAGTCCTTAGTCTTACACTCTTCTAAAATAATTTATCCAGGGGCAAAGTTTGCAATGAAAAAACCCACAGAAGAAACTTTTCATACTTAATGTACTATGCAAAGAGGACCAATAAGATAATAATAGGGCTGAATATTCATTATGTCAATCAAATGTTAATAAACCATGAGATGGTGTGCAGCTCAGTCTGGCTGTCATCTCCATCTTTCTTCCTTTCTTGTTTGCTTGCTTCTCTCCTCCTTTCTTCTTTTTTGCTTCTCCTCCTGTGCTAGGAGCAGAGATTGGGGAAGCTATCTTGATCAAGATGACAAACCTTCAGATTGAAAGCATTATTTATTTAAGAGTCCTGCAAATAGTAAACACTGTCAAACAGATGTGCAACTTCTGTGTAGTTCAGGTAGTTGATGAGTATTTCTACTCCAACCTTGGGGAAGCCTCAGGTCCAGAAAAAGACAATAGTTGATAATCAGAGAAGCCCCAAGCAGATGTGTTCAGCTATGCCATGTTCAAGACATGAATAATTAAAAGTGAAGACTACCTCACACAACTGTCACCTTAAAATGGAATAATAGTTATGTTTGGACATCAGTCAGCCTCACAGTTATGTGGACAGTATTTTCATTTCACTGTATTAATTATGTAAGAAAACAAAAAAACCCAAACCACAAGGCAACACGCTCATGATCAGTAAGAGCAAAGGGTTGGGTATAATATCTGTAACCAGAGATGCACCAACATCGTGTGTCTCTAGTTTCAGATAATCACCTGGTGTCAAATCCTTTGTGCTGGGGGTGTGCTGCAGAGCAAGGGATAAGAGACTAAAGCAGTGTGCAGTGCTGAAATACAACCCGGCAGGTGACCCTCTTCCTCTCTGTCTCTCCAGTAGGATCCTGCCTTAGATATACCATGTGTGCTACAGCAGCAGGCTTCCTCTTTGCCTTCTGCACGAGTAGCCAGCTGAGCAGTCAGCCAAGCAGTGAACATGGGTGTGTTGTGCCCAAGCAGCTCTGGAATGCCTCTTTCAGCAGCAGCTTGATGGCTTGAGGTGCTGTGTGCCCTTGCTCCCTGAGCTGGGCAATCCTCACGCTGGGGACAATCAGCTCTAGTCCCCTTTGCTCTGACGATATTTAGGCAAGCACAGCATTGGTTTTGTTCTCTTTGGGCAGAGAAGACACCGCTCAAGGAACAGCACAGACACAGCCTTACAGTTCTTGGTGGTGCCCATACAGTGCAGTAGCTCCTCAGTCCCCACTGCTGGAGGCTCAAGGTCTGTCAGCAGCACAGTCATGGGAGGCTTGGTCTTCGCCGGCTGAGCTCTGGGTGGCCAGGTCAGAGCCACCCTGACCTGGGCTTTCATCACATCATGTTGTGGGAATCACTTAGCAACTGCCCCATGGGAGATGAATATTAACCTCACTAAGTATGGTTGGAAAGGCTGCAGGGTCACTGCAACAGCCCCACAAGGTCGCTCAGGGTAGGCCACAGCAAAGGTCACATTAGGAAGGAGTGGGCTGTGTTGGTGGCCCCAGTGAAGGCACAAGCCTACTGCCAGCCCAGAGGAGGGAGCACACAGTGCCACAGCTCACTCTGAGTGTTTGTATGACTGCTGGCACCAAGGGAACATCTCCAGCCCTCTTGCCTCCATCACAGCAATCCAGAACAGCAGTAAGATACAAAAGGCAGCAGCGATATGCTAGCCTTGCTTGCTTGATCTCAAAGAAGCTATGCTCAAAGAAGCTGTGCTCCCTCTGAGCCCCAAACCCGGAGTATCCCTCTCTGTGGAAAGATAGAAACACCAGCTCCCACAGGCATGCTGCCTCCAATGCCCTTATTTCTTCTCTGTGACCAAACATGTGCCCACTACTCAGTCTGCCTCTTGACAAAGGTCAACAAAGCACGGACACACAGACTCATTGTGCTGCTGCTCCACGCTGCTGCAGGACCTGCTCCCTGAGCTGCGCTCACTGGGACTTCCCAGGCAGCAGCAGAGAATTTTCATCAGGCCAGCTGAAACCAGCAGAGTTTTACTTTCTGGGTCCTGGGTGTTTGCGCCACTCTGTGAGACCAGAAACTCTGCTGGGAAAGGTCCCTTTGTGCTGGGGAAGCTGCCTGCTGGGTGGGCAGCCAGCAGACTGTGAAATAGCTACAGTTTTAAAGATTGTAGCTTGGGAGTACCACTGGTCAAGCGAGGCATGGGAAGGAGCTGCAATCTCTTCTGTACTGAGGAACTTGCACATGGCCTGGCCTTTGCTAAACTGACCCCAAAAAAATATTTCCCATTACTGTCAGCCTAGAACACATAGCAAAGCTGATCCATATGGACTTGCCTTAATTTGTCAGTGCCATTAACCTTCTTGGCCCTATTTGCTTTTCTCTCCCACTCTATAAAATCCACTTCACTACTCATACTCCCCCTTCCCATCAGTTTCTGTCTTGGATCTGTTGTCTTTTTCATGTGGTTCATGCTGTGTCCTCACCACCGTGAAGGTAAAAACAAAAAGGAAAAAAAAAAGGAAAGAAAGAAAAAATAAGAAGACCTCCCAGGAAGATTTTTTCAAAATACAAACGTATTTTTTTCATGCAGCTCCACTGCTCATAGCTATTTTGGGAAGAAATCAGCCCTAAGAGCTCTACATATCTTCCAAATGTGTAGGAATCCAAGTGGATTGATGCCAGACAGAGCATTCTTAGGCATGTATGAAAGCTGCTGCCCAGGATGCCCCCCAAGCCCCTGCTCAGGGAGACAGAAATGCTCCGGCGTTCCTTGATGCAGCTTCCAACCAGGATGGATATTTTAAATGTCCAGGCATTTGCTTGGAAACCATTGCCAGTAGGTCTTAATGTGCATGGTCATTGCCTTCACTTTTGCCTGTCTCTGACGGGCTGCCTGTCGAGGGCAGAGGTGGGACTACAGTGTTCCCTGTGTGAAGATGTTTGCTGGTGGCTCTGCAGTGGAATAGCTTAGCCAAGTTGCTTGTCTAAACAGAGCAGATACCTGGATACAGGGGCTGAAGGAGGGTGCTGGTGTGAAGCTGGGTGCAAGCCTGTGGCTGCTGCTGGGGAGGGCTTTTGGGTTTTTTCTCAGGCCAGGTTTCTGTGTTTGTTTTGTCAGAGCTGGGATGCTGGTGACACTGTGGGCAGAGTTCAGGACATCACCAGAAACTGAATTTCTG
This sequence comes from Zosterops lateralis, assembly GCF_965231275.1. Taxonomy (NCBI): domain Eukaryota; kingdom Metazoa; phylum Chordata; class Aves; order Passeriformes; family Zosteropidae; genus Zosterops; species Zosterops lateralis. Next base: position 38,114,510 of record NC_139761.1, read on the forward strand.
AATTCATTTGTGCTGAAATAACAAAATCATTCCCTCTCAGCATGCCACATTCCACCAACTCAGCTGCACTTGCTGAGGCTGTGGGGGTCTGCTTCCTCCAACCCATCCCTGAGTCCCAACTCTCCCCAGATGCAGTACGGGAGCAGCAGATATCAAGTTTCTTTGCTCATCAAGGCTGGAGACTCCTGCCTTCCTCAATCCTTTGCAGAACACAGGAGAAGAGCAGAAGCTCAGCCTGTCCAGATGCTCTTACAACACCAATCAGGTGTTCCCCCAGGGAATATTTCGACAGCAAGAGGAAGGGGATACAGCCAGAGCAGTTCCCTACTCAGCTAATGTCACGTCCCCAGGGATAGAGACAGCTGTGCTCAGGCCAGGTCCACCTTGCCCATTGTAGAGTGTAAAAGCAGGCTGGAAGGGAGGAAGCAGGACTCTGCACACAGTGACTGAGTCACAGTGCATGGCTGCTACAGGAGTACTCTGTTTTATAAGCAAGACAAGGCTCCATCCCTTCATGAAAGCCGAAAGCAAACACAATTTCTTTAGAGGAGGTAGACCATCTGCATCAAGTACAGCAGAGTATTTCCCTGTAGTATTTCTCCTCCATCAAAAATGCACATACTCCTCTTCTACCAAGCAGCTCCTGCCCTGCACGTAACATACCCAGCACAAAGTCACATAGGAAAGCTCCCGGGGTCCCCAAGTCCATGTGGCATTGAGCATTTTGTGACAGTTAAGAGGCAAGTTCCTTGGCCATCATTCCAGCGTGTCATATTCCCTCTTGAGGCATGTGGTTCTGATTCTCCATTTCTCATCTCATCATTCTTCTCCAGAGGCTAACTTGTTTTGTCCCTCACCAGAATATGCTGCTGCACGTTTAAGCTGAGAAAGCAAAACAGCCGACTCAACAGCTGCTGGATTTGGGGAAGGGGAAGGGAGGGATATGCTTTCAGTTTTGACTTGTAACCACAAAATGCACATTGGATTCTTCCTGCCAAAAGTGACAAGAAACAGAGCCATAGGTCTTCGATGGAAACAGAGGGAGAAAGTAACAGAGCATGAAGTCCCTGATGCTTGTGTTTCTCTGGCATTTTCTGGTAATAGCAGTGAGAGGACCCAATGGATCAGGCAGAAGGTACTGCTGTCCTCCACACAGCTGAGCAGAAGAGGGCTACAACTAAGTACATACAGTGAGCTAAGCAGTAGACTTGAAAGCAGACTGAAGTCTACTGCATCCTTAGGCCTCCTACTTTCATCCATCTTCTTGACTGTTGTTCCAAGTGTCCCTACCACGCCTTGGAAGATCTGAGCTTTCTGCTCAGGTCTGACCAGGTTAGTGGAAATCCAACAGGAGAGAGCTCAGCATCAAGTCTGATGTTTCCAAACCCTGCTACTGCTCATGAAGGGCACTACTTTAACAACTCCAGTGCTATCCAGCATATCAAGTACTACACCCAAATATCCTGGCAGGAGAGGTAGCTGCCTAGCACATAGCCTTGTGCTCTGGTCTTTGCCAGAATGACCCACCCCCACCATATTATTAATTCAGGACCCACTAACACCCACCATTCTGCTTACTGAGTCTGAAACACTATTTACTCTTTCCTCACTCAGGGAATCATGTGCCATTTGAAGGCAGAGGGACCACACAATGTATGAGTAGGGGTGGAGTAGGGCTGCTGACTTGGCATAGGGCTTTTAGAGTGGTTTGTGTCTATAGATGAACCTTTGCATCCAAACACCCCAGAGACGCCTTCCTGTCTCCATGGCAGTCAAGACCTATGGAAAACATGAAGTCATTCACCCAGTGAGGATGCTAATGAGCTTTGATAGACTCTGTGTCCGTATGGATATGAACATGCTTGTGGACCTTCTTTCAAAAGAGGAGCAATACCTTGTTAGCAGGAGAAAAGGCTACTTCTGGGCAGTATGTCCTTGACTGCCTCAGACAAGGTACACTACTCAGTAGGAAATGCTCTTTTGGATCCATTTGCTCTATAAACAGAAACAAGGAAGGAAGGAAAGAGAGGAGAGAAGGACATGGTGGATGTATTAAAAACATAGAAACTCCTTAGAGCATGTATTTCTTTCTAATTTATGGTGAGAGCTGCCTTGCAGATATAGGGCAGTGCTTATGTTTGGTAGAGCTTCACGATATCAGTGCAGTTTGAGAGTGGACAAGGCAGACTCCCCAAGGCTCACTTCTGGGGCAGGGGGGATGCAGACGTTCTTCAGACTCAATCAGGACTTTCTACTAGAGTCCCCAGCAGCAGCACAGGGTGGCTTGTTGCCCCCACAGCTAACAAGGGACCATGCCAAGACTACACACTCCAAAGATGGAGAAGGTGCTTGCTGTGCATCTGTTTGTCCAGTGAGGAGGAAAGGGAGCCTGCTCAGGTCTCAGAGGGGCTCAATGATTGCCCAGCAATAGGAGAGGATTTTCTGGGATGGGAGGAGGCAGAGGGACCAGAGTGTTTTCATAGCTCAGGAGTGTGAACAGATGTGGATCCTTGTGCCCTCTGTTCCTCTCGTGCAGCAGTGCAGCAATCAGGTGTAGCCAAGCCACACGTAGCCTTGTCCCACAGAGGAACATTTCCCATTGTCCCACTATTTTTTTTCTGTCATTACAAATTTTATTACCTCAAAGGTATGGAATTAGGAAATGAAAGATGTGGAAAAATTCCTCAGACCAAATCACTCATTTCCACCATTTCCACCTTGCCCTGGATTTCCTTCTCGATTAGTTCCAGCAGTGTCCTTGGTTCGAGCCTTGGAGTCATTAAAGTCTTTTTGAAGCTCTAGTTCCTCACACCCGTTCTCATTGCTCAGCAGAATGATGCATCAGGAATAACAAAGTCCACTTTGATCAACTACTTCCATCCTTTACAGCTGCTTCTGCGGGGGGGTAATTAATCCCAGCCCTTCCTCCGCTAATAATAAGTGCAGAGCATCAGCTACATCCTTTGTTGTTGTTATTTTCTCTTTTCATTTCCCTTTTTGGTGAGAGCTGAGGAAGGGACTTGATGACTTTGGTCCAGTCTTTGCTGGAGGGGTGGCCACAGCCATAATGGTGGTGGAGAGCATGGAAACCTGGTGGGCTTGGGTGGACTGACCTCTCCCCCAGTTGAGGCCATGAACTAAGCTCCCTGTGCACCTGTTCTGGAAGGCTTTGCAGCACCACTCGTGCCTGAAATCCTACCTACGTGCAGGAGATTAGTGTTTCCTATTGGCAGGGAGCCTTTGGGAGGTGCAGGGCCATGCAATAGGAAACACAAGGCACAGGGACTTTGCTGGGAATTAGGCTATTTTTTAGTAAATCTTGCAGTCTCTTGGGCTGCTGATCTGGCACCTTGCTCCTCCATGAACTTCTCCTTACAAATAAAAATTATTCCTGGCCTTTGGTTTCTGTTTTGAGCCAACACTGAACCGGAATTGCTCTTGATTTACACTATTTAATTGAGAGAAAAAGGAAGCACACTATTTATTTAAGGACAAATGCCAGCTAAAGAAGAGGAGGTTGAATTATCAGTGACCACTAACTTTTACAGATAAGATTCCAGCATCTAGACCCACAGTGCACATTGTTTTGAGGACTGCAGAGAAAAAACGTCTTGGATGTGGAAAACACCCCCTAGAAGAAGAGCATTTCAGGGCAGAAGCAGAGCTGTGAATGTCTGGTAACACCTCCTGGTAATGCTGATACAGTCTGGGCTATGCATTTTGCACACTGCCTATGGGGAGAGGGCATCATACCTTTTAAACTTAATCTCTCTCTACTGAAATAGCTGGTATCTGAAGTATAGCCTGGTATGCATAGGCACCTCCAATTATCTCTTCCCAGTCTCACTGTGCAATATTGGGATACTAAGCTCCATCCAGATTGGCCCTGGTATGGTAAGGGAAGGATTGGGCATGGCTAGGAATAGGAAAGTGAAAGAGGAGAGAGATGGTTGGTACCACTAGTTTCTGCCCCAGGCAGGGGTGAAACAGGGAGAGGAAAGTCCAGGTTCTGAAGGGAACAGATTTGTATTTCCTGTGAGTTCTAGTTTGGGAAAGATCAGCTTGTTTGGGGCAGACTGTGGCATCAAGCTATTTTTCCACAAGATTTTGGGCCTTCCTATGGCTTGGAAGTGTTGCTCTGACAAACTAGACAGGATTTAATCAGGAGACCTAAACTGAAGAAAATAGTTTGCTTTTTCAGTTTGAATGTAGCAGATATGCTTTGATTTCTAATGACATTAGGATTCTGGAAAGTGGCTTCAAATTCTGAGAAATCAGGAGAACTATGTAAGAAATGTGTCGTGCTTCCCACCAAAGTTTTCTAGTCATAAACCGGTCTAGACATAAACAGATAAAAACAAAATAGTCTGATAAACAGGCTGAAATTTCCAACTGCTTTGGAAGACAAAACTAGACATCCTTGGCAAACTTCATGGCCTGGAAACCACATGTTCCTCTTGTAGGGCTGGAGGTAGCTAGGAAGAGTAAGGAAGAGGACACCAGCAGCCCTAAGAAATGGCTTGAGGAAGATACCACCATCACAGCACAGGTTTGAGCTGTTTCACATTCCAGTCACATCTGGATTTCACTTGCCATTTCACTGGAAAGGCATGTTCCAGCAGTGAAATGACCAACTTTTCTCAAGGATCTCTATTTATAAAAGTTATTCAGGGTGCACTTCTGACATTGCCAGGCAGTAAAGCTGTGTACCAACAAATATTGTGTTCCACGCTTGTACATTCCTATATATCATATAGATCAGGTTTGTTAGGCTGAAAGTATAATCCAGATTCACCCCTGGCCTCTTTGAAACCAAAAAGAAAAGGAATATTTAGACCTGCTCATCTGATTTGGCCTAATTTACAGAAACTGAGTGATTTTAAATCTGGGTCCAAGCTGAGCTTCCTTCATGGTAGAAGACATTTGGATCGAGTTCCTACTGCACTGCTGGCAGCACCCAGGAAAGTTAGTTTAAAGCAATACCAGATGGGTGCACATATCCTGACACTAATTCATGCCCAGTGGCCACCTATTTACAGATGCAGTGTCTTCTGAGTTTTTCACTGAACAAACTGTCCCTGGGATTGATAATTCATTCTTTTATACCTGTCCTGTGCAGTGGGAGGGTGGATAAGGGCAGGCACATTGCAAAATTGCTGCAAGACTCCTTGTAAGGCCTGTTTGCAATACACAGTGATAGTTCAACTCAAGTTCCTCTGCTTGCATGCAGTGTTGTCAAAGGTTAGGAGATATGACAGCTAGTGTCCCCACAGGGGTGGCATTTGCATCAGCTCCTGTTGTCTGCTGGCCTACAGGTGTGCTGAGGAGGGTGTGATTGCAACTATCCTCCCTTTTCATGCACCTCAAAGCTTGGAAACAGTAATGAAGTCAGTCAATCCCTTCTGATTTTTTTATTACAAAATGTAACTCAAGTCAATTCACTAAACTTGGCGGAATAATTCCCCCCTCTGAAATCATTACTGAGATAGAATCAAGCTGGTGTGCATTTTTCTATCATGTGTTAACTTGTTCTGCCATCCTGTGAATGAACTTCTTGTTTTCTTCTCCTTGATGAGACAGTTCCACCTAAACCAGGACTGGACACTGAAGTAAATCTGGTAGGAGAATACACTTCCCGTTTATAAAAATATCCTTCCTGTGTGGAAGAGCCCTCTTCCTGCAAACACTCATCTGTGTACAGCATCCTAGACCTGTTTCTCTGTGGACACAAGCAGAGCCACTGGGGGCAGGGAGTACAGCTCTTACAGATATTCCATCAGCCTGAAGCACCAAAAAAATGAACATACTGGTTGTACCACTTCTGAAAATCAAGCACAACCCCAAAACAACCCCAGTATGTGCTCAAGATGCCATCCTTTTGGAATTAAGGGCTTTATCTCCGGCTTACAGTTAAATCTATCTGTGACAACTTCTGGAACTGGTGTCTCATTGCCATGAACTTATTTAGCCAACTTATACAGAGTGTATCCGCCTCTTGTGATTTGGTTGTGGCTCATGGCTCACATGTTCACAGCAGCTCAGAGGATTTGAGCTGTGTGCATGAACTGATAAATTAAAAATAAAATCAAATCTCAAAAGGTGGTGAGCTGTATGTTCCTATTAATATGCCTCACTATGACTTTTCCTGTAACTTCTGAAGGGACCTCGTTGAGATCTTCATCAGGCTGGATGTATTAATCTACTCTCCCTTCAGGTGGCCTCTCCTCTCACACACATCAAGAGATTAATGGTGAAAGGACTGCATTCCTCCATCTGCCATGACTCCAAACAGCAGCCCAAGACCCTGCCAAACTTCAGGGGTCAACAGACAGACTTCTTCAATAATAAGTTTATGAAAGGCCCCAGCCACCATTTCACCTTTCCCCCTGACTTCATCATCTCCTTTTACCCTTTTAAAGACTTAGTCTGCTTTGTATCTTTCCAAGTTCTTTGGTGCCTGTGCAGCATGGAGTGTGAAATAGCTTCTCATAGGCTCACCTGTGCTGTTTTCCTTTCCCTCTTGGATGGATCCTGCTTGCAGTGCTCTATGTTGGAAGTCAATGTTTGCTGTCACCACATAGCCAACGTGTCCCAGGTCTGAGCAGCACTCAGATGGTTAATGTTCTCTTTTCCCTCATCACAGCAATGTTCATTTCTGCAAATCCTTGTTGCTATTCAGGGAGCTGGTGACCTTACTGCACCAGCATTTATCACTTTATGGCCACAGTGCTGAGAAGTGCTGGTTGGAAGGCAAGGTACTGGGTCGAGGGAAGTTCACCTGGCTAGGGCAGTGCCTGCTCTTTGGGTCTTTTCCTGCCTGTGTCACTTCCCACAGTCCAAACTGGTGTGCTCAGGCTCCCCAGACGCTGCTTCCCTGGGGATGAAGCTGTCTAAGGGTGGGTGTTCCCTGGCTGGGGGCTCCTGCTGTGAGGTGGCAGGGCCATGGGCAGCACCTGCCTTGTGGGGCAGGTGTGCTGCAGCAAACGCTGCCTCTGCTGCCCGAGTCCCGCCGCGGCTGCCGGGACCCCCCAGTGCTCTTCCGCCCTGCTTGCCCAGATTTCCTTCACGGGGAAAACAGGATACAAGCGGAGGGGGAGGGGAGCGGAGCGTGCCTCCGGCTCATCCTGACACGGAGGTGACAAACACAAACATGCCCATCTGCGCGGGGAGCGCCCTGGCTCCCACGCTGGACGTACACGCCCCTCTGCTCAGCCCCGGGAGAGGCGGAGGAGACCGGGCTCCTAAATTTGGCACCTGTGTTTTGGCTTGGGGCCAGCAGTACCAGCATCCGCTTTCATCTTCTCTTCCTACTCCCCAGTTTTGAATAATTGTCTCCCCAGTCCAAGTAGCTGATGATTTGAAGGGTGCTCGCCCTCAGTTTGCCAAGCAATATTACTGTGTTCACTGGGCTCAGCAGCAGAGCCAGGACACAGATGAAGTCCAACTCCTTACCACACCACGCCTAAAGAAATTGAACAAGTTGGCTTGAGGGAATCAGGGACTGCCCTGTTCTCATGTTAGGTGCCATCCGTTCAAAGTTCATGTCGTGCCTGAGTCTATTGACGATGTCCAGGGTGCAAAAAGAGAACCTGAGCTTCACTTGGTTATTTGTGGTAAGACCAGAGGAGTAAAAAAGCAGTTTGTCTGATTTGGGCTACTGAAATCAGCAGATCTGACTCTGCATGCACACAAGGATCAGATTGGGCAAGTCTTATTTATGCAAAAAGCATTTTGCAGAGGACAGCTGCACTTTAACACCATTCCTGTGAAAAAGGAAGGAAAAAATGGCCTAAGCATTTTAAGGAAAAACACATTTCCTGTAAGGAGGTTCAGCCAGTGGAGATTGTACCTCTGCTGCCTGTATACTGGTGTATTTTAGCCTCAGGTATGTCTGCCCATGTGAAAGGGCAGGAACTGTGGTATCTCCAAAAGGTGGCACATTTCCTGGTGACCTTTGTGCTCATCATCGTGAAATCAGCTGATATTATGCTGGGGTTTCAAACATGCACTCCCATCCCACCCTTTGCTCTGGATTTGTGACCTTTATTCTGTTTGTAACACCTGAACCTTTCTAATCCTGCCTAGACTCTTGCTCAGTCCTTCCTGGACACCTGACAAACTGCAGCCCGGCAAAGGAAAGGCACCAAGTTTACCTGCTGTTTGTCCAAAATATCCAGGGTAACTTCTGCCCCCAAATCCATCTTTTCTTCTGTTCATAATTGTGCAGCAGCTGGTGAATCTCTCTCCACTTGCAGAGACCTGGGCTGTAATTTGCTCCTGGGAAGAGCGTGAGGGGCTAAGCTGGCCCTGGGCACAAGAACCTGCAAAACTGTCCACAACTGGGGCCTGGGCATGAGGAAGGAAACAAATTTGCTTTAGAAAAGACATTTTAGAGCTTACCTCAAACTGTTAATTGAGGTTCCACATTACTGAAGCACAGCCCTGCCAGGAGAACAACCCAATATATGTCACTTTTAATTCCAAGGATAATTCTGTGAGAAACAGAAACAGGGCTTTTTTTCTTGGATTTCCCTGAGAAGTATAAGCAGCTATTTGGCAGAATGGAGATAGGAGATGTTGTAGGGTAGGCAGCCAGCCTCTTCTGTCACAGCCACAAAAAATAATATAAACACCTTGATCCTACAAGCAAAGAGTTGATCCTTGCTTGTGCTATGCTAGTTATGAGCAATAACGACAGATATTGCAGAGTCTGGATTTTAATTGATAAAGAATGCTAGAGAGACACCTCCAGCAAGGGATTACATCAAAATTCCTGGCCACATTGCCACACTAAGACTATCCCCCAGTTACTTTTGGGAAGTGGGACAATCTGAAAAACCACGGAGAGAAACATCTGGGAAGTAAACTGTCCTGTCCAAAGTTTACATTTCAGCTTAGCCCAAACCATTCAGATAAAACGAGAGCTGCCTTATATTGTTAACCTCAGAGGCACTTGGAATCAGACATTTGAGTCAGATTCAAATAAAATAAAAATCTATCTCAAAATGCAGCCTAAAATTTAAATTAAACCAGAATGGAAACCAGTTGTTTAAAAGAATAATCATATATAGAAAAAAAAAAAAAAAAAAAAAAAGAAAACAAAAAACCAACCAACCAAGAAAAAAAAAAAAAGGAGGCAGAAAAACCATGGTATTTGCATTTCCTTGAGGAACTTTAAGAGGTTCCCCATCATTTCCTGCATCTAAAAAACTGAGGTTTTTACTCCCTGCAAAGGGAGGTAGAGAGGGGCTCTGTGTTGGCTCAGCTCATGCTGCCCTTAGCTCAGCTGTCCCATCTCTTCCTGTTGCTGGGCCATAATAACTGACCTTAATGACTGGGCTTTTTCCAAGAGGCTGAATGAGCAAGACAGCAGTCCCAAAATTTGAAAATTTGAACCCCAAGTCCCAGAGTGCAGGAACTAAGACAAGAGACAATGTAGCTTTACCTAACTGAAATCCTGCCAGGTTCATATCAGCGTAATGTAGTATGGGCTGGGGGCTGTTGTGGCTTGCATGAGGCTCTGTGCAGGTATGGCTGCAACAAGGCTGCAGTTCTGAGGCCAACAGCTCCTCTTGGGTTACTTGGAGGAGTGTGGTATTCAGAGCAAGCAAGCTGCAACAACGTGGAGCTTGGCATGGGCTCAAAACCTGGCTCAAAAGCTGGAAAAGCCCATGGGAGCTTAGCTCATGCTGAGCTCCACATTGCTCGCCTGCTACTGCTGGCCAAGCCAGCCCACCACTGCCGCTGGCAGATCTGCATTATGTGGTGGTGCTGCTGGGTTCCTCCAGTGTGCAACTACTCTGAGATGTTTGTCTTGCCATGGGGCTTTAGTACCTGGGGGGTTCATCCCATAGCCCTCCCTCTCCCAGATCTTTATTGCCCCCACTGCTGTGGGGGTGCTGTGCCAGAGCCAGGGTTATCTGAGGACATATTCTGAAGGATCAATACTTTGACAAGTTCTCATTTACACATGTGAAAATCTAGGACAAGTTCTCTGCTGCTAACTACACCCAGATGAAACTTGGTGTCATTCCTGACTGATGTTAGAATAAGTAAAAGCAGACTTGAGCCTTCAGTTTCTGCATGCTTAGAAGAATTTCTGTTTTCCTTCATGGAAGAAATGTTTTAATTAATTGTTACACTTGCATAACATTATGCTGAAGTGCATTATTTCCACTGTATAATTTCTAGATGAAAAAACAAATTTAGAGTGAAGTTATACAATAAAAGACCGAAGAGAAAATCTATGAAAGATCTGCAGAAAATACCCTCATAACACATTAGAAATGCCAAAATTTTGAAGTTAAAAAAAAACCAATAAAAGAACCCCAAATGCAAAATAACAAGTATTAGGAAAAGTATACACCCTTAATGCTGGCCCAAAATAAAGCCTGAACAGGAAAGCATTGTGAAAGCAGTGAACAAATAAAAACTTACTCTAGCACTTTTCCTGAAAAACGAGTATCAGTTAAGTATGAATTGCAAACACTCCAATGGCAATATCTCATTACAGCTATTCCTGGAGCAGGTGGAGAGCTGATCAAGGTGTTGGTAAACACAATTTCCTGAGTGTATCCATCCACTGCCCCGTGCAGCAGGTGCTGTGCCTCTGCCCTCCCTGGGGCAAAGCACAGAGCTGGAGGAGGACAGGGTGATACAGTGCCCTGCAGCTGTGCTTCATGCCTTGGCTGACACTCCCTGCTCCTCCTTCTCCCCCAGGAGCCAGAAGATGCTGCTGCACTTCCTCACAGCCAGGGCTGGGTATAAGGGATAGAGAGCGGAAACACAGCCCTTCTGAGGCCATGCACTTACTCTAGCATACATCAACTATCCTTATTTACCTACGGTCCCACAGGCAGGCTTATAAAAACCTGTCTGCTTTGGCTGCACACTTGAGACACATCCTGCACACTGCTTTTCCAGCTGGGCCCATCCCATCCCGGCCAGTGACTCAACTGTGAGATGGAAGTGTCATATACCCCATTATCCTGAGTCACCAGCTATTATTGTCGCACGCAGGTGGACAATGCTGGTGAGAGGAATTTCTCCAGGGTTGCCAGAAAAAGCAGGATCGCCATCTCAACATCACCACTGTAAAAATAGACACTTCTCTTTGGGAATGGCTACTTCAGTTTGATTTCTAGAGGCTTGTGGCCTCCTGACAGAGATTAATTAATTAGTCTCGATGTAAAGGAAGCTCAAGGATCATGTCCTGGCAGTAAACCTTGGGGAAAGGCATGTTTGGAAGTTCTGTCTGGGTTCAGGTTCACTTGCCCTAAGTCAACTCCCACAAAGCGTGTACATCTGGATGCTGCATGGGACGAGTGCTGTCTACAGAGCAGATCTGCAATATCATGCTGTACGTGGCTTCAGCAAAGTCGCCTTTGCCAAACCGAAAACTTCCTGATTTATCAGCTTTGATCTCTTTGGCAGACAAGCATTTCAGCGCTTAACGTTTTGCAAGAAAGCCCTGACTACACTGGTTTCTGATGACGTCCCCTGCATTTCCATTCCGGGAGGATTCTTTTCTGTGCTCTCTAAACGTCAGTCAGGAGTGCCCCGAGAGTTCAGGAGAGAACAAACAGGGCCATTTCCCCTCCAGATGCTGGGGACTTCCAGGCAAACAGGGCTTATGGGGCAGAGAGCACACGGGGCCGCAGAGCCCAGCCCGGGCCCGTGTAGCGGCTGCCTACGTGAGTTCCCAGCTCCCTGCGGAGGTGCCAGGGAATCCCGGGCTGCATTTCCTAGGGCAAGGTTTAAATCCCAAGCAGGTTTTGGCTGCGGGCTGCTCACGGGTCCCAGCCGTTTCCTGAGGAAGCGGGGGCCGATGGCACCGGTCGGCCGCGCTGGGTCCCGTCCTTCCGCAGGCCCGGGACACCTGGCGCGGCACAGGGCCCGGCACAGGCCCCGGCCCGGCCCAGCTGCGGGAGCGCCGCCACCTGAGCCCCGCACGGCCCGCCCCAGGCCCGGCCCGGCCCGCGGTTCCCCCCTAGCGGCCGCGGCTACCCCCGGCCCGCCGGGCCTGCCCTGTGCCCGCCGCTGGAAACGCCACAGTCCCCAGGAGAGGCACGGGCAGTCCCCACCCGGTGCCTGCAGGAGCCCGGGGTAACAATCCCCTGGCTGGATAGAGGAGTATTAGCCCCGGTAGGCTGTCACCCCGAGTGTGCTTAAATCCGCTGCCCCACCCCGAGCTGCTGCCTCGGGGTGTCTGAGGAGAGCTAAGGTTCCCCCAGGAGCCATAGGCTGGGGGAAAGGCTGTGTTTAGCTCACAGGGCCCTTCCCGGGTGGCACCAGGACTATAGCAGGATCCTGCTTTCCCTGCAGTGTGTGATAACAGCGAGATACCCGCTGTACCAGATACCCAACCCCAACTGTGCGGCTACACAGACCTTTCCCACCTCAGCCCCAATGACCTCCCCAGATGTTACAGCATCCCACCTGCTTCCCAAGCAGAAACAAACAGCTGCATCTCTCAGATGTCTCTGGCCATGAGGAGACCAGTGACTGTTACAACTTTGTTTATGTCCCTGGTTTATGCTCTCCGAATGGGCCAGACTCTTACATCTCCACACAGGGAAGTTTCATCTATCCCCTTCTCACTGGTCATTTTGTGGGCTGCAAAAGCCGTGCTGCTGGAGCTACTGCTCTGTTTTCTCTGTTTTTCTATCTTCCTGTGCAAGGCTGGTTCCTAGATCAGACTGCACTCTAACACTCATTTACTATTCCTTTGTGGCACTCTCAGTGTTTGCTTTTTCAAGCAAACCTTCAACTGATGAGTGAGAAAAACAAATCTTCTTCCCTGCTTCTTTTACTGTAGTTGAAAACAGCTCAGAAATGCAGTCAGGGAGCGCCTCTGAATGACAAAGAGAAAGTAGGTTCGTGCAGCTGTGGTGGAACAGGATTTGTCTGAAAGTGGGATTGGGGCAGGGTTTACTTTGCATTTTGTTTAGAGCAAAGAGCAGAGCTGAGTCTTATTTTAATTCCTGACCTGTTAGGCATCTCAGCTTCAACTTTCCTCATGCTTAGGCAATATAAATTGTCTATAAGCTCTTCAGATCTGAAGGGGATTTTTTTAATTGGAGAAGTCCAGGATGCATTCTTCTCTACCTAGGAGCTTTTGAATTTCATGAACCCAGTCTATATTTAGCCTTAATTTGAAGGATGTGTAGACTGGATGTCCTGTTGGAAACGCATGGAAAACTGCCTGCTGACCTGACCCATGCTTGCATTTCAGTGAACAGCTGCAGCCTTATTGGCGCATTAAACACTTTCAAGTCATATTCTCCTGTATAAAGAAATATCCTGAGTAGCGTTGGCTGTAAGCAGGAGGGGAAGTGACCTCTTGGGTCAGTGTTTATTGCAATAGTTGTAAGAAACCAATGAGTGACTCCATAAGGAGGGGCATGATCCCAGGACAGTGTCTCTGGTAGGGTGAGAACTTCTCTCAAATCTCCCAGTTTGGAGAACTGGCAAGAGCAGGGCTTGAGGGATTGCTGATCCTTCTGCCATTGGTATATTCTACAATCTTACACTTCCACTTTCCTCTCTGTAAAGCAGGGAAAATAGCATCATGTTTTGCAAGACCCCAGTGTGACTTAACTAGATAGACCCTAAATTACACTGTGGGGTTCCTCAGCAGCTCAGCTGTGCATGGCTCAGAAGAGAAGGCAAGCCAGTCACTTCTCTTAGCTTGCAGTGACAGCAGTGCCAGGATGCAGATATTGCTTTGTGAATCCTTCTGGGACCTTGGCCTGCACAAACTGGTACTTGGAAATAGTCTCCAGCTTGTTCAGTCTCCACATTCACATGGCCACTTCCAGTCTCTGACCTAGAATTCTGTTGTCATTCCACACGCAATAATATCATTCACATATTAGGCCATGGGCTTTTCAAGGTCAGTGCCATCAATATGTGCAAAGCATTAGAGGACAATAACAGGTTGATAAATCACATGGCAAATTGGGAAAAGGCCCTCAAGGGTTGTAAAATGTATCAGATCCACTTATCACAACCCTTTCTGATAGTTTCTGTGAATCCCTGGTAGGAAACATCCTGCTTACAGTGCTAAGGTTGCTTCCTCATTTCAATCTCAGCCACTTCTGATACAAACCTGACATTCTCCTTTCTCTTGACAGGAACAAGTAGAGACACCCACCCTGCAGAGCTGAGCAATCTCTTTTGCTTTCAGAGCTTATGAGATATAAGCGAGGGCTCTCGGTGAAGAAATGCTGCTGAATCCCTTTGGATGGTGCCAAGATGTTTCCACTTGTTGAGGAATACATTTGGTATTGTCAGCTCGATGTGCAGCTGAAGGACAAATGACTGGACATTCAGAGACAGCAGGAGCCAATGATGCCAGGCTTTGGCAGGCTTAGCCTGTGAGGGTATAAAAGCTGAGGGTTTTCTTTTTTAGGGGTCCCTCCTTGGAGGCACATAGCTCAAATTTTGCACCATGATTAAATTATTTTAAAGATCCTGACATCTGAAAGTCTACTATGAGAAACCTGGAGCTGACCTGGTAAGGAAACCTGGTCTGACTGGGACAGGGGGTGGGAGCATGTGCAGCCATGAAGGGGCCTTAGTCCCAGTTCAGGTGGTGCAAGTGTGACTGCCAGAGTGACTCTTGGATGGTCACACAGGGGAGTTTGCTTAACACCCTCCTTGCTTTGCTCCAGGGTCAGTAGCTCAGACAGCAGCCAGAGGTGCTTTGGGAACAGTAGGGCAGGGCAATATTTATGGGACACCTGTAAAACAGTGATGTGACTGGGGTAATCTAGGATCTAGGTTCCTCTATACTAGTAAAATTAATGTTTCCAGGCACTGGTATATTGCCTACTCTGTCAAATAGAAGTGTCTCTTGCACAGTTTTGTCCTGTGCAGCAGCTCCAGGCACAGTACAGGAATTAGCACAATCAGTATGGACACAAGTGGCTGAATGCTACCTGGCCTCAGTGCCAAAAAAGTCATAGGTTCATTTAATTTAATAGTACAGATGTACCATATGGCTCCTGAGCTGTAATTTGCTGCCTCTTGGAGGAATGGAACACAGACCTCTTACCTGTCCTAAGCATCTGATTCCTGGAAGGAAGGTGGCTCACCATTGAGTTTAGCAGAGCAGGGACTGACACACCACTAAGCAGCACAGGCACATCCAGCAAACACTCCTTTCTACCCATCCTTGAGCTGAGATTCACCTCCTCTGAGAACAGCTCTGTGTCCCTGCAAAAGGGTGAAGGAGGACAGACACCTCCAGGAGATGGTTCCTCCCACCTTGGCCGATGCTAGGTGCCTAATTTGAGTTTGGCTGAAAGGAGGTGTTTTCTCACGGCTCATGGGCTGGGATATGCCAAAAGGGTGGTTTGTGTCCTCCAGCCAAAGAACAATTCTCCCCATATGATATGGACACAGCAGACAAGTGAAACATTCACTGAGGAAAAAATGGCCCAGTTATCTTCATCCTGTTAGCTCTGTTCCTGCCACACTGGGTCCAGTGTCACTTGGAGATAAAGAGCAAGTGCCTTATTATCACCACCGTGTATGCCCTTGAGGGTTTATTCTCTCACCCCCTCCTGTCTTTGTTTCTTTCCCCCTTCCCTGATTTTTTTCTGTGTTGTCTCCCTACTTCCTACCATGCAATTCCCACTTCCCATATGGGTTTCATTCCTACCCTGTCCCCATCCTGTCTGCTAAAATAATCAGCAGTGAAACCCTGAATATGGCTGTTCACATTGTTTCCATGGGACTCGGTGGCAAGTCTCCTAGTGCGATGAATGAAGGCAGGACGCACTTCTCAGAGCCATTGTTTCAAGCTGTCTGCTGTCTCAGGAAAGCACTGCCAGCTCCATTTACACTGAGTCCTTGACTACTGTGTTTTCTCCTCCATCTGCTGTGAGTAAGAGCAAGAATCATGTTCTTGCAATTTAAACAGTGGCTGCTTAGTTTGTGGAGTGGATGCTTCATCCCCATGTTTCCCATGGGCCAGAGTTGATCCATGGGGAGGATGTCAGATGAGAGCATCATGAGGTGGTCCTTTGTAAGCAGCCACAGACTATATTCACTCCCTGATGTGGTTGTTAAGAACAGGAATCTACCTCATGACTGTGGAATAGGATTGACAAACCTGAACTGAGGCTCTCTTCCCTGGAAGCCCTGATGTCATGTTCATCAGATTTTCAGTCAGCTGAAAGCACAGAAGGAGACAGCCCACATGTGTTTGGAGAGAGCTGCATAGACATCTCCTAACTCAGAATAACGATAATGAAAACATGCTGCAGAACCTTTTAGCTATGACACATGGTACCTCCAGTCTGTGATGGTCATTTGAAACATTTTAGTACGTGATCTAAAACTGCCCACAAGGAAGCAGGAATTATGGTAGATGAACCTGGAAGATATGAGTAGAATTTGCAGTTATAAAGTAGTTTCTATTCAGACATTTCAAATTATTTTAATAGCTTCCAGGCTTCCGGCATACAAAAACTGGCAGGACCTTGCCCAGTGTCTGAATAGCTGAACTGTACAGTTTACAAACATGATTCACAAAAAGAAGACTAAGTGGGATCTGAACACAAACGTAACAAAAGTGAATATGAAGTGAGAAATCTCATCTTCTGAAGAAACCAGTTTCCTGGTAATTTACTAGTTCAAGAACCAATTTTCTGGTAATCAAAAATTCAAGGCAGTCTCATCTATTTCAGTAAAAGCATCTTCCCATACCAGGAGAACAGCTTCCCATCCATGTCATGCCCAGTGTTGCAAGAAATTTCTTCTGTCTGCTACTGCTCTTCCCCTTTTGACCCAAGTGAGAGATCAATGTTCTGTGCAGTTTGTATGTGCTTAAAGTGTGTAGATAGAGGCCCTGGTATAACAGAGCCTGGAGGGTCCCAACCTCCTATCCTAAACAAGAGATTCTCTGAACACAGAGGAGGGTGACAATTTCTTGTAAAATGCCAGTGCTTTCACAGTCACACATAGTCTCCCCAAAGCTCTCCTACTTCCCCCCATGCAGAACCAGGCTGTGATGATTCCTCTGTGGGCACAATGAGAGGGTTTCACTCCTTCAGCCTGAGTAGGAGGCAGCTGTCCTATCCAAAGATCTCTGTGAGGATTTCCCAGCTTCTGTGATCACAGTGTGAAGTCCTGATGCCTGGTACTGGGTTTATTTCTGGCTTATTTATTTTTCTGGGCTGTTTCTTGCTTTATCACATATAATTCCAGGCTAAGATTGTAGGTTCCTGGGAGAAGGGGGATTCAGCAGCCAAACCCTTCCAAGCCCAATTCCTCTGAAGGAGGACATAAATTACTGTGTGACATTGCTATTCATCCCCATCCCTGGCTAGTCCCATGAGGGAAACAGCTTCAGTCTAACAGTTTAAGAGTGCCCTTTCTCTCTAAACTCTGTCACTCAAGAGGTGGAGCATTTGCCTGGGACATGCAGGTCCAGGAGAGAGAGAGCCTCCTCCAGCTGGTCACGTGGACCAAACCACTAAGGACTAGAGTGCAGGTAGCATGGACAGCAGTCCAGTGGTTAGTGCTCCTGGGTAGAAAGGGGAGTGAATGTGTTTAGACTGATAATTGAGCAGTTTGTGCTCTTTGTATGACAACCGTATATTTTACAAATACATCAGAATGCACAGTGCCCTCAGAACATCAGTGGCATGGCTATGGTATTAGCTGAGTGAGATTTCTGCAGCACATGAATCAGCCTTGAGGGCTCAAGTCCTTTCCCAGACCCAAGCCCTTTTCTAGACATAAGCCTAGGCAACTCATCACTTTGCCAAAATCAGGTTGCCTAGGGTATATAGGTCTTTAACCACTGTGCTATCCTGTGTCTTTGTGCCATTTGTTATTTCATAATCTTTCCTAGGTTGCTGACAGTTTGAAAAATCAGTTCTTTTGTTGACGCAATGTTTAATGGTAATTACAATTCTGGATTTCTTTCCCCAACAGCTGGAAAAGAAGGTACAAGCACAAAGCACATGTGTGGCATTGTGGGTGGGGAGGGAGAAATTCTTCTGCAGTATTTGTAGATTAAAAATATGACTGCCAAAAAGCAAGTTTCTAAGTGTCTGGGGTCCACATGTTGCATGAAAGCAGAGTACCATCTTATGGAAAAGGAACACTGCATGAAGAAACTCAAAATCTCCCCAGGTCACATTGTCCTTACCAGAGATGAAAGCCCATGAGCTGCAAAGTGGTACCCCCATCAGCTGCCTTTGCCACCAGGCAGTGTATTTTGCTTTGACTGCTTTGAAAGCAAACCCCTTACAGGAAACATGTGCTGGGTATACAAATGCAGTGTTTCGTTTATTTATGACACAAATGCAAAACCAAGCAGGCTTTCACAGTTCTAGGTCACAGATGTCTTTAACGAAAACCAGCTATTGGAATGTTAATAACAGTTTCTTGTATCGTAAGCAATGAGTCCACTCAGTCATGCTTTTAGGAAACTTACAGTTTCAACAGATCAACCTATTAATCACTTGGGCTCCTAATAGTTCACGTAAGGGCAGCTCTTATGAATTTGTTAGTGTGCTGTGCTGACAGTTTGCCAAGCAGGACATGCAAATGCCCCAGGTTCTGCTCCTCTGCGGTCCAAAAGTTACAGGGTCTCCTCTGGGACACTAATGAACAATCCATTTGACCCGAACTGCTTCCATTCATTCAGGCTTTAGTCACTTAGTTAATTCAGAAATGCTCCTGTAGCTACAAAATATTCATCAGTGCTAAGAAGATGACAGTTCATGACCCCACACCAGCCATTCTGGAAACTTAAGTGACAAACTGGTGTAAAATACTGTCCCTTAGTGCATTCGGGAAAAGGTGATGATTTATACTGGCCACGAGAAAAACTGTAAGGTGAAATCGTTGTTTTCTTTCCTGTAAGAGGCAGGTAGTCTGGGTAAATATTTTTAAAAAGCATTAGCTTGGAAAATTTGTGGAGTTCCTGAAGATTGAATCCTTGTGTTTTCCTGTGCAAGGTCTGCTGCCTTTGTTCTGCAGCTTCATTCCTCAGAGCCTTTATGTCAAACTGCATAAACTGATACGGGATGAAACGGACGATGACACTGGTGGGTTGGTTTTGTCCAGTTTTCAGACAGAAGCATGCACAGCACTGAACTGCACCATGTAACATCATTACTTCTATGTATTTTTAGATATTCTTTCAAGGTTAATCACTTCTGTCGCTCTTAGAAAGCCAGGAGAGATTAGCTACAGCTGGACTTTCCTCTCCTAAAGCTTCAGCTTCAGAAATAAACAAAGATTTTGTGATCAGTCCTGGTGCATGTCATGGAGTTACAGCCCAGAGAAGCTTTAGCTGTCCTCACTCTCCAGTTCCTCTGCTGCAGCCCCATGCTTAACATGGTGCCATCACTCCTCTCCAGGTCTTGAGACTGTTGGTAGGTGGGTTGAGCTATGACATGATGTTTCCCAGCGCAGGAGCAGGTACGTGTCATGGTGGGGATGGTAACTTCTGGCACAGGAGCAGGGCAAGCAGCTGGAAGTTGTAAGTCTGATTGTAAAACATTTCAGTCAGCAGTTGGTGGCTGTGCAGAATGGTGTCATTTATCCTCTCTGCTAAAGGCATGAGAAATGCCAGTAGCAATCCTTCATGGGAAAATACAAGGCAGATGAAGCTGCCCATTCTTTGTTCTTTATCTGTATCTTACCCACTGTTTACTATATTTCCCTCCATTCTCAGAACATGAGTAACTAGCTGTGTAATCAAGATGACAACCTGAAAGATATTTTCCCTTTATTCTTAGTAAAAGACACAGTCTCATTTTTTGGACCATTTCATACTTGTGTCCTCCAGCTGAAATCCAAGTCATGGCAGTGAGATGCTGCTACAGCAGCTTACCCAGTGCTGGGCAGCTGGCTCACAAGGAAGGACATGCTTTGCAATTAAAACAACACTGTCTACAAAGAGCAGTGCAGACCAATACTCCGAGTGTGCAACCCTAATCCTTTACTACACCTCATTCCAACACAAGCTCACACTTTTAATCACGGTATTCTATTATTAAATGAGAAACCTGTGGCTAATGAGCTGATTATGTGGTGTAATCTATTACAATACTGTCTAGATGTTGTACCCAGGTTTTCTCCTCATCTCTACTCATACATACAATTTACTACCCTCACCAGGTAAGCTGGTATATTTTCTTCATCAAAACCAATCATATTCCAGTTATAGAGACAACATCACAACTTACATCATAATACTGTATTGCACATTTAATACATCTGTCTTGAGATCTCTGTCCTCATGTGTCATAAGCACTTGTGCCTGCCAGTGTCACCAGGAAGGTTCTGTGCTTACCCCAAAGAAAACACAGCCCCATAATCTGCAAACGTGTGTATGCACATCTAGTAGGAAAACCATCATCTTTTTCCCAGCAATATCAATTCACAGATAGTAATGGGTTCATGGAAAAGAAAGACGACATGTAAGGAGAGAACTGCTGCAAAATGCAATGGTTTGCTACGTAACACTGATGCTTAGCCTGCCGTTGTCAAAGGTGAAAGTTTAAGAATGAAGCGTCCTTGCCTCCCCATGCTGCATGAGAAAAAACAGCGTCACAGCCCACAGAAGGCAGTTGTTTTTGTGCAGGGTTCCTGTTTGTTACTCATTTCCCCTCCTGTGTCCCAATATTCTGCCTCTTTAAAGCTCTTCCAAGATTCCTTATAGGAGAAGGTCTGCTGCCAGCTCAGAGCTTCCTGTTGTACTCTGAGAGAGCCTTATCTCTGCAATCTTCATGCAGACTGCAAGGAGATTTTGTGTTTGTGTTTTTACAGACCAGGCCATTTTTATGGACTAAGCAGTCTCTCGGTGCTGACTGTGGTGGGACACTTTGTCAGAAAAGTCATTAAGCAGATTTGTTTAGTTTGCTGGTTCCGAATAATTCTCTGCCTCTATAATTTCTGACAAATTAACACTGCCAGGTTGTCTTATTCAAAAATTCTTTTAAAATCTCTAAAAATGTCCCAGAGAGATGCCTAGGGATCTGGCAAGTGGGACTCTCTGTCTTTCTTTTGTTTGCTTTGTCTTTAAGTTTTCTAGCACAGCTCTAATCTCTGGGCCTCTACATCATACTTATGCTCAGGAAATAAGAGCTTCATTTTCTTGTAGTTCTTCTCAACAGCAAAGGCATCGCTGCGTTTCTCAGGTCCACTGAAAGTCTGTCAGCATTCAAAGTTAATGTAAAAAAAGGCTTAATTTCTGAGATCCTCCTGAATTTTAAATGTCTCCTTACCTCTGCACTTGTGCATCTCTGCATAGAAGCTGTATGAAAGTGAAGCTTTAAAAATATGATTGTATCAATACTTCTTTCTTACCAAGTTCTACTCTGGCACTGGATAAAGACAGCTGTTTATGTCTTTTTGGAGGTACAGGTATCCTTCTGTTGCAAGGCAATGGTGTTTTCCAATGGCATCCCATCAGCTGCCAGCACTGGGAGGGGATAAGAGCACTGGCTGTAGCTGCCAGAACAACTTTTATCCAGGAAGTCAACTTGAGTTTGCTCACAACAAGTCAACAACATTTAGCATCTGGGTCAAACTCCAGATGCTAAATTTATTGAGAGGTAGGTAGCATCTCTAAGGATACCTAGAATTGGGGCCCCCAGAATGTTCCACTTATTGCAATAGCTATTGAGCATTGATGTCCTGGAGCATCAGGTTTGTTAATGGCACCAGAGTGGCCAACAGCAGGGTTAGCTCTCAGGAGAGTCCCTGCCAGAGCAGAATTCAGAGCAGGGAGTCATGAATCTTGTCTCTGCCCTGTGCCCATTCCTCTGAGGCCATCAGTTATATTTCACACATTAGGAGGAGGGGTTGTACTGGTTACTTAGACACCTCTCATGCTAATGAATAGTTATAGACCTTCCCAGACACTCAGTCTATATTAGGAAAGGATTTATCTGCTTTTACTTGAAATGAGAACAGCAGGGGAAGGCCTAATATCCTGGATCAGTTCTCCATGCAAGAGAAGCCAGGCTGAGCTGTATTTGCTCTCCACATGAATCATACACTTTTTGTTGTGACTCTATCTAGGAATGATATAAGGATGCCCTGAGGTTGCTCTCTGGGGAAGAGCTACAGTGTCCCAGTGCTGCCATGAAGAAGGTGCCTTCTTATTTCTGTTCTTCTAATGAAAATGGCACAGAAAATGTTGTGGTGCACAGCCAGATGACAGTTTATCAGCTGAGATGCTGCAGTGAACAGCTTGGGCATGCTCATGGCTTTGATATCCATAGAGGCAGTGTCATCTACAGACACCAATACAGTGACTCCAGAGATGGACAGTTCAAGAGAGGTTGGAAGCAAAGAAATGGCAGTTTGCTTTGTGTTGGCATGAAAACGTGTAAATTCCAGCTTGTTCATGTATCTGGATTCAATAAAAATTTGTGTGCTTAGTGGTAGCTTTCCTTTCCTTTTGTGAGGGGAATATAGGAGTCAGAGCAGCTCCTGACACATTGCATGGATGGGAAGGTGAGCATTTTTCCCAGGACTCAGAATGGTGACAAATGCTGCACTGTGTGACAATATGGGACCAGGGAAGGCTCCATATAATGTGTAGGGCAGCAAATGCTTTGTGTGTGCAGACAATGGACAACTCTGCTAAAATCAGTGAAAGGAGAAGGAAATAATCTGCTGAAGAAAATTTGTGAGATCCTAACTGGGGGCTTGAGAAAAAAAAAAAATAATAATACGGAAGAGGTGAGAAAAGTCCTTCTGGTGCTTGAGAACAAACCAGCACAATATCATATAGTATCTCCTCAAGTGAATTCTCAAAACAAGTGAGCAATATGTAGCTGCGAAGTGTGGTCTGGCCTCCCAATTAACAAGCCAAGGGGTGATCGTCATTACCAAGAATTCATTCGTGAAGGCATGAGAGGAAAACCTTAGCTTTGAACAGACCTATCCACCTGAGAATGTTGATTATTTTGCCTCATTAAAAAAACACTTGTGGACTTAAGAGCAAACCTAAGAGCAATCCCCCCCTTACTTGTGGTCAGTAAGCACTGACCTTACAGCATGACTTCATGCACTGCAAGGATCCTGTTTCCAAATAGCCCCATGAAACTGGCAGACACAAATTTTATCTTCCATTTCTGAACAGTTTACTCTTCTAATGAGGTTGTTCCAATTGTCCTCACCAGAGACCTGTCAAGCCAAATCTGGGCAGACTGTGACTATGGCAGTGTCAGATGAAGAAGGAGCAGGTGGCCATGCCCCTAAGCTCTTTTCTTCCCCCACTGTCACCCTTGGAGAATGGTTATCAATGCAGCAGCCTTGCTTTTGGCATCAGAAGTTAATTTCCTAGCAAGTTATTGAAAATTCAAAATTATTCCCATTTCCCACACAGCAGCAAATAATAAACTATTAATATTATCCTGAGTTGAAGGCCTGTGTGGTTTGCCAAAGTGAGATAATTATTTGGCTACTTTGAGCCGACACCATCAGGTAGCCTTTTGTGACATTCATTTACTGCTGGGTCCCCAAAGCCTCATTATATGGTGCCCTGGGGAAGAAGTAGAAAACTCCTCTCTCTCCTCTGTCAGCACAACACTTTATTATGTGGTGCTGAGCCATTACATGCCCAGTTCTTCAGGGCATGAACATGGTTCACCCCTCTAGCCCCAGAGAGTTTTAGAGATGCTGGTGATCCTTGGGGTGTTACTGGCCTTGGCTGAGGAGGGGGATATCAGTTTAGCTGCTGTACCCATCTAGAGCACAGATGTCCATATTTCATGTCATTGACTAGACTTCCTTCTAAAAGATCGGGCACTTCTAACATATGGTTCATCTCAACCTAAAGCAGCGAGCTGGAACAGCTCAGATGATTTGCTCTCTCTGCACTGACTGAAAAGATACTGTCTCTTAAATTTGGGGGGGGATAGGTTTGCTCTATTTACCAAAAGCTGACTCTGACAAAGCACTCATTGGAGGATCAGAATAATTATTGCAGTGTGACTTTAATATAAAGTGTGACATTTAATATAAAGTCCTGATAAATCAGCCTGAGTTGGGCACTCTGACTCTCAGCACAAAACATGATGAGAGCAACATGCTTTGCAAGGGAGAGCTGCAGCACCACAGCCCCAGCAGAACCACTGAAGCCCTAAAGCACATCAGTTGCCACCAGCTGCCACCACCCTTATTGGCTGGGAGAAGGAAGATGTGGTGGGTGAAAGAGCAAGGTAGCCCAATAGCCGAACCACTTCAGCATACGTGGGTTTGATCCCTGTATTGGTCATTCACTTAAGGATTGGACTTGATCCTTCTGGGTCCCTTCCAGCTCAGATTCTGTAATTCTGTAACTTCTAAATGCTTTTGGAGGGCTACCAGTGTCACACTGATGGTTTTGCTTGGTCATCTGTAACCAATTCTTCTTCAATCTCCAGACATTGCTTATCTGTAACCTTTTCAGATTTCCTTCACAGTAACAACTAATCTGCTCTGGGCTAAACATGCCACCTCTTGGAGGACTGAAAACTGCCAAAGAATATACCAGAAAAGGAAGAAAGGGTGGTTCAAATATAAGGGAAGTAAAGGCATCTCCTAGATGATCACAAGAGCACTCACATCACGCTCCCAGCTCCCATTTCCCATCCGTTCATTTGGGACAATTTTCAAAGCTGCCAACTGTCCTGTGTTCTTACCTTCAAGAATCTAGGCTCCTTTCAGAAACAACAACCTGGTGACAAAAGACGGAGAGTAACAAAGTTCTCCTCTTCCACTTCTGACCAACATCAATGATTTAACAACAATCATTCACTTGATATTTTCTTTTTTCTTGTCTTTTTTTTTTTTTTTTCATTTCCAGATCAGTTCAGAGAAGGGAGAAAGAAGTGGCAGACAGTATTTTGAACCTATCAGTCATGGTCTGAGATGAAACTGAAAAGTTTCTAAGTCACTGCAAGTTCTAAGTCCCTTTGAATATTTTTTAGATCCTCAAGCCCTTAAACCCCAGAGGAGGTCAGAGGTAATGATAGTCTTAAAAGTCTAAACTACTTGATCAGGGGATAGCAGCTGATAAGTACACTCTGATACCTTGTAAAATTTTGCCTATTTATAAAAGAGCTTTTTCCCTGGCTTTCCTCAGTGCCAGTTGGGTGCAAGTGTTGGCAAGATCCGCACTAGTTTGTCTGGACTCTGAACCACTTTGCTGAATACTTAATCAAGCTGCTCGCCTCCCTTTCCCAACAGAGGCCATTTATACAGCAAGAGAATCAGCTGGTCGATGAAGCAGACAAGTGGAGCAGGGGAGAGCGAGCGAGCTCTTTGAATGGGATGAGAACAGAGCCACCGGCACCTCAAGAAAGTTTATCTGTCTCCAGTGCCAAGCATACACAGTGCTAATCTTTTGTTGCCATGAATATTCAAGCCCAGCTGCCAGCAACAGAGGGAGCAGCTGCAGTGGCAGAGCTGGCAGGTCCCCTCGTGGTGCCCTTGCTTGCCGACCCTGGCATCTGGGTCTGTCTGGGTGTGGGGAGGGGGAGATGCTGCTTGCATTGCAGACAACAGAACACGAGCCATTCAGCAGCCCAGCCCCACGCTTCCTAAGCAGCAAGAAGTCAGGAACACACTCGCCCTGGAGAGCCCAAGACTGTCCTCTCTTGCTAACATGGGTATGCCAGATGCTCCAGATGTTTGGG
Source organism: Zosterops lateralis (assembly GCF_965231275.1). Classification (NCBI taxonomy): domain Eukaryota; kingdom Metazoa; phylum Chordata; class Aves; order Passeriformes; family Zosteropidae; genus Zosterops; species Zosterops lateralis. Next base: position 38,140,174 of record NC_139761.1, read on the forward strand.
GTCATCTGAAGCCCTGGAGGGAAGAGGTGAGTCTGGGATAAAGAAGAGCAACAGCTGGGGCAATATAAGATTGAAGGATGTCTGCTGCTGCTTGGAGAAAATAGTGAGACAAAATCCTGCAGGCTCCCTGGATAGCTAGGCATACATAGCCCTAGGCAGATCAAAAGTTTCATGGCATATTTGGCAAAGGTGCCTATTTGTTATGACAGGGTGGGCTGGTGAAATGCCATTACAAGAATGTAGCGCTGGTCACAGACAAGTTGGCAGGTAAATGCTGCTGCAGTGTCATGGAAGAGTTGGATTTTTGTCACATGAGGTGGGAATCGGCAGTAGAAGGAAGACATGAACTCTGCTCAGATGACCAAGTTGTACTTCTCCACCATTTAGGGCAGCATTTCAGGGACAGGGCAATGTAAAAGCAAGTCTTTGCCTCAGCATACTCCATAAGGACAATAAATGCTCTGGTACAAGTGTCAAGAGACAACAGGTCAGAGCAGACAGCCATGCTGTCAAGGCATCACCCTGCCCAGCACCAAAGTTATCAGAGGCTGTAATGACCCTGCCTTCACATGGAAGATCACTGAGAGTCACTTTGCTTAGATTTCCCCTGTAATGCAATGAAATACACTAGGGAAAAAAATGAAATTAAACAAACAGACAAAGATGACTGGGGAAGGCAAGACCAAGCTTCAAGAAACACCTGAGGCTCAGATTACTTCCCACCAAACCCAGAGTGGTCACTGTCATAGAGCTTTCAGAGACTGGAGACTGCTGCTGAACTTTTTGCTTCTGTGTGTTGAAGAAGGTGGACCCCTTGCTATGGTCAGCTGAACTGCTGTCATTCAAAAATTTTCATTCCCATTCTTCTGAGGCTCTAATGCCCTTCAGAGCCTCAGAGCAGCAATACATTCATGTTACAATGCCACAAGCACAGCACCTAACCAGAGCAATTTCTGTAGGCAGCCCATAAGGAAAAATGAGCCATAGACCTGCCTTGGGATTTATATTCTAGAACACAACATGGACCAGGGTAAGCACTCTTAAGCAAGCAGTAATGCAGCACTGCAAAGAAAAAAAAAAGTGATTGCTTAATGATGTTGAACTTTCCATTCCTCAATGCTGTCTCTATCCTTCCAAATTAAAAAAGAAAGTCTATCCTAACTGTATCTGCAAATAGGACATCTCAGACAAAGAGGGAAAAGTAGGAATAAGGGCAGGAGAAATCACATCTATCAAAATGCTTCATGTTTTCTTTCACTTTTTTGCATCCATTTTTAAAAGATAACCTAAATTTAAAAAGCTTGTGACATATTTTACATTTAAGTAGGAGCCTTAATGATAAACACAAACATAATAGTACCTACTTGAATAATCTGGTTTTTTGCCTAAATGCAATTTCCCCAATTTTCTGGCAGAATCTTCACTGAGTAAGAGCCCAGCCAAGCCACAGTCCACCTGCCTGGCACACATCACATTCAGTATTAGAATGGACACAGTATATAGATGCTTCACATAGATTTATGGCTATCTTTGTCCCTAGATTGATATTAAATTATAAACAGTTTGTGGAAAGGAGCTTTATCCACAGCAAATCCACCTCCGCCTGCTGCTGCTTTTTCACACTAAGAGGTCAAGGGTTTAGAAACTGATTTCAGACTCCCAAGCTGTTACTGACAAAGTGCTGATATAGCAGAAGGAAGGGCCACGGTCACGAAAGGTATCTTTATTTGCAAGAATTTTAAATCCCTTTCATATTCCACTGCTACTGTATTTTCTTCCTCCAGGTTTCACCTTGGATTGAGATACATCCTTCTGGCCTTATTCTCATTAGATACATTTTTCTCCTGGCTTTTTTTCCTGGATTTGAACACAGTGGATTGCTTGAAATTCAGTAGCACCAGTCTGTGCTCTGGGAGTTTGCATAACTTTAGCCAAAATGTTACAGATGATCCCTTGTTGCTTTGAAATGCTGCTCTGCACTCTCAAACCCATCAGGTGTGCACACAGCACTGCTGCCGTGCCACACAAGCACATTATGGACCAGATGAGCATAGAACAAGGATCTCATAAAAGCAAAAGGTGGACAGAGCTGGGCTCCCCTTGCACCACAGTGCTCTGGACAGATTCAGTCTGCTCCAGACCTGGCCAGTGTCTGAGCTTGGCTCCATGGCATTTGTCATGTACAAATTCACCTGATGGAGTTGGATGTCTGATTTAAGACTGCTTTGGTACAAGAGAAGGGCCTGTCCAGGAAGATACATTTCAAAATGAGAAAGCCCCTTCAAACTCTCATCACAGACCATGAGATGGGAGAAGGGTTTTAACAGGGAGAGAGAGCAGGAGAAGCTGACAATGCTAAGAAACAATTGAATAGTCCTACATAAAAATTTAGGAAAAGATGGTCAAGGGAACATTTAAACTTTATTTTTACCTCTATACTACTAAAAACACAGCTGAAATTCCACCAGGGTATACTCAGCACCAGGTGCAAAGAGTTTTAACCCTATCTGAAGGAAGCTAAGGGACTTGGTGTAGCCACATCTAGTTTGCTGATGCCCAGCATCCAGAAAGAAGTCCAGATCCACAGGCTAGGAAAGCACTCTGAGTCTCCTCAGAAGACTGCTCCACCTTGCAGATGTAAATGAGATCCCCTAGACTGGCTAAAGGGGAAGGTCCCACAGAGGAAGGCAGCTCAGCAGAGAAGGGAGTTTGGGCTCCCAAGGGGATGCAGAGTGAGGATATCTCTTGCACTCTCCTGGCTCGATGGGTGTTGGGTTCTTTCCCATGCAGCGAAAATTCTTAGTAGGAGCCATCAAAACTATTCCCCAACATCCTGTGTTTTTTCTCAGCAAATGCACACCTGGGAATAGGTTAGGTGAGTTCTGAGGATGACAGGTACTAAAACAAATCTTTTTTGGGGGATGGTGATTTATTTTGAAGATGGGGAGAAAAAGAAAAAAAAAAAAAAAAAGGTGGATTTTAGCTAAGTGGGAGAGAAGAGTAGGAATTTCTGTGTTTACAACCTGAACTCAACTTCCTGAATTCTGAACCTGTTCAAACACCTAACTCTTTACTTAAGCCAAACAAATAATGAGTACAGTTAATCAGCTATATTTGCAATCTGGGAATAGTTTGTGCATGTGTTGTAGTGGGAGGGAGGGTGTCATGCAGAGACTTGCAGACTTACCTGTGCTTGACATGCACGTTTCCCTCCAGCTTGACATTAGTTACACAGAATAAAAGTGTCTCATTTTTTGGTGATGTGGAACTTCTCAGCTCTGCATCCCACCCTCTGCTGGGGGCCAGTTCAAGCAAAGACTCCTGGAGGGAGCATATGTGCTCAAACCTATCAGCTGCTCTTGGCATACTGGCTGATCCCAGTAAGTGGATGCAGCTGGCAGAAGCCTAGCAAAAGAGGAGGAAGAACGGATGGGAAATATGTGACACGTACCTTGGGTTACAGCCCTTGTTACAGCCCTGACTTGAGGGCAATCAGTGAGAAGGGGAGTGATTCAGAGGGCTTTCCTCTGATGTGCTCAAAAGGCAGGAACAAACCATACAAGCAACAGTCCAGTCTGTCCCCCTCCTGAAATCCAGCCCTTTAAGGGAAGCATGTGCTGCTCTCGGGAAGCCTCTTTTCCCAGGTGGGCTGGAGGCATTCCTGCAGCCCAGCATTGTCCCCAGCCCACTGGCCATTTAAGTTTGCTAAGCCTCCCCCTGCTTCTGGCATGTCTGATATCTTCCTGCGCCAGGCTAGTGTCTGGACTCTTCTCCCTGTTTAAATACAGGCAAGATGTTTTTCTGGTAGTTGTTTTGTAACAGTTTCTTAAGATATTTCCTGTTTGGTTGGGGTTTTTTAATTTTTTCCTTTTTACCACAAATCGGGTTTTAATGCCTATATATTCAAAGCAAGAACCTGCCCAACCCACAAGCCAAAGGATAAATGTCTTTTTTTTGTCAGGTGCCATAAACAGCAATTGGACTCTACCCACTGCCTGGTGAGTGGCAATGTTCTTCACAGTTTCTACAGCAATTCCAATTTCAAATTTTGTAGAATTCCCTGCAAATCTGCTGTATAACACAGATACTGCTGCAAATCACTCTGAGACTAGTTTAACATCTTTAGTGCTAGAGTGACCCAGAGAGCAGAGGGTTGTGCTGGCAAACTTAACTGAGGCTTGGCAGAGAAAACACAAAGACCTTAATTCAAGATTTTCAAATGACCTTCAGGACTTCACACAGTAAAAGGAGATGTATAGTAACATCTATAATTCTTTCTCTTGCATCTCCTCATTCAGAGTCCTCCAGAAAATCTGTGCCCAGAACAACAAATATGGCCAAATCCATACTATAGTTGAACCTGTAACAAACCAAAAGCAGCAGCATAAATTTCTAACCAAGACTCATACAAAAAATCCAGTTCTACCCCCAAAAAAATGGACAGACAAAATTCCTTGAGCCTTTCTACTGTCACAGGAACAGGCTGGTGCTTTTGTACTCAGTGGAACATGGGGCCAATGCCTTCTCAGATGCTGGGGAGTACAGGCTTTACAATGTGCATAAATTAGAGGAGAAGCTGGAGGATGCACTTTCTGCACTCCATGTGTCAGGCAGTACTGAATCCTACATTCATGAGGAGACAGCTCTTTCACAATCATCCATCAGCTGTTGGGCCATGGAATATCACAACCAGCAACCACCCAACACATGTGTTAAGGCAGCTCAGGGCTGCTCGTGTCTTCTGCACCCCTTCAGACCCAGGAAGCTGCTGCTGCTGCTGCTGCCTTTTCTACATGGACAAGCAAGCAGGGTTTGCAGTTTACAGCCTTTCTGCAATCCTGAAAGCAGCTTGAAATTCTGGTGGTAGTGGTTCAATGTAACTGTCTGCAGCACACAAGAATGCTTTGGATTCTTGACAAGTGACAAAGCTTCCGTTTAGGCATGAGAAAAAGATGAGAGTGCATCGCAGGGCTGCAAAGGGATATTTCAGATACTCTTAGGCCTATTTTTATCTGCCTTACAGGTGCTTAACTGCTGATGTAGTTCTTTTAAGCTCTGTGTTGCTCAGGTCTGTGTTTTTTAACTTGTGCTATTTGTTTGGCTCTAAGGTGTCCCCTTTCTCATGGCAAATCCATCAATAAGTTTGGCGACATCTGTAGGATGAGGGCTTGAAACTGAACTCAGCCCCAGTTCATCAAAGTACTTAAAGTGCTAGCATTGAAGTGGGGCCATAAATCATGGTATAGTAAACTGCTTCTAGACTGATCCCTGTCCAGTGTAACACTGCAATGCCATTTTGGTATGCACGCTGATACGTGGCATTAAGAGCTTCAAAGATTAAAAAGGAAAAAAAAAAATGAGGCACCTAAACTACTGATCATTTCTGAGCCTAAACAACTAAAACAAAAAATCCAAATCGCTGTTGCTCTCTTAATAGTATAATTGTGGCCAGATGTATGATGCTTATTTTTTCAAAGTAAACTGAATTTTAGAGGAAAAAAAACTCATTTCGCAATTTGCTGATGCAGTACCTCAAGCTGATGCCAGGCCAGATTTGGCTGACATGCAAATTTTCCAGTTCATGCATCTTATGGGTAAATGATCATATTTATGCTTCTATGCTTAGTTCAATACTAGAAACTTTTCTACTGGGTGACTAGAAAACTTTATAGAGTGTCTGGGCCGTGATGATCTGAGGCACAGTGTGCTTCCTGCCATTGGAGTACTGCACTGCACATGTGTGTAGATACAGCTTGGTACCATGGCATTGGACACAAAGCTGTGTCCCACCCAAGCCCTCCACCTGAGAACCTCAAAGGTTCCAGGAGTGGCAGATAATAGGAACTTGGCTCTGGAGGGGTGGATGAACTACAAAAGGGGTAAAAGCATTCCCTGACATTACACAGCTGCAAAAACATGCACCTGAGCAGGCCAAACCAGGGAGGGGATGGAAGCCAAACTAGCCTTGAGCTGCAGTGGAGCTCTAATCCCAGCTGTCCCTGTGGCAGGTGACAACTGAGGCAGAGACGGGGGTATTTTGTGTTCCTGTCAGTCATGTGCCATCGCCACAAGAGCAGATGGGGCAGGCACGGCACGCAGGGACCTGCCTGTGCGACGAGTAAATACACAGAGCTCATTCAAGGCTCTTTCCTTGAATACGCTCACTGCTTCACCCTCAACCCAGTCCCGCGTGTGGACAGTCGGCAAATTTGGCCTCAGGCCCAGCCTTGAGGCTGCTCTTAAAATTCAGCGTGGATGCAGCGACGGTGTCAGCTCTGGCATTGCATGGCCCAGGAACCCGGCTCCTGTGCTGAACAGCACCGTGGGCCCCACTCGGCTTCCACCACACCAGGCATCTTCCCCAGGTAACCGCTGCTCATTCCTCCCAGGGTTGCTATTGCAGGGCAGAAGGAGCTAGACTCTTCCCGACAAAGCAAGCTGCATGGAAGCAATGTGTTAGCTTACCCCAAACTGTGAATCACTTCTGAAAAGGCAGACCTCTTCCTGGTGTGTTTATACATACAGGGAATCTGCATAAACATGCCACATGTCTAAGCACATGGACTCAGCCATATGCACCCGTGAATACACACATGCTTCCTTCCGTGTGTGTGCATGTGCGTATGTATCCCTCTGCCAGCACCAGATTTCTGGCAAGAGCTCCTTCTGCCCTTGCCCCACAAACAGCAGGCACTAATTCTCCCATCTGCAGGCTTCACCCTTTTCCTTGCCTTGCTTTCTTGCCTGCCAGCAGACATGCCCTCTACCTAGTCAGTCTTGCAGTCTCCCCGCCACTTCCTAAACTGGTAATTTAGCAAATTCTCTGTTGAAGCATGGTGTCATCAGAGGAAGAGCTGCAGGGGCCAAATGCTACAGGGATTAAGACAGCATAATATGCTGAAGCCTGCCCATACCCCACCTCTGACTGGCACTCCAGAGGCACAGCTGGGCACACCTGAAAACCTCAGAACCAGAGCAATGACATACTACTTGTCTCTGCCTTGGCTTATGGTGAATGGTATTGCATATTGAGGATAAAAACACAATAGCAAGAGATCACAATCAGTTTCAAATATGCTGATTTCTATTTTTCTTTTGTTTTCTAAATTTGTCTATAGGTTACTGTAATACTGTGTAGCACAGTGATGCTTTGGCTCAAAGCCAAAGGCAGTAGAATTTTGAGGCAGCTGACTGCAAGGTTAGAAATTGGGTTAATACATTTTTAAAAACAGCTTTAATATTAGGTTGTCATCTGCTTTTCCTATTAGATCAGTCTTTTTAATCTTTAGCTATGCTATTTAGCTGCATACTATTCATGAGATTTCAGTTATTTGAAAACCAGACTTTGTCCCGGCATTTCTATCTTATGTGTTTCAAGAGACAGCTTCAAATCTAGCCTCATCCACTGAAAAGACTGAACCTTCATAGAGAACTGTCTTAGGTTTGATTAAAGTAGAAATGCAATTATACTTTCTTTTCCTGACTCTTTACAGAAGTTTTTTAAACCCATACAAGTGTTAAATTCAGTTTGAGGTGAAGCTGGTGAGGATGTTTGTTCTGCATGATTGTTCACTTTTTACCACTTTCAAATAAGAATGACAAATTTGAGAAAAAGTCCTGTAAGGTTTGTTTTGACAGCACTGCTGAACTAAAAAAGCTTTAAGGACCAACCTGATATCTCTTCAAACCATCTTTGCATAATTTTATCAGACATGATTACCATGTCTCTTCCTAGCACCACCTCCTTAAGATAAACAGTCAGAGGCAAAGGAGGGTAGAAAGAAAACAGAGTGTGTAGATGAGTAAAACTTTTTTTTTTTTTTTCTCCTTAAAACAACAACAACTCCAAAGCTGGCCATGTTTTATCCTCTCCCCAAATCCTTCCTAGGTTGTGTCATTTTAAAAACCTGCAAGCTGGGACATCAAAGAGAGTCCAGGCATAAGAGGAAAGCAAGCATGGAGGCACTGTAAAGAATTAATACACAAAGACCTGTGGGATTAGTGCCTGGAGATTTAGGTCTGTTCACAGCCACAGTGGAGACTGCAGGCAGGGCATGAGAAAAGATTTGCCTTGAATATCAGAGTTTCCTGGTCAAGGGTTTTTTCTGCTCTGCCTTGCAGGATGGGAAGGCAAAGTCAGCACAAGCAGATCTACACTGAAACAACAACTGAGTTACTGCCTCAACTCAAGATCCCTTCCTCTCAGTCAAGGCAGTCACAAAGGCTGGTTTGGTTTTGTTGGGGCAGTTTGTTTTGGTTTTGGAAGGATATGCTTTGTCCTTGAGATTTTTCCTTGTTGGACAACCAACATTTGGGGCGATGCCATAGATTCCATCAATGCGGGAGCCTGCTGCGCCTTTTCTTTCTAGACTGAGCCCCCAGCCTGCGAGACCAGCATGGTGTCTCTTGATCCTTCCAAATGAAATTAGGAAAATGGGCTGGCTGACTTGCATCTGCCCTACACTGCACAAAACGGCATTGCAGAGAGGGCGCATTTGCTAGGAGAAGTAATAAATGTAATTTCCTCCACGAATTAGCTGTGCCACACTGGCTCCAAAGGGGTCGAAGGGAAAACAAGAGAAGAGCCACTGTCTGTTAAAATACCAGCCCCTGACTTATCAACGGAAGTGGGATATCAGGTCATACTTCAAAACCTAATGACAGCAGTTCAGGGGATTTGATCAGACTCATTTCCTTCACTCAATTTTTACGGGGCACTGGGTACCTTAGAGTGAGCACAGAGTCATCTGTGCCTTCAAGAAGAAGGTGACTGAAGGATAGACCAAAGGGATGGAGGGGAGGGCAAAGCAGGGCAGTGGGTTGTAACCAACTGGCTCTGTTGGTGCCTAAAGTGACCTTGTGTAGAAGCAGGAAGAATTTCAGGTCGGCAGAATGTAATTATTCTGGTTGGAAAGTTGCCAAGAATCTGGCATTAACATCCCCATGCCTCTAAAAAAATGCCACAGGGCCAGAACTATAGATTTCTCCATGGCTAAAAAAAAACAGCATTGGAGAGGTAGAGGAGCCTGTAAGCTTTGTGAGCAGCTTGAATTATTGTATAGTGGGGGTTGCAAGAGCAGTTAGGTTTTCCAAATCTCTCTTTTAGCTTAAAAAAACATGGCTAAACTAAAGTAAAATGGTGGGTATTCCCTTCCACACACACAACCCTTCTGCCCTCAAGCCCCTCATTCCCCACCCTTTCCTCTCTCAAAGAAAAGCAAGAAGAAATTCCCATAGAACTGTAGCAAATACAACCTGGTAAAATAGCACACACAGATATTTATCTTCCCCTCTTCCCCCACTGTCACTGCTTTTTGCAAATCAATCTCATTCAGGACAAAGTCTATAGCAAACAGAATAACACTCAATTCTAGCATTATCCCAACACCAACAAAGACTGAGGAGCTACAGTGCCCCCAACAAGACGAAGGTGAGGGTTTTTTTACTAAGCACCTCCTTCCACTTTGTGACATTCCAGAGGAAGCCAAACTGAGTGCCCTACACTTGGCCAAAGGTTAACAGGACTTTGTGTAGCACAAAAGGCAATAACACTATTACAGGGTGTTGAGTCCCGCTGAGTTTCATTGCCAGCAGAAACACTTTGTACAACCAGGTGTGGAGGTTTCCTATACAGGTCTTCAAAATCCAGGGGCCCACATCTGGTGCCAGAGGAGAGGAAGGGACATGCTAGCACAACAGCTGTATTGGATTATATTCATAATTCTCAGAAATGTACAGAAACACTTTCCAGCATGCGAACACTTGCGTTTCAGGATTAGTCTTGAAAAGGCAGAATCGAATTCTTCCCTTTTCTGGCACTCTCCCCGTGACCCACAGGGGATCAATCAGCTTGAAAGCTACAGATGAATATTTGCACACAATAAAGATTCTTTTCAGATACAGCATTTGGCAGGGGCTCATTAGAGGAAAAAATGGCACTGCTTTAGACAAGGAGTGGCATTAACTTTTCTCCTTGCAAAAGGCAAAGGATATCAGTTACACAGAAAACAGACATGAAGTTCTGAGCATGGGGGCCCAATAGACAAGCCTGAGTGACTTTGAGAGCCCTATGGCATCATGGCACTCTGTGTGTGCCATGCTGCATGACAAAGCTGTGGCTATGCAGTATGACTTCACTTTCAGGTCAGAGCTGTGTCTCTTTATGTGACAGTTGTAAAGAAGAGCTTGAAAAAGCAAGATGGAATAGTCACTGTCACAACTCTCACATCTTTCTTTTCAAATGTTGTTTTAAAGCCCAGACTCTGAAAGAAAACAATGACAAAATACTTGTATTTTCAAAGTTAGCTTCTGTCCTTATATGCTATAGAAGAAAGTCTAAAAAATGCTGGAGGCCCAAAACAGCAGCAGCAGAACTTCATTTTGTTAGTGTCAACATTTCTTGGTCTCATGCTCTCCAGCTGGCAAGATTTGAAAGCCCTGGGGGCTTCTTCCTCAGGAGCTTGCCTGACCTGCAACACCTAAACAAACATGCAGGAACGCATTCCTTCATTGCTTTCTTACAATTTTTGCTTCTATAATTATTCATATTTTATGAAAGCTAACAAGAGAGATGAATAGTCTAACTCTCCATGAAGGCTGTCTTTTTCCCAGGGGAAAAGTCTGTAAGTTTCCACAGTGTTGTTGCTCTTGTTTGTACCTAAGAGTCTAATAAAAGTTAACCACTCCTGCACAGATTTTTGGTGGAAGTGCATTTGCTACTTTTTATAACAAGGAAAACCAGAAGCAGACTGCCAAAGAAACTCACATGACTGACTGGAAGTGAATCACTCAGTGCTATTTCTTGTATATGCATAAAATTTTTCAGTCCCAGCATGCCCAGTCGTCAGAGAAGGATCTCCCTCTTACTCTATTTTGACTCACTACAATTGAATTTCTTCTGTAGCATCAGCCCAAACTGAAGCCCAAACTGTTCTGCATGCCAGAGAGAATAGTTCTCCTGGACAGATTAAAAAAGGCAGTCATGAGATATCTCAGATTATGCAAGGTATGCCCTGATGTATATACAGAAAACACTCCAAGAAGAGGGTAAGTGGAAAACAAAAACAAAAACAAAAACAAAAACAAAAACAAAAACAAAAACAAAAAAACCCACCAAACCAAACCAAACAAACAAACAAACAAACAAAAAAAACAAACAGAACACCAACCAAACAAAAAAAACCCCACATACAGCACTGGAAAAACTGACCACAAGCTTGTATTTTAGGCAGGGAAAGGAAGCTCAGCTGGTGCCATTCCAGTACAGACCAACTTTTTTTTCACAGTTTAAAATGTGCTGTGATTGAAATAAAGCTGTCCATACATGCATTGCCTGCCTCAGAGATGCTCTGTAAGTCCAGGCCCTGCTGAGATTTTGTGCTGGCAATTGTTTGTTAATGCTCAAGCAATGTATCTGCACCCTGAAGCACTGCAGATCCTGCTTTTATAAATAACAACTTTCAAAACTTAAGTACGTATTAACCAAGGTGCAATACTGAATAGGTATGTTGCCCCAGATGGCAGCCTTCAAAGTATTCCTCGGTTCCTGAGGAATAAAGACATGAAGCAAGAGCAGCAAGAAATCACCAAGGACTTCCTAGGTGCTCACTGTAAGGTCACTGGATTGGATTGCGATATGATAGCCCCAGTGGAACATTAGGAAAGAGTATTTTCTTTTTTAGAATGACAACACTGTAATCTTCTGGCCTCACCATGCATGATTGGAGGTCTCACATTTCTGGATGATCTGGATTAGTGTAACTTTAATCTGTTGCAGCATTCATTCCATCACCAGCTCTGGCAGCAATCCAGGCAGAGGACAGAAAACCTCCAACAGACTTTCTTTGGGAGCCTTCTTTTCCATATCCACTTCAAGGACATGGCGACAGAGCTTTTTCTGACTCAGAAATAAGCCCGTCTTTTATTCCTGTTGGCTTTGAGAGCCTGAGACAGCCACACAGCCATCTGCCAAAGGTACCATTCCTCTCATTTTATCATACCATTATGTGACTCAAAAAACCACAGAGTAGGCAAGCACCAGAACCAGGAAGATGTCCTAAGTTTTTTATGCCTTCAAAAAACAATGGCATTAAGCAGATGGTAACTTACCATGAACTAATTTATTTGCTTCTGGTTTGCATCAGTTTTAAGAAAAAGGTGTTGACTGCATGAAGAGTCCTTCGTGATATACTATAAAACGAGGAGAAGTGAAAAAAAAAATCAATACTCAGATAAAAATAGACTCCCCCCAAAAAATAGACTTTCTTTTGGTCAATCCAGTAAGTGAGAACAGAAAATGGAGCCCTGCTGAACAAAACCTAGAACTGTGGCACTTGTCATGTGTGGTGGCAGATTAAACTATGATAGTTATGAAACAATCCCCCCATCTCTTCCTACCACCATCTACCATGTCTCCCTCAAGTGGGAAGCAGCACCCTCATTGCAGGATCAGCTGCCATCAGGTAAAGTGGCATAGCAGCTCCTGTGCCACCCTCATGTATCAAAGTCAAGTCCACAATGTGTTTTTTTTGCTATCTCCTGCTAATTATAAAGAGGTAAGACACTCCTCACCACCAGATCCTCTTTCCTACTTAACAAAGATGGTCAGGCTGGCTCAAGAAGAGAAGTTGTTCTCTAAGAATGTGAACACTGATTTTTCTCTTCTACTCAGACGTTCCCCAATTAACACCACTGCAAAGCAACCATTTGGGGAAGGGACAGAACAGCTGAGGATCCTAATCAGTTCAGACATCTCAGCTTAATCTGTTCCTTATACTCTACCTGCATTATCCCTACCCTGCAGCTCTTAGTGCTTCTCTAGAGCTTTGGAGCACTGACAGACTTACAAAGTGTCCTGTCTTATGATGGCCTGACCAAGACTCAGGATATATAGCAGAGCAGAATTCTTTGTGGAGGACCCAAAAACTTACACCACTCTGTGGTTGCAAATCTTCCTTTAAGCTCCTATCAAAGTTTAGCTCTACAAGTATCCAGTCCTCTCTCAGAATCACCCACCACACGACACACAAAACACAATCAGTTTCACTCCAGAGTTGGGGCTGCTATGAACGAGCCCCTTTAAAAATGAATTAAAAGAGTGCCATCTGTAAATAAAGCAACCTGCACTTGTGAAGCCAGACATCTTCACTGGAAGAAAGGCTCTCAAGTAAAAGGCAATAAAATATCTCAGTAGGACTGTTGCAGAGCTTAAATTCCCTCTTTGAAGTAGCACACAGTACTGTTATGTGTGCTAATGAATAGCTCAGCATTCTCAGACTAGTTAGTTAAGCACTACAAGGAATTAGAAATGTCTTGTGCCAACCACTCTTCTATGAAGCCACTGGCAGTATCTTTGTAGTAGTTTGTCTCTGAAGCCTTAAAAGTGGCATTGATGAGGCTTCCCATAGAAGGAGGGAAGGAAGAAAGTGAAAGCAGGTGTGAATAAATAATAAAAATCCTGCAATTTATTTCCAAAAAGCCCCAAGACATAATTTCAGCAGCAGCAAACACAGGTGTTCAGAAGCACTCTGGACAAGCACATGCAAAGAAGGATGAGACATGGACATGTAGAAATGTGACTTCATATTCCCCAATCCCTCTTACTCCTTTGGTTATGTCCCTTTGAAAAAAGACTAAGGCCACAGAAAGCAGTTAGGTATCTGTAATCAATAACAAATCAACTGCTATTGAACAGGAAACTGCACCTCTGATGTCTGAAAAAATAGTGCATGGGGCATCTTTCACAGGAGATGCACATTATTATTACGTGGACCAATGCCAGGAGTCAAAGCCAGGATAACAGCAGAGAGAAAATAACTGTGATAAGTTATTAACAGCAGTTCAGTGGCTTCTAAGCTTAGCCTCACTTTTGCCAGCAGGAAAGGTCCTGGATACGACTTCATTGAATACAACTGCTTTAAGCAATATAGCTTCATTTATTTGAGCATCTGTTTCACCTGCTAAAGAGAAGTGGTTTTGGTCTTGTATAGGCTTGAAGTGACAGCAGCCTTGAGAATACTTTCAAGGAAACTTATGGAGAGGGATGCTCTTAAAAACATTAAAGCCTTTCTGCTCTTTTTTTCTGTATTCCAGATGCACTTCTATTTGTCTCCTAAATAAATCTTCACTCTCTCCATTCCTTGATTTAAAAAGTTGGTATCAAAGTTCCAATACCTCTGTGAATAATTGTAATGAGTGTGACAGCCTCAATCTACACATGGCCCCTGGGAATTCTGTGGCAGAATCAGTCCTGCTAAATCTCCCTCAGAAGAAAACAAGCTCAGCAGCATTACCCTCTGCCAGCAGTCAAGTAACTCTGCTCTACCAGCTACAAATGCAGCTGTCTTTTGCAAAGATTAATGGGATGAAGGGAGATGGCCACAGTCCAGACCCCATCTCTTCTGCTGGAAACCCCCCTTCCCCACATGCAGATACCCACAACCCAGCTAAAGAAGACCCCTTTTAGAACAAAGGACACCTCCCCAGTCTCTGCTGCCTGACAGAGCTCTGCCCATTACCAGCAGCCTGTGCTGTCACTGTCTCCCAGGTGGCCTGTGCAGACCCAAGTCCTGTCACAGTGTGTCTCTGTTTCCCATGGCAGAGAATACCTAACGCTGCAACAGTACTGCACCTTAAAGCCTACCCACTACCCTGCAACCAGTTAACACCAGGCAGGCCCCTGGGTAAAGAAAGAAGTAAAGAAAGAGGCATTAACACATAGTGCTCTTTGGGAGAAACATAAAACCCAAAACCAACTCCCCTCCACCCCACACACACTTGTTTTTACTTACACTTTGATCAGTTCCAAGAAGTCTGTTTTTCACCCAGCATGCTGCTGTCAGGATCCACACAGTCTCACAGTTGACTCCCATTTGTCATGATTATTGTTTCCACCAAGAGAGATCCTGCCTTAGGAATACACATTATCTCTACATATCCAAACTCTCGGCAGCCTGAGACAGTGAATTAAATAACTCACTATTACCAAGAGGTGAAAGTCCTTTCCCCCTTTCTCAACTCTTCCCTCCCTATACATACCTTGTCAGATCTTGTTGCCCACTGGTGTCGTCAACAAGCCAGAAGAATCAAATGCCAGCTCAGATGCACGTGAAATCTCTGCCTCAGGCTTTTCTCTGTCCCTGCAGGGCTTCTGGGCAAGACCCAATTTAATCAGGGGTCACCTGTTCAACAGAATGGCTAAAAGCTCCATCTTTCTTCACAAACTCACTCTCTCTCTAACACAGGACATGGTTCAGCCATTCTCTTTCCAGAATATTAATCTGAAAACATGTTAATACATGTCCTGCAGGCATCTACAAAGATAGCTTGTAGTGTTGCAGTGGTGCTAAATTAGGACAGTCATAGATAGTCTCTGAAAAATACAAGGAACTTGGGTGTTTTTCCCTCACAGTGACTACTGTGACTAGCTTTCACTAACAATTGCGGAAGTCAAATTAAAGAAGAATTAGCTATATGTTATATGAATTAGAATTTGAACTCTCATGTGTCTAATAAATTCCAGCATCAGAAGAAGTTTTTCCTCTGGCCACAGTTTCCCCTATTTTTCTTTCATACAGATTCTCTAGTATCTCAAATTTTGAGCATACACCGTGGTTGTTGTCTTTCGAGTCACTCCCCATCATCTATTTTCAGGAAGCTTACGGTAACTTTAAATGTATGTGTCAAATAAAATTGCCCTTGCCAAATAAATTCAGAAATCATAGAGGAAAAAACACAGACACAAAAAAAAAAAAAGGATATCATAAATGTGCACAAGCTCAAATGCCCAGGCATTGTTTCTTTAGAAATCAGGCTAAGGACAGCAAAATCCTGTAACCAACAACAATGTCTGTGGCAGGGCAAGACTTAATAATAAAGCCTTGTCTTTTGGAGTATGAACTCAAAACCAAAAATCCTCCCTCTCTTCTTCTTCTCTCCTGAAAGAGAGGGAGGATACACCTGCAACACATGGACAGGAATAGATAGTGATTGCCTTGTAAGGTTCAGATGCTAAAATTATTAGTGATAAGTGATACAGCTGAGAACGTGATAAATGCCATCCTTGCAGAGAAAGCTTTATCAGGGAAAACATCTGCATTTACTGTTCTATGGAATCAAGTCCAAATTTCAAAAATCTCCATCTAGATCTTAAATTAAGGAAGGGATTTTACAAAGTAAAGGGGTTTGATGGAAACCTGTCTGCTGTATCTTCCAGTCCACCTGTGGAATAAGAACAGCCCAGCATTAGCATCCACATGTATAAGGCTATTTTGTGAGAAAAGTTCTTCAATCCAAATCCTTTGCCAAAAGTCACAGTAAATGGCACCAAAATTATTTTTGAGTTTCATGGCTCGTTTCAGATAGGGACAGTTAGTAATAGAGTCTAAGTACCCTACAGATTTCAAGCAGTGAAAATCTGTACTACAGGTCTTGTGCAGCACAGGAAACTGGTGTTGTAAGATATGTAACTCCAGTAACACTGCTCTAGAGTATTCCAAAGAAGACTTCTTCCTGCAAGGACTCTGGAACAGCTTAGATGTAGACTTGTATGTGGCTCTGTCAATGTGCAAAGCAACAGAATTTGGTTGAAGAACTCCAAAACACATGGAAGCAGGACGTAATTTTTTTCAGACTAGGTATTAGACAGTGCAAAGGTGATGCTGGTCCAAGGGAGATGAGGATCTTCCTGCCTTGTGGTAGAAGTGGGGGAAATTGTCTCAGAAAACAGAAAAAGGAAAGTATTTCTGACCACACTGGTCAGTTAAAGGTCCTGATCACAAGAGGACTGAATGTTCATTCCTAGCACTCCGGGTGCAGTCTCTGACTCTGGCTAAAATCTTAATCTGTGTGGTGGAGAGTGTGTTTATCTCCAGAAATCTTAACAGTAGCTGGAAGAAATTGGTTCCTCCCTTACTATTTCTTTAACTCAAGAAAAGATGCCTGGTTGTCCGACAGTGCAATCTTTGAGCCAGTGGAAACAGAAAAAAACCCATGAAACCTGTTCACAAGCTGATTATTATGCAGATCAGCAATCGTTATCCTTTCTCTCATTACCTCAAATGCTTTCTGCCATCTGTTGGTAACAAACCTGCATCTGGCAGATTACCAGAGGAGCCCTAATCAATGGGTAATTGGGGTAGAGGATTGTGTGGACAATCCTGGCAATGAGAGCACAGAAAAACTTAGAGTAGGAGAAGAAAGTTTGCCCAACACAAGGGTGAGATCCTACACCCAGCATTTCCCTACCATTCTGACGTAATTCCTTCTAGGAGGGAAGTGTGTGGAGGGGTTAGACAGAGATTTGTCACAGGCAATGGGATGAATTACACCCGCCTCTGTAACAATACCTCATGCAAAAGGTTAATTTCTGACAGATTATGCCAGCAAGTGCTGCCAGGAGAGGCACAAGCAGAGCAAGCACAAACATGCATGAGTTTGCATTTCCACAGTTGCCTTTTAGAACCATCTGTTAATGAGACACAGAGCATGCTATGGACTCATTCAAGTAATGGCTCCTAATCTCTTAGTGCCTTCTGATAAGAAATGCTCAAAATATGTCCACTGCAGGTTTTCCTTCTCCAAACATGCAGTCAGGGTTCTGCTCCATTCCCCATAGTCCCAAGTCTTGATAACAGCATCTCAGATCTAATGTTCACATTATTCCTCTGGCTTCCAAAAAAAACAAAGTTTCTGAAATCATATTTCTAGTGCTGAACTCCCAATAGAAACATACTGACAGATTTCAACTGAAATTTCAGAATGAGGCAGAGTTACCAGATTCCTACAATTTTTTTGAGGAAAATGGCATCTGAGTGGAACAGAGAAACCCAGCCAGAATCACCAGCAAGGGAAACAAAAAGGGAATTTGCTGCTCTGCATTCCCATTGTCAGCTGGCTGGTCTGCTAGCAAATGCTTTGAGCTACTCTACACATGTGGACCTGTCAAGCAACTACCTCTGCTGATGTCCTCCTCTACCATGAGCACCTAGGAAGTAAATGAAACTTCAAGTGGCAATTGTAAAGATTTCTGTAAGAATCAGATTTTATTGATCCACCTTTCAAAGAATGGATCAAAACAAAATCAGTACTGTACTGTTTGGAAGTTTCACCCTTCTGCCACTCTATAGATCTGAGGAAATTATCAGCCAAGAAAGCATTCAGGGCATTTGACTCTCTCTCCCTCTCTAACCACATTGTACTGGCGCTTGAGATGTCAAAATATCTGAGCTTAATAATGACACAATAAATCAACAAGGCTAAGTAATCTCCCAAAACTAGACCTAAGGGTGTGAAAAAGGTAGTACTTTTTTTTTTTCCTCTTAGTGCCTTGTAGGCCAGTGCTGTGCTGTGCCTGTTTGCACTGGCCCTGGCAGCTGGGAGGGTACATACATAACATCCCCTGCCCAGACACCACCCTAGAAGGGTTGTATTCATTGATGCATGGAAGAAATCAGGAATTCTTGTAGTAAGAAAGTGGCCCAAAGAAAAGAAGGAAGTAGAATTTCCTATAAATATCCAAGTGCTGCCAGTGCCCACGCATGCTGGGCTGAGATCCAAAGTAACTGTTTTGGGGTGATAAGAATCCATATTAGGCACCTGAACATGGGAGAGGAACACCAACACTCAAACTAAGATGTTAGTAAGACTGTGACCAAAAACCAACACTCTGGAGTGATCTAATATCCAGGCTGGGGTGACTAAAATGTGAGAATGTGAATTTTTACTATTCAGAGGGACTAAAAAGAGACACAGGAATGGAAGTGAAAGTCAGTTTTAGAAGCATGTTCCCAAGAGATACAGATCTTATTTCCTTCCTGCTATTAAAGGAAGGGGGACTTTGATATGTACTGGACTACATAAGGGCAGAGAGCAACGCCCCCATTTATTCAAATCCAACAACTTTGCTTTTTTTTTTTTAATTCAGTGTTTCAGGGACATTACTGCAATCTCCATCTAACAGCTGCAGCCTGTGACATATTGCATTTACGTCCCCACTCAGAAGGCAACTGAACACAATAACTTCTCATAGGCTACCAACTTGGATTGCTACCAAAACCCAAGGGTTTTGTATAGCTTGTAACCCAAATTAGCTAACTCAAAACTTTCAGAAAGGGGACAGAAGTAATGCTCCTGAATCCAAAGTATGCTCTGTGCTGCTCTCTAACTCTTCATTTCACTAATACAGGAGGCTTGTAGATCATCTTCTGTGTCTGCTGCAAATTTTAAAATCTGAAACACCTTTTCTTCCACCAACTTGTGATGCTCCTGTCTGTGACTCAGAGAAAAGTAGTACACTCTTCAGGAAAGACAGACTTGCCAGAAGCAAGAATTTTTACAGTCTGTACTAATTTTGTACAATTTTTCACAGCCTGTATTGAAATAAAGATTGCAATACATTCACCACACTACCCTGGGACAGCTTTGGTCAGTATCCCATGTTTCATCCTGCTGAAATCTGAAACCCACTGTTTACCTTCTTCATCTTGTTACCTTCTTCATCTAATTCTCATCCTTTCTTCCTTAGTTTTCAAGCTTAGTGGCAGGGACCTTCACCACTCCCCACGTATTAACCCTTCCTCTATTTATGTCAGAATCAAACAGTTCTTTGCTAAATCAGTAAGCAAAGGAGGTGAAAGAATTAAGAGAGAGACAAGGGTGGCTGCTAAGATGGTGTCTGTCCCAGTGACAGAAGAACCAATAAAAAATATTTTTTAGGCATCACTCTTGACTCAGGGTCTCAAATGAAGGTAGTCAGCTCCATAAGTGTTCTAATTTCTGAAGAAGAGGATAAGAAAAAAACACTTTGAACTTCTGCCCAAGGCCCTACCTACAGATTTTTGTTGACCTACACAGAGCATTTAGCCTTGCTGTGACCTAAACAATGCAGATGTGCTGAAGGACTCACAGCAATAGCTATGTTGTGTACAGAAATTCTTCCTCTTTCCTCACTTTAATATGAACCTCTCAAATCCTTGATTTCATTCAGAGCATAACCCAGGGCAGGACAAGATGCCTGGCAGGCAAATAATCCACACCTTTACCTTTTGTTCAGCTGCCACAGCATCAAGCAAGCAACTCACTGCAACTCAAAGCTACTAAAACACCATACTGAACCACTCAGTTCCATGGAGTTACCACTTTCCAAGTAACCTCTCCGTAAGGGCACAAGGGCTGCTCAAGATTCTTCCGAAAACTCCCTTCTGTTTCTGTAACCATGCTGCAGAGAAAAACAGCTTTCAGGGAGAAAACTTTGATCCTACACCAGCAAAGAAACTACTGCCAGAGTCTAGTCTTGCTGCAAGAACACTGCAACACATTGTTCCACTTCACCATCTCCTAGGACTGGCTGTAAGTACCAACACTAGGTGCATCCAGGATCACAAGACATTTCTCAATCAACAACCAACAACAAATTTAAGAAGATGCTACTTATAAATACAAAAGTCCACATTAATTGATTTGCACCCACTCAAGTTTACAGAAGATGACACTTCTGTTCACCCTCCATTAGATGCTTCCTGTACTAAAATATTTTTTGCTTTAGAAATCCTACCACTGCAAGTCTTTGAAGTATATATTGAGGATCACAAGCAACTTATCAGAAGAACATAGAAAGATGACACGGTCCTAGTTGTAGCAATCTTATTAACCAGGCAAGCAGGCAAGTGTTTGAAATAGGCTGGAGAACATAACGAAATGTTTTCCTCCCAAAAAGGCTGCTCAGCAGAATGTACCACTGTAACACAAATGCAGGTATCACCTCTGAGATGGTCATGCTGTGACAAACAGGCAAGTATTCAACAAAGAATTGGGGCATCTAGGAATGTAAACCTCAAGTTTCTTTTTCCTCCTCACCCAACCACTGTTCAATTCTTTCAAACAACATGAGCTGATCTAAGTCTACAGTCCTGTTATCAAGGATGGCAAGATATTGTTCAGCTTCATAAGGAATATTTTATTTAGATCAATTATATTGTTATCTTGATGGCTACTATGAGAAAAATTGGACAACAGATATTTTGCTAAAACTGTGGTAATTAGTCAAAGACCAACAATTTTTTACTACCCATGCCTTCCTAGGCTCTTACCAGAGAATAAATGCCTTGTTCACATGGTGAAAAACATGCAGCAGCCATCAAACACAGCCAGGGCAGCTGCTAATAATTGTCATGTAGAGTCTGTAGAAAAGAGTCCTCGAAAACTAATCCATCAGCCTTTGTGCTCCTCTTTGCCTGTGACATTCCTCAAAATGTCACACACTGTGTACCTCACTTTTAATAAATGTGTGAAAATAAAAAGAGAATCTGTAGATAGGAACAACTTTCTTATGAAGCCAGTTTCAGAGTAATAATTTGTTTACTAGAAAATCTATTCAGCATGTACACACAAAGAGATGAAAAAAGACTGTTGAATAACTGACTAATTGGAAAACACAGATGTCTGCTTAAGCAGAGTCCAGTAGCCTCCAAGTTCAGGCTTCTGAAGATCATGCCCCATGCCAAGTGACCAGCATGTGGATTTAAATTGTGTGACATAGGGAATATCTGGTTTTGGATACCAAACCAGTTCGATCCTCTTCCTATTAGCCATCACCTACAATGAACCATTGAGGATGGATCATGAAGTGAGGGGAGACTAAAGTTCAGCTTCTCTGGAACACATACTGTAATAAAACTCTAGCAAAAACTAGCATTCTCAGTTCAGATGAAGCAAACAAACCATGTGTTAAACAAACAAAAGGCTGTATCTAATCCTCTTCTGACGACAACACAGCCCACAGCTAATACAGCAGCACACAGCAGGAATACCCAAACTCCTGCAAAGTAGGGAAATGCCAGAATTACTACCTGCCATGTATCAGGTACAGCCTGCATGCCCTTTTATAAAACAAGGGTATTTATGTGGTGCTAGGAAGCATATGATGGAAATCTCTGTGCAGTGAGACAGCCTGATCTCATACAGACACATCAGTTGTGCTTATTCCCACATCAACCAAGCTCTGCAGTTCAAGTGTTGAATTAAAACAGCTCTCCCACCACCATAGGGGCCTAGTAGCACTGTAGCAAGTCTGAACCCAACACAGATGTGCTGCAAGTTGGAAACTCCTCTACTGAGCTACCCCTGCATGGCAAAGACAGTGTATAGGATTAGTTATAGATGTACTTGTAACCTTAGAGTGTTCCTGTAACTTCCCTGTTTCTAAGCAACCAGTCCAACTCAAACAAGCTGCCTCCAGTAACTCTGGCCATGACAGAGAGGAGATGCCTAAGCCCCTTTTTCTCTCCATCTCAACAAGTCTAAACGAGTAGGTCTAACAAGTTTGTATAATCCTTTTTCCCCTCCTTTCACCTGAAAGCAGCTTCAGGCCAGGTTGCTTTGAAATTCATTCCCTAAATAAGTAGCCTGATGCCTTTCCTTGAGATCTGGCAGTGAAAAACCCAAAGAGTAAGTTGAAGGGGAATTATCACAAGTCTCCAAAATCACAGTAATACCATGAAATGCAAATACCAAAGGGTTCAGAAGGTGTAAAGTCAGGACAGGGCATAATCAGAGATAGCAGACCAGTTAGGTGCTGAACCCATACATAATTGACAATTTAAGGAATGCCTGTAACATTGCTCTTTCAAGCCCAAAGCTCTTCAATTTTAACAAAGTCCTTATTTCAAAGGATTTTTTTTTCCTTTAGCACCACAGTGTGAGAAGCACCGATCCATCAATATCATAGTTTTACTGGAGAAGCTTCCCTGAAGTCAGATACATGAAGTTTGGCCAAATTATTTTACAGAAACCACCATCCCCTTTCCCTTCTAGTGCATCACTTTTCATGTACAAAACCAACAGAAGACCCTGGACAGCCCCTCTCTGCTTTGCAGATACCATAAGATTCTCCATAAACACTGCACATACCACAGTGAATCACATCTTACTCCATCTATTCTGGAGAAAAATGCTTAATCCATCTCCACAGTAACAACTTAAAATTAAAAAAATACCATAAATCTTGTACATTTCAAACCTCAAATTTCAGTTTGGCACACTTACTGCTAGGAAGAAGTCTAGCCTTAGTCTGTCTTCCCACAGCTAATTGCAGGGCTGTCGGATGAAGTGAGGCAAAGAACAACAGACTTCCCATGAAATCCCACTAGAAACTAAGAATTTGCACTTGTAAACATAGACAATCTATATGTTGGCATTGACACGGCTGGGGTGAACAGGAACTACACATTCCAAGAAATACATGCTAACACATGAGTACAGTCTGAGTCAAACTACATCTTATTTTGATAGAGTACAAGATGTGCCTACTCCCACTTGTTGTTTTACAGTGATTATGATGCCACAACTCGGAAGGAAAAAGCAAACATACTAGCTTATCTGTTTATGCAAGTCAGTGTCCAATGTCACAGTTTAAACCCAGCTTTACTGGTGCTTTTAACAAGATCCACTAATGTGAACTCAAGCAGCTAAGGAGCTGGCTTACCCTCTGACTGCTGTCATGAGAGTATGAAGAGGAAGCAAGTAAAAATTACCAGACCCAAGGCCCAGATATTATAACTCCAAGCCTAGGGATGATCTCTCTAGAGTTTACAAAATCAGCCAGGTCTGTAGGGAACTTACACTAGAATACAATTAAACAAAAGAGGCCACACCTCAAACACTGTGTTCAGTCTCAGGCCTCTCACTACAAGACAGATATTGAGGTGCTGGAGCACCAAGAGGTGTCCAAAGAGCAATGGGGGTCTGGAGCCCACGTCTTAGGAGGAGTGGCTGAGGGAGCTGGGGTTGTTTAGACTGGAAAAAAAGGAGGCTCAGGGGGAATCTTATTGTTCTTTACAACTACCTGAAAGAAGGTTGTAGCAAGGGGCTTGTTGGTCTCTCTCAGGCAACAATCAACAGGATGAGAGGAAATGGTCTTTAGGTTGTGCCAGGGGAGATTTAGATTGGATATTATGAAACATTTCTTCACTGAAAGAGTGGTCAGGTATTGGAACAGGATGTCCAGGGAAGCACTGAAATCACCACCACAGAAGGCATTTGGAAACATGGTTTAGTGGTAGATTTGGCTATGCTGGCTTGGCAGTAGGACCTGAAGATCTTAAAGGTCTTTTCCAGCATGAATGATTCTACAATTCCATGATATTCATTTATTAACAGAGTAAATCCAGTTTTTGATGTTCAAAACATGAAAATCAGTGATCTGCGAGCTGAAATTGCCATTTAGTTAAAGACAATTTTTTTAGCATCTTTACCTCCAATCCTTACACCAAGTCCAAGCTGACACCAAAGGTTGTCTCTCCAAACACCCAGCACACCCCTGCTCCCCAAAGGCACTGAGGTCCTGCTTAAATTCCTCACTCTTATGCCATTCTTCCTTCTGCTACAGAACACTTTTAGCTGTCTGCAGCAAACCTCCTATTTAACCTAGTATTTAAATGGACAGCAATGACATCTAGTGGCTTGGAAAGAATTTGCCTTTCTAAATTCCCAGCCTGAGCATTCATTTTTAGAAAGGAGACAGAATCCACTGTTTTCAGCATTTCACTTAGCTGCTGCCAACTACAGGAAGTGCACCCAAAATTCTCTATAAACTCTTGCAAAACACACACTCATCACTGTCTCCCACAACTCAGAGCATTTCCCCCCATCCCTTGCTCAAAGCCTAGGAGAGGTCATGTAGTAGTCACAAGTTTGCTTTAGGCCTTGCCTGCAACTCTGAATTTCTAGAGTGTAGATGTAGCTACAGATACTTGTCCTGGGTACACAGGGCTGGGGCTCCCATGCTCCCTTTTGGTTGCTGGTGTTCAGCTGCATTAGGCCAAGTGACAGGAGTTATTCACACAGACAAGGACAAGCCCCAAGGCCACATCATTTTTAACAGCTGGTACAGTTCATTCATAGCTTAAAATACATACAAAGGCCTACAAGTTCTAAAATGTAACTGTGCTGAAATTACAAGGAGAAAAGATAAAAATGCTATTCTGGATATAAAGAGGAAGAGATCTTACAGATTAGATTTATGGGAGAACAGTAAGCAGTTCACTTCCTTCCACCATCACAAACCCGCCCCATCTCCCAGGAAAAAATAAACCCTCTCACCTTTTTCACTGAGTGATATTGCAAAATTGCCAAGAAGCACAGATGAGCAGTTACTGAAACTTTTGAAGTATGTGACAATGTAAAGAAAGTTCAGAAGATACCTCTATGTACATTTTTTATTACTGGCACTAGTCATTTAATCACTGCTGCACTCTTTGGAAGCAGTAACACTCTCTATAACCTTGACAACAAATCACTTAAATCATTTTTCAGTTAACAATGGTGAGAAAGAATGACATTTGTGGTACATGTATCTGGTGCATATGCCTACAGCACTCAGAGAATACTGCATACTAGTCACTAAAAAAATACCTAGTTCTAGATTTGCTAACTGAGATCTATTAATACCCATGACTGGGATCAGAGGTGCCTTTCCTCAACACTCCATCTCAGGCAAAGACTAGAGGGTTTTTATTTACTTGCTATGACTCACTTCCCACAGTTTTTTCCAGTATCATGGACAAGCAGATCACTCTGCAATGGTCTATTTAGTGATGTGACTTCAGTAGCACAAACAGGAAAAGAATGGAGGACTACTGTCATTCTAACATACCAGGAAAGCACCCTGTAAATGCCCAAAAGAGATGGAACAAATATTAAGAATATCTCAAAATAATTTCAAATTACCCTTGCATCAGAATGAGTTGACACTCATGTTCTGCTAAAGGGCAGAAAAACAGTCACTTACCTTTGACCAGTAACTGGTTTGGGTGGGAGGCTACTCTTGGCTTATAATGACATGTACAACCTTAAGTATCACACTGCTTACAGGAAAAGATGATGATTCACAGGAGTGGCCAGTTATAACAGGTTTAATGGTAAACTTCAAAAGACATCACATTTAGTTTTCATCACAAATTCTTCTGCCAGACCCACCGACTTATTCAAAGCAAAAGGCTGTTCAGAGCCAAAGAAAACTATAGCATGTGGGTTTTCTGAACCACTCCTTAATGGAACCACTGAAACAGTGCTTTCTGACAAGCCAGCAAACACACACCACCAGCTGGCAAATGGAACTGCCTATTCCATGGCTCCATCAAAGAAAAGAGGATCTTGAAACCTCAGGTCTTCCTACTTTCATATCTGTTTTTTATTAGTCATGTCATTTTACACAGATAAAATTCATTTATTCCGGGCTGATGCTCCCAACAAAAATAACAGATGTTCTTCTGAGGTTCTGAACTCAGAATTCTTAGGTCAGATCCTTGAGGAAACCAATCCATATTCTCCTACAATAATATGAAGACTCATTTCTACAACCCTACAAACAGGGTAAGTGGTTAGGAGATTGAGAGAAGATATTCAAGACAAGCACACATATTCATGTGAAAGAACTGAGGTGGTCTTTCAGAAGACAGTATTTTCTATTGTCTTAATTACAAGAATTGTTTTTTTTTCTTTTAGAACATTCAATTCTTCTGTCAATTACTACCTTTGTGATTCAGTCCCCCACAGCAAAACCTAATTAAAATCTTATTTTCTTAAAACAAAACAAGGAACCCTTGTTTTGTTACTAACAATTTTTTTTTTCTTCTCTCACTTACAACGTAGTGATTGCTACCTTCTGGGAAAACTTTTCCAAGTTGGAGCAACAGACAGAAACACTGACTTGCAGCCATCTCCAAAAAGTGGAAGGCAAAAGACTGTTTAGGCACAAGGTACTAGCTTCAAAGGGCAAAGCAAATTTCACACCAACAGAATTTTTCTGTAGACTACCCTGACTAGAGCAAACCTCTGACTAGATCTTGAGTCTAATGCTCAGCAAGTGCAAGCTTGAAAAGAACCACAGCAAGACAGTTTGTGCTCCTGCTTGCACAGTATCAGCTGAAACCTTACTAATGCATCTATCAGTTTTGGTTTGGGGTGAAGACAAAACCAAGACCCACTATACAAAGGCAGTCATAGTAGAAACAGAACAGAAGGAGGAATGAAGAGGTGAACAGGCATTTTGAGAAACAGTTCCTACAGAAAATCCAAATGTGTGTGGTCTTGTGCATAAAACTTGTGAGAAAGAGAATTATACATCTTGAATTGCAGGCAAATTACTTTAGTGTATTACAAGACACTCCTGCTTGAAAATTATACACATTCTTGTTTCATATTGTGTAGAAACATGTATTTGTGTAGCATGATGTTTACAAAATATAAATATGTAAGAGCTTCTGTCCTTTCACTTCTTTCTATGTATGTGGCTATAGACTCTCAAAACAAAAAGGAAACACAGGTCAATTCTAGCTTTGAAAGTGATGAATAAAGTGATGCTTACTGGCCTTCACTACCTTTCTCCTTCATCTTGTCTTCACCATAACAAGTACCACACAACAGGGCAGATAAATCACAGGCTGTTCCCAATTCCTTCTGGACAACAAGGCACTCCATTTAGCTTCACACTGAGAACCTCAGAAGAACTGCAAGCAGAAACATCTGCTAAATATATTCCAGTAGGTTAGCTCTAAGATTGTTAAAAGTTCTTAGACAGCCATAGCTATATCTCCCCTTTTCTCAAGACTACTTCTCCTTAACCCTGGTAAAAAGACTGCACTACCCTTTGTCTAGAGTTGCACAGAAGTCACTGTGTTCCTGCTCCTGGAGGTTATATTCCCACCACAGAAGCTTCACAATTTGTTTGACAGTTAAAGATTTGGAAAACTACAGCCAGCTTTGCATCTCCTCTTCGTACTTTTGGGGATCAATAAAAGGCTTGTCAATGGACCGGATCATCAGCTCACCACAGTACACACATTCAGCTGCCACAATATCATCAATGTCAGCTTTGATCTGTTCCCGGCTCTGCTGCCCCTTCCCCAAGCTAATGGTGTCTGCATCCTTGGGACGATGGTGGCTCTTGGATGGCTGACTGGTAGCTGCCAGCTTCTTCTGAAGATCTTCAAGTTTTGCCTGTTTATAAGCAGGAAGGTTTGGGAAAACTGCTTGGAGGAGACAGTCATAGTGAAACATGTGACCACACAGGAAAAGGTAAAAAGGGCGGTTTAGAAGTGGAAAGTCACAAGCAGCACATTTTTCCTGAGGCTCCACAGAGCCATACTTATTTCTCATTTCCTGGATGTCCTCTCGGATCCTCTTGGCACTCTGTGTGGCTTCCTCCATCTCCCTTTTCAGTTCCTCAATGTGCTTGTTGTAATCCTCCAGGGAGTTACAGATTGCCTCCTTGAAGTGGTCAATAGTGACAAAGTCTGGAAAGAACGGCAGCACATCTTCAATCTTCAGCAGAGCACAGCTGGAGAGGCAGGCCATTGCCTTCTTGACATCCTTCTCTTCCTGAACAACATGGCGAGCGATCTTCAACCACAGCTTCTTCCGGAGCTCCTCATCATCTTCAGGAAGATCTGCACAGGACTTGGCAAGATCAACATCCACCTAGAAGTTGGACAGACAAGGAAACAGAGTTAAGCTTCCCTCTTTGTTTATCCATCATTCAACCTAAAAGCCTGCTGTCCATTTTAAGAGGCATTTAGAAAACTTGTATTGCTATCTCACTGCCTAGGACTGCACTACTGGCCTACTTCTTGTTTCCATGTCAAACACCTCTCCTCTCCACCAGTACTCCTCACTGAGTATTAGCTTGCTACCCAACAGAGAACAAAGGCCAGCATAGAAAGGGCAAATTCATGTTATAGTATCCTTGCTGGCCACACATTTCCACAAAGACACAGCAATTCCAACAGGAAAAAAATCCAGCATCTCCCTGAAGGTCAGACTAAACTGACAAAGGCTTCTGTGATAATCACCAAAGCTAGGAATAGGAAGTAATTAGAATCCTTATCAATAGCTATACAAATCTTGCATAAATGCAAATATGTTAAAGATATTTTATGTCAGAGACTGAGCTCAAGACAGACAGTACTCTTCCTTGTACTTTCCATGCCCCCATCCTCAGTTATGGCTTGTCAGTCAGCTGACTACTTGAAACAGTTGTGAAAGCACAGAAAAATGTTAATAGAGCCAGGTCTTTCTTCCAAGCCTCAGCTGCACAGCTTTGATACCAGTGAGTCCGTCCAGTTCCTCCCAATGCTCTGCTGTTCAAGGTAACTTGAACAAGCTAAGTTCCTGTGTTTCACAACATGCACAGACACACACACACACACACACCTGTAAGGCAAGATCCACAGCTTCCTCATATAATTCCATCACTTTGTAAACGTGGACACATGCACGGTGGTGCCCGTGCTCTGCACACAGGCGCAGTGCATACTTCAGGTCGTAGTGGATCCTATTTGGGTTGGTTCCTGCTTGCTCCAGGTATGACAGCAGCGAGTCTGGCCGACACAAAGCGTAAAGAGACAACAGGTAGTTGTGAATGGCTTGCTGGGTTTCCTCCAGCTGGTAGACACAGAACTCCATATATCTAATGGCTTCGTTGATCTGCTGGGTGCTGGCACTCTGGCTGTAGTTAACAAGGGCTGGAATGAGGTTCCTAGCATCCAGTCTAGAGCCCATAGAAATCCAAGCATCAACTACCTTCTTGGGAATATGTTGGATGAGAACTGGAGAGAACTTGTAGAAGAGTTTCTCGTCTCTGTGCCTGGACAGCACATTTAGAGCCTCATCGTACTCATCATGCTGGCAGTGGTGAGCTACTACACGCTCATAATCCTGCATGATGACTGCAAAGTAGACCATGTGCTCTGTGTCGCCATGGCTTGCCAACAGCTCGTAAATAGATGCCCGATTATTAAAAAGACAGTCTTTGTTTTTAGGACTGCTCAGAAAAGTGCGGAACTTCTCCCGTGTATCCAAATAGAGATTTCGCTGTGAGGGATCTCCTTGCAATATACCCAGCCAGTTCAGGTAGAGCTCTGTCAACCATGTGGTCAGCAGAGTGGTCTGTGTCTTCTCTGAAGGCTTTAGGTTACTTAGCTTCTTAATCAGAAACTCCATCAGGGCCTCTTCCTGCTTGGCTTCGATGAACTTCAGAGCAATTTCCTCAAAGTAGTTCTGGGTCAGTGCGTAACATTTGGCACTGTCCAGATACCTCTTGTTTTGGAAGCAGTGCTCTGCCTCTTTGGCCAACACAATGTCGAGACACTCTGGACGGTCCTTACAATACTCTTTTGCTAAATCAAATTTGTTCATATTCATATACATCTTCCACACATCTCTAGATTCCCGCTGGACATGGTAGCGGAACACTACCTTCTCAGTGTGGATCCATATCTGCTGGACTGTGGGATCTTTAATCATGCGTGTCAGAGAGCCAAACTTCTCCAGGAACAGATCCTGAAAAACAACCTGTCCATTCAGAGTGCAGACAGCCTTCACTCGGTCAGGCAGCAGCAACAGGAAGTGGAACTGGGTAAGTACAATGGATATTGGCTTGTTCACAGTTATGTCAATATCAGGAGGATAAACCCAGACCCGTTCATCACTGAGAATTGAGTCAGGACGACTATAATCCAATGTCCCATATAAAACACCGTTTCCCATCATCCAGGCAAAGGAGCGTGGGTTGGAACGCAGTTTTGGAGTGTAAAAGGCTATCTCGCTGAAACCCAAGTTGGCTGGAAACTCCCGAAAGCTGGGCAGATGGTCAGCATGCACTGCAAATATGGAGCTGAAGCCCTGCTGCTCTGTCCCTTCAGGCACTTTGCCAACAAACTGAAAGAGTCTCTTCCTAGTGGTCGCTATAATAAAAAATTTCCCTTCTATCCCTCGTTCAATTTCCAAGCAGCAGACTGGGGCAGGTCCAGATTCCTCCTCCAGAGTGTAGACCTGTCGGAAGTACTGGTCAGGGTTAGTGCTGAAGAGACTTCCTTCGCTGACAGAGATTTCAGCTTCATAGATCTGCCCCTGGGATGTCCCCACCAGGATAGGACCTGTGTTGGTTTCTGAACCAAGAAATTTGTTCCAGCCCACACTTTCAATCAAGTGTCCTTTCCAGCGGGAGAGCGCCCGCACTTTCTGAACACTTCTGTTCAGGTAAAGGCATTCGCTGGTGTTCAGAGCAATCAGGAGATGAGACCCTGCCAACAGCAGAGGGGTATGGGAGGGAGAAGGAGAGAACAAATCAGGACTGTGCCTAAGCAAGCCAAATTCCTGAAGCTTCTAATCCTAACATTTCATAAGTTCCAATATCAACATACTTAATCCAAGACTTTCCCAGGCATTTATGGGAATGTGGGGGATTTCCATGCTGGATCAGAACAGTAGTCCATATGTTGCAACATTAAATAACTGGTACCAGATGCTTTAGCAAGAAGGTATTCTGTTTCAATAAATGTTCTAAGGATAAACACTTCCCAGACTTCCCTCCTATCCCTGGCAGTTGGTGAGAGAGATGAGCATCTCTTCCCAAAATTCTGTTTAGTTGTTTAAAATCAGTCTAGGCTACATCGTGAACTGCAGATGTTTTATGGCCCATTTTAAAAATCCTTATAAACTATACAGCAGAGAATGACTGCAAACATGTCCTTTGATTGGTTTTAGCAGCCCTGCTCAGAACAGCCTAATTGCATGTGCTGATTTCAGAGTTCAAAAACACAACAGAGGCACAACAAACCCGTGCTTTACTAATAGAAAAAGGGGAGATCAGTGGGCAGGAGCCCTGGGAAACAGAGTCTGGCTCATGGAAGATTGATCTGCTCTCCTTATGTACAAAACAAGAAAGAGAACTCCTTCACCAGCACTTGTTCTGCTCTGTCCACTGTCTGTAAATATCCATGACCCACTGCCTCACCTGTGTGGTCCAAAAACATCTTGTAGACTTTGGCTTCATCTTTACGTCCCAGCTCCACCTGATTAGGTTCATCTGGCTTCCCAAGATCAATCCTGCAAAGAGAGACCATGAAAGCATGCTGCCAACAAAAGTACACATATATGTAACTCCTCACCTGCTTTCTGTACTGTGCTCATGGCTTTTTATCCAGTTTCCAAATGTAAGTTCTCTAACATCTTAAGGGAAAAAAAACCAATAACCCCAGGATTTGTCAGCATTACCTGAGCAGAGTGTCCTTCCCAAGGCTCATACAGAGCTGGTTAGAGGAGACCACTAAGCTGTTAATTTTCTCTGGAGGAGCAAAATCAATCCTCTGCTTGTTAAATATTGGCGTTTCCTTCTCCAGTCGTGCATTGACATATCCTGGAGAAAGAACATGAACACTTAGAAACTAAACAAGACAAAACCCCACAACAATCCCAAACTACATCAAAATTCAGTCTAAAAGACTAAAAGGATTGTGTCCTGCTCCATGTTTTACTGAAAAGGAAGTGTGCATCATGGAGCAGGAACACAGAGAAAAAAAACCTCTAATTCCAGCCCTAGTGGTGTTGAAAAAGACACTGTAGTAGTGGAAAGTAGCCTGTGACTAGCAGACAAATCCTTTAATTGCCTATTCCAACAATGCTTTTTCCTTGCCTCTGCCTCACCTCTAGACTAGCTGCAGGATCCTTAAAATACATTTTTTGCAGAAGAAAGATGCACATGCAGGAAGAGACAAAGCAAACACAACCTGAATAGGCAGCCTTTTGCTCAGCACGTGCTTTTTTCTTACACATTGATCCCTACATTAAACACTACCCATTTATACAAGTGTGCATTCTTTTCTTTCCAGTTAAGTGGAGGTGATGTTCTTATTTTCAGATTAGGGAGCTGCAATGCCACAATTTAAATTTACTGGTATGAACTGCAGTTCAAAATATGTACAAAAAGCTCCCAAGGTGCAGATTCACATGATATCACAACTAACCAATACGTACATACATACATAAGGGAAGGAATACTCTGAAAAACCCTCATGTTATATACAGTTCTCTATACAAAGGCAATGTCTATTTTAAAACATTCATTCCTTTCAAACACTCTCCTCCCTCATCTTGTCCTCAGTGTCCCCCTTCTATATCAGTGAGATTCTACTGCAGCATTTCCCATCCTGATTTCTGGGCAAAGCTATGTATTTTCTCAGAGCTTTTAATTTGTCCAAAGATCTAAGATTACCAGCATGGTGAAATCTAGTGGGCTTTTCAAAGCTGGAGCTACAGTACTTGAAGTTCACCATGCAGCAGGATTTTAGGCTGGATACAGAGCCACTGCTTGCTGATCTACAACTCTGAGAAACAGTACCTGCAGTTTAACAAACACAGGGAACAACTGCCTGAAACTGAGGAATGAGTTTCAATGTCTTCCAAAATTGCAAACTTAACCTTAAGGACTGCTTTCAGGAAGTTAACTGTATCTTTTTACAAAATAAATTTACTTAAACTTCGGATTGCCCACAACTCTTATCAACCCAAATTTTATTAAAAATCGCCTCTGTGGCCTGATTTAAGAATAACTGAAATCCTGATTAGGCTGTGCCTTTGCAATTAAGCAGTTTCCCAAACGTCCTCTGCCAATATCAGCTGTCAGCAAGCAGGCAGATTTCTCAACTCTGAGACAGCCATGACTGAGGACAGTGTTGCAGCAGTCAAGAAGAAAAGCTGAGTCCTTGAAAATTTATTTTCAGTGACACAACTTGTCCCAACACTGTTCTGCACAACACCTATTTGGGCCACTTATTCTTTAACATTACACAAAGAAAAACCATCTATATCAAAACAAACAAGAGGAACATACCTACTTCAGTATCTAGACTCAGAGTAATTCTATCAGTGTATTTATACTCCATTATATGCACAGCATGACAGAATTTATCAATTTTTAGCACATATATGAACCTCACAACCTGATTTCCCCAAAAGTTACCAGTGGGCAACACTAGAAAACGAAAAAAACTTGGAAGAATGTGTCTATGTATTTCCAAACTTGTAACTCAAAAACTACCATGACAATTACAGGTAGAACAGAATTCTCTCATAACCTGCATTTCCCTGCCACACTCGAAAAATACTGAGAGGCAACATCTAGTAGAAAACGGCTATTGGACCTAATAAAGCTTGAATTTATCACGGAATAATAATGGAATAAATTTCTCTGACATGACAGAAAAAACAGACTGGTCATTGCTTTACACTGATGGAACACCTCCCTGAACAGTACACTATACCAAAGCCTCACAGTCCTTGAAGGGAAGTGCAGTAGTGATACAGAATGCTTTGCTAGTCAGCCTGAAGGAACCACTCCAGAGAAAAAACCACAGAACCCACTCTGTGGCTGGGTTAGGAAAGGAACAGCTGTGTACACATCCCTGACACGGTAAAGCATGGCTTCCTCAGAGAGGAACGAAAAACAGAAGCAAAGTGACGAGCTGTTCCCCAAAGCTGCCGCAGCTCTGGGCTGCACAGGGCTGAGGGGTGGCTGATTGTAACTTGTGACCACACGGGCACACGGGACTCCGCACCCGCCTTTGCTCAGGCCAGAGCCTCCCACACATCAACAACACCGCAGTTTCGCTGGGCCGACCTCCATCAGCGCTCTGCCGAGCCGGGAATCAAGTACTCCCTGTCTCTAAACACTTCCCACAGCAAGCCGTGGAGAAAACCGACCTGAGCCGTGTCACACACACGGTGACACACCTCTTCAGGCAGCACAGCACAGCACAGCACAGCGCAGCACCCGGAGCCGCCGCCTGGCCTCTCCCCCTCTCAGCGGGAAGGCCGCGCAGGGGAGGCCCCGGCGCACACGTACCGGAGTGCGGGATGCCCACGCTGGCGCGGCTCTGCTGCCCGGACACGGAGCGGTGCAGGGAATCCTCGTACTCGTCCAGGATGGAGGCCATGGCCCGGCGCGGCCCCGGCGCGGCCCCGGCGCTCAGCTGACCCGCCTCAGGCGCATGCGCGGCCGGGCCGGGCAGGGCGGGGCGGGGCCGGTCCCCTCCCGGCAATGGCGCTGGGGCCGCGCCCGCCCCGCCCCGCCCCGCCCCGCCCGGCCCGGTCTCTCCTGTCCTCTCTTCTCCTGTCCTCGGCCTCCTGTGGCCGCTGCTCCCTCTGAGGTGACCGGGCGGCCTCTGCCCTTCCTGCCAGCCCCTGGGGTCCGCGCGGTGTCGCCGATACCGGGAGGCTTGTGTCGAAAGTAAGAAAGGGCCCACTCGAATTAACAGAGTTAGCTTTTTTTTTTTTTTTTTTTTTGTATGCCAGTAATAACCACAAGTTCCTGTAGGTGGGTTGTGCGCTCTGGTTTTGTTGCCGAATATAACGAAATAGAGCCATGCCAAACATTAAAACTCGGGATTTGCCAGCAAAGAGGGCTAAAAATAGGTACAGTGCCATCCTGCACGGCCACTGGACACCCCTCAGATCACTAGAGACCCCTTCCAATACATGGGCATGTGTAATGAGACCTACACAATTAAATAGTATAAGTACAAGCATTACTAGCATGCTTGGAAATAGGTGTTAACTTATTGGAATGTAAATACATATTCATATAATAAATTGTATATAAGTAATAGAAGTGTGAATCTTGGTGTGCATGATAGGCAGACACCCCCATTTACCTGGCACTGTAACAAAGTAGTGTCAGCTTTCTGACCCGTAACTCTGGTTTGAAGGTTTTCTTTCCCAGTTTTCAGTGACACTGTCCTGTTTTGTGCAGCTACACGTGTGAGAAATCACCTCATTAATGCAGCAGAGTGCCCTACTAGGATCAGTCCTGATTGCCGTAGCAATTCTACTGACTGCAACTAGGAATTGTCTGGTTTAAAACACTCTATAAATACTCCTGTGTTGTGGCTCTTGTGTAGCATTGGGTGGCAACATCTTGGCTTCATCACTAGAATGGTTGAGGCACAGCATAAGGGGATCCAGCACAAGGCTGTCCTTGAACTATACTAGACTTGCTCTGCAAGTTTATCCCAGGTTTCTGTATTGGACCCAACTTCTGTGTTACTACACAGTATTTATAACCTGGAGTTTTCTTTTGTTCCAGTGTGCCAACAATTGTTATTTACGATTTTACCCTCTAGCTTAAAGTGGCAGAATTTATAACAATGGCATTAACAAAAAGACTGGTCTCTTACACAACCCTTTGGGTTTCATCCTATATAAAATGAATAGAGATGTATATAGGTACACTCTGTGTGTGCTAGATACTATACTGTGAGTATACCATGTACTGCATATAAGATAGAATCTTCACTTTCTGGAAGCAAAGGAGAAATGTCTCTTGGGGTACAGAACAGCTTGCAACATGGAGGGATCCATTACAAGACACAAGAGGTCTTCCCAAACTTAGTTTGCACATAAGGTGGCAGTGAGGCACCACAAGCAGCAGTTGCATGTGGCTGGGTTCTCACAAACAAAGTTACACCTCCTTTTTCTTTGCTCTTTTACTGGACACCGCACCCTTATAAACCAGGGCTGTGATCTGCATCACTCAGCCTCAGGCTTTCTCCCCAGTGCTGAGCCAGACATGCAGGTCCCACGCTAGCTGGGTTCCTGGAGGCTCCCATGGCATGCCTCCATAGGGTCACCTCTGCCTGCTTTGCTAAAAACAGAACGTGGCTTTTGCTGACTTAGCCTGCCTGCGAGCACCAGTCCCAGCCTCTGCTGTTTATCCTCTTTGTGTGGCAGCTCTAAGCCAAAATAGCAAAACCACATTCTTTTGCTGTCTAATCATCCTGATCTTCAAAAGCAGCAACTGTTCTCTTTCAGCACCTGGAAAGGTACAAACAAATTACATTAGGTTTAGGGTAATGAGGTAGGAAGGGACTTCTTGGACTATCAGATCCATTCTCCCACTCTTCTAGATACCACATCATATAGTCCTTACTCTATTCCTGTCAGGCTCTGTCTGATAGTGTGGGTATTTCTTCCCCTGACTGCCCTAGCTCATACCTGTTCCAAACACTCCCATGATTTTGAGTTCTGATTTCCAGTCTAACATAAGCTGTGGCTAGTCTGAATCCTTTTGTTCTTTTTCAAACACTCTCCTTTAGTGTGCAGGACATTTTAGAGCTTTCATTTCCTCTGCAAAAATCATCACCAATCACAGCCTTCATTTGGATGTACCAAATCCAGGATTTTTCCAACTGGAAGTTCTTGGCTTCTCTTAAAAAGAGGGGATGAATAGTTCTTTGGAGCATCCTGCAATTCTCTACATTGGTTGCAGTTTCAGCTCATGTTTATATCAAGGGGTGAGCATACTCTGACCCCTCATTTGAGATGAGGTTCCTTCCTGTTGTCTTCAACAATTACACTTCTACTTTTCCTCTCTTTAGTCATATTTTTAGCAGGAGAACACTGACAGGTAATTTGGTAGGAGGTAAATAAACTGTCTTGAAATATACCTGGATATTAGGCTAAATTGACATTTGTGCATGAACCTCTCTGTATGCAGCTCTGTGGGCTGTTTCCACTCAAAGCTTAGATCTGTCCATGTCTTATAAGATTTTTTTTCTTCATCAGGTCTAGAAATGGAAGGGATTTCTGTTCTCATTCTGGCAGATATTATTACCTGTTAGGGCTCATGAGAAACTTGTGTCTGATTTTAATGTGGTTAAACTGGAAGCCAGCTTTTCACCTTATTTAGAAATAAAACATCAGCCTAAAGCAAACCCAAGCCCACAAGCTTGCTCCATCCATCTGCAGTATCATCTGCTGTGATTATTTAATTTACAAACGTGTGCAATAATTATATCCCAGTGCTACACTCACAGATTTGATATTCTGAAAAGAAGGGAAGAGCAAGAGTTCCAGATGAAAGATTTATCAGCTCTTTGATTCACCAGGAATGTGTGGAGAATCAGATGATTACATTTTGTGTGTAGCAGTGGTGTAGGTCTATAGGAGAAACTTGTGTGAGAGAATTTAGGAGAATTTGGTAAGATTGGAGAGGAGATTTATGTTCGGATTGGAAACCTAAATCCTTGTCTTGCTTTGGTATGGCTGTGGTCACATTTGCAGCAATTTGCAGTAATTTTGACTTAAATAGTTAACATTTTCTCTGTGTGCGGACACAGCTATCAGTATCTAGGTGTTGCATGACATGTTATTCTCTTCAGATGCCTAGAGGAACAGGTAATTCTAGATAACGACATTGACAAACATGTAGTGTGTCCAAGGTCCAAACTCCCAGCAGATTAACCCCACTGGGCTTCCTCAATGCTGTGTGTCATTCCTGGCTGCCCTGTCCAATGCCACTTAGTGCACATCAGTGCATATATGACTGCAGAGTGAGGTAGTTCATTGCCCCACAGCAGATGACTCTGATCCATGATCTAAACATGAATGGTGATGTAGAGGAGAGGAAGATGTGGCTGTGGAAAGAAGGGCACATTCCAGTGACACAATTAAAGTTTGAATTAAACTCTGGACTTCCTCACAGATTTCCACTACAGACGGTACTGATCATCACTCCACCTCACTGCATGCAGAATATTCCTTCATAGTGATCAGCATAAAAAGTACCCTATATTCTTAAAAGCCATAGGCAAATAGGTGTAACTCCTTAAATGCACCAGCCTCCATAAGATACCAACAAAGGTGTGATATACTTCCAGGCTATGAGACAGCCCTGTACCTGCTTTGAGGAGAGTGCTGCAGTTACCTGTGTCCCCCATCAATCAAGAGACCTTGTCCCGAGAGAAGAGACAGCGTTTCTGAGTGAACTTTTGAATGCTGTGTACAAATTTAATGCAGTAAACAGAGTTATAGTGGCTGTGTACCCTGGGTATCACAGTTACCCATGAGAACCTGAACTGGAACCTACACGGAGAGCCATACAACAATTATAATTTACCCTGGAAGAGATCAAAGCTCAAAATCTTGCCAGAGCCCGCCTCCTAACCATTAACCAGCCTCCCATGCTCTTCAAACCCATTGTCAGAAGCAGACTCCTGGAGACCGGTAAACACTGGGTGGAACAGTATCATGCCCAAGCAGCAATTGCAGACCACGGTTCCCCTGACACTTTATTTTCCCACAAGCGAATTACCAATGACTGTTGATGCTACATGTGCATTTCAGAGCAGGCCCTTTGTAAACCCACCGAATGCCCTCATGGAAACCCTAGGGTGTAACCCATCTGTCCTAGAATGCCCAAAAAGCAAGACAGGAACATGCTTTTACAGTGAGAAAACCTTTTTCCCATCACCGGCGCCCTGTGGTTAAGCCCTCAGTTTTGATCCTCAAGGAAGATCCATAAATGATAAGCTTGAGAACTGAAACTGATAACTTGGCAGAGACAGTGATCTTACAGCTTTTTATGGTTTTCCAATCCCTCTTCAACCTAGCCCTTCACTGTTTAGTGTTAACTGCCTGCCTTTCCTTGTTTCACAAGGGGGATATGAACTTTATCACCTTTCTCTTGCTAATTCCCTCACCCATTCCTGTTAAACGTTAGCGCCTCTTTTTTGTGGGAAGTGTCCGATTGAGTGACGTAATCGATTAAAGCTCAGGCCATTGTCTTCCAACCTGTCTTTAATCTGAAAGATTTCTCTAAACTTGAAAGATTTAAAGGAAGTCTTTGAATGCCTTAAACTTTGCCTGTTCTTTCATATTTATCAGTCGACGTATTAAAAGATGTACTTTCTCCAGCAGATGGCAACACACTTCTAAATTATTCATAGAATATCTGAGAGGTAGGGCTGGTTCCTAAGCAAGTCAGATAGGAGATGGAGTTGAGTTTGAGAAAGAGACTTAGTAGTATACAGTGCTTGCCTTCCTTTGGAACGTTTAAGAAAATATTTTTGAAGCTAGTGGCATTGTTATTTCATTTAAACTTATTATTCTTTAATCTGAAAATATAGTGTAATATTGTTGTTGTAGCTCTTTGCCACAAGAGTGGCAGTGAACAGATGAACCAGAACATCTCTGGGAATCTCCTAGGCATTGCTTTTATTTCCAAAGAGCAATGAACTAGTTCAGAGCCCAGAATAGTGGGAGCTGCATTCTAACATTGTTTCTCTCTCCTTTTTTTCTTTTTTCCCCCAGAGGCATTTCGAAAGCACACATCTCCAGTTCACACCAGAAGTATCCATTAGCTGCTATAGAATTATAAAAAAAAAAATTATTGCTGTAGACTCCGAAACTATGGAGTTCCTATCAATCAAATTCTCTTTATAGGAAAGCAAGTACTAAAATATTTCTTCCTTAGATTTCCCCTGTCATAATTTTTCTGTGAATGGTTACAGCTTGGTGTTTCACTGATTTTGTGTTGTGTCTGTTTCTGCTTGTGCGACGTTGATAAAAAATTATACAAAGAAGCGTCTGACATCACTTCCTGAAGCTTACAGTAACTACACAAGGCACACCACAAGGGAAAATCAGACTCGGGCTCTTGTCTTCATCCTTTTGTCTGTCACTCCTTTTAAATGGTAATTATAGTTACGCTTGATTTTTTTTCCCAGGGAGGATGCACATTCAGGTGCATGACAAATACTGGATGACTCAGAACTGGTTGTGTCATTGCTTGCAATTACGAATTCGACCAGCTGGGCAGCGGCCGTACCTCGATTTCTTCGGAGTCTCTTGACATCAGGGGATCCAGTTTGCTCTGGCACCTGCACTCCAGTTTAGCCCTCCTCTCAGTCTGGATCCTCACCCACCTGCCCTGTGCTAATGGCATTGTCACCTGTTCCCACTGTGCCCCCACTCCTCGTTGTTTAGAGTTTCTCTTGTGCAGCACTGTGAACAGACTCAGAATTGTGATCCCAGGGCAGCATTTGCAAAGGAACCATGTTGACATATGCAGCCCACTTGTACAAATGCAGGTAATATTGAAGAATATGTTTGCTCACTACCGTGTTAAGAGGAGCTGATATTTTTTTTTCCCTTTCCTTTGGTGAGAAGGGAGCCATGCTATTTTTAAAACTGCCTCCTCCCATAACATACAGTGCTTTTTCTGAGGCAACATGAGTAGTTTGCTAGGCTTTGCAAAACTGATAATGGCTTCTACTCTGTGACTTTCGGACAAGACTGGGAAGCAGAATATCAGCCAAGGAGGCAGAATACAATGTTGTCAGAGGGACAGAATACAAGGTTGTTGGACAGCAAGCCATTGCTCAGGAGCCATTGAAAGTCAGGACCACTATCTGCAAAAAAAGCCCAGTGTCACCATTTCCCAGTATTACGACACTGCACTTCAGAAGGGAAATTATATGGAATAGTTTGAGCTAATTTGGAATTTCATCCCCACACGGGACAAGCCCATGTGTCCTCCTCATCCAAATTGTATTATGTACTGTCCATAGGTGGACTTCTCCTGGCACAGCAGTGGTGAAATTAATTATTAGAATTAATAGAAATGGGCAAAAAAAGAAGTGTCTTCCTCTAAATAACAGGGTTTTTTAATAACAGGACTTGGTACAGATGTATAAAGTTTGTTTGGTGGTGGCAATCATACATTGCCTAAATATAGAAATATATTTCCACTGTAAATGACTTTAATGGAGCAGCTTTTCTGTGCAGCCCAGATACTGCAGCCCAGCTGGGTAATGGCTAAACACTAACAGTGTGTGAATCTGTATTTGATCTGCCTGGAAAGAGTTTGATCTTCTGCACTTAATTCCTGGTGGATAGGAGCTCACATCATGAGAAATACCATCATAATTTGTACTAATTATAATTCCTGGGAGTGAGGCCAAATACAGCCTTGCAGACTGTGTGTTTCCCACTTAGGCACAGCTGATTTTGGCAGAGGAGCACATCAGACAAACAGCGTGCAATGGGGCTCTCCTAATGTACCTGCTACCTACACAGGCAGAGCCAGTCCCCAGAGCTGTTGGTTCAGCAGCTCAGGAAATGGGACAGACTTCCACCAAAAAAAATATAAAAATCTAGCAAACCCAAAATATCTGACTGCCCTCTGCCTTGTGAAACTAAACCTGCATCCTCTGTTAGCTGTCAGGACCAAGGCAAAACCTGAGAAAAATCCTCAGGTGGGAGCGGCCCTGTTTGTTTGCTTAATCACTTAGTTTAAATATAGATTAAAAATCACTTAAGCTCATTGACAAGTTAAGTGTGTGTCAACCAACGGTTGTCAGAAACTGCAAGGAAAAAGGAGCATAGTCTCAGAAGGAAGAGATTTTAGGAAAGGAATAAGAAAAAACGGCTGGATCCTTGGAATCGGGCAACAGTGTATCTTCTTAAGGGAGATCTGTTCCTCAGTGAACAGCAAATAGGGAGCTTGAACTGTCAGCTCTTCATCTCTTGACCCTGCGAACAGTGAACAATTTGGTGAATAATCCCTCATTTACATTCATTTCTTCTGATTAAATGGAAATGTCATAGTTCACAGAAAGTAAGCCAGTGTCTGAAATGCACTGGGAAAGCTTTGTAAGATCCTCGCTGGCTGTGCTGCCTGTCCCAGCTGCAGTGCAGCGTGTCCTTGCTGGTCCTATTGGAGGCACTGCCACACCTCACACACTGCAGTATTGCCTACCGCAGCACATTCTGCCTTTTCTGGAGCAGTTCAGCTGTCACCTGGCTACGAACTAGCACTGAAGAGCATGGCACTGGAAAAGTCAGTCTAATGCAAGCCAGTCCCCTGAGATAGCAGCCACTTGCTGTAGCAAGACTATCTGGCACATGTTTTAGCAGCAGCCTAGTTTCTAATACCATCCCCATTTTTTTGTACCTGTAGAAATTTAAGGCTGTGCTATGTGTAAAAATACATAAGGGATGGATTAAAGCAAACTGCTAGAGAATACTGCAGAGGAAATCCTTCTTGCAGTTCCCAGGAAGCTTATTGGCTGTCTCCAGAGAGTGGACATGCTTTGTCCACTGAACCTGAAGGGTTGCAGTGCTTATGACTTTCTGTCAACCACAGGGAAAAACACTCTAGACTGTGCCTGACTTAAAGATTTCTTCTCAAGTTCAACAGTGTAGGTGAAACACCTTTGTATCTTCTCAGCATGGATGCAAACTACAGCAAGACAAACTCATGAACTGCTAATCAGCAGTTGCTTGCAGGACAAACCTGCCTAGTGCAAACAGGTCTGCCTTGCTGAGAGGACCATGAAGGACATCAGGGAAACTAAATGAGTGTCATTCATTGACAGTCTGAGTTTAGCCCCTCCATTAGGAAGCAGCTCCACATTCAAAGTTAATGTTGCAATATTGGGTATTGCAGGAATTGGTACTTTCCCTCCAGCGTTTCCAATCACTTGAAGGTGCTACACTGGCGTGCAATAAAGGCTGAGATAGTGTGGCTGTATCTCTCCTCTTAAGCGGTGTGTTCCCACTCCTCTGTTTGTTTAGTCATACTTCTTTAGAAGTGAGCTCCTGAGGGCACAGGGTGGTGTGTGAGCTACCAGAGGTGAATATGAAAAACAGGCAGCAGACTGGGAACTCCTGCACTTGCCCATGCAGCTGGGAAAATACACCTTTTGTGGCTTTTGCCAGCAGGTAGCAACAGCTTGGCTGGACCAATAATCCTGTAATGGCAATCACATAGTTAACAGATGTGATGACTTTTGGCCATTTGCTTTATATTGTCCTTCACAACATCGACCAGCACTGTTGTTTTTGTTTCTGTCTTGATTTCACGGCAGAAATCACAGATGCCCCAAATGGGACAGCGGAGCTGCTTCTTTTGAAAAGGAAGCGGGGTCGACTGGGATGGAGCGCGGCTTTCCCGTGTGTGCGCGGCTCCTGCGGGATTCCGAGGGCCGGCGCCGCTCGGGGGGCACCGCGGGGTGCGGGGGGGCAGCAGCGGGACCCGCACCCGCCGACGGCGGCGGGAGGAGGCGGCCGGGCCGGGCCGGGCCGGGCAGGGCTGGGCCCCGTCACCTCCCGGCGGGGCGGGACAGGGCGGGACTAGGGAAATAGGGGCTGGTTTTGTGCGCAGGGTGGCAGGTGTAGTGATGAGGAGCGAAGCTCGGCGGGCTGGAGAGGGTGGCCCCGCACGACAGCAGCCCGTTCTCAGGAGGATGGCAGCGGCCCCGCAGCGCCGCTCCCCACGCTGAGCCCCGTCGAGTCCGCCGTGCCACCGTCAGTGCCACCGTCAGTGCCATCGCCAGTGCCATCGCCATGCCTCCCCAGGAGCTCCTGGATTACGCGCCCGCCCTACGGAGACACAGCCCGCCGCGGGGCAGCGGCCCGGAGCTGGGAATCAAGTGCGTGCTGGTGGGCGATGGCGCCGTGGGCAAGACCAGCCTGGTGGTCAGCTACACCACCAACGGGTACCCCGACGAGTACCAGCCCACCGCCCTCGACACCTTCTCCGGTAGGTGCCCGCCCGGGCTGCGCGGGCCGTGGGGCGGCCGGGAGGATCCAGTGTGGGGCAGCGAAAGCTCGGGACGCGGCGGCGGGAGGAGCGGGGTCCCGGGCCGGGGCTGCGCACCGGGGGATGTGCGGGCACACGGCCCCAGGGGGTTTCTGGCACTCGGAC
Organism: Zosterops lateralis; assembly: GCF_965231275.1. Taxonomy (NCBI): domain Eukaryota; kingdom Metazoa; phylum Chordata; class Aves; order Passeriformes; family Zosteropidae; genus Zosterops; species Zosterops lateralis. The sequence goes on from NC_139761.1 coordinate 38,184,491, forward strand.
CCGGTCCCTCCGACGTTTTGCGAGGTTTGGCAGGTGGAGGTCCTCCCTTCTGCAACTGTGTCGAGTTGATTTGCAAGTTCTATGAACTTGGTCCCCTTCCTGGTTTTGTGGTGTTGTTATGACTAAATAGAAGGGGGCTTAAGTATTAGCCTACAGTGTAACGGTGTGATTTTAGCTTCAACTGATACTCAGGAAAACCATCCCTTTCCCCCCATGTCTGGTGAAGTTAGCATTGAACAGAGGTTGTCAAAAAGGTGATGAGCTTTATAAGTCTGGCTAGAATTGCAAGCTGATGAGCTCTCATTAGTTTCCACTTTCGTAAATGCTATCTTTGTTCTTGTTCTGAACTCCTCTTCCTTTGGGCTCCAATTTCTAATATAAACCCCAGGAGAATACAAAGCCCTTTGAAAGATTTCTTATCTTCATTTGATAGGAAGAAACACAGCACTACTTGACAATGTAGATTGGTAGATTAGAGATGTGCTCAAGTTAGACGGGAATGAGACATCTAATGTATCATAGTGTTAGGGGTGCTTAGAGGGAGTGTTTTGTTTGTCTGAATGTCCCCCCTCAGTTGCTCACTCTGAGTTGTTGATTTACCTTGACCTTCTCCGAGTTATTCCACTGTCACTTGAAGGAACTGAACTGGGAACATGCTGCTGTTCACGGTCCAGAAGCCCTTTGTGGACAGATGGAAGGAATCATGAGTTCTCCAAGGGAAAGGCTACTTCTCTCTCTGCTCTCTTTAGTCCTGTATGTATGGATTAGACTAAGAGGGGCTTAAAAAATACTGTAGCTATTAGACTGCACATTTTTGGAAGGGCAAATCCATAATAAAATGGTCCAGAAAGGTGAAGGCAAGATGAGTGGAGAGACTCTGATTAACAGCAGGTAATTTGAAGATAGCTGCACATGGGTTTAGTCCAAGTCTGGATGTCCCAGTACTAAGTCTGACTTAAGAGGTTCATAGGATTTGTAACTGATAGAAATCAAAAACATTAAAAATGTGTCTTGAGAAGTTCACTTTCTGCTTATTGGGAGAAATGGAAAAACAGACAAGTTTCCCATCCCACCCCTACTCTTACCCCGGATAACCTGAAGAAAGTCTCTTCCCGGAGTCACATATTATGGTTCAGGATCCAGCTCAGTATCAAACCCAATTCCTTCCACTTTGGGGGAATACTTGCCATTGAAATTGCCAGCAGACCTGAGCAGTATAAATTCTAACCTTAATCCTGATCATGGGACTTGATGCCAATAACAAGATAGGAGAAGGTGTTGCATTATCAGGGGAACGTCTCTGGGACAGTGACCCAGCCACATACATCTGTCTGGCTGCTACCTCCTGCTGGGTGTCGCTGCCAGGTAGAGCAGCCTTGAGTGAAATGTGTACCCGGTGACCTTTCTCCACCAGGCTATCCTGTTCTGCCAGCCCCTCCGCTATTGTACCGTGATCCATCCTCATCCTGAGGGTGTGGACCTTTGTGAGGGCGGTATTGGGAGGGCTGTTGCAGAGTTGCTAGCGTAGCTCAAGCTAGCAGCAGATGGGATGAAACTCTGTGCAAACGCTGGAGCAGTAGGTAATATATGTGGTGAGTTTCTTCTGAAGAATGGCAAGACATTTCAGAGATGCTAATTCCTTCTCTCAATGCACTTGTGAGACAGAGAAAACCAGATACTAGAAAGTCAAATGCCTGCTGTCTTGAAGATCAAGTCAGGATTTAGCAGGTTCTTTGATCAGGAACAGGTTTCTCTTCCTCCTCTGGGGCAAAGATATGGTAACAACCCAACTGTTTCCCAGTCACACGGAAGCAATGACTTTCAGCAACGCCGTGAGGAGTGGCGCTGTGGTGGACGCACCCACCCCTTCATTTTTCTTCCAGTTTTGGTCTCCCACCAAACTTCATCTTTTTGTCTGTGTGTCTCCTTTTTTTCCGCACACTGCTTTCAGAGAGGAGTGCTCTCCTTCAAAAGCTGTGTTAAACTATCTTGTTTCTGTCACTTCCCTCCTGACAAATTACTTCAAGAATCACAAAAGATGAATCCTGCTTCTGGTTGGGAGATTTTTTTGTTTGTTTATGGGTTTTGGAGGCTTTTTGGTTTGGTTTTGGCTTTTTTAAAACAAAAAGGATAATAAAGCGTTGTACCTGCACACAGCAGTGGAGTTTTGCTAGTTCGTGTCAAGTGCTAGCCATTGTCACTTCAGCCATGGTGTCTGCCTCTATTCACTCAAGCACAGCCTCATCCACTTTGTCAGGACTTTCAAGTGATTTCCAGCTCCACAACCCCTTCTTCCCTCTCCTCAGTTCCTAGTCAATCTCTGTGGTGTCTATGCACTTAGAACGTCTAACAGTTTCATTCCTGATTGCCATCAGAGGGCCTGCCAGCCCTCAGTCTGAGTCAGCTGATACCACATGAAGGCTTACTGTGATTAGGGAGTGAAAATGGGAGCAAACCTTACGTGTGTAACTCAGCAGTTTTTCAGTGTTTGGATAGTCTCTGAAAGGGATTTCACTCATCACTGTTTCCCTAATAGTGTCTTCATTACAAAGGTGGGGTTTTCCTTAGTTAGGACACTCATGTAACTTTTTTTTTTTTAAGGCCAAATTTCTGGTCTGGATGGAAAAAATCTCCAATAGCTTGTTTGATGGAGACTGATTTGAATTTGCTTGGCCAAGAGAGTAGGAGCAAATTGAAGTCTTCTGGTTTTATCTTTCTCTTTTTTCTTGGGTTGTGGAAGAAGAACAAATGGTTCTCAGGGAACTGTTTGGCTAAGGGCTCTTCTTGTCTCAAGGAGTAGTTATCCAGAAATGTGGAGCTATTCTTTCAAAATTCTGGAGAAGAACACAAAACACCTAAGAGCTAACAAAATCAGGTCTGCTGCAGTTCTCTTAATGTTTCCAGGGCAAACTTCAACAGTATTAGTGAGGTTTGGGAGGAGATATAGGCAACTTCAGTGAGTCTGTTCAGCAGGGTATGAACTAGAGTACTCAGGAAAATGTATGAGTGTACATGTGTATGCTGGCTGCTACTTTACACTCATCCTTATTCTCCTTCTGCTACAGTGCAGGTCCTCGTGGATGGAGCCCCAGTCCGGATTCAGCTGTGGGACACTGCTGGACAGGTAAGCTCTCAGCTGTCAGCTCTGGTCCTGTGGGGCAGGGATTGTTTTCAGGCTTTGAGGAAGGCAGTGTTTAACTGGGAAGAAGGGAAATGCACTGGTCCAGCACCAGCCAACTGCTGGTATGGTGGTCACAGACAAGTGAATGACAGATGCCCTCAACTCTGAAACTTGTGTCTGAAATGTGGCATGGCCACAAAGTCAGTACAATGCCCTGCCTCTGTTGCTATCCTAGTTAACTTGTAGAAAAGCTACTGCAGCATCATGCTGTTAGAAGAGCAGTCCAGTGAAGATTTTTTTTTTTCTCCCTCCCTTTTCTACAGGAGGACTTTGACTGTTTGCGCTCTCTTTGTTACCCTGACACCGATGTCTTCCTTGTCTGCTTCAGTGTGGTAAACCCAAGCTCCTTCCAAAACATTACAGAGAAATGGATCCCTGAGATACGAACTCACAACCCCCGGGCACCAGTGCTGCTGGTGGGGACACAGGCAGACTTGCGGGACGATGTCAATGTCCTCATCAGCCTGGATCGCTACCACGTGAAGCCTGTGCCCCGGCCTCAGGCAGAAGGTCTAGCTGACAAAATCCGGGCTGAAGCCTACCTGGAATGCTCAGCACTGACCCAGAAGAACCTTAAAGAAGTTTTTGACATGGCCATTGTCAGTGGTGTTGAGCACAAGGCCCGTCAGGAAAAGAAGATGACTGCCAAAGGCATCAAGACTCTCTCCAAGTGCCGCTGGAAGAAGTTCTTCTGCTTTGTCTGAAGCTGCTTTGAGGGAGGGGAAAAGAAACACCCAATGCCAGTATTGGCTCTGCACCTTCTTGGAGTGACTGCTCCTATGGCCCCAGCAAGGAGGGTATGATAAGCTGCTGGGCTTGGAAACCTGTGTCTTGCTTGGTACAGTATCAGATGCCTAGGAGACATGAACTAGATTTCCATTGTGCTGAGATGTGGAGTGGTCCAGGCAGCTATAATACCTGCTGGACATGTCTGTAGTGTCCCAGACTAATGTGAGCCTTTAGTACATCAAGACTCTGTAGCCCAGAACAGGCAGGTTCCTTACTTTGTTCAAAATTACCAGTTTTCTGGTTGAAGCTCACACACTCTCAGAGTTGTGATGCAGCACAATAAACATGGAGGACTTGTGAAATCAGCCTGTGTTTTGGCTGATTTACAGGCGTGGCAGAGAGTAGGGCAAGGGCAGATACATGCAACTGCGGTGTGATCAGCATGGGGTGCAGAGTTTGTAACATGAAACTTGGGTTCCCCCTCTGATTCCATTTGCCAAAATAGGTAGAATTCACTTGGCTGTGGAAAAGCAGCACTCTTTCTTAAAGACCCTGTACTAGGAGTACTCTTGAGAAGGTATTTCCTAAACAAAGGCCATTAGCAAGCTGAAGAAAAAATGCACTGGGAGCTACAGTAATACTTTGACCAAAAGCTTCTTTGAGAGGACTCTCTTGTCCACTGGGTGCCAGTGTTATAGTCCTATCCTAAGAGATAGTTGTGAACTTGGACACCAAATTTGAAAGGCCTTTTGTGTGTGCGGTGTTTCGAAAGAAGGAAGAGGTAAGGAACAGTGAGGAGTGGCTCTATCTAGCAGAGAAAAAAAACTGTATCAGCAAAGGGTTTATAACAGCACCAGGGGGTCAAATGTAGATGGAGAGAGAAGGAAGAAAGCAAGTAGAAAGGAGAAAGATAGATAGAATGAAGAATGGTAGATGGAGAAGGAAGGAAGAATGAATGTTGTTAAATGAAAGTTGTCGTTCTACTTAGTTGAGATGCTAATATGCAGGGAAACCTTTAGGGACCTCAAAATTTTGCTAGTGATATGAATTTCAAAGTAACATTGCCAATACATTCAATTCTGATTCAAAAGGAATGGGTTGTAGTGAGAGAGAGTTCCACTTCATTAGTAAAATCCTCCATTTCAGTTCTACACAGAAGAATGGAATTTACCTTGTACTGTTCTTTCTGAGGCTGCAGAAAAGGAACAGAGGACTCAGGGCTTCTTTCTGTTATGCTTCTCTTTTTTAAAAGTCGTTGCTTGATCTGCTGAAATCAAAAGCAAAGGAAATCCATGAAGTCTATGCTGGAGAAAATAATTCCTTATGTTTTACTCCCTTCCTCTCTCACCTGTTTCAGAGGATTAATATCCCTGACAGTCTATTCACATTTTATTATATTTTATTACAGAACTTGCATCAATTTCTAGATCTTCTTTTGCAGAGACATTTCATTTTGGTTTATGTAGCAGAGAGCGTGACAGGCCTGTCAAGCAGTGCTTTCAATACTCAGGGGGTTCTCTGCATCTGGCCACGGCCCATCACTTTGGGGACACTCTGAAGTAATGTGACAGAAAGAGAAATAGCTGTGGAAGGTTTACCCTAGACCAAAAGCAAGATTAGGTGAGCTAGTGAGCCTGTAGCAAGGCAAATGTGAGTAATGCAGTCTGGCTCCAAACAAATGCCTGCAAACATCTCTCACAGCTGTCTGGTTTTGTAGTGCAGCTTATGTAGTTCCAGGATGGGAGACAAGACTGCTGTCTCCCTGGGCAGTATCACACGATGAAAGAGGTGGAGAAGTCTTCCTGTGAAGAGAAGTGGACCACAGCCTTGGAGCTGCTTCTAGGGTAAGGCTCAGAGACCTAAAAAGGATGGTGCAGCAAAATGAGCTGAATGTTGAAAGGACTCCTCCAACTGAAATGCCATTTGAGTCCAGTGAGGAGTCCTGAGAGATGGTGAGCACAGACACAGTAAACTAAAAGTGACATGTCTAACATGGGTCTAGTAGGACACCACTTCCTGACAAAGCTCTCACTCAGCAATGCATCCCTGTGTGTATATTCCACCTGTACAGGCACCTTTGCTGTATCACTAGTTCAGTTTGTCTGTTGGGTCTTTACACATTTCTTTAGCCTGTGAGACCAAGGGCTGTGGTGTGACCTGCCAAGGAGCAAATCCACAGATGGAAAAACACCAGCCTCCTTCCTGCTGAGGAGGGCAAAGGTTGTCCTGCAGTAGCTTGGTATGAAACAGGGGTTATTTCATTCTGGAAAAGAAACTGTACTGAGAGCTACTTTCTCCATATGTGATTGTGTCTAAAATTTGTTTAAATAAATTTTTTAATGTCCACAATCTGTGTCTGTAATTTTGTCAATGCAAATTAAGTTGGGCTTTAATATGGAGAAGGAGTTACTCCATTTTACTGACAATAACCATAACAGGGAAATAGCTCCACTTCTCACTCTATGTCCTAACTCGTATTAGCAATGGTAAAAATCCCCTCAAAGCTGAAACTTTCCAGATTCCTTCTCTTACCTCAGTTAATCTTTCTCTACCTCAGCAGCCACTCAACATGGAGCTGCTGAGGGGGATGGAGTAGCAAACATCCAAGGCTTTCAATGCCTCTCTGCAGAAGCCACCATCCAGGGACCAGTCAGGAGGCCCTCCCAGCACTCACTGAGCCAAGCCCATATAGGACTTGCATTTGGAGCCTTAATTAACAGCATGCTGCTCTGTCATTAGGCTGATGGGTAATTTAGAGACCGGCTTCACTTAACTTACCTTGGTAGTTAAACTGTTCAAGTGCTGAAAAATTTTGCCTGTGCTACATAGGATGCAAAGGCTCTATCCAAGACAGCTCACTGGAATAACCCTTCTAGCCCTATCTCCAGTATTACAGATAGGTCAGGGCTTCTGCCTGTCCAGATGTGGGGCCCCATACCTGCTCCAGAGTGAGAGGGCTGGAAAGTGAGTTTACTGAGGGAGGAGCGTGATGGTTCAGCAGAGAGCCACAAAAGAAAATGGACAAAAAAAACCCTAACCGTGTAGCAGAGGTAATGAGCAACTTCAGAAAATAGAAGAGAATAGGAAATTACTGCTAATAAAACATTATTTGAGAGTTTGTGTTTAGGGTGTGGAGGTTGTTGGAGTTTTTAGGATTTTTTTGGGGGGAAGGGGCATAGTTGTTTACCAAGTCCGCAATCACACTGTCATTCTACAGACCACTGTTTGCTAGATGTAAAGTAACCTGTGGGAGTATTTGGAGCTGGCTCCCAGCTTTGTAGCTTCCTGGCACTAAATCTTACAGAAGCACCTGTGAATGGAAATAGCAGCAAAGTGTGAATTAACTTTACAAGGAGTGAGTCATTCCACTGAGCCATATCCTGTCATATGCACAATAAGCACTCTAAAACTCCCTGAAATCCGTGAACAAAGCTGAACTCCTGGGTGTGGGGGGAGTGAATCTATCTCATTATATGGAGTTTCCTACCAACCTTACCTGAGGTATCTTTAAAGCCTTGCTCTCATCCTCTTATGGTGCAGTACCGGAACTGTGCTACTACCTGGCTTTGGTAGAGTCTGGGCTTGTTTCTGCTTTGCAGTGCTGCTTGACCAACCTGTATTTTCAGATGCTGCTGAGAGCATAGAGGAGTTCCTGGGAGACTGTTGCTAACACAAACCACTTCACCAGGCTCTGTGAAGGTAGCCCAGTCCATTGCTAGGCCAGCACAATTCCTCAGAAGTGTTCCTTACTTTCCTGCCAAAAAGGATCCTTATGATTAGTTGATCTGACTTGCTCCATAGCACAAAGCTCAGCATCAAATGCTAAAAGCACCAACAATTCTACAGGATTCCTTCTTTCTTGCTCAGGGCTCTGACTTGGATCCTGGATAGCAGACTCCTGTATATCTTTGCATCCAGCAGAGGAACTGATAAGGAAAACTGTCCTTCCTGTACTGGAGAATACTGGTTGAGACCCAGCATAGGTAACAGTACAAGTACTTCAGTACAGGTACGCACCATGTTTTGTAAATCCACACGAAGCCAGTGTGCTTACTGCCACTTTCAGCTGCCACCTCCAAAGGACCTGAGCTTGGATGTCAGCAACAGTAGGAACACAGTATGGAAAAGACCCTCTAGTTTCCTTTCTCTGTAGGTATCGCACCCTAAGTGGGCTTAACTGTGCCAAAAAGGTTTCCAGCTAGCAACATTTTCCTCAGCTTCTGCTAAACCCTGACTGGGAATTAAAGCCCAAAATAATACCAAGTTTCATCTGACTCAGTGTATCCTCCTTCTAGCACCAAAAGGGCAAGTCTGAAAGTCTGGAGATCTTTATGCCCTATAGGTTACATTCTATTTACTTTGAAGGGACAGGTTGAACTATTACCAGGTCAGGAGCTGACATGAGTCCAGCAGGAGGAACCCTGCTGAAATGTAATTACCTCGGAATGGCATCCTCCCCCCATTTCCTGAGAGGAGTGTGATTGCATTAACAACCTTATCACTTTCTTAACACTCCCCAATTTAATCCTTAGGTGCTAACTGGCTTTTTCCTTCAGATTGCTTAAAGTTTAAAGTTATTTATCAATTAGGCCCAGCTTGGAATCAGGGTCTGGTTTGACTTTTCTCAGCTGTAGTGGCAGCTAAGTAATCTGCTTCAACTTTGCTCTTAATGCCTTCCTGCTCCTAATTTTGGCTGGATTGGTCCTTTCCCATGGTCCTTTCTGCAGTCTCTCGAAGAGCAGCATGGGAACACCAGAAGAGCATAAAGGAGCGGAGGCACCGCTCAAACAGATGCTGTCACCAAAAGGAATGTTTGTCTTCTCACAGCCTGTATGCTAACTGAACTGCTGCTCTTCCATTCTGCTGAGAATCCCTTTTGCCCAGGATGCTGTCCTCAGCTGCATGGTCTGCTTGTGCATCTTGGGTCTGCTTTATATCATTGCCTCTCTTTGGCTATGCTAAATCATTCTGTAGTGAGCCTGGGAGATAAAGCATTTGTCCAAAGAAACCACTTGATCTTTACAGTATGTCTCTAAGACTGTCCTTCCTGTACTGGAGAATGCTGGTTGAGACCCAGCACTTAGTCTGCATCTGCTCCCAGAAAAGGAATCAAAGAGCTGGCCCAGCTGGCACCTGGGCCTCCTGGAAGCTGCTTACTCATGCCTCTGCAGAGTCCAGCCCTGGGCTCCCCGTTCCCACCGTATAAATACAGCATTGTACTTGCAAAGACCTATTGCACAAGAGGGCAGGGTATGTCTCAACTTATCCCTGAGACAGGTTCCCTCTGCTGCAGCCCCACGTGATCCTCGTTCCCAGGGTGACACCATGCCCTTTCCAGCTCCCAGACTGAGCTGCTCGGCATCCAAACTTGCAGGACTTGTTCTGGAGAAGCAGGAGGAGATGTGGGTCCCATCCTCCCCCCTCCAACCCCTTATCCCCAGCACTACCCCTAGGGCAGTGTTGTGAACTGAAATACTCTGGTTTCTGCTGCTATGGAGGAACATCAGGTGCAAAGAAATTTGGCTCGGGGACAAGTTTCACCACGAGTCACCGAGCCAGGCTTTTCTTTCCCATGAGATAATCTTGGGCGGGGCAGACAATCTCTTAAAATTAAAATACAATGAAAATACACGGGGTTCCCAGGGTCTAGGGTAAAGCTGTCTTTCCTTGTTTTCTCAGAAAGCGAGCCAGGCACTGCTGAAACCTTCCCCAGGCTGTCAGCGCAGAAGGAAGCACTGCAGTGGCAGCAGCCTCAGAGCCAGGCCTGGTGCCTGCTGCTCCCCCAGCTGGCAACAGGAGCCCACCCATGGGACCTGGCTCTGCTGGTGGTGAGGGTGGAAGAACTCGACCTCCTGTGGAAGAGAGGATAGTTTAGTGAAACAGTCACAAACAGCAAAGCCCCCTTCCTGTGGCTGCACTGCCAATCACTGTCTTGGTGGCATGGTGGAATTTCCTGGTGGGGGACGGCACTGGTCATTGCTAAGCATCATGATGTGTGCCATCACATATATTTAACTTTGCAGGGAGCTCAGGGCACTCAAGCCCTGGGCTTGCCCCTTCCTCCACTATCCTCATAAGCATCTCACCCTGCCACCAAGCTTAACACTCTGCTTGTCCAGGTAAACACCTGGTTACATTGCTCAGTGGCAGCAAGGACACTGGGATCTAGCTGGAATCTGCCAAGGATCTAGCTGGGATCTCCCTTGGAAGGTGCGTCAGTACCTCAGCCCTAGAGACTTGAGATCCTTTCCCATCCAAAAGGGAAAGTCAGCATCACGTGCTGAAGGAGAGCTCATCGTGGGAGGATTAGGTTTTCCCGTCAGAGGCTGCACCCCTGCAGGGCTGGATGGGACAGAGGCTGGGAAAATGCTGCCCAGGCAGTGCACATGGCTTTCGGATGGTACTGCAGAGCCCCAGCTGCCCTCCTGCAGGGAGCCCTTCACTGGGCCGGGCGGGCGGGGAGCGGCGTGTGCCTGGGGACAGCCGGAGCCGCTGGGATGGCTCCTCACAGCGCAGAGCCAGGGGGAGCACCCGGCTACGGGCAGAGCTTCAGAAACAGCGCATTCATCTTCCCTGCCAGTGAGCCAGGGAGCGCCCGGGGCAGACTGATGACGCACAGCACACCTGAGATCATTTTCATGGGAATAGACCCGTGAGAGACAGGGAGAGGAAGAGTCAGGGAAACTCTCCCAGCACTTCAGTCAGTGTCAGCATTCACGGGGCAGATTTCACAAGATAAACAAAAGCCTTTAATAATCGCAGTGGAGGGAGACTTTGAAACCCTGTGAAACCTCTGCCAGGAAAGGAGAGCAGCAGGTTTCTTGCAGAGTGCCAATGCCACCGGCCAGCCAGAGGCTGGGCGAGCACGGAGGAAAAAAAGGCTTGCAAAACCCAAACCATAAAGGTCCAAGTGTGGGTACCCAGGCTGTACTCCCAGGCGCGGATAGTTGTACACATGGTGCTATACATAGCACAGAGGAATTTTCATTCCACTTGCTAAGGGGTTTTAATAACATAGAGCAGATGAAAGATGTCAGCCACCCTGGAATATGATCAGGGCAGCAGTGTATAATTTGAAGGGAGGGTAGGAGAGGATATCTAATGTTGTGATATCTTCTGCAGGATGATTTGGGTTCTTTCTTGTAAGCCAAATAGATTTGTAGAATAATAAATTAGCATCTAACAGTAAAGACTTACATGTGTCAAAGGATGCTAAACCTGAAATACAGGGGCTCTGTACTAATAAATAAAATACAACCATACTTTGGGAGGAAGAGGACTTCCTGCAGTGCCTGCCTGCCTTGTGAGTACCAGTAATGGCAGTATCTTAGCTTTACATGCAGTGCACTTATTCACTATCTCCAAACAACTCTGTTTGGATAATAAAGATACTGCATTAGGTGTTGAGAGAGAAGGCATAATTTAGGTCATCAGAAACCTATGCTATCCCAGGTTTTAACATCATTTCCTTTTGCAGTTTTGAGTGAATGACTTCCCTTTTCCATTTGCAAAATGGATCTCCTTCCCCTCCTTGGGGTATGATAAACATTTATTAACAGGTACTCACAGGGTGTCATAGAGGAAGGGTTATTGCCAGGAACATCAACATGCTTTTTCTTATGGTTCTCAAAATGGGATAAAAGTCCTGAAATATGTCCAGATACTAGTCTCCATTATTGCATTCTGTGAGTTTCCAGGGAGAACTGGATAGTCAAACTCTCTTGGTTATACCTCCAGCTCTGGGGTTCAGGTAATTAAGGGAGAAACAGTACCCATTGAGAGCAAATATCTCCAAACTTTAGTGCTGTTAAAGGAAATATGAATCCTATGGTCTGCAAAGTTAGGAGATGATTAAAAGGAAGCTCTATGCCTATTGCTACTTATATAGTGCATATGCTACCTTGGTGATGTGGTGGGAGATGAGAAAGACTTAAAGATGTGGTGTCTTCACACAGCTATCAAGTCCCCAGATAATATAAAGAGATGGACTCAAGAGCAGAATGTGGGACATTCATGTCTGTTCTACTGCTTTCACATGATGCCTGTAGCACAGGCAGAGCTATGTGAGCATAACTACAGCCCATGTGGATAAGAGGATACCACCTAGGAACTCTGGGAGCCCAGCAGCAGCAGGAACTCTTTCAGAACAAGAGTCTGAACTAGCTTTAATTATGGGTGGAGAAACAGCATCCCACTCTGAGTCTATTGGTTTTAGGATGAGCAGAGGAGGAAGAGGCATTCTGAATATTGAGACACCTCTGCAGACTTTAGTAGACAAGACCAGCTGATGAGAAGCACAGGCTTCCAAGAAGGCCAAGGTCTCTGGGTAAGCAGCTGGTGGCCCAGACAGTCATGTCCAAACCCAGGCTGAAGTCTGTGCTGCTGTCACTACACTTGATGTGGCTGGATGGAGTGAGCTCACCACCACCGCTCTCACCATGCCTCCAGAGGTGCAAACAGATGCAACCAAGTGACATGAAGGCCTCCTGTTGCCACTTGCTGTCAGGCATGGCTTGGGCCATTCCCCTCTCCCTTTTCCAGGGATGAGTCAGGCTGCTGAGAACCTGGGATGTTCATCAAGAGGAAACAGCACACTCTGGGGTACGGCCTTCTTCCTGCCTCATCTGCATAATAGCCAGTAAAGATGTAGTTTTGCTTCTGCTAAGTATCAGTGCTGACTTCACTGATGCTGCCCTTCCATGTTTTATTGGCATCCACTGGAAATCTCTGGCTGCATCTGTGGTCTAAATAATTACAGCCTCTGAGCAAGAAAGGGTGAGGGGACACCCTAAGCATTTAAATGCTACAAATAGGACTCTACAGCAATCCCAGGCTGCTCTTCCCTGAACTCCTTTCTATGCATCAAGGATCACAAAAGAGTAGGAAGAGACCAAATCCTGCTCTCAACCCTCTGTTCTAGAGCATGGCTTTATTGGTAATTAAAAACTACATCTCAGCTTAATTTTCTTCCCACACTTGGCTGTACTGTATCTTACCCCCATCTCAAAGAGGCATGTCAGTCCTTTCATATCCTCACCGGAGTTCACAGAAGTTTGCCAGCATTAATCAGAGGCAATTACCTTTGCCTCTTTAGGCAGGGATATCAGACCTGAGCCTAGGGTGACTCATTGCAAGATCGCTTCCCCTTACAAGGCTCTTCCAGACATCTCCTTTGACTGAAGATCTCAGCTGTTGCCTTTGGTCATTCTACTCCTGGGAAACTCTCCTGGCAGGGAGCAAGCCCCAACTACTACACAGCCTCATGTACTCTGCATACCTGTCTCTTTATCTCACACAGTGTAATTGATAAAAGGGTTATAGGCTGGTGCTGGCCAGAAATTATCTAACCAACATTTTCACATTTTGATAGATTACTTTTTGCTGGACCACAGGCTTGTTCTCAGCAGTGAGTCTTTATGAACTCTGGAGAAACACAGCCACACTGACCATGTCTGATTTGGTCATCTTCAGAATTCCTGTCTTCCTGCTGAAAATAAACAACCCTTTGCAGCTCTGACACCATAAAAGCCCTGGCTGGAAGGATATCCCTTTCAAGATCTGTTGTGTCTGTGGGAAAAGAGATCTCTCAGAGGTGAACACACCATGCTGCTTCTTTCATTGATGAGAGAAAGAATTCATAGATTCCTAGAGGGGAAATTTTCTGTCCAGCAGAAATTCTGGGATTCGGTGTAGGTCATAACTAAAATCTGCATTGGAATATGTGCCAGAAATATTCCAAAGCAATAAAAATATGTGCTCCAGAGAAGAAATGGAGTTCCAGAAAGCTGCAGCACCTGGAAGAAAAATGAAAATTAGTATTATGCACAATATCAAGTAGATACTATGTTACTATTACTAACTAATTTGTGTTTTTCTTATTCAGCTCAGCCTGCCAACACACACTCTTGAATGTTGGCTGTAGACATCCTTACTGCTGAAGTCCATGGCAACCTTGCAAAGATTCTGACTGTGAATAAACACTCAGATAACCCAGGCTTACCAGCCTGCCTCTACCTCCAGACATCCAAGCAAGCATTTGCAGGAGAGCAAAAGAAATCTGGTGGTTTAAAATTGCACTTCCAGCACAACGTCTCTGGCTGCTCAGGAAGCAGAGCATTTCATATCACACCTGCCATGCTATGAAATGAGGTTGGGAAAGTATGAGTGTTAGGAGCCTGCTGGGATAACTGCATGAGGATCACTGCCCTTTTATTTCTCCCCTTGCCCTCCAAGCAGTCCATCACCTAGGACAGAATTCTGCTCTTCTGCAATAACATGGATACACTTTCTGTAGCTCTGGCTGCTGTGCAAATAAGAAAAAATTAGCAGGAAGGAAAGAAACTGACTGAAAATAAATAACATCCCAGTAAAGAGATGAAAGACTAAGGGATAATCTAGTTTTGTGTAGAAGGGTCAGAGTTCCAAGAAACCCAGGGAACAGGAAAAAGGCCTGCCTTTCGTAAGGGCTGGAAAGCACCTTGGAGGGACCCACTCTGTATGTGAGGTGCTGCCCAGAGAGTCCTGCCTCAGCACTGCTGAGTGAGCAGGGCATGAGTGCTTTATACAAAGCATTCCCCTGAAAAGTAAATACAGCTCTGGGTGTAAGGAAGCTGCCCAGTCATAATATGCATGGCTGATTGCAGAGTTGCACAAGAAGCTGGTTCTGACGTAGGTGAGAGCAGCTCTGTGAGCACCCTGAGATGGCAGAGTCTGGCTGGACAGCAGCTCACATCCCACAGTTTTCCAGATGATGCTGAACACAGACTTATTTTCAAAGGCAGAACCTCAACTCAGTGAGCAAAGAGGAAAAATGGACATGAGGAGAGAATGTAAATGTCTTCTGCATGCTACTTAATGACATGCACAGATGTGCTTCACTTCTGGCAGTGAAGGCAAAACAAGTGAGCTGTCACTTCCATCTCAGGCGCTGCTGGTGACAGGGAAATTCTTTGATAATAGGGACAGATTTGCAATGAGAGGAACATTTTTTTGCTTGGCACTTCCCTTTTTACTAAAACCTTTATTTCATCTCCTTAGCCAGCATGTACATCCCTGGCTTCTGTTCTTAAAAGGTGGACAACAGCCTCCTTACCAGTAGGAGTTACGTCTGTGCTGTGAAGAGGACAGGGACATGAAAAGCAGGCTTCTCTGACAGGGCAAGCCTTTCCTTCACAGCAAAACACTGTGGTGCATAACAGGCTACAAAACTGTTTTGGTGCCCATCGTTCCTTTGCATAGAAGCCTTTGAACCAGAGTTAGTAATTATGGGAGCTGCACTGTGCACAGTTCCTCAGCTGTTGATATGTTTATCAGCAGAGCATCAATCTGACTTGCTTCCTGGAGGTTTAGATGTCATGGGGTCATGCTTGCATCAGCTAATAAACTCCTCAGAGATGAGTTGATCTCTTTCTTTTGTATCTGTGAAGCAGAGAGCATCAATGGAGTCCCCATCCCTGATTTAAATAGCTGCCTCAATTCAGCGACCTGCAAGGCTTAAAGGCTTGGGGGCTGGAGAGGCATTGCAAAGGGGAAGGGTGCTCCCTCAGAGTCTGGAGAGGTTGAAAACAGATGGGCTTTTAAACTAAATGAGCAAACAGATCTTGCTATGTTAAAATACATTTTGTCAAGAAAACATGAAGGTCTGCTTTCCTTTCACGCTGTCTAAACTTTGGCCAAGTATGGCTGGCAAACAAGTGACTTAGAAAGAGTCACTGAGCATAGCAGAATCCTCTTTGATATTTACCCTTGCCTGAAAGGAACAGGGTGCTGGGACAACAGGGTGGTCCCTCTAATTTGTCCTTGAGAGGATCAGCAGTCTTAGCTTCTTTAGGGACCCCAAGAATTTTGGAAATCTCTCTTATTTTGTGAGATTCACTGCTAATCCTATGGAGCTAGGAGGCCCAATGTTCTAACCATCACACACTGCAGTTTGAGATGAACTGCAAGAACTTGAGACATAGATACTGGCTAGCCTCTTCATGAGATTCTCAGCTTGCTCATGCTAGGGGTAGAAAAGAAGCTTTTTAAACAGAAGAGGAATTTTTAAACAAAAATTAAGTGGGTGTAACTGGATGAAATTCAGGACAGGTTAGAAAGCAGATTTTGTTCACGACAAAGCCTGGAGGTTTTGGAGAGGTTTGCAGATGGAACACTGTAAGTACAACCCATCCCCTTGGAGACTGAGTATGTCTTATTTGTGAAAACTACTAGATGACAAAGTTATCTAAAATAGAAGGTAAGTGGACATGAGTCAGGAGGCCCTTTCTAGCCCTGCATTCAAAAGCAGTTCAAAGGGCTGCCATGCCTCACAATTACAATCACACTGGGGCTGGCTCCTGAGCTTTGCCCAGCTCCACAACACTCATCTCTATGAGAAATTTAGACCAGAATATGTGCAACATGTATTACTCCACTCTAATTGCAGCATAAACAAGCATTGACTTGGTTAGGAACTAAGCATGGTTTGTCTCATTGCTTTCAGTGGGCACTTTTAGGATGCACCATGCATCATCTTTTCCCTTGTAACAGCGTCCTTAGTAAGGAGTCTGGGCTCCTGATCATCACTTTTTTCCATGGAAAACTGGGCAGAGAGCTGATTTCCTTACTGCTTCAGCTGGGACAAGGACTCTGCCCCCCACAGGTTTGGACTCACAAAAATCTACCCAAGACACCAGGAGCACATCTCAGCAGACAGCCCCAAACCTGTGTCACATAAGCAGCAGTTTGATCACAAGGAGGTGGCTAGTCAAGCTCTGAACATTTTAAGGAGTTGTTTCATCTTCTGTTCTAAGAAGATAAAAGGCAGTCTGGACACGGCAGTTTGGTTCATATTTGCTGGAAAGCACCATTAAGCTGTGTTAGAGAACAGCCAGGTGGTTTTTACCTTCACACAATTGCTGGATGTTGCCCACAGATAGGAGCTGGAGTGTGGGTCCAGTGTAGATATACTGGAGTGAACATTTCCTTGTCTTGAATTTCGCTGTTTACTTAACAGAAGTTGGCTTTCTTTGAATCAGAGGCACTCTTTTTTTTACAGACAGGTGTCTTTTCAATCGTTGGAGTTCCCATGGAGCTTTCTGCGAAGTTCGCAGGAGTCCCACCCAGACAGCTATTGGAGTGTTTTGCACAGTGCCAAAAAATCTCCTTAGTTGTTCAAACTGGGAAAAATTACTACCACTTCCCTTCCTGACACCCTTACATCTGGTGCAGAGAGTCTACAGTGTCCAGGAACATACAGAGAGACAGGTGCTTCTGCAGCTGGCGAAAGATGCTATCTCCTGCCTGATGCTGTGATATTTGGATTGTGCCACACAGTCTGGCAGTTCCAGACATCTTGCAATGCATATCAGAAGTCTCTGGGGAAAAAAAACAGAAAGACAGGAAAGAAGGGTGTGCTGAGAGTCAAACAAAGGTAGAGTTTATGGGAAAGTGAACGGGAGAGGGGCAAAGGAGCAATAGGAAGTTAAGACTTTGAACAAGCCCAGTCATGCCTCAGGTACTGGTTCTACCTGTCTGCTGCCTGACCACAGCCCAGTCTGCCCAGTGACTGCAGTGGGAACTGGGGTGCTGAGCAGCACTGAGCATGAGATTTGTTTGCTGGTCATGTTCCTGTGGAGGAGAGGTGGCTGAGACACATTGCAATGAGTGTGCCAGTCAGCTGGCAGCTCTGGCCACAGGCTCATGTGCAGGAACCAGAAGTGGCTCTGGAGAGGAAACACTAATCTGTGTGTGACATCTCCATTGCAGGACTTGGGAAACAAGTGACAGAGGAGGATTCAGTGATCACTGCAGTGCACCTCAAGGTGCATCTGCTTGCTGAAAGGGATGGCAGAGGAGTCCTTGGCTACAGGACCAGGTATATTCACAAGTCAATGCAGTTTGGCGTGATCCTCTCTTTACAGGAGAAATGATGCTCCCCATCCAGAACATTTGCCTTTCTCCTACCCTACAAAGTACGATCTTTGTGTGGTCTGACCAAGCTCTGAGCTTGGTAAGAAGAGGCAGCACTCAAATAAAACAGAAACAGATGGGCACACAAGCCCTTCTCCATTTTGAAACAGAAACAGCGTACTCCAAAGCAAATTACAAACTGAGATTAACTGTTCTGGATTTCATTAATCACATATCAATTAGGCCATCTCAGAAGGAAAGCTCATTAGGAGCTATGAAGTAGAAAGGGCATTAGGTAGACAGAGTCAGGAAAGACAGTTATCTCCCAGGGAAGGACAAGCATCCTGTGCTCTCTGCCATCCTCATTTCCTCAGTTTCTTCTCGAGGTTTGGAGACAATGACTATACATTTCTGCTTTGCTTCTGCTAAAAAGAGCAAGTAAAAGGAGGCTCAAGTGCCCAATCTGCAGTTTTTCTGAGACTTGCAATCACCTTAGCCACAAAATCTTCTGGAGGAACTTTCTTGAGTACAGGAAGCGGAGCAGGGTCAAAGGGCTTGGTTCCCTCCACCCTAGAAACCTGCCGAGCTCTTCAGCACTGCTGAAAAAAACCCAAAAAGGCTTTTCTCCTGACCTGCTGATGGTCACACACACAACCCTGCCAGGAAATATTTGGCCTGCTGTCTCGGGTGACTTATGCAAAATAAGTGGTCGCTTTTCTCCCAAAGACAGGTTCTACTTGACACTGCACTCCTGGGCACTTGTAGCCTGTTCCTCCTGCTGCAAAAATCCAGGCTCAAGGGAGAGGCTTTTGCAGTTTTATATGCGGGCTTCACCACCACTGTTTCCTGGCTCTTTCCTCATGGCTTCCTTGGAAAAGACTGTCAGAAGAGTTTCCAGCCCACAGCTGGCTAATCATACACAATTAACATAAACCTGGATGTAGTGGGGGGAAAAAGAAAGCTGGGAAAGCCCCCTTTTCTCAGCAGCTGGATGAGGCAATTTGCAGAAAGCCTGGAGGCGTGGGGGAAGCAGGAGTCTTTCATGAGGTTTCAGGCCCATGTGAAAGGGCAGGTGAGGGCAGTTTGTGGCAGCACTTGGGCTTCCTCAGCTTCAGCACTGTGGGCCAAAGCAGAACAGCAGGGAAACTGCCTGCCCAAACACCAGCCTTGCTACAAATGATGCAGGGGAAAGCTCTCTGAACCACGGGGAGGGCCAAGTGCAACATGACTTGCAGGACAACAGACAGAACCTGGATGCAGTTTCCTGGAGCCTCAGTCCAGCACTGTAGAGCCAGAGCATATGGGGCTAGGGGAGATGTCAGGACTGACTGGTATGCTTTGATGTTTCTAGGTAGCTTCCCTCAGAGATGGTCTCCAAGCCATACTCCTGCAGGTTCTCTTCTGGCAGCACTGGTGCTTAGCTGGTGCCCTGGGGTGTTGGTTCAAGGAGTCATGCTAACCAAAAACGGATCACTGAAAAGTGAATTGCTTTTTTCCAGGATGTTTCAGAGGGAGCAACACTAATGTGAGAAAAGCTAAATGAGTGTAGAACTACTCCTTCAGTAGGGACTAGCTGTAGGACAGACCGAGTTGTAATGCTGAGCTGTTCCTGTGGGCTCAATTTTCACCATCAGCTCTGCAGGCCACTGCTCACCCAGGGCTCCTACCCTGCCTTCTACCCTTGGGTAGAGGCTCCCACCACACAGAGGGTGAGGACAGCCCAGTAGAAAGCTCAACCAGCAGAGAAAGAGAATGCCTCTTCCAGTCTGCCCCACCAAATGGACCTGCCAAGCACTTGGCAATATGAAGACCATGCCCATCTGATGGAGCACAGCTCATCTCCAGTGCACAGAGAAAAACATGTTCTGGAAGAAGCTGCAATGGATTATGAAACATCAGCTGTGAGGTGCAGTATGTGAGATCTTAGATCAGTTCTTTGAATCCAGGGCCTTGTGGAGAAAGAGGAGACTAGTGGTGGAAAAATACTGATGAAAACAAATAGCTATTTTCTTGGTACTTGGACTTCCTTCTGGACCTCACCCACTTGCCCCAGGGTTTGCCAACAGTGGAAGTTCCTCCAGTACACAACATTTTAATATTCAAATGGCAGTGTCTGGTACACTGACTGTTTCCAAGCAGAGCCCTCCAGATGCTTACTCATTTTGTGATGGCCGGGTATTTGCATGGGTTTTACAGCCTTGAATATTTAAGATGGTAATGTGATGGGAATGCAAGAGAAAAGAGAGAAGATAAAGCCTCCCTGGCTGAGAATGTGCATATACAAGGTGATGGGAAGAATGGTATTGGGCACATACACACTGTGCCAGCTCTTCCCTTTACCTGAGGGGTTGTGCTCTGCACAGTTTCTGTCTCTGGCCAGTCTCTTAGTTGCTGAATAGGGAGATAAATGGAAGTAGGATGGAAATTGCATGGCTGAGCAGCAGAGTGATGGATAGACCAGCTAGCAGAAGACATGGCAGGCAAGAGGCAATTCCTGGGGAAATCCATTTTCCATTTAAGACAGATTAGCCCAGGCTTTGGGGTAAAGGGGAGGTCTCCCATCCCAAAATACTAAGAGGAGAGGGAAAGGAAAATTTGTTGACAGGGTGTAATTCTACAGCACAAGCAGGGATAGTTTCTAAATATGAGAGAGAACCAGTTCAAACTGGTTTAACAGAAACTCCATGCACCAAAACCTCTAGCAAGGACATTAGAATAAGATCGTTGCATCCTTGCTGGCAGCTCCTGTCTGCTCCCCTGCAGAGCTGCATGGTCCACACAATGACCCTATAGCTCCCCAGAGCTGTTGAGCCTCCTCAAGTGTGTCACAAATGCCCTTTCATCCTCTAATATAGATTTGCAGAGAAGAGTTGTATGATGAAGCTTGGGAGACAGAGCTACCAGCTTCCAAATTTGATGACAGACTATTAAAAGAACTGTTTTGGCTTGCTTTGGTTTTAATGAAGATTCTACTGCCTGGAGTCCTCTGGTTACTGGGAATAAGTCTTTTCTTTCAAAATGTAGTGTGTATGTTGGGAAGAGCAGTAGAAGTCAGCAAAATAAATCTGGGAAACTGATCCAAATAGCTAAAGAAAGAGAAGCACCCATGTGTTGTTTTTTAAAAAGTTTTTGGCACTGGACTGGTGATTCCAGTATCTGGGGCTTCCTCTGTGTAACCCATATGAAACCAAAGGGAAGTAAACCCAGGGCACAGAACACCCACAAGAGGCTTGGGAGACTTAAGTCAATCCTCTGTTCTTCTGAAGGTTTTACCACCTTTCTCCTGTCTTGCAGGTGGATATGATGCTTTGAGCCCTGGGAGAGTATGGTAATACAGACCATAACATTAGACCATAATACAGATGTGAAGGAAGGGAACAGGACCTCACACCTTACAGAGCTCACAGAGGCTCACATCTCACACCTCAGCACCAACTCCAGCAGTGCACCATGTCCCTGCTGCTTTGACAGTACAGTGTCCAAGGCAGCACCAAGAGGGATATTAAGATATTGTTGCCCCCTCTTGTGGACATCTCAAAAGGAGCTGGCAAACTACCCTGGGCAGCTGCTCTAGCTGAACAATACCCCATACTGAATAAAAAATGCAGCAGTGCAGCCCGGAGCCCGTGGCAGAGGCAGGAGTTTTGGGGCCCCTGGGGAAGCAGCTGAGGGAGGGAAGGGCTCCCACAATGCCTACGTGAGAGGGACACTATCATTTCACTATCATTTAAAGAAGAGTTTCTGGCTAGGGGAGTCCCAGCAGCTCAAATTTCTGGACCAATGTTTTGCTTCAACTGCTCACAAATATTTTTTTAACAATCCTGAAGCAGCCGCCGTGTGGGTCAGGTGTGTCAGGGCAGAGAACAAAGACACAGGCTCTTTGTGTGCACTGAGACTTGTGGAAAAATCCCCTTCCTATCGGAGCACCTGGCTGGCTCCAGCAAGGCTCCTGTTCCTCTGCATCTCCCATCAGCTGCTTGCTGTCATTTTGTACATCCTCTCATGTAGGCTGGCTCTGGGCAACTTGGAGAAGATGGTAATTAAACATTGGGTGGCCTCTGCAAAATCTTCTAAAGCTGTTACAGGAACTGATGATTAGTTTCAAAACTCCTGACATAGCTGGAGATGAGGACATCTTGGGGAGGCAGCTACTGAATGAGGGCCACACAAACTCTGCCACAATCATGTGGCACCTTGCCCAGGAAACGTTTACTGGTCAGCCAGGTTTCCTTGCAGAAAGGATCCTCCATGCTCTGTTAGGTGCTGCAGAAGAGATCAGAGCTGACAGAATTTCTAGAGGTGACTGTATCTCTCTGTGACTACAAGCTATTACAATAACATGCAGCTCTGTCCTTGATAACCAAGGGAGAGTGTTTCCTATTTCTCTCTCCATTTTTCCAAGGAGAAAAATAAAAAGAAGAGACTATCTGGGAAGTTTTCACAGGCTATTTCTCACACAGGTGCTATTTTAGTGAGCAAGGTTTGCTTACCATGTAGTGGACTAGATTTTGAATCTCCATGTGCCATTTAGGAGCTCAAAGCACCCTGCATTAGGAGCAAGTCTGGTCATTCCTAAAGCTTGAAATAAGGTGGGCAGAAATGAGATTCAAGATTTGTCTTTATATTATGCAGTGCTTGCACACAAAACTGTTCCTTCTTTCCCCCAGCTTTAGAGTTCCTCTTTTTAACCAGAATGAACAGTTTGGTCTCAAAACTAAAATAATTTCTTCCTTAGGCAATAAATTAGGCCTGAGGGCTAAAGTAACTTATCAGAAAGTTTCACCCCACCGCAGCTTTTGTGAGTGGAACAGTATTCTGGCCTGCCACTGTGGAGCCTGTAGAACCATAGGAGCCATCCTTTGTGGATGTCAGGGCAGCTGCTGCATTTGTTTGCAGAGCCACTGTGCCCCGGGGAAGCCAGAGACACACAATGTTTAGCTGTGAGCTAATGCTTCCCGCATCCAGGCCAGTAAGCCACACAAACCCGGCAAGGTCCTCTCCAGCCTGCTGGGATAACCTCAGCCAAAAGCTCAGGCAAATCCTCCTTCCTGGCAGTCCAAGCAAGGTGACTAAGCAGCTTTGCTGGTCAGGAAAGGCAGAGGTTCTGCAAGAGTGGACACCACCAACAGGCAGACTGGACAATGTGAAGGGGCAGTAGGTTCCCCTCACTGAGGCAGCAGCTCCTGGGGCCTGCCAGGAGCCTGGCTCCTCAAGGCTTGCAAGCAACCCTTTGGAAAACACTGACCTGGGTGGGGAAGGCATTGTAAGGCACTGGGGCAGCTTCCCCTCACCGCTGGCCCCTGAGGAGTGGAATTCTCATTTTGCAAAGTTTCAGACTCTGGGCTCCTGTTCCCATCTGAAAATTTTCAAGAGCTGAGGTTTCCTGGGAAGCAGGAGCCCTTGTGTCGGGTGGGGGTGCAGGGGCTGAAGGCAGGTGGGACTTGGGGGGTGCAGGCCCAGAAGCTGCATGGGGGAGTCCTCAGGCCAGACCTGCAGCCTCCAGCAGGGCTGTGTCCAATGCCAGGGGACACAAAGCTATGGTGTAAGTGAAAGAGACTGCAAAACACGTACCTGCCTCCCTCTGGAGACTGTCAAGAGGAGCAGTCCTGGTTTTAGGTGGCGCTCCCAAGCCAGGGGTTACCACCGAGAGTGGAGAGGTGACCCATGGGCCAAGCTGAGCTGGGCTCAGCAGAGCTGCACCTGGAGCAGCACTTCAGGGGACAGGAGGGATAATGTCTGCACTTACACCTGTAAGTAGCTGGATATGGCAGGATGAGAGAGCTGGTATGGTCATGACAGAGCAAAGCCCACAGCCCAGAGCAAAGTGCGGGGAGAGCGTGTTCCTGCTGCCAGCCCGGCCAGGGTGGCCAGGTCAGTGGTGCAGGGCAGGTCCACCTGGTTGCTGTACAAACCCACTGCAATTAGCCAGCTACATTCAGCTGACTTTACATCGCAGTTCCTGAGTGATCACCAGCCTGAAGACACAGTTAGAGCAACTCCTGTTTGAAGAACAGTGTCTGCTTTTGGTTTCAGAGCCAAACCAGTCTGACCAGCTGGGACCCAGTTTCAGGTTACACCCTGCCTTGCTCTCTGGGTGACTTAGTGGGTAATAATCTTTCTCCCAGAACACCTTATGCAGGAGTTTCCTCTTCAGGTATCCACATATGTTGCATCCCCTGCTCCCAGCCCTCCCCACGCCATGGGACCGCTGCTGCAGCAGCTCTCCTGAGATACCACAGTCGGGGCAGATGAAAGGGTGAGATAGCAGGCATGGGAACGTACCTGCCCCCTCTGCGGGTCATTGCTCCTCAGACACCACTCCCAGGCCAGATAAGACAAACATCTCCTTTTTATTATCAGAGTGAGCACACAAAAAAATAAATCAAGACATTAGGTTTATTGCATAGGCCATGTTAGGCTGTGGGAAAAACAAAGAGATGGAAGAAATGATATGAGACAGATCACGAAAAGGAGGAATCTGACTCAGGAACGCTGAGGCAGACGCCTGTGATGGGGAGAGGCATGCAGTCAGATTGCCGGCAGACTCTGGGCAGCAGTTTCTTTCCTTTCAGCCCAGGCATTAGCCCAAGGAGGCAGCTCTCCTGCCACTACACTTGAGAGGACCTGTGCCATGTCCTGATCTGGGAAATCTGTTCCAGAACCACTCTGCCCTGAAAGAGTCCACGCGCTTAAACTGAAGTCTGTACATAGATTTACGCTTCTTACACACACACACACACACACACACACACAGAGGCTTCCTCTCTCTTCACAGCAGTTTTCCAAGAGCAGCAGGCACTTGAAGTTTAGGGATTGGTGCCAGCCCCACAGCTGGCAGCACATGAGGCCCTTCACAAATAGCTTCTTGTGCCTCAACAGAAATCCTCTCACTGAAGTACAAGCCTGGACCAGCACATGATGCAGCACAGAGCTCAGAAGCATCTCATTGCACAGGGACAATAGGGGAACCAGGACTGGGACCAGGACATTGCCGAAGTGGAGATTTCACATGCTGCCTTGGAGCCAGAGGTGAGCTTTGAACCTCCCAGAGCTGGGCTGGGCTGACCTTGCACCAGGAGGGATGAGCCAGCGGGTGCAAGGATGCCTGTGGACATGAGCTGGTGGTATCCAGCCCACTCCTGTGCTCTGGGAGATGTCAGGGACTCAGGTCAGGCTGTGTGCTCAGAGGAACATGCAGTAAAATCAAAGCTGCAACTTTCCTGCACAATCAGCAGGAAAAGTATGGACGCTTACTTCATGTGAGAATAAATAGATATTTTCTCAATGTGTTTGGGTTCAGACTGAACACTAGGAAAGCAACCAGGGCAACTCACAGGGAGAAAAACTGTGAAAACGTACTGTACACAGGAGACTGAAACACAGCACCCGGCCAGCAAAAAGTGTTTTCTGTTAAAAAACAAAACTTAGTGACTTAAGCAGCTATTTCTGTTTCTGTCCATGTTGAAAATGGGAACTGCTGGAGAGTGTCACAGAGCCCTTGGATCAGGTCTGAATGATTATGTGAATCCCACAGACCTCAAGAGATGCACCATGACCAGGTAGGCAGCTGCAAGGCAGGGCACCTTGCAGAGGACTGGGAGAAGGGGAGGAAAATACAAGGTTAAATGGCAGAAAGTGACACTGAAAACAAATTGCTGGCTCTGGTGAGCTTGCACCATTCACCAACATGAATGCTACACAGATTCAGTTCCAGGCTCCTTCAGGAAGTTGAGCAAAGTTGTGCTCCAGGTTTGAGCAGGAAGAAAGATGCAATTCAGAGTTTCACTGGATTGTTTGAGGTTAGGAACGGATGGATGTCAGAGAGCAACAGAATGCTCCCAGCTCCTCACTTTCCAGAGCAGCCATTTAGCCTAGACAATCACAAATACTAGGAGTGCCAAATCACAGTTGAATCTTGGCCTGATGCTCCAAATGTCCTCACAGAGAACGAGTCCTTCAGGCACAGACCTGTGTCTAAAAACAGAACTCCAGAAGCTTTGGGGAGTGCCCCAGTGCTGAGCTGGAGAGAGAGGCTGTAGGTCAGACTGGTTTGGTGGCACTGCTGTAGAACAGACGCTCAGTGTCCTCTGTGGTGGAGAGGGTTGAGTTGGTTGCAGTGGGAGGCTGACGACGGTGGCTGTTCTTCTTCCTTTTCTTCAGGAAGAAGTAACCAATGAATACCAGGACCACCATGATGCAGATCCCGAGGAGCACAGCAATCACTACCTCAAAGGCACCTGCAGGAATATGTGAACATGTTAGAAGGAGTGCTCCACAAACTCTGATGCAGCAGGAGTGGCCTGGACGAAGCAAGCACAAAAGCTGCTGCAGAAATTGTGCTGGCAAAGAGAAGAGGCAACAGCTGGCAGGGGGGGTCACTGCACAAGCAGCAAAGGAGAAAGACGGCAAGTGCACGGCACAGCCAAGCCTGTCTCTCCCAAATGATATTTCCCATCATTTCCCAGATGCACCACGCCCTCTAAAGGCTGTTCTGTGACTTTGGCAGGCTTGGCCATTTGACAATCCTAGGAATATCAAATCCCTCTGCAACAGCAGCCTCGTGTCATACCTCAACAGGGAGGCCACCAAAGGGCGGTCACAGAAGGCACCTCCTGGCTGGGACAACACTGAGGGAGTGAGCTATGGAGGACAGGCTGAGTTTGTGGGAAAGTACTCTTGGCACTTGTTCTCCATCCAACCAAACCCCTGCATCATCAGTGGAGACAGTCAAACATGATGCATTTGAGAGAGGGTGCGAATTAAAAGATTAAATCAATCTTTAAGATTTAGGAACAATAACCTTCATGTGGCATTTTTAAAAGAATTTGTATTTCAATAGTGTTGGGTTTTTTTAGTGTTGTAGAGAGGTTTTATAGGGTTATCACATTTTCCCACAGTCTAGCACTTGATATTATTCACATATCCACTTGAGCTTTCTTTCTTGTAGAAATTGGTAGTCCTTATGTGAAATTGGCCCTTAGGATGAGTTTTATTTCCCATTTTTTGATGTTGAACAGTGGAACATTCATGCAAGTTGATGGAAAGAAAAAAGGAGGCTCTGTATGAGCTACTGAGTCACAGACACAGGAAAAAATGGACCACAGTTGCACAGGGCACAAAAGCACCTCTTTCTTGCCACTGCCAGCATCCCACAAATCCTACACTGCTCCCTCAGCTTCAAAGGGTGTGGAAGAAAAGGCTACTCTTTGCAAGAAAGACAACATATTTTTCAGGACAAGGAAAAGCAACAAGAAAGATTGATTGGGAAAATTGTTACTCACTTAACATAGCAGTTTGGGACTCAAATGATTCCCATCTTCGGCCAATGACATCTGCTTCTGAATTGGAAACACAGAGGGGGAAAAATGCTTTACAAAGAAGGTTGGGAACAAAGGATAAGACCAGTTTCTGAGAAATATATTTCCAGTGCTCTGAAGTGACCAAACATGCACAGCATCCTGTGGAGTCCCTCATGCCACTAAAGGAATTTCTAAGTGCCTTGCCTTGGAAAGGTGAAGATTAAAGATACCCCTCCCAGGTGTAACAAAAGGCTTCTCCCTCATGGATCCTTGCAGACATTGTGCAATCTTCTCTCTGGGTTTCACAAGTCCATCACCCACCCCATGGTATCCCCTTTCCCTGTTTCCCCATTGGCTTTGGGGCCTGGTGTCTTCCCTATGGCCACTTGGCCCCTGCCCTGCCCTGCCCCCTGTACCACCTATGAACCTGAGACCCTGTATAACTGAGAAAAGCCACATGTTCTCACTCTTTTGCTCCGGATTCACCTTTGGCACATGGGATAAACGCTTGCTGGAAATTGATTTAGGGCTGTGAGCCTTCTGCCTCTCTGCTGAGCTAGGTTTGTAATGCATGTGGTGGTGTGAGCTTGAATTGCTGCCTGAATTCTTCTCAAGCAGTTTCTCTATGGAGAGGCTGACTGGGATATAGAAATGCTGCGGCTGCTCTCCCAAAGGACACACTGTCACAGCATCTCTCCTCCACAGCCAGGGTACTGAGCTCTCAGGGCGGGCTGCGAGGCTCAGTGTAGCAGAGGGAGGTAGTTTGCCTCTTAACAGATACAGTTTGGCAGAATTCTTCCTGTTGGCCTCCAAAGCAATGTGCACAAAGTGTACAGTGTAACCCTTTCCTTTTTTTTTTGCTTAAAACATCAGGCTACTATGTGTCATTGAGTGTTTTCTCAATTTCTCCCCTCTCACTTGGCGAGACTTGGAGCCAAGCTAGGAGGTTAGATTCTCTTCAAAGCAGATATATCTCTGGTTAGTTTTGTCATCCTCCTTTGTCTCTTTTTCAACATCAGCACCCAAAATGCTTTCCATCTATGTGAAAGGGCAGGCTGTATTGCAGAAAGATGCTCTAGATCCACCATCCCCCATATGCCATTCTGTAGGTCATGGCCAGGGTTTGACAGCAGGCGGCTTTGACTGAAAGCTCCCAAGGCACTGCCTCTTTGGGACCACAGAACTTAATCTGGTTTTCCCAGATAATCAGTAAAACTCCAGCCCTCACTATGTATGCTTACTTGTGATGCCTGAACATGATTTCATACAGTCTTCCTCTCGTTCAAAGTTGTTGCTGTTGCCACCACAGCCGCCGTAAGTGAAGGGGTCACATTTCTCCAAGAATGGGTTATAATACCAGCGGGGGATGCTCTCAGTGCACTGTCCAGTATCAGGCAAGTCCACACAGTGGCCTGACAAAGCAAGGCAGAGGTGCTTTAGCCCAAGCAGTGTCTTCCCAGAGCAGCAAAATTTTCTGCTCGCAACAAAAGAGCACAAGCACCACGGAAGAGGAAATCCATAGCCAGAACAGTGGCCCTCAGGTCCCCACTGTTCAGTTGTCAGCTGGTCAAATTGGCAATGCCAAGGTGAGCTGGCATCTGCCATAAATCCAACTAGCAAGCAGAAAAAGAAACATCAGAGTGTGCAGTCATGGTAAACCTGGTTTCACTCCCCTGTAGAAATGACATGTCCTTTCTGGGAGGCAGAAGGGAACATGAAGAGCCTGGACACATAGAAACCACAGATCAGCTCAGGTCTCCTCTACAACCGAGCTGCATTTAAGTGACTTGGAATATACTCTTTTAGCCCAGAGACAGGTCCACTGTCTCAAGTTTAACAAACAAGGCAAAGATATGGAATCGAGCACAGACATTGCTGTGTCACCTACACTGCTTTGGTTTGCACTATTTAAAAAAAAAAAAAAAAACCATGCTGCAGGGTTTTGTACAGGCAGGTACTGTGCCCAGCAAGCAACATGCATGAGACCTACCTGGATGGAAAAAGTTTAGGCAGGAGAGTGAAAGCCTGTTGTCAACAGCTGTCCTTAATGTAAGAGAACAGGCCCTTGCTCATTTTCCATACAGGGATGAGCAGATGCTACACCTGGTTTTGGATTTACAGAGGGAAGCAGTTTTACCATGGAACAACAAACTGAAGGAAAAACCAAAAGCTGGCAGAGGTCAGCCTAGGTGCTCTGGATGGTACATACCTTGCTTACGTGTGACATTTATTTTCTGCAGTCTATTGAACTCACGAGCATCTGCAAGGGAAATGTTTCATATTAAAACTCCTCTCACTAGTTGAAAAGAAATGCCTCTGTCCATGCAGACATGGGCAGACAGGGCTTTCCTGTACACTCTTTTGCTACCACAAGCCAGAGGAAGGGAGATATCATTGGATGTTCTTATATATCTCAAAGCTATGAAAGGAACATGGGAAAAATAAAATGTAGTAACAAGAAACTCTTCCCAGTTTCCAATCCACAGATACAAAGACACAACTAAGGAAAACAAAGGGTGCTTTCTTATTTTTGTTTTCCATCAAGAAGTATGGGAAAGTTGCTCCAAGTTTTAAGAAATATAAAAGAGCACTAGTGCAGAATATAAGAGAGGGCAAGAGAGATGAATCATAGGCTTGCAAATCTAAAAAGGCAACAAAACACCCACACATAGGAAAGAGATTACGGGAATTCAGAAGAGGTGAAGAGGGGTGGAAGAAGGGAGGAGATAGGGTGGATTTGGGCATCTCACCACGGTGCATTTACATTAGCATAAGAGGATATTAAGGGGACTGTGCCACTGGAAAGACTTGAAGAAATGGTGGTTTCCTTCCCCATTTCCCAACTCTTAAGAGAGCAGGTGAGGTGATTCAGTGAGGAAAATATTAAAAGGGGACAGAAAGACAGGCCTGAAATCTTACAGATAGGTGCAGAGAAGAGAGTCAAAGCGATTTACAAGGCAGGAAACATCACAGAAGGAAGGTAACGTCTTGCAGTCAGCAGAGATACAGGAAATGGCAGAACCTGCAAATGTAATACTGTGGAAAGAGATAATGCAGGGTCAGGAGATAAGAACAGAAAACAGCAAAAAGTATTGACTCAGCACCTATAACTTACATTGAATCCATTTCTGGGCAGATGGTAAAGTTCTCTGAACCAGAATTTAAAGTACTTACATTGTTCACAGTACATCTCATCCGATTCATCAGCACAGTCGGGAGTTTCATCACATTCCAGATAGGCATCAATGCAGCAACCATCCTTGCATCTGAAGAAGGGGGCCTGACATTTCCCATTGCATACTGCATCAGAAACAGTTCAGATAGCTCATTAAAATGCATTGTTTCTCCCTGCTAGACACTCTACAAAGGACTTAAAAGATGCTGATAGGGCTGGCAAACAAGAAAGAAGGCAGATTGGTAAAAGTCTCTCCTCCACCCTAGACTCAAAAAAAAAAAATCCTGTTTATAAAGGAAACATTGCTCTGGAAACAGCCATGTTTCCTCAGAAAGAAGTACACAGCAGGTGGAAGCAAGAATGAGCTACTCAGGAAGAACATGGAGACATTGCCCAAGCATGGGGGAATAAATTAGGCAAGCCAAACTGAAACCTGCACACTGGGCTGCAAGAGCTTCAAATCTCTTTTCTCTAGAGGTGGTCCCAAGTGCTGAGTACTGTGCCCAGTTCTGAGCTCCCCAGTGACAAAAAATATTGGCATATTAGAGTAAATCTCAGCAAGAGCCTGGAGCACAAGACCTAGCATGAGGAGAAGACAGAGATTATAGAAGAGATTCATTTTGGAGCACAGTAATATGATGAGCAGCAACAGACAGGAGCTGCAACAAGGGAAGGCAATTCAATATAAGGGGAAAAAATTATAATGAGGGTCATCAAACACTGGTGCAGTTTGACCAAAGTGCAAAATCTCTTTTCTCAAGATACCCAAAACTGGACTGGATATAGTGCTGAGCAACATAGTGTGACTCAAAGCTGGACCTGCTTTCAGTACTGGGTTGGATCAGATGACCTATAAAGGTAATCCCCAACCTAAATTATCCTATGACATGAAAGTGAAAGGCTTAGTAAAGAAATTAGTCTCCAGTGCCTCACTTTCCACAGTGAGTCCTAATCAAAAGCCACAGGAATGGACATGAGACACTCAGCTCAAGCTTGCAGTAGGATTACACTGTCCTATGGGAGACTCACCTGGCTGGTGTCGCCCACCAACAGAACCTGAAGAGACAAGGGGAAAAATAAGATAAAATAAATTTACCACCACAGAATTTTGTCAGCTTAAGATCAGCTTTATACTGCCTTCATATATCACATGAGAAGAGCATATTTTCTGGAAGGAGGCCTTGGATTACAGAGGTGAAATATGGATGCCCAACCACTCAGAGATCCAGATGAGTTGTACCCACGTGAGGCAGGCCTGGAGAGGCAGAGGGGAACTTCCCACCACAAGCTAGATCATTTCCAAATTGTCTTTCTTTTCCAAGCCTTTAAGCTCCTTCTTAAGCTATGCACTGCAATGGGCCTGGCAGAGGCTCAGCCCATTTATCTGAGCAGTACTAAATTGTTTTCAGTGGCCTGAGGGTGCCAAGGAGGGAGAATAATTTCATTTTGGGAAGCACTTCCAGCCCCCGACTGCACAATTGAATTCTCTAAATTCTCTGAATTTAGGTTTCAGATTTGGTGAGGGCTTCTGCAGCCAGAGGAACACCAGGGACACTGTCCAGTGCTTTAGGAGCTGGGTCAGATACATGGGCAACTTAAGACAATGACTGCCCATCCATTAGCTCAGTCTCCTCAGCTTACTGGGCTCTAACTAGGTGTACTAGCCAAGAGGCTGCAGTACTTGTCCACAGGGGCATCCCGATCCTATGAGAAAGAGGGGGCTGGATTTCTGAAGAACTCACCTCTGACATTCTTGCAGGCCAGTTCACACTCCTCTTCCCGTAAGTAGTTATTCTTGTTGGGCTTGCAGCCACCAAAAATGAACTCCTCACACTGCTGAAGGCTTGGGTTGTAAAACCAGCGTGGAAAAGATCCCCGACACCAACCCACCTTCTTTGGAGTCAAACAATGCTCTGTCAAGAAAGTTAACAGAAAAGGGTCTGGGTTAGGTAAATCCTTTGGAAGACTTCCTGTTTTGTATATGTGAAGGCAAACAAAATCTTCCAAAGGATATGTCTGAAAGGTTTACAAAATCTTGACCATGGGGAAGAGGAGTAGGGAATCATGGAATTAATTTTTTTATATGAAAGGGAAAGTCACAAAACCAAATTAGAAGGTGCCACATCCATAAAAAAAAAAAAAAGGAGCTGCATCTCCACACAGCATATAGTTAAGCTGTGAAACTCCTTCCTTCAGGAGGTTGCTGCTTTTCAAAGATTACATGAGGTCAAAAAGGGATTCATAGATGGTTATTAAACACAAAGACACCATCTTCTGCTTTAAAAAAATCTCCCAGCTGCAAAACCCTTGGGGATTAGTCAAGCATAGTAAGAGATTTACTAATAGCATGTCGTGTTCTTGCACTTTTTCCAAAGTACCAACCTCAGCACACTGTTGAATGCAGTGTACTGGAGTTTGGTCAGACCTTTAGCATCACTTGACACAGCTGCTCTTACATTTTTATGGTAGGAGAAGACATCTCCTGCTTAGCTACTAGTCAACCATTTGTCCAAGAACTCCTTACTCTTAATACACTAGTAATGCTGAACATTTTCATCATTAAACAAAACCATTAAAGAAAAAAATTAAATCCAAGGATACACTGAATGTCTTGCAGATGACTCCACCTACCCTGCCACCTAAGGGCCTTCACTGCAAAATCACAGAGTCAACAAGACCTTTCACATTCTCCTGTTTTGCAACTTCAGTTGCACCCCAAGCTTCATCCACCCTGGTGTCACCCAGCAGAGAGCAATGACAGGCAGAGCAGATGGGGTTACTGCAGGCACTGTCTCCTGCAAGGGTACGTGAAAACCCCCAAATAGATCACTATGAATGCAGAGACCTTGCACTGCTGGTGTAGGCTATTACTGGGAAAAGCTGACATGCAAATTCAGGCTCTTGGTTGTGCTCTTCTCCCATCTACCCCTCTGAGAAGAGCACCAAAAATGCTAAAGTAGCACCCAGGCTTGAGGACTCCAGGTAGATATGTGTGGGCTCAGGCTCACCTTCTGTCTGCTCAGAGCTCAACACTATGATGGTGATGTTGGTGAAGTCTTGCTGCTGTGCCGTGTCTGTAACAGTGAGCTGGAAGACGTAAGTCCCCACCTGGAGGTTGGAAATTTCTACCTGATCTTCTTCATGCTTCTGAGAATGCAAAAGAAAGGCTTATGTAGGAGAAAAGTACTTCCAAGGAAGGAGTGCCTGAAGCTATGCAAGGTCCATGTTTCCTGCATTAGGGAGAAAGTAACTTGGATGGAAACCTTCAAGCAGATGTTTGGCATGAAAAATGTCTCAGTGCTAGACAATCCCCCCAAACCCATGGACCGGTACCCAACTGGAATAGAGAGAGAACGAGTACCATAAACACAATTAGATATTTCATGTTTTGGGACATTGTGAAAGCACAAGGGAAAATAAAACTCTTTGGAGAGGACAGAAATACCTGTAGTTTATACTTTACTTTTTAAAACTTAGGAATCATTTACTTAGTACATAGGGAATAAGGTAGCTGTATTTAATTATTTTGTCAGAAGAGAAAGCTACAATATTATTGACACAAACTTTTCTTCTATATTTACAACAGAATTGGACCTTCATTTCCATGCTATCTCTGGTTTTGATTAGGTTTCAAAAGAACACAGCCTTACCATATATAATTTTAATGTAGTCAATACGACATAATATTAGGGGACCTCCCCCTCTCCACAGAAGTTGCTTTGGTTGGGCTAGGGCAAAAGGAAAAGGAAAGGAGCACTTGCTGAATTACACAGATCCCTTGGCACTCTAGAGTTTATCACTGCTGATGTTCAAAATCTGTTGTGGGCTTGATGTACTCATTTGCTAATTCTTCCAAAAAGGTGCCTCAAGAGCTCCATATCAACTCCGAGGGTTTCCAAGGCATTTTGCAGAAGTTCAAAAGAAATTATTTGCCCTTCTAAAGCCACAATTTCACTCTTAAGATCTAGCAAATAGGCAGTGTTCACACCCCAGAAATCCTGGATCGAGACAGGAGTCATGAGTTCTGCTCCAGCTCAGATAAAATAGGAGGAAGAACTTAATGCTTTAAAGAGAGGCAAAGTCCAGGAAAAGCCCCAGGAGAACAGAAGCAGGGCCTGACACTGGATTGTTCAGAGACAAAAGAGGAAATACACTGAAGTGGACGGAGTAAAACTAAGAGAAGGCCCTTCACTGAGCTATAGGATCATGGGACCAGAGGCAGCTCTTGCATGGAAGCTCTGCTCTCTCAGCTGCTCCCACCCAGGCAGGTCAGGTGTTGCTCAAGAAGGCTTGTGACAGCATCCTGTGCAGGGAGCCTGAGACCTTATGAGGCCAAAAATGACACTTCCAAGTAGTGTGTGTGAGAGAGAGGGCAACCATAAGGAGTGCTCCACAGTTTTTGGGAACACGCTCCTGGGTGGACTGGCTTAAAGAAGGATGGACAAGTTGATCTTTAAGTCAGGGCTCTGACTGACCAACCTAGTGCAGACCACAGGTGCCACTGAGCAAGCTGCTTATTCCCTGCAGCTCCCTACCTTCATCTCCACAGAGGGGTTGCCAAGGATCTGCTTCCATTCATAGCTGACTATCCCATGGTCATCCGTGCTCTCTGTGCCTCTCAGCATCACTGGCTCCCCAGGCTGTACCCTCATATCCTTGACAGCACGGGCTATTGGAGGGTGGTCATCTGCAGAAGAAAGGTAAAACAAGACTTGGGTAAGAGACTTGGGCTCCAGTCCTTGTTTTCATTACAGGAAGACAAGGGAAGGGGATTCTTCCAGGCTAAATCAATCCAGACTTCAACTGCTGAAAGGAAAACCCTTTTATACATCTGTGCTCCTTGCAGCCCGAACAAGCAACAAGCAATCAGTACCATTACTACTGCCCTCACTAATTTAGTAAGTCCACCATCCACTATTGCAGTCTTTTTGAGCCA
Organism: Zosterops lateralis; assembly: GCF_965231275.1. Lineage (NCBI taxonomy): Eukaryota > Metazoa > Chordata > Aves > Passeriformes > Zosteropidae > Zosterops > Zosterops lateralis. Next base: position 38,219,701 of record NC_139761.1, read on the forward strand.
GTTGGCTCCCTGGGCACTTCTGTCCACAGGAATACTATAAGAGAGTGGCCCTGTGGCTACAGCCATTGTGCTTCTGAGAGTGGGACCACATCCTCTCAGAACAGCACAGAGCAATGTCAACCCTTCACTTAGGGAGACAGCCTGATGTGGGTGTTGAAGAATGTGGAATGGACTCTCATCATTCCTACCACTATCCCTAAGCACTATATTAGTGTATTTAGCCAGAGCTACAAAATGTGGGACTTGGATGAGAAATATTTCTCTTCCAGCTCACCTTTCACCCCACTCTCTGACAAATATGCCTTTAAAACAGCACAAAAACACCATTCATGAGACTGTTATTTTTGTACTCTTCCACAGATTATCTTACCAGCAATTTCCACAATCTATTAAATGTTTTTTCCAGACTCTAAGTCCAAGATGAAAACTGATCCCTGCCCATGCCAGCAACAACAGCCAATATAATGACACCACTGAGCCTGACTCATAACTCCTTTTGGCCTGAACATCTCTGATTGCAGGCTTTGTGCATAGCTCAGCCTGTTAAACTCCACCTGGTAGCACCTGTATTAAGTCCAAGACTCAGTGCTCCAGCTCAACCTGAGTCTTTTGTAAAGGCACCAACCATCATTTATAAGCTAGATAGAAATCACTCTGCCATTACACTGTTATATCAACTGTGACTGAAGGAGAGGATTAGTGTCCAAACCCCTTAGAAAATTACTCCATTAGCTGATTATTTTCACTGTAGCAGACTTGCTCCTAATTTCCGGTTTGAATCCTGTGTATGTGCATTCAGATCCCAGCTGCTGACTCTTGCAGTCTACTAAAGGGACATTTAATACAAGGCATACATACAAACAAACTTGACATCAAAACAGGCCACTTAGTTCTTTTGTCACCTTGTACACACCACTGCAAGCTCTGGAAAGGGGACACATTCCTGCCATTCCTGCTAGGCAAACACAAGGAGCCTGGCAGGAAGAAAGGCAGCCTACTCCCTGCCACAGTCCTACTGGGGTGAGCCCAGTAGGTGGGTGCAATTGCACAAGGAAAAGACCAGTTTTTCAACAACACAGAAGCTGATCCTCTAACTCGTGACTCCAAATCATGTTTTTTCTTGACATTTTTAAGCATGTGCAGTTTAAACAAAAAATTAAAGGCCTAACACCCAGTTACTTCAGATTGTAGGTTGCATGATCAAGTAGAAGTTCAGTTCCATTCGATGGCCCAGCAACTTCTCCAGTTCCTGTCTCTGATTAGCCAAAATTACTGACCCTCCTCACATCCAGAAGAAGAGTCAAGAGTATTTCTTTATTTGTGGTGACTGCCAAGGAGTAATACTCACTAGAAATTAAGGACTTGTTTTTCAAGTCTATCCCTTTTCTCCTTAGGATGCCTGAAAGTTCAGTGACTTTGGAGTATTTCTGCCACACTGACTGTATGAAGTCTTCCCTGGCAACATGGCTGTTTTCCACCTGAGCTTCAAACCAAGTGCAGACCAGGCCAGAGTTATCAGCAAACTGCTCCTACAGTGAAGACTCCACTGTTTTGCTCTGAGAGTCTGTAGGAAAAATGAAAGTTACCTTTGCTATAATGCTCTTTTGACCATGGAAAGTTTCTGTTGTAAAACTCTGTAATTAAAGCTTTATGATGCTGTCTGTGGCATGCTCTTTACTGTGAAACATACTTCTGGAGTCACTCATAAGTGACAATTTCCACTCCCATTTTTATAACATATCAGTAGGGGATATATCTTTTCTTTATTATTCCAGAGGAAAACTTGATAGAGGAAATCCAAATTGCTTTAAAAAGTCTTATTACTCACACTGTATTTACACCTGAGACCTGATTTTCCCTTTTTAAAAAAGTTTCTTCTTGTTTAAAAGCTCATGCAGTCGGTGGTTTGTCTGGCTTCACCTCTAATGGGTCAACCTGAACCAAAATTGATGGGGGAACAGGAATTTAAAAGATAATAAATTTCTACAAGGGCTTCAAAAGTAACCACTCAAGTGGAGGGAGAGACCCCACTAGGGACCTTGCTATGCAAGCCTGCAGGCAGCATTGAAATCCCATGGCAGAATGTACTTGCAAAACTCACATTCTGGAAGTTTTTCTCTTATGGAGCTCAGATATTAGCTTTTGCCCTTGACATCTGTAGAAAACCAGATTCCCTCCATTCCAGAGCTCATGCAGATACACCCTGAGTAGATGAGTATAGTCAGAACTCAAAAAGCTGAGCTTTTTGACTACAAAGCAATGCTTCAAAATACCTCAGAATGATTTGAGGTTGTCACTAGAAAGAGCTGGAAAGCTTTCTTGTGGTGACTGAGGGGCCCTTACAGCCCACTGCTGACTGCCTTTGCAGAAGCAACTTGCAAACGAGACACATGTGGCTTGCACTAGGGACAAAAGCCACTGCTCAAAGCCACTGACCAGGCCAGGAGCAGAGACAGGAGCAAAAATGAGGCCACACAAATTCCAGCATCCATGAGACAGAGGACCTTGGAAATTTCAAGTGTTAGAAGCCAGTGGGACCTGCCTGCTGCAAAAGCAGGTGGGCAGCAGTGTGGCTCTTCCCACAAATGCCAAAGTTCTATCCTGCGTTGCTTCCAGGGAAGTTATTCAAAAGTGAACAGCTTCCTCACCCACTCACACTAGTAAACTCTCCATTTCCATGGGCAGAGGTAATGAAGGATGCTGCCACAGTATTAATTTGCCTAAGGTGGAAAATTTGCCTGAAAGAGAAGGGAACAAGGCAACACAATGCAGTGCCTGGAGAAAGAGAAATACAGGCTCTTACTTTAGAGCTTCATCCTGGTTGGGCAGCAAATACAGTCATGATAAAGCAGTTTTCTAACAACTCATGCACAGCCAAGCAGCTCTCAGCATTATTTCTAGAGGGTTTTGTAGTGGTTTGTAAGTGGTGCACACAGCAGGTCAACTTAACCTCTCTAAAACAATACAGTACAACCGAATGGATTATATTTTCAGAATAACAAAAGATGCTGCTGCCACTTCCCTCCATCCTTCCTCAGAGTGTGGGAAACCTATTTGCTTTAGCAGGCAGAGGAAAAAACTCTCCCACAGGTGTTTATGCCATTTTAGTAAAGATTGGTTTGTACCTCCAGTCTCTTGAGGAGGCTGGAGCTCCGGAGACAGGACATGATGCAGCCACTTCAGTAAATGCTGCATGGTAAACACTGATTTCACAGCAAGCAGAGTGGAAGCCCCTCATCACCCACCCTGAGCAGGGAGCTGGACCAGCTGGCCTTCCAGGACTCCTCCAGTACACATCAGCCTCTGAATCTGTGCTGTGGGTACTGACTGTGCAACTTCCCATGTCCTGGGAACTTAAGGATGAGCAGCTGGCTCAGGGCTCAGCCAAAGGGGGACCTGTCCCAGACCCAGCTGTGATATCAGTGCTGCACATTTTAGTCACCCACAGAATGGAGACCAGCATGGGACCAAACATTTGAGGAGGGATGAGCTTCACTCTTGGGGAGCTCTCCTTTTGGAATGCATTACCAAAATTTTAGCCTGCAAATCTCCCTCCATGGTGAGGCAGGAGCAGATATATCCAATCAGGACCCTGTGGTTCCCAAGCACTTCCCATCTCCCACTCACAAGCCCTGGATTCGACAGGAGGAGGACAGTGTCACTGAGCATTTTACAACAACCACAAACAGTTTGGTTCAAGAAATGGACAAAGGTTCAGGGAGGTTATTTTCCAGTTTCACACCCAAAACTGGTTTGCCTAGACCAGAATAAGCTGGGCTAGTTACTTAAACACTGGGCTCCATTATAACCAATAAAGTGCATGGTGAGCCTGCCCCTCCCGGATGAGCCAGGCAGAAAACTCGCACCAAAGTTCAGGCTGAGGAATCACATAAGAAGATCATGCCTTTTAACAATAACATCAGAGACTTCAGGCTGTATGTTAGCTGAAACAGGCAAGAGACAGTGCCAAGCTGCCATCACCAGCTTACAAAGAACTCAGAAGCCCTTGTTCTGCAAAATACTGAAAATAGTCCCAGATGATGTGCAGAACCCAGATTTCAGCTGTATTCATTGTTGCCTGTACCCACAGGTTTTTCTGAAGTCATAACACTGTAAGAGTTATGAGTAGGTACCCCTGTCCCTGTGCTCAGTTGCCAACAGTCTCACTGTGGTTGCTTGAACAAGAGCAAGAGCTCAGCAAGAATATGCTCTCCCAGCTTTCAGCTACTTCCATTAGGCTCCAGAAACACTCCAGGATTACATTTGCCCATTGAGCAGCCTCGAGCTGTGTGCTCTCTTTTAACTGTTACCTAGTCTCCTCCTAAACATACATAAACCTCTTAATTCAACAGGCCTGCCCCCTGAAGTAGCAGGAGTAGTGCGATTCTTATAACGGGTGACTTTTTTCTTTAATGTCACCCACTGGGATCACTAACTGGATATTTCATTATTCACTAGAAAAAACATGCATTTAGTTCTTATCATTGCAGAGGGTGTTGGAAGAATGATACAGATAAAGGCTCCTAGGACACCTGAGAGCAGCACTTACAGGAAAGGAATGCATGATAAAGCAGCAGATAAGCTTCCTGCAGACCCTTAAGGCCAGGATCATGGGGCTGACAGTAACCTGGGATTCAGAGTAGTCACAAAACTTCAAATTTTAGCAGTGATGCAGCACAATAGCAGGAAAACTACCCAGTTTTGTCTCCAGTCCAAAACCTGGGCCAAGATTTTGGAAGGAAGATCTGACATGCCGAAAACAGCTTTCCTTTAACACTTGTTTCACCTGGGCCTCTTCAGGCATCCCTAAAAGGTCCCGAAGAAAAAATGCTGTAGAGCTTCCTTATGCTGCCAGGTGAACACGGTCAGTGCCCAGAGGCTCCTCCATCTGGCCTCCCACACCTGCCCCATTGTGCCCTTCCTCTTTTCCCCCTCAGTGACAGCCAGGCATCCAACTTCCTGTCCAGACAGGTCCTGCATAGACCCAGTTCCTGCATCATGGCTGGAGGGGCTTGGGCTTTTGGTTTGGATTTTTTTGATTTGTATCTGAACCAAAACGGACAGTTGCATTCTTAAGTGTCTCATCATCTGATGTGGGGAGGAGGACTCAGCTATTTCTCCAGTAAGATAACTCCTTGGTCTCTCTCCCCTGCTAGCCCTCCAGTGTCATTCAAGGTGATTCAGAAAGCTTTTGGTATCAAAGGCAATGCCTAAAAATTTCAGAGAGGAATACATCAAAGCACAGCACAAACATCCTGATCCAAATACACAGCAGTGAGCTGCTCAGCAGCTGTCACTACAGCTGGAGACCTGCCTGGCACCCAGCACCCTCCAAAAGACAAACACAGCTGCAGAAGAGACCAAGCCCTTCCTACACCCACAGCAGTCCCAGGCACAAGCCCCACGTGAGTGAGGAGAGGCACAGCCACCTCCAGGCAAAGTAACCTGAACTGCATTTCTGGAGTGCATTTCACTTCTCAATGATAGGCCCTCCTGGGTCTTCCTGCTCTACCGTAGCCATCCCAGGACAGGTGAAAGGAGCACTAGGGATGGATTACAAGACAGCAACTGCATATTGGTGGCTGGGGTGCTGCAGCTCAGTGCCATATTTTAGCAAATATGGCACTGCTGGTCACACAGAGAGGTTGGTGACCCCGGGACACTTTCTAAAGACCCTCACACATGGAATGCCAGACCCTGGGACCAGCCAAGGGACAAGGGGCTTGCAGTCTTCTTGTATGAGGCACTGCTCCACAGAGGTAAAGAGGCTGAATTACTCAACAGTACATTGTATTTTAATCTAATCTTATGAAATCAGGATGTACTGGAGATGATGCATTCCCTTTTCCTCCTACAACACAGCACACAGGAGTTCATACAGCTGCCAGCATGCCACCTGCAGTCTTGGTGATGTGGCCTCCAGTTCCTCCCTAACTGCAGCTCCTGTGAAGAGGATTTTGAGCCTGGAACAGAAATGCAGGAGAACTACTGGAACAGTGAGACACTTTTACCAAAAGGCCCTAAAATCCACTGGGAAGCCACGAGTAGGGACAGAGGACCAGGAGGACCATTTCTGCCATTCTGGTTCTGTTCAAACCAGAAACACCCAAGGGCAGCTTCAGAGAAGTTGTGCTCTGTTCCAAACCCCTCACACTGCTTTCAGGATGGAGAAGTGGTCATTGTGGAGTTTGGGGCCATTTCCCACCTCCAGCATCCACAAGGCCTCAGGCTGGCACATCCCAGCAGAAGATCTATTCAGCTCACACCATCAAGCCCTTGCACCCACCTGGATGCTCCCCTTGCCATCCTCACAGATCCTTTCCTCCCCACAGGTGAGCTGGGAGGGGGTGTGAGGAGGATTACCCATAGAGATATCCCCAAACAGCCCTGCCCAGGCATCAACAAATGATAAACTGGTTATGACTGTTATGGTTGCCAAAGATTCAGCCAGGCTAGAGACATGCCAGCCTTCTTAGGCTTCAACCAAAACACAGAAGCAAGGGACAAAAGCAGGAACTGCTGGGGTTTTCGTTCTTCTGAGCACACTGCAATTCTTTGGAGATAGCAGGTGGCCAGCTTCAGATTATAACCAGCCTCCCCCAGCAGCAGTGACCAGCCCCAACAAGCAGAGCAATACTGACACACCTCGCCATGCAGGCTGTTGTTAAATAATGGTAAGTGGATTGCATCCTGCCTCCAGTCCCTGAGCAATTAAGAGATTAATGCAGCCCTTTAAAACCTGGTGATGTGTAGATTTTTAGAGGATTTCACTTTTCAACCTCAAAGGCCCAGGGGAAGGGAGAAGAAAAATAATACCTTTTTCTCTACATTGTCACGTAGCAAAGACTCTGACTTTGGTAATCACACACTCCACTTACTCATTTAGTAACAGGTAAACTGAGGCACTGATCCTAAAAATGAGTATTGGGGTTTGGGAAAACCTTTGTGGAAGAAGAAAACACAGAAACACCATCTTTAGCATCACTCTACCCTAAGTGTTTGGCAGCACTGATGGCCGGAGGAGCTGGCACCAAGTAACCATTAATGCTGTTCCAGAGCGGGTTTGCAGGGATCCATTATGGGCACCTTACCACTGGGTCTGTGATTCTGCATTGCCCGGTACGAATCGTACACGTCCTTCTTCAAGAAGTTGAGAAAGCCGACCTTCCTGGCAAACCTGCAGACAAAAGCCTTCTCATAGAGGCAATTGAGGAGAAAGCAGCCCTGGATGTGGTCATCCTCCGAGCCCGGGCCCTGCTCCACCAGAGCCAGGTTGCAGGCGGGGTCCTTACAGCAGGCTCTCATGCAGTCCCTGCTCCGGTGCACCATGGGGGACGACAAGAAGGTGGCCCCATTCTGGACGGAGGCGTCTGTGTCCAGCACCCAATCCGGGAGCCCTGCCGTGAAATCCTCCAGGCACATCTCACCGAAGGGTTTTTCCTCCTGCCCTTCGCCCAAGTCCAGCACCAGCACCAGGCAGACCCAGGGCACAAACCACGGACCCGGATTCCTTCTGGCCATCCTGGCGCCCCGATTCTCACTGCCTTGAGACTTCAAGCTTTTCCTAAAGGAAGGGAGAAGACGTACGAAGCTAAGAGGGACGGTGTTTAGGTGTACGCCAAGCCGGGGCGAGCGGGAACCGGAGCACGGACAGGCTGCGCTCTGGATTCGGCTGGCGCCGAGGTCGCCGCTGTGTCCCCTGAGCCCTCACCCCGTCCCCTGAGCCCTCACCTCGTCCCCTGAGCCCTCACCTCGTCCCCAGGGGTGTTCTCCCGGCCCTGCACTGGGCGCTCCCGGTGAAGCGCTGCTGGGAGCGGGGTGTCCCCGCCGCCCCGCCGTGTCTCGCTCAGGGCTCAGGTGCGCCTTCAGCTCTGCCCAGCGGAGACAAAGGCTCGGCCAGCACAGGAAGTGAAATCCAACTCCCTCAGAGAGTAGGGGGGGGGGAATCAAGTCACTCCCTTGCAGGCTGAGTTGCGTAAGAGGAAGGGGAGGAGAGACAAACAGATACGATCTCCTACTCACCTTGGAGCGGAGCCCGGAGCGGTTCTGTCCCTCCCGCAGGTGCCAGGGCAGCCGCTCCAGACGAGCATCCCACCTGCTGAGTGCCAGCTGCATTCCCGTGCTAAGGATGCTCCAAAGGAACTGAAAGCCGAGAAGCGGGCGATCCGTGTCCTGTGGCAGTCGCCCTTGTGCTGCAGTGTGGTCACTGACACCATTAGCCCATGTCTCACTAACCCAAATGAGTCAGCCTTGCCGCCTGTCTGCAGTGCCCACCGCCGCTGCTGATGCGAGAGATTTTGTGCTCAGTGCAGGTATCCCGAAATCATGAATTCCCTGCACTTGGGACACAATTATTTTTTTTTTCCAGTGAAATCCCTCGGGATCATACTTGGAGGCTGCCTGAGTGGCAGGACCCCTGCTACCACAGTAGTGGAAAATTTTAAGGAATCACCCCTGACTCATGAGCAGCATTTTGTTGTTCTCAATCTCGTATAGATTAGGTGTGGTCCAATTATAGGGCCCCTGCTGTTTGGGGCCACAAGAAAGCAAAGGCTCCCTGTCCATGTATTTTCCCCCTTTATGCTCCTACTCACAGATCCATGATCAAATTCCTCTGTTCAACATATACACCTGTATCATCCACCCCTTCCATCTGTAAACAGTCCTAAAACCCCTGTGCAAACTGCTCTTATCCCTCTGTCATTGTCCTCAGGAAAGCTGGGAGTGTTGGTAATTTGCTTGGATATTATTTATAATGAAATATTTCATCACCTAAAATATAAACAGCAAATCTGAGATGGCATTTCTTGGTATGTCTTCAGAAAGAGGTGGTGAGCAGTAGCTATGGATCAAACAGCAGGTGGCTTTGTGGATTGGGAAACCCTTCTGGTGTCCAGCATTTCAAGTCTTGCTATTTCTTTCTGTACCTCCAGCCTTGTGTATCCTTACAGGATTTCTTGAGACTCCTTAGAGACATGTTTCCTACCTCCTGGCTGTCACAAGTATCAGCAGAAGATAATATTGTGGGAATACTATTTTTCCATACCTCTCATGACTTCCTATGGCCTGATGTTAACATATGTATAGTACTGACATCTCTTGGGAAAAGGAAATTGCTTCTATCTGGCAGTGGTAAGGTATACAAACAAAACCCTGAAAATTGGTAGGAGAAAACATGTATCTCTGCAGAGCAAAGAGATGTTTGCTTTCCTCATTGGCTTTATGAATTTTTGTCAGAAGAGGCATGGGTGTTTCCCACTCCATTTACAAACTAGATCTTTTGGACCTGCCTGCAGACCATGCAAGCAGTAAAAGAGGAGCTGATCTTTCTTGTTTTGTTGTATTTGAAGATCTAAATATATGCAGGAGTAATAAAAATGGCAACAAGGTTGTCTCCTTCTATTCTGCACTGCCTGAGATGCTGGGAGCTCTTTCTTGTGTTTAACCTGGAATAGATTTTTCCTGCATAAATATTCAAAGCCTTCAGAGTGGAGCTGGGTAAGGCTCAGTGCAGTTCTCTGACACAGGAGCAGGGAGCTCAGGGAGCAGTTGGCCCCGTGGCAAACCAGTGACTGTGTTTGGATCTGGCAGAATTGTGCCTGAATACTGCAGTTTGGTATTTTTGTCTCACTGGCAATAATTTAATCTACTTCAGCAGTAGTGTTGTGTTATAAAATCTGACATGGATGTCCTGCAAACCCAAAGGACGTGATGTCTCTTCTGCTTGTGCCAAACAATATAGGAGTAATGTAATTCCTACAAACACAGAGCTAGGAGGATTCATTGATTAGCATCTCTACTGTCTCCCCCCACTTCAAAAAATATATTTATGAAAGGACGAGCTCCTTCATAAAAGGATGAAGTCTAGCCTTCAGAATAGGCGTTTTTATTGGCTTTTACTCTTCGCAGAAGGCTGTGCTAAATTCTGCTGCAAGGTTTTCTGCTGCTCACCCTGTCTTTATAGTCACTTTATACTTAGTTTTATTCAGTATATTCAGTAACAGTAGTACAGTTTCTAAATATGCCCAGTTTATTCCAGAGGAATTAAGTAATTAAATTTTTCATTGAGACTGGGCTCAAGATTGAGGACTTCTACTAGGAACCCCTCTCTGTGGAAGCAACTCTTCCAAATCAGTAACTCAGTTTTTGCTCTGCTAACCCCAAAATCCCACTACAGCTCTCATCTTCTGCAAAATGGATAAATGCCCACGGCTTCAGCTGAGACATGTATTATTCATGTTAGTACAAAGGGAAAGTAGGGTGTGTGATTTTATAAGTTGGGAGTATTTTTAAGGGGTCTTGAAACAGTGAGTCATTGTTAACTTTTGTCTGTCTTTGAAGTGTCTGCTCTCAGTCTGGAAATAACCATTCTGAGGATGACTCAGGGGGTAAACCACACCATGGTTTAATATTTGACTAAGATTAAGAGATTTTAGACACACATGCCTTGTAACAAATGCAGTGCAGGAATCTCCATCACCTGCCTTCTTTCTGGGTGATTGCTCTTGAGTCCACAGCACCTTTGGAAGCTGCATTCCACCTTCCAGGAGGAAGTGACTCCAACAGGCAGAAAAATAAGGAAGTCTTTATTAATTTTCCCCTTTGCCCCGCTGTGCAGCCCAGCTCGATGGCATCACCATCCGCAATGACTTCCTCACAGCAGCCTGTCCCACCGGCTGCGGCAGACAAATCCATTCTGCTGTGTTTTACCTGGGAACTGCTCCATGTGTAATTAACGCTTGGGAGACAGGTTTGCTTGTTTGTTTTGTGGTATTTGCCTCAGGTTAAACCTCCTGGTGTGGTTTAGGGGTGAGACCCGGATGCAAGTGACAGCACAAAGATGTGGCAAAGGAAGGAGACAGGAAGGGATCTCATCAGGCTGTGACTAACCACTGGTCCGGTGGAACAAAGCAGGAGAAAGGATGACAGGTTGCTGAGTCCTCCTGAGAGCCATTCCCATTGCATCCAGGTAGCTTTGGGGAAGGGAGTTACAATGAGGGTATATTGTTTCTTTGGGGATGTTTTTGTCTAGGGTTTCATGGCACTGGTTTTTATTTTAATGTTGCTGGTCAAGGTAAACCTGTAAGGGCAGGAGCACTGGGAAAGAAAGAAGTGGAAACAGTGTCTAGACTGGTTACACCAAAATAAAGTATTTGCATTTTTGTCCTGTTTGTGCTAGGCTTTTGCAGGGAGATGGATATGGAAATGTGAAGCAAAGAACCTTCAATTTGCAGGAACCAGAAAAAACTTAGACTTTCCACTGCAGTCCTCACAGACAACTTGATCTGTTCTTCATAGCACCTGTGAGTGAAACAGGATTTGCCATAGGGTTCCCTATAGACTGTCCTCCATTACTTCCTACACCAAATGCATCCCCAGAAATCTTCTTTCAACACCTCCAGGCCAGCTGCCAGTACCTCTGGGGAAAGTCTGCTCCCCCTCTGCTTCTAGATGGTAATTTCCCTGCAGGTGTGAGCAGTACAGTCTCTGCAAATGGAATGGTACCCTTTCAAGGGGGTAATAAACTTCATAATAAACTTCTTGGTGCAAGAGCTGTACAGCCTCTGCAAGCCTAAAATGTTGAGAACAGGCTGGAAAACAAGGAAGATCTCCTTCAACTATTCAGCCAGTGCTTTTCTTGTCTCCAACTCCACCATTCAAAGACTTGCTGAAACTTCCATGCTACATGGAAACACTGATCATGCTATCAGTGCCTCAGATGTCTTCCTCTAGGGAAACAGCAGAGTAATGAGGGAGAGCAAAAGACAAAGAGGGATAGCAACAAACAACACGGGCAGGTTTTCAAAGATCTCCAAACAATTATTTTGGCATCTCATTCATGTTGTCAGCTTCACCTAAGTATTCAATGGGAAGGGGGTCTTCTTCCTAAGTGGAGATGCTTACTCAACCTGCCACTTCCAGGATGTCTGTGGATGGACACAGACAAGGAAAACTGGAGTAGGTACAACTATTTCTTCTACAACTATTTACCCTTCTAAACTGCTGATGAGATATTATCCTTTATGCTTCACTTGACTGCCAGTAACAGAGGCTGGAGGAAGGGCAGGTGGGCAGCTCGCCTGACCTGTTTATTGCTGAGACCTCTCTATTCTCTGAGACAGTACCAAATAGTGCAATTTTGGGTCAGTCAGTCAAACTGGGAAATGTTTTCTTCTGGCACTTGTCATTATTTCTTCCCAGTGCCCTTTCAGTGCCTTGTGAAAGGTGAGCCTGTCAGGAGAAAGGAGTAAGGCTGATCACTGACACCTGTCTGAAGAACGTAGAGGCTTCTCAGCCTGTGCTGATGGGAAGTGGTAGTACTTCTCAGGTGAAGCTGGGGATTATATGAGCTGGATATCCTGGTCTCCTTCCCTAGGTCTCCAGAAGCTGAGGGTGAGAGATGATGCATTCTCCCTCTACTTGCTAGAACTCTGGGGCAATGATGCAGCCTTTTTTGTTTCCATGCTCCCGTGGAGACATTGAAAAATAAAGAAAGTGGACGATGGACATATTAAGATGCTGGGTGTACTGGGGTTGCTCACTTAGGGATCTGGATTTTTAAAAGCTCCAGTCCTGGCTACACTGTCTTATTGCACAACATTTTTTTCTCTGCCTATTCCTGTTCCCAGGAAGGAACAGAACCTCTTTACCTTGTGGTGTCACTGTAGTATTGATACAGTCACCTCTGCTGGCATCTCTGGTTTAATTTGTGCTATCACATTTGCAACCACAGGGAAAGTGATTATTTTCTAAACCAGGTGGAGAGTGGCTTCTGCTGTCTTGAAGGGAAATGTTCCTCACTAGGCTGGGACTCAAGGGAAAGGGGCCAGCCTGGTTCTGTGGAAAGATGAGCTGGTGTCCTGCTGAATTATTAAGCACACACCACAGTCATCAGCTCAGGAAGAAAGAGAAGCACCAGCTTAGGTCACAGGTGTGGGATGGAGATTACTAGTTTCAAGAACAGAGAAGTGTAACTGGATCTGACTCATGCCCTTGGATGCTCTGCTGCATGGATCAATGTCACAGCTGTTTGGTACTGTGATGCCTATGCTCATCTTGGTTTGGTGGCCCTCTCTGGCACCATAGACAGTCATAAAAGTCCAGCTCCACAGTACTTAATCCTGCCCTCCTTTCAGAGGCACCTCACTTTTAGGGTAGGCCTGGAGGATCAGCAACCCCAGGTCACACAAACAGAAACTGAAGCACAGTGTTTCTTTCAGTCTAACAATTCAAAAGTGCTGGCCATGTTTAAGCTCCCTTTATTCATCAACATGATACGCAGATTTGCAGAGGACATGATCACAAGCAGCTGCAGCAGGAGATCCATGGGAGTTTACATGTGCACAGCTCTTGTGAAAAAACAGGTTGTCTCAGTAGATGACTTAGTTGCTCAAGTATGTGTGTTCACTCCAGAAATTTTGGTCCAGGTTTTATGCCTGAGGCTATAGGGAGAGATAACTAGATTGAAAATAAGATTTCATCCCCCAGCCATGCCTGAGATCTCTGAGATTCTATCCAAACAAAATGGTGAATATCTTTCTGTCCCTTTGGCCACGTGAATCTGCTGTGATGCAAGCAAAGAACAGGATAGAGTGTGAGGCACTGTGAGGAAAGTCTTGAAGCTGCTTCTTTTTTGGTGGCAGCTGGCATTTACCAGCACTGGCAGGTGGCTGGAGCGCCTGTAGGAGATGCTGCCTCATTCAAGGACAAGATCTCCTACGCAGAATGAAGCACCCAGTCCTGTGCCTGCAGGAACTTCTACCACACCCTCAAGGACTGATCTTGCACTGGTTTTGCTTCCTCTTCTTGCTTTAATCATAGACTAAAACAATTTATTACTGGAGAAGGCCTACTTTATCAGTAAACATTTGTTTCTATATTGCCACCTTCTTATTACAACAAATTCATGACTAAGCTGAAATAAACCAAAGCACTATGATGAACATCCTGTAATCTGGCTCATTTTGGATTACATCTTTCTTGAGAGAGCCTCTGACATCATCCTCTGAACGTCTTGTTCAGCTGTAAAGTGGCACTGATGGAGCAGCAGGAGGGCTTGTGCCCCTTGTTCATTACTTTGTTGTTAGAGTACAAAGGATGTGTAGTAGGCTGTGGGGCGAGTCTGTTACTCACACAACAGGGCTGTGACCTTTTCAGATGTGGCATCTCAGCTCAAGTGAGGTTACAACTCAACAGTGGTTTAAGCTATCTGAAGAGTCACTAGAGTAGCTTATGTTCCCTTTTTCCTCATTTTCACAGCTCTCCTGGGACTTCTGGACCCTCTACTTCATAAATTCAACTATGCTGGCAGAATATTAATAGGGCGAACCGTACCTTTCGTGTAGAGATTAACTAAACTGCTCAAGAGTACAAGAGTTAGCGCAGGGAATGGAAGGAAGGAGCTTCCCTGCCAGCCCTTCAGCCACTGCAGGTATTTGGAGTTACTTAGGGATAGCAAGCAGCTTCTCCTTTAAGTCTGGTCCTCTTTCTCTGCTCTTAATGCCAGATTCTCTGAAGATTCTTGGGACCAAAGAAGTACAGTTTTCCCCTTCTTTTCCCCTTTCAAATATGTCAGTCCTTGAACACCAAAATAGAGTACTTCTATTTTGAGACAGGAATTTATCACCTGAATGTGTGTCCTTTGGTCCAAACTTACCTTGTGAATATCTGCCCATTTTAGGCCATATTAACCTTTTAAAAGTCAATAGTTCTAAAGGCATTTTAAGTTCTTCAGTGGGTTTTACAAGGTTTCCACTATTAATAATCTCTGAAGAATCTGCACTCAGTTAGTATGCTACAAGCCTCTCAACACAGATTTTTCTGTGTAACCTTGATCTAAATAAGGAAGTTTTAGGAGGGGGGATACAGCCAATCAGTGAGGAAAAATGGGTAAAGCTGCTAAAATTAAATAGCTAACAGTTGTCTTCTGAGCAGAAGTTTAGGCTGTCAGAAAAACAGAGGAGATAATATCAGTTTCAGGTATCTTTTAATACTTTATTCTTCATGTATGTGAAAGGAAATTGCAGAATTTCCCATCTGAAAAGGATTGGGGGGTGGGTTGTGGCTTTTTGTTTGTTTGTTTGTTTTTTCTCATATTAAGAATGAAAAGAAGGGCTGAAGTGGCTCTGCTCTTTTTTCTACCACCCTGTGTACAAGATTTTGCTGGATGGCTGTACCACCATTCCTCTGAGGACAGAACTGTGCCGGGGGACTGGCCCCTCTGCAGACTGCCTCATGCTGCCTGGCAGCACCTTTCAGTGGGAGACAGGCTGGTTGCTTTTCTTTTGTCTTATCAAGTTCTTGGCCTCCAAACTGGAAATACCTTGGTTCCTGACAGCAGAGGCTTCCTTGCTTTTTCCACATGAATCATGAGGCTGGAGGTGTTCGATCTGCTTCAGGATGGAGGGTCTCAGTTGGTTTGTCCATGTGGTGGGGCAGCTCCCTGGGCAGGCTGCTAGAGGGCTCTGGGAACAGATGAATAAAGAGGTGTGTCAGTACCTGGAGGGACACAGGTGTCCCAGTGTCCTGGCACCCTGTAATCACTACCAGCCTGATTCCTGTTTCTCTGAAAAGAACAGCACGTCTCACACATAGTCTTCTAAATGGTATAGGGCAATAATGCTGCAGACCTTTAACCAGCTGGGAAGGAACTGTAAGCAAGCATTGATAATATATAGTCTGATAGCCATTTATGATGCCTCAGCAGGTGAACCTGTTTACCATGAATACTTTCCTGTGAGAAGGAGATGGTGCTGTATCCCTAGTGAGGTCTTCCCCTGCAGTGTCATCTCATCAAATACTGTACTTCTTTTCTTAATACAAGCACAGATGCTTTCTTTTATCCCAGAATTTCCTCGCTCAAATAATTTCAAATTAATGTCACTGGGATTTCTACAGAAATTTTTGAAAGAGCTGGAGTTACCTTTAGAGAAGAATATAGAACAAAAAAAATGGAACTGCTGAGCCCAGCTTTGGGTTGCAGTGTCATTTCCTGACCTACTGCTGTAAAATAATGGATGAGCTGCCTGATTCCAGACCACTTCTTATCTGTGCTGGGTCCAGTGCTTTAGCTGGAAAATGCCAAATATACCATCTCAAAGGGAGCAAAACCCTGTAGCTGCAGGCAGTTTACTGATTATGAACTGCAGCGGGATTCAATGCATTATGTATGGATCAGTCCTCTGGAATTGCACATGCAAGTTATGCCTGTAGGAAAACAGTAATTTAAAACCTCCTTCTTCCCCACCTCTTGGAGCTGACTTGTGTTAAATATTAACAAACGTGGTTCATCAATTCCCTGGTTCACTTGGCTTCTTTTAACAACAGATGTTATTACAACAACTCTGCCTGCCTCCCTGCTCCTGTCAGCACATCTGATGGTGAAACCCAAGAGTCTGCAGCTGTAACTCTGCCTGCAGAGCCTGGCTGCTGCCTCAGCCCTGTGGCCACCCCTAACTCTCTCCCTAGGATGGCCAATGCCTCCCACCTTTGGTGCCTGTAACTAGCTTGTGCTGGGAGACACTGGTTGCAGAGAGGCTTTGGTTAAAGGAGACAGAAAAGGTGTGAGGGAGCCCAGAGAAAGGCGAGTTCCTGCTGTCAGAGGAGGAGGCGGTGAGGATGGCCAGCAACTCCAGTGCACTGCCCCGGGTGACTTTCCAGACGCCAGAGAAACCTGGGGAGGAATCATCACACAGGAAACTGGGCAAGCTGACCATAAAGTACAACCGCAAAGACCTACAGCGCTGGCTGGACCTGGAGGAATGGATCAATGCCCAGCTGCAGGAGCTCTACCAGTGCCGGGTGAGTAGCTGGGGCAAATCAGCCACTTGCTTGTCAGGTGAATGGGTCTAGAGGCCCTGTGTGCTGGCACAGAAGTTTGCTTCTCTGCTTCACTGGAAATAGTTCCTTGTCTTCAGCTTCCAGTACATATCTCCATGTTCTCTCTGCAGCACTCTGACTGGTGTGTTGGCAGGCAGGGAAGCTTGCACTGGTGCAATCCAACTAGTTTTGAACTGCCTGGTGTTGCACCCACTGAGGGGGTGTAGATATTGCTCAGCATGAGTAGCACAACCTAGAGAGATGTGTAAACCCAGGATGATGCTTGTTGCTGAACTTCATGTGGTGAGTGGCTTTGCAGTGAGAAGTATCCAAGCCAGCTGGGTTAGAGTGATCAGTGTGTATCCCTGTTCTTCTTTGACACAACGGTGAGGCCCTACCTGCTGTTTGAATGAGACACTTTGGAATGTGTTGTGTCTGTAACTGCAGAGTCTGGACACACTACTGGCAACAGGGAAGAATGGGGAAAGAACTCTTTGCTCAAATGTAAAGATCTTATGCCTTCATCTTCAACAATCCCCAGAGCTGTCTCCCTTGCCTGAGCTTCTCTTTGCACCAGGAACAGTCCCTCCCAAATTCTTCCTCCCTGCCTGAGAGCTGTCCCATTAGGAAAGATCCAGGAGTGCCCACATCCAGATCTTTGCTTCAGCTGTTGCATTTTCTCACGTTACTGGTATTCAAATTCCAGCACTGCCTGGTATATTGAAATTTGAACCCTGTACTATCACTTCTATTCATACATTGTCCTTAGATGCATGGCACTTACACTGGGTGCCTTCAGAAGCAATAGTGCTCTTCTGTTTGAGGTAATCCTTTGGAGTATGGTACAGTAAAAGATGAAAGGTTTCCCCCCATTGTACATCATGATCTTAAACCCCTTTAAATAGCTTGACTAAGGGTGTTGCTTTTCTCTCTAGAGCAGTGGCTGATACAGTAAGAGAACACACCTTTCTTGACCCACAGAGAATCTCCATCTTCAACAGATGACACAGATAGGTTTAACAAATTGTGTAAAACCACTTATTCATATCCTGGATGGGGACGGACTAAATGAACTGCCAGGCCCTTTCTGTCCTGTATTCTGTATTTGCAGCCCAGTGCAGTGTTAAGCACACTTTCGAGATACAAGGAAATAAGAGCAGATGATTGCTTAGAGTCTTCCACTCTGAGCATCAGCGGTTTCGAATTGCAATCAACAGTGAAGTGGACATGTTAGAACAGGCCAGGAATGGTGGGTTTCACGCTACTTGCCATGATGGTACAGAGAAATTTTTGCCTACCCAGGCTGATTTTCTGGGCCTGAGAGCTATAGAGCGATGTCACCTCCACAGCTGAAGACCCAGACTTCAGGAACGGCTTCTAAGTCTGTCCTTATTATTGTTGTTGCTGTTGTTTTTTATTATTATAATCATTATTATAATAATTTTCTGTGTGATTGTTTCCTATTTGATATTTGTGGGAATGCGCCAGATTCTCATGCCATGTTGGGAGATAAAACCAATTATTTTCTGGTATAATTTATGACTTACGCAAAGAACAGGCAGAAAACAAATATGGAGAAAAAGATCCTTTCTTCTGCTGCAAATACATGGCTCCTCTGAAAATGAGTATATTACTGCTTCTGTTATGTTAACTAACTTTTTTAGATTTCCCAAACATAGTTCGCTTAGTAAAAATCACTAATCTCTTTAAGTTAGTTGTGATTTTCCAGTTGTTTTCTATAGCTTATAAAAATGTTAGCAATAAATTCTCAGCTGTACCTTAGGCCTCTTGATAATGCATTATGAAACATTATACAGTGTACATGAGAGCAGAAGTTATCAACAGACCCAGTCAGACAGGCAAAAATCAGTGTGTCTGCAAAATGCTAGCTTGGCAGTCCTGGTGAGTGAAGGCTGTTCAAAAGAGTGGCAATGACAATATTGCTTCCCAACCATGCCTGCACTGGCATTTAAGGGACTGTTCCTGGAGTTTGTAGCTCAGTTCAGAGAGTCCTTTTCCTGACTGCTGAGGTTTGCTAGAGATCAGCAAGGAGAATGGCTGCTGCTTTGATTAACACAACGTGTTGCCCTTTGGAGAACTACTGCAGTTTTAGAGAGTGAAATTTTTGGCACTTTTTTTCTGAGACAGACAAGAAGCACTTGGTATGACGAGTAACATGACCCAAGACGGAGTTCTCCATGTGCTGCTCTTACTTGATGAAGTGTACAGAGACAGATGTTTACACTTGTAAAGGTGGCAGAAAAACAAGTCAGTTTATGTTATCACTTCTGTTTTCCAGAGAATTAAGAGCTGTTTACTGCCATCAGAGTAGCTGCCCAAAGGGGATTCTTTTTCCCTACTGCAAAATCCCAGCAGGCACAAGTGAGAAACCCACCCATGCCCTTGCAGGAACAGATTGCCAGTGGATTGCCCTTGCTAATATCTCTTCAGCACGACAGATTTCTCTGCTTCCTGATGTATTCAGGCCAGAATAAGATATTTGCTACAAGGAACTACATAACATAGTGCTGTGCCAGGTCAGAGACAGTTAATGGGATCTCTTGAAATACATACATGTGCCACAGTAAATTATTTGTAATCACAGAGATGCCCAGCAGGTCATCCTACTCTCTCCTCTATGTATTGTGACAAGACTATTTAGCTGCCCTCCTTCTTTGGGCTTCCTTGTATTCATCAACTTCCATTACAATTGTCTCTGTTACCTCTTACTTCGTTCCACCTGCCCTTGGTGTCTTCCTGGGTGTCTTCCAGAGATTCAAATGCCAGCAAGGTTAGTTCAAACATCACCTCCTGATACAGGGAATGCTATGATGTTTAGTGTCATGAGGCTTTTTTGCAACAAAACTACGACACTGTGATTTTCAAGATGATTCCTTGCGTACGGAAGCCAGAACATCATCCACATTAGGACTAAAAACCACAAGGGTTTCCTACCCTATCTCACCCTCCCAGCCAACTTAGCTTCTTAACCAAAGTCAGACTGGATCAACACCTGTTTTCTAAAAAGTCACATGAAAACTATTACTTTTAAGAAGAAATACTGTGGGGGTCACAGTGCAATATATTTAACTCTGGTTTATTATTTATTCTTAAGTCTGCTGTATATCAAAGCTAAGTAAAGGCTTTCTACTTCCTCTCTGGCTTGGTATCAGTGACTACTCAGGAGAAGGTTTTTTTCCTGTAAGTATTGCCTTAATTGTTTAATGTTTTATATACACATCCATAAATGCCACAACCTGGCAATCAGGTACTGTTCACCCAGTGTCTTTGTTCTACTGATTACTATGCCAAAATATTGCTAGTGTTGTGCTGTGAAAGATTCATTTTGCAAATACACTAGAAAAACACAGTCTGCTTTCCCTGCAAAGATTTGTGAAGCTAAAATGTGTCTGTGACCAAGTTTACAAATGTTTCCAACTAACACTCCTATGCAGTACAAGATTATTACACCAGTCACCAAAACTTGGGGTCCCTCTTACATTAAAGGAGACTATTATATTCCTCTCCTCTCTATTAGAGAAAGCTGGCAAAATATTGTTAGGTCTTCCAACAGCATAATTATTTTTCTCTCCATTACTGCAAAAAGCCTTAGTATAAACCCCTAAAATCTTCTATTATTTATGCCTCTCTAAGATTAAGTCTGTTGGAGTTCTGTTTGGTGTGCTCTCCATAGAGGAAGGGTGTCACAGGCTGGTGTACATGGCATTGCAGTTTGATGTCCTTGAAATGGTCTTCCGTGATGGGTGATGATCCCTGAGCAGTGTAGTGGTTGGAAAAGATGAGGAATGTGTACGCCAGGATGTGTGGCTTTAAAAGACACCACAAAGGTGCTGGAAGCCATGCCCTCATTATAAGAACCTCCCTTTTTTGAGATTATTTATATCTTGACCTCAACTTTGTAGCATAGTTTTATTGTAACTCAGCTGCTTAGTTCTTTAAAGACGGCCTCTACGGTTCTTAGACGTTTGAAGGTTAATTAACTCTGGTGGTCTTTTTCCTTTTTAGCTAAGGGAGGAAACAGAGGCAGCAGCTCCTGAACCACAAATTGATCTTGAAGATCTCCTGGAGGTCCCTAATGAAGAACAGAAATTAAAACTACAGGTCAGATAGAGGGACTTCATAACTTTAAGTTAGTGAAGTTTTCTTCATAAAGACTAGTGGCATGTGGGATAGAGAATAGGTGTCTGTAGTGTTGCATGATGCTTTCTTGTGCCTTCATTTTTGTAGGGAGGGGAGAATTAGATCAACTCATAAAATACTAAAATGACAGTTCCTTGTTTTTTTAGGAAATCCTCCATGAGTGCTCCAGCCCCACAGAGGTGAGTGAAGCACCATATAAATTTATATGTAAACATGTTATACTATTTTGTTACAGTGTCTTTGCTGCTGCTTGGCTGAGTAGCCAAGACTCTACTGTGCTGCAGATTTGTTCAATCATAATGGGAGGTGTTTGCCACTTTATTCTGTGATTATAAAATTACATATAAATGCAGATGGATGAGCTGAAGGCAGAGCACTGGAGCAAGTAAGGAATTACACTTCACACTCAGTGGAAGTTCTTGTTTTGGACATCCTAAGCTGATCAGTCTGAGTTGCTATTTGATCCTCAGTGTAGAAAAGCCATAGCCAGTGACATAGCTTACATAACCATTTTTTCACACTGTTAACTAAACACATTCTTAGCTTAAAACACTCTAGGGTTATGAGGATAAGAATGTAGAATGGCCCTTAGGTTGGACTGGGCAGAGCATTGGCCATGCAGGTTAGTTTTACACATGGATTTTTTTTTCCTGTGTAACTTTACAAGTTTTGACTTTGAATTAGACAGTGAAATCCCACAATGCCCAGCTGATTGGAGGCAATACTGTGTGCATGCACCACACAGGGATTGCCTTTGCTGCACTGCACACCTCTGCAAAATGTAGTCCCCATCACTGCTTCAGCCACA
Organism: Zosterops lateralis; assembly: GCF_965231275.1. Taxonomy (NCBI): domain Eukaryota; kingdom Metazoa; phylum Chordata; class Aves; order Passeriformes; family Zosteropidae; genus Zosterops; species Zosterops lateralis. The sequence goes on from NC_139761.1 coordinate 38,241,488, forward strand.
TGGACTGCATGTGAACATTCTGCTTGCACATCATCCATCAGACTCCACGTTATTGAGCCCATGTGGCTGTGCAGTGATGAACATACAGAAAATGAAATGAATGCATGACTGAAATTCAATCACTGAATCACAATCAATATCTGAATTTATTAATTAACTGAAATTAAACTGGACTGTAGCAATCATCACAGATACTCTCCTAGCAGAGGTTTCAGCAAAGCTGGCAATATTCAAGTTTTCAGAGTGTCTGAATGTCAGATCTGAGGCAAGAATCCCACATTCCCAGAGTAATAACTGAAGAGAGTTTGCTTTGCTAAGTCATAAGCTATGAAAGTGTCTTGTGGACAGCACAGTACCTGCTGAATACAGATACTGCTGCCCTATTGGCAAAAACACATACTTTCACCCTGGGGATCTTGAATCCAGTCCCCTTGAAAGATCACAGCAATCTAACTGCAGAAAGCAGTCAAGAAACTGAAAGGACTGACTGAAAAGAAATGTATGATCCTAGGCATTTACTTCCAGAACATATTGTAGCAACCTCTGATCACTCAGGTGAGGACACTAGGCTTCCACACAGGACAAATGGTAACAAGCTGCAATACTTCCAGTGACCTTGCCTAAGTACAAGAACATGTAGCTATGTCTTTGGGTAAGAAAAGCTGCACACTTCTTTATGATGATGTTACTTGCCATGCAGAGGGCAAAGTTTGCATTAGTTACATTATCTTCTGCTTGGAACAACCAGATAGGCCAGTTTAGTTCATAGTCCTTGGCTGTGTCAGCAAAGTAGTCAGGGTTTGTCTCCATTAACTGCTCATCTATCTGCTCTGCCTCTCCTCAACCCCTGCTCAACATTATCATTAGTCCTACATGTTTTGCTCCACCTCTTCTCTACCAGCCACTTCCTTGTAGAAGTGGCACAGTTCCAGGATGGTTTGCAATTCACAACATGGAGCTTGACTGGTTCAACAAGAGGGATAGCTTGCTTTGCCCTAGATTGGGAGGGCAGCAGGAGTAGGCAGGAGGTTATGGTGGCAACAGGAAGCAGTGGAACCTAAAAGAGAACAACAGCATCCTGAGGTCATCTCATGGTGGGAAAAGCAGGTGTCTGGGATGATGTGGGTCAGGCTAGCTCCTGAGGAGAAAGCAAACATGGCTGTTCCAAAGGGAGACACGGGAAGGAAACTAGAGGAGCTTTTAGACCCTTCTCATCCACCACAAGGTCTTCTTTCCTAAGCTAAAAGATAGGTTTGCTCAATATACATCAAAATTCTGGTTTCTGCTCAATACAAGGGTGAATGTGGGAATGATGGAAACGCCACAATACTCTTTGGGCTGGTAAGCACTGGAATTAATACAACATCCTTCTTCAACCAATTCTTATCACAGGACTTCATTACGGAATTGCTCAGCCGATTGAGAGGTCTCCGGAGAGTCACCAATCCTCAGAAGAAATGACCTTGCTTACATGGAACACCCAGCTTTGGTTAAAAGGAAACATGTATCTTCCTCAAAAAAACCAGGATCAGCAACAGAACTTGTGAATATGTTTAGGACTTATTATTATTGAGAAACAACACCAAGTTTGTGAACTTTGTACCAATGGTTTGAAGTCTCCACTCCTTCCAGATCTACACACACAGCAGGGAGCTAGACTGTAGCTGATTTTCCTGATTCTTAAGGAGTGTGTTAACCTGAGGAACAGGACAAGATGTCCCTCTCCTTTAGATTCTTCTAGGAATTTCCATGCAGGCCAAGGAGCACTGAATACAATTCTCAGGAGCTCATCAAGACTTCTTTTCTTCGTCCACTGCAAGGAAAACAAGGCATTGGTTATCACTCGTTCATCAACATGGAAAATCAGCCACTGTTAAGCTGCACCTCATTTCAGTCTGGTTTGGACCCAACTGTGATCTCCTGCCTGTTACTGCTGTGCCTGACTCTATAGCATTGCACGTACTTTGTAAGTTTAATTAAGCCTCTGTTGTTTATGAAGGTTGGACAGAAAATATATATGATAGGATGGAAGGAAAATATTTGAGTGCACCTGGTCTACCTAAGGGGAACTTTGTGAAACAGCTGCTAAGGCTAATGGCTATTTTTTTTCCTTTTTGTGGAATTTAAGACTTAATATTTAGATGCCTTTTCTAAAGGGACAAGGTCTGGGAATGATTTTTCTCCTAGTTTAAAATTATGTTGGAAAAAGACTTATTTTATATTAAAACAGAGAAAACCAGCCATGCACTGCTTGCTCTTGCTCTCTCTTTAGATACTAAAGAAAAGCTGAAGTGAAAAAATACCTGCTCCCAACTTCCCTTCAGGGAGCATCTCAGAATGAGTTCTTGCAGACAGGTAGGTCTTACAAATGAGCAGTGAAGTAGAGCACAGTACCTTGCTGCAGAAACTCTTCTGGCTACAACTACTGTTTGCCTGGAAAAATACAGAGGAAACTACATCCAGCCTCTCAGCAAGTCAGTAACTTGACACATGTGACTAAGAAATAAGACAGCAAATGGAGGCTGATTGCTTAGGCAGAGCACTCTCACATTATGTCCTGTCTCTATGCTGATGTGTGCCACATAAACACTAGAGATGAGTCTGAGTCACATCCAGATGGACTCCTATGGAGCAGAATGTTCAAGGCCAGCTTTTGAGTACATCTTCTGTTTGTTTGGTGAGCCAGGGCAGAAGGGACCAGCGATGGACCCAGAGGGACATGCAGGTTAGCTGACAAACAAGAGTTCTTGATCTTAAATGCATTAGTTTTTCCATCTTTATCAGTAGCAGAGTAATGACTATTATCTTGTTCTTCCCTCCTATTTTCCAGGTGTCAGTGAAAAAAACATGGGTTGTGTCCTCTGAGAGGACAAAATCCAAGCTGCAGTAACAACTGTGATGTAAGGGCCTGTTTCCATTCACAAGCTGTTCTTGTATCTGACTGGAAGTTGACAAGCCATGGACCTCATGTCTTGTTCTAAGGCTGCTCCAAGATGTTCTAAGTCTTACCCACTAGGCTGGAGAAATGGTCTTTCTTTATCAGGTCCAATATCTATCTATGGGAGTCCTGGGAATGTGGCATTTTTGGCTTAAAAAGGGGTTAGTGGGACATGCCTACCCTCATGAAATCTCAACTTTATAAGTAAAATAACAACAAAAAAATTGAATCTAGACCTACAATGGTTGCAGATCCAGCATTGCTTATGGATGACACCTGCTAAGACTCACATAACACACCCCCTGAGAAAGGAGAGTAGCATATTGACAAAAACCTATAAGCACAGTTAAAAACAGACTGGGATCAAACAGAAATTCAGGTGGAAGATCTAGGTGAACAGGCCATGAGCAGAGTGCCCTAAACTAGAGATGCAATTAGCTACAGCACAGTAGTACAGGAGTTCAGATTACTTACATACTCCACCAACAGGGTTTGTTTTTATTCTGCTGAGCTGCAACAGCACAAAGACATGCATCTCCTCTGGTCCAAGAGAAATATTTTCTCCCCCCTGGGCATTGTTCTGTATTTCCTCAATACAGAGTGATGCAAAAAGAATTTTTGTTTGTACTTTAAGGTAGATATTGTTAGACAAAGCAGGATCTGAAAACTCTGCTTGACTGAAGTTGTCTGTATGCTTATTCTGCAAGTAGTAGGAAAGGAGTAAGCTGCAGACCCTATCATGTGGGGTTGGTTCTGATACATAAGGAATTCTGATCCATAATGATATGTGAGAGCACTTCAACTGAGTACAGTGAGATTAGGGGAGCAAGGCAACCTGTGGCCAGTGGAAGATGATTTCTCAGCTCACTGGTGCAAAAGAAAAACCAATGTAAGGCAATCAGAGTAACTTCTTTTGTTTCGTTCTTAAACAGTAGTAAATCACACTTGGTTTGTCTTGCATTTGGCTGTTCTCACACTAGACCACAAGGATAGATTAAAATCAGTGCTCGAAAAAATTTTTACAAACATCTTCCAGTTAACTTTGCTGTTTCTCAGCACCACCACTAGTATAAGTATGTAGATACTAAGAATGTTGCTTGAAAGGAACTTTGCCGTCTTGATTATACCAAGATAACTCAATGTATGAAAATTCATGAGCTTTCCTAGTTTGAATTTCTGTTGGAGTAGAGTCTACATTTGATAATTCACATACAAAACATTTTGAGAGGGAAAGAAAACCTCATTTTCCCTCATGCTACAAAGACAAAAGCAAACAAATTGAATCTCTTTCTGGAAGATGCCAAGCTGTTTTCTGTCCTTGAACAGCTATGACTGAAGTTGATCTGGCCTGTCAGGAATTGATTGATTACCAGTACCTTTGTTTACCAGCACCTTTTCAAAGACAAGGATAGCTAACAGTGCACTGCCCACTTAAAGGTCATGCAGCATTCCTCTTTCACAACACAGATTCAGCTAGGTGTGTTTCCTGCAGACAGCCCATCTGGATACCCCTCTGCCCCTCCTAGATGGAGTTCACTGAGGCAACAGCTACAGTGAGAATGGCTTTTCAGGGGAAAGTGCCTGGGCTACTACTAAAATGGCCCATTACATGCAGAAAGTGCAGCAGCCACAAAAATGTCCATTAGTGGTGCAGGGAAAGCAGCAGCAGGTGTCTGTATGACTGAAGAGACTCTTCCATGTATGACTAAGTTCTATTTCAGGTAATGGGTTGGGTGCATTTCTGGATTCCTTGGGATGGCCCCACAGAAACCAACTGGGAATCTAAATAAACTGCTTCCGGCTGCAACCGGCTCCATTACTACTGATGTGAACAGGGCAGGGCTTACAAGACAGAGGCTGCCTACTGCAAAGGAGCTCAAAGTTTTATCATGGCTGATGAAGCATTCAAAATGTGGCAAGTATCATACCAGCTCATACTAAGATCTTAAAAAAACCAGCAGCTGTAAATCAAGTAATAAAATTACTACTAACTGCTTGGAGAAGACACAGGCTGAAGCCAAAGGAGTGGATCAATTCAGATGAGAAATAAGAACAAATAGTTGCACCTTCCCCTGTATATGTAAAACATGAAGGATTTAACCTCAGACAGAACTGGGCCATCTTACTGTCAGACTAATCACCCATGTCAAATAGCAATGAAAAAGAGTCACTCCTATGATAACATATAGAAAAAACAGCATTTTGTTTTCGTTTTTAAGACTGCAAGCTCCTCAGGGCTGTAACTTACTTAAATTTTGTGTAACATGGTTACTTGTGAGCTCTTGCATCAGAACAACTCAAGTAGTTTTCCCATCTACCTGTCCCAAGGAGACAGGCACTGGTGAAGCAAGGGCTGCCAGAAGAAAGGTCCTCCATACAAGTCAGGTTTTGCCACCCCTTCTTAAGAAAAGGTTTTGATGGCACTGCTGCATACGTTTGCCGTTTTTAGTGTGTTAACCTGAAGTATTACTATTCTACATTGTTTGAATCAGGTTTCTGTTGAAGAGCCTGATCCAGAGCAGCATGTTAGCAGAAACCCACCTTCAACAGTGGTTTAATTAATTTGCTGTCCTCTGACCAGAGGTGCAGGTAAACACTATTTCATCACTTCACCTCGGAGGCACTGACCTTAAGCACAGGGGCAAGGCAGACAGGTAGGAGTGACAGTGTCAAACCAGACAAGCAGGATTCATTGGAAATTCCCTGACAAGGGCAAATTCTTTATTTTGTTGCAACTGGAATTTGTCAACCTTAGAGAGCCCTCTCAGAAGTCACATTATTTGGGAATAGCTCATCCTGATGGAACAATAGTCTGTTTACAGTCAGTTTAGTTGGGTATTTGAAGCAATTCTGGGTGTTCTGGGCATGGGCAAGCACCACTTGCATCTGGATTGTCTCCCAGGAGGGATATGTAACCAGAGAAAGAGCGTCACACAGGTAACATCTTTACCCTACCAGGGAATCACATAATAAACAAAGTCAAATCCTGCTTTCAGACTAACAGACAACTCTTTCAGACTAACACATTGCTCATACAGATGACATGACCTTGGCACAGCCACTGCACGCCACAACACTGTATCAGTAGCAGATCACCTTTTCAAAGGATCCTTTCTTTCAAGTCAGTGAGCAACACTGCCCTGCATCTTTTCCACTCATGCCACAGAAACGTTTTTGATGATTTCACTATTCTTCATTTCTTTCCCTAAGCCACTTGACACTAGGACTAACATGCCATTATAAGAAAGCAACACTTTGTAAAGGGCTATCAGGCATATTCAGGAGACTTTAACCACAGGCCTCTGTAGATAACTTTTATTATGATTTAAAGTTCTCATCACACAAGTGATCACAATGCATTTTTTTCAGTGCATAGTGCTTTGCTGCCTGTTGAATCAGTGTATAAGCTGTTAGTAAAAACAGGAAGTTATTTATCAGGCAGTCAGTACTGCCTTGAACACACATCTTTTACTGCGACCCACATTGTTTTACCACCTGTATTTACGGACTTGTATCCACCTCCTCACATCAAGTCCTCATTTATCCCCAAGCATGCACAGCAAACCCTGCACTTCTCAGGTGTATTTGTGAAGACAAATTCACACACCCTCCAAGCCTCTCTCAGATTACAGCACATCCTTGAACTGTCCAAAACATCACCCGTTTTGGCTGCAAATCCACTTGGATTCTTCCATGTGGCCGGCTCCTCTGTTTTCCCATTCTCCAGTTCCTTTTCTGCCCACAAAAGAGTGTGATCACTTCTGTTTGCAAGGAAGATGATAGCGGGAGGTGTGGTGGTCCTTCAGGTCAAACTCCTCATGGCCTTCCCTAAGAAGCAAATACAAAGTGCAGTCAGAAGTAAATACCCAGGCCAGGAACTCACCCTAAGCCACTGCACAAGATATCTCACAGCAGCCCTTAGCCAGAAATTTATCCCAAGGGTTGGCTGTGAGGACCTAACTGGCAGCCATGTGGACTAACTACTTCAGATATTTGCTTGTAACAGAAATTTCTGAGGTGCTTTATGGGAAGGTCTGCTCATCCTTGTCAGCTGGATTTGAAAATGACAACAGGTCCTTCTGTTTCTTTCCCTCTTGAAGAGATTCATGTAACTAATGGCTCATTTTCAGTGCTGTGTCTGTGATTCTAGGGACATTAGCAACTGTGACAACATACAAAATGACAGTCTCCTCCAGAAAACTCTGGAAAATAACTGAAAATAATGCAGTGTATTGGCAGCTGTCTTAACCATGCTCAGGAGCAGGCAGTGTTGAGTAAGATACAAGCCTGCATCCACAGCGTGTGGCTGATACATTTACCTGCCAGACTGTTAAATCTGCTTTTACTGTTGTTTGCTGTCAGATACTTTTGTTTGTATGCTTTGTTTTTAATAATCAAACACTACCAGTCATGTTTTCTGAACATTTTCATATGGTTTCTCCCCATTGCACTTGCACTTCCCTACAAATACACTTGCAGGAAATGAGAGAATATGTACAAAAGCATCCCAACCACATTTTTAACAACCTGCTGTCTTAATGTCATCCAGTACTAATCTGAGAACTGAGCCAGCTATGCAATACTTTTGAGGCATGAAAAAAGAGAAGTCACACAACCTGTTAGGAATAGCTTTTGTAGTCAAAGGAATTAACCCTCCAAATCTGAGACAGGAAAGTTTCGTCAAAAATCAAGCTACACATGTTTAAGAATCAAGACTACAGCTGCTACAAGGCCTGACTGGTGAAAAAAAGCTCACACATACGTATTTCAACAAAGAATTTTTTAATATCGTTTAGGATTGCAAAGTCTTAACCTAAGAAAACCCTCAGGAATTCATACTATCTGATCTCCCTCTTTAAGGGAATCCAGCCCAGGTCATCCATCAATGGCATTAACAAGCCATAGGAGTCACTGAACAATAGTCTCATTTATCCCATCCCACGTAATGCAGCACATCAGCTGCTCCAAAGAACACTCAGACAATGTGCCCAAACATCCACTGAAGCATTTCTGCCTAGGACCAGTTTAGTCCCTGAAGCCTGGGACAAGTACTGATCACACAAAATATTTCTCTAACAATTAGCATTTAGCTCAAATCTGAATTCCTCAAATCTTGCCTCCTACTGTCCGTTTTTCTGCCCAATGAGAAAAACATACCAAAGGGGCCAAGGTTACCTTTGACCCACCTCTCAGACCCAGAGGAATTGTGAGACTCACCAAAAACAGCGCTGGCAGTAGAGGTCCCCATCACAGCCATGGCAGCGCAAAGTGGCATCTTCGTTGCAGATGCAGCACCAGGGTAACTCATCCTCATCACTATCATCTGCCCTTGCAAGAGCTGTGGTAGCTGGACTGTGGCTCTAATTCACATAGAAAACAAGAGATAAGTCCCCCCAGCACAGACAATAAAGGACTTTAACTGTAATGCATGATGGCCACAGTGACCTGTTGCATGGTCCAGAGTTTCCTCTCTGTTGATCATAAATCTGTGAGATTAACTTTCCCAAAGGACAGGGACAGGCTCCATAATGCATCTAGTTTATTAAACAAAAACCCAAGGTACTTGCTAGAATTTGGGTTTGAGTCTGTATTGCTTGGAAGGTAAACAGGTATTCAGCCTCGTTTAGTGTCTGCAGTGACATACCCCCCACATTGTGTGGGCTGTGTTGAGGGCACAAAGCCCAGATATTCTGGCAGGCACCACAACAATACCATGTGACAAACAATTCCTGCTGTAAAAGCAAGAGATCAAACAGTTTAGCTGAAAGGAGCTATGTGGGAAGGGAAAGGAATGCGGAGGTGGGGATGTTGTTTTCTCTCTGTTGTAGAAAGAAAACTGTGGGACAAAGAAACTGCTTTTTCAAAAGGCCCCTGCTGTTCATTTGTACCTGAGACTGGGACAAAAAGATTATCTGAAATCATAATCTAAATATATCCATACAGTCAAGTATGGTTTCCCTTCTCCCTTACAGAGAACTCTTGTGGAACTGAAAATACACTGAGACATAGTGCCAGACACTGGCAAAGGCAGCTTCCTGACACAATCTTTTTCTAACACTATCTTTTGCATCAGTAATCCCAGAAATGCAAGGTGTCATACCTGAGATGGATGGTTTTGATAATGCTTACTATTATATCATTTCTTCCACTGGGAGCAGGCCTGACATGTGCCTGTGAGTCACAGGTGCATTTAATTCTTGTCATATACATTAGAGATCATGTATATATTTCCATAGTAGGTCAGAATACACTCTAAGCATAGGATATCCTCCTACTTATTCCTTCCTCTGACATTATCTGAGAACACAAACAGTAGAATACTATCTAGAGGTTCTATTCTGCACATGCTGAAAGCACTGGTAGACCTCCCATTTACTCTGGTTCAGACTGTATTGTACTAGACCATGGCTTTGTTGACCTAATAATACATATATATGTATAATTCTCTAATATTCATATTGTGAGGTGTCTACCAACTTCTCTTGGTCTATATGACATTGTAACATTCAACACAAACCCAGCCTGAAAGGAATTGTATTCCAAGGAACAATTCCTTTTACAAATACAAGGATGATTCACAGCTGAGCTCAGAGCTGGTCAGCCTTGCAGAAGCTGCTTGGATTGTTTGCTCCAGAGAAACTGGTTGGTTAATTTTTTTTTCTGCATCAAGCCTAGGATATAACAAACTTCGACTGTAGAACTGTACTCTACTCTCCTGACACCCTGGAACGTTTGAGACATCAATTCAAGAGATCCTGACCAGTTCACTGACCTTTTGCTTTGCTTTCTTACACAGGTTCTGTTGTGAGTGTCCTGGTTGGGTGGTCTGATCTGGGGGAATGTTGAATCCACTTGCTTCATCCAGGGCTGCTTCCTCTGTGAGCTGGTAACAACACAAAGCAAAAAGACTCTTGTTTCAAACACAACTGGGAGCCTCATTCTAGGCCCTAAACCTCCTGCACTTGTTGCTCTCATGCAGTAATAGGAGATGACAAGTCTGAATGCAGCTGGTGTTACCCAGACAGATGTAAGCTCGCTCTGCACTTGGAACACTGTGTGTCCATTGTGGACAGTCTGCAGCAGCAGCAGGGGCCTGCAGCTCACACTCTCTGCTTTGCCGTGCAGTTAGCATACCCTCATCATCATGCCAATCATACAGAGGTCACATATCAGACAAACTTAAGCTCGGGTCTGCCTGCAAGACAATTCAGAGACATTTTAGGGAGAACTGTAGGTGTAAGCAGAGCTACACAGCACACATCCCATCATCCAGTTCTAACTGGCTGGAGAAAAACACAGAACAAGAAGTGAAGAAGTACCAGCAAAGTGTGGTTATACAGGAGACACACACAGACCACAAGAGACACTAAGCATGAATAACAAAGACAATGTGACAGACTAGAAATGTTGTTGTTAATTGCCTGTCAAATAGTTGAACAGCCCTTGGGGGCTAGTATTGGAAAAGCACTAGGAAAGTAAGAAATGAAACTCTTCCAGGAACAAAAACACACCCTTTTTATGCTCACCAGGTAACACACACACGAGGGACAACCAAGAGGAAGAAAAACAAGGGCACAGCTGCCATTTCTGACCTGTTTCAGCACTCTGCAAATGGCCTCCTCCTCAGCCACTTCCTCATCACTGTCAGGGAGCTTATAGGTTTCCAGTGTAACTGTAGGAGCAAGAAATGTGAGACTGTAACTCACACCTGCCTCAAGCCTTGTGCCCACTAATGTAGCAGAGACAATTCTTTGTGATGTGAGCTGGCTGTGGAATTCTGGCTCTGACCTTTCAAGGTGCAGATTCTCCAAAAAGGACATCATTGTCTATTTTGTAATACTTGGAAGAGAGAAGAAGATCCTCACCAAAACCAGAGTTTTGGTTTTAAAAGTTTTGTTAACCTCACCAGAGCATGCTAGAATTATTCCAAAGAAGGGTGCAAGACAAAGCAGTCCGACCTTACAGCCCCAGCCTTTACCCTCAATTTAGATCTTTAATATTGATTTCATGACAAACTCAACCTGTACAACTTTGCAGACAGAACTAAATCTCACTCTGTTTCTTGCAGAATGGAGGAATTAAATAGAAAAACACTAATAAAGAATTTACTCTGTGATAGCAAGTTGATTCCTCTCTTGACACTGTATTCTCATCTGCTACCCACCTTTCTCTGGGTCCTCGCCTTTGAGTGCTGCCAGTCTCTTGGCAACCTGTAGGATCTTTTCCTGCCTAGTGTTCTCTTCCCGCAGCTCAGCAGCAGCCTCTGCCAGAAGTTTATTCTTCTCTTCCTCTAGCTGTTTTGGGTGCAGATTTGCAGGGCAAACACAATCTTCACTTTCCCGATTGAGATCATTCAAATTTTGGCTACTAACAGCTGCAGACGGACACACAGAACACATTGGTGACTCAGCAGCAATGTTCCTTGGGCACAGAAAACATGACAAATAATGCTATGAGAGCAGCTTGCTGCTCTCCATGGAACTGGATAACAAGAGGAAAAGGCATGCCAGTAGAACCCTTACTGTACATGAAGAGAAGAAAATGAGCTGATCTGTGGCCTCCAGTGAGATTACAGAGAAAGCAACGCAGCCAGCAAGATAATGGTATGCCAGATTCTGATATTTTGTAACAGTGCACAGGTGCATTAGGAGTAGCAACAGCTCCTCCCCAGGGAGGAGCTGCTTTAGAGAAACAGAGAATCTGAATAATACAACCCTGACAAAAAGGAACCATCTCCAAGCAAAGACACCGAGACCCAGTGTGGAGCAGATGGCTGTTCTTGGTCAGTGTGGGGGATTATAAAGGGAAGATATAGATAAACTGGACACTCAGCTCACCTCTTAAGTTACATAGGGAGGCCCAAATTCCCTTCTCAGCGTAGCACATGCATTATTAGACATAAACAGATCTTTAGAAGCCAAAACAGATACCTTGAGGCTGAACTCTTGGTCTGTAATGCTCATCAATGGCAACCTCCTCAGACAGCTGAGTTATCAGGTCATCTGTCTGCTGGACCAGACTTCGGGTATCGGGAGGTTGGTGTACCTAAGAAACCAGGGGAGTGTGGGAAAAGGCAAATGAGAGGAAAGTGGCATACTCAATCAAAGGAGCATTTTGGCAACCGAGATCACCCTAGATGGGAGCAGCATACAAAGATGCCTCCACTGACATTGAGAATCTCAGTTTACAGTTATGGGTGTAAGATTTGTAAGGGTTTCATTTTCAGAGGTGCTGCATGCACACACCTTTAAGAGCAGTCACCTAAACAAGGCAAAGGGGTGCTGAATGTGTAGGAACATATGCTGCTGGGTTTCAGCTCCCAGCTCTGCCACTACCTCCAGTGTAAACAAAGTGCCATTCTCAACGGTGCCAGCCAGCAGCCCCACAGAGACCTATGATAACAGCTGGGCATGGAGCTGAAAGAACCATAAAGAAATGGTATCCTGGGGGACATGACCATTCCTATAGGCTTTCAAGGCATATATCCAACTGATTCCTCTGCAACCTCAGACAAATCATGCTGGGCTTCCATTTCTGGAAAAATTAACATGATTCTGCCCAGCAGGTATGCAGTAACAACTAGAAGATGTAATTAGAAGATAGGGCTGATAAGCCTCCAACACAAACAGCTCTGAAAAACTATGACCACTCAGGTACATAAATGAGTTGAGAGTAAAAAACCTTAGCATTTATTGTTAAAAATATACACACGAACTACATTTGGCATAAAGGAACACGTTGCATTCAAATTGAAGCAGTGAATTGGTAAAGACTGGTGATTTGCTTCTGGAGCAACGACACAATCAGGAAACAGAGATTCCTGAAGGAAGCTACCTGGACACAAAAAAGCTGAAGAAGGAAGAATGGTTAGCGTGCTGTGACACCAGTTACTGTGTCAGCTCAGAATAAATTGCTGACTAAAGAGTTGAGGGAGCTTACAGGTCTGGGAGCTTGGGAAGGAGGATCTCTCCCCTGCAGGACAGCCAAGCGGTCCTCCATTTCCTTTGTGGATGGAACAGGTCCTCGGCCATCCTCCTTCAGAGCTGCCAGCCTCGCTTCAATCTCAGCCTGAGTAGGGATGGACTCTGCAGTTACAATAACCCAAGGGAGGAGATTATTCTGTTACTGAAAATAAAAAGCTAATTTTTTTTTTCCTTAAAAACTGTATTTCTTTCTGGAATCAGACTCTGAAGACCTGAGCAAAAACCTCACCCAGCCCTGATGTAAATGAGGAGTCATACTGCAGTGACTCAGAGACTACTCTGATGCTAACTGCTATCCCTTTCTTCCAAGCCCTTGCCTCCTTCACAGTTTATCTCCTAGCTGTAACATAAGTATTAGAGTGATGTCATCTGGAAATCAGCTGACTTGGGATTCTAGGGACAGGCAGAGAAATTAGTGTCTTTTAGGCAGTTCAGTCCATTGGTCCCACATCTCCTAACGCAATCCCAGCCTTATTAGACTGAAACTCTCCCCTGTCACATAACAGACAAGGCAAAGGCTGCAAGTTATTTCAGGGGAGATTTAGATTGGATATTAGGAAAAATTGCTTCACAGAAAGGGTTGTCAAGCACTGGAAAAGGCTGCCCAGGGAAGTGGCTGAGTTACCATCCTTGGAAGTAATCAAAAGATGTGTAGATGTGGCACTTTGGGATATGGTTATGGGATATGGGTGGTGGAATTGGCAGCGCTGGGTTAACAGTCGGACTCGATGATTCTATGATAACCAGGTAATTATTCTGAAGAGTGTTCTTTTTCTTTTAGAGACCACAAATAACATTTAAAATAGTTTATTTTCATGCAAGCACCTCAAAGCAATCCCACAACCTGACAGCTGTGGACTGGGATGAAAATCCTTTTCTTTCTCTGTGAGACAAGGCTGGTCGGAACATAGTCCCACGAGGACTGGAACTGCTGTTGCCCAAGACAACAACCCACAAGAAAACTTCTTCAAAATAGTTTGGCCAAAGACTTTCATTTCATTCTACTCCAAATGGGTTTGACACAAGTTTCTACCCCAAAAAATGGAAAATGAGAAAGTGATTTTACAGGTAATACACTGCTCCAAAACTAAGTAGTACTTTCAAGAGAAACCCCTAGAATCAAAATGAAACTGGAACATTGATCTAAAATGATTGTAGAAGCTGGCCATTGTGGCAGCAGAACTTGGATGCTCTGTCCTCTTTTAAGCCTTCACCCCCATAATATCACAGCCTCTTAAAGCACAGCACTTCCCTCTCCCTCCAGGTCCCTTGTTTCACAAATAGAAGTGCTCCCACTCAAGGTATTTATGAGATTCTCTAAAACTTACTTGGTTTCCTTTCCTCCCTGAGCCTCTCCAGTCTCTCTGCAATAGCTCTATCCTCCTTTGAGAGCCCCTGGTATCTGCAGCCTGCTTGACCTGGGAGTTTTGCAGCTGCCTTCTGTTGGTCTTTTGGCTGGTTTTGTTTAGCCTCAAAAGCTGCTACACGCCTGTAACAAGAATGGAAAAAATACGTGACAATTGAGAACAAGGGTTTTAACCTGGAGATAAGAAAACATCCCCTGTGAACCCAACAGGCTATCTGAAGAATGCCAGGGCAGAACAGAAAGAAACCACTCTCTCCAATATCAGCACAATAAAGTACTCCTAAGAGTAAGGAAAATCTTAGCTCACAAGAACAGCACACCTGGCAGCCTTCCCAGGAGACAGGGAACATTTCACCTCAAGGTTCCTGTTTCCAAGCCAACTCTGATCAGCCACTGATAATTGCAGGCAGGTGGCTGTTCAGGAATCTGTTCAAAAGACTACCCATCCCTCCAAGCAAACTAACAACCCAAACAGCAAAACAAAAGCTCCATACTTAATCTAACTCTGAACAAGCAAATGCCCACACCACAAGTCCCATTTTTGCTGGTTTCCATAGGGGAAGAGGAGGGTCTAAAAAGCTTGTCTGCAGTAGAAAGAGTTGCTTGGCAAGTGCAACTCACTTTTTGTAGTTTTCTGGTGGTGACCATTTTGCTGAACTGCTTTGAGATCCTTCTCTGAAAGACAAAAACAATTTCTCTGAACTCAACATACTGTGAATACTTGACAATACTTGACCATCATCTAGTCTCCCAACTCAAGAGGAATCAAGAGGTGTTTCTTGACCTCTTGCTACAGCCCCTTTCTTAACCTCATTAATACTGAGAGGAATCAGCTTATGCAAGGGATTAAGATAATATAGTTGCCCAGAACAGCAGGAGCCTTCATTTCTGTCCTTTCGTCCAGTTGTTTTGCATCTGGACACAATGTGATTTATTACAGTCACCAGTGACCTAAAGGAGGTGGGGCTGAAATACCCTTGCCTCCCACAGTCTGCACCTCCCAGTTCAGAGAGCAGGGAGGGAGTACTTAGGTAAGACTCTCAGGGTAATTAGCTTCCATGCAGCAGGACACTCTGGAAGGAGCTGGGGCATGCAACAAACACAAAATTATATAATGTACAAATAAAACAAAGCATTATTCAAGTTATTATATAACATCTTCCAGAACACCTGAACACTGCACATCACAAACATGTATAACCCTTCTACTTTGCTGTGTTTAGGTTGAGGGACTAAATTAGACACTTATGTAAGTGAGTCAGAATATTTAATTTGTTCTTAGAAATCACAGCTAAGGCCCATATAGTAATGACTGAATGCAACATTCTTAGAACACTTTCCAAAGTTCTAAGGCTTCAATTCTGAAAGCTATTTGCATGAAGAACTACAACATATGCAGCTTACAGAACTGCAGCCTATGTATATTACCTGCAGGGCAGGATGCCATCCAGAGTGACCTTGACAAGCTCAAAAAGTGGGCCCTCGGGAATCTCATGAGGTTAAACAAGACAAAGTGCAAGGTGCTGCACTTGGGTTGGGGCAACTCCTGGTATCAACACAGGCTGGGGAAGAAACAGATCAAGAGCAGCTCTGCAAAAAGGACCTGGGAGTGCTGGTGGATGAGAGGCTGGACATGACCCAGCAATGTGCACTCACAGCCCAGAAAGCCAACTGTGCCTGGGCTGTATCCAAAGCAATGTGGGCAGCAGGGCAAGGGGGGGATTCTGCCCCTCTGTTCCTCTCTCATGGGACCTCACCTGCAGTGCTGCATCCAGCTCTGGGGTCCTCAGCACAGGAGGGACATGAACGTGTTGGAGCAAGTCCAGAGGAGGCCACCAAATTGATTTAAGGGATAGAAAACCTCTACTGTGAGGAAAGGCTGACAGAACTGGGATTATTCAGCCTGGAAAAGAGATGGCTCCAGGGTGACCTAACTGCAGCCTTCCAGTACCTGAAGGAAACTTCCAGGAATGACGGAGAAGGACTTTTTTAGAAGGGCACGTAGTGATGGGACAAGGGGGAATGGTTTTAAATGGAAAGAGTGCATGTTTAGATTAGATACTAGAAAAAAAATTCTTGGAGAGTGGTGAAACACTGGAACAGGTTTCCCAGAGAAGTTATGGGTGCCCCATCCCTGGAAGTGTTCAAGGTCAAGTTGGATGGAGCTCTGAACAACCTGGTCTAGTGGAAGGTGTCTCTGCTCACAGCACAGGGACTGGAACTATGTGATCTTTAATGTCCCTTCCAAACCCAAGCCATTCTATCATTCTATAATCTACCTGCTACCCAGTCAGAGAAGATTGTTCTTCTGCTGTAGCTCTCTAGTGTTGATATTAAAATTATGAGAAAAAAAAGCCCCAGAAGAAACGTCAAGACAGGCAACCCTGTTTTCTTAATGGCTTTGAAGTTGTGAAGGGAAATCAGAAAATTTCAAAACTGAAAAGAATACTGTCTTTCACTGTTTTCAGCAGCCCATGAAGATGAAGAACTTCACTAAGGAGGTTCTTCTTCTTTAGACACCTGTAGAGCCAGAAAATTCCTCCCTTGCTGGTGAAAATCACTTGCTACAGGGGAAAAGTGAGGAAAAGAAACAAGAAATGCAAGAGAAAAAGGACATGGAAGAACTGGTTGACAGAAGGATTCTGTTGTACACCTCTGTTCCTGTGTTGCTTGTTCAAATGTATAATCCTGCTGCTACTGAATTACATGTTTTGTTTCCAACAGGAGGTCTACTGGTTATGTTTGCAAATAACTTTGTTTTCTTTTAAAATAAAAAAAAAAATTGATTTTAGGCTACAAAACTTAATGTCTTCAGGCCAACATAGCAGAGATACCTCAACAAAGAGGATTTATGTCATTGTTTGCCCACAGAAGTAAAAACACTTTGACTATCGTCAGGCTACTCAACTATACACATCTGAGATGACTGCCTGAACTGTTAAAGAGGTGTAGACTTCTGGGCAAAAACACAGTGTAGCTTAACCTCAGCCCATCTAGTTAAGCTGCTCCCGTCTTACCCAGTCAGTTTTCCATGGCACTGCTTGCACACCTTCTGCTGAGTGTTTCCACAGCGGGGAACAACAGCGGTGAAGCTCCGGCAGGCCGAGCAGAAGGACCGTCCGCAGTTCTTGCAGCCACACTGCAGAGACAGGAGAGAGGGGCAGGACAGGGCTTCACCACCTCGCCACCACACACCCCCACTGGGGGCTTGTGGGCACAGCGCCCGTGCCGAGCCTCACACAAAATAATGCTGCGGTTATGCTGATTTTTTCGTGACAGAACTGTTTCACCAGCTGCTGCTGAAGATAGGGAGACTCAAGAGCCTTGGAGCACCAGCACACAACTCCTGCTGGGAGCTGAGTCACCCCACACTATAGTGAAATGTGTGTGTGAATTGTCTGAGACCACAACAAAATGCTGGATTAGAGGGATGGCATTCAATGACCTGTTTGTTTGTTTGTTTGTTTGGGGGGGGGGGGGGAGGGTGTCAGTAATTTCCCATATTTGAAGACATATCGGAATTAAGCACCACGAGAGCTCAGTAAGCAGGACAACAGCAGCAGGATGCTGGCCGGGAAGCATGAAGCGCGCCTCGGCGCCGGGCGAAGCAGCTCCCGGCTCCCTTCTCAGACCCTCGCACTGCGGGACCGTCCGCTCCTGACTCCCCGCAGCCGGACTTGCCTCTTTCTTGAAGACAGAGAACTTGGAGGCGCACCCATAGCAGCGGCTGTCCATGGCGCTACCGCCCCGGCCCGCGCCCAGGCTCAGGCACGGCGCTGCAGCCCCGCTATGCCAAGCTCCATCGCCTCCCCGGGGCTGCGGCTGCCTCAGGCCCAACGATCGGCGGCGAGCGGGGCTGTCACAAGCCGGGAGGCGCGGACACCACCCCGGGTCCCGTCCCCTCAACTCAGAGCTGGCGACGCACGGCCCTGCGGGAGTTGTAGTCCCTTGCCCTGCCCTCCCCGCTTTAAGACGCCGGGCGGCTCTCCGCGAATAAACTACACTGCCCAGGGTTCCACACGGTCGCAGTGCCGGGCCGGCTGGGCCACCATCGCCGCGCGATGCATTGTGGTACATGCAGTCTGGTGCATTGGCTGTTCATTGGGTGTTAAAAAGACAAAAAGTGTATTCTCTAAGACCAACATAGTAGCTCAAGCTACTATGAGGTGTTTTTTTTTTTTTTTTTTTTTTTTTTTTTTTCCCTAAACCTGTGATGAGATCGTGGCTCAGAAGAGCAAGAATGAGCTGAACTGCAAAACTCCAGTTGTCCCCAGCCCATTCTTCTGCCAGGGTTGATCGCCTGCCCTCAGGAGTGTCCTGCAGTGTTTGTAAAAAGAGTCACGGAGTGCAAATGAGTCATCCTGTTGGCCGCCTGGGTTTGCAGGCACATTGTGCATTCTTTCCAGTTTAATATATAACCCCACGTTGTAAAGACCTACAGAATTAAATTAGGAAACTGACTGACTTATTAAAGGAAGTGAAACTCATTAATATCTGAATAAATTTAAAGGAAAAAAAATAAAGGAAATTAAATTTAAAGGGAAAAAAATGGGGGATTCTCTCTCAATCTTTCAATATTTCATTTTTGGCATTTGTTTGCTTGTGGGGGTTTTGTTTGGTTAGGGTTTTTTTATGGAACAAAACATTAGAAAGACAACTGGAAGTTACACTTTGCACCTCTCCTGCAATTGTATTAGAGACCACCCAGACATTTCAGGTATTGTAGGCATTAAACAGGGAATCGAGACAAATACAAACTCCAAAGGCTTCGTTGTCTTGCAATTGAGCTAGAACAGGAACAGGAGATTTCAATCTTGATGTTACAGTGCAATCTACCGATTGACAGGAGGAATTTGGAGAAAATACAAGCAGCAACCCAAGGAAAGCTTCCCATCCATGGAGCAGCGCCAGCAGAGGGATCACGTTAAGGAAACTGAGCGTCCCTGCAGAGAAACGCCTGGGCTCCTCTGCCGCATGGAGCTGGGAGCCAGGGCAGGGCAGGAGGGGAGATGTCTCCCTCCCACCTGTCTGCAGAAGCGCTACAGCTCCCATTTCCATTCCCGTTCCCTGCAGGTGTCCGCCAGAGGGGGCCCAGCCCCCGCGGTTCTCCAGCTCCTGAACCGAAAGCCATTTGGCAGCAGAGCAGCAGCACATTTCCTTTATATCTCTTTTTTTGCCTGCGGACGTTTCCCATGGTAGAGCGAACTCTGTTATAAAATCCTATGTGACGACTTAGCCTGTAAGGTTTTCAATTTCCATTTAAAGTGCAGGAGAGATTAAATGGGCTTTGGTTTGTATGTCGTATTCTTGCCAAACTCAGTTATTGCACAGTGAGTTGTACATGCTCCGTGATACATTGTTATAGCTATTCTGCTCTGGGGAGCTCCCACCTGGAGTGCTGCACCCAGGTCTCGAGTCCTCAGGACAGAAAAGACAAGGATCTGTTGGAACACGTCCAGAAGAGGACCACAAAGACAGGCAGGGAGCTGGAGCACCTTTCCTATGAGGACATGTTGAGGGAGTCAGGGAGACCTTATTGCAGCCTTTCAGTACTTACAAGGGGCTTATATGAGATGGGAACAAGAATTTTAGCAGGGCCTGTTTGATAGGCGAAGGGACAATGGTTTGAAGCTAAAAGAGACTTGATTTAGACTAGATATAAGGAACACATTTTTATATGTGGATGGTGAGACACTAACAAGTTGCCCAGAGAGATGGCGCATGCCCACCTGTGGAAACATTCAAAGTCAGGTTGGATGGGGCTCTGAGCAACTTGGTATAGTTGAAGATGACTGCTTATTGCAGGGTTTTGGACTAGGTGACGTTTACGTGTCCCTTTCAACCCAAAATATTCTATGATTCAATAACCGGGCTTGTAGTCATGCAAGCATCATCTCAGCCACGGTTATTTATTTATGTAAGGAAAATGTGTTTTAAATTAAACACAAAAATAGACCTATGAGTAGTACATTTTTGTGTGCTTCTGTAATGCTTTATTCCAGGCTGGTGGTGGTTTTTGTTTTTTTTGTTTTTTTTTTTTTTTTTTTTTTTTTTTTTTTTTTTTTTTTTTTTTTTTTTTTTTCTTGCAGCAACAATTGACAAATCTCTGTTGTGGTTCTTACAGACTACAAAAGCATAGCACTCAAAGGCTCTGATTTGCCTCCCAGGTAGGAACCAGAACAGTCTCAAATCAGGTAAAAAAGGAATATTTGGACACAAACACTCTTATTTTTTACACACACAGAGGCTTGTGGGAGTGGGTCTCTTTTTACAAACATCTGGTTTTGTATGCAGTTAAGGTAAAACCTGTTACTGTCCTGAGTTATGTACCTCTACGGGAATGCATATATTCACACTAGGCAGATACCTGGTAGATATCTGTGTTTAAGGTTAAATCCTTACATTTTGGATTTCATAAGTGTGTTGTGACTGCTGAACTTCAATTAGAACTTCTGGAAATCCTCCTATTGTGGTATTTAAACTCAAAACTTTTGACTATACTGTCCGTTGTGTCTACTAGCTGGTTACTCTTCCTTCATATAGGTCAGAATATGAGTGTATTTACACATGGGCAATGTCCTACTTAAGACCATGCTTCTAGGGACCAATTGCAAGACCAGTATTCCTGCATATGGTATATTGCTTTTGGAACGTG
The DNA here is from genome assembly GCF_965231275.1 of Zosterops lateralis. Lineage (NCBI taxonomy): Eukaryota > Metazoa > Chordata > Aves > Passeriformes > Zosteropidae > Zosterops > Zosterops lateralis. The sequence goes on from NC_139761.1 coordinate 38,262,430, forward strand.
CTGTTCATGCTCTTTTAACAAATATGGGTGAACCTCTAAAACATTGCACATATGTAGAGCTCCACATCAGACTAAGGAAGGGGAATCTAAGGTAATACTCAAGTTACAAAGCTGTTTGGCATTGTCTGTTTAAGACAGGGACCTGTTTAAAACAGACCATTGTCTGTTTAAACAGCTGTTTAGCACTGTCTGTTTAAAACATTGTATTTGTTACAAAATGAGAGTTGTCACAGGGTTGCTACTTTTGCATCTCCATCAAAGTCCTCTGACTCAAGGAGAAGAATTAGCATTTTTACAGTCTGAAGCTGAGCTTAAAAATAGAATGTTAATTTTCTGTCATGCTGATGAAATGGTTATATTCTCCAAAAATATGCCAATCTAAATAGTGAGCCAAATTAAATGAAGGAATACTTTTTATAGCCAGAAGATTGGAGCTTGTAAGGAATACAAATATTTGCTCCCTGCTGTGCATGCACTTTCCCATCATGATGCAAGCAAGCTCTAAACCCTGATGTCCACAACTTATCAATTATCGTTCTTCTGTGGGTGAAAATTCTTCTGTGGGTGCTTTAAAAGCAAAACATTACAGATCTTAAATCCCACCCCTGCTGCTACAAAATCATCATAATTCAAAATTTTCTTGGCTGCACCAGGAAAGTAAACTGGCAATTTCTACATGCTCTCCTTCACAAAGACATAATTCCAGCAAAATCTTTAATTATTCATTTTGTTTTGGCATCTCCTAGTTTGGCACTAGCATTTAATTCTCCATATATCAAGTCAAGGCGAAGTGTTAGGTGTTTACAATGATGATTTCTTTATCCACTCCAGCTATCTCCTTGGAGGAGGAGGATTTCATTCTACAGACAAGGTACTTCACATCTAAAATGCTCTCCAAAGAGACCATTCAATGGTCTTTCCATTAAATTTTCAGGCCTCATTTAAAAAAATATATTTTTGACACCTTATGGACAATTTCCATACCTTAATCGGGCCACAGCAAAGTGACAACAGGTGCTCTACTCTGTTCCCTTTCCCTCACTGCTTGTTCCTGCCACTCTTAACTTTAGTTCCTTTAATTAAATCTGTTTTCTGACCTAGTTCATCTCACAGAGGAGTATTGCAAATATTTGACTTGAGGTACTGTATGTCATAGTGAACTATGACAGCACTTATTCAGTGTCAAGTGGTGATTTCCAGGCTAAACTCTGGTGCCTGTATGAACTGTTTACATGATCTTGGCTTCAAAACATAAATAAATGTGTCTGAAGAGTTTTTGTATGCATGTTGGAATGCACAATAAAGTTGGGTAATAACATTTAGAATACAGGTTAAAGATGCTACGTAGCCATATTCTGAATTTTTTTATGGGCACAGTTTCTACCACTAGAAGTTCTTGAAAAATCTGCCTACATTGTTTCAGCTCTGCTATTGTGTTTGGCCATGCAACACCAGAAATGAGAATATTATAATAAAAAGCATACAGTCTCAGACAGAAGCATCCCATGGGTAGGAACATTTCCGTCCTTGATTCACCATGGAAATTACACCACTCTAGATGTAAGACTAAGATGTCAAACTTCATGCTTATTAAAGGTATCAGGCTGTATTTTTTTTTTCCCCTGAAATTGGTGGCATCTTGGTGGCTAGCTGGAGTCTTATTCTCATTCTGTGTTTTTCAAACCCCATCTGTATTGTACTTACCTAGCAAATGTATAACTCATCACAAATCCAGGCAACTCCCACACTAAATCACTGTGGAATTCAACCAGCACAAAGTTCCCCGTGGAAGTAAAGTCTGCAACCTTCTGTGTCCCACAATAAGGACCAACTGCAGGTGATGCAGGGTGGCTTCCATCGTGTATGAGCAAGTAGTCATAGATGCATCTGTCACTATATTCCAGCTCAAAGGATAACATTTTGAGAGATATCTGGAGAAAATACAACCAAAGCACTTTGTTTCCAAGTTGCAGCCTTTTCTCTTACCCATCTTTTTACAATGACAAATACTCTAAACTCCTTGTGTTCAGGCACCATTTTTTTATTCTGTGCACACCACATCCTGATCCCATATGGCAATGCAAATTAGTAGCAAATTATTTGCTTAGTTCATCAGTATTTGGATTGGAAGAGGAAGCAAGGGACAAGATTGATCTTCTACGCTTCACATTCTTTCCTCTAGAGAAATATAAAAACAGCACCTGTGTGATGTTTCAGTTTTCTAGTGGGAGCTCTTACCAAGGGATTATTTTGAACAAAGCCTTGTGGTACAGGCTGGATTCATAAGAGTTCACTTGCACATATAAAGGTTTTCCCGTGCTGAGCACCTCAGATACCAAGATCCAGCATAAATTCTTAAAATGAATTTTTGCTTCCAGATTTTTACTCTGAGAATGTCTTCTGAAAAAGTGACTCTTCAAAGGAAGCAGGTTTCATCAGAGAACAGTGATGAAACCCACAAATGAATTCATCTCTGCCTTACCTTATATCCTACTGGAGAAGTGATGACCCAGAAACATGCTCGGTTTTTGGGGTATTTATTGGGGTAGTTTGGAGAGGTAATCACTCCCTTTGAATCTCTGAAAGTGGCTCCACAATGCACTGGGGAATAAAGGAGAAAACCAGATATATTAACAAGAGCGTTTGTCAGTAGAAATGAGCTTGCTTACAACCTATTGTATTATTTCTTCAAACCAAGAAACAATGTGCTACCATGAGAATCTACAGCTGAAGTACTTTATTTCTTCACATAGTATTTGTATCAGCAGCTGTACTGAAGGAACTAGAAACAGGTCTGATAAATATTCTTTGGAGGATAGAGAAAAACTTTATTTAAAGCTGTATCTGACTTTCCAATCAACTGTTACCATATTAGCATAGCATTCTGATGGCACTAACTGCCCTTCAGAAAAGAATCAGCTCAAGTATTCAAGATTGCATTATCAAGCTAGATCTAGTGCTTTCTAGAAATTACTCCATTGAATAAAGTAAAAAGAGTAGATATAACAGTTTTCTAAGACTTCTTCAATTTATGCTCTAAAGAAGTTTGGATTTTCAGTTGAAATAAGGCAACCTTGGGTCTACTGCCTTCTTGCTGACAGCATGTCACAGCACCACAGAATTTGGTCTGGCAGTTCAGAGTGCATTTGTGTGTTTGCAATAAAGACACCCCTCACACGACTACAGGAAGCACTGTGTTTTGTGTACATAACGAAAGCTTTTAAGTCAGAAAGTGTAAGGTACCCGAGGTCAGTACCTCCCCTGCTGCACAATAAAATCCCACAAAACCTTGAATAATGTCTTGCCCAGATACTGGCTTTGCATCTCATTGGTCTCTTGTTGATTCTGCAGTCTTTGTGCTCTTTGGCTGCACTGCTCCTATTAATTTCACTCATTGCATGGTTTTTATTTAAAGAAATTGTTCTGGAGATATGAAGAAGCCTAACAGAGGCTCCCAGAAGAATGTGAGTGAGATCTCAGGATAACTAACATGAGACTTGTGCAACATCCAATTTTCTGTTTCCTGTGAACCTTCAACCCCATTGTTGCCTAGCCTTCTGTATTTCCAATTGCTGTGAAAGTGTGCAGAATGACAGCAAAAAGATCTACTCTGTAGTGTATAGTAAAAGTTTTCAGTTCTTCTGTACAAATACTGCTAATGCTGTTCTCCAAGCTTTGTAAAAGAGTGTTCATACCCCTGTTGTAGGAGGCTCTGAACCCTGTGGCTGTAATGCTCTCATCACTTGCAAACTCTACCAGCATTGTCGATCCCGATGCCACTAAGGAGGGCAGTGGACCCTTCCCACAGTACTTGTCCAGCAAGACAGGGGAGCTCTTGCTGTTCCCGTTGTAAATTTTTATATAGTCAGAAGAACAGTCTGAGGAGCGTTGGAGATCAAAAGCCTCAAAGTGCAGGAAAATCTAGGGAAACAAAAAAGCAAAAGTTGGGTTTATTGTTATACACCGGGAAAGTCTCAAACCATCTACCTGAATATCAAGTGAACCTTCATACTGATTTTACTCTTCATGTATTACTGAAACCTTACTTTCTATATAAAAAGAACACAGAATTTCACCTAGCTGTCCTATTACTGAAATACCAGAGACTAATGTTTTACTACTGCTTGTCTTTAAAAAGCCATCCAATCTGAACTGGATAAAAATCAAGTGAAATAATCTCTCTAATAGTTTTAATTCTTACGAAAATCGTTGAGACTTTCATTTACTGCATAACAAAATAAATATCTTGACCCATGAACTGACTCCCAGGGGTTACTTATGGTAACAAAATAATACTGTGTAGCCTTTTTTCTCCTAATAAAATTACCTTACTTCGACGGATGCGGATCAACCACAGACAGTTGCTATTGTTCGGGTACGGGGATGGGTAATTGACAGAAGAGAAGGAGCCTTTGGGTTTAGGCAACACAGAGCTACAGCAGTCTGAAAGGAAGAACCAAACAGTGTTGAAGAGAATGAAAACTGCACAGAAATATTCCCATAACGCCTGACAAGTCTCATTTACAGCAGTCAAGCTTGTATAGATTAATTGTAATGCTTACAACTGTATTGCTGTTCCTGGTGTAAATGTTATTGAAAACCTGCAAGTGAAGTAAAGGTAGTTAAAGTACTTACCTGTTTCAGCTACAATTTTTTTTTAAAGACAATAGGGCTTCACTCACATATTTTAGTTTACTAAAAAAGGCCTGGATCTTCCGTGAACTTCCTTAACTTCAATCACAGAAGTACTTTCAATGACAGCAGTACATCAATTTCCATCAGCAATTGTGTATATTCATAAGTGTGCACAAAAATAAAGTTTGAAAACAATATTTTGTCAAAGAAAAGAGAGGTAGTCACTGAGGGAAAACAGTAACAGAGAGCACTGAAGTCAACCTACAGACCTAGTGACTGGTATATAAAATCTGATCTCATCTGTCTTTTGTCTTTCCACATCTTCATTTTTTCCATTTTATGTAACTCCCCAAATTACAAAATATGACTATATGACATCTGCTCATAGGAATTTATGACATTTTTCTCTTGTTTCCTACTTTTCCTGAGACAACCAGACTTTTAATGGGTTTTTTAGTCCCCAAGTTTCTCTCTTTTTTAAAAAAATTAGTCCTTTTCTTACAAAACATACAGATCTAACAATAAAATGACACAGTAATGGTATTGAAGTGTGATTAATTCCCAGCCTCGCTGTCAAAAATAAATATTACTAAATACTTTTTATCACTATTTTTGAGTCACATAAATTGTAAAATTGTCTTATGTGCAGTTGCGAATTTGGAGGAACCCCTCTCAGCAATGATTTCTGCACCTAACAATCCAACTGAATGAATGCTGATTCCTTCTAAATTCTAATTAGTTAACTGAGTTCTAACACAAGAACAGAATTTAGTACACTAATATTTAGGTCTTGTTAATGCTTCTTGCTGTTTTGGTGGAAACTAATTGAATAACATCTCAGAAAAGTCAAATACCGTATAAATCAATTAGCCTTCGTCCTGGGAGTTGAAGCAAAACCTGTGCAGTGCAGGAGCATGATGTTGTACCTGTATTGTGCATCTTGGCTGATGTTCCTCTGTACAGACAAATGCTAGGTATTTCTAGGGTACCACAGGGATGAATTAAGAAATGGATGTGGCAAGAAAGTAGATATCTATACACAATGCCCATGGTTTTCTCCTCAAAGGTGTTCTGATCTGGCTGAAAGGCACCCATACTTACAGCCCTGCAGTCATTTTGTAATTAAGAGAAATCACAAATCTGCTGGCACTACTGATGCACGACTCTAAGCTATACTCATGGCTGAGGAGAGCTTACATGCTTTGCAACCTTCAGAGCTTTCCTGAAATGAGATTTTGACAGAGGTAGCAACCATGAGTTCTCTGATGGATTATGCTTATCTCAAAGAGCAGGGTTTAGGTGAGGATAACTCAAAATGAGAGTGAATTATTGAAAGTAAATAGTCCTTTCCAAGAAGGCAGCAGTTTGGCACAGGGGCAGTTCTGTTTCCTGTTGTAGGGTGAGAGAGATGTAATGAAAGGACAGTGGGCTTCATTCCTTTGGGGGATGTCTGCCAGTGCCTCCAGACATCAGCTGTATTCATGTGCCTTCTATCTACAGCACTTACTGCACTTGTAGAGCTTGTTGATTTTAGCTACATCCAAGTTACTCAGCCCTTCTCTCTGCCCAATAGGTATAGAGGGGTCAGGAACTGGTACAATAGTTGGTTTTCCTGGAGTGCTGGAGAAATCATACCTGTAGAAATAAGGAAATCACATTCCTAGAGTGCTTTTTGTAGACAGGGAAGTTCTCTAACTGCATAATCATTTTTCATGTACCACATAAATTTTAATGGAAATGGACAAGAAGCTTCTCAGAGACCCAGTGGCCTTCCCTGAAGAGGACCAGCATGGCAGATATTTGGTGTTCAGCAGGTCAAAGCAAGCAAGCAGAAAAAGCTGCTCTGTCCTGAGTGAAAAGGCCTTCTAGCAATGTCCAGCAAAATGGACTGAATCCCACCTTCTTGGTTCCTGAGGCAGAGGAACAGAAATAGTTCTCTCTGTTACTAATAGCCTATTTGCTATCGCAATTTCCTGCCTTCTGCTAGTCCAGTTTTATTTCATGGTTTTGTTCAGAAATTGTTATTTGCGTGTGGAAATAAAGGAGAAGATACATGATACAAGCTTGTACATTATGGACTAAAATGCAGCCTTAGACAGTGTTCCCAGATTAACGTAAGGCAGCACACAACATCTCAATGATATTAAAAAAATCCATCTTTCTTGCCTCTATATTTGAATGTTGTTGTCTATGATCAGCTGTTACTATGTTTACAAAATAATTTAAACTTCAGAACTGGTTTAGATCAATGATTCAGTAGAGTTAGACTTTGAGCCACAGCCATGTCAGAGGCCATTAGCAAGAGGTAAGAGTACACTGGAAGAATATGTTGTCCTATGTTTTGTTTCTATCCATATCAACTCTTGTTTTCCAGGAATCCTGCTGACAAAGGAAGTATGCTCACCCTTAATTATGTCCATGCACTCAATTTTATATGAACAGCAAAAGTCTCTGCCAGCACAGAGCAACTTCTTCTTCCTAGATCTGAGCAGAAGATCTGAAAGCTTTTGCTTCTTTGGAAAGATATCTCCACAACCAACTTACGCGCCATAGTGCATCACTGAAGAGTAGTCATAGGGGAGGCCCAGGTTTTTGGAATTCATTTTTCCAAAGTTCCCTTGTTCCCCTGTAAGGTAGGAAAGCAACATTTCAGTCAGAACAATTATTACTGCTCTAACAGTACACTGCCTGCTGTCATAATCTGGAGAGTAACATAGGATATTAATACGTGTTCTCATGAGATCTTGGATCTATCAAAACCACCAGAGATTTTTGAAATCTGTGGGAACCCATTTTTACAGTCTAGTAGGTTTCAGAATGTAAAGTTAATCAAATAAGTTTTGATATAATCAATTAATACATTCTACTCTTCAAGCAAAAGTATTCATCTGTTCATTTTCATTAGGGTGTCTCCAAATTCATGTCAATGCATTATTTTGATTACTATAAGCATCCAACATATGTCCCCAAAGCTGAATCCATACCTTGAGAGGGAGATCTGGCTGACCACCTAGATGAAAAATTTAGAGCTATGGTGATGTCTTGCTGAGTCCTTCCACCACAGGGATATAATGCCACAAAAGAAAGGAATATGTTTTCCTTTTTACTTGCCCCAGAGCCCATGCTACCAGACATGTTCTGGCTTTGTCTCTGGTCATACACATCACCAGTGTCTAGAGTGAAGTGATATAACTCACATGAAGCAGAAAAACAAATTCTGTCAGAACAGCTGCTGAGCCTCTTATCATATTTCATCTGTTAAGTCTTAAAAAGCCAATATGAGTTAAGAAGGTGTTACACTGATACAGGGACAGAGACTGGATTTCATGTCACCTTGCTTTATTTCTCCAAGTTAGGCACAGAAGCTATTCCTCAAGGCTTCCAGGATAGTCAGAGGAGAGGGAAAGAAAGAGAGACACAGTTGGAGGGAGTTTCATGTGAAGAAGGCACTTCTTTTTCCCACTGACTGGAGATCGTGAATATGAATTAAATGCTGGGTCTCTTCTCCACGGTGAGACAGGCAAACAAGCACTGTCAGAGCAGGCAGTTGAATGTAGCCAGCCTGGCATTAGGACTAAAGCCCTATCCACTGAGCACTCCTTTCCAGTTCTGTACCTTCATTATTGTAACTACAAATGTGGTTTGTAAACCACAGACCATCTGGACAAGAGTTCAAAGTTAGACTTGAGTTCAAAGTTGAGATCTATACAACTCAGCTGGCAGGCTTGCAACCAGAGCAAATCTCAGCCAGTAATGTCCTTCAGCACTGGTCCTGGGCTGAGGGCTAAGATATGCAAAATGAAGATTTGAAATCCCAGCTAATGGAAAATTCGGGGATAAACATGAATTGGGAGCTTTTCATAGCTGTAAAACTCAGTTAAGGCTTAACTGTTTCTCAACAGCATAGGCCTTCCTGACTCTGTTTTAATCTCAGTCCCTCTTATCTGCTGTACTGGCTTCAGAAAGAAATATCAGCAAGTGTGCAGCTTTTTTTGAGGTGATGAACAGAGAACACAGTTTAAATGTGGTGAAACATTGAAGCATATGGCTACTGTTTGGCACAGAAGTGCTTTGCTGAATTAGTTTGCTTAAATAAAGGAAAAGTGACAGTATCCTGGCTGGACCGAGGTGCTGCCAGCAAACTACTACCTACGCTACTACCTACCTTATCACATGCCAAAGAGATCTGGCTGTCTAGGACCTGCACATGTTTGGGGACTTACCCATCTTTTCCACTCTCAAAAAAGAAAAAATAATCTACTTCTGCCAGAATATAAGTGCAATGACTCAGAAGAGCTGAAAAGGAAACTATGGTTAAGACTCTGAATATATTCTTTTTCCCAGAATGTAGGAAAAACAAGCTGAGTTTCAAGTAGCTAAGTGGACAGCAACCGATCAGGCTGCATTTTGTCAAAACAAAGAAGTAGGATGGCTTCCAAGGTAAATTCCTGGATAAAAACAAAACCCAGAAAACATTCACAATATGAAAGTCCTGGCAGGAGACAAACAGCTTGTGTGAGAGAGCTGAGATGCTGGAAAAGGTCTTGAGGTCTACTTCTGCACCACCAAGGTCAGCAGGAACTCTGCCATCATCATTGACAGCAGCAAGTTTTAACATTACAGTCCTCATGAACATAGGTCTTTCTCCATTTCCTTTTCCCTGGATATCTTTGCATTTTTCCCTACAGTGCTTGAGCTGCACACTCTGCATTCCATCTCACTTGCCACACCAATCATCTCATTCTCCACCCATGGTGAACACTCAAAACACCAATGATACACCTCATCTCCTTTAGCATAGCCTTGTCCTCTTTACCTCTTCCCCCTCATTTATCATTTCATGATACAGTACCTGAATCAGAGCTTGGTTACATCTGTATCCTTCAGGAATTACAACATCTGAACTTGTGGAATTCCCTTTGCAAAACCAGTGTAAGACTATGTGTGTTTAATGTATATAACTTCATGTTTTCAACTTCTCTTTCCTAGCACATCCTTTGCTGACATTTCAAATGTGGCACACCCTTGTTGTACAATGGCAAACTCACAGCAAAAATTACACCTTAACACTAGAGCTGAAACCTCAATAAAGAACAACACAAATGGAATTTACTTATGATATCATGGGAATAGATGAAGAAAGTTTGGAGAACAGTGTGTTAGGAATTTGCAATAAAAACAATCAAGTTCCATCTGGAGAAAAAAGATGGATGTATTTTTAGCTGTGCATGATATTGAGTAGTTGAGTATCTTATTTGTTGAAGAGACTTAATAGAATTTGGTATTCAATTGTCCAGCCTCATTTACTATTATTTTCTATAATGAACTAAATAGACTACTGTGTTTTTACAATCGTTATGGATTACTCAGCTCTCTAACAGCTGTCAGACAAGTGACTCCCTGCATACGTTCTTTTGGTGTTTTCCTTCTATTTACCACTTTCTCACTTTCCCTTAGATCCCTTGCCATTCTCTCTACCCTTTCCTCCCTAGAGCCTGGAGCTCTTGTATATGATGAGTGCATGTACTCAGCACACAGTTCATGGGCACATGCCCAAACTATTCATTCTGCATTCCTTTCCGTAAAGAGTATCCACTTGTTTTTCCTCTACAGAATTACCACTCCTGATTGTTCCCCATGGCTCCTTCTTTTCATGTGTATACAATCCTGCTCACAAGGAGGAAATAATTTCACTCTTTTCTCTCACATCAAATGAGGTCCCAGTATTTGGAAATGCTAATGGTTGCATGTGTTTCCAATGCCTCCACTTTGAGCCCCTTGTTCATACACATTTTAGGATATGTGCACTTCACTCACTGCCAAGATATCTACTGGCTGCCTTCCCCTATTTCCATGGCTTTCCTGGGATAGAATTGTTGTGTGATTCCCCAACATGATCTTGAATGTCACACTTTACTCCCCTCAGTTAAAGGTCCCATAGTCTCGCCTCCTAGCCAAGTCTTTGAAGCATTTTGTAATCCTGATGATCCTAGTATTTGGGGCCTGGGCTCAAGATGGCAATCAAAATAAGAATATAGAGCTACTTTTAGGTTGCATCTTTCACACTGCCATAGCTGTAGCCACAGAAATCCCCTTAGTGCAAACACTAAACAAGAAATTCCATCACACTGAATGTGCTGCTGCTGCTGCAATTCAGGCAGCATTAATCATGGTTCTTTATTTGCGTTCTTGTTCACAGGAGAAACATTCTCCTTTAACTGTAAGCATATATTTTCTCTTAAGATTTAGTGGACATACCTGCCACGATGTGTTCCCACATAATCTTGACAAACCTGTCCCGATCACTCCGTGCCTGTTCATGGATGAAACCCAGTGCATGGTTCATTTCATGCTGAATTGCTCCTTTATCCATGCAACCATTTTTCACCAGGCCTACTGCTTGGCGTCCTCCAATCTTTCCAAAGTAAGACCAGCAGCTAAGAATAAGCAATCAATAACCAAAAGGAGCACATTTAGCAAATACAAATATATAGATGTATTAATTATGTCACCAAGGTTCTCTAGATATCCAGCCACAGCAGGGGACATGCAAATAGTCACTGGCATGAGACAGTTAGACTTCTGAAAGGTGCCAGATGGGAGGGAAATAAAGCCTTTGTGATGAGAATGGCAATTTTTAAACCAGCAAATTTGCTATATCAAACTAAGGCAAAGCAGTATAAAGTGTTAAGCAAAGAACCTGAAACAATTATACTTATTAAAATTTTTACAACAATAAAGGAAAATTTCTTAGTTTGAATTACACTAAATTATCTTTAAATCCACACACACATTTATTCCTGCAGCCTATTAGCTGATGTAACGACCACTATATCTAAAGAAAAAGGAAAAATTGCACCTTCTCTCTAAATCTTTACTTCTAGGATGAAAAAAAAGATACAATTACTTAAATCCAGAACAAACCAGAAAGGAATCTGAAAGACCTTTTGAGTGCTGCCACTCTCAGGAGACAGGAAGCTTACCTCTGCCCTCGTTCAACATAAACATAGTCTGTTTCTGTAGTGCGATTTACAAATTGCACACAGGTCAGTGTGGAGATCTCTTGCAAAGCATCAGCAATCCAAGACCTCTCTGTTATTGCTAGAAAGAGAAGGGGGGCAGGAGAAATCTTTCTTGGTTAATCAAAACCCAAGGTGCTTTGATGGGGCGCATTCTTTCAAAACCTCACAGCACTCATTAGCTCTTTATCATACAAATATAGTAAAAAGGGGGCACTAAACATTCAGGGATCTTCAAAGTGATTGGACTTTAATGGGGAAGTATAACAATTACAGCTATCCCATATGCATATTATTTAGGCGACAGCTGACGGAAAGCAAAAGATTGACATTGTTCCTTCTATTAGACAAAACAGAAGAAATGAAGCAGTTTCAAATGAGCAGATACAAATAGTTTGATTAAAGTATCCCAAATGAGCCAGCTGATTGTAGCTAAGCACCAAAACCCTATTTTGTTTTTCAGAAAGAGCAAATGCCTGCCACAGCCCCCTTGGAATCACTTGAGACAGTCAAGGCTCTGAAGATCACTGTGTTTGGTACCAAATAAAGATCAGAGTGTTTATCTATTTTGGAACATTTGGCTTCCTCAGTTATGAATCATCTACAACTCACATGTATCTCAATTTCCTAATATTCAAACATTGGAGAGAGGGAGATAGAGGGAATAACCTCACCTATCCACAAGAGCATATACTGCAGTTCTGGAGGTACCTGGGCAGAGAAGCAGCCTAGATAACAGAGAGATTGAGCTTTCCTCAGTTCCTTTCCCTGAGGAACAGGAATCAGGATCAGGCTGTATTTTACTTCCATGCCATTTTCACTGAAATTAAGACCTTTGAAGAAGTGTCTGTAGGGAATTCACTCCTGCAGCCTTTTGCACAGGACAAAGCTATTGACTGACTAGAGGGAATCAACAAAGGAAAAAATATCTCAAAGTATTTTTCCTCTATTTTTGCCTTTACAGGGGTTCTAGTGTGGGAATATTACTATGAGAGATTTGAAAGAAAATTATTGAGTTCAAAAACATGTTCCTAGTGGTAATTTTGACCAAAAAATACATTCATAATGTGAACAAATCATGCTTCTTCTAATATACTTGCTAAATATCAAAGTACATTGTAGCTAACAGGAACAAGCTAATGTTTGAAATTAATTACCTGGCTATTGGCCCAAGTAACCACATATTTTAGTGTGATCTGTTCGTAGTCTTAGCCAAACTTCCATGAGGTTAACAGGATAGAAAAAGAGACGTGTCAATAAATTCTCACTTGTGCAAAGGTTGCTTTTGGTGCATGCCAGAAAAACATAAAATAACAGGTAGTATAGGAACTGGAAAATCAAGGCTAACTTTAGAGCATCCATTTGCATGCACTCACAGAAATCAGAAGAGATGTTAACTGGAACCTTGACTAGTCCATCCTGTGACTTGGGCCATAAACAACTCTCACAGTTAATTGCACTGCGTCGCCCTCTTCTCAAGAGGATGTCTCCTTCATACACAGCCATTTCACTGCCTGGCAGGTGCAGAAAATAAAGAACATACAAGACACTGAAAAGGAAAATACGTGTGCAGAAAGGGAGATGGGAGGTAAACACTAACCAAGATTTTGCATCTTTGGAAATTTCTTTCACTGAAGTTCATTTCCTAATAATGTGAGGAAGGATTAGTATGCTAAGGCTGGTTAGGTCTGCCTTGCTTCCTGGATACAAAAGTTTAGTATTAATACAAATGTCATAGTGCTGCTGTAATCAAAGTTGAGACTAAATAAACTTTAGCTTAAGAAGCTTTGAGAGCTTTTAGAGGAGAATGCTAAGTGTTATAAGTCATCATTCTCTTCATTAGAGCTTGTGGAATTGAAGAAAAAATCATAACTGACCTCTGACCTCTAAAAACAGGATTAGTCATGCAAAATAAATTATTACTTTTATCATGCATATTGAATGTGTGCAATCTATTAATTTGACATAAGACATGGTGATGTGCTCCTCAGTTCTGACTCTAAAATACTGGGAATACATTTCTCATAGACTAGACTAAAAGCTATTTGTTATTAGGCAAAAAAATTGTAGAATTCTTGGGTGTAGCAGACAGGAAAGTACCATATATTACATAAGAAAGAAAACAAAGTGAAAAATATTCTGATTTGCTAGGGCTACAAATGAAAAAGAAGATTTCATGTAGCAATTGTTCAATAATTCTTCTTAATTTCTTTATTGCAAGAGCATAAAAAATCACACTGAATGTGACTTTAAAACACATTTGAGTTCTGTGAATTACCTTCCACTGATGGTGGAAAAAAATTCAAAGAGAAAAATATATCAAATCATGATATTGAGGTATACAGATGTAGCTCCACCAAAAACTGTAGTTATTTATATAATAATTACAATCAAACTCACCTAAGTCATTCTTTCTTGTAGCTATCTGGAAAAAAAAAGCACATATGTTTTAGTACATGCTCATCTCCATACAGAAAACTTCTATCAAGTGGAATCACAGCAGTAAGAGTTTCTAATTAATTTTAAGATAGAGCAACTCAGCAGCAGCAATGTAAATTCTCAACATCTCAGAACAGGGACACACCTGGACAGGTTTACTTAGTGCAAAGCTACAGAGAAATGCTAAATGAGTTGGCAGAAGAAAGTATTTCATCTTCAAATTTCCGAGATGATCTTCTTTGCTGTGCAGCTCAGTTCTCAAAACTGTGGTTAGTTTACTTGGAGCAGGTTTTATGGGAAAGCTGCTCCTGTTGTTAACAAGCGTAACAAAATTAGATAACAAGAAGTATTTTCACAAAACAAACAAGCTGCAGGACCTCTCAAGAGAATTTCCAGGCTCTCATTTCTTATTTATCTTTAGAAAACAGAGGAAGTGGAGCAATAGGAAAGAAAATTCAGTAACCTTAAAGTGACTCATCTTTAATTCTAAGAAGAAGCCATGAGCTGCTGCAGGTCCCCTCGCTGCTGACCAAGGGACAGGATATCCGGCAGCAGTCTGTTTACAGCAAAACCCATCTCAGGGAACTCTTTGATCCATCCACACTGATTACCTGTAATAGTAACTCCTCAGCTTGCTGCCAGGAGACACCCTGCTCTGCAGAGCCCATCTAGCTGCCTGTCCCCTCTGTGCACAGCTCCCAGCCAACCATTTCTGGCCAGGAGCACTAAAAATCTGTTGGAGTCAGAGATGAATCTGATTGTTGACAGAAATTGTTTTATCAACATGGTATCTTGCAATCTAATAATTGCTGACAGAAATTGTGTGTCTTTCTGGAGTCTGCAAATACATGAAACCATCAGGTCACAGAGTTTTTAGCTTCCCAGCTTCTGGGAAGCCCTCCTTCCTTTGATGTCCATGAATAGAAACAAGACTAGAAAAGCAGGCTGAATCCTAGAAAACTCACACTGTAAGAGTAAGCCAAAGAATTAGAATATTCATGTGCAAGCCTCATGAACATCACCATAGGCAGGCAGATCCTGTTTCCTTCTCCCAGCTTCAGCCCCTGCACAAATACTGACAAGCTATAGAAAATCGTAGATTCACTCTATTAGATCTTTAAAAAACGAGCAAGAAAACCTTTGACATTTCCCACAAAGACAATATTTTTAGGAACCTATGTAGTTCACAGCAAATCAAGATGGCAAGTGCCTTTCCAGAGAGATATATGCGCTGGTCCTTTTTTTTTAAGGAGTACTTTGCTAGGAAAATTTTAGCTGATATTATGTAAAGCTTTGCTACTAATATTTTCATTTTACCCTACTAATAAACTGAGTTTGCTCCTCAACTTTCTAAAACATTCTACGTTTCTATGACTTCCACCATTTATCTGCATTTATCATCTCCATGTAGAAAAATAATGAGGTGCAGATAAAAAGGACCCTTTTTTCTTTGGCTGATCAGAGGATGAAGTTCAGAAGTCTTCATTAGTTTGTTATATCATTAACCAGAGCTCCTCCAGTACAATTCCAAGCAACATCAGTGTCTATTCAAGATCAGGCTTAAAAGAGAGACAGAGAGAATCATAGGAACATATTTCTGCTGCTACACATCACAAAATGACAGAGGAGAGAGCAGAAGTTATTAGGCAATAAAAGCAAGAGAACAAGACCAGATCACTGTGGAGAGCCTGCAGCTGGGTCACTCCAGGTGTGCAGCAAGCAGGGATGGGAGAGCCCTTTGAAGTTCTGCCATACAGTTTTGCACATTCATCCCATGGGAGGATAAAAAAAAAAAAAAACCAACCTCAAATCAAGAGATTTATCCCATGGTTTAATTAGTTTTCCTGACTGCCAGAAACAACTGGGTTTTTTTCAAGGCTAATTTATAGACCAAAATATTGTATTACCTGATAACATATTATCAGGAGTTGTCTCATAGATGCAAATTTCTTTTTTTATGCTGCTTGTCTACATTATCTGCTTTGATATTCTACCAGAATACTGTTAAGGTCTTGGTTTCATTATCTATCCAAATAATTTGACTGCACAGCTGTAACTTGCTTTACTTCTCCCACACGCCTTTTCTTACATTGCATTTGGAAGTTCTCATTCTTAGCCACACTGTCCTTGTTCTGCCACATATTTTATCACTGCTATTTGTTAGAAATTTTAATATTATGTTTCTCACATTTTTGGGGATGCTTACTTAGTTTCACCTTTATTCCATGACAGAGAATGGGCACTTCTTTCACCATGTAATCCAAATTGTTCTTGGCAAAATGTTAAATGACAAAGTTAGAAAACACAAACACCTGTAGATGTTTAAGTAGAGGGTTCTGTATCAGTAACTGGTATCATCACAGCCATTAAGTATAGTATTTGCCATTTTTTTTTTCCATGTTGAGAAAGTACAGGGGCATTTTCCCTGTCTAAAGCATTAGAGTGAACCAACGTATGAAGGCTTCCCTTCCTGTGAAGGGAAACAAAATTCAGGAGGGTGAATGGCCATGTGATTGTCTAAGCATCCTGTGGAATATCACATTAAAATTCAGTTCCCAGCTATTCACTCAAAGGTTATGCTGGCAATTTCTAGTGAACAAACAGTTGGCATAACTCAACTGTGTATTCACCTTAGGAAGTTTATTACTTTTTGAGGAGGAATCAGAGATATCACTACACGTTTAAAGAGGACAATTGTTTTTACTACATAAAAAAATCCTAAGTTTTAAAGTAACAATTATAGAAAACATTTCACTTACTACATGACAATTCTTTTTAAGGCTGTTTTGAGCAACTCTGCATCTAGGGAGAAGTCAGATTCTGCGGAAGGTCATTTTAAAATAACTTCATAGTCATTAAATGAAGCTATTATACTACACTATATAACAGGCTGTAAAGAGTTAAAAAATAAAAACAAACATGAAAGTTCCATTGTGTTTAAAATTATGATATTTAAGAGTTAACTGCTTACAGATATTATGTCTTTCAGGATGCTAGGATTAGTGAAAGTGTGCAATTCATGCCTCATTAACTGATTGAGGGAAGAAAATGAGCTTTCCTGCTTTTGAGTTGTCAGTCAGTTAATCAGTTTAGAATAATTAAATCATTGACCTTGATCAAATGAGAAAGTGTTTTGGCTTTTGCAGAAAAGGTCAGAATCACAAAAATAAAATTTTAATCTCTTCCCTGGTCCTTACTTTGTCCCAGTTACCAGGCAGCAAAAACAAACCTTTCATAGAAAAGGTTTTGAGCAAAGCATGGACTTGATACAAAAAACCTTTGAATGCTAGTTTTAATATAATTAGTCAGTTGAGGTGTATGTTACAGCATTTAATTCCACCGCATATATTAACATATTTCCACATTTAAGGTATGTTTTTATTTAAAAGATTTATTCTTTACAAGAAAGAATCACCAGTGTCAATACTGAACTATGTTGAAATCAGTTTAAAACCACATGTGTGCAGACTCTGTTCCTCCCAGACCTCCTGCAGCAGTGTGATCTCTCCTATTTTACCACCACTTGTCTTTTATTTTTCCAGTTTCAGAATGATACCATAATGTTAGAAAGGAGAGGTGCAAGTCCAAAGACTTTGCACTGGAGATAACTCCAGGGGTGAGTGAGCCTTAACCCAAGATGATGCCTAGAGACAAGAATCAGCTGAAGCATTTACAGCACAGTCAGTTTTCTCTGATTTGCAGTAGCTGTAGGCTGAAGAGAACTTTACTATAACTTTTGAACTTTATGCATGGGAAAAGTTGAGTTCCTGGAGACAAGCTACAAAGGTTGTTTTCAGTATTTGAGTACCTATGTACCAAGGACTGAGCCAGATGGAACTGGCTGGTCTGTAGCTTCTCTGGTTTAGGTAAAACCTGGTCTGAGACCAGTGTCCAACTGCAAACATCACACTAAAGCACTGTTTTATGTTCAGACACATAGAGAAGTCCTGATTTACTGCTGCTCTCTAGTGGTTTGCTGTTTGTGCAAGTGGATCACATTTCCAGAAACAGTCAGGAATGTCCCATCACCACTCACAGCCTGTTCGCTCCTTTGATCCCTGTCTCAGCTGGGACCATTAACTGCTTCCTGCAGAAAATGTTACGGGCATGAAGAATCTGTCCTGTAAGCTGTGCTGAGAAGTGATGCATCAGTTTTAGCCTAAACCATCTCAAAACTTTGGTTTAGCTTCTGCACCGTGTGACTACACACCTCCCCCAGATACTTACAGATTATGCATGCAAATGCCACAATGTGTTTCTGAGGTGCTTTGATGGCCCATTAGGAAAATGGGCCATTTAACGGAACCATTTTCTCTAAAAGATTCTCAATCTCAAGATTTGTTTCATTGATGAATCCTACTAGGAGCTTTTACTACAGAACCCAAATAATGCTCCTACTCTGTTCTAGCTCCACGTTAACAACACAGCATAGGTCTTTACCCCTTTCCTGATTTGCCTTGAAAGAAAACCAAGACAAATGGCCTAGACGGGAATAGCTAGAAAAGGGCTACTCTATAAGGGGGGCTCCCTAGGAGAGCACAGCCTGTTTGATGTGAGTTGCACCCAGAAGCTGAAGGCACAGACAAGACTAAAGACAAGGACACAACATAGATCCAAGGTCCAGGAAAGAGACCAAGACTAGGCCAAAGATACAGTATAGAGGAAATGCAATTGCTGATCCTGCATCCTTTTAAAAGTTTGATAGCACTTTCCTGTAGCTCTGGCACTGTGGTGATTTAAGCAGCACTTACTGAGCTCACTCAGCAGCTGAGCAGTTTCATATGTGAGCTGCCTCTGAACTCCTGGGTGAACATCATCTGCTCCTAGTAAGTTGTTACTACTTACTGCACTGATTTGTGCTAAAACCCTTTCTTGTAAGCAGTGATATTTCCTCTGAGACATCCTTTCTAAATACGATATTTTTCTCAGATCAGCTCCTGTAAGGAATGTTTTATCAGAAACATCCGTGTTCTGCTCTGTAGCACATCAGCCTAAGGGATGCACAGCTTTGCTGGAGTAACCTCATCTTTTCCTCTACTACTTGCTTATCTACTGATTCCATCAACTTTGATTTTTGTTTTGTTTTAATTCTCATTTACCCATGTTACATGATGCTATTTGTCAGAATTTACACTGCTTTTTATTTTCACTATTCAGATCTTCCATTCTTTACTTACACTGCTTCCTATGTCCAAGCATCATTGTTGTATTTTTACAATGTCTAGCACGCTTCTTATTTCCATCTCAGATAATGATATTTTGTTGCCATTTTCAAGTTTTTATTCCTTTAGTTGTCTTTTGTCTAACTTCTTTGATTTTGGGAGTCTTTTTAAAGGTTTATATTACAAGTGTTCATTTCTCTCTCTGCAACCAGAATTTGGACTTCATAAAAACACACAAACATATATACATGTACATGCATTTCCATAGCAACTTTCAGGCCAAGAAAGAAAAATGGTTTCATACACAAGAGATCACTTTCAGATGAAATTTCTTACTAGGTAAGCATTGAGCACCTGGGAGAAAGCAAACATTTCTTTCATAAGTCTGTTGGGTTGATACTTCAGAAATCGAATAGGTTCAGTTTCTCTGAGTATTTGTAGAACAGTACATGTTTTGGGACTACACTGCTAGGCTAAAAAACATCAAAAAATTTACAAGCGGATAATAATGCTCAGAACTTTCTTAGCATGTCTCATCCAATAATTATGAAACTATATTAAAACATTACACTGAAAAATGTGGTGAGTAGCTGTATTTCATCAATAACGAAATTCAGACTCCTGGAAAAGCATATCCAGGGTCTCTCAGTAGTAGAATGAGAACTGAGTCCCATGTCCTCATTCTCTATGTGGATTGCTACTCATTCCTGATATTTCGATATTTGGCAAAGGAACAGTTTTCAAGCATTCTCTTGTAAGCACTTACAAGTCATCTGGGTGCTTTTATCTCATCTCACAGAAATTAAGGTCAAACCAGAAAGAGGGAAATCTGAGAACCTGCTGTAGTATCTTAGTGCTGGTTGATATTTAAGTCAGATATTTTAGATGCCAATGTTCTTGTACTAGGGAAAAAATATTCAGTTGGTCACTGTCTTTCGCCTGGAGATTAAAAGGAGCTGAAACTACTGTGTAAGGTTACATTGTGTCTCTGTCAGCTGAAGAACCGGGTACCTCATGAACAGTAAAATTAAAGCAAGGAAAGAAGGAACAGAAAAATAAGGTGACAGAATCTGAGTCTACTGTATCTGAACCTGTGCTTTCTGACAGCTGTGGGATTGCCCCAGCATTTTATGCAGTTCTGCTATGCAAATTTAGCACTTTCCCTGCTGCAGTGGAGAACTGAGACCTTTAGCATTTTGCTTTATAACTCATATATTTTTCAACAGTTACTAGAATCCATAACTTGCCTGTGCTTTTATCTCCAGGGCAATGCTGGTGTCCTATCTCCATGGTAGCTCTACAATAGGCAAACTGAGGTCATTTTTTTTTCCTTTCAGAGCTATAATTATCAAGGCACAGCCCATTAGTGGAGAATAGTATGAAGGAGATGAAAGATCCCTTTCATGGCAGTAATGGTCCCACCACATTTCACTAGGCTCAGAAAAAGGATTAACTGTATGTGCTAATCCCCATATACAGGCAAAAAAGCCTAAGTACATAAAGGCTGAAGCACAGAGTTTTGCATAGGGGCAGTGTCTCTTGCAAGCACCTAAACCAAACAAACATAACAAATATTTCCTCTGCAAGGGTTTTTTTTTTAAGAGTGTATGAAATCTGTAACAAGCATTTAAACAGTCTGTGCAAAATACTTCTTGTTTGGTTTTGTGGTAAAGCCAAGGTATGAATGTCCTTCCCCCACCCCCTCTAATCCACTGCTGTGAGATGGGTCTGAGATGGAACTGGATTCCTGTCAAAATGATGGTTATGTATTATATCATCAGCTCTGAAGCATTGTTGTCACCCACTTTGTGTGCAACTCCAATCAAATATTCAGAAATACACGAGAGTGCATCCTTTGACTAATGTACTGCCAGGCATTTTTTTCAATATGTGTACCCCCATCATTCCTGTCCATACAGCATCCCCAGTGCACAGTTTAATGAATGGTAAATTACTCCCTTGTTCATGTGGCTTTCGATTCAGGTAATTATCCAGGAGCCTCGGTCTTACTAAAGTGAGACCAGCACCTACAGAATGAAAGACAGTCCTCTGGAGCTCATTTATCATCTGAAGACTGGGACTTGCTCTAACCCTAACCCATAGGAAGAGTGTCAGTCACCTGTGGCAGCTTGCAATACCTGTATGGACTGTAAATTGCAGAAACTACACATGGATTGCATATGACACCACATAAGGGAATGTGTAACACTATTCTTTGTTTATGACTAGTCATTCTGGGATTACATATAGCTGGTTTGAAGTGTTCAACACCCTAGACACCATTCCAGGTACTGACATCTGCCCTAGCCTGACAGGATAGGCAGCTTGAACAGACTTGCCTCTGAGGATGCTGTTTAGGGGATGTTTTAGAATTTTTTTTTTGCCTAGTGATTGGACTTTCCTATCAATATTAATGTGTATTGTCAGCTGCTCTCGGTGGAAACTTGTTTTGAGCAGAAGCTGTTGAATGTGGGGTAGTTTTTAAAACGACACAAAGTGTGCCTGTGTGAGAAGTGAAGCATCTCTGGCAGATACTGTGTCAATGTGGTGACACTGTCATTTTTCTTTTTGCTATAGATTCCCAGGTAGATGGTCTCTGCCTGTTTCCCAATGTTACAGTTCAACAACACTGTCACTATTCCAAAGGGTGTCTTGGAACATTAATATAGATCTAATGCAAGGCAATGTGGATCAGTGGTCAGGTTGGAAAGATGACCTGGGAGAGGGAGTAAGAGGGCAGGACAGAGATAGTTGGCTAAAGCTGCAGTGGACAAGCAGATCTGGACTTAGTTACAGCACAAAGTACACCCGTAGATCTTAGGAAAGTTCACAAAGTGCCCAGCAGAGAAACAAACCACTGATGTTAATCTCTCATTAATCTCTAAAAGTACAGAGGAAAGGAAAATTCCACTTACTAAAAAGAAACACAGAAACTCAGCAGAAGGTTAATCAAGTCAATATTTCATTATGTCTTAACACTGTGAGGTACAATTTATGCTGGAATAAAAGTGTATCTCAGTTTAGTGCCACTAGTATTCTTTCTGGACCACAGATTCTAGGCTTGAAGGCAGCTAGTTGATTTTTCATCCCTGTTGTCAACATTGAGAAGAAACTTTACTCTGAAGAGGGGAGATCCCACAATGGATGATAAATTCATTAGAAGATGTTGGCCAGAAGCACAGGTTATAGGAAACACCATAACTCTGCAAGCATTATCATGTCAGTGTCTCCTTCCTGTAAAAGAATTTACTGTCTGTGTAGGTGGAAAAAAAATACTTAAACAAGTAAAAAATACCCTGTAAAGAGAGAAACGATCATCTGAATTTTATTGTTCATGACAGGGATGAATTATTATCAAAAGCCTTTTCTGACATCCTGAGAAAAAATCACTAGTGATTCCAAATGTCAGCAGAATCTACTAGCAGAGCTTTGCTGTCTGTACAGTTCCAAGTCTTTGGCATGAGTTCAAAGTAAAAATGATTCTGAAGATTCCTGAAATCTGTGAAGTCCATATGTGAATCCAGTTATGTATCCTGGCATTTTGGCAGAAACAGTTTTCTATTGCAAGAAGCCTACATAAAAATTAAACTGCCTTCATGCTCTATAACTAAAGGCATATGAAATACAGCAGCTTTGTTTAAATGAAGCCAAAAGTTCAAACTTGCTTATTTCAGCCTTTTTTTCCCTCGTTAAAATTATCAAAACCTGCTTTTATTGCCAAACACATGGCTTTTGATGAAATTCAGCTTTCAGTCACTTCTTAGGCTGGATTTTGCAATTAATCTCATTTGAATTTTAATTTTGGAAACCTATAAATATAGATGCTTTCACAGTTTATTTGGTATGAAGTGATTCCAAATCTTGTTAGTTTATTTTTCTCAGTGATTCAAAGCTAACCATATACTACATGAACAATGCTGTTTACCTTTATTGTATTTTAAATATAAACTAATATTAGTATCTTTTTCATTCTCAAAAAATATGAATTCTAATTAGAAATAATTTTGTCTTCATACAAAATAAAATTCTTCTCCAGTTTGAGAGTAAAATAAATCGGGTATCTGATGTATTCTTATTGTACTGAAACAAAAGAAAA
Organism: Zosterops lateralis; assembly: GCF_965231275.1. Lineage (NCBI taxonomy): Eukaryota > Metazoa > Chordata > Aves > Passeriformes > Zosteropidae > Zosterops > Zosterops lateralis. Next base: position 38,285,781 of record NC_139761.1, read on the forward strand.
ATCCTGTGGAAATGAGTGAGAATTTTGTATAACTTCAATGATGAAGTCCTAAATTTAATATCTGAATGCTCCTGCTCCTACTATTATCTAATGAGCAGGAGGTGCAACCATTACAGTTATGCTTCTACAATGGCTCTTCTTTATCATTTATGCCATCCTTGCAGGTTGTAACATTTTCTACCTAATGTGTGCAGGGATGTGCATGATATAAGATCTAGGTGAAAAATCAGGCTGTAAGAATCCTTGGTTACCAAAAATGTGCTCTTTTTTTTTACAACCCATTTGGTACAAAATCTCACTAGAAGATGCCATCATCTGTTGGTGGAAGTGCTTTGTCCATTTAATAGAAGCCTCATGAAACACCTCCTCCCATAATGAAATAGAAACCCGTTCTTTCTTGGTGCTCTGAGAACAAGCAGATCATGCCGATAGTTCAGTGACTCCTTATATCATCTTCAGTGTATTTATTTTCTTGTCATGTAACAGGTTGGGAGAGGGTCTGTCACAGGCATTAAACAGCTTGCCTCATTTAACAACACTGTTTCAAAGAACTATAAAGAAACACAAAAAAGAACAAAAAATAATGACACAATAAGCTGAGATGATGTTTGGAGTTCAGGATTTTACAGAACTGAGCAAAAAACATTTGCATTCAGAAAAGTGGGCAGACTGATTACAGCTCTACAAAGTAATGGGTAAGTGCTCCTTCTTTGTACAGAAGGATCTTTAACAGAGATTTGAAATAGATTTTAGATAAGAACTTTCCCAATAAGAGGGATATATGGTCACAAAATGTGCTTGATATATGAGGAGGGTAACACATTATTTTATCACAGAAACATCAAAATCTCTTCCTTCCATAGGGAAGACCCAGGTGTTATATGCACGAAGCAATATGTAAAATCCAGCTATAAATAATTCCAGAAACTATTAATAAATCTCCTATTGTTACCATCCCCTAACAAGGCATTCAGGAATATGCTGACTACTTCTCTACACTTGATACATTCTTTTTACATTCTACACGTTCCTTTTCTTGATATCTCTCCTATTTCCTGATAAAAACACTTCCTACTGCCCAGGGGGAACTGCAGCTTATCTTTACTTCATGCAACACCGAGCCATTCTTTTGCTTTTAAACATGCCTATACACTTTGCACCTCATGCTAAAATGCCATGTGAACACTGAAATTTGCAGAGGGGAAAAACCCCTCCTGCAAATGAGCTTTTGGCATGCCAAATTCTTCAGCTTGAGAATCATGGGCCCTTCACAGGAGAGGGCAGGTGAAAACCTGTGGACCTCTAAATGGTCCTTTCTACAACTGTGAATCGGATGATACAGCCAATCACAAGGCTGTCTATGCTTTTCTTGTTCTACCATTAGGATTTAAGGTGTCTTAAAATGAATAGGAACTCCTTAAAAGGAATCAGTTCCTGAATTAGGCTGTTGCCAGTCTAGGATGTAGGAGGCTCAGTGATGCTCCTTGCTCTGTCACAAACGTTTTTTGTGGCAGCTGATACCTTGTTCAAATTCCAGCGTAGGGTAGTGTTTAGGCAACTGACTGCTGTAGGTATATGGCTTCCCTTGGTTTGGTGACCTTTGTGCCTTCAGCTGAACTTCATGCCAAAGAGAATTCTATAAATTATCTTATTAATTATTCTTATTAATTAATTCTTATTAATTTATTTTAATATTATTAATAATAATACTTATCAATCAATTTATTTTATTAATTATTTTATTAATTCTGCTGGAGTTGGAATGTTCTCCAGTATCTGGCTACCCAGTGCAGCAAGTACCTCCCTACCCTGCAGGGATGCTGTAGAGGTGAAGTTAGGAAAGAGAGAATCAAATGCTGCTGTACTGACAGCTATAGAGGTCTGTAAGGCAAACAAAGTAAGGGTAGGTCTCTCAACACACAAGTCCTTTCCCAAGATGAAGCATGAGGAAAACTAACGCTTATGTGTTTGCAAAGTTGTGGCTAATTTGTTTGTTAGGTGTTCCTGGAATGCTTGAAAAGGCCAATAGCAAATTTATTTTCTTAAAGTAAGGGAAATGTTTTTCATCTGGAACAGAGATGTCTGGGGGAGTTTTAAAAGCTCCAGTCATGACTAACCAGCAGCTTCATTGTGTGGAAATAATTTCCTTTCTAGCAGGATCCTTTAAGACATGAGCCAACTACTGCCACCATACTGTGACCACCTGTTCCAATGAATTATTGCTGTGTATTATTTTCCTGTCTTATACCACCTGGCACTTGCATTTCTTTTTGCTGCATTATGTTTTCTAACAGCAGGCAAGGGTAAGGCTGCTCAAATGTCACATAGGGCAAGAATATGACTTAAGAAACTAGGGATGAAAAAATGGAGGTAAACAGGGCCATTCTGCTTGATGATGCCAGCCACCTGTACTCAGGTGAAATTGAACCTTGCATCAGTCTAATCTAGTATCAATTATCTCTGTTTTAATGTTTCTGCTGTCCTGAGTACTTTAAAACAATCATTAGTTATCACAGTCTTTTCAAATACGTCTAAAGGACAGCTCTATCGTTGTAGGGGTGTGATTTGGGACTTCAGTTGTTGATTGGGTTCTTATCTCTGAGCCAGTGTGTGGTTATCAGCATAGGCAAAAAGTGCTGAAATCTCATCTTCTAAAGCTAGTAAACACGACAGGAAGAAGCTGCTAGTAATTTTGCACCTGACGAGTGGACTTTCTAGTCTACACCAAAAAAAAATAAACCTGAATATCCCTCTTTTACACACACTCACCCCTACACAAAGCATGGTAACATTTATAAAACTGCTTTTCTAATAAGTAGTTTGGGAATGTACTGAGACCAAATTTGAAGGTAATTTTTTTTTTTCATTGACTTCAACAACTTGAAGAAAATTATAAATGAACAATGCTTTAGGTAAGATGTTTGAGACACCAGCCTTCACTGGGGTCACTATCTCCCCAGTTGGTCCATACTTGTTGAAGGCTATGAGGTGAATTTCTCCTTGGAAAGACTTTACTTTTAATTTACAAACAGTGGAGTTTATGGAAGCATATACATTAGCCATTTTGCTTCAGTAGAGACACACTTTTGAGGTGAATCTCACCAGACAAGACAGGAGTGTGTTAAATGGACTAAATCCTTTTGGATAAAACTAAGTTATAATTTTGATGCTGCTGAAATAGTTTCAGGAATAAAGTACTTTCTTTGCTTAGAACAAAGTAAACAAATTGCTTTCGCATGCTTTGCCCCCCCTCCTCATCCCCTATTTGTCTATCATCCAGAATATTCTGATTTTTCAGCTGGAACATTCTTTAAATGTTCTGCAGACATTGCAAACATTACAACCTAAAGTTAACTTACTTAAAAGATTGCCCTTCAATCTATTTTATTTTATGGGCTTAGGAGCTTGCTGAAAAAAATTATGTTCATCTGAAATTTACTATCTTAAATGGAGAAAGTTGCAATTTGAACTTCACTAGAGTGAATAATTTAACCTGAATGAGGGAAAAGATATTTTTCTCTTTAACCCTTTATACTTTAGGCAATATTGTTTTAATGTTATTCGGGCTATAATTTACATGTTAAACTCAACACAAACCTTATATGACCTTCTTTCTACCCACCAAAATATGTATTTGCATTATACAATTAAAAATTGAATATAATTCTACTAATACTATTGACAAGATTATTTAATATAAATTTTGTTTTGAAGGAAGGGCTTGCATTTTGGTTATAGTATTACAGTTAGTTTTATGTTTCTAATACAGAGGGTAGTATCTTGCACACATGTTGTAGGTGTGCTTATATATGCACACACATGTATGTGCAGATCTGTAGAAATTAGTGTGGTATGTGAAACCTTTGCTGACTTCACTGGCTTCCACTACTGCTCTTCTGAGAAGATTCACCTGCTTGAAGTATCTTTATATGTGCACAAGAAACTGAAATTTCTGCTATGAGAGTCTGTTCCAGGAAAGGGCTGCAGAATAATTCCTCTAAGAAGTGATGCAGATAATTATGTAAGGCATGGATGTGTTGTGAAAAGGAAATTAACCTTTTTAATTGTCAGTCCATGTGAGGTGAGGGAATTACTTTGGTGTCTTTCAAGAGTTTCCTTTTTTTACTGAAAAATGGAAACAGCCTTATGGTACTACTCCAAGGAGGTTCTGCAATTTGAAATGACAGTATGGGACAAACAAAAAACTAACTGTGCACTGAGAGAAGCTATTCCTAGACTTTAGGCAATGTAATTGTTCCTTTTATGGTTTCTGACTAAATAGGGTCCATCCACTGTATCCCAGAATGCCTTGAAAGACATATATGGGTGCCTAGGGTACTTTTTAAGAGAAGAAATTGCAACATTTCTTAGTCAAGAAGTTGAAAAAAGGAACAAAAGCAGGCTTTCCTCGTTTGGATTCAACCATTTGTTGAGTTACTTATGTTCTCTACATATTAACTCAGCATCATATCTGGCATAATATTATATCAGAGAAAAAATAACTTAATCACCGTCATTCACTTAATGTTCTCTCTCCCTATTTCAGGAATCATTACTTCAAACCACTTTTCTTTTTGTTTTGCTTTGTCTGGCTTCTCTCATTGCACCTAACAATTCACTAGCACCACATGCTTTCTATCCATGCGTGTGGTTGTGCCCAGTGATACTTTTTAAGCAATACAAGAGAAAGAAAGCTTTAGATACCAAAGATTATGTCCAGATTTTTTTATCTTTTCCCACCAAACTGTACTCCCTCGCATGAAGCAGCAGCCTGGGCGCATCCCCCACCCTGCAGGCTGCAGCCACGCTCCATTGCCTGGGGATAACGGGAGGAGAGGTCTCAAAGGCACCACGGCCACCCAGCTTGTGGCCAGGATCGATTGCCCAGCTGGTGAGGGGTGAGGAGCACATTTCCTGCGGGGAGGAGCAGCTGAGGGACATGGGGATGTCTAGCCCAGAGTGATACCACAGATGAGAAAACAGAATCGGCCTTTTCAACGTTGGGCGCCAGATTGTAGAAATTTCCGTGGAAGGCAGGGACAAGGAACTCTGCAGACCTGAGATGTTCTAGAAACAAGTGGCTTTATTTTTACAAGGGTCGTGGGTAAAGAGGGCCTGCTTCCAGCCACCAGCCTCGGCTGAAGCAAAGCCCTAAAGAGAGAATGGGGAGAGAGAGAGATAGAAGAGAGCTAAGGGGTAGAAACGGGGTAGGAGCAGGGAAAAACGTGGGGAGAAAGCAAGAGCAAGGGAGGGAGAGAGGAGAGAGAGACCAAGCGAGGTAAGAGGGTAAAAGGGTCAGAGAGCGATCACTTTTTTACAATACATTTTATCTCTTTTTGTGATGAATATTCTAATTTACAGTGACCAACTGGTGTAAGATACAAAACCTACAAACTTCGCATGCAGTCTATAAGAACTACTACATTACCATGTCATTTTATATTCTAAACTCTATAGACTCCTTTCTTATGTACTTGTTCCCTGATGCCTTTGCAGGATGGAAAGGCAACATTCCTGAGTCCTTTGTTTTCCTGTCTTTTCAACCCATCTTCAGTTAATTCCCATTTTCCTGCCTGCCATGATCACATCTCGAAACTGGTTTTCATTCCTATTTCACTCACGTTTTACATCTGCAGTATTTTTTACCATAAAATCATATTCATAAGTCCTTCCTGTCCCATCTTTCTGAACACCGGAGAAAAGGAGGCTCAGGGGTGACCTCTCTCTACAACTCTCTGGAAGGAGGTTGAAGCTGGAGGTCGGTCCCTTCTCCCAGGTAACAAGTGACAAGAGAGAACATTGTCTCAAGCTGCACTAGGGGAGGTTGGACATTAGGAGGAATGCCTTCACAGTAAGGGTGGTTAGAACACCGGAATGGACTGACCAGGGAGGTGGTGGAGTCACCGTCCTTGGAGTTGTTTTAAGACTGGACGTGGCCTTTAGTGCCATGGTGCGGCTTACGTGGAGGCGTTTATGTCAGACTCAATGATCTCACAGATCTTTCCCAACCTAACTGATTCTGTTTCATTCTGAATGCCGGCAAGCCCGCAGCGAGGGCAGCGCTCGGAGAACCAGCTCCTCATCTTGGCCAAACACCGCTTCCATCTTTGACTTACGGCTGAGTCAACTCATCTCCACTGCATTCCCAGCAATTTACACTGGAAATTGGAAGAGGCCAGTATGTTATTACAGGTGAAGCACCTCACTTACCATGCCATGTAGTGGTGTGGTTTTGGTTTTATCAGTTTTATATATGTATTGGTTCCTTGTATCAAGTTCATTTTTATAAGTTACAATGGTTTGCCCCATGCACCCATGTTCCACCCTCATTGGTTTCATCCCAACCCCAGTTCTATGTCAGTCAGAAGTTATCCAGCCCCTGGGCCTTGTCTGTCACTTTGGGGTCTCTCCCAAAAGTCTGGAAAGTTCCAGGAAAAACCCCAAGTGATTGGACAAGACTTCAGCTGTCTCCCCACCTGAGTTATTAATTTGTTACAATGTATGTCATTTATCCAGAGAGCCATGCCCTTTGGCCCCTGATTTGTCCCCAGTTAGACCCATCCCTGAGTTCCTCCCCCCAATAAAAGGTGTTGCATTCAGGGGTTCCCAAAAAAAGCTTTTTTTCCCTCGTTTTTCCCCCGCTGCTTCTGCTGAGGGGTGTCTGCTGGGGCAGATCCCGTGATGAATAAAGCCAGCAGTTAACCCAGAACAGCCTCCTCTTTTTTCCTGCCGTCGCTGCTTCACTCCTTCAAGCAAGACAAGAACTCTCAGGGGTCGGTGAAGTTCATCCTGCTACTGAACCGTACCCTCGTACTGTCGAGGTGTCAGGGCAGAGACAGACACCTCAGCAATGCCAGGCAGCGTTTGGCTGGCGGGGTGTCTCGGTGTCCCTGGGCAGGGGTGCGCTCCGAGCTCCCGCCTCATCCCGCAGCCCCGAGCCCCCCGCCAACATGGCGCCCCTGACCCCCGCGCTTCCTCTTCCGGCCGGGTTGCCATGGCGCTGCCCCCCGGCCCGGCCCAGCCTCCCCCCGCCCGCCGGTGTGTGTTTACATCGGGCAGGAGGAGCCGGAGCCCCAGCGCCGGGGGAGACGGGCACGCAGCCGCCAGCCGCCCTCCCTCCCTCCCTCCATCCCCGCCGGGCGGTGCTCCGGGAGACGCGGCATGAAGGTGATGCTGGCGGCTGTCCCCGGGGCGGGGGGCTCGGCTGGGCCGCGGCGGCTCCCGGCGGCTGCGGGGGGCGAGGGGCGGGGGCCGGTGGCGGGAGGTGCTGGTGGCCGTGCGCGCTCCTAAATGAAGCACACAACTTCCAGAAGCTTCCAACTTGGCGGGGGATGTGGTGTCGCTTCTTGGGTCCGTCTCCCGAGAAAGAATCCCCCCTGCTCCGTTAAAACTCGGATCGTTTCCTGCGGCGCTGGGACGGGAAAGGAGTAGCGTGGGAGCCGGGAAAGGCTGCCTGCGCCCGCTGCCCTTCTAGGCTGGTGCTCCACGGAGAAACTGCCCTCTTTCCCCGGGCATCTCCCCTCATCCACAGCATCTGGTGGGCGGTTTCCCTGCCCGGCAGCCCTGGGCTTCGTGCTCCGGCGCCCACCTGTGCTGCTGCTCCCGCAGGCCCTTCCCCAAGCCTGGGGGAGACCGGCGCCTTTCTCGGTAGTTTGTTGTGGAAAACTATTAGGATAGGGAATGTCTGCCCTGAGCCGGCTATGGATGTGGGTGCTGAGGCTGGCTGGACTATGGAAGCAGTAACATATAACACTCAAATGCAAGGTGTATCTTCAAGTTGTGTTGGTTAGGAGTTAGCAATGCTGTTGTATTGCTTTTTCTTCACTTTATGTTGTCATATCGCTTTAATTTTCAGGTATATGACTTTTGAAGGGGTTTTCTCTCATTAATCAGTCTGAAACTTGAGGCACACACTTGAGGCACTCCCTGTCTCCTGAATCTGTCCAGCGGTAAAACAAATAAATGTATTAGCTAGGTTGTAAGCTCTTTGAGGCAGAAACTGCAAGGTCTGGACCAATCCTGATGGGGGAATTTGGCTCAGGCCTTCCTCCAAGCCTCTGAGTCCAGTAAGTGTGTGTTAGAAGTTAATCAGCTTGTGCAGGTGTTGGGTTCTGGGAAGTGCAAGTGTGGAAGACACTGAGGTTAACAGTTGTCTCTGGGCTCCAGGGGCTCTTAACCATAAATACCTGCACAGCTGCTGGATGAAAGAAAAGGAGCAGCCTCTATATACACACAATAAATATATGTAAAAAGAGTGTCTCCTTCTATGCAGTGTTACATTTTGTTGTGTATTTGTACAAAGCCTGAGAGTAAAAAGTGTATTTTTTTTCTTTCTCTCTGAATGTTTGTTAGTTCCATTAGTGTAGGATAATAAAAAATATGTATTGAAAACGTTATTGATAAACAGCACTACGGCTTTGGGTGATTTGTTGACTTACACTGTAAAACACAAACCTCAGAGTGCTATCTGAACAGTACATCCAGTTTGAGGTCAATACTGAAAAGGTTTCCTTCAGCTTCTGTTTTATTGCATGCAGAGTAAACAGCTGCTTATTCTTGCTAAGCCCATTACTTCTGCTGAATTCATTTTTGCCCCATTAGAGTGGGGAAAGCTCATGGCTATTTAAGATGAGCTCGTTCAGAATAGCACAAGATGTGAGTGGAATCATGTTCTGAGTGCAAGGAAAATGCATGTGTTTGGGGGAGAAGTTGTTTGGTTGTTTTTAACCAATCATTCTTCAGGTAAAAGCACTGTGTAGAGCTTTTTCAGTATAAAAGGGCTCACATTTTTTTGTCTGAGTGGTTAATTTCTTTCAGTGCGCATTTCTTTCCATGCCACCTTTTGCTGTAGGAGTTGCTTCAAGTTTCTTCTAGGTAGGATCATTGCAGATGCATGATTTAAGCTGGGGGTGGAGATAATTGCCTTTTCATTTAACTAGTGGGATGCATTGAAATGTGCAGTATTTTCACCCCTTTAAAAGGGTGGAGAAAGGAGAACTGAAGGGAAGGAAGAAGTGTCTGTATGGTGTGAGTTGGATCTGTATCCCTTTTATGGGCCTGCTTGTGAGTAGTTCAGTGCGACTTTAAAACAAATAAGTTTAAGTTTTTGATCATTGCAGGGAAGACATCAAAACAAAGCTTGTCAAAAGTCATTGTGTCTGTTTCTCCCCTAATTGTTGTTATATCTTGGGAAATACGTTTGAGTTTGTGTGTTTCTGGCAGCGTTGGTTTTGATGCTGAGTTGGTTGATGCTGGTTAGTGTGTTGCTGAGGAGGCAGAGCAGTCAAAAGAAAACAGGTTAAGGCTTGTGTGTATCAAAATGGTCTATCTACTTAGGGAAAGAAGGAAGCAGGCAGAGGAAATTAAGTGGTAACATCGCTGGAGTTCTGCTGTAGAAGTGATCCTTTCAGGATCCATTACTAATGCTGATCATTGCTGAGGAAACTGAAGCCTGATGTAGTTTATTTTTAAGATGATCACATAGTGAGTATCCTGTTGAAAAGATAGAGTGAAGTAAAGTAGTAGGGCAAAGCAATGCTTTAAAACCTGTTGAAGCTGGACTCAATTCAAGGTAGTCTTTATGTGTACTTTATTTCTGTTCCCATATCATTTGAGCTATGTCTGTGCTGAAGGATGGTATCTTAGGGCCCTTTCAGGCTATGCAAAATACAAAACTGGTTAGAGTCCCCTTTTCTGCTTTAAAGTACAGGAATGAGAGCCAAGTAGCTCAGATTGTGTCAGGAAGTGGACCTTTTCTGTATGTAGTAATAAGTGATACCTTTTGAATATGTCAGCAAAGCTTGCTTTCCTTCAAGGGCAGATCATCCTGATGGCAAGGAAATACACCTTTTCAGACTGCATTGGGAGCCTGGGTAACATGTCTGTCCTGTGGGTAGGGCAGTTCCATTTACTGGGGGCAATGGGGAGATAACCAAATCCCTGCCTGTCTATCACAGTCAGCTGCTAATTACTGTCCACAACATAGTATACTTCCAGTATTAATCTCTAGTGGCTAAATGCTGGATTTTGCAAGTCTCAGGCAGCACCAGAGAAGGTTCTTGTGCCTTTGCTAACAGAATCTATTCATGCTGTATCTTCAGTGTATGAATGAGTTGAGGCATTAGGATAGTTCCTGGTGGTTCTGCTGTGGTGACTGCTTCTAATACTGCTGCTGTCACTGGCCTAACCTGAATCCAAAATCAGAAAAATCAAAGGCATTGAGAGTGACAGGTCATATTGAAGTTCTTGTTAGTGAAAGCAAGCTCAAGATGTGATTTTAATTAAGTAGCTGGTCACCTCTTTATTGAAAGGACTCTTCAAAGTAGAATGAGAGCTTGTGGTGCTTTGGGATGGGCTCACAGTTAAGTTATATAGTTTGGGATATGACAAGTGTCATAAATGTGACATTTTACTTTGAGAAACTTAAAGCTGTATTTAAGAGAAAGAATGTGAACTTACTGCCTACAATTCTGTTTTTCTGACTGCCTGTGATAGTGAGTGTTGACAGATAAATTTTAGAGATCAGAATAAGGTAAGATGTCGGTGAAGGGAGTACAGGTGACCTCACCCCTGATAAGTAACAGCTGTGTTAATTAACCAATACAGCCTTGCCCCTGATGAGTTACACCTACATCCAATAATGGTGAGTGAGATAAAGAGGGGGTGAGCTAGTAAGGGGAGCATCATCATGGAGGAGGAACCTTGAGGAGCATGAAGGAGAGAATCACTACTGTGAGGTCAGTCTGGGTCTGCAGTTAGAGCCCGTTGTTGGAACCTGCAGTCACAGTCTAGCCAGGTAAAAGCCTGCATTCAGAGTCTCCTGCAGTTTAGCAGGAAATACCCAGCAGTCAGAGGCTGCAAGGGAAACCTACAGCAGGAGCTTGCTGCAGCCAGAGTCAGTGAATAGTTGGAGTTAAGATGACTAAGCTGTGAAGAGGAATAAACCAGGACCCTTTTTATGCTGTGCTTAACAAGAAGTCTGTGCCTTGGCTCACTTTTACCCTCTTATAAGGGGGCTGCTGCAACAGCCGGACATTTTGAAGGTGCAGTATTAAATTTATGGAAAGTTTAAGTAAATATTTTTCTTGCTTGTATTGACAGACAACTCTGTTCCTTAAGGATATCATGGCTTGTCCTGTCAAAATGATATATGTGTAATGTTTTGGTTTTTTTTTTTTTACATGTGTCCAATCCTGTTTAGCAGGCCTCTTTATAGTTGAAATGAAAAGTATTTGGAAGAGGAACAGCTTATAAAAGTAAGAGACAAGAGGTATTGCTTTATATGGACTACAGAGTAATGTTTTGTTTTCCTAGCATGTAGTCCTAAATGTGGTCGAGGGATCAGAAGGAGTGTGAATGTAAGTGATAGAGTAAAATGGAACATTGTACATATTCTGTAGATAATTTTGATTTACGTGTTTGCCTGTGATTGGTCACATCTGTTTTTCTTTATTGCTGAACTGTCTTACAAACTTTGTAGTGGTTTTCTTTTCTAGTATTTCAGCTGAATTTCAGAGAGATGGGAAGGGGTTACATACCTTTGAAGTCCTGGGCAAGGTATATTCTTACATAGATGAGGACAAATAGTAGCCAAGTAGACAAATAATAGTTTTAATTTCTTCAAAAGAAATGTTCTGATTGACCATAGTGGGTATCACTGAAGTGGGTTGTGCTGGTGCTAGTAAATATTACAGTCTTAGTATGTCTGCAGAGCTGCTCAAGCTCTAGTGCAATTCTTGGACTTTGATTTATTCTAAAAACATTTTGGAGGGAGAATGTTTGCACCTCACAGATCTTCAAAAGTAAAAGGCAGCAGTTACCAAAAGCTATTGCTTCCTGAATGAATTCTTACTTGTGTGTTGCTTGTGTTCATAGTGAACAAGTGGTTTTTCTATCTATGGCTGTTTGGTTCCTGAGTGCAGTAACTCTGGTTTGAATCTTGTATGCAGCAAGTTGTGATCTTTCTTCTTGGTGTGGGTTTGGGAGAAAAAGATCTCCGTGGAGCCTGAAATAAAAGGGGTGTTACTGCTGGCAGTGCTTCTGGCTGTCAAGTTTTGACTGTGCAGGCTAAGTGTGAAATTGGAGGCCTTAACAGTACCAGAAGATGTAGCTTTTGTTCTGTAGAGTTAGTAAAGATTTTATCTGATATGTTCTTTTTTAAAGCGCTACAATAAGTGCATAGAATGACAAGAAACACTGATCTTGAGAAGCCCTGATGTGAGTTCAAAACTCATTTATAAGGAAGGAAATATTTACCTAGCCATCAACAAAATAAATTTAAAAGTTGTGTAATAAATACATCATACTGCAATCTCCTAATTCCCAAATTAGGTAATTAAATCAGCTAATTCCCAAATGCAGAAAATGCATTTTGACATTCCTAATGAAATAAAGACATAGGAATAAGTTCTGTCGTGAATAAAATATTTTATATTTATCCTTAATTTCTAGCATCTAAAATTACTTTTGAGAGTTTTGAAACAACTTTTTAATTTTGAATGGATTTTTGCCTTTTTTTTTTTAATTGAATGTTTAAAAAGGGAATTAAGATTTTGGCAAGATGACTTGTGTTTCTAACTCTTGTAGTGATGTCTCTTGTTACCCTTTTGGGGGAGAATGTTCATATTTTTCAAGCTGTGTATATGCTTATGTACTTTGAATTTAGGTCTTATTGTAAAAATTCTGGCATTCTAGCTGTAAAAGCCCTTGAAATTTACTTAAATTTTAGCTCGTTAAACCTAAAACAGTAGTACTGCACTTTTAAGGAAATAAATGCATGGAAATTGGGTTATGTGAAACCATAGTTATAGAATACTGCTTAATGCATCTTTCCATGAGGTTTTTTTCCTTTTTTTTCTTTTTTATTGTGACCCTACTGAGGATCGTGAAAGGCATACTATATTATAAGTCTTCAGCATGGTTGAGAAAATCTTAATGATCTCTGTCATTTATGCCTATGTTATTGGGCATTTCATTTTTCAGACAGATTTCTCATGGTGTCTGCGGATCCATAGAGTGATACTTCCTCATCTTGTTAGGAAAATGGAGAATATTATTTTTGTAGAGTGCATTATCTCATTTCTTTAGTCAGAATAAGACTGGCATTAATCACTAAATCCTTCTGTCAAGGACCAAGCTGGAGAAGTACATTTGTAGTGTGTTATAGTATGCTATAGTATGTTAGTTGGGCCAGGTCAGTACGTGATCAAATGAAATGTGATTTGCTTGGTTTGGTTTTTGAAAACCTCTCTTACATTCTTTCTGTGCTAACATTGATTTAGTAGGTAAAATCCAGATGGAAAATAAATGGTCGATCAAGGCAAAATTCAATATAATAATTAATTCAAAATCCAGGACTGTCTGATCTACCACTGAGCAGACTGTGTTGGCTGTTTGTTGTATAAATGGTGTTATCTCCCCCATAAAAGACATAAAGATGAAAAGTGTAAAGCATCAGTTTACTGGCTTGCCGAATGGAGAATAGACTGTGGTGTCATTAGTACTCTTGAAAATTTATTTATGCCAAATAAACCCTAATTTGGATTACTGACAGTACAAGATTGCTTTATTGCTGTAAAAATAGGATTTGACTGTTGTGCTGAGAACAATAGAACTCAATCTTGACTTGGCATTTGCAACATTAAATCTTGCTCTCATTGCCTCTCTCCACCTGTTGTCAAGACAAAATTAAATGTTAAAATTGTAGCCTCTCTAATGTGTTTGTCCAAACTCAGAAAAGAGCAAGTAATCTAAGCAACTTTTCTAGTCTTTGTTACAGCGTACTTTGTTCAAAGTGCTACAATTTTACACTACTGTCACTCTCAGCATTTCTATTTCTGTACTTTCCTGTAGTGCTTCAGGGGATTTATAACTGCAACCCAAGTCCCCTTGGGCTGAAACCTGGCACAGAAGCTCTCATTATAAGTGAACTTTGTTTTGCAAAATTAAAAGCGAAGCATCCATCAAGAGGCTTTCTTAAATATAGAGGAAAGCCAAAAAAAGAAAAAAAAAGTTTATGGTTGCAGATCAATTTTTACTCTCTTTGCAGGAAAAATCCAACCGACATTGAAAATCCCAAATGTGTGGGTGTGCAATCGATAATGATGGCAGATTCAATGGAATGTTCCTATTGCATTTAGAAAACTTTAAATTAAAGTCTTAATTCCTTAGTGTGCTGAAAATTCATTGTTGAACTAAAAGCTGCAGATGCAAACTGCCTAACAAAAGTAACAGCGATAGTTTTAAACTTGTTTCTGGTGTCTGAGCATGGTTATCTGAGCAGCAGAGAATAAGAAGATGGTTGGGTGGCTCCTTGGAAAAGGTTGTCATCATGTTGAACTACCTACCTAGTGGCTGGTTGTTTAATTTTTATTTTTCTTTAAACAATAGCCTCCTTTTTTTTCCTGTAGGAATTGAGACCTTATATAATTGTGTTATAAGCAGAAAGGGCATTGTGAGCCACTAACAATTTTCAGACATGGAAGATGGAAGTTTTAATTGGTTTAAACATGAAATATCAAATATAAGTTCTGAGAAACTTTAACGGTGACTGGCTAGAGGAGAGGTCCCAAATTAACAGCATCATTAACAGTGTAATTTCAGGAAAGTGTGATGAAGGTCAGCTTCATTGTTTCTGGATCTGACAAGCCCTTTGGCATCTGCAAACTTTCAGCCCAGTCATAACATGTATCATCTCTCACGCATTTGGAGAAAGTGAAGTTGGGATGAAAAGAGCTGGGGTTTTGTTTTTGTGGTGTTAGGAAGGGGCAAAATATGCTAATGTGCAGGAAACTGTGGGTTTTAGTTTTGTGGATTTGAGATAAGTATTCTTTAAACCTGATACGTAAATAGCCAATGCTTTCACTGGGATACTTTAGCATCCTGAAGCACTTAACAAACTGTCCTGTGTTTGGGGATTACTTACCTTGTTTCTTTACAGAAACCCACTGAATCTTGTCATTCTTTAGGAGTGCATCTAATCTTTATGATTAGTAGTTGACATATATTTGATACTGTATGAAAAAAGGCATTGGACCTGTGCTGGGGAGCTTACAACTGAAATTACAGATGTGGAGATGTGAAGACTGGGCTGCCACAAATTTTCCTCTGCTTAATTGCTTTATTGGAATTGCGCCTACCTAGAATACCAGGTCTGAAAGTCACTGTTTGGCAGGACAGAGGACATGTGATTTATGCTGGCACTTGATGATTTCCATAGAAAGAAGCAAGTCTGGCCTTCTGGGCTCTTAAGGAGAGGCTTTAGGAGGAATGAGGCAGTTTCTTACAGTGGAAGAAGTAAGATTCTAGGCTTAAGTCCACAATGTAAATGAATGAAGTATAATGATGGAAAGGAGAAACTGAAATAAAGTGTTTAGAAGCAAGAATGGAAATACGGAGGTTTAGATGAGGAACTAAATACCGTATTCACTTGAAAATGCACAAGGAAAGTAGTAGCTAAAGCTGCAGATTTTAGAATTATTTCCAAAGTGTAGTCTCAGAACTGAGACAGTAAACTGCTGCTGAATCCATGACTATGAGCTTTAGATTCCTCCAGCTTCTGTTCTGAAAGGAGGAAAAGATTACTTATCAGTTTGAGTATAATGGAGAAGACTATTTACATGGTGTATTTCCTTCTGGTTCTGCTTATGGTAGGAGATTTAAAAAATATTTTTTGTCTTTTATGAGTTGAGAATGATAAGAAGGAGCAGAATTGTAAGGTACATGATTCTTTGGAGGAAATTTGAAGTTATTTGTCCTAAACCTGTTCAATTGTATTAATAATTTTTTTTTTTTATTGCCATCCCTCATTGTTGCCCTTCTTGCACTTTGTTTTGGAGTTTTATATTTTACTACTCATTAGCAATTTCTGACTCAGTAAATAGTCAATTGTCAGACTTCAGTTTTAGATTATATACCATACTTAATGTAATGCTAAGTACAAAAGTAGAGTTTAAAAGGCCTAAAAGTGGTGGTGCAGGTAGGAATTTTTGGTTGCTTCAAGATGGCCTGTAGGGACTTGTTAGAAAGATGAGGGCACTTGCAGTGACAGTTGGTATTGACTTATGAGCAAAATGAGCTGACACTGATCACTTGGTGTTGGGATTGCTCCTGTACTGTGTGGGTATTTTGAGTACTTATTACTCTGCTGAGATTGAGATAGTATGGCTCTTTTTGTCATTGACTGTGCTGATATCATTTGTTAGTTCAAATGTCGTGATAAATGCAGCTCTTGGTTTTGGTGTCATAAACATAGCTCTGTACCTTATGGAAAATGCTGACCCTGACTGGATAGGAACTTGCTTTCTGTCATGCATGAATTTACTACAGCATTTGTAAAATATACAGTCTTTAGGTATACTGGAAATCTGAGCATATAGCTAAAGTTCTGGTCAGAATTGTTCCCAAAATACTGCATCCTGTGGAAGAGCATGAAGTATACTCTGAAATGCTTGTATGCAATTTGTCACACTTGTTTAGTTCAGTACTGGCAGTCCTCTCTATACATAAATACATAGCCTTCTATGAAGCACATTATAAATCCACAAATACTAATTTGCCAGGTTACAACTGTCCATAGCATTTGGGTTAAATGGCATTGTAAGGCCAGTTGTGATGCAGTGTGGTCAGAACAGGGGATTGTATGTTTCTCAAGCAGTTTCTGTGAGAATTCCTATAGGATTTTTCCCTTGATATTTATTATTTCCTGAGTTCATTGAAACTGTTGGCAGAGACAGAGTAAGCCAACTTGAAATCTCACATCTATAACTTCATTTTGGAAGGGGGGGTGTTGCCTCTGCTTGAGTTTACTTGTTCAGCTTGGAGATTGTGTTAAAATGACATAGAAAATTTGCCACTAAGTCTTAATAGTGCTTATAGTCAAATACTCATCAAGGAATTGTATGAAGTGCTTTCTTATTGAGGGTAGGGACTGTCATCGAAGAGCCAAGAGGTTTTTCTTAGTTATATGTTCTTAGGCTTTGTGCCACAACCTAACTTTCTGTAGTAATAACTATTTAAGTTTGTGCTTCTCCAGTGGTTCTAGTGAGGAATGGAACCGCATTCCCAATTTAAAAGACTAGCTATACAAACCCCAAATAATTGAAAGAATATTGTACAGTAATATCTACTGATGTTTCTGAACTGTTGATACATCTTCCTTCATCCTAGATGCTCCTGAGGGAGTGCCAAAGCAGAAGCAATCTGTGTACATTCCTTCTGCCACTGCTGTAGCTCCAGAGGATTATTATAGAACCTGCAAGCCAATAACTTGCACAGTTGTGTGCATCCCATTTCCCTACTTGTCTGTCATGGATCCTTAAGAATGAAAAAAGATATACCTGATGCCTCGTTCTTGAAATGATAGTGTAAAAAGAAATGTCAAGACCAAGTTGTTGGACTCAACCTTAGCATAGTTACAAACCTTCTCAGAAGATAATTTCCTGGATTTTTTTTTTTAATTGCTGAAGAAAAAACCATAATGCCACCACTCACTTTTGATAGCATTTTTCATCCTCTTTGTATTTATGTAGATGACAACAACTTTACGCCAAAGGAGCACCACTTATCATGGGCTGTCATTGGGAGAAGCTACTGAGCAGGTTAATATTGTAGGAAATTGAGAGTACTGACTGTTTTGAAGAAGGGAAGATAATGCTTTTCTCACTGGCTTTTCCAAAGGAGTTTGGATTGTCTCCTTGGGCAGCATATAGCTAGTATGTGCTGATGGCTCTTACTTGTTTTAAAAAATTAAAATAATTTTGGTGTCGTAAACCAGAAAGTACAAGCAGAGGATTCACATTCAAGACCCGTTCTAGTTTAGGAGTTCCATAGCTGTGGTTCACATTTCCAAGGCACATATTGATGCCTCATGTCTTACATGTCTACATGTTTTATATGGAAAATGAATCTTCTGATCTGTTATACTTCTGTAGCCTCATCTGCCCTTTTTCTTTTCTCTCTGTGGCACTGATGGGTAGGAAAGAAGTGTAAATTCATGTATTGCCTGTGGTTGATGTAGAAACTTATTCAAACACATACTTTATATTCTGTTTGTTACTCTTACCCAGAATTCTTTACATGTTCTTAAAATCTGGATCACATTATTTAGTTGAAGTGAGGAGATGGTTAGATCTTACTGTTGATGACTGACTCCAGGGTTTAATTATTTTTTTTAATTGGACTGAGGTAACTTACTACTTTCGCATCTGTGCCATGTGGTAAACACTTTTTTCCTTTTCTGTGATAGCTACTACAAGGCATGACTTAATGTTTGAACTGTTCACTGGCCAAAGCTGGGCAATGTTGATACTGAGTGTTTTTAACTGAGGAGAATAGGTAAATAGCCTAGGTAAGACTTGCATAAATCATAGATGACAGGAATCAGGGTTGTGACCCTGGCACCATCACAGTACACCTGTACACTTCACCTGGGTGGTCTCTGTTTCCCTGCTGTAAAACATCTGAAAAGTGTGGTGGTACCTTTTGTTTAGGGTTATGAGCCCCTTTTCTTCCTGAGTTCAAATAACAACATTTTGCAAGCTGTTGATGTACCAGCTGTATTTCTGTAACATTCCAGCTGTGTGTGTTGGTACACATTTTCAGATAGTTCAGACTACAAACTCAGTCATGTTTTCAAAGTGCACAAAAGCTTCATTTCCTAATGACTACTAAGTTTGTAATTTCACTCTTCACTGTACTAACATTGCAAAGAAAATTAGGGTTTTTTTTAAAAGGAGTCCTCTAGCTATGCCTAGTATTTACTCTGCTCTTACTTAAAGGTAGAGTTGGGAGGAAGAAGATGGTGGTGGGTTTTTTTCCTATGATAGTTTGAAACTGAAAAGGCAACTACACTTTTATACTCCACATGTCATGAAAATATTGTGTGTGTAAAAGTGAGTTCAGCTGCAAGTCTTTTAATTCTGCTCATGTCCTTGCAGCAGTAACATTGCAAGCTCTTTATAGGATCAAGAAGGCCTGGAACATGGAAATGCAAAACCTGGGAGGGTAGTCCAGTAGTTTTTCAGGAATGGTTAGTTTGGCATATTACACTTGGAGGCACAAATGGAAATGTTGGGCTTATAGGGGAAAACTCCATGGGTCAATGGACCTGCATAGATTAGAAGATTGTAAACCAGTTTGCTTTGTTTTCCTTTGAAAAAAGTGGCATTTCAGAAACTAGTTGTGATAAGACAAAGGTAAGGGTTTTTCCCTGAAAATTCTAGTTGGTGGTTATCTGCTGCTACCCTTGATAAATGCAAATTTTAATTTGTTGGTACATTATGTGTTTGGAAATAATAGTTTAGAGATTGTGCTTCACTGTTCATTTTCTTGTTTTCAGTCAGTTAAGATCCCTGTAACTTTGCATGCTATCTTGAATTTTTTTTTAATTTTTTTTTTTTACTTTCCCCTTTTCTGTAATTTAACTGCAAACCAATCTCCCAGCAGCTTTCTTTCTCATCAGCTGAAGTGAGCTCCTTGTGTCCTTACTGTCTGGCATATTCTCTAGTACTGTAACCATTTTTGTGGTTCCTGCCTGATCTTTCTGTAATTTACCCCCTCTTGCTGTTCTGTTCTGCAGGGCCCTAGCTTAGAAACACAGATGGTGGATGATGAAACTGAGACTACAAGTGAAGAATTGCCTCCTCATCTGCGGGAAGAGCCTCCCGAAGGTACAGTGCTGGCAGTCAATATAAACTCTTTGCAATCAATTGAGGAAAATGTTCTGCCCAAGAAGTCTGATTTATCTGTCTGGCTTGAACCTGTATTTGCCTGTTTTCTGAGAGGGATAAAGCTTTATCAGAGCTGACAGTTTAGCCAGCCTCCCAGCCAGCCCCTAAACCTTTTTTTGCATTTGAAAAAAGGCTTTACCCACTGAGGTGCAGACATAGTGCTGCATTCTCTTTAACAATATGCCTTCTGATTAAAATTGTCCTGCTTGATCATCCTGTCTTCAGGCTTAGGGATAAAATGCTTCCTCTACTGTCTTGTTTGTGATGTTTTGAGTCTTCATTAGGGGAGACTTTCGAAGTAGTCCTCTTTTTTCTCTTTACCTCCCTCTGCAGCATCCTGCTATTGAAATTGCCCCCAGCAGAGACTTGTCAAAGTTAGGTATTCTAGTGATTTTGTTTCTTTTCACTGTCTCTCTTGGAAGCCAGTTTAGCTGTCTGAGGAGGAGGCAATGAGATGCTGTCAGTCAGCAGGAGGCTCAAAAATGCCAATTTTAATTAAAAACCTTGTTTGCAATGACATGCCCTGGATTTATACAGGGAACAGATTTCTTCCCACTGTGCAAAAGTCAGAGACATTGTATATACGCAGCAAAATAGGTGTTGCTTTCTTTTGAACAGAAGCTGTTAACGTTGCCGCAAGTGATGATACATCCTGAGCTTTGTCTTCAGTTCAGTGGCTCCTAAAACACAGTCACTCATAATCACTGTGGATGGCTTAAGCAACCCAGAGAGTGCTGAGATTCTTATTAGCAACTTACTGTAAAAACACCATGACGTGTCTCTGGGAAACATAAATGTGTTTTATGTCTTTCCTTTAAGAGAAAAAGATGCTGATACAGCATTTATACTGACAGCCATTCTTGAAGAGAATATGAACCAAGTGGATGGTTTCAGGAAGTTGCTGCACCCATCCCTTCTTGTTGAGCATTCTGTTAAAGTTTTCATATTAAGTTGTAATTTCTTGTTCTGCCATTTCATATACTTTGTGTTGGCAATTACAGTATATAGAGGTAAGTGAAAGGTAGGTTTCTTCTGCAACTCTTGTAAAGCTAGAAGGAAATAAATGTGGAGGATGTTATGATTATTCTGTGTATACATGAAGGATATAATATTCTCTCCCTTCCTTTCTTTGTAAGTCAGACAGTTCATTATCAAAGTAATAATTCTGGTCACTAGCTTAAGCTGATGATTACGTGAGCCTGGAGACTATATCCTGGAATGTAAAACCTATCTTGTCTCATCAGTTTATCAGGAATAGGCTTAGATTTTGCACCATGGCTTTGATTTGTGTAATCAAAAGAGACTTTTTTCAATATGGCTCAGTATTTTTGCAAAATAACTTCTTAAAATGAAAGTAAGTGCTTTTGCCTGCAACCCTACTGGTTTGAATGACCATGAAATATGTCGGTGTTAATATTCTATTTCTGTGACTTATCGGGTGGTCTGGATATACTTTACTGGTGTGAGGAAAAGGAATGGTAGCAGTTGAGCTAATTTGGTTAAGCAGTGATATAGTAGATAAAGTCTGAGCTCAGTAGGTATCTTTTGAACATTACAATGACCTCAAGAGTAGCAAAATACAAGGGATTTTGAGAGCACAAATGGAACTAGGGTCTGCTTGGCAGAAGAAGTGGAAAAATTTGTCCTGAAGGACAGCAATCAGGATTATGATGAATTTATAGCTGACTTTGGGTATTGGTGAAGTTGAGTAACGGAAGTGTTCTTAGAAGCTGCTGTCTACCAATATAGACCAACCAGAATTACCATGAAGAACATGTAGTTGTAGGAATCATTGCAAATACTTCATGAAAGAAAAAGAACTCTGAAGTTCCTTGTCTTAAATACCACTTAGAGTACAATCTTATCTTTGCTGCTCATCAGATTTCTGGTTTCTTCTGATAGCACTTCCCTAGTTATATCAGATGCTTTGCAATACATAAAACAATGTTGTTGTGACTACTGCAGTCTTATTTCCTGGGATCTATGAATTGGAGACCATGTCTGTTCGCCTTCTGGTAATGAGTGCATAAGGGATGGAAGGCTCTCCAGAGTCTCTCTGTCTAGCCCAATCCATTATTTCCCCAGATTGCATCATAGTAACTTCATTTCCTATCTTGCACAGCATACCTACTGCCCTTCTGAAAGGATGGGATTTGGAAGCACTGTTCTATGTAAATATTGCAGTAAAAATAAAAGTTTGCCCTTCGTGGATTGTCATATTTCTAAACAGTGCTGCACTATGGCCTACTACAAATAATGGGACGATTTTACACATCCATCATGTGCATAACTAAATGGAGTAGATGTACATGTGGGTAACAACTGGTATGGATTAGCAAACGTTAGTCCCAAGTGCGATGTGGCAGCCTGGCAGCATTTGAGGCAAGAGAAATACCAAAAGAGACGTAGCCAAGATAGAGGCTGGTTATCTGTGTGTAACCTGAATCTGATTGTTTTATCTCCTGTTAAATTTAACTTTTTTCGTGTTTAACTAAGTCAGTAGAGCAAATGAGTTAACCGTACAGCTCGTACCGGCCCCCCGTACATGGTATTAGATACCGCTTTTAAGGGGCTTTTTGCTCGGTGACGAGGTTCGGCTCCCGGGGCGGCGCTGCCGCGCGGGGGCGCTGTAGGCCCGGCCATGGCGCGGCCGCCCGATCCCGCATCCCGAGCAGCGCTGGCGCCCATCCCCGCCAACGGGAGAAAGTGTTTAAACCTATTAACTCCTCTCCCCTAAGCTACTTGTGATATTACAAGGGAAGCTTCCACACTCTGCCTCAAGAAGGCTGTTTATGCCCTAACGATACCTTACCTCTTGACATCGTGATCCATCTGCCAAATTCATGGGGATTTTTTAGTCCCCCTTCATCTTTAGTATCTCTACCATCCTTCTAACATGCGTTTTTTCCGCCTCTCATTTGAAAGGCAGGCACAGGGAAGGAGCAGCAATTAGGATCTGGAGTGCTGGTGTGCACAGCACTTCACAGAGCAGGCTGTGTAGGGCAGGTTTACCATCACCAGAGGAGTGCACTGCTCTAAATGGTATGAACTGCTTCCTTCTTTGCAAGAAATTCAGCGTGGCTGATTTGTGTTGCCACATGTCTGAGCTACTTCCATATAGATTCTGTGTGACCTTGAATGTTAAATGGAAGTGTGATTGCAGTGAGAGAACTGGATTTAGTTACTCAAGTACAGCAACACCTTGCTGTATCTGCTGCTTCTTTATTCTCCACTTTGGAGTTCTGTTGCTGGTAATTTAATACATTGCAGTGTTAATTGGTATGACAACTTCACTTTTCTGTCCTTATTCCATTGAATTAATCAAGAAAAGTGATAGCAATGAAATCTCGTGGTGATTAAATCTTCTGTGACGTTCTCCATTAAGAAATGTCAGCACCTTCTCTGCTGCATATATCTCCCATTTATTACACTAATTTTTGTGGGAAAAGTAGCTTTATTCTGTCAAACTGCTGAAAACTGTGCATTTCAGGAGTATATACTTTGTTGATACTGGGGCATGGCTGTATTTTGTTTTGGGCTTGCATTACTAAGTAGTACTGCATATACTAGAGCTTGTTTCAAGGTGGTTCAGTCTGGTTGCAAAGCTGGTTAACAGTGGTAGTCCCTCTTGGGAGTTTGTAAACCAGTGCTTTCTTCCATGGTCTTTAAGTACTAAGCATGGAGATTTTATCAGCCAACTTACTATGTTCAGTTTGGCAATAAGCCTGAGTCTTGTGTCTGAACCGTCTGCTACCTCTTCTGTAGTTTTCAGACCTAGCAGAGATGTTTCTTCTTTGTTGCAGACAGATTGGGCCTTGTGGAGTAAAGCTTTATTAAAAGCAATGGGTCTTAGCAGCTCTGCAGTATATAACAGATCTTGGGAAATTTACTTTCCAAATAACTGTGGTGTTCTTAATTCAAATTGTTTTACACTTGCTGTGGGTAAAGAATACACAGAGATAGTTACTGTAAATCAGATGATTTGCAGGAGTTTAGAACATAGTATCTTGTGTGAGCCTTATAATCTGCCTCCATGGAGGCGTGCAGTCTTTGCTGTTTTATACCTTCTGCAAGATAAACCTATATTGCATGCTTCTGTACGAAGCCTTATCCACAGTTTGAGAATCTCAGATCCAAAGAATCTGGGAGTTTTGTGGATTGCTCATTCAGGATTGAGTTTTGATACCAGCATTTTACCTAGATCTGTAAGGATCTAACTAAAATAAAGTACAGTTGTGTTTCAGTTGAGGGACTACCATCCATTTAAAATGTCTGAAATTAATTACTGTTAACTTCATGTTGGTGTATTCTCTTACAAGAACATAACAATTTATTGAAACCAACAGATGCCAGTGGAACGTGCCTTTTCAGGCATCTCATCTATGATGAGACCTTCAGTTGAAGTCCGTGGTACAGGTGTTTAATGTTAAAATAGTATATGCCTGTAGACAGATTCAGATATGATGAATGGGTGGCACTTTTCCAATTATTGTTGGGCCAAATGTCTGCTGCAACAGTTGCCACACCAAGATTTATATGATGCAAGCTTTACCTGCACTGTTTTGCATCTTCTTATTGCAAGTAATGTTTAGTAGATCTGTCTCCAAGCTGCCTATATCCAAATAACCTCAAAGAAATGACCTTGGAAAATGATGCAGTTAATAGCAGTTCCATTTCCTTTCAGTATCAAGCTTTCTGCTAAATTCTGTTGCCTTTTCTTGTGTAAAGTAACTTAACAAAGTTGTGTGTGGCACTTAATGTGATATACTGCACACTTAGGTAAGTATATGTATATGTAGTCTACCAGACCAGTATCTTGAAGTTCTGTGAAGCTGGCAGGTGCAAAGCCTGTCTATCTGCTAAGCCCTCCTCTACTTTCCTGAGTCAAACCACTCTCTTCAGTGGTTTTTTGTTGGACCTCATAAGGTCCAACAGTCCAGTCCTTCTACAGAGGACCTCTTTAGATGATCTGGCTTTTCTTGTCTAATGGCCAGTCAGCCTGGATTGACCTCTGCAGTTGTGTAACAAAAGCAAAAGACTGGGAAAAAGGGACAGCTATAATCTATCCCAGCAGCGTGGTCTGGCAGCCAGGAGGACCAACCATGCTCTGGAGGGCAGCAGGAACAGTGTCACCACTGGGCAAGGGTGGGGATTGTCCTGCTGTCTTCTGGCACAACCTGAGTCCTGTGTGCAGTTTTGGGCACCACAATGTAAGAAAGACATGAAACTATTGGAGAACTTCCAAAGGAGGGCCATGAGGATGATGAAGGGCCTGGAGGGGAAGCCATATGAGGAGAGGCTGAGGTCACTTGGTTCCTTCAGCCTGGAGGAGACTGAGGAGAGACGTCATCACAAGCTGCAACTTCATTGTGAGGGGAAGAGGAGGAGCAGACACTGAGTCGGGGGAGTTTGCACTGGGTATTAGGAAGAAGGTTTTTTATTCAGAGCATGATTTGGGCACGTGGTCAGGCTCCCCAGAGAACTGGTCACAGCACCAAGTCTGACAGAGTTCAAGAAGTGTCTGAACAATACTCTCAGGTACATGGTGTGATTCTTGGGGTTGTCCTGTGCAGGGCCAGGAGTTGGACTTTGATGATCCTTTGGGTCCCTTCCAACTCAGGATATTCTATGATTCCTAGCCCTACTATTGACTTATTCTGTGGCTCTAGTCAAGTAGTTTTGCCTTCCTTGAGACATAGTATTATTTGTGTATGAAACAGAAATTATTGTTATTATTTATAAATGGGGAGGTGGAAAAGCAAACTAAGTTTTTAGGCTTTTACAGGTGGAAGATACTTGAAAATTGAAACAGAAATTGTGATTGTAATGTATAAATAATACAAAACTTTGTCTGATATATAACTTGTCAATTTTTTCCTTTTTTTTTTGTCTTTTTGAGTTCTCAAAAAGGTGATTGGACTTGTCAGATGACGTTAAATAGAAAGGCAGGTTTCTTAAAAAGCAGAAAAAGAAATTAGCAGTGAGGCCGTCTGTTCTTTGGAACTGGGACTTTATGTACCTGGCATGTCCTCTCATCTGTAAAAGCATTTCCTGAGCTACTTCTATAAATGCCCTGAGGCTGAAGAGCAACATTTCAGTATCATCTGTCTCTAAGGCACTGATTCCTTGCAGCCGTGCTTTTCTGTTGGCCAAACCAGTTCTTGTTTCTGCAAAAGAAATTACCTGCAGTGTCAGCTCAGTCTTGTGCACAAAGTCTGGCTTAGTATTTCTGGTAGATTATAAAACACTTTCATGTCCATCAAAAGTTCTAATGTGTTTCTATTAAATTTATCATCATCATTTTAGTAAAGCTGGGGCTCGTCTTTGTTTAAATTCTCTATTGGCTATACTGGCTTACTCATGCTTTATTTAATGTAGCTCTCTTGGGGAGATTGACTGAATGTGGGGAATCTGAAATGTGATTAATAAACAGTGTTTGTGTGTACCCCTTTGTCCCTTTCTCAGCCTCCTGCCCTTCTCTATTCCTGTTGCTGTGTGCTTGTTGCTGACAACAGGCATCTTCCATTCAGCAGCTATACTGCGTTGTCTAGAAACAGCATGAAAGCTATTTAAATTATTTTTATTCCACTTCTCCCTATGTCCTGTTCTTTCCTCTCCACTATTTTCATATGATTTAATGAGAGGTTACTTTGACAGCTCGGCATCCCCTTTTTCTAGTCTACTCCATGCCCTGCAAATCATCCTGTCACTAAGTGTTGTATGTGTGCACAGCATATGCTGTTAAGGGCAGCATAAATAGCCTCCAAGTGCCTGGTGGATTCCAGAAGAAAGGTTCTCATAACTTAAGTGTGGGAAACCTCTTATCAGTGGATCTTGTTAATACAATAATGTTGTGAAGTGTGTAACCATCTGGTTTTCCCTGAGGGTCTTTGCCCATAGGATGGGCTAACAGTAATTTTACCACTTGCCTGGGGGCAGTAACTGTAAGAAAAGTGTGAGATCCAAATGTAAAGATATTTCAGTGTGAAAGGTCAGTGGGAAGCCTCTGTCAGAAGATACATCTTTGTCAATTACTAGTTGAATGTGTTTTATTCTAGTAATAGAGATTTGTACTATGTATCTTATTGCTTGGTTGAAGTGGCAGGCATTTGTCACTGTTTTTATACTAGTTAGAGATATATGAAATTGTGTAAAAGAATGTATGTTCTTTTACTATGTTGGGTTTTTTTTTTTTTTTTTTTTTTTTTTTTTTTTTTTTGTGAGGGGGTGGTGCAAATACATTAACATAGAGATGCAGGATGTAGACGATTGTTCTTAAGTGTTGTGGTTTAACCCCAGCCAGTAACCAAGGCCCACATAGCTGCTCACTCACTCCCCCATCTCAGTGGGCTTGCAGAGTATATTGGAAGGATAAAAGTTAGAAAACTCATGTATTAAGATAAAGACAGTTTAATAGGGAAAACAAAAGCTGTGCACACTAGCAAAGCAAAAAAATTATTTAATTTACTGCTTCCTATGGGCAGATAGGTGCTTACCCTTCCCCAGGAGAGAAGGACTTTGGGAAGACAAACATCATCACTCCAAACATCCCCCACTAACTTCTTCCCTGTGTTTTATATGCTGGGCATGATGCCATATAGTCTGGAATACCCCTTTGGTCAGCTGGGATCACCTCCCATGCACCCCCATCCCCTCACCACCATGACAGTATGGAAAGCAGAAAAAGCCTCAGCTTTTCTCTGTAAGCCCTGCTCAGCAATAATAAAATAATAAAAACACATCTATATTATCATCACTGCGTTCAGCACAAATCCAGGACATAGCCCCATACCAGCTGCTGTGAAGAAAATTAACTCTATCCCAGCCAAAAGCTGCACAATCAATCTTTCAGGCTTTTAGTTATCTGTCCTGTTTGAAAGCTGAAAAAGGAAGCAGTTCCTGCTTGTTCCTAATGGACTAAAAAAAGAGTCAAGTAAATCTCGCCTTTACATATATCTACAGTCTGAAGTACTAAATAAGAATGAGCAATGCAGTAAATCCAGGTCAGGAGTGAAACTGAATCAATAAATCAGTGTGTTAACAACGATGATATCTTGAACTGCTAAACTATCAGATTATTATAGCAGGCAATTAAATCATAAGGTCGGTACATGAGGCTGTTAATTCTGCCTCAGAACCAAGTGAAATGCCCAGTTAACATTTCATAAACATCTGTAGTCTCAGCCTGGCTGCCTGCCTTGATTTCAGCTGTTTGTGAACAATTTGAGCTACTACTTTGATTACCAGTATGATTGCACAATTGCATCAATCTGGCCTCTTCTGGACTGATCATTTTGGATCACAAAAACCAATCTGATTCTGAGGAATAGGTTTTTTTCAAGGCTGTTTATGAACTTATGAATGAGCCATAAAGGGTTTTGTGTCAGTTTTCTTGCCCTCTAGGATAATATTCTAGGAGAAAATCATCTAATTTGAAACTAGATGGAATTCTAGAGCAGATTTTACAGAGAATGGTCTTGCACTAGTATGCACATGTGTAATTCTCTCTTCTTTATTTTCTGAACACATTGAAGACCAATGCATGTTCCTTATTAATATATAGGTTTATTAAACTATCATGATACATTTCTTTGGCATATTATGGGGAATCTGTCCTCTTTCTATCTATCTGATACTTGTGTGGTGAGAAAGAATTTATTTAAGGCTATGTTTTAAGTTTGTCTTCTTTGTTATGCACTCTCTCTATCAGTAATATATACTACTGGTTTCAGGTTTTGCCCAAAGTATGTAATATTCAATAGGATATACCTGCTCAAAAAAGTTTAGGTTGCTTTATATTTTTGGATTTTGTATTATGAAAAATGAACATATTTTTCTAGATGGCATCTGAAAGGAAGTAAGTATTTTTAATATAAAATACTACATCTATTTTGCAAATAATGCTAAAAATTTGGCTATGACATTTCTGTAAATTGTGAGAGGGTCTTACTATATGGGATTGTTAAATGAGTGTGTTGGAATACCATTATAGTAGAAAAAACAGATTTATAGTAGTTAACTATAACTTATTTCGTAGTAAATGAGACCTCATTTTTGGAGTGAGGCATTCTCCTAAATACCTGATTATCCATTTAAGATTTTAAGGAACTTATAGTGTTGTTGACCTCTACTTTGTTTTACCTTTCCAAAACTCAAATTTTACTGTAAAAGGTGTAATCAAAATGATGAAGGCTCTGTCCTGTGCAGAAGTTCAAAGCTGAAACTGTTATTTGTTTCCCTCTTTATTTCCCCATCCTCCCAATTTCTCTGGAGGTTTGTGTGGTTAGTGATGTGTTCTGGGTTTTGTGTTTGTTTGTTGGTTTTTTTATTATTTTGTTTTCCTTAAAAAGGGGAGAAGTTTCTTCTGTATCTCTTGGATACAGAAGTGGGATAATTCTAGTGAGCTGTGTGAACTCATCCTCTTCAGCTGAGGCAGCTGTTCGTATGTATCACACTGGAAAGTGTGATTCTGTAAAAGACCCACTGCCTCTCATTCACCCCTCCAAAAGCCAAAGAACAAACCTCCAAGATCTGATACTGTGTTATCACAATATGTTAAAGTTAGGGTTCACTTTGGGAAATGCAAATTGGGACTCCAAATTTGGTTAGTGTTTTTATAGCTTGAGAATGTTATTGTGGTATTTTGTTCGGAGCATCTTGAGAGTTGGTTTTTTTGCTCTAAATATTAGACTTAATTGATCAGGAAAGTGAGTAAATTCTTCCGTCTATAGATTTTGTACTTTTACATTGAAAAAGGAAAAAAAAAGACACATTTGTGAAGTTTTAATTTTAAAATAAGTCTAAGAATCTACTTGACATTATATAGAGAAATTTGTTTTCTGTGATGTCTGGAGATGTTGAAAAGAGTGTGATTAGCTGAACCCAGCTCTAATTAAAATACAGTTTGGTCACTGGTTTAAGCTTAACATGTGCTCGTACAGCTCCTGAAAGAGATAATCCTGCATTCATCTCTGGCTGCGTGTTACCAGTTTCACCCCAGGTGCACTTGAGTGCCAGCACAAAAGCCGCTGAGTGCCTATGGAGACATATTGCCTTTGTCTCCAGTGGGTGTAAGCGGAGTGAGTGAACCTTCACATCACTCCCACGATGCAGAGACTGAAGGATGGTTGTCCAGCTGAGTAGTGCCTGTTGTGTGTGTGGAAGGCAAGGACAGGCGTGGGGTCTCACCAGTGCTGCAGAGCGAGGAAGAGAGGCAGCCGCAGGCATCGCTGAAAACCTCTTTTGTGATAGCATACAAGAGGTCAGCTCTTGATGTTCATGTTTCCAGCAACTTCAGTGCATGGCACAGCGATTAAGATAGTGAGGAAAGCACAGGGATCTTGGCTTTCAAACGTACTCCTCCTGGATGTGATCCAAGTATCATTAATATGACATGAGGCGTTTTGTTGGTATTTGATTAACTGGGAGGCTTGTTCTTGTTTTGTGTGACACATCGTAAGTTAACCACCCGGCATGCCGACATGTGCGATTAAAAACAAACACTTAAAGCTAAATTGAGGAGCCGGCTGCCAAGCGTGCCGCAGGCGGGGGCTGGAGCAGCCTGCCCTGCCCGATTCCGCTGGGACAGGCCTCACCCCTGCTCCTGAGCGTGCATCGGCACCTGCCCGCTTCGCTGCTCTATTGCCGACATTTGTTTCAAAATATTTCATTCGGCTGTCTTGCGCAGTTAAAACACTCCTGACACAATGCGGGAGCGGCAAACGGCATCTTAGATGCGCGTTGTTCGAGCAGACCGCCGTGGGGGATAGATGGCCGCTGTTCTCAGGGGCTGTCGGCACCTCCGTGCGGAGCGGGAATGCCGTGCGGCCCCGGGATTCGGCATTCCCGGCGCTCCGCAGCCCGGCAGGGGGCACCAGGGGGCCGCCTCCGCCCGCCCCGGGCCCGGCGGGAGCAGCGCCGCTGCCGCTTTGATCCCATCGCACCATCGCACCTGCGGGTTTCCTCAGCCTGGATTCCGGCACTGCAAGATGGGTCTGTGTTACCTCTGCCCTTAGAGGGGCAACACGTTGCGACGTGGCGTGGACCCTCACAGAGGACAGCAGGCAGCAGCAGGGTCAAACATGGAAGGCTCTTTATTAACTTCTATACATTTTGTACAGAGGGCCAAGAGTGGCCCAAGGAGGTTACAACCTCCTGACTCCATTGGTCACTATGACCATCAGTCAAGTTCTCTCTCAGAGAACAACTATGCAAAACATACTGATAAATTTTAAGAATACAATATTGTTTACATGAAGCAGTGTGAGAA
Organism: Zosterops lateralis; assembly: GCF_965231275.1. NCBI lineage: Eukaryota > Metazoa > Chordata > Aves > Passeriformes > Zosteropidae > Zosterops > Zosterops lateralis. The sequence continues at coordinate 38,316,777 of NC_139761.1, forward strand.
AGTTGCTGCAAAGGTTTAAACACTTGAAAGCAAGAAAGTCAGGGGGACAGGTCTGGGCTTATTTTATAATTAACTAATTGATTTTACAAATAAGACTTGGACAGTTAGCAAAGCTTATTTCCACTGCTCATTCCGTTCTCTAATACAAGATTTTTAACCTCTCCTCCTTGTTAGGTCCTTGCTGTGGAAACAATACCTCCTTTCTCAGTCAGAAGCAGGGTGTTTTTAAAGGTAGTGTTACCCAGACAGAGAGCTGGGTTTGTGGATACTAAGTATCCAAAGGAGTGAAAGCCATGGCGTGCATAGTAACTATTGAAGCCTTGGGTAACCCTTGGCTTTATTTTCAGACCTGAAATGCGCTTTCACAGTGTTAACAAAAAACCTTCTGCTGATTCAGTGGGCACTTTCAATTCCACTTATAGCAAAATGTGCCCTCTGACCTGTGCGCAGATGTGCAATGCTTTTGAAAATCCTCTTGAGTGGAGCTGCTGACCTACAATTATGTGGTGTTGGGTGGCCTGGGAGGGCCCCTTTTAGCACCTCCTGGAAGGGACAGTGCTGGGAGAGGTGCGGGAAGGAGGGCACTCCTACACACCTGGCAGGGTGCACAGGCTGTGGTGGCTTCAGCACACGGCTCCTGTGGCTGTTCTTGTCAGCTCTGTAGCTGAATGCTTTTCTTCCAGGTTGTATGTAGAATTGTTCCTGAAGTAGAGTAGTTCCTTAATTGATTATTGACTCTGTTAGAAAGTATTTTGGTGAAGGGCTAAGCAGACCTTATATAAAGCTATCTTGTTCTTCTTCAATATCAGTATCTGCTTTCTTTTCATTTGAGGCAAATACCAGGGGAAAAAATACCTTTAAATGTACCTGCTAATTCCCAAGCTGAGATTTTAAGCCTTTTGCGTGTAATGATTTTTTTCTTTCCCAGAGGAAAAAAATTTATGCTTGCAGATCAAGGACTGCCTAGATTAGAGGGAAAACAGCAGCAGCAAGTGAACGGCTAGGAGGGGTCACACACATGCACACACATTTTCCTGCTGCTGTCATGAATTACAGCCAAGACCAGAAATCTGTAAAGACACTTAAAGTGTGGAACAAATAAGAACATTTCTAAATAGTTGGAGTCTCCATGACATACCAGCAGTTCTTTTAAATGTCCTGTGAATTTATAGTAGCTTCTGGCTAAAAACTATTTTCAGAGTACTAAAGCAGAGTATTTTTTCATCTGACTTCTTCCTGCAGCACAAAAAAATTGAGGATTTCAGATGGAGATAAGGAGGGTTTGCAAGGACAGGTTGGAAAAAATATTCTGACAGCCTCTCAGAAGGACCTGCTTGGAGTCCATTACTAGTCATAGGTTTGATTTGAGGTCATGAAGAAAGCTTTTAGTTCAGAGAAGCCAACCATTCCCTGCCCTCAGTTTGTCCTGAACAAGCTCTTGTTCTCAGATATCACTTGAGCTACATTGCTTTTCTCTGCCACACTGGAAAATGAAACTGTGAGTAATGAGTTGACAGCAAAGCAAATCTTCAACCTTTCTTGGAGTACCTAGGATATTTTTGGGCCACTATAACTGATAAATAAGGAAAGGGTAGTCTTTGAATTGCACAGTGACTTTTAACTGCAGATATAGCTCTTGTTGCTAAAACTTGTCAGAATTTTTCTTTCAGACATCCAGCCCTTCAGATTTTGAAATCCATGTTGTTGGACAACTAGGAGTTTTATAGTGTTTAAAGAGTGGGTTTGAGGGGTATAAGACTCATCCTATGTATTTTTCCATTTCCAGTGCTGAGTTTGGAGTGGATACTATTTGAGCTTAAAGCTGTCGTCATTATTGCAGACAGGGCAAGATATTCTCCTTTGCTAGAGAAAACAATGTCGTGTTAAAAACTAAAGCAATAAATATGTGCACAGCTGAGCAATTTTAGGAAAAGGAGGGAGGAAGTACAGGAAGGGAAGGAGGTAAGTAAACTGACTCTCGTGAAGGTCTTGACAAGAATGTAATAATCTTAAATGAGATTTGTCCCCAGCAGATACTGAAGACATCCTGACCTTTTTTAACTCTGATTTATTCATCATGAGAATGGATTTTGTACTTCATCCACTCTGTGACTGATGGGCAGGAGTAATTTCTCTCTCAATACAGAAGAGAACACTGTGGTAGACTCCATTTGCCACACTGACAGGAGCAGAATGCCATCAGCCACAGAGTTGGCCTAAGAAATATTTTCCTTTTCAATCTTGCACTCTTAATGTGGGCTTAATATATGTGTAACGGTAGGATGGAGGGAAGGCTACTGAATTGTATGAAACTTGGGTCATGAATTTCCTCTGCTGTCTGAGACATTCTCAGATCATAAGGAAAAGGAGTATCTATGGGTTTACTTGAAAGAATTCAAAGAAAAAAAAAAAAGTGAAGAAAATTTCACAAACACCCCCAGTCCAACTCATGCTTTTTCTTCTGTAACATAATTTTATGAGTCTTTGCTTGCAAATATGCTCTTTCTATCTGTAGATTCTTTAATCACTGTGATCTCCTTATGCTGAATTTGTTTTGTATGACTGTCTTGCCATGTGGATGTCATTGAAAAGTTGTAGTGGTCAGCCCTTTAGAAGGGACAGTTATATCTTTTGTTTCAAAATACTGCAGGCAGATCAGTTTTCACTACTTTTTCTTGTGGGTAGTGTTGGGGCAAGAGGGGGAAATACAAGAAGGTAAGAATGCAATAGTTGGACCAATGCTAAATAATATAAAATTGACACTTTCAGCTTATTGTATTTCAAAATACAGAAACATAATGAGGTCTTATGTCAGTGAACAACAGAACAGGAAACCCCACCAAAATACTAAACTCTAGAATTCTCTTACCCTAGATGATGGGTGAGAGAAGTGGAGAGCAACTGTAGTAAAAAATTGTAAGAGGGCTTATAAGCCCTAGGGGTTCTTCATTGGCTCTGGTCACTAAATAGTCCAGATTATTCCAGGGTCATCCCTTATGAGTTGTGCTGCCTGATGGATCATATAAGCAAGTTTCATGTTGGGACAGGTGGTGATAGTGCTCCTATTCTGCAGTTCTTTGCTACTAACCAAAAATATATTCAGGAAGTAACCAAATTACATGTCAGATATAGTGGTGGCTGAGCATCCATGAATTCAGAAGGGGAGAGAGGTGAGAAAGACAAGTGTGAAGATCAGTAGAGTACTGTATTTTTCCATTCTGACCTTACCAGTTTACCTCCTAGCCTGTGATTCCAGTGTGCAGATGCTTTGAAAGCTGTTGAACAAATTATTTCTGCCAATGCTATCTTGCTCTTCAAGCATTTCTTCCTGCAAGTAGGTGAAGCCCATGTAAAGGTGGGTAGCCCCTATGAGATGCTGTAGTGTTTTTTCAGAGAATCCTTCTGAAATTCCCAGTGAATGGAAGGCATCTCTAAACCATGATTTCTTCTGCTGGATTAACATTCTTGTAGGCTTTGCAGAGAACTACTGGCTCTGCTGAGAGTAGCATCTTGGTGTTGTTTTCCCCCAGCTTTATTTACAAAATGCTTGAAGTCCATTACTGTATCTCTTTCCAGACCTGGTCTGCTGGAGATTTTAGTTGATACTAACTGGTGGTGCACTGCAGACCAAAGTGTACGTGCAGTGGTATTGCTTGTGACACCAGTTTGCTTCAGGAAATTCAGAAGCCCAGCCAGCATGCCATTCAGATAGAGAGAATACTGTGGGGCAGAAACCTGCAGGATTTGAGAGTTTTTTAAATGGTTTGCACAGCTGGGGAGCAAGTAATTGTTTCACTGACACGTTTAGAGTTCTGTTGCTGGCTCATTTGGGACTTGCTTGAGATCTCAGCTTCTTCATTCAGAAGTTTTAAAGACTTCTGGATGAAGTGTAAGGCAGGTGTAAAACTGTTGCACCAAACCTGTGGTATCTGAGGAAATTAGCCTGCTTTTTCTGGAATGTTCTTGAAGTAGAAGCATGTTTAGTGATTTAAGAAACTGAAATGAGTAATCATATTTTGGTACTATTTGGTATGATCATATTTTGGTGCGAAATATATAATGGTATTTTTTCCCTTTAATCTTTTTCCAAGGTTACTCTGGTGTGGTTGGTTGCAGAGGGTACATCAATGAACTAACTTAAGTCACAGTAGGAGCAAACAGGTCAAGTTCTCAGCTTGAAACAAAATGTTCATGCTTCCTCATTTCTAGGAATTTTTCTCTAATGACACATATATTAAATGTAACTAATAGTCTCTGAAAAAGACTGATCTTATTCTATTTATCTCACCAAATCAAAGCTTGTTGTATGTTAATTTCACAGGACCCTCAAGTCTCAGCTGCATCTTCCATCTTCTGAGGCTGACTGCTCGTTATCAATGTCTGCTGTGCTATTATTAAAAATAGAAAACTTTTCCATACTAGGAAATAAATATAGAAATACCATCAAATATGTTGGACTTCATACTGAAATTAATGGAGGTCATGTGTGATTTTTGGTTTTTTGGGGTTTTTTTTGGGTTTGGTTTTGTTTTTTTTTTATGTAATTCATCTGTAAGAGAGCTTCCTTTTATCTGTCTAAATAAACCTTTGGAGAATATGAAAATTCTACCACTGAATTTTGCACTTGCCTATTACATGATAAACAGTGTCTTGGTATTTGACAGCTGCATGATAAAAGCCTTGGTATTTGCAGAAGAATGAGGGATGCTTGCCAGGAGAGGATGATTTAATTTCTTCACACTCCTTGCTGCTACTGGACTTCTGACTTTTTTTCCCCCCTTCATCTTTAGTGATTCTTTCCTTCTTTCACTTTGAAAAGATAATCTACCACTGCCTCTTTGCTTTCATAGCTGTTTGCTGCTGACCTTTAACAAGCCCTGTAAATGTTAAACCAGGATGTAGGATTCATACACTTTTTAACAAATAAGGAAGTTATAGAGCTGGTAAATATTCCGGTATCAGTGAAGCTTTTTTAATTGTGTAAACCCCAAAAAGAATGGCTTTAAAGGGACAAAAGGAATAACCATTACAGAAATGTCTTTTCCCAAAGGGCTGTTACATTTTTAATAGAGTTTCCCTATTATACCAGTTCTACTTTGCATTTCCCCTTTTCTCCATAAAGTGTAGGCACTAGAGCAACAACTGTGGTACTCTGAATCATTTCCACCAGCTTTAACCTCCAGACCAGCATCATGGATACAGTTTGTGTTGATTGTTCTCCCCAAACTCTTCACCTTTTCCTTATTTGTGTTTATATGGGACTCATGATAAAGCCGAGACATACTGTGAGACACTAAGTAGCGCTCTTGGGGTTTTTTAAATGTTTAATATGTTTGGGTATTTAATTTCAAGCCTGACATTAAATTTAATAAGTTCAGTAATTCTTAAAAAAGTCCTTACTGAAATAATTTCATGCTGCTGTTCAAATACACCTTTCCAGTCTTTCTGTGAAATGTAGCCACGCTGCTGCTTTGCTTGTGCATTAAAACCATAATAGCCTGTGTGACAGTATCCAATGTGCTGTGATGTTCCCAAAGCTTAGGATTCATTTCATTTTGGAGAGTGAGAATCTGTGTGTAATCAAATGAGTGATTTTAGTGTTAACAAGATGCCAAGTTCTCTAGTATTTCCAGCGGATGGTGGATAATAAGTGCATTGTTGATGGAATGCTGACACCTCTTCCATGCTTTTCCTTCTCAGAGATCTTAAATCTTTTGAAATAACCTTGGGAATTTTAATCTTTACTAAATACAACATTTTTTCTTTAGTTTGCTTCTTTCTGCTAGCCCTACTGTATTTCCTTGCAAGTGCTACCTCAGAGATAATAACATCTAGATGCCTGAAAGTGATAACCTGGTGTTGTTTCTCATTAAAAGAGAAAAGAAAATCCTGTTTGTAGGTTTCTACCAAAAAAACCCTTAGCACTGGCACGACACTGTCCAAATTTAGATACAGGATCCAGCTCCCAAAGATAACCAAAAAGAATTTTTATGGGTTTTTTTGGTTCTTTTTCTTCTCTTTAAATGAATGTGCCTAATCTGCCATCTTCTGTAGCCTGAATGTTTTGTGGGTCACTTGTGTATGACTGGCTGAAAACACAGCCTTGCAAGGACTGCTTTTCTATGTGCTATTAATTTCCAACCTACCCACCATATTTAAGGAAATCTGAAATACATTGTATTGTGTAACATCTACAAAGCATACAGGATTGATGAAGAGCAGTCTCCATAAAGTGAAGGGTTCCTTCTTGCAGCTAATCAGTCAGAATTTTTACTGGAATATAATGAACTGGGTTACAACTGCAATTTTTGGGGTCTCTTGTGTCACAAGACAGACAGCTTAATTTTCGGTTCTGCCATTCATTCTTCAAGTATCAAGCTACCTCTTTGGGTCTGAATGACCACCTCCTTATGGTACTGTGCCTGACAATCTCAAATCACATACTAAAAGAACTAAAAAAGAACTATCTAGCTTAATTTTTAACTTGTCAAAGAAATCTATTACTTCTTTGTTGTTTTAAATGACTCATTGTTTCCCCTCAAGTTGTTAAAACAGGTGCATGATGGGATGGATTATGATCTAGAAGATCATATTTTATGGGAGTGGTCAATCTTTTCTCCCAGGCAACTAGTGATAGGACAAGAGAAAGTGGGTTCAAGCTGTGCCAGAAGAGGTTCAGGTTGAACATCAGGAAAAACTTCTTCACTCTGAAGGGATTTAAGCATTAGAAATGGACTTGGAGAGCTGATGGAGTCACCATCCCTGGAAGTGTACAAGAAATGTGGCATTTAGTGCTATGGTTTGGTAGACATGGTAGGGTTCAGTCAAAGGTTGGACTTGATGGTCATGGAGGTCTTTTCCAACATTAATTATTTTTATCATGGGCATCCTGCCCTGTCCTAGAGATGGAAGTGTAACCACTTGTCATTTAATACCCAACCAACCCCGCCCTATAATTTGCTCTATTATTAGTGGCTAGTATACAGTGCAAGTATGTAATGAATTTTTAATCTTACCTTGTATTATAAAAGTAGGCAAAACTAGTCTAAGAACATGTTGGTCAATAATGAACAAGGATAGGTCTAGATAAGGAAGTATTGACCTTTATTTTAGTACCTCTGGGCACTTGGTTTGCAGCAGGTTTTTAACTTCCATCCTGGAATTTCTGTTGCTCTTGCAACATAGTGGGACCATTTTGACACAATCCTTTCATTTTGCCATAAATCATGAGGAGGGGAAAAGGGCTGGAGAAGTTTTCCTGAGCATACTTTCTCTAGTGCACATCTAACCTTTCGGATCTTCTTCAAGAACTCTTGGTATTTTTTCTTGGTTTTGTAAGACTGTGTGGATGCTTACTGTTTGGTGGAAATGAGTTTAATCTGAAACTGGTGTTGTTTCTTCTGTGGAAGATGTGAAGTTGTCCTGAGAGGATTTTACAACAGAAATTTCTACTTAAGCAATGTTATGTTTCTGGTGGAACCCAAGAGATATGAATTCTATTGTCAAGCCCCTACATATAATTAGAAGGATAGTGAATTGTGAGGCTTGGGCTCATAACTGTGGTGTCTGACCTGAATTTGATCTCTTGGATTTGATTCATGTTTTACCGTTCTCTTCATGCTCTTTCAGTGTCTGCAACTTTTGATTTAACAAATGTAGCCTAGTGCATATAAAAAAACCCCAAACCACAAAACAAACAATTGTGTTGCTACTGATGTTATATTTTAATTGGACAATTGTATAGCTTAGAGGATGGGCCACAAAGGAACAGCCAATTACTCTGTGTCTGTCTAAAAGCCTTTTTGTTTCAGAATACTGATTAAGGTTGTATAGTTTCATATTGTTTCATGTTATTGATTTCTACCAACCCCAAGTCAATGGTTCATTAATTGACAATTACCTTTTTTCACCATGTTTCAGAAAATTGACGTGAGCAACCTGAGGTGTTAAGTTCAATTTCAACTAGGTATCAGTGTGTCTGTTTAATCTCTAACAAGACCCATTAGGCTCCCTGTTTCAATTTTACACAGAACATAAAGGCATCTCCACAGGGAGGCTATGACCCTCTCACTATAAGGAGAGCAGAGATAAGTTTTTACAGAAATAATAGGGAATATCTGTGGAAGGGCTTTTTGCCCATCTGTGTTGACAGAAGGAAATCAATATTTTGCTTATCAGAAATGCTGCTGTAAAGTTTGGGGCCATTGACATGTAGTAACTTACTTGAGTTGTACCTTTAATTTGTTTCATTGTATCTGTTGTGTTGGAGTTGTTGGATACAAGACGTGAAATCTTTGTTTTACATGTCAGAGATGAGAACATTTGAAACCTAAAGCACAGAGCTAATTCTTTTTGCAGGAGAAACCTTGTGTATAAAACTCTGTTTTGTAAGATAAACATGCCTTTGTTCAAGACTCTTAACTTCCCCAAAACGCTTGCCTATGTTAGGTAAAGCAGTCAGCCTTTGATCAACAATATGCTGTATCTACCCTTCTAGCATCTTCATCCAGCTCATCTAGTGCCACTAGTTAGTCCTCCAAGTTCCATGTCCTACCAGACTAGACGACTCTGTTCCTGAATTTCAATGCTTTTGGAAGTGGCAATACAGGGCTTGAGGACATCAGCATGCTAATCATCCCACAACCCCAGTCTTTTATTGAACTTTCTCAACAGTGCTCAACCACAGTGAGATCCTTCTCTATCTTCAGGAGAGATTCTTCAGGGCAAAGAAACTGTCTTAGTTTGAAAAGACAGGAGTCTGTAAAGGAAGGCAAAAGCCTCCTGTGAAGTGGGAAAGGTAAACCCCCTCCCTCCCTCCGAATTACCACAATTTCAAAATAAAAAAAACAGCTCTCAGGCAAAGGTATGGGAATGGGAATAATAGTTATTTACTAGAAAAAAAAACTAAAATAGAAAAAAAGAACAACAAATGTAATTAGTACAAACAAAACTACTGATACAGTCAGAAAACCTGACACCCTGAGGAGTCAGGGTGTTGGTAAAAGTCCAGTTGGATGGTGGCTGTGCCTCCTGCAGTGGCAGATGAAATGCTGCTGAAGCAGAGATCCTGTAGAAGGGTATAGTTCTCTGTGAAGGTCTGGTGATAGAGTAGATGGGCCTGGTCCTCCTCTGGGAATCCAGCAGGGAAGAAGCTGCTTCTCTGGGAATCCAGCGAAGATGGCTGCTCCTCTGGGAATCCAGTGAAGAAAAACTGGGCCGATGGCTTAGACCAAGCTTATTTTATGCAGGTAGGAATGCTTGGTTCCTCCTTCTGGGTGGAGCATCTCACAATGGGATGATGTACCTTATCAGTCATGCAGTGAGTCACTTAATGGCCCATTAGCAGGAGACATCTCCCCGGAGGGAGACATTGTTCTTGGAAGAGATAAGATAACTGCCCCCCACCTCCAACAGATGGCAAATAGAATACATTCTTATCTCACAAATCCAGGACATTATCCACCCCTTATTCTATTTCCATCTGCATCACAATGAAATCTTACACCCATTTCTCACTTAAGACTAGGTTTCCTTGTGGTACACAACGGGTTTCTCCATCTTTCTGCATTACCCACCAAGTATAACCAGGTCCTTGAGCAAAAACAATCCCACGGATGGGTTTGTCTTTGCCTGAGGTGGGATTAATCCAAACAGTTTTTCCTAAAATACCTTTCATATGTACCACAGGGACTTTATCTCCATCTACTGTGTGCACGGGTTCAGACTGGGCAGGACCAGCTCGATTGATGGACCCTCGGGTGTTGACCATCCAGGTTGCTTTTGCCAGGTTCATTTCCCAGTTTCTAAAAGTTCCACCACCAAGTGCCTTCAGGGTGGTCTTAAGGAGTCCGTTGCACCGTTCAACTTTGCCGGCAGCTGGAGCATGATAGGGAATATGATATATCCATTCGATACCATGTTCTCTGGCCCAGGTGTTGATAAGGCCGTTCTTGAAATGGGTTCCGTTGTCCGACTCTATTCTCTCAGGGGTGCCATGTCTCCACAGGACTTGCTTTTCCAGGCCTAAGATGGTGTTCCGGGCGGTGGCATGAGGCACAGGGTAGGTCTCCAGCCATCCAGTGGTGGCTTCCACCATGGTCAGCACGTAGCGCTTGCCTTGGCGTGTCTGGGGCAGTGTGATGTAGTCTATCTGCCAGGCCTCCCCATACTTGTACTTGGACCACCGTCCACCATACCATAGGGGCTTCACCCGCTTGGCCTGTTTGATGGCAGCACACGTCTCACAGTCATGGATAACCTGAGAAATGCTGTCCATGGTTAGGTCCACCCCTCGGTCTCGTGCCCACTTGTAGGTGGCATCTCTGCCCTGATGACCTGACGCATCATGGGCCCATCGAGCCAGGAACAACTCCCCCTTATGGTGCCAATCTAGGTCTATCTTTGACACCTCTATTCTTGCTGCCTGATCTACTTGCTCGTTGTTTCGGTGCTCCTCATTAGCCCGACTTTTGGGGACATGGGCATCTACATGACGGACTTTCACTGTTAGTTTCTCCACCCGAGAGGCAATGTCTTTCCATATATCAGCAGCCCAGATGGGTTTTCCTCTGCGCTGCCAGTTGGCCTTTCTCCACCTTCCCAGCCACCCCCACAGAGCATTGGCTACCATCCACGAATCGGTGTAAAGGTAGAGCCTTGGCCACTTCTCCCTTTCAGCAATGTCCAGGGCCAGCTGAACAGCCTTGAGCTCAGCGAGTTGGCTCGATCCACCTTCTCCTTCGGTAGCCTGTGCAACCTGTCGTGTGGGGCTCCATACGGCTGCTTTCCACTTTCGGTTTATCCCTACGATGCGACAAGAACCGTCAGTGAAAAGAGCGTAGCATGTTTCCTCTGTTGGTAGTTGGTTATATGGTGGCGCTTCTTCAGCCCTTGTCACTTGTTCCTGTTCCTCATCATCAGTGAGACCGAAGTTTTCACCTTCCGGCCAGTTCGTAATTATCTCCAAAATCCCAGGGCGATTCGGATTTCCAATACGGGCACGCTGGGTGATAAGGGCAATCCATTTGCTCCATGTAGCATCAGTGGCATGGTGGGTAGTGGGAACCTTTCCTTTGAACATCCAGCCCAGCACCGGGAGTCGGGGTGCCAGGAGGAGTTGTGCTTCCGTGCCAATCACCTCCGAGGCGGCTTGAACTCCTTCATAGGCAGCCAAGATTTCTTTCTCTGTTGGGGTGTAGTTGGCTTCGGACCCTCTGTAACCTCGGCTCCAGAATCCCAAGGGTCGGCCTCGAGTCTCACCAGGCACCTTCTGCCAAAGGCTCCAGGACAAGCCATTGTTCCCGGCTGCAGAGTAGAGCACGTTCTTCACCTCTGGTCCCGTCCTGACTGGGCCAAGGGCTACCGCATGAGCAATCTCCTGCTTGATCTGGGTGAAGGCTTGCTGCTGTTCAGGGCCCCAGTGGAAATCGTTCTTCTTGCGGGTAACCAGGTAGAGAGGGCTCACAATCTGGCTATACTCGGGAATGTGCATTCTCCAAAATCCTATGGCACCCAGGAAAGCTTGTGTTTCCTTTTTGCTGGTCGGTGGAGACATCGCCGTGATCTTGTTGATGACCTCAGTGGGAATCTGGCGGCGTCCATCTTGCCATTTCACTCCAAGGAACTGGATCTCTCGGGCAGGTCCTTTGACTTTGCTCTTCTTAATGGCGAAACCGGCTTTCAGGAGAATCTGGATGATTTTTTTCTCCTTTCTCAAACACCTCTGCCACTGTGCTCCCCCACACAATGATGTCATCGATGTATTGCAGGTGTTCTGGAGCCTCACCCTTTTCCAGTGCAGTCTGGATCAGTCCATGGCAGATGGTGGGGCTGTGTTTCCACCCCTGGGGCAGTCGGTTCCAGGTGTACTGCACACCTCTCCACGTGAAAGCAAACTGAGGCCTGCATTCTGCTGCCAGAGGAATGGAGAAAAACGCGTTAGCAATGTCAATAGTGGCATACCACTTTGCTGCTTTGGACTCCAGCTCGTACTGGAGTTCCAGCATGTCCGGCACGGCAGCGCTCAGCGGTGGAGTCACTTCATTCAAGCCACGGTAGTCCACAGTCAATCTCCATTCTCTGTCGGATTTGCGCACAGGCCAGATGGGGCTGTTGAAGGGTGAGTGAGTTTTGCTGACCACCCCTTGGCTCTCCAGCTCACGAATCATCCGGTGGATGGGGATCACAGCATCTCGATCTGTCCGATATTGCCGGCGGTGCACTGTCGAGGTCGCAATTGGCACACGTTGCTCTTCCACCCTCAGGAGTCCTACTGCAGACGGGTTCTCTGATAATCCAGGCAAGGTGTTCAACTGCTTAATGTTCTCTGCCTCTACAGCAGCTATTCCAAAAGCCCACCTGAGTCCCTTTGGGTCTTTGTAATAGCCGTTCCGGAGAAAGTCTATGCCTAGAATACATGGAGCGTCTGGGCCGGTCACAATAGAATGTTTCTTCCACTCCTTCCCGGTCAGGCTCACCTCGGCCTCCACCAGGGTCAGTTGCTGAGATCCCCCTGTCACACCAGCAATGGAAACAGCCTCTGCCCCCACCTGTCCCGATGGTATTAAAGTACACTGCGCACCAGTATCAACTAAAGCATCATATTTTTGTGGCTCTGATGTGCCAGGCCATCGGATCCACACTGTCCAGAAGATCCGGTTTTCCCGTGCCTCTCCCTGGCTAGAGACAGGGCACCTCTAACACTGGTTATTATTCCCTTCCTGGGCATACATACTAGAGGTTCCTTCAAGGGGGTCTGACACATCATACCCGGCAGCTCGGTCATGGGAGGTCGAGGCTACCTTCACCTTGGTGGAAGTTCCTCGGTTAGAGTTTCCCTCTTTGAGCTGACGCACCCGTGCTGCCAGGACAGAAGTGGGTTTCCCATCCCACCTACCCATGTCTTCCCCATGGTCACGCAGGAAGAACCACAAATTGGCCCTTGGGGTGTACCCTCTGTCTCTAGCTGGGGAATGTTGGGCACTGAATTTGGGGCCTGTAACTCGCACAGGGGCTGCATTAACTTTCTTCATCTCCTCCCTCATCTCCCTCATCTCCTCTTTGAACTCCTTAATCACAGCTGAGATATGAGCCTGCATTGGGCCATTGATCATGCTCTCATAATTCCTCAGCTTGTTGGCAACAGAACCCACGGTCTCTCGGTTAGTATCTGCATCAATTGTTGCAATAAAAGTGGTGTATTGAGATGGCCCAAGGTTTGCTAGGCTCCACAGCATTTGCCCTGTGCACCTGACTTTGTCGGGGTCATTGTCATGCTGTCCATCCCTCCCGAAGAGTACCTCCAATATTGCTACTTCCCTCAGCTGTTGGATCCCTTCCTCAAGGGTCTTCCAGCGCATCCTATGGTGGTGCTCCTGCATTCTTTCCCTGTGGACAAACCTCTCTCTGACACTCATTAAAAGCCGCTCCCAGAGAGAAAGAGACCCTGGCTCCCTTACAAAAATCTGATTCATACCTGAGTCCTGGGTCAAGGGTCCCAAGTTCCTTGCCTCACCACCATCCAGCTGCACGCCTGTACCCATAAGATCCCAGACCCGGAGTAACCAGGTAGTATAAGCCTCACGTCCCCGTCGCACAATGTCTTTGTGCAGGTTACGGAGACTTTCGTACCTCAGGGACTCGGTGATGATTGCAACCTCTGGCTCCCCTGTGGGTTGTGAGGTTCCTCCATTCCTATCCTTATCTGGGTGCTCAGCTTTCATCTTAGACCTCCTTGTTTCTACCGGGGCAACTGCTGCTGGCTGTGACTGCCTTTGTGGTTCGGCTGGACCCTGGACAGTTGTAACACCTGTGGGTTCCACTGCTGTACTATTTGGCTGTCCCTCTTGAAGGCGAAGTGAGGGTTTCTCAATAGCTGGGGAAATGCACTCCTTCAGCATCTGACTCATCTCACGTATCTCCTTAACCAGAACCCCCACCCAATCTGGGTGGTTCATTTCTGAGACAGACTGTGGGGCAGGGTCAGGCTCTGGAACAGCAGCATCTCTAGTCTCTGGGGCAGGTGTCAGGGTAGTTCTCCATGTTAATCTTCCCTTATCTCTGAGTGCTAAATATAACAGGCATATCAACAACACCACCCATTGTATGACATCATTAGCATTCAGAGTGGATCTTAACCCTTCAAAACCTGGTGGAGCAGACCCAAAAAGATGGTTAAAAGGTTGGGAGAAAATCTCCCCTGGTGTCATTTCTTCACAATAGGTACCATTATTAAGGTAACCCCAAAACCACACGGTTAGTGTATGATAGCTCTGAATCCATGTACCTGCCTTCCAGAGGAAGTTAAAGATCCATGAATTCCTCACCTTATTAACCCATAAGCCAAACTGGATAACAGCCACAGTAGCCTTAGTTATAGGACCCATATCTAGATAAGGGCCTGCAAATGGGAGAAATACAGCCACGATCACGTGCCACCCAAACCAAGGTAAGCTAGACCACATGGTGACACTCAAAGATGTTTCTATATCAGTACACACAATTAGATTACTTAAGAACTATTATTCCCTTTTTCCTTTCAATGCCCTCGAGCCCCACGTTGGGCGCCAAAATCTGTCTTAGTTTGAAAAGACAGGAGTCTGTAAAGGAAGGCAAAAGCCTCCTGTGAAGTGGGAAAGGTAAACCCCCTCCCTCCCTCCGAATTACCACAATTTCAAAATAAAAAAAACAGCTCTCAGGCAAAGGTATGGGAATGGGAATAATAGTTATTTACTAGAAAAAAAAACTAAAATAGAAAAAAAGAACAACAAATGTAATTAGTACAAACAAAACTACTGATACAGTCAGAAAACCTGACACCCTGAGGAGTCAGGGTGTTGGTAAAAGTCCAGTTGGATGGTGGCTGTGCCTCCTGCAGTGGCAGATGAAATGCTGCTGAAGCAGAGATCCTGTAGAAGGGTATAGTTCTCTGTGAAGGTCTGGTGATAGAGTAGATGGGCCTGGTCCTCCTCTGGGAATCCAGCAGGGAAGAAGCTGCTTCTCTGGGAATCCAGCGAAGATGGCTGCTCCTCTGGGAATCCAGTGAAGAAAAACTGGGCCGATGGCTTAGACCAAGCTTATTTTATGCAGGTAGGAATGCTTGGTTCCTCCTTCTGGGTGGAGCATCTCACAATGGGATGATGTACCTTATCAGTCATGCAGTGAGTCACTTAATGGCCCATTAGCAGGAGACATCTCCCCGGAGGGAGACATTGTTCTTGGAAGAGATAAGATAACTGCCCCCCACCTCCAACAGATGGCAAATAGAATACATTCTTATCTCACAAATCCAGGACAGAAACAAATGGCACAACCACCCCTTGAGTTTAATCAGAAAACTAAAAACGGAGCTGCTTGAGAGCAGCTCTACCTACTCTGGCCTCTCTATGTCAGTGGGACTTTATAATGGTGAGTGGCATGAGAAGTCTCATTGTGCTTACTGCTTGTTCAAGCAAAGAGCAAAAGTTATCAGTGCTGTGGCACTTCAGTTCGTGTTTCTTGGTCTCAGGCAGGGACTCAGTGCTACGTAGTTATGCAAAAGTTTGCCAATTTGTAAAGTAATTGTTGCTTTTCCCAGTCCCTGCCATCTTGTGCATTTTTGTGTCCCACTGTACTCCACTTGCATGCTCTTGACAAATGCATAATGAGTTGCATTTGCCTTGGAAAGGTTTGTCTTCTGGCTGTTGCCTGAGTTGCTCCTTTACCTGACACACATTGATAAGAGTGAGTAGATCCTTCAAACACTCATCAGCATGGGGTGAAAGAAAATTTGTTTGTCAGTATAAAGGAACTCATATTTGGAGCATGCAGTGCCATGTGCCTGCCATTGATTTGAAACCTCCTGCTTGTTACACAGCAAATTCAGAAGGCGAAGTGTAACCTGTGCTCACTGTTGCAAGGCCAAAGGTCAGGAACTTGATTCCAAGTGTAGAGAGAGATGAGAAATTTTGTATTATTATTTTCAAAGGGTTACCAGGAACTTGACTCAGTTTTGTAAAAATGATTAAAGAGAGTATCCTAGAGCCCTTCCCAGCCATTACTCTTGTGTTACTCTGTAGAACTCATCTTTCTGTCTTCTTGTTTTAGTTCTGATTCACTGGGTAACCTCAGTGACTCAGAATTAGGAGATGATCTTCAGAGGGTTTCTTAGGAAGCTTGTGTTAATTTAGATTAAAGTAGTCTTCAGAGTGTCTTGGGTACTGTCCAAGTAGACTATAATCCCTCTTTCCCAAAGGTTATTAATTCATTGATTATTAATTGTATCAGTTATCCTCAAGAACTTGTGACTGGGACACAAGGACTCCAAATTTTAGAGGCATTCCTCTTTTTCTTCATACTTTCTTTCCATTTTCTTTCTCATGTGGTTATTAAAAAGAGATCATTATAATATTACTTTGAAATAATATTTTGTTTTGCTACTGCTAAGTCTATCACTGAAAATATCTACAGTTTTGTTTTATTCAGTTAGTCTCTCTTTGAACAAAGGAGATTTATGGTTCAATTACAGACACTTCGATCTTTAATGAGTTGTGATAGAGGAGATTGTAGCAATTTTCATTGAGCCAGAATTTGTTACTAGAGTTTTTCAAAGAAACAGTTACAGCATTTTTCATGCTGATGAGTTTAAATATTAATTTTAGCTTCTCTTCAGGTTAAATAGTCAATTCACTTGAAGTTGATTTCAAAAATTCTGCGGACGTGAAAAGCATCAGTATTTTACTCTTCGTTTCCTCTATCCCATCTTAGAAAAATATTATTTTTCCTTTAGCTATTGCATCAGGCAAAAGTGTGTTTCTGAGATTACTGTACATTTGGTGCATACATGCAGCCGTATACCCATGTTGGTTTCCCACAACTTCACTTGTCTTGATCTGTTTTAGAATTGAATCTCTCTTTTGCTTCATTTCAGAATGAGGTAATATTAAGGAAGAGGTGGTTGTTTTGGTTTTTTTGGGTTTGTTTGTGTGTTTTACTGGCTTTTTCCCAGAGCAGAGGGAGCTGGTTTTAACACTTCCTCTCCCCCTCTCCTACTCTCCTTGCTTTATTTGGTTCTATTTCTGTAGTGGGTTTGGAAGGGTAAAAGATACAATAAACAGCATTTTTTTTTTCTTTTACACTTAAAGGATTTGAAACTTGGTAGGTCTCTTTTTTTTTTTTTTTTTTTTTTTTTAAGCCATTGACACAAACTGAATTGATGTGGAGCCTCAGGCCTTCCACTGCTGAATTTGTCTAGAGCATGAAGAATCTCATTATTACAGAGTGCACTTGAAGCTTGAAGTACAGAGAGGATGATGACTACATTGATAGTTAACTGCTGCACCCTATGAGTCAGTGTCATCAGTGCATTTAATGTCTAGGCTTGTGCCAGCATTCACATTCATGTGCTTGAGTGATGGCAGACAATAATGACTCATGCTTCATTTACTGGTGTCCTATCACTTTTTCTCTGGCTTCATGGACTTTTCGTGTAATCTCAAAGAGCAATTACTGGGAAAGAATGCAGTCCCTATGCATGAATAAGGGTTAGAGAACTCAGAGGGCCTCTGAACATTGTTTTACCAAAGAAAACAGGATGTTCTTATTTCTTCAGTTTTCTTGGTTTGTGTCATGCTTTCCGATTTTATCCATCGTTTAAGGTCCCATGTCACAAGTTTAGCCCCAGAAGTTCATACGGTAGGTGGCTGTGTTTATTTGTTCACTTCTTGGTTGAAAAGTAAAGTAGATGTAGTTGCTCTAGTTTAAAAATTAAAGCAAACAGAAACTGTGATATTTAAATATTTTGTACCAAAAGTGGTTCCACAATTTTCATCTATATGGGGAAAATAGAGTGTTGTACTAATAAAGATCTGGAGAGATTTTAAGCTCACTATTACTTAAATAAGTACTGCTTTAATAAATTAAATGTATTAATTATTTATTTTCTAAATTGAGAACCTTTGAAAAGTACTAGACAGAAGACATGTGGCATTTACCATCCTGCCTCCTTTCTATTCCCTGTTTTCCTTCCTGGCAGAAGCAATGCAGAGCAATGTAGCTGGTGCCATAACTGTGTGACTGTAAAGTGACCAAACCAGGGTCTCTTGTAAAGCTGCTTTTTGATGCAGCATTACATGCTCTGAAAGTTGCCAAAAACTGACCACCTTGATGTGTTTCTCAAAGAGTTGTAAGCTAAGAGGCATCCACAGCTATTGAATATGGAATATCGCAAAAAGGAAATTTTAAGTCATATTCGGAAATGAGAAAATATTTTCTGGCATGACTAGTCAAACATCTGTGAGAGCTCTGGGATTTTTTTTGACTCAAGTCAGATGTGCCGTGTTTTGCAAATTCTCTTGTGTGTATGAACAACTAAAATTGTTTTCTCATTAGTGGGACTGAGAACTGTAAACTCAACAATCTACAAGTGGAAATAAAAAGATATATTAGACAATGTTGGGTGAAGAGCAGATTTTCAATGAAGCTTAGAGATGGTCATGCTGGCTTCTGGTCTCTTTCTTCTTTCAGTTGAGAAGGAAACTGAGGCCAAAGCAACTTAGAGGGTCTAATGTGTGCATTGTAAGGCAGCTTTGCATGTGGTCCCCATAGGCTTCCAGAGCAGCAGAGCAATGACTGTGGTTCTTTAAAAATGAGGAAGCTGGTTATAAATATTAGTTCTCAAACTAAATTATTTCCCTGTAGAGATACTGAAAAGGAAAGCTTGGGAAACAGTTGTCTGCCACAGTAGCTAAGAACCAAGAATGTTAATTAGCAAACAAGTATGAAGCTGTAGGAGATCTGACTGTGAAACTCTTGATATTCCTCAGCTGAAGAGTTGCAATCTCTGTTGCAGGTGTTTAGCCACATGCTGTATGTATACATTTGCAGTACTCCCGGGAATGGTGTGTATTTATCACCGATTCAAAAGTCCTGAATAAGTCCATAGGGTGTTAACTGCCTCTCCTGCCATTGCGGAGTGGTCCTTCTGAGATGGTGCAGCATTTGAGACATCAGTAGCACCCTATCAATAACTTGGTGGTGTCTTCTGCACCTTGTTACATTTTAGGGGGCAGTGGTTTGAAATCTGTCCTTTTTAAAACACAGTTTTGGGTCAGAACTTAATTACAGCCTGACAGGCAATGATACCAAGTGGTGCTGAAAGATAGTAGCATACACTTAAACCAGCCTGAGAGATACACTCGTGGCCTTTCTTAGATCTCAAGGGGTAGGCTGGAATTGCAGTCTTAACTCTGCAACAAAATTGTGATTTTATTCAGTATCTAGGCTTCTCCACACTGACATGTTAGGAGCTCTGCTCACCATCATTAGGGCTGTGCCCTGTCTGAATGTACTGGACACTTTTTGAGGCAGTATTCCTAGTTGCATATATTGCCCTTGGAATGAGAGAGACTTTTTCCCTGACTTTTTTCCCCTTTTAGACATCAATCTTTTTCAATTGATTTTAAAAATTAAAAGCAATTAGGAAGTTTTAATAAAAGACTGAACATCAGATAAACTTGCTGCCCATTAACAAAATCACTAGAAGACGGTGCTTCCTGTAGGGAGTTAGAGGGGATGTAAAGGGAGCAGGGCTGGAGTTTCTTCCCTGAATTATCATTATGCTGTGTAATGAAGCAGAAGCTTACACAGCCATGAACTAATTTGTTATGGCTCCTCATGAGGTCTGCAGTCCAGCTGGAGAGAGGTAAAGAGATGACAGTAGTTTGTTAGGGAAAGGAAAGAAGAAGCTTTCTTTAATAAGTTATTTGAATTTTTGGATTTTCTAATGCCATCTTTGTTCAAAAGCCATTTGGATTAAATCAGTTGTGGCTGATCTGTAAATAGTGTTTACCTTCTTCCCCGGTTCCCCTCCCCCCATGCTTTTTTTTTTTTTTTTTTTTTTTAACATCATGAGTGCAAAAAGAGAAAGTGCCTAAACACTGAGGAGTTATGCTGTTCACACATTGTAGTTATCTATTACCAGCTTTAAGGGTAGGATGCTGTTTTGGATCTGTTTAAATGAGAAATATGTTTATCACAAGTGTGCTGAGCTGTGCTTGCTTTTTGATTCCTTAATTTTTAATGTGTAATGATTCTGCTGAAAGCACTTCTCTTCACATTTTTCCTAAAGCACTGCAAACTTCATTATTAAGAGCAGCACTGTTGTAAGGTGCAGTGTGTTGCTGCTGTATTAAATAATATATATTTTAAAACTGCATTTAAAATGATGGTTTGAAGTTATGTTTCCCATGAGCAAAACAGAGGAACTGCTACTTGTCCTTAATTCACCTTGTTATGTTACAGATTGCAAGAAATACAAGAACAGTAACATTTGGAGAAAGTTGTTTTCTGCTTATGTTTTTTATCACTGTGATCTGTTGTTTTCAACATAGGTTGTAGAGAATGTCCTAATATTTTTTTTATTAACAGATTTCAGTTTATCGTGCCACGAGAAATCTGATGAAACATGCTTAAATAATTTAATCCTATAGCTCAGAAATATCTTAATTTTTTTTCTGAAAACATGAGTAAGGGTTTAATCTCTGAAGCTAACAGCCTGGATGTAGAAAAGAGGTCTTTCAAGGTCTTTACAAACATTTGATGCACCAGGTACTAGAAGTTAGTTTTCCTGCTTGGTTGCTCACTATTCTGTTAGATGATGTCTGTTTATGTAGCCCTTTAACGCATGCAATATTTTGCTTTTTACGGATGAAAATGGTATCTTTATTTTGTTGTTTGTCTTATTCCTTCTTTTAGAGTTCTTTCTTTAGGCTTATGGAGTCCTTAACTGAGATTTCAACAGCAAAACAAGCATGTGTGCTAGTGTGAATCACAGTTGCTACCAGGTTTGTTTGCAAGTGGTCCCAGAGTGCAGCTCAGTGTCTTACAATCTGGCTTTTCTGGCATGGGGCTCATCTGCTTTCCCTTGATATGGAACAGGGATTTTTTTCTGATGCCCTTTATCATTCAACACCTTTCCCTCCCCTGCATGAAGAGTAGCACACCCAAGAGTGCAGACTCTGTCATTTCTCCTTAGCTTCCCAAGGATATTTTGGAGAAAAAAATATCCCTGTGTTGCAGCAAAGGGAATGATACCTAGTTGTCACTGCCAACCATGGTAGCTCTTTTGGCTGTCTCTTTTAAAATACTAGTGGTATTTAGGAGCAGCACACTCAAGTTTCAGGTATTTTTTGCATACTTGGAGAATGCCACATGCATTCCTCTGGCAGTTTTACACAACTAGTGTCTTCTTGCAGGAAAGAAATATGCAGAATGTTTGTATTTCCATTTTGATTTTGAGTTTGTCATAATGAGCTTGGATAAACTGACATCTAGCGAAATACTGAAACAGCACACACTTATATGTCTTGAATCTGCTGATGTTGCTTGCCCCTTGGTTTTGTGTGAGAGAAGAGGGTGAGGAACTCTTTTATTTGTTCATTGGGTGTGTTTGTCTGCCTGACTCCAGCAACCATGCCCACTGAAATTCAAGGCAAATTCTCAGTAACTGGTCATCAGGTTACTAATATGTGCAGAATGCATAATTCACCTGTTTGCTGAGACCTACAAAAATCTGTAGAAGGGGAAAAACAAAGCAGAAACTCCCTAGTGAATAAAATGCCAGAAAAAAAATTAAACTCTAGTCACAGCAAAGAGTGTTGAGTGTTGCCTTGAAGCTTAATTCTGATACTCTGTCAGGTGTTTAATGCTTAGGGTAAACTAACCAGTGTTCAAAAACCCCTGGAATTTTGGTGTCATGACCAAAGTAAATGTATTTCTGTCTTTTAAAGCAGAAAGACAACTTCTAAACTCAGGAAGCTGGACACAATCAGGAAGACTCTGAATTGATAATTACAGAGGCATGTAACTAACTTGTGAATTCTCTTGCTACAATGATTATCCCTCCTTTCATTTTATGGATTTTGTTGTTGTGAAAGATGGTATTGAGAGCAGCAGCTCTCAAGAGGTGTCATTTGTGAATAAGTCTCCTGTCTACAGGTGACTGCCTTTCTGCTTTACTGGTAGTATGTAGAGGTTATAAATCAATACTCTGTATGCACAAATACATATATGCTAAAAATGCACATACAGAATGGTGGAAATAAATGCTTTGTTAGGTTAAAGAAAAAAGTATCTGAGAGCAAACATTATATTGAATAGGCACAAAAATAAAGGGTAGTGACCACTGCATGGACAAAAGGAAGCAAATTATTCCATTGTATAAATCTGTATTATGTGTGATTGCAGAAAGAAGAAGGGGAAACCTTTTCTTTCTCTCACACAATAACAATCCAGAACAAAGATTCTTTTGTGTGATTAACTCTGATGCCAGGTTCCAAAAGTGAATCCACATGGTTCCAAGTTGGTACATTTCCCCCACTTGTATTGTTGGCTGAATTAAATTTCCTTTTGGACAGCTTATTTGACAGCTCCTTTGGTCACTCCATTAACAAGGGGATTCATCTCACAATGTCTATTTGGTGTTAATATACCATTTTGATTTCAGAATAATAAATCAATATACTATTGCAGCAGGTGAAGCGTTGCTAGGCCATAGTGTACTTCGGACATGTGGGAAAGCTGCTCTTAATTTTAAAGTAAAACCTCACCATGTCTCAGACGTGTTGGAGGATAACTTAGGCAGCGAATGCTATAATGATGTTCTTCTGGAAGTCTTTTGAAGTTGTTTTGTTTAGTGTATATAAATACAGTTTAAAATTTAGCTTTCATTTCTTCCTTCCCATTAGCTTTCCCAGTTCTGCTTGTAGAGCAATTCTCTTTAAAATCAAAACAGACAACTCTGTTAAACTAAGATCTTAACCAGTGTGCTTAGCTCTTAAGAAAATTTTAAGATCTGATGTGTTTAGGAACAGTAACTACAGCCATTTTGTTTTGCTGTGACCATCACTACGGGATATTGCTAAGTGTGTTTTGCTGTGACCATCACTAAGGGAAGTGCATCCCTTTTTTTAGCTGCTTCAGACCAGTCCACTTCACTGCCTTAAGCTGCTGAAAAAGGCGAGTTTGAGCTGGATTGTGATATAAGATACACGCACACACACACTGGCTGGGCTTTGTAATGGAGGTTGTGACCTCTGAAAGTGATAGCATTCCCACGTCTATTTTCCTGGTGAGTTTTTTTTTTGAGGTACAGCATTGCTTTCATAAGTCACCTCATTTGTAGTCTGGCTTTGGGTCATGGAGCCAAATTGTCAGTTTTAGTAGCCTGAAGACAGAAGGATGTTGGTGCTCCAGTATGTCCTCAAAATAATACTCTTGAAGATGTGTAGCTGAGGGACTGTGGCATATCAAACCCCTTGATTTTCATCACTGTTAACACATTTGAAACCTTTCAGATGATGTTATGCTCTTGTGGTAAGGCTTCTATTTATGTAGATAAGCAGGGTCATGGACTACTTGTCCCTAGTAAGTTGGCAAGTGTGTGATGGTTCTTCCACTAGACTAGGTTGCTTTAAACTCCATCCAGCCTGGCTTTGAACACTTTGAAGGATGGAGCATCCACAACTTCTCTGGGATGTCTCAGTACCTGACCACCCACAGTAAAAAATTTCTTCTTAATGTCTAAAATAAGCCTACCCTCTTTCAGTTTAAAGACATTCCCCTTCTCCTTATAGCTACATGCCTTTGTAGAAGTTCCTCTCCAGCTTTCTTCAAGACCCCCTTTAAGGTACTGGAAGGTTGCTAAAAGATCCCTCAGAGCCTTCTCTCCTCCAGGCTGAATAATGCCAACTGTCTCAGCCTGTCCTCACAGGAGAACAACTCCAGCCCTTTTGATCATCTTTCTTGCCGTCCTCTGGACTTGCTCCAACAGGTCTGTTCCCTTCTTATGTTGGAGACCCCAGAGGTGGATGCAGCACTTCCAGGAGAGGTCTCAAAGTGGAGTAGAAAAGCAGAGGCATCTCCCTCAACCTGCTGTCCACAGTGCTTTTGGTGCAGCTCAGGATATGGTTGGCTTTCTGGGCTGCAGGAGCACATTGCCAGGTCATGTTGAGCCTCTCATCCACCAGTCTCCCCCAGTTCTTCTCCTCAGGGCTGTTGGCAATCCATTTTCTGCCCAGCATGTATTTGCACTTGGGGTTGCCCCAATCCGTGTGCAGGACCTTGCACTTGGTCGTGTTGGACTTCATGAGGTTCACATGGACCTATCTCTCAAACCTGCCAGGATTCCTCTGGAAGTCATCCCTTCCCTCCAGAGTGTCAGTCACAGCACACAGCCTGGTGCTGTCAGCAGCCTTGCTGAGGGTGTGCTCAGTGCCACTGTCCATGTCACTGACAAAGGTGTTCAACAGTGCCGGTCCCAATGCAACCCCTGGGCAACGCGACTTGTCACTGGTCTCCACCTGGACATTGAGCCATGGGCCACAACTCTTTGAGTGTGACCATCCTGCCAGTTGCTTGTCCACTGAGTTATCCATCTGTCAAATCAGCCCATACCTCTCCAATCTGAGACACAGATGTCATGTGGGACAGTGTGAAATGCTTTGCCCTGACCAGAATGTTCATCTTTGCAGTTCTCAGAATATTACCATGTGGTCATGGAGCTGTACATTACACTGTAGTTTGGCACCCTCTTTCTTCACAAGGTTTCTTGAAGGTAAAAGATAACAAACTTACTACTTATAAATTGTATTTATTTTTATAAATTATACGGTCAAATTCTCCTGCTTTGATTCTGTTTGTAGCTTATCCTTAGCCAGCTGTTGTGCTAGGACTCTGCTACTTTGACAGCTGCATTTAATTTTTAACTTCAAATAACATGAAAATAAATCCAGCCTGCCAACCCTGCATTTAAATCCAAACAGTGCAAAGAGGCACTTGAAACAAAGCAGTGTGAGAGCTCTGGTGCTCCTGTCATTCAGTTTCTTCCTAACATCTGTCACCTGGCAGCTTTTGTGATTCTAAAGTTTTCCTAAGTTGAATCTAGCACTGTGAGACCTTGTATTGTAATCTGATTGGAAACTGGCCAATGTGACACCCATTCACAAGGGTGGGAAGAAGGACCCCAGTAATTATAATTATAGATCAGTCAGTCTGACCTCTGTACCTGGCAAGATAATGGAACAATTTATACTGAATGTCATCACACAGCACCTACAAGATGACCAGGGTCTTGGGCCCAGCCAGCACGGGTTTAGGAGAGGTAGGTCGTGTTTGACCAACCTGTTCTCCTTTTATGACCAGGTGACCCACCTGGTGGATGCAGGAAAGGCTGTGGATGTTGTCTGTTTGGACTTTAGCAAGGCTTTTGACACTGTCTCCCACAGCACACTCCTGGAAAAGCTGGCAGCCCGTGGCTTGGACAGGAGCACGCTTTGTTGGGTTAGGAACTGGCTGGATGGCCGGGCCCAGAGAGTGATGGTGAATGGTGTTGCATCCAGTCACCAGTGGTGTTCCTCAGGGGTCTGTGCTGGGGTCAGGTTTGTTCAATATTTTCTTTGATGACATGGATGAGGCTATTAAGTCTTTCATTGGTAAATTTTCAGATGACATTAAGCTGGGAGTGTGTGTCAACCTGTTGGAAGATAGGATGACTCTGCGGAGAGATCCGAAACAGTTGGATGGATGGGCAGAGTCTAACAAGATGAAGTTTCATGAGTCCAAGTGTCAAGTCCTGTGCTTTGGCCACAATAACCCCCTGCAACGTTACAGGCTGGGGATGGTGTGGCCCAGGAGGAAAGGGACCTGGGGGTTCTGGTCAGCAGCTGAACGTGAGCCAACAGTGTGCCCAGGTGGCCAAGAAAGCCAAATGTATCCTGGCCTGTATCAGGAATGGTGTGGACAGCAGGAGCAGGGAGGTCATTCTTTCTGTCTACTTAGCACTGGACAGGCCACACCTCAAGTGCTGTGTCCAGTTCTGGCCCCTCAGTTTAGGAAAGACTTTGAGATGCTTGAGCGCATCCAGAGGAGGCTGGTGAAGGGCTTGGAAAACAAGCCATATGAAGAATGACTGAGGGAGCTGGAGTTGTTTAGCCTGGAGAAAAGAAGACTCGGAGGTGACCTTATCACTCTCCATAACTTCCTGAAAGGTGGCTGTAGCCAGGTGAAGGTTGGTCTCTTTCTCCAGGCAGCAACTGACAGAACGAGAGGACACAGTCTTGAGCTGTGTCAAGGGAAATACAGGCTGGATATTAGGAAGAAGTTTTGCACAGAAAGAGTGATTAAATACTGGAATAGTCTGCCTGGAGAAGTGGTAGAGTCACCATCCCTGGATGTGTTTAAAAAGAGACTAGATGTGGCATGATGATGCCATGATCTAGTTGAGGTGTTAGGGCTGGGTTGGACTCTATGATCTCGAAGGTCTCTTCCACCTAAACATTCTGTGATTCTGTTTGACTGTATAGTGCTTCTTTACATAGCACTCTATGGCTTTTGCTCAGAAGTCTATGGATAATGTAATCTTGCCCCACAGTGACAGCAGAGGCTTGGGCTGTTTTTCTGTATTATAAGGCAGCCATGCTGAAGTCTTCACTCTGATAAGAGTACTTTATCCTAGCTTGTGCTGATTCAGCAGTGCGGGTACTGAGTCTGTGCTTCCTGTTTGTGGGATGACATTCCATTTTTTATTTTTCTTTCTCCAGTCTCAGTTCCCCCTCCAATTTTGAGAAATAGTGAGCCAGAACAGCATTTTTCTTCTTTCTTTTTGGTTATCTTCAATGCTGGTGAGAGAGATACACTGTGGATCTGCCATGCACAAAGGTAGACCATGCTGTTCTGTACGCTATTGCCAGTAAACACAACTAGACACTTCAAGAACTTTAGGATGATGTCAAATTTGACTTTAACAGAGTTGCAGCAGAAACGTAGTGGTATGATTCAGATGAGTACTCACTGCATTTTAATTTTGGGAAAGAAATTCTTAAATCTGGTTGTAAACTAATGAAGCACAATCAACATATTTTCCTTGCCACCTCACCTCATGACATTTTCTTCCTGTGGCTCTTCCTTTCTGTGACTGAATATATGCTTTGTAAAGCAAATAGTCCCTGTGTGAAAGGACTGCATACCTTTCTGACAGATTTAATGCAAGTGGTAACCTCACAGAGTTAGTTTGCAAGTCTGAGGCAGGTGGTTGATTTTGTAATTTTAATGAAATAGGTTTAAAGGTGGAAAAGACTTTAGAAGTCATCCTGTCTATCCTTCAGCTGATTCTTGGGTCATGAAACATCAGACCCTTGTGGTGTTTGTTAATGCTGCAGCATGAGACTGTCCAGACTGATTTGTTCATCCACTCGTCATCATCTTGGCTTGGAAAATGGTGTCAGATATGATTGTCATTCTTGTGTTTTGTGCTGGCACATTATTGTTGTTGGTTTCAGCTACCATTGCAGCAGGCAAATAAAATAGGCATTTTCCTCCCCCCTCAAATTCAATTGCAGCTTTGGTTGTGGATATCAAATGCATTCATACCATCAAAGAACAAAAATAGTCCAAAGATGCCAGTCATAGCCATAGGCTGCAATATCATACTGACTCATTTCTGTGTGCAGTGAAGTATTAGGAAGGGAGAGATGAAGCAGAGTGTAGATGCAGTGCCAGACTGTCTAATGCATAGAAATAGATGAGTAGCTTTTGTGGGGCCAGGTCTTTTCTCATAGGAAATCTTGAATTTACGGATTTGTTCAAGGTGATTTGATCTGTACCATTTCCTGTCACACAATGTGCCGTGTTCAGATATTGCAATGCATCTGTTATGACAGATATGGTAGATTTGGGGAGTCATGTGAATGGTGAAGTGGGGAAGCTGAGCTATTCATAATTCTCCTTCAGGATGGCTATCGAAACACAGCCACTTAATTTTAGGGTTGGTATTTATTCACTCAGTTTATTGCTTAAGGAAACAAAAAGAAAAGTACTCTGGCACTCATATATTAACCTTTGCTGAAAATTCAGCAGGTATTGTTGCTGCTGCTCTTGGTCTCTCTGTCTGTGTCTTTATTGCTTTTTTGTTGTGTCATATCTCTAAATGTTTTCTGTGTTCCTTCAGATAGAAAGCATGGCTATTTTGGTCAACCTTTAGAGGCTTTTTGAATGCTTCTTCAGGAAGAAAAAATACACTTGCCAACTAGCAGAGGTTGCTTCCTCCCTGTTCGTTGATACCCTGTACAAAAAGGAATGGATCTGGGGAGAGCTATGTGAAATTCCTTCTTTGCCACATCTCCTTTGTCTTGTGTTTCTTCTGTATAGACCTTGGTAGAGTAAGCTATGACTGAAATAGCGTTTCAGAGACGGTGCAGTGTCTCAGATGTTTTTTGTTTTGCATTTTGTGTGTGGGTTTTCTTTACTTCCTTTCTCCTGTTAATTAGTTAGCGCTATGTGGAAAGTCTCATCTGCTTGCTGATTGTTGCTTTCATTATTGAGTTGTAGCACTAAAGCATTGCCATTATCCCGTGAACTACTTTATTGTCTTTAATAAATTCCCTCTTACTACTTTGCACAGGGTGTTAGATCAATAGAAAAAGCTCAAGATGAGAGAACAAGTTTCTTCACTGTGTTGTGCTAATGTTGTCTCCTTTGAGCTGCTGGCTCTGGTCATTGAGCCACAGGCATAATCATTTGAATTGTTGTTTTTCAGTGAAGGAAAGAAAATGTATTACAGTGGATTGCCCCATCTTTGCAAATATGTTCATTAGAATAATAAAGCTTGATGAACACACACAGATGGATTTTTTTCCACCTTGAAATGAGTGTGTGTTTATGATCGTGTATGTGTTACCAGTATCAGAAATAAGAGACATCCTTGCCCAAAGACAGGCTTCTTTCTCTCTCTTTCTCTCTCTCTCTCTTTTTTTTTTTTTTTTTTTTTTTTTTTTTTTTTTTTTTTTTTTACAACCCCAAACAATCTCATTATGCCTTTGGGCATTGATTGACTTCTACCACTAGGAGAAAATAAATAAAGGCCATGGAAGACTTTCTTAAAATAGTCTAGAAAACAGAAGTTGAAGTTGAAAGAAGTCTCATGTATTAATTATCTTTTTTTATCTTGCTGCCCAGTCTTAGCTCACAGTCTTAAACTAAATCACAGCTTGTCCAATATAGCAAGTTTAGCAAATGAATTGATGGTTGTTGCCAGTGCTTCAGACCCCTTATAGTAGAAATTAATTTGTTGAGTAACTAGGCTCTAGGGCAATCTTAAATGCATGCTCATGCTTGGAATGACCCTTCAATCCAGAAAAACAGAGCAGCAAAACTCGTGTGTGTAAGGCTGTGCCATCAGAAGAAGAGTTGTGTGCCTGTCCAGATGAAACAGGGCTATGGGGAATGTATTAATTTTACCTACTTGGTGGACATTAAATCTGCATAAACCATGGTACAACACATCTCACTGATACTGTATGGTAGAGTTTGGCCCCTCTCCTCATGTTTATTGTATTTCAACATGGGCTCAGGCAGAACAATGGCAGCCAATCCAGCATAATTGTGTTGAGTTCTCTTAAAGAGAATACTCTGTTCATCAGGACTAGCAGACTGTTTTCTTTCATAGCTATACTGTTATCTCTCTCCTTCATGACACTCTTTCCTCCTCAGTGAAGTATGACTATATTTTTCTCCTACAAGTAAGACTGATTACTTGGTATTACTCATGTGAAGGATGAACTTCAGCTAAGTGAGAGAAACTTGTAAAATCCTTTACTTGGATAAAATTATTGTGATTCTTCCTTGTGTCAGGTAACTTAATCTCTTCAAGTATACTCTGACTAAAAAAGGGCATGTCCTTCAAAGCCCATCTTTCGTCTCCTTTTCTAACCTGAATAAATTTCTGGTATGTCAGTCACCTCCATGGATTGTGTCATTGTCATTGAAGCATTCTACTAGAAATTTTTTTTTGTTAATCTTTCCAAAGTAACATTTGAATACATAACCAGTATTAATACAGCCATTGAAATCTGTAGTAGATAATGAGTTGCAAATAGGCAGAGAAGCTGCCTTAGTTTGGCTAAAGATGTTTAGAACAGCAAAGTGGAGGCAGGAACTAGTTGGTTGACTAATCCTCATGTAATCGGCTAATTTTCCTTCCTTTGACACCTTCTCTGAATTTACCAGACTGCAGAGAGATCTTAAGACTGATACAAAGGAAGTGTTCACAGTATAAAGATGAACCTCTGTTAGTGACAAGGTGCCCTGTAGATTGTCTTATCAGCCACAGCAGATTGGGAACAAAGTTGCCGTGGAATTTGCATATTAATTGTACATTTTTAATAAACTCTCAATTTACAGACTCTTAAGGGTAGAGTTAAATTCGGTTTTTTTTTCCTCCTAGCAGTAAACTTCCTGGGGAGATTTCTGTAAATGCTCTGTGCATAGTGACGCTGACAGTTCAGATGAAAAAATGTGAGACTGAGGTGTTCTCTTTTTCCTGTGTGCAGCAGAGCTATGCAGAGTATGGCTGTCACAGCCCTTTATGTCCCACCTCCCTTTTCTGCCTAGTCCCAAGCACACAAACTGCAGGAGTAGGTGTCTTTAAAAGAGGAAAGATATGGCCATTTCTGTGTATGTTTTGCATAAAGCATTGTTGCAAGTTTTCTCTAAGTGTTGATTCCCATGACTTTTGAGAAAGTAAACACAGGTAATTGTACTTAATGGGCAGGAAGACTGACTAAAAAAGAAGCTCACTGAGTTGTCCAAAACTACACAGCAAGAGTGATGAAGGCAATATTCTACCCCTTACTCTGACAACTTACTCTGACTGGCCAAAGCAGCATTTATAACCTTAAAATTGTGATGCAGTCTGAAATGTTCCAGAAGCATGCATTCTGTTCCTGCATGAAAGGAATAAGCTCCCTAGATTAGAACAAACAAGGGTTGTAATGGATTGTTGTTTGTAGTTTATTTCCCAGTGAGCCATCGTGTCAGTTGCGCAGTTCTAGTACACTCTGGGTTGGGTGCTCAAGCCAAGTTACACCACTCTGCCTTCTACTCAGAGCAGCCTTTATCTCATAGTGAAACTTCGAAGAAGGTTTGGAATTGTGGAGAAAATCATTCCTTTGAAAGGAACACACTGCAGTCATGGTGGGATTTGTATTCTCAGATTTATCAGAGGTATTCCTAACTGCACTTTCCCACTGTTGTTAAGGATAAACAGGATATCTGATTATCTGTTGAAAATCAGTTTTGTTTAGGAGATTGATGTCGTGGAATGGGCTATTTAATTTTTTTTTTTTTCCTGCAAGGATACAGAAGTAGCTGTTTCATCTGATGAAAGGGGACTCTATTATGAGGCAAAGTAATGCAGGGTATTTAAAGCTCTCAAGTGACTCTGGCAGCAGTGAAAATACTTTTTCTCTTAAGACTTTACTGTGGGCATTGTACTTTCTCTCTAAACTTTAGTAATGATCTTTGCAAGCTAATCTTTTCCTCCCATGTGTTGCTTTTGAAGAAAGCTGAACCTTGTATAGTTACAGGTATATCTGCAATGTAATTTACTGTGTCTTTTCTTCACCGTCTTCATAGAAGACTTTTTCTGAAGATGGTAGTATCAACCGGCAGGACTTCCATACGGTACTTTCAGCTCAGCCTTTCCATTATAGATCTCCCCAGTGAGTGGCTTATCCTTAAGCTCAGATGTTTGAAGTGCTTTCAGGCTGAAACTAAATGTAGAAGTTCTCTGCCTAGAAGCAATCCCCACCCTAATATTCCCTTAAAAGCAGGTTAGCTGCAGAGAATGTCATGTAATCCTCTGTCTGCCTTCAGCACTTTCCACATGAAAGTGTTTAAGTACTTTTTCAAGCACTAATTTAATACTTGCAGCATTTTCTGTCAAATCAGTGGCTTGATACCAAGGATAAGCAGATCAATTTCATACATGTGGAAACAGAAGAGCAGAGTGGCATACAGGAGGTCATGATTGCAGAGCTAGGAAAACAAGTCTAGTGTCACAAATTCCAGCCTGTTTTAAGAATAAGAGTCCTTTAAACAGCTGAAGAGTTGTTTAGTTTTTGTGTTTCTTCCATCTGAGATCATCTTATTGTTCCCAGAGATCTGTGTGGTGGTAAGTCTCTGATTTTTCAAATGTGCTTGTATGGCTCTTGACTAGTCGAGCCAACCTCTTGATCTGGTTTTCTAAAAGTAGCCTTAATAAAATAATAAATCATGTTAAGATTTTGTAACAAATGGCCTGATTATATGTCACTGTAAGTAGGGAATACAGTGCTTTAGAGCTTCCCAGCATCTGTTTTCAAAACCTTCTTTAAATGGGTTACATACATAGGTGTATATTTCAGTCAGGGAAAATAAAATTAAACTTTGCTTTGCATTTATGCTAAGAAACATATCACATTGAGGATGGACTCTTTTGTTTATACTTGACATGATTATGCCAGTTTCGTTCAGGGAAACAAAAGCCTTTTCTGTCAATGCTCCTGTACTTGTAAAGTGCAGCCAGATTGTTGGAATGCGTTTTACAGTAGTTTGACCAAAGAGGAAAACTTATGATCTGCATAAATTGGATGGGTATGTTTTTTGCTTTAGTTTCTGACCTGTTCCCCTTTCTCTGTATTCCTCTGGTTTAGTTCTAGCAGATATAAAAATGGAAAAATATGATTTTGATTTGATCTTGGGATGTCATATGAGTTGTCTCTTATCTTCTCAATGTGTATGTCCTCATGACACATCTTAGCCCCCGTGATTTCTTCAAGCTCTTGTTCTTACTTGCCTCTGGACAGTAATTGTCCTATTCCTTGTTTGAATGCTCTTCAAAAATGTTTTCCTGTAAGCAATTGGTCACTGAATGTCTGTCTAGCTATTTTCTAGTCTAATGACCTACTCAGCAACCAGCAACTGTGAAGTTAGCTCTTTGGCATGGCTATTTGGAGAACTATGGGAGGCCTGGGTATACAGAAATCTTGGCAGATGCATGAGGCAATCATCTTGCTTGTCTAACCTGAAATCTTCCATCTGGGAGATGGAGATGTATTACAGCATGAAACAAACCATTTTCCAAAGTGCTTAAATCTATAAAGAAGGAAATGGAAAATTTAGATTTCTGCAGAGCCTTTGACTAAGCCTCTTGTGTCTGTCTACCTGTTAAGACAACTCTTTGCTATGCAGCAACACAAATAACTGAGTTTCTGTGCTATTATCACTTTCAGACCAAATGGCAGCATTTATATATTTGTGTTTAATAATACAGAATTGAGTGAAGGTCTTTAGTTCCCTGCAGAGACAGGAGTTGAAACCCGTGAAGTCTACACAAATGAATCAAGAATTGAAAGACTGACTTACTTTACGAATTACAATAGGCCCCTGTTTGCTATTGCATATTAATAGGAAGATGAAGGAGGAATGCAATAAAGACACAGCATGTGTGAAAACAGAGATTCCATTAACCTGAGATCCTGTGGCTTCTGATGCTTGAGCATCACTCAGGATGCATCTGCTCTCAAGACATAGCTACTTCATGGCACAACTTTATATATATTGACTAAGGTGTCCAAAGGTGACTTTCCAGGTCTGTGGAGGGCCAGATAATTGAAGTGACTTGAGCTATTGTATAACTGACTGGAGCCTCTATCTCAGGCTTGTTGCCATGATACAAATAGGAAGACTACCAAAAGCTGAAAGAGACCTGAAGAAAGGAAGTTAAAAGGATACAGCATAGTCAGAGGTGGTACTGTTGAGCGCTGGGGAGGGTGCAGAGAGGGAGAAAGGAAACAAATTGTTCAACAACAAATGTTTCAAGTTCAAAATGCTCTAGGAAAAGTAACCTGTAGGATTTGATTTTAACTTAATGTGCTGAATTTTAATTTTTTCTTCTCCATAAGCAAGCAAATTAGGGACAGATTTCAAAGGAAAGTTCGCAATCTTTTTTTCTCCCTTAATCTGCAGCTCTGTTTCTTTTATAGAATTATCTGCATTCACGAGGCAGCCAGATCATTGTTGCTGAGAGCTGTAAGCCCTATGTTAAAAAAATCTATACACTGGAGGCAGCGTTCTGCCTCACAACCGTTTGCAGTTTTTACCCACAAATAAAGGCAATTCACAGGTGACGTTGTATTCAGGTGACTTCTGGCTTGTGCATGAAGTACTGGAGAGCTTCAAGTGACACTTAAATCCCACAGAATACACACTGCAATCAAACCTGCTGCTTCTCGTGTTGCAGTTTTTTAATGTAGACTGTTCACAAAGTAGTTTTGTTTTTTTCTTTTTACTTTTGTAAAGATAAGTCCTGTTCCTCAAAGTCAAGAATATGTGATTTTGACACTTTTACTAAATAGCCTTTTTGGATGTCTTGGAGTCTTTGGCACATATTGGTGCAGAAGTCTGATTCAGTGATGAGACATAAATTTTAATTTGCATCCCTTAAAAAAATTCCCTTGACGCAAAAGCTCCTGTGAGCTGAAGTAGAGCAAATTAGTTTTCTGTGTCCCAGCTCTCCATGGGGACAAGACTGCAGTCACCTGACAGGCATCTATTAAAAACTGTTTATTATAGATGAATTCTAGTGATGATTTGCATGGGAGTACCTATAGCAACACTTTCTGCAGTTGTCCTGAAGACTAGAGCTGTACCAATAGCTAGCACAGTAGGTGGGACGGGCTTTTGTACTGCAGATAGGCTTACAGATCTGCCTTGATGTATTGTTAGAAAATCAACAGTAAAAGTTCACAATTGGTTTTATGTTGGGTTTTTCTCTTTTAATAACTTGTAATTTGTTCCTTGCTTGCTATAATTCTTTTTTCCCTTCACTGATAGTGGAGACAAGCTTTAGCCAACATCACTCTGCTTCTGTCTTAGCATTCTGCTGTGAAGTCCTACTTTGCTTATCCAGTCTGTGCTCATGTGAATATTGGATTTTTTTTTTCTTGGAGTAGATGGACTGAAAGACATTATAAGAGACATTTTAGAGATACTGTACTGTTGGGAGAGCTGTTTGAAATGAGAAAGAAAAACCATTATAATCAGTTGCTTGATGATATTCCCCCTGACTTCCATGCAGAGAATTGCATTAATTTTAAAATTGGCCCTGAAAATAGGTGTCCACCAATTACGAATTCTGAGCATTGATTCACCAGTCAAATTCAAGTTACTGTTCCTGGAAGCCAAATCATAAAAAGGAATAGCATCTTGGGAATCAGACATGAAAGACCTTTCACCCAAGAGGTCCTCCAAGTCTCCCATCAGAAAATACCAGATGCAATGATAAAGTTTAATCCTGAAAGTCACAGCTTGTTTGTAACTAGCAAATCACTGAACCCTGAGAAGCCAGCCAATACAGACTTTGCACAGCTGCTAGATGTGCCATGTGCTGTGCTCATGCTGTTCTCTGGGGACTTGTCATGACAGCATTGTCTCTGCCAAAAGGGTTATCATCCTTGCCAGGGAAAGTCCATGTGTTCTGAGCACCTGTGATGCAGGTAAAAATTAACAAATTAGGCCAAGATGGGAAAACAAAGACTTCTTGTCAAGCTGTGGCCATCTCTAATTTATGTGTGTTGCTACCAGTGTATTCATGTCCTGATGTTTTGGTATTTGGCAAGGAAGATATTTTAAGATAAAAACTTTTTAGTCTTTAAGTAACAAATATAATTCTTTTTTCATCTTTGTACTGCTTTATTTCCCTTGACTCGCCACAATCGGTGGAAGGAAAGAGAAAAGTTTTCCCAGGGGAGACAATAAAGTAAGAGCCTGATGTAACTGTTCTGGATTATCTCCTAGAAGATTCTTCATCTCCTTCTATTGACTATATGGGGATGTTGTACAGATGCAGATTCACAACTTACTATTATGCTTTATGAACAGTTCCCAATATTTTTAACCAAGGTTTGTGGAGGCAGTTTGAGGTAGTAAAGTCATAG
Source organism: Zosterops lateralis (assembly GCF_965231275.1). Taxonomy (NCBI): domain Eukaryota; kingdom Metazoa; phylum Chordata; class Aves; order Passeriformes; family Zosteropidae; genus Zosterops; species Zosterops lateralis. The sequence goes on from NC_139761.1 coordinate 38,352,563, forward strand.
AATGTTGGTTTCATAATGATGCCACTTTTTTAACTAAATGGTGACATGAGGGATGTACTTTTGATGATCTTGATAACACCAGAAGTAGTTTTGGGATTGTCTTCTGCTGGTCAAAGATCTACGTGTGTGTTGTTTCAGTCTTTTGTTATAGGCCTGAAGTTCCTAAGAGCTTTATGGACGTAATTTTTTCCAGGGTACATATTTTCCCTGTGCTGTGTGTGTCTATTGCATTGGATCTCTGGATGTTCAGTTATTGCATGCTCAGTTTCTAAACACATTCAAGTTATACCCTAATCTGAAAATCAACCTTATCAGAATCTGGACTCTTGTAGAACCCAGGTTTAAATAACCCAGTTTAAAAGCAAAGGTTTTGAGGGAACAAATCTTATTTACCTTTTCTAAGATTCCAGCGGCATGCAGGTGTCCACTGTCAGTCTTATCTTTGGTCATGTAATGCTGTCTCTGTAATGAGTATCAACACAAAGCTAGAATGTGATTATATTGTCATTCTGCAGGTAGGATATAAATAGAGTTTTAGCAGTTCTGCATCACTTGCAAGGCTCCTGCTGCTCGCTGGTGGTGGTGATGCCTTGAAATGTTTATTAAAATGACTTGAAGTGTTGTTTAAGCAGAGTGTCTCGCAGAGTCAGCTAACTTGGTTGCCGTTTTCAATTCACTGTATCAATCTGGACTTTAGGTCTCTACATTTTAATTTCTTTTGCGTCAGGATCAACTTTGTCGGCTTGTTTCTGCACCTCAGTTGCATAAATTGCCTTCTGAGCTGTCAAAAGTAGGTAATAGACTGCTTGTAAAGAGGCTGTACTCTGAGGACTCTGGAAGACTTTTTCCAGACCAGACATTTTTAAAGTCCAAACTTACAAAAAGCAGTTTTAGCTTTTTCTTCTGAAGTTTAAACATTACAGCTTAAGCACAGCCTCGTATTTTTAATTGCTGGTAGTAAAGGTTCAGCCATGGGACCTTCTAGCTGTTAAATGCTGACAAGCTCTGTCAAACATCTGGACTGTAGATGAATTTGGCAGTATTTTGAGAATCTAACCAAGCACACAGATGTAGACTACTGATGAGTGTCCAGGACTCAAGTGATTTTTTTTTTTTTTTTTCCAACTTGAAAAGCTGAAAATGTGTGCTTTAACCTTCCAGATTAATTCCCTATCCGCCTTAGGGAAGCAACAGGAAAGAAAGTGTTGAAAGCAGTGGTGCTGGCCTACTGTAACCATGAACTTTCACTTCAGTAGTTCTAATATTTGATACAGAAATTTTGTTTTAACTTAGCTGTAATATTTCCATTGTAAAATCATAAAATTGATCAATGATTTGGTATTTTTCTGATCTGAAACAGCCTTCAGAAACCTGGCTTCTAGCTTTTCCTAAAAATGTATATGGATGAGTTTGCTTCCTGTATTTTCTTCCTGTGTCATAACGTGCAAGTCTGGTACCTTGTTTTTATCAGGCAGGACTATATAACCTTCTATATAAAATGATGAGAAGTCCTCCTGAGGCTAGTTAAATTATTGGTCCTTGTACTAAGTATCTCTTCTTGCAGTTAGAATCTCTTAACTTCTTGTGTAAAAGGGCAGTAGAGCTTGTCAGCAATTTGGATACTTGAGACTGCAAAGAGTTTAGTCACAACTTCCTTCTCAAGCTTCAGGACTGGTCCTTTTTGATGAACACAATCCCTGGTTTAGGTGCTAAAAATGAAAACACTGTTTTATTTGCATGTGCTTCCTATCTTTTTCTTCCATGACTAGCAAAATTGTACAGCAAAGTCCTATTGTTTTTCTCTACCTCAGAAATGATTGTGCCAAACACTGAGTGTATTTTATGATTTCAGCCTTCTGTTCCTTTTATTAGAAAATATTCAGTCTCTGTCACTTTCATGTCACAACCTTTTAAAGGTGAATTGTTTGGATAATTCTTTGGGGACAGTCGGTTCTATCTCTGCTTTCCCTTAAGATAAGACTGCAGTGAGGTTGGCAGTTTTTGGAATTTGAATTTCTAATGACAATCAGAAGAAAAGGATCTCTGCATTAATGACTATTCATGATAGTTTTGAAATACTCATAAACTTTCAGTGGTTATTTCCATGCTCAAAGGATAAAAGTTGTGGCTGGTCAACCCACGATAGTGACACATAGATAGCAGTTGGCAATTTGAAATTTGTTTGCAGAAAAACTCATGTTTCAGTGTTAAATAATAATAATACTAATAAAATTAATTTAGAGAGTTGAATTGTGAGTATTCAGATAGAGATCAGGTCTCTTATGAGACAATCCAGGCTGCTGCTTCGTGGAAACCGGGGGTAATACAGTCTTCATGTCCAATATATGATCCTGCAGAAGAGCTGCTGGAATGGCTCATTGTTTTTAACTGTCTCATTTCAGCTTGTTTGGGGCAGAAAATGGTCTAGTGATATGAAAAGAATCCATTACTAAAAGCCTGTATGATCTGTGGCATCTAAAAAAAAAAAAGGACAACAGATTTCACACCAACTGCAAGATCATTGCAGCTTGCCATGGATTTAGTGACAGTAAGAATAGTGTGGGTCTGAAAAGTTCACACCTACAGTATTTCTTCACAGTTTTCCTGAAACCGTGTTCCTGTAGTAACAGGAGAAATGCAAAACCCAAACTCTGAATTTAAGTTCAGTTAATGCATGCTTCAATCCCACCCTCAAATTTTCAGTTTCTCATAGCTGTTTTCTTAGTAATGTGTTGGAAGTGCAGCATCCAATATGAAATGCTTTTTTTTTTAGCTGAAATGAGATTGGTGGTTCTAGATGAGATCTTAATTGCTTTTGGTTCACAACATACTCTGTGTTGCTAGGTAGTACATTGTGCAGCACAACATCAGTCTGCTGAAATGAGTCTCAAGAGAGAAATAACAGAATTGGGGAGCTTGCATATTAGGTGTAATGTACAATGTCAGGGAAGAGGTGGAGAAGTGGGACTAGAATTGGCCTTCAACAGCTTCTTCTAGTCCAGGAATAAAGGAAACTGACACAGAGATGAATTTAACACAAGGGGTTAGAGCTGCAGTAGCAGTCTGGACAGCAGGTCAGAGCTGAGGCATGTCATCAGGGCTCAGTCTGAAGGTTTTAACAGCTTCTGCCTTCTCTCTGCTGGACTTTTAGTGAATGAATTTGCCGTGAGTGCTAAAATATGCTCATATAAAAATATCATATACTATGTGTAGGGGTTTTCTATAGATTTCACAAGAGAAGAAGTGAGAAGGATATAGACTCTTTTTTTGCAGTGTCTGTAGCTGACAACTCAGCTTTGTCAGCTCTGATGTTTTCCTTGAAAATGTATGCTCAAAAGATAGAGCAAAAACACTGAGAAGAGAATGTTTTTAAAAGGGCACATACTAGATGAATATGTTGCTGACAGCCCCGTTGTATCCTTAATAATCCATTTCACAAGAAGAAAAACTTATAGTGCACAGCCTTGAATTTATTTTACATCTATCATGTTTTGCAGTCCTGGCCCTGTCTCTGATTCAGATTTTTTAAGCTCTTCATCTCTCAGGTAAATTAAATAGTATTGAAACAGCTGTGTGTTGCCTCTCAGAGTATTGCTTTTATGTGAAAGACAGCAGTGTTCCATAGGACAGAAATTAGATATGCTCCTCTGGGGCAAAATACTTTCAAGTCTAAATGGCAGCCAGTTGAATGCAGCACCCATATTCTCACGTGGTTTTCAGTGTTGGTCTCTGCTATTTTTGCTGAAAAGATGTGTCCTGACACAAGATAGACGAAATGAGAATGTAATATCTGTGAGGGCTAAGGGACAAAAATATGTACTTCAGGCATTGCTAATTCCGAGTATTAGATGCATTTGACCTGCAGGTGTGGAAAACTGCATGTATCAGATCCCTTTCATTCGCTTAGTGCAGTAATTTTACCAAAAGAAAGTGGGCAAGACTTCGTGACATTTAATGCTTGTGAACTCAGTGCTGCTTTTTCCTCACAGTTTTAAATATCTATTTTTAATATTAAATATATTTTTATATATTATTATATATATATTTAATATTTTTCTATTGAAATCTCTGTACAAAGAGTGGAGAGGTCTGTTTGTGTAGAACCCATGCTGCCTTCTCATCTTTCTCCTCTCCTTTTTATAATTTTTTTCTTTTCCTACAGTACTTGAGGGAAAAAAAAAAAATCATGCACTTAGCTATGCCAGCCAATATTTTTTGTATTCTAAGATGGCTGTTTTGGTTAGAATTTCTGCCTATACATAGATTACATTAAAAGAATGTGAAGTGTTGCACTTACTCTAAAACTGCTTTGGTTAAACCTTTAGTCACTGGCTCTGTTCTGTATTATGATACTGCTTAGTACATGTTCACATACTGCTGTAATTTATCATAGAACAGCTGCCTTGGTGCAGCAGCTTTTATTTTTTCTGTGACTACATCTTAGCTATAGGACACTGCAAATCTTATGGTAGGGTCAGAAATTCGTCTCAGGAATGGTTCTGTAGTATTACGGTGATACCAATGACAAGTGTGAGTACAGTTGCATTTGTAGCAGTGAAACAAAGTATTTTCATCCCTACAGAAACTGCAGCATAGCTAGATCTGTGATTCGGCTGTGCTGTGCTTTGTGTTCAGTGTCACAGCAGGTAGCTGGGAAGTTCTTGTGTTGACAAGATGGTGGGGTGGAAGCAGAGCTCCTCCTGTCCTTGCTCCAGTGCCTTGACCTGATATAGTGCTACAGCTGTAGCAGCTCCACTCCAGGCAGCTGAGGCAGGTGGAGGGACAGGCTGTGATCTTCTTCCCCGCTGAGATGTGTAAAATGGATTTTTTTCAAAAGCTTGTAAACAAATAAATCCACGGTGTTTTAGATTTTTTTTAGAGTGGGGAAAATCAGGGTTCACAAGTGTTATGTAGTTATCACATGTTTTGCCTCTGGCTCGCTGATAATCTTTAAAAGTTAATGAGTGGTGGTTGGCCTTTGATTATGTCTCGATGTAAAGTTACTTTTGTGTTGACAGCCTTTGATAATTAATTGTTAACAGACCAAACGTCTCTGTGTGAATCATTCACACCTTCATTTTCTAATTCCACCTGCTGCCCAAAACCTTTTAGTTCTATCTGGTCACAATACGAAACAACTGGATGCCAAATTGCAGAAGTTTGACTATCTCCCCTGGTAATGTGGGAATTACTGTTTCCTCACACAAGTGTGCTTCTGTTATAGAACTTCATAGACAGTCTGCCTCAGTGACACTGCTGTGAGTATCTCTGAGCCTATGGGAAACAGAGGACCAATTGAAGTTGTTAAGAGAACATATACAAATATTTCTTAATAAAATCAGTGTTCTGTGGGAGGTAATGATAAACTGCTTTTGCAGGGTTTTCTTTTCTGTTTCTATTGACCTATATAATGTATAATGAGGTAATGCCTTTGTAGCCAGGGTTGTTCTTGGTTTTGTCCTTTTCTACAAGGGAAGTTACTGCACTGGTATTTTTGTATCACATCACACGTAGCAATTGTAATGTGGTAGTGTGAAACATTTTATTTTATTATCCTCAGATAAAATTATTTTTTCTTTGAAGTAGTGGAAAAGCTTTGACTTTCCATCTTGGATGGAGTTGTTGTAAGGAGTTAAATTTTATCTTCTGGTGTGCTAGAGTAGCTTTTGTGCCAAATAAAGTTGATATTCCATACTACATCTGCAAACAAAAAAACCCAAACAAAAGCTCCTTATTTTCTGTGTTGAACCTTTGGTGTCACTAGTTCTCAACAGAGTTTATTTAAACACTTGAGATTATAAAAATTTAGAAGAAAATATATCTAAATAAAAATATATTTAATAAAAATGATCATAAAGATAACTCAAGTGATGTAGGCAGTCAGGTAAGTCTAACTTTAAACATTTGTGCAATGTAGGAAAAAAATAGAAAAGCAGGGAGGGCAAGCAGAGAAGCAGCATGGGCATCAAAGTGTTCTGTCCAAGAATGAGAGCTGCATAAACAAATGGGACCTGGACAATCCTCACTTCCCATTCAATAGGAGCCAGGAAAGGACATGAAGTCAGCTGGGAGTTGCTTAGCTGTCTTTATGGTGTGATCCGTAAGGCCGAGTCCACAAAGCACAGAGCCAATCTTGCATGCTTTTAGCAGGAGAATTAGCTTATAAATCTGCAGCTGTTGTGTGCAGAAGCACAGGATGTGTGAGTCTACTTGCCGGGCTTTAGAGCTGTTGCTGGGGTTTTGCTTGAACTGGGAAATCAAGGTCTTAGGGAACACTAGGCAGATAGGCAAGAATAGGCATGAAAAGTACTCGAGCTGGGGCAATGCTGAGTGTTCCTGATCAGAGAGCTTTGGGTCAACTGAGCAGGATCAGTGTGTAGTGTTGTGAAAGGCATTAGGAGCCCTTTTGCCCTAAACATCTGCAGTGCTTTGAAGGGGCTTTGTCTCCACCCACTCAAACTCTTAGCTGGAACCAGCTGTTTACAGCTCTGACTTCAGCAGTGCATGTATCTCTGAGGATCCTTTGTCCTATGTGCCTCTGCCAACTTAAAGCTGAGGTGGATCTCTGAGAAATTGTTCTTCTTTTCAGTTTTGTTATGCTTCATTAGAGCTCAAATGTAGATATAATCCTCCTCTGGAAGAAGGTAGATGTCACCAAGGAACAAATGAGTTATGGTCACTTCCATAGTTTCTGTAGGACAATATTAATGCTAATCTCTAAAGCAATGCCCAGATGCTTTGGAGGGATGTGGGATATAAATGAGTATGAAAAGTGGGATTTGAAAGGCTCTTGATGGTAGGATTAAAGAAAAACTCAGTCATAACCTAATGATTAAATGAACGAAGTTCATAATCAGATTGATTATCTGGCACTGAATGCTCTTTAAATTGGTAACATGTGGGTTGTCAGTGCCTCTTGGGTAATATATGGAGAGCAAGGTCTGAAATCAAAGTTTTTCATGCTCTTGAAAGTGACTTAACTGCTGAACTGTCCTTTCCCAGATCTGCTTACCAGTTACCAGAGTCACAAGCTATTTACTCATCCATCTTGTTAGCACTGCCACCTGCAACAGGGCTTTAAAACTAGTAAGCTGAATTTTAGTCCTGAAGTATTGTTCTTTCTTTGCTTTCCTGAGGCTCCTGTCCCTATTGCATCCTTTCTGTAGATAAATTGAAAATGTGTTTTAGAGCCATCCAGCCTGCAGTTCAGCTAAAATGACTTCCAGGGAGGATTCTTTTGTATTGGTGGTGGAATTATTCCATAGATGTCCCTACTTCAGCTTTGATTAGATTTTACAGACTAATTTAATGCCAGATATAAGAGGTACTGAAGACATGTCTGGTCAACTACTCTCTCCTGAGTCCTTGTGGACTGTGAGATTCTCTCTACTGAATATTTATGAAGACTTATCATTTTACTTCTGAATATTTATCCAGGAGTGGGTGCTTGCACTCCTGCCTTGAAGAGTATGCCACATTCTCACTCTTCTAACTCTGGAAGCTTTTCATCATAGCAAGACTCGGTTCTCTCCAGAGTTATGTTCTTACTAACATCTTGAATAGTATATTTTACTGCCTCTCCAAAGACACTTAGTAGGTATTGATTGACAGGTTATTATCTTGCCATCTCATATTTTTACCTTCAAAACAGTAAATGTTTTTCTGTCTTCGTTTGTCTGCTTCTATGTGTTTGTTTGTTTTTGGTTTGTTGTTGTTATTCACAGCTGCTTCTTTTCATTTTGCTTCTTTTCATCTGAAGTCTCATGACTTTGGGGAAAATCTTGTTTAGCCCACTGCATACTGAGTCAGCAAATGAATTAATGGAAAAATTTAGAGGGCCTGTATGCTTGCAGTACTGATTCCTACCTTGCCCCCCTTCAGTGGACTAAATAAATTGATTTCCACCTGGAGAGATCTCAGGGGTACCATTTATACTTTGAGTAGATTGATGAAATTTAGACACAGTTTGTTAGTCTGTGATTTGGTGGTTTTGTTTGCTTGGTTTTGTTTTGTTTTTCTTTAACATTTTCACGCTAAACAGGTATTGTCATGCAAGTAGCTGGTACCATCAGCTTGTTCCTTTTCCTTGTGCACACCATGTAGAGCTGATGGATTTGGTGCTTGACCTCAAGCAGAGTACAGAAATGTTGATGTCTCCAGTGGGGTAGCTGGGATTTGAGCAGCACAGTGAATTTTAGGGACTCATTCTCAAAACCTCTTTCCATCCTTAGGATGACTTATGTCTAAGCATATCTCTCATATGTTCTGTTCCAGCTTTCAGTTTAAAATTTTAAAGCAAATAAAAAAACAACCCCAGCAAAATCAAAACTCATTCTAGCTGCCTAATCCCCGTGGGACATTATAGAGTTTTCCCATGCCTTAATGAATGTTAGTAAGTTGCAACAAATTTTATTAATTACAACTGCACAGCATGTCCTTCCCCTTTCCTGACAAAGGATTGGCTTTGACCATTTACAGGTCAGGTCTCTCTGAAGCTTTTGAAAAGAAATACCAGCTAGTGCAACTCCTGTCCTAGAAAGGGGTTAGCACGCTCTCCTTATGTGAGTACTGTGTTTTGTAAAGGAGCCCAGGCTTTCTCCGGAGTTACTGGTCTCAGCCAAAGACTTTACCTGCTGTTGATGGGGAAGGACAGACGTGTCTTCTGGCTACCTGCAGAAAGGAGTGGTCCTGGCGGCTTCCCAGACAACTGTACCAAAACCAGTTCCATTCCCAGGGTAAGAGTGTAAGACCCTCTCAGCCAAAGCTCTGGTAAAGAAGCGCTGAAAGCAGAGGAGAGGAGGAATGATCCAGAGCTCTTCTTCAAAGGTCTGTTGTGCAGCATCGTGACCCATGGGCTGTTAAAAGCTGTACTCTATGTTTAAGTGAAAACTGGGAAGAGGAATGAGTAGGAAAATAAACATCATTTCTGTAGCTATTTCTGAACATTATTCTCCAATGCTCCTAGTAAAATTGTTCCAATTTCAGTCGCTGTGGATATTCAGTTCACATTTGGACAACACAGGGAAGTGGTCAGCTGCCATCTGCTAACAGGAGTACCAGCCTTCCCTGCAGTGTACACAGATGTGGCTGGAAGATCTCACTTAACAGCCAGATACTGCCTGTGTGAACTCCAAGTAAAATTGGTGAGAATGCCCCAGGAGTGTAGCTTTCTGGGAGTTATGCCCATCACCAAGCTGATTGCATCCATGTGTCTTAGTGCTCTACAGCCCTTAAAGAAATCTGAAAGATTGCTTTTGAATATCTCTAATAGAGGAGGATGTGATTTGAAAAGCAGTTCTAAAACTATCTAGGTAAAAATAAGTGAAATATGCTGGATAATGAAAAGCCTTTGAAAACTCCAGTGACGCATGTAGAGGGGTAATGTTCACTGCTTGTTTTTATCTTATTAAATGCATACTAGCACTTGAATTGCATTGTTTTAACACCTCCAAATAGCACATGCTTTGAAAAAGGGAGAGTTGACATCACAGTAAGTGTTAGCAAGGGACTCTCAACTTGCACAGCATTATCACTCTTATTGTATATGAGCACATGAGTATACAGATAGGAGGGACTGCTGGGTCATTGAGTGTGCTTCTCCATAGCAGCAACAACTGTGTTAAACTCAGAAATAGTCACAGAAAATGAACTCCACATATTATGGATGATAATATGCTTTTTATCAATGTAGTATGAATTGATAACTTGTAATAAAAGATCAGATATTGCCACTAAACTGTGTGATGAAGCAGAGCTGGAAAGTTTGACAATATCACTAGAGTGTTAGGCCAATGTATTTGCATAGCATTTATTAGCCAATATTTGTAGATTGTTCTAGGAATTAGACTGTATATCTCATTGTAGAGAATGACAAAAACCAATGAGAAAACACCTCCTGGCATCATGAACAGACTGTAAGGTGATGGCACGGTATAAAGTTTCTTTCCTCTTCAAATTCTTGTAAATGATTTAACATCAAACATGAGCAGGTCACAGCACTCAAGCTGCTGCCCATATGACTGCAGTAAGAACATCAGCACATGGAGTGGTTCATTCCCTGGCATCTTGGAGCTTTGTTTGCCTTCTGCAGTATTACTCTATGCATGTGTCCAGACCCTCACCCTCCCTGCTCCCATAGGAGGAAAATGTGGAGGCCAAAACATGAAATAAAATTTTATCTCACAACAGGTTTGTTCTAAAAAGCAAGAGATGAGGTTGGGAAAAGTGTTTGACAGTGTTTTTTCCTGAGCTCCAGGTTTGATGGTCTAGACTGGAGTCTTCTGTTCTCTGCTCCCACAGTTTCTGCCGGTCTCTCTCTGCAACTGTTTCACTAAGGTTTCCTACCTGATTTGCTCGTATCTTTTGCTGCTTTTATACTGCATAACCATCCCCAAACCAGGCTTACCTTCCCATCTCCTTGCTTGAGCCATCAGTGTATACTGTCGAGGAGAGAATGAAAGTGGAGTGGGAGGCTTGTGATGACAGCAAATCAAGTCCTCTCAAACACTGGAGTAAATACAGAGTAGTTTTTGCTTGGGCTCTGCATAGGTGCTACCAAGGTCAAAATACTGCTCATTTGTAAATCTGTCCTGAAACATACACAGATGCCTACTGAGCACTCAAATCAGATGGAGATGAAATGGAAACAAATCTGCTTTCTAGTTTCTCAAATATAAAGTTAGCAGATGTATGTATGTTTCTTCCTCATGCTGCAAAATCCCTTATGACAGTACTTGGGACAGAGTTACAGATATTTGCTGGCTTTTGAAATTGGTCTTTGTTTTTGTCTTCCTTTTGAACTTCTCCTGTACTGGTATTTTTTGCCTACTGGATGAAAAAGTGACCAAAAAAAAAAAGATTTTTTTTTTTCTTCATCTTTGCCTTGGAAGTCTGACAGATAGGGACTCTTAAGTTCGCACACCATTGCTAAATTATGATACATTAGCACTTCTATTTCTCTGCTCTCTTTTTCTGCTGCTGGAAGGATAGGGAAGTTAGGAGAAAACAAAGGTTCTGGCTGCTTTTGGAGGTGGGAAACCTGAGGAAGGAAGACCATGCTTTAGACTTACTAAAGCAGTGAGAGAAAGGACACATTGTAAAAGGAAAGGAAAAAGTGTCCAACAGAGGTGAGCCAGGGGGTCTGCGCCAGCAGTCACAGAAGCAGGATGTAAACACTGAAAGCAGTCCTGAAAGGAAGGTTAAGATGTGTTCGGAGCTTATCACTGGAGGCACAGGCAAGCTTGCAAATCCTGTTGAAGTGGTCGCACAACGGAGTTTAACCTTGGCACATACTGAAGTGTTTTGTTAACACATTCACTTTGCAAATGAGTGTCCATTTAACATATAGAAAAAATTGTGTGTGTATTATAGATCTCTTCCAAGACCAAGAGAAGCTAACATGTAAATATTTTGTTCTATTCCCTTTGGTGGGATGGAGGCATTTGCTGTGACTTCCTTGAAGCTGTGACCTGTTCCCATGTGGTGTGTGACCTGCTTGCTGGTGCCCCTGTGTGCAGTGGGGTTTCTCAGCAGGGCAGGTGCACTCTGCTGTGTTGGCTCTCAAGCTCTCAGACAAAGTTGAAACAAATGGTTTGGTGTCTTGAAAATGCATATATTCAGGCTGTGGAATTTAAATGAAACCATGGTAAAGCTTAGACATGTCAGAAAACTAAATAACAGCTGAAAGACTATATATATAAAAGATATATATATATATATATATATAGGGAGAGTAAGGGGTTTTTGTATGTATAGGTGTATATATATATAAAAAGAAAGGGAAAGGAGTTATTTTCATGTGCAGCTGGAGGAAGGAAAGACTGCCTTGGAAGAACTGGGGGTGTGGAGGAGGGGCAGGCATAATGTACTTTTTTTTTCCTGATGGAAATTAGAGTTCAGAATTTTGCTGTAACTTTTCTGAGCAAGAACAGCAGTTGATTGATTGTGTTTTAATTAGGTGCTGTAACGTGCACATGCTGTGGATGCATGTCTCTGAAAATTATGCCCTAAATTAACTCAGTAGTAGAAAGACTTCCTTTTTAATGCAGTTAACAAACCAAACAAAACCCCAAACAGAAAAATGCCCTTAATCTATACTCATCTGTGAACCATTTAACTCCTAATTTAGTAATTTTACTTAAATTTTAAACTCATTTTCTGGTGTGGTATATGACCACCTTTTAATTGTTGGGTCACTTCAGTGGTGATTTAGGAAAGCAGACTTGCTAATTGGGTATTTCAGACAGCAGTTAAATCCAGTTAGAGTTTGGGTACCTTGAGCACATGCTGGTTTTAAGACATGAATTTGACTGCTTTGAGCATGAGTTTTACAAACCTGTAGGTCTTCAGAGAGTACCTGTTATTCCTCAGAGAAATAACAAAGGCAGCAAGACACTTGCTTTAGTTGAATAAAGTGTTAAAACCAAAACATGTTTGTTGAATAAGGTGTTAAGTTGTCTGCTGAAATTTTGGGAAGCCATTTTTACTCTTCTCAACACTGGAAAAAAAGTAAGATGACTGATTTTCATTTTGGAGGATTATAGTTTTAATAATGTTGCATTCCCCAATAATACTGTCCTGCTATTTTGTTCTCTTTAAAGATGATTTGGAAATGTAAATCTAAATTTTAAAAAATAAATCTGATCATGCTAAATTGAACGTCAGTAGTTTTCACAGGAACTGTGATCTAGTCCATTAAAGCAGACATAGAAAAAATTTTTTGAGCATTTATTCTTTCCATATCCAGAACTCTTCATTCAAGAGATGAAGAAGTTAAAACTTGTCAAGCTGTGGGATTCCCATCTGAATTTTAAAAAGTGGGCTAAAAATTTGCACACATTCTGCAGAAGAGATTTTAAATGTAGATAATTATGTCAAGATTGTACAGGAAAGTTTCGCTGAAGAGCAGAAGCTCTGAGTTCTTGGCACAGCCAAAGCTCTCAGGCTGTCGGCTCACACATTCCTTGCCTTGCTCATGGCAGTGAGTGGATGATGAAATGGGGGTGGATCTCACAGGACACAGGCTGAGTTTCAGGTTTGAACAAGTCTATCCAGCCAGCCTGAAAGCTGCAAACTTGTGGTTTGTCAGATGGTGTGTTAGTCTTGGTAGCTTTTTGTTTTTAATGAATCAACTTCAAATATAGACAATCCTCAAACATTGTCCTTCATATGTGTGTTTCATGTGTACTGTGAGTAAGCAGAGGAGCAAAGAATGTGTTGGTAATGGAGAGAGAATAGCTTTCTGTGACTCCTCAGGTGTATGAACTTGATGTTTGTTTTCCAGTAGTACTGGAAAGAGTCTTCCAGAATTTAAGTATTTTATTAGTTGAGAAGACAGTAAAGGAATTGTTTTCCAATCTCTGCTTTTATGGCATGCAGTTAAAATGGAGAAGTAGAATCCCACCGCCTCCTCCTGATCCTGCCCTCTGGCAGAAAGGTCAGTAGATGTTTGTGATCTCTGTCATTTGTATCTAAATTCAGCTGGCACGCTCTGTTGACTTGTAAATTTGTAATGGATCAAAAGTTCATAAATGACAACAGCAATATAACATGGATAGAGGTCTAAATGCAAAGGGATTTGCAATGTCAGCTTTGTTAACATGTAAGCTTCTCTCTAATATTTGTAATAGCTGATATTGCGTATTTTTCCAGTATCTTGATTATCATTGACAAGAAATTTAGCTTGTGACTTTTATCTGATTCAGTACTTTGAGTATAAATTGTGAAACAATTAATTTCTAGTGAGTGCTTCAGGGGGAAGTAGTATTTCCAATAGATTTGCCCTTGGAAGTAAAAGCCCGCTTATTAATTGTCCCAGTTTTATTAGTTGGTTAAAAACAAGCTTTTAAAATATACAATTCTTCTTTAGAAAAGTTATTATTCTCTCAAATGTAGCTTGTGGTGGTAGAGTGAAGGCTTTGAAATGGAAGATTAAAGAATATTTGTAGATACCTTACTCAATGTATTCTAACTTTCTGAGATGTAGAGCTCTTTCAAGGATAGAAAATAAATGACTTTTCAGAGGTTGGATGAGAACTAATTCCATGTGTTGCTCTGGGTGGTGAACATTGATTTCCTCTTTGATTGAAGAAGCTTAGAATGTGTGAAATCCTCTTTAAGACGAAGAGCTCCCATTGCATCAGTTGGGCCAGCTTTTTCCACAGTTACTGCAGTTTACTGCTATGCTTACATTGTTGTGAGTTAAGCAAGGACTTTATCTCAGTGCATAATTTTGCAGAGATTAACATGGGAAGCTAAACATACTCCTTGTGCTACACTTTTGGAAGGCATTCTGCATGTAGTTATTTTTCAGTTATATTCTTAACTTTAAAATCAGTAAAAGCTTATCACTATAAACTTTTAATGTAAAAAAGATTAATTGATGATCATTTATTGAGAGCAAATTACAACAATACTGTATTGGTTTTTTAAGGTAGGCAGATAGATGTCCACCTAATGTTTTAATTGCCATTCTCTTTTAGCAGATGTCTTTTCTTTTCCTGACATCATACTAATATATATATATATGGCATATAATGATCTAGATGCATTCCTGAGCTTAAAAAAAATCTAGTGATAAGTTTTTGAATTCCAGGACAAATAGAGTTACTTATTTCCTTTAAACTGCTTTAACAGGCAGATACAGGCTGGTATCTCAAGTTTGGTTCTGCCATAGGTGGTTACTGAACATGTACTTTGACAGACTTTATTAAAAAAAGTCTCAGTAAAGTGTTGTCATTAGTTAATATACTTCTGAAGAAGAAGTGAGGCCTTTTTGTCAATTTCTCAAGTCAGATAATATCAAAACAAGAGCTGTAGTAAGGATGGATGCATATATAATATGTGTTTGAGATCTCCTTGATGAAGCCTGTCAAAGTACTTCCTCTCTGTGGACATAATCAAATGCCTGGATTCACTTGAGATATAGAGAAACCAAAGCCAAGTCTGTCCTCATCTTCATCAGGAATAGAAAAATTAATTAATGTACAATGAATACAGTGCAGTTGTATTCATAGTCCCTGGGTTTTTTCTGGCTATAGAAAGACTAGAAGACTGGGTTTTTTGGTGACTGTCAAAATGCTTAATACTTGAATTAGTTACTGGTGTGTTTATTTTAACCACCTTGTACGTGAAGATACAACTGCTCATACATAAATGTACATTGTTAGATAAAGCTTGAGACAGAGGTCCTCTGGTGAGGAGATAATACATTGCTCTGTTTGTCTCTGCCAATATAAATTTCAATAACATTTTTAATAGTATCTGGGTATCATTTTGTGGGCAGTTTGAGTGTCTGCCAAAGATCCATTTTGGGAAATAAAGCAGAAGATTCCTGATGTAGTATTTGTACCTAGAAAGGAGCTGAGTCTCCAGTGTAAAGAGTGTAAAATCAGGCTGGTTGCTGTACCCATTGAGTCACTCTTGGAGGGAGGGAGATAGTTCTGGACCAGTAATACTCGGCACATTCATTAGTGCTTTTCATTCTGTCATCTGGATTACAGTTACTAAGTTCGAAATTATGCACTTTGTGAGGGACTGCAAATATGTTGAAGGACACAGTGAGAATTGAACATAATCTTGGCAGGGTGGAGAAGTGGTTTGGGAGGAAACTGGGATGACACCATGTAAAGAAAAGCATCAATTCCTAGACTTTAGAGTAATAAGAGGCATAAAATGCATGAACACAAAGTAGAGAATAACTGGCTAGTGGGCAGTTCCATAGAATAAAGATTTTATGTTAATGTTTAGTCTGTGGTCCAGCAAGGCTGAAGGGTTAAACTTGTGAAAAGGATGTTGGAGTGCACACAAGAAGCCTTGTGAAATAATCCCTAAGGCCTAAACTGAAGTGTGGTGTTTTGTTCTGAGCAAACAAAAACACCTCCTCCTTCCAGGGAGGAGGTGAAGCAATGGGAGTGCAGAGGAGAGCAGTGAGGATGATCAGCCTTCAATAACTTTGTTTCTGGAGGAGAACTGAAATATCTGGGCTGGTTAATCTAAAGAAGACAAGATGGGAGAGAGGATTTCAAAAATAGTCTTCAAGCACTTAAAAGTCTGCTGAAAAAAAAAATCCTCTGTGTACAGGGTGGGTAGAAGAAGTGGTAAAGAATTCTAAACTGCTCTGGTAAGGTAGATGCAGGATGGGAAAGTACTTCTAACAGAAAGAATTCTATCAAATTGTGAAGTAGATTGGGATATCATGGAGTCTTGATTGTTGGATTTCTTTCTCATCTGCTGTTGGATTTTCTCAGGAAAACCATAAACCTTGATTCTTCTGTGGACAATGGATAGACTGGATGACTTTTTACAATTTCTTGTATCCCTTTTATTTGGGTGGGAGGGAGTTGTTTATTTGGGGTTTGGATTACTTTTATTTTGTTTGTTGGGGTTTTTTTCTTCGGCACTTCACGTTGGACTGCAGATTTGTCTCAGGTGCTTTTATGGATGAGATGTTTTGGACACTGTATATGTCTTTTTAAGTGTGTAAAATACTATGATTTAGCCTGCTGGGACCAAATTTCTCTGAACAATTCTCTAAAAGATGTAGTAGTAAAAGCAAAAATGCATTTATTAAGAAAACTGACTTCTAGAGACTATCAAGAAAAAGTAATTTTTCTTCTGTGATGATTTGAGAATTATGGCTTGGGGTCACATCAAAAGCTGCAAGCAGACTTGAGAGTGAAATTGTTCCATTTGTCCCTCTTCCTTTCCATTTTATCAAACTAGCAATAATGGGGAGATGTTTTAATTTTTCGTATTTCAATTTTTAATTTGATCTTTTAAATTAATTTTAAATATAAACTAGCTTCCTGTACCAACTTAAGGCTGCTTTAGAATCTGAATATATTGGCACATTTAATTTAAGTGGAATATTGTATAGAAATTTCTTATCTATTCTGTTTTGGCTTTTACTGCTGACCTCATTGTTCAAATACACATAGCACATACCCAGCTGGTATAACTTAATTATGTTCAATTTATGTAACTTAATTATTAAACACCAGTTTTTAGAGATTTGATTTCTGTGCTTCTATGAGCACTCTTGTTGGCTTAAAGGAACAGCTGTATGGAAGAATACGTTTTAAAGAAGAAATTCTTGAAAAATTGAACCTTTGATTTTATGTTCTATTTTCCCCCTTTTCTTTCTGGGATCCTTTTCTTTCTCAATTTCAATTAGGTTGATAAAATACTACTTTAAAACCAAGATAAGCAAACTTATGCAATAAAAACCAGAAGATAAAGATGTAGTTTGCCTGAAATTTAAAATACTTGCAGAAATTAGACCTTAGGATGTTCATGAAATGTGACAGTGTAGTAGCAGGGTAATTTTTTTTCCTGCTTCTCAGCAGAGACTCCAAGGAATGGTTGTCTGAACATAGTGCTGTGAGTGGCAGACTGAAAAGTTTGCTGCCAGCACTGAGAGACCATGGGTCATCTGTTGTATGCGGGAATGGGCAAGAAGTTTTGTGGGATAGAATTAGACTGCTTGGGAACTGGAGAGCAGAGTGGTGTGTACACGTAGACATTGCCCTTTATAAATGTTCCTCACTCCCTTCTGTGGTCAGTGAGGCACTTGACAAGGGTGATTCAGAACTTGGTGTGAATCATCTTCTGGAGGTCCTATTTGTGTAGGAAGATAAGAAAAATTTTCTTTCAGGGATTCAATCAGCTGCTTAAAACTAGGCTGGATAGATCTAAGACAAAGTCCCTGCATCTTTATAAAGTAAAAACTAAAGAACAAATGAGAAATCACATTACTGTTACCTGTTAGATCCTTTTCAGGACATGTTGAGCTTCAACGCAAGATACTGGAGTTCTGAGCCCTTGTCCCATTTTGTGTGTGCTCCCGGGGTGTGTGTCAGGCCATGTTCCCGGCTTTAGATGGGCACAACAGTTTGCATTTGTGAGCCTACCATGGTTCATGTGGGCAGAAGTTCCAGATGGGAAACTTACAGCAGGTGAATGCATAGTATGGTAAGTAAGTATACTAACTACTTACTATAGTAAAATAAATAAATGGATACACACACATTCAACAGCCAGTCCCCACTCCCCTAACACCCACTCTCTCCCCATTTCTGGAATCTTTATTTGAGAGAGGAGTATGGGCACACTTATACATCTATCCATCCATTCATCCATCACAGTTCTACTTCTCATGAAGTAGGAGAGCAGTTCTGATCACCACTGTGGTAATGTTATGAGCGCATCTGAGCCAAAAACAAATACAGTTAACCTAAACCAATTTTTTTTTTTAACACAGAAAGTGTTTCTGAGCCTGTGTTTCGAATATTTATTTCTAGAATACCTGCTATTTAAAAGCAGAAAGTTCATACTGAAAATATCGATAATTTTTCTTAAACTGTTTTGCTTAGGAGTTGGTTTTATTCCAAGAGGAAAGATAAATTCAGATGTTTTTCTTCTAAATGGATTCATTTTTTCCTATCCATTCATTAACCGCAGCAAAAATACTTGCTCTGCTTTGTTAGGTGTGTCCTTTTGGACTGCATCTTATAGGCTGTGTTCAGACTAAATTTAGAGGGAGCTTCACCATTCATTGCAGCCCTGTAATTATAACTGCAGCAACCTCAGAATTGATCCAACTAAATTAAAACACAAATTGCTTCTGCTGCTCATGCTGTTTGGATCACCTGAGTATTTCTTCAGTTAGTGATACTTTTGAAATTGGAGAATTTTTTGTTTTGAGGAAGTGGGAGAAAAATAGCCCAGCTGAGCTTTAACATTAGAAACCTCTCTTGGCCTTATTTCTGATTATTTCCTTCTCTTCCCACTATCTGGGGGCTTGTCATCCAGTATGACCCCTATGGCAAAGTGCCTTAGCCCTGCTGGTGAGAAGATGTCAATAATTCAGATCACATTATTCTGGAAATTCAATCAAATAGAAAGTTACCTATATTTCAGAAACATTTAAAATTCCTA
Source organism: Zosterops lateralis (assembly GCF_965231275.1). Taxonomy (NCBI): domain Eukaryota; kingdom Metazoa; phylum Chordata; class Aves; order Passeriformes; family Zosteropidae; genus Zosterops; species Zosterops lateralis. The sequence goes on from NC_139761.1 coordinate 38,371,499, forward strand.
GTTACGTTGGAAGTTAATTTGAAAGAGCAGCTGAATGCCTCCTGGAAAATTTGGAGAGTTTCTCTTTAGTACCCATTTTGCTGGTTTGCTCTTATCGTATATTTTCTGAATTTCTCTAACCTTGTTCTTGATGACAAAAGACATTTGCATGAAAACAGGATCTTTGTTTCTTAAGTGTTCATCTGTTCCTGCTGTTTATTTCCAACCTAAAGTCATAATCCTCCGTTTGTGGCATCACAATTGGTTGCAGTGGAAATTATTATGTCATCACAAACAGAGGATTATGACTTCAGGTGGGGGGATAAGCAGCAGGAACAGATGAACTCTTAAAAGCAAAAATGCTGTTTCATGTAAATGTCCTTGGTAATAAAGAAGAAAGGGAGGTGAAATACAGAAAACCAGAAAATTGGTATGGGCAGACTTGTGTCTGAACAGTAGGGCAGCGGATTTTCCTTCAGGGAGGAAGAGCTATTTTAAGTTAAGGACATGTCCATGTAGAATTTAGGCTTTTAAATATTTTTCCCTCAATTAAAAGAAAACTATGAAAATTATAAAAATTATAAATGTTGTTACTTAAATACTGAGATGACTACACTGTTCAGGGAGAGATTTTTCATCTTTGTAAGGCATTCTTTTATTCCTTTGTGTATCTGTTTGTCAAGTCACTTCTAATCTTAAGGGAGTTTCCCTTTTTGTGCCTGCTGATAGGATTTTCAAGCCCAAACCCCAGCATTTGGAGTGGAGCATCTGCCCTGTGTGAAGCAGGATGACCATGGTGGAAACCTCATCTAAACCACACTGCTGAGCCAGTCAAATGCTTTTCACAGGCTGTTTCCATTTAAAACCACAAGCAGCAAGCTGACATTTCTCTTCAGCATCATAAGATGGAAAGCTCTGAAATACCCAGGAGCAATCTCAGCTTGTACCTTATTTGGTTTTATCTGAGCATTTTCCCCCACCCCCTACATGCTACAGCTGCTCTATTCTTTAGTAAAAGGAGGTTAAAAAATTATTGATGGAAACTAAATGGTTTATAAGAACAGAAACTAAAATAACAAATAGAAATGAGGATAGGGAAAGATTAGTAACAAAGCCTATTATCTGTTTTCTGTGGTAGAAGCCAATTTGACTTGCTTTCATTAAAATTCTCCTTGTTAACTTGGGCAATGTGTTGGTGATGGACTATTTGATGTCTGAGAAGTGGTGAGAAGTTAGCTGTCTAATGATGGACTAATTAGAAAGTCCATCCTAGCAGGATCCATAGAAATTGATTTGCACGGTGCCATTTTTTTGCTAATGACAGTCATGAATACATTTGCAGTCTTTTACTTACTCTTCCTACCCACAGCTAATGAAAGAGAAGCGATCATTAAGAGCTCAGCTATAGTCTATCTGAAGTTTTCTTTGCCTTTTAGGAATAGCCATATTTTAAGAACTTCAGCTTTAAGTAATATTCTTCCTAGAGAAACACATGCCTAATGTCTGCCTTCTCTAAAATGAGCACGTTTTTCTATTGTATCTGTTTTTGAGTTATCCTCACTGAATAGAGAATCAGTGTCCTTTCTGTGCTATTTACAGAAAATGACCATCACTGCATGGGACTAGAGGAAACCATAAATATGTAGTCTGAATAAAATTGAAATTAATTAGACAGCCTTTCCTGCAAGGGCATAACATGTCCATCCACAACTAGGTCAAGCATTTTTAATATTTATCAGTCTAAGACAAACAAAAACTATTACTCTTAGTATCTCCTCTTATGATTTTATTTACCCAATTGCTTTCAGATGCCTTTAATCTGCCCAGATGGTATTTGCCCAGCCAGGTCCATATGGCCCAGTATTCACAAACTAGAAGTTTTTGCACAAATATCTCCTGAATAAAATATGACAATCAATGCAGTGGCTACCCATAAGTACATCCTTTATCGTCCATAAGGCCCTAGCTTACTACTACCTTCTGAGCTTCTCAAGGCCTTCTCTGGTCAATAATGATCTGGCATTGCATTGCTCTTCTCTTTAACTTACATAAGTTTCTGTAAATTCTGCCATAATTAAAGAAAAATACAGACTTTTTCGACTATCCCTAAACTTACCTCTTTTAAGCATGTTCTCACAGATGAAACCAGTAGCTGGGGGTATTGCATTATGTTCCAGGAGCTAGCTGTACCAAAGTTTTCATATGTTTTCAGTGAAATGGATGTCCTATAAAACCTGTCAGGCAAAGGTGGAATTTAAGAAATAGAAGTGAAGTCAAAAGTGTAAGTGGACAAGGAACTGGGAGCTGAAAGTAAGAGGGCAAGCAAGAGAATGGTGAAACGTCATTGTTGGCAGCAGTGAAGACTTAGGAGCAAGGGGAATGGTTAGCTTGAAGCTGCTGTTATCTGGATGGATTAGAAGAAGAGACACCAGAGGAATCAGAGTGAGTTATCAAAGACAAAATAAGAATAGAAAAGGAAGGAGGAAGGTTTGAATGACTGTATCTGAGTTTCTTAGGTTCCTTCCTAGTTAAAAGAGACAAAAAGGAAACAGGAATTCTTGGGGAGCCAGAGACAGCAAGAAAGTGGGGAAAACCTTGAAATCTTCATGAGAGATTCCCCTAAGAGGACAGCTAATTCCCTCTGGAATGGGGAGATTATATGTAGACAGTATCATAAAACAACATCATATTGGTTTCAATGGCTGATTTAAATATGAACAAGAAAAATCCACTTCCTTATAATGAAAATTAGTTACCTTGACAAAACAAGGGGAAAAAAAAAAAAAAAAAAAAAAAAAAAAAAAAAAAAAAAAAAAAAAAAAAAAAGTTGTCCATATTTCCATAAAGGAATTTAGGTGAGGTTAGCACTTTAATTTATTTCTGAGACGGAGCCTGCCCAGTTTATCTTGAGCCTGCATTCACTCCTTTGAAGAAGTTCCTATACATTAGTTCCCTGAAGCAAAAACTTTATCTCATTTTAACAGTGAAAACTACTGTAAGTGTATTCATCTAATGGCTTAAGGTTTCCCCTGAAAGAAGAAATTTTCTAATTTTCTAATTTATTTCTAGCTCCTCCATTCAAGTTTTGTTTTGTAACATCTGTAAAATATATATGCATGCACATATTATACCTATATATGTATATATGAGAAGCATCTAGATATGAAAGGTGCAAGATGTTGAATTTCTTTGCTGTTTCAGTATTACCTCCCAGCACTAGCTACTTATTCGTTTTGCAGACTTTCATGATATCTATTCCTTTTTGTTCTTGTGATGCAATCTGTGAAAGATATTAAGAAGAAATGGCAAACCTTATGTACCTCCTGCACTGTTATTGAAGGGGATTTTCAGTAGTCCTGTAATGCAATGCATATCATTCAACATCTAAATATGCTAACACATGTAAAGAAACAACTAACACTTTCTTTAAATTAACATGTTTTGGCATTTTTTGTATACTAAACTTATTTTAAAATTAAAATGAACCTGGAAAAAGCAATTGAATGGATGCATAACTCAGATAAAGATATTCCAAAATGGTAGTCAGGGATGACTATCCAGTAGAGCAGACTAGAGAAGATTTATATGTAGACCATATTAGGACTTTCAGAAGTAATATTTAGAAAAATAAATCATGAAAGATATGGGTATACAGTAATGTGATCCACTAGCATTGCATAACATACAGTATTGATGACTGATCTTTTAAAAGAAATATTGCTATATACAGGCTTGAACTTTGGTTTAATTTAAAGTTCAGGTCATGTAGCTGTTGACTTACAAATAAATAGTCTAGATTAATGACTTGTTGACGTGCTTAGAACAAAATAAATGTCAATATGGACAAGTGGTTTGTAGTGTCATTTACTCCCGCACAATTCTGATAAACATATTAGTTAACTGTACTATATTGTGTAAAGCAGATATAAAACCACATTGAGTGACGGAATTTTGCTGAGACATGATAAACACTGATCATGTGGCTGAGTAACTGTGTGCAGTACTAAGTCTGACATCTTCTTTCTGTATGGAAAATACCAGTTTCTGAAGAGCTGCTGTATTTTAGAGGATTTGATAGCTGTTGATAATGGATGTGATGGGGAATAGGCAGCCACTGGACAGTGATGTCACTATAAAAATTATAAAATGTTCTGTGAATAAATCTTACTCGTCTAGTTCAGGTCAGAGGTGTAACTCTCATAGGTGCTGAACTACCTGGCAGCAATGAAGAAAAACAGGAAAGGAAAGGCCACATTAATGAAAAAGCAATGAATGATGTTAGAAACCTAAGACACTGTTAGAAAAACATTAGTGATCTACCTAGCTGGTATCTGGTGTCCTGCCATCAAAAAAGAAATCACCTACACTGTTCTGTTCTCACCTAAATGCAGCCTTTGTTCTGCTTTAAACTTTCTCCCTCTTCACATGTGCTTCTCATCTTTCTTCCCTTAACATGCCCTTTCCATTTCATATTCCCAGTGGAATTGCACTACTTCCTATGTAGGCTCTTTTCCTTTTTCCCACTGCCAAGAACTTTGTATTCTCTTTTCCCTTTCTTCCTCATTGTATCGTATTTACTTGCCACTAAAATTTGCTTTTTTGAGCTACAGTTTTCTTGCTTTTCCTCAACTGTATTTTAAAAGAGGAAGAATTTGGGTTTGTTTTATGGTGGTCAGTCTTTTAAGGTGGATGTGTACCATACAGCTTCTGTAGTTGTCCACTGGGAGTTTTCCCTAAGCAGAGCCAGTGGTGTTGAAAAGCACAAAGATTAGATGATTGCTGTCACTTCTTGCTCAAGGTGGAGGTTGTTTCAATAGACCTGCTGAAATATCCAAAGATACCTAGCTTCTGTGTCATGCTTTATTGGGATTTTTTTTTTTTACAAGATGTTTGGATTTACTTTCAAAAAATTTAAAAATATATTTCTGATGCCCTTGTCATCTTCTGTTCACTTGAATTTACTGCAGTCAGAGCATACTGGTGAGAAAGCCGAGGCAACAAGCGAACTTTGGGTAAACTTTAATACCAGGAGCTCCTCTGGAGCTGCCATTGCTTGTATTACAAATCTCTTCTGAGTTTTGCTCCAGGTTTTACTTTCCTGTAAGATGGTGTTAAAATGTAGCCCTTCTTAACCAGGGAAATCAAAGCCATTGTGCAGTTGGTAAAGCCAGCATTTCTATTCTGGAAAGTCTGTTCTGGATTCCATCATTTATTTAAGACCAGTGAAGTATTGGAAGTGTTTTCATTGTTCTGAACTGTAATTGAAGGAAGCGGTTACAGAAAGCCTTTTGTGTATTTTCAGTGGAGTGGTTAGGAAGCCTAGTCAGGGAACAGAGAAAGTCTTCAGAATTAAGGTGATGAATCACAATGTTCAAGTTCAGCAATAATAATAATTTTTGAGTAACTCATTGACTGAAATATGTTTTTAATAGTCATACTTCATGTTACTTAAAAAATGGGAACCTTCAATTTTTTTAATGTAAGGAGTGCACATAAAGAACAGATAAGTTATCTTGGTTTAGTTGCTTATTTAGAAGAGAAATGAGTAGAATATTCTTGTGTTACCTATTCATCAGTCATGTACATTTTCTGCATATTCTGATTTCATCAGAGAAAAGTTTATCCATGGGGAATTGCAACAGTGAGCTTGTGAGTCATCCTGCATTGGGTAGCCCTCCTTATCTGCCTTTTCCCAACAACCTGTCCTAGCAAAACCAAGAAATGAATATGCTTTGCACTTCAGTGTCCCCTCCTGTCCCCATGATTATCCTTGACTGGGTGTAGTCTGGATTTTATTAAATCAGGTGGGGTGAGGAAGAAGATCCCACTGGATTTTCTTGCTCAACATGTTGCTTGGCTCACTGCCTATCTGTAGATATGATTTGATTTTTCTCTTTATCCCCTTCACAGTTGGGTAGCATCATTTAAAGAAAAAACCCAACAAAACAAACAATAAAATCTTCACAGCTTTGAAAATCTGTAGTTAAAGAAAAGGATCCATGGCTTTGTTCAGAATTTGAGACAGAATAGAAAGGGTCATATATAGTTTTCTCTACTGTCATTTTTCAGGCTGTTCTAAAAGGAAATAAAGACTTTTGTTTAGAGAAACTGCTTAGAGAAAACAGGAAAAAATAGTTAACTGGATTTTTGATATGTTTCTTAGTTTCTAAGCTTACAGCCTGAAGTCCCTCAGAGCATTATGTTTACATGGGTGTAGTCATGGGTCATAGAACACCACTGTTTTCAGCATTAGGAATAAGTCTTTGTCTCAAGAACCCCTAGAACTTTGATATCCCAGAAGTATAGTGTATGAAAGCTGAAGAACAGGTACAGGAATGTGATTATCAGTGAAACCATTGTTGAATGTAACACTTTGCTCCTGTAGCCTCGTTCGCTTTGTTCAAATGACTCAACAACACAAGAACAGGAATTTTGGAAATGGCAGCTCAGTTATGAAGCATCTGTTAACACCAAACATTAATTAACTTAGAAATGGTTGTGGTTGGTTTCCTGCAGCAAACATGCCCTACACAGACAGACTTTGTATGTGTTGTCTCTGCATTGCAAGAAATTAATTCTCTAAGTTAGGCATGATTCCACTTAATTTTGACACATACATTTTCATCCAAATCCAGTAATGCAGACTAGCTCCTTAATTCAAAGAAATTTAATTCTGAAAGTCCTAGCCCTTCCTGAGATACTCTGGACCCAAACCCTTCCCAGGACCTCACCTGTCCAGAGATGCTGCAGAAAATTCCAGGCCATGGACCAGCAGATAAGGCAGCACTGTAGCCTTTGCTTACTCTCCAGAAAGGTGTGTTCTTGTCACCTTGCGTAAGCTGGCTGTTACTGACACTCTGAGTATTCTGAGACTTCAGTGAAGGAACTGGGCTCGTGCTCTTGGCCCAGCTGCTCCTGCACCTGCCAGTAACAACTGGATTCCAGTTTACCACATGACTTACTGGATTTTGCAAAAGACACGTTACATTCCCATGTGTCTAAAAATTGGGATAGTCTCCTAAAATCATGAAAAAAGCTCTAGGATGCCATGAATAGTGACAAAACAAGAAACTAGTTTATTGTTGCAGGGAGAAGTGCGTGGTAATTGTTACCAAACAAGGCATCCAGCTTGCCATGACAGGCAAAAGTCTTAGTTAGCACAGGTATGTTTTCCATTACATTATGGATGCAAATAAAGTTAGAGAGAACAGCTGAAACACATTATTGTGTATTGTGTCTGCTTGAAATACTTTGGATTTGTTGGTAAAGGGTAGCGTGCTTGGGAGTTTGGCTAAAATGGTACAATGTTCAAAGCAATAGACCCATTCAAACTAAGTCAATGCATCTCTCCCTAAAGACATTATAAATGTGAGGGTATTTTGTCACATAATTATCTATTTTTAATGTGTTTGGGGTACCTTCTGGGTTGAGTGTTTTACACTCTTCTCTGCAAGTCAGTCTCTACCTAGAGCAAGACCATTTTCTGACACTGAAAAAAGATATTTGCATTGACTGACTAATGGCCCATCCAGTGATTAAACTTGCTGATTCTTCTGAAATTCCTAGCTACTAGAAGGAGAAGCCAAAAGTGAGAAGAAGTGAAGGAATAAAGTAGAAGAAATAAATCTATTAGCAGCAAAAGTATAGACATAATATTCTCACTTTACTAATGGATTTTTTTAATCTTAATTTCTCTTTGTGAGAGGATAGGCAGTAGACATCCATGCCTGATATATCTCAAAAATATGTTTCAATTTATACTCATTTATTGATTATATTAATTTATATTCATGTAAGCAAGTATAATCTGACTATTCTGCTTTACTGAGTTGGAACTATATACTGCAATATTGATTTCATCTGTCTCCTCGGTTAGAGACCAAGTGTGAGGCAACCAAGAATCTACCATGAAATATTTTTATCAGGCACCTTTAATCACAGGTGCCTATCAGGATGTAACATGTTCTACAACGTTACTCAGAGTACTTGAGTTCCTGAGATGCTGCTTTGAATCTGCAGAGAATAGTAGGGTAAGGGAAGGAGGGAGGAATACTTGTCTTTATTAAGTTTCTCTGTCAAAATGTTTAGCCGTATTTTTATAGTAAGAGATTCTGGAATTTTGCTTACGCGTCCACAACAGTCTTCTGCACCTAATTTAATAATCTCTCTTTGTTGCAGGAATATTAATGCTAATCTTGTGACAAGAGTGCCTTCACAAGATTTCAGGTCTGTCTCTACAAGCCTAGAGCTCTGTGTTAGAGACTAGAAAAAAAAAATGGAGACTTATATGGGCTAGAGCTCTAAATATTCAAGTTTTTCATAGGTAGAAATCAAAGGCTTGGTAAGGTGAGAGTTCAAAGCATAATTATTTTACTTCTGTGTTTTGAATCAGAGCAAGATGAAAAATTCTTATTCTTTCTAGCAGTAAAATAAGTGAAGTAGGTGACATAGCAAGGAATGCTTAATGGCACATGTGTTGTCTCATAGTCTCAACCTGAAACTGTTAGGGAGGAAAAACTAGATGAGATTAAACACTTCACAATATTGCTTCTACTGGAGCTTTATGGAGGTGACTGGGTAGCTGGGAAACCAAGAAGTCAGATGAACTGGAGCTGAAAACCAGTGTCAGCTGCTGACAGTGATGAGAATAGTGATCCCTGAACACCTGAGCGGAGCTCTCAAGTAGCTCTGCTGTTTAAAACCAGGAACTTCTTATGAAGACCTGCTGTAAAAGTGCTGTGGTTTTAGCAGAGTGTGCCTGAGGTGTCCTGACTATGCGACATGAGCTACATATAAGCAGGAATTGGTACTCAAGCTAAACTGTAGGTGGCTTTGGGGCAGAGATGTTCCTTCATATGTGTTCAGAGGCCACTAGTAGCCTTTGCAATTCATGGAAGTGCTTACTTATGTCTAGTTGTGACAGAATTGCCATCATTTTGACATTCAGGGTGTCACATCTAGAATGTCTGTTAAGCTTTAGGGAGAATATAAGTGGGCACATTAATCCAGTCTCTCTTCCCTTTTCTCCCAAAGAAATTTAGGACAAGGTTTTTTGAGGTAGAAAAAGGATAAATACTAATATATTGCTCTTAGGTATTACCTTTGAATATAAGGTAATAAGTTAGACTCACTGGTGAAATGAAGAGAATCATGACTGAACTTAATGACCATCCAAACTGACCTTAGGAAGAATGAGGCAGGAAGAAGTTTGCTGAGACTCAGAGCATTGTAATAAGATTTGAGACAAGATGTTCAGGTTTTTATGAATATAAATAGCACTCAAAATTACCACCAAATAGGCTTCAAAAGCCAAACTTCTTGTTAGGAATGTTGGTGACTGTTAGGAGAGGAACACAGAATAAAACTGAAAACATCATTATAGCACTGAATAAATTCATGGAACATCCTCATCTCCAGTTTTTTGTGTAGCTTGTGTTCCTTTGTCCCTCCTATGATCAGTCCCTCCATCTCAGGGGGAAAAAAAAAGACTGGGAAAGATGTAGAGAAAAGTGGCAAATATAATTCAAAGTTTACAACAATTTCTGTTTTCAAGTAGACTGAGTCTCTCTACTCTGAAAAAGAAATTATGTGGAGGAAATCTGGGAGACAGGCTTCTTAAATTGTGGGTATCTAAACAGAACAGTTGTTCACTATATCTCTTCATACAAGAACTGGAGATCATTAATAAAGTTATTGAAGAAATGAAAGGCAATGTTTCTTTTTCGTCATAGCATCTGTAAACTGACATCTTAGTGCTATGGGTTATTTTGATGCAAAGGTTCACATAGGTCTGAAAAGTGAAAAGAAGAATTTGAGAAAGAAAAATCCATCAGGACCTATTAAACACAAGGTTACCAGGTGTAGCTTAGTTCAAATGCCTTAGCTGGAAATACCTAGAAACTGGGAGAGCATACAGAAGAAGTATAATTCAGTATAAACTTGCCTTGTTTTTCCCTTCCTTTGTGCTTAGGTGTTGTTACCAAGTGACAGAGAGAGATACTGACCAAGGTGGGGTTTTGGTCTGATCCATTTTTCAATAATTCTCACTTTAAAAAAAACCCCCAAACCCCAAGGTTCTTGCTTTAGGATGTAATTGATGTTTCCTTTAGGCTAGTTAATTCCTTTACGTGCTTTTCAGAATCTGCCTGTAAACATCTGATAATGATTGCTGTGGAAAGCAGTCTGCTGAATCCTACCCATTGTCCATTCCAGCCAGTGCTTTGTATCTCACTGTGCCTATGCATTCCAGTGTAATTCTCCTTTTTTAAAATATAGAATACTTTTATACCTGTGATGTTCTATGCAATTGTGAGAAGTGCTGGAATTATTAAAAAGATACTGTGAACTCCAAAGTCATACAGGCTTTTAGGGACACAGGGGATACATAATTAGGAGTACTTTACTGACAGTGTTTAAATTCCTCTTCCTTTTTTTATTGATGCCTTTATTGTAAAATTGATATCTAGAGCTACAAAGGTTATGTGGTCCTACTTCATGCCTTCTGTTGAAGGTTCCAGTCCTCGCTCCGTGTTTGGTCTGTTTGCACTACTCAGGAGAAACAAATGAAGCACTGACTATACCCGAGCATGGGAACACCTCCAAAGGCATTTGTATTATGGTCATAGAAGCAGCAGCAGAGGTGTTTTGTTAGTAGGGCAGGTCCAAACCTCCTTTGAACTGCAGCTGCTCTGGACATCTTACTCTCAAACTAGCTGCTCAAAGATGTCCTGAGCTGATCTGTGCTGTGTCCTGCAGAGCTCTCTCACTGTAGCATTTCCAGCCCCCGACTGGGAGGCAGCCTGTTGGAGAGCGCTGCCAGCCTGCTGATTTACGTCATGCCCAGGTTGCTCCAACTTACTGTGGGGCACACTTAGAATAAGCTGTACGATGGAAAAAGCAGCTTATTTGTCAAGTCATACTATCATTTTATGGTCTCTTTTTAATCAGCATAACATATTTTACAAAATTCTAGGTAAGCAGATCCTCAGCTAGAGGAGATTCTTCTGCCTTCCCCTTCTGTGTCCAGTTACATGCATCTTCCTAACGTTGAAGATGGGGTGAGCAATCTCTTGCTGCTGTTCTCCTCTACTCTGTGATATCTGGCTGTGTGGAATGGAGTTTCTAAATGCCTGTCACAGATTGTTTTGCACATGAGTGCAAAAAGGCAGGTTAGTGGGAAGTACACAGAATTGGTGACATACTGAGTTGCAAAACAAATGTTGGTTGCTTCAAGGCTGTAGAAGGCAATACATACAAATGTTAATTCATGATGTCGATACAAATGCTCTCCTCTTTGAAAAGCCTTGAGATGCCCTCAGCCATGTGGTTGTCATGTAATAGCACATGGCCCTTTTCATGTAACAACATATGGCCCTTTTTGTCTTCTTCATTAGTGTACTACAAATAATTTGCAGAATTAGGGAATATTTTGCTTGAGTTTTAGATATGTCTTCCTTTCCTCACTTTTTCATTTAAATAGTTTCATTAGTGTCTGTCTCACTAAGGCCATCTGCATCTCATAATGCAGCTCTCCTTGTTTTTCTGACTTGTACCTTTGTAGGAGTTGCCACAATGAGGCTTTTGTTCCATTATTGGAGAATTTCTTATTGTCATAGTTGCTAAACAGGAATAAAGCAACTATTAGCATTTTCAAATACAGAAGGGTAACTGACACAATTGAAAGAAAACTGATGGTTTTCACCACAGTTTGGGATACAGTGTTACTGATAAGATAGTATTATTCAATTTGTCATTTGTCTGAAAAGGGAGTCTGTTTTTTTCCAAACTGAAATGAGTTCCCTGACCCTTAGCCTGATCCACACTCTTCGAGGTGATGAAACCTAGAATTTTTGCAGACTGAGGAGGAAGTATGAGGTTAGAGGCATCTAGGACAAGACTCAGTACTTACTGCTACTGGAGAGCAGGCAGCATCACAAACAAATTCCAGTGCAGAACAGGGATGTCGCAAGCTAGCCCAAGGATGTTGAGGTGGTTGTTTGACAAGTACAGAAGGGCATTGGCGTGCTGGGTTGATTTCACCTTGGGTCAGCCCTACTATCTACTTAATTTGAGCTGAGAGTTAGCTCTAAATTTGCCTAGATTTCAGAACAAAACCTGGAACTTCTTGGTTGGTTTTTCATTGTAATATGGCTGCCTATGTTGCTGTTCTTTTATGTGAATGAAAGTGAATGAAACAGGTGTGGTTAAAATTGAGTTGCTAGCTCACTTATTTGGGTTTTTTTCATTGCAAGCTCAGGGGAAAAAAAGGTATGGGTGGAATCTGTTCTGAGCTGTCAGCTCAGATTGAGTATGGTCTGTGCAGCTCAGTGCAGCATGCAGTGTTTACTGCAGACAAAAGAGAAGGAAGTATAGTTAATTCCTGCTGCACCATTTTCTGTGAAACCTGAAAGGAATGGTAGGAGGGTTTTGATTTTTGTTTCTGTTTTTGTAAAAGCCATTTCATGTTTCCTAGGGTGTTGTTCACAACAAGCCAGATGTCAGCAGAACCCAAATCAGAACTCAGCCCTGGTTTTCCTAACCACCTTGTAGTGCACTGGAAGCCTGGCAGGAAATTCTCAGTCATCCATCCTTAACCCATGCTATTTTGCCACCATTTCCCCTAACCAGTAACCCAGCAGAGTCCTGCCCCACGCTGCTCTCGGCTGCAGGCTTTTCAGTCAGCACCGATAATTAGACTTTGAGATAAGCCATCTGCTTGCTGGCCCCCGGTGTTCTGTGTGGGCTTGGCACTGAGCTGCCGAGGCCAGTGACAGGTCTGCCGCAGGAGAGGCCTGGCAGTGACACAGCAGCTGCTCGCCGAGATACCGAGAGCTCTTGCAATCGAGCACCTACGTGCCGGGGGTTTCAAACACCGGAGGAGCGGAGCGTGCGCTAACCAAGGGGAGCCGGGCTGGGAGGGCAGGGGCCTCAATTCCCTAACGAATTCATTATTTCATCACGCTTTTGAGCATCCGGGCAGCGATGGGGAAGGCATGTTTTGCCCGAGTTAATTCTGGCTGATTATAAATGGAGGAGAGCAGGGGAAAATCTGGCTCTTAGATGTTGTTTGCTCTGTGTTTTTGGCAGTCTTGTCCCCTTTATTCGGATCAGCACTACATGAAGCTGCAATGGGATAGATAGCTCAAATTAACACCTTATTAGAGGTTTAGAGGTACTCGGCATCTGTTTCAGGTACTCTGATTGAAAGATCTTTCGTTTAGAATCACTTCCAGTTCTTCCTTTTGTTTCTCCTCTTGCCCATTAAAAGGATTTGGTTAGAAATCCCTTCTCTGTTGCAGGCTTCTTTCTGCTGTGACTCCCATGTTGGAGTGCAAAACCATTATTATTATTATTATGATTATTATCATTGTTATTATTCCTCCAGTCTAGTCCAGTTCTTACTGGTGAACAAAGAACCTGTCTTCCTCTTCTTTTTCCTGTTGTGCAGTGAACATCTTGTGTGAACAGAGAGGGATAAATGTTTGGTTTCTTTTCTTTGCAAAAGCGAGCAGCAGCTTAGCTCAAATCAGTCTCTTTCCGCCCGGCTAGATAACAGCAGGATAGCTGCAAGTTTTGTTTTATTTGACAGGAAACTTCTTACTTTTAAGGGTAATCCTGTGAATTCCAGCTCTGTGGGTCGGCTGGCTTCAAGGGCATCCCAGAGGGTGTAATGGCCTCATTCTGGACCTAGGAAAAAATGGAAGTATTTCTATTAATTTAATGGTCAGAAGCTTAAATCCTAATATTAGGAGGGAAATTCATATACTTTTCTAGTGATGAGGTGAAATTGTCTACGACTGCAAAGAGAGAACTAGGTGCCCACCTCTGCTTTAAAAAAAAAAAAAAAAAAAAAAAAAAAAAAAAAAAAAAAAAAAGAAACAGAAGTGTTGGTATGTTAATTACTTGGAACATACTTCTGATTCTGCAGTGATGGAAACTGTGAAAACCCCTATGTTCAAAGCAGATGCAGCAGTGACTGCCATATGCAGTGTGGGGGCAGTGTGGTGTGAGCAAGTGCCAATCCATCGATTTAATTACAGCTGTGGTCTGATATCCCGAGCAGCAATTTGCCTTTCTGCCTTCCCTGGTGGATGAGATGATACTGGTAGTAAGAGAGGAGAGGGACTCAGGAATAAGCAAAGGATAACAGGGCAAAGAAAAAAAGTTAAGGACTATCAGTAGAAACTGTATCAGATTAACAAACTTTAATTACATTTAATTTTAATCCTTAACATTTATCTAAAAGGTGATTGAGGGAAGGTTTATTAGGATTCTGTGTCCCTATAGCCCTTCTTTGAAAGAACACTGAACAAGATGATTGCTTGCGTCTCTAATTAGAAGTTTTCCCCCTCTTGATCACCTAAAGTCAAATTCATTTACTCAGCTTGAAACAAGGATTTAATTTGATTTTTTTTTTTTTTGCATCAAAAGATGTCTCTCAAACATGATACAGAACCACAGCCTGCTAATCAAGACAGAACCCATTGCCAGCCCAGTTTTATGAATATTCACATCAGAGGGCAGCACCAACCTCATTAGGAAGGGTGTTGCAATCATTATTAAACTGTTGGAGTCCATTATGATTCCAAGTGCTGTAATGATGACTGATACCCACTGAGGGCAGCTGAGAAGAATACCAGAGCATAACGACCTCACCTTTCTTCATAAGCCTATAGGGCTTTTAAAGGCTTTCAGCTAGTGTAGTTTGTATTCTTTTAATCAAGTGCGTGAAAGTGGTCTTAATATCCATGATTCTTTTGCTCAAGTGATGTGAAGAGAAACACAAGAGCAATTAGGGAATCTGGAGGTTATGTTTGGGTGATGTGGTAAGTCAGTAATATGAATTCTTTCAGATCTTAGGTCTCTGTTAATGAGTAGATTCTTGTCAGTTGGACTAAAAGCTCAAAACTGATAAGCTGGATCAAGCCCCTTCTGTTCCTTCCTTGTAAAGTGAGAAGACGTACTGCTGCTAAACCTGAGTTTGATCATTTGGGCAGCAGAACTGCTGTAGTTAATGGACCATCAGCGCTGTCAGCACAAGCCCTTTCTCCAGTCCTCTTTTGCTTCCCTGCTCTGAGGCACATCCACTTGAGGTTAACTGTTTCTACAAACAATTTGCTGCCCCTGTCCTGCTTTCTTTGGATCCCTGCTTTAATCAGGCAGAGTGAAAGAAGGTTAGCCTGAATTTTCTGACTCCCAATCCTGTCTTAGTTATATTTACATAAATTAATTTTGTGCAAATTAGCATAGTATTGGTGGGTTGTTTTTTTTTTTTTTTTTACATTTACAATAACCTGGAGGATGTAGTATACTTTCTGAGCTCAGAAAGAAATTTCTGATCCCAACCTTCATTTAATTAGGAAGTAGCTGTACCTAACCAAGGAAATTTGTATTATTCTTGCAATGTCAAGTAGCAGAGATGTCTACTGCTTTTTTTGCATCCTCAAGACAATTTCCTATCTTCTTTTATACTCCCCTGTTCTCCTTGCATCCTAGAGAGCACCTTTCAACCCAGTAAGAAGCTCCCTCTGGAGTCCTTTGGAGTCTTGTCTTTGCTCAGCCCTGAAGGGTGCTGAACAAGTTATGGAGGCTGCATGTGCCACCTGTTCCTCCTGCAAGCTGGAACTGGAACCTCGATGTCTCTCACAGTGCATCTGTTTTAATGTATTTTTAATTGACATTTCTTGCTACAATCTTTTTTTTTATAAACTTGCAAGAGACTGTTAATACAACTGGTGAGACTGATTGTAAATTACACTGTGATAATGATGCTATAAAATGGGAGGCATTATGGGAAACCAGTTGTAAATTTCATGCAGGATGGTTATGTGCTACCAAAGACCATAATCTTTCTTTTTTCTTCTTCCAACTTGGCTTTCACACTAAACTGTGAGAGATCTCTTTGACTTGAGAGCTCTCCCTCCTTCAGCTCCCCATACTATGAAATGCCAGTGGATGTGTCCTAGTTGGTTGTTGGAGCAATTCATGGCAAAAGTGACATTGGTCTTGGTAGGATAGAAGAGGCAGGAGCTTCAACCAACTCCAGTATTAATTACATCAGGTGAAGGGAGTGGAAATTAGGAGTCTTGTAATAAGCAGGGCAGAATCTGCCTTTAATTAATGATATTACCAAGTGAATTAATTAGAAGATTAATTCAAATGCTACCTAGATGGGTCTGTGGAGAAGAATATCTGGCATTTCAGCAAGGGAAACTGCAGTGGGCATCTTACAAAGATTGGGACACATGTCCTTTACAGTGATTTGGCAGAAATGCCAGATTGTGAAGCAGCCTGCGTCTGGCAGCTGAGAGCATTTCCTAATTAGACAGCTTGCACAACACTTGTTGGCAGGAGAACCTTTCTTATTTAGGATCTTCAGGAATGTCCCTCAAGTAAACCTTTCTAAGATGACTGTTTAGATTAATTCCTTTATGTTTTTGTTGTGTCCTGATTCACCCCAGTTTCAAAATTTTATTTCTGGTAGCATCAACCATTTATCCAGTAATATCCAGCAAAGATGGTCTCTGTTCTGAAGTAAACATGGAGCTTATGAGAGGCAAATTTTAGGTGAACTATTGTTGTATGGCAAAATTATTGTTACCACTTCCTAGGTGAACTTCATATTTTGCTGAATGATGCAAGGTCACCTTCTTGGGTTGACATGTTCCTTCATTACATGGCAATAACCAACAAATGGAAAAACCACAATTCAAACCTTTCATGTCTTTTGGAATCGTTGTAATTTTGTATTTGTGCACTTTTGTGCACTTAGAAAACAAGTAGAAAGCTCATCATTGGTATGAGAAACAACCATTTCTTTAAACAGGGAATTTCCCTTGCCCTGGATTACATTTCATGTGTCATTTTAAACTGTTTTATTTCAAATAAGTCTATCTTAATTGATCCCCTGAGAGCTTCTGAGAGGTTCCTTGCTGCACCGGTTTTTGCTTGTTAATGTGCTTTCCTATTAATAAAGATATGTAAATACCAAGGTTTTTTTAAAACGGCTTCACCTCCATTATTTCACAATAGGTTGCCATTCCTGCAGATATTTGCTGAAGTTAGTTAACAACAATGCCTGTTCCTGATGATCATCTTGCCCTGCAAAATAACTTGTGATACTTTGCATGGAACTGAATGAGGAGCAATAGATCAGCTCCAGTAGCTATACCCAGTGCATTGAAAGAAAAGAGAGTTTGCTGTTCCCTCAGGGCTTAAATTCTCAGGAGACACTAAAGATGCTGGTTTCCCACCTGCATTGACTTTTGATAGTATTTCAGTACCTGACTCTTTATTTTCCTTTAAAAATCCCTCCTTTGGTGATTTGTGCAATCCTGAAATTGCTAGAGAAGTTTTGTCCTTATACCTCTCTGAAACTCAAATTACTGACTTCCTTTTTTTTAGTCACTTGAGCACAGCTGCCATTTATAGCAGTTCATTTTGGTTGGTCATTTATAGACCCACATAAATCCCTAGCCAAAAGAGTAATGAAAGGTAGAGAAAATGCACCCACCTTCTGAGATATAATTGTACGCAAGACAAATGATAGAAGAATCTTTGAAAGCAGGAATTAAAGCACTGACACAGTAAGTATAAAGCCTGAAACAGTTCTGTTAGCATCTCTTCACTATCCATCACAGTTGGTCTTTCTTGCAACTTGTCCAGTTTTCTCTTTGTTAGGCATCAGTGGATGACTAATATACTGCTATTCAGAAAAGTGAGGCTTTTATTGTCAGTAGACATCTTATTGGCAGCAGTAATGCTATTTTTAAGTTATAACATGCATTTTTCACATAAATCTCTGCTGATTTCACTGTGCCTTTTTGACTGTTCTCCACAAAAAGTGAAGTAACCTTATTCCTCCTCTGATAGTAGGTTTTAACTTATTGTTGGTTCACTGACATATAACCTAATGTTTTCAGGGACACTAGGCATCTGTTTCTCATATTGGTTTCAGTGGGCTCTGCTCTGTGTGCATGAGGAGCTGGTTATTTTTGGTGTCCAAATACACAGCTTGGAGTTCAGCTTTTGGCATCTAGCTTTGGCAGCTGTTAAGATATCCTGAAACTTAGAGTGAGAAGTTTGACCCTAGTTAAACAGATATTTAGCCAAGCATTTTCAAGGGACCTGTTATTTCCTAAGACTGCAGAAGTGTGACTCTGCCTATCCCTTTCAACTGATGGTAAGTATTGTGTGATAGTTGAAGTTTGTGACTGTGTGTACCTGAAACACTCAGAAAAACAATCCAGTACATTGTCCACCTCCTGTTTTCCATACCAAATAGTGAATCTTCTTTAGGATTGCACAAGCTAGAGGTGTTCTGAAAGTAGACTGTAGAAATTGGCTGTTTTCCTTTCTTTCTTTCTAGGAAGTGACCAGCCCATTTATAAACCTGGTTGAGTAGGAGGAGAATGGTTTGTCATATCCTCTCATGTTTATGTGCTCTTCAAATCATATGTCAGTGGACAATTACTTTTGGACAGATTCTGGCTTTCTGGTGATGCTTTAGATAGAAACACATGCACATTTTTACACATGTAACTTCAATGTAACTGCTGGAAAATCTGTTTCTGACGTGTTCTTTCTGATAAATCCCTTAATAGTCATTTTCTTCAGGGATAGGACACATTCCCCATATATAATTAGCCTGTCTCATTTCAGACTTCACAAGGAAAGCTAAATGAGTACTTTTCCATCATATTGAAGTTGTCTTCTTGCTTCCAACCCACAATCCAATTTCATATTTCAGGCTTCCTCTGTGAAGTCAAAACTCTATTCTGAAAGAATAGAAAGGTAGTGCATAGCAAATCAGGAGTAAGTTCACTTTATAATCTCTTATGTTTAAATGCACAGCACAATATGTTGTTTTAGTACTTGTGCTTTTATGTTTAACATCTGTGTTAGCTGTACCGGCCTCTGAATCCTTTACCATAGTGAAGTTCGTGGTGCACAGGAAACCTCAGACAGATGGAACTGAGGTAGGCTGTTACATGTGAGAATGGCACACATTTTTGCTTCCTTGTGATACATATCTTTACATTGTGTCTATTTGACATAAATTATCTGACCTCACATATAATACAGGATCTACAGTTCCCTCAGTATTCCCGGTTTAATAACCTTCTTTCAGTCACTTAATTTTGCTTCCCTTGTTAGCCATAGGCATTATATTCTTGGGCTTGCTTTCCCCCAAAGGTAAATACATTTGAGAAATTTTTCGGGGGCTTCACTGAGCACAAGAGGGGTGAATAAAATGTCTGAAGACAGTGAGTAGGGATTTTCAGAGCTGTGTTGTATCAGTAGAATTGCTCAAGTAAGAAGCTGAAATTTATCACGCAAGTGCTTCTTTGTGACAAGAAGTGATTTTGCATCTTCCAGTGAAGACTGGCTTGGTGCTTACAGTATGACTCCTTGAAGACCTTTTACCTGATTTATTGTATGACCTTGGTAAGAAAAGGTGTCCAGCTCAGAAAAAAAGCATGAAGACAAATACTTTTGATTTGTAGAAGTAGAAGACAAGCCCTCTGGATCTTGGTGTTATATATGGAGTTTTCTTTCTAGCATTCCTTTCTACTGTCTGAGCATGCAATGTGGAAAAAAAAAAAAAAAAGCCTGAGAATATTGTCTTCCACGTATTTTTATGCTCAAAATTCAAGCAATAG
Organism: Zosterops lateralis; assembly: GCF_965231275.1. Taxonomy (NCBI): domain Eukaryota; kingdom Metazoa; phylum Chordata; class Aves; order Passeriformes; family Zosteropidae; genus Zosterops; species Zosterops lateralis. The sequence goes on from NC_139761.1 coordinate 38,391,139, forward strand.
CAGCATTAGCACTGCATGCACAGCCTTGTTGCTTTTTCTTTATGTGAATATATTTGTGCATACTGTAATCTAAATGCCTTGTTGCATAGTGCCTCCCAGACATGTGTGCATTTTTGTACAATCCATAAATCCCTTGGATAGTGCCTTTTACATTCCTCCAATCTTGTCTGTTTTCTGCTCCTCTCACTATTGCTATGGTTTAGAATCTTTATAATTTTTTTCCTTTATCATCAAATTCATTATATGCAGAATTCATTATATGCATTATGTGACATGCAGAGAGTAGTAATGAAGTGTATGTGATTCTTTAGAGGAGCAAGTATTTGTCCAAGTGGTTACAGCTCTGCAGGGCTGGGGCTACAGACCATAAGCTTGAGTTGTACACATCTTTTTCAAATAGCAGCCTTGCCTGCATTAGGTAATTTCCAGAATTACAAGGGCCGCAGAAAGGCACTTTTATTGGAAAAAGAATGTTGCCAGAACACATGTATTTGCCTCTAATCCTGGAAAGTGCCTACATATCCAGATACCTGGAATTTTACTAAAAGTTCATTCTTCTGTTTAACAACTATTGTAGGGATGTCACAGGTTTTAAAACATAGCAGTTACAATTTTCTTTTGCTGCCAGGGCACGCACAGTTGGACTTAGAGTATTAAGGTGACTTGATTTTATGGGCCATATGGAAAATAGTACCAATAAAATACCACAGAACTCTTTAAAATAGCCTAAAATAGAGCAGCATAGTGGATGGGATAAAAAAATTTCTATTCTTTTTAAGATGACCAGTATGATTTTGTTTGCCACCTCTTTAAATCTTTTCATCACACTGTGCTACCTTGTATTTGTTTCATTCAAAACCCTTAGAAATCCCAGGCTGGAATGCAAAGACTGGATAGTGAAGAGAGATTATGGGTGATGAATGAATTTAGAGCATCTCATCTAAGAAAGACTTTGGGGAAAATGGTTGATGAAAATATTAAATATGAGCTGGCAACATGTGTTTGTAGCCTAGAAAGTCAGTCAAGTCCCAGTCTGCCTAAAAAAACATGGTCAGCAGGTCAAAGGAGGTGGTTCTCCCTCTCAGTTCTGCTCTCATGACACCTGGTCTGGAGGGCTGCATCCAGCTTGAGTCCTCAGAACAGGAAGGATGGACCTGTTGAAACAAGTCCAGAGGAGTCCCACAGAGGTTGATCAGAGGGTTGGAGCATGTCTGCTATGAAGACAGACTGAGAGAAATTGAGTTGTTCAGCCTGGGGAAGGTCTGACTGTCACTACAGCCTTTCCATATAATAAAAGGCTCTTGTAAGAAAGGTGTAGAAAGACATTTTACCAAGGCCTGTAATGTCAAGGCAAGAGTGAACTGAAAGAGCATAGAGTTAGATTAGATCTTAGGTAGAAATTCTTTACTCAGAGGGTGGTGAGGCACTGGAACAGGTTGCCCAGAAAAGTTAACTATGCTTTATCCTTGGAAGTGTTCAAGGCCAAGTTGCACAGAGCTTTGAGTAACCCAATCCAGTGAAAGGTGTCCCTACTCATGGCAGCAGGGATAAACTAGATGGTCTTCAAAAGTTCCATTCAAGCCAAACTGTTCTCTGATTACACCCAGGGATCCACAGTGCAATTAGTTAAATTTCTTTTGTGTTTAGCAAAGGTGGAGGAGAGGCAGCTGGGAAGTTAGAACTCCTTATTCTTGGGAGCTGTGCTTTTTCAGGTGAAAGTCTTTGAGACATCACATCCTGACAAGATACCTGGCTTTGGTGATTGTCTCATGGATTGTTCAGTTTAGTTATGCAGCAGTGGTGCTTGAATTGGAATAATGCAAGTAATTGTGACACAGAGCCCTGTTGGAGTGGTGTGGCATGACAGGACAGCCAGCAGTTCGATAGGCATTTCCAACAGATATGTAGTGCAATAGCTAAAACTTCAGTCCTGGGTAAGCCCTGATGATGAGCTCATGCATTTTGTTTTCAAAGAAGGGAACGTCAGGACATAGTTCAAATTATATTTAATATTGGTGGTGAAGGAAAATTATGCCAGTGCCAAACGTGACATAAAATTCAACCAATTTAAAAAATAAAGCTGTTGTTTCCTCATGTGATTTTTCATTCCTGTCTCCAGCAAAAAATGTAGGAGGTGGAAGGTGGCAGGTTTTAACTTCCATGTTGACACCATCTAACAGGCTCAATTGCAGTGGGAGAAAAGTCAAGCTGGTCAGGAACCCTTGAAGCCTCCTTTTGTATCAGTAAATGTATGCAGATGTACAGGTGGGAGGTTATAGCTTTTCTGTCACCAAAACTCCAGCAACCAAGTTTGCATCTCACAGTTCAGGCACTAACTAAACTAATTTCCAGTAGTAGTGGGATTTCAAATTGGAATATGAACACGGGGAAGGGACAAGTGTGCAGGCTTTTACATAACTGAATAGTTGAATTTAACTTGCAGAGCCCATCTGCTGGGGCAGTCTGTCCCATGGAGAGGTGCACCATCAGAAATGTCTTGAATAAGGTTAGGAAAGGATGTGTGAGACTGCGAAGGACACATCTTTCACTCAGGTTTTGTGTAGGTGGTTTAGTCAGCTGGAGATGAATCCTAAGGAGCCACTTACCTCAGACCAGTTTTCTCAGGAGCACAAAAACAACTATTTACTGTGCATGTTTATCCTGAGAAGAAAGAGAGGTAAAGGCAACTTTTCCTGCAAATCTTGAAGTCTCAGCATTTTACTTTTTAATATCATGAATTGGATAAGCAAACAGTGCTGCTCTTACATTAACAAAAGTAAGCAGGTGTTAAGGGTGACAAATTGGATTAAAATGCAGAATTTGTAAGTGTTAACTGATAACCTCACTGGTGCCTTTGCACTTCATGATGATAATGGGAAACCTAACTGTCATTCAGAGTAGAAATTTGTATGGGGAGAGAGGGGCTAGCAGCTGATTTGTTTTTTATTTCCTTAAAATACACCAGAAAGAGGTGTATCTACCAATTGCCTGTCTGTTCCTAGTGGATTTCCCAGAAACCCAGTGTGCTACATCAAAGACAATTGGAAGGGTGACTGGGAGAGACTGTCTGCCTGGTAATGCCGGCTTTTTATGACATTTAGCTACAGCAGAAAACAGATCACAGATCTGAGAGAAAACAGCCTAATGAGAGTATTCAGAGGTGTTGAAATAAAGATAATATTGTCTAGATGGTGACATAAAAGACAACTTTGTCTCTGGAATGGTAATGAGGATGTTTCCACCTTTTAGTCTCCTGACAGACTTTGAAGTAAAGAAGGGAAGAAATATGGGCAAAATGGAAGAGTCAGTGGTGGCCAGAATACAGGGTTGAAGAGATCATAAAATATTGGTAGGAGTTACCAGAAAGTGCTGGAAATGCACCCATCCTATACTTTGCCCTGTATTGTAAAAAAAAAAAAAAAAAAAAAAAAAAAAAAAAGGTAAAGCCATGGTTTTACCATTTGCAAACTGGCTGCGAGTTAGCCCCAAATGGGTGTAGTCTAAATAAAGAACCTAAAGAAACAGACTACAGAAAGCCTTTTATTGTTAGCCCCATCAGAGCTTTCCCAAGCTGTTGCAGTGAGTCTGTGAACACCATCACACACTTCGGTGTTTGTGGCTGTTTGCAGGCACTGCCACACCAGGTCCTGCTGCCTGCTGAGGATTCAGCCAGCAGCAGGGCAGGTTTTGTCCTCCCATGAGATCTTGTCCATCTGATTTCTTCTGCCTTGAAGCTCCTGCATGACTTAGTTTAACCATCTTGCAGTGCTTCCTTGCTGCCATCTTTTGAACATGCCTTTCTGCATGGTAAGTTTTGTAAAAGCTGTGGTTGATTCATAGCACACCATTGCTTGGAAGCTGTCTTAAATCCCCTCTTTTGGTTAGCAGAATGAAACCTGATAGCTTGACCTAGAAATTGAAAGAAAAGAGGCAGAAGGGAAAGGAGAGTTAATGGATTAACTCTGCAGAGCAGCTGTGATAAAAGTTCCATGTTTCATTCTGCTGCTGTTTCAACAAAGAGAGGTTTTTCTTTGTCTGCTTTAACCCGTGTGGATGGATCGCTGCTAGTTGGTGACCCAGGAGAGCAAAGAACTTCCATCTGCTCCAAAAGGCGTTGCACAGGTCCTTTTTCTTCCCTTGCAAACTTATTTTTAAAATACAGTTCTATTTTATTTAGTGAGAATAATGAAATGCCAAAGGTTAGAGGCTAGAAAGACAGAGGTAAACAACAGAGGGAAAATGTTTTCTGGTTAGCCTAATGGAGAATATGGTTAGAAAAGGTGTTGGATGTGGAAGGCACCACAGAGGGAGATGCCTCTGCTGCTAGTGAGAGAAGGATCAATTCCCTGACCAAATCTTAGTTATATTTTAAACAGAAAATACATGGTTATCACTGGGTTTCTGAAAGCACATAATACTTCTATGTATTTTGTAGGAGGTTTGTGATTGATTGATTGATTAAGCAGTGGTCTAATTTCCATATTATTCTGAAGGATTCTAAAAAAACCCAACAAATCAGTGTTTATTTACTGCCTTGCAGGTGGCAAAGGTCTGCACATTTTCTTTAGATAAGCCCATTTCCTATTAAGAAGATGCTGATCATTGACATTTAACATCTGTGTCCAATAGAGAGCACATAGTTCTCTGAGGGAACTTAGATTTGGGAGTGAGGCAGAGACCTAAAATTGGTTGTGCTCCACTGAGACATTCATATTTACTGGTCTGAGAGATGCTTAAAGGGCTCGCCTGATAAATTATTCTGCTGTCTTGCTTGACTCCGTGGCTGAACACTGGAAAGATCGCATTTTGCCGTTAAATGAAAAATACAGGGACAGGAAGGTGTCTGTCTCCCCGGTCTGCCTGTGTGATGGCTTTGCTGGCACCATCCATCTTGCAGAGCTGTGCACTTTTCAGTGACCTAAGAGATAAACTCTGTGTCATGCAGTGTACGCTGCTTCTGTTCAGCTGTAAAACGATCATTAAAAGAGCTCTGACCTTTCAATTTCTTTCCTTATGTAGTTTCTGGTGTGATCTAGCAACAGTAGAGTAACAGCCGTGGAGTTGGTAGTTCCTCAAATAATTTTCTTCTGTTCATTGAGAAACACTGCTCCCCAGCCAAGAAACTCATAAGACAGGCTTTAAAATATTTTTTTTTTAAAAAAAGCAACAGTTTCTCTTTGCTTGGGATATGACGCATTCAGATCCATGGGATATGTAATGTTTTGTCTTTATTTTTTATGTCTGAAATTTTAAATCTGCAATTTGATTCTTTTGTAGCTTATAAACTTGATTTTTTTTTTTCTTCTGAGAACCTTTTGATTTTACTCATGTAATTTTAATCTTTTCAAGTCAAAGGGCAGTTCAGGTACGTGCTCTTTCTTTGCATTTAGACAGTGTTTGAGGTGCAGGTCTGCAATTTATCAGAGAACTGAGATGTGACACCTGAGCTGCTTGGCCCTGCAAGTAATACTGATTACCTGGACACTCAGATGGTTGAACTGCCTTGTCTCCCTTAAGTGAGTGTTCCAGTGAGGGTGTCCAGGGTCATCTTGTGCTTATGGTTTCTCTTCTGAATCAGAGAGGGAATCCTTTCATTTTTAGAGGAGTGTCCTTATATTTATCTGTGAACAATTAACTGAAGGTTTTTAATTTTCAATAATTGTCTCTTGGGAAAAATGCACATTGTATCATCCAGAACAACTGGGCTACACAGCTAAACAAGTCATCTAGTAAGGGATGGTCATAGGAAGATTCTGAACATGAGAAGTGCCACCTGAAGCAGGGACTAAACAAGTTGTACATTTTAAAATGGAGGTTTTAGCCTCACACATGTACAGAAGTGATCTTCAGTGCTGTGGATGATTCTTTATCTGTTTATTGCAGATTTTCCAAATCATAACATAGCTTAGGTTGGGACTTTGAGTTTTTCTTGTGCCATGACTTGTTGCTCTTTACTTGTCAAGCAGAATATAAAAACTTAAAATATTAGAGTACAGATAAGTAGAAATTAAATAATACATTTATATTCTTATCTCATCATAACTCCCAGTGTCTGTACTGGATGTTTTAAGATAGGGTTATGACAAGAATAAATTCTGTACTTCAGCTGGCTGGTGATGCACTTCTTGATCCTTAAGTGAGAGTGAAGGCTTGAGGCAAAAGATGTTAGTTCTGTAATAGCAGTTTAAATATATATACACCTAAATGAATTGCAGTTAGGCATTTGAGACCTTCAGTTGTGGTCTGTGGACAGGCCAGGTCTTTCAAAAGGAATGAAGTTCAGGAATTTCAGACCCCAGACATGGATGAGAATGAAATCTGTTTGTAGCCTTTAAACCCAGATTCTGAGGTTGCCGTAATAATGAGATACTGCAGTTGCAGATCTTATATAAAAAATAAAAATGCACATCATTTATATTTTTGTTCTTAATGTTCATACACTCAAGCTTTTTTTTTCGTACTCCAGATTAGATTCTCCTCTCATCATGCAACTCTGGGGGCTTAAGCTTTATACAGAATGCTAATATTGCAGGCTTTGTAATGAAACCCAAAATAGTGACAGTGCTATGAGAAGAAGGCTAAGTTGCTTCAGATTATAAACATAATGAGTTTTCAAGACCTGTGATGACTTTCAAGAAATCTTTTGTTGTTCTGCTTTTTTGAAGAAGATGTATGAAAATCATCTGAGAGCAAACAGCATGTAGAATGGCACAGGAGGGAGTTTTTCATCACTGTTGTATATATCATTTAGCACAACCTTGAGTTCTGTCAGACTTAAATGGCAAGCTCACTGTTAATTTCAAAGTTTAAAGTGTTCTTTAATCTTTCCCTTATTTTGCACACTCATAAATAGCATTATCGTTTTCACTGCTCAGTTCCAGAGTTCCCACCTGTACTATCAGGTTGTCCTTGATAGGTGGGAGAATCCATCTTGCTAAGGGTTCAAGAGGTCTGCCTCAGGAAACAAGGCCCATAAAATACAGTTCAACAGCAGGTCTGTTTGCAGTGTGGAGCCTGAACATACATTTGGTGACTGCCTGGATGTCAGAGCTGAAGAAAGAAATGAAAATAAAGAAAAAAAATACCCACTACTACTAAGTACTTGCTAATATACTGAGTAGAAGAAAGAAAATCATAAAACAAGACGCTTTTTTAAAGGAGTTTTCTTAAATGAGGATTAGTTCTTATATTTTGAAATATGCTCATGGTATTGTCACTTTCTCACCAAATGGAAAGGAATATTTTGTGCAAAGCTCTTGCATTCAACCCTTCTTCCCCTACAGCTTTCATGCTAATAAGCTACAGAGATCCCAGAAGCAGTGTTCTATATGACTGTGACAGGTTTGTTAGTAGATTATGTGGTCAAGGTGGAGTTATAAAGGAATTTTCTATGTTTGGAGCTTGTGAGAGATTTTGAGTTTCAAATTCATTTCAGTTAATTATCCCCAGAAGAGATAGAAGTTTGGCAAAAATGAGGAAAATCTCCCTTTTTAAATCATCTGACTTGATCCCTCACAATCTAATGTAGGTGAAAGATAGGTAATGTTAATCTTTTCCATCCTGGAATAAAAATCTAGTTGGCTAGCTTTGGTGATAATTTAAGGAAGTGGGTCTAGAGCCCCATCTGCATGTAGCCCTATTAATGTTTGGCTGGATTCCAGTCTAAATAATATTCAGACTGGTAAGCTTGAAATTCAAATTTCCATTGCTAATATGCTGAGCTGGCCAGCTTGTTTTATTATGTTGTTTAACAGCATGTTAAACATGCTGTTATCTGTTGACCAAGTCCATGTCAAACTGGAATGAATGCTCACAAAAAATGCTATGTCACCCCCTTCTCAGGAGCCACTGGAACTTCATGATGCCTGTATGACTTTGAACTGATCCTCTTCCACACAGACGCTCACAAGTGTATAATGCCTTTGTTGTTGTGCTAAAAAATTCTTGTAGTATTTTTAACGATTTTAAAAATTATTTCATGTTGTTTGTATTAGACATGCATTTTCTGTGTTGGGACCATAGGACTGTAACTTTTGTCTTTTGCATGGGATCAGTGTAGGTTACAGGTTTTGGAACTATTTTGCAAATGCAGTTTTTGTGAACTTTGGTTTAGTTTTTGTTAATACAGAATACCAAAAGGTAAAGGTAGCTTTTCAGCAATTGATATTCTCCTGACTTTTAAGGGTATAAGAAAGATACTGAGGACAGTCACTGTGCTGGTCTGATTGATGTTATACCTTCATCAGTAGTGGTTCAGTTCCATACTACCCATCACCATGCTTCCTTGAGGTTGGAGAATCAAATAAGTATGTGTATTCTGGACTTGCCACCATTGGGGCAGGATGTCAGCCTTGGACCAATGATCTAATACCTGGCTTAATTCAATCCTGAGCATGCCTATCAATTCTCATCCAAGGTTGTCTATTCTGCCTTTATATAAGGACCCAATATTAGCAGCATAAAGGCCCGTTTAAAAAAGATGATGATAAAAAAGTGAGATTCCCCTGCTGATGCATCTGTAGCAGGGTCACGTGTACTGGAAGGCACAGAGGAGCTGAAGAGATCTTCTCAACCTTCTGAAAGATGCAGCAGTGTTAATTTAGTCTGTTGTTATATAAGATGTACCACTCTATGCAAGCAGATGCAGGTAGAGTCATTGCTGAAAATAGTTGCTGGTAAAATACTCATCATTTTTTCATGTGTCAATTATATTTGTGAATAGCCCTAATTTCCCTTATCTGTGTGACCTGGCCCATATTCCAAGGTCTCAGCTTGAGGTGCCATTAAAGGCCCTTGCATTTGAAGAGTCTCAGGATATGAAAGAGTTGTTCCAGCCATTTATCTTTCTGCAAGTCAGCAGCTGTTCAGTTCACTCATGTCCAGCTCCCTCCTCCCCTTTTGGCTGCCCACCTGCATGGGGCAGCACAGGAGAAGGGCAATGGGAGCTGAGGGGAAAGAGGGCAATAAACCAAGTCCTGGCTTGAAACTGAAGAGGAAGGTGTGATATTTTTGATGGAGCAAAATCATGCCTTCCACAAAAATAATTGCTAAATTAGGTGGCTGTTTTATTAGGTGCTTGTCAGGTAAAGAGCCTGTGGAGCCATCTCAGGAATGCTGTTTGAACTTTGAAAGAGGTTGAACATGGCCCAGTTAGACTGGCTTGCTGCTTTTAGGCTGTCTTTATGTTGATAGGGCCTATTTTTTTCCTAATCCTGATGATTCTACAGAAGATCATTAGTCTTGTTTATTTATATAGCCAAACTCTACTTTGATTAATTGTACTTCGATGAGAGGGGTTGAGGTTTGAGGAGACCTCATCCAAGCTGACCAATTCCCTGGTTCTGTGCTTCCATACTGTAGGCTGCCAGTTCAGCTCCAGCCATGACTCTCTTTGTAGTCAGCAGCTTTGTCAGTAGTGTTGACTTGCTTGTGCTCTCTGGGGGCACCAGCTGGAGTAGTTTGGAAATGCTGTCTGTGAAATAAGTCGTGAGGTATTTTCTTTCTTAGCATGAATTTAGTTTTCAGGGCAGTGACCATTTCCAAAATGATGCCAATTTTTCTGTCATGCAAAAGTTCTCATTTGCCTGAGACTTCATAAGCTTTATGATGATTATTTCTGGAAGTTACAATCATAACAGTTCTTCAGGCTTTGCTCTTGAATAAATTTTGTGGGTTTTTTTGTGTGCTAGTTTGCAAGAAAATTTCTGTAATGTAAAATGTAAGGCTTCCATGTTGGGATGAAATATAATTGTTCTCAAAAGTGCAGATTATAGTGTGGGAAAGCAGCCAGTTCCTGATTGAAAATAATTTCATACTACTGTGTATAAGCTTGACTCAATTTACATAAGGTCACTGTTCTATCTGTTGACGCTTGTCACAAACTCAGGAGATGATGCAGTCTATATGAAATGGAACAGGTTTTATTTGTTGTTGCTGGGTTTGGGACTTCTGCTTTTTTTTTTTTTTTTTTTTTTTTTTTTTTTTTTTTTTTTTTTTTTGTGGCTTTGTTTTAAGTAAACATATCCTACTGATGGCTAACAGAGTTTAGAGCATCTTCTTATTAAGGACGGCTCTAGTGCCGTCTGTTCTCAGCTTTTATGGGAAATACTCTGACAACTGTGAAGCAGATTCCTTGTTTTCAGGAGATGAAGCTCAGCTTTGGGCTCTACTGGAATCCTCCTGGTTAGGTCTGGCATGTAATTATATGTATACAGTTGTGTATGCACGTAGTTTGTAACCAGAACAGTACTCATATGAAGAAAGATTTGCTGACAGAACTGCTTTCAGAAGAAGCTTGAAGAATTCCCTCTTCCTGTGATAAAGCAATTTCTAGATTTCACTGGGTATTTTAGCTGTGATTTGACTCTGTTAAGATAATGTTTCCAGTCAACTTTGCCTCTGACAGGATTAATTTCTGCCCCCAACCATTTGTTCCCTTGCTCATCTCTTTTGCTAATGTAAAAGTTTATGCAACTTTGAGGTAAATCAGATTGAGGAGCTGACATGGGGTTGTTGGTCAGGGCGGCCTAAAGGTAATAAGAAGAGGCTGGGGTAGGGAGGAAGGACTGCTTTCAGCAGCAATGTCAGCTTTGGACACTAATGGGCAGCTTTGTCTGTTAGTGATACTGCAGCCAGAAGCACTGGGATTTTTCAGAAAGGAAGCATCAGTCATTTCCTGAAACTGATTTTTGCAAACCACTATAGGCTTGATGTGGTGTGTGTTCAATAAAAAAATCTATCCAAATCCAAGAAACCAGTTTCCCCATAATAACACTCTGTATGGGTGAAGTATATGTTTGACCTTTTAAATTGCCCTGTGCTCATTTGCCTTCAATGTGCGTGCGTGCTGGCTTCAACACCAGGAGGTTATAAACTTAGCTTGTTCCAGGCTCCTTACTTCTGTGCTGAATCATGTCAACCATGGGCACGACACAGCTGTAATTCCATTCTGGGGCTGAAGAATATCAAGTCTTTTGCTCACAGAGAGCCTCCAGATTCACTAGTCATCTGCCAGGTAACCGGTCTGGGAGGAACTGAGGGCCCATGTTCTGGCAGTTGCTTTTTATGAGGATAATGATTGTATTCAAGAGGATAGAATGTACATGAGATGACAGAGGGAGACCTTTTTCCACTTTTATTGTAAAGATGCTGGATTGCAGCTGGAAGTAAGTGATAAGGAACATAGCAGAGCTGGAAATGAGCACTGACAGTCTTGCCTTCTTTCAAGTGTGTTGTGCCCTCTTGGGACATCACGGAGCTTTCTGGTTTATAAAGGCCAGTAAACGGCTGATTAGTGAGCAGAAAGGAGCTGTAAATCCTTCCAAAAACATACTTTGCATTTTTATTAAGTAAAAAGTCTCCTTGAATGATGTATGATCAAATGTGTTTGTATTTCCTATCAACTAAGCTAATTGATATGATTCACTGTACAGAAAAGCTTCTTTCCTGCATTCTATTCCTTTATCTTAGTCTAGATAAGCTAGAAAAACATATCCTTCTTGTAAACTGGCAGTCACCTTCAGGGCCAATAAATTACATTAGTCTTTAAGCAGAAATATGCATGTTGTTTCATTGTTCTCTGCCCTTTTTCCACAGCTGATCTAGATGCCCTTTAATGCTGTCCACCAGTAGAGCATGGACAGTTTGCTTGTTCATTGCTTTTGAACTGAGAAAAGCCTTAGGAAACCAAATTAACTTTATTCAGTGTGAGATGTCAATACAGTCATTAACGTGATCACTAAAAATAGTGAATATAGCAGAAATGGGTAGTACCCACAGATGTCCTCCTGTTTCTTCACAACCCTATTCACGCTGTCAACTTTGTTTGAGATGGGGAAATAAGGTGGAATTCCAGCGCTACCAGTGAAACCTGAAGCAAAATCTATGGATAAGTGTCCCTGACTGACTTGAGGACTGTGCTGACCTGCCTTTACTCTTCACTGTGAAGGGTTTATAAAATCTTTCCGATTTTCAAGTAAAATAATGTTAGCAACTAGAAAGCAATCTGAATCCAGGCTTTTCTTATATGGTTGCTTTAACAAAATGTATATTTTCATTAATCAAATACAAATGCAATTAATTTTATTGAATTACTTAATTAGAATGAAGAGAATTTGTTGGAGAAAATACATGGAACTAATGAACTTGATACTATTTAAGCATCTGGAATTGAGGTAATCTTTAATTTCAGTGCACATAACAAAAGTAATTTGGTTCAATTAATTCTCTGTTTTCCTGACTGTACCTTTGAAATTCTTAGCAGCTGGTAAAAGGAAAATAGTTCATAGCCTTATCTTTCCTTCTGCTTTAGTTGAATTTGAGAGGGTGAGGGTTGCTCCAGTGGCAAGTGATTAGCTTGTCACTGTGCTTTTTTTTATCATTACTTGCCTGTCATTTTCAGTCCTCTCCCCTAATTCTTTCCTATATTACATCTGATATGCATTTCTTCTATCATCTGGCATCCTCGGCCTTTCCTCTACCTACTGATTTTTTAGCTTTTCTTTTGAGTATGCTTATTACTAGCCTGTGCTGTCTGGAGTCATAAGTATGCATGTTTAGTTTTCCATGGCTTAGAGAGACTTGGCTAGCGCCTTGTTAAATAGCCTGTGTCTATTCCTTGCAGATGGACTACATGCTAACTATGAGACAGGATCTCTGTGCTCAACTGTACAGTTACCAGTGTCAGCACAGCTCCTTTGCTTTGCATTTACTGAGTAGTTCTGTCTCCTTTCTGTGAATTTGTTGACTGACATACTACAAAATGTCTCTCCCCTTTCTCTGTTTTTTTTAATCTCCTATCTGGGTGTCTTGGGATACAGAAAAGATTCAGTGTGAGATAGGGTTGTGTTTGTGCTTGGATGCTGTAATTACTTGTGTAAATCTGAACTGCTCTTTCAACTGAATCACTGCATTCAAGTGTTGTTTTCTGCTGTGCCTAAAAGCTGTGTATCTGGGCCTGCTTTTCCCCCCTCCTTTTTCAATCCATGGCACAACAGGTAGGATAGCCCATTTGCTTTATGTTTTCAAGACAAGGGTATGTGCAATCAACTCCTCGAGACAAGATGCTGGGTTCTACATTGCTTTGAAGCAATCCTGACTTTCAGTTTCCATTCAGTATATACAACATCCACTTAAGTTTTAGTGTAGTGAAAAGCAGCAGGGCTGTGCATCTAGTAACACTGTTCTGTTCTCTTACCAGCTGCTGTTCCCCAAAAGAAAGGAAAAGAGAATGGAGGCAAGGCAAGGGAAGCCATAGACTTTCCCGGCAATAAAATGATACTGTTTAAATGTGTTTAATACACTCTTAAAGAAAGAATCTGATAGTAGTGCTGGGTTTGGAGATCTGGGTTTTAATCCAGTAGTCCCTAGGACAAATGAATCTTTCCTTGCTTTTTTTGGCAGAGTGCTTCATATGTATGACTCAGGGAGAAAAGAAGTAGCTGGCACTATGGATTGCTCAATGAGACAGCTAGGAAAAGTAAGATTGCAAATCCATGCTGATTTGTTCATGGGGTTTTTTTTCTCTCATGCATGAAAAAAGAAGTTACTTCCAATTTTTTAATCTATGTAAAACCAGAGGAACTAACCTAAGACTTTGTTTCCTCCTTCTCTCTCTCTTTTTTCTCTTAGCTCTCTTAAAGCTAAGATATCTCCCCCTTCTCCTTCCTTCTGCTAAGGTTTGGAAGAAAAGGATGTGGTACAGTGAGGAGTGTTACGCTCAGAAAGTTTATTCTTAAAATATGCTGGGCTCTGTATGTTTAAGACTTTATAGAAAGCTTTGCTAAATCTTATGTGTGTGTTTTGCATACCTTCTCTGCAGGGCCAGAGCACCGTGGTGCTACAACCATAGATAATGGGCCTTGAGTGTGGATATTAGCCCTGAAAATTTGTCCTGTCAAAGTGACGTGGTTGTATTTGTTTGGTCTGAGGTAACTTAGTAAATGCGAGACTGACAATAAGACTTAGCCTTGTTCTGCATGCAAACTGATTGTCTGAGACTCACACTGCAGGTTCAGGATAAGATCTTTGAAGTATGCTTGTCTAATAATAATTTTTATAGACTGTGCAGCTAAGGGGAAAATCAGAGTATGAGTGCAGACGTGAGAGAAACAGAGTGGTTCAGGTGGCATCTCATCTGTTTCTTCTGCTGACTGAGATGGAATAGGTTTAGAGATAAATCCACTCAGTTGTTCTCTAAACATTTTAAAGTATCTTTCAGGCTCTTGCTATCAGGTAGAGCTTGTAACACAGAATCACAATGACAGTGCCTTGCAAGGTTTTGTTTAGTAATAATAAAGAAATATAATTTATCAGAATTCCTGAAATACTACAGTGTTGTCTTGATACTGGAGGTCCATACATAGGTGCCCATTTGTAAGAAGAAATAAATGAAGGAGATAATTTTTTGGCATCCTCCAACTTCTCCATATTTGCTTGAGGTACTTTAGACTTAACATGGGAAGAGGGAGTGAAACAGTTTGATCCCATGTCTGTTCTGATTTTGGCCTTTTTGCCGACACAGCTCAGAGGAGGGTAGTTCTGAATTTTTGCTGAAATTGCATAAATTGTAAGTCAAAGACATGCTATGAAGAGATTGTGCTACAGTGTCCTCATATGTATTGAAGAGGTGGTTCTGCCATACATTGCTTTCTCGTTTAGTGTGCAGGAATCTGTAATCTGCAGGCAATTCATTATCTTAAAGATTGTAGGGCAGAGTGAAAACAAAAAAATGGCCAGTGAACAGAGCACAGGACTGATAGTCAAGTGAAATAAACCCATTTTCAGCTCTGCTATCATCAATGCTTTGTAAATTTTGGCATTTCACTTAATTTTCGTGCCTCAGTTTCAATACCTTTAAATGCCATGAGTCCGTAGAAATAATTTTGGAATAAAAATGTTCAGTGCTTTCTCACAAGGGAACCTCTGTGTCACAACTGTAGGAGACCCAGTTTTTAGATGACTGCTGCACAGCTGTATGAGAGCCCCTGCATTAGCAAAAGTTAAATTTATCAGCTGCTGAGAGCTCCTTTGAAGGTCATCCTGTCCTGAATATTTACAGGGTTCTATCACCTTTTTTTTTGTCGGTCAAGAAATCTCCTGACTCGTATTGCTCTGTAAACAGCACTTTGAAAACTGGAAGGTTTTTTTCAAAAGCTTCTGCTCCCTATGCTGCCTGGTCTTCCTCTCCACCTACTTCAGGCTCCTCTCTCTCTCTCTCTCTCTCTCTCTCTCTCTCCCTCTCTCTCTCTCTCCCTCTCTCTCTCTCTCTCTCTCTCTCTCTGAGTCTGTGCTTCTGGTATTGCTGGCTGAATCTTCCACAGCCTTCTCTCCATCCCTTCTAACTCTTATTAAATGCAGTTTATCTCTCTGCTGTTAAGTAGTCTATTGATTCACTTTGGAGTTTATTAGATTATCACTGTCTGGGTTTTGAATTCTTTTAAGTGCTTTTTCAGACGTGTACGTGTGCACATATGAAAATAAATCAATGAGCAGGGACAATGCACAATTATTTACACAGCTACAGCCAGCACTCTAGTGTAATATTATCATTTAAATGCTTGCTGAGTATTCAGTCAGTGAAGGTCTGTACTGCATGCTCGACAGTGCTGGAGCCTGAGGGTACAGTTTTTCATAGCTGTTTATTACTAAATACTCTTGATGGAAATACAAATACTACCAAAGCTCCATATGTGGTTTCAAGTACTGGGGGGCCTGTATTGTTTCAAAAATGGCACTAAAACTTTAAAAAGTATCTGAAAAAGAATCTGAAATGCAGTGGGTCTGTTCAGGAGAAGAGTGATAAAACCAAGTAGAAAATTGATCTGCAAAGCCTATAAGTTTATTTGTAAAATTCCTCTCTAGCAGAAGCTTAGACACTTGACTGAAGACATGCTGCCAGTGCTGAGGTTAACCCTTAGCAGCCCAGGCTAGTTTATATTGCCCATTCCTTCCTAGGGGGACCTTTACTGTCACCTTTGTGTGATTTCTCTGGTAAGGAAAGGTAAGCAATTCATCCCATCCATGTCTTACATTTGTGTCTCTGAAACGTTTTGGTTCATGGTGTATGGTTTGCATTTGTTTAAGTTTGGAAATGCTCTTCATGGTTTTATATTGTGGTGGAGCTGTGTCATGCCCAATAGGTTATATTTTTCAATGTGCTGATGGGGCTCAGACTTCCTCTGCTGGATCAGTTTCAATTTCACCAGCTGGTAGAAATAGCTACAGGAATTTGGGGATTACAGATGTTCATGCAGCCAAAAAGGAAACAAGCCAACTTAAAGGCATATAGTTATATCTACCCCGGGGGCTAGATTTATTTTCCTGCATTAAATAAATAAATAAAAATTGGCTTTTATTTTCCTGAAGATATGAAGACCTCAGGAGACTTCTTAGTGTTGTAGTTCTTCACTTCCCCCATTTCTTGGTAATATATCCTCCATTAGGAAAGAGTTTATATAAAGATTTTCAGCTCATCAAAATGACATAGTAGCACCAGGAAAGACTCCATCTTTCCATGCAAAACCTCCAGTTTACTGATGATGTGTTTATATAGGCACAAGTCTCAGTTTAGCAGAACATTTAAACACAAATCAAAACTCTGCTGAGGTGGTTGAACATTTAGAATCACAGGATGTGCTCAGTTGGAAGGGATTCACAGGAATCACTGAGTCCAGCTCCTGGCCCTGCACAGGATCATCTTCAGAAGTCACACCATGTGCCCAAGAATATTGTCCAAATACCTCTTGAACTCTGTTAGGCTGGTGCTGTGACCACTTTACTGAAGAGCCTGTTCCAGTGCCCAAACCACCCTCTGGGTGAAAAACCTTTTCCTAATATCCAACCCATTAGTGACCGGTTGCCAGCCTGATGTAAACCCATTCAATATCACCCTTTGTGCTCAACCTGTGAGCCATTTCCTTACCCATCAACTGATGTGTTTGTTACTCACAACATCCTTGGGGACACTTGGGGGCCACACTCTTGTGGAGGAAAAAATGTAAGTATACGCAGAGGCATATATGCTCAAAGGAAGAGATTTCATATCCAGTATTAAAACTGACACAAAGCCATTGATGTGGATTCACAGGGGTTTTTTGTAGGGTAAAGTCACTTTCAAAGAGCTTCTTGTTTGTCACCTCATTTTTAACTGATTTTTCTTTCTTTGCTGAACAATTCCTTTTTCAGTCCCCATTTCAGTAGGGTATTTTCTTTCTGTGGCACAGCCATTGGTGTGGCACAATCAGAGCTCCTCTGTTCCATTCTTGTGCTAAAGGCTTCCTCCAGCCTAGCTTTATTTTACCATCAAAGGCTGACGAAAAGAAACTCTGTTGCTTCTCTGCTTGTGTTTGACAAAGCTCCACTGTAAGGTCTGCGTTAGTTCAGCTGGAGTTAGAGACATATAGTCCTATTCTATAGCCGATTTTCTCTGCTGCCATATATACTGGTGTTTAGTGTGGGTCTGCAGCCAGTGCTCTCCTGCACAGCCTAATGTGTTCATTTCATTGTCACTTACCTGTGGTTTTGTTGATACAAAACCAAGGGCAGATTGTTGATATTATCCAAAATAGATTGCATTTCCAGAGGTGTGCAGGGTTTAATTTCAGGTGTTAAGAATTTCTATTCCGTGCACTGTGCTTCTCTCTGCTGCTCCCCTTTTCTGCACCTGCTTTGCTGGAGTGGTTTCCATAGCAATAATCTCTTCAAGTTTTCCAGAGGTGTTACAGGAATGATTTTCTATCTCCTCCTCCTCAACAATTCAGGAAAATGGAGCTTATTAGAGATACTTTTTTGTCCTCTGTGCCTTGATAGGAGCCTGGCAGGGGCACTCTGCAATCCCAAGTAAAGCTGTCTGCAGCACACAACTGCTTGCCTATGATGAGGACCCCAGCCGGGCTGCCCACTGCTGCAATTTGCTTGACCTAATACAGGTTGTCTTTGCTTCTCTCTTGACTCAGGCAACAGTATTCTTATGAAACAAAGGAATAGGACAGATGGGGAAAAGAAAAGAAAAAAAAGTCTTCTGAAAATGAGGAAAAAGTAAAGTCCTAAAGACTGAGAGCCAATAATTCAAGTTTCCATCACGTTTCCTTCTTCTGCCAGGCATGTGTGGTGCAACACAACTGTTCAACTTGCGGTTCAGTAGCATATGGGAAAACATAAATCCTTAGAGATGGCAAGCATTAAACAGCTGCCTGGAGTCCCTCAGGAGTCTAGCAAAAGGGGGAGTTGGATATTAACATGGGCTATTTAGTTATTATCTTAAAAAGTATTGGATTTAGCAGCAGCTACAAGGTTGTGGTTTGAAAGTGAAATGTAGATGATGGGTTCTGTAGCAGTGTGGCAAAACCTTTGTGACCTACTAGGCTAAGACAGAGTGACCTGCTGAGTGCAGGTGTCTGTGCAAATAACACCCAAGGAGCCATTCTGAGATACTGCCTAGAGCTGTGGCTCTAGCACCAGGTATTAGCCCACTACCATTTCTAAATTGATAAGCAAGCTATTATGGTGGGAAAAGTTGTTGTTCTTATTGGTCAGAAATATGCTGAAAGCAGTTCACAGACAAAGCTGTGAAGTCTTCTAGGGTGACACATGCAAAAACAGCTCCCAAGCACAATGAGATGAAGTTTGACTAACAGAGACCTTGGGAACAGCTGATTTTTCTGAAGCACTGTCTGAGACACATCTATATGGCTGCTGCTTTATGTTCACTTTTGGAATTGAAAAAGTCAGACATAAATTTGCTTTGCAAGTGGTGAAATTCATGGGAAAAGCCTCCCTGGATGGGAGATGAGTCCATCCCAAAGGTAATGATCTCCATGTGTCCTTGCCCTTATCTGAAGTCTGCCAGAACCCTCAATGTGCAGGCTTTTTCTCTTTAGCCATTTGTTTCAACCTTGAAAAGACCTTTTTGAGTGCTTTAAAATAACTATGTTGTCATTCCTTAGTTTAAAAAAAGAGCTTTTATTCTCTCTGTTTTTTCCACTTCAACCTCAGTTGTTCAGACATTTTAATAATTCATATCCCTTTTGACTTCACACACTTGCTTGTGCTACCTGTAGTGCTCAGTGAGAAATGTGCTCTTTGCAGAGCTCGAAAGATCAGCTGAGAAATTAGTTAGAATGATGTAGGTGGAGGGTTATGTTTCACCTCCTAATTGAAGTAGTAAACCTACAAGTGTTAGGGGTCCTACAGCAACCTGGTCAAAATGCCAGTGTATTGCTGGCTGTTTTCTCCAGGAAGCATGGATGCGGGCTTTGTAGAAGTGAATTGTTGCTGAAGAAATTGTGAATTGGAAGTTCCCTATCTCTGTGTGTCACATTTCAGCTGCAACATTGTGCTCTTGTGTTTTGCACACAGTTACATACACAGACTAGTACAGGGAAGTTTGGAGAACAGCAGTAGTCTTCTATCCCTTTTTGCAATTTCTCTAAGCTTCTCTTATGTGGAAGTTCCAGGCATTGTGCTATCTTACTGACTTTAAAAAAATACCATTTTGACAACCTAATCTTGCAAAAAGATGAAGTCAGGTGTATTTCTTTGGGAAGTGTCTTAGCTGCATACATACAAGATTTGGTTTTTAATTATTGCTACACCCTCTAGCTATAATACAAGACCTGTCAGCATGTTCATGCTGTCTTTATTCATATTCAGAGGGTTGGAAAGTGGAAGTTTAGATTCATTCTGGATTGAGGTTAGGCAAGCAAGGTCTTTTCTTCGGCGTAATGACTTTCAGCTCAGTTTGGTGACTGATCAGTTCAGTTATCTGAATTGTGTATGCGCAAAGAGAAGAAGGGTTGTGCTTTTGCATACATTCAATTTTCATATTTATAAATCAGGATCTGCCTCCATTTAAAAAACGAAGTGTTGTTTCCTTCAGATTATAAAGAGCAGCTGCCGCTGCCATTAAAACTTCGGAATGTTCCCTTGAGAACTCTGAGGATGCATCTATCTGAGCCTAGTAGTGGTCTGAGCTTACGAGTGGGAGCAAAGTGTCCCTTATTGCTCGAGAGTTTAGGCAATAGATCAAAGGCTTCAGGTTTAAGCAGCTATCCTCCTTTGGTGAGCGCCTGCGTGGGTAGTCACAGCATTCCAACTGGAAAGGATAGTCCTGCTACGGCCAAATTTAGGCAGAATACTGCTGCTGGCTTTTCTTAAGGAGTTTGTTGTCTTAAGCTAACAAACCATTTCACAGCACAAGAAAGACATCTGGTAGCTTTTGGCAGAAAGCTTTTTCTTATTGTTCCAACAGCTTAACAAGAGAAATAGAAGTGATGTTGTGGAGCCCCTTCAGATAAGGGCTCTTTCTTTCCATCAGAGTTGGTGTATTGGGTGAGGCTCCTCTGAATACTTAAAAGAGCACATCCACACCTTGTGATATGAAAACTTGTGAGGTAGTTGTGGATGGGTTTGCTCCAAAACTGGAAGCAATTGGTCTGCAGGGGTGGGTGAGATACAAGGCTAATGAACTCAGGGGCACACCTTCAGTGATGTGGCTGTGCTGTTTTGGGGACTTACGCTGGAATTTCCATCTGGCATTGCCCTGTGCAGGATGAGAATTATGAGAGGAAGGAGGAAATGTAAGAGGTCATTGCCAGGCTTATTGGCTTAGATTCCTTAGCTTGTTTCTGTGGGATATTGGCACAATGGGTGGTGCTAGTCTGCAGCTGTGGCGGTACCAGCAGTGGGACCAGCACCTGGGAGGGTGTGAGGGCTTAGGTCTCATCCAGAGTGGTATGTTGGGACTGTGCTGCCTCTAAAACTGTCTGGTCGAGCCAGAACACGGTTGCATCCCCATGCCTGGCAATGTTCTGTTGTGAACATACTAAGGTGCAGAGGCTGCTTTCTGAGTATCTTTTCCTACCAAGTCTCAGCTTCGGGCAGGTAACTGTGTCCCTGCTGTGCACACCACACAAGGAGGCAGCCTTAGGTCTCCTCACATAAACATCATTTGCCATTGCTGCACTGTAAGGACACAACGGCACACTTGGAACAAGTTTTGACATGTTACATTTACCCTTAAATGTTCAGCACATTAATATTGATGCAGTTGCATGCTCTGCTGCAGTTATAGCCATGCCTCAGTTTTTGTTACTGCAAAATGGTAACTGCGTACTGAGGATCTTAAAAAGAGATTTATGACTACATCTTACTTTGCTTTGTTATATCTTACTGTTGCTTATACCTCTTGTTTTGCAGGGCCCAGTCAGAAAAACCTTTTCAGGCTCTATTTTGAGTTGATACGCAAATTTAAGACTTTTTCCTCTGGATTTTGTATGCAGAAAATAAGAGGGGATAGAAGAGCTAAAGCTGACTACTTGTGTAATTTCACGGTGTCTTTTGGCTTTCTGGGTTTCATATCTAATTAATGAACTGCCTTGGTGTCTCTGTAGGTTGTACAGCTCTGAGCTCATTATTGGCACCTTCCAAGCAATGACTGGAAAATGCTGAATGCTCTGAAGAAAATGGTAGTGCTTGGGTGTTTTCTTTTTCTTCTTTTTCTTTATGAACAAGGTCATCTAGACTGTCTTATTCCTTGTCTTTTTCTTATTTTGTTTCCTTCTTTATTTTTTAAGATCTTCCCAAAGACCTGTGTATGACAAAGAACCATGATGGGTATGTATGCTCCTCTGTGCTGGGCATCAGGAAAGCAGAATTGTCTTCTTTCCTCATGGAGCGTTACAGCCCTTGTGTTGAACTGGTTTACTTTAGCAATAGGGTTACCGTTGTGCAGTTCAGCTTTCAGTGCCAGAGAATGAGTGATGACACTTAAGCCCACACTCATTTCATCTCTGAATCATGCCAGCTGAAGTGGGATGATATTCTAAGTGGGTGGGTTTTGGTCTTTTCATTCCAGTTAGTCTTGTAAGACTGGTAACTTCATATAGAGTTAGTATCTCAAATGAGTGCTGTGTACTTGGACGGATAAGTAGAATATAAAATAAGTATAAGCTCAGACCAAGAGTTTTGGCTGTGACATCAGCTGGTTTCACCTTGTCAGTTGATGAGTGTTATCTGGAGCTTGGCAGCCGGGGTAAAGCAATGGCATTGCTGTCTGCTTGTGAGCTCCAGGCTTCTTGTGTGGCTATTTCCTGGGGCCAAGAGAGGACAGAGGGGCCCACAGGGCAGCCACAAAGGTGTCCCCTCTCAGGGGGATCAGTGGAGTCACAAACGGGTAAGTGTCAAGCCTGCAGACCTTCCAAATGCAAGTGTTTGACTGCACTTGAATTCTCTTTCCCTGGGGGAGAAAAAAGAGCTTTAATTTATGAAGTGAAGTGTCACAACACATTACAGCACATCACATCCCAGCGCGCCGCTACATGGAGCTGACATTTGTTTGCTTTAATTCCTCAAAATAGCTTTTATTTAGAGCAAATGTTCCCTGTTAATTCAAACAGTTCTCATTTTCCTGTGCACTGTACTTGCCAGTTCCCATGGGGACAGTTGTTCCTGTGGAGCTTTGCCCTGTGTTGGTAAGCTGTCAGGCTTTTTCAGGGGTTTTAGTTATTTTTCTTATTAGTAATGGAGAACTTCCTTGTTGCCCCTCAATCCAAATAATATTGAACAGGAGGCAGTGATGCTTATACTTTTTAATTACAATCCTGTGACATACCAAGTGCTTTGCAAGGAATGGGGGTGTTTCTTGGCAGAGGAGCAGGCTTTGTGCATTTGGTGATCACCTTAGTGCTGAGGCAGTGGAAGACAGCACGGGCTGCAAGCCGTGTTCGGGATGAGATTGCTCTAGGATGGGCTGTGGCACAGCGCACCTACAGGGAGGTCTGTCTGCAGAGTCACCTACCCAGGATCAATACCCTATCACAGTGGGGACTGCGTAGGCACAGAGGAGATACCTACACCTGTAGTGAAAATCTAGAGAAGATCACCACTTGTGTGTTCAGCAAGGAGTTCCCATCTGGTTTGTGTACACATCTTGTGGGAGGATGAATAGTTAGTTGCTGGACCCTGTTCAGAGGTGTATGTGGACTGTTGCTCTTTTTTTATCAACTTCAAGACACCTAGTAAAGTTCTTGGGTCAGGATTGTTCTTCCATCTCTTCTTTGTTTGGTATAAACAGAAGACTGAGGTGAATATCAGTGGCATTGCAGTTTCATTCCTTGAAATCTTCTTCCTTTTCCCCAAGTCTCCTTCATTATCCTTCATTTTTCTGTCTCCTGTGAGAAGAGAGCCAGAGCTGCCTGTGCTCAAAAAGGATTTTTGCCTCTCGCTTCTCCAAATGGTTCAATGCATTAGCAAATCCCAGGACTATATTGCATTAAACACCACGTCATAAAACTTCTATGGAAAACTGCTGCTGTCAGAAAGTGCGACTACAAGCAAGGTGGGAAGGACACTGAACAAGTAGGGAAAGCACTAAAATTCCTGATTCTTTCTGTGTTGTGTTGTGTGCATTCCTGGAGACATTTCTTGATCTCTGCTTGGAACCATACTCATCTCATGGTAAGTAATGCAAAAACAAAATGGAAAAATATCAGTGTGACCAGGAAGCTTGCAATGGATAAGCATAATACATGAAAGAGGCTCCATGAACAGTTTGTGTCTGTGGTGGCTTTCTTTGATTACTGTCTCCTAGGTTTTGGGAATCACAAATAATTTAGCCTTTCTTCAAATAACACATCATGCAAACAAATCTTCCTGGACTTCTGAATATATCTGAATACTCTGCTTTGGATGGAGCAGTGACTTGGGCTGTTGGGTAAAACAAGAACTTAAGCTCTCAGAATAATGTCAGAACTAGTTTATTTTCAAAAACATTTTCCCGTATGGTTGAAGAAGCTAAATGAGTAAGGGAGGCTGTTTTGGAAGAGATAGTGTGTGGGGGAACAGTGTGGAGCAGGCGGAGATAAGTGAGCAAGCAAGTTGATCTGTTGATAGGGGAGTCTCAGTTCAATCAAAGCAATGTTTATGTAATTTAATAGCAAAGTGTGCCTCTTGCTTTCCTTTTCCTTACGTCAAAACTATTTTATTCTATTATGTTGTAACGTAACCTGCATACATTTAATCCTAAGTAGTCATGATTTTTGCCTCCCATAGTGTCTCCAGATGTCTGTGTAGGACTTGGCTTCCCTCCTGAAGTGTAGAAACGAGGTTGTAAGGAGACTCTAAAATGCGATGGCCTGAGCTTTGAGTGTTTGGAGCAGTCCTTTCTGTAGCAGAGGGATTAGCTAGAGCTCTTGCCACTCTAAAGTTATCAAAATGGCAATGAATACTCATACTGGGTAGAAGGCCTGATTGCATCAGCTCCTTTTCTTACCAATGTTAACACCACAATGGTAAGCTGCCTTTAAGCAGAGGCTAAAGGATCATTCGTATATAACAGCCTATAAAACTTATGTATGGTATTTTTCCCCCTTCATAACAGCACATTATTTCCCAACCATCCATCAGCATTTCTGTGGAGCTTATTCTTATTCAGCTAAATAGCATCCTCCTTCTCTGGGCAGAGACCCAACTTGCTTTCCTCCTCCTTTTCTTCATTTCTATTCCTCACTATACTCCATATCCAGTAGTAGATAAATAAAAACTTCAATAGAAACCACAATTGCACATCTCATTCCATGCTGCTCTGTGCTTTCTTTTCTGCTCATGATGGTGGGATTTTTTTCAGGGTTATTATTTATGAGTTAGAACTGAGAAAGCTTTTCCAAGTACAAAGAATGCCAGAGTTTTCCCTGCTTTGGGCGTGGAAGTTTTAAAAAAGTTTTGACAGTTTTTATTTAGTACACAAAAAAATCCACTCTTGTCTTATGAAAAACAGTTATTATTTTATATTTGGGAGACCACTGTGTTACTTATTGAGTCTCTCAAATCCAAGAGCTGTGGAATAAACCTTAAAGTGTTGATTTTCTGTCTGCAAGGATTATGTGTAAAACTGCTTCTGACAGTGTTGTTCCTTGTCTGAGACACATTTCTCTCAAGGGAGCATGTGACACTTCAGTTCCATGCCTGCCTTGCATATCTCATGTAATTTAAGGTGTTGGCTTTAACCTTTAAAGCTTGAAATAGGATGAGTAGTGTATAGTATAGCCCAGGTGCATATGTTGATTTTGCCATCCCGCTAAAGAGCCAGTTGGCTCAAGGAGGAACAGTTTAACTGGAAGCCTTTGGTGCTGTGATACCTTTCATGTATTGTCTTGCCAGTGTCTCAATATGTCATCCTTTAAGAGGATGGAGAAGGTGGATTCTCCTGTGCGTTGGGTGTTGGAAGACACAGGAGCAGTCCTATGCTCTGTGAAGTTCTGTAGGAATGGATGAGGCATGGGGATAGGCATTATGTGTACATCCCCTGCTGTTATCCAAGCATGGGATACCAACACAGTAAAAGCTGTGAAAAATTGCTAAAAGTGATCATGAGGGGAAGCAAATATGGAGTATTTTCCTCTGATAGGTCAGATGAACAAGCCAGGGTCACACTGAATTTGCCTGATGCTTTGTGGAGCTGCCTCTCCCTTTCCTATTTCTTCTATCCTGGGAAAGAATTTGATCCAGACCAGAGGCTTCCTCAGCTGCTGTGCTCAGTTAGGCAGAGCCCATGGATTCACTTCTTCTTGTGTCCGCTGACCTGCTCCAGGGTCTGTACTTCATTCACACCTACTCCTTACTGCCTATTGAAAGTGATAAAAAGAACTTTCTGGAATGCTTTCTCTTTAAATTATGTTTATTTGTATTGCCTAGTGCCTTAATGCATTGCTTTGCCTTTAGCAAAAGAAAAAGGTACTTGAGTGAAAAGAAAGGGGTAATAGCAGTGAAAGAAGGTTGTTATGTATCATAATGTTAGCATTCTTAGGAGAGATGCTACTCTAGTTGGAGGAACTAATCTTTGCTTGCATAAGTAGACAGAAATGCTGGCAATTTACAGCATCCGCTCATACCCAGATGTCAACTCACATTTCCAAAGAGAATCATCAAGTCAGGAGATAAACAGCTGGTACAGGCAAGAGGAAAATAAGCTTGTAAGTGTTTAAAGAAAAAAAAGTGTTAATTTTTATGAAGTGTGGTGTGCTGGCATCTAAACAAATGAAAGTTAACAGCCGAGAATGGGAAAGTGGAAGGGCTTTTTTTTTTTTAGTAATGTGTGAGAATTAGTCTCGGTACTTCTAGTAGCAGCTTTTAAGCATCCCTGTATTTTTGTATCAAGTTCCTTCTAGAACAACTTCTTGCATGCTGGCAACAAAACGGGAGTTAGCGTTGACGAATTTTGCCTTGAAGTGCATTGAACTGACCTGAGCATCACAGTATGTCCACACACACCTCTAATTTTAGATTTTAACCTGACACGTGTGTCTTGCAATTGGAGAGAGTCTCAGTAGCAACTTCAGTGGCTTCAGGGAGATTGCTGACTGAGAGGCAAGGCAGGCCTTGGAGACATGTTCTGGATGCCATGTACTCAAGAGTTCTCAAAATGAGCATCCCTTTCTTCCTGAGAGGTGAGGCATTGACCTAAACTTGTAAGTATTGATCACTAGATAACTATTAAATATTTTCATGTAAAAACAAAGTGTTTCTGTGGTCAAAAAGCATTAAATTGTAGCTTCAGGGAAAGTCAGTGCTGGGGTTATTGCTGAAAGAGCATCTAATAGAGAATGCTGACTTGCAGCATCCTTTGCATGGAATGAGAAAGAAACAGCAGGTCTGCTGCTTGCCTGCAGACATCTTTTTGTGCAGGCAGGAGGTAGGCTTGCATCCTAATTAGCTTGATAACAAAGCAGAGTAAACAAATCTTAGAAAAAACCAAAAAAACTAAAAGAGAACTATAAATTTTGTACTCCTTGAAGGAAAATGAAGTGTGCAGTATTTACTGTCTTCCTCCTTCCCTCCCTCCCTCTCATTTCCACTCCAGTCTTCTAATGTTCACTGGGCCTAGCAGGGTTTTATGTGGAAATCATTGGGATTATCTCCCAATTTTTTCTCAGATGATTCAGTTGAAAGGTTATACAGAACTGAACAATTTGGAGACTGGGAATCACTAAGGTAGGGGCTTTAAGATGCTCTCAGGCTCCTATCCAGCCAGAACAGTTCAATAGTTATTGGATGTGCTACTAGTTGGCTGAAAAATCCATCTTTCCTACTTTAAAAATCTTTTATCAAGGTCATTTTCTGACGTTTGGCAAGGACAGGAGGGGAAAGCAAGCATCCCAGCTTTCCGACATCTCAGCCTGTCCAGGGATACTGATAATGGCTGTGCTGACTTTCAGTTTAAATTATGTGTTTATGTGTGGTGCTTTCCAAATGGAACAGTGGCTTTCTGATGATCTCTGTACTGTCCTGGGGTGGGAATCCCACAGTCTAGCCTGGCCCATGCAGCACTTTGAAGTCATACATGACAGTGCATGGAGAAAGCCTGGTAGCACAGCTTGGAGACTAGACCTGAAGGTATATTTATGTGTCTGCCTTACTCAGCAGGGGACTCCTGGTTATCAGGGTAAAAGGTGCAAGGACAGGTTCCCAGGTGTTGTTCACCCCCAGCAGCCATGCCTACAGCTCTGTTCCACATCTCTTCCAGTAACAGAACCTGCAGCTGCCAGCCCTTCCCTAGACTAGCGTTTGATACAAATAAATTATAATGAGCTGTCTTAGCTGTTACAGTATTTACAGGATAAATAGTTTCCACTTCACAGCCATCAATACATCCGCCCTTTAAATCCATTAAATTCCTGACTGCTATATGCTCTCTTAGTAATGGGCTGCCACTGATTTAAGGCTGGAAAACCCCTATTTAAAGCTCTACATTAGTGAGAGTGAATGTAAATTGTGACTATGCCATTTGGCCTGGGACTAAAAATGGCTGCAAAAGTGACACATTTCAAATTGTGCTTTGGGTTGAAACAGTGATGGTTCAGTGTTCTTCTAGTCTTAGTTGGTGGATTAGCAGGAAATCTGGAAATCAGAAGTGCCAGCTTTCCTGTGAGTCTTTAATCTTAAAACTAGGGAAACATGGCTGTTATGAACTACTCTGAAGCAGATCTAAAACCTAATTCTGCCCTGGACCGTCATGCTTGCATATTTTGATGATGTTGCTTCCCTGAATGAGTGAAGGCCTTCAAGAAAGACAAATATTTCAGCTGTGTTCAGTTCCTCTCCTGGACCTGTCACAGTAAGCATCAAATGGTAGCTGTTTTTAATCTTTTTTAGCTGATTGGTTTAGAGGAATTGAAACAGACTTCACTTATTATTGATGGCTGGGAACAAATACCCTGCAGCCTCCCTCTTGCATTTGTAGTGTGACCGAGAGAGGAGAGGTGTAGAATTGAAATAGAAGTTATATCACATTCAGCCTGCAGGGCTATTATTTGAGCTGCCTCAGAAATGTTTAATTTTTTTGTTGTTGTGTTAAAGCACTGGCAGTTGGATTTTGCTGGAAATGACACAGGTGTAGAGGTTTTATTTGTATCCCACACACATGAACTTCAGGTATTTATATACAGCAGAATATGAAGCTCCTTCCCATTTTTACATATCGTGGAGTGGCCTTTCTTGTCATGTGATACAGAGAGTGTTCATGTTTCAGAGCCTGGGAGGGAGGAAAGAGGAGGGGAGAAAGAGAGACGAGAGAAGTGCATTCTTTTTATCTTCCCCTGGTCTGTTTAGTGTATGGTTGGTTAATACCTCCACAGCCAGGTACAGCAGGACACTGTGAATGCAGGCTATGCAAGGACAATCAGGTGTGTATAGGCTAGTGATGGAATGCCATTTCAGGCTCCCAGTGGCCTCTCATGGCCGGAGATTCTGTGCCATGTGTATCCATGAGCAGTGATTTTGTAGGTGGAAGTGTATGACCCTGAGCAGCTAATGCAAGAGCAGCTGTACTGTCTTAATCCCACAGGAGCAATCAGCACTGAACCCATCTTCTCCAAAGACACAAGCCTCATGTAATTTTGCTGCTGATGCATTTCTCAGGAACTTTTCCTCTCCAGCTTAGATTGTTTTAGTCAGGGACATAGACCAGGCAGTGAGAATATGATTTCTGACACTGTATCCTTCAGTACACAGTGAGAACCAGTCCAGTTGTCCTTTTTGCTATTTGTTTCCTTCCTGTTACTATAGTACTGGTAGGAGATTGCCAGTCTCCATTAGAAATAAGTCTCCTCAACTCCATTTGAGGGAGGACCATGTAGAGAAAATATATGGCAAGAACTTGTGAAACACAGCCTGTCACATCCAGGAGGTGAGAAATAAAAGGGAAGGTCGCTCTGCAGTCTGCCACCAACTTCACTTGTGAACAAGGGTGGGAAGTTTCCTACAGGGCTATTTGCAAATAAAGCATCCAAGCCATGTTGAGCATCTGTTTCATTATTAAACTATTATCGTTAGCTGATTTCACAAAGCCCAGTCAGTTTTAAGAAGGGGAGCATTCTACATTAGCTGTGTGTATACCTGCAGGTTACTTAATTTTCTTTGTAGATGTGATTACCCTATTTGATGCTTGCTAACTGAAAAACAGTAAAGTCATTAAAGGGCCATAGGTGCCTTCTGGAGCCACTTGCCAAATGTTGATAAAGGAAAATGCTGCTGTAATATAAAATATAATCTGATCATTCTATCTAATTACAGACAGGAGTAAGCTGCTAAAGAAGGGTTCTGTAAGAATATTATAATTGCGTTCATACAGCTTTTCCAACTTGAAAGCTATGAGCAAATATCAACTAATCCTTCCAACAGTCTCTGAGAATGGGAAGGTGAATCTATTACTATTTAATAAGAATTTGTTTCAATTAACTTTAGCCACTGTTAAAATAACTATGAATTGATGAAAAAATTACCAGCATTTGCCTTACATCAGTTTTGAACATCTTGGATGCCCCAGTTTTGAGCAGCGTTTCTGATATCTCTTATAGATGGGCATCATTTGACTGGAATTAATTTTGGAAGCATTAGAAAATTGCCTATTACTTTTTATTTCCATTAATATTTAGTTCTTATTAAATACTACATATGTGTTTGTTAAATATTTAACAAGCTATCTGGGGCTTTGTAGAATGTATTGTATTCAATAAACTTACACAGCATTGTATTACTTCTATTATTATCATTTGAAGAAATATTTTTCTGTACAGCATAAAACTGCAGATGTTAGTAGTACTGTCTCTTTTTACAGCAAAGAACCATTGATATGTGCTCCTTTAATTGGTAACATTCTCTCCCAGCCCCAGGATGGGGAACAGGAGTGGAAATTGTGCATCAAAATCATTAAGTGCAGTGTAGGCCACCTGCAAGGCACAAAATGAACAAAATGCTGATTTGGCTGCTCCTGGTTTTCAGATTCTAGGTGGTAGTCCTTGATATGCTGATTGTCTGGCTGCCAGCTCCTACAAATTTCTACTGATGTCAGGTTGTGCTGCGGATGCTTGCTCAAACCTTCCTCGTAAAGGAGTGACGTTTCCTAGGAAAGGCTGCTCTAGGAAATATGGTAGTTTTTTTCTCACCTTAGAGACTGAGAAAAATCTTGTTTCCTTTTGTAATGTGGATCTCAATGTTGAGTCAAAGATGGGGAGTCATTTCAATCTTTGCTTTGTCTTTTAGTTGGTTGGTTGGTTGCTGGTTTGAGAGGTGTTTGGTTTTTTTTTAATGGTGATTGTACCTTTATTCCAAATTTATACCTGATGTGTAGGCCAAAAAATTGAATATTCTGTTTGGAGGAGAAAATGGATCATTTATACTAGTCTCATGAGAACTTGGCTTAGTTTAATTCTAAAGATTTATGGCCTGGGCAATCTTGGAAAAAAAAACCAAACAAGAACCCATAGTTTTGGGGTTTTTGTTATTTATATTATCATACATCATTTTAGAGCTATCCTCTCCATGCAGAAACATGCAGCAGGGTATGTATCATATTCTTGTTGCTTTCCCAGTGAATGCTTTCAATATCATTTTGTTATATAAAACTCCTGGATTTGACTCAATATTTAAATAGTTGTCAGGTGCTTCCAATAGATGGCTGAGTGTCTTTTGCCCCCCTTTTTGCTCATGTATGCTGAATGAAAAGCTGCTGTTTGTCACTTGCTTGGCAGGCTCTCAGTGCCTGTATGCAGCTTGCATTAATGCTAATGGGAGCTGCACACACACTGAAGAGACAAAAGAGCCAGGTTCCTCCTTAATCTACGCCATCAGATAGTGAATACCTTGTCATAGTACCCAAGGTGGCCTTTTGCTGCCCAGAAATTCAGTCTACCGTGCCCTTATTGCTTAAACTGCCTCTAGCTAATCAGATTCCTCCCCCATTCTGACAGGTGAAATATGGGGTAGTGTATGAAAGACAAAGCTTGAACGAGCAGTAACAATTGAGTAGGCAAACGGTGCGTGCAGAAGATCACCACATCTTTCTTCTGTTGGCAGTGGGAATCACTGGGAAACACCAGGCTGGTGCAACTGAAGGTTTTGGGCAGCTTTCCTCACTGTTTGTTCTTGTTCAAATGTAGCTCCTCACTCTTCTGCTTTTGTCCGTAGGTGGTGTGCTCGGTACCTGGTACCTGCAGCAAACAGTCTGTCCAGGGAGGCGTGATGAGAGGGTGAGCAAGCAGCTGATTCTTCAACAGCGCTGGGCTCTCCTGAAATCCTCTTGCTTCACCTCTTCTTGGTCTTTCTGTGTTATAAAATAATCTTTTACTATATGTCTGACAGTTAAGAATTGCCTTTTTTCCTTCAGTATCTCACAATAAAATTGCCAAAGGAGTTGGGACAGGGCAGAATCCTGCCAGAAGCTGCTTGAAAGCAGAGTCACTACTTCCTGCCTGAGTGATTCTCTTCCCATGGTGTTTCTTTACCAGATTCCCTCTGAAATGTCTCTGTCTCAATACAATACACTGTTTTGAAGCTTGGTAATTTCAATACTTTACCTGGATCTCCTTTTTATGACACTTGCAGCCCTTAAGGACAAATTAAAGTGATTGGGCTTTTTGGTGACTTTTATTTTGCATTACTTTGTCTTTGGAAGCACAGATTGAGGCTCCCAGCTGAGACTCTAGGCATACTTAAAGTGATGCCTGCTTCTACTTTTTTCTTGTCCTGATGCGCTCCTGTTGTTCTTGAGTGCCTCAGCAGCTCTAGAGTTGCTTTTTCCTTAGTCAGAGTTGATTACAGTGATTTTGAGAGAGGAGAGTCTGTTTTATGACCCCTCAGCCAGCCTGAGCATAGTCTTCCCAGTGGAGCTGCTGACCTGCTTTGTATGGACTGGCTGCCAGACGCAGCAGCTGTGGGTCTTCATCTGTTGTCGTGCCCCTTTTACAGATTAACCTCTGCTCTTTTCCCATGGTATTATTTTGTAGGCATGTTGACAAGCTTCTTTGATAATAAGAAGTGGGTGTGTATCAACTGGGAAAATGTTTTGGCTCACCTTCGAATATTGTATGAGCCAATTAGGCAGCTGCGTCCCTCTCCTAACTGGGATCTGGGTGGATAAAGCCGGTGGTTAACTATAGGTGGCAGCAGCTTTCTAATGCTGTTATAAGTGCGTAGAGCGGAGATGATGCTTCACTTGAGCCTCCCATTCTTTCTTTAGCTGAGGCTTTTTTAGCCTAAGCTTTTGTAGGAAAAAGCCTAGCTGGTTCAACAAGTAATTTCTTCACAAAGGATTTTTTCATCAGCAGAACAGGATATGCTCTGATTGTCATGATCCTTGATACTTATTAATTTATAACTTATATGTATTTCCAAAACTACAATTCTGGAAGTACAATGCTTAAAAAGCTTCTGACTTGGCCTGATTTCTGACTACCTTCGCTGCTGTGCTGCCGCAGGTTCTCTTGAACTTGGTAGAGGCGTAACGCTTCACGCACCGGCATCAGGTCAATGCTGTGTTCTATGTAAACAACTCTTAAACTGGCTTGCTGTGGCAGAGCAGCAGCCTTCAAGCTGCAGTCAGCAGGCCCTTGGGGACCCATGTGCTAATTGAGGGGGAGCAGTGGGAGTCTGTTAAAAGCAGCTAAGAAAAATCAATTGACTGTGGAC
Source organism: Zosterops lateralis (assembly GCF_965231275.1). Classification (NCBI taxonomy): domain Eukaryota; kingdom Metazoa; phylum Chordata; class Aves; order Passeriformes; family Zosteropidae; genus Zosterops; species Zosterops lateralis. The sequence goes on from NC_139761.1 coordinate 38,424,097, forward strand.
TCAGGCTCGCTTATAAGGCTCTGCACCTACCCTGGAAAATGCCTTCAGGGGTCTGTAAATTGCAAAGGCTGAAAAGCACTGAGTAATATACTGTAAAGAAAAACAAATCTCTGCACTTAGAAATCACCTTTAAATCTCTCAGTGTTAATGCAACAGACAAAAACATTTTTGACAGGGAAGCCCAAGCACTTTTCTTAACAGTGCTGTAATATATTGGTTTGTGAGAGTTGCAGACATTCTCCTGAAATGGAAAAAACCTGCATCTCAAATCCCTTGAATTGAAAACAAAATTAGCTTGCAGTTTTACATGGTAGATCAAAACTTTGCACTTGTCTTCACACCTGATCTTTCGTGTGCTTCCTGTAGGCTGCTTCTCAGTCTGGTGGGCAATGTGGCACAGACAGTGAAACAAGGACTACTGCAGGACATTTCAGAAATCTCGTACCTGAAGCCACCTGAAGGCATTTTGAGAAAACTAAATACTTAGGAAATGACAGTTTAACAAACATAAATGGTTTGCACTATGGAAACTTTCATTGGAATAGTATCTTGTTTCCAGAGAAGAAGTTCAAGTAAAATTCGAGAGGCTCCTTTCTATGTTCAATACTGTGACTTGCAATGTAAGAGAACACAGTTCAGTTTTTTCCTCTCCCTGAATTAAAACCAGGGCTTGGACTTCACTTTTCAAGACTAGATGAGAGTCCTAGCCACTAAATGCTTTGGCAGCTCTTAGGAGCTTTCTTGCTTGGTCTGGAGCAAAATCTGAAAAGCCTCTTGATTCCATTCAGGAAGATGTGTGGAATTCTGGCATGGGATGAATTGTCATTCACCTGCAGGCACACCATGTTTTGCATCTGGACAGCTGTTGACTTCTGTAGGCTTCTCTTCAGTATTCTGGCAGGTGAGCACATACTTGTTCACTGGTACAGTGCGTAGGTGAATTTCCACATAAGGCCTTTGGTGCTAAATGCAGCTGTACAGCTTTTAATATGCAGGATAACTGGTTAAAACTAGTTTAGCTGTCATCTGTGTATAGTATCACCTACAACACTGAGAAATTAAATCTAACACTTCCAATATAGCTGAGAGGGTAGTGCTTCCCATTCCAAGGGGTTGGGTCTTTACTTGAGTCCCTAGTGATACTTACTATCCATTTATGTCTCACAATGCTCCTTTCACCCCCAGTGTTACACATCCTAACTTCACTGTGCAGTCAATTAAAAAAGACAAGTGCTTGGTTTCCTAAGATTTGGCATGTCCTTTGCAAAAGCCATTTTGCATCAGTCTGAGAATCAAACCACCAGGTGGTAGATGTGTCTCTCTTGCCCTTATGCCTGTTCACTCTGCAGCTTTCCACCAGCCAGGAAGAGGCAGCGGCATGACTGACCAGTGATATTTCCAGTTGCTGTTTTTCCCTAATGAAATGCTTCAAAGCCAGAAGGGTAATGTTCTGATTTGTAGTCCACACTCAGAAAATTGTGGTTGTGAATGAGGCTGAGTTCATAAGCTAACACTTTTTGTCTCCTTGTAGAAATTACAGAGCCCTAGCACTACTCATATTTTTTCACAGTCTACATTCCCTCTTTTTGTTTGTTTGCTATATACTTCTGAGAGAAGATTGTAGTGGGACAGTGAGTGAATGTAACTATTAAATTTTGCTGGAAATGATGAAATGAAAGTGCATATTATATTCATACCTTATGCATCATTCTCTTGCCTTTACCTTCCGGCCCATCACATTCCAGTCTATTTCAGAGATTTAGATGCATTTATGTCAGATCTCCCATCCCAGAATACAATCTACATCCAATTATCAACCCTTAGGGATACATTAGATGTAACTATTATATCTTCTTCTGTCAATAAAATTATAATCACGAAATGCACAAATGTCGTACTTTGATTTCTAAAAGCATCACAGATAAGAATGAGATGAAATGAAAAGGCTGTTATGCAGCATTTTACACATGCTTATGTGCAGAAGATTGCCAAAATCTTAAGCTGAGGTATGTATCTCCTTTTTCTGTCTGCTACTAACAAATCTCAGCCCTGAGCAAGCACCTGCATAGGATATGACAAAATTACATGCAAAGATGAATTAGTGTTTTCCTCCATTTCACATGCCACATCCAGGAGAATCACAAGTGTGTGACTTGTAAAGGTTCAGCAAGATCTGTCACATACAGATTTCACAGGCCTGTCTACCCAGGAGTAGTTAGTTAAGTGAAACCAAGTTAATGAAAAGAGTTGAATTTCAGATATATTAGAACTCACTAAACCCCTTCAATACTCTGAAGAAATAAATTGCTCTGAGTTCTCATTAACTTGATCAGGCTAGTTTTGACTTCTGACTGAAAATATCTGTATGGAAGTTCCTTAGTTAATGCACCTTAAACTTACATCTGTACTTAATTTGGCTTACCTCACCTAAGTTTCCCTTAATTGCACACATACCCTAAGTTAAATAAGCCATATTAGCTCAGGAGAGTCTGGAGAGCAGTAGTCACTCTCTATCAGATAGAAGTCCTGTTCTCCCTTTTGGGCGGGCATGGTTAGTTACCTCTTCTCGTGAAACAGTCATCACTGATGGTAAAGAAAGAATTTTATATCCTTAAGGAAACTGCTCAGCACTTGAAATTACAGGAGTAAGGGGAAAGGGAGAAGTTATACTGTGTGCAGAATATTCTGTAATAGTCTGCTCCAGTGTGGTTTTGTACTCTTATCTAAATTTTCTGGTATTGACTACTGTCAGAGATAGAGGAGCAGGCTAGACGGTCTCTCACTGATTCAGGAACATGGAAATTTTTATACTCTGAGCTAAGCCTCTGTGGCAGGGCTGCAGGCAGGGCTAACAGACTGCAAAAAACAGAATTTCAGTTTTAATACTTCTAACCCCAAGCATTTCAAAAGCTTAAATGCCAATGTAAAATACTATTATCTGGCAATTTCTGTTGTAATTCTCAGATTTTAAGCCAGAGCTCATACCCAAGTGCCAGGGAAATGGGAGGAAGAGGATTTTTTAAACAGCAGAAATACCTGAAAATACAATAACTTGGTAAAGGATCTGGCAATCACTACAATTAAAGAGAAAGCACATGGGCTAAGTTTAAAAAAAAAAACAAAACAAAAAAACCCCACTGAACAAACAAACAAAAAGAAACAACCAAACACAAAGTTCTGTTTCCTTGGACTCTAATTAAGGGTGGAAGATCGCCCTCCTCCCAAGAGGAAAGCTTTTTTGTCCATGTATCAATTCAACATTTCACAGGTTGCCACAACTGAAAGCACATGATAATAGTTGCTCTACCATATAATATCCAAGGGAAATGTTTACCTAGGTTCAGAAACATACAGTGATATCACCGAGATTCGTGCAGTAGGTTGTACATAGGCTGAATGGAAGAGATGGGATTTTAGGAAAGATCATGAGTATAAATCTGATAGTTAACATTTTAGCAGCATGGAGTTTAATAGGTAGTCAGATGTTCAGTTCTGCCATGAGATTATATTCTCCGAAAATTTTGCTGAGAGATACCATGGTGTGCTTCTGTAAAACTCAGACATCTTACTTCATGCAATCAGAAAGTTTGCAAGGATTAAACTGGTTTCATCCCAGGTCTGTTTGACCTGGAAGGGTTTGTTATTGGTAAACCAGGTACAAGTTAGGACTGGATGAAGGAAGTTTTAAAATGAGGAGGCTTTGATCTTTCTGTTTTCCAAATTGCCCTTTGCTGCACGACACTGCCATATTGAAGTGGAGGAGCTATCACTATAACAAATTCTGTGTCCTTTCATTTTTCACTGTTACACTCTTTCAAGGCACCGCTATTTCTAAAGTCACCAGCATTTCTGTAAGATGAAGATTAGTTGTATGTTTACTTAGGCTTCCTTGCAGAAATTGCTTTCCCTTGTGTGTATTGCATGCATGTGCAAGCATGTCTGTACTCTGGTATATTAAATAAAAATGACTGGCTGTTTTGGAAGTCTACTCTTTTTTTACCCTTTTTCCTTTATGTGGCTCTAATTTACAGTGTTCTGTGAATAGTTTGTGCTTGAGTAGATGACTGCAATTTAAGTTTAGGAAGAAAACAAATGAGACTTGGAAGCAGCAAAGCAGATCTATTTACAGGAGGATGGGTAACAAAAGAAAAAATGCTGTCCTCCTCTGCACCTTTGGAGTGCTATATAATTTATAACTGTTCTCTGCAAAGTGTCTGAGGCAGTGCCAGGTGGTGGGGAGTTAAATTAACCCCCATGGCGTATAGTTATCGGCAGAGGCCAGACCTGTGGATCGATACCTTGGTGTTGTGAGTCACAGTATCAGCCGAGGAAAGTGAATCTGTAAGCTCCTTATTTCTCCATTCTTTTAATCGCAGGGCTGTGTCTGGCTGTGATGAAGATGGAGCAGACACAAATGTCTTATGCTTGAAGCTCTTTGATTTCTCAGTTGATGGGGTGAAGCCAATGAAATGCTGTGAGAGACTCAGAGAGCTGATAGTGTATTGTCTTTTTCCAAGTATCCTCAGTTCCCATTCTGTTTTTCTTCCTTCCTTACCCACAGATCTGGTTACACTCAGTAGCTGCGTGATCTGTGCTTTGCTTGACCGACACAGATAATTTCTAGCATCACTAGTTAAGCCTATTTTTTATTATTATTAATAATAAAGGCAGCTTTAGTCTCGCTTAAATGGATTAGCCTTGCTCCTGCCTGCTTTTTGATTATTTTTGCTGCTGGGGGCTCACTCTTCTGATGAGAGTTCTTGCAGATAGAGTTATTGCCAAGCTTATCCATCACTGAGGCATACCTAATATGGATCAAACTGGATGGAGTAATTGGGTTTTTAGAGAGTTACCGCTCCAGGAGAACATGTCATCCTCCAAAAATGAGAATTTTTGTTGTAGCTATGGAAGATACTTGCACAGCTGCTGAGTCAGCCACCTCCTTTTGTGTGCCCTCACACTTCGTGGGTGCACCCATTTTCTGTATGCAGCCCCTGGAATTTGTGCCTGTTGACAGTGGAGTCTTCTTGCTTCCCTGAAGACCATGTGTATCTTCCAAACCTCTTGCTACCTCCTCCACCTCTCTCTTATAAACATTAATATATAAAATGCTGTATCTTTCCCTGTTATATTTTTCTAATCTCAGACTTCCCCATAAATTGCCCATGTAGAATGCAATGGTAAAATAAGTAACATATTGTTCTTTCCTAGCTGCACCCACTCTCTAGAGGATTGAAAAATTGCCATCTGTAGCCATCACCCAACAGAAAAACAAACAGAATTAAACAACTGGAATAAGTTTCTTGTAAAGCTAAGTTCAATATGCCAGTCAAAATTACTCATTTTCCTTTCCCTCACAACAAGTGAATTATTTTCTCTTTAAATAATGACAGTGACCCTTGGCCTTAAAACCAGTTGCCCCTCAGCTGAGACTTGAAGTAGTTACAAGGTAAGCTGGCCTTACAGTTTAACAGTGGTAGATGTGGATGAACACGTTGAGCTGCTGGTTTTGGAGATCAGTTAAAGCTGAATTAAAGGTGGCTTTTTAGCCCTAACAGCTGAGCTTCTGGCTGTTGTTCTGTGTTGTATCTATCCTTTCCCTCATCTTATATTCTGACTTTAACCTCGCTTTCTAGTTCAGTTCCTGTCTTTGTTCTGCATCCAAAGTTGCAGACATTGATCCTAACCACTGGGCATGACCATTGATGTCCTGGTCTCTTTCTTTTAAAAAAAATCATCCGAGCCAGGACTGAGCTTTCCAGATTCTTATTGCTTTATTTTCAACCCACTGTCATCTTCTCCCAGCCATGAGGAATAAATACATATGTGCAGATTTCTGTATTGCTGTTCCTAGCATAGCCTGGGACATTCCTGCATAACAAGGGGGAGGGTATAATTTATCTCCATATGCTGACTGTGTTGTCCAAGTTGGTTGTCCCCCTTCATCTTCTCCCCAGCTTCTTGCACATGGTCAATTCTTTATCCCTCAGCTTCCTTCTTTTTTATTCCTACGTGAAGGCACGTGTAATAATTAGGTCAAATACAAAATACATTTGTGATTAAATTAGAATGTCTAGAAAGAGATTTGCATCCAATAGTTTTATTTGGAAAAACATTGTGTAAGGCCACGCTGGACAAGTACCTGTTGATTTTAGATATTTGGATTAGAAAATGTCTCTGTGAGCTTGAACAGAAGTAACCAGTTTTAATTCTTACAGCTTTTACTTCAGTGCAAGTTTGTTTATGGTCCCAAGATACTGGGTGAGACATATGTGAAAGACTCTCAGAGTGAGTTTGTGGGTCTTTGAGCTCAGATGACACCACCATGCTTCATCTCAGCCATAACAGAAAAATAACTGTGGTCATAATAATTGTGTCAGCCACAGGCAAAGGGGTGATATTGGAGCAGAACTGCATTAAAGTCGTTTTCTTTGGCTCACTGGCACTTGAGGAGTGGCTGTAAACAAGCTACTGCAAGGAAGCCAGTGGACAAACAGGTAGACAGTGGCCGATATTGTCTGGATTCTGCTGATGGGGAGCTACTGGTTTACTAATATACTTCTGACTTGGCATTGGTAGTCACTTGTGTATTGGTACAGAGGTTCTTGCAGAGGAGTAACTGAGATTGAAATAATATTGATACAAAATATTGAGAAGCAATGTCATATGCAGAAAAAGGGAAGAAAGATCAGTGTTCCCTTTCTTCATCCCAGCACGATTTGTCTTTGGAGAGCTCTTGGCAGAGTTGTGAATGAATTTTCCATGGACTGACTCCAACTGGCTAGGTGAGGTCACTGGGCTTTTGAAATATTTGAGGTAGTGGTTCTAAACAAGTGACTATCTCAACACAAACAGGAATAAAGCAATCTTGTTTGTATAGTCTTGGTCATAACAGTAACCACTTTGTTCTGCCTTCACTGCTCACAGTGGAAGGATTTGGCTTGTTAAATTGGAGGCTTTGCATCCGCTCATGGTCATCTATCCCCACCTGAGGTCTGCCGGAGTCTGAATTGCAGAGTTTCTGTACTTTGCTTCTCCAGAACTGAATTTATGTTTTCAGTTATTAGAGTGAAAGAATTGAAGCTGTGGTGAAAACAAATAGCTGGAATCAGGTTGGTTTTTTTTCATGTAACCCTGACAGCATGTGATGCAATGCAAGTGAGTGAGGGGAAACTCCCTGCATCCTAGTTGATGCAGAACAAGCCGGCAGCTGGGAAACTTGCTGAAACCAGATGCCTTGTGGTAGCAGTGTCATGGTTACAGTTGTGTGCTGACAGGAGTTTTAATTGGGGTGTATTTTTTTCTCTTTTGAAAGAAGATGGCTAGCCAGGGACAGATTACACATAGATTTAGTTCTTAAATGTTACTCTGTAATTGTTTGGCTTATTTCTTTATAAAAGATTAGCATGAAGTCACTGAGTTTGGGTTAAGGCTGAATTAGATATTTTTTGGCAGTCCTGGTTTTCATTATTGACCAGAGAATTAAAAAAAATAGCATTGTCCATGTCTGCAAGGATCCCTCAGAAGTGAATCTTGAGTAAATTCACCACAGTATAAATATTTAGTTTTTAATGCTGGGTTTAGGATTATCTTTTGTTTCTGTTTTTTTATGTATAAACCTAAGCGCTGGAGGGTTGGAAACAGACAAGATTGAATGGGTCAATTGTATGAATTAGCAAACACAAGATTCTCTCTTTCACACACTATGCTTCCCTGTTAAACGTTCTGCAATAACAAAGAAAGATGAAATGTTTGGTCTGTGTGGTGTATGAAGGCTTTCTCAGAGGCTAAGCACTTCAAGTAAATAAATAAGCTGAAGTTTCAAGTACAGACACTATTTGTGAAGCAGGGTGATGTTACGTATGCATCTAGCACAAGCCTGCAAAAGCAAAGAAATGAAGAGCTTAGTCCTTGCTAGGTGTTTAAATAGCAGCTTTCCAGTAGTAGCTCAAGGCCCTTTGCCTTCTCCATAATCCTGGTGGATTATACTGGAGGTGGTGTACAGTCACTGAATCCAACTGGTTCTAAATAAGTCTGGTGGTTTTTACTTTCTTTGTAACAGGAGCAAAAACAGAAAGAAAACATCTTTTACCAACTCTTTTATGACTGAAAGTTCCAAACATTGCTCTCATTTCACCCTCTTTCCTATCTTTCGCTTCTTGCTTCATATTTAATTTGCAGAGGCACAGTGTCAGACCCACTGGTTCCTCCCAATATATATTGGTATCTTTCTGTAGAGCTGAGGTGGCCCCAGATCTACACACCCATTTCTGTCTGTCAGCAAGCTCCAAGAGGGATATTCATCTGACATTTCTGCCAGAAATACATGATTTTCCCCTTGGAGACATTGCCTTGAATCATCAGAACAGCTCCTAGATCTACCTCATGAGGACACCACCACACTTTGGACCAAGGCCACAATTTTGCTGACAACGTGGGAGTCAAGTTTCCCACTGCTGAAGTATAGCTGCCTCTCAAAAGGAACACAGCAGCTGTTTTATGACAATATTGTTTGAGAAAACTACTTCTGCTAGTGGTGAAATGTTGCTTTTCATTATAGCATTTCTTTAGAAATTATATGTAATTCAGAATTAGTATTTCTTTCCAAATATAAAATGGAAGTGCAGCCCATATGTCTTTTGAGTACTGGTGAGAGAATTAATCGTGTAGACTAACTTTCTGCACAGAAGAACACTGGCAATGGGCTGTGAAATAAAGGTGGTTTTGGGGTTGTGCAGCTCAAAGTAATGTATTGTGTAATAGGACATGTAGTATTTCTGGGAGTTGCACAGCATTACATGCACCAGAGTTATATTCATGGACACATTGTGGGAAGCATCATACCTTCCACATCATACACTGTTCTGTCTTCCCACCTGGAAATAAGCTTTTTTAGCCTTCATGGCTTTGCTATCTGCTTATTTGAGATGACTTATCTGTAGTTGGCGTTGTTTTGCTGGCAGCATACATCAGGCAGAGAGCAGCTGTTCATCTCTTCCCTCCTCATCATATCCCAACCCACTTGCATGTCAACTTCACTGTACTGTTGTCTTATCAGTCATCTTGAGAAGGAGTGGTTTGAATTATTTTCACCAGGACCAATTTACCTACTAGTTTTCAGTGAGAAAAAGGTTTGCAATTACCTCAAAAATAGAAGAAAGTACTGCCTCATCCCTTGCGATGCCCTTAGTAGCATTTACTACTAGTAGATACTTAGTAGTAGCAAGACCCTTGGGGTTATATTTTCTTACCCTTCCACCTCAGAGGCTGTTTTGCTGAATTGTGTAAAAAGACAAGGTGATCACCATATTTCTTCCTCATTCTCCTCTGACTATGTTGTCATTCCTTGTGTTTTTCTAATTGAGTTTGCACACAGCTCAGCATGGATGTTATTTCCTGTTTTCCATGGATGTTAGCACAGCAGAATAATGGATACTCTGGTCACGGGACCTAGGTGACTGAGTTGTATGCTGGATGTTCCAAAATCTCACATTTTCATGTATCTGATCCAGTAATTTGTGAAATGCCCATGACTCCTTAGTTTGTGAGATGTAAGCTTCATCAGGGGATAGAGTTCCTCAGAGAACAGCTTTCAAAATGATCAGAGCTTTCTCTGAGAGAAAGCATTGGAAAAGAAGCATGTGCAATATATTATCACACTCAGTAGGGGAACACAGACTTTCTGGAAATTTGAGCTAAGTAGAGCTAGAAGTCAGTTGCATTAAGTCATCTATACAGGGTTATGCCACCTGGTTGGGGATCTTACGACAGTCTGATCCATGTAGATTTTTTTTTTTAACTCATCATGGGAATCAAGATTTACATTTGTATAAATAACTTGCCAGTGCCTTGATTTTGCCATCTTTGAGGTCAGCAGGAGCCAGGAAGAAAAAGGTGTAAAACTGAAAGGCTTGGAGCAGTAGATTGAGTCAAACATAACGTAGATAGGTAGCATGCCACATTTAGAAATCAGGGTATGTTTAAGTCACAGACTGCAGCAGTCCCTCTACTGCCAGGTTTAGGCTTCTCTTGAACCTACTGCCAGATAATCAGTTATTGCTGGCAGAGAGCTTAGAGCCTGACTTGAGGGCTGAACATAGTTATGAGGCTGGTATGCATCATGCTGTCCGCTGGTGTGAAGACATTATGGTGTAGAGTCGAGCGATTCCAATTACTCCGCCTCCTTTGCTGCCCTACTCCTGAAATTAAAGGCTGCTGCTGTAACCCACAGTTCACTCTGATTCTTCTCCCTGTGGATTTCAGGGTATTCACATATAATTGTAACATAAGGTTTTATCTGCCACCTGCATTATCCTGCTCTTGTGAGCATCACCAGTGAAAACTAGCAGATACGACCCATAATCTACACAAAACCTTATCTGGCAGTGACACTCCTGCCACTCTGTTCAGGCAAGCCCAGGCACCACACAGGCAGGAGTTTGAACTGCCATTAGCATTTTCACTCTTCTTTCTTGTGATGCTGTTGATCAAGGAGGTACACAGCAACAGAGAAAATCAGGAAAAGCAGAAGTTTTTAGCAAATTTTCAGTGGAATGGTAGAGGTTTGGATTAGCTTATATTCAAATTGCTTGTCCCACTTCACTTGCATCTCAAGCATTTCCTTGCTTTGTAATGTGAGACAGCTGGTCTTGAAGTTAATCCCCAGGGTTTTGAGGGCTTTTTCTTCCCCTGGCAGACTTGAGAGGAAAGATGCTTCAGAAATATTAGCCATTGGCTGTCACTTAGTAGAAATGATAACAGTTGGTGATGGTAATAGCATTGGCTTGAAACTTGCAGGGAAATGCAGGTCTAGCATATGGGCATCTAAAATCTGTGCAGTGATGGAGCTGAGGAACACGACACATTCAACTAGCTTTTGAGTTGAGGGCTCTGAGTTCAGGTTTTACAGCATCAAGCTGTCTTGGAATTTGGCTGCAGTAAGCAGTTAGTGCTTCAGTAGAGAAATTTCCAGTTAATCTTTTTACCTGCATTTGCCAGGCAGACTGCACTGAGTCAGCTCAGCCCGGTCCCCACTGTGCAGCGGCTGCAGCCAGTCTCACTCCATCACTTTTAATGAATCTGAGTCTCTGTGGTTTTCACTAATTTACTCATTCGCAAGAGAAATGAGGAAGTGTTTTCCTGTCTCCCTCTGATAATGAATGAGATATGAAAGAGCTTCATGGCCAGTAAGCACCCTGGAGGGACTTGAGTTTGTCAAAACGTGCAAGGCGTCTTCATCAAAGTAACAAAATTATTTTCTCTCCCCTTACTCTATGAACTGAAAATTCACATGACAACAGCCAGAAACGTGCCCAGTTTTGCTTAGACAATGGAATTGACTTTGAAAAACTGAACGTGTCGCAAAACCGATAATATCTTTTGCATCAGTATTTTTCAGAGGTGTATCTTGAAGTAATAAATGGTTGCCCAAGGCAGGCTTTAATATGGGGCTTTTGCTGTAGTCTGGCTTGGTATCTGTGAAACCCCACTTGCACAATGTAGCATTTTGCACTCAGTGTAGACTGTGGGCAGCAAATGTTTGCTTCAAGGGATGTGTTGAATTCTGTTTACCAAGAATTTTCATTTCTGTTTGCTGCCATCTTCAAATGTACTTTGTATATATCAGAAGGGCAGAGATAAGAGTTTACAGAAGATTAAACAGGCACAAACACATTAGGAGAGACAGTAAAGGATTCAAATTGTTAAACAGAAATATTAAAGTCCACTCTATAAGTCTTCAGGGCTTTTCAGTACCCAAACTTAATAAAATTAACCAACTGCTGCAGCTTAGCTCTAGTGCTTACCATTGCTATCAGAAGCAATCAATAGGAAATGTAGCTTTATATGGTATAGCTTTGAGGTACAAACTGTATGTTCCACTTTAAAGTGAAGAACAGCTGCCCAGGAATATTGTGAGCCGTGCACTTCCAACAAGGTAACTTGTCACAGTGCTCCTGATCGCACTCCTGTACTTCAAGCCTTTTTAAAACACAGTCCCCTTTGAAAGGTAGAGGAAATAATTTTTTATTTACTCTAAAAATGATCCAGTTTCATGTGTAAAAGCAGAGAGTGCTTGTAGGAAATACAAACCTTGGAAGGTGAGCTGAACATTTGTCCAAGGATTAAAATTGGCTGGCCAAGAGAGAATTATCACCCTACAAACCTCCTATTAAAACCTGAAGGGGTACAAGTATTTCTTGCTGTTATGTTTGAACATATGGTTATTCAAGCGGTGACAAATATTCACTGAACCTACTATTTAAATATTATTGCATGTTAATTGAATATTGTGTCTGTAGCATGCAATATCACATACAATTTGAATGTCACTTAGTAGTCCCCTCTGTCTCACTACTTCACTTCGATTTTAGCATTTTCTGGGCTCTTAAGCATTTGTCATGTATTGATTCCCATGGAGTTCCCAATTTTTTATCCCCCACAGGGAGCCTAAACATGCTTGAAAAGGGGATTATCTTGGTTCTGAGGTCTTTTTGTTTTGGATGTATGCTAGATGCTGACTAGGTGTGATACTATTTCAAATTTATTCCAATTTTAAGATTTTATGGCTTGGATCAGCTAGAACCTGGTGGCACCAAGTTCAGGTGAGTGCTGTATGTGATTTAGATGCTTATGACAAGATAGTTTCTGGTCCAAAGGACTTGTCTGTGTCCTACAGTGAAACCCATCAAGTGAATGCAACAGGGAAGCAGAGGAGTAAAATTGTGACACAAACACCTCATTATATGGATTGGCTTTCTGCATCTTTTGCCAGTTGAAAGTCAATTTTTATATGGCTAAACTATTAGTAGCATTCACCCCTGTTAGCAAAGAGGAGAGTGTCTCCAGTGCCTCCTTCTGAATGTGCAATAATTATCATTACAGCAGTTAATGTCCAGCAGTCTGTGGCTTGTTCCTTGAGCATGGAGAGCTCAGCACAAGCTCTTCTGAGGGAAGATGAAGGAAGTTCCATCACTCCTGCAATTTATCAGCTTTCATCTTAACCGTAGCTTCATCCTAAAATGCAGCTCTGAGGAAGCAGCTCCTCTGGGGCCATTTGGGCTCTTCTGTGCTGAGCTGTGGCTGTGCCAGTACATCTCTCTGGCCCCTTTGTGGGGAGTGGCTGAACAGCAGGAACTTCTATTGGAACAGCCCCTCAGGCGGGTGGGACAGTCCCTGCCCTCGCTTAAGACAGCTCTAGGAAAGGAAAGACATGGGCTCACACATCCATGACCTTCTTCTGAAAGGGGCCAGGGTGTGGGGGAGCGGTTTGGCCAGCATTGGCAGCTCGACTCTCCCTGGACACCTGGGCCTTATCAGTGCCCATCAGCAGACTGATCAGACTCCCAGCTGGCAACCTTTAAGAAGTGATCTCTGAGGTTATATTTCCCTCACAGCCAGATCCTGAGCAGCAGACCTGTCACCTGCAATACGTGTTGCAGTGCTGTGACAGCATGAGTTTGAATTTCAGGTGTTCCAGTGCTCTATGCAACATCCATAATTCTTTGCTTCCATAAGAAAAGGTTTTCACAGTTCCTGTCCTGAATGACATTCTGTGTTAATAACGAGTGTGAAATGCATCTCACCTGTACACATATAGAGAAGTTTCTTCAAAAAAATATTTGAGTCATTAAGGATGCATTACATGAAGTAGGAGCTCCACACACAGTTTCTGCTGCTGTGGGTACTTTACCAGCAGAAAGAATGAGTCTAAAAATCTATTTAAAATTAACAAAAAGAATCATTAAGCAGAGAAGGATTTTAAAAAATGCACTTTCAAGCTGGGAAACCACCTCATTTAGTATAATGAGTGAGCAGATCCTTGGGCCCTGAAGAGAAGCAAATTGAAACAAAATGGCTCCACCACTGACATGCATAATGATGGACTGAGAACGTGTCCTGACATTGTAATGATCCCATCTTCCCCATGGGACTTCAGAAAACAGTGCTTATTGTGACAGTACTTCTGGCCAGGATACTGTTTCCATGAGGAAGAGGAAAAGGGCTGGTAACAGTTTGGATATGGAGTAGAAGAAGAGGACAAGAAAAGTTAGCAAAGTTTGACATCACAAGCATTGGAGAGAACAGTGATAATGCTCACAGAAGTAGAGTGGGAGGCAGGAAAAGGGGAAGGACTCAGGGGACATCACAGCCCTTGAGCTGGCGCAGTTGAGAGATGCTTCCAAGGTGGGTACAGTTACCTGGGTTAAGAAGGAATGAGCAGTTCCTGGTGGGATAACTAGCCCTCACATACTCCCTTGCCAGTCCTAAGAATTTCTTGCCATCTCCTTTTTCCAAAGCAGCTCAGAGATGTTTTGAGAAAGAAGGAATGAGCCCCCCAAACACTAACTGATAGCAGCAGTGTGCCCAGCAGGTGCATGTACTTGCACCTGCCCCACACTCTTCTGCCTTATGCTCTTCTATATTTACTGTATTGTGAAGGCTTCCTTAAGTGGAAGTGACTTTCCTTAAGAGGAAGGCCAGTTTTATCCTTGGCCTCTCTACTGAGTTATGAGGTGTAGATTCTATCTCCTGAGAACTGAACTGGGTGTTTCAACAGCTATTTCATGTTTTCCATGCTAGAAATAACTGGGCACCTGTAAATGTAAATGAAGCAGTGGATCTCAGCTGATGGATGCTAGGATTTTCCTGTGCCACCCACAAAGTCCTTGGAGGTCTTGCTCCATTTGTAAATTCCAGCTGCTACTTAGTCTGTTTTTAGGCTAAGTAGGTTTAATGGGTCACTGTGCTGAATATTGCCCTGCAGCAAAATCACTTGTCCACTTCATAGGTACAGTCTGGAGAATGGAAGATCCTTAATTAATGACCCACTTTGCAATGGAGGCAGAGGGATTGCTTTCTCCAGAGTGTCAGCTAGTCCAAATGTGATCACAGCGTAGATAATTTAAAGCTAGATTATTATTTACAGTAACATCAGAAAAAGTTCAACCGTCCTTGTCTGTGCTAGCTAAGAATTCAGGAAAAGCCAGGAACTGATGTAGCAACTGCATGCATACTCTTCAGTACTTGGTGGTCCCAGTGGAACGAGGCAGTTGCACTGTCTGTTCTGCATGCAGCCTGCTGCTGCCTGATCCGTCATCCATTCCCTTTCATCTGTGATTGTGCATGGGAAGCAGGGAGGCTCTTTGCTCCTCTGTCTGTGGCTTCTGTCTTTTTTTTATTATTGCATACTGTCAAAATGTTGTCTCTCCCAACACCTCCCTTTTGCCTGTGTCCCTTTGGAATTTGTGCTGAAAGATGAAAGCAAACCCATCTTTCTTGGCTACTAAAAAGGCAGGTTTATTCTGACATGTGCACAGGCCGTGGAGACACAGAGATCCCACTGGGATGAAGAGGTGAATATTTGGGTGGAGAGAAGCCATCTGTTTCTCTGGCTGAATATAGCCTACCTTCTTGTGGGCTCTCGGATGTTTACTTACTGAAAGAATACCTATCATCTTGCTTATCTAAGCTTCCAGCCACTTGAATGCATCTGTGACCCAGTCTAGCACATTATTACTAGGCAACACATCAACCTCAGCCATAGATATAGACACATAAATCTGTGTTTCATACTCCTGCAAATCTCCACTGACCACAAGACTGTCCTGCCTGCTAGCTAGTCTTTCCTGGGAAGGCTGGCACACACAAATGTTGGTCCCTTTATTTTCACTGCATGCACCATTTAGAGTCAGATCCTTTTTTTCCAGAGTCTCGTTTCCATGGCAGAGACTCCTTCAAAATCACTCAAAGAGGAGGAGGGGCTTTGGGAGCAGGCTGATATTGGCATTTGGTGTGAGGGTCCCTGGAAGAATCAACAGGCACTTTAGCTGGCTGAGGGTAATGCTGGGAAGTGCAAGAGAAACCGTGGTCTTATGAAATCTTGGTCTTTGCACATCAGCACGATTTAGAGTGAAGAGTTTTCTTTACCTCTGATCTGAAATAGGATTTGTGTGTCCCCTCACATGTGTCACCATCTCTGCCACCCTGAGCAATAGCTGTGTTGATGAAGAACTGGTTAAGAAATACAATTTCCAATGTGACCTTTGAAGTCTGGCCACACTCCCTTGATATTTTCCTTTTTGTTTGTTTGTTTGTTTATATATTCACTGATTTGAAAACTTTTCCCTTCATTCTTAAATACATCACAGAAACACAGAATCATTTAGGTTGGAAAAGACCTGAGATCATCAAGTCCAACCTTTGGCTGATCACCACCTTGTCAAGTAGACCATGGCACTAAGTGTCATGTCATGTTGTTCTTTGAACACCTCCAGGGGTGGTGACTCCACCACCTTCATGGGCAGTTCATTTCAATGTTTAACAACACTTTCCATGAAGAAATCCCTCACTATGCCTGGCCTGAATCTCCCTTGGCACAGCTGGAGGACATATCCTCTTATCCTTTTGCTGCTTGGCTGGGAGAAGGGGCTGAACCCCATCTGGCCACACTATTGCTGATACAGGCCAGGATGCCACTGGCCTTCTTGACCACCTGGTCACACACTGGATCATGTTTGGCTGCTGTCAGTCAGCACCCCCAGGTCCTTTTCTGCTGGACAGCTTTGCAGCAACTCCTTCCCCAGCCTGTAGTGCTGGATGAAGTTGTTGTGACCCACAGGCAGGACCTGCCACTTCACCTTGTTGAACCTCATGCAGCTGGCCTCAGCCCATCAATCTAGTCTGTTCAGAGCCTCTGCAGAGCCTTTGTAGTCTCCAGCCAATAAACACTCCTGCCCAGCTTGGTGTCATCCACAAATTTACTGGAGGTGCACTTGATGATCCAGACATTAAGGCTGGGCTGCGACTTTAAGGAAGGGACTGAACTACGGTTAGTGCCACACTGCCATTGCAAAGTACCCACATGTGGTAGGGAGAGTTTTATCTCTCCAGCACTCATCTGCTATGAGGAACATTGGTATTGGGGAGGGATTTGTAACTGACTTCAAATTTAATGATTGCCAAAACTCTAATGTTACTATTCAGAATTCCTCGTGCTTCTCCATCCAAAGCACCATTCTTAATCTGGTTGGATCCTGAGGTCTTTTTAGATGTTCTGGTCCATTTTCAAAAACAGCTGAGCTGTTGAAACCTGGTACTCTGGTTGAATTTCAGCAAATGTGATTATGACAGTGTGCATCTCTCCACAGTTTCAACTGGATTCTCTCATGTTTTTTTCCTTCTTAAATATCTGTATAATGATGTTATGTTTGTTCTATCACACATCAGAGACCACTGGAATTTAGGGTTTATAAACTATAAATATATAAAATTCCTTTTAAAAAATAATCAAATACTGACTGTCATTTGAGTGCCTTACAAGGCCATTAAATTTGCACTGATTTTTGGAGGTTTTTGTAGTTAGTTCTTAGAAACTTCTTAGTACTTAGTTAATTCTTAGTACTGTTACCGTAAGTTACAGAACGTACAGATGTCCCCAAGATTTGCTGCAGCATTAGGCACAGTGATCTAGCTCCATTATGTACCATCCCACCCTGCGTGTCCCAACAGTTCAGCTGCAATCCCAAGTGTTGGCACCTCACAGTGTGATCCTAGCCTTGACACTGACCTCCTGCAAAAGAGATTGCTGGCAGCGAACATAGCAAGGCAGGAGAGAGGAGTGTATCACATGAATACAGACTAATAGCAACTGATAAACAGATAATGGAATCTTCCTGAGCTCAGAGGAAGGAGTGATCAGTTATAGGAGTTTTTCCATTTCCCTTGGCAAGTGCAGGATTTCACTTATTCTGCAGTCACAGTCCTGGCTCCTTTTTAAAGACAGTGAGATATTCTGGTTAATATCCTTGCTATATGTGAAATTGAAGGTTTATCACTGTCCTTGAAAATAAGAATTAATGCAGTTCCTTCTATAGTGCCAATTAAATCCCCCATTTAATTCTGTGAGCCAGCTGGAGATGTTTGTGACTGAGACTTTAGATGTACTCATCTTAATCTGAGTTGCTGGTGGTGTTTTCCCTCTCTTTGGTGCCTTACATCCAGGACAGCTGCTTCTGAGGACGTTAGCACTTTCTAATCCCCTGTGTTCACAGCCTCTTTGTTCAACCCATCTTTGGTCTCAGAAGGAAAACTGTATTTAGTTGTCTAAATATGAAACCCAGGGTGGTCTCATCCTTACATATGAAAGTGAACAGTTAAGAATTGGTTTAAAACTGCCCAACTGAACAGAAACTTAATGCTGGTTGTTAGAGGATTGCATTTCCTTCTAGAAAATCATATTTGGTGTGTGAAGGTAGCAGGGATGAGGTTGTTAGTCAAAATTTCTAGATGTTGTCAAATGCTTCTTGTAAAACTTGCTGGTCCCCAGAAAGTTTCTGAAGCAATTGCTGTTCTGGGATCTGCCCGTTAGCTGCATTGTCAGTCTTGTTGAGCTTTTAGGAAGTCTTTGGCCAGTGATAGGGTGGGAAGAGCTACTACTGTATGGATTTCTTCATTTAATGCAAATTCCCCCTTTTTTTCTACTGTTGCAGCATCTTTCTTGCTTCTTGCTACACGTACAGGCAAGCAAAGGCTAGTATTTAGGGAACAACACTAAATTCAAACTGAGGGCTCTGATTCATGATCCATCCTATCTGTGTCCACCAAACTGGAATAGCTTCTTGTATGTGTATTCTTATCCAACAGGACATAATTTGATTGATTTCACTTTCCCTTGAAAGAAGATTACTGATTTTATGTTACATTACTTTACTTTTCCCACTGATAACCACCACCCACAAAGCAGAGTTTGATAGTTTCTGAGTCGCTACCCAAACCACAGTACCTTGTGGATTTCTAATACCGTACGTTTATGAATTGTGAAACTTTGCAATGACCAAATGATAAATTAGCAAATGGGGTTGATTTTTAAAATTCCTTTCTTTCTAAGTTAATCTCTGTTTAAAATTTAGTGAGCCTATTCTGGCTGTACTTCAAAAAGCTTTGTAGACTTAGCCAAGTGTTACTGTATTCAAAACTATTGGTATGAATACAGCTAGTTCCTTGAGCAATGGGATTTCCATCTGGCTGTTTCCTCTTCTTGCAAAGCTTCAAGGTTATCCATAGAAGCCTGGTCAGTCATGCTTTCAAAAGAACCCATTCCTAAGTGTCTGCACAGAACCAAATGTCCTTTACTTAGGACTTTGCATAGCAATAGAAGAAATTAATAAAAGGAAGGCATCTTACATGTTCTCTGGCAGTCACTTTAGTCAGTGTAACCTGTGCTGTCAACACTGTGGAGCAGGAGAGGTTGTCTCCCTCTAATCACTTCACTAGTGTTCAGAACTTCACTTTTCTCTTAGACTTGACTCACTGGAGTACTTGTCAGCTGGCCTAGATCACTTGTCATCTTATCTGTTGTGTCTCTCCAACTAGTCTGTCTCCCTTGCATGAATGATAACTCTTTAATTGGGTTATTATGGGAGGATGGACCTGGCTGCAGGTCTTTGTTAGAAGCATCATCATCTGTTCTTGAAATGAGCAGGGCATTGCCTTATTTCCCAAGAGCTCATCTAGCCCCAGCTAACTTTTCCAATGAGACAGATTTTTTTTAATGAAGAAAACAATCTTTTTTTCTTTTTTTTTTTAATTTTTTTATTTTTTTATTTTTCCCCTCAGAGAGACCTGATATTAAGATATTCAGCTGTCTGTCTCACTTCCTAACATGCAATTTGTCAGGAAGTGAGTTTCCATTAAATTCTTGATAATTAGCATACTTGGACTTTGATAGACATTTTTCCTTTTTGCAACAGCTTTTTTTTTTGTTATTCATTATCTGCATGCAAGATCAGTCAGCTAAATTCTTGTCTGTCAGACATCTCTATCTTTGCTCATTTTTAACCAGTTTGAGGTCCATAAGTATTGCAGTGAGTTACTGCACTGAATCTCAGATTTTTCATGGATCACAAGTGAAATGAGCTGGAAAGACTCTGCCTAGAACATGTTAAATGCTTTCTCCTTCCATGCCACCTGTTTTGAAATTACACTTTTCCCTCTTTTAATGCTAAAAAAGGGAGCAGGGCTTCAGGTTAGGTCAGCAGTGGGGTAGTATCTGGAAAGCCCTAATCATTTAAAACAGGGTATTTAGTACTCAGTCCCCCCTTTGGAAGTGAGTGGCAGGACTTGAGAGTACTCTCCATACACATTATGCTTAGTTCTAGCTCGACTCATTGATGCTATCACAGGCACTGGAGTCAACTAATTTTTTTATTATCACAATGCGTTCTTTGACTAAATTGAGCTTTATATTGCTATTGCAGCTGCTTTTTCAAAAGAACTGGTTATAAATGCACAGCCTTTTTTTTTTTTTTTCTCTGATCATACTGCTTAAAAAACACATGGACATGGCTGTATTAACATAAAGATCTCTTCTTGCTCAGTTACTCATCCACTGGCCTTTTCTTCTGTGGGTGGCTGTTGTAAAAGAGCTCTTGAAAGTCCACACAGTGCTGCTAGTTCTCAACCAGTTCTGTCCAACAACTTGTCAAGATGTCAGAGGAGAAGACTGCTGTGGCAAAAATCCAAGCCCTTATCCTGGATGACATCCATGGCAACGTTCAGTAATTTTTGCCCCAGGGTAATGCTAAAGTAAATTACATATTAAAATGAGGTAGGGAAAGTAGCAAAGAAGTAGCTAATCCCACTAAGCCATGGGCTAGAGAGAGCTTTTGGGCATGAGCATGGTGTGGATAGATCCCAGCTGGCCACAGCAGACCATCCAGTCGCATTAACTTCAATGGGGTGCTCAGCAGCTATGGGTTCTCCTAGGGATGCTAACACTATCCAGGAGCAGAGAGAGGAGGAGAGGATACTCAGAGGGAGCAGACTACATAGGCCATGTGGCAATTCCTGAAAGGAGATTAAGGGAGAAGTAAAAATTGTTGTGGCTCTGCATAAATACATTCCTCTCTGAAGAAGCATGGAGGGCTCTGGGATATTCTCTCAGCAAGGCAGGAAACACAAACAGCAAATGACATGAAAAGCTCTTCTTGAACTCTTCTTTTTGTCGGTCCTCACTATGCATGTGTGCTGTGGTGGTGAACTTTGTGTCAGGTACCGTGTAGCTCTGACTTTGAATCCAGGGCAGACAGGGAAATGGCATTTGGAAAGAGAGCCAGACTCTTCGTGGCCTGTGTTATATCCTGCAGTCTGGAGTGCAGATGGAAGCATGAGCCAGCTCTTCGGACTTTCCTGGCCCCAAGCAGCATGGCTGTCAGTGGGCCTCAGGTCCCCTATTTGCAACTGATTTGAATCTTGTGCACTTCAAAGGTACTGTCTGCAAAACATAGTGATGAATGTTATGCATCAGCCTGTGGCTTCTGGCAGTCTGACTTAAAAAGAGGTAGAACAAACTTCAAAAATAATACCAGCAGGTTTTGGTTCCTGTCACTCTTTCCTATACCTAAACCTTGCTCGTACTGCTGCCTAGTTAGTGTTGAGAGAAAACGAGCATATGGAAGTCAATGCAGAAGTTGAATATAAGCTAAAGACCAGTGAGTCACTCTATGACCTGACCATAATTCTGGGACACCGACTTACTTGGGAGCCTTCCTTCTGTGTGGGCTACTTGGACAACAGGGCAAGGAGAATACAGGTTAATGGGGCTTGAGTGTTTGCTGTTGAATTATCTCTTCAGATACAGATATTGATGCAGGATGGTGGGTGAGGCTGTCAGACTTCTCATTCAGGTAGGTGAGTCACTTAAAAGCCACATGGCTGAAAGGTTAGCCAAGGAGAAAGAGCAAGCTGCTTTCCCCACTGAGGTGGCTGTACGCCACCACACACAGGCGTGAGGTTGCAAGGCAACTTGTCAGTGTGGTGCTGAGGGAGCTGCCTCACAGCTGCCAGCTGATCAAAGTCAGCACTCCTCCCTGCTCTCCTTCAGAAGGGGACCCTGTCCTCATTTCTGAGCTGCTGCAAGCCGAATGGCTGCTTTTAATAGAGTATGCACAGAAGATGGTTGTGGGCAATTGAATTAGGGTTGCGTTATTAGTCCATCTGTGCAATATGCTCTGTTTATTGACAATCTGGTTAGAGTGGCGGGAGCTTGTTAAAGGTAAAGTGTTTCCTGCTGTTGAATTTTGGGAGTTGTCCACCTGTTAAGAAGCAGCGCTTGAGGAAGGGCTCTCTTTAGACTGAAAAGGGACTCCCTAAGAACTGTCTGCACTATTTTTCTGGCTTTCTGGGAGTGGGGAGAATTGCATGGGAAAGGCTCATCAGATAGCAGGATTTACTCTGTAGTTCATTGTGATGTGCACGTTCCCACTCCTTCTGCTTGTGGCAAGGGGCAGCTGCTGGCACATGAGATTGGTAGTAGGGTTTCAGAAAGAGCTCTCTTGCTTACATTTCTAAAAGTTGCCTGGTAGGGTCTGATCTGTGGCAGCTATAAACCAAAGTAATTTTCTTAATGTCATTGGATCTGTGAGGTATCTTTGTGAATGAAATGTATGCATCAGAAGGAAAAAGAACGTGCTGAGCTGTTGGGTCAGGAAAGTGTGACTTTTGACTTTTGCAACAGGTTTTGTGTACGTGTCAAGATCTTGCCTATAACAGCAGCCTCGCTGTGGTATTTGAAATGGAAAGCTTATCTCTAAGGTTGGTCACTAATAAAACAGGGGACCAATACAGCAACTGCTTATACAATAAGTACATTGCTTTTTGAAGATAGCGGGTGTGCACTGTTGCCAGGGGAATAGAAAAATGGTCAGAATCGTAACCCTTTGCAAAAAGCATCAGGCTTTTGACTTCACTGCAAGCCCTTATTTCAGAGCTTGGCTGTCAGTGCACTCCCCGTCTGCTCACCAGCTTCAGATGTTTATTCGTGTATACCAGAGCTATCCATAGTGGTCCAGTCATGGCTTGTAAATAAATCATTTTAATAATTTTAATTTTTCAGTAGTGTGTCCCTATAAGTGAGCTCAGTTGTTGCCCTTTACAACACAAAATGTCTTTGGTATCTGCTTATGCGTTCATAGTGAAAACCCCATGCAGAGAAGCAGCAGTGATGACTAAAGAGAGTGTGGGAGTGACTTAGGAGAACAGACATTGAAAAGCTTACATAGGTGTAACTTGACTACAAGGCAATTTATAAGACATGCTGTAACTGTATTTAGAGTTTGAAAGTAACAGGAATATGGATAACTGTTTAGGGTGATCACATGGGGATTCAATTTAAGCCAAGGATTAGAATTCTTTATAAGATTCTTCACTCTGAATAAAAAGAGCCTCTGTCACTTTCTCTGTACAGAGGACAAAGTAGTCCTAATCTGTGGAATAATACTGCATAACACAAGAGATGCATTTAAACTTTTTAAAATAAATACTGTTTCCAAAATTATGTTAGGAAGCAACTTCAATTTCTAGAGGTCCAACCTACAAAGGACAGTTCTTGAGCCACTATAAGGGTTCTTATTGTGACTAATTGTTTTCAAAAGAATCAGAAGGAGCCAAACAAGCTCTTACTGAAACACAATACTCAGCTTGGAAAATTTTAAGCCCTTTTTTTTGTACCAGCATGAAGGTTGAGGTAAACCTGGGACAACTTATCTTCAGTTACCTGAAGTAACACCTCTGAAGCAACACAGTATGAAAAGAGGAGAAGAGTAATAGTGTATAGGAATGTGCTGTTCTTCAGACCATCAGCTTTACTGTAGTGTGTCAGTCCTGCACAGCAGCACCTCTTCACGGAGAGCTGTGAGACTGCAAAAGTCAATCCATATGAAAATGAACAACACAGTTGAGAGACAGTCTGCAGTTACAGAGATCAAACCTTGAAGAGCCAAGGATCACATAACATGTCTGCATCGTGTATTCATTCTCTTCATCTGGAAGAAGGAAAAGTTTAATAACTGAAAGCTAGACTAGGGAATCCAATCCATCCAGATACTACAGAGGGAGAAGACTGTGGAATATCAATGCACTTTGAAATCAGTGTCGTGGTAGACCCTGCTGTATTTGTGATGATTTGCAAGTAACCTGACAGTGCATAAAATAATTGTCTTTGTAGATATGAAAGAACATTGACATCAACTTTGAAATTTAAATGAAAAAAAAAAACAAAGTAAAGTTCTTTTAGATGCATAACCTTGGTGCATTGACTTACTTTTTCTTTATAAAGGTTAATTACCTGAACAGGTATTAGTTAAATAGATTTCTGGCTTATTAAAAAACAGAAACAACCATGTAAGGATCCGTGTTCTTGAACAGTTACAGCATATTGCTTCCCACCCTGATATAAATACAAGCTAAACCAAAGTGATTTAATTGTCTGGGAGTAAATAGTTGTTATTCAGTAAATGCTTTGTTTGGCCTGTCCTGTTGCTACTGTGAAATGCAAATCACAAAGCAAATAACACTATACTCTCATTTGTTTGTGTGCCTGTGTGGTGCACACAGCAAATGTGCAAGTGATGGCTGTGGTAACCGGGTAGGAAACCACTGGTGTCCAGTGTCTTCAGGGTGATTTCTTTGTAACACAGAGTTGCATTTGAGCAGAAACTTTCATTGAACCATTCTGTCCTTTGCAGCATCTTGGGTTTGTTGTTGTATGGCATCTGCAGTTAGTAAGGATTTATTCAATATTAATAGGTTTATTTTATCAATTTAAGTGGTTGTTAATGAAAGTTCCCTAGTATATGATAAAATCTTTATTCAAAGCTATGAAAAAGTGATAGAATTTGATGATCCTTCTTGTGCATTGATACAAAAACATTTTACATTTCCAACAAAGACCACTGCTGCCCTAATTACAAACTGTTACACTCCAAATAATAGAATTTAATCTTGTCTAGTCTCAATATCAGCATTTGCTTTATCAGTTTTGTGAGGTGGTGTTTGTTGGGAGGGCATTCAATTTCATGCTATTTTAAGCAATTTCACTGGCAAAGAACATGGATTCACAATGTATTTAAATGGAAAATGGAAATTCTCAGTAAAAAATTCTTAAGATCTCATTTGAATTAAATTATAGGTCTCTGTGGGACAGGAGTCTGTGTGTAATCCTAGGCCTTTCTGTAGCAGCATCCTTCAACAGTCTCCTCCACACTGCTTTGTGGAAGAATATTGGGTTTAGTTTTACATTCAGCACCTGAGTTCCCCATTCAATAATTGAAGTAAATTCACAGTGTAAAATACACAGAATTGAGAATGTCCAGGCAAACACAGCTGAGATGAGCTCCAGCTATTAGCTAGAGCTAATGAGCAAGGTATTGTGTTGTGAGTAGCTTAAAAGTTTGGGGCTTTTTCCCAAAAATCCAACACAACAATGCCACAGTTGGTGTCATTTTTGGTGGAGAGGGAGGACCAGTTGTATTGCTTTCTGTGGCTTTGCCAGATTCAAGGTATGTTCAGAACCAAGTGCAGTCTGAGGAAAACATATTGAAGTCCTGACAGTAGTACAGGTGTGAGCACACGTGCAATGAAATAGATTGTCTCTTCTGCTATAAACTGTGGCAGCATCCCATTGGAGGAATGTCCTCTGGTAGGAGGCTGAGAGGTACAGAGAGATTTTTCTCACATGATCCCAAACCTCCAGGTGATCTGCATGCTTTCCTTTTTTTCTTAGAACCACTCAAACAGAGCTGTGCAAGGTGCTGACTGCTGGTATTGTCCTAAGCACCGATAGGAGGAGTGCATGTGAGCTGTGGAGGAATATTTGCTTACCAGGATTTCCTACTTTCCCTCTTTTCCTTTCCTTACCTGCAACACAAGGGAATAAATCAATAATAAGTGAGAAAATACTGCTTGGGTTTATTGTTTAATTCCCTCAGTACTTGGTTTCTGGAGAACATAGGTTTTGTTTAAAGCAGTCCCTAAGCAACAATCTGGCTGTAATTCATGCTTCCTTTTCTTAAGACACAGAAAGCCCTAGGTCTTCACAGAGATTAGTCTTTCTGATATTGAAAATATATTCTCATTGCTCTTAAGTGTGCTCAAGATATTTTGTCACACTGGACAATATTCACGTCTTGGTAATGACAACCTTACTTCCAGGAGTATTACATTTGCCCTAAAGTCTGTTTTTTTCACCAGTTTTTTTCAAAAGTTGTTAACATGAGAGCAATATCCAGCTCCCACTGAGAACCTGGCTATTTCTTTTAAGTGTCTCCATGGGAAATAAAACATTTTCAAAATCTACCTCCAGTCTGTGCTTGATGAGCAGGCTGAACATATAACTCCCAAGCTGCTGTCAGGCATCTTATTTTGTGTCTTAACTGCAGAAATCACTGAAATCAGGAGAGGTAGGAATGCAGCTGGTAATTTGCGCTAGCCAGTCTTTTTAGCTTGCTGGACTTAATGAAAGTGCCATTTCAGTTTGGTAATATGAACAGTTAAGCCTGGTTTCATTACTGCTTGCACAGACTTTTGTGTGAAAGAGATCAGATAAAACCTGGAATTGTAACTACAAACCAGAAAAGGAAAGGAAGTCAGAGCAGGAAATGGGTATGTCATGTCCCGTAATTTGCCAGCACTTCTTAATCCTCCATTGTTGTAAACTTCATATTCTATTTCTGTTTATCCATCCTTTTCTCCAAGGCTGCGAACTCAGAATAGCTTTGCTCGTGCTATCCCCATCTGTCCCAGCTGTGTGCTATTTCTGAGCGGATGATGCCATTTGCAGCATGCTGTGCAACTTCTGCAACCGGCAAATATCCACCAAAGCCTTTGGGGCAACACCAAAATTTATTACCCTGGTGACCTCACTCAGCTCTCCAAGAGTTGAAGGTTAATGCGCTAATTTATGGTATCAGTCTACCTTCTGCTGTGGTACTGTTTCAAAGTGCCCTCTGTGTTTCAGGGAGTATCTTCAGTTCAGTACATTTAAATCACTTTTATATGATTTTAGGCTCAATAAGGTAAATTTGTTGCCAATATAAAATGTCTTCAAGTATTTCGGGAAGAAGGTTTGATTTGAGCTGGTGTTCATTATGGGAAGACTAATGGGGCCACTGATCCCATTAATTTGTTATTGACCCTTAACTTCCTATGATGGGTCAGGCATCCCTGCTTTAGCTTTAGGACAAGTTTACTCAGTGAACAAATTCTCATTCCTGTTGAATAATATCTTTCTTTAGAAAAGTTCCATTCATCTTTAGTGTCTGATTTTAATAATCTCTACTTTGTATCATCCTACATGTGTGTAACTTGAGCTATTCTAGGCAGGTTACACAACTTTGGCAGGGCCCCATACCACATCCTGGTGTCTCCCCAGTACTGTAATATAACTGGCAAGAGATGTGTGTTTGTGGAATCAAAGATAGTATCTTTTTCCAGCTTAATCTGCCTTGGGTCATGGCTTTTCTAGTTTATCATATAGAGACTTATATGAAATGTTCTGCAGAGTACTTCAAAACAGCCCAGCCTGCTTCTGGAAAGAGGAATGTTAACTCCGGGAGACTTGGCATTTCTCTAAAAGTGCTTGTGTTGTGGAAGTGCCAAAACACAAGCTCAGTCAGTAGCATGCATGGAGATACAACTTATTTGGATCACTTGGTGAGCAGGGAATTGATGGTCACACTCAAAGAGTTGTAGTCAACAGCTCAATGTCCAGGTGGAGACCAGTGACAAGTGGCATTCCCCAGGGGTTGCATTGGGACCAGCACTGTTGAACACCTTTGTCGGTGACATGGACAGTGGCACTGAGCACACCCTCAGCAAGGCTGCTGACAGCACCAGGCTGTGTGCTGTGACTGACACTCTGGAGGGAAGGGATGACCTCCAGAGGAATCCTAGCACGCTCGAGAGATGGGTCTGTGTGAACCTCATGAAGTTCAACACAGCCAAGTGCAAGGTTCTGCACCTGGCTTGGGGCAATCCCAAATGCAAACACAGGTTGGGCAAAGAATGGATTGAGAACAGCCCTGAGGAGAAGGATTGTGGGATGTTCGCGGATGAGAAGCTCAACATGACCCAACCCATGCTCCTGCAGCCCAGAAAGCCAACCACATGCTGGGCTGCACCAAAAGCAGTATGAACAGCAGGTTGAGGGAGATGATTCTCTCCCTCTACTCCATTTTTATGACACCCCAACCTGAAGTACTGAGTCCAGCTCTGCCGTCTCCAATATAAGAAGAACATGGACTTGCTGGATAAGTCCAAGGGAAAGTGAGGAAGATTGATCAGAGGGGTGGAGCTCTTCTCCTGTGTAGACAAGGTGAAAGAGGTGGAGCTGTTTAGCCTGGAGAAGAGAAGGCTCCAGGAAGATTTTATTGCAACCTTCCAGTAGTGGCAAGACAGTGGAGAATGGCTTCAAACTGAAAGAGAGTAGGTGTAGATTAGAAGTTAGGAAGTAGTTCTTTACTGTGAGGGTGGTGAAGCACTGCAACAGGTTGCCTAGCGAGGTTGTGGATGTCCCATCACTGGAAGTGTTCAAGACAAGACTGAAAGGGCCTTGAGCAATCTGGTCTAGTGAGGTGTCCCTGCCCATGCCAGAGGGCTCAGATCTGAATCCAACCCATTCTAAAATTTTATAATTCTATAGGTATTGTCATAATAATACAATTTCTTGTTTTTCCATAATGCTTTTTGCTTTCTCTGTCCTCCTGAAACAAAGAGAGTCTGCAAGCCTTCCCTTATGCAAGAAGCTTTTCAGGAAGGACCTCTTCTGACAACTGAGAAGAATGCTGTGTGCTCCAACAGTGTATTATCAGCCAGGATGACTTTTTGTCAGGTGTCTACTGTCTCTGCAAGCAGCTTTTCAGTCTGCCTTCCCTAGCTGTCAGCCTGGCAGCCAGAACTCTGGTGAAGGATAGTACAGCTGTGCTTCTTTATCTGACTGTAACATTCCCTGCCCAGGATACAGTGCCTCATCTCTGCCGCATTGAAGAGACTAACAAAATTTGGAGGGAAGGAAGGAGTGAACTTCCTTAAAGCTTTAAGACAATTTGTCTTTAATCTCCAGACAACCTATGCCTTTCCTTGAAAATCTGTGTGTCTTCAGGAACCTGTCAGTGTAAGACATTGAGCTGGTCCAGGGTTGGAACCTGGGCTGCCTCTTCTCCTGCTTCCCTGAAAGCACAGTACATTTCCTGCATCATCCTGCCTAGGGGTGAGGTGCAGTCCTAAAAATGCAGGTTCAGTGTGAGAACCAAGGTACTACACAGCACCTCAGAGCCCACCTCCCTGTTTTATAAATAAAAGCAAAGGGTGCCTTCATTCATTTTTGCCCGTACATTTGGAACCCTTTTAGCAGACATTACTGTGTGTACCATCTGTGCACCCTACGAGTGTGCCGTGTCCCCCAATGCTCTCTCATCTGCATGGCCTGAAGGCAGGCAGCACCATGCTTATGTTCAACAGCTCGTGCTGTCTTCTGTGCTTGGTGCTTTGTTGAATTGCTGCTGTCCTGTCATGCAAAATGCCTTCTGTCTTAACTCTCTTCTTATCAAACTGGAATGCTACCTGGTAGGACGGGGAACATGGGCATCCTCATCTGGCTGTTGGGTCTGGTCTTTTGCCATGCTACTTACACATCTAATGGCCGAATTTCTCATAAACACTTCTTCTAATAAATTAAATTTGTAAGTTTATGTTTTCTAGTGGGCCTTTTTTATTAAGAAATCTTATTTATATACAAACATACAGTAAAAAATGTGAGAAAGATGTACCTTGCTGAAAGCATACTGACTGCAACTTAAAAGGCTTTTTTAAACCTCTATTTTAGTTTCCGTATGCTTTTTATCTTTTGAACTACAGAGAACAATTTCCTCTGCTTTGAGGAAGTTCTGTAATTTAACTTCTCGTTTCCAACGTCCTCCTGTGTCTTTTATCTCATGTCTCAGAATTTTAAAGAATTTTATTAGCCACTTTAAAGACACTGCTTTAGCTGGAATCTGCTTTTTTCTGTAAAGCCTTAAAAAAATCTTTTAAAGCCTTATATTTCTTATAGTGTCTCTTATAAGGGCTGTATTTCACATTTGAACCAAAACTACTAGTCTTGCTAAAGTCTACATCTTACCTGTAACTTGGAATGAAAAGCATTTGAAGGGTTTCCAGGTTCCAGACCTAGGTCTCATTTCTGAGGACCTCCCCAGCTCCTTCACTCCTACCTGTAGGTCTGGACCTTCCTATCTCACCCATGCTCTCCGGGGAGCTCTTGCTTCATGCCCCATGCCATGATCTCTTTGGAGTCTGAGCAAAAAGGAGAAGATGGTCTCAGATGGGGGGTTATTCTTCACATTGTGTGAGTTTCTTCTGCCTCTTCCCTGGAATCTCTACCTCCAAAGTATGTCCAGTTATAGTGCCAATTTCTCCAGGTGTCTTTTTTCTAAATGTATGGTCTTGTGTTCCTGTGTAACTTCTTGGAATAGCTTGTTTTGTCCAAAATCTCTGCTTTCACTAATACTGCTTAGCTGCAGATTAATAATGATCTTCTAGTCATCATGCTTCTTATTAAATATTTATACTGGGATAGCACATAAAGGCTGTAATTGGGGTCTAATTGTGCTGATTTATTCAGACCAGTTCCAAGACCTTTGGTACTACTAACTCTAAGCTAGCAACCCTTCTACGTGTCCTTGTCCTTCACTGTCATTTTCCTTGGTCAGGTCAGCACATGAAATGGATCCCTGATTCCCTGGTGTGGAAACTGAACAGCCAAAAGCTGCAGTGTGCTGACAGCTCCCTGTGCTTGTTCTCTCTTCATCCTTTCTTTGATTTATTCTTGGAGTTTTCTAGAAGAAGGGGACAGGGGAGCCTGTCTTCCAAATTGCCCTGTAAATTTTTGCCTTTATCAGTGTGTCTTTTCTATGTCTGTTGATTGTAAAGATCGTGAGGCAGCACAGGTGAGCAACTGCCTTCTTCCCTCACACACATATTGCAAATTGCTTCTCAAACTATATAGCTCAGCTGCTGCCTGTGCCTTATACATGTTGAAGAATCTTAATATCTTTCCCATTTTTAAAAAATTAATCTCCTTTTTATCCTGGCAGCACTGTAAAGCTCAAAGATGTTCTACATTATGTGCAGGTAGGATTATGGTTTATTTGTTAGTGGAAGGGAAAGATTGATTTTTTTTTTTTTCCCATTGCATCTCTGGTAGTTTTTTCTTTGCTGAAATCCTAGTTGGTGCTTTTTTTTCTCTGCTCAGCCTGACTCTGCAGAAGGTGAAGGTATAACATTCAATGCAAAAAGTAGATGCCACAAGTCCCGTTGAAAGCAGCAAACTATCCTTACTCTTTCTGTGACAGACATGTAGTATTCTGAATCAAGTTGTGCAAGGTGATCTGCCCTTACACCATCCACTCTCCTGTTAGCCACTGTTATCATCCCCGGTTTTCATTGTTTTAATGAGTGCTCTGGTCTAGAAGGAAGAGAATTTTGGATCCAGGGCAAGACATAAGCTTGTCAATAAATATTCCCTTCTTGCTTTAGGATTTCCTTAAACTCTAAGGTCCACTTGTCAACACAAATCTGTCATATCTTAGGCAGCAAATCACTCTAAGGCAAAGCAAAAGAAATTCTCAGCTTGAAGTGCCCCCAAACCCTTCTT
This sequence comes from Zosterops lateralis, assembly GCF_965231275.1. Lineage (NCBI taxonomy): Eukaryota > Metazoa > Chordata > Aves > Passeriformes > Zosteropidae > Zosterops > Zosterops lateralis. The sequence goes on from NC_139761.1 coordinate 38,455,580, forward strand.
ATAGCGATAGGAGCACTGCAAGATGTGCTTTGCCTTGTCTCTCTGTGTGATTGAAAATGGAGCTTTGTTGACAAGCTATAGACGAATTGTTTATTTTAAGAAAGTGGAACAGAATACATTGTTGCACAGAGCAAAGTTATCTAGCAGAAGTAATTGAAGGCAATTCTGAAATAACATAGTTTTCTTTAGGGTTGGGGTTTTTTTGGTTGGTTTGTTTTTTGCTTTGTTTTTTTGTTTGTTTGTTTGCTTGGTTTGAGGTTTTTTGAGGTGGAAGGTGTGGGGGTTTTTTTGGGGGGGGAAGGGTGTTTATTTTTGTAGTAGCTGGAAGTGTTTATTAGGACTGTGCTGAAGGTTGGAATCTTTTGTTCATGTCCTCATGTTTTGTAAGCACTAGACATCACAAAAGACAAGTGACTCCTGGTATTACAGGTCCTCACAGGTCCGATGAATTCTTTTGCACAAGCATATACTCTATTGTACAACTCTATTTCTGTATATCAAAGAGGCTCTTAGGGCTAAAAATCCTTTGTCTCCTAGTCACAGCTCAGATAAGTCCTGTCTGTAGATTATGATTACTAAGATCTGACATGGAACCAAGGGTTTTAGGAAGTGTGGGGATTCTGTCCAGATTATAAAGTGGATGTAAACTGCCAGTGTAAGGAGAACACAGCAGAACTGGATGCTTCAACATTTGGAAAAGACACAGATAGATAGTCTAGTGCAACTCTGAACACGTCCAAAATTTACACAATTAGTGTGGTAAATGAGGTTATATGGACATGAGAAAAGAGGAGGAAGTACAAAAATAAACCTTTCAGCAGTTCAGTCTGGAAAGTCTTCTGGCATGATTCAATGACTGGTAATTAATAAGCAAGGAGGATGCAGAGAAGGAAAGGAAATGTGAAAAAAATAACAAAAAAACAACCCAACAAAAAGCAACAGCAAACAACAGTGAGTGGATTCAATAAATTATAAAAATTACATGGCCATGCAGAAGAGCATGGGGACAGACCCAGATGCCTGGGGTGAGGATTCTCCATCTAAAGCCAGAAACCTCCGATGTAACCTATAACTGAGTTTGAAGCTGATTAAAACTACAATTACTACATGATCACAGAGGTCTCAGCTGTTCTGAGTATGGCTTTGTGCAGCATCTGGAATTCAAAAAAAACAGTCTATATAACACAAAAGCACAAGTAGATTCATGTGGAAGTTGTGTCTGGGTTGAGCCAGGAGTATTTACGGTCTGTGAGCTGGATGCCTACGAATAAGTCTGCAGGTGTTGTGGGAGATCAAAATATTGTCAAACTTGGTTCCTGGTGTCCTGGTTTTAGCCTGACTCTGCTAAGGTGCCCCATAAACCCACAACTGGCACTGATGCCAGCCCAATATTGATGTTTACAAGAAGGAGCAGAGGCTAGTTTCCTAAGCTGTAGCAACAAATATGAAAGAGAGGGATCTCAGACTCATAAGGGAAACTGGGGGAACATTGTTTTCCTTTCTGTAAAATTCCCATTGGTCAGGTATGAGGTGAGTTTCTCTTCTGGCCGTTATCAAGTTCATGCCCTCAATACCTTACTCCTAAGGAGTTTCATGCCAGTACTGTAAAGTTAAATAGTTCTGCTTTGTAACTGTGAACATCAAAACAGGCTAAAATGCACAGTGCTTTTCTTGCCAATGGGTTTTATCCTTGGTGTACAGGAATTGAAGACTGGGTTGATTGTTTGGTTCTCCATGTGGTGCTGGTAAGACTGCCAAGAGTGAGGGAGCCCATTAGATTCTGCAATATTTAGATTTTTGTTGTGGAGAGTTTTGCCTGACTAGGAGCTGGTGTGAATAAATCAAATTCCAGCTAAAATAAGAAGTTTTATATCTTCCTTCAGATTCCTGAGCCATTCAGTTTCCCTTTTACAAATTTCAAGTAAAGAACGTGTGAAGTTAGAAATGTACCGTGAGCCAGAGGGACCCGAGCAGCAGGGGTGAGACAGTCATGCTACTGTGAACAGGAGGAATAGAAAGTGTGGTTTCTCACTATCTCCCAGTCTTTTCTAGCCTGCCACTTCCTTTCCCCTGTGTACAGTATCTGCCGTCTGCGTGAGTGTAATTTAGTGCTAATTAAGAAGTGAGTGGGAGCCATAAGCTCATTTCATTTAGAACCTGGAAATGGCCTCCTGGGAGCCCAGAGATGGTACCGTCTGCTTTCACGCCACAAAAGCTCCTCCACCTCACTGCTGTAGTTCTAACCACCAAGCTCCAGATCTCAAAATTCAATGCCAGCTCAGATTTACGGCGCATTAAGCGACTGAATTAAATCCTCAGCATTCACTTGGCGTCAGCCTGACTGAGTAAAGGATTTCACGGGCTGGGGTGCTCTACAAGGCCATAATTTATAACGTTATGCAGAAGCTGCTCCTCTGAGTTTTATTTTGGCTTGCCGCAATTTCTTTTTATTAAGGCCCCAGTAGTATTTGTTGTTTTTCTGTTTGCTTTGATGTGGGAGTTTTAGATTAAATCTAAATAAATAAATGAGGTTTAAAATTAAATTAGGTTTCATTTGCATGAGTTGGGGAGTAAAGTGCATCTTTCTTTCCCCTTATAAAACGTAACAGACCCATTACCCATCACAGAGCCCTCAGTTGCTCCTGAAGAAAAATGACATTTCCCTCTGCGTAGAAAATACTTAAAAGTCCCAAGAATAGATTTATAGGAATATTTTAACCTTTTCTTTGATCCTTGAAATGTCATTGTTCTGTAGGCTACATTGCAAAACGTGACCTTTTATAGGAACCGTGGGATGGATTTGATCTTTGGAAGACGTTTTAGAGATAATGCACTACAGGGTGCAAAGAACGTTCACTCATGAAAAAGGAGCTGGAAATGATTTTGTCTGCAGATATTTGTTTGTGGTGTACCTGGAGGACAAAAGGATTGTTTATGATGAGGCTGATACTTCAGGGACAACAATGAAGAAAAATAAGATAACACAGCATCTTCTTTTGGTTTAATGTGCAACAGTTTTATTTTCATTACATTTAAAAGAAAAATTTAAGTGGCAGAAGTTGTTCACATGGGGGATGCTTGCAAATTAATGTGTCTGAAATGTAACATTTTTTTATGAGCACTAGATCTTTGCTTTTCAGTGTGCACTCTTGGCTTCCTGACTGGCAAAACACAAAGCTGAGCAGTTCTGGGAGGAAAAGAACTGACACTTTGCTTCAGATTTGTGTTTGCCCTGATAGTCTTCTCTTTCATATGTGGCAGCCCCACTCTCTTGAGCCCATACTCTCGTTAACTTACACCCAGCATTGTCTGTGCCATTCACAGTATCAGTTGCTGGCGAGAGATCTTGGCATGAAAAGACATGTTTCAGCATTTTCACAATGACTGCAAGAAGCTTGTAAGTGAAGGCAGGTGTGATTCCGTGGAATCACGCTGTGTGGATGCTGTCTCTTTGCTTTGCTCGTAACTCTTCCAAACCAGATTATTCCGATAGATGTCACAGATATTATAACCAAATACTGTCAGGTTGTACATAATTCCATAGTTCTTGCATGTGCAGAATTTTCACTGAAACCTATTGTTGTTGGCTATATGAATTGGATTTTCCCCAGAATATGAGAGATGTTGTTTGTGTCCCAGTAGAGCTTGCAGTCCAAGCAAAGGGAAAATCTATCCAGTGAGAATGCAGTAAGAAAGAAAGTGCGTGAGAGAACAAAGATCCCAGGTTGCTACCCTAGTTATCGTTTATCCAAGTTTAGGATGAAATAGAAGGCAAAAGCACCATATGAATTCTGAGGCCATACCAAAATTAAGAGTTCCTGGCACTGACTCTTTAGGCTGCTGAACTGCCTGACCCGTAGTGAGACTGTGCTGGACCCCTGTCACTTCGGTGCTTGGGATGCAGGTTTAGCCAAGAATTCACGGACACCTTGAGAAGTCAAACTGCAGAAGACTGAAGGGTAGGAAAGAGATACTGGCCTTGGGGAGATGAAGTTCTGTACAGCAACAACCCTTGCTTGCAGAGACTGAGAACCTGATGTGGCACCGATAGGCCTAGGGACCTTTCAGGGAGACCATGGAGACCTGAACAACATTGTCTTCATAGACACTGGGCCTGAAAGGATTTCATAAATACCTAATGTGCCGGAAAAAAAATTAGTGTCTGGGAGTCACTGGCCTTTTTCAGTGTGACATGCCTATTGGGAAGTGATGGCTGGTGACATTTTGAATGTAGGAAGTGAAATGAGAAAAGTAAAGATAGCTCAATGGCAAGTTGCATCAGGAAAATGATGTACATATATATGAAGTAACAGTATAGGTTCCTCACATTGCTCAAAAAATTGAGCTGTTGCTCTGATGCTGTATACAGATGACTTTTTAGAGGGTTGTCCCTCCACTGGGCAAGCAGGGTTCTTCATGGAACAGACACCTGTCTGGTGTGTATATGATGATTGGTCTCTGCGTGCTGTTGAAGACAAGTTGAAAATCACAGGTGCAGCGGTATATGAATTTTGCTCTGATTCTGTGACAGTAGTGTTAAAACACATAAATGTAACATAGTTAACCCCAAAATGCTTTGAACAGCTGAGAAAAACTTTCAGATGAGCATGGGATGTTTTGCTTGTATTGTAGGAAAAAGGTGATGATGTGTAAACTCCTTGTTGTCAAGTGAGTTGTCAGCAATATTAATGTGATGTGTACCGTATCTCGCTGCATCGTGCACTCTGTTAGAGGTCATGAGATTATCAGAAAATCATTATAGCATGAATACGTTTTATGCTTGGTGACTCGGACGACACTGTGAGATCAGAAAGAGGATTTTGTTGTCTAGGGAAGCAGCCTAATGTGTGATAATCCAAGCATGTAGTAAATCATAATAAATCACTGCATCTAAAAAGTCTTCCCCAACACCCAAAAGTGAACTTGCCCCCTGACGCATTTAGGGTTGTTTCCTTTGCCTTCCTCCTATATGTCATTTAGCTATGGCTGCAGGATAGTGTACTTACCTGTATTAAAGAGTTGGGTGAGGGATAAGAAAGGCAGTGTGACATGCCTTAAGAAAAAATGCCCTAAGAAAAAAAAAAAAATCTAGATTTTTAGTAAGACTATGTTTCTAACTCATGATTTGAATGCATGAGACACCATATTGCATGGTGAATTCAAGCCCTCTCTGCCAGTGCTTAGGAAGCATCTCCAACTTAGTTTTTCTGAAATAATACTCAGTAGTGAAGTGTTGCTGAGTTTGTCCTCTACACTTTGATGTGGGAGGAAGCACTGGATGGAATCCAGAGCAGAAAATCAGAATTAAGTTTCAAGTAGATATTAACGCACTTTTTTGTTTTCCTCATTTCCCCAGAAGACTGCACAAAACAGACACTTCCCAAGATTCAAGTAGGCGATGAAACTCTATGGCAGAGCTCCTTCAGAATTACTGCACCTGTTTTTCCTCTCACTTGCATAATCCAAATAATTGCCTTTGTTCTGTAATCCAGTGAAATTGATTCATCCTGTTCTTAAACCTCTTTCCAGCTGGCACTCCAAAGGTGATCTGTGATACCTGGCATGCCATTCCACAGGCACAGTGAATCTGCCTGGGTCAGTGATCAGACTTGCCTTCAAAGTGAGATGTTTTTGACATTTTTAAGTATAATTGTGTGTTTTCCACTCCACTGCTAAAGGAGATTTGGGGTGACTGTTCTCCAGTGTAACTTTCTAACTTCTAGCAATCTGCATTTTAGGCATTTTTTGAGCCAAATATTACATCTGAACCATCATGTCTGATAGTCACTGATAGACCTGTCCTCAGTGAATTTACCTAACCACATTTGGAGCCATTTATACTTTCGACCTTCAGAGAAGTCCATGGTCTAATTCCCTAATTCAAGTGTGTGTTATTTTAAAAAAATCTTTTCTTTCATGTGTTTTAAACCTGCTGCTTGATATTTTTATCAGCTGCTTCCTAGTTTGTGTGGTAGGAAAAAAAAATGAATAATCATCTCCTATTCAAATTCTGTGTACCATTCATGGTTTTAAAGCTTTCTATCATATTCATCCTCAGTCATATCTTTTCCAAGCTGCAGAGAGCTAAACTATTTATTTCATTCTCATCTGGAAGCTGCTTTATAACTCTCAACCAACAGAATTGCAACATTATTTTATCTAGTTCTATTATGTTCTTTTCAAGGTGGAAAAATCATAATTGTGAATAGTATTGTAGCTGTGTGCTCCACATTGATTTATACAGTAGCATATCTAGGACTTCTTAGTTCCTTCCTGATTGTAGTTCATTCGTGAGGGCTACATCCCTGGATTAATTTCACAGCAGAAGAACACAAAGGGATGTAATTGGAAAGCCATGGCCTAACACGATCTGGTGGAGTCAGAAGGAGCCACGTTCTCCAGAATTGCACATACATAGCTCAGATCACGATTTATCATTTTCTTTCCTACGGTCTCCATCCATCACCCTTCATTTCACATTCTAATGATCTCGTTTCTTCAGTGTCATGAATTGCTCATCTAGAAAACTTACTAATGGAAGATGTCAGAAACGTAGGTGGATTCTGCTTCTTTCTTACTTAGGAAAATTAACACCTGGATGTCTTGCATTTCTGAGCTATTTGTTTTCACTTTGGATGCTGTATTTTCAAGGAGTTATTGCTTAGTAATACTAAGGTGCTCTAGTTATTGCTTAATAATAGCAAGTTGCTCTAAGATAGAAGGCTGAGTGCCTAGAATTTGTTTGATCATATGAACTTAGTGCAACCCCCATCTCTTCAGTGAAGACCACTTTCCTCCTATTTTAAGAGATACCAATCATGAAGTATGAGAACAATAATATTCTTCAGTTATTTTGTGGCATGAGCCACATTGCACGAGCGCACATTCTAATTTAAGAGTGATTTTGTCATTCCCATTGGCATTTGGTGGGTTTCACAGTGCTCAAGCTTTGCCAGCCTTCCTACCCACAAAAGGTAGTCATTGAGTTGAATGTTCAAGGAACATGAGTTTTGAAGACTGAATTGAATTGCTATGTTCAGAATGTTATTTGTTTTCATACTGGAAATTGCATCTCAAACCTTTTCTTTCATCTGTCACTTCCTTCCCCCACTCCAAATTCCACATCCTACTAAGCTGATAATCTCTTGTGTCATTGTTCTGAACTTAGGAAAACGTGATCTTGGGGAATATCTTCTCAAGAAGGCGTTGTTGGGAATTTGCTGTAGAAGTGCAGCAGGAGAGATGTGCTTGGGAAGGGATGGCTGTGTCATGGGCAGCTCAAGGACTACACAGTTGCATCTGTCTAAGAAGACTCCAGCTAACAGAAAGATGAACTCAGCAAACAGAAAGTAAAGCTTTCCAGAAGAGTAAAAGCAAAGTGCTGCATCTTGCACAATTATTATTATGACTGAGTCTTGTCCTGGAACTCTTGCAGGAAGTTGTGGCCCAGCTCTACTACTCTTGGAAGCCACAAGTTCCTTTTTCTCTTCAGCGTTGCCCTTTTGCTGCCAGTGACTCTGGAGATGAACAGTCACAAGACAAATTACCCACCCCTCTACAAGATATAGTTTGAATCCCAGCACACTGGCTTGCATATAGAACAACAGGCTGTGGAAAGCATTTGCAACTACTTTAAAGCAGACTAAGATTTTTGCAGCCAGCCTCCTGACAAGTTGTGCTTGGAGAAAATGGAAGGAAAACCAAATGTATCAAATTATGGGCTGAAAGTTCCTTGTAAAGGTCTGCTTGAGATTTACTGTTGTCCAGTGCAAAGGCCTGATGCCTGACCGAGGATCACAACAGTGAGTCTGCAGTGTGGCTTTGTTCCCAGTGGTGTAATGTCACTTGCAGTGATGAAAGAAAACGTCTCTGGCTGCGTAAAGAGACACCTGAACTTTTTGTCACCTTGAACTCTGTCCTTATCCTAGCTTTTCTCTTCCCCTCTGAGCCTTCATCTTTGCTAAGATTCTTAGAGCACCATTTTTTCCAGGTGTTTGGGGAAGTGTTCTTTCCCAAGGACCTGCATGTGCTGTCATATAGCGTAGCTCAGTGATGCACGTTAGAGTTTCTCCTCTGCCTTCACTCACAAAGCTCAAATGTGAAAGTGTTTTCACATTTTCTTTCTTTTTTTCCCCTCCCCATGCTGACAGCAATGCACAAGTGATGCATTAGCAATGCATCTGAACTCAAGTCATGGCTGTCTGAAATTTCAGCCCTTACGAGAGACAGCAGACCGTGGAAGCCACAATTTTTTATTGTGCCCTAGGGTTGTTGTGAGTGAATCATCAAAAGAGTATGATTCAGTTGCAGCCATAACGTTGTTTTTTCCTCTGGTGCCACAGGCATGGAAATGCAGAATTGATATGCTCCAAGTGCTGGTCACAGGTGCTGCCTGATCCCTTTAATGCACAAACTCTAATGGTTCTTATTTCTAGTGAATCTAATCCCTAGTACACGACTCCTCTTCCCAGGCTAGGCTTAATTCAGGGACAAATAGTAATGTAAGGGCTTTGCTCATCTGTCTGGCTCTGTCTCTTACTCAGATACTTCACTCTCCAGTGCCTTTTTAGATCTTTCTTATCAGAGCACAACCATGTCTGACACAGACACCAACCAAATATGTTCAGACAGCCCATGCTGCAGGATTTTTGCTTGTTTCAAAGTGACTGTCACCCGTGCTTCACCAGTGTGGGCCTGGAGACCATAACTGCATAAACAAACTGCGTTGGGGTGAGGAGGAGCCAGACACAGGCACAGGCACAGATTAAGACAAAGGACTAGGTAGTTCTAGAGACTTGATTTCTTGGTGTAGCTCAGGTTAGCTTTGTCAGATTGTCAGTCAGTATGGCATGATTCATTCATGAGATGTTAATTCTGTGTCTGGATCATGGACTAACAGCATACTTGCCTAAATTCTTACCCTGATGCCAAAATACTTCTTCTTCCTGTTCCTACTTATAAAATGTGTTGTACTTGTGAATTTATGGAATTAATCCCTTCATTTCAAACCAGACGGTAGCTGCAAAAATCCTGAGAAAACATCTATGGGGAATCTTCTTTATGTGGTTTCTGTTTCTTCCCTGCTTCCTTCTCCTTTGTAATTTCTGAGAGCAAAACAATACCTCTGTGGACATGTTTCAAAACAGTGAGCAGGTTTCATATCAGGGTTCCTCCTGTGCTTTGCAGACACAGTCCTGCATTCTTGTCTTCAGACCTAGGCTTACACAATAATTTTATGAACCTCTGCTCTGCATCTCCTGCCATGAATCAGCTTTACTACTGTTCATTATTTCTGTGACTGTCAGGAAGCTAGATGAAGTCACCTCTTCAGATCTTCTCATTCTCTCTTTCAGTATTGGACATGACAAACAAATGAAGATTTCTTCTCCAGAAAGTTTACAGAAGTCCGGAGGAAGAGAGATGCTGTGCAAAGTGATGTATTGCATGGTTGCACTGGCTAGAGGGCTCTTCGTTTGCCTGCCTTTAGGTGACGTATTGGGCAGGATTTTCTCATGGTACTCATGGAAGCAGGTCTTCATGGAGTGGGAACAGGTGAAATGAAGCAGGAAGTAGAGCAAAGAGAGAGCAAATCTTCAGAGTGACCACTAGAAAAATGCTGAAGATAGTAATGGCATTAGTAAGGCTTCAGTATGTGGGTTTGTTTATCTAGCTCTTGCTTACCAGGTCTCCATTGCTTCCCTGAGCTCACGGAGCTAGAGAATAATGACAGGACTGTGCAGACCTTGATGGTCCATGGAACTGATGTGACAAGTACAATGTTTGCCTGCTGTCTACTGATTTCCAAATGTCATTAAAGAACCTTCATTTTTCTTTCACGTTTCATGTTTCTTGCACTTTTTTCTACTCCTTTACCAAGAAATAACCAGACAAAATCCAATTTTTTACAAAAGCCTATCTAAAATTCTCTATGAGTGGATTCATGTTGTAGTGCATTTTCCAGAGTGCTCCTGCTCCTTAATGCCCAATTTTTGTGTTTGGTCTTACATCATTCCTTTCAAAGGCATCCTGAAGAAGAAATCTAATGGCTGACTTCTAAAAGATGGCTGTAAACTTGGCAGGACCTCAGTTCATGGAGTAGAATAGTACATCAGTGTAACACAATGTCTGGGCAGTACTTACAGGGTAATCAATTAAACTGCAACAACAGTGACCCTTGAAATGCAATGTCCCAACATACAGTAATTTTTTTCATGTTAAAGGTTATGTTGCTTCCTTAGGAACCATTTTGGGAGATTTTTCACATCACAGTCTGGATGTAATTGGTGCATGCTGCAGATTTATTCCTCCAACAGGTCAAATAACCAGTATATTTCATTGCTAAGCTGAGCAAAGCTTTTATTTTCTTGAATTATATTTCTATCAAACATTTGTTTGTCTGTTTCATGGTTCACAGAAGATTTGGACCTTTTGGTGCTTGCAGCAAGTAGATTTACCCAATGGGTCTTTTCTTCTTCCTGTTTCTCCTTTAGTGGCAGCTGTTGCCAGCAGAGGAGTAGTTTGTGTGGCCACTAGTGTTTCATTCATGCAGCCACGGCTTTCTCCCCCCACCTCCCTCACCCCCAGATGAAAATGTGAAAATACATTGCAAACTATCTCAGTAGGTGGCTTGCAAACTCTTACTATTGCAGCAGTCTGGGGTCCAGTAGCAGTTTCTGTATTTATTGTGCTTTCCAAGAGTTGTAGGGTTACAGTGTGAGTGGCTTATACTGAGCTTGAACTTCATAGTCTGTGCCCTACCCTGGACCAATAGACAGTACAGAACTCTAGAGAGTCAAAGAGGAAGTAGGAGAACACTAAGGAGGCGAGAGAAAGTGTGCAAAATTCTGAAATTACGTATCATCAGTTTTTGCAGAGAAATCCTGTCTCTGCTTTTTTGCTGCATTTGCATTACAATATAATATTTAATAATACTATGACAATAGATTTTAAATAATACATTATAATGGAATATGGTAATTTGTATGCAAGTTTAGAAACCTTTGTAGGATTTTAATTTTCTTGTGCTATGTTTCCCTGTTTTCATTGTCATAGGGTGTCTGAATTGGAGCTCTTACAGACATTCTCAGTAAATCATTTGCACTAATAATTTTGCAAGTAACCTTATTAGATATGTTCTTTCCTGAAGCTGAGGCAGCTAATGATGTACCTGATTTGACTATTCATGCATACACTGAATGCAGTACTCCTTAGCTGTATTTTAGGGAATAAGGTAAATAAATAGGAATCTAAATTATCTCAGTCTTGCATTAACCCTACATGTGATTCAACTTCCTTTTTCCCCCAGGGAAGTAAAGTCCAGCTCTGGTCTGTTAAGGTCAGTCTGCTTACACTAAAATTTAAATTACATTCTTTTAGCTGCAATTATTTTTCATATCTAGTTGAGCTTGGCAACATTTTTTTTAATGTAAGTATGTTTGGGGAAAGGGATGGGAGGTAATTATTTAAGCATTTTCTCATGTAAACCTCTATTTTCTAGTAACATTCAATGAGGAGAAAGCAAGGAGGAGGTGAGGAGATACTACAAGAAATTACTATCAGGATCCTGTCCTGTCTGTGGAAGACTTCTAGCTTAAGTGCTTATGGAGAAGATAGGAGAGGCAGATCCAAGTCCATCCTTTCGGGTCACAGGCCTTTCCATCCTTTAAGAACATTCCTTTTCTAACAAGCTAGAGAGTGTTTTGAGGCCGATGCCCTTAGTCATGCTTCTTGCAGTCTTGTGAAGGTACTGATGGTGAAAATGCTGAGTTGGCCAAGAGAATGCTTTAATTCCACTTCTTGCTCCATTGCATGTTTAATTATTTTTGCATAGAAAAAAATGCTAAAAGAAGTGCATTCCAAAAAACAGAGCAGCCTAAGCATATAGTACTCCACAAGCAGTTTGGAGATAAAAATTTGAATCTTTAGGGTCATTAAGCCTACTTTTATTCTATCCTTGGTGAATGCTCTCACCTCTGAGCTGTTACATAAAACTTAATGCACCGCCAGTTTTGTGAATCCAACCATTCATTTTCATAATTTTTTTTCCTTCTAAAAAGCACTATTAAGGGCATGTTGTTTTCTGGCTGAACTAGAGTGTTTCCTGTTGAGCAAGGCAATGGTTTCTGGTTCTGTCTTCTCTGTACTCAAGGATTTTATACTGAACTTGAGTTGAAGCAGATCTTTCTCTCAGTTAATTGGTTTTTTTTTCATAAAATGTCTGTTTCAACATACTTGGGGTGCTATTATTATTACTGTTATCATCATCATCATCATCATTAGTATATAGCTTGGGACCAGCTCTGGTTTATTTTGAATGGGTCTGCAAAGTTTGTTAAGATAACTTAATATTTGCAAACGTTTGCAAAAGCTACGTTTGCAAAATTTCAGCGAGATCAGGATCTCTGTTAGAAAGCCATTCTGGGACCAAAGGTTGAATTCATGGAAGACCACAGGTCAAGTCTAATCCAGCAAAGCACAAAGGCACCTGCTTAATTTTAAGGAATATGCAGTGTCCTATGGACTTTTATGAGTCTCATGGTTTTAGGAAGCATTTTTCAGGACTGAGGTAGAGCACTTAGTGCAGGACAAAATCAACTCTTTAATGAGCTTAACAGAAAACCCCACAGGCAAACTCAGCATGTGCTTTTTAAACATGTATAATTGGGTCAAATGAAAACTAATTCCCACTGGAGTCTGGCCATGCCCAAGGAACCCTTCCAGGATTATTCTTTGAAATCCTTCAGGCAGAAATATTTCCATGCCAATTTCTACTTCAAAACCTTTTGATTGTGGACCTGTTCAAGAATAGGCTCATAGAATTCTTCTTCTATGAGAATTTTTCCTGATCTCCATATACATCCCCTACCATCCTTCTCCCTCTTGCTTCCCTCACTGCCTCTCAGCATCCTGGAAAAGGTCAGAAGCAATTTGATCAAGTGTCCCAAGAAACTAGTGTCTTTGAAGAGAGTGCAGGCCTGTGAAATTTGAATATGAGAGGCTAATCTTTTGAGGAATTGTTGGGTTGGAAATAGAGCTTTATGATGAAAAATCACCTTTGAACCTTACATCTAAGTGTTTTAGGTTAAAGAAAAGCAAGTCCTTTCATTGGGAAAAAAAAAAAAAAGCCTTCCTACCAAAGGTATCTTCTCTCCACTTTGCTGCCTGGATAATATATTTGGGCTGGGTATTTTTCCATCCTTTGATACATACTCTACAGACACCAAATGAATTAACAGTCCCAGAGGGCTGTCAAAATGCAGAAAGTTATAAATTAAAGACAGACTTAGCCTAAATTGGTGTCTGAATAAGTGAATGAACTGACACATGGCTGTGCTTGTTCTCTGAAGCAAGACCTGTTGAATATCTTCAGCTACTGACCTTACCCTCCCTCACCAGAACTGCCTAGCCTTTTCTTTAGTTGATAGTGCATAACAGATGCTGCATTGCTGTTGAAGTGTACATCATTCTTATCTGCTGGTAAGAGTTGCAAAGCTGTCTGTTTATTTATTGATAGAATCTGAGACTTTAGTGGATCCCTGGCACGTGTTAGCATATGCTTTCTCCTTGATATCCCAGTAGGATTCGTCTACTTTGGAGACTGAGCATCTTCACTTTTGCTATAGCTCATTTAAAAACATGTAGGAAGCCAAGCTGCAAAGGAACTAGTTAGTTTTGCAAGTGGAGTGGGAATCTTACACATGCCAGTGCTGTACATTAAGTCTGGGAATTAACCATTCTGATTTGGCTTACACATTTCACTGTCAGCTGTTGGTCTTTTCAGTACTAGTCATGATTTGTCCTCATAACTGAGATACAAGGTGAGAAACCCTCCAACACTCAGAGATGGGTTTTAACTCAAAGTGTTTGGTGCATTTCATTTTGATCTCTCTGATTTCCACAAGTTCCACTTTACTTTGAGATCCTTGGGTTGTTGAGAGCTGACATACAATGTGATACTTCTCATAGAAAATTAAGGTGCGCTTGCCAGAGGACGATATTAGTCCTCCCTGGTATGGGTCGTTTAATGTGTCGTCTCTGCTAAATGGATCTTCTCTAGGATATTTTTCATTCTTGACAGTGAAGATAGACAATCCGTTGAGAACAAAAGGGAATTATTTCTTGGGTTTTGGTGGTAAGGCTTCTCTTTGGTTTAGGACTGCTGAGCAGAACAGCTAGATTTCATCTCTGGATGAACTTTAGTCTTCACACTCCTGTAGGAATACCTTCAGGCAAGGAGTGTTTAACTTCCAGCCAATGACAGGAAACACAGCTGATTTCATATACTTCTCTAGCTGCAGCCTCCTCATGTAGTACATAGTTGTCACTTTGTCCATGCTGGACTGTGCCAGCAGGGAACTAATAATGTCCAGCAAAGGGTAGAAAAATGATGATATCTGTTTTATTTTAAACAGAGTAGTTTGTGCTTTCTGGCTTACCTCTTTTTTTCTCTTCTGTTTGTTTTTTGGTTTTTGGTTTTTTGTTTGTTTGTGTTTTTTGTTTGTTTGTTTTTGGTTTTTTGTTTGTTTTTTTTGTTTTTTTTTTGTTTTTTTGTTTTTTTGTTTTTTTTTTTTTTTTTGGTGGTGGTGGTGGGTTTTTTTTGGGGTTTTGTTTGGTGTGTTGTTTTTTTTTTTTTTTTTTTTTTTTTTTTCCCCCACTAGGAGGTTATTTTAGTGCTTCTGTAGGTAAAAATAAGTGCTCAAGATGGCAGCTGCAGGGGGTAAGTTGGTCACCATGCTCCAAACAACTCAGTAGAGCTGAGTTCTGCCGTAGGGGCAGGCTCTTGGTCATGCAGAGCCCATTAAAAGGGAGAGGAGCCTCCTGAGTTTGCATAGCCAAGGGCAGGATCTGGCCCCAAGCACACGAGTAGGCTGCTGGGGAGTGCAAGTCCTGGGATTTTCCCATCAGGCAGCAGCCCTGATGTTTGGTGAATTTGTGCATGAGGTAGACTGCAGTTTAGCCTAATGCACACTGGTGCTTTGGGAGGGCCCAGAGCTTTAGAGTTTTGCTGCATTTAAACAAATTAACATAGTCATGGCAGCAAATGACTGTGATTTTTCCTGAAGATGAACAAACTGTGGGTCTAATAGAGACCTGCTATTTCTCAGAAATTAAAATGCTGCTTCCCTAAATGAGGCCAGGGAGGATGATCAGATATATAAAGAAGGAAAACATTGCCAGACAGTATCTGAGACTGGATAATTCACATGAAAATACTCCCTGTGTCAGAATCAACTCGTCTCTGTGATAAGAAAATAATTTTTCCCCAGCTCAGAGGATATTGACTACCAAGAATTTTACATCCTCTTATAAACAGCCCTTTGTCCCTATCAGTGCTGGTGGTTTATTTTTTTTCCAGTGGACAAACATTGATTTTTCTTGCTGCCAAATCCTGCGTTTCTAATGGACCTTGAAATTAACACGGTTTTTTTTGCGGTTGTTGTTGTTTACCTCCTTGTTTGCACACCAACAACCTAAATGATGTTGGCACAGCTTGAGGAAAGTTTCTTGAAGTTTTAGTTGAATGAAACAGGGAAAGCACAACACATCTTTTTCTCCAGGCACGGCACAAGTAATGACAGCCACATGGTATTGAGGGCTGGTTTTGTGTATCTCTGACACTGATTGAAAGGCTTGGGAAAGCTTGCATTTGTTTAAGATATCTGGGATCCAGAGGGCATTCTTTATCATACTCTGCTGGGATGATTTCAGTGTGCTGCACATACAACCTTGAGGTAGCAGCTGCTGCAGTACCCTGTAATTCTGCTCCAAGAACCTATTCCTGTGGAGAGCCTATTCCCATGTTTTAGAGAAACCTTTTGTGAGGTCTGTAAATTAATCAGAGATTGATTCAGAGAAAGTGACAATTAAGGTGAGATGAGCAGTTTTCCTAAAACTGTCTTATGTATCAGAATTCTTGTCCCTCCTAACCTTATACATCGGGATGCTGAATTGGGGTGGTAGCCTTGTACAAAGCCTTAGTCAATACAATAATCTACTCTTGTCCAGCTAACTTTTGCAGTTTCAACTGGCTATAAATTACAGTATATACCTTTTACAATAATTTGAAAATCTAAATATCTGAGTAGTTTTTGAAACTTCACAGCTGTTCTTTGGTTACAGTACCAGTTCCCCTTAATCCTCTCACTCAGAAGAATCCTTGTGGTTAGAGATAATGGTCATACAGTGTGGATCAACTTCCTTGCTGTAAATTTGAATAGGTAATAAAGTTTGACTGATTTCTCCCTTTCTTTGATGTTCACAAAACAGATTTTTAAAAATAATGTTTTAAAGCCTGTAACTAGAAATTACTAAAGGTAAGATACTCCTGAGCTCTTGCACTTGGGACTGTTTGGTAATGTGGGTTGAGGGAGCTTTTTACCCCTGCACAGCGAGAAGGGCTATGACTGAATCCCAGCTCTGCTATCAGCAATTTGGATCCATATGGGTCTAGTCTCATTTTCTTAACCATCTATTTAAGTAAGATGTGATCTTTGGCAAGAGCTCGTGCTCCCTTGAGAGTGGGATAGGTACACCACAGAACCATTCTGTATCAAACCTGACTGGCAAGGTGTCCAGAGTATTAGGTCAGTAATTTTCCATCAAATTTGCTATCAGTTATTGTTGATCCAAGTGTGAAGGTCATAAATTAAGCAGAAAGGATTTGGGCAGTTCAGGGTCAAGATCTGGGCAGCTCTTATTCAGTAAGAGCCTCCTATCGAGGTCCTTGTTAGCTATTGCAGCTGGAAATTTTTTTTAAAATTATTGTGTTAACATACTGTTCTATTTAGGAAAATGACAGAGTGGCACTCTATATTTTGTATTTGTTTTCACTCACTGACTTACAAAATCTGTTCACTTTCCATCTCCAGCAATGATTTTTCTTTGTGACAGAGGCACAGACTTCACCTGGGATCTGGAAAAATCAATCTATGGCATTGTCATCATCAGTGTGGAGCAGACATAAGGCAGGAGTCAAGGCACGTGTCCTAGAAGTGCAGAGCATCCTCGTTGGTGCTGCACTGCAGGCTCCAATCTCCTCCTCCTTTCTCGGCTCTGCAAGACCAGGAGTTGAAAATTTATGCATGTTGGTCAAGTCAGTAGGTTGAAAGCTTGAGGAGGGGCAGGGAGCAGAGATGGGTGGGTAAGATCACCACTTCTCAGCACTGCTTTTTCTTGCTCATTCCCTTCAGTTTTCTTGGTGCAAAGCCCCCAGGGTGAGGTTGTGCAGGATCAGGATCTGTACACCAGGACAGAATCACTGTCATGTGGGAGAAAGCCAAGAGATTTGTGGTCTAAGACAGTTTGGAGGAACTCATTTGGGGGTTAGTCAGCAGTCTTCTGTCAGTGAGATAAAGATGTTAATGAACCAGCACCTTTGTTCGATCAAGTTTATTGCAAGCCAAGATTAGAAAGTTTTTTTCTAAGGACTCCTGCATCTCTTGGCTGCGATGCTGTGGGGCTTGACTCAGCAGCATTCAGTGGCTTTCCCTGCACTGTGTTTTACTCCTATTCATTTCTGCTCTTAAGATTGAAATGTCGTATTAGATTAAGAGTTCTACACCTGTCAACACCATGAAAGGCTTCCCTTTCACTTTAGCAGGAGTGGAGACTGAGGTACTGTGTTGCTGAGGGCGTCTGATGGAGTTTGGCTAATAAGATCTGATTTCATGAGGTTTGCATCCTATTAAGGCAAGACGGGATCAGGCCTGTGAGCATGATAGAAAAGTGCAAACACAATAAAACGGCTCTTATGAATATTAATAGGCCTTGAAACAATACAAGGCAAAAATGTTGATGAGGTGGGGATTGAGCAACTGCTATCTGGTATAGCACAACAGCCTCCCTTTCACCTTGCTTCTGTTTGCAGCTCTTCACTCACAAACCCTGACAGATTTGGGGATGGGGCTTGGGAATTTGATAGCTTCCCTGAACCCATTTCAGCTCTGCAGCTTGCAGGCTCTGTGTAGGTATGAGTGCAAGTAAAGTAGCTGATCCCTATGCACCAGTTGTCAATCTTTCCTAGCAGCCCTAACCAAGCCAAGAGCTGCTCTTCAGCTATCCAAAGCATTGTTTTTAAAAGTAGCTTGGCTTATTTTTTACAATCTTCTTCATGGGTGAGATACCATCCATGTCAACGATCTTTCTGCATCTCTAACCTCAGTATAAAACTTCAGCAGGTAAAGCTCCTATATTTCCCTGGATTTCTTGGACTGGCTCACAGCCATGGCTCTGTCTCCCTCTGCATGGATTGCTTCCTCAGCTGTAGCTCAGGAAATTGCTGGTTATGATTTTGCATGATCTGTCCTGTGATGTGCCGGTTTTGATGCTTTTGTGCAGCACTTTCACAGAGGAGTGAATTAATGCCTGCCTGGTATCATCCATTGTAGCTTGCTTTTCTTGCCTTCTTAGCAAAGAAGTGCCTTCCTTTGTGCATCTTTAGCTTTTGAAATTAAATGTATGACCCACCCCAGAATCCCACAGCAGACCTCCCCTTAGTCCCATTTTATGGACTGGGACACAGAAAAGAGGAAATTAGGATCAGCAGATCATTATGATTGTATCTTTTGCTTTTTTGAGTGTGCTCCCATGAGTGACCTTTCAGTGGCCCTCTGCCCAGCCACCAGTGCCACTCCCATTTCTTCATGCTGCACATGGGAGTTGCCAGACCTCTGGGCTACAAGAATTCAAGGCAGGCCTTCCAATGTCTTTGCATTTTATTTCTTAGAATGTTCATCTCTCTGCAGAAGTGTCTGAAATCCCCAAGACATTGATTATATTTCTTTAAACACATTTCTTTATCAATTGAATTATTTAGTAAAGAGGTATGTTCATATTTTATTGATATAATTTGAGGTAATCTCACTCCTTTTCCCTTAGCACTTGTTTAAAGAAAACAGCATTTCATCCTCTCTTGCTTTGTTTTTCTTTCATTCATCCCTGAATCTCTAAATATTTTAATTCTTCTTTTGGGGGAGAAAACTGGCCTGTGGAGGTTAAGTGATTTGCTGCTATTTGTAGAAGCAAGCAGCAGTCGATGAGAAACAGCATGTAGGCATCACGCCTGCTAGTCTGGCACTGGCCACACTGAAGTGTCACACAAAGATGGGCCAGTAGTGCTGCCCTTCCATTTATTAGTAAACCGCCAGAGGTGGGGCTTTTTTAAGAAGCCCCTACCTAGAGTGATGTTTTCAATTGCTTGTTAATGGTTTCACGGATGGAAATTACTTTCTTGCTGAAGCACTTTCTTTCATCATCTTTGCTGGTCCTTTAAGTTGCTTTCTGCCTCAGTTTCCCATATGTTAACTGGAGCCAGCTGCATCAGCTTGCTTCACTGCAAAGGTGGATACATCAGAGCCATAAAGGGTTCTGACACTGTAGAGGACTGTAGAAACTGGGACACCAAAATAGTCCTCTTCAGGAATATGGCTCTGTATTATTGGAAAAACTCCCTAGGAAAATGGGGCCTGGGCAGGTTTGACTGAAGCACCTAAAGCTTGTTAAAGAAGCCAGTAATGGTAGCTTCAATAAACTGCCCTCTGCTCTTTGGTGGTAGAGAATTGAGAAGCCAAGTTCTGCACCTGTGCCATCATCTCTGGCCTCTGGTGGTGAGAGTGGTGTTTTATGCTTGGCCTCTTCGGGGAAAGGCTGCTTGTTTGCATTGTATTTGTGGCATAATTACTAATGGTACAGATCATTTTTATTAGCCAAGCTGTCTGCATTAAAATGATAGATTTTTTTGTATTATTAAGAACATCCAAGGGAGTCTCCGCAGCAGCAGGAGAAAGATGATAATTTTTCGTTTAGCTTAAGAGCAGATGGTTACAGAAACATTCTATGTAAATAAATTAAAGAGAAGCCACCCTCGCTAATAGTTAAGTAAACAGGTTTGGAAACAGCCATCTCAGGACCAGGCTTTTCTGTTCTCTTCCTTTCTCACAAGAGCTTCATCTGCTCTTCAGTTTACAGGCCCATATGGGTAGGGTATTAATTAAACCAATTTGCTTTTGAGCCAGTGTCATCTGAAACAACTTGAGTCCTGCTAGAGCATGACTATTACTCTCATGCAGCTTTCTCGAGCACTAAAGAATACTTAGCCAGCCTAAGCATCTGAGTTGTAATCAATGTTATTGATAAGCATTTCCACATGCCTTCTGTTATGGTAGCAAGGCTGTGAGTGATTTGAGAGAAGTATTACTACCCTTGCTGTATTTTAGAGTTGCATCCTGCAGTCTCTGATGAGTGCTATAGTCACAATGCCATTCTGCCCTCAAGAATTTCAACTAAACAAAACAAGTAAAGTAGAAGTGGAAAAATGAGAGGTAATTAAGGGAGAAAAGTAATTTTGTAGCACAAGGGCTGCAAATGCCTCAGATATGGTAGCTGCAGAAGAAAAGTAGCTTCACTTCCCATCGTCCTAAAGCAAACAGATATTGTAAGGAAGAAATTCTGAAAAGCCTCAAGCTCAATAAGTTCATGAAATGAAAAGCTGCAAGAGCTTTGAGGACCAAGAAAGCCATGCTTGATCTTCTTTGAGTGTTCTCTCTGCCCATGGAGTTGGAACAGGAGATAGGCTGGTACTCAGAAAACACTGTCGGACAGGACAGTTCATTCTTCTATCTTTGCAACCAGACTGATGCAAAAAACATCACCTGGGCTTCTTCCCAAGGTCCCCAGTCACACAGCCAGGATTCAGTATGTTTGTAAGAGGGTTTGGAGTCTCTGGGAGTAACAAAATGCAGCTTTGTGCTCAGATCAGGAGGAGATCACAGGCTGGTTTTCTCAGTTGGTGGAGGCTGGAGCTGGAGGAAAGCCAATCCTCTTCCTAGTCTGAAGCAGGTACTTGCCTGGGATGACTTGCACCATTTCTAGATTCCAGCACAGATTTTTCATTGGATATGGATATATGAAAAAGCATGATACAAAGCAATTAGACTATTGCCATTACCGAGAGTAGTGCTTGGATGTCATACAGCAAAAACTGATGACTAATGGCAAATATATTAGAAATGTAACATTTGTTAACAGTACCAGATTAAAAAAAAAGACCATAACCTAAAGACTAGTAACAAGAAGTGTGGTATAAACTGAGAGCTCATTAGGGGGTTGAGGGAAGAGAAGGGTTAGAGGTTAGAGTATGTTAGTTAATGAAAGAAATTCCTATACCCTATCAGTATACAGAAAACCAAATGTAATTCTAGATTGTATAAGGCAAGCTGTCCCTTGAGGGAGAAGGCAGTATCATGGCTTTGTCAGTTCTCTGCCCACTACCAAACACCAGGTGCAAGGAAATAACATTAGACTGCCATATAGATGGAGGGAAAGGCTTCTGGGATGAGGGAGACAGTGGAGAATCCATTGTATACATGACAACTAGAAGTGTTTGGCTTGTTTAATCCAGCAAAACAGAAGCTGAGAGGAGATATGAATGGTCTCAATAAATACATCAGAGGAGTAAACACTGGGGAGGGAGAACAGCAATTTAAACTGAAAGACAACATTGCCACATGAGGAAATGGGTATAAATGGACTGTGAATAAATTTAGGCTGCAAATTAGGTTTCTAAGCAAAAAACCAGTATGATATTTAGATATTCAAGTACAAATACTAGGGCAGATAACCTGTTTCAAAAATGGGATTTGGTTGCTTTTATAATAACAAAAAAACGTGATTAGCTGTGGCACCTCCACTACCATACCTGACACTGGCAGACTGAAAATTATTATCCTGTGGTTTTGTATTTGCATAGGGAAAGATCAGCCTGGAAAAAACACTCTCCATATTTGATATTTCCAGAGTCAGAGACATCATATGTATGGCTTGTGTGCTTCACTATAATTTCTACTATTAATTCTTCATAATTAAAAAGAACTTCTAAACAAACGAGGGTCTGCCCTCAAAATTATGAATTTAAAGTAGAAGTTGTACTTACCTAATTAGCTGTGATAGGGTCCTAATTTATGAGAGCAAGCTCTTTTTTTCAAGGCCTAGGCCTGCTTCTAAGTTGGGAAATGCTTAGATGCAGGTGTTTAACAGCTATAATATCAAGACTCAAACTGTCATTTGTGCACAGTGAAAATTTCCCAGCCAACCTTAACTGCTGCTGATCTTTCACCACCCAAAGCCAGTGACAAGCCTGTTCTCAAGCAACATATATCCTCACCGCATCAGTGACTCTGAAAATTGAGAAGTGATCTGTGTGTGGTCTACCTTTCTCTTGTTTGATAGACTGATTTTTTTCCTTCCTTACTGTAGCATTTAAACCAAAATCTGTATGTCTCAAAGCAGCAAGCTACTTTAAAAGAAGAAGTTTGCAGTGAAGAAAATTCTGTTGTTCACTAGATGTAACCACACAGTGAACTGCATTGACCAAAATAAAATACGTAAGATTTTGATATATGACATACACTTCAGTGCATGACCGAAGTATGGATTGAGGGGGGATGTTTATGCCAACAAAAGATTTTTGTCTAGACAAACAACATTCGTATACTACGGATTTAAGATTTTAAAAGCTACAGACAGGTAGAATCTTGTATTTTTTCTCTAAACCTCCTTGTTAACAATTTCTAATCCAAGTGATGTAAGATAGAAATGAAGGCAGAAGGTTTTAAGGAGGTAGAGTGGAGTAAAATTTCAAAGCCTTTCAAGCCTTCCTATTCATTTGCTTTCTAGCATTAGGGTAGTTGGGAGTTAAATGTCTGAGCTGTGGATCTGCAGCCTTTTGCTGGCTGATTTTGCAAAACTGAAGGATTTTACTTTGATTAAGAGGATAATTAGTGCTGTATTGTAAGCATAAGCCTCACTGAGCTTTGTAAGTATTAATTTCTTACCTTGACCTCAGAGACTCATCACAATCCTTAATGCTGTACAGACCAGACCTAGGGTGTCTATTTAAAGACCTCCTGTGCCTTTAGCCAGTGCCTCTTTTCTGCCGTGTATTAAGCTCCCCTTTGGCAATGGTGCAATTTCATAGCTCCTAGGTAGGTTTTTTCCCAGGTTTCTGTCAATCAGCTTAAAAAATTCTCACTGAGATCATTAACGCAGTAGAGTCATGTGAGCTATGAGAGCCAGGGTCAGGAAGCTGTGAGCCTCTATGTCACCAGGGGACAGAGGAGAGGAGACTGGTAGCATTATAATGGGGCTGCTTGGATGCCACTCCTCTGTGCTGACCCAACACCAGTCCCCATATCTTTGTCCTCTCATTGCTGCTGCTCCTCCTTTCACAGTGGAAATCAATCCCACAAGTGAGTCTAACTTGCAATAAAGTCTTTGTACTTAAGTTGCTGACTCCAGAGAAAAGCTGGATATTGTCATCAGTCATTTTGCCTATACAATATCTCTCAGTAGGCAAATTTTCTGCTGGCAGCATCCACTGTCACTCTTGAATCTTTTTGCAAAGTGCCCATTAGGTAGCTCCAACCTATACAATAAACTTGAGAGAATTCAGAGTTACACATCAGGAATCTGTGCTGTTCTGAATTTCCAAACTGAGTGAGTTACTTTATAAGTAACAAACTGATGAACCATGATCCTTGAACAAGAAAGGTTGAGTGTAGGGCCATTGGGCTGTGTTAGCTAAGCAAGTTCAGACATGATCTGGGAGATCTCCCAGAAAATTAAACAGGTGGCACAGCACAGCTTGTTTAGTGTAAATCAATCAACATTAAATCAACACTGATTCTGCTTTTGCAGGTCTTATAATTAAATGTGAACTTGAGATGTCTGAAAGTTTGCAATGTTGTGATGTTAAAGTAGTGGACACCTTCCGAAGTTGGGATACATGACGTTTCATCAAGGTGGCTACTGCCCTGCTGACCACTCTTGAAAACTTGTGGTGTTTTCTTAGACCAGGAACAGCCTTTCTAGACAGATTTTAGTTTTTCCAGACCTAACAACTGCTTTTTCATTTCCCACTGTTTACGGATGGAAACTTTGGTGTTCCAGAATCTATCATCTTAGTGAAAGCTGATTCCCAGACAAGCTTCAATTTTCCATGGAGACCCTGGACAGGTTGTGGGGCCGAGGAGGCAGGTGAAGGTAGGAGTGGGTGGACTGAGCGCTGTGTCTCTGCTGCAGATCTCCTGGCATTCAAGACCACTTGGACTGAATACCTAGAAATGCTCCTCCAAACATGCCAGTTCTGTCTCAGTGTGCTGGCTCCTGGGATGCTTGGTATGTAGAATCCAACCATCATCAGGGCTTGCCATAAGAATAAATTTGTAAGCAGACCAGTTTTGGCTCTTGCTATAACAGTCTCTGAAAAGAGCCATTCTTTCTGTCTTTCCTCCACCTCCCTTTCAGACACATGACCAATGTTTTCCACAAATGGAGAGGTTTACAGTTCTCCACATATAGTAGCTCCTGCCAGAAATTTTGTTTTAGTTGCCACAGCAACAACTTAATGGATTTTTAAAGCCCCTGCCACTGGCCATGCCTCTGCCCTGTTTGTTCTTCCTGTGCATTCCCCCAGCACCGTGCAAAGCTGCAGAGGCAGTGACTGAGATCTCTAATAACCTAGTAATGGATCCAATTATGGCTGTTGGTGTTTCTGTTGAGAATACATGAATAAGTAAATCCATGCATAATGATGAAAGAGTGTGTTTTTAAAGCTGCCTGAGCAGCCTCGAGGAGTGGTGGCCAGGTTGCTTTTGCCAGGCCCCGGGGGAGGATGGCAGCTGAGGACTCAGCAGCCACTCAGCTCCCTTGGGGACCATGCCCACAGGCTCCCTAGCTGATGGCTGTTGTCATACAGGCACAGCCTCACACCAAAGCATTTGTTTTTGCTTCTTCCAGTTGCACTTCAGATGTCTCTGTGGGGCAGCAGAGTGCTGGTGTGTCTGCTGACAGAGCTTCTCCCTTGATGGCAGCCCAAACACAATAAATAGCACTCCATTTTCATTAGTAAGTGTCACTGTGTTCACACAGGTATGAAAGTTGAGGCTGGGAATGGACTGGGCAGGACAGAAAAAGTACTAGCAAACTTTTGCAAGAAATGTTGCATGCTTTGAGTCCTGCCCTGTAAGTGCAGGATGATCCTCTTCACACCACCAGAAAATCTGTTTCTTCTTGTGTCACTGTGTTTCCTTCACCATCTACTGATAGAAGAGGCATCTGTCTTTACCTGGCTGGCACACATGGTGACACACATCTATTGCCTTCTATCATCCAATTGTTGATCAGACAGGGAAAAGTGCCCTCTTTTGTTGCCAATTTTCCTTTCTTGTCTGCCTTTTCCCAGTTGATGCATGGAGTGGTAGGAGAATAAAAGTCTTTTGGACAGTATCTGGCAGATTTTGAAAAGGAGTCATTTTTCCCAGACGAGAGCTGAAGGGACAGGTATCTGAGCAGGAGAGGTTGGCTGCAGAAGACCTTTCAACGCCTTTCCTTTTCCCATTCCCTGCATATCTATGGTGGCAGGAGGAGATAGTCATACTCCAAGATTCAGGCAGTAAGCTCATGACACCCAAAGTTACTTGTAGGCACCAACTCCTGCTGCTATGCATATCCAGACATAAATCTTTATGCTTGTTCTAGCTACTCTTCCTTTTCCCATGTCATTTTCCATTTGTCCCACATCCCAAGATTGCACAGCTGCACTGCCTGGGTTTATTTTTCTGGTACTCTGAATGTCTCTGTATGGACTGGGTCAAACCGACTACCAAGGCCATAGTGGTAATTCCCCAAAGTCAAAGTTCTGTACTTAATGGGTAGAAATTGGTGAGAAATTTATGTTCTGTAAGATACCTAGTGGCCTCTCTAAGCACAAGGGTGATGGTATCCCATTAGTGTTCAGAAAGATCTGTGAAAGGGGTTCAGCATCAGCATTTTCTGATTGAAATTACTATTTTCTGAGGAGTTATTGGAGGGCTACTTTACAGATGAACCAGTAAGGAGTAGGCTGGGCAAGGCTTGACAATATGTCTGGTATTGGATGTAGATCTCCCTTTGAAACCTGAGATTCATTTCTGTGCATGTTCGTTCTATATAGCCTTTTGCTTTCCTGCCCTACAGGAGTTTGCAGAATTCATCAGCTCTTGTTAAGTGTTGGAAATTTGAAATATTACAGTAAGAATTACAGTTTGGAAGAGGTCCCTTGTAGTGGTTTGACCCTGCTGGATGCCAGGTGCCTACCAAAGCCACTTTTTCACTCCCCTCCTCAACAGGACAGGGGAGAGAAAACATAATGAAAACTGATGAGTTGAGATAAGGATGGGGAAAGATCACTCACTGATTACCATCACAAGCAAAACAGACTCAACATGATGAGATTATTTAATTTATTACAAAGCAAAATCAAAGTAGGATAAAGAGAAGTAAAACAAATCTTAAAAACACTCTTCCCCCCACCCCTTCCTCCTTCCCATGCTTAACTTTATTCCCAATTTTTTACCTCTTCCCACCAGAGAAGCAGGGAGACAGGAATGGGGGTTATGGTTAGTTCATCACATGGTTTCTGCTGCTGTTTCCTCCTCAGGGGAAAGACTCCTTCCCCTGCTCCAGTGTCAAGTCTCATCCACAGAAGACAGTCCTCAAACTTCTTCAGCATGAGTCCTTCCCACAGACCACAGTTCTTCACTAACTGCTGCAGTGTGGGTCCCTTTCCATGAGTTGCAGTCCTTCAAGAACAGTGTCCAGCCTGGATCTGCCACAGGGTCACAGGTTTAACCAGCAAACCTGCTCCAGCATGGGCTCCACAAGTTCTGCCAG
Organism: Zosterops lateralis; assembly: GCF_965231275.1. Classification (NCBI taxonomy): domain Eukaryota; kingdom Metazoa; phylum Chordata; class Aves; order Passeriformes; family Zosteropidae; genus Zosterops; species Zosterops lateralis. The sequence continues at coordinate 38,482,286 of NC_139761.1, forward strand.
GAGCCTGCTCCATCCTGGGCTTCCAGCAGGTCACAGCCTCCTTTGGGTATCCACCTGCTCCATCTTGGGGTCCTCTGGGGCTGCACCCTCACTGACCTCCATGGGCTGCAGGGACACAGCTGTCCCACCAAGGTCTGCACCACGGGCGGCAGGGGAGTCTCAGCTTCAGTTCCTGGAGCACCTGCTGCCCCTCCTTCTGCACTGACCTTGCTGTCTGTGCAGTTGTTTCTCTCACATATTCAGTACTTCTCTGGCCGCAAGTACTTCTGTGCAATAATTTTTTTCCCTTCTTAAGTGTTGTATCATGGAGGCATTACCACCATTGCTGATGGGCTTGGCCTTGGCTGGATCCATCTTGTAGTGGCGTGGCATTGGCTCTGTCAGACATGAGGGATACTTCTGGCAACCTCTTACAGAAGCCACCTCTACAGCAGCCCTGCTACCAAAACCTTGCCATGCAAATCTAACACATTTCCGAAAGCAGTTTCTGGTCAGTGAGCCTATTTCACTTATAGATCTGCCCACATGATCTAGATCCTAAGAAAGTTTAAAGTACTCTGCAAAATAAGATATTCTTTGATATTTGCCTCCCAGACATCGGAGAGGCTGAGAAGAGAGTTGAAGGAGGGCTCATCTTCTCCTTGCTCAGCTGATAACTCTAGGTAAAATGAGATTCTTTTCCCCCCTCTCATAACCTCACCTAGCTGTGTCACCGGAGAGTTCATTTCTGTTATGCATCATTAATCTGTGTTTCTAATAGCAGTAAAAGACTCTGAACTTGGTTGACAGAGAAGTTAACAACCAGTTTGCCTGAGCCCTAACACTTGATCATTTAGCCTTGGTTATTAACTGCAGGCAAGGACCAGTTTCTGGAAGATAATTGGGGTCATAAACAATAGCTGTGTAATGGAGAGCATGCCCTAGGAGAGGGACTAAACATATTCAGCTGCAAGAAACTTACTGCCTTTGGACGGCATCCAGGTGCTGCCATCAGCCAGCTAAGGAACAAGCAGCCAAGTTGTTGCTGTAGGGGAAGAGAGGCCTTTAGTGCTTGGCAGAATGCAGCTGTGCGAGCACAGGATGGCCCCAAGCTGGAAAGATGCTTGAATGCGGCCTCAGGAGGCTTGATAAACCTTCTTAAACAGCACTCTGGAAGTTGGGGATTGGAGGCCATGTGTCTTTTAGTACATTTCAGAAACAGGACTCAGCATTTAGGAGTAGTAAGTGTTGCAGTCTGGGCTAGTTTTGGTGGTGACAACTGGATTTTCGAAGTTGAAGGTCCCTCTTGGCCTGCTCTTGGGTGCCTTTTACCTCATGGGGAGAATGTGGAGATCCCTGCTGCAACCTGGGCAGCAGAACAGTGGCACTTTGTCCGTACTAACACCATCCAGAATGTGGTGGAATGTTTCATTTGGCCCCAGGGAGCTCTCTGTCTCCTCCAAATGTGCCAGAGCTCCTGTGAGATGTAGGTGTCACCCAGTGGGCACTCTGGAGGCCAGTGGTCTTCCCAGTACATTGCCCTTCCCAGCCCTCTCCTCAGAGACCACATGCAGAAGGACTTCACTGTAGCCCCTGATGCCAGGGCCTCAGTCTGTGACTCCTGCTCGATTAATTGAGGAGCAGCTGAATTTTCCTCTTGTGCTGGGGTATCTGTTGGTGTCTCCTGGTCAACAGCTTGAAGAGTGGCTGCATTTTCCTCTTGTGCTAGTCTCTAGGTTGCCTGCTTGACTCACAGAGAGAGGCCAAATTTGCCTTCTCTTGTGCTGTAGGTGCCAGGGGTGAGCAGTGCCCCTCTTCCTCTGGAGCACCAGGCAAGGCTGGCTGGTTCTCTGGCACTGGGGAGGTTTGCCCAGCCTGCTGCCCCTCCCTGCTGTTTGCTGGGGCCAGAGGCTTCCAGCTCCTCCAGCACCTCCTTCTTGCCTGTAACGTCATTCAGGTACAGCTCAGGAGGTGATTTCCACTTGTGTGCCTGAAAGGAAAGCAAGGGATTTGCAGAAGTTGCCTGGCACCCCTAGCCAAAACCTGCTGGGCCTTGCTTGTGCACAGCAGGCAGGAAATGATTAAGTGCAGGGGCTCCTAGGCCATTTAGACTCTGTATTGTTGGAAAATTAAGATTCCTCTGCCTGGAATCCCTCAATACAGAGTTGATTTTGGTAGGGAAAAGGTCCAGAAAAATACCGGTAAGAACTAGGAGAGTATTTAAATAGGAAAGTTTTTTGTCTGTAGTTTGTAAAATAAAATTCAGTTTCTGACTACTGAGCCCATTAAGAAACCCTGCTGGAAACACAATATACACAGGGGTTCTCCAAGCCATTACAACATGTTTTGTTTCAGGGGAAAGCTTGTTGGGACTGGAAGATAGTTTGATGGGATTTCTGATGTGGCATCAGCCTCTGATGAGATTCATGTCACTCCAGTCGCTCCCTGTATTCATCTGATTGGAAACAAAAGGAAGAAAATAAAGGTGCAAACAAGTTTCTGTAATGACTGCACTAGCGAAGTTAGAGTGTGGGATCTGGTGTTTCAAAAGTTTTATCCTGTCAAGAATGAGGGTAGCATGTGCATGCATGTGGACCACAAGCTGAGCTGGGCATCCTTATGTGAAATCTGGGAAGAACCTGACACATAGATCCTGCAGCTCTACCGTATGGTACTTGAAAGCATCCTTGGATGCTCCTTCATTTTTAAAGAAATCAATTGTTCTGCCCTATTGCTCCCCTGTGTGTACAGAACTGCAGAAGAAAATTTAGGGGAATCAGTAAAGGAGGGTAATGTTGCTCTTCATTTCCTGATAGTAGAAGCATGACAGCATTGCCAGACTAGGCTGCATCACAGAATCAAGACAGTAAATGTCTTAACTTGAAGGCCTGGAAAGGCTGCTGTAGGTGTGCAGCTGATATATTTTTTTTTTTTTTTCACAGAGCCCTTGTTCTGACAGCCAAGTCTGGCTTTGCTTGGCTTTATTTCACAACAGGTAGATACCAGAGAAGGGCAGTGGTCCAGAGGGGTCTTGGATTCTCCAGGCTTTCAGCCTTTCACAGCACATCACTATCCCAGTCAGGCATATGGGAAGATTTTCAGCAACTTTAAGCAAATAAGAGCAGAAGTATTAGCAATGTTTTTGAAACTGGTCTTATATTAAATCCCTGCTGGGAGCTGGGTTCACCGGGCTGAAGGGATATCTTTGAGTTAGGGAAGATGTTGCTGAAATGTGTAGGAGGTTGTTTGATATTTCCCCTCCTGGTGCAACAGAGATGCACTGCAGGATAGAAGCTCTTCAGGAGAACTAAAACTGGAATAGAGAGGGAATCGGGCTCTCTCACTTCACACACTGTGATTCTAGTACTTTATGGTCAACTGGTCTTCTCCAGGCAGTGACAGGGGATATCCCAAGAGAGTCAAGACTGGCTGAGGAGAAAACCAAGAAGTAATAGGGGCTCCTTCCTTTCAGATAAAGCCTGTTTATCAGGCCCTCCCACGAGAGACTGAGAGTGTAGGGACTGATTTGTGGCAGCAAGCAGGGGTCTCTCTTATTCCAGATATTCTTCCAACTATATGAAGCACTAATCTCAAAGGGAGGCCTAGATATCCTAGCATTTCTGAGAGCCAGACTAGACCCTGGCTCCATGGCAGTCCTGCCCCAATATCAAAGGAGTCCCATTTCCCTGCAGCACCAAGGAGAGCCCTTCAGTAACCACCCAGAAGCCAAGTGTGCATAGGATCCCTGCCGTGTGTATTGAAATCTACCCTGGAAAGAGAAGGGACATGAATATGGAAGGAAGCAAAGGGAACTGTCACACTTGTGGGTTTGTGTTTCTCTAAGCAGCAGCTCTTTGTCTGTGCAGCGCAGAGGAGGAGGTTTGATGTCTCTTTGGGCAGTGTTAGTGCTATCTTTAATTTATGCATTCTGGGCTGAGATTTCCAGGTGATGAGCTCACTGAGGAAAGAACAGGAAGGAGCAGCTGGCTCTCTCTGAAGTGACAGGGTGAGGGGACACGCCAGAGGTTTAGGTGCAGAGCTAGGGGATGATTTTTGCACTAGAATACATCTAATAGTCTGCGACACTGATGGATCCCATCCTTCTCTGTTCAGCCTGGCTGTGAGGGAGGGATGCTCTGCCTGTTTGCTCCCAGAGGCAGCATACCTGCCCACTCATGACTGCAGTGCTCTCCCCTTGTCAGCTGAGATGTGAAATGAGTTTTGAGACTAGGCCATCAAATACCTTCCACTAGCAGAATAATAAAGGGCTATCCTACCCGTTCCTGGCATACTGGAGCATGAGCAGGGCAAGCATATCTGTACTCCCCAGTAAATCCCCATCTCTGCTGCTTCTGTAGGACACAGCTTTTAGCTTAACTGCCTTGTTATCCTTTGGATAGGCAAAAAGACGTCTGGGATGAACGGGTCATTTCTTTGAGTCAAAGGTCAGTTAAAATTTGTGCCTTTGTTTTTTTTGAGCTGCTACTCATTTTTTCTTCAATTCCTCCATGTGCCTTGGAGAGGAGTAGGGAACATGTAATCAGAATAAATGCAGAATTTCTGAATATTTCACTGGTGCCAGCCATCCTGCTGAAAAGTATCAGCATCCATTGCTGAACTGCTCCAGGAGTGGAAAGAAGAAACCTTTGGACTTGGATCCTTCCCTACTACCAAGGCAGGATATGTGCCCAATACCAGGAGTATTTTTGGACAAATTCTAGGATATCTCAGCTGTAAAATGCTCAAGTTACAATCATGTGTTTCCAAAAATTAAGAGCTTGAGCCTTTGATAATATAATGGCAGAGTAAACAAAATATTCATGGCAGTTGGTGGACAAATAGAGGGGACTTTTGATGTCCAACCTTGGCATCCTAGAGCACCTTCCTGTTAGTTAGTCTCACTCCTATGTTTCTCCCCAAACTGCTGCTGGGACCTAACTTCATGTGCTTTTTTGATAAATTGTGAGTTAGCAATACTGTCGTGGGAAAGACTTTTAGCCTCACTGGACAGAGAAGGCTTAACTGAGTCTGCCTTTGTTTAAAATCCACTGGGTAGCACTAAAGCATGGAAGAAAAATTATTTCTTACATAAGCTTGGATTATGTTATTTACTCTCCATTGTTTTTAAGGACCTCATAGAACCGTGAAAATGACCTTTATTTCTCTATAGATTTTGTCCTTTTTCACTTTACAAATATTGATTTTTTTTCTCTCCTGTGTCTTTATCAGAGTTGAATTAACAAGACTGTTTAACAAGATCCTCTGATTCACTTGTGGTCTTTTTGTGCCAGGTACTATCACAAGCAGCTGAAAGCAGCTCAGTGAAGAATGTGCAACCACTGCTGCAGAACTGACAGAGGAGGTGATGTGCCCTAACAAGAGCTGAGCTAGCATGGGTCAAAGAGCAGGCTTAAAAAGATGGTCTCTTCAGCCTGGGCACAAATGCTAGGAAGGGTTATTTGTAAGGAATAATTTTTTCTGTTGGAAAGCTCTCTGCCTCATACCTTTAAAGGTTGAGGCCACTGAAAATCATTGGGTCTACTGGATTATTTCTGTTCCACCCGCAAAGCCCCAAGTGGGATCAAGAGTCTATATTCATGGCAAGAGGTGATTCCTGTTGTTGTGATCCAAAATCTCAGTGTAGCAGTGATGAGACTCCAAAAGGAAAAGGAGCCATTGGTGCAGCTTTATGTGCTTCTTCTTGTCAAGCTTTTAAGCAAGCCTCTTAACTGATCCAAGTGCTTGTAGGTGGAGCAAAAAGTGAAAATTGAAGACAGGCAGGAACATAAAGTTCAAACGAGTCAAGTCTGATGGCCACTTTTGATGCTTTCAACACAAGTACAGGGAAGGTTGAGCCCAGCTGATAGCTGTCCCTTGCTGTTCATACTTGCTATAATGCACCAGTGCATTTTCTAGCACAGGGCCCAGAGGGTGGCAAGGGTAGGGAGGAAGCACTCACTGTGCACAGTTCTTTGTGGCAAGCTGGAATCTCTTGCCTTTCGAGGTCACCTTTCCGCTCTGTCAGCAACCTTGAGACATCCTATAGGCTTTTTAGTGACCTGTCTGGTCAGTAGCAAAAGCCCATTTCTGTATCTATTCCACATGGAGAGATTTATTTCAATGGAGACAGGAGGGGGAATGTCAGATTTCTTTCTTCCTGAAAGGCCAACACCACTCTGAGCAGCAACCACAACTAGAGCAAAAGAGTAGGTTTTGCTCTAGTTCTCTCCTGTGGGTTCATCTTTCTTACAACCTACACACCATGGTAAGATGATATCTGCATCAAAAGAATCTTGAACCAGCTTCCTATGGAAAGGGTAAATCCTCATCCTTAAGCCCTTGTGAGCCGCATCAGAAGGATGGCAAGCTTTGGAGAACTTTGCCCTGGTGTGCACTTTTTTCTTTCCAAGATGAGAGGCTAAGTATGTCAGTGAGAGCTGGGAGATTGTTTCTAAGTATTGCAAGGCCAACCAGTTAGTGTTCATTAGCTTCTCTTCTGCAAAGGGTGGACTTCTCCCTTTCCCAACTTGCTGATCTTCACAGAGCTGGAATTAACTCCTGCCTTCCAGCCCACTCCACTGCAGGTCATGCAGAATCCCCAGCATGCTGTCTGGGCTGTCACACCATCCATGCAACATCTCCATGGTCAGGAATATGGAGAAAAAGCAGAGGAGACATAGCTGTCAGCAATAATGTTGAGAACAGAGCTGGGTCTCCAGGCACCTGCTTCATCCATGTCCTTTCTAGTAGATAATACTACCCATCTGGCAACTCACTTGTGCTTTTCTGGAGCACATGGAGCATTACCTCTGGACTGGGGGACATCCTGTCTTCAGCTTCATTAGAGACCATCTCCGCACCAGACTAGCTGAAGTCTTGTAAGAATCCCAGGATATCCTAGTTGAAGGAGACTCTGGCTGCTCCTGACAAACTGCTATAGCTATGTAAAAGAGATATTTCTGGATCAAAAAAAACAGTCACCTCTTGCAAAGGAATGGCAAAGGAACAATTATTTTTCAAGAAATAGAAACCCATATCAGAGGAGATCTTGGCTCTGGTATCTGAAAGCACTTAGGAAGTGAGAGGATAAGTTTATGTTTTCCTCCAATTAGCATCTCCTCTTGCAAAGTGAAACAGTTAAAAAAAAAAAAAAAAAATGTGCAAATAGCTGCTGCTTTGGCCATTTATTGACTGTGTTTGTGTGTGTGGCTGGCAGTGCCCTTGGGCTGACTCAAGCCTGGTTGAATCCCTTGACCACCAGGTTATTACCTGCTCTGAGGCCAATCTCCATGAATTCTTCTACAGTGAAAGTTTGAAGAATACCATTGTGTTTTTATAAAGAGTTTCTGTTTTGGTGACACAAAGCTTCCCAAGAAAGGGAGTCAGGAAGCTCCCAACCAACTACACTTCACACTTCCAGAGTCAGAGCTTCGGCTGCTTCTCCCCCAAGGCTCAGCCAAGGAAAACAAGCCACTCTGTATCACTGCACGTTTACCTCCTGAACCCTGTCTCTCAGTGCTTCAAGGTAGATGCTTCAGCAGTTAATACTGTTCTTAGGGCATGGAACAGTTAAAGCTCATTGTGCCATTGAAGAGCCCTGGGGTGAGCTGGGCTGTGGAGACAGCTGCCCCCATTTTGCTGTGTGCAGCAGCTTCCTGAACAATCCTGTTGCAGAGAGACGAGTATGTCTTGCTGATTGCAGAGTTAAAGTTTAAAACTCCAGGGCTAAACTCAATGTGGCATTTCTAGGCTTTTTGCTGGTGGCAGCCGTTGTGGTTTGTAGCATTTGGTGCCGGGGCAGAGCAGGGCTGGGTAGAGCCCAGCTGCTGAGCCTGCAAAGCCTTTTCCAACAGCTGCAGCATGGGACTGCTGGAAGGAGTTGAAGCACGAGTGTTCGAAGAACAAACACTTTGTAGTGCTCCCTTTAACATTTTGCCTGTGACACTCACTGCAGGATCTAGATTTATGATCCAAAAATGACAAAAAAGACATGAACAGCAGTTCCTTCCTCACAGACATAAATGCCTGTTATGGATGTGCCCTGCAAAGTTCAGCTAAGCTTTCTCCAGCAGCAGACTTTGAAGAAGTCGGTGTTGGTCATTCTCTAGAAAAGGGTCCTGCTAGGTGGTGGACAGTGAGATTTTATTTGTGCCCAGTAGAGTGGTTTCTGCCTGTTTCAGCTGCTTGCAATAGCTGAGGAGCATATCACCCAAAAGGAAGGTCTCAGCTGCAGGATAAACTTGTGTAGCCCCACGGTAGCAAGCTGGCATGCATGGGGTGGGGCAAGTTTTCTTCTCACCTTTGTGATTTGTCTGGAAATTGGAAGCCCCTTCAGAGATAAACTGGAAGTTGTATTGGTGTCTCCACTGAGAATGGGAACAGGAATCATATCAGTGCCAGTCATGACAATACAAGTACAATTTCTTTGTTTAAAGCACTGCACCAACTGTACCTAATTAACCTTCATGACAGCGCAGCAATACAAGGAAATAGGGATCATTAACTTCAGCTTTGCCTTACAGAAAGGGAAGAGAAACATCAGTGCCAGCCCCATGCATTTCAAATTGAGGTAGGCTTGAAAAAGTCACAAGATTAAAAATAACAATAATCCACTTGGGGTTCTTAGAGCATTAAGAGTGCACTTGAATCAAACTTTCAGGTTTTTCTCCAAGAAACATGAGGACTGGAAACTTCTCTCCTATATATGCTTGTTTGTGACTCAACAACCAAGGCTTTCAGAAAATCACATTCTTAATCACAGTGGGGCAGAGGCAGTAAAGGTCAGAACGACTTGCTCAGTGTTGCTTAAAAATGAGCTGAGAAAAGCTGGGACTAAACTGTGTGAGTAGTTGACCCTCCACCCCCTGCTTGTTCCTCCAGACCAAACATTTTTCTAGGTGAGGGAACCTGCCTAAATCAACCAGTGGCCACTTAATAGCTGTCAGAGGAGTAATTCAGGTTTGAACTAGTGACCTCACCCCTTCCTCTCACATGTGCTGAGGGACACTGATGACATTGACTGCTTACATTAGGTCTCTGAGCAGCCTAGCTGCTTTGTGTGGGGCCCAGCAGGAATGGAAAGATGCAAAACCAGTGCTGCTTCCTGACACTGCTCTCCTGGCTTGGGGCTGTTTTTATAAGTTATTAGGAAAGAGCAACTTGCACAAGTTCTGAAAGTAAAGAATTCACCCTCCCTGTCATATCACCTGCTGGCAGGGGCTGAGGCCAAGAGTAGTGCTTGTGCCATTTGTACTGGGCACCAGTACAGGCTTGCATTTTGTCTCTCCAAATGAATGCAGTGCAAAACCCTGAGGAATATCATGGCAGCATAGAAAGTTGTATCTGTTACTAACAATCTCACTTCTTCCCGAGTCATAGATGCTGTTAGGATCAGGTGAGAAGAGCCCCTAGTGGGCAGGACCCCTGCTCTGGAAGAGAAGCCAGTGGGGAGTGCAGGTGGTGGTGGCCAAGGAGGAGAGTGTGGGGAGACACCTCAGTTGTGTGGGGTGCTGGCCCCAGCCCAGAATGCAGGCACTCATACAGAAGAGCCTTTTATTCAACTCCTTTCTCCTACTTATTCTTCCGTTCTAAGCTGACACAGGATGAAGTGAAGCTGAAGGGACCTGTGAAAAGGCCAGGTCATTGATGGAGAGGAAAAAGGGCTCTGCAGGTTGTGAAGAGCTTTCATGAGCAGCATGGGCTGCAGCCAGCTCCAGGGAACAGAACTGTCCCCCTGCTTAGGCAGTGTGTCTGTCTCTCTGATTATTTTGTGTATTTCATCTTTCCTGTCTGTCTTGCTCTTAATCTGAGCTCCTCTGTGCCAACAAAATGCTTAGCTTGCTCCATTGTCTGAGAGACTAATTTGCACTGTAAATCTGATGCTTATCTTACATGACAGCTTACTGTGGGGTTTATTGCAATCCTGAAGACAAACTAACCAGGGATGGCTTGAAAGCTTTCAACGCATCATCTGGAATATACAACAAATATGACCCATTTCATCTTGCCACCAGGTTAGGATGTGGCCCCTTGTGGTTGGGGTCACCAGGGATTTATCTTTTTCTTTTCAAATCTATTCAAACCTAAGCATCTTTGGGTTTTAGTTTCGGGTTTTTTGTGCATTTTGTTGATAGCTTTGGGGTTTTTTAGTGGTACATCTGCTTTGTGTTGGAACTGTTAGAGTGCTTCTGCAACAGCCTCCCACCCTCCCAGGGCCAGATCTTACATCCTTCTGCCTGAGGAATTTTAAGGACTGTGAGAGTGGCTGCAGACCAGGTGTAGGCAGTGTGCAAGCACTGGTGCTCCAGTGCACTTTGTTGTCTCTGCCTGGCTTAATCAGAAAGAATCTTTGTCTTGTCTTCATCAGTATTTCCTGACACTTTGTCCAATATGTTCTAGCTCTCTGCTGGCAGAGTAACATCGTCCCTCAAATCTCATCTGCAGTTGCCACCTCCTCTCTGGTCCGTAGGCTGTCCACCTGCAGGCATTCACATACCATGTAAGAGATTCTTACACTAGTGTAGTTTAGATAGCTGGGCAGCTCCAGAGGCGTAAATCTTCCTACAGATAGGTTCCAGGTAGCCTAAGATGCAGTTTTACTGGGGGAGAGCCAGAAAGATTATTGCTACTTTGATATAGGTCCTGGTTCTGCAACTGAGCATGCCAGTAGGTGTTTAATACCCAAAGCTTCTGCATTGCAGTCCTCTGGGACACAAAGGATCTGTTTCCTCACACTGGGGAGCAGGAACACAAGACTTGCCATCCTTGAAGGACAATGCTTGTTTGGAGGACCACTCTGGCTTCTGCCTAGTCCTGCTTTACAATTGCATGGATTTCTGGACCCCTTAGTTCTTCTTCCTGCTCTTGGACTGCAGACAAAACACAGAAATGGCTGTACTGGATAAGCACTGTGGAGCAGTGGAGGACTAGCAGCTAAACCAGTGAGTCTCAGTAACATTGAGGGAGAGGAGAAAAAGAAAATCTCTTGAGAAACTGTTGAGGAATAGGTAAGGAACAGGTTGTATACTGGGTAGAACTGTACACTGGAAACTCTATACTGGCCTTTCTCCAACTCCATATTGCAGTCTGCAATATGGAGTTATCAGATAGATGTGCAATTTAAGGCTTATTCGAAATCATCAGAGCTAGTGAACATCAGACTCCCTGCCTAAAGGAGACCTCTGTTCAGACTGGGAGAAGCTTAGGAGAAAATGCATGAATCCAAGAAAACTCCAAACTCTGCAGAATTTTAGAGGAATCCAGGACAAAAACACCTAGGGAAGGATCATCACGTGACCTGATTCTGGTTTAGGGTTAGAGTTGAGAGAGTCAAAGAGCTTACAGCTCCAGGAACACTGGGGCTTGAAAAGACATCCCAAGGCAACCCCAGCAGGGTCCCAACATTGCTGCTCCCATATTTTCCTGATATAGAAACCCATGGTGATGTATTATTTGGCTATTGGGGAATATTTTGGCACCTACTGGGCTGTGATAAGCAGGTTCAGGATGTTTTCACAAAAAATTAGAATATGATATAGCTTCACTTTATGCAAATACAACAAAACTGCAGTGATTGAACACCCAGCAATATCTTTCTGTAGTTCTCTCCACCTAACAAGATGTTCCAATGAATAAAGCTATGGGAGCTTCTATCCTTCAGGAAAAGATCTAACAAAGCTGTAGGATAACCAAACATGCCAGCATCATTCTCAAGTAACAGCTATTTAGCTTTTTACAAACCTAACTCATGTTCTGCCTTTGTTTTTACCTTTTTTGTCTGCATTTTTTTTTACTGATGCTCACTTTGTGATTCATTGGGGGGGAAAAAAGCACAGCCTATAAACATTTAGGTTTTCTGCTCCTCTGACACAACTTATTGTCCATCTAAAAATTATTCCCACTAAGCACGATCTGCAGTTGCAGAAGCACATTCACCACTTTGCTGTCTTTGTAACAGAGCTGGAAATACAATATTCATTACCCCAGCTGAAGCTATTTTCTTACACTGTGAGGTCAGAGGCATTATTTCATGCTGAAGAATTAGTAACATTAACAGGTAGGGTGGGCTGGCCACTTTCTGAACTGACTCACCTTCCCAGAATGGAAACTTCAGCGGATTTAACATCACTTGCCCACCACCTCTACTTTTGTGGGTGTTGTCATTTGTGTTTGAACATAGCACAAGCTACAGTGGCATAAAAGCAGAAAATTAATTCTCATAGTTAGACCTGCAAATCTTCCACACCAGCTTCCTGTGGACTAAAGAGTGAACACACTCCTTTTTTTCCCTGCTGGGATTGCTTTATTGTGTTTTTGCAATTATTAGTAACTCATCTCATGGACAGAACTGGCAGTGAATCAGAAGTCAGAATATCCAAAATACCTTGCCCTATGAAAAGAGCAGCTCTTGTATTGCTGCCTGCACACCACTTTGTTAGCTGACATAAAGGGAGAGGGTTGTGTGCAGCAGGAGAGTTGTCAGGTTTGAATCCCGTGAGAAGCAGTTCAGAGTCAACCCTTTCCCAAGAAGTGGTGAGCTGTGAACGTTATGTCTGCAGTGTTGTGGGCAGGTGTGATGGCAGCTTGGGTGGGTATATCATGCTGGCCTTGATCCAGCTGGCACAGGTAAACCAGCAGTGACACAGTGCAGTAACTTAAGCACTGTCTTAACACTATTAAATACATAGCTGAGATCTCTGGAGGGCTTGCGCAACCCGAGGTGACATTTCTGTCACTGTATCTTTACTGCAGTTTGCTATCTCTGCTTGCTCAATTACATCTCTCTCAGATAAGTCTGTGCTCTGCCTCAGTTCCATATCTGACATGAGCCCAGACCTGCTTCCAAACAGATGCTTCTGAGGACCTGCAGGCCACACAAACATGTTGCTGTCTGTAGTTCATGCCTCCTGTGTTGGCATTAGTCTGTGTGGTTTACTGGCTAACATGCATGGGAGGGGAATTACATCTCTTATAAGGTGGGATTTGCTTTACACTGCAGCACAAAGGTTTGCAAGTTTGGGGCTGTAACTGACCTGCCTTTTTTTCTCTGTCACACAGGCAATTCTGTTCCCACTCCTACTCTCTCAAAGTCCTTTCCTGCTATGCTGTAGGCCTGGGATCGCCTTGGTTTCTCCTTCAGGCACCAAGAGGTCTAGGGCTGCAAGGCAAGGCATTATGCATCTGAGAGCATGTGCCATGGTTGACAGCCATCCTGGGCAAGAAGAGGTGCCCAGAGAGGTTTCCAGCATGACCACATCTAACATTTCCCCTTCTCTCTCTCCCCACAGATGCCAGCAAGGACCACCCGCAGCAGCAGGCAGGAGTCATCTGGAGAGTGACAGGTGGCCTATTCAGTATCACCCGGGGAGCTGTGGGGGCCACACTGGGAGGAGTTGCCTGGGTGGGCAGCAAGAGTCTGGAGCTCACCAAGACAGCTGTGACCAGTGTCCCCGCTGCTGGCGTTGGACTGGTGAAGGGCAGCGTCTCAGCAGTGACCGGCGGCGTCGGAGCCGTGGGCAGCGCGGTCGCCAGCAAAGTCCCTTTCACGGCAAAGAAGAAGGACAAGGCTGACTAATCCCTGTCGCATCTCCCTTCCAAAAGATCAACCTGTCCATACTCTCCCCCTACCCAGCACCTCTTTGAGTTGGAACCAGCCGCTTCAGGGAGGGTCGAGCACCCGAGCAGACTCTGGCTGCAGCCTGCTCAGCACTGCCTGCCTGGCTCAGAGCTCACAGAGCCACTGTCAATGCCTTTCACTCCCATTACCTACTGGGAACTGTCTTTACTCTGAGGACTTTAAAGGTGCAGTTGTCTCTGTCTTGTAGTTTCCTTCCTCCCTTCTTGCTCTTGTAAGCATGGAGTGATGGGAGAAGGCATCAGGCTCCATCTGCCTGGAGGTGAGAGGAGTAACAGGGGATGGGGGGGGAACTATGCCTGGCTTGAAGTGTGGGTTGTGTAGTCAAATTCAACTTCAGCTGGGAAGACAGCCTCTGAAACACCCCTTCCTCTGGGAGGTGTGTTTGGGAGGTGTGCCTGGCAGAGAACTGCTCAAGTCCCACTGACACAAAGGAGAGATACTGTGAAGAGGGGGAAGCCTCCCTCCTGCCCTGCACCTCTTACCTTTTCTTTGCAGGGCCCATCCCCACAAGCTGCTCCCAGTCACTTACTCCCCAGCTGATTTGAACCCTTCAGAGAAGGAAGCTCAGCAGAGTAGCTCTGGGGTGATGCCACACCAGAGTATGATACATCCCAGACCATCAACTTCTGAACAGATTTTCTTGGTGAGAGGGAGGAATATGAAAGCTGCTGTATGTTCCCATTTGGGGAAGGAGCTGACAGTGGCATTTGCCAGGCCTCTGTGATATTGTAGTACAGGCAGTGATGTTCCACAGAGAGACCAGCCTTATGTTTGACCCTTGAAGTCCTTCCAGTATCCCTGTCTGTAATCAGGGCATTTTGTTTCTTGGCCACACTCACACTCCACAGATGTCAGTAGTAACCAGGAGCAAGTGTGTTCACAAATGCCACCCAAATTCTGCTGCAGGGATGGAGAGGAAGCTGAGAGTGTTGCTCTCCCCATGACTCAGCACCCCAGAAGTGGTGGCCTGGGTGTGAGTGGGCTGCACCATGTTGGAGAACACTTCCCAAGGGGCTGAGCATGCTCCAACAGCAGTTAACCTGCACAGGGCACCAGCAGCTCCTCCTCTGCCCACTGCTCCTGCAGCCCCAGCCCGGCTCCTCTAAATGAACGTGTTGCACTAAATAGCCCACCCATAGTCGTAGTGCCGCAGAAACCCAGACACCTGCATCCATCTGGGAGTCACAGTCATCCTCAGCCTGGCCCGGGATGCTCAAGGGGCCATGTGGCATTGTACACATAGATACAAACACAAACTCACTCACTCCAAGGTCCCCTGTAATTCTTGGGACAAGAAAAGCCACAGGCTCCACCATTAACTCTGCTGCTCCTGGCTTTGGCAGGTGATTTGCCTAGGCCTGTAGGTGTTGGATGCATAGGCAAGTGAAGCCGTGCTTGTGCTGTATTTTATAAATATGCATCTGTGTTAGCGTGCGTGTGTACATGTAAGTCCACAGGCATGTCTTCAGCCAGGGAAACAAACCTGTGCCACTGCCACAGAGGAGTCTACACAGTCTTTGGCACTTTCAGCATATAGGTTTTATATAGGGTCCTGGTCAAAAGAAAATCATGTTTTAGAGGATGTTTTGCCCTCTGTTGCCCAAGAGTATAGTTTATTGAAACCAAAGGAATGTGAAAAATCCCCTTTCTCATGTCTGTGCTGTTTGTTTTCACTCAGCCCTATCTTTTGGACCTTGAAGCCAACTTTCTTGATCTTCATTTCCCCTTGGAGGTTGTTGCACTTCCTGACTGCTCTCTTGTGCTTAGGACTTAGACATCGGGAAATATTTAAGTACAACACACACACACACACCCCTGTCACCATTTTTGCTGAATGTTCTTGGGCTTGTGATGCAGTTTTCATTCTGACCTTTATTAAATCCACATTTTAGGACGTATGTTGCTGTGTCCCCCTGATATCATGCTGGTGTTAGTCACTCTCCATACCCTTTGCCAGGTAGCCCCTGCTCTTTGTGGTGGTAAGAAGCTGCTGATCTCCACAGTTTGCTGCTCTTGATAGCATGAGAGAGGTTTAACTTACATTTTTGTTTCTGAAGAGGAAGCAGCATTTGGTAGATGTCTGCATTTCCTCACTTTGTGTCCTTTGTTCTGGTGAAGGCCAAGCTGACCCAGACATGTTGGTTTTGTCTCTGAAGGCAGCGACTTCACAGAAAGATCAGGCCTTGATGTGTGCCTCTACTTTGCTGGGATACTCATGGCAGTTGTCAAGGCCAGAAGAAGTCTTGTCTGTTCTCCCTTTGTCTCAAACGCCCTGCAAAGCAGGAGGACAGTTTGCACTGCATGGATCTCCGCTCACTGCTCTCTCTCTGAGCACATCTCATCTCTTATTCCAGATCACAGACTGCCCCTGAAGCAAACTCTAGTCCCAAAGTTGAAAGATGCTTGTGTGTAACTAGCTGTGTTGTCACCATCCCTCTGAGAAAGATAGCTTCTGGCCAATTGGGACAGAAGAGTCGTCTTCCTAAATGTCTCTCCCAGGTCTTAGACAGAAGATAGAATCTAAAAACCTTCGTCAGCCAGCCCTGGGTGGATGGTGGGGGGCTGATCATGCTTTTGGCTATTGTCTCACACAGGCTTTTGCTAGGGGAGACAGTATATCCTGCCCAAGCTGTTGTCTGCAGGCACTGTGTGAACAGAGCAAGCGTGGCAAATGGGATAAAGGTGATGTAAGGAAGGCCACATGGGCCTTGAGGGTTTCCCATCTTTTTATTTCTTCTCTTCTGTGCATCCTTGCAGGAAATAGAGTAAAGCCTACCATTTGTCTGGAACTGCCATTTCTTTGCAGGGTGGCCTGGAGAAGAAGACGTGAGTTGATGAGGGGAAGTCACAGCCTAAATCACTGTTCTTACAGCCCAGCTAAAGGAGAGCTCAGGGACCATGAGTCACAAGAGATCAAATTAGCAGGCAGGGGTAGAAGATTAAATCTACTCCCAAAACAAGGCCTCACACTGCTAAACAGGCATTCAGGAATAAGTAACTCTCCAGGACACAAAGGCTTTAAGAAAGTCTGTGCTAGGACTGCTTAGTTCACCATGGTGACCCAGTCCCAGCCTGCTTTTCTGGGCATTTACAGTGCCAGAGCAGAGGGAAAACAGGGTCAGTCTCCCAGTCTAAAAGTAAAGATGCCTTTTGACAGCTTTGGTTGCAGGAGGACAGTGGGATCTGGATTGGCTGGGGAAGCTGTTGGCCCTTGTCAGATGCTCTCTTTCCTTCTCCCCCCTATAGATACTCCAGCCACCTGGGCCACTGGTGCAGCCCTTCTCTCACTGCCCATTCATGGTACAAAGGGCAAAAACTGTGTTGTGCATAAATCCCATGGCTACCAGATGGGGCACCTTGGTACAAAATAAGAGGGGGTGGCATCGGGGTAGAGGGAAGGATTAAAGAGAGTTGGTACACAGATGAGGAGAGAGTGGTGTGACAGGAGGAGTTGAGGACTGAAGGAATTTCTTTCTTAGGAGAGGCTTTGATTCAGAAGATGAATGCAATGGTATTTCTCCTAGGGAAGAGCACAGAAAGGGGAGTGGGTCAATATAGGTTTTGGTGCATGGTGGTGGTACGTGCCTGGCTTGTGCCCTGCTTCCATAGTAATGATGATTGCTAGCGATTTCCCTTTAGATAGATCAATGGATGGTTGAAGCATCAGATGATGCATCCCTTCTAATCACCCACCCTTCCCAAATCTCCCCCAGGCTTCTGTCATGATCTCCCCATGATGGGGCTGGGTCTCCCCCATGGTGGAGGTGGGATGTAGCCCTGTTCAGAGCCCTATGTCCCACCTTGCCTGGCTGTTGGCCTGTGCCCAACAAACATGTCCTGGCTGAAAGAAGACCCACAGGTGTATCCTCTCATCCCTTTCTTGACTTTAGTCTCATTATCCTTTACTTTTTTATCCCTCCTTTAGCTTTCGGTCTTGCCCATGGATAGAGCTCCCCAAAGCTTTTGCTGAGACCTTCATTAAACATCCACACTTGCAGTGTCTGGGAGGGCAGAGGGTGATTGCCCCCACAGCTCCCCTGGCTGGGAGAGAAGTGCATGTCTTCCACCCCTCTCTGTCCCCTTCTGTTTTGTGTGTGGAAAATCCTAACCCACTCCTTTTTCTCTGGGTTTCCTTGTTGGCTCTTATCCCTGTGGGTGGGTCATTTCCATGTCTCCATTGCAAAGTCATCCCTGTAAACACAACAGCATGAGTGGGAATATGGAGATGGTTAGAGAGAGCCACAGAGCCAGGGCCCAACTTTGCTTCTGTAGGAGCTGAGGAGGCCTTTGGCAACCCAAAACTGTGGCCACACGGTCCCGTGCACAGTGCTGGGCTTCAGAGAACACTTTTGTTCTTTATCATTTCATTGTCTGTAATTGGTTTCCTACTGAATTTCTTTGCTTGGTTTGTTTTGCAGTGTGTTTCTGGGAATATTCTGCATCTCTGTATTTTAATTACAGTAAAATTTGAGGATAAAACCCATGATTATGCTGGCTCTTGTTCCTAGTGGGGGGAAATGAGGAGAGGAAGCACAGTTGAAGGAAGATGTTAGAGATTCCTTGGGAAATTAGATCTCTCCCCTAAGGGCTCTAGATGAGGCACCAAGCAAAACTGAATCTCCATCCCTGCTTAAACTAGGACATAGCTTTCAACTGCAGTTCAAAAGCCATTTTGCTGCAGGCACCTTTCCTGATTGGAATGGTAAGAACAGTTTGGATAAGACTTCTAAATTCAATTTTTTGTGTTGGTTTAAAGACCAGTGCATAAGAGGGCTTTCAGGCTGGGGACAGTTGGCCTAGCCCAGAAAGTGGGATCTCAGCAGTTGAAGATGGGAAATGTTGCCTCTACAGCCGCTGTTCCTTCAGGCAGGTTTGCATAGCCACTTTTCCCAGCTGAGGAAGCAAATTCTCCTCATAGCAGCCTGCTCTTTCTGCAGGAGATGGCAGTTTGACATTCCTCCCCAGAGCTGCAGCAAGCCCCCATGGGGCAGCCTGACCCTCTGCTGGCTGGCAGTGTTGGTGCTGGGAGGCACACCTGCAACTCCAGCCACCTCATCTGCTCCACGAGCATTTAAACCCAGGACAGAGCCACACAGTGCTCCCAGGAACACACAGCCCTCAGGGAGGATTGCTGCTCAGTGGCCGGGCAGTGCTGGATCAGCCACAAGACAGGGTGTCCCTTTTACTGAGTCGAGGCCAGGAGCCAACAGCTCAGCATTTGTTAAGTGCTGACAAAAGGATTAATTTAGTAACTAATAACAGGGCAATCAAGCCATTTATTTGGTTGGCATTTTGCTGCCAGCTGCCTGGGAAGAGCAACACACAGCACACCAATAAGGCTGTCTGCAGCCACCTCTGCCACCTGCCCCATTCCTCCGTCCTCGCTTGCAGACTCAGCCAGGCAGTGTGGTGTGGGAGGCACCAAGTTGGTGGCAGGAGCAGGTTTGGCAAGGACAGGGAGGTGAAGACACCTGGGGAGTCTCTTCCAGGGGCTGTCCCTAGGCCCACTGTGGGGAGGGAGATGAGGGAAGTGCCCATCTTCCAGCAAGTGCACGCTGTCCCCCCATTCCTCCTCACAGAGCTGGAACCATCCACGTAGCCTTGCAGACAGCACAGATGAATTACAGGTGTTTGAGCTGTGAAGCCTGAGGAGAAGCGCTCAGGTACATCGCAGCTTCTCACCTTTCCTGCAGCCCAGCTGGTTTGCCACATTGAGCCAAGTCACAAAACACCACTAACAAGCTGCTCCTCCAGCAGTCTTTTAAGGGTTGAAAGGATGGTGCAAAATCACCTATAGTTACAGCTTTGCCCTGTCCCACTCAGGCAGCGTGCCCCATCCCCCTGTGTGCAATTGCAGCACCCAGTCTTCTCCCAAGTCAGAGTGGGGCGAAAGCTGATGGGCAGCAGACCTCAGAAGAGACCTTTGGAGAGAAGACCTGCCCAGGTAGGTGGGCTATGGGTGGTTCAGACACCTCTGGGCCAGGAGCGGGCCCAAAGCTGGGAGTGTGCAGCTGTGAGTAGATGTCACAAGTTGTGGTCTCATTTCTATGTGGGTCACTGCCCTGCCTGGCTCCAGGAGCAAATGGGAAACTGCAGGGCCATTGGTGTCCTCTGTACCCTGGGGACTGGCCCCAGTGACTTCTCTGCAGCTGCTTGTGTTCTGCAGGACACGTCTCAAGGGCTCAACTGTTGGGACTCCACCAGCTGGGTTGGAGGAGCTGGCCAGCTGTTTCATGAGACAGGGATCAAGTAGACCAGCAATGTCGTGTGTAAGGCTTTCAGTGTTCCTGCCCTGCATACTTGGCTCCCCCATTCAGCAGCTTTCTGACCTGCCCAGCCCACAGGCCCGGGTAGCAGGCAGCTCATGAAGGAATACTTGTGTATTGCCAGGATCATCTTGTTAATTCATTTTCATTCTGGCAGTTTCATGACCTGCACCAGAGCACTGTCCCTGTCCTCCAGGGCAGGCCATGCCAATACTAGCATCAGCACTGTCAGACATGGTGGGGGGCAGCCTGATGGGAATGGATTCACTGTGCTGGTGCCATTAGCACTCTGGAGCCAGGAACTTCAGCCATGCCCCCATGCAAACCAACAAACTTTCAGGTCAGTAAATAACCACGAGTTCTTGCTTTTAGCTTAACTGCTTGCATTTTTACACACTTGAGATGCAAACATGCACACGCCCGCCTGAGGAGGTGGCTGCAGCTCCCTGCTGCCCTGGGGGCTGTGGTGTCTCCTCCCACAGCCTTGCCCTACCCACTCCCAGTCATGCAGGAGTCAGGCAAACCAGGAGATGCTGCTGTTTGCCTGGTGGTGCATCCACCCCAGTGTACTCACTGAGGTCTTTCAGTTGAAGTTCACCCCCAAGTCAGTTTTATTGCACTTTTATTTACAGAAAACACAGAAATAAAGCATTAAATGCGTTGGATTTTAACCAAACGACCCAATCACTTTTTTTCCCTTTTTGTTTGTTTGTTTGTTTGTTTGGGTTTTTGGCACAAAGAAATATCACAGGTATTACCAAACAACCATGTAGGAGCAGCTGATCAACTGCCCAGCCCAATAACAGGACTTAACAGACAGACATGTCACACTGAGATCAAAAATGAGGAGGTTGTTCCACTTTCAGCTTCCAGTTTAACCTGCTCATTGGGGGCAGGGGGAGTTATTCTGGAGGGGATGACACCATTCATAAATTATATTTATATTTACCTCTTACATTGTAAAAGTAAACAGTGCAAAAGTACAGTACCCCAGATACCCTTCGGTTTGGAAAGCTTGAAGGTTGCTTTATACATTTTGTGTGTTTTGTAAACATTGTTACCCATCCAGAGTTCTAGCTCTTGCTTGGAGAGACCCAACTCTTCCTGGCATCCAAAATGTATTGAGGGGCAGCAGTCACTTCCCCTGGACTCGGCCATTGAGATTCCTGCTCAAGGTTTAGTGCAAATTTTGGAGAGAAAAAGACAAGAGAGAGAAAGAGGGGGAAACAAAAGGAAAGAAAATAAAATAAGGCATCAGTTAGAAACAGTACGCATCAAAACCAGGCTCGTTGGGGCTTCCTTAGGAGAAGGGCAGGAAGTCTCTCTCCTCTACCAGGCTGATGGAGAGGTTCTTCAGCTCCTCCTCGGAGCCAGCAGTTTTGTAGCCAAGCTGCGCCAGCACCTGCTGGCAGGCGTGCTGGGTGAACGCTACAATCTCGTAGGACAGACGGAAGCGCCACTTCTCCGCCGTGGCCGCCGAGTTGCGCACCGTCCCGTACTTGTGTTTGGAGGAGGACCTGTCTCCTCGGGTGTTGTTCTGTATCCAGCGCTCAACATTGCTGTCCATGGGGATGCCCAGGAAATCATAGATCTCCTCAGTCTTTTTCATGGGATTCCTGGCCAGGTCTTCGTACCGCACCAGCATGTACTTGCCCTTGAGCCACGGCGGCCGGTTGAGGCCGGTGGACACAGAGTTCCAGAAGTCCTCACACACTGTGGTGAGCTGGGTCACGTCCAAGTTGTATGGCTTCCTGCCAGTGCCATCCCAGATCCTCCACAGCCTGTAGGTGTCTCGGAAGGTCTCACTTCGGGATGCCAGGATCCCCCGGGGGTCCCTCACCAGCTGGATGACCTTCAAGTTCAGCCGCGGGTCCTCCACCAGGGCCCGGAGGTCACTGACCTCAGGCACCCGTACGGTTTTGATGGCCACGTGGCCGTGCTCTCTGCAGGATTCAGTGGCCAGCGTCAGGTTCAAGGTCCCACACTTCTTCACGCAGTCTCCTTCCTCCAAGTGGAGATCCACAGCTCCCAGGGACTCACATACAGGTGGTGAGCACAGGGCCTTGCTGGCTCCCCTGCGGAAGAGGCGGTCGGTGGTGTGGTTGATGGGCTGGGGTTTGATGTAGTTCTCCAGGAAGTAGAGGTCGCAGTCATACAGGCTCCTCAGCAGGTCTCGGCTGGCCCCCAGCATGACCCGCCTGTCTGTCGTACTCTTGCTCTGGGTCAGCTTTGGGATCAGGGTGTACTGGACATGGTAGAGAGGTTCAAATAAATAGAAGACATCGAAGTGCTGGTTGAACAGCTGCCCAACAAATGAGGAGCCACTGCGGGTGGTGGCAAGGATGAGAACATGAGTCTTCCTGGAGAGGTTATATGGGAAAGTGGGATTCTCATCGCACAGCCTGTCAGCCACATCAGTGTCCTGGCTCAGGCTGCAGTTCACAGGATTAGGGATGGGGCAGCTGTGGAAGGACTTGGCAGTGAAAGTCCGGATTGCTGTGTACTGGATTGCAATGGATGCCAAGGCTAGGAGGAGTACAGCCTTCCAGGAACATTGCATGGCTGGTCACCTTCATGGAGCTTCTTCGCAGGTCGTCTTGGTGTCTGCAACCCAACAGAGAATTCACAGGTTGAGCATGGACTGCCAAGTATCCAACTAGTGCAGATACCAACAAATGCCCTCCTAACATATGTCCATGAATCATAACTATGTGAATCCCAATCAGAGGCTGCAGAGCCCCATTTCAGACAAGGAAAATAACAGGCAGAGGCTGGCAAGCCTGGAGAAATATGTCCAGCTTGGACTTCAGCCCTGCTCCTTCCAGGCTGTGGGTGTACATAAATTTGTGGCCCATAGCTCACCCCATGCCCTGCAACCCAGGCAAGGGGATGTCAGAACCTGGCAGTGATACTCTCAGTGTGTTTCCATCCAGCTGCAGCAAACTCTCTTCCCCAGATGCCTTGTGAGACACTTGTCACCCCACCAGCCAGTGCCTTTGACTCCCAGTACAGGAGCTGTGGCAGGGAAAGGTCAGGGGATGGTGCTATCTTGTCTTCATCCTTTCTGTCCAACTGTCAGATAAGGCATGGCCCATCCAGGCCAGCAACCTCCTGCTTTGGAGAGTGGCAGCAGTGTCCCTCCTGGAGCTGCAAACCTCTTTGCACAGAGGTCCAACAGCCAGCTCAGTCTGTCAGCCTCTGGGAAAAAGCACAGCCAGAGCTGTGCCCTCAGCGATGGGCTGGCAAGATCCTGCTCCACTCTGGAGCACCAGGGGAGAAAAACAATAGTACAAAGGAGGAAGCATGCAAAACTGTATCTCTTCTATACTCTACTGCCAACCAAGGCAGTAGCCCTTGGCACCAGGGAGGGGTGCAGGGAAGCGTAGGGCTGTAGTTGCAAAGAACAATTTCAGTGGTGCTAGCCCTGCCTTGCTGCTGCCCACACATGGGCTAGGGTAGGGGAAACTGAGCAGGACCCTTGGATGGGATGCTCAGGGACCATGAAGGGGGGAGTACCCGTCATGCCTGGGAAGCTGCCACGTTGCTGGGAGGGGATATAACTGTGGTGGTGCTTCAGTATTCCCCCTGTTTAGTAAGCAAATGATGTTCATAGACTGCCTGCTGCTCTCCAAAACACAGACATTTCACATCCACATACTTTTGCTCTCAGGGGATCAGTGGAGCTGGGAGACAGGACATGGAGGATGCATCCCAAAAACTCCTAACAAGCTAAAACACCTGTGTGTGGGAGACATTAGCAATGGTTTTGAAGCTCCCCTGCACCCACTTTCCCTTGCCCATCTTCCTTCCATGTGCCTCCTCCTGCAGTGTGGTACATTCACCTGCCCATCCACCTCAGCCAGACCAAGGGGACAAGACCCAAGTACCTCTGCTCCTTGCCCAGTAGAGCCCACTGTACCTTCACTGCCATTGCTTCCTCTTCCCTGCTCTCTGTGGGTCCTCAGGGAGAACAACTGGCCCCAAGCTCATGATGAATGCCTGGTCCCCTGCTCAGCCCCAGCACAGAGGTCACTATGGGTAGGACTGTCAGTGCCACTGCTGTTGCTGCTTGTGCCAGGTTCCTGAGGGAGACCAGTGGGCCAGCAATGGATTTTAGCATGTGAGAGTTGTTCCAACCCAGAGCAAACTGAAATCCCTGATGGGCTTGGGACAGTGCAATGCTCCTGGTGTTTGGTCCCTGCAGAGCCCATGGCAGCTGCCACAGTGTGTTGTTCCCATATCCTCAAAGTGTTCCACTCCCTGGGGAGACCCTGTCACTCAGCAAGTGACACCAGGAGAGCAGCTTGGGTGTGCAGGTGAGTAAAAAAGCCTTGCATTTTTAAAATTAATATTTTTATTGATTATTGATTGCCCTAGCTGATTTGTGGAGGCAGGAAGCTTCAGGAACTATCAACTCCAGAGACCTCTCATTGAGAGCAGGGGTTTAGAGCAGGACTCCAGGACAGGGGGTCTGGCACAGCTGCTGCATGCAGCCCTCCACCAGTGCTCCCTGTGTCTGTGCACAAAGAGCTGTGCTTTAGACCCAAAATCATGCTTTGAATACAGGTTGCTTTCACCTGGACTGCTGCCTGCCAAGGATTGTGGCTGGAGGACTGAAGTCAGAGATGTTTGGCTATTGCTGCTGCTGGGTTGGGGTTACCCACCCCACAAAGGGGAAACCCGGCCCCAGTGTCCACATGGGATATTCTATCCCTTGGATGAAATGTTTTTCCAGGTCTGCTAAGGCAGAACAGAACAGGAGAGTCCCTGCTGGCACCTCCTGGCCAGTGTCTTCTGCATGTTGCCTAGGTGGGAGCTGCAGTGGGAATGCTTTCCTGCTCTCTAGTGATGGCCAACCACACTGCATCCTTCACACACAACCTCAGCTCCTACTCTTTCCTTCATTGTTGATGGATGATGGAGCAGATGAGAGTCAGATTATCCTGGTTATAGCAGAAACTTGCTGCTGGCTCCCCAAAAAAGGCAAACCAGAGACCAGATACCTTCTTGCTCCCAATGTCCACCAGATCACTCACTGGCTGTGAGTGTTTCAGGTTCTCTACCCACACTGACCCATTCCCCTTTGCAATGTCCCAAATGGCAGAGGGGAAAAAACGGGACATTGATTCACCTCCTTGACTGAGAAAGTGCTAAACCACAGCCCAGCTTCAGCCTTTGCTGCCCCTTGGACACCCTTAGCGTGTGCCCTGCCCATCTGCTGAGCTGCAACCAGGGAGGGGAAGGTTTTTGGAGAAGGCTTCCCTCCCTGATGTCTCATCTGTGGCATTTAAAGCCAGCCAGAACCTCCTCTCACCTCCTGACTCGCTCTCCTGCCTCCTCCCACCACTGCCTGTCCCTGAGGGGCTGCAGTTCCTGCTCAGTTCAGCCCTGGGCTCCAGGGGCAATAGCAACTGGCAGCTGAGGGCTCTGAAGGAGCTCCTGGGGCAGCAGAAGCACATGGCACCTGGGAGCTGCCAGGACAACTGAGGATCACTTTTACTCCCACTGCCCCTTGTTCATCTGTCAGGCAGAGCCAGGCTGGTGTGAACACCTGCCAAGGAGGAGCTATGCCAGGCTCCACACAGCTCAGAGTGGGCAGGCTGAGCAGTGGACTGCAGCCAACATGCCTCAGGAGGATGTGTCCTGCACACAGGCACAGCAGGACAGCCACTTGCTCTCCCATTCCTGCCCCGAGGAACCTTGTTCTTAAATTGGCCTGTTCCTCTTCAGGCATCGATACCCAGGGCCAGCAGTTCAGACAGCAGCTGGAGAGAGCGCCATGGGGCTGCATCTGATGGTCCTGTGTGAGGCATGGATTGTTTTGGCTCCTCAGCCCCAGACAACGGGAGTCATCCGAAACACTGGCCTTGTAGATGTTTCTGTGCTAGAAGTGTTCTCAGTTGAAATCACCCTCTGCTCTGCCTCCAGCTCAGCTCCACCAAAAATGATGAGCAAATGCAGCCCAAGGGTGGGAGCCGAGTTCAGTGTGTCCCTCCAGGCAGTTGGGACTATGAGATGGAGCACGGGGTGGGGGTACATCACTCACACCTTCCAGCCCCTGGCACTGCTGGTACTGCAAGGGGCCTGCCAGAAGGCATGCGGGCTCTTTTGGCACTGTGCTGGAGCCACCACTGCCCCTTTCCCAACCCTAACCCCCTTGTGGTCACAGCACGTCAGACTGCACACTGCTGCCTTGCCTGCATTTCTGTGCAGCTGCCTGCAGTCGCATTGGGACCAGGCTGTCCACAAGGGACACACGGCATCCGGCAAACGGCTCTAAGTGCAGCAGGAGGCCAGCCAGTGCCTGGCACAGGGACAGGAGCATTGTCTGTGGGAAGAGGAAGGTGCTGAGCCTTTCCTCTCCCCTGCTCCACTTCCCGCAGCCTTGAGCCTGGAGGAATAGAGAGGATGGGCGCAGGCAGTGCAACCTGCCCCAGCCTGCGCACCTGCCAACAGCGGCGGATGTGCAGTCACCTGCCTTCCTCTTCCTCCTCCAATTCCACTGACTCCCAGCACTGCTCTGAGGGAGGTGAGCAAGAGAGAAGCCAGCAAGACAGCCCAGGAGCACCAGGGAGATCGGAGGTGACGAATTAAGCTGAATGGCATCTGTGAGTCACTGGTGCGGGGAGCAGGGAATGCGGCCGGCCAGCCATTGCGCAGCAGAGACTATGTTTTGGGCATAGTCTTCCTAGGTTTGATGGGAATTATCTGCTTTTGGAGCCAGGCAGCCAGGCTGTGACACTGAAGGCTGCACTGGCAGCTGAGTTCAGGCGACACCAGGCAGGCTGGAGTCTGTGGGGAAGTTGCAGAGATCAGTACAACTCACAGGTCTCCTCCACTCCAAAAGCAGCTAGGTGTTATGCAGGGCAGTGCCTCACGGCACTCATCCTCGTGGGGGGCTCCCACAGCATCTTCACATGGGCAGCTACAGAGACTCCTGCCCCAAGCCTTCCCTGCAGGTTCCCCTGCTCCCCGGAGGTGGCCGTGTTCAGGCAACTGAGGAGTGATGGCAGCTTTAGGCAGGAGCCCTTGCAGTTACTGATACCGTCAGTGCTGTTCCTGATGCTCTGTCACAGGACAGTTAAAAAAACCTGCTCTTTTTGGTCACTGTCCAGGCTGTCCCCCTCTCTCAACAGCTCCCCAGAAGTTGTACCCTCAACCTGGCTGGGCTCATCCTGAGCTCCCTTGCCACTGCCAGGGAAACCTCTCTGCTTCCCCACGGCAGGGAGGAAGGGAAAAGGGAGTGGAAGGAGGCGTGAGGGTCTGTGCAACAGAGGTGCCTGCTTCAGCCTTTGTAAAAGCCCTGGCACAAAGATGAAGCACTGGAGGAGTGCCTGAGCCCTGCCAGTCCTTCCCGCAGGCCTGCCTGGTGCCAGTCCAGCTACCGGCACCCTCTACCCCCAAAACTGATTCCCGCCAGCAAGGCTGTTTCCATGGAAACGACAGAGTGACTCAGGACTTTGGGACCAGCTGGAAAACACAACTGCGAGCAGTGATCGCCTGAGAAGTGCCGGGGTCTCGGTGCCAGGCAGAGGGGTGGATGACTGTGGGAGCGGGCAGGGCTGTCCACCTGCCCACACGCCCTGCACAAGGCCATGAGCTGTAAGACAAAACCCCTCTCCTGACACAAGTGAGACTGCAGCAGGCTCATCAGGGGACACATTCCAAAATGTGACTCATGGTAGACAACCCCTCTTCCCCCTTTCCCTTCCCCCACCCAGAGACTCATGCATGCGTAGTCACCCAGAGAATTCACAGCACCAACTTCAGCGCCTGCTCAGCCCTGCACCTGCGCCTCTGTCCCCTGCCCAGCATGTAACTCCCCTGCATGCCTTGCCCAGAGCAGTATGGCTTGCTGAGGGCTGCTGGGGGGAACAAGGGGCAGCCAGCATCCTGTGGTGCTTCCCTGCCCAGCCAGCAGCTCCCTCCTGCAGCCATACTCCTCCCCACCTCACCACCCCGGCACAAAAGTTAAGTCATAGGTTTGCAAAAGAACTCTCAGCCAATGACCCACTGGCAAAGGCCCTGACACATCCCAATGTTCTCCCAGTGAGCAAAGTTTATCCCATTAAACAACGTTGTGGCCACTGAGGCAGGGAAAACAGACTTCTGGTGGGGTGCGAGTATCCCACTTGGTCACAGTGGCTTAGTCATGCTGTTGGCTCTGCAAAGGCTGGCAGACAGCAAACATGCCTGTGGGCCACCCAGCCTGGGCACTGGCTGGCTGGACCCCACCACTTCCCAGAGGAAAGAGAGACCACTAAGAAAATGCAGCACCAAGCTGTCCCCCGTCCCCTCACCACAGGCACTACTTGACTTGGGGCACCACCAGAGAGACATGAGTAGGGCTGGTCTCTGTCCCCAGGCTCCCCCTCAGCAAACCGCACCAACATCAGATCCTGACGTAGTGGGAATTAATTTTCAGCCTTGCCGCCTCTTCAGCTGCACAAGACTAGAGCTTCCCTACAGTCACAGCTTCAAATGCCAGCTGGGAACTTGTGCCTGCCACCTTCCTCAGGTGCCTCACTGTGTGCCAAGCGGAGGAGGTGCTTTGTGCCCCCCAGACTCATTCTGCTCTTGCATTCATCAACTCTTGCAGCACTTTTCTTATGATAATGTACAGGACTCCTTTGCTCAGAGCCATCCCGGCATGTCCCCTGTTCCCCTATCTCTGTCCATTCCCTCTGCATTTCAGAGGGACCGACAGAAGATTACTGACCACTTTGACCAGCACTTAAACAATTGCAGGACTTTCAACAGGGAATCTATCTCTTTCCCACTGGCACACAGCATACACATTCTCAGTTAATTAATCACTATCAAGTAATGCCAAACCCAGCCGGTCCCAGAGTTTTCTTATCGCAACATCCACCTGTGCCTGTTTATCCCCCATCTGCTGAACTGAATCTGCCTCTTCCCGAGGATGCAAACACCTCGGTAAACCAAATACAGGGGGGTTTGTGCTCTCCACCTTCCCCTGAGCCATCCACCAGCCTGCTGGTGCCTGCTCACTCCCAGAGCACTGCCTGGCAGGAACTGGAAGGCTCTTTTGGGATCAACACGCTCATTCACCACCTCAAAACACTCTTTTTGCAACGTCCCCAACCTACGGTCGTGTCAAGAGCCCAAATCTCGAACGGCACAGCTTTCCCGTAGGACTGCTCCGTGCTATGGCGCGCTTGCACCCCACTCTGTGAGGGCTCCTGGTCAGGCTGCGCCCTCACGCCAGGTTCCTCAGCCCGCCCGGAGGTCTGACAGCAAACGCCGGGGCATTCGCTCCACGGCCGGGCGGGCATCTGGCCTCCCTCTGTCACCGGGGACTTACTTGCTCCAGGCGGCAGCTCCTCGCCCAGCAGCAGCCCAAGTTTGGCGGCAGCTCGTTCCCCCGGGGCTCCGGGGCCAGGGCTGCTCTGTCCCCGCCGCTAAAGGAGCCCCGGGCTCCCCCTGGGCGCTCGCAGCCCGGGCCGGGGTCCCGCCGCAGCCGGGCTGGGCACCAGCGGGGAAAGTCTTTTCCGCCGCCGCGGGCGATGTCTCGCTGCCTCGGAAAGTTGGTGGCGCGCAAAGGGTTACGAGAGAGCCCCAGCCCGCCGCCCCCGGCACCTCCGCCGATCCGCGCCGCTCTCCCCCATCCCCGGCGCCCCTTACCTGGCGGAGCGCCCCGGCGGGCTGCCCCCCGCATCCCCGGCCGCGCTCCTGGGGCGGGGGACGCCGAGCCCAGCCCGGCCCGGCCCGGGGGCGGCAGGCGGCGGAGCTCAGCGGGCGGCGCTGCGGGGGCTCATCCCTGCCCGAGCGGGCGCCCGCCGAGCGGGGCCGCCTCTCCACGCCCTCCGCGCCGCGCCGGGCGAGGGGCGGGCGGGCGGCGAGGGGGCTGCGCCTCTCCCTTCCCTCCCTCCCTCCCTTCCTCCCTCCCCCCGCCCGGCGGCGCGGACGGACGGGCGCACACAGCGCAGCGCCAGCACCGGCATCGCTCGGGCAGAGGCTCCGCACCGCACCGCTCACCCCAGCCCGGCCGCGGGTCCCCGGCTTTGCCGAGCAGGAAACTCCCCGTTTCCTTATTTACCTCCCCGAGGCGTCCGGCCGGAACGGCCAGAGCCCCTCCCGTCGCGGGGGTGGGAGGGAGGCCCGGTGAGGCTCCCCCCGTGAGATGAGTCCCCAGGCTGGGGGCAGAAGGGACACGGGGATCCCTGCGGAGCTGCTGGATGGGGGCAGCGGGTACCTCACACCCTCCCCAGCCCCGCTGCTGGGCCACCAGGAGCCCCTCGGGCCCTGCCGCACTTGGTAGCGATGATGGTGCACATTCATTGCCTCGTTTTCCGGTGGCCTTTGCTCATCAAAAACAATATTGTCATGGGGACTGGTTCTTCAGCGCCAGGAATCCTCCCTGTGGCACCTAAATCAGGGCTCTCCGCCACGGCCAGGGTCCAAAACCATCCTCACTGCTGCCAGTGCCAAAATACTGGAGGTGACGGCGCCTTCCCACCATCCATCCTACCTTGGAAGGTGGGGTAGGACAGAGGAAAAGAAGCACGGGAGTGTGTCAGAGCAGCTTTAGTGGCTGTACTCTGATAGTCACATTCCTTCTTCTGCTTCTGTTTGACCCCTAGAAACAGGTGAGACTTTTACTTCTGGCAACTTTGAATGTTTCCCTCTTGTCCAGCGCTTGCCAACTAAACTGCATTTTTGGCAGTTTAACTGCAGCTCTGCTGAAATGGCAGCTGCCAGCAAAAGACAGGTTATCATTCTGGAGATGCTACGATGTATATTCATTTTTTTTATATCCCTGTTTTATTTGGGGCATATTTGAAGCTGCCTGGACACTGAGCACTGCAGGTTTCTTCTTACATCCATGTCAACAACATCTGTCTCTTGAAAAACCCTGAACTCTGCAAGGAGATGCCTCCCCAGCTCAGGGATTTCCAAATCCTTACCTCTGACTCTAGGATTTGCAACTTGTAACTGTGGGGTCACAGTACTGGCATGTTCAGCAGCAGCTTTGGAACTATACTTGGCAGAGAGCAGGCTATGAGTAGCAGTGAGCCCCAGGTCTCTGCTCTGCACTTGTGTCAAGAGAAGAATAAATCACTGGGAACACAGGTCTTGCTTTCCACCTCTCAGAGGCCTGCCAGGCTGTGGCAGTGAGTTCAGAGCTATGAGATTGCCTTTAGAACTCAGGAAGCGCAATGGCAGATTGTCACGTTTGTTGTTTAGCATTTTGGACTCACATTTGCTGTTTTAGGAGTGCCCAGATCTTGTGTGTCCAAAAATACTGGTGTTTTTCAAGTTTTTTACAATATCCTGACAGCCCTAGCCCCCTTAATCTAATTTTAGAAAACTTTGTAGGGATTTTATATTTATAAACAGTTGGTGCTTAAATATTATTTCCCTCACCATAGCAACAGCTCCCTATTGTAGCATTTGCTATACAGTTCTATTGCATTGGTGTATCCCTGTTTTGAATGAGAAAGCCCTGAAGCCACTCGCTCTCTTGCTTGTTTTCCTACACCTTGCAAAGGACAAGGACTGAGGCTCCTGCCTGTCTGACTCTTCCTGGAGCTGGGAAAGTGCCATGACACCAGCTGCTGCTGGAAACAAGCCGGTGGCCCTGGGGTTTCTCTATCTCAGGTGATGTGCTGGCTCAGGCCATCCCCTTCCTGCTGATTCATTTGCCATGGTGTAGCCCACCTTGTACCTGTGAGCCCAGAGTACCTGTGCAATGGCCCTGGGTGCCACCCCCATGTGGCTTACAGGTCTTTGACAGCTCCAGGTGCCCATGGCATGCACCTGACCTGTGCTCCCACCTATCTGGCACCTCCAGAGACCAGTGGGGATCAGCCATGAGCAGGCATCCAGCTGGCCCACAGCCACAGCTGTGCTCCGCTCCCACTGGGGACAAAGACACTGCAAGTGCAGGAATGGCAGGATTTCAAGGAGTTTGGCCAAAGGGGACATAAACTAGTCCACAGACCAGTGCCAGGAAGAAATCGAGGGGCTCCCAGTAAGAATACAAGACCAGGCAGACATCTGCATGCTTCCCAGTCTTTCCAAGGAGTCAGGGTTTTCTCCTCTCTTGCCCATCGCTGACACTGCTCTAAAGTACATCTGCAAAATTCCAGGGCATCCTGCAACAGTCCCAGAGATACGTGGACTCGTACCCACAGGTGCTGTAGAGGCTGTCTCATACAAAACAAAGCAATTTGAGAGAATGGCAAAAAAACCCCCAAGGAATAAAACCAGGGGTGAAGGAGAAACAGATGCTTCTGATGATTTCAGCTGGGCATGATCATGTTTTCTGAAGCTGCCCTGGTATTTTAAGTGTTAATCTAGAGAGATGCTGTTTGTTAGTACATATTACAGCTCTCTATCTCTGACCGTTGAGTATTAAAATATTAATTAAGCTCTGTGGTGTGTGTTTGTGGTCAGTTTGTTTCTAGAGGGAAGGACTGCTGTGGCTGTACCTCACCCTCATCAAGAAAATTTGGTTCTGTTTAAAAGGCATAATTTTTCCCCTGTGTGGCTCCAGGCAGGAGAGCGGAGAGACTGCTGGTGACTTGGTGACTCAAGGAAACTCACCTTGTAAATTTTCATCTGAGCCAAAATGCAGTTTGAAAACATCCAATTTTCATGCTCTTCAGCAACACATTTCTGCAAAGGGTTTGTATTTTCTTCTCTTAAGGTTCAAAAAAACCTATCTTAACAACAAAAAAACCCTATCTTAACAACATGTATGGGAATATATGTAATAAATTATCAATGTGGCTGTTAAGGTGATATGAAGGTTAATGTTCTAATCACTCCAAATGCAGCCAGGAGCAAACTTATGATTCCGTCAGTAACTGGCCCTGTTACATACCCCTCATATCCTGCCAAACACCGATAACATAAAGAGCAATGCATTAAGGCACGTAAATTTAAAGGAAAACATTATTTGTGTGCTGAAGCAAGGCATTTTGCAAATCTGTGTCAGACGGCAGTGTTGTGTTTGTGAGCCCACCTGTGTGCTGGGTGTTTTTTTCTGCTGGAGGAGGGGATGCTCTCCCTGGGCTGCAGTGCCGGCAGCAATGCGGGAGCCCTCCCGCCTGGCTCAGCCTTTCCACGCTGGAAGGAAGCGCCTCTCCGGGCCGAGAAGGTAAAACTTTGCTGCCATCCCCGGAGGATGGGGAGGCGTGTGGCAGAGGAAGAGCTGCTGCTGGCTCGGCTGGGGCATTGCAGCAGGCTGGGCTGCGACGGAGAGGGGATGCTGCTGCCTTTTCCCCGCCCTGTGGCTCCCTTTGAAGGGCTGGGGGCGGGGGTAGGGGGTGTGCAAGCCTCCCTTCGAGGAGTTTCCGAAGTCTGCCAGAGCCCGATGGAGTTACTGAAATCGTTCCTAAGCCCCGCAGGAGCGCCAGCAGAGATTTCTCACAGAGTGATTTTTTGATACCTTGATCTTAAGGGACAAAGACTGGAATATTTGGGGGACATCTGACTTTCAAAAAATGTTTTTTTCTCATTGGCCTTCATGTAGAAGCTTTAACAAAATACTTGAGACTTATCACGCTTCTGTAGTTCAGAAGGGGAGATAAACAGCTCATGCTATAATCCCTTTTCTTGAGTAGCTTATAAATTCTGTGTGTGCAGGAGTGGTAATGTCCCAAGGATGTGTTTATTTACCCTTGCCTTTCACTCCCCCTTCTTCGGTTTGCCCTCCCAAGAGCCACGAGAAGTCAATATGACACATAAGGTAGAGGAAATGGATGAGGACAAAAGTAACTGCCTCAATGTTATGCAGTCACTTTGACATACTCACAGAATCGTGGCTACAGATCAGTTTTAAATTGCTGGGCAGGAGTGGTGGGAGAGATTCTCCTCCTCTATACAAAAATAAACCCAATAAACCACCCATTTGTAAAATCCCAGATTATCAGTGCCAAATAGTCATTGTGGCTGCTGAGCCTTGCCCCTGTGGGTGACAGGCTACAGCCTTGTACCCAGTAATTCCCACACCAGAGCTGTCAGCATGGGCACACCTCTGTCTCAGGAGAGATGCCTTTGCTGCTGTGACTGAGTTGTTCCAGAGCTTGATGTGCCTGATGGTGAAACATTCCCCTTATTTCTAGGCTGGAGACATTGAGTTTTGGCTTCCAGCCACTGGATCACATTATGCCTTTGCCTATTAGATTAAAGAGCTATCTACTATCTGAACTGTTTCTCCTGTGTAGGTATTAATAGATCATGATCAAGGCACCTCTTAACCTTCTCTCTGAGAAGTTAAATAGACTAAACTTCTTTATCTCTCATACTGAATCAGAGTTTTCTGGGCTTTTCATGATTCTTGCTGGTCTCTCCAGCCTGTCTGATGTCTGTTTGAAAACACACCCCACAAGCCCAGAGGGCATCTCAGGACAGACCATGAGAGCAGCTGTGCTAACTCAACTGAGGATCCTGCCTTGGCTCAGCACACCTGCCTGGCACACTGTGATCCATAGCAGCCTGGGCTGGTCATCCCCCTAGCATCCCATCTTACTCCTGAGAAACCTCCCAGGAAAAGCTCAGACCTTATAAGCTCCTGGCATCTGCCTTATTCCTAGCACATAAATAAGAGAAATGTGATGCAGTACAGTTCTCCCCCAGTTTGCTCAGCCCCTCCCAGGCCTGTTCCCACCTCCTTTGAGGTGAGGTCAAGAGAAAAATCATCTAATGATGGAGACCCCAAGCCAGTATCAAAAGCCATATTGGACTTACACAAATCTTTGTATTTTTGTTTTCTTCTCTTTAAAGGTGTACTTCAGGCTTCACAATGTTAAATATGCCCCATAAATCATGCTGTATCAAAGTCAACACTTTTATTCAGCCTATATCTTTTGTAGTCCCATTTCCTTGGAAGTTAGAAATACAGTAGTAACTTCAACACTGCTTCTGGTGTTTTTAATAAAAATCATTCACATATTATGAATTTGCAGAGGGGTTGGGTGTGAATTTACGAAGACACTCCATATTTCACTGGACTGAAAAAGGGGGATTTGTGAAAATGTCAGTGAAGACTGGAGATTGAAAGCCTGGCTGAAGAGCAGTTTGTCTTTTTGACAACCCACACCCCTTCCTAACCAGTCCTGGGCTGCTGCCTCCCTGCCAGCCCCACAGAGCCTTCCCAGCTGCCTCAGACAGGTAGGAAAACCCTCAGAAACTATTTCTCAGTAATTCTTGGTGGCATCAGGTACATTGCTTTGATCCCAGAACAAATTACAGGGCTGTCAAAGCCAGCCACGAGTGTCGCCTTTATGCCGTGCCAGGGTAAGGTGCTCCACATTCACACACTCACATGTCCTGAAAATCCCTGTCACTGACTGAAGAGCAGAGGTCATTCAATCATGGTGCAAGACGGAGGAGAAGGGAATACAGGTGACCTCACCCCTGATAAGTAACAGCTATGTTAATTAACCAATACAGCCTTGCCCCTGATGAGTTACACCTACATCCAATAATGGTGAGTGAGATAAAAGAGGGGGTGAGCTGGCAATGGGAGCATCATCATGGAGGAGGAACCTTGAGGAGTATGAAGGAGAGAATCATAAAGCAGGATCCTGAGGAGAGAGAATCACTGCTATGAGGTCACTCTGGGTCTGCAGTTACAGCCTGTAGTTATAGCCCAGCCAGGTAAAAGCCTGCATTCAGAGTCTCCAAACTAATACAAGGAGTCATAGTTTAGCAGGAAATAACCAGCAGTCAGAGGCTGCAAGGGAAACCTACAGCAGGAGCTTGCTGCAGCCAGAGTCAGTGAATAGTTGGAGTTAAGATGACTAAGCTGTGAAGAGGAATAAACCAGGACCCTTTATATGCTGTATTTAACAAGAAGGCTGTGCCTCAGCTCATTTTTACTCTCTAACAAGAGGGCTACTACAACATAAGACAGCAAGGCCTTACAGAAGGGAAGGTGACTTTATTATGCAAAATCTCTAATGTGTTTCCCCATTTGTGTTCTCTTATGTACAAACACCAAAATGTGTGTCCCCAAGAGTTCTCCAGGATCTCTATGACCCAGAGGATAGGGAATGTTGGTTGTTGGGTCCCTCCTATAATTCCTGTGTTCCTCTTGCTGGGAAATCCTGAACTAGTTTATTGGACTGATATCTGTCTGTTCAGACTTGTCTTTTGCAACTATGTTCCTGCTGGGTTAACAGGAAGTAATAACATGCTGCTGTCTTCTGCTAACATAACATTTTTCCTGAGGCTTCTTATACCTGGGATTGGTGGTGCTCTGCTTGACTAACTGGAAGTGCATCCTTGCTTATGAATGCAGCCCTTCTTTTAGCCCCTGTTCTGCATTTCCCCCAGTTCATGTACACATGAGCTTGTATTTGGCTAACATCCATACCAGCCTTATTATTTCCATTAAAATACTCTGCAAGGACTAAGACGGGGAACAAACAGCCTGCCACCTGCTAGGCCTGGATGCCACGTATCCTGTGCATAGGGGGAAATGAAAGCCCCTCCTTGCAAACTGCCAAGGCTGGGATGCTGTGAAGAAGGTGTAGACTCTGCTGAATCTTAGAGCAGGTGTGTCTCAGTTTTCTGGCATTTTGGGGTCTGATTAGTTTCCCATTATGGAAAAAAGGAAAATGCAAGGTCTTAGATTGTACGTGGTGCTGTTTACTCTTATTGTTACTTGCAATGCTTTGGGGGTTTTTGTGATGTTGGTATGGCCATGGCCAACACATTTGATAGGGATCCCCATAGAGCAGAGGCATCTTGAGAGGAACTGGCCAGTCCCCAGGGAAAGTGTGGAGGCTGCTGCATCCTGTCTGCAGCACTTGAGACTAGAGAAAAGTCTGACTGGAGGGCTATAGTTCTGTCCTGAGATACTTCTGCCTCTATTCCAGCTCAGGGATTGCACTGGTGGGGGCATGTCTGCCATAAGGGAGCAGGGTACTTGCCCAGGAAGGGGCTGCTAGCCTGGCCATGCAGCAGCAGGAGGTGGGCCCTGCTGTGCCCCCAGCCCTGACCCCAAGAGGCAAGGACTACCTCTGGCACAGCATCCAGAGCAGTGGTATTCCCAACATCCTCGAGCTGTGTCCCAGCTGGAGAGCTGAGTGTGACCCACATCACCAGCATGCACAGCATCTGCTCTGCCTCACCAGCCCTTTTGATGTGGTTGTCACACTTCAGCAGAACCTTGAATTAGCTCGGCATCAGTGGAGTCTTTCATTTCATCCTAAACTGCCTGAAGTTCACAGAGCCTGCACAGAACTGGGATGCAATGAGTTGGTGACATTGCCACTGCAAGCCCAGAAAGTGCCCCAAGCATCTGCCTGTCTGTCTAAGGACAGATGGGTCCCGAAGGAGACCTTGCCCCCTCCAGCTGTTGGTCAGAGGGTGCAGAAGGCTGTGCATTGAGTCCCTGTGTAGTGTTGGGTACCAGCCTCATGCCCCCTCCCCAAAACACCATGGCATCTATGAGCCTGGAAAGGGCTTCCTCACTGGCAGCTGTGCACTGCTCCTTGCTAGTGTGCAGGGCTGCCCTGGGAGGGAAGGGGATGGACTTGCTTTCCACAGGGTCTCTGCTGGCAAAGGTGGGGAGCTGCTGCTTCACCCTGTCTTGAAACACCCAATCCCTAGAACACTACCCATGTGTCCTGGCACAGGACCTGGCTTCAGGGCTGGAAGGGAAGATGCTGTTTGCAGGTCATGCAGCCAGGTCACTGTGGAAGTAATTTTTCCTTTGACACAGTGCTCAGGAGAGCAGGGTGGGAGAGGCTAGGGGACTTTGCCTCTGGCACCCTTCCACCCCTTGTGAGATATCTCCCAGCCTGGCCTCCCTTGGCTGCAGGTGCTGGAAGCCTTGGGGCCAGCTTCCCCAAGCAGGCGTCCTTCCTTCCTCTGATTTGTGCGCGTACTGGTGGCTGCAGGGGCTTCACGTGTGTTTACTGGTGGCTGCAGGAGCTCCAAGGACCAGGGAGAGATGGAGTCCTGCCACTGTTCCCTCCACAGCCAGGCTGGATCTCGCTCAGCCCTGTAGCAAGGAGAGGTGGAGCAGAGAGCATAGGGAGAGTCCATCAGCTGCCTGAAGGAGCCCTGGAGTGGTGGTGGCCTTGCTGAGCAGAGCTGCAGCTTCACATGGAGGAGCTGAGGACTGGCAGCAAAGTCAGGTCTGGAAAGCTCAATGGGGTGGGTGTGATGCTGTGCCAGAGTGGTGAGGCTGGCAGGGCACGGGGTAGGAGCAGCAGTGCAGAGGCTGCAGAAGTGCATGCCAGGTGCCTCATCCTCCTGCAGCTCCTGGCTGCGGGCAGCATTACAAAACAGCCTTTTCAGGGAGGTTTGCGAGGTTGGAGCTGCCAGTGGCCAAGCACAGGGCAGGGTGGCCCTGCCAGGGACAGGGGCACCCACCCCTCAATGCCACCAGTGTCCCTGCTCTGCCACTGCCGGCAATGAGCCGGGCCATGGCAGCCCTGCCTGCGAGCAGGTAGCGGGATCGAGGAGCCAGGGACTCCTGGAATGCTGGGCCATCTCCCACGCTGGCCACGCCACTGGTGTTACAGCTCGCTCTGTTCCTGGGGATGCAGGTTGCTTAATTGTAGGGCTTCCCCTGCAAGCCAGGCTGGGGAAGAGGGTGGAAGGTCAGGGCTTTGTTCAAGATGCTGATAGGAAGTTCTAGATGGGACCATAGGGCCCATGTGGGAGCTTAGGTTGGGTGCCAGATAACCAAAGAGGTCACAGCACCAGGGCATGGGGCACAGGCAGGCTGTGGTCCACGGGAATTTTCGCTTCAGACTTGCTGCCTGTGTACCTGTGGCTATGGCTGTCAGTATCTGAGCATCGAAATCCTGGATTAGCTCTATGATACAGATTCAGGAGATGCCTTCCAAGTTCACCCAGCTCCCAAAGACCTCCACCTGCTTCCCTCGCCCTTGCTCAGGGCTTGCCCATGCTTTTGGCTGTACTAGAGGGGGGACAGGGAAAAGCAGCCTTTTTCCCCACAGGACACCTCTTCTGCTGAGTCTGCACGTTGGTGCTGCTTCTCCTCCAGGCGTAACACTGGAACTGATTCCCAGACTGCTGACCCAGCACAGTGACAGGAGCAGGCAAAGACACTGTCTAGGGCAGGCACACTGCCTGGTGTCCCCAGGGGACAAGAGGATGCCCTGGGTCCTCTCAGGCCAAAGCAATGAGCAGGCTGGGTCTCTGGGCCAGGACACCTCCACTCTAAACAGGCACTGCTTGACTCCTCCTGGAGATGCCCATGGAAAAGGTTCATGGCTGCAAAAGTGAATGGCAGTGAAAATCTCACAGCAGCCAGCAACCCATCTCAGGACTGTCTCATCCTTCCTCATCCTTCCCTGAGGAGCATGATTAGATAACATGCAGAAACATGTTGGATAATGTGGAGTCAGAAAGAAGAAAGGGTCACACATGGAGCAGGAGGCACTAGCACAGGAGGTCAGCTGAGGCATGGGGCCTTGTTGGCTCCCCAGACAGGTGCAAGAGATCTCTGCAGACAGCAGTGCTTGGACTCCACAGCAGGACTCATGGAGACTTGATACTGGGAATGTCATGTCTTGAGCCATTTTGTTGCCCCACATATTTTGAGCTCTTACTCTTTGTTCTTCCTCAGTGGCTTCTCCTGCAGTCCTAGGCAGCTGCGAAACTCCTTGCTTGCACTTTCTGGTTTGATTTGGTGGCCACTTGATTTTTTCACTTGTTCTTTTGTCGTGCCTGCTTTAGAGCTGTATTGATTTCTCTCTTTGCGTGACTTCCACAAAAAGCTGCTCTTTGCTCCCAGCTGTGGATGCTGGTTTTTTGCCATCCCTTCACTTCCCTTTGAAAACACTTGCTTTGCTAACCCCTTCAAGCAAGGAGACACTTAAAACCCCTGAGGATGGATAGATGAAAGGCTTGGATTTATTCCCCAGTGTAAACTACAGCAGCTCAGGGTCTGCTGTAATTTAAAAAGCCTCCTCTGAGCTGGCTGTGCCTCATCTATAACCCACCCCCTCTAGAACTAGTCCAGAACTGGCAGCAATTCGATGGAAACCAAGGGGTGATATTTTGGGTTTGATGAATCCGCCTTTTCCCAAGGATTTATTGGATGCCATCTCATTTCACTGTGGCTTTCCCCTGCCTGCTGCTTTTCCAGGATCAAGGGAACTTTCCTGTGACTTCCTAAGGATGGAATCATGGTGACCACCATGGTGCTTGCAGAGTCAAGGTTTCTTCTGACTTCCTGTAACCTTTGGAGAGGCAGAGGAGAGCTGAGCAGGGATTTCAGGCACTCACTGGGGATGGAGTGTACCCACCATCTTTGCTAGATGAAGAGGTGGAACGGGGACAATGCCCTGCCCTGCAAAGGGTCATGACTGTGGCTCCCAAGGGAAGGAACAAAACCAGGTGTCTGACTGGACTTGGGTGGGCTTGTGTATTGCCCAGTGCCCCCTGTAAACCTGTCCCCTCTTCCTCCTCACCCAAGGCAGTAGTCCCTAAAACTCTGAGGGAACAGGCAAGAAGGCTCATTGCTTTCTCCTGGAGTTGGGGCAGCCTGAGCCGTCTGACAGTGGGGTTGCATCCAACATGCACAGGCACCATCTGCTCCAGCACGATGCCACCTGTCCCTGCTGTCCCCTCTCCCTCTGCGCTGCCTGGTCCCACCATGCTCCAAGCAGAGCCAATAAGCCAAACA
Source organism: Zosterops lateralis (assembly GCF_965231275.1). Taxonomy (NCBI): domain Eukaryota; kingdom Metazoa; phylum Chordata; class Aves; order Passeriformes; family Zosteropidae; genus Zosterops; species Zosterops lateralis. Next base: position 38,522,811 of record NC_139761.1, read on the forward strand.
CATTAAAAACTTAATGTAAAACTAATTTGTCAGCCATAAAAAGTGGAAAAGGCTTCAGCGCATTTTCTGCTCATTTTGTTCAGCTCCCCCAGCAGGCAATGTGTGCCTCCCATCTATGATGAGCCAGCTCTCACTCCCCACCATGGTGGGAGCCTGGCACTGCCAGGGAGAGAGGGGCTCCCTCAGGGAGTCTGTAAAGGGGAAGATTGGAAGGGGCATGTGAAGCAGGGGGACCCTGGAGGTGGGAGCTTCTGGCTGTCAGGGAAGAGCTTCAAAGAAGAAGCTGCCACCAACCTGAGCAAAGTTTAGCCCCTTGCAGCTTGGGAAAGGTCTAGGACCACCTCTAAAGTTTGTGTGGGCAGGGGGTTAGGGCCACAAGGAAACTTGCAGGGACTTCAGGAGGTTCCAAGCCCTACCTCTTCCTCAAATCAGGGTCAGCTATGGGGCCAGACTGGGTTGCTCAGGGCTTTATCCAGTCAAGTCTTGCAAAACTCCAGGTATGGAGCATGCCACAATATCTAGGGCATATTTCTCCTCAAATAGTGGCACCAGACCCAGACTGTGAACTGTATGAGGGGCCTGGGCATCCACCTGCCAGGGGCAGGGTAGGGTGAGGCATGAGAAGGGAAAGCTTGATGGTTGTGTTTCATTGTCTTGCCAGGGAGCAGGGATGGAAGAATGATGGATCCCTGCAGGACTGCAGGTTGAAACTAAGAGTAGGATTTGAGTTTGGGCATGGCTGAGGCAATCAATTGGCAATCTGTGCCTCTAGAGAGCCTCAACAGCATCCTGAGGTGCCGTGTCCAGCCTAGGGTGGCTGCCAGAGGCTGAAACAGACTGGCACAGTTTGTATAAAAACAGGAAAACAGGCTGGGAAGCTGGTACATAGAGAGTAGAAGAGCTTCATGTCTGCTTAAGAGATGGAACCAGGGCAGCAAATACCTGAGGGAGAAGAGGGATGAAGGTAGAGAGAAAGGGGTGAAAGTGGGAGGGAAGCTGCCTGTTAATCCCAGGTCCGAGGCTGCAGAATGGTCCCTGGGAATGAAGTGTAAAGCTTTCACATCAGCCTGGACAAAAGTCCTCAGGGAATCAAGTACCAGGCAGAGAGCTGCAGGCTCTGGGGGCTGCCCATGGCATGGTCTCTCCCCAGGCTGCTGTGGGCAGAGCAAGCAGCAAGGAGACTGTGACATCCCTAGAGGACTCCACTCCTCATGCGATGCTGGTGACTCACTGGCACTGTGGAGCAGAGTGGCAGCCAGGGCCTGGTGGCTGAGCAGCAAGAGCTGAGACATCTGTCCCCAGGAGGGAGCCCCTCAAACAGGGCATGGGTGAGCCCAGCCCTTGGGATGTCCGTGTCAAGTTATCCCAAAAAGCATTATCTAAGAACCAAGACTGTTCATCCTTTCCTGCTGTTCCAAACTTGCAGGACCCAGCAGGGCCTGACCACCACTTAGCCCTGTGGAGTGCTAAGTGGATGCTCATTGGATGCTTCTCCAAAATATTGCATTAGGGTAATTGAAAGCTCTAGATTAGCATTGGCATCTTAATATCTGCTGCTGTGTACACAAGGAGTTGCCCATTTAATATTAGTATGCACATAGAAATGCAGCAATTCAATACAAACTATATACTGGTACGTTGTACTAAATGCATATTAATCCAAAGTGCTTCATAATTCTGCATAGCTATGTACTGAGCGTGCAGTGAGGTATTTAAATTTGTGACACCTATTACTACTGACTCACATTAAACCACATATTTATCAGATTTGGGGTTTGATGTCTGTAATATACCACCAGAAGCTGTGACTCTTTTTAGCCTTCCAAAATCTTTTTCCTCTGTGATACCAGGTCAGTTTGGGTCAAATCCCTAGGAGCTCTGGAACAGCATTGCCCCCATGGAGACATCCCTACCACAGGAGGTGTTATTGTGAACATCTTGGAGGTGGGAGCACTGGGATTTTCCTGCTGTCATCTTTCTGCTGGATCAGTCAGAGCAACTGCTGTTGTATTTCTCTGCTGTAGTCCTGTGGCAGAACAGTGTGTGTTTGCCCACTGCTCCCCCCCGGAGCACACGGAGGGGCTGGAATTGCTCTGGGGAGTGTAGCAGGGAGGGAAGCACAAATTGGTGAGTGAGGGGCTCAGGAGTGCAGCTGTGGCATGTGTGGGAAGGCTGTATCTGGCTGTCGGGAGGGTTTGCAGGGAAGCAGCACAAGGAGTGCAGGCACTGGAATGCAGGGGTGCTGCAGGCAAAAGGAGTGGAAAAGTCCACTTCCTCAAGGAGTGGACAAGTCAAAGAATGGGAGAGAAACTCAATGGAAGTAGCATCAGGGAAAAATACCAGAGTAAAGGAATAGGCTTCTGCCTCTGAAGTTTTATGATCTTGGGCAAAATCACTCAAATGCTGGACAAAAATTGGCTCAATGCTCTCTCACATGCCTGTGCCCCCATCTGTGCCCTGGACTGCTGGGCACTTCCAGCATCCCTGCTGCCCTCCCTCAAAGAGAGGGCACTGAGCTCCCTCCTGGCAGTGTGTAATCCATTCTGCAGCCCTGGGGGGGCTGGCCAGGACGTGGCAACAAGGATGGGTTGATCTGTCTATGGTCCACAGTGGTGGTATTCAGGATATCCCATATCCCACAGCTTCCCTCTCCAAGGATCACAGGTGGTATCCACAGGGCCAGGCAGCTCCACAGACTTTGTTGGTCTTTGGAGAGTTGGAGTCAGCAAAGCTCCAGCCTTGCAGCACAGAGGCAAGGTGGGAGCATGTCTGGGATTCAGCAGAGGAACTGCTTGGCCCCAGCTGCCTTCCTCAACTGCTGTCTGGAGAAGGGAAGGATAATGTACTCAGGCAGTCAGTGATGGATGGCAGGGCAAGTCCTGAGACGAGGAGATGAATTGCACTGCTTGCCTTCAGGAGGAGCACGAAGGGAGGCTGAAGGGCAGGGGCAGCATGTGCCCTGGAGCTGTGCAGAGCTGCTGACATGGGAGTTATGGCTCTTTGGCATTGCAGCAAGGTCTCCGAAGGCTGGAGATAGGGGAGAAAGGCTACAGGAACAACTGGGAGCAGGAGCAGTACCTGAGGGGCTGCTTAGATCCCACTCCCAGCACCTTCTCACTGGATGTGTGGAAAACAGTGGGGTTAGAGTCCGTCCTGCAGCGCTGATCTGCTCCATTGTCCTGCTCCAGCTGCAGAGAGCAACATCCTGCCACGGAGGGGGCCTCCTTCCCAGGACACAGAAACACCTCTGGCTTGAAACGGGAAGAAAAGGAGCAAACAGGTGGGGACCTGAACCACCTTCTCAGGCAAACAGCAGTCACAGCCTGTCCTGGAAGGCCAGGGAGAAGTGATGTTTGTGCCCATGTAGCACAACTTGTGTTGTGCTAGTGCTTTTATATTGATGGGCAAAAGAGCAAAGGAGTGATCTGTCTCCAAAGCATCAGGCAGCTCCTAAGCTTGCCTCCAGCAAGTTCTCCATTTCCCAACAAACGAGGCAGTGATTTTTGGGTGGAAAGGGATACAGTAAGTCCATTACTGTCCACAGAGCACCTGCTGCTTCTGTCATTCCTAGCCAGCTCTGTGAGAGGAGTGAGTGGGAGTTACTCATTTCTGCAGTAATCTCTGCTTCCCAACAGCATCAACAAATGCAGGCTGTATCCCAGAAAATGGCAGGGAAAAAACCCAATGTCTCCTTCTGGCTAAGGGCAGTGCTTTTGCCCCAAACAGATCCCTGCTCAGATATGGAAGATTTGCCACAAGTCAGGGGAACACCCAAAAATGTGCCCAAACCCACACAAGAGTAAACTGCTATCCTATCTCCCCCTCTCTTATTCAACTGGGAGGGGGGAAAGGCATGTGCTGGCATCCAGAGTTTCAAGCATCGTCCTCTGATGGATAGTCACAGCTGAGGTTCTGGTCCAGCAAAGTGGGGAGAGACAACCCCTGGGGGCCACTGTGACCACTGTGGTCTTGGGTTAAACGTGAACTCCCCCCTAAGAGGGAAAGTGGGTCAGGGCAGTCTCTCTCAGCTCACTATCAGGTTAATTTGATTCCTTCTTTAGTCGGAGGAGAAGGAAATTGTGGGCTCTGACTCCCACCCTTCCCTTTGATCTGTTTCGATTGCTGCAGGCACTTGCTTCTTTCTCCAAGGACTGGATTCAGAGCCCTGAAAAGCTGATGATTGTTTGCAAGGCAAGACTGGAGCAGAGTGAGATGGATTTGGGGGAGGGGTCTGGGAAGAGCCGGTTCCCTGGGCAGAGCAGTGGCAGGGGTAAAAGCACCAGCACATCAGCCCTGCTAACCGTGCCTTGCTGCAGGGCTGCAGCAGCAGCTCCCCAGGGCTCACCATCAGGGACACCTGGGCGTCACTGTCCTCCCTGCAAAGTGCAGTAATGAGTCTGGGTCATCTTCTCCCTGGTAAACAGAGGCACCATGAAGCTGATCACTAAAATAACCTGTTCCCACCTCTGCTTCCAGTGGTGAGCATCCAGGGAGGGTCTGGGGGAGGCCATCCTATCCTGGGCTCATGGAAAAGGATCTCTCCTGCTCACCTAGAGCCTGGGAGAAGTTGGGCAAAGAGCAGCATGGTGCTGGCAGGTGGCACTGGTGCCTTTGAGGTCCCAGAGCTGTGCGTTTGTCCCATGTGCCACAGCTGCCCTGAGCCTGTTTCCAACACAGCCATTGTGTCCTGGCTGCAGCTTCCCACACTGCAGGTCCTGGCTGTGCAGGCACGGGAGCTGTGGGATCCACCTGTCCATCCATCCTGCTGCTGCCAGGGCTGGCTGCAGGTGCTTTGGAGGGGCAGAGTGAAGCCATCCGAGTGTTGTTGGTTTATTTTGCAGGCGACGATAATTTTCTGCCTGCTGCACACTCTTTAATTAACCGCTCGGAGGATGTGGGGCGAGAGGCGTAATGAGCACCGCGTTTGCATATCAAAAGGCAGCATCATTAATATCCCCGCGCTCACAGGAGCTCTCCGAAGGCAGGCGGGTCACGGGCAGGGGCCCTGGGGCCGGAATCTCTGCTCGGTGTGCGGGGGGCTGCTGTGCTGAGGGCACCGGGGCTGTGATGGGCAGGGAGGGGGAAGCCTCAGCCCGGGCCCTGGGGTGGTAGCAGAAGGGGTTTGTCAAGGCGGGGAGGTGACAGGGCACTTTCTAAGCAAAGGGCAGGAGGGGGATGTCTCACTGAGGATTTTTGGCAATGTTGCCCAAATGGAGCCACATCCCAGGCTGCTCTGCAGCAGTTCCTTTTCTTGATTCTCCTGCCAGCCTGGAGGAGCTGTCCCCAGGCGACCCCTTGCTGGCCAGTTGGAGTGGCCCTGGAAGGCTGCACTGAAGTGGCTGATTGTTCAGATAAAGCTTATCCTGTTACCCAGGCTGTTTGTTGCCGTACGGCATTTGCACAGAGAAGTCCCTGTAGATCTCAATTTGGCCATGCTCAGACAGCAGGATTAAATGTTCCTTTGCTTCTGTCTCCTGCATGGAGGAAATCAGCTACCCGGGTGATGGTTTACTCCTACACATGCACTTGTCTTTCTCCTTAACTCTCTTCTAATTAAATATAAAAATTTCCCAGGGGATAGGGAAGATGGCATGCCAGGGCATCCTTGGCTCTCTCTGCATGTCTGGACACAGTATGCTTACTGGGATTCTGTCCTTGCCAGGCTCTTGAGGTTTTTTGTCAGCAAGAGACTTGTTTTGAACACTTGGGTTAGCCCATCCACTTACCGGCAGGCTGAGCAGGCAGCCCCAGGTGGGACTTGTCTGGCAGGCACTTGGTTTCACTTCTGAAAAGCTGAGGAAAGTCTGGGTAGGCTTTGAGAAGTTCTGGGATGAAGAATGTGGTGCCCGGGATTTCTTCTGCTCTGCTCCCACTTTCTCTGAGCTCCTCCTGCTTCTGTGGAGCCTGAGTTTGTGTGGATAACCTCACCTAGATGATCTCAAGGAGGCAAGGATTTGCAGCTTCATGGGGGAAGGGGACAAAAAGATTTCTAAGGCTTGATTTTCTCCCTTGATCATCCTCCCAGTTAGACAGGGCACTGAGAGACACTGTTAGGGGCTGCCTGTAGCTTAAGAGCACACAAGCCAAGACACTGGGAGGGAAAAACACCCTGGTGGAGGTATAGCAAATACCTGCCTCTTTTCCTCCCTATCCAGGTACACTTGGAAATGCTTTTGGAGGAAGTAACCCTATCTGAAGAGGAATATGTGCACTCCCTCAGCTGAGGAAACCTTTCCTGGCTCCCCTGATCCTCCTGGCTCCACAGCAGCCATCTCTGTCTGAGCTTCTCTGTGGCCATGGGAAGGACAGGGAAGGCTTTGTGGAATACAGGAGCTCTGGTTTGGTAGCAGAGTATGTTATCAAAGGGAATTCTACCCTCCAAGTTCATTATCCATGCTGCCAGTCAACAAAATAAATTGATTTCTGTGCTGTGCCTTAAAAATTTTATATAAAAGCCAACCTAAGATACACTTAAGTTGATCATATTGCAAGGCAAATTTACTACCAGGTTCCTTTAAGCCAGTTAGAGGTAGAACAACACAATGATCAAATTAAGGGCACAATTAAGATTAAATTGATAGGTCTGAATTTTCAAGTGCCAAGTGAACACAGCAGGTAATCACATCAAACAGTAAGGCTGATATTCTAAAAGATGACATGGTATTCATCTTCTGTGTGCTCTGAGAGTCAGGGGAACAGCTGAATCACTTTCAGGTGAGGCTTCTGCCAGTGTCATGGGGGCATGGAGGTAGGGAAGGAGCTGCAGGACACACAGGTACCCAAGATCAAACACCTGCTGCTGAGTGAAACTCCTGATAGCAGTCCTCCACCTTGTTGAAGCTGAAGCCACTCAGGGTAGGGTGGCACAGTGGTGTCATGGGACTTTTTGTATCTCAGATTTGACTGTTGAAAAGACACACACTGGAGAATAAAAGTAGGTTTAAGTGAGTATTAGTTCAAAGAACTGATCATGGCCGCCAGACATTTCCTTGGACTGACACGTTCTTACACTGTGTTGTATATGGATATTGAGCACTCGAATTTTAGTATTTTCTTCCTGTCTAATGAGCCAGACATGTTTCCTTCCTTATTTGCTGGGATCAGAACAAAAAGTTCTCGGAAACAAACTTTCCTGTCATCCCAAGAGGTCTCACCTCCATCTCTAGAGGGTTTTCTGAACTTTTGGGTTTGTTTAATTTCTTCCAGTAATGCTTCTCTAGACAGAGCTCTTTTTCTTGGGAACAAAAGGAGCTGCTGCCCATGAACCACCCCAGGAAGGATGTATAGCTCACACAGGACCTGTGGTGGTTTGTGATTCACAGCATGGCTTGCCTTGGTGAGCAGATGTCTGGGATGAGGAGGATCTTCTTTCACATGTACAGCAAGGTCTTGTACTCCTCCTAGTTTGGAGATCACTTTCCTGAGGAGCATTTGGCAACTTGTCTGTGAAGCAGGAGGAAAGATTAACCACGAGCATCATCACTGTCATATCTGACTGAAATATGGGGTATTCGTGCTCAAAAAGGAGGAGCTGTTAAAAGTGTGTGTCCCGTGCAGGTGCTGGATGCTCCTTAGGTCTGTCCCTCTTCACTGCTTCAGTGTCTCATTCCCTTTCCCCAGGGGTTAAGGGCAGCCAGCTCTTCCCATCAGCAGTGTTGGCACACGTATATGTGGCATTAGGGAGAAGAGGCTCTATCCCCTGGCAGAAGGGAGATAGCAGTCGTGGTGGCTGGCACAGCATCGCTTTTTGGGGAGAAATCCTGACCATCCTTGGTTTTTGTCCAGGACACTTTAATTGAGTTTCCTCAAGGAGAAGCATTTCCGTCTAATTCAGCTCCTAATTAACCCCGTGCACCCCAAAGAAGCTCCGCAACCACTTGTAAATTAAATATGAAAAGCATTATTTATCTAGGAATAGCAGCCTAATGGCTGCAGGTCTGATGTTTATAGTTGCTAATGATGATGGATATGGGAGAGAGAAGTTGGGAAGGAAATGGAAGGGAAGTTTCTTTGCTCTGAAAAGGTACAGACACAGATGTGGAAGGGATATGTTCCTGGGGCAGAAATGGACTCTTTCCTCCCTTGAATAAAAATTAGTGTGAAAGAAGCACCAGGGGATTGGAGGAGCATATTCCCACTGCAATAACCTGTGTCCTATACTGTGTTATGGCAAGTTGAGCCACAGGGCTGGTGTTGTTGGAAAAAGAGGAAAATCGAATCTTCTTGTTGCAATGGGAAATAGTTTTGTGGCTGATAGGAATAAAAGAAAAATGCTAGGACCATTTCAACCTTTCCAAAGGAAGGCATGAGAGATGAAGATGCTGTTGGTTGATGCACTCACCTGTCTCCCCTACAAGCCTTTTTTGAGCCTGGGCTTTTCCCCCAGCAGACTTACCGCAGAGTTCACGCACTTAACACTGGCTCTGTTTGTTGGCGTCAAAAAGAAAAAAATGTCCACAAGCACCGTTACCTCTTTGGAGGCTCAGAGGGAGAGAAGAAACAGGAGAGTGGCAGGTTGGGGCTGATCCCAGTGCAAGGGTTGACTGGGGAGAAGCCACAGGCTGGGGCCCCAGGGCTGCGTGTGAGCCAGCAGGAGCTCGAGCAGCACTGTGAGCCTTTAGCTTGGCATTTCCTTAGGGCTTTCCACTTCCTATTTTGTCTCTGCGCAAAGGTTTTGTCCATTTCAGCAGGAGGGAGAGCTGAAGCCAGCTGCCTGCCTTCTCACAGGGGAGATTTCCTCCCGGCGCAGATGGAAGAGATTCCCAGTGAGGCATTTATTCCCCAGGGCTTGGCATGGCTGGCCCTGATAGGTACACAGCTGTCATGCAGACCAGGGCAGGGGTGGGATTGATTTATTTAAAAAAATGGATATTGGTCTAATACCAATATCCAGCTATGACGGACAAAGACTCTCTAACAGTTTAAAGTTAGAAAGTGTATGTTTATTACAGCACCGGGCAGTGTGTGGGATCGCTCCCAAATACACACACACACACACAGATCATCACAGGGTCTTTTTATGTCCAGGAGTATTGAATACCCAAAACACAAATGCATCTTCATAACTCTGGTACATCCCATTCCCCACTTTGTATGGTAATTAGCCAAAAAGCCATTAAGCATGTGTAGTTAGTTCTTTGAAATGGGTCGGTGGTCCTTTTTATGGGTTGGGGTCCCAAAATGATGAAGTAAGATGGTCTTCCTTAGCTCTGACTTTTTAACCTTTTAGTGTTGCGTGACAACTGAATCCTGTTTTTCCAGGACTGTTTGATTTATGATTGTATTGTATTCTTGGAGTCTATTGATTAGTCAGAATACATAAACAGGCCTCATGATTTATCAGTTCCTTAAATCCAGCTTCTGTTAATAGAAGGAAGTTTAACTATCTTACCTCAGCAATATTTAGTTTAACTAAAGTCCTTAATTCTTAAAAATTAATGTCTCAGGATAGCGCAGATGGGAGGGTAATGACCATGTTTGGGGCAGTTCCCCTGCTGTGGGATGCTCTGTGCTGAGATTTAAGTCTGTGAAAAGTTTGCAGGCACAGGGTGCCAAGAAGAACTTTTGCTTCTGGGAGTTTTCCTTGTGCCACCCTCCTGCTGTGCATTCATTGTCCTATTCAGCAGCAAAGTATTAACTCTTGATAGTAAGGCCTGTTCAGGTAGGAGCTGCTTCTGTGTAGGTGCAGACCTGGGGCAGGGTAAGGAGCAAGGAGCCAGGCTGGCACAGGAAATATGGGGCAACCTGGCCCCCCAAGTCAGCCAGGGCCCCAACCACAAATGCACAAAATGTCACCAGTAATAGCGATGCTCTGGGTTATGTGTTTATCTAATACAGCATTGAATCTCACTGTGTTCTGGCCTCAAACAGCTATTTCCTGTGTCAAAACCGTCATTATTTAACCTCACATCGAGTGAAGTGGTGTTTTCCCACCTCATCCCTGCTTTTGTTTCACTGACCAGCCCTTCTGCTAGGCAACAGGGAAAACTCTGCTTTCACATCTTCTCTCTGCCCCTTGTTAATTTGTAAGGCTGGCTAGTGCCTCCCCTCCCTGACATCTCTGACAGCTGGGATCCCCATCCCTCAGTCTCCCCCTCCTCTTGCTGGCCCCACTGTAACCCTGCAGCCTGGTGCTCATCCCTGTGCTACTCTCTGCACATTGCCCGACCTGTCCTGGCTGCATTGAGGCTTCACCAGCTCCTTCTGCTCTGTCAGCAGGGATTGTGGCCCAAGGTGTTCCTGGGGCATTCCCAGCTTCTTCTGGAGGACAGTACAGAAATCTCTCCAAGTTTACAAAAACCTGCAAGTTTTATGCCGCAAAGTGCATTTCTTTGCATCAATACAATTTGTCTCTGTGGTATCCATCCATACAGTATCTTTGGGACTCTCTGACACTCCTTGCTGTATCCTGGGCTCATGAACCTGAAAAAATTTGTACTTGTTCTTACCTCCTGTCTCTGCTCCTCCATCCAGGCCGTTAATAACACCCTTGCATAGCAGGAAGCCTAGCACGTGTCCCGACTTCACCACTGCTAATCTTTTGCCATTATAAACCCAAACTATTTATCCTCTCTGCTTTGGGACTTCTTGCCAGGTTCCCATGCAAGAAAAAGATGGTGCCTTTTGCCCTCTGGCTAATTAGCTTTTCTAGCAGCAGTCTGGACAATCTTTTGTTGAGGAGTTCTAAATAAATAGCCACTTCGTTGTTCTGCATCCGCCGCTGGGCTGATACGTTCAAGGAAATCTGCGAGATTAGTGAGACATGGTTTTCCTCTGAGACACACACACTGGGCTGTATTATGAGATGTTCTGTTTTTAATTATCATTCCAATCAATTTGGTGCACACAGATGTGCAATTTACTGATCTGTAATTCCCCAAATTACCCCTGGAGGCTTCATTTTTATTGTCGGTGTAACATTTGCTACCAACTATCTGCTGTTTGGTTTTTTGGGGGGAAGGCTTTCTTCTTGTTGTTTTTTTGTTTTTACACCTTCAGCCATCTGCTCTCCAGAAATCCATTTTGCCTCATTTTTTTCTTTCTTGTTACCTGCTGTAATTTCTTGTTGCCAGGCAAGGTTTTGATTTCCCCATTTGGGAGTACCCCTGTGTGCTGCAGCTGAGCTGCAGGTACGTGGAGCCCGTTCTGGGCTGTGACAGCGATCCACTCTGCAGCCAAACCCTTTCTGCTGTAACCTCATCTGGGTTTCCCCACCGTAGCAGGCAGACACCGATCCCACTGCAGCTCCAGGTATACAGCTTAATTAATTAGTGCTTGTCGAGTGCAGTCAGGAGGTTCTGGGGAAGATGAACATGTCGTAAGTGCCCTCTCTACAGGGAGATGTAATCGCTCCTCTCGGGGAGCTGCTGGTGTGAAGCAGAGGCAGCTCACAGGGCTGGCACAGACAGAGCCTCTGTGAGGAAGGGGGCAGTTGGCTGCGTCTCCTCGAGGAGACACAATTTCCTCTCAGGAAATGAGTGAACAAAGCAAAGAAACGCAGCAGGATGGAGGTGTCTGCATCTGGCCAAGAGCTCTGCCACCTGGGGGGCATTCCATGTGGGGCCAAGTGCCAGTCTGGCAGACCCCAGTCCTGGTCATTACTGGAGCTGTCCATGCCCCCGCAGCCCTGGAAAATCCTCTCCTTATCCAAGCCTTGCATTTGTGTCCCCAGAGGATCCCAGACCCAAGGGTTCTCCCTATAAACACCCTCGTCTGTGGCTCACTGGTCACATGCTCAGCACTGTCTCCTCCGGGAGGTGCTGAATGTAGCCCTCCTGGGATGCTCTGTATCCCATGGGGTGCTGCAGCCCTCCTCTGCTTATACTCTGGGTGCTTAATTATTAACAACAAATTCCTCCAGCCCTGCTCTGACGTAGGGAGCCACAGAAAGGCTTGTAGCCCCTCGAGTCTCCCATACTGGACCTAGGCAACAGACACAGAGGAGATTTAAATCCAGCCCTTGTGATGATGGGGGACCCAGGCTGGCAGCACTGCAGGGGGTAGGGGCTGCCCAAAAGGGAGATTTGAAAAGCACAGCGACCTGGCAGTGGTAGTGCATGCTAGGTTGGAGTTAATCTCCATTTAATTCTTTCTCAGATAATCCAGTCTCGGCTGTGGTCCCATGCTCCCTGACCCTTAATCCTATTGCCATAGAGCCTGTTTAATGGGGAAGCTGGTGAAGGCTTCTGTGAAATGGCTTGGGGCATCCCTCTGGACCCCAGCTCTTTGTCTGCCACTCTTGCCTTCTGCATTCCTGGTGGTATGGATCTGGGACTGACATACCCTCTTTCTCTGCCTTCTCTTCTCAGCTCTCTTTTCTCCCCTGACTTTGACTCCCCTTTCCTGACTGAGAGAGACCATCAGCCCAGAAGCAAAGAGCAGGCAGGGAAGGGAGATCCAGCTCCCAGGCACAATTACTGGGCAGCTGTGAGGTGATCCATCTGGCAACACAAGCTAGATACAGTTCTCTGCTTTGGAGAGAAGTGATTGTGATGGCTGCAGTTGGAGGGGGAGAGCAGAGCATCCATCCCTCATATCCCAGCTTTCAGGAAGAAGGCTGATGCATGGCAAAGCAGCCAGTCAGCAGTGGTGAGGACATCACTGGGAGGAAATTTGTGTAATAAATTTCAGAACTAGAGCTGATGGAAAAGCAGGTGGGTTTACAGTACAAAATCTCCCCCATTGTTCTCCTCCTTGCTAGTGAGCAGGCCACTCCTCTGGGGGCCAGAGCAGAGCACAGCTACTGGGGCTGGGTCCTCCTCGCTTTGGTCAACTGGAAATGCATCTCCACCTTGATGTTCCTACTGATGCTGACACGCATTTGCATTTGTATTTCCAGAGGAGTGGGGCTGGAAGCATTGACCCTGAAGTGCAGATACACACACACTGCTGAGGGTTTGCTTGAGCAGCTTCCCTGGGTGCCCAGTGAGCACTCTGCAGCTCAAAGCATTCCTTGGGGGTGGGTTCTCTGTTTGTGAGGGATCCACATTGGCTCAGCTGGGGGGTCATTTCTGGTGCCTTGCCAGGACTTGCCGGGTTACTGCCAGACCATAGAGGACTCCGACCCTCCTCTGTGGCTGTAAAGCCACTCATTCATGAACAAGTTGTTCTGGGAGTCACGCAGTCAAGCAGTGTGGTCCTCTGGGGACAGGAGCTGTGCCTGACTGACAGATTGCACTCCCTTGTTGGCTTCCCACCATCCTTCTCTGAAAGGCTGGTGGGGTTTGGATGCTGCCATGCTCTGCAAGTTCCCAGCAGGAGCCTTTACCCTCCACTGAATTTGGGACTGAGAGCACAGATGTTCAGCTTCTTGGAGCCAGACAACAGGGAAACAACCTGTTCCTGTTCCTCTTCATGCTTCCCTGGACTGACACTAAGGGCAGATTCAATCATTTTTGAGCCCAGATAGGGAACAGAAAGGTGAAGTGTCCTGAATTGCCTGGGAAAGTTCATGTCTTTTCTGCCTTGCTCATCACCCCGCATCCCTTCTCAATGGGAGTAAGGCCACAGAAGACATGGGATCACAGGGCAGTGGGTTCAGTGCAGGCTCTGAGTGGCTCCCAGGATGCTCTTTTCTGTCAGATTTTCCTGCAGTCTCTCCTTGGCCCTCCAGCAGTGCCCACAGAGCTGGGACCCTGTCAAGGTGGTGGACGGCTCTACTAAAACCATCTTTTGAACCTGAAGTTTTACAGGAAGACACTTCATCTCTTGCTCCTTTGCTCTTGCATGCATATTCAGCCAGAAAAAGTGCTGTTCCCCTAAGGTGAAGTAGTAGGATATTAATTTTCTGAAGTTCTCGATAAGCTATTGAAGATTAATTTTAGGGAAAGCCAGGGGATATGATGGATTGGAGCCCAAGCTTGCTTAAATATGCAATATTAAAAATTGATCGTTGTCTCTCCTTGTCATACACCCTGCCCTGGTGTCTGGGGCAATCCCACAGTCTGACAAAATGCCAGGAAAGTACTCAATAAGCCCCACGCCCAGCTGAGTGCAGATTTTAATAACTTGTGTTGTCATTATTATTTTTTAAATCACTTTTATGAGTTTTTGTTTTGTTTAATGCCTGGCTCTGTTGCGCAGATTGGCAGCTGGGGGCTTGGAATTCCTCCTCTACATGCCAGGCTGTGAGACATCAGCACACAGCACAACCTGCTTCCCTGTCCTCCCTGCCAACCCCAGCCATGGGGGTGATGCTCCAGGTGACCGAGGAGCCACAGGGAAGGCAGCCCATGGTGGGATCAAGGGCCTTGGCCAGGGAGACTGGCAGGTGCAGAGGGCTGGTTCAGACTGGAGACACCCAGAGGTGGTGGATGCAGCACCATTCACACTTTTGAGGTTTCTTGGCTGCAGGAGGCAGCACTTGGTGCATGGAGTGGAAGTTGCATTTCAGTCTTACCTTCCTCAGTTGGAGATTCTGGGCAGTTAATCTATTTGCATCAAGATGGCATTGAAAACATTCACTCTGATATTTTTCATTTGCAGAGAAACAACAAAACTTTGCCAAAATATTTGAGTTCATCAAGGCAGTGAAGAACTCTTACAGGTATTTTTGAACCTGGCTGCAAAGTGGGGGTCCCTCTGCAGCATAGAGCCCAAGATGACTCCATCAGGGCACTCAGCAGCAAGAAGAAAGCTCAGTGGGATTCCCATTCATTCCTGCCTGGTTGAGGGAAGTCCAGGCAAAATCCACCTTATCCACTCTAATCAGAAAGCTGCTGACATTATTTTCCTCCCTGCAGTTAATGATTGCAGGAGGAGGGATTTGCTGGCATTTGCACTTCACAGAGAGCTGCCAGAAGAGAAAGTGGGTCCCACAGAGGTTTCAGGGAGAACAAGAGGCATGGTGTAATCTGGCATCAGGTTTTTCTAGCTAAGGTCCATTTTCTATTCATAAGCAGCATAACAATACTGAGCTACTGCAGTGCCTGATGCAATATAACAATCTTCAGGGCCAGTTTGGCCACTGGCTACTCCTTTGCTGTCCATCAGGGGTGACTGAGTTTCAGCTGAACTGCAGAGGCATGTGTGTGGGACCCTGAGGGGTGACAACTGTGACCTATTTTGCCACATGTCTCCTGAGATGAGGTCAGTATAAGGAGCCACAGTTGAATACAGAAGAGTAGCATGCTTGAGCAAAGAGCTATTATTTGCCAAAGGTCTAGTCTTCCCTGATTTGCACTTGGGCTGTAGTAGCACTTGTCCTAATGATTCACCCAGGCTCTTCATTGCAGCAGGGATGCTGAGGAGTGATGTGTTTCCGTAGCTCCCGGGGGTGTACGGACTGTGCTTGGATAGCAGTCCTCATTAGCAGCCCCTGCAGAGGGATAGGCTCAAAACACTTGTCTGGCCAGTTTGAAAGAGATGCCAACTGGCCTCCACAGCTGTAGTCAGTGGTGGCCACCATCTTCTCACCCATGTCCAGAGGTCCTGGAGTGGGGAAGCCCAGCAGAAAGGGTAAGAGCCACCATCAACCAGCCAGCCCTAGCTTGAATAGACAAGTGAAAATGGTCACAGGCTGGTGTGTGTGCTGGGGGACAGTGGTGATGCAAGTACTGAAGAGTGGTGCCAAGCATGGGACTTATATGGGCGTTTGTGCCTTAGGATGCTACAAGTTGAGAACACACTGGGTCACTTTGGATGACAATTCGGGACACGGGATTTTTGTGACTCCATTTGATGACAATAGAGCGTGACTCTCTTCAGTGTGACCCCCTGGGTACCCAGCAGCTCAGGCAGGTGTGCTAACATTGTGCTCTTGTGCAGATAAACCCACCCTACAGAAATATCAGCTCCGTGCACACATCACCAGCCATGGGTGCAGCACTGTGTTCCACCATTGGCAAGGCCAGGGAAGGGAAAAAAGACAGCAGGAAGGGACCAGGAGCAGGGTGTTTCTTTTCTCCACCAAATGCAGTTTTATTTCTACGTTAAAAATTTATAGAGCCCTTCATTTAATATTTATAAAGTGAGTGTCTTGGTGATAAATTACTAAGGAACACAACAGGGCAGCCTTACTGCTTGTCTTGGAGCACTGGATGGGGACTAGGAGCTCCCCTTTCATCCAGTCTGCCCATGCCCTTCATCCAGCATCCCTAGGTGATATCTTGGTTTGTGGGACTGGTAAAGATACAGGAGTGGGAAGGAGGCTCCTCACTTTTCCTAGCCAAACTTCAGGGTGCCTCCAACTGAGCTTTCTCCCCTCCACCCTCAGTTTGAAGAGTTAGACTGCTTTGAGCCATGAAGTGCTAAGAGGGATCCTGAACTGGGATGAGAAGGGGTTTCCAGGCAGCCTGCAGCATGTGCTATGGACAAGGAAAATAGGGGTTCAGATAAGGCCAGAGAGCAACCATGAAGAGCTCTGGCTGGAGGAAGACTGGGTTTCCGTGAACTAGGACAACATTTCAAGGTGACCTGAGCATCCTTTGAAAACTGGGCTGGATCAATGCTATTGATCCTCCTAATCATTTCTTCTCCAACAAAAGAAGGAGCAAAAACTCCTGAACTCACAGGCAACCCATCAGCCTCCTGCCACAGTATTCCAGGGACTAGCCAGGAGCCCAAGGACCCCCATCCTTGTGGATGTGGACTCTGTGACACCTCCAGTTCCTTCATGGTGTGCCAGAGCTTGCACTCCCAGGGGAAGGAACACAGGGCAGTGTGGAGTGTCAGACCCTGGCACTGGAGAAAGCACATCCCTTCCACACTGCTTCCCCTACCCCTGAGATGTGGCACAGGTGTTAGCAGGAGAAAAGGGTGGTTATGACGTGTTACCCAAGCTCTGTTCTGCACCTTCCACATAGCAGCCACACATCCCTGAGCCTTCCTGCTGCTGCAGGTGTCCTGCTGCTGCAGCCAGCAAAACAGTGAAAGCATCAGTGTAGGCAAAATATCATAAACTACCTGCATTTCAGCTACAGAGTCACCGGCTGCTCTGGACTGGGTTAAATGGCACTTCCCTGGAGCATTTCAGGAACATTTTCTCTCTCGCTCAAGCTCCCTAACTAGGCCCAAGGAGGCAGCAAGGGAGCAGACGAGGTGGCCGAAAGCAATTTCAGCCCTTCTAAAGAAATAACTGGCATGTAACAGTGACAGGAAATTGTGCAATTAGTACAACAGGGCAATGTCAACAAGCTCTTAACGCCAGTTGTTATGGCAACACCAGGAAAAGCAATGTCGGTGGTGGAAAAATCCAGAGACTGAGAAATAACAACAGCAGCAGCAGCTCTGGCTTTGCCGGCGGGGCTTCAGTGCCGGCAGCATCCCGAGAGCAGCCCAGGGTTGTGGCCACCACCCCGAGGCCAGACCCGGCCCCATGCCACAGAGCGGATGGGCAGAGGTACAGGACCTGATCTGGCATGCAAGAAGCCAGAGCCATCAACACGGACCAGGGAGGACTTTCCTGCACGCAGTCCCATGAAGCTGTTCCCTGTGGCACTGCCCTGCAGGAGGGACAGCCTGGAGCAGCCTGCGTCATCCCTAGACATAGAAGCAGAGCTGGCATCCCCGGCTTGGCTCATTGTGCCAGTAAAGTGGCAGTGAGTGAATTGCATGAGAGAGAATATTGAGTGTTTTTCTGCTAGCAGAATTATGGTGCTTTGGGTCTGGCAGCACATTCTCTAATCCTGGTCAAACGTGTGGCTAGGCATGTCAACACAGTGTGTCTCATGTGGTTCTGTGGGTAGCTGGCTCTTTTGCATCCATGCCAGGACCTTCTAGCCCCCTATGTGCCCCCACTTTAAGCCACACCTCACCCTCCATGCCCACAGTGGGGCTGGTGCAGGGGAGAGGAGGAGGCAGAGGCTGCCCTGGAATTAGCTCAGCCCTCCATTCCTGTCTGAGCCACGCACAGCTGTGACCTGCACCAGCCCACAAACTCTGAACCACTTGGTTTTCCAGCATGAGCCTGGACTTGCCTGGTGATGGCTGAGCAGAGGCTGTCCTCACTCAGTGTCACCAGCCCAGCTCTGCACCCCTGGCTCACCTATGGTAAAAGTTCAGCCGCCCAGAGGGGCTGTGATTTGTGGGGTGCAGACGGAGGGGGTATGTGGTGATGTGAGAGAGAGCCATTGATGCTGGAGCTCAGAGCAGCTGTGACACTCAGCAGCAGAAAGGTGGGGAATTTCACAACATGCACAAAATGTGCCTCTTTTACCCTGTCCCAAAAATGTCAAAATGGAAAGGATTTGATTTCAGCTCACTGGGGCGTGCAGCAGCTCCCTGTCTCCCTGTGCTCCTGCCAGCCAGGGCAAGTCCCTGCAGCAGGGTTCCCCCAGTAGTCATTCAGACTTCTCTGTGGCTGTGCCCTCTGGTTTACCCCAGCATAAGACAATGTATACTCCTTTCTCAGCATCAGTAGAGCTCTCTTGGTACAAAATTTGGTGCCCACAGAGCAAAGCAAAAGATTCAGGTTACTCCCCGCTCCTTTTTTGGGTAACATTAGATCTTTTCTGGACAAAAAAAGCCTTTGCAGGAGGAGCAGGAGAGACTGTAAGACTGCTTTCAGAGAGAGCCAGGACTCCCAGAGTCACAGAGAGCATCATCCTTTGCAGCTCTGCTCTGTTGTTGAGGTCTCCTCTAAAGCTTGAGAAGCCAGAAGGGCAACGACAGCAGAAGGATGCTGGTCCATGAGAAGCTGCTGCAACATGCACACCCGTGAAAGTTAAAAGCATATGGCTTCAAAGGGAGTAACATTCTGAACCCTTTGGAGAAAGCTGGACAATGGAAGGATCAAAGCACTAGAGAGAATTATGTTTTGCTTGAAACTGCTCTTACAGCAGCTTTTGGGGGAATCTTAAGAAAATGTAATGGGATCTCTTAGAAAACAGCAATGCAAGCCTTGCAGCTGGTACAAGGAAGACGAGCAAAGAATTCCATGTGTTGTTTGTGAAATGTTATTGCCCTTGAAGCAGTAGCTGACTTAGTCATTCAAGTAATTTAAGATGTTGGTGACTGAGTTTTTGAATACAAGGGGTGCTTTTCTACCAGCAGAGAACTATGTGTTGCATGCTTCCATCTGGCCAGACAGTAGCACCTTTCTTCATTCCACAAAACATCTTTGCATGGGACGGCTCTTATCCATTTTGCTGGAGCTATTGGCAGAGGAAACGCTGTAATATGTCTGTATGGAGACACAACTGAGTCCTCAGTGAGGTGGAAGCTTCAGGAAAGCTAATGAATTCCTAATGAACATGGCTGATTACCTGATGCTCTTTCCTGTGAAGGCAGTAACAGCATGTGTATGATGGTAGATCACTACAGCATAGCTTTGAAAATCTAGCACTGATCCTTCCCAAAGATGACAGAACTATCAGGTCTCTGTGTTTCTGGGCCTGGCAGGATGTGGTGTGGTCCATAAGTGAACTCTGCAGGTTAGGTCCAGGTGCAGGAGCATGACAGCAGAGTGCAGGAGGGTGGGGAAAGACTTGTGCTGACTCTGCACCCCTCTGCAGTTGCTACATCAATTTCAGAAAGAGAAAACTATTCCAGAGAGGTAACAGGGAGCTTTGATGAGCCTATTTCCCATCCCAGCTAACCTGCAACACAGGACGCAGGTGTTCTCCAACAGCAATCCCAAGCTCACCTTGCCACACTTGGGCTCACAGCAGGGAGGGAAAGATGAAAAATCTTTATCAGGATGGTCAGTTCTCTTCCTGTGCTCCTTCTCTCAAAGACAACAACCTTGCACCAGGCAGCACAGTAGGTGTGCTGCCAGGACAGATGGCTGCTGAAGGTGAGTGTGGCAAAGACTCTGCTCAAACACCTAGTGCCTCTTTGTGCTTTAGTCTAAGCCCAGGAGAGGTCAGAAGCAAAGGGAGCCTGAAACATTGGAAAGGGTTTGCTTCTCTGGCAGGAAAATCTCACCAAAGGCTTTTGAATGTGAATGGTTATGGTTTGGAATGAGGAAGATTGTACAAAGAACACCAGAAATAGGACATAGGACATGGCCTGTTGCCCTGGGGTTTTTTGCAGGTGATTTTTGCACTCTTGTGTAAAGTTTTCCAGAGGCTGCAGCAAATCTGCAGATGAGAGGAATGATGTCCCTGGTTCACTGTCTTCTCAAGAGCCAGGAAACACAATGTGGAAATACATGGTGAAAATAGTGTACGCAGTAGGACTTCTCTTAATGAATGGTGCAGAGAGGAGCAAGAAAGTAATCTGATTTACCATGTATCTGATTCACCATGTATTTTAGTATTCTGGCTTTTGTGCTTCTGAAGAATGCAACTTGAGGGCCTCTCCTTCCTCCAGTAGTCAAAGTTTCTTTTGTCCTGGCTTTTCCTCTTGCTCCCAGCTCAGTTTTCCAAGTCCTTTGATCAGCTGAGGCTGACCTCACCTCCTCCCTCCTCTCTCTGGACCGTTCCTTGGATGATACTTGCAGGAACAAGAGAGAAGTCATAACTTCTCCAGTCCTGTTACTGAGTGTGTAAGTTTAGCTCCCAGAGCTTCCCCTCCCAGTCTTCTTGCTCCTTGGCCATACTGCATATATGCTGGTTCTGTGCTGCCTCCTTTGATATCTGCAGAGGAAGCCTTTGCCAGCAGTGGATCTGTCTGATTTTTCTCATTTCACCGTGGCAGCTTTGGAGCTGCTGAGATCCCTGGAGACTCAGCAAGTCTTCAAACAGTCAAAGGAGCTGAGATCCGGTCTCCTGAGACATTGAGCACAGCACAGCATCCGCTTTTTGATACAATGCTATCAAGACGTTTCTCTGCATTTCTTTTTTTTTTTTTTTTTTACAAATCAAGAGAATGGAGCTGGTTTCTCTCCTGCTGTTGTTGGGGGCTGTTGGAGAAGGAGGTGTTTTCATTTCAGCTCTTGAGTCAGAGAATAAAGGAGGAGGTGGGGGAGAGGAGGCAGGAAAGGAATATCTGAGAGGATGATAAGGGAGAACATCTGCTCATGGCTTTTCTGCAGGGCTGATCATCTCTGAGCCACAGGAGGAGGCAGTCAAAGGGCATTGCCTGGTGCTGGAAAGCAAAGCCCAAGTGGCTAGAGGTGAGCTGTAATGAAGGAGAGGTGGACAGCTGCAGGGCTGCAGGGGGCTAGGACACACCAGGGAGCCCAGCAGCACTTGGCAGGACAGGACTGAAGGAGCCACTGGCTTTGCTGAGCTTCCAACCAGATGCCTTGACCCGTTGACCAGTTAGTTGGTGTGGCACAAGCCAACCTCCTTTCACCCATGCAGGGGAGGTATTAGTTTTAGCTCCTACCAGTTCTGTGAGGCACCTTCTTGTACCTCTAATGCCATGCAAAGCCACCCACCCACAGGGCTTCCTGACCTGTCCTGTGCTCTGCCCTGCTGCCCAAGCCCACCCTTCAAGGACTTGTGGCTCCCTTGTCTTGGGAGCTGGCTCTACCAGTGCTTCCTGGATCCCAGTCCCTGCCCCTCCCCTGGAGTGCTCCCCATGGAGACTGTCACAGAGATCAAACTGCTCAGATACAGTGATGCTCCAGGTTATCTTGGATGAACACCCTCATTGTCCCTGGGTAGCACCTGCCAAGGAGCCGAGCCTGAAGCCGGATCTGGCAACATTCTGCCTTGAGTTGCAAGGCAAAGGTATTATTCCTAATCCCCATCAAGCTCCTTCCTTGGGTTTAGCTTGTGACCATTAGTATAAAAAATACCATTGGCATACCCTTGGTACCCCTCCTGCTTGGCTTAGCTCCAAACTTCTACCCCACTGGACATCCTAGAGCCTTCTGCAGGAGTCTACTTTGTCCCAGTTCTGCTTTACCATGCTGCAATTTCTGCCTCAATAAAACCACCTTGAAACCAGAGCCGTGCTGAAGCCCTCCAGGCACACTCTGGGTCCATGCAGGTACTCTCTGTTCACTTCCTTGTCATGTCCCTTGGCACCAGCAGGACACAGGATCTTCAGCCAAGCTTCTGCTGTCTCGGTGGGTCATCTCAGCAGGGACCTTGCTTTCCCTTGGAGCTGTGTGCAGGTATGGTGCCACTGATAATAGGCCCTTAAAAGTCTCTCTGTACATGCAGGGAATGCGTCAGCTGTTAATACCTATATTTCCCATACTGCCCATACTTATTCTCTGCTTCCATATGCATATTCTCTGACAAGCTTCCTTTCTTCTGCCCGAAGCAGGTTCATTTTTAATTCATCTGTGATTTCCTCTAGCTGCTCAGGGCACACAGACTCTCCGGCTGCATCCCTGTGTGAGAGGGAAGGGAGAAATGAAGGATGCTGGCAGAGTATGGCACTCCCACCTCTCTGCACTTGATCCCAGCATCTTGAGAGTGCATCTCTCCTTCATTCTCCCCACAGAGTGTCTTAAGAGGCTTTTAAGCCCCCCTCGCATAGGCATTGCACTCAAACTCTCCACTAATCTGTGGTGCTATTTATTAACAGACCAGCAAGGGCTGGGCGAAACTTGTGAGTCATTAATTCAGCTGGAATGATGAGCTAATGAGAGGAACCTTGCTAGCTTCCCTCCCCACTCCTGGTTGTTCAGTGCATATTAATCTTCCTGAGTGCATGTGCCAGCAGCATCCCCCACAGCTGAGCACACTGCTGCATGTTTGCTTTATGGGCCGTTGTTCCCCGTGCCCAAGACCTCTGCTTGACTTGCTATAGTTCTTCCCAGTGAATTTGTTCCAAACCAGATGATTTAGTGGCAAGCAGAGACCTCGAGATAGCAAGGAGAAGCTGTGCACATTAATGAAGCCCCTGTTAGTGTTCATGTGCTGTCACCTGGGCGGGGCCACAGCTAAAGTCCCCAGTTCCCTTTAGCCTGGTGGGACCAAGCATGGTCTGTCCTTCTGCACATAGTGAGAGGCTCTGGGCTATGAATTTGTCCAGATGGGCTGGATGACAGCACTTTAGCTGCTATAGGGCAGTCCCAGCATTGCTGAAGTATAATTAATTCTGTGCACTACCCAGGGGGAAGTGGGGAGTTTGAATATCAAGGCTGTAAAACTCTCCTGGGTGAATGCATCCATCTTGATTTGAGCTTTGTGAGCTTTCCCAGTTGTATATCTCCTAAAAATATTCCCACAGAGTCACAAATTCCTGTAGAGGAACTGAAAGGCTGCCAACAAGAGGCTCACTTTTCTTACTCTTAGAAATAGCCCACAGCACTCTCGAGATCCATTGACCCCCGACTGTAAACCACCGGCCTGCAGCTTGTAGGGGAGGAAAATGAGAGGGCAGCACTGTGATTTCTACCCAGATAAAGCTGTGCACTCCAAAGGTACCAGGGCAGGCTATTAGTTTAAAAACCCCTGCCATTATAAACCTTGCACCATCAGGCCAAGGGCTGCATGGTCCCTGAGATGCTGGGAACAGGCAGCTGTCCAGTCCCTGGCAGGGTCTGGCGCAGGACAAGGCTCGTTGTGTCCACTGCACATTCTCTACAGCATGGTTTTCAGTTTATCTTCTGACCATAAATGTTTGGTTTTCGTTTAAAGGAAAATTTCAGAAATCTGATGACTGCTACCAGTGGAAGGACAACCACTGGGTCTCAGCCTGGGCCAGGAAACAGAAGTGAGTGTGGTTTGATGTCATTAAGCAACAACCCAGTTTTAAGTTTGAGCGTGGGAGGACTCTGCTTCTTCCTCAAGCTCAGATGGCTGCTATTGCCTGAGCCCTAGGAGCAGGATGTATTTAAATATTACTGCTAATTGGGAGTATTTTAGGTCTGTATTTCTCCCAAAAATTAGTTCTCTTGATTGGAAACTCTAAGTCAAGGCATAAAATAGCTGTAGGTTGATAAACCTCATGTAAATGCAAGTACTCACAAAATGCATGTTTATTGCTCAAAAGTTAACACTAAGCCAAGAACTCAGGAGGCACCCAAAAGCTGGAATGAAACACAGCACCAGAATATAGCAGCAGCAGTGGGCTAAGTGCAGCAAAAAGACTGTCCTTGGCTCAAGGATGAGCTTGGTCACATTTGAGAGTCTGCAGCAAATACCAAAAAGGAGAAAGGCTCATTTCCACCCTTGTCCTAGCAGTGACATCTGCAAGGTTGAAATCTATACTGCTGAAAATCCACAAGGACCCCATAGCCAGAAACAAGCCGAGTTCATTAACTGCTTCTAATGCTGCTTTTAATAAATTGTATGGCTTTTAAGTGCAAACATATTTTAAGAGACCTCTTTTGTCTTGTATCTAGGACAGGTAAGGCAGGATCATAAAACCAAGTGCAGATTCTGACTTTGCACATGTTTCGGTTAATTACCATCCAAATTAAAGCTTATTCATCTGATGAATTTTAAAAAAATCATCTAGTGAATAAATGCAATATTAAGCCTTTCAACACAAAGTGAAAAAAAAAACCTGAATAAATGTTAATTACATAATAGCTCTAATAAGCCGGTTTAACTACAGTGGAAGCTGGCAAAAAGCAAGTATTGGGTTTTGCTGACCAGCACCAGTCAGCTTGCTTCAGGAAAACAGGGAAGTAGCTCAAATGTGAAACAAGATTAGAGTGGATTATTTAAAGGCTTCCTGTTTACAGATTTAGATCAACTTGAATTGAAATCAATTCATCCTTCCTGCCTGGAAGCGGTTTGCTGAGGAAAACGATGATGGTGGCAGATCAGGGATTGTGGCAGGTGATCTCCCCTCACTACCTTTTAACCTCTCTCCACAGAGAGATGTCCTACCTAGTTTATATTTTTCGAAAGAAGGCTATGAGATGAGTGGATCATCTATCAGTCCTTCTCCTGAAGAGACATTATTGTGCAAGGCATTTCCATTTAACCTAGGATGCCACAGCTGCTGGATCATGCCATGGAACTGCATGGTTGGCAATACCTGGCAAGGAGGGAAGCAGGATGCTAGGTGCCTGCCCACAGCTCCCAAGCACCCCAAAGCTGCAGTGAAACCCCTGTGTCTCCCACGTGCCCATCCAGGAGAGGGCTCCTCCTCACCACCCCCTGGCAGAGCTGCTGCAGATGGGGCCGGTGCGACAGACAAATCCCCAGCGCCCCGGCCCTGCCAGATGCCTGGCACGTCAGTGTTGCTAAGCGAGGAGAAATTTTAACGTGTTGATTAATGCCCTGACTCTGGGTGAGTAATTAGAATTAATGTGGGATATCAAATCAGGAAATCAGGCATTATTAGGAGGAATTAGTGATTTATTTTCATTTTACGCCTGGCTCACCCCAATCCTCCAACACAGACGGGGGATTTGGCAAGAGATGAAGTTCTTTACTTAGAGCACAAGGATGAAGAAGTAAGTGGTGATGGGAGGAGGAGAAAGAAAGTGAAGAGACAGCTCCTACATAGTTAATCTTATCACAGCCAAGTCTCATCACCTGTGACTGCTGTGAGCAAGGTGCAGAGCAGCAGTGAGGGACCATTGCCACTGCTTGGAGTCTCAGCCAGCTACAGCTGGAGACATGGTGAAAGCCCAGAAGCCACTTGAGCAGGGAAGTGCCATTCTGGCACAAATCCTGGCTCTTCCCTGCTCTGGTTGCTTTTGCTCATACTGACCTGTGGATAGGACAAACATGCCAGAGGTAAATCCATGCCCCTACAACAGGCAACATGGCAGCACAGCAAAGCAGAGAGGAACCTCACTGTGCTAATGCTGGGGGTCTTGGTCCTCAGAGGGATCCTGCTCTGACCCAGCAATGGAGGCCAAGTGGTTTCAAGCCCCACTGGGCTGCAGAACCTTTGCCCAAACACCCTGCCACATCACAGCTGACTGCTCCAAAGCTGCTGTCGGTCAGTGTGTGGTTGTAAGCCACCACGAGTGGCTGACAAACAGCTTGCAGCAGACAGCTTCCCAAGCCACCACTTGATGGGGCTGAGGGCAGGCTGGAAATCATAGACTGGTTCATGGACTGAACCATAGAATGGTTCAGGTTGGAAAAGACTTTTAAGATCACCAAGTTCCAACCATTAACCTAGCAACACCAAGTCCACCACTAAACCATATTCCTGTGCCACATCTACACATCTTTTAAATACTTCCAGGGATGCTGACTCCAACACTCCTTTGGGCAGCCTATTCCAGTGCTTGACAACCCCTTCAGTGAAGAAATTTTTCCTAATATCCAAATTAAACATCCTCTGGCACAGCTTGTGGCCATTGCCTCTTGTCCTATCACTTGTTATTTGGAGGAAGAGACCAACCTCCACCTTGCTACAACCTTGATGAAAGGAGCAGGAATGCTTGGGGTGGCTTAGCAGAGACAAACTGCAGCAGAAGCATCCCACTAGCCTTTCATCACCCAAGCTCGGCATTTGCAGGGAGAATTTAAATGCTAACGAGACCAGAGCTGGTGGTGGAGTAGGAGACTCAGAACTGCAGGGGCCCAGCAGGAGTGCTGGTAGGAACAAGCAGGGGGTAACCTCAGGGAGCAGTGCCCCAAAAAGCTCCCTTTCATGATCAGACCTATTTGCAAATTCATCTTCTTAGGCAGAAGTTTTAAGCAGAATTTTTTCATGCTTTCTTTTTTTTTTCCTCCAAGATGAAAATGTCATTGGTATAGTTCATAGTACCCCCTGTAGCATCTCAGCCATATTTAGTGCCTTTGATATGTGCAATGTGCATCCTCTCTCTCTCCCATGCAGTGGGAGAGAGCTTCAGGAGCAGTGCTCAGTATGCACAAAGGCTGTCTCTCAAAAGTTTATCTTCACCAAAAAAGGCAGGCAACCTTTCTATTTCTAATTACTTTGAGTTTATAAGCAGGTTAAAAAGCCTTTTCTCTCTCTCTCTTTCCTTTCTGTTCATTTGCCAGAGAAGAGAGGAAAGCAAACAAGCATAATACAAGCCACTGTGTGGCTTAGTCAGGCTGTGTAGTGGAAAAATCCTGTGCTGTCCTGGGCATTGCAGATGGAGCCTGAGTGCCACAACTCAGCCTTTACCTCGCACCTGAAGTTTTCATCCCAGCTGAAGAGGCAGTCAATCTTCTCTTGCACAAAAAGAAAACAAGACTTAATCAATGAGGTGCCCAGGAAAAAAAAACAGTCCCTGTCCTGGCACATAGTCCTGTGCAGGGAGGCAAGGAAGAAGACCTGGGTTTGGCAGGGTATGAAGACAGCAAAAGTCCTGTCACCCAAGCAGGAGGGCTTGGGAGGTTTCAACCCCCACTAAGGTTCATTCACCATGCACTCTCTGAGGAGGCATAAGAAATTGCAGAACCGACTGCTAAAATGCAGCCTGCTGTGAAACGTCACAATGATTTACATGTAGATTTTAATCAGAATTGAGATGTATTTGTTTAATTAGCACCACTGTAATACAGGCTTGAATGGAAAAGTTTCACCAGGAGTCAGGTTAATGCAGAGCTGGACACTGGGCACCCCAGGAGAACAGGCTGCATCCAAAGAACCTGCTACATTGGGACAGCTTGATCACCCCTGCATGAGGAGCCAGAAGAGGCACTAGCAGGGCAATCAGTTCTTGGCTTAGACAGAAGATGCTTTAGCCTGAGGAAGAAAAGCTAGGGGCCATCACAGCAATCTGCAATCCCAGCCCAAGTGTGGCAGGAAACAGTAGTTTTTCACCAACAGCAGCATATGTCACTTAGTTGAGTTAAGTGAGGCTTAAAAAAAAACCAACCCAACCAAAAAACCCCCAAACAAACCCAAAGAGAAAGAAACATGTCTTTAGAATAGTCTGCTTTCTCAGCCAGTGTCTGGAACATTTAGTCTCTGCCTGAAGACACCACAACCAAACCTGGAGGGAGAGGGAAGGGGTGAGTGCCAACTGGCACCTGCCAGCACAAACACAAGGACACTCTTCAGAGCAAAACCAGGAGCTGCCTCAGCTGCATCTGAACGGGCAGGGTCATCCAGCTGGGGTTGCAACATGCTCCCAGCTGCTCTGTGGTGGCACTGACAGCCCAGCTAGGCAGTTGCATGTCAGCCATACCAACAGCTAAGAGACATGAAGATAAAATAAAAAACCTGAAGATATCTGCACGTAAATTTTTGCCCTATCAGGTGTTTCCAGCGTCACAGAAAGAAACTTGGCATCTGCTCAGACCTGCTGGCAGAGCAGTGGCATTCTGTGGTCTGGGCTTGGGCACAGCTGCTGAGGGACACCATAGCAAGGAGCTGATGAGGGGTGAGAAGCAAAGCCAAGGCTGAGGAGAGAGAGGGAGACAGAACTATGTGAAGGGGAAAGCCTGGTACAGAAGGATGGGAAATCACCAGCATGACAAGGACAGGGTGGATGGCAAGAGACTGAGGTCCCAGCTGGCACATGCCTGCTGGCTGTGGAATAGGAACTGTGTCCTCTCCTGGCCATTTTCAGGGAGCAGCAAGTGGATAGTGACTTTCCCTGAGCAGCTGTGAGGGAAAACTTGGATCACTGCAGGTGTTGCTTTCGGTGCTGACTCCCGTACAGAGCAGGAGTGGGCTGAGGATTTTAAATAATGAGGCACGATATGCCTGTGAGCTCAGTGATGGATAGAGAGTAGCATTAAATGCGACTAGGTGCCTGTCTTTATCTTGTCTTTAGCCATCACAGAGCGGGTGACACAAATGCTGAGCACTGAGGCCATGGGATCTGCTGCCTTTGCTGGCTTAGAGGCAGGTAATGCCAGCAGCAGAGTGCAGAAGGGGCTGGTGGCATCACAGACCCCACACCCTCTTTGCTCCATGGTGCTCTGGAAGGTCCCTTCTGAAAGGAAATGTGTTTGGAGGTCCTGTAACCCTGGCTTACTAAAAATTCTTCTTACGTATATCCTCAATTCAAAAGAATTTGAGGAAGAACAAGTCAAATCAAAGCTTTTTTTCCGTATTAGATTCTCTGTCTCATTACACGGAGCTAAAAGATGTGCCCCCTGCCATTTATGTCCCTGTGATCCTCTTCCTTTGGTGCTGTCAGCCCTGATGTCACAGGGATGGGCTTGACTGACTCTGTCCAGGATGGCAGCTCCTTCTCTCAGGGTAGTACTTCCACAGAAGCCCAGAGTGGGAGAGGGTGGATGGGCAATCCCCAGTGTAACCCTGAATGCCCAGCCCCAATGCTGGGCTCTGCAGAGCTTGTCTTGGAGGCACATGGGCTGCCATCTTGTCTTGGAGGCACATGGGCGCAAGAGCAGTGCCTCTCTGCTCCTTCTTGTCCAGGGACTGGGATAGGTTTGCCTGCTGCCAGACATCAGTGCCCTTCTCTCCCTCACCTTCTGGAACCTGCAGGGCACACCTCAGCCAGCCCAAAGCAGGGGGCTGCTGAAACAAAGCCCTAAGGAAGGGAGCAGCAAGTGCCCCATGGGGACAGGCCAAGGGCCAGAGCAAGCACAGAGGTCCCTGGCTGCATTCCCAATGCCTCACCTGCTGTGCTGGCCCTGGGATGGAGCCCTGCACTCCCCGTGCTGCAGGATGGGCAGCTCCCGGGCAGGGCAGAAGGCATGGTGGCAGGCTGGCCACAGGCAGGAGGCTGCGGGCAGGCTCTGGCACCGGCAGTGGCAGGCACCCAGACAAGGCTGGGCTCCACTGCAGCAGATTGATAGGTGTCTGGTGGAAAACATCCTACTGATAGGCCGAGAACAAAACGCAAACAAGGAGAAATGACAGCTGTTCCTGTAGCTTTTCCATCATCTCTGCCGATAGCAGCCGCAGCGCCTGCAGCTCCGCGATTGATGCATCTCCGGGGACTCCGGGAGCACGGATGCCACAATCAGGAAGGATAAAAGAATTGCTGCTGGAACCCAGAGGAGACTTCGGATCCTTATCAGGAACAAAAAGGACATCAATCTGGTGCCAGCATGGGCCTGTCAGATGCAGCCACACACTCAGCAGCCAGCCTGGCAAGGCTGGCAGAGCACATCCACAGCTGCCAGGCCCCCGCCCCTCTCAGGGCAGTTCTGCTTCAGCCAGGCAGCATCAGGGAGTGCCACCGAGACCCAGCCACTGCTTGGCCAAGAAAATCCTTGGCAGGAAAGACATGGTAAACAGAGCAGGGGATGAGCCTCTTTGGAGTCCCAGCTGGCTCTGGAGGGGTTGGCCCTCTGGCCTCATGCAGCCTGACAGACCAGCTGGCTGCCCTGTGAGCCCCAGCCAGAGCTGAGGTGCATCCCAGCTGAGCCCCCGCTATCCAACCCTTTGGAATCCTGGTGCCCTAAACATATGGGACTGCTTTGCACAGCACTGACAGTGGTAAGCATCAACTCCTCCACAACACACAAAGCTGGCATTTCTGTTTCAGGTCTACAATCAGGTTTAGCTTCTGGGCATGCTGAGAGGTAGGGAGGAGGCACAGAGCATGCCTGTTGGTTGAAAAGCACCCAGGTGCTTGTGTAAACTGGTCTCCTGGGACTTCCAGCCAAACCCTGCTGCAGGAAGCCCAGCTGCTGCACCTCTGATGTATGTGGGAGGCCTGGTACTCAACTGTCACAGCAAACATAAGCAGCATCCCTTTGTCTGCCAGTGCTCATGGCTTGGAGCTCCCCACCTGGGGGCACGGTGATCCCAAAGGACCTTACTGCTGCCTCTCCTGATGCAACCTGGCTGGTATGCCTCCAGCTTCTTCTGGGGTAGGACAAACCAGCTGCTTGACAACCATACCTTACAAACATGCAAAGATTAAAGATGGCCTCACCAGACAGTCTGTCACCTGGACACAGCCAGGTCCTGAGCTGGCACAGGTGCTTCTGTCATGGGTGGCCAGGACAGCTGGGCTGGTGAATCTGGAGCTGGCCAGAAGGATGGAGGCTGCCAGCACTGACTCTGAGGCTGCTTTCTGCAGCATCCATGCCTCCTGCTGAAATCTTACATCCCCAGAGCCCAGGTGTGGATCTTCTTTATTTTCTGGTGTGCCACAACAGGACTGAGGGGACCAAGGCTGCTTTCAGGACTGCACACATCCCCATCACCCACTGCCCTCCACCCCAAAGCAGATTATAACACTAGGAGCACCATCCCCATAAAGCTAGGAAGAGTTGATGGACGTCACCGTGCAAAGAGCTATTGCCTAATGCACCTGTGACAGCTTTTGAAAACACAGCTATTTGTTAAAGTCCATTCCCTGTCTGATGGGGGAAGTAGGACAGCACATCAGCAGCCTGCTCTGAGCTGCTCCCCAGCCTGCAGACGGGCTGGGGGGCCATGGAATGTCATGGCACAGAGGGATTCTGGGATGTGCAGGGACACCAAACCTCTTCTTTAGACTTTCCTGGTCATGGTGATGAGTAGCAAAACCTAAAGATTTGGGTGGCAAAAACGATTTTAGGCATAGAGGAGTTTTGTTTGTCTCTGTGCACAGAGACACATGGCCCTCACGTGTGCACAGCCACAGGGAACCGCACCAATCGAGTAAAGCGTGGCAAGACCTTGCTACGGTGCAGAGCAAGTGCTGATGCTGTGTAAAAAGCTCCACTCAGTTTAGAACTGAAGCCAAGGGAGTTTTCAACATCATGGGGAAATTACATTGTGGCTATTTGAATGTCCACTGCTACTGCCCTGTGGAGAAGGCTGGAGATATTTCTCCCTTTTCTGGGACATTTGTCTCCGTGACTCTGTTTCGCATGAGCACTTCAGCTGATACAGGGCTACTGGAGAGCTGAGCGCCAGAAGAGGAAGGTGTTTTGGGATGGGTCTGAAGTGGGGCAGCCCACATGCTGGGCCATGCAGGGCAAGACACAGTGGTGAAGGAAGGTAGTGGGAGACACTTGGAAAAATATGAGGATTTGGAGACAAGGTTTTGAGACTCACAGCAAGCTGGAGAGCTGTAAAGGGTGACCCCATTGCTGTGCTTTTCTCAGGACTTGCTATTTCTTCTGCAAACCCAGTTCCTGATGGCAGGAGCATGTTTTTTTCTCTCTCCCACCTCACTTCACTTTCAAATAAGCTTCTATCCCTCACTGCTTGGAGAAACACTTTGAAAGCCTGACCCTGATGCACCCTAAAAGCTCAGAAACAGGAAGTAAATAAAAAGAGCATTTTCTCTTCTAACTTAAAAATGACATTTAAGAAAAAAGCCCAGCAATCTCATAACCCTTCTTGCCCTGATTCAGGAGAACATTTTTTTCCTCTTTCCTTTCAAGGCTAGTGCCTCTGGGGGACTTAGAGCTATGGTGCCAGTGCAGAAGAAGCCAGTGTGGCCTCTGTGCCCCTTTCTGAGGATGTTCAGTTGTTCCAGTGGCTGACTAATGCTGTCACCTGCCAGCCAGCACTTACTGGCTGTGGGGGACCATAGCAATGCTCTCTACTGACATCCTTTCCTGATGTAGAGCTTTATTTACCATGAGCATGGATGCAGCCATAGAAGCTGTGCCTGTGCTGAGGGCCTTGCCATCCTTCTCTGACCATGGTGACTTTGCTAATGCAAAGTCTAATTTATAGTCTAGCCAGGGGCTAATGCACTCACCCAGAGCTCTCTGGTGGCCAGTGGTCCCTGTCCTAGTCCCAGAAGCCTGTCCTGGGCACACAGGTGTCTTTGGGAGAGATGGCATCCAGCCCTCAGAGCATCCATGGATGAAGGTGCTCCATATCTGCTCCCCACTTCTACTCATCAGCTGCAGATGCTGGCAGGAGATCTCGAGCTGGAAGCGGGTTGCAAGGCACTGGCAGGTAATTGCTAAAGCAAGCAGGGCTGCATTAATTGAGATGACTGCAGCCAGCAATGTGCTCTCCATTAGACTTGGCTCTGCAGCAGCCTGTAGGGAAGAGGGAAAGACAGAGGAACAGGGGACAGAGTCTGCTTTGCTACAGTGATGCTTCAGGCAAGGGGGAAACTTGTCTCCCTCTGGGTACTGTGAGCATTGTCAGGTGCACCTCTGCCACTCACTGTGGCTCCACACCCCGCTGGTGTGAGCTGTGCCTTATCCAGCACGGGAACTGGCTTTGCTGATGTGCACTGGGGGATCCTTGCCCGGTGGACAGTCCTGCCAAAGAGATGCGAGTGGCTGACGCAGCCACAGGGTGGGAGGCAAGCAGCCATCTGTGACAGGCATGTGCATGCCCAGCAGGGAGGGGCGGGGGAGCTGCAGCCCCCCTTTTCGCCCCCTCTCCTCCCACCTATTCTAGAATCGTGCTTGGAGGCACCGCAGGCCCTGGGGGGATGTTGCAGCACCCTGTCCCCAAACGACTCATTGACGCAAAGGGAAGATATTACTCAGGCAACACGTGAGAGTGGGAGAAGAGGGAGGCGATGCAGGCCAGGAGCAAGGGGTGTTAGCAGAACTGAGGAGGGAGCTCAGGGCTGTCAAGGCAGGAATTTGGCCTCTCAGAACTGGGGAGTGGCTGCAGACCTGGCTGGCTGAAGGTGCAGCAGGATAGAGGGGCACAGCACAGCCAGATGTGCTCCAGGTCCTACTGCCTGGAGCCACCCTGCCTCAGATCTTGCCTGGGGCCACCCTGCCAAGCTGCTAGAGCAGGGATGCTTCGAGTTAGCCTGGACTTGACAGACCAGAGGGTTCACAGCACAGTCCAAGGTTGCTCTGCCACTTTGGAGGAACTGGGGGTTGTAGCCACAGGAGCTAATGGTTGCAAAGTGAATTGGAAAGAAACAGGTTAGTCACTGTGGTTTGTCTGCAGTGACAATGAGATGAGCAGGGCTGTAACAGGGTGCCTAGAAGATGGGCAGCAGCTAGTGACCACCTGTGCCATCCTCCCTGCTGTGTGTCATGGGCTGGGCTGCTCTGGAGATGGATGCTTCCTGAAGCAAGCATGTCCCATCCACCAGGGATGCACCACTGCCCAGGGAAAGCTGTCACCAAGATGAGGGACCCTGCTCTGGATGGGGGCCAGAAAACAGATGCAGCTGCCCAACTCTGTATGCTGCAGAGATTAAAGCCACCCTAATCACAGGTGTTGCTTTCAGCTCAGCCACAATGCTGCCCACTGAGCTGTAGGGGAGTGGTTCTGTCAAGGGCTTTAGGAGAAATGGTTCAAAAAAACCAGCCAGTGTCACCAATGTGGGATGTGAGAGCCAAGGGCAAGGGCAGAGCCCCTCTGTGTGTAAGAAAGGGGCTTGCAGGCACTGCATGGCCCAGAGATACTCTTGCAGCAGGCTGTCTCTTCCGCACCCAGCACATAAAGGCATGAGGAGGGACACCAAACACCTGCAGGAGTATAAACATCTCCTCTGGCCCTGATCACCAGGGGCTCAGGAACCTTCAAAGACAGAACCTCACTGCATCCCATAGTGGGGCAGCTGGCAGAGAGAAGGGAGGAGCTGGATGCAGCTGTTATGGCAACAGAAGTTCTCAAGATAGGGAAGGGAAAAGGCATTCTTTAAAGCATGTTTCCATGGCAACAAGCATCTTCAAAGGCCTCTATAAAAACAGAAATTTAAAAAAAATAATAAAAAGGTTTCCATAGAGGTGGAGACTTCTGTGAGCTGAGCTGCTTCAGGTGTTTTGAGAGTTAAATGAAGAGCCTGGGACTTCCTGGGAGGGGATAGGGTCAGCCCTACAAGGCAAAGGGGGAGTGGAGGGAAGAGTTTTGCAGCCTGGGGGCTGTGTCATGCCCCCTTCCTCCACCTCCTGTTTGCTGTTTTTTTTGGTAGGTGAATCTTTGCCCCATAAGATGGCCAAGTCTGGCAAAGATGGCAGGAAATAAATAGCCTGGAAGAAGCTAAGGGGCAAAGAAATGCCTGTGCTCTTGCTCTGGCTGTTCTAGCCTTGCTTTCCCTACCCAAGGAAGGACAATTTCACAACATCCCTGCTGCAAGAGCTTGTGAGCTTCACACCTCCCAGGGATGGAAGATTGTAGATGGTGAGCTCTGGGTCAACACTGCAGCTGGGAACATGCAGAGTGACTGCCTGCTGAAGACAGGGATGTGGCAGCACAGCCATGGCTGATGTGACAGCAAAGGGCCAGCTGTCCATGTGGGAGCAGCAGTGACAGCCTGCTCTGTGTGGGGATGGGATGGGATGGCACCAGCGTGATCAGGCACCAGGTCCACCCTGCACAATTCTGAACTCTTTTTGTGCCTTGTGTGCTCTGGTGCTACGGGAACTCTGCAAGGATGGACAAAAAGGCTTTTCTTTCTTCTTAGCACACACCCCTCCCCTAGAGAAATATCAGACATTCCTGGAAGGACACAAAATTGCATTTGGCCATGGTCCTGGCTGCACTGTGTGCTGGGGGTGTAGGTTACCTTAACTGGGCATCACAGCAAATTCTTTCAGAAGGGGCTTCAGCCTGCTTTGTGTTCTTTCTCCTCTTCTCTTTGAAGGCAAATTTGCCCCAGCTTTCCCTCTTGTGTGACCACAAGTCTTGGGCTCCCTTTCCACACTCTGTGGGGTTGCTGCCTGGTCTGCAGCAGGGACTGGCACACAGCACTACAAACAGAAATGGGTGTCCATGGGCTGGCTTTAGAGTCATGAATCTCATTAGTTGGTGCTGAACTGCAGCCTCTTTCTCTGCTTTTACCACTGCCCTCACACACCCCCTTACCAGACACCACTATGGTTGTCCCACCCTAAAGACAAAGCCTCCCTTTGCTTGCTCAGAAATGGTGAGCACTGACTTTTCTTTACTTTGGGATGGAGGCAGAGAGGTGGTGTGTAGAAGTGTCCTGATGCTGAACAGATCTTGGCTGGAGGAGCTTTTTGAGACTGTGGAAAACCATGGAGGCTCCAAATCTTTATTAATTATTCAATAAAACATATGGAAAGACACGTCCCAGACAGCCTTTGCTTCCTGGATCTCTTCAGTGTGGGATGCACTCAGTTTTAGCTGATATAATTTAATCTATGGTCATTCTTCTAAGAAAAGAGCTTGCAATTGAAAGGAGGAACTAACTGTGAGAGTCCTGGCCCTGCAACTGCCACTGGTTTTCTGTGAGTACTCCCTGAGGGGTTATTGACTTTCCTGAGAGGAGATGGACCACTCTACAGTGCCTGGCTCCACATCAGGAGAAGATTCTTTAATCCCTTCTCTGCAGAAATCTGGACTTCCATGCCTTATTTTAACACTACTGCTTAGTTTGTTGACTAACAAACTCTACACTCAAATGATCCTGATGCAGAATAATGCTCCTAATCCTGCCACTAGCCCCTTGGGATGCTGGAGAACAAGCACTTCCCCAAATTCATGCTCTACAATCACACACTGCCATTCATTTATGCCTGATACAATAGCATGCTCTGGTCTCCACTTTTACCAACAGATTTTGAGATGTAACCTTGCCTGAAGAGTTCTTCGAGAGGCTTTTTCGTTTAATTGTCTGCCACAGCACAATATTGTTGGCAAGTACTGCAGGAGAGTTTGGCCTCACACAGTGTAACAGGCTAGAGGTATATTGAAAATGACAAGTAATAAAGCAGAAGTGCATTATAGGGCTTCCTTCAAGTGCGTAAGTGACGGAGATTCTACAAAACCAAAAAGGTGCAGCTTAAAGGACTGTCTGAGCTGGCTGGATACAGCAGGGCTGCATGGCAGAGCATTTTTCTAGCTTGGAGGAGGCAGAAGGGGAGCGATCCAGAGCACAGCACAGACTGCCCAGGAGTCCCCTGTGCTGCTGCAAAGGCAGGAGGCACCACAGCTGCACTCCAGCTACTGTTAACTCCCACCAGCAGCTCCAAGTAATAACCAGGGTAAACCACTCACTTCAGTTGCATTTATCAGGCAATCAGAGTCACATCAGCAGCTCCACTAGTGCAAAATGAGATATGAAAACCCATGTGCTGGGGAATGTGGAGTTCAGCACGGGGTGTGTAACAAAGAGCATGGTTAGTGATCCTGGGGAGATCAGGGTGATGCCATTCCAAGTGTGCTGGGAAGTATGAACAAGGGATGAGCTGCAGACAAGATGCACACCAACAGACATCATTCCTCTCTCTGTCAGCCCCCAGGCACCTGCATCAGGACCAGTTAATGTAGAACATGTTGTTGCACTGGCTGTGCCCATGAGATGATTCCCCTCCAGTCTTTGGTACTTGTTTTTCTCTAGCCTGTCTGCCTGTCTAGCAGGGGATCCTGGAGATCAGACACAGCTGGAGTGAGGCAGAAGTTATGTGAGTGCTTGTGTTCAGTGAGCTCTTGGGAATTATCTTTATACCCTTTTTATATCCTTGGATGAGTAAGTGGAAGCAAGGAAGGGGCGTCTGCCTTTTGGTTCTTACTATACGGACCCACACAGAACAGGTCAGCAGGGAAGCAATGCCACAAGATGTGCTTCTGTCATCAGAATACAAGCTGCTGCAAGGAGCCCTGCAGCTCCTGGGTTATGTTACAGTAGTCAACAGCTCCTCTGTGAGGCGTAAACTGGCCCTTCTATGCTTTAATCCACGGAATAATTTTCAGGCTGCAACTTGCTGTGCATTGGAGCACTGTCAGCAGCCTTCTTGCTGCTCATATCCTGCATCCTTAATACACACAGAAAGATAAAAAGGATTGTTTCCGTTTCGCCACAGCAGGAGCACTGAGCCTCCCTCCTGGCTCCATGACCAGCCTGAGCCTGCTTCTCAGCCTCACATAGACTTCTCCTCCTCAGTTGCATTTACCTTTCTATTTACCCAGAATCACAGAAGATGCTGAGTTGGAAGGGAGACACAAGGACCATCAAGTCCAACTCCTGGCCCTGCACAGGATCATCTCCTGAAGTCATACCATGTGTCCAAGTGTATTGTCTGAACCTCCTGAACTCTGTCAGGCTTGGTTCTGGGACCAGTTCTCTGGGAAGCCTGTTCCAGTGCCCAGCCACCCTCTGGATGAAAAACCTTTTCTTAATATCCAATCTAAAGCTCTCCTGACACAACTTCAGGCCATTCCCTTGGGTCCTGTCACTGATCACCAGAGAGAAGAGATCAGTGTCTGCCCCTCCTCTTCCCCTTGTGAGAAAGTTGCAGACTGCAATGAGGTCTCCCCTCAGTCTCCTCTTCTCCAGGCTGAACAGACCCAGTCACCTCACCACTCCTCATACCGCTTCTCCTCAAGGCTCTTCACCATCCTTGTGGCCCTCCTTTGGACACTCTCTAATAGTTTAATGTCTTTCTTATATTGTGGCACCCAAAACTGCACACAGGGCTCAGCTTTACTGAAATCCAAAAAGATAACATCAACTGGCTTCCCTTGATCAGCCAGTTGGGTTATCTTGTCATAAAAGGAAATTGGGTTTTCCTCTCATGAAGCTCTCTGGCTGTGACCAGTGACTGCATTGTCTTTCAGTTGTCTTTCAATACCTCCCAGAATAATCTTCTCCATAACTTTACTGGGCCCTGACGTGAGATTGACAGGCCTGTAGTTTCCAGAGTTGTTCTTCTTCTTGCCCTTCTTGAAAATCAGGATAACTTTCACCAGCTCCCAGTCAGCTCAGACCTCTCTGGATTCCCAAGACTACACAAAAAACATTGAGAAAGATTTTGTGATTACATCAGCACCTCATTGAGGCTTCTTGGATTAATCCCATCAGGTCCCACAGATTTGTAGGGATCTAGCTGAAGCAGCAGATCCTGCACAATTTCAGAATCAACTGAGAGGTGATCATTTTCACAGTCATGGTCCACCACCTCAGGGTTCTGAGACTCCCTTTGATCCTCATCTGTGTTGAAGATGGAGGCAAAGAATGCATTAAACACAGCTGGACATCCAGAAGCAGCTCCTGCCTGTGGGCAGCCCTTGCTTTCCTGCTGCTCCAAGAAGTTTGGGAGGTCAGGGTTCCCTGCCCCATTTCCTCACATTCATTCATGAGTGCTGGACTCATGTGGATCCTTCAATCTTCTTACTGATGTTCTAGATATGAGAGTGTTCAACATCATGTCAACAGGAGCCAGAGGTTAAAATCACAAATATAATATCATGACAATTCTCCTGTGCAGCCAGCTGGAATAGTAGGGGAGCAGGCAGCTGGAGAGAATTTCGCTGTCAGCCTCCACTCTGCCCTAGGCTCCTCTGACCAGGACTTTTTCTTGACTTGGGGTAATGCCTCCTCAGTACCAAGATCCCAAGCTCCAGGGAGGTTGAGGATTTCAACTTATTAGTTTTGGAAGACACAGTTCTAATTTGATACCCTGTGCCCCACGCCAGCTCCTGTCCCCCCCTCAATTGCTCACAGGTCCTTCAGGTGCAACAGAACTGGTTTCTGGCTTTAAAGCATCCACTCCTGCATTTGCAGTGTGGTCTTCATGCTATACATATTCATTTAATAATAGCCAAGGTCCAGTGTATTCCCAGCCAAGCTTGACCTAAATTCAACAGCAACGTTTGTTCTGCAGCTTGAATTGCAGTGGATGGGAGAGTCTACAGTGGCTGGAGGAAAAAAACAAACCTTGAAAGGGAGAACCTTGGATTGAATTAAATCTGAATCAAATCACAGCCATCTCCTCTGTGCTTTTTCATTTGGAAGTTCAAATTCCATTTATTGTTCCCAGCTCCATTGTTTTTAGTTTCCAGTGTGCTGCAGGATTTGCGATCTCAAATGGCTGTAATTGTTATGCAGGGAAATTTTGACTGCTGTGGCTCTAGAAATTAAGCAAGGGCTGTGGTGTAGTTTGGATGATGCCTTACTAGGTTTCAGAGTTAGCTCTGGACAGAAGGTTACTGCCTCTGTGAAGCATTACTGGTTCATTCTTTCATCACCTATGGAAGGTATTCACTGGGCTGTTTTATTTTGTGTTACTACCATGATATTCGGGCATAAAAGGCATAAAGAGGTAGCTTCAACAAACTGTTCTCGGGGAAAAAGAAAATATTCAGAGCTTAATAATGACAAGATAAACAGGTCTTACTCACGTGCCTTTAACCACCATAACCCCAGGAGGGTTAGAGCAATGATATGCTTAATCCTGGCCTGCTTGGCCAACTCTTAACTTTGTTAGTCAGCTCCCTGGAGGAGGAACAAAGCTGCTCACGTATGTACAGCTCTAAGCTATTGGCTGTGCTCCAGAATACAGTCCTCTCTGCTGGAGAAGGATGCTCACCAAAGCTTTGCTTGTGCTCATTCAAACACAAGCCCTGAAGAAATTAATGCTCAACAGATCCCACCTGAAATGTGCAGAGAAAGGAAAATGCCACTTTTGCCTGAACAGTGGCATGGGCACTCTATTGGCTTCAAGTGTGGGCAAGAGCCAATGCTGTAAGGTTTCTGTTAATGCCTTGTGCTCCTGAAGAAGTTCAGGGTCTGGTACCCTCTTTAGCAAGGCCTTGGGTCCACCTCCACCATCTCAGCCAGCTCAGCAGTGCTGGAAGAGACTGGGAACAGAGATGGATGGAGCAGGATGAGGAGGGGGATGCCTCAGCTGGCCCTCCCTAAAAACACATCAGAACAAATCTGAGGGAGCCAGACAGTTTTCAGAGCCCAGTTAGGGGCAGACACTCTGCCCAACTGGCCAGCAAAGCAGATGCCATTACAGATCCGCATCTTACATGAAAAGCCAACTTCAGCCCAACTGCAGAGAACAAAGTCAGAGCAAAGCAAAAGCAGAGTTACCCTTTGGTTTCTCCACCTGACCTAGCCTTAAAAACTCAATTTGAAGGTGGCATTAGGGAAGTAAGACATCGTTTATCAGGAGTGACAGACACAATCTATAAATTAGCATGCTCAGCCTGGGAGTCAGGAGGCAGAGATATCTATCACTTCCTCCCCAGCAGGCTGATACAGGCACACAAATTTGGCCAGTTCCCCAGAGCATCATGCAGTCTCCAGTAGATCTAATGCTCCAGAAGTGCTGGGGAAGCAGGTGGGAATATTATGTAGGAGAGACCTGGAGAAGAATGGAGCTCCTGACTCCACTCCACCCTGTTCTCTGTGACCTGGGGACAAGAGGACCCCCAGCAAAATGGGGTTTTCATCTCAATCCAAAGGCACTCTACATTTTTAAACATGCTGTCAAGGCATCCAAAACAGGATGAGTTGCAAAATGGCTGCAGTCCATTAGGGAAAAGCTGGCTATTTTAAGATATTTGTAAGTAGTTTGCATCCAAAAGAAAGCATAATCTATGGAAATGATATTTGCTTTTTATGTATATAAACTGCTGTCTCTGTGCTCAGTAAATCTGGGGGTTTGGCCCAGCCCTGGGAGGTTCCGGGTGACTTTTGGTGATGCCTGGCATGCCTTTGCTGTAAAAGACACAAAAACAAGGACATTCACAACATCGTCATGAGGCGCTTGTCTCACTGAATCCCTTTTTTATGTAAAACCAGGGAAGCTGGCTCAAATGCTGGAAATGGGCTCACCAGGATGCTCCAGCAGAGCCTCACTCCCACCCCAGGTGTCTGGGTCTCTGAATCAGTCAATCCCTGTGGGGAGGAATGGCTGTTAGGGTGGCTGAAGGGACCACTCCCTCCAAGGCACATGGAAACGAAATGATTAGGAGGCTCAGATGGTGCAGCCAGGAAGACTGTTAAAGGCCTCGTAAATAAGAGCCCATGTAGACAGCAGGTACTGTGGGGCTTTATAGGCCTATAAAACACCCTGAGCTGCCATGAAGGCTGGAAGGGTTGGGTAGGAAATCTAATTTCACAGGATTTAAAGCAGGTGAGAGAGATATAAATGTATGTTTTTAATAGTAATTAATGCTGCCATTCAGAAGCACTTAAGCACTGGGTTTGGAGAGTTTCCAAGAGTTTGCCTCGTAAATCACAGCCCACTACCTGCCTGCCATGTTCCTAAGGGGCTGGGCTACTGCTCCCTCACCTGACCTGGCCTTGGCAGCAGGGGCATTTCCAGCTCCAGTGGATGAGCAGAGAGCTCAGCATCACTGCAGCCAGGTTGCTCCCGAGCCACGGTAAGCAGAGTGATCCTCAGCCATCCTTTCGAACCAAGCGTCACCCTGGGATGTTGTCCACCTTCCCCCAAAGCCATCCTCTTCAGAGACAGCGGGACAAAGGAGCATCTTCTTCACGCTTTTTTGCTGTGGGCTGCCGGTTTTCACCCTGCCTTGTAGAGTCATTTCTGCTGGGCAGGCAGTCGGATCCCAGCCAGCTCCTGCCTGGAATGAGTGGAAAGCAGAGGCTGCTGCAGCCCACGGGGATGAGGTGGATAGTGGGGGGTGCCCAGTAAACATTCAGGAACAGGACAATGCATTTAATCCGTGATGTTTTGTGATTTCTAATTTGTCACCTGGGCATGATTCCATACCGTTCTTGGGTGGTGACAGAGGCTAGCATGGGCAGCTGGAGATGTGCCCCATGCCTTATCATCCCCATGCATCCCAGAAAGCAGTCGCAGAGCTCCCAGCCCTTGCTGCATTGTGTGCACCTACTCCTGCCTCCCACGGCTGCAAGCGGGCGGCAAAGAAGGGCAGCATGACCAGGGTCCCCCTCCACCCCAGCCCCAGCGCTGCCCCAGTCTCCCCCCGGTCCTGCCTACCTGCACCCCAGCCCAGCCCCAGGCTTGTCCCACCCCAGCCTGGGAACGCTCCAACCGTGTGCCAGCCCTGCCCTCTAGTGTCACTTCTGCAACAGCCACTCCTTGTAATCCAGATCAGTCCCCCAGCACCGCTGGTACAGATGTGCAGTCGAGACTTCAGTGTGAGTGTTTCAAACAGAGCTTGGCTTTCACGCCAAGGGAGCAGGAAAGCGGAAGGATCCAGGCTCAGATATTTGCCAGATGATGTTGTTGTAATCTGGGGTGGAAGGAATTTGC
The DNA here is from genome assembly GCF_965231275.1 of Zosterops lateralis. NCBI lineage: Eukaryota > Metazoa > Chordata > Aves > Passeriformes > Zosteropidae > Zosterops > Zosterops lateralis. The sequence continues at coordinate 38,565,263 of NC_139761.1, forward strand.
TACTATCTTTACCTCCAGCCCCTGGCTATAGTCAAAGCAGGTACCCACAATTTCCATATTCCAGGCAAAATTCTGAGGAAGCCAGGAGGGGACAAGACAACCAGGAGAAGCCTTCATTAACTCTTTCTTATGCACTTTCACTTATGCACAGTGAGACTATTCCGGCTGGGGATACAGCATGCTCCAGGCGCAGAGAGTCTGAGATGTAGCCAATTTTATTAGCTGATGGGACACCTGCACTGCTTCCAGAAATAGCTCAGATTTGCAAAGCTCAGGGCTGCTTGATGTGGTAGAGCCCTCGTAGAGGTCCTGTTCCCTGTCTACAGAGCTGAGTCAGCATGACTGCTCCAGGGACCTGGCACCAGATGTCCAGAGATGGAAGAGCCCAGGCAGTGCTGGTTTTGATCCAGCTTTAAAGCTAGTTTGGATCCAGCTGGGAGTTAGCCCCTTCTGGGCTGAGCTCCAGCAGATTCTGTGTGAGTGCCCCATGCTCTAGGGTCCAGGAAGGTGTCTGAGCTGCATGCAGCAGGATCCAAGCACTTTCCAGCTAGTGTCACCAGGCTGCTGGAGGACAGCATGTGGGGGAGGCATCAAAGCATCTTTGCAGCAGCTGTCTGAGCCAACAAAGCTGGCACAGAACCACAGCTAAAAAATTCACCTAGACCAAAACTGTTCCAATTCTGCAGTGACACCAAGCCCTCTCTGCACTGGACTCCCCTGGAGTTCCATGTTCCATGCTGCAATGAAACTGCAGCAACATCTATTATCCTGCTAGAGCAGCAAGAAGGCTACAGCAATAAAACTCTGCCAAGGCCATTTCTCCTACAGACTGGGGGAGTCTGGAAAGAAGCTGTATTGTAATGGAAAACACCAGTGCTAGAAGCAGGTGTTGTTTGAGGACAATACTAAGAGATTAGTCAACTGTCTCCCTTGATTCATGTTTACCACCCTAGCAGAAAGAGACCTGATTCAGCTAATCTGATCTGATAAATCAATCTTAGACTTTTCTTTGGTCTTCTGTATTGATCATCAGCAAATACTAAACAATGGTATGACAGTTGTTACCAGTCAATATCTGCAGTTCAAACTTGAAGCCTCAAAAGCTCAAGCTAATTTTGATGAGATACACAGCAAACCAGAGGAACCACCAGTAGGTCCAGTAAAGTAATACCCCTGTCACAATAAAGTAATACTCCTGTCACAGATGAACCCTCCTGGGTTGCTGGTCCCTGCTTGGACACCCCTGTGGCACCACACTGCCTGTTCATAGTCTGAGTATACTCACACACGTACGCATATGTACAGATATAAATATACTTATATGCTTGCATATATGTGTGTGCTGATACATGTATGAATCTAGATCGGTATCTTAACTTGTAAGCTCCATACTTTATAAATGTCAGCATCAAGGATGTTTGTATTAACTGGAAATCAGATACCTATGCTTGTAAAGAACAATAAATTATTAAATACACTGGAATGACCTCACTGCTGAGCGGACATTTTTCCCATGTCTCATTCTAGGTAGTGGAATGAGTCCTATTTCTAACCCCAAAGCCAGAAACAAAACTGGCAACATTTTCTGCTGCTTTGTTTGCTCTTCTACATGACTTACAGAGGGCCTATTCCTACAATAACACACGGGTCGATATGTCCAGGTCTCTTATGTGGCCAGGAAATGCAGTCTATGCTGTCTCACCAGCAGGTTTGACATACACCCCAAAGCCCATTGCTGTTTGATCAGCCAGGCTGCTGGCTATCAGCTGATTTGCATGCTTTCAAGTAGGTCACCTACTTTTAGTAAGGAGACTCTCCCCTCGGAGGAGCAGCACCTCTCAAAGTTAAAAAGGTTTTCTGATCAAATAGGAAAGAAGTAAATAAGATGCAGGAGTGTATGTATGTGTGTGTGTGTGCATGCCAGCAGCAGGCAGGGCATCAGGCGTGCCCTACACCAGCAGCAGTGCAGGCACCTCACAAGACACAGCAGTAAGGACACTACCAGCCAGATTTCCCTACATAAAGAACGTGTCAAAGCTGCTTGTTTTCCAGCCTCAGACCTCCACTAATGATAATTGTTTATTTTGTAAGCACTCAGGTGACATGAAGCAGGACACTCCAAAGCCAGGAATAATCCTGTGCTGGCACTTCACAATATGTGCTACCATGTTAATACACAACCAGGCAGCAGGGCAGGAAAATACTGAGGTCTCATCTGCATAAAGAAGTGAATCTTTGCTGCTGTAGCATAATAAACATGCTCTGTAATGAAGTTACAATTATTTACCTTCTCCAAAAGCAAGGCTAAAAGGTAATTTCATCTGCCTGTAACTGGTTGCTTGTAAAAGAATCAGCAAAGCTGTAACAAGATCGAGAGGCCTGAAAACTTGAACCAGGAAATGCCAAGCATGAAAAGGAGTGTGCATTATTTAGTAGGAAAGAACCAGCCATCAGAATAACATTGCTAGTGCCCTATTGAATTCAGTCTCTGGAAGTACTTTTAATCAAAATTGATTTTTTTTTCCTCATAGAAGATCAGGTTTAATTCAAGTAAGATTTAATTCAGGGAAGCCTAAGACTGATGTTGTGCAGGAGGCCAGGCTACATTGTCTAAACATATTAGCATTATAACCTACTTTTTCCTACCTTTATTCTGAAATTTCTAAACTTACAACTTTAAATCACCTTCCCCCCAAAACAAAGCACCCTTGTGAGGCAGGTAAGCAGACAGGGCTATGGCAGAGTAATTCTGCTCATCAGTTTTTGCACCTAGGAAATCCTTTATTCAAAGCACTTGTCAAAAGCATTGCCATGCTGAAGACAAGCTCTGCCTAGGAAGACTGACCACCACAACTATCATAGAACTACCCCATTATTCAAGAACAAATCACTTTTATTTTGGAATAAATACACTGTCAGCACCAGGGAGTTATATTGGCAGAGGTGAGAGAGTTATTTTGGTTGATTTTCCCACGCAGACATGCCATACCTGTGTGATATAGGCCTGTAGGATAATCCCCCAGAAAAAGCAATGAGCATTTTATTGACTGGGATATTTCAAACTTCTGCAAGCCAAAGCAATCTTCTGCACACTGAATGAGTGGACAAGATGCAAAGGGACTTTTTTTTGCCTTCTCCAACTCCCATGTTTAGTTTAGAGACGGCACTTTGAACAACAGTAGCAAGTGGCAGAAAGAAGAAAAAAATCTATTTGACTCTGATTCTACCATTCTTGCAACATTAGTGGTAGGAGAAATTCAAGCCAAAAAATGTGATGCTGAAGCCACAGGTATGTGTAACAGGCCATGAAGACCTATGGAACCAACCAAGCACATAGACTGTTTGCTTTCTTTCTTTTCCTGACTGACACCACTTATGAGAGGAGTGCTGGGCCAGGCACTGGAAGAAGGTGGATGGGAAGGAGCACGGGATATGAAGTAATGAGTAAATGCTGGCTGACTTTTGGGAGCAGGATCAAAGCATGGCTGAGGTACAGGGAACAATCGCTGGTCATAATAGCTTTCCCTGCCTTAATGCCAGCCCCTCTGCAGAGTCACAGCCTGCTGTTTCCATGGCAGGAGCTGCAGGCCTGCATCCACGGGATGTCATACCCCATGTGAGCTCGGGCAAGCACCATGCTTGGCGTGGCTCTCCCAGCTGTGCAGGCAGTGAAGGGAGATGCAGGAGGTGAGCAGGCAGAACTCACTTGGGGTTGCAAGGGCTCTACCAGGCACCTATCACAAGGTGCAGTGCTAAGAGATGTTGCTCAGAACACAACCCCGAACACTCCCTCACCCTGCAGGGCACTTGGGCAATCCAAAGCAAGCACACCAGCACCATCTTTCTTTGTCCGGAGGGAATGTGATTCTCATCAGAGCCCAGATGCTGCTCAGAAGTCAAGGGTTGCAAGGAAGGGCAGCATCGTTTACTAAACCAACTGATGCACCTGGGAGAAAAAAAAAAATCAAGTGTGACTTCAGAGATTTGAGAAAAGCACGTTATACCTGAAATACTTTCCAGCCACACCAACTGGCCTAATTAAGTACATCACTTTTCTCCCCACAACTCCTACTATTCTGTCTTTCCCAGCCGTAAAAGCAGCAAAGATTGCTATGGGGGCCAATTAACGCTGCTGGCTTTGCCTCCAAAATCCTCTTAATTATCCCCTGTGCAAATTGCTGGGCCTCAGGACATTGCAAACCAGACACTTTGCAGCAGTCTCAGCTGAAATAAGCAAGGGTCGTAATGACCAATGTTTGACAGAGCTCACTGCTGCCTCCCCCACCACAGGGAATCTGGCATTAATTTAAATTGATTTCATCCTGTCCAGCAGTTTGAATTCACAACATGCTAGAGTTTGTTATTGAAGGGCTTCTTTGTTATAAAGCACCATAAAGAGAACATGGGATGTTTTGGCATGTGATTATGGGCAGATGAGTGTTTTATACCTGGAATGATGATGTGGAACTGTGGGATAACTGCACTAGCATGAGAATGTGTGGACCCTATCCTAACACCCAGGCTACATTAAAAGCAGTTAGCCCCTGCATTGCTTGCAATGTAGCGGGGTAGTGCACAAGTCAGCACAGGCTGTACCTCAGTACTGGAGAGGTAAATGGCATTTGCAGAGACATTCTCCTGGTTAGATATCAAAATTATTGATGCAGGAATGGGAACTAGGCAGCCGACTCTTGCCTGTGCTATCCTTGCTAGCACATCACCATGCCTACTTCATTTAGGTTCTGTTGGGAAGGTTTTGTTTACCTCCACAAAAATGCAAACCTGTTTTCTGTACAGAAGGCTCAGTCTGCAGAGCACACTGTGCTTTTGACGGGATGTGGGCAAAATCCATGCTAGCAAACCACTGCATGTCCAACGCTCAGATCCCACTTGCTCCAACCAGCACATGAAGGATGTTGACACAAACCAGCAGAGCAGTGTTGCTCCTGACACAAGGACCGCTGGCAGTCCCCTCCTGCCACCCACTGCCCAGCAATGCCCGGTGGATACAGTGCTGGACCCCATTAATATCCATGAGCATGGCAGCCTCTCCCCAGCAGTCCCACAGCAAGACCCTCCCTCCTGGCTGTGGAGGATGCCCAAGGACTGTCCCCATGTGCCTGTTCCTCGTTAAACTGCCCCCAGTTGCTGTCTGCCCCTGTTGTCCTAAAACAGGTTCTTTCACCCAGTGTGCAAGACACCAATCCATACACAGAGCTGAGGTATTTATTTACAGTTTGCATGGAGAGGGAAGCTGGGTGGCAAATCCACAAGGCCACTGTGATGGCTACCAAAACTTTTTACTGTTCACACATTTTCGCAAAGGCATCGTTTGCTATTGAACAAAGTTAATTCATTGGCAAGAAGTTACCTAGATTTTTTATTGATTAATATTCTATCTTCTGTTGACTGGTGATTTTCTCGCTTCTTGTGGTTATTAGTCTGCATGCTCAGTCTTTCTCTTCTTTTGGGTCCATGGGTTTCTTGAGTTGGTGGTTGTAATCTCCCCCGGTTGGAATATCCTTTCACTCAGTTGGAGCTCATCTCAGTACAGTTGCTGAGTTGTCTTTATTATTTTCTTCCTTATCTTAGGGGTCCTGCCAAATGTCCTTATGGCTTGTAAATTCTGCATTCTTTGTGTGCCCTGTCAGCTTGCCCCCCAAGCTTTGCTAACCTCCATCTGGCTCTGATGTCATTGAAACCTGTCGAGACCTAAACCTTAACAAGGCTATTCTGCCAGCAAGTAATTTCCTTTTGACACCCGGGCATCACTCAGAGCTTGCTTGTTCGCTGCAACACGGATTAAATCTCCTTTCTCGTTGATTCGGCCTGAAAGTATACAAAGGCCAAGTATCAAAGAGCATCCTTTCTTAAGATTTTTTTTTATAAATGTCGTATTTGGCACGGGCCGCTGTGCGGTGCCCCGGGGCGGGGCGGGGCGGGGCGGGCCTTCCCCGCCATGGCGGCGCGGCCGGGGCGGTGCGAGCGGCGCCCGCGGGGCGTCAATACAGAACGGCGGGCGGGGCCGCGGCGCTCCGGGAAGCGGGGGGCCGGCGGCGCAGGCGGGTGAGCGGGGCGGGCGGCCAGAGGGGAGGAGAGGCGAGCAGAGGAGGCGGGGGCCGGCCCGGCCCGCCATGAGCAGAGCGCAGCTGACGCGGACGGGGATCCTGCGGATGGCGCTGGGCGGCGGCGGCACCGACGCGCTGCTGCCGGCCGAGGGCGGCGGGGGCCAGCGGGCGCCCTTCCTGCTGCGGGCCCTGCGCATCGCCGTGGTGGTCTGCCTCTACTGGTTCACCTCCATCGCCATGGTCTTCCTCAACAAGTACCTGCTGGACAGCCCCTCGCTGCGCCTCGACGCGCCTCTCTTCGTCACCTTCTTCCAGTGCGCGCTGACGGCCGCGCTGTGCCTGGGCCTCAGCTTGGGGGCGGCCTGCGGGCCCCCCTGCGCCGGCCTGCCCGCCCTGCGCCTCGACCCCAAGGTGTCCCGCAGCGTCCTGCCCCTCTCCGCCGTCTTCATCGGCATGGTTACCTCCAACAACCTCTGCCTCAAGCACGTCGGCGTGGCCTTCTACAACGTGGGGCGCTCCCTCACCACCGTGTTCAACGTGCTGCTCTCCTACCTCCTCCTCAAGCAGACCACCTCCCTCTATGCCCTTCTGGCCTGCGGAGTCATCATAGGTGAGGGGGAGCAGGAAGGGCTGCGCCCATCCCACAGCCGGCCCCGGAGAGACGGTGGTGGGCCCTTTCCCTTGGGAAGGCATCGCCACCTGCACAGCAGCTCCTTGCTGACCTGGGGTGGCTCAGGGCTCCTGCCTCGCTCTCTCTCTGGCAACCAAATTTGTATGTTTGGAGGAAGTAGGTAACTTGTTAAGAGGAGGAATTGCTCCCTTTGAGCACTAAAGCCTGTCTATCCTCTAATTAAGTTTAACTTGCCTTACGTTTTTTTTGTTTCTTCCGTGTGTACAGGCCATAAAATAGCAGGTGGCTTTCTTTCTGTTCCCAAGTCCTTGTTGAGTATTAACTTTGGTAACAGTAACATTTGTGTCAGCACCACTGGCATCGTACAATAGAGCCAGGCAATTGGTTTTTACAATAGGCTGAACGCGTGTGATAAAAGGTTAGCTGAGGGAGCCAAGCCTAATACACCACCAGTGTGGTTGTTTTTGTGGTTAGAATGTAGGGCAAGGCATTGAGTGGCCTAAGAGGAATGCTTTATAAGTCATCCATTCCAAAGGCAAAGTAATCCCAAAAGCTACCTCCTACTGAAGGGCCATTTGGATGCCGAGATGATTTCAGTCTGGTTCCAGGTGTGCATGCATTCACTTAGTGTTAGACAACTGGATGGGATCAGATGAAAGTATGAGAATCTCACCTCCATGGAAGAGGTGAACAGGAGCAGAGCTACTGTATTTCCTACAAGTGATGCGAGCAATTGCCTTCAGCTAACCTTTTGTTCAAGCATTGCCCAGGATGGTGGTGCCTGGCAGCCTGACAAGGTTTCTCTAAGATGAAGACTCTGTCCTCCTGGCTCCATTTCCTTTTGCCATGAGAGCATTGCCTGTGTGCCTATAGCAGCATGGCTGAGCATCTTCTGTAGCCTGACACAAAGCCCCTCCTGTCTGTGCATCAAACCCATTTGTATCTGGGCTTAGTTTCAAGCATGTTAGGTGCTTTGAAGGCAACTTCCCAGACAACCTCCAACACGAAGCAGCTAATGAAAATGTGGTGCAGTGCTTCTTCAGTAGCTCATCTCCCTTTTATGTTTTGCTTATGAGCTGGGTGGGGAGAGGTCTCCCTCTCTGCCCTGGAGATGCAAAGCCTGTAGCTCCTGTTTTGGAGATGGTTAGACAGTGCTTTGCCCATCAAAGTTTGACATGAAGATACTACACACAGTTTCTGCCTTTTGATTTATTTTTTTTAATCATGCTTAATATTGCATCCATTTTTTTACCATCTTTTAGTTTTCTTCTCTGGCCTATATTTTCTTTCCTGTTAACAGCAGAGAAAAGTCTATAAAGCTGGGTTTTTTTCCAAACTTTGAAGAATATTTTTTCTACTTGTTTGTCAGTTTTCAGCCTTTTCAATTAAAAAAAAAAAAAAAAAAAAAAAAAAGGTCTCCTGAAAATTACCTATATTCAAAGACTAGTTGGAATAGTAGTTTCTGAACTAGTGCTGCCTGCTCAGTGTGGGAATTATTCTTCTGAGGTTGAATTAAATTGCACAGTAAATTTCCTGCACTCCCAAAATAAGTCTTCCCAGAACACTAGTTTGAGGGTTCACTTAAAAGAAGAGAGAATCCCTTAAGCCTGTCTCTTGTTGTTGTTCACGATAAAGTAAATGATGAATTTTTGGCTGCATGTTTTGAGCCTTTCAGCAGTTGTTCAGATGATGCCTGATCTGTTTGGTTGCAGGTGGCTTCTGGCTGGGTGTTGACCAGGAAGGAGCAGAGGGCACTCTGTCGTGGACAGGTATATTCTTTGGGATCTTAGCAAGCCTTTGTGTCTCTCTCAATGCCATCTACACCAAGAAGGTGCTGCCTGTTGTGGACGGTAGCATCTGGCGCCTGACCTTCTACAACAACGTCAATGCTTGTGTCCTCTTCTTCCCCCTCATGGTGCTGCTGGGCGAGTTCCGCACCCTCTACCACTTTGACAAGCTGGGCAGCCCTAGTTTTTGGGGCGTGATGACCCTGGGGGGAGTGTTTGGCTTTGCCATTGGGTACGTGACTGGACTTCAGATTAAGTTCACTAGCCCACTCACCCACAACGTGTCTGGGACAGCCAAGGCCTGTGCACAAACAGTGCTGGCTGTTATCTACTTTGAGGAGACAAAGAGCTTCCTATGGTGGACGAGTAACTTGATGGTGCTGGGGGGCTCCTTCGCATACACATGGGTGAAAGGACTGGAGATGAGAAAGGTGCAAGAGGATCCTAATGTCAAAAGTGGTGAAAGAAATGACACTGGTGTGTAGGCAGCTGCTGCACCTCTATTTTTGGGCCTGTGGGGGATAACCTTTGGTGCTCCTTTCTTCCTGGGGAGAAGAGTGAGGAGCAGGAAAAAGTGCATCTGCAAAGTGCATGGGGAACTGTGTCAGGAACCAGAGCCAAAGACCTGACTGGGTCATGTTTTATCTCACCCTGTGTCGGAGTTGGGGAAAGCATGTGTTGTAGAGATCATCTGGGGGTTTTTTTGTGATTGTTTTTTAAAATGGATGTTGTTATTTACCTAATCTGGGAAATTTGCATCTTGGGGGGGGGGGGGAGGGGAGGGGTGAGCTATATCAGACAAAGACTGGATTGGGAGCTTTGTGTAGTTAGGGATCTAGAATTAACTGAATGAATGCAATCTGAAGTTATAAAATCCTGCACCTGCAGGTAAGGAAGAGGCAAGCAGCCAGACTGTTTGGGTTAGACTTCAGTAAACTGTTCTGCTGTGTAAGGTTTTTGCAACAGCCGTTCTTCCTGTTGCCTCATTCAGTGCAGAGGATGGAAATTCTCTCCCTTCTGGCTATGTACAAGTCTAAGCAACAGCAGTGCCTCCAAAACACCTTTCCAAAGAGTCAGTATCACATCCATCTGAGTTTTTTTCCTGTGTTACTTTACACCTGGTTTCTCAGATTGAGGAAGCACGCTAAGACTCAGGAATTAAACTTCTCATTCTCTCTGCCCTGTGTCCAGTGAGGGAGGGCATGCTGGCTCTGGTGGCCTTTCTCCTGGAGGGGTGAGCTTGGCCTCTGTGTCACTGGGTGACAGGCAGGAGCGGAAAAGTACTCTGGAACACTTGCTGCTGGAGGGTGGGGATCCCAGTTCAGGAAGGTTTGCAACATTCTCTTTACTCTCTTTGTAAGGGGTAGGTTTGTATTAAAAATGGGTTGTTACCCAGTCCCTTGTTTCAGGGGACTTGTTTACTTTGTAGTTCCTCTAGTGCTTGTAGTTTCCCTTTTGATTTGTTCCTTTTATATACCCTCCCATGGTCAGCCCGTGCAATGAGTTTTGCTCGACTGCATTAATCCCTTTGCTTGGAACTTGCTGCTGCACAGATCTGCAGAAATCTCTGCCCAACCCACACCACACCCCCCATCTGGTTCTATGCGATAGAGTACGTCTGTGCTGTGATTTCTGATTCCTGGGGTCAGCAGCAACATCCTGTGGCAAGCTGCGATCTTGCACCAACTTTATAAATCCCTGGGCCTTTTAAACACAAAGTTACTCCGATAGCGATCCTGGGCAACCCGTGCCATTGCTTCATATCCTGCTCCGTGCATCCTGCATGACGTACCGTGCCCCGTGAGTGATGTCTGGCCACACCTACCGAAGACTCCATTTCTGCCCAGAATATGTTCCTGTTGAATTTAGGGGGATGCAAGGGGCTCCTGCTCTGAGTTTCACGGCCACAAGTACCTTTTCCATGTAGGCAGCCATTTGGGGTCCTCGAACATTTTTTGTTGTTGCTTTTTCTTTTCTTAATGGAAAGGGAGATTTAGTGTTGACGTATGACGGCCAACCCTGCTGACTGAATTGTGGGGTCGCTCTCTGGCGGTGGCAGCGACATTTCCGGGGCGGTTTCAGGCGACAGGTGCGGCCTGGGCCGCTGGGGGGCAGCACAGCGCTCCCTGCGCTCCGCCAGCCCCGCCCCTCGGCGCTGATTGGCTGTGGCGGCGCGCGGCAGTCAGGCGGCGGGGCGGGGCGGGGCGGGGCCGCGGTTCGGGCGGCGGCGATGGCGGCGGCGGCCGCGCTGGGCCCGGCGCCGGCCCTGTGCCGCTCCGTGCACTGGTTCCGCCGCGGGCTGCGCCTCCACGACAACCCGGCGCTGCAGGAAGCGCTGCGGGACGCCACGTCCCTCCGCTGCATCTATATCCTGGACCCCTGGTTCGCCGCCTCCTCCGCCGTGGGCATCAACCGCTGGCGGTGAGTGGCGCCGGGCCTGCGGGCCGCGGGCGGGACCGTGCGGGCCGAGGAGGCACCGGGGCGCTCTGGGCGCGGCGCGGGCCCTGTCGCTCGGGCCGCAGCAGCGCACGCTTCCGTGTCGGGCCCACTCGCTGCTCCTCCCGCAGTAAGGAGAGCGGCTGTGCCGTGTTCGCTTGGCCTCGGCTCGGTTTTCCCGGCCGTGCTGCCTGACTGTGAGGGAGGATGCCTTCAGCTTTATGTAATGTCATTAGACTTTATCGGTGGGGCGAGCGTGTGAGAGCAGCAACCGATGGACATTTAGCTTTGGGAAACCCTATTCTCTGAATTTAGAGACGAGGGCAGAGAATCTTCAGCTTCGTGGCTGCACCACGCCTCCCCCTGCCCTTGGGCGCGCGTAGGCTTGTGCGCACGCAGCTCGTTCCTCCCATCGCTCAGCTTTTTTACGGAAATACACATCGGCCGCTGCTAAGAAACTAGAGCTGAAGCTGTATGGGCTTTTCCTCGTCTCTGTAAATGGAAAAGCGTATACCATGAGTCATGTCTGTGCAAAGATCGAGATCTCGTGTACCTGTAGCCAATAACATTACATAATGCTGTTGTATCAGGTCTCAGCCACCCAGACATTTGGAACCCCAATCCAGATAGGTATTTCTCTTGGTCGAGACTCCCCTGCAAACAAGTGAAGCAGATCTCCCACTGCCCCCTCAGGGGAAGTCGAGAGACAAGCACCTGGCTAAAGGTGCTTTGAGAGCTCCTGGAAATGTCACGCGGCTGTGCACTAGGGAAGCTGTAGTTGGAATCGATTGCCTCTGCTATGCCTCTTAGCTCCATCTCAAGAAATGGGATTGTATGGGTCGTATCTCTGTGCTTCTAGAATCTCACAGTAGAGGATGTCTTAAGAATTGTAAATGTGCAGAAGTTGCCTCAGTCTAGTCATTCAAAGTACAGAGAATTGTGAATTCTGTTATAGGAGTCTGAATTGATCTTTCCGTAGACCAGACTTTTTACAGGCAGCAGCAGCAGACAGAAATGCCTTTCACGTGCTGCTGTTGTTGCTGACTGTCCTCCTTTGGAAGCACAACAGTGGTGCCACAACAGATTAATTCCTCGTCTGTTTAATCCTTGTTTGTTTCCACACGCGTTGCGAAGGGAGGGAGACAGTTAGGAGTCTTCTCTATGTTGTAATCATGGAATATATGAGCAAGCAAAGGTTTTAAAAATAATGGTTTTTTGGAGGTGTGGAACTACTGCAGATATCAGAAAAGAGCTCCACTGGCTGTTAGGCAGAAAATATATTAGCAAGTTACTTATGTTGGCAAAAGTTGTATTCATTCCCATTGTGAGCCTTGGCTGTGTTTTGCTAAATTTTTAACCCAAATATTTGTATTCAGAGTTGTGTTCTTCAAAGGCAAGTGCTTCTATTCTGTGCAGTTCTCACAAGTTTATTGTATTGAAAATCCCTTGTTATTACCTGCACAGCATGTGTGAGCCATATAGGATTAATGCTTGTTAAAATTTTTACAACACCTGGGACAGTTGATGCTTGTACTTAATAAATGGAAAGTGGGCTGGAGCTCAGGGAGTGGTTTGTTTACATTTTCTGGATCTGGTTCAGGGTATTCTCCTTTGTGATAGAGTGCCCTTCTTTCTGTGAACCCTGCACCCTTTTCTTCCTCCAGAAGTGCAGAGCAAACCTGTTCTATCTGGAAACTCACAGTTCACATTATGGGTGGTGCAGCTGAGGAGAGGGAAGTTACCACTTTGCAGGGCAGTTGTATCTTGGCTTTCCTCAGCTGTGGGTGGTCTGTAGGGAGCTGAGGCCAATGCTCACCTCTGGCAGACCACACTGCAGAGTGGGCATGGAGGATGGAGGGAAAGGTAAGGGTTGGCAGGCTCACTTACAAAGAGTTGTTCTGTTTGCCAGCAGTGCCAGGTGCTGAGGAGACAGTAAAGTTTTAAAGCTGGTGTCTTTTGCAGAGTTAAACAAAACAAAGTGAAGTTACTATGTAGACGGGGTGATGTGTGTCTGGGAAAGCAAACATTATGTATTTGGTGTTTTATAGCTTAGTAGGGGATCAGTAAGACATACCATTAAATGCAGAAAGCCCTTACGTGGATTTTTAGAGTTTTGGGGTGAGAGGGAATAGATGAATATTTTGGTATGCTCTCATCTCTGTGCCTTCATGGTGCAAGGTGAATTGCAGTTCTCTTTGCAACTATTCAAAGTACAGATGATTCTTGCCTCGGGAGATCTTGGTGCTCAGTCTTGTGCTACTGATGAGCCAGCAGAGCACATTTCTCTGCTGTGACAGGGTGCATTTGTAGCTAGAACTGTGAAACCGGCACAATTTTTTGCAGATTTCATTACTTTCCTTGGAGTAATGCATCACAGTTTTTCTACTGCATATGCAAAATCCCTTTCTGCCCCAAAACCTGTGGAAAAATGTACAGTAGGGAATTACATGATTTATGCTTTTCTCCATGTAATGTGGAGAGAAGAGTTGACAAGGGTGTTCTCCCACCTCTGAGGGAGAACATGGGAAGTGGGTTGCAGTAAGAAAAAAATCCAGGAAACCTCTTGGATCTGGACAAGCACAAATTGCGTATGAATGAATGGGAGCTGCCTGATGATGCAATCTCAAAAGCTGTTAGACCAGAGATAAATACAAATTCTTGTTTTGTGGTTCTTGTCCAAACTTCCAGTTGGATTTGGTGAGGCAGGTTTGCTGAAGTTCCATGCAAATTCTCATTTGCCTTTTAGCTGTAACCCATCTGTGACACTAACTGCTGTTGTTTCTTCTCTGTAGATTTCTTCTCCAGTCCCTGGAAGATCTGGACAACAGTTTAAGGAAACTGAACTCTCGCTTGTTTGTCGTGCGAGGGCAGCCAACAGATGTCTTCCCAAGACTCTTTAAAGTAAGAGAATAATTTTTTGGAGCATAATAAAGAAAAATTGTGGCCTGGTGCTAAACTTGCTTTCACTCCCTAATGATTGGTGATTTCCTTGGCATCTCTTTAGCTATAACCAGTCCTTCGCTATAGCAGACTTCCCTCCTTAACTACAACTAACTAACGACTATCTCTAAGGGCCAGCTTGGGAGCCAGATCCACACCAGAACTCAGACTTGCAAAGAAATGTAGTTGTAGGGTGTAACCTGGTATCAGGGTGCTCAGGCTTCTCTTTTTGGATGGTGGTCTTGAACTTCGTTTTTCTAAGTCACCTCTCACGGGGCTGCTCTGTGACACACAGACCCTTCTTTGTTGAGAGCTTCTTCCCTAGTGGCTGTTTGCTTACTGGAGTTTTTAGTTAGGAAGACTACTGTGTCCACAGACCTTTACATACATCAGAAGAAAGTACACTGATCTGTATGTGAATTGCAAATAAGATTTTGTGTAAAAATGTCAAAATTCAGGGGCTTTTATGTTAGCTGACCTTCCTTTTTTTTGTTCAAGACTGCATTTTAGTCATTTCAGCAGCAGGATGGATATAGCATGTGACCAAGCATCCTGCTGATGTACTGTTTGGGATGTGGAATATGCAGTTACCTTGGTGATCAATAATGGATTAGTGGGGTACATTTCTAAAGTGATATGTCAGTGCTGCCAATGTCAGGGCTAACAAGAGCATCTCGTTCAATATCAGGGCTTCTCATACAGTATCGTTCTTTTCCATCCTGTTCTAAGATTGTATTTCCCAATGTCTTTGAACCTTTTTGACAATGTCTTTGATAGTGTTACAAAACTAAATCAAAAAAACATGGCTCTCAATAGTCATATGAGTTGGGGGTGTCATAGGGGCTGTGCCTTACATATGGTTGACAGAAATAGTGTCCCCCAAATCCTACTGTAGACCAGCTGCCAAGAGGGAGAGGTAAACTTAAATCTGTACTCTCCTTGTGTAAATGGTTCTGATGTGTTTTTCTGGAGGAAGGCAGTTAGTACTGGAGAGAGGAATTGGACTGTGCAGATGAGAAGGGGCACTAATACTTATTTTGGCTTCTGTGTTTTAACACATGACACAAACTATGTGCTGCTTTTTGCCTTTTCAGAGTCTGGATATTTTTAGCTTTTGATCTGCAAATAAGTTCCAGCTAGTAGTAGTTCATGCTCTCTTTAGTTTAGAGTATTCGCAGGATAATTAAAACTTTATTGGACAAAAATGCCCACTTTGGTTAGAGAACAAAAAAAAGTTGTCAGAGTCTGAAGTTTGGAGAGATTGATTGTGTAATCAGCCAGAACTGCATTTTGCTGCAGTCTGTTTTGTCTGGGCAAGTGAGTTGATTAATATCTCAGATGTGCTGTAACAGAGCTGAAAAAAGTAGAGGTAAGTTTATGCTATTACATGGTAAATGTACAGCTTTGGTAGGGATTGAGGCCTCTCCAGAGCTGCTACACTGAACACTGAATTAGCAGCAGCTTGTGCCTCACTGTCAGCTTTTGTGGAGAGGGGAGTCACTGCAATACTTAGAGCTAATGTAATTTCTGCTCTTGCTGCCAGTAGCTGAGCTGTGTTGTCATTAAGTGGCTGCAAAGGCACTGCTGTGCATGGATACCATGACAAGTGTACATGTTAGCAACGTGTTAACTTTGCAGAAATTTCTCATCTCATTTCTTCTGGATAAATGTCTATAGTTTTACCTCTTCTATAAAAGTGCACTGTTTGTTCACTGAAGTGTTCTCACAATCCCTCTGGTATTTTTGTCCCCTACAGTTTTTCTTTGATCTAGGTTAGATACTAAGAGGCAAATTACTAGTCATGACTTTTCTTTTGTGTATCTGCAGCAATTTACTGTCATACAGGTAACAGGTTTTCTGGTTGGTTGTGCTCTGCTTCCTGTGTATTACTGCATCACATAGAGCAGTGGCCTTCTCAAAACTGCAGGAAATACATGAATTTCAAGTGTCAAATGCTTACCTAAAATCCCTGTAAGCCTTAATGGTTTTTTATTCCATTCTTTCAAGGTAGTTATGTGTATTCTTTGAGATCAAATCCATCTTTTCCAAGCCTTCCAATTGATACTGGCTTTCTTATAGAAGAAAGAAAAGTTTAAAATTATGCTGTTAAATCATGTAGGAGCAGGGCAGGGTCTGGAATGTGTCTGTCTGACTCCTGCTCTGAGTTATGGATGCTGTCATGGTCTTACTTTGAAAAATAGGTGGAGGATCTCTCTAAGATGTCCATTCATTGGTACGACTGGGTAATTTCTCTGTCCTTCCTAAAATTAATTTTAGGCCTGAATCTCTGAATTTAGAAATGTAGGTGGCTTGTACAGTTGTTTTCTGCTTCTAAATCCTCTTCCCCATCTTTGGCATTATTTTTAATGGTCTTCAGGGAGCAAACCACATTTGTTCTTCGTGCTTTGCTTCTGTTTTGCAGGTAGAAAAGTCTCCTGTATATACTGGGGTGAATTAGACTGTCTCACTAGGAGAATGTGGTTCTTAGTTGTGTGAGGGGTTTTATAAATGTCTGTAGATTTCTGGTTGTGTTTGCTAAACAAATCTGTGGGCTGCTGCTCTGCTTGATGGATGTCTTGGGAGGGTCGCTGTGGAAACCATTAAACCTCTTCTCATAGCATTCGTTTTCTGATGAAAAAACTAGGCCATAGACTTGGAGAGCAATCTGTGCTCTAGAAAAGCCTGGAAGAGGCTGAGTGCTCTTCCATAAGGCCTATGCCATGTAATTTGTGAGGGATCTATTAAAGGTATGAAGATCAGAATAAGTGCATAGTTTGACAAGGGGGGTTAGAACTCAGTGATCTTTAAGATTTTTTCCAGCCCCAACCGTTTTATAATTCTACAATTCTAAAATAACTCCTAAAAGGCAGGACTTTAAATCTGAATTGCAGTATCATACTCTACTGTGCACACCAGAAAGGTTCACTCAGTTGCTGTCCTATGTCTTACAATTTTCTGTTTCTTTCTGTTTGGGTTGGACATTAGTTTCCTATTGTGTGATGTCTTTAAAGAGACATCAGGAAAAAATTAGAATTTATTGGTTTTACTTAATGTCGCCACATAAAAACACGGAGGGTTGAGCAGAACTTCTGTTGAAAGAATTTTCTGAAATGCTTTTTCTGCAAATGCTGGCAGAGGATGGTAAGGTTACTTCAGGACAGCATGTGCAACAAAACGTGGTATTGGTAGGCTCAGAGACTGAGCTGAAACCTAAGAACAGTAACAGAAGAGAACTGAACCTCCTCTGATGTGCTTTAAACATGACATCTACAAATTTGCATAGCAGATGTGATGTTTGCTAGAACTGATAAAATTGTTGCTTTTTTGCCTCAAATCCAGATTGCTGTTCCTCACAGCAGCGCTCTCAAAACTTCCAGAACATTAAACTGCTCAGGAATTCTGAAGTCCTAATTTGTAATGGTGCTGGTTAGAAATAGTTTTCTGTTTAACAGCTGGGTGTATTGTTTTTCTTGCAGGAGTGGGGAGTCACTCGTCTCACATTTGAATACGACTCGGAGCCGTTTGGAAAGGAAAGGGATGCAGCTATCGTCAAACTGGCCAAGGAGGCTGGTGTGGAGGTGGTGATAGAGAACTCCCACACCCTCTATGACCTGGACAGGTACGGGGAGAGAAGGGGCAGAGCTGCTGTCTAGGCTAGGCTGGGATTGTCATGTCTGCAAAGACTTCAGTCTCTTCCATTACACTGATCACTGTCATGCTGAGTGAGCCTATAAGGATTACTCTGCACACTCCACTTTTGATTAGAACACGTCAAAGTGCTCACAGTGACGTGAATGTACAGAAAGGTGTTGTCTCAAGCTTATTAAGCTCTGTACTTGAGTGTCATTTAATTCGCTCAGCTGTGTCCTATTGATTGCTCTCCTTTACCATGTCCTCAGTGTATGGACTGCTTTGTTTTTGCTTCATTGTAACAAAGGCAGTTGAGCTGTTTGTCTCAAACAGGTTATGAAAGCAGGGCTTTTAACCGACAGCTGGAAGAAGTAAAATAAGGTAGATTGGGACAAGCTTTCCTTTTTCTAAAACTTGAATGCTTTGTCTTTGTTGTGTGTTTGCTGTGTTTGTTGTTTTGATTATGAATTTTATATATTTACTTATATGTATAATCTTTCTAAATATGTGTGATTTTAAATGGTGGTGACAGTCTTTCACCTAGGACTCTAGGGTATGCTGGACTTCAAAGTCAGTACAGTGTTTCAGTACTGTTTTTACAGGTTGCTTACTTTTATTTCTTTCCCCCTTTTTTTTTTCCTTTTCTTTCTAATGTGACTTGGCCAGTAATGCTGAATGTAGATTTTCTCCTATAAATATTTAACATCCATAATTTCCTATGGGAAGGAGCTTTGCAGTTAGCACATACTGTGTGGAAATGTTTGTCTCTGGAGTGAAGAGGATTCTTGAACCTGTCTCGTGAGCAGCTGCTGCTTTCTAATTCTACATTAGAAGACCATTTTTATTACCAGTGTTTATTACATCCTCACCCCTCCAATGTCAATGGCCAGCACATTCGTCTTCATGTCACCTATGTCTTTTCCAAAGTGGAGAGTTTCAGGTGGAATCCATTCTAAATCTCTTGCAAGTTTTCTAAATCTCATGTAAGTTTTTAAAATCTGAATCTCTTTTAAGTTTTATCACCTTTCTTATACTTCCAAGTATTTCTAGAGGTGGGGAGCAGTGGTGAAAATGATAACTAGTGTGCAAAATGTAGAAGCAACATGAATTTTTAGAACGCTATAATGTGTCCTGTCTTTTCCTAACAGTAGCATTATTTCTGCTTTTTCTGAGTGCTGCTAAACATTAAACTGATGTCTCAGGGCTTCCTTCCAGAATGATCATAGCTATTTGAGGGGCTGCTACTGTATAAATAAATTTAGGATTGCATAGCTATGCATATGGAGAAACAACATGACCAGCACTGCAATTTCATCTGATATTTTTGGCAGCTGGTTATGTGGTATGTAGGGAAATTTTTAAGTTGCCTTTTATCTTTAGCTATCCCAGATAGCTCATTGCGTCAGTAAACTTTATCATCATGCTCTTTCTTGTCCCTTCCCAGATACTTGGTAAAATATATTGAGCAGCAGAAGCCCTAGCTCAGCTCTGTGTAGGACTGCTCTTCCTGTTGGAAAAATAGATTCCTTCTCTAATTCTGTGTATCAAAGAGTTTTCTGTCAGCATGGACCTTTCCTTTTGTTGCAAATTATTGTGGTTTCTTAAATTTTTTTCAGTGAGGGTTGTAGTCAGATGGCTTCTCAAAATTCAAGTGGCATATATCAACTAAATCTCCCTTGCCCCAGGCTCAAATGTCTCTAATAGATTTTCAGGCACAACTTCCCTTTTACCAAGGCCAAATTAACCCTCAAGCATATTGCATATATCCATGTATTCACTGTTTCCCATTAGTATTTTCTACCCATCTGCCTAATGCTCATGTCAGTCTTCATTTGTCTCTCTGATGCCCCTGAAATGCTTTTAAAATCTGGAGTTGTATTTACTTTCTTTTTGCCCTCATAGTATTTGGACAGTTTTATATTACATGCAGCAGCTATTAGTTTGTGTATTTCATTACATCCTTTACAATTCCTTTACAATTTGGGTGAATTTTTGGTGGCCCTGGCAAGCTTTTCAAGCATAGCATTGTTTTGTGGCACTTTTTCCTGGTCACAGCATCTGATATGTTTTCTTAAACCAAGAGTCATAACTTCCCTAGATACCTCCATAGTGAATACACCCACAAAAATATATGTGTTTTAGGAGTTTTCTTGTGCTGTTACAGTCTCTCCTTTCTTTAATGAGTTGATCTCCTCTTTGCCCTATAAATATCTTGGAGTGTCTCAAAAGGGCATGTTTTTCTTTCAGGTTTTTTTACTACTTACACTTTTCTAAGAGGTTTCTCAAAGTTTCATTTAGATTAGGAGGTGCAAGAAGGCTGTGGTTTCTAATTTAACTTACCAAAGTTTGGTGGGTTTCTATCATTGTCTTCATTTTTCCTCTGTTATCTTAGCTGATGCTATTCTTTAATTGTTTTGACTCTTGTGATCTTTCTGAAATACTTTTTCACATCTGTATGGTATTGTTGCTCCTGTAAGGGTGTTTAATTGGTGCATGCTAAAGTCACAGAGCAGGCAAGTGATAACTAACATTTTCAAATATATCTTAGCACTGTCTAAGACTAAATCATGAATTGACACTCCTTGTGGGTTCTTGATTTCTTCTCCAATGACACAGTCATTTATGGCAACTAGAAAACTGGATTTTGGCAGGTGATGGGGTGTGATAGATACCCAGTCTGTGTGGATGTGCTTGAAGTCTCCAGTTACTCTGACATTTCTTGGTTCTTGGCATCTCTGAGATTTTTCAGCAGGTGGTAATACAGTTTTAATACTGTATTTCTCCTGGAAGCCCAAGAGTATCTCTCCCTCCAGCTGTGTTACCCAGTCTTCTAACTCATGGTATGTGTTGTCCCTCTTCTCAGCCTAATGTTTTTTTCTGTATAATTAGCGAGTGGTAATAATACCTGGTGGTGGCATCTTACTTGTCATCTTTCTTTAATCAGGTTTCTGACAAGATTGTCAGCCCAGTTTCAAACAATTTAGACTGATCTTTCACTCCTACATAGATGAATCCAGCACTTCTCTTGTCTCCTGCGGTGTATTCCTGGTACCACCTCTACCAGCTCCTTTAGACATTTGCCAAGAGCCCGTTCAGTTAACTTGCATTTTACCCAGTAGGAAGATTACAATGTGCCCCTTGTTGGCACTGTCAGCATAGCTGTGTGATTATCAGAGCATCCTCCTCCTCCTTCCAAAACAAGAAGTGGGGTATAGAAAATGAACATCAGTGCTGGAAAATACTCAGAAGAAAAATTAGGAATTCTCAGTCAAGATTAGCAATGCTCAGATTGTAGAAGTCAGACAGAAAAGATAATCTCTTGGGTACCAGTTTAGTCTGCTCATAAGCCTTTACTTGACAATTATTCTGTCTGTCAGCTTCCAGATGACAGGTTGTTTTGTCTCTTCCCTGGATCTGCCTGTTTTCTCTTCCTTAGGATCCAAATCCTTTGTAGTGCGTTTACTGATGGTCAGCACTGTGGTTTCTGTAATCCTAGGCAGGCTGGGTTGTTCAGCAGGAGTGTTTTAGGTCAGAAAAGAACACTGTGATCTTGTGTCTTTGTAGCATACATCAGGATCAGCTTTTCCTCACATACCCTAGCCTAAGGCTGAAATGACAGTAGAATGTGTTCTCATAGGAGCACATACTAACTGAAAGGAACCAACCATGGGGAAGCATGCATGCCTTGGTGTTTTTACAGTTCAGTACACTCTGCCAAAAAGGTGGGTTATTTCTAAGAAGGTTTACTCAATCTTCTGCCTTGTTGGAGTCCAGGACATCCCCTTGGATGAGCTGGGACCCAACGAAGGAAGTTTGAGCCCTGGACAGGGGGGTGTGGAGCCAGTCCAGGGGGTTTGGAGACCTTGGCACAGAGCCCAGGAAAACACCGGGTTTGATTTTAGTCCATGGGAGAGGCTTCCAACACTGAGAGAGGAATTGCAAACCACAAAGGTGTGAAAACAGTCGTTTAGCACAGCAAAAGATGAAAAATTCAGTAGTTTTAGGGTTCATAGAATAGAGGTAAGTGGGGGACAAAATGGAGGAATTAGGGTGGTACCTCGTGTTCCTTTCCTTCTTCCTTGTCCTCCATCTTCTTAGGTGGTGATGACACAAGGTAGTTAGAGTGGATTGGGTCAAAGTAGAAATGGCCCTCTTAGTATACACACTAGGTA
The DNA here is from genome assembly GCF_965231275.1 of Zosterops lateralis. NCBI lineage: Eukaryota > Metazoa > Chordata > Aves > Passeriformes > Zosteropidae > Zosterops > Zosterops lateralis. Next base: position 38,586,927 of record NC_139761.1, read on the forward strand.
TTGGTATAAATTTGTAAATAACCAACATGTATATATATATCTGTATAAATGTAAGGTGACATCCCATCAGCAGTCAGTCACCTCATGTCCCAGCCAATGTCCGGACCTCAGCTGGGAGTGGAGAAAATTTTGAGATATCAAGTAATAAACAACATGAAAAACCTGAAAACAAGGCCTTGAAGACTCCGCTTTTTTCTTGCGACGTGACTCAGGGCTTTTAGAGGGCCAAGGACTTTTAACAAGCTAAATCTTGGGTGAGGAAACCCTCCCTGAGACTGCCTGCTACATCTTGCTATCCTCTCCTGTCTTGCATGGTACTCTGGTGTCAGGTGTCTTCCCCCACTGCACCAGCCTGTCACCAAGTCACTTCATCTCTCATCATCTCAGTATGTGTTTCTGGGGAAGTTGAATTGTTTGTTCTTTGTTCAGATCAGTTGGTTATCGTTCCATCTCTCTGAATCTGTAGAAATACCCTCTCATCTACATACACAGAGCCCTCCATGAGCTCTGTGGAACGGGGATTTGGATCAGAGCAATTGCGTAAGCTGGCAAGGCCAACAAAACAGTCCGCATGAATTGGTGCTGGGGTGCATTGGGCAGCCTGCGTGCCGAGTGCTGGCAGCCAGCTCTTCCTCCGCAAGGAAGCGAGGGAACACTTTCAGTCCCTTGCCAGAACCCAGCCTTGTCATTTGCAAGTGAGCTGAGGTGTCAGGTATTTGAGGCCAGCAGCTCTCCTAAGCTCATTAGCCATCCTGCAGGAGCACTGCTGTGGAGATGATTCAGAAGCTGACACCTGTGAGGGCGTGCATTTGAGTCTGCAGACACTCTGCTGTCGCAGATGACTGACTGTAGGATACCTTATAATCATAGCAGTGCTAGAATTTTTTAGTCAGGTTTGGGTTGCCTGCTTTCCTGAGGTGAAGTGTGACTGATGGTGAAACAAACCTTCGTAACTTCGGGCATCAAGGTACTACTGTCAGTGCTGGGCAGCATATTGCTGGTTTGGTAGAACAGCCAGATTTGGGTGTGCTCACTAACTAATGTTAGGTTCTGTGTGATGAATACAGTGATTCTCTGTTCTGCGTCAAGAAAACTGGAACAACTGCCACGTGGCAAATTGGGCTGGAGGAGATGGATGAAGCAAGGGCATTAAATCCTGGGTAGGGACCTCCTTTTTTTTGTTAGTGAAAGTGTATGGCCTGGATTAGAAAGTCGGTGTGAGGAAGGAAAGGACTCCTGTTTGGGGAGCTTCCTGTACAATTTTTTGTACAGAAGGCTGAACAGTACTACAATACCCAGTAAGTGTAGTATAATATCCTGTATTGTGCAATACCTAGTATTCTTTGCTTCTTTTCCTGGCAGTATTGTGAAAGGTCCAGATTTAGTGCATAATGCCAGTGTCAGGTGCTGTGAAATGTGCAACTTGTTCTAGTCCTATCTTAAAATATTTGTGTCCCAGATCCAATAACTCTTTAGGAATTCAGGAGCTATACTAGGGAGCTTCACTCATATTCACATCCTTGAGGATTTCAGGTACAGACACTAGCATCCATCTGCTAGTCACAGTGATTTGCTCCAAGTAGCTAGCTGTCTACGGAAGTTTCAGCTGTGGATCTTGTACAATGCTGTGGATCTTAGACTGATCAACAGCTTTAGCAGGACTGAAAAAAGAGGCAGTGTGGAAGAAGTAGTTTCCCTGCCCCCATCCCAAGCACCTCAGGGCAAACATGGTGCAGCTTTGTCACGTTTTCTCTTCCAAGCTCTGAATTCCTATGGAAATAAGCGAGCCTCTCTAGAGTGCTGTAACTGGAAATGCCTCACTTCTCATCCAGTGGAAACACTGATTTTCTGGGGATCTTTGGCTGGTCTTGTTTGGGGACTCACAAAGCATCCACAGAGAAGAGTGTGGTGGGTAGTATTCATAAGTTCTGTCATTTCTTGCCATCTCTGGGGTGGAGCATGGAGACAGACAGTGAAAAAGTGTATGCAGGAAAGCAGAGATGTGCTCTGGTGCGGTGATGCAGGACAGAACGTGTTAACTGTAAGGCAAATGGAAATACATCTGTCTCTGTATGTCTGTCAGAGTGCTGTGCCCACACCGTGGCCATGTTTATAGCCTGGCACTACAAGTGTACAGTACTTTGCACTCTGTGCACATCCCGATGGCCCTCCCTCCCTGCCCTGTTCGTTAATGTCTTTATCTCCCAGTGCTTACAACTTAAAAGCAGAAAACCGGGAGGAAACTGCAGGAGACTTCATTTTTAATACGTTCAATGGCGCTGCCCGTGGGGAAGGCCCCGCTTCCCTCGGCCGGGGTGTGTGAGTGCTGGCCCCGGTGCGGCGGGAAGCGGGTCAGCGCGGAGCACACGTGCGGGAGCGCCGGGCCCGGCGTGTCGCCCCGCCCCGCCACACGTGCGGCCCCGGGGCCAGGGCCGGCACATGGCGCCCGCCGGAACGCTCGGCTTTAAGCCCGGCCCCTTGCATAAGCTGTTCATTGTAATGGGTGGGGAAGGCTGCTGTGCTGCGGCTCCAGCGTGAGCTGTGGGGTTGCCTGCCTCAGCTTTATGTAATGCTGGCGATCCCTGGCGATCGGCTTTGCTGTTAACTCCTTCCGCTCCTGCGGGAGAGGGTTTAAAAATGGCATCTTTCAGCCTGGAGAAGTTTACCTTGCCCCAGGGGGCAAAAAGCTCAAAGCTCTGTCCCAGGAAAAATAAGGCTGCGTGGCCGCAGCAGGCTATGGATGCTTAGTGAAGTAGTTTGACTGTCACAGTTTGACTCTCTTATTCCACAGTGTGATCTGACACAGGTCAATACCATAAGACAGGTCTGCTCGTGACCTTATGGCATGGAGGAGGATAGTGATGTCTCTAATCACAGGGAGAGAGGAATGATGCAAACTGGGATTTGTCTTATCCAAGATAGGTGGATGAGGGGTCACTAACAGGCTGAGTCTTCTGTGTCAGACAAGAAGGAAATAAGGTCAGAATCAGGTTAGGATATCACAAGGTGTTGGGAACAGATGCATGTCTAGGATTTGGCACCTTGGGGAGACAGGCAGTAATCAGATAGAGATTTCATACAGGGGTCTGATGAGGAGCTCTGGGAGAGAGAAGTGATGCTGAGATTGATTCAGCTGGAGCTCTTTTGTTGTTTTTTTCCTATGGAGATTAGGAAGTATGTGATGTTTTGTCTTCTGATGTATTCTGTAATTTTGTTTGGTTGGTTTTAATATCCCTTTGAGGGATGCATCAAGTGAAATGTAGGTCTGTAAGGATTTCTGTATCCAGAGGAGGCCATCCTGAGCAGGGTCCAGTTTGGATGTCATTTCCTTGTGTCTTCTGTGGCAATGAGGCTGTGTTGTTTCACCTTGTTTATTTTATCTCCAGAATAATTGAGCTGAATGGCCACAAGCCACCCCTCACCTACAAGCGCTTCCAGGCCATCATTAGCCGTATGGAGCTCCCAAAGAAGCCAGTGAGCACTGTAATAAGTCAGCAGATGGAGACATGTAAAGTGGACATCCAGGAAAACCATGATGATGTCTATGGGGTCCCATCCCTGGAAGAGCTGGGTATGTGTCAAGAGTGAAGGCACTGACTACTGCCAGCTGAAACAGGATCTAGTGGTGCTGTTTCCAGTGGCTGGCACATGTTCCCACCTGACACGGGCTGCCTCTAGCCATAGAATGGCCTAATTTTTTCAGCGAGTGCCGGACCTTGTGGTAACACACTGGTGTCCTTTGCACTGCTGTTGATGCCCAGCCTCCCCTTTCGCATTGCTCTGAAGTGCTTTGCATTTGTCCTTGTGTTCTCTGCTATACTGAGCATGTGTAACCACTGTACTAGGATCTCGTGTCCTCACCAGCTGCTTTCCTCCTACTGCAGTCTCAGGCACCTTGTGTAACAGACCTGAAGAGGTAAACTAACTGCGTATCAGGTTTAGATAATTTCATTCAGTTATTGCCAAGCAGCACCAATTTGGGAACTTAGCAAGACAAAAGATATTACAAAAATTCCTTTTACTCATCCTGCTGTGTCTTACAGTCCTGTAAGACTTGAAGAAGGAGAATGAATAGCTGAGGTGTGAGGAATGCAAGACCTACATCAGAGGAATGAATCTAAATGCAAGGGAAAAAAGGACTAATCCAGAATACTGTCTGTCTGTAACTGGAGGCTCCATACCAGCTTTATAGGAAGTATCTTCTGGTACCTTAAGGCACAATTTCAACAGTTGTGTAAAGGCGGGGCTTCGCAATAGGCATATCCTAAGGGCTGCAGGCCTGCATGGATCTACATTATTTATTGTCTGGCCAAATGTGAGACTGCCTGTAACCTTACACTGCTCTGCTTGCTGCCAGGGGAGGCTCCTTGGTCTGCCCAGAGCAGGGAGACTGCATTATTTGCAGTGGTTCTTTTGCACTAATCCAGTGCTTTCCCCAGCACCAGCCTCAGCAGAATAGGAGCCTCACCAGGAGCAGCTGGGCTATCTAGTGAGCTGCTGATGTCGATGGCAAGGTGTTTTATAAGGCAGAGCTGGGGAACAGATGTTTCATTGCCAGCTGCTCTGGCCTTTGGAGCAGAGCCCTGTGGATAGTGCTGACACACCAGAGAATGCTGGCTGTGAGCAATGGGAAAGTCACCATAAGGCTGCCTGAAGCATTGCAGGCAGAGGCCCTTGAAGTGTAGTGTCATGAGCAGGCTTTCCCCATATCCTACATGATTTGCCTGCTGTACAAGGATTAGAGCAGAGAGTAAGCCACGTTAGGTAACCATAGTATGTATTGTCTTGCTGTTGTTTAAGAATAATCCCATATCTATGCCCTTTATCTAGGCATGGCTTCAAATCTTACAAAGTTCTTTCTCTCAGGCTTTCCCACAGATGGTCTTGCCCCTGCAGTTTGGCAAGGAGGGGAAACAGAAGCTCTGGCACGGCTGGATAAACACTTGGAAAGAAAGGTAACCTGTTATTTAAGTGGCAATTCCTGAAGATTGTGCCTCCAAATGAAAAATCTAGTGTTGCCCATTACCATGTTCCCTGCTCTTCTTAGCAGTGGTCATAGCATTCATCTCTGAAAAGAAGTGTATGCTATTGTTGGAGTACTCCTGTGATCTTAGGTTTTGTGTGGAGCAGGGAGCTCATGGGCTTCCTCAGGTCCAACAATTTAGAGCATTGTATTATTTATTATGCTGTTTGAAGCACATTGGGCTCTTCCTTTTTTCTGCTTCTCAGTTTCCTTTAGAGGTGTGCAACTTGGAAATTATCCTGTTAAGTTGTTCAGTCCCTGCTGTACACTGCACACCACTAACATTCTTTTTATCTTTACCTGAGGTATTAGTGTGAGTACATGCTTATAAAAGAATGCCTTCCCCTAGTCCATCAGCTTCTTAATAGGTTTTTCTCACTGGCTGGCATTCCTTGAGCCCCTTGTTGAAATAATCAGATTTTTTTCAATGGGGCTGGTGTTCTTGATTATAGCGCACAAGGCAAGCAATTTCAAAGTGATGAAAGGTGACCCAGCTGCCAAAGCATGACTCAATTTTAACCATTTTGTACCTCTTTAGTGCTGGGTGGCTTGATGTCAGTTGTGGAAATCAAAGCATAAATACTTGTGCTGAACAGGGAAGGGTCTGAATTTCCCCATTTCTTGTTCAATTTGTGAAATGAGATAGACATACCTGGACATAAACAGTTGTGTTAGCTCATATCCCTAGGAACTCTCAGGATTGTTAGCTCCTGTATGCAAAGCAAGTTAATCCTCTTGGGCAAAATAACTGACTGGTTTAAATCCTGAAGCAAAGGTTTTGTGTTTCTTGAATGGGGCATGGGGGTTGGGATTGCCTGCTGGAGATTTCTCTCAGCAGTGGTTGGAAGTAAATAGAAGAGACTGTCCTGTCAGATGTGAGTGGCCTCACCACCTGCACAGAGGCTTGCCTTTAGCAGTGTACCACAAATACAAGGGGGTTTTGGCTCATTTCTCCTGAATCTGTCTAGGCATGGGTTGCAAATTACGAGAGACCAAGGATGAATGCCAATTCATTGCTGGCCAGCCCTACAGGACTCAGTCCCTACCTGCGTTTTGGCTGCTTGTCCTGCCGCTTGTTTTACTATCGTCTCTGGGAGCTGTATAAGAAGGTATGAGAAAAGGTTCACCTGGAGGGCAGGTGGGGTTTGAGCATATATAGTATGATGCTGGTTGCCAGACAGTGTGCCAGAATTGGTGCAAAAGATACAGTTGCCTCCCTACTGCTTGATTGTTGGGCTGAGCTTGTTGCTACTACAAGAGGAGGCTTTTGGGTAAGTAATTCTCCTGTATGTACTCACACAGGCCCTAAATCTGGTGGTACCTTGTTCTTCAGTCTGGACTTCTGTGTTACGAGCCATGTAGAGCATTTTACTCTTAGTTTTACATCGTTCCAGTCACTTGTCATTGTACTGAGTGAACCTTTGTCAGTGCTCTGACTTCACCATCTGGGCTTTCTGATAAGGGGTGATCTGGCATGTGGTCAGTAGCTGACTTGGGAAATGTGTGTAAATGCATGGGTGCCTCACAGTTCAGCTTCATGAAGCCAGTTTTACTGTGCTTGTGACCAGCGGTGTTCCCTCTCCACAGGTGAAGCGGAACAGCACACCCCCCCTCTCTCTGTACGGACAGCTTCTGTGGCGGGAGTTCTTCTACACAGCAGCCACCAACAACCCAAAGTTTGATCGCATGGAGGGGAATCCCATCTGCATACAAATCCCCTGGGACAGGAACCCCGAAGCCTTGGCAAAGTGGGCAGAGGGCAAGACAGGCTTCCCTTGGATCGATGCGATCATGACCCAACTGAGACAAGAAGGGTGGATCCACCATCTGGCCAGGCATGCAGTGGCCTGCTTCCTGACCAGGGGTGACCTCTGGATCAGCTGGGAGTCAGGAGTCAGGGTGAGTCCTGGCATTTTCAGGTATTTGCAGGAGGCCATAAGGAAAACAAAGTCTCCCTGACACTTGCTGCAAGGATGGGCACACAGGTATGGCTTTTGCTTCATGTGTAAAAAGTGCATGGAAGAGAGGATTTGCCAGCAGTCTCTTGGCCATCCAACAGCCTGACTTCTTTCCACCTTCTACTGCAAGGCTCTTACTGTATCACAAGCCTCAAGTAACCATAACTAAATGTGTTTGGGACCCACTGGGAAATACAGACTAGGGTTTTGGGGGCCTTTTAGTTTTTGGGGGGGCGGTTTATGTAAAAATTTTCTCAGTCCATCTGTTTTCTTTGCAAGTTTAATGTCACTTCTTAACCGGACCTTTTTCCTCCTTGTAAAATCCATCGTGGTGCTGGTCAGGGAGCGCTCCATGACTGTGAAATCTGAGTCTAGAGTCTCTCAAGGAAAGAGGTAAAAGACCCTCCTCTTGGGCCATCCAAAGGGACAGACAGATGAACCTACCCAGTGTACATACTGCTCTACACAAAAAGTGGAGGCAGGAGCATCTAGTCACAAAACTGACAAAGAGCATAATTGAAAGTGCTGCCTAAAGTGCAGCATCTGTGCATGGATGTGAGTTACTGCTGAAATCTTTCTGCCTCTCGGTGGTGGTGTGCTTTGGGACCTTCAGAGGGGTTTTTTCTTCTTGCTTTGGTTCACATTCTTCTGTGCAGCATCCTCTCCTTCCCAAGGCAGGTGCTTTACATTTGTTATGCCTGCCAGGCTAGGATAAATACAAATACCCAAAGCTTGCTGCAATACTAGGTAGTGATTTAGTCTGTAGCTGCATGAGAGACAAGCCAGAATTTTATCTGTGTGAGCAGACCGTGCCTCCCTAAGTGAAAGTGTCAGGAAGTGAGATATATGGACCAGCCAACTGACTTCAGCCAGCAGATCACCTCAGTGCTGCTGCTCTGTTCTCATAGCTCTGTGCCTGCCATTTGAAATAGCATCTTGGGTCCTACTGCCACAAAGTCCTGCCCAAGGAAGGTTTCAGTGCCTTTTCCTCCAATTGCTGCAGGTGTTTGATGAACTGTTGCTGGATGCAGATTTCAGCGTGAATGCAGGCAGCTGGATGTGGCTCTCGTGCAGCGCGTTCTTCCAACAGTTCTTCCACTGTTACTGTCCTGTGGGCTTCGGACGTCGCACAGACCCCAGTGGTGACTACGTGAAGTAAGTGATGTTACTGGAGCTGATCTTTATTTCCGCATCTGTAAGCTGAAGTCAATCAGTGGCTCACAGGTGCACGGCACTTTCTGTGCATTGTGTGTGCTACACTGCTTTTTTACTTGTATTGCAGGAGGTATCTGCCCAAACTAAAGGGTTTCCCCTCACGGTATATTTATGAACCGTGGAATGCCCCAGAGTCTGTGCAGAAGGCAGCCAAGTGCATCATTGGGGTGGACTACCCCAAACCCATGGTGAACCATGCAGAGACCAGCCGACTGAACATTGAGCGCATGAAGCAGATCTACCAGCAGCTGTCACGCTATAGGGGCCTCTGTAAGTACCAGCAGTTGCAAAAGTTTGTTTTTTTAATAGGAGGTAAAATGCTGGGAGGAAACGTCATGATTTAAAATAGGTATTACTTGTCTCTCTGGCCTGTCCTTACAAGAGGAAGCAGTACCTGCTGAACCTGCTCAATTGGTTTCCAGGGAGAGCTCTATTACGTTCTCAGACAGCTTAGAGTGGATTTTGTTTTGGTCTGAGAGCTGCTGATAGCACGGCACCATCCATATACCACCAATGGTCCATTCTTCACTTTGTAGGAAAACCTCAGCAGTGTATTCTAAATAAATTCATTGCTGGATCACAGTGTGTGTCTGTAGTCAGCAGTGTGGGTCAGTGCAACTCTGAACTCCTCCTGCTTTGGGATGTGGATGTGCTGGTTGGTGATCAGTAAGGTACTTCTAGAAGTGAAAAGCTTCTCCCAGCCCAGGTGTGTTTTGTTTCTTAACTAAGATCCTCTTGCTGTTCTCTAGGTTTGCTGGCATCCGTCCCTTCATGTGTGGAAGATCTCAGTGGCCCAGTCACAGACTCAGCTTTGGGGCAGGGCTGCAGCACCAGCACAGGTGAGTTGGAGCTCATTTGTGTGCTTTTGATTTTCATGTCACCTTAAAGTTTATAGGTAGGAGAGGATCCTTTTCCAGTAAGAAGAGGGTGTTTAGCTAAGGAAACATAGATTACATTCACATCCCTTTACGCTTCCTTCGGAAGTCCCTAGTGAGCCTTCAGTTCTAAAAGGGCTGAAGAATAAGAGTTCATTAATGTCAATCTTTTATTGTCTGTATGGGGTCAGATACAGCCACTTGAGGGAAAAGTGCAGATCACTGTAGGGTTAATCAGGTATAATTAAGCTATCCTCTGTCAAAGGAGGATATTTTTATGTTTGTTCTGGGTGACTTAATTCTGCTTTTAACAAAGATTTTTTGGTAAATGTTTTTAGGGAGGCTGTGACCAAATGTGTCTGTGCTTGTGCAGTCTTCTTTTTCCCAGCTCTGTGGCGGGTTAGGCCGGGGTGTACTTGTGAGGCCATCTAAACACAGGGGAACCATTGCAGTGACTCTTCTTCTTTCTGCAGCATTGAGGCTGTCTCAAGCAGACCAGGCTTCTCCAAAACGCAAACATGAGGGAGCAGAAGAGCCGTGCCCTGAAGAGCTGTACAAACGAGCCAAAGTGACAGGTTCAGAGATCCCTGGAAAGAGTTTGTGATTGTGAGTAGTTCCTAGTGTGACGTGGCTTCAACTGCCTGGTTCTAGAAGCTAGCAAGGCTCAATCTTTTCTCCCACCATTTTAATCAGCAAAATGGACTTCGTTGTGGAGGGAAGTGTAAGGCTCCTAAGTGTAATTCTGCAGCCCAGAAATGTGGCAGTGGTCTGCCCGCCAGATGTTTGGATTTCACGTAACTCGCTGTCGGCTCCGCTGTCTGGTGGAGAGCAGTGCCCTGCTGCTGGAGCTGTCACAGAGCACAGCTGTTTTGGTGCATTTGCTCTTGTGTGGCTGGTTCTCCTTCCACAGAGTGGGCTCACAGTCAGGTTTTCCCATCTGGTGAGGGTATGGGCTAGAGCAGGAGAGCAAGCAGGTCAGTCATCTATCCGCCTGCAGTGCTCCAGATCCCAGGAGGGAAGGAGCTGGTCACATGTTCTGCCAACTTTTCAGTATGACGGGGAGATCAAGGCAAATTCTCTCTTTACTTTCTCCTACAGCCAGCGAGGAGCACCTTGCAAGTGAAGAGAGAGTGCTGAAGAGGTCACCAGAAGAGTAGGAACTGCTGTCACAGTGGGACTGGAACTTGCGATCTGCAACAGAAAATCCAGGGTCTCATATAACTGTAATTCCAATAGCTGCCACAGAAGGGCACTGCATTACCTGTGCTTGGGAATAGTTGGCTTTCTGGTCTCCAGAGAGCCAAATACATATTTTCTCAGCCATGCCCAAAATCTGCCCACGTTAAAAAGGGCAAGAACATTCTATCAACTTGCTCACTCCCAGGTGTATCTTTCTTTTCTGACAATGGCTCAGTGCATATGACTTGATGCATTGATGTAGGAATCAGCATCTGCACATCTCAGAAATAGTGAACATCCTTTCTCATCAATACTACTTGGTAGTGATGTATGCTGATTAATTCAAATTATAGTAGGAGTTAAGAAGGAAGCCACTACAATGTTAAAAATAGAGTACCCATCCTACGAGAGAACAGGGAAAACCTGGTATTTCTTTCATTAGGCTAGGCTGATGAGGAAGGAAATGCTTTGTGAGTAAATCGAGGTAATACTTATGTGGGATGGAAACAAAATGAAAGTCACCTGTGGCACAAGAGCAGATACAATTGAGAGGCACTTAAAACTTTCCCTGCAAAAGAACCTTGCCACTGTAAGGTGAGCTTTAATGCTATTGCCTGGAATGGGCAGCTTCAGAGCTGTTTGACATCTGGGGAAGAGGAACTCTCTACAACTTCCTGAAAGGAGGTTGTAGCCAGGTGGGGGTTGACCTTTTCTCCCAGGCAACCAGTAACAGGATAAGACGCAGTGTTAAGGTGCACTGGGAGAAGTTAAGGCTGGACATTAAGAAAAAGTTCTTAACAGAAAGAATGGTTGGGCATTGGAACAGGCTGCCCAGGGAGGTGGTAAAGTCACCATCCTGGAGGTGTTTAAGCAAAGATTGGATGTGGCACTCAGTGCCATGGTCTAGTTGACACTGATGTTAGGTCATAGGTTGGATTCAATGATATTAATAGTCTTTTCCAACCCAGCTGATTCTGAGAAGGATGAATTCTTCAGAGAATAAGATCATGCCTTGATATGAGCAAAGCAGTATCTCAGAATAGATCTGATCCAAGTAATAAGGAAGCTACACCTGGGCCTAGCACTCTACGGTGTTACCTTCCCTGAATGAGAGCTCTCAAATGAAGCCTGTGTCTGGTGTGTAGCCTGTGCAGTGCCTCATACTGATAGAGGATGTATTACACATCAGCTCCTTGAAGTGAGTCTTCCTCAAGCTCAGAGTCCAGTGTCCATTCTGTTTGCTCTTTTCTGTATTGGCATGTGTTTTGAATTTCCACACAGTGGACTCCTGTACCTGCCCACTGCTCCTCCTTGCCACTTGCATTCACACTGGTGCTTTGTAGCCTAGCAAGGTGATTGTGTAGCTTTCCTGGCTCTTAACCATACACTCCTTGCCAAGTCCTGTTACTTGTCAGGTCAGTACGGAGCTGACAGAGCGCCTCTGCCTGCCACCAAAGAGTGCAAGGGAGGGTAGTACTGCAGAAAATTCTCTCCCGTGGCTGTTTCCAAGAGGAATTAGATTGAGTAGCTCGTCCCATGCAATAGGCTGCTGTTGGCACTGTTTTCATTTGCTGTCCAAAACCTTTCATCCCTGCCTGACACACATAGTGTGGGGCTATATGTGAGCTTGTGCAACTAACTGCTTGGGGAGTACAGGAGTTGTCTCCCACTGGGATAATCAGATCCAGTTTTGGAGCCTGTGTTTGAACCCAGAGCAACAGGACTGCGAATAGAAACTGAGTCAAACATACCTGAGAAACCTGAAGTGGTTGAATTGAGTCTGTGAATAAATTCAATGAATAGCTGAATAACCTTTCCTTCCCATTCCCTGGGGCATTGATCTTATCTTTTTTTTTTGCAGAGAATCCACTGGGCAGACTGAAAAGGTAAACAAAGAGTCACTTTTCTTAACCTTACTTTCTTCTAAACTATTACTCATAGTCTGCCTGGTGGATAACCCAGTCACCAACAGGTCTTGTCCCCTTCAGTCTGACCCAGCTGTTACTCCCATTGTCTCGGGGGTAGAAAGGTATAAAGAAAAAGAAATGCTCCCCTACCCCCATCTTCTGCTGCAGAGAGAAGAAAGGGGAAAAACATGCACTTTGTACACATAGGTTACAGAAATTGTGACTTCTGTCATTTGGAGAGTTTCATGCTTAGGCAATGGTCTGTAAATACAACTTTTTATAAATGTCTTTAACCCTCTTCTTGGTGTCATACAAATTATTTCACTTGGTAAATGGAATTTTTGGGGCTGGATCTGTGGGGTTAAAAAATCAAATGGAGAGGAGGCTACGCATCCTAAGTGATCTAGAAGGCTTTGTGGAGGTGGGGGAGATCACATTTGCAAGGTTTCTGTCAGTACCTGGGATATGGATGGTGGTATTTGGAAGAGATGCAGCTCAGGTAGTAGCACTGGGAATCACAGAGACACTTGAGACCAGCCAAAGAAAGATAAGGGAAGAGCTTCCTTCAAGAAATCTTCCCAGCCTACTAGGCTGGGATTCATCCACTCTGGCATCTTTTCCCAACTGAAACTATAAAGGTGAGTAAAACTGTGTGGCAAGTTGGGAATGACTGTTCATTGTTTTTGTTAATATTTAGAATGTGACATGTTTGGTTAAAGTACAAGATGGCAGATTGAACAAGTCTGCACCTTGCTTAGCTTTGTGACAAGTACCTCCTCAGTTGTGGGTGCTAACAGTTTGAGTTCAAAAAGACTTGGCCAGTTCTTGGGAGAGAAAAAGCCATCAGTAACCATTAGTGAAGATAGCATCTTTGTTTCAGAAGCAGGAGAGGACTGCTGGAGGCTGTTGTAAAGAAAGTAGCATGAAATGGATGCCAGTTTGGGGGTTCCTGTTTCCTGTGTCTCAGGGCAAGGTGGCAGTACCTGACCTGACATAAGCACCCCAAACATAGGCATAGTGTGAGCTCGCTGCTTGGGCAGAGGGAACAGTTGCCTTTTCATGCTCTGAGAGCAGTGGCTTTGGGATGCTCCCCAGTGTGATGTGAGGGCTCCTTTCAATTGAGGGTGGATACTGGGGCAGAGAAGTCCTACAGAGCTGTGAACAATTACTCAACTTTGGTGTCCTATCAGTGACTGAGCCTTGGCTATTGACTTCTAAGTCATGAACTGGTACTAAATACAGTAGACTTAGCAATCTAATAACTAGCAAGGACACAGTCAGAGTCAAGTTCTTGTGCGTACCACCACCCTCAATTGGTGCTCCTGTGTAGACCCACTTACTGGAACCCCTATCTTAGCAGAATTACATGAGGTACGTTACTTTTCCCAGTAACCTGCAAGACTTGGGGAGTGCATGTAGCCATGCAGCTCCTTGTCGAGGTTCAGCAGTGGGGCTGATCTGGGACAGAAGTGTCTCAGCTCATGGTATTGCTGAATTGTTCTTTTGTTTCTGGCAAGGACCTTCTGGTCTTGAAAAAGTAAAACTTCATTGCTTGGGGATGGCTCACACATGGCAAAAACCTTTTGAAAACAGCAGCCTGTGCTTAAGATTATGAGCCAGAATGGCAGTAAAGTCATCTGGCTAGCTTTTTCTAGCCAGAATGTAATAATGTAAATTAAAGCTGGAGAGATTGGATTTGAGGCTTCTCCTCTGTGCTGGCCAGGATATCTGTTTTACCCGTCAAAGGAATGATGGTGATGTGGCTCAGGATTGGAAATGGGTAAGCTTGGCTTGCTAGCAGGGACTTGACTGCCTGCTCCATGTGCTGGTGCTTGAGAAATTTCCTTTCCTCCATGTCTCTTCTCTGTGCACAAGGAAGGAACTGGAGTGGCTTCAGGAGGGGCTGGCTGAAAGATCTGAAAATAGAAAAAACACCTGGATATGAAGAGATGGAGGTTGGAAATGTGGCCATTTGAGGCAGAAGAGGAAAGAGGAGCAGCGAGAAGGATGGCTGATGGAAAGAGAGCAGAGTGCTGGTCTGGTATCACAGCTGCATCTGGGTGGAGATCAGGTGGTTCAGCTAGGGGAGAGGAGCAGGCAAACTTCTCTCAGCACATAAACTCTCACGTTTCCTTTAAGGCTGAGAATAGTTGGTATGAAGTGAACCTGGTGGTCATTTGGACAATTTGAAAGAGAAAAATCAGCAGATGCCTTATGAGCAGAGATGCTGCTAGGATGAAGTGCAGTCTCTTAATTTGCAGCAGATGTGCATACACTCTTCCAGGGGCCCTGTGCTCTACTGTGCATCTAAGGAATAGACCTGACTGACAGTAGTGCAGCTGGAAAAGACAAACTGGGTCTCCTGCCAGGACAGCCTGGGCCAGGGCTGGTGACCTGACTAAAGGTCAGGTCACTAAGGGGTGAACCTCTGATGCTTGGCATCCAAGCAGAAGGTGAGCTACAGTGGTGGTGATCTGGCTGTGGGACAAGGCAGCATCCTTATCTTCTGCCCCTGGTCAGAGGCCAAATAACAGCCATGCTGCAGAGAAATCACATTTTGGTAGGTGGGGTTTGTACTTTGAGATGGAGCTACAGCAAAGCTCCCCCAAAGCTCCTTGAATGAATGCTGGTGAGTCTCTTGGGTCCTGCACAAAATACAGTTCAGTCTGTGCATCCAAACGGCAAAGGGGACACTTAGATTGCTGTCAGGAGGCTGCCCCAGGGTTACCTGCGCATGGTGACCCTGGGAGTGTGTGCTTGTCTCCATGCTAGTCCAGGAGTAACATCTCTTTCCAGTTTGTCTGGCAGGAGGCTAAGACTCCTGAGAGAGAGGACTCTATGCCTTGGAGGGCTCTGCTTGCTCTTCTCTGGAGAAGCAGCTGACGTCCTGGGTCTTGGCCAATAACTAATACCATGCCCTCAATGGCAGTCAGCTCTGTGGTGTGAGAAACACTGATGGGACTGGATGTATCTTTAATGTTTGAACTGCTAAAGGAGTGCCGCTAATGCCATCCAGGACTGTCACAGACAGGGACTGGGAGCACAGTGGGCACACAGGGTATAGGGAAAGTTCTCCTGTTCAGGTACAGAAGTAGCCTTGGGATTAAAAAATACTGATGCCGTCCACTTCTGTGCACAGCACAACCTGCACAGTTTTCTGAGATAGCCTGCAAAGCATGGGGGGGAGGAGAGGCAGGGGAGAGAAACCTGCTCAGGCTGGTAAGGAAGAGTAGCAGCAATGGGTACCCACCCAGGATAAAATGCTTCTTGGGATATAGCTGGATGCAGAAGTGTGTCTGCCCTTTCTGGGGAGAGACCTGAAACCTTGAAGTGCATCTTATGCATTTTTTCCCTCCTTTGTGCCTGTAGAAGGTGCTTGTACGCTGCTTTTTTAATTCCCTTTGCAGTGCCTGCAGCCCTGGTAAGCTTCGACAGGGACAGGGTTTGTACTTGGGCTGCCAGACCTGTTGCCAGGTGCTGCAAACATGCCGTGGATGCCAAAGCGCAGCGTGGTTGTTCCTCCTGCTCCTGCTGCCGCCAGGCATCTCCTCGCCACAGAGAGACCCCTGCAAGCGGCCTTCTGTGTCCAGCCCCTCGCCCTGGGCCAGCCGGCCCCTGTCCTGGCCTTGATCCTCCCGGCCTTGGGAGAGCCCGGCCGTCCCCCGCACCTGCCCTTGAGGGCACAGCTGGGGGCCGCTCCAGCTGCGGGCACATCTGCCCCGTCGGGGCCGGGGTTTCCCGAGGCCTCGGGCGGAGCGGGTGGGGTCGGGGTGCGAGGTGACGCTTCTTCCATCGGTGTGGTGCCCGTCCTGCAGCTGCCGCCGGGAGCCGCGGGATGGAGCCTCCGGGCCGCGCCCCCGCTCCCCCCGCCCCGGCGGCAGGTATGTCCCTCCCCGCCAGCACCGCCAGCATCCCCCTCCCTTCATCCCTCCTTCCCTGCCTCCCTCCCTCCCGCCCGCCCTCCGCCTGCATGGAGAGAGCCACAGAATGGCGGAGCGAGAGAAAGGAGCTGCATCCCCGCCCGCCTCCTCACCCTTCCTGGGGCTGCACCTCGCCTCGCCCCCCAATTTCAGGTACCGGCCGCCGTCCCCCCCGCGGAACCCTCTCGGGGCTGCCCCTGCCCCCTGCCCGGGGCAGCGCTCCCCATCTGCTGCAGCCCTCGCCCGCATCGCCGCGCCGGTCCCCTGCCTCCTCCGGCGCTTCTGCCCCCTCCCCGCGCATCCCCTCGGCCCCCCGCCCCAGCCATCGCTTCTGCCCCCCGCCCCAGCCACCGCTGAGCCCCCACCGCAGACATCGCTCCAGCCCCCCCCATGGCTGCTTAGCCCCTCCACCCGAGCCGTGTTGGCCCTCACCCCACACATACACCACTGCAGCTTCCCAGCCCCCTGCCTGGCCTCGTGTCCTCCTCACACCCCACTCCCGCCCCCTTCCCTGCCTTATCTCCTCTTCCAACACCTCTTCCTCATGGAAGAAAAAAGCTTCATCTCTCTCCCCTCCCCAAGGAAAGCCTTTTTCTAGCCCTTTCCTAGAAATCCCAGGTGCTTCTGCTTCCTTCCTGCCCCTGTGAAACAGGAACCCCAAGTGAGACGGTGGGAGAGTGCCAGGATTGATCTTCTTAGCAATACCAAGTGTTCCCATCGATTTGGGATGCAGGGGGCTGTGTCTTCACTGGAACCCAATGAGGTTTGTCCCAGGGACTTCCGATGGCGTGGGCCAGGCCAGGGATGCCTGGGGGTTTTGGAGCCTCTGGTGCCTGCTGAGGGTATCTCTGGGACAGGGATGTGCTGGGTGGGTAAGGGAGGAGCCCTGCCCCTGCCTGCAGGTGCGATGTTCACTTGCCATTAGGGGAGGCTCGCTGCTCCTGGCAGCCGTGCCCTCGTCAGCCATTGCTCTCTGCTTGCCTCTGCCACCCAGGGGTGCTGGGGGGAGCTGCCTGAGAAGGGGGGATGGTACCAGCTGCTTTGCATGCTGAGATTTTGGGTGGAAGGAAGGGGATAGTCTATACTTAGGACCACAGCTGAGATCTGTCAGGCCCAGCCCCTGAGGCTGGGGAACCCGTGGGTCCCTGTGAGGAAACAGATGGGTGCAGTCGAGCAAAGGAGGCGTTCAGACAATTAATATTTGAAGGGCTCTGCTTCTGGACCCCCTTTGCTCGTGGCTCCGTGTCTTTGGCAGCCGCCTCCTATTGCAGCGCTGCCTGTGAGAGCTGCTGGGAGCTGTTGCAACATGGCTGGTGTACCCTGCAAAGCCAGCGAATAAACGCTGCCTCTGGAATCATCCTCCATGGAGAGGGGGATTGGCCACCGAGCCGTGGGCTGGAGGCTGAGCTGCCGAGCAGCTCTGGGCCTACCACCTGGCTCTGTCCTGGATGTAGTGGCTGCCCCCTGGGCACCCTCCTGCTCCCCAGCAAACAGCCATGCCCTGGCAGGGAGAACGAGCTGCTGCTTCTTGCTGTGCCTCAGACCTTTGGAAAAGGAGCCCCTTGTGCTGCCAGCCTGCTCCAGGGAAGAACTGACCTCGTGAAGGGGGTTGTGCAACTGGGTGGAAAACTGGGGAATCGAGGCAGGAGTGCAAAATCTTCCCTGGGCACCAAGCTCAGGATGTAAGTGGAAGAAAATGCAGTGATGTGTCTGAGCCTGGGGCAGGGTCTGGCAGATCAGAGGTGATGTTGTGGCGGGGAGTGTCATGTGAGCAGGGAGCCATGCTTGTGAAACACTTACAAGCTGGGTTACGTGTCACAGCTTGGTTTGTGCATGTCCCAGGTCCTGCATTCCTGCTGCAGGGCTCAGTGAGGGGCTGTCCCCCGCAGATGATCCGGACCCAGCAGTGATGAGTGCAGTTCAGGGTGAAGGCTCAGAGCATGGCTGGCAGGGAGGTGAGCCCTGCTCTCTGCCCCTGCTTGCTGCCTGCAGGATGAGGTGTTTCAGATTTCTGCCCTTTGGTATGTGCACCTGCACTCCCAGCTCCAAGTGGTGACATGCCAGCCCAAGCAATAGGTGAGCGGTTGGCTTGAACTGAGGGGGCTTGGTCCTGGCCAGCAAGCAGACTGAAGCTCCCAAGAGACCAGGCATAGTGACCTGGTGGTGATGGTTTGCTGTTGTCCAAGAAGTGGGAGGAAAAGGATGGTGAGGTGATCCTCCTTTAGCCAGGAGGTCCTCCAGAGGTGTCTGTTCTTCATGACAAGAATAACAGCATTTTAGGAGACAGCAGTAAAAATGTCATTCTCATCCAGCCTCCCTGTTGTTAAGCTTCCCAAAGCCTTGCAGTGTGGTCTGTGTTCACTGGAGCTTCTTAACATCTTTCTCTGGGACACTGTGTTGCAGCTCCTTGCCCTGCCAAGAAGCTTTGCCAGTGCTTTGTGGCAGGCCTTCCTGTGGGGAGCTGTCTGCTTTAGGGGTCCCTCTACCCAGCATTAGAGTGGCAGGGAGGACTGGCACAGCTGGGGTGCAGCTGGATGCAGGGCCCTGCAGAGCCCACAGTGTTGCCTGTCCCACTGTCTGCAAGACTGTGGCTCTAATGTAGCTGGAACCTGGGATCACTCAGTGATCTGCTCTATCTCCTACAGCTTTCCCTGATAAAAGCAAAGGGCATCCACCTAGCTACTGGGCAGGAAGGCACCTAGGGAAAGAAACCCTTAGGGAGTTATTTCCATAGGTCAGGAGAGAGAGGAAACTACTCCACTATTCACACTTTTCCTGTCAGAAATCACAGCCCTTTGGGAAAGGAGGGGGTCTCTGGAGAAGAAGTTCTCTCCACCTTGTCGGGAAGTTCAAAGACTCACCTTCAGGCTGAGGCAAAAATCAGTTCTAGCATCGGGGTTTGTTTTATGTGTCTGTCGTGCTCATCTGGAGCTGTCAGCAAAGCCTGCTTGGAGGAAATGAATGAGCTGGGTGTCGAAATGGGGCTACCTGTCTTCTTGTGAGGGGAGACGAAAGGGTTGTCTTCCTCTGATGGGGAGAGAGAGGCGCCTTCACGTCGGTTTGAATAAAGCAGTCTCTGTGGCCATTGAGATGGAAGAACAAGAGAGGGGCCTGCAAATGTAGGTTGGGATTATTTTTTCCACCGGTGCTGGTTACAGGACTTGTACACAGCACCCAACAGCAGACTATCAGAGTATGGCTTGGGCAGCTGGGCTTGTTGGAGTGCCCAGCTTCACCCCGTCATGGTGCCCTGGCCAAACCCCTGCATGGAAAATCCTCTGCAGTGGCAGTGGGCTGACAGGGAATGGGGTCAAAAGAGGCACAACAACCAGGACTGTTTATAAGGCTGTTCTTAGGACAATCTGCTCCTGCCATGGGCAGGTAACATCTGCCTCTGTTCATGCACCCATGTGTGTACTCTTGCTCGCAGTTCCTGAGAATCCCAAGTCTATCCATTCTCATGCATACAGCAGGACTGCCCACCTTCAGGTGCCTCTTGGCACATCCTTCAGGAAAGCACTTGTAACCTGCAAGGACAGGGTTCTCCCACCCTCACAGATGGAGACAGACTCCCACGTATCTGTGATGCTATGGCCATTGGCAAGGGAAGTTGGCCAAAATACACATGTGGGTCCTGCTCAGGCTTTCATTGCCAATGATGGAGCTGAGAGGAGTCAGAGCTGTTTCCTTTTGCTGGTATTTTTAGCCTCTTTGAGAAGCAAGAGAGGAAGGAAGGGGTGTTTCCAGCACAGGGAGCAGAGGTGGGTAATAAGGAGCTTTCCTTGTATTTCCTAGGAAGTCCTGGAGCATCCATGTGAGAGGAGCAAAGGGCGCAAGTAATACAGAGATAGAGATTTCTTTATTTGTTGCATTAATTGAGGTTTCAAGCAGATGAGGTGCCTCCAGGCAGAGCTGATAGGGAAGATGGAGTCCTGTGTGCTGTTCTTGTGGGGCTGAGTGACAATTACCACAGTATCATGAGTGACATTCACCAGTGGTGTGGCACTGGTGGAGAGAGAGCTTGCAACAGGTTAGCTCAGCAGGGCAGTCCAGGCCCTGAGCTGGACTCCTGTGGACATTGCCCACTTTAACCTGTCTAGGAGCAAAGCTGGGTCGCAAGCAGGTGATAGGAGATGAATTCATTACTTGAAACTCCTGGAGTGGATGTCAGTGAGGGGCAGGAGAGCAGTGCTGTGATGGGTGGCAGTGGGAGTGACACCCCACTGTGTATCAGGGTGGGTGCAGCTCATGGGGAGGGGGATGCCCTGTCCCCATCTCAGAGTCATGGTGGGTGCCTCTCCTAGAGCTACTTTGGCTTCATCTTGATGAAGCAAGGAGTGAGTGGGTGTGAGAGGCATGGGGATGGTGGAGGATTATCTGAGGCCACTGTGCCAACAGTTTGTCAGCAACACCTCATAGCCCCTCCTGGGAAAGACCCCTATTTCCTTCAGCAGAAGAAGAGGGGTGGGAACTGGCAGAGCAGCCCACCGGGTATTTCTCTGGCCCTCAGCGTGGGTTAGAGGTTGGGGGACCTCAGGAATGATCCTGCCTGAGGCAGGAGTATGTCTAGGGTTTAGGTGGGGGCAGACAGGGAAGGGACAGTGCTGCTTAGCACTGCTTTATGTTGGCTGGGTTTGTCCCTTGGTGAAGGTGCTCCCCTCAGCTCAGAAGTGCAGCTGGCCATGACACTGGTCCCGCTGTGCTGGAAACACTCTGGCCTTTGCATCAGAGAGCGGCCTCACTCCACCTGGTGAGAAGCCAGACAGATGCTCCTGTCTGTGTCCCCCTGCTGTGGGGACAGCAATGCTGCAAGGGCAGGAGGAGGCCAGGTGCTGCAGGTTTCCATGATGGAGTTAGCAGATCCCCTCTGCCCACTGTGGGTGCTGAGGAGCTCAGTGCTGGAGCAAGACCAGGAGCCAGGCTGGCTGGCTGGCAAGCAGCGGCAGTCAGCATCCCCAGCAGAGTGCAGGGACTTGGCTCTGGCTCAGCTGGGGAGGTTATTTTTTTTTTTTTCCCTCCAGGACAGCTGATTCCATCTATTTTTAATGAGCTTCCCCAGGTTGCGCAGTGAGGATACAGAGCAGCACCACCAGCCACAGACTGCGACGGGGCAGGCGGAGAGGCAGCGGGCACCCGGGGCTCGGCTGTCATCTCCCTCGCTGCTCCCTGCAGCAGGTCTGGGGTTTTTTTGGTGTGGGAGTGTGTCCCCCAGTGAAGGGGGGTCCTTCTCAATGCAGCTGCCCTTGAAAATGGAGTCAAGCACCGAGGAGGAGAGCTGGCTGGAAGATCAGTGGGAGAAATGGTAGGGGACCGGCTGGACCTAGGGGAGGGGGGACTGTCCCGCGGGCATGCAGGGGAATGAGGGGCAGCCCCTTGCTCCTGGGCACATCACCCTTCTCTGTGAGTGATGGCCACAGGGCAGGAGCAAACTTGGCACGCAGTTGAGCCCAAAGTTTTCCTGGCTGCACAGGAAGCTGCGTGACAGCTGGGCACCAGAGTGGCAGAAGGTGTCTGGACACCTCCTGCTGTGCCCCATCATTGGCAGGCAGGGCCAGGCTGGGGAACCTGCTCAGCATCTCCCCATCCCCGAGGGCATGGACTGGGCTGCCTGTCCCCATCCTGGAGTGGGGGGCACTGCCACCCTGTCAGGCTGCTCCTGCAGAGCCAGGGAGCCCCTGGCAGCCCCTGGGCAATGTTGTGCCTCTTAGCAGGACCCCGCAGTGCTCACCCCACTCCCACAGCATGGCGGGCAGAGGCCCCGAGCATTAGCGATGGATGATGTCCCACCCCTGCGACCCGTGTAACCGGAGAAGAAATCAATTTGTGCTTTGAAGGTTCATCATGAGCCTCCTGCTCCGCGTTGCCTTCCTCCCATGGGCAGCAGGAGGAGATAGGCAAAGGAGGGTCCAGTCATCCCACCCTGTGCTGAAGGCTGTGTCCTTGCATTCCTGTTGTGTCTTGCAGGGGCTGCCTCCATGGGTATGGTTGTTGTTGTTCCAGTTGTCTTCACCCCAGGAGACCACTACTGGTGGGGTCCTCAGAAACACAGAGGGAAGGTGCTGCTTCCCCTGCTCCTTTCCCTCTCCAGGAGATGGGACAGGGGAGATGTTACCCCTCCATGGTACTGGGTTGGTGCCACTGCAAGGGGGAGCCCCAAGATGTGCAAGCAATGCTTAAAGTGGGAGTGGGAGCTCTGCAGGTCACAAAACACCATTCTCATTCCTTTCTCTCTGCACTGCTGGGGGCCAAGCCAGAGAGGGGTGATGGGCTTGGCATAGCCCTTTCACCCAAGTGTCTCCCAGCCAGAGGAGCTGGGAGCAAAGGGAAATGGTGGCAAGCAAAGCAGTGTCCATGGCCACTCCAGACAAAACTCAAGGATCTGAATAGGTTGGCCAAGGACTTTTGAGCTGGGCTCTTTTATTTACCCCTGTGGTAATGAATAAGTGAGAAGAGCATTGAGGTATCACCATGTTGAAATATTTTAATGCTCAGAAGCCAGGAGCATCTCACCACTCCCCCGGGGCTCATCAGCACATTTTCAGCTGCTAAAAGGATCTCTTGTTTTGAAGGGGTGTAATGAGTCTGTGTGGCTGGGGCTGACAGCCCGAAGGGACCCCTGTGGCCATGCAGACCAGCTCAGCAGCACCAATGTTCACAGGAATGCCCAGAGTCACCCTGGGGAGTGATTTTGGTGCAGAGGGAAATCGCTGCCCCCTCTCACTGCAGGCAGCTGGGCTGGGACATCCCTCCCAGCTGCAGCTCAGGGGCTGGTGGTGCCATGGCTGAGGGGTTTGCTGTGTTTATAAGTTCTGTGGGTCTCAATGTGGTCACCTGTCCCAGCAGGTCCATCCTCCAGCTGTGCCCTGTTGGGACCCCCAGCCTTTCCACTTCTTGTAACCCCAGCCTTTGCCCTGTTGGGTGTCTGTGCCCAGCTGAGACAATCCCAAAGGCTTCCTGGGATGGTGTGAGCAGAACAAACCTCCTGTGATAGGGGTGGCTGTACTGTCTGTTTCATGGTCTTTCAACCTGCATGTCCCTGCTGCCTTTGGTCAGGCAGGGACTGCTTTGGGACACTCTCCTTCTGCCTCCCAACAGCCATGGACCATGCCATGCCAAGCCCAGCCTTTCAATGGGGACAGACCTATCCCCACTGGGAAGGAGCTACCTTCCCAGTTTTTCCTCCTGGTAGAGCCTCTCCCAGGATGTCAGTGCTGCTCCCAGCACCACAGGCACCATGGCACCCTGCACCCTCCTGTCCTCCACTGGGGCAGTGGGTGACCAGGCCATCTCCACTCCCTCCAGGCTCACCCATGACATCAGCCTTGAGGAATTTGAGGATGAAGACCTCTCTGAGATCACTGATGAGTGTGGAATCAGCCTGCACTGCAAGGAGAGCCTGGCCACCCGGGTAAGTGTGATGGGGGTGGGCAGAATGTGCCAGTGGGGCTGGCAGAACTATCAGCCTACATGCAGGACCACCAGAACCCCAGACAAGTGATGCTTTCTCAAGGACCCCACTGCCATGCTCCAATCCCCTTTGCTTGGCAGTGCCCTTTCCTCACTCCAGCACAGTGCAGGTCCTTTCTGAACCAGCCAAACTCAAGGGACAAAACAAGCATTTTAAAGCCTCTGCATCTGGGTTCCCACTGTAATGTAGGGGCTGGAGTTTGTTCTTCAGGGATGAGCCCAAGGATTTGGGTGCAAATGGGGGCATGCCCCCATTTGAGCAGGATGACCAGTGAGTATCTGGCACTTGACAAGCATTCTCAGGAATCAAGGACAGTTGCAAGGTGGCACCAAAGGTCCCACCTGGGCTGCTCCTCTTGTCCCCACATGCATCCCTGGACCTGGGGGTGCAGCTGGGCTGGCATGTTTAGAGCTGTCTTCTGCTCACCCAAGGTGTTCTCTGTGGCTTGCTAGCTAGCTTTAGCTAGAGCTGTTCACAGGTCTTTAGGAGGCTGGAGACCTGGAGGCTCCTGAAACAGGGATGAGGGAGGTATCTCTGACGGCAGCAGGCAGCAGGTGGAATAAAGATGGGAGCTGGGAAGCCTATGCAGGTGCTGCAGCTGGGTCTCCCATCCATCTTAGAGCACGCTGTCAAGAACCTGATGGGGTTCACGCCACTGTCTGAACTTCCCTAGAAGGCCATGGGGGCAGAAATGTGGAGATAAATTGATAATTACTTTGCATTTGGAAATATGCAGGGTGTTAAAGGAAAAACCATGGCCTGAGCATTCTCACTAGCACTCAAGGAATCACACACACCACCTGAGACTTTTAACTGCTGGGGGCAGAGTCTCTTTGTAGCAGGCAGCTCCAGTAAGCTGACAGGTGCCCTTTTGGACCCCTCACTCAAACACACACTCACTCTAAGGCTGACTCTTCCTCTTTCAGGCTTGACCCTAGGTTTCCTGTAGCAAAGCCCCAGGCTCAGATTTTATAAAAATGAATAGTTTAGTGGTACAGCACCAGGTCAGCTCAAGCTGGGTGCCTGTGGAGAGGGACTCTGAACAAAGAAACCCCTGGGCAATTATACCCATACAACTCAAGCACCTACCCCTCAGAGACTCTCCATGCACCTCTTGGTCCAGTGGTGATTTTTGGGCTGGGGTCTTTTAACATCTTACTGGGTTCTTTCTCTGTGTCTTGTGCAGGCAGGCCATACACTGTTCTTATCTTGTGGAGTTACAGCTTCTGCTGACAGCTGGAGTCTCCTTGTCTTCTGGTTTGTACTTCTGGTGCACCTGCTCACTGGCAGAGCATGGGGAAATAAAAAAGCCCTAGGCATGGGATAAACACTATTCAGCAACAACCACAGCAGCATCAGTGTGTTATCAATGCTCCTCTTGTAAGAAAGACAAAACACAGCATTGCACCAGCTACTAGGAAAATTACTAGGAGAATTAAGTCAATTCTAGCCAAAAACATCTCTAGGTGTAAACTCACAGCTTGTGGCCCAAGGCTTTAGCAGATCCAGCTACTGATGCTAGGCAAGTAAAGCTGAGTAAACAACATAGTAGATCACATAGTATTATAACTCTGTGAACCCATTCTAACTCATTCTACTTAAAACTTATTTCTTTAAGCTAAGAACTAATACCTCTCAACACAGAGTTTCTGCATTTTGTCAATGTGTTTCATGCTAAAGGATGCCAAAGCTGGAGGAGCAGCCAAGTGGTTTGAGAATCATTCTGTCCCTTGGAGGGAATACTTCCTATGCAAAACTGATAAAGACCCAGCGAGGACAGGAAAGGCACAAGAATTTGTCGCAGATTTAAAATTAGAAAGTGAATTTGTGTCGTTTGGAATCCCTCACTGCAGGCAGGACGGTACAGGCAGACCTCATCTTTGGGAGGTGAAGGTATCTTGCTGTGCTCCTTGGTCTAATTTGTGACCTTCCCAGCAAAAATTTGTTTGTTCCCAGATAGGGGGCTACTGCTCAATATCTCTGCTCCAACTGCAGCCTCCTCCTGCTCTAGGTTGTTACAGCCAGACTTCCCTGGGACAGTCTGGGCTCATGGGCTGTGTATGCTGAAGGGAGGAGGGATAATGCTGCAGGGAAAACCAAGGGCAAACCTAGTGCTGGCCAGCCATGAGGGCACAGCCACAGTGAGGTCCTGGCATTGGGAAGATCCTCCTGCCTGCAGTAGGTGAAGCAGACAGAGACTGTGGGTGTGTTGCTGGATTCTTCCTATTACTCATCCCAGTTCACCACTGGTGATAGCACCACTTGGGCTTAGAGCAGGATTTATTTTTTTTTTTTTTTCTCTACAGATTGACAGTCCTTGGCTGAAGTTTGGCAGGGAGGGAAAGGGGCAGGGGGGACTTGCAGCTCAAGTGCTGCAGCCCTTCCTTGAGGGGAAGGAAAACCAATCTCTTTTGCCCATTTGAAACAGTTTACTCAGGGGTTTATGCATCCCTGTGCTGCAATACAGAGACCTGACCCTCAGTAGAGGGTTTGCTCAGGCTCTGGGAGCAAGCCCCATGCCTTCCCTGGAGACCGCTCAGAGCTGCTTTACACAAATGTCTGGGTGCACTGAGAGTCTGCTGGAGTGGGATGCGAGGCTGCCGTAGGGGAAGCAATGAGTTATTCATAAACACAGCAAAGGAGGAAGCTTATCATGCTCAGAAAAAAAGCCTGCTAAAAATATGTCCAAATGGTTTATATGGGACACGGAGGATTGCCCGAGGAGGAGAACCGAAAGTGGTGACAACAATGGCCGTGAGAGGGGCTTTTCAATCCCAGCATTGAAGGCGAGAACCAGGGAGCTTTCCAGGCTGATTGCCATCCAGAGCAAGCTTGGGGCGACAAGGTTGCAGGATGTGCCTGATGGAAGCAGTCAGGCCCAGAGGGAGCAGCGTGGCTGGGTCTGCGTGCAGCACAGCACGGGGCCAGCAAATCAGCCATGGCCAGCAGGCAGCAGCAGCTGGCTAATAACATCATGTGGGGCTGGCTAATGGCATCATGTGGGGGTGTCCAGTCAGGGATGCTGGGACCAGGGTGTCAGGGGCCGTGCTGATGTCCTGTTTGTGGCTTGTCCAGTGCCACTGCCACAGGGCAGCTGTGGTACATAGCTTGAAGGGTTGGCCCTGGTCTCCCCTGCAGGGCCAGGCAGCTGGTGAAAGCCTGGCAATGGAGCCATGTGAGGTGAAAGCAAGCTGCTGGCTCACTGGATCACACCAGAGCAGAGAGTGATGAGCAAGGGGGAAACAGGATCTGGAGGATCTGGGGAGCAGGGGCTGGAGTCATCCAGCTGCCCAGCAGCGAGTCTCTGGAGAGGTGGGCTGGCACAATAACCCAACACTGGCAAGGAGCAAGGGGACAAACCCTACCTGAGGGCTGCAAAGGTGACTGCTGGATGGGGATGATCTCTGACCTTGATGAGATGGGGGGTCTGGGCAAAGCTGATTGATGACAAAACCCTGTGGCAGGAACAGGCAGCTGGTGCAGAGGTCAACACCCAAACAGAGATGGGTTTGGGGGAATTTTTTGGTCCCAGAAAAACAAAGATGACCTCATTATGGGCTATTTTAGCAGCTCTTCAGAAATAGTGGCTCAGACACACAGAAACTGCAAGAAGGCGTAGACTGATGGTGTGCAAGAGGGAACTATCTACTGACAAGGACCACACCTCATGGATGAGAGACCATGTACTAAGAATGAGGAATAATACCACGTATGGCTGAAAAGAACCTTAATTTCAACAAGAAGTCCCCAGTGAATGAAAAGAGAGGTGAGATAGGCTGAGGAGAGGGCTTGGAGGAGGAGCAGAGGTGTCATTGGGGCTGTTGAATGGCAGGGCAGGAGGCCAGCTCAGAAGGAGCACGGGCCACCAGGATGAAGGACAGCCTCCACCTTGCAATGGCCACACTCAGGTGTGCTGAGAGGGTTGGTTACAATAAAAACGCCAGACTTGGGGTTTGGCCTTGTTTTAGTGGCTTGGAAATCTAGGGTGACAAACTCTGGTTTCAGCAAGACAGATCCAGCAAAGAGCCAGGCAGAGGTTGATAAAACTTTAGTGCCTCGTCTATTTTCTAGGAACTGTGGGAAATGGTTAATGCAGGAACAAAAGAAAAAAATTTAAAAAGAAATACCTCTCTTTGAAATACCTAAGAGCATGAAAACAAGCGCCCAAAGGGAAAAGAGCTGATGCAGGGCTGTGCTGAGCCTTCATGCATCTGCATGAAAAGGTCAGAAAGAGGCATGAAGAAACAGATATGTGGAGGAAAAAAACATTTTTTTCATCATCATAATAATGCTGGAAATGCCAGGGGCTTTCTCTTGATGTCCAGTTCCACTGATCCAAGTGTGCTGCTGCTGGCAGCTGCTCCCGGAAGGCCAGCGGGACCCACTGCAAAGAGGGAAGCCACTGCCATGAGCCTGCGATCCGGGGACTGCTGGGGAACTGGAGGTGTGGGCTGGGAGCAAAGGATAGGGCAGCAGGGTGGCTGCTTACTCCATGCAGCTTTTCACAGGCTGTCCCATGGAGCTGCCTCCGTGATCCATGGCCAGCTGTGGCTGTGCCAGGCTGGGGACAGAGAGGCTTCTCCTGGTGCTTTGAAGCCAGCCAGTGGTGGGGAGAGGGGGCACAGTTGTGCCTTCTGCTCAGCAAGTCCCCCTTGCTTCCCTGTGCTCACTCACATAATGCTTTTCCCAGCTGAAGGTTTTGCTGTTCCTCCTCTGACAGTGAAAGCTGCAAGAGTGGGGGAGCAGGGAAGAGACTTTCATTACTCAAACAACATCTTGCCTATCACTCCTCTCCTCTTGCAAGAGCCTTTCATTCCTAGGGAAGCAAGCAGCTTCCTCAGGTGGGCAGTAGTCCCCACACAGGGGATTCACCAGCTTAGACCAGTGCTCCAGGGGTGATCCTAGTACCTCTCAATTGCAGCAGGGTTCATTCTGCTCCAGCCCCCTGGAACCATGGATCACAACATTGGGACTGTCAGAGAGAGACCAGTTGCTAGGCACTGTGACTTTTTGCCATTGGGACAGCACCATGCAGGTGGGAGGTAGGATCAGTAGGAGCACACCAGCATCACATCTGTCCCAGGGATAGGTCTGTAAGGAAGCACAAGTGTCCCCGTGACTGCACTGGGGATGAGGTGTGCATCTTGTGTTCATCCTGCCGCAGGATTCGATACTGCTCTCCCACACACCCTAATGTCTCCCACAGGGTGAAGGGACTTTGAGAAGTCACCTCAGCATTGCATCTGCGCTGAGACATGAGCATGCTCAAGATGGCCCAGGTGACATGATTTTGTTCCTGGAGGGCTCCCAAGGCAGCCTGTTCTGGTGGGGCAGTGTCCTTGCAGTTAGAAAGGCTTCCTAATGTCTCGTCCCTGTCCTTGCTTTGCAGATCACTGCAGGTCTCACTCACACAGTAAGGTGATTGATTTCTGTGTGGTTTCAAAATCACTTTGTTGAGCTACAGGCCATAAATAATACCTGCAGTGGCTGTAGTTTTCTCCTAGCTTTTGAACCTGGAATGCTGCACCCCTGCTAGGGTGCCCTTTTCTTCAGAATGACACTGATTTCCTTTTTTGCATCCTTCCGGGACTTCTCCCTCTGTGAGTTTTCCAAGTGATTGCTACAGCTACAGGATTATGGAAAAAGCATCATTAGCAGTCTAAGTTGCATGTCACCAGCTGAGTGCAATACACCCACCTTGGCTAGGTATAACCTATTCAGTTAGCATTTCCCTCCAGTTCTTTTCCCATGCCTTGATTTCCTTGTTAAAATCCATGTGATTTGTCACAGACAGAAATGCAGAACTTGCGGCATGAAGGCTAATATGCAAAACAAGGGATTTAAATGTTAAAAGCCTCAAGAGGACAAGTATCAGTGGCAGTGCTTCTCCAGTTGCTCACCCATTGCTGGACTTCAGCAGAGACACTGGGGGGAAATGACTCCCATGAGAGGGTTTGTATTGTGCCTGCAGTGGGCAGAGCCCTGTCTGTGCTGGCTTTTGTCTGACAGTTCAGGAGCTGGTAGCAACAAGAGCTCTTGGAGTGGCTGCCAGGGCTGCTGGGGCTGTTCCTTATGACTCGAGGGACAACCTCCATGCAGCTGGAGGCATGGATACTATTCAGCTGGAAAAATCCACCCTTCCCCACCTCTGCCTGCTGACAGGCTTGCAGTCACCACAAACAGCTGATAAAAAAGGGAATTCAACTCAATGATGCCAAGTTTCTGCCTTTATTGCTGGCTGCCCCAACTTGTGCATGTGCAAGCTCCAGTTAATGCAAGGAGGGGGCCTTGGGAAGGAAACCACTGACCTTTAAACACACACAGGGGGGACACTGGGGCCTCTTTGCCCAGCAACACAGCCACAAGGAGTGTGGTGGCTCAGCATTTGGGCACAGCCAGGCTGGTGGGATGGGACACCTGCCCCTCACAGTCCCCACAGGCCACAGTGGCCATCCTGTTCCAAAAGGGTGCAGGGAAAAGAGTGGAGCTGCCTCCAGCCAGAGCACAGCCACCACCAGCAGGTGACTGGGGAGCCAGTGCAGAGCATCCCTCCCGTATGGCCTCAGGTCCAGGTATAAGCAAATGCAAGAAGGCTTGTCCTAGATGGGTAAGACAAGGGGGAAGGAGCTGCTGGTCCAAGTGGACATTGCAGGGAAGGAGGAGCCTGACTCCTTTCAGAGGTGTACTGTGAAAATTTCAACCCCATAGAGAGAAAAAGTAGTAGTAGTGCAGTACATGGTGCCAGTACCCAGCGTGGTGGTGGGTTCGCCATCTGTGAGGATGTTCAGGTGTGATGGACAAGAGCCCAAGTGACCTGCTCCAGGCAGGGGGTGGACCAGGTCTGAGCAAACTGGTTATATGTTTGTATGAGTCCCAGCTGCCAGGACAGGAACCAAGAAAAGACACAGTCTGCCTTGGAAGGAGGAATCATAGGGCACCCCCGGCTGAAAAGGACCTCAAAGGATCACCTGGCCAAACCTTGTGTGGGAAAGGGAGTCTGGGTGAGACGATCTAGCACACACACTCACTCTCTAGCGGCAGCTTGAAAATCTTCAGAGATCAGGACTCTACCATTTCCCTGGGGAGGTTGTTCTGCAGAATGGTTGTTCTCACTGTAAAAAAAAAAGAAAAAATGTCCTTGTTATGTCGAGATAAAACCTGGGTGTGCACGTTTGTGTGCTGTGTAGCGAATGTGACGGCTGCACGTACCTGCAGACAGACACCTGCCGGGGATAAATAACGTGCTTGGGGGAGCCCGAGCACTAAGGGAGGGAGGATGCTGCCCACACCTGCCCGGGGAGGAGGGGAGGGGGCTCCCCGGCTCCGGGAATAACATCGCTGCCCCTTTAAAAGGCAGCGGCGGCGGGTGCCGATGCGGCGGCCCCGGCCCCCCTGCCCGGCCCCGGCGGGAGGCGCCCGTCCCGTCCCGCCCGGTGGCCTGATCGCTAATCCCGGCAGGGCCATGTGAGCCGGGCGGGCGGCGCGCCCCGGGCGGCGGGCGGCGGGGAGGCCAGCCGGCTGCAGGCCGAGATGCTCCAGCTCGACCTCATCGACGCCGCGGGGGACACGCCGGCCGAGGAGCAGACGGCGCCCGAGCCGCTGCAGAAAGAGCCCCCGAAGGCCGGGACCACCGAAGTCTACAGGCCGAAGCGACCGACAACCCTCAACCTCTTCCCGCAGGTGCCTCGCAGCCAGGTGAGGCGGGCCGGGGGATCGGGGCGGCCGGGTGGGGCGGGGGAGGAAGGATGCTCCCGCCGCCCGCACGGGGCTTTTGTCTCGGGCCGATGGAAGGAGGGGGAGGGAGTGGAAGGGGATGGTGGGGCTCGGCTGGAGGGGTGGCCGCCCCCGCCATCCAGAGGTTCCTTCTCAGGGCGAGCCGGAGGGAGTGACCTGCGGGCCCGGGGCTGCCCGGGTGCCGGGGACCTGAGCATCCCAGCATTGCGCTCGGCGGGGGTTCTTGGAGCGGGCTTAGGGGCCGGGTGGGTCCTTTTTTCATCTCTGCTGCTGGGGTGGAGAGGGAGCACGCCAAGAATGGTGTCGGGACTGAGCTGTGCCCCAGCAGGGTCCGGGTGGCGGGGCAGAGAGCCATGGGGCAGGGGCAGGGTGGGAGCTGCGAGGGGCCCCCGTGGGATGGGGAGCAAACGAGGCGTGGATACCGAACGCGTGAATGAGCCATCGCGGGACGGGGCACCACACCAGGGCCGGCACCAGCAGCTGGCTGGGCTCCAGCTGCCCCGGGCTGGGGCAGCACCAGCTCTGGGGCAGGTTGGTGATACCAGGTGCCACCATGGCTGGCAGTGGGGACCTGGTGGCCTCGGTTCCTGAGCGGTGGTGCCTGGCAAGAGAAGCATTAATGTCAGAATCCCGTATAAAATCTGAGAGACAGAAAAGCAACGCCCAAAATGGTGGCCAGGAGGACAAGGGGGTACTGTTGTCTTGCTCGTGCTCAGATTTTGTAAAGATCTTGGATGGTTTTAGCCAAGACTGCCTGGCCCACACAGCCGTGGTGTTACCGTCACCCATGGGGTGGATGATGTTTTGGTGTCCTGCATGTTGACCCCCCCCAGGCAGGGCTGGAGTCCCTTTGCTCTGTCGCTTCTGCAAACTTTACAAACCCACGCAAAGTGCGCGACGTGCGGGGCTATTTTTGCCACCCTCCTCCATTCAGCTCTGCCTTCTGCCAAGTAGGAGGATTTTCGTGGCGGTGACGTTCAGCCGAGGAGCATGAAGTGAGAGGCAGGTGTCCCCGTGGGTGACAGATGGGGAGTAGTCGGAGCTGGGTGTCACCAGCCCAGCACTGGCAGCTGATGCCAGCTCTCTGCCTGAGGCCATGGGTGGGAGGAGGAGGAGGAAGGCACGGAGCCAAGGATAGGAGCCCGCAGGCAGCTGGCACCAGGGACAAAGGCGGCAGGGCTGGGGAGGCGGGGGAGAGCTCCACTGAGCATAATGGACAAGGGGACAGCAGCAGCCTTGTCCCACCCTGTGCAGGGACCCCGAGGAGCAAGTGGTATGTGGCAGCCACATCCAGCTGGGGGAGGTGGGGAACAGCAGGGCCCTCTCCCAGACACTTGGTCCCTAGCAGTGTCCGGGGGTGGGAGCAGGTGTCTGGAGAGGGCTGGGATTGGGGGGAGTTGCAGAGACAGTAGGCTGGGAAGGGGAAGCTGATAGTCCCCTTACCAATGCAATGTTGGAGGCTGTGGAGCTCACTGGGAGGCATGGGCACAGCTGAGCTGAGGACATGGGGAATGGGAGAGGGGGCTTTGCTGCAGGTGGCGATGGGAGCCTGGAGCCAGCAGGGATGGCGGTGTGGCTGGCCAGGTAGGATAGTGCTGTTAGTAGGATCTAGGGAGAAGCTGGCTGTAAGGTGCTTGGGGTTCCTGTTCTGGATTCCTTCCTCTAGCCAGAGGCACTTTCTCCCTGTCTACATGTGGTGCTCTGGAGAGAGGACAGGGTGCAGGGCATCCCTTGGAGACCAGCCTGTAATCTGTTTCCACTTGTGTGAGACACTGCATCCTCTTTCCCTGCACAGCTCCCTTCTCCTACCAGTAGTCAGAAGAGGGACCGCGGCCTTGCATTCTCTCTTGAATGCCTAGCTGGGGCACCAGGCACTCTGGCAGAGAGGGTGTTCACAAAGCAAGGCATCATCCCACCCCCTGCTCTTGTGGGGCCAGGATTCAGCCTGGTGATGCCTCAGCTGCTGCTGGGCACTCTATGATCATCATCCCAGGCAGGTGACATGGAAATGGTGAGAGGAATATACCCAGCTTCCCAGAGGGCAAGAAACAGCTTTTGTGACTGGCTAGGTTCATCTTCTAAGCCTTTGTGAATGCCTCTCCACCCTGGCAGGGCATTACAGACCCCTGAGTGCTCTGGCCCTGTGGGGACGGGTGTGCTCAGTGGGCTGTGCCTGCTGCATTGCTGCCTCCTGTCCCAGTCCAGGCAGCCAGGCTGGCCTTGTGTGTGCTGGCCCCATGGCACTCTGCACGCAGAGGCCATCACTCTGACAGCTTGCCTGGCCCACATCCTGGCCCACCATGTCCCTGGGAAAGGCTAGCAGGGACGTGCTGTTATTTGCCTTGGCACAGGAGGGACTCATGGAGGCCAAGGTGGGAGGTTGCCAAAGCTCTGTGAAAGGGGTCTCTCCCATGCCACACGGAGGCAGGGATTTGGCAGGCATGGTTCAGCAGTGTGTGACATGATGGAATTTTGGGGCAAAGGCTTCCTTCATGTCGGTGGGGAATCAAAGTAAGGACAGGGCAATTCCTGTGCTGCTGGGAACAGCTGTGGATTGGTGATAAGGCCGTGAGAAAATCCAGGGAGTCCCAGCAGGGCTTTGGTACTTAAGCAAAAACTAATAGTGGAAAATGCCACTGCTGCAGCTGGGACAGAAATACTCAGTTCCCCGTAGGAGGGGCTGGGAGAGTGCAGCCAGGGAGAACTTGGGGATGGAGGAGTGGCTGAGGGCTGGCACTGCACCAGGCAGGATGTCACACCTTGCGGAGGCGAGCAGGGAGGACTTGTCCCCCATCTGCAGGAGGGCCCTCATTAGAGAGGACTTGGTGTGCTTTGGTCCCCGGGTCTTGCAGCGAGGCTGAGTGCATGTTCCCTTGTGCAGGTGCATGGCTGCCCTGCCAGGGCTGGGCAGGCAGGGCACAGCACCCACAGAAACTCGCCCAAGCATGGGGAGCATGGATGGCCTGATTGTGCCCCTCCTCTCCAGCTGCTCAGGATTGACATCTGCTAGTGAACTGTATATGTGTGTGTGCATGTATAATTTGTGTACACACACACTATCTTTGTATGCCCTTGTATACACCCAGTATGGATGTCTCCAGGGGCAGGCATTAGTCTGTCCAGTAGCTGGCTTCCAGCTGAGTAGCACCACAACACCTGGTCCTTGGGATTTCCCCCATTTCATCAAGCTGAGTGGTTAGAAGATAGGCAGGGCCAGCAGGATGGGAGCAAAGCATGCAGGCAGACTCAGGTCTTGAATTTTTGTCATGGGACTGTCCAGCTATGGGCTTCTGCAGCCAAGTTTCCGCTGGTGGATGAATGCAGCCCAGCTGGCTCCTTGCCCACCCTCCTTCAGCCATCATGCCAGCTCTTGCAGCAGCAGCATGGTGAGATGTGGGGCTGGCAGGGGGTCTCCTTGGGCATCATACACCCCAGCATACCCAGCTGAGCGGGGTGCTGTGGACCCAGGGAGGAATGGGTGCTGCCCTGCCACATGCTGTTTACTGTTTGGGCTATAAGGCAGCTTTGTTCTTCTCCTCAGGACACTCTGAATAACAACTCTCTGGGGAAAAAGCACAGTTGGCAGGAGCGGGTGTCCCGGTCGTCGTCCCCTCTGAAAACGGGTGAGTTCTCAGGCTTTTGGCCAGGGACAGCTCCTTGCACCCTTTCATGGTGCTCAGGAGCCTGAGGCAAGTGGTGCTGGAGCAGGAGGTTGGGGAAGACATACCACATGGATGCAGGGTGCATGTTTGTCTTGCTCTCTACAATTACCTGAAAGAAGATTGTTAATGAGCTGGGAGTTGCTCTCTTCTCCCAAGTAGCAAGCAGTAGGGCAAGAGGAAATAGCCTTAAGTTGCAGCAGGGAAAGTCTAGATTGGATATTAGAAAAAAAGGTCTTCATTGAAAGGTTGATCAAGCACTGGGAACAGGGAAGTGCTGGAATCACCGTCCCTGGAAGTGTTCAAAATTGCGTAGACATGGTGCTTAGAGACATGGTTTAGTGGTGGACCTGACAGTGTCAGTGGTGGGACTTGAGAATCTTAGAGGTTTTTTCCAACTTAAACGATTCTGTGATTCTGTGAGTGTGGGTGGCACCTCTGGACACCTTCCCTGTCAGGGAGCATCCCCCTGTGTGTGGCTGTCTATGCTGCTCTCCTCTCCCTACAGGTGAGCAGACCCCTCCCCATGACCACGTTTGCCTGAGTGATGAGGTCAATCACCAAAACAGCACAACCTCCACCAAAGACCGGGGCACATCCACGGAGAGCCCGTGCCGGCGCACAGCAGCCACCCAGATGGCCCCAGCCTGCGTTGCCTCGTCCCGGCCGCCCGAAAAGCACCAGGCCACTGGCCGGGCCCCGCCACACGGTGCCAGCGTCGTGGTGGTAACCAGGGGCCCCGAGGCCCACCGGGACCGCATCCGCTACCAGACGGATGTGAGGCTGGAGGCCACAGAGGAGATCTACCTGACGCCTGTGCAGAAGAACTCGGACCCCCTGGAGGCTGACAAGCCGTTCCTGTCTCAGTCCAGTGAAAACCGCATGTCCATCAGCTCTGACATTGACACCTCCAGCTATTCAGCCCTGGCAGGGAAAACCAACCCCTCCATCAGCGAGGAGGATGAGGTGCTGGACTACATGTCCTCCCCTGACAAGACAAACCTGCCCAGGGCCTCCTGTGGTGGTGGGAATGGTGGCTCCCGGCCAGGGCACAACCTTCAGAGAGCCTCTGTGAGTTCAGACACCAGTGCCCTCTCCTATGACTCTGTCAAATACACACTGGTGGTGGATGAGAATGTGCAGCTGGAGCTGGTCAGCCTCAAGCAGTGCTACTCAGGCTACAGTGATGAGAGCGACTCGGCCACAGTCTATGACAATTGCATCTCTTCACCCTACGAGTCGGCCATTGGCGAGGAGTATGAGGAGGATGCGCTGAAGCGTGACTCAGTCTGCCTCTCCGAGGACTCCACCCCCGAGGCAGACATCCACTTCTCCAAGAAGTTTCTCAATGTCTTCATGAGTGGTCGGGCACGCTCCTCCAGTGAGTGCTGGGCACTGGGGGGAGGTGGGCTGGTGGCTGTCTGCCTGGGCAGCCCTGCCTGTCCCTGGCACACACTCAGGAGATGGGAAGCCACCAGCAGCATTGAGCCCCAGTTCTGCTTGCTGCAGCCTGTGTTTTTTCCCTAGTGGTCCAGGAGGCATGATGGGGCTTGGAAAAACTTTGTGAGTGTCTGGTGGGGGTGGCAGTAGGTGTTTGAGGCTTCTCATTTGGCTTGCCCAAGATATGGCCGTGCTGAGGGAGAGGCTAAGTGAGGTCACAGGGGACCATCATATTCCTGGCATGTCACACTCCTCTCCAAGCTCAGAAGAGCACTGGTGGCATGTTCCAGCAGGCAGGGTTTCCCAGTGTGGATGGTCCCATGCAGGTGTCACAGCTGTTTGTGTTGGTGCAGGGAGGTCTTGTTCCCAGTGGGGACTGATGGGCAGCAGCACTCCAGCTCCAGCCATGTCTGTCCCTCCTATGGTGTTGCATGGCTTTGTCTTGGATGAGCCATCCTGCAGGAGCCTCAGCAGACAGCTTGGCCCATGTCTTTCTCTTGGCTGTGGTGCTGATCCCTCAATGCTGACATGTCCTCCTCTGCCTTTTTCCCCAGGTGCTGAGTCCTTTGGGTTGTTCTCCTGCATGATCAATGGGGAGGAGCAGGAGCAGACTCACCGTGCTGTCTTTAGGTGAGCTTGCAGGCACAGTGTCCCCAGCCTCTATCAGGGCAAAGCTGGTGCTGCACCCCAACCAGGGTGGGGCCAGCACAAGCCCCAGTGTTTCCAGTGTGGGAAGCCCTGGGGAACAAACCAGTGCCTGTAGCTCATGCCCTGCCCAGGAGCAACATTTGCCCAGGCTGCTTCATGGGCAAGACCTCCGAGGGCCATCAAGGCGGCTGAGGAGCAGCCTGGGTGGTGCAATAGGGGTTACCCTTACGTTAGGTGCCAGGATGCTGCTGCCTGTTGACCCCAAACCTCCTCCAGTGCTTTATTTAGCATGTCAGGTCCCCATGGCTACCAGGGCACTGCCTGGTTTGGTGGTGGGTGCCCCAGCAGTGTGCCAGTGAGAAGGCCACCAGCACTGCTAGCCAGCCGGTGCCTCTCTGCCCAGGTTTGTGCCTCGCCACGCTGATGAGCTGGAGCTGGAGGTGGATGATCCTTTACTGGTGGAGGTGCAGGCAGAAGATTATTGGTACGAGGCCTACAACATGCGCACAGGAGATCGGGGCATCTTTCCTGCCTACTATGCTATTGAGGTCACCAAGGACCCAGACCATGTAACAGGTACCAAGCCTCTGTGTGCAGCCTGCTGATATCCCCAATTTGTACCACATCCTCCCTGCTGAGCTGTCTGGTGCTGAGCAGGGGGCTGGGGGGAGGACCAAACTGGGCATCCATCAGGGAACAATAAGCAGGTTCTGCTGTGATGCTGGGAGTTGGTACCTTGTGTTGAGGGAAGTTTTTCCTGGGCAAGGAAAAGCACAGGAGTTGGAAGATGGAGAGGGGAGGTGGAGCACAGCCCTGTGCCACCAGAGATGATCCCTGCCATGTGCTCTCTTTTCCAGCTCTGGCCAAGAGCAGTGACTGGGTGGACCAGTTTCGGGTGAAGTTCCTTGGCTCTGTGCAGGTTCCCTACCACAAGGGCAATGATGTGCTCTGTGCGGCCATGCAGAAGGTAGTGTCCCACTCCATCCCAGGGAGCAGGAGAGCCTGCTCCTCCTGGCTGCAGGGCAGAGCCTCAGTGGGGAATCATCATCACTGCTCACAAGTTCCACAGCTTTGTCTCTCTCTCTCTTTTGCAGATTGCCACCACGCGCCGCCTCACTGTGCACTTTAACCCACCCTCCAGTTGTGTCCTGGAGATCAGTGTGCGCGGGGTCAAGATTGCTGTGAAAGCTGACGACTCCAAGGAGCACAGCAAGGTAGTGCCCTGCTCCCTGCTCATCTCATCCCTTCCCTGATTGCTGCTCTGAACTGCCTCGTGCCCTCTGTGCTACAGGCCATGATTGCATATTAGAATTAAAGGTCTCCACCCCACATCTGAGGGTGTGAGAAACACCATCATCAGCATTTTAGGCCCGTCATTGAGGTCCCCCATGCCTCACAAGGCCCCAGCTCTGGGCAGTACTGCCAGCTGATGCTCTCACAGCTGCCAGGCACATCACTGTGCTTCGAGCTGAGCTGTACCCGGTGATCTGTCAGCTGCTTCTAAACCTTTCTGCTACTATTTTGGGTGGTGTCCTCCAGATCTACCCTGTAATCTCTTTATCTGGCAAGGGCAGGCTGCTGATTAGCATTCTGCATAAGTAGCCTAGTAAAGCACATTGGGATGCTGAGCAGAGCAAAGTGAGGGCTTTGCAGCAAGCTGTTGGGAAACCTCTCTTCCAGCTGGGGGATAGGAATAGCTCATGGCTCTGAGTGCTGTGACAGAGCTGGGCTGAGGTTTCTACAAATCTTGCCTGTATCTAGAGTTTGCCATCAACTTAGTTGCACTTTAGACTTGTATAAATAAGTTTTCATTTCTGGCTGGGACCCTTTGACTTCCAGGCTTGAATTGACTTGTTTAGTTCTAAGTCA
Source organism: Zosterops lateralis (assembly GCF_965231275.1). Lineage (NCBI taxonomy): Eukaryota > Metazoa > Chordata > Aves > Passeriformes > Zosteropidae > Zosterops > Zosterops lateralis. The sequence continues at coordinate 38,625,822 of NC_139761.1, forward strand.
TCCGTTCATTTTCTGTGTTACTGGTGTTTCTGAGAGCCTTTTTAGTGGAGAAGGAGGGTTGTGTGTGCTGGTGAACAGCAGCACTGACTCTAGCCTGAGTACAGTCTGACTCAAGGCCTCCAGGGAGATCCTGCAGGAGCTACTGGCGGTAAAGGCAGCTGGGGTGAGAGCCAGCTGGGCTGCCTGGAAAAGCTCCCTTTGTTCAGGTGCTTGGAGCAATCCTGAAACTGCTGCTCATAGCAGTCCAGGATTAGGCTTCAATTAAGTTCACTCCTCAGTCTCCAAGTGCTTATTTCCAGTGGCCAGAGACCAGATGCACTGCAAGAGATGGGGAGAAAAGCTCTGACAGTTCCCCCCTCTCTTTCTCTCTCCCCCAGGTAAACAAGTGTAGCCATTTTTTCCAGCTGAAGAACATTTCCTTTTGTGGGTACCATCCAAAGAACAACAAGTGAGTAACAAAGAAGTGTAGTGCAGCTCTCAACACCAGCAGCTCAGCTCTCTGGGGGTCGCACAACTGGGGCTAGGAAGGAAATAAGAGGTTTCCCAGAGCCCAGGTTGAAGGGCTTCCCTTCCCCTGTGAGCCCAGTGCTGCAGCTCTGGGCATGGGCTATGGCATGACCCTGGGGTGACCACCAGGATTTATTGGGAGAGTTTCAGGTCCCAACTCTCTATGCTTAACTGTGGATACACCTCAGAGATGCTCGGGTACCTGTGCCTGCTGGTCTGCTGGTCCAGTGACATCCACTTTCTTTGCCCTTAGATATTTTGGGTTCATCACCAAGCACCCTGCTGACCACAGATTTGCCTGTCATGTCTTCGTCTCGGAGGAGTCCACGAAGCCACTGGCGGAGTCTGTAGGGTGAGTCCTGGCTGGACAGGGAAGGCCTCTGGCTCATAGAGGGCAGGAGGAACAAGACAGCCAGCCTGAATCCTGCCATCTCCCCATACATATGGGGCTTGGACCTGGCCCCAGGCTGGCACCTCTTCCTCAAGTGAGATGCTTGGCATGAGAGCCAGGGCTGACAGGGCTACAGGCATCATATTCCTGACAGTACTGGAACAAGTCCCAGTGCAAGGGTTTGCAGGCAGATGGCTGAAAGTCATGCACTGTGCAGGGAATCAGGGCAAGGATGGAGACCCTGTGGCTCTGATGGCAGCTCTGGGGCTAAAGGAGAAAAAGTCAGAGGTTGGGGGGTCAAATAGGCCACAGGGTAGGGAGCAAAGGTCAGGATGGAAACAAGGATCTATAATTGCCCTGTGAGGAGGCTGCTGCTAAGCTTTGCCTGGTGCTGTGTTGCAGGAGGGCTTTCCAGCAATTCTACAAGGAGTATGTGGAGTACACGTGCCCCACAGAGGACATCTACCTGGAGTAGGGGCTGGCACAGGCACCTCCTGCACAGCCAGGGCTGCAGTCTCGCCCCTTCCCCGTGTCGTGCATGGACAAGAGCTGCTTTGAGCCTGGAGGAGGAGCGGGCCCGGGGCAGGGCTCCCCAGGGCACGGAGCGCCGCCTCTTTTTGTGACTCCCCTTCCTTGGGCTGGGGGGACGGGAGGGGGGAGGGCTGGACAAATTGTGTTTATTGTACAAAATACTCTTAGTTTATTCTATTGGAGAAGCACCCGTTGGGTGCCCTGCTTGTGAGCAGTTGGTGGGGGCAGTAGTGTGTTCGTGCCCTTTCCAGCTGCAGGCTGGGGTGACGGTATCTCCTCTTTGTGACATGGCACAGCTTCCCGTCACATCCATCTGAGGTGACTTTTAATTGTGGTGGCAGAGTCAGTCTCTTGCAGTATGATGACACAGCAGCTACAGAAAACAAGACCCACATGCTGGCTCCTGCCTGGGAGATGGGTTCACCTCCCTGCCAGGCCCTGGGGAGATGGCTGCTAGGCAGGGGTGGCAGAGGAAGCCCCAGTATCTCCTCTGCCAGAACCAAAATGAGATGAGACAGCTTACCTCTGCCTCTGTCCCCATCCCCACCCCTTCCATCTTGTGTCCATGCCCTGGGGATGGAGAAAAATTCCCCTTATACCTCCCTGCAGTAACTATACCTTTGGGAGGGAAGCCTTTCTCTGCCTCTTTCCCCTCTCCCCCAAGCTGCAGGTGGCAGAGGCAGGGCAGGGGCACCCCAACTCAGTGGGGCTCAGCCCCTCTGTGAAGCTGGGTGTATGCCCAAAATGGAGCAAGGAAGGGCTAAAGGCTGCAGGGAGCTGTGCGAAGCACCAGGGAGGTAGAAGAGCTCTCCCGGTCCCAGTCCCTGCAGCCAGTGATCTCTGTGCTTCAGCTGGATCTGCTGTGATGGCAACAACTATTAAATATGATGGTTCATGGAGCAGAGCTACTGTGCTGTTTGTTTCCCACTACAAGGGGTTTGGGCCCTGCCTCCATCTTTCCTTTGGGACCCCAAGAGGAGCTGGAGCCACTCAGTATTGGTCCACAAGCCCTGGCTGCACTGCTGGGAGGCCAGAGATGAGATGATGATCCGAAGGGACTTCTGGCAGCTATTGCTGCAGCCCTCACCTGCTGTGCTGTGGCGGGCACGGGGGCAGGCTGGCTCACAAGCGCCCATCATCGTAGTACTCCAGCAGGTCCAGCCCGTCGCGCTTGCTTTTGCGAGCCGCGCGCAGCTCCGCCGGCCGCTGCGGGGCCGCCCGCGTTCTGAGGCCAGGCTGCTTGGGCTTGATGCCGTAATCTGTGGGTGCAGCAGAGGCTGGGCCCAGCTCTGGGACAACCACCCACCTGGGGAGGGGTGAGGGCATGGAGAGAGGGTTCACTGAGGCAAGGAGAGCGCTGTACCATCCACCAGGCCAAAGTGCTTCTGTGGAAGCTCCAGGGGAGCAGAGAAATCCTCAGGAACTGAGTAGCTGTCCCTACAGGAAAACAAGGGCCAGGAGTGAGCCGAGGTCCTACAGCATTTACCCAGGCTGGCACAAGAGCTCCCATGTGCTGCATCTTCCACCCAGTCTGGCCAGCTCTTGAGGCCTGGTGCCACAAGTCCCAGCCCATGTCAGGGGCCCTGGGGCACCTGCAGGTACCAGGGCAGGGAGGACAAGGAGGAGGGAAGTGCCATCACCTCTGGCGCACAGGCTGTGGGAGCACAGCCCCCAGCAGCAGGGCGAGGAGCAGCAGGCAGCACAGCATGGTGCACACTGACTGGTTCCACTTGTTCTGCTGCAAGGTCACAGAGGAGACACCTTGGTTGCCCAGGACACCTGCTGGGTGGGGTAGGGGACATGGCCCCTCCCAGGTGCTGCTGTTGTTCCTTCCTACCTTGTCCCCTTCATGTCTTGGGCTGTCTCTGCCTGGGCCCTACCAGCTGAGCCTTCATCGTGCTGGTGCATGTTCCTCTGTAGAGTCAGAGCTCCAAGGCTCTCCCTATCCCTCAGCACCTGCTTGTGCCTTCCTCTCAAACCCTTCAAAAGCAGACCTTTGTATCTCATCTCAGTACCACTCTGTCCCAGGAGCCAACACTTCAGCATCTTCCTCTGCTAGAAGACTGAGCAAAGGGAGCATAGTTCTTTGGTCATGGCTTTTCTGTGCTATTACCATGTCGTAGGGCCTTCCCAGCCACCACAGACCCATTGGCAAAGTCCTGTGGTCCCCAGCTGTGGTGGCCCATGAGGGAAGTGTGTGTGGGACTACATTTCCAGTGCTGAGTGCTGGGGCAAGAAGGCTGTGACCCTTGCAGCCTGAGAATCCTTCAGGAATGGTTCAGGTTCCTGATACCCACTTTGGGCACACTCACTACCCAGACGGCTGCCTGTGGGGCACTCCAGTGCCACCAGCTGATTCACTCTTTGTCCTGACCAAGGGACCTTCCAGAGAAGCTCACTGTGCACTGGTCCCTCAACCATCGCCCTATTAGAAGAGACACAGGCCTCTCCTAGGCCTTTATTAAATGTGGCACAGCAAATTTGCTGAATTAATGGCTTCTCCTCTGTCCTTGGCCAAGGCCCGAAGCACTGGCTGGCAGCCATTCTGCAAACCCTTTTAACACACATTAGGTGCTAGGAAAGCAGCCTGCACACTCCAGTTCTGTGTACCCCCTGGGGAACCCCAGGACTCTGGGGACTGAGGCAGGCACTGGGAATTACCAAGGCTATAGTCGTGAGCTGAACAACATGTGGGGCCCTCACTGACACAGGCCAGAGCAAAAGGCGTCTAAGGGCCAGAGTATCCCAGGGTAGACAACTGCAAAAGCTGCTCCTTCTGACAAAAAGAGACCTGCTGGCAACCAGATACAAGGGATCCCATGCAAAGAGGCAGAGGCTCTTCAGCTCAGTTCTCTCCATTCAGTCAGTTTATTTGACAGACAAGTCTGCTCCAAGCAGACAGGCCAGGCACGGCCAACACAAGCAGGTTGCAGGTCAACCTCAGCGCCCTGACGTGAGACAGTGCTCTCCAAAAATCACTGCGCTGCCTGGTTTTATTACAGTGCAGCTGTAAAAAGAAGAAGAATCAAGTGCTTCAAAAAAGAGGTTGCCTCATCAGCATCACTGCAGCCACAGAATGATCCAGAGAAATAGGTGGCCAGGGTCTCCCCCATGTATTTAGTGTCCATCATTCACGCCTAGATTTGTTAAAAAAATCACATACAGCCCCCTCCCTGCTCTACAGAGCAGGAGCTTCTCATTTATGATTTAACTGAAAATTAGACATTATCAACATCCCTCCCCAAGCCTGCTTGCACTCCTTAGGAATGTCCAGCCATGATTTTAGCAGAGAGTAATCATCTTCTTATCAGCCCCAGTTATAGAAATAGATTTTCTGCCAAGCAGGCAAGTAATCCATCAGTGGCCCTGAAACAAGAGAACAGAGAGATCACACATGTAGAAAGGCAACAATTTAATGCTGTGTGTCTATGGGGTATATCCTGCACTTCTCATTATGATCCAAACGACCCCAAATCTCCACTTACACAACTCAAATGAACGCAAGAATAGAAGTTACTTTTGCTAAGATGTAAGGCAACACTGCAATGTGGTGCTAGAGATCAGAGCAGGACCAAGAGGGGTGGGAAACATGGTCTGTGTGGCCGTGGTGTGGGACACCAACCACTCCCTCAAAGCTGACATGTTTAAACTCCTGTGGTAAAGGGAGTCTACAATGTGCAAGTCTACCCACGTGCAGAGACTCAGAACACTGCTGTGACAGGGAAGAGGGAAGATAACTCAGCAATAGTGAGCAGGTGCAAACATAGAAGCATCTGCTGTAGAGCAAAAATGCTTACATCGCACAGGGCTTAATGCAGAATCCAAAGCCTCTCTGAAATCACTAACTGGAGGAAGTGGCTCCTGAGCTAGACAGCTTTGTGACCTCCCCGAAGAAAGGGCAATCCCATGATGTCAGGCTGATGTAATGTCACATCACTGCCATGAATCACTCCACAAAAGGATTATCAACATCATCAGGGGAAGAGCGGAGGGATATGAAATGCTGGCCTATAATAAAGGGATCCTCTAGTGAAGAACTAGAACACAGATCTGGTTTTGCCCTTTGATTTACAGTCAGTTTCTGCCTGATTCAATATTTCCAGGCACCCATTTAACCCCTGATGTCCACACTGCAGACTAGGGATCAAGGAAAAGTGTTCAGAACAGGGCTGCAAAGCTGGGGCCCTGGTGAACCAGCTGAGGTACAGAAAGGAAGCCCAGGAGAACAGGTCTAGGCAGCAGACACCAAGCTCTGCAGCCTCAGGCCACACTGAGGTTTACTTCTGTCATCAAGCTAGGAAGTAATTAATATTTTCCTTCAGCATGTAAAAATTACTCAAGCATCAAAACAGGGTGCTCTAGTGCTATCCTCTCTAAGGACTTCTCAATTCCTTCCCCTGACTGAAACCAATTGACAAATGTTCCCAGCAGCCCTCATTTTTCTTCACCAGACAGAAATGGGGATATAACTGTGAGACCCACTTACGCGTGATGAAGCCAACTCCAGGCACATAATCAGCCAACAGGCGCAGAAGGAGGAGGATCCTGCCCCTAGAAAGGGAGAGAGTATGAACAAGTCCAGCTGGACATCTCCTGCCCCAGCTGTTGAACACACAAACAGCAATGGCAGCTGTTACAAAGGGCTCAGATTAACCTGACCAGAGGCACCCACACATCTTCAGATCTACTTGCCCAGTCCACTGATGCTATTTCAGTTAAAAGGGAAATTTTCAGCAAAAGTCCAGCAAAGGCCTCTTACTCTGAGTATCGGTCATAGAAAGGAGATCTCAGCAGGTAGTACAGCAGTAGGATGGTTCGTCGCCTCAGCTCCGCCCGCTCTCGCCTGTTCAGGTCTTTCAGATCACTCAGCAAACTCAGACTGGAAGGAGGAGAGCAGAGAACTAAGTCACAGCAAAAGCAACCAGCAGGGGAGAGAAAAAGGGCGTTTCTAAAGCCCTTCACGCTCAGCTCCATGCAGAGCAGCCTGCACCAGCTCAGAACAGAGAGCACTGTAAGTGTTGTAGAAGATGTGTCAATCTCCGAGCTAAAGACCAGCCCCGGTGCATACTTCTCCCAGCCGAGCCTGCCCAGGACTGGGGAATGGGGAAGTGCAATGCCCAGCCACCACCAAACCAAGCACCAAGAAAGACTCTTCATCAGACTGACCTTGAGATGTCCAAGACTGCTGAGAGGAGCCAGGGTTTCCATGATCTCTGGCCCCATACTCCTAAACTCAGTACTAGGAACACACAGTCAAGGAATGAAAAGATGAGAGATTCCTAACAAGAGGCATGCAGAGAAGTGATCACCTGCATACCCACAAACTTCTGCCAACTGCAGGTGAATACACCCTAAGGCAGGGCTGGGGCCCCGGGGAAAAGGGCTGGAGGACTTGCACCCACAGCTCTGGTGGCTGAGGCCAGAGTGTAAGAAAGGGAAGAGTGGCGAGCCCCGTGCCCCAGCAGAGCCGCGCAGGGAGCCGAGCTGGCGAGACACTGCCCTGCACCCGGGCCGGGCCCGCAGCACCCTCTGCTGGCACCGCGAGCGGTGGGAGCCCGCACGGAAAAGGGCAGGATACGGTGGAGCAGGGGGCGGGTAATGTAGATGGATTCTGCTATGGTTTCTTGGAGACCCAGAGGAGTGGGAGGCTGGTTCATCTCCTCTGCTCTTCGGCTCTGCGATTCCTCCCTCTGCTGGGGGGACCCCCAGTGCCGTGACTGCAGGGAAGGGGCTGAAACAAGGAGGTATGGTCACTACCTGCTACAAATAAAATACTACAAATAAAAGTTTTGTCCCAGCTGGAAACTAGGTATCACACGACTGCTAATTCACTCCATCTGGAGCCCTTCACCCCCCCGGGTGGCTGGATGGGGAAAAGAATCAGAAAAAGGTAAAACTCCTCCATTGCCATAGAACAGTTGAATAATTGAAATAAGGTAAAATAACAAAAATAATAACTAATAACAGTAGTGAATAGGAAGATAACAAAAACCCCCAAGAAATACAAGTGATGTACACTCACTCACCATGCCCAGACTGATGCCCATCCCATTCCCAAACAGCGATTGGCCCCTCACAGCCAACTCCCCCAGTTTACACAGTGGGCATGATGTTCTATGGTATGGAAGATCCCTTTGGCCAGTTCAAGTCACCCATCCTGACTATGCTCCCTCCCAGCTCTTTGTGCATCTCCTCACTAGCAGAACCCAGGAAACTGCAAAGTCCTTGACTTAGAGTAATTGCTACTTCTCAACAACCTACAATATCAGTTACAATAATGTTATACACGTTATTATCATACTAAACCCAAAACTCAGCATTCTTAACAGTTACCAGGAAGAAAATTAATTCTATCCCAGCCCATACCCATGACACCTTCCTATCATGTTTCCCTGCTTTCTGCACTGTGAAGGTGTGAAACAGGAAAGCTTGAAGAGGTACTTGTAAGATCCGTGCTCCTCCAAGCATAACCATGATGAAGAGCTGTCTCTGTTGCATGGCTCATTTGGGAAAACACAATTCAAGTGCTAGCCTTGCAGCACGTCTCTGGTTGCTCTCCACCCACCCGCAGTGGGTCCAATGAGTGGCAAGATATGTCTCAATACAAGGTTCTGCCCTTTACTGCTCATAGCCATGTCATCCACAAAGGCACAGCTCAGGCTGAGAAACAGGCTCGGTTACTTACTGCTCTGCAGAGAGCGCACAACACGACTGGAACGCTTGCCAACATAGGTCTGATCCTTCCCTGAGGAGCTGTCTTCCATGCCTGCAGAAGAGAACAGCCACAGGGGTCAGGCTTCAAAGCAATACACTTCACACCTCAGAGCTGGCAGCACCCACCCCTACGCTGCCACCAAGAAGAGCAGACTGAAAGGCTGATTTAGTGTAAACTGGACCACTTTGTGGGGCCTAACAGTAGGCAGAGGGTGAAAAGGTAAATCTGCCTGAGGTCTAGGGCCTCTTTCCTCATCATCAGACCAGGGCATATGCAGCCTCACTCATGGTTCAGCCAGAAATTCCCAGCTTAGACTTCTTCATCCCCTCCTTCCAGATAGTAGGACAACCCTACCACTAAGCTGACTCATCCTCTGCAAAGGGTGGAAAGCTCAACACAGCCTTGAGTACAGACACCTTATGGTTCCATGTGCCGCACAAGCCACTGCTCTGATGAGTAATTCTAGCAGGACAAGGCATGTGGCTCAGCAAGGCACCAAGCCAATAATGACAACACCATGGGCTCACCTTCAGGGTGGAGAGGCTGTTGCTTCTCCCTGTTCAGTGGCACAATGGGAGGAGACATCTGGATACCAGCTTTGTACCACAGCAGGAGCAGGAGACGAAGGATGGCTCTGTGAACAGACACAGGGAAGTCTTCAATACCAGACTATGGAGCTAGATTCCTGTTACACTGGAGAGATGGCTTCCACAGAAGAGGGAAACACTCAGGTCTCCTCAGAGCAACTGGCAATGTGAGAGGTGTAAGTGCTCCCTTCTGTGCCACAGAATCCAGTAAGCTGTGGGGCTACAAATTCCCCCAGCCTCAGGGACTGGCAGCTCAGTCCTGTGTGGGATTTTTTCCAGGGTACTATGGAGTGCCCTCCAGGTCCCGTTTCCGAGCGCACGCTGCCCCTTCCCCTCTGCCCGCAGCACTTACTTAGCCAGCTGGATGAGGACAATGATGGTCCACCGGCCCATCTCCCCCCACACCCTGGCTGTCCCCATCTCTGCAAAGACCTCCACGCATTCTAGCACACTCAGCCAGGTCAGCAGCTTCTGCTGGGGCAGCGACTGCAAAACACAGAGGGGAGGAGGGGGACAGGATGCAGGTTCTGCTCGGGAGTTAAAGAGGGCAGAAATACAGCCCAGTCTGGTTGGACCCTCAGAAATAAGCACCAGATGGCCTTGGAAGTCACAGCTCCAGAAACAAAAAGCAATGTCTTCACTGTGGCTGGAGCCTACAGACAAGACCACTTATCTACCTCCAAGGAGGAGACATCACAGTATCACATGGAGTTACTATGCCAAAAACAGGGACAACATCACATCTGTGTTTTATATTGCCTCCACCTCAACTGACACAGCAGGATAGCCTCCTGGGTTGTGGCACTGTGCCTGTGTCCATAGCACAACTCTCCTCTCCTCCTTATCCCAGAGCTGAGACACAAGACAACCTCCTCTCTGGATAAAGCTGATGAGAGAGTGTGCTTGAAGTAGAGGGAAGGGGACCCAGAGTCCACAGCCACAGCAGAGTGAATGCCAGCTGAACACAGCATCAGTCAGATTTCAGGCATGAACCCCAAGACAGTGGGTGCTCTTCCAGTCTAGGTCTCTGCTCTTCACATGGGAACTTACTACTGCTGTCAACCACAGAGTCTGATCCACTGAAAAGCATCAATAAAGACAATACAGCTTAAATTCTATTCAACTCTAATCAGGAAAGCAAGTCTTCTGCATTTCTATTTGTTACACACCTGATGCTCCATTCAGGGAGCTGCCTACACCCAAACCCACACACTGCGCAGGTTTGTAACAGAACAGCCCTGTCTGGAAAAAAACAACCTCTCCCCCATTCCCCAAAGGGTTTAACAATGCTGGGAGCCAGCCTGGGGCTCATGCAAGAGAGACATAGTAGCAAGGTGCTTACATTTGTTTTACTCAATACGATATGGAAAGGAAGAGTCTGACAGATGGAATCAGAGCTTCAGTGCTCCAGAGCCACTGCTGTGTAAACAGCAATGGCTTATTCATCAACACCTCTACCTAGCTCAAGTTCTGAGCCTCTCAAAAAAGCCTGTGAAGCTTCTGGTGCAAGTCAGGGCCTGATTTTTGTGGTCCAGGGAGTGCTCCAACCATGCTTCCAAGCCAGGAGCTAGGGGAGAGGGCTGCTGTTTTAGTTGCATTCAGAGGTTGCCTCTGGCTTCTCCATACCTGACCACAAAGAGAGGCCACAGCAAAGACCTGTTAAGTTTCTACAGACACTCCCTGAAAGCTCCTGCAAGGAGAAAAGCATGTGTCCCAAATCCTCCTCCCACACACTCCAGCCTTACCGCTGGCAGGCTTTGCTGCAGGTCCTTTCGGAGAATCCAGTCATTTAACAGCACCAGGAGGTTGGAGGCAGAGTACACTGGAAAAGGAAGAGAACAGTGCAGAATGGATGCACAGAAAGCAAGCCAAACCGGCCCTGCTGCCTCTGTCCCCGACAAAGGACGAGGGAAGGAGGGCAGCAAGATGTGCAGACTGGTCCCAGGAGCTGCCCGAGAATGCGGCCAGCCATGGACAGGAGCAGGGCCCGGGGAGCAGGACCCGCACCCAGGCAAGGGCACGGCTCCATCCCCGACCCGCTGCCCACTTACCCAGCTCCGACAGCGCGTGCGAGTCCGAGAAGCGACCTGGGGAGGGAAGAGAAGGGAAGAGAGCGGCTACAGCGAGCGCCCGGAGCCGGGGGAGCCCCCACTCCCCGCTGGGCCCCAGTGCCCGCACCCCCAGCGCAGACCCCGGCCGGAGGGACGGAGGTTCGCCCGCGTTCCCGCACCTGGCAGCAGGTAGGAGAGCCCCCGCACGGTGCCCTCCAGCTGGGCCGTGGCGGCGGGGTGCCGCCTGACGTACTCCTGGTAGCGCTGGCACAGCAGGCGCAGCCGCCACAGCGGGCCGGCTCCGCGGGCACGGGCAGGGCCTGCCGAGGCCGCCATGGCGCCGCCGCCGCGCCGCTTCCGGGGCCGCCCCTCCGCGCCCGCCCCGCCCCGAGCAGCCGAGCGCCGAGCAGCCCCGCCGGGCCGAGCGCCGAGCGGCCGATGGGCGCCGGGGCGGGGGGCTGAGGGAGCGGCGGCGGCCCGGCAGGTAAGGGCGGGCTGGGGCTGTCCCGAGCGGGCCGCGGGTGTCGCCTGTGAGGAGCCGGGTGCGGTCAGTGCTGGGGGGCCCGGGAAGGAGCCGTTCCTCGGGCGTCGCGGCGGGCGGGGGTCTGCCCACGCGTGGGTCTGGCGCTCCGCGGGGTGGCTGAGGGCGGCGTGTGGGACAGCGGCCGCCCCACCGCCGGGGGCTGCTCGGGGGAGCCGCCGGGGCTGGCTGCGGCACCGGTACAAAGTTCCCGGTAGCGCTGGAGAATGGGAGCGGCGCTTTGCCCCTCGGTCACCCCCGGGGAGCGGCGTGTGGCACCCCCGTCCAGCCGGGGCACCCACGGGCATCCGGGGCGCCGCCTGCCCGGCACTGGGAGCCCCACTCTGCCCCCGGGCAGGGCTCTGTGTGGGGAGGACTGAGCTGTGCCCAGGAGGCAGGACAGCCCCCTCCGCCCGGGGCTGACCGGCCCGTGCCCGCTCGCTGGGCGCGCAGCAGGGCAGGTGCTGCCCCGGGGGCTCGGAAAGGCTGGGGGGGGGCTCAGGGCTTCCATCCTCGCCTCCGTGTGACAGTGCCTGTGGCCGCCCGGGGCCGGGGGAGCGGGGGGCAGAGGGGCGGTGGTCGGGCCGTGCACTGGGGGCTCTCCCGAACGCAGCAGGACTCTCGGCCCTCCCGCGCTCCGTGTGTGCCGCACCATCACCGGTGTCCCCGTTGGCGGGGCCCGCCCGGCTCCAGCCTGTTGCAGAAGCGGCTCCAGCCTTTTCCCGGTCCTGCAACCTCCCTCCCTCCCTCCCTCCCTCTGTGCCATGCCCTGCCCGGCTCTGCCGCCCGCTCAGCCCAGGCTGCCCCTGCCCGCGGCTGGGCCGGGCTCCGCACGCTGCCCGGGGCAAAGATCGGCGGTGCCCGTGGGCCAGGAGCTGATTCGTGGCCTCTCGGGTGCGCACAGGGCCGGGCCGAGCCGCCCCTCCCTCCTCCTGTCCGGTTACCTCCGCACAATGGGCACAGTGTGTGCCCGCCGCTTCCTCGGCGGGCGGGAATTACAGTTGCATGGGCAGGCACTTTATCCTTCCTGAGCTCTCCTCTTCCCCCGAGGGTTTGTTTTTCCAGCAGGCTGAGTTCAAAAAGGGCACGAGATACCGCTGGCAAGCAGTCTGGCGCTAAGCAAACCTTTTTAGTCGGAATGGCGTGGATTAGACCCAACTTACCATTCGCATGCAGTGCTACCTGCGAGTTTCTCTGAATTTCACGGTGGCTGGCCTGCTACTGTAAGTGCAAGGGTGGGTGAGATAGCACAGCCCGTGACAGAGGTCTCCAGAACACTTACTGAGGTAGGTGTGTGCTGCTGGTGACTCTAGGGGCATATCCAGTGCAGACTGCCAGAGCTGCTCTTCTTCAAGGAGATGCTCTAGCTCTGCCAGACAGCAATCTGAGAGCCGGCTGCCTAGGAGTCTGCCAAAGACACCTTGTCTTCAGCCAGAGGTGAAGCTTGATGCACAAAGTCCTTGGGCTACTCTGAACAGCACAGCTAGATTCTGTCCCTGAGTAAGGAGCATTTTGGCAGGTGCTTCCTCTTCACCCCTTGCCCCCAAACGCCCACCAACTCTCACGTCCCCTTTTGTTCATTTATTGCTTGCAGCAAGTGGGTTTGGAGGATGGTTTGAATAGCATCATGATGCCTTTTTGTGGTAAATATGTTGCAAGGGAGCACTGTGGATGGGTGGCTTCTCAGAGCAGCAGCAAGCCCATGAGACTGAGCAAAACTAAAATTGCCTTGGCTTATGGTGCCCATGGCATGTGTGGCAGCAGGAGGTGTACAGCTGGGTTGAGGGGCTAGTTTCTCTCTTGACTGTGCCCAGAATGATGTTGGAGCAAGTCTTTCCTTAGTGCTTACTGTCAGTCTGGGTGCTGAGGGCTTACTGGAAATCCACCCGCTGTAACCGATGCCAAATAGTTCCAATGCTCTAATGATGAGGGGTGCAGGCTCAGCACTAACAGGAAGAAAAGAAGCAAACCAAAAAAAGGCAAATGTTCTGCCAGCCCATCTGTGGGTACAGTGCTGAAGTCCAGCTTGCTTGGCTGCCAATGTCTTGCTCTTTGCTCAGATCCATGAGACCATGCCATTTCTGGGAAGCCTGACTTCAGGTGCAGCACTGCCATGGTTATAAGGCAGTTCGTCCTAAGTGAGCCTCAAAACACATCTTTCAGAGTGCTGGGGTGAGATGTTTTTGTACAGTACCTGCCAGGGTAGGAGCTGGGGAGCAGGATGTGGGGGGATACACTCAATGTATTGATGCTTGGCTGTGTATTGGGAGCAGGGTAGTTAGTGGTTGAGAAGTAGATATTCTCCCCAACCTTGTCGTCCTGCTGACCTTCCCCTACCAGAAGGGAAGTAGCCTGGCAGTGTGAGGTCAGGGATGTGGATCTTTTTGGCTGCGGTTGAAAGCAAACAGTCATGATGAAGAATGAGATGGCCCTTCTGGCCCTCACTTTAGGGTGTCCCTTCCTGCCCTTCTCAGCTCTCACACCATGGTCTGGCTATGTATTTTCTTTGCTTCTGGATGAGCTCAGCCAATACTTTGGGATAGCTAGGGATAAATTATGAATTGCTCCAAATAAACTGAAGATGAAAGCATGACCAGGGAGTATTTTAGTCCCTGTTACATGAACCCTGCCTAGAATGGAAGGCCTCATTCGCTCATGATATCCCACTGGAGGCCAACACCTTTCAGGAGAGCTCCAAATCTCTGTCCAAATGAGGAGACAAGGGCAATGAAGCACATCATTTTCTGAGCATGGCAATGCTGCTGGTGGTAGCTTGTACTTCTGATCTTGGAAAGCCCTCCTGGAGTCTGGAAATGCAACAGCTGGCAGAGGAAGCTGGTGGAGTAGTACCCAAGTTCCTGAAGTGTTGCTGTCAGATTTGTTACTTGAAGCAGTAGTCTGACAGGAAGAATTGCCTCACAAGGCCAGGTCAAACAAGCTTAAGGGGCCTTTTAATGTGGGTTTTGACTTGGAGGCATTTTGTTGCTGTTTTCTGTCAGGGTGTCCCTGCCCTTCCCAGCTTAGCTCAGACTTGGCATCTCCGGAGAAAGACTCTTTTTGGCTTCCCAGGAGGAACAACATGTCTGGCAATGTGTGCAGAGCCCTGCTGCGAGATACTGACTGCCTCCTGCCTCCAGATGCCTTTTCCAGAAAGCCATTTAGAGCCACAGATTGTTACTTGGATAACTCCCTTCCCTGATTCATTAGCAATGTGCAGTCTCTCCTGTAATACTCAAATCTGCCTCTGCCAAGAACTGAAAGGGAGAGGCCATGTCTTTTAATAACCATGTGATGCAGTTGGAAAAAACTTTTGGACACGTAGTTCTCTGGTGGCCTGAGCTGATGGAAACACTCCAAGGGAGAGATACAGTTGGGCCCTGAGGGAGAGGGTACTCCAACTGCCTTTGGACATGTGAGGGGTTGTGGTTTCTGACCTTTCTTTCCCTCAGCTCTCCTGACCTCACCTGGAGAAGGCAGCAGACCTGGAGATTGGTCCCACCATGCTGCAGATCTTGCAGGTCCTGTGTGTGGAGCTGTGTAGATAACTGCTGGTGGCTGGGTTGTGGCCACATGATGTGGGCTCCATCCTGGAGATGAGGCTCCAGCCATGTGTTAATGGGAACTCTGCTGTCCCAGTGATGCTGTGGTGGATCCCAGTGGACAGTGCTGCTGTGTGACAGGCACATATCTGCCTCTCCCCATCCAATACTATCTCTGCTGAAGGGGCCTTTGTTTTTCAAGCTCTTTGTTGTTGAAAGTACTCAGTTGTTGTTGCCAGCAGCTTCTGCTTCCTAGCCCAGGTGGAGGGACTTGGCTTTTACCCGCTGAACTGTTCCCTGGAAATACAAAGCTCTGGTAGCACCTGAGTGAGGGCAGTGGGGTGTATGCCATGAGGATTTGGCACTCTGCTTCATATCCTGTTCCTACTGCTCCAGAAGTATCCATCTCTTGAGTTCCCCCTTTTAGACCCCTTTGGTCTGAGGTAGGAGCTGACCAGTCAGGACTAGCAGAGTGGGGATGATGCAGGAGACAGATGTCAGTTTACTGACATTGAGCTGTAGGGTCCATTCATGTCCTCTCTCACTGCCTGACACCTTGTAGCCAGAATCTGATGGAGACTCACAAAGCAGATGTTTTGTTGGGCCTTGTTGCTGAAGAAGGGTTTTGCTGAACTGTGCAGTGCTGTACTTCACTCTTGGAATTGCTGGATTTCACTGTTCAGGTAGCAGCTGTTGTTACTATTTTTTATTTCCAGCCCTTGTTGGGATTGATGTCACCTCCCTTCTGTTGTATTGTGCTGTGCCAGGCTGGCCTGGGGTTTGCTGTGGCTGGAGGGGTGCAGGAATGCAGCACATTGCACACTTGTTTCTCTGTTTGGGCTTTTAAAACAGGTGGGACAGACAGATCAGATACATGCTTTAAGTAGGTTTTTACCTGCTTTTAAGGTCCTGCTCCTGTTGCATCTTAGAGCAACGATGTGTGGATAGAGGGTCTTTAAAAGAAAATTCCCAATTCTTCTCCGATTCCTTTGCCCAGCATATTGGTATGTCTGTGCTTCTGTTTTGGGCTTTCTCCTGATAAGGAGCTAAGAATTTTTCTAGCCTCCTGGGAGAAGGGCTTATCCATTTCATCCATCCACAACATTCCATCAGTTGTGGAATATGTGTGCCCGGTGCTGTGGGAGTTGGAGGAAAGGGTGCCCTGGCAAGGTCCCAGCAGAGGAAGAGGATTTCCTCTGAGGAGGAGTAACATGTGCAGACTGCTCTGGTCTCTTCAGCACAAGCTGTGTGCGTACTGTTTTTCACCTGCTTTCTCTCTCCTCTGCATTTACTCCTTCTCTCTCCCTGTATGCATCCATTTGGATAGACTCCCTTAACTGCCATTATGGGGCTGCCCAGAGTATGTCATGGGGGCTCAGGTTACTGGACATGATAGTTAACCCCTTTATTGCCTCACAAGTTAAGACACTTGCTGCTGCTATCATGTTTGGGAGGGGGCCAGAGAACTTGCATCCCTCCCCCTGCTCCTGATCCTGCTGAAGGATTGGTGTGAGCACTCACATGTGTTGTGATGGAACATGGTGGCTGTGGCTTTGCCAGCAATTCTGAGGACACGTGTACAGTCCTCCTTGCCTGGGTGGGAATGTGCCAAGGACAGTGCAGTGAAGTGGGACTGGGAATATGCAGCATGCAGGTGACATTCTCCCCGGGCTGTCTGGGTAGCCTTGGTTGACACTGAGCCATGCTTTGTGACAGGCTGGAGGATAGGGATAGGACCAAGGTGTTGGGTGCTCTTATCTGTGACTCTCAGATGTGCAGGGGCCTGTCCTCAGAGCTCTCCTATGCAGTAGCTCTTCACGTGACTGTCTTTTGGGTTTCAGGTGACAGCAAGCTCCAAAACTCTCAAGTACAGCAGAGATGTCTTATCTGCCCTTCAAGCTGATAATCTTTGGTTAGAGGGGGGTCCTCACGGGCACCACCAGGCTGTGCCAACTTCTCCAGCTGCTCATAGCCACTCCTGCAACATTGGCAGCCTTCAAAGGTTAGTTATCATGTATGTTAAGTAGATGGTTTACATGTGGTTGCTCCCTTGCTGTTTTAGTGCTTCTAAATCGGTAAACAGGGGATAATTGCATGGCAGAAGGGCTTGGCTCTCTGGGTATTTGGGACCTGTGGGAGGCTCTGGAGACAGCACTGGGACTTGTAAGCCCCCATAGCCCAGTTCTCTGGAGGGAAGGACCAGATTCTCCACAGCAACCCTTTGAATAAAGTGTGATCCCATCTCTGTGGCTGTTTACCTGAGTGTGCATGTCTGGATCCTTCTCCCCAGACAATACTATGGTCTATTGCTTATTTTTTGTGTAGTGGGCAGTAAGTCACTAGGATCTGGACTGAGGAGCTGGAACAAGCTCTCTGGGCTAAGGAAAATGGGAAGACTGCCTTCTGAAGGCTGGGAGCTTGTGCTGGCATTGTTCTGTCCTAGCAGCTTCTTTTCCCTCTGTCCATTACATTAAGTGTTTCTTTGGGGCCACTGTTCTCAGTGGCCACCTCTCTCTCCCTGCCCCTCATTAGTGCAGGGCTTGGCCTGCCAGCAGGAGGGAGCCTCAGCATGTCTACGCCTTGATCAGATTTGTCAAGGCTCCTTCCCTTTTCTTCCTGTTCATTGAGGTCTGAAACAAAGCAAACAGAGGAGAGGAATTCCAAAGAATAGGAGTGAGGGAAGAGAGGAACGCTGGAATGACAGGCTGCCCCTGCATACACGCACCCCCTGCCTTGGTCTGGTGGGGCAGAGCTGGTGGCAGAGCATTTCAGGAGGTGAGGCCATTCCTTGGCACTCCTATTCCCAGCTCTGGCACCAGCTGCCTTTCCCCCCGTGCTGTGCTGTGGGGCTCCTGTCCTCACTGCTCAGGTAGCTTCTGGGGCCTCAGGCTTGCTGCCTACTCTGCGCGGGCACATGCACCTGAGCACAGCTTGAGGGAACCAGGGCATTATTTGAACTGCTTTGTTTGTCTTGGGCTGTGCTAAAAGGTTTCCCTCTTTACCTGTGTCAGGAAATTTTCCCCTGCCAGGCAGATCCAAAGAAGCCCTACGTGGAGCTGAATGTCCTGCCGGGTGCCAGGGCGGTGAGGCTCTGGCGCCTCCCCATCTTGGAGCCAGATAAGTGCTGGAACAAGGCCCTTTTGTGCAGACAGGTGTGTGAAGTGGAGACAAACATGCTCTGGCACTCATATTGTTTCCCAGGAGACTCAGGAGGGGAGTCATGACCAGCCAGACAAAGCTGCCACAGGTAAAGCTTTATCCAGTCTGATAGATCTCCTTGCTCCCTCCTTCGTCATCCCCAGGCCAGCACGCAGTTTGCCCTTCATCCTGCCCTGACCCTCCCATAGACTGGATCAGGGAAGGCAACAGGATGCTCCACAGCCCCAGTATAAAGCACTTGAGGTGCAATACATCCCTGCTAGTAAAACTCTCCTCCTTGCATTTAAGCCGCAAGGAACAGCATTTAAACCACAGCCTCTTCTTGCCTTTCCTTCTTCCTCCTTGTTCTCTACCTTCTGGCAATCTTTGCACTCCATGGTTTAATTAAAGAGCAGAGCAAAGTGCTTAGACTCCAAAATGTGCAGATTAAGGGGTTACTAATCCTCATCCTCAATGGGTGCTCACATCCTGTCCAGCCTGTTATCAAGCTTCTGTTCCCTGAGTGGAAACTTGGCCAAACTTGAGACCTCTGCCTCTTTTCCTGCTTGCTGCACTGAGGAGGAAGGGCAAGGGGTGACAGGAGAGCAATGAGGGAGAAGCAAAGCAAGCTGTGGGTTGCAGAATTCTCGAGGTGGGTTTGTAGTCAGCAGTGGCTTTGCTTTTTGTTTCCTCTCTGGTTTTGGTGCTCGAGGAGCAGTAAAGCAGGGGTTTGGTGTTTTTTTGTTTGTTTGTTTGTTTGTTTTTTGTTTTGTTTGTTTGTTTGTTTGTTTGTTTTTTTGTTTTGTTTTGTTTTGTTGTTTTTTGTTTTTTTGAGTGCTGTCTTCCTATTCCAACAAAATAACCTTTCTATAAGAAGAAGCAACTGCTTCCCTTTGTGCGTGTGCTTGTGTGTTTATTTGTGGGGTGGTTTGGTTCAGCTGTATGCCTTCCCTGTGCATACACTCCTCTCTTGATTTCCTAGGAATCTCTTCTATGCTCTTATTCCAGTGTATACCCAAGTGCTGCAGCACTGCTGAAAGAGCAGGACTCCCTTACAAGAGTGAGAGGCTGGTGTCTGGCAGTGGGTGCTGCATGAGGCCAGTTGTATTTTCATCTGGGGAGGCCGAGATCCCTTTATCGGACATACGGTGTCAGTGAGAAGAGGAAGGTGGAGTATTGGTGGATCCAGATGGAGACAACAGGAGAGAAGAGGGAGTAGTGAGGATTAGTGTGGTGGGGAGGGTAAGACTCCTCCTGGAAGCATCCTGGGAGACCTGATCACAGGATGGTCTGAGCTCTTATGCCTCTCCTGGTGCAGGCTGGGCACTGCGCAGAGGTTGCTGTGGATTACAGAAGACATGAGCTTTTGTCCTCAGCCACTCATCTGCTGCTTGGTTGAGTTGAGCTGTGCTTTTTCTTCCCTGCCTTTGTCCTTTAGTGTGCAAGTTCAAGGTTTAGCTCAGCAGTGTGAGAAGCCCCAGGGATGGGAACACAAGGAGCAGCAGGAAGGGAGGAGGGCTAGTAATGGGTTTGGATGTTGGGAGTATTCTCCTTTCCACTGCCCAGCTTTGGGAACTGCCTCCCCTCTGGGATCCACTTCCCCTCCTTTTTTTGCCCCTATCAGTCACTACCTCATTTCCTGTTTGCAAGATGCCCTATATGTTTTTTTTGCAGGTAAGTCTTGTGTCTTAGCCTGGACAGCAGTTTTTCCTCCACAGTGTTACCAGCAGAACTGGTAACAAGTGTCAGAGTCTTTTGGCAATGTGCAATCTTCTCTGTACCTCAGAATCACTTCTGGTCTTACAAAATGCCCAGGGCACCCTGAGTGGATGGCACTGTTGCTGCTCGGGTTTTTTAGAGCCTGCCCTGAGCCATTCTGGTTTGCTATTTATAGCGCGGTTGTTCCATTCCTGTGTGGAAGAGCTCTGCTTTCAGCCTCGCTTGGGCACTGGGGGCATTGGTGCCAGGAATAGCTCTGGACAGGGAAGATATAGGAGTGGCTGCTGGAGCACAGCTCCCAGTTTGGGCTGGTCCCTTGTGGAAGAGGTACCAGGCTGCATCCGTGAGCACAGCTGCTTTTCACACAGAGGAGGGGGATTGCCTTTCTTTGTCAGTCAGGACCTTGTGAGTGCCTGGCTGCTGGACTAGAGTTTGGCACTGTGAGAGATGGAATTTGGAAGAGTTGCTCCAGTGACCAGTACAAGCAGGACTAGTGAGGGACCATGGTGTCACAAGCCAATGGCAGGAAGCTGTATCAGCAGAGGATTAGGTTGGTTATTAGGAAAAACCCAGAGGGTGGCTGGGCACTGGAACAGGCTTCCCAGGAAAGTGGTCACAGCACCAAGCCTGACAGAGTTCAAGAAGCATTTGGACAATGCTCTCAGGCACATGGTGTGATTTCTGAGGTTGTCCTGTGCTGAGCTGGGAGTTGGACTTGATGATCCTTGTGGGTCCCTGCCAGCTCTGGATATTCTGTGATTCTGTGCTGGGCAGTTGGCATGGGAAGCCCTGCTCCTGGCATGTCCTCCAAGCAGTGATAGTGACCTTGTGTGTCTTGAACTGCTGCCCACTGTGTGGGTGGATCCCTTGTGGTGGGGTACCTGCCATTCCCTCCACAGGCCCCTGCTCTACTCCCCCTAGGACCGAGGGAGCTTGAGCTAAGGCCTGAAAGGAGCCTGCAGCACAAAAAAAATCAACACCCTCCTCAGCACTGCTGCTTGGGCAGAGCTGCTCCAGCCTTTTGGCTCATGATGCTCTCAGCTTGTCTGGAGACCAGAACTGGACAAATAATTAATTGCTTGATTTAGTGCCCAAAATGAAAAGCTGGAGGGAGAAAAACCCAACACAGACAAATTTGAGAGACCCTTTATCTTTTCATTTAAATGTAGTGGAGCTCAATTACAAACAAAACAATGCAAAAAGAGACTTTTTTGCTTGGAAAACAAAGCATTTTGTTCTTGTCCAAAACTTATAGTGAAGGAGCAAATAGCTCTGCGCTGTCTGGAAACTGCAGTTTTCAATCAATAACTATTCAGGCAAAAACACTTACCCAGTTCTGCTGGTAACAATGCACAGCAGGCACCTGACAGCCTGGCTCACAGCCATGCCCCTGGCACTTCCCCAGAGGTGGATGGTGTCGTACCTCTTGTGCGCTTTTCCAGGTAGAGTGCCAATATGGGGTTGTTGGAGTTCCTTTGTCTCCTTTTTTGCTGTAATTAACCTAATTAATTTTGCCTGAGGTGATGCAGACTGGACAAGCATGTATAGGGGGTCGGTTTGGCCTGTTGTGCTGGGATATGGTCTCCCTTGTCCCACCAGGGAGCACCACCTGGTGCAGGATGTTCAAGAGCATTTCAAGGGAGCAGGGGAATGTGGGGTTAGTCCCTGCCCATGGGCACTGCTAGCTGGAAACTTGGGGTGTCAGTACCACACAGGATGAAATTCCCACCCCCTGCTGTATGGGCATGCTGGGTGTTCCAGCCATGCTGATGGCAGAGCTGGACCTGGTGGAAGGCTTGCTGCAGGATGACTTGGATGGAGTTCCTGGCTGCTGACCCTGCTCAGCTCTGACCCCAGGAACTGTTGCAAGCCCGCAGCAGTGAAAGTGTCAGGAAATGGCAGGGTGAACAGGTATTGATGCCCATAGCACATCCGGAGACCAGGACACGATGAACTTAATGGATTCAGAGCTGGCCATTAGCTGCAGCACAGACATCAGCAAAAATGCAGATAGTAGAAACCTAATCCCATCAGAGAGGAAGGGAGCTGGAGATCAGCCCCTGTTGCTGCTCCTGTTTCAAGAGGCAGTTGGGGTCCTCCTGCACAGTGCCCAGGCCTGGTCCCTCCTGTGCTAAGCCATGCTGGCCAGGGAGTCATGTGTAAGAGATTGGATTCAAGACTCCGTGGCCTGTGTGTCTGTCCTCAGTTAGGCTTGAGCTTCACCAGGCCCAGAAAAAGGCCAGTCAGCTCTGGTATTTCACCTGCTGAGTATCTTCTTAGCATCAAATGACTCGTAGTCCAGGGAGGTAAAGCTGGAAGAGCAGTACATTGAACACTTTCTCTGTGAGTTTGCTGGGGGTCCTTCCAGCTTCTTCTTAGGCTTAAGAGAAGTGAGAACACTTGAGGACTGTTGCTGTCTGGGTGGGCCCCCTTTACTTTGCCTGGGAGTTGTGGCAAAATGCTGCTGCCCAGCTTGTAAGCATCACAGGATGTCTGGTAGGCTTAAGCCTCCTATGCCACACTTGCACATTCTGCTGTGGCACTGGTCCCCCCACGTGTGCCCTGTGTGCCCTCTGTGCCTGAGGCTGTGCTGGGCAGCTGAACACAGTGCCTGGTTGTGGGCAGGGAGATGGAATCTACAAAAGCAGACTGTGTCTAGCAGGGCCTTGTGATCAGAGACCCTGCCAAGAAAAGCTGCTCCCCTGATACATTCCTGGGTTTCAGACATGAAGAGGTAAGCAGCAAGGCATTCCTGTGTCAGACCCAGCCTGAGCTCGCTGGTTTCCTCTGGAAACAAGGAAACAGTCTGGTGACAAGAGTCTCTGCTTCAGCCAAGCTTGGAGCTTCAACACCCTTCAGAGACTTGTAGCTCCTCTTCCCTGAGTGCTGCGGTTCTGCCAGAGAAGGAGAAGATGGCTTTTCAGTGTGACCTCTGCAGAATAAAAAACTGAACTCAGGGTGGCAGAACTGTATGTGTGGTAATCTTATGAGCCTGAAAAGAGCTTGATTGAAAATGAGCTGTAACTGAGGCACAGCTGCCTGGTGTCCCAGGAGGATCCTTTCTGGGATTTTCTCAGCAGCTCAGTGGTGTCTGGGGGCAGTGGGGAGATGAGCATGCTTCCTCCTTTTACAGCATGTGTTGGTATCCAACTCTGTGGGTGCTGCTGGATCCCACCTCTAGAACATGGTGGCTGTTTTGCCAGAGGCTGCTCTTTCCAGGGAAATACAAAGGTGACACTTTCACTTAGGGTTTGCTTATCATAAGACTGGGGAGGGAGGGACAGCATGGTAATCCGGAGCATGGGGTTTTAATCCTGTTCTCCTGGCCAAATTCCATTCCGCCTCTGTAAATTCCTGCAGCTATCCTGCTCTGCTCGGCACTGCCTGTGTGGTATCTGCAGGCTGGCACAGCCCCCTTAAGCAGCAGCATTTCAGGCATGGGGAGCAGGACAGGGAGGTGACCCTGAATCATAAGGCGCTTTGTCAGATGGGTGCTGCAGTACACACTTTAGAGGTGATCTGCTGAATGAGGAACCAGCCTGTCCCCTCCCATCTCTTTGTAAGAGCAAAAGTCATTGTCTCCAGTTGCCTCTCTTCAAAGTACGGCGCCTTTTCTGAGTTGCCAGTCTGGCTGTGCAGCTCTTGTCACAGCTTTTGGGGCCCTTCTCACCTCCTGCAAACCTGGGAAGCTGTTGTGTTGGACTTCTACTGAACCAGTTTAAGCAGGTCAGCTAAACTGTCACTGTTCCAAAAATGAGACCTGGGAGAAGAATTTGCAGTTTCTGTCACCTACAGCTAGGTAAGACAACAGGCACCATAGCTCTGTGAAATTTCTCCTCATTGCCCTGCAGCTCTTTACTGGGAATAGCCAGGCTACCTCTTCACTTATAATGCCTGGGGGAGAGGCAGGAAGCCTGGGTCTGTCCCTTTGCCCCTTCAGGCCTCTGGCTTGGTACCCACAGACAGTGTAGTTGTGCCTCATCATCCTCTGCATTAGCTCTAGAAGAGACAACAGGCTAAGACACCCACCGTACCATGGACCTTGCTGCCAAATGTGATGTTGTGGGAAAACAGAGCTGCTTCCCTCTGTGCTTGCAGGGCTGGAGGAAACATGGTAATGTGATGGCAAAATTTCCACTGCCAGCTCTCCCTAAACATTAACTGCTCACCTGATTATTACTGAGCCGTAGAGAGCGAAGGCCATTCAGGCTGAGCTATGGGGCCTACAAAGAAGAGGGGATTTCCTGCAAAAAGAGTGGATCTTGGAGGAGTGGAGTGCCAGCACACGGGCAGCTCTCAGGGGGAGCCTGGGGCAAGCAAAGTGGCTGCGCTTTCCCAGGAATGAAGGTTGCTTGTGTGTGGAAGGGTGGCCGGCATACAGCCAGCTTTGGGCTTCTGCCCACGCCTTAGAGGTCGGTGTGAGCATGCATTGGTGTTTGTGCAGCTGCCCAGCTCTGCTGCTATGACATTCCCTGTCCCCTGGACATTGCCCTGTTGTCACTGGAGGCCGGGTGTCCCAGCCATGAGGCAAGACCAGGGTCTTCCCTGCTCCTTCCCTGGTATCCACTGTCAGCTTCTTCCAGCTAGAGAGGGGACAGGGGTGCCTTTTTCTGTCCCAGTGGCTGTGTCCCCTGATCCCTGCTGAAGCAGGAGCTGCTTGTTCCTGGGAAGAATGTGGGGGAGGGAGGATAACCTGCTGTGAACAGCACTTCTGCCCCGCACCCGCGCTGGGGTTGGAAGCTGGCAGTATTGGGAAATCTCTCGTCTTACTGCTGGCTGCGCTTGTCTGGTGAGCAAGGAGACTGAGGAGGAGGGCGGAGAGGCCCCACGCCACCACTGCAGGCACAGGTAGAGCAGGGAGCTTTACGTGCTGTGCCATGGCTGCTGGTGTCCACTGTGCCCCGTGCCAAGGAGCTGCTTCCAGCCTTGCCCTCTGCTTGCTGTGCCTCTAGTTTCACACAGGAGGCTGTGGCTGCCTTCTGGCTTGCCATCTTCACCCCCATGAACACCCTAAAAATGCCCCTGCTGTGCCTGTGCTCCCTGGCAGTCTACCTGTCAGTGCCCTGGCTGGAGAGGGCACTCGCTCTTGGTGCTGGGAGCAAACAGGGTATGGTGGGCAGGACAAGCATGTGGAGAAGCTGTGGAGGTCAGCTGGAGCAGGAGGTGGTTTCCTCTGCTGCAGCGGGGCTGTTGGCAGTGGGCTGCAGGAGGTGTGGACTGCTCCCAAAGCCTGGGTAAGCCCTGCTGGCCACTGCCTCAGCTGGAGCACACGATGGATGCCGTGGGGCAGGGGCAAGACGGGCTCCGGGAGCTGAGCGTGTGCCCCGGGGCGGCTGGGGGAGCGAAGGGAAGGGCCCTGCCCTGGGGAGCCGCTGGCTCAGAGGAGCAGCAGGGCAGCCCGGGTGTTTCCTCTCCCTGCCGGGGCAGAGCTGGGCTGAAGGGCGCTGCTGGGGAGCCGCTGCCTGTTGTAGCGGGGCTCTGCAAGGGCAGGCAGGAGCTGCCCGAGGGGAGGTAAGCTGCCTCCCGGGGCAGCCGCCCGGGTGCTGCTGTGGCTGCGCGGGCAGGCCGGGGCGCGCCTCGTCTCCCCTCCCGGGGCTCTGTGGTGGGGGCAATTTACATCCCATCGGAGCGCTGTGCCGGCCCTCCGCGAACCCGTCCCCTGCCTGCTGCCGCTCCTGGCCTCCCCCCACCGCTCCCGGTACTGAACACCCCCGGCGGGGGCTTCTCCTGCTCCAGCCCGGGCCAGGGCTGCCGCCTTTGCCCAGTCCCGGGGCGGGGGGTCGGAGCTGCAGGTAAAGCCTCTTTGTGCATAGTTAGCATTCCCAGCCCGGCCTCCTGCTCCTCCTTCCGCCATCCCGCTTACTCCGAGTGCGCTGGGCAGGTCTGGTTTAACACCGCACCCTTTCAGTGAGCCCCGCTCTTCTGGACCAGAGTGAGGATGAGACAGCAGGGAAACAGTTCTTTCTCTTTCAGATCTGCAGTGGGGCTTGCACTCTGTTCGGTTGTTGGGCAAGTGCTCTGAAGGTGGCCAGTATCTCTTCTCTCTGGGTAGTAGCAAGGTCTGCGTCCCACCCTCGCCATATTTGCATCCCAGGGAGGCAGTGGAGCCGCTCTTTGCCAGTCGTGGGGAGAACAGGTGGGCTCTGCCGCCATCCCGAGGCCCCCAGAGACCTCTCAGTGAGGACAAAGTCTTCTGCACCTGCCCCGATAAAGGAGGAGGCAGGTGCTGGGAAGGGGGTAGATAGTCCTGATGCTTCCTTTTTTTCACTGTGAAGGAGGAATACTGGGGCCTGGGAGTGGGAAGGGAGCTGGAAGGAGGATGGATTCTTCCCAATTTACTTTGGGCAACTCTGCGCCCCTGGCACTGGGGGCTCTTGAGTAGAAAGCGAATTTAATCTCTTGTTTTGTTTGTTCTTTCTTCCTCTGAAAGGGGGGCCGGCGGGGTGTGCGGGGGGAGCTTGGGTTTGAGAGCAGGGAGGAGGGGGAAAGTGTCAGATCTAGAAGGGAGGAGTAAAGGGAGGACGGGGAACGGCAGCCCCGGGAGGGAGCAGCAGCAGTGGGCTGCCAGCCGGCTTGGGAGGCGCCGGGGAAGGAGGAGGCACGGGGAGAGGCAGGTAAGGAAATCAGCGCCTGGGGGAAAGGCAAGCAGCCAGTTGAGAAGCGGGACAAGGGGTGGCAGAAGGGGGAGGGGGTGCTCTGAGGTGGGGGATGGATGGATCCTTGGGTGCCTCTGGGAGAGGTTTTGAAAACTTGACTTGCTGCTGGTCCCAACTGGTCCCGCAGAATTGCCGTCCTAGTATTGTGTTCACTTGCAGGCTGAGGACAGAGTACCATTCCTGCAGTGAGGGGCCATGGGGGCAAGTGGAGCAGGACATGTGCTGCTGTGTGCCATCACCTTCTCTCTCCTTTCTTTGTGCTAAAGTTGCTTCCCTGCCCCTTAGCTTCCCTGAGTGCTGGGTGCTGGCTGACCTCCCTGGCCTTTTCTCACCATGCCCCCCTGCCATCCCCCTCCAGCTTGGCCTGAACACCCCTCCAACTTTGTGTGAACCTCAGCGTGTGGGAGGGGAGACAGGCTGGCAGCAGCGTGTGGAGGCCTCGCCATGTCCAGCATGGCCCGTGGCTGCGGCAGAGGGAAGGAGTGCCTGGGCCTGGTGTGCTCCAGGTGTGAGCTCCCCCTTCCCTGCCGTGCCTGTGCGTGGCCTACTCTATAGAGCACAAAAGCAGGTCAAGCCCGGGCCTGGCTTGCAGGGAGCTGTGATGCCAACAGACAACTTCTCCACCAGGAAAAGGAGTGCAGCTCTCAGGGGCCCTGCCTACTGCCATGGGAGCTCAGCTGGACCTCCAGTGGGCTGGCCATCCCCCAGCCCTTGAGAGAGAGCCTGGGTATCCCTCACTGGGGGTGGATGGGGCCATTCATCTGCAATTCCTCCAGCGGGCTGGAGCTTGCACCCGGCCCCAGGGGCCGCGGGGAGGGTCGGGGACGGCGGTGTGTGTTCTCCCAGGCTCCAGCCCCCGGGCCCCATGGGCATCTGCACATCAATGGGCTCCGGCGGGGTGTGTGCAGGGGGAGCGGGCCCTAATCCGGCCCATTCAGCCCGACGGCAGCTTTTGTTGTCCAGATGTTGCGGAGCCGCGGGCAGGGGTGCAGGGCAAGGGCAGGCTGCGGCGGGACAGGACAGGACAGGACAGGCGTGTCCTTCCCCGTAGGGTCTCTGCCTGCCCGGGCACCTGGCTCCGCGGGGCCGGGGACCGTCCGGCCGGCGGCGGAGGAAGGAAAGCGGCTGGACACGCGTGGCAGAGCCGCGCCGGGGTGAGGAGGCTGCCCCGGCCGCCCGATGCTCGCTGGGGCCAAGGAGCGACTTTCACCGAAGTGTTTGGGGTTTTCCCATCAAAGTGGGCGGGCGGCGGCGCTTGAGTGCGGGAATTTCCCGAGCCCCCCGGCCCTGCGAGAGCCGCGCTCCAGCCCAGGCGGAGGAGGGACCGCGCCCTTCCCACGGGCAGGCTTCGGGACCTGCCGCCCGGCTCGGGAGGGCCTCTTTGCATTATTATCTCTCCCCTCCTCTGTGAGCCCTAGGCCTGCGGGATGGCAGGGTGCAAGGCACAGAGCTGGGGTAAAATCTCTTGGAAACCTCCTTCCTGTCCCCATTCCCCTCCGTGTTTGAGCCTCCCCAAGGCTCTGCAGTGCTGTCCAGCTGGAAGGACAAGTCTTGGGGGGAAAATGTTCCAGTATGGGCAGGAGTGTGCTGTCTGGAGAGATAACGGGTGTCTGTTTCACTGCTTCAGTTCAGTTGCCCAGGCGCTGTCCTGGAGGGAGCAGGTGATGGAAGATGTCCTGCTGGGGAGATGTTGGCACACCTGGGTTCAGGCTGCTGGTGACACCTCTTTCTTTTTCCCTGTCCCTCACAGGCTCTAGGATGCCAGGGCCAGCCGGACTCGGGTTGCCCACCTGATCCTTGTTGCCCATGTCCTGCCAGCACACCATGTTGCGCTCTTGGCGCATGAAGCTGAAGTTGCTGCTGGCCACAGTGACCCTGGCCATTCTCCTCTCCTGGCTCTACCTCTTTGTGGGCAGCCTCGAATGTGAGTGAGTCCTTCTCGTCCTCCTCAGATCAAGGAACAGTCCGCAACAGAGGGTGGGCAGTGCGGGATTAGGGCTTGAGGGGGTTGCTCTGGCCATGCAAGTCACTGCAGGTGCATCTGACTTGGGGACATCTCCAGGGACATCTCTGGAGATCAGAGCTCATATGTTGGGTGGGCACTTGAGAGGCGTGCTGGGACCTGTCAGTTGTGGCTCTGCCCCACCATTCACACCTGGGCTCTCCTGGCCTTGCCGTGCCCTTTGCATGCCCCTGTCTCTTCCACAGATGGCCGCTTCCTCCTGCTGCCGCCGTGTCTGGGCGAGCAGCCGGTGCGGGATGCGGAGCGGGAGGCGCTGGCCTCGCGGGTGCGCCGGGTGGAGGAGGAGAATCAGCAGCTCCGCCTGCAGCTCAGCCAGGCTCAGGCGGAGGGCAGCGAGGGCAGCCCGCAGTGGGGGGCTTCTGCCGAGGACAGAGACCCCCCTGGGGGCGAGAGGAGCAACCACACGGCCTGCCCAAAGCAGCGGACGGTGCACAAGTGTGAGGTGGGTGACGGCACCAGCACAGTGGCATTGTGGATAGGGAATGTCAGATGGGAGGCTGGGATCCTGTGGAGCATGGATGTATGTGCAACTCACCTGGCACTGCTCTCCCTGTGCTCTGGCCATGCTGGGGCCTCTTCCTGGCTCTCCATGGTGCTCAGTGGGTGAGGGTATCTTCCTTCTCCAGAGAAGACAGGAGCAGTGGCAGCAAGACTCCTGCTCCCCGCTTCTGAGTTAGGAAACTCCCACCTCTCTTTGGGGCTCCTTCTGCATGGGAAAGGTTGGGTTTTGAAGCCTCTCCCTGTAGTGTGGTCCCAGGGAGGAGCTGACGGCCCCTGCAAGGAGGGGATGTCCAGTCTCAAAAAGGCACCATTTGTCTTTTGCAGCTCCTTCACGTCGCAATTGTGTGTGCTGGGCACAATGCCAGCCGGGACGTGGTCACCCTGGTGAAATCCATCCTCTTCCACAGGTAATGGGGAGATGTGGTGCCAGAGGTCTGCTGGTTGGCGTTCTCAGATGAGCTGCTGCAGCGGGGCAGTGCTGCAGAAGAGGGGCTCTAGGACCTCTCTCTATCCCTCATGCCACTGCTTAGAGGGACAGAGAGGAATTTGTTTCCTCCAGAGGGTTTTTTCCATTTGCCCCCTCAGCTGATGTATGTCCCATGAGAGGGATGGGGAACTGTGTCCTCTTCATTCTGCTGTGATGCTGAATGTTGCTTGCCCTTGGCAGGAAAAACCCCCTCCACTTTCACTTCATCACGGATTCAGTGGCCCACCAGATCCTCCAGACACTCTTCCAGTCCTGGATGGTGCCTTCCATCTACGTCAGCTTCTACAATGCCGATGACTTGAAGGCAGGTGCTTGCCCTCCCTTTGCCCTGTCCCAAGCCGATGCTTAGAGGGTCAAGGGGTGCAGCAGAGAGGGACAAATGGATAGAGGGTGATGAATTTTTTCTTGCTGATCCCTGGTTTACTCCATCCTCTTTCTTGTTGCTGGTGCTGCTGAGAGGGGAGCTCAAGGCTGGTACTGGTGGGGTGGGGAGGTGCCCTGCTGTAGCAGTGCCTCTGTGGCAGAGCCGCGTGCCCCAGTGAGACACTGGGGTCCAGGTGGGGGTTCTGGTGGCTGGAGGAAATGCTCCAGGCTTGGCTGGCTCCACAGCTCTGCGTGCTCTTCAGATGCTGGCCTCCTGTGCACAGGGAGCCCCAGGACATGCGGGCAGGGGAAGGGCATGGCCATGCCCAGCCCTGAGGTGTGTTGCCTTGCAGCCAGAGGTGTCGTGGATCCCCAACAAACACTACTCCGGCATCTATGGGCTGATGAAGCTGACACTTACCAAGGCACTACCCTCCAACCTCTCCAAGGTCATTGTCTTGGACACAGACATCACCTTTGCCACTGACATTGCTGAGCTCTGGGCTGTCTTTGGAAAATTTTCTGGTGAGGACAGGGTGTCCCTGGGACCCTGGCAAGGCCTTGGTTGCTGGGCTCAGGGTGCCAAGTGCCTGCCTGCCATAGCACCAGCACAGTGGGTTTGCTTGGGCCCGCTGAACCAACAGCAAGATGAGCTGTGTCCATGTCCCTCTTTTTCCTCAGAAAAGCAGGTGATTGGGCTGGTGGAGAACCAAAGTGACTGGTACTTAGGCAACCTGTGGAAAAACCACAAACCATGGCCAGCCCTGGGACGTGGCTTCAACACGGGTGAGTGTGGGCTGCCAGGATGGGAGGTGCAGCCTCATGGCACAGGCAGCTGAGGTGGCACTTGGCAGAGAGAGACTGGGAGAGGCTGAGGTAAAGTAGGAAAGTGGTGAACCCAAGAGGACTGCTGCAGCAGGATTGTGTGGGTAGGCACAGAGAAGTGACATGTTCCAGGAGCTGAAGGCATGCAGGCAGCTGTGCCTCAGCTCTGTAGTGGCTGGGTGATCTCTCTGTGACCCAGTGCTTTGTCTGGCACTCAGGGGTGATCCTGCTCCTGCTGGACCGCCTGCGTCGCCTGGGCTGGGAGCAGATGTGGCGGCTGACAGCGGAGCGGGAGCTCATGAGCATGCTCTCCACCTCGCTGGCTGATCAGGTAACTGTCCCTCCTCTGGGGCAGGTTGGTCCTTCTGCATTCCCATAGCACTGCTGGCACAGGGCATCTTCCTCATTCACCTGTGCACTCACCTTTCTCTCTCCTAGGATATCTTCAATGCAGTGATCAAGCAGGACCCATCCCTGGTGTACCGGCTTCCCTGCTTCTGGAATGTGCAACTCTCTGATCACACCCGCTCGGAGCAGTGCTACACTGAGCTCTCAGATCTCAAGGTGGGTGGGGTTGCTGCTTTTGTGGCTGGGGAGAGGCTGAAGGACAGTGCAGGCACTGGAGGTCCAGGGGAATCAGTATAGCATCTGAGAGCTTGGGGAGGCTGGTGCCACTGACTTCCCTTACCTGGGGTGACACGCTGCTGCTCAGGTGATCCACTGGAACTCACCCAAGAAGCTGCGGGTGAAGAATAAGCACGTGGAGTTCTTCCGTAACCTCTACCTGACCTTCTTGGAGTATGATGGGAACCTGCTGCGCAGGGAACTTTTTGGCTGTGCCAGTCTTCCCAGCCCACCCAGGGACCAGGTGAGGCTGGCTGTGACTCTGTCCCCAATCCCCAAGCTTTGGGTGGGCAGACACATTACACAACCTCCCCTGGGGTTCCTACTCTCTCTCCTTCATGGTGTTGCAGTTGCAGCAGGCACTGGAGGAGTTGGATGAGGACGATCCCTGCTATGACTTCCGCCAGCAGCACCTCATACAGCACCGCATCCACCTGTTCTTTCTGCAGTATGAGTTCCTGGCCTTTCCTAACCCCACCGATGTCACCCTTGTGGCCCAGCTCTCCATGGACAGGTACTTGCTAGTAGACTGGTGGGAGTTTGGAACCCACCTCCACTCCTCTGGGCAGGCTCCACAGCTTTGGAGCTACCAGGGAATCTCATTTCATCATTCTCATACCAGCATTTGGCAGTGAGGAACATCACCCCAAAATGGGAGTATCAGTTCCTCCTGCTCCCTCCTGAACCAGGCGTGACTGGCACGCGGCTCTCTGGAGGCGCCCAGTTCTAGGTTTGGTTCAGAAGCTGCCGCAGGGCGGGTCTGCTGTTCATCTGTGCCCTCTTCTTCCCAGGTTACAGATGCTGGAGGCCATCTGCAAGCACTGGGCAGGCCCCATCAGCCTGGCGCTGTACATGTCAGATGCCGAGGCGCAGCAGTTCCTGCGCTACGCCCAGGCCTCAGAGGTGCTGAGCGCCCGCCGCAACGTCGCCTACCACATCGTCTACAAGGAGGGGCAGTTCTACCCCATCAACCTCCTGCGCAACGTGGCCTTGGCCAACACGCAGACGCCGTACGTCTTCCTGACGGACATCGACTTCCTGCCCATGTATGGCCTCTACGATTACCTCAGGTAAGGCTTTTTCCCACTGCCTCTTGCTCAACCTGCTGGATTCCCCAGGCACCAGAGTTTTCAGGAAACGCCCTGGGCACCAGCTCTCAATATGCAGAAACTGTTTCCTTTGTGTTCAGCCTTGGAGTCCTGCCCTTACTTTTGTCAGACATCAGTGGATGAGGAAGGAGCTGTGAGGATTGCCCTGTTCCTGCTATCCCTGCGTGGTGCCACTGCTAATTCTCAAAACCCATTAATACCCATGGGGAGTGGTGGGTAGGCTAGAGGGGCTGAGGAAGGAGGCTGTGGCCTCGCCTCACAGTTAGGGAGACCTCACACCTTTCCTACTACCACAGGAACTCCATCGAACAGCTGGAGCTGCCCCAAAGGAAGGCAGCTCTCATTGTGCCGGCATTTGAGACCCTGCACTACCGTCTGACCTTTCCCAAATCCAAAGCAGAGCTGCTCTCCATGCTGGACATGGGCTCCCTCTACACCTTCAGGTAGGGACTAGCATGTCCAAGTGGAATCCAGCTGTGTACTCTTGTGCCTTGGGGCTGTGTACCCCCTGTCTCAGAGTGGGGTAGCAGACCCCCTGCATCCTCTACTGACTCAGTCTCTCATTTCTGTCTCTCCCCGTAGGTACCACGTGTGGCCAAAAGGCCACGCCCCAACGGACTACGCCAAATGGCGGACGGCCACCGTGCCCTACCGCGTGGCCTGGCAGCCAGACTTTGAGCCTTACGTTGTAGTGAGGCGAGACTGCCCCAGGTATGACCAGAGGTTCGTGGGCTTCGGCTGGAACAAAGTCTCCCACATCATGGAGCTGGATGCGCAGGTGGGTGAGGGGCTCCTGGCACCGCAGAGGCACTGGGTGCTGGGGCCTTGTGGCTGAGCCACTTGTCAGTGCCACCAAGACAATGATGGTAAGGGCTGCTGCTCTATCCCCAGGAGTATGAGCTGCTGGTCCTGCCCAATGCCTTCATGATCCACATGCCCCACGCCCCCAGCTTCGACATCTCCAAGTTCCGCCTGAGTGCAGGGTACCGGGGCTGCCTCCAGACACTGCGGGAGGAGTTCCACCAGGACCTGTCTCGGCGCTACGGGGCTGCTGCACTCAAATACCTCACTGCTGAGAGAAGCCTGTGATGCCTGCGGACAGTGGGTGTGGGGTACAAGCAGCACACTGGAGAAGGGAGGGCGCAGGGCCTCCCTCCTGCCCCTGCCCACCGCCGCAGCCCAGCCCAAGGGAATGGAGCCAGCAGCACAGCCTCTCCAGCCCACCAAAGGGATGCCTGTAGATGAGATGGAAAACATCAGCTGCAGGAACAGGCACTGCCTGCAGGCCAAACTGCTGCAGCCTTTCTGTGTTACAGGGGAATCTCCCCATGCCAGGGGCCAGAGCTATCGTCTCCTCCCTTCCCTCTTTTAGCGGATGAGGATTCCCAGTCTTCATTAGCTCACCTCATCTTAAGGCCTGGCTCCTCCAGAGATCTGGGAGCTGCACCTTACCCTGGTCTGCCTTTGCTCAATAGTCCCAGGTCTCGGTCCTCCACACACCCCTCTGGGCTTTTGGTGAGTTGAAGATGAGGTTGTAGAGCAACCCTTTATATCCTTTGTGGAGCAGGCTCAGAGGAAGCCTCCCAGCACCCTGGGAGGGGCGGCCAGGGAATACTGTGAGTAGTTGGATCCTTGGTTCAAACCCAGATCAAGGCTGGCTGGTTAATGGAGGGAAATATTATTATTCCCTATCTGTATGGATGCAGTCTCCAGTGGAGCTGGCCCTATACAGGTGCTGTGGGAGTCACTCACAGCAGGAGGAGCTCCCAGAGCAGGATGGGCTGTCTGCTGTCCCCAGCAGTGAGCTCCCCAGATGGACATGCAACTCCCAGCTGGGAGCAGCCATGCTGGTGACACACCCTGTCCTGTGCTGGTATTGCCCCACAGGGCAGGGCTGCCAACCATCCCCATGGGCAAAACACCAGCTTCATGGGCCAGCACAGGCTGGGAGAAGTTCCTGGTGGGGGCCACCCTGCTCCTCCCCAGATCTTGGCAGCACAGTTGTTGCCATCAACAATCAGGGACGTGGCTGACACTGGACAAGACTATAGCTGAACACTGGCAGGAACCCCATGCTGGGGGAAGCTTGACTGGACACTGTTCTACTGCTATCACACACTGGAGCACAGAGGATGCATTGCTTTCCTCACGCTATTTAAATTATTTAATACTTTTCTCATAAGAATTCAGTAATTAGGGTGTCTGGGTTGGGTTTTTTTTAAATCTTTTCTTCTTCCCAGATGATTTTGCTGGTGGCTCTGGAGGCTCTCCAGGCCAGTTGCTGCTGCAGTCTCCACTGTTCTCTTCTTAGCTTTGCTCTGGGCTGCAAGGGCCAGCTCTCTACAGGGTGAGGATTCCGTCCATGGTGGGAGCAGCTAAGAGGAACCATAGAAAGCGCGGGGTATGGAAAGGGCACAAGCGCCTCTTGCTTATTCTCTCTTTTTAATTTAATTTTTAAATTAAAGCTTTTTTATTCTTTTTCACATTCTTGTTAAAACTGCCTGGTTATTAATTTTTCTCTGCTGTGAGCCTGCACACAGCAGAAGGGAGGGAAGGTAGCAGGAGGAGAGCAATGGAGGAGTAGCCCAAGGCACACAGGTGCCCTGTCAGCTCTGAAAGGGCTAGTGATGGTGACTGAAGTGGGCTTAAGGCTGATGGTTCCTGCTGAAACGGGACCCAGACAGCCTGCCCACACAGCCAGCACCCCTGAACTGGAGCCTGGGGCCTCATGGCTTAGGCACAGAGTCAGTTGAACCACACCCAGGTAGAAGAAGATGTGGTTGCATGTGGTGGTGCAGCAGCTCGTCCCTGAGAGCCTTGACTTTGTAAGACTCTTGGGAATAAAAGCCGGCTCTGAGGCCCCGCGAGACGCCAGCCTTGCATCTGCAGGGGGGAGGACAGGGATGCTTTGCCAGGAACAAGTGTTGAGGCTTTATTTGGGAAAGGGCTGTGAAGACATTGCTTATCACTGTGAAGCCAAGCACAGCTCCACCTCACCAGTCCCTAGCAGGCAGCTTTTGTTTAATACGGCCCAAGCTCACTGCTACTGTGCTGCTGCTGCACTAAGCAAGATCAGAGGATTAGATCAGGTTTAGACCCTGCTAGAGCCATGGTGGAGCAGAGATGGAGCAGGCCTCTTCCAGAGGATTCTTTGGTAGATAGGAGGCAACAGAAGCACTGACTCAGTGGTTGTTTTGGAAGGTGTGCTGGTATGCCTGTAGCAGGCGGGCTGTACACCATCATTTTCAGATCATCCTTCCCAGCCTAAACAGTCCCTAGCCCAAAATGTTCCTGCAAGGGTGGAGGTACCTGGAAGCAAGCCCAGCTTGGGTTGGTCTCCATGTGCCCTCTGCCGGGCAGCATCAGCTGGGAGGCTCCCACAGAGTAAGAGCCAGGGACATTGTCTGAACTGAGCACAGCCCCTTTTGGAGCTAGAATTCATTTCTCCTAACGTAGTGCCCTTCTCCCTGCCAAGAAAACGAGCCAGGGTGTTGCACAGCCCTCTCACAGAGCCATGCTCAGAAACCCCTCCTGGGGCTGGGGACTTGCTGTGGGCACTGCTACAGCCCCTGTGCCTGTGGGACCCACTGTCCCCACCTGGTACATACAGCTAAGGAGACAAGAGATTTTACTGTGTTTTATTTAGTAAAATGTTAAAATAAATAAATACAAATTGATCAGATGCTCTGTACCCCCTCCCCCCAACTTTAATTTGCTAAAATCTAAACACATTTGTACCAAAACTGAAACCACAAGGAACTTGAAGGCAGCAGATACTGCAGATCACTATGAGCATCAGGCTAAAAAAAATAGAGATATTTTAAAAACCCAAACCAGTTCACAAGTGGGTATTCTCATGGTGTGATTCTGTGACAACAGAGCAGTACCAGTCAGAAAGGGCATTTTACACCGGGGCCTGCAAGGAAGGGAGATTGGTGGGGAATGGGGCAGCACAGGTACCACTGGCTCGTGGAGGACAGAGCCTGTGGCTTTGCCATTAGAAACCCAGCTGGGAAAAGCTGCCATCGTCCCGTGCACCAGGCCCATGGCTGCAGGGACAGCACTGCCAGAACTGGTCACCAAAGTCCCCTGGAGAAATCAGACAGACTGGGGGAAGGACCAGGCTCAGAAACAGAGCCCTTCAGGGCTTCCTGCTCTGGGCCCATGCCAGGGCTCTCACTTTACAGCTCAGTTTTGGTGAAACACCAAGTGGGCGTGGGGGAATGGGAAGAAGCATGGCACACAGGTGGGGTGGTGGCATCAATAAATCTACGGAGATGGTGCTGCTGTGATCACAGGAACATGAAGCCATGATTGAAGCCTGAGTATTTTCTCCTAAACAAGCAGAGCTGCCCTCACAACCCTCCTGCCCTCAGCTGCAGACATGGGGGCTATTTGCAGAGTAGAGCCAGCCAGCTCCCCAAAGAAAACTCAGCATAGGCAGACACCCCAGACCTTGCAGGTGGCAGCAGCTCTCTACCACCTGTGTCCACTGCTGCTGACACAGCAAAGTTGTTTCCTTCCCCCACAGGAGCCTGGACAGGTCGGCACTAGCAGGCTTCCCCAATTCCTGCTGTTACCTTGCTTAATCTTTGCTTAATGGAGTTTGGAATATATGCTTTGCTTCTGTGGGGCTGTGAGAGGAAGCCAAAACACCTCTGACTATGTAAGATGGCACTTGGGGGAGACCCTGCAGCTGCCATTGGAGTAAAGCAGCTTGTGGGATATTACTGCTGCTGGCTCTGTTTGTGTGGGGCTGCCAGGAGCTGCCTGAGTCTCACGGGCTTATGCAGAAGCAAAAACCTTCCTTAAGGAGGGTCTTGGTTGCCTGTCATATATGACATTAGGAGCAACCCAGAGACAACACAGCTTCTGGAAGGGAGAGATGACAGGTAAGACACTGCCTGGCTCTAGAGTCAATCACTGTTTTGATGTCAGTGATAATTTAAGTAAAGAAACATAAGAGACTATGATTAGAAATTACACATTAGCCCAGAACAAGCAGAAACACGCAGCCTCCCGCCGCACCCAGCATGGGGCTCCTTTCAACAGTGCCTACCCCAGTGCCTGCAGCCATGGAAATCTGCTCTTCCAGAGTCAGAATTGCCAGTACTTGCCTTACAGAGGGGAACATGAGGCACAGAGCAACTTCCTTCCCTACCCCAGCAATTCTGGCCCCACCTGAGATGCCAACACCTGCATAACAAGCCAGGGAAATCCCTGCCCTTACACGTGCACAGCATGTATCTGTGCTGCTGCAGTATCAAACCTCAGTGCTGGGGATCCAAAATCAAGGGTGGCCACAGAACATAGCCCCAGGAGCTGCCCTGTTACACTGCCTCCCTTCCGCACTTGAGCTTCCCCAAGGCTCACTAAGTTCTGGCTGTTCATTAAGAAAATTGTTTTCTCGAAGCACAAAGGCAAGAATACTTCATTTGTTTTCCAACAAAACAGATGTAAGAAGGCTGGTGACAAAAGGGCAGGAATTGCTTTGGCAGGAGTTTACTTTTGCCAGTGTAAATTTAGGAAAAAGATGCAAAAGGTGGTGCCGAGCTGATCAATACTGCTAAGTGCTGCTGCTGCCTTTCTGTGCCAGCTCTCCACCCAGGACAGACAGAGCCACACTCACAAAGACTTTTGAGTTCCCCAGGCACTCCTGATAGTAAGCAAGTCCTTAAGTACTTCTTCCTTTCTAGAGCTAAGGACTGGGCTGAGTTTCTCTGTCTGAAGCCTTTGACATCTGCTTGGATAGTAGAGAGTGAAGAACAGGCACAGAGCTTATCCCTGGTTACACAGGAGAGCTGGGACAGCTGTTTTCCCAGGAGGTTGCCCCTTGGTCTGGCTCCTTAATGTAGCCTAGAGACAGGCCCTCAGCTCCTCACAGGTTACACTAAACTTAACACATGCCCCTTTTTAATTGCATTGGTGAAATGTCCCTTTCCATGTGTCCCTAAAGAAACCAGATACTGAGAAAACAGGGAGGCATAGCTCACACAGAGGAATTTTGGCACATTACTGCCAGATATGACAGCCTAGAGAGCAGGAATCTTGCACAGATACTCCAGGAAGTGGCTGAGAAGTACCTGAATCCTACTCCACGTAATCTCCCTCACTCACACAGAACCCAGGATCTCTGGGAGCTGATGCTGGTTTCAGCTAGGCTCATTGTAACACTTGAACTAGGAAGGTGCAACCACACCAGCAGAGCTGAACTTTTAGCTAGTTTTGAGAATGTTTATACCTAAGAAAATGTTTAATTAATACAATGCAGATTAGAATAGGCTCTAGCTGCCTCAAGGTCTGCTTGATCTGCATTACCTCCATGTTGTAGCTTAGGAGTCAAATAAGGTTCTTATCAGGATGGTATCACTCAGCAGCAGAAGCAGAGCTAGGGATGACTTAGTGCCTACTTCCTTTTCCATCTGCACCTAAGCAGCTCTTTTCTCTCACTACACCTTCTCCTTTTGGAATACAGACCAATCCATGTCAGAAACTGAGGTAGGATAAAAGAGTGGTTTTGTTCTACACTTTCCACTGAGCGTTGAAACCCTGTAACTGCAGGAATGCCTGTCTACTCAGAAGGGAGACCTATTTCACTCCTGGATTTTTCCTACCTTCACTTTCCCTCCTCATGTCTTTCCATATTTTTTCTCTCTGTTCTGCTTTACCCCACATAATCTTTGTTTCCTTTGCTGCTCCTGCTTTTTCTCTCTTCCTTTCCATCTCCAGCCCTGTACCACTTCTCAAAAGAGGCTTCTGTGCTTTAATTTGTCCCTTGCAGCATCCACCTCTGGCCTAGGGAGATGGGAAGCCCTGGCCTGGCTATTCTCATGAGATACACTGCAGGGACTTGCACAGCACAGTGATTTCCGCAGCATCCATGGTCTTGGCAAACCTCTTTTCCATTCACTACTCAAGTATTTTAGTAATACTGACAGGGATACAGACAGACTCTCAGAGAGGTAAGCTCTTGGTTTGCTGATACAAGCCCACAATTAAATTAACCTCTGGGAAAGGTGTTTGGCTTTTCATGGGTCTTTAATTACCAAGCTTACCAGTGCATGGTATAAATAATTTTCTTTATTGGCAAGTTGATCAACTATGTGCTCAGCCTATACAAGACACAATGATGCAGAAAGTTCTTGTCCCAGATAAGAGAGAAACAGGAGGGAAATGGGAGCTAAGGGTAAAGGATAGAGAGACTCATATTTTTCAAGTATT
This sequence comes from Zosterops lateralis, assembly GCF_965231275.1. Classification (NCBI taxonomy): domain Eukaryota; kingdom Metazoa; phylum Chordata; class Aves; order Passeriformes; family Zosteropidae; genus Zosterops; species Zosterops lateralis. The sequence continues at coordinate 38,665,329 of NC_139761.1, forward strand.
ACGTTCCATTCTGTAGGAGTTACAAACAGGACTGAGGCTTAAAGAAGGATCTGAGTAAGACAGCAATAACCTGGAGACAAGACATCTGCAGCTCTCACTTTTCCTGATCCCATCTGATTTTTGGGTCATTCCCTGGTCCAGGTGTGACCACTAAAAACAAGGATCCAGCAGCATGTCACTGCAAGGTTTGCTCACATGCTCTCAGAAACCAGTACCTAGCTGGCTGCTGGAGAGTTCTTTGGACCTTTTGCCTTCTGAATGCCAGAAACTACAGAATTCATAGTGCTTGGGAATGGCCTTTGCTGAGGTAGTTTGTTGGCCAGGCAAGCCTAAGTGCCAAACAAATTAGCTGCACAACAAAACATCTTCCTCTTTCTCCAGATTCCTGACTCCTACATACTCATCAGAAAACTCTTTGCAGTAATCCAGCAAAGATTGAACTTGCCCTGGATCTCCGGAATTCCAAGGGCGGACAACAGGAGGTGAAGAAGGGTCAATATGATTCTAAAAAGACACAACAAACTCTGCCCGAAGGGGCATGTCCACAAGGAAGTGTATTATCAGTATTTTGGTGGTTATCTGAGCTGCTCACTGAGAGAGGCTCTCAGTAAAAGAGTGAATTTTGGTTTAACATTAAATGTGTTATTTTAAAACCAATTTTCATTAAAAGCATGTATTCATCATTAGTGCTTCAGAAGCAAAGAGGGTGGGGTGCAACCCAGCTGAGGAAAAGATAAGAGAGAAGCATATGCACTGCAAATTCACAAATGTTTTCTGCTGTATCTGCATGAGAAAGAAATTTCAGAGGTTATTCCCTGTATTGTGGGCTGCCACAGGTGATGGGGCTAAGAGGGATGTTTCACTCCAGGTTCTCCTGAATGCTGACCATGCTGCTTTTCAGGGCTGTCTCTGCAACAGTACAGGAAAAATAATTTGAAGCCAAGGAGGTCAGAATTAGGTTTCACATTTCTAGACATTTGGAATACAGATTTGCTTTCTTAAGCCTAGTAAAGATAAAATGCAATATTCTTTTTTTCTGCCAACAATAAAACCAATAGATCTGCCCATTAAATTATCACCTCTTTAATTTTCAGGTTTTAATTCATATCCCCACTGACAGAAACCTGCCTGCACCATAGAACAAAGCCCTGTTTTACTCATGCAAAACATTAGTTCATCCTACCAACATGGTAACTCCTGGCTAATGATGTCTTTGAAGAATCAGCCATGCTACTCACCCTACCTTCCAATCATCCCTAGAAGCATTGCTTGCTCCGTGTTTTGTACAACACTAAACCCGCCACTGGCTCTAAACAAAGACAATGAAAACACCAATGAGGATACTAATTCTTCTAGCCGGATCACAGGCTCACTTTCCCACTCTGACCACAACACACCTTTCCAGCTGTTTAAAGAACATGTTGTACAGAGAACGGAAAAAGAAACTTCGGCAACGCTTGCTCTGTTTCTGAGCAAAGGAGAAGGGTGACTTCTTAAAGCCCCTTAGCACTGGGCTGAGAGCCAGGACCATCTTTGATATGAGATTCCTTTGTGGTCTCATTTCTTCCCTTATAACAGAGATTTAAAAGTCACTTGTTTCCCACCAATGACAAGCAGTGACATAAGAGTTAGTTAATATCTTGACAGTGGTTTGGAAATACAAAACCACAGCCATCATGACAGCTTCCCAAAGAGCAGAAGGTTTTGTACAAACTCATTCTATCTCAAATATTACATGAGAAAAAAACTCAAACAAATACAAACCCAAAAGTAAAGCTTGATCTTTAAGCTGTCACTGAGTTTAAATTTCTCCCTTGATTGGAACCTCTTACAGCAGCTAGAAAAAAACAATTTTCCTCTCTATTTAGCAAACACCAAGTCCCTTCCACCCTATTGTTGGTAATTGGGTAGAGATAACCCAAATACACTGTGTCTACACAATCATTGCCAGTGTCAGCGCAGCCCTGGGAATGCTCTTTGCCTATCGGCTGATACTGTTGCAGAACCAGGAGAAAAAGCATCCCAACAGGATCGGTGAGAGAGAAAGAAAACTACCTAAGCAGCATCAAAAAGCCTAAGATATTTTTTCTGCCAAGTAATGATTAACTAAAGGCATCCTTTTACAGTCTGGAACACAATGCTGTAACAAAAGGGATATAAAAGCCTGTACTTATCTACTTAGATTCTAGAGACAAGCAGATGTTTCAGGAAAGCAGTAATAGCTGTTTTAACATCTCCTGGCTGGTTAGCTGTGTGCAAATTTAAATATGGCTACTAGTGAATTTCACTTCCATCGTCTCCTGAATCAGCAAACAAAACAGAAGGACTATCGAGTCTGCAGGCATCGCCTCCTACCTCCAAATAGTGAAGTGCTTCCAAGAGAGCTCAGGTTAACACAGAAATAAGAGCATGAGAACCACAAAGACTCTGCACACCTATCCCTGGAGATGGTCTCTTACCAGGAATGCTCGATGCTTCAGAAGATGCTGTTAAGAATCAACCAAGTGTTCAGCTGAAGATCAACATGTTCCAAAAGGCAGCTTCTCCTGAATATCTGGCTGTTAGCTGATGGCTCATATTCTATAGAAGGCTCATGTTCAGTTTGGTTTTGCTCTTCAACCCTTGAAATAGACAGTCCTTTTTTTAAATGCTGTGGTTTGCTGGCCTAGTGCTGCCCATTGGTAACTGGATTGATGAAAGGACATTTTTAGCATGATCCATTTTGACAGTGTCTGCCCAGCTGTCTCCCTGCCACTTCTGCTAACTTATCCTTCCAGCTCTGCTAGTTCCAGAACAGAACTCAAACATCAAAAGACAGAGTCAGGGTTATCACTGGTTCAGCTGAAAAGTGCATCTAAGAGTCACTTTCCCAACTGAGACAAATGTGAGAACTCAGGATATCAGTTCTGAGCTCAGAGCTGAAAATAGTGCACACTCCTACAGAAGGAATAAAAGTCCTTAAAGGGCAGAAGGGCAACCTAAAGGAAAGGGAATAAAACAGCTCCAAGAACCCCACAGAAGTCCACTTGGCTGGGGCAGAAAAGAAACTCTCTCAGGCTCTGTTGTGTCTGGAGTATTCACTTACTCAAAAATGCATCCTTGAAATGCAAAGCTTTTCTATCTTCCACTATGAACAGTTGAGCAGGTCTGCCTCGCCACCCAACACATGCTCTCAAGGCCACCACACTGGGGACACTGCCTCACCTTGTGTGTGCAGTGGCTCAACTATGCTCCCACGGGAAGTAAATGGAGTTTTCCTGGTACTTCCAGTGGAAATGGGCTTTCCCCAAACACATATGTGCAGTAGTGAAACTAGACAGCTCTGGGATACAAGCCAATGTGACCAGAATCAGCATCCTAAACTGAGCCAGACCCCACAATCAGGAAGCACAAGGCAAGCTCTGCTGTCCAGAGTGAAAAGATTATACATTAGAGATGAACTTCTTGAACAAGAGGAGATAACGGAGGGTGATTTCAGTCCAACTCACTGTCTTTCATTTTCAAGCTTGAATCAGTCTGTATCACAATACTATTAAAGCCTTAAACAAGCACTCTGCCAACTGCTTTTCTCTGGGTTATAAACACATGGAAGAATGGGAGAGAGATGGTAACAGCAGAGACAAGCCTGGGAGATCCTCCAGGTGGGGTGAGATCCAGCACTGTAGGACTTGATTGTCTTTAGACTTTAGCAGTAGATGTATGGTAGAACCTATAGAAACTGTCCCATTAGATTTTAGAACACAAACACAGCAGAATGTCATAATAAATAAGCAAAGTCTGTGTTAAAAAATTCTAAGTACACAGCGTTTTCTCCAGTTCTGACACCTTTTTAATAGAAATCACTTGTTTAGGAAACAAATAGCACTTTTGTAATTTTTTTTACAATGTTTCTTACCTTGATCTTATTTTAAGTAACACTAGGAAGACCTCAATATCTTTTATTTTCCTTTTTAATTTAAAAAAGTTGGGTTTTTTCCCCCAGATACAAAGATTTTGCCCTTGCATAAAAAAACAGTGCCCAAAACGATGACACAAGGACTCACAAAGACTCACTGTATCTCACTGACACTATTACTTCTAATCTATACCATGCAAGGTCCCATCTACCTCTTTAATTAGACTGTCAGCCTGAAAAACAGCTTTTCTATTCCTTATTTAGTTCTTGTTACCAAAAGAAGAGAAAGGAAGTGAAAGAAAAGGACATTTCTCTGTTGACTTCACACATCTGGGTTATGTGCTACTTTGTTCAGGATACCTTTGTTGTTTATAAATACAGAAAAGGGATGGAATCTCATTTTCAAGTAATTGATGCACATTTTCTCCTGGGACACCTCCATCCAATGCTCCAAGCTGACCCTGGATTCTGGCCCTCTATTTTCCCATTCCCCAAACAGACTTTCTGGATGAGTGTGAGGACCCACAGGCTCTCAGGCACATGGTGTGATTCTTGGGGTGTCCTGCATAGGGCCAGGAGTTGGACTCAGTGATCCTGATGGGTCCCTTCAAACTCAGCATATTCTATGATTCTGTGTGCTGGTTACTCAGTGAAAAGTCCATCTCCTTTCCTTTTGTACATCTCCTGTCTAAACAATAGTAAATACTGCTTATTTGATAGACTTGTCCCTTCTGGGCACTGGGATTTGATAATTTATATTTCTGGTTTTTTGGTTTAATAGTACTGAGAGTTTAGAAACAGGAAAAGCCCATAGGCTCTTTGGACTTGTTTTTGTTTTCCCCTAGCTAAACAAACTGTTCTGCAAATAGGAACTTGAAACCTGCTCTCCTCCCTTATCCCTGCTCCTCACCCCAAACAAAAATAAAACAAACCTATAGTGGCTGTGGAGGCTGCTGCAGGCACACACTGGTGTAAAATATAGAGAGAGTAAATATATTATTTCACTTGGCATGGTGCTGGCAAAGAACCCCCAGCTGGCACTATTCATGTAACATGATCCAAACTTCGCATGTACACACAGAATAAGAAGGATCAATTGGCAAACTCCGGTGCCGCCTGGCACAAGCATCTTCACGCTCTCTCTGGAACCAAAGAACTAAAGAATTCTGCACTTTCCAGAAGAAATCCAGTTTTGCTTTTCTAGAGTTTCTTTATTTTGCTCTTTCTCCTCGCCGCCACCTCCCTTGGCTCCTTCTTAACTTCACTGTGTTATTTAGTCTCATCGCCCTTGTTACAGTTCACCATGCAGCTCTGGGAAGGGGAGGGGGCTAAGGTGGAGGTGGCAGCATTAGTATTGTTAGTGGAGTCCATGCCGTTGGAGATGGCTACTGAATTGACCTCAGAGTTTATGGGTTTTGAAAGGTCGATGCCTTGGATGAGGCGGATCAGCTGTTTTACCTTCTCCAAGGAGCTGTGCATCTCCTTCTGTTTTGCAAGGATGGTATTCTTCATTTCCATGCATTTCTACAGCAAAGCAGAAAATCAGTAATAAGTTTGAGCTTATGAATGAAAGAAGGCAAGAGAAGGAATATGATGTTCACAGATCTAAATGTAAGTACCCAGAAAAGACTGCAGCTGCAACTTCACTTTTCCAATCTAGAAGAAAAGAGTCTCTAGGCTGTGTTGAGAGGAGAATTCATATTAGCAGGCTGAGGAAATAATTTGCCAAGACATAGCTGTCACCTGGAATGGCTCCCTTTTGTTGCAAGGTGTTGTGCAAATGAACACAGACAGCTCCATCCTTTTGTGTTTCTTTTGAAGGAAAACTTCCAAGTGTACATTCTTACTATTTTTTCTATTAGTACTGCATTACTGGAATTTCTTTAACTCAGATCTGCAAGCTCAGGCATCCCACTGCAGCTGACTGCTGTGTGCAAACCATTAATGGGATACAGCCTTTGCTTCCACATACATTTTAGCAGGAACATCACTTCCTTCTCTCAATAAGTAAAAGGGCACTTGAAAAGGAAACCAAACTCCTCTTCACTTGAAAATCTTATTTTGTGGCCACTTAATTCCCTTAGAAGTGGTAGTAACATAGCTAGCTCATCAGCTAAGCATCAGGGCAAGATAACTTTAAAAAAAGCCCACAAATGATGTTTCAAGCGTGGAAAACTGCTTATATGTATATTTGAAACTCACAAAAATGAGGAAACAGTAGCTATGTCTGTTACGTTCAGGTTTTTACATGAAGATGACAACCTTCCTACATTTATCCATGATGATCTCCAGACACTGTTGGTTTTAGCTTTACTGTTTTCACATGCAGCACATGGCATCATAATAACTAACACACTGAGATCTAATATGCCTGTTTCAGACAGGTCCTTTTAAACATGAACATTATCCTCACCCACTGCCAATCCCTCATGTTAAGGCCTTGCATCAGCCCGAGTACATCACTGAGAAACAGTGTTAGTTGTCTAGTGCTGCTCAGGTTACACTCAGCTACTGCTAACCAAAAGGTGACAGTTCCCAGGACTGCTAACCAGCCCTTCACAATCGCTGTATTTATACTGACAGCACTGAGGGGGTCTGTAAACATGGGACACTTTTGCTGTAATAGGCAAAGACAGACAGCCTGGAAAGCGCATCTGTATCTAAAAAGTCTGTAATTTTGAATCCAGTCTTACAGATGCTGCCTGACGGGAGATTTAGCTTTTTTTCATTATATGATACTGAGTAGGGCTGCACCAAGGAGGGGCTCAAACTTTACACTGGCATCTCAAGAGACTAATCTGCACATTAAGGTGAGAAGAGTGACCAAATCATTATGTATGTTCCAATTACTGGAATAAACTAAGGTGGAAACTAAGGTTTCTGGTTTGAAGTATGACACTGTCTAGTTAATACCATGCAGAGGCATGTGCAGTGTCCAGTTACTGACTGTCAAAGCAACACATTGAGTTCCTGAGAGTCAGCTATGAGTAAATGGTCACTTTTGCATCAGAAAGTTCTGGAGAGTGCACCAAGGCTGTAACTCTCACTACAGACTGAGGCTCAATCACTCTTGTTTAAGTGAGTCACCAGAGAGTTGGAACTGCCCACAGACAAAAATGCTCTGGGACATTTTTGTCACCTGCTGATATTCTGTGTCACCATATGTCTACCTACATGTTCAGCATGGATCATGTATAAGAGACTCAATGTAAGTATATGTTGTCTTTATTTCATTCCTGCTCCCCAAAGTCCTAAAAAGCAAAGGAAAGGACTCACTCAATTCTAAATAAATCTAGAGGATGACAGGTCTAGTATATGGACTTGCTCTATAATAGTTTTCTCCATGCATAGTGGCACCAGAACATGGGTGAAGGGTTATTTGGAAGGACAGTACTCACTGTTATAGAATTGCTGAGCTGTTTGACCTTCTGCTCTAGTTGTTCTCTTTCCTGTTTTAAATCTGAACTCCATTTAAGTAGTTTCTGTTTTTCCTCTTCTTTTGCTGCAAACCAGAGTATGAAACAGAATATTTAAAATATTTGTCTTACAACAGTGGATAGAGGGTCTAAACTGCTTCATGTAAAGAGGAGAATTGTGTTTAAACCAATGCTTAAGAATTTGTGCACTGAATCACTCCCAAAATGTTACCTACACACACAAGCACGACAGGCTTAAGACATATTTAGACTGCTATTTTCACTTCACTAATGATTAAGGTTATTTCCTTTTGTATGACAAAATTTCCTTTGGTAAAGGAAGTACCATTCTATCCCAATCCCAAAATAGCATCTTCCATTATTAAAAGTGAAAGAAAAGTGTTCATCATTTTCTTACCTGCTTTATATGCAATATATGAATGAACAATTGCTAAAGTTCCTGGCCATGGGATTGCTTCTTCCTTCTTTAGCATCTGAAAGAAAATTTTCATAGAGATTTAGCTGGTAAAACGCCTACCTCAGACAAAGCAAAAGAAGAGCAAGAAAGAGGGAAAGATGGAGGATTTTCTTTCATGGCTATCATTAGCCTCAGCCCTGTTAACACGAAGCTTCACAGACCTGATCTGAGATTTAACAGAGGGAATTATTCACAACTGTATTGTGGCTCCCACAAAGCAAGCCTACTTCTTACAAATGTCAGCATTTTCCTAAATTCGTTTCACAGCCACCAATAAAGCCTACTAATGATACTGGACAACTTAAAAGAGGAATGAAAGGATAATACATCTGAACTCAAAACTTGCCAGGAGATATAAACATTACTTCACAGTTCAGACAAATTGCTGATCTTAGTTGTTCTGGGAAAAAAGTTTTCATGCTGCAGACATACACCACACCATACATTCAAACATCACACTTCTGGCTAGTAAAACATGAAACTGTCCTATTACCCCCTCTTATCAGAATCAGATACTTGTAAACTCTCTTTATAACTCTCATTTATGTCTTTCAGATCCTTCTTACATTTTGCTTCCTAACAAACTTTAAGAGGAAAGACACATATTCTTAGTATGTGATCAGAGTGGTGTCTCAGAAGACAGAGAACTTGGTCAGTCTATAGTGAAGTTACTCAAATTTCCTCCTTAATTTTGTTAGAAGCTATCACAGAAACATGAAGAGGAGAGATAAGGTGAGAGTAGGCAAGAGCAGGAATACCCAAGACATAATACTCCCTCCTCTCTGGCAACTACTGACCAAGTCACTTGAGTTGTGCATTTCCATTCTTCTGAGCTGCACATCATAGGTCAGGCTGTTTTCTTATGCTACCACCTGGTGCACCAAAGGCCATGTGGGTGACCAAGGAATGTGCTGTGTTAGACAGGACACAGCTTCAGACTGCCTATTATCAGCAATCATTTGCAGCTTCTAGAGTGCCATGGAAGGGTTATGAATACAACACTTTACTTCTTCATCTTGTAATCTCAATGCAATTATAAACAAAATATTAAAATATAGCCTGCTCACTTCAACTGTACATTTTCAGAGAGTGACCTAGAAGGAAACTGTTCACCCATACTCACTATAATCATGCTGGATGATATTATTAAAGAGATCATTGAAGACAATCTTTCTGATGTTTGATTTATATAACCAAAGAGGGGCTTATATTTGCCCTATCTATCTAGGTAGGCTTGTGCAAATGTTTTATTTATTTGTCCAGAAGAATATATACTAATAACTTTTGAAGAAACAATGAACTTAAGATGAACAGCAGAATTTCTATGGGTTGTAGACAATCTTTCCCAGAAGTCTGTATACTTTGATCCAGAAAAAGAGTAAAAACATAAGGGTAAAAAATAAAGACCTCAAATTCGGAAGCAAGTTTTGTATTAGCACATATTCCAACAGAGGTAATAATTCAATAAAATTCACACAAGCCTTATACCATATGAAACAGATTTGTCTCTAAGTAACCCAAGCAATCTGGTTATTTTCTTTAACACCAAAAATATCTTCACATGCATCGTACATAAGTACCCGTCTGTCAAACAATACCTGGTCTTGACATTTGGGACAGATCCACATGCCCTTGGGAATGGTTTTCAGAGGTGGGTCCAGACAATCCAGGTGATAAACACGTGAACATGTGTCACACATCAGCAACTGCCCACTTTTTCTGCAAACACTGCAAAAATCCTCATGGATATCGCCCTACAAAATTGAGGGGAAAGGTTTTGGGTGAGAGAAAGCGAGAGAGGGAAGGCAAAAAGTGAACCTTGACCTTTGATATCTACATCTTAGTTGAATTAAAGGTTTACAGCACAAACTATTTCTAAGGATATTCCAAAAGATCAAGCCCTCTTTAGACTGTGAAACAGAAAAAACATGCCAGATGCCAGAAACACTGACATCTGTCCTCCCAAGGCAAAATAGCAAACGCTTATTACTATAGCTTCTCTTAACAACTGCTACCCCATAGCCCTTCTTTAAAATTCCCTCCTTACCCTGATCTTTTATTTGCCTGAAGTGATGAGCTACCCACTCTCTTAATCCTCTTGATTTTTGGATGTAAGCCCAACTCCACTCCAGGAATGCTGATTAGGCTGTCTCTTGCCAGTAATAGTATGTAAGAAACCCCAACTGAGTGACTTTAAAAAACCACTGTTAAATATTTAGGTCACCTTTAAAAATGAAACTGTAAGGAAAAGGTGTTGTGCTTCTAAATGAAAAAGAATAGAAGTAATTATGTTCTGAGACAATTCTTTTTACTTCACTGGGGCTACCTCAAGTTGCATCAAAACAGCTGTGACTTAAAACTTTCTCATTCTCTATAGAGAGTGGATTGTTTCATCACTAACAGAGACTGAGAGCCAGCATGAAAGAGTACCAAGAAAGATTTTCTAACATTTTTTTAAAAGAAAGAGATGAAAAAATGACTGGCTGTGTCTTTTAAAATAACTAGATTTAGTTACTGTTGCATTTCCATCAGAGAGAGTTTTTTTTCCTACAGCCATTAACATCCCAAAAAGGTATGTCTGATTTTTGTTTCTTTTTTTTTCTTTCTCTCTCTCCCATCTTGTTTTGATTTGATTTTTGGATATTTGAACTAAGAGGCATAATAGAAAGGTGGCTCAACATTCATAGAGAAAGCAAGGGGCACCCCACCCTCTCCACTGGGCTGTCCTGGCAATTTCACATGTTCAAGGCCCCATCTGGTGTCTGAAGTACACATTTGGTCACTGACTTACAATGAAGTTTCACACACACCCTAGATTTGCAAGACTGCAATCATAAAATGAGTGTGTGGAGCAGAACTGTGGGTACCCACTCTCCTGTATGAAATACCATCAAGGTTTCATTTTGGTGTAGATCATCTCTTCACATGTGCAAACGATTTCTATCACTTTGGAGCGATAGCAGATTTGGCTGTGCACTCACACATTAAGGTGCCAGGCAAGAAAAATTACAGTAATCTCCACTATGGATGACATAATACACATGTAAAAAGAATGACACTTGAGCAATCTGCTCAGGTTTCTACTTCCCAGCTCTACTGCTGATGAGGCCCTTCTTCAAAGGGAAGGCTTTTCTTAATTCCCAAGGTTAACGCTGATTTCATGTTTTGTAAAGGATCAATGGTCAGTGAATTTTCAGTGCCATGTTTAGGATCCATAACTCCCAGGGATCATTGAGAGCTGAGTTATGGTATTACTTCAACCTTTAACACCAAAGAGTTGCTCCGTGTTAAATGAAGATCTAAATGAGAGATATTTCATGCTTCTTGTGAAGTGAGGTGGTGTAACCAGGCTGGGAAGAATTTCTTTCCCTCTATCATGCATTCTCTGAGTACAAGGAAAAGGCAGCGAGCAAGAGATATCATATAACCTAAAATAAAATCTGCTTCAAGATAAAGAGAAGTTTAAGAGGGGAATTCTCTCATTTCAGAAAAAAAATCTAGAGAATTCTAGATTTCTCTATTCTAGAGAATTATGTATCCTAAGATGCATTAGTTGCCACAGACTACACAATGGCTCTTGGTAACAAAGTGCAAAATTACTGGTGTGCCAAAACCCAAACCTGTTACGTCTCATACCCTGCGGAAGTAGTCCTACAAAAGAGACATGTATGCAGTTTATTTTTGGGGGGGAGACATTTAGAAATTTAGACTCAGAATATCCCAAATTCAACTGAATGCTGCAAAACCTGTAGTGATACAGGTGACTAGTGTGCAGTGCAGCTGAATGCATGGAGATGCCAACACATGCACAGAATTCACAGTCCTATTTTTGGTAATGCAAAATTCAGGGCAATTCCTCAGAGTTAACAACTGTCCTTACCAAAATCCCAGCCAATGTTTGATTACAAAAAAATGCCCCAGTTAATGGGCAGTTAATACATATATGCATAAAGGGAGGACTGGCATTGGTGTTGTGACATGCACCTACTAACCTCAGCTTCTGAAGCAGCTTTGTGTAGGCTATAGCCAGGAAACTTAGGCTAGAGCAGAGAGCCCATTGAGGCTGCTCAGACATGCTACTGCCTGAAGTGACTGAAGAATAATTTCAGAACAGATACCATAAAAGGTGATTTAACATCACTTTCTGCTCCACTTCCTTTTCACAAGGGACCAGGAAAATAAATTTAGGGTTTCTGGACAGTTAACAGTTTTCTTTATTTTGATAAGGTAAGGTGTCTAGAGCAACAGGGCCTGGCTTTAGGCAACAAAACTGAATAATACAGTAACAAAAGGAGCTTTTGTGCTTGAGTTTGTAATACCATACTTGTATGTACATTTCATTGGAATAACATGGGAAAACTAAATATTCTGCAACATGAATTGTTCATGATTATATAAATAAAGATGATCTTAGTGTATGATGTAAGTGAATTAAATTATCAGATGCAATACTAATTCTGGCGTATTCTAACTTTTATGGGCTTGACTTTGCAATCTGAGTGTTCGACAATGCTCCTCTCAACTGAAAAACTGTTTTGATATAAGTGTTCACTAATAAAAAGGCATTTTGTGACTAAAGACTTGAATCATCACTAAAACAGAGATATTTTTTTCACAATTCTTACTTCTAAATAATAGACTTTCAGAGGCAATTGCTATCTTCCAGGTGAAGATGGCACTACTGCATGAGGGAGAACCACACATAACACATAAGTGGCTCACGTAACCATTTGGCAAGACAATGGCCAAATAGGAAAAAGGGGCAAAAAATATGGAGAGAAAAAAGAAAAGGTTTTGCTCAATCCTGCCTACTGCATTATTTCCTTCCTTTTCTCAGGTTCTAGACCTACTTTCTACCCCTCCATCCTTATCACCAATCTCATCTTAAGTTTCTGCTTCATCCTCCCTTCAAAATTTCTCCTTGTCATTCAGAGAATAACATTTCAGGAGAAATTCAAAAAGGCTGTTCCGGTCCACTGTTCCTGATGCCAAGTGCTTGGCCTGATTTGCAATTTTCATAGGCTGGCTGAACACATAGATTACTCAAGTGCTGAATCAAATTTCCATTTTAAAGCCTATAGGAATTAAACCCTTAATGCAAAAATATTTTAAAGATAGGCAAAGCTGCAATTTTCTTCTTTATCTGTCTGATGAACTGCTCAATTATTTTAACTGAGACTTCTGAAATAGCCTTTTCCTTAGACATACACTTGTGGTTTCAATTTTAAGAGTTCAGAGTTCCAAATCCGAGCCTGTAACTACAGAAAACATTTTCTGTCCTATCTAGAGATATTCCTTTCTATATTCACATCATCTGCTAGCAGTGTAGACCCTCTTCAACACGACATGGTTGGGCCTCACTGCCAATAGAAGTGATCCTGATTGCTCTATATGCCTTCTCATTTCACCCTGCATGAAGCTGGCACAAGAATAGTTGTGTCTATAAAATTAACTGGATTAGAGCATGATCCTGGCTAAGACTAACAATTTTTAGCTATGTCAGTTCCCTTATGCAGATCACTATGTGGCCTCAGATGTATCTGTGCTGAAACAACACAGGAGGCATTCAAGGGATGAAGAAAAGACTGCTGGTGACTGGCAGGATAGGTGTCTTCAATGGTAGCCCCTGGAATAAACTGTGCCATGCATTTCAGTGGATCTTGTATGCTCCATCAATTTGAGTTGCAAGGATCTTAAATATCAAAGAACTAATGTTCCTCTTTGTCTTCACCACCAGCACGACTTGAACTATTACTGTTTAAATACAGAGTACTTTTCAAGCCAAGGATGTTAAGATTTTTACAAGTATTGATAAGTTCTCAAAACTCAGACAGAAAAAGTACACAGCATGACAACTACATAAATATTTGGAAACCAAATCAGAAAAAAGTGACTGTGCAAGCTTATACAGCAATCTTATTAGAACATATTAACAGAACACCTTCCATCTTATGATGGCAATTGGAAACAATTTCTTTCTTTACAACTAGCAAGTAAGAATTATAAAACTTAACAAAGAACAGGTATTTGCCTCCTTTCTGATATTTTGCTGTCTCTGAAGATTCACATTTTGCTTCATAGCTTATTTTTAATTAAAAAGTTTTTTTGAGCATTCTGAAGTATATTTTCTACTTTCACATGTATTTTATTTTAAATAGATTTCAACACCAAGTACTTCTGAAAATTCTACCAAATTAGTCCAACTGATAGTGAATATGTACTGAATGTGACTTTGGTATAAAATTCTTTAGAAATATCAAGCTCCTTAAAAATGTTAAGTCTGTTGCATACATATAAACTAAAGGGCTTGTCTAGAAAACGTTAAAGGGGATTTACATATGATTTTAAAGGAGAAAGAGTGCTATTGCTCTGTATTATGGTATGTTCAAGTAAGAGAGAATGTTTGTTACCTGCTAGGTAATCTTCCCTTGTCTCGTTTAAATCACTTCAATTTTCATTAATTAATGTATATTAAAGCAATCCAGAACCCAGGCCTAAATACAATCCTAATTCAGAAAATTAAGTGCATTCAGAACTAGATTTGAATGCTACAGAAATTTATTCTTGGTTTAGCTTGCTGCCATCAGGCACTGCAGAAAACAGGGCAACAACTCATCATACTCATTTGAGAACTCTTACACAGTAGGAAAAGACTCAGCAGTATACACACACATCAGAGATGGAAAAAAAAAACCCCACCACACTATCCAGTCCTTCTCTTGGAGCCACTGTAAAATATGTGCTCTTCATCATATTTGCAAGTCATCTGTACTGCTTATTTTTAAAAGTCCACAGAGATGGAGCTGTCCCATCGTATCCATGAGGAGCTGTTCCACAGTACCCATTTATTTGGCTGTCAGGAAAGGGTTTTTGCAGTCACGTGCTAATCTGCTCTCAAAAATGACCATATAAAAGAGAACCTTGTAATTCCATATGTGTATTCCCTGGGTATGAGAATTGCATCTATTTATTTCAGTGCTTCAGATACACTTGTACTACTCCTATTCCTGTTACCTCTGCAGAACAAATACAGTTCAGAGGCAAGGAACTGGCTTCTATTCCCCATTCTACGTGGTCAGTAGAGTTGGTCTCTCAGTCCACATTCTTACAATGGTGCAACTGGAAAAACCCAGCTTTTCCTTAAAGGCCGTTTCAGATAGTCGGGCCTCAAGTATATGTGACTGTCTTTTCTAAAAAAGAAATGCAGAAAGATATTGTAGCGCCACTATGAAGAAATAAGCAAGCACCTTCTGATTCTTAAGCTGTGCCCTGTAAATACCAGTCTTCTAAAAGCAAGCTCTTAAATGAAAGTACACTCCAGCTCCTGAGGACTGTTTTACCCCTACTGAAGCCACAACACACTTTCTGCCAAATTAGTGCCACAAATGCTGCTCCTGGCTGTTCTGCATGACGAAGCAGTTTCCATCCTTCTCTCATTATAGAAACACAACTTTTTGTTATTATGGCCTATTACTTTTCATTTTCCCCTTCCCCACCTACCCCCCACGCCCCCTGGCCCTTTTTCATGGATGACAGATTCAATTCAGTCAGACAAGATCTCAGACACTACACAAAGGAAAGGAGCTCATCTAGCATGCCTGGTGCCTCCCAATGTTTCAATCCACTGAAGGAGTTATAAATAAAATCTCTAACAACATAGGTGCAGGAGGAAAAAATGGAAGGGTTTTAAAAAAATGCTGGACTGTTTCACTGCACTGAATCAGGACAAGTGACGAGTGAGCTTGAAGAAACAAAACCTGCAATGATTTTCCTCGTGTCTGTTTTGCGCAAGTTTCTATAAGTAACCCCCTCCCCAAGAGTTACTTACGTCTGTGGAGCTGGGGCTAGGCAGGGACACGGGCTGAACAGCTGCAGGGAAAGTAAATGTGGTCTCTGTCTTTTCATTTTCAGGGGAGTCAGGATAACTGGACAGAGGGGACGTGGGGGTCAAAGCCCCAAACCCCAACACCGTGTTGTATTTAGGTGGACGACCTACATATTAACAACAGGGAACACAAACAAAAAAAAAAAAAAGAAAGGAAAAATGATCTTACATACCTTTGGCCAGTGGTCCTCATTGGCTAGCGTGAAAAAGGAAATGATGTAGCACAGAGAGGAAGTTAATACAAAAGTTACAAGTGGAAGGACAGAAGCAAAGATTTAAACAATTTTTAGAAATCTTTAAGTAGAATTTTGCAAGGAAAGAACATTTAAAAGATGTATTTCAGAAGGAAATAGAAATAAGCTCTGTAGAGGGTCAAAGAATCATTCCCACAAAAGCAGCATGGGGACAGTTGCTACTCCTAAAAATGAGGCTATTCAGTTTTTAGGGGAAAAATGTTGGCATCGAAGCTCCACAGAAGCTACAATAACTACTATTAAATCCTTTCTTCTGTTATCCCATACCTCCCTATCTTTTTAAGTGCCAGCATAAATCTACACAAAGGTTAAGTCCTTTATCAGAGGCCAACACTCACCACTCCCTTACTTTTCTTCCCATTTTTTAAACCTGTTAATTCACAGATCAGCATTTTCTACCCTACAGCATTTTTTAAATTAGGTTACCTAAGAACAGGTCTTGTTTTCTGACCCATAACTACTATCAGTTTTAACCTATCACTGGTCTACTGCAACCCCCTCCAAATTCTGTGTTCTTTCTTAAGACTTTCTCAGCCAAGTATGTTCGATTATGCACAATTCCTAGATACCCCTTTAGACTAGCAGATGTGCAAAATGTCTTCATAACAATTCTTATAAAATTATGAATGCAAAGAAAGACAGCAAAAACCCAGTATGCAACCATCAATTCTGCCTTCCTTCTCCAGGGTAATTTATGGATATGTAAACATAAAGGAGTTAGGATCTGGGAATAATTCCCCAGATCTTATGTTTACAGATTGTCAGACTATACTTATTAACATGCTAAACCTTGCATTTAAGGTCTGGATATGTTCCAGAACTAAGTATGTCCTTGGAAATGGATTTCTGCTAGTGATGTCCAGGGGTGAAATTTTTGACATGCTCAGCACCATCTATAATTAAACTAAAGCTCTCAAGGGCAAATGCTTACAAAAGCTTTTCACTCAATATATTGGTGTATTAAATTACAAAACAAATGTATACTTCCAAATCTTTTGTCAATTGAAAACATGTGCTACTAATTTGGTGCTGATACAATGTAAAGGCTCACAACAGGGTGTGAGGAAAAAAACAGAAAGTATAATAGTCAGTTGCAAAAACAGGCTAAGGAGTATCGAGTACAAATGCGTGCAATCATTTTCATTGATACAGTAATTTTTCACTATAAGGTCTAAAATAAAATTAAGAAATCATTACTAGAAGAAGGAACTTTTACTTATCTACAGAGTAAATGCAAAAACTCTCTATTTAAAATCTACATAATACAATTTTTAAAAAGACATTTAATTTATTAGGCGATAGCAGTAAAGACACATCTTTTATTTAAAAACAGCATAGCTGCAGAAGTCTCTGCTTTGCCACATTCAGCTGGACTGAAAACATGGATCAAGAACAGGGCTAGGTGACAGACTGGTTTGATTTTTTCCAAACTGACTGATTACTTTTTTTAGACAGAAAACTTAGGAATAGAGAAAGTGTTGAGTCTTTAAGAACTGCAGAAAATCATCAAAAATCAGGTAAAGATTAAGGTAGGTGTGGTTGATGCCATGTACAAATAATGGCATTACGTTCTCTCCCATGCTGTTCTCTTTCATCTGTTTCACCATAATTTAAGTCTTAAAATTTTACCTGTTCTACAGAAGGATTTCTTCTGAAAAACACTGCATGCCTATATGAAAGATCATCTCTCATTTTAGGACAAGTGGCACTCTGGTTGCAGCTAAAGTGCTTAGTACAAGCATGACAGCTTTTCTCACTCAAGGTAAGTTCTTGACCCATCCCTATTGCCAGTGGGGAACAAGGCTTTTGTCACACTAAGTTTCCTCTCCTATTCAGGGCACAGATGCTTTTTCTATAACCACTTTCTTCTTGACAGTAACAATACAATCTAGTAGTTAAAAAGGGGTTCTTAACAACAGCTTCCCTACTCCTAAATGATGTTCAAACATATCACATCTCTAGTGAATATCTAGCAATTTGGGTGGGTTTTGTTTGGGGTTTTTTTTGAGAGTGAAACTCATTTTTTTGAAATGAAACATTGAGCTGCCTAATAGATCTTGCTGTGCTAATCCCTAGAAGTCATGGTCTTTGCCTACCATGGAAATTTACTGAACAAATGAAGTACTGTAAAGTCCTTGTTCTGCTCCATGGAGACTACAAATGCAATATGGAGGAAGAAGCACTGGACAGGGAGACAGGTCTGGGTATACCTCACCTCTTTTACGTGTCCCAGGATGCATTGTGCTGTTCAGGTACGTCACTGTACTCTTCTTGCGCTGCAGGGAAGAATGGAACAATTTCTGTTGGGGAACATTTCTGGCAATAACTAAATGCAGTAGCTGAGGAGCACAGTAAGTACTAAGTGAGATTACTGGCTTTTGTGTTTTCTGAAGCACACCTTCAGAAAGGCTAGCTTTTTTACACTGCTTCTGACATCTGAACTGCTTCAGGCTGATACACAAGCAGACCAACACACACTGCCATTTGACACCAGCTTTATAAAGGAGAAGGAAGAAAAAGATGAAAGTACTAGAAGAACACCCCAATGTATTTACTATTTAAAAATCTGAGGGTCATGCCATTGCAATGGCCTTTTGAACTACAAATGATAGATTGCCTTTCTAGGTAGAACTGAGAAAGCTTAGAACCAGCTTCCCCCAGCAAAAAAATTAATACCTCGGGCTCAAAAACGGCTCCACTGTACACTGGATTTGCTGTTGTTCTTCTTTTCCTCTCTTGTCTCTTACTTTGGATTTCTGGTAAAACAAAGCATTCAGGTTAGAAAACAATGGATCTCAGAAATTATATAAAGTCCTCAGAACTCAGTTTGCATGTGAGAAAAGCTGTACAGATTTCTACAGAACACCAGTCATGCCTGGTATAGGCAACTGGGTTATATTTTTAACTTCTGAAGGTTTGAAAACTAACAACTGACAAGAAATACAAATACAGTGCTCAAGTAACTAATGAAATTACTGCCTTCTTCTGACCCAGTAATCCACAACTAAGACACTCTAAACTCATGGTCAGTATAACAGGGATCTAAAAAAAAGCTTCTGGTAACCTTGCTGATACTTAAAAATACAGTACAGAAATACGTAGGCAATTGAAATGATAGGCTGTCTTTCAATGTATAGGATTAAAAGTTTCAATTATAAATCAAATTATAATCCATTAACTCATTCATTACAAATTATAGTCCCATGAAATCATGAAATAAATTAAAAATCTAGACATAGGTTACAGTAAAATTATCCAAGGTGTATCTTTGCAGATAGAGGGGTTGTCCAGAAGGCATTGGTATTGCCACAGATTTCTTTTCTACCATCAGAGCATACAGTTTCTTTCCAACCGCTGCTCTCCGCTGCATAAATAACTGCTTTGTTTCAACGTCATAAGGAGAACAAAAACATGCACAACAAACCAAGTTAGATCAAGACTACAGACAACCCAAAGGTACTATTGTACAAGAAAATACTGCATTTAATACTAGAAATATTTTGGAATCCTACTTCCAATTCAGAATGACCATGAAATTAGGAGCTGAACAACCAACTAAGACATTTTTCCTACCTTCCAGGTGGTCGTGAGTAACTAGTCCCAGAGACACCATGAAGGCAAGTTTCTGTGAGGGGAGAGAAAAAAGATCATGAAAAGTACAACTGTTAGGATGAGTCATTTAAGTCCTTTAAAGGCAGCTGAACAGTAACTAAGCACCAAAAAAAATTTTAGTGATACTTTGCTCCGATAAATCACTTCTCATTCATGTATGTCAAACTTCTTGAAAAAGGATAGACAAGAGTCTCATTTTCTAGATGGGAACCTAGACTGAGATACTGGGAAATGCCCATTGCTCATGATCACAGAGTTGGCAGAGCTGGGAACAAGAGAGCAGCTTCTTTACCTCCATTGCAGCACCGAACTGACTATTAGAAAATACCAACACGGCTCAATTGCCAGAAAAATATTGCTAGTTTAAGATCATTCTCCATCTACTGTGAACTACAAGGAGCCAACTATAGCATAGATTTGCTATTTGCTAAGGGCTATGGGTTTCTTAGAGGATTCTAATTTTAATGCAGGAAATGCAGAAACATGTAAAAATCAGAATTCTGTTGTCTGACTGACAACAGTTAGAGCTCACACAATAGTCAATCTTAATTCATCTACAGAAACAAATGTAGCAGAGCATTTAGGTAGTCACTTCCAAAGCTCTTCATGGCAGAAAGGCTTTAAGAAACAAGTCGTTCCGTCCTCTCTTTCACCACAAACTAAACTGGACTAAAACACAAGCAGAATATGAATATATGTGACTCTTTCTTTCCTGCTCACCAGAATAGAAATATTTTATAAAGTAAAACAAAGACATTTCTTCAGTTTTGAGAACAACTCCAGAGTGCAAAACCTCAAAGGAATGGAAATCAGCTCCACAATCTAAAACCCCTGTTTGAAGGAAGTATCACCGAAAAATGACAATCTTCTAACTTACAAAGGACTTAGAAGCCAAATGCATTCCAGAACTGAAAAATGCAATGCACTGTATCTATTTAGATTTTTTTATTTTGTAGCCTTATCAACTACTGCTGTCCAACAGGAATGTATGGAATGTTAAAGTTAAGAAGTCTTGAGGGAAGAGAGAGAAAAATATTTTCTGAAGAACAGTGTCCTTTTTTTTTTTTTTTTTTTTTTTTTTCTTTAAAGAAAGCTCTGGGTATGTTCTGATACCTGTGGATTTTCTTCTCGTTTTGGCTTCGGTGCAGCAGGTGGAGTAACTGTACGACTTTCTGTTTGCTTCTCTTCTGTTTCCACATGTGGCTTAATAGTCTGAAAGAAAACAGTGTTTCTCTCATTCAGTGATAAGAATGACTTTTTTTACTTTGACTACTAAAGAAAAACAAATACTTTCACAGGTACAGGAGAAAAAGTGTTTAAAGCTGGCAGTGTACTAACAAAGACTTAATTGAAGAATCTGATGTGAGAGGAATGTTAAATAAGGTATTTTCATTTAACAAAGAACAAAACAGCCTTGTCACCAATCCATTACCCCACACAGCCACACAAGATATAACAGTGATCTTAAGAGTTAACTTTGTTACAGAAATCACCATAACCTATGGTAATAACACACTTCCAAGAAAATTCATCCCATAAAGACTTCCACTTAGAAACCATCCTGCATGGCACATACATATTGTACTTCTCACTCCTCAGTCTTCGTATTTTACAGAATTGTGAATGGCTCAAAAACTGTCTCTCTGAACCCCTCAATCTCAGATGTTTCTGAAGCTTTTTTCTTTTCTCAAGTCATAAATCCTCTGCATGGCATTCCTCAGCCTATAGCATGGATATTGAGGCTATAAACTGAGTTAGGTAAGCTACAGAGAGACAAACTTTTCCCCTTTATGATATGGAGAAACTATACAGAAAAATTCATTTGTTATTGAACCACCACCATTCTTCTATGTTTTTCTGTAGTTGCCAATAATTATTCAAAGAGCAAATGAATATTGCTGACATCAAAAGAAACAGGCATCAAAAGTCAAATATAGCAGAAGTACAACTTCAAATCACATGGAAAGGGCAGACATTGCTGAATAACCTGTGAAACAGCCCTGAGGTATCAAGAACCTACTCTTGAGACTTCACAAGCAGAACTGAGCACGAGTACATCTTTCATGCACATGATTTTCATAGTCTCCATAAGTACTTCAAAAGCAGAAAGAAGGTAACTTCAAGGCACATTAGTCTAGTTATAAGTTATAAGTGACATATATACTACTATTACCTATATAGATTACATAAATATTATGTGTTATAGTATGCAGTATAGTATACAATGTTACACTATTACTAACATAAAATATGCAAAAGACTTAAAAGTGAATCAGAATATTGCTTTACTTGGATAGACTGGCAAGGATTCTCAGTTGCAATCCACACTGACTTAAGTAATTTTTATTTTACAGAAGTCTTTTCTGAAGAGAGACTTTAAACATACAGAATTCTCTGCTTCTGAAGGTCTCCTTTCCAGTCATTTAATCCAATTTAGACACAGGGAACCACCAGACTTCAGAAGCTGAGCGAGACTGTTTTGCCTCCAATCACAAGATTGCAAGATCAAGGGATCACGGAAGAAATGGCTACATTTATCCTATTAAGTATCCCTACAATTTTGTGCAATTTTTGCCTTCACATAACCACCCTTTGAAAAACAAAAGGGCTTGATATGAAGATGGATTTCAGCTTGTACTTATTCTTCAAGATACTAGTCAAACTCTGCAATGTAGCCTGTTTATGAACTACTGACGTTTAAACAGTAGAGGGAGCATAAAAACATTGAAGCAGGAGAAAACGGTGCCAATGGCCCATATGAAAAGAAATGGTAACTTCTATCCCAAGAGCTGCAAGTCATTCCATAACTTATACTGCCACTGGAACATGAATATCTCCAGTATCCACTAAAAACTTCTCCCTGGTTGTCATCCTCTCCAAACCTGCAGAGTTAAAGCAATAAACCCAGTACCTTGCATTAGTAGACACTTTATCTGTACCTGTTTTTCAATGTTTGGTTTGCTGATCTGTACAGTCTGAGGTCCAGCGAGCCTGGTACCCGGTGCTGCTATCACGATGCTGGTGAGCTGTGCCATAGGGAAAGTTTTGGCTATGGTTGCTGTCTGCCCGTTAACTACACGAACTGGATGTATGGAGTTCTGAGAGTTGGGTAAAGAGGTGGGTGTGAACTTTGTTGTCAACATCACAGGCCTCTGAATAAGCTGAGGAGCTGCAAGCATTGGAGGAGGTGCAGGGGCAATAGGAATGTTATTTTGGGCAACTGGTTTAGGTCGAACCTACAAAAATAAGAAAAGGAGGAAAGAAAAAAAGAGAGATTAGTATATTAGTATTTCAGATCAACTTTTTACTAAGTCTTTCAATTCATCCTGTATAATCTGCAGGAGGCTCCTTGATTTTTTTTAGATAATATAATTTTTAGCATACTGTCCTAAGTATGTTATGAGGAAAAAGCACCACATTTTCAAGCCTACTTACATAAAACCCATCCATAACATTTGCATATATAGTCACTGTCCCTGAAATGGTATTTGGATGCACAGACACTTACACAGAATGTTTATTGCCAAATGCCTTATCTGTATCTAAATTAACATCTTGGTTTTACAAGCCAAAAAAATCTATGTGATATTTACAGGCACAGCTGAAGTGCTTATGTTAAAAGTGTTTCAGGGCTTTGTAATGAACCTCCAAGAAGTTATGAACAGTTGACAGTGCCCTGAAACAAAGAATTATTTTTTTCAGCAAATACGTGTTATCTGTCAACTCTATATATTATTTAGATACCTGCACAACCAACCTTGATAAGCAAAAGAACTGACAAGATTATATATTAATCCCTTACTGAAAGTGCTGAAGGTACAGGTAAATGCAATATTTTCTCTTCTTTCACAAGAAAGGAAAGAGCCACAGGAATCTTCCAAAACTATCACCAATGCTTGCTTATTTCTTGTCACTGTTAAGTTTGTACTTAACAATGGACTTAAAATATCATTACAGAGTACAGAAGTAGAGCACATTACTTTAAAAAAATAAAGTGTTTTTTTCCTTATTTGATTCCTATTATCCTATCCATCTGTAATACTCCATAAAGCATTTTACCATGAAAAACTAGGTCACATTCCAACAGATCTCACCATACTCAAATCTTAATCAGACACCAGCCTTCACTTTCCTTTCTCACTTTGCAAAAGATTTACTTTTATTCACAGCACCACATACAAATTAAGTCGTTCATCCAAGATTTTTTTAACGTAAAGAAGCAATCTGTGTCTTCCCCAAATCATTGGAAAAAAAAAAAGTAAACTACAAATTTTACTACTCAACTGAAAACAGAGGTCACTCTCCCTTGCAATACAGAAATACTTGGGAATTATCTAGACATCTCATTTTTTCTTTTTTCGCTTATGAGCAGCAAGCAACAATTAGAGCAATTTAAGGCCGTGGGTGATGCTTTGATTTTGATGACACCTATTCCATGGGGTCATTTCATTTATTGCAAACAAGATCATATATATTCATCATATGCAAATTTCATAACTACAAACTCATACAGGCTGGAGGGTGGCTGAGGAGGTCACTAATTTGACTTCCTGCTCAGAGCAGTGCCATCACTAAATGCAGATTGGGTGGCTCAAGGCTTTGTCCAGATAAGCCTTGCAAAACTTCAAGGACGGAGCTTTCATATGTCTGGCAAGCCTCTTCTGCTCCCTATTGTCCTCAAGGAGAGAAATGTTTCCTTATATGCAGTCTAAAACTTCCCTGTTCCAGTTTATGAGCATGGCCTCTAATTGTCCTGCCAAGCACCTGTGTCTCCAGCTTCTTGTTTATTTCCTTGCTGATACTGGAAGTAACACTGCTGTTAGGGTGCCTTCAAAGCCTCTTCTCCAAAACTGAAAAGCCCAGATGCCTTGGCCTCTCCTTACAGGTCATACATTCCTGCCTCCCCCAAGCTATCTTAGTGGCCTTTCTTCCCATGCTCCATTCAAATTTATCAACCAGGGATTCTAAAACTATAGGATGTTTATTGGACTCAGTTTTATGATTGCTGAGGAAAGGTGGATAATCTCTTCCCTGAATCTACTGGCTGTAATCCTGTTGGTACAGGTCAATATGCTGGTAGGTTTCTCTGCTGTTAGGGTACAACACTCATTTAGCTACTGTCAATCAAGACCTTTTAAGCCACGCAGCTCCTCAGCCAGTCAGTCCCCAACCTATACCTGTGCAGGGGGTTAGTCCATTCCAGGTACAAGACTTTTCCTTTTTTCATGCTGAGGCTCAAGAAATTCCTGTTAGTCTTTTCCTTTATCCTGTCTAGGGCTGCCTGGGTGTCCCCACTGCCCTGAAGAATATTGACTGAACCCTCAAATTTGTTATCATCTGCAAACCTGTCGAGGATGGACTGTCTTCTCCAGCACATCAGCAATAAACACCACACAATGTTCATCAAAAGTCTCTTCTATCTATGCTATATTTAAGTTCTTCCTTCTACTGTTTGTTCTCTGTATACTCACCTGTGGAAGAAAATTTGGACGAGGAGTAAGTCTGGGAGGAGGGATGAACTGCGGCACTTTTATGGGCTGAGGCGTAGCCTGAACCTGCTGTAAGAACATGAGAAAGTTCAGTAAGAGGAAAATTTATCTTTGAAGTTTTTCACAAAAATCAACATCCTGAATATACTTTCACACCTGATGTCCTCTGTTTTCACTCTGTAAACAATTTTTCATAGCAAGAGGTTCCTCATTAGAAATGCAATAAAGACAGAACTAAACCTTACTTTCTAGAACCTACACAACTTGCTTCATAAATTGCAGGCATATTTCCTTTTAGTTCAACTGTACTAACTACTGTGCTCTGTACTCTAAAACTCTAAAATCTAAAACCATTTCATATTTGTTTTAATCATTAAAAAATGACATTACAACAGACAGAAAATAGTAACACTTTGATGTCCAGCTATATGAACTGTGGTCTTTTTATAGTGAATGATACATAGAAGAATGAGAGACCAGCTCATGCAAACAGTAAAGATCTGGAAGTTACAACTCTTTTAGCAATATTAATGACACTATGAGGGGCTCAAAATACACAATTTGAAATTTTCAAAAGTAGGTCATTCATTTGAAACAATTAGGATTTTAAGGAAACTTAAGTACTTCCCTGAAAGTGAACTGAAATCAGCTGCATGAAGCTGCCACATGATTAATCACTGAACAGCACTACCAGCTACCTTGACTACCTGGGGAGATTCTCTGAAATTAATGTCAATGTTACTTTATACCCTTTTATACTTTTGTCCACCCACATAAGATCGCAATTTTCTTCAAAAAGGTCTTGTACTGATTAATTAGTTCTCAGGAAAATATTCTGATATTTTTGATGAAATTTGCTACAGAAACATAAATCAAGGACTAGTATTAAAACAGAATTACCTCCTCAAATCAAAGTTATTCAGCAAGGAAATGAAGCACAGACGCAAAGAACAGATGACAGTGGTGCAAGGAATGACACAGGAAAAGAGAACAGGAGAAAAAGCTCCACTCAAATAGTCTTCTCTATTCTGATCACAAACATATGCCTCATTAGGAAGCAAAATTACTTCCATCTGCATTAAACTGTATTTTAATAAATATAGATAAATCAGATTTATATTTAATAAAAGCATAGCATTTACTTCAGAAGTAAATTTCCCTGTCATGTTGTTATATAATGCCTGATTTCCAGACCAAGAAGCCTATATAATCCAATTCTGAAACACTGGTTCTTTTATTTCTAAGTGGCTAACTATTCTGGAAAAGACTGTGTGATGTATCCAAAGCACAAAAGTCGTATTTCCAAACTACATGTTTTTAAAGAAACAGCATCTGTTTATGCATTTGAAAATGTGCTGAGTGAAGACATGGTAGTGGGCAAACTTAAGGGATGCGTCTAACACCAAAGACTTTATCATGCAAAGGGAATAAGAAATTGACTCAAAAAACCCTAACACCCAAATTGATCAAATGAAGAGAGTCTGACATCTCCTTTGCCTAAGAAAAGAGTAGGAATTCTGCAGAACACAGCCATACAAGTTCAGTAAGGGCAAAACAATCACTACCTCCCCACGACTACAGTTACTAACAGGGGAAACTACACAGAGGTGATAACAGCACTGATTTAATTCTATAAAGCAAAACAGTAATAACAACCCACATGGAGAGAAGATGTTTTTCTTCTAGACTATCTCTTTAGCAATGTCAGCTAGTGAACCTCACACCATGTCCCTACTATCCTCCTTTCCGTGAGAAACCCTGACTGTTTATTTTTTTCCAATAGCCTTATTGTTAACCAAACCCACACATATCTGCAGGGCAAACACATGAAACGCTTACCAAAGTTACTGTGTTTTTTGTCACTATTTGGACTGCCTCAGCTCCTGGCCCAGTGACCTTATTTGTTGTCTGGAGGTTGACTGGTGCATTCTGCGCATCAGTGCTGAGGACTGCTTTCTGATTGTTGTTGATAGCAGTAACCATGGCAATGGTAGGTCTCTGACCCACAACAGAGGCAGGCATGGTCGCAGTTGCTGCTTTCAAGACGAGAGGTAGTGTCTTAGTGGTGATCATAGAAGCTGTAGTTACAGTTTTCTAAGGGAAACAGAAAATACACTGTAAGAGACAGAGACACTCTGTATCAGACAGGACGTGGGTTGGTTAGTCAGAAACAATAGACAGCATGAGAAAGAAAAGGCAGCTCTGAGTCTATCTACCTGCTGTTCAGACAAGCACATTATCTTACACCTCTGAAAACTGGATAGCTAGAAAGCATTCTCATTTGAGGCACCTGTTTAGTCTGTTTTAATCACCTGCAGCATTGCAGATTGAATCAAAACAAATTCCTAAGAAAATTACAATCAAGTGTCAGCAGTGGCATACACATTTTGGATCTTTTAGTTTCATATTACTTCCAAACATGCACTGTCAATATCAAACATTTAAGGTGGAGGTTAGCAGTAAACTAGCTGCTCACTGAGTAAAACTTCTGTTTTCAAATGGAAACTATAGTTACATTCCTCACAATCAGAGGAAGAGGGGGGAAAAACATTTGTAAGTTTGTTTCTTTAAAAACAAATACATATTTTTTTTATTTTGGGCATCCCAGTCTCAGGTTTAGTGATACATACAGTTACCTTGCACTGAACTTTCTTTCCTAAGAGTATCAGTAGGGTTGCCCTGAAGTTGTAAGAGCTGGCTGTTAGTCTGCCCAGTTGCAGGTAATTAAGTTTAACATCTGTGGAATGGGCTAGTTTTGGAATATATATTTGACACCTTGATTACTCTTGGCCTGTTTTAAAAAGAGTGGTTTTGAATCATGTAACACCAGCATTTATCTGAAATGCCTCAGTACATCATGCCCAAAATTCCAAAGGTGAAGCAACTATCTTTTCACAGCTTCGTTTTAAAATGCACTGTCTTCCAAGATGCTAAAGCAAATGGACACTACAAATTTCATTGAAAAAGCAACAAGGGGAGAGTCTCCATATAAAACCAGAACATGATGCAAACAGAAAACTCATGACAAGTGACACTTGACAGAATGGCAAATGAACTTATTTCTTTTCACTTTGGTGTAAAAAATCCATTGCACCAGCAGCACTGCATCTTCAAAACTTTAGTGGAATGATCAAATGCTCTTAGTACTAAATAACCATCATTCCCTTCTGATGTCAGCTCTACGTTCAACAGAGGAAAAAATGGAAAACCAGGAATCAGGCAGTCTTTGTGTTCTGAACATGTCTGATTTAGACTACAGGACTTTAATCATACAAGACCTTTATATTTTTTCTAATAAAATATTTCCAGTTGAATTCTTCAGTATTTTCACCAATACTATTCCTTTAAACAAAAACACAGTTTACCTTCACACCTCTAATTTCATTATAATTAAACTATGTCCCCTGTTAATTATGCACAAGTGTGAAAAAATTCACTGTATAATGCCAAATCAAAGGATAATTTATGCCTCAGTTTTATACATTTATGAAAAATCCAGACATAATTAAATTTTCGTTGTTGCAACACAATTTTCTTAACTTTTTATCTGAGATCTAACAAGCTTATCGACCTCTGCTGCACCTTCCCCAAAGCATGAGGCTGCATTCCCATAATGAGTAACATTATTCAAGCTTTTCCAATGAGATGTAACGTGATATCATTTTCACAAGCATTACATTCAACCATAAACGTTTTAAAGAAAGGTGTAATCAATCATGTAATACAAGACTGTGACTCTTCCAAAAGGTTCTATTAACTCTGCAAGTACTCAGAGTACAGAGTTTCAGTCAGAAGATCACAGAGCTTGAATATCCCTGTTACTTTGCTGAGCACTAATTAGATTGCTTATTCTAAAAAGTCATCAATACATTAATTCATACTGAAGTGGCATTCATAGAAAGTCTGCATCATTGCACATAATATTGCAATAATATGACCTTTTAGCAGGCTTGTTGTTTAGGAAAATTTTAAAAGACCTTCTTACTGGACATACTATGTATTATAAAATGTTACTGTTAATTATGGCATATATACCTTGATTCCTATATTTGACTGCTTTGAAAACAATCACTGTCAGCATTCTCTGCACTGACACAGCCTTGAAAAATGCATTATTTACAAAAACAGGCATGAACAAACTTCATAGAGAGATAAAATATTTGACTTTTCTTTGCCAAAAGAGATTGAGACAGTAAGATGCACAACCTTAGACGCAAAATGTACAGAAACCAGTGAGGATACCTCAGTATTTTACTAACATAAATAAAACCAGAAAAGTGTTAAGGATGAAAGCAGTCTTGTTTATTCAAGGGACAGGACAACCTGCCTTCCAACTTGTAACTACTTTCCAAATAATACTGTACCAATGGTAGTCAGAAGAGTGTAGCAGTTTTTTGACTGTTTCGCTAGAGGGCTCTTTAACTTTGAACAAAACCTCAATTTTTACAGCCCAGGAGATGACCTGGAAGTTAATGAATGAATGTAAAGTGTGGAATACTGAGAAACACATGAAACTGTTTGGTCTCATATTTCCTGACTGAGAAACAGAGATCACTGGTACAACAGTGATTCATTGTTTGTCTATAAATACTTTAGGACACAGTAATATTTGCATCTTTGTTCTATTATAGTTTTGCTATTGATGTTGCTGCTCAAAACACATTTTCCTCAGTTAGGTCTGCTTCATTTCTTCAATATACTTTTCCCAAAAATACAATTAGCTAAGCTTCACACATGCATTTTAGAGCACATCCAAACCAGCTCGGTGAGTTAACAAGAGAACTAACAGCCTAACTAATTTTCTCTTCTCTGCTTTCAGAAACAGGGAAGATGAGAATCACAACTGGTTAAAGCTGTGGGTGTGATTCACTGCAATGTGCATAAAGCAAACTTCATGGGTGAATTCTGCCATCTGCCTATCCAGGTAAACATGAGCTCCTAAGATTCCATCAACAGGAAAGAAAATACTTCATATAAACTTCTTTTTACAGCACACCTCCCTGCATTTTTTAGCTGTTTTATTAGCACACTTTTGTGAATTCAAGTATCTGAACAGGAGAAACTTGAAATTCCCCTCTTAGGCAAACCACTTTCTCTGTTGAGTTCTGGGATTATGTCTCTAATCCCATACTGTACCCAAATTCAGTTCACCTTCCTAATAAAAACTATTTTCTAAAACTTGAACTCTGCAATTAACACTGTATACTTTTAGACAAATCCTTGAAAATTCAGGTATTAGTTGGCATGACTTACATCTGTTTAAAAAGAATCAAGCAGAAAGAAGAAGGAACTGTTTTCTTGCATTTTGTTCACATTTGTAGAGGGCATTTTGTTAGTCATTTAAAAATAAAGGATTTTAATCATACAGTGTGTGTAAAGTATTTACTGTTTATTGAGACCTACTAGGTATTGTCAGATTCATTCATGCATCTAGGGAAAAGACATGCTCATTTGCTAAACTTGCACTTATTTTTAAAAAAGGTGATATACTGCCACCCTTCTTTTCTGTGGGGTTATGATTCAACTTCTAAACAGTACCTAGTTTTTTAAACTCAGATTGGAGATTTCTGACAAAAAACCCCAGAAGACCCATATATGCATAGAAAAAGAAATTCATATTGGTACATTAGTAGGCATAAATGAAAGTTTGCAGTTTTCTCTCTGCAGTTTTTTTAATTTTCAGTGAGCTTTACCTTTAGTAAGAAAAATAATTGTTGTAGTTTTTTACCTGTGATCCTATCACGTTTGGAGAGGGTGCCGTGGACTGTTGCTGCTGTTGATGGTGATGTTGCTGTAGTTGTTGTAGTGGTTGTGGCTGTGGTGTCTGTAGTTTGTTTTCTGATTGTGCCAATGGCTGTATTTGAAATTTACTGTCTGGCTGTTCCTGCTTCACTATCAAATTCTTTCGAAGCTGTTCCACCACTCTTTTCTACCAGATAAACAAAATCATAAACAGAAATGACGGTTATTTAGCTGCACATACCAGAGAAAATAGTAGCCCCTAAAGTTACATTTATTTAGTGTAAATAAGGAACTGCTCAGAAGCTTAGTGGGATTCTTCTTTTTTGGAATTTTAAGTATTGGTGTTATCTAATAGGCACACTGTAAAACTGGCCACAGAGGAGTATTACAGCCCAGCAAGGTGACCTCACTGTTCTTGTAGAAACCCACTGACCAAAATTCAGCCTATTCACAAACCACTGTAAGACCTCAGTAACCTATATTTACATGATTCCATATGCTTTGACTCCTTCAAACATGCACCACTCCTAAACACTGACAAAAAAGAACTTTGGGTTGAAGCTTCCCAGCTGACTTCAAGGCAATAGGCAATTTATTTTGTACCAGGCATTGAAACTGTGTGAGAGACAGCCAATTTCAATGCAAAGTGGGAATCAGGAAGGGCATGGATGATGGTCCTTCTGTTCAATATTATTGCCACCTGAAAAAGAATCAGAGAGGGCTACTTACACTTACATTTTCTTCCCTACAGGGAAGAAAATGGCACAGATCTATTTCTTCCAGCTTAGAGGCTTCCTATTACATTTTAGCTGCCATTAAAGTTTGAAATTATTTTATAAAGAGGCTTCTTCTCCTGGTAGCCATTCTGCATCTTTAGATAGTAACAGGATTTAAGAGCAGAACCAGGTGACTTGCAGTATAAGATACACATTATCTGCATGAATAATAAGGGCTCACAATTTATGTTCGTATTATATTTTAGTGTGGACAACAGTGAAAATACTGTGAGACTACTTTTACCTTCTGTAGGCATGACCAAAAATGTACTTTTTTACCCACACTCTAAACACCCCCAAATCTCGACAGCTTTAAAAAGATTTAACTATATACCTAAGTCCCCTTGATCAAGAGCATATGCACACTCCCAAGCAATTACACAGCAAGGCTGTCTTTGGAAGAGGACAGTGAAGTCAACAGGCATGGGACAGGCTGAACCAAGGACGCTCTGGTAGAAACAGGAATGGTCAGGAAACCTCTACCAGAGCCAGGTACTGACAGTGGATTACCCCAAGAAGTTGCACTTACATGGAAAAGAAAGTTAAAAATAACACAACCATTTTGACAATACAAAATGCTTTGATTTTTTTTGTTTTGTTTTGAAGCATTAGTATTCAGACAGTACCAAACATAGAGATGGAGGACAAAAACCCCCAGAAAATCCAGCTATTTACTGTACTATATATAGAATACTTTTCCTCAAATTTCATTCACACATGGTTTTGAAATTCTGAGCTAGCAAAATACGTTTTTCTCATTTTTTGGATATACAGTAAACTTATGATTTTAAGGATCTTGTTTACGATGAGCTAAAAGGCCACAATGCCTCACACAGTGAGTGTGCACCTCTAGCTCAGTTGAAGAAAACAAAAAGGGCAGGTTCTCAAACTGGCAGATTTGAAAACTGGAACTTTAAAAAGCCAAATAAAAACCACAAGCAACAAACCCTCCATCCCTGTTTCATAATGTCAAAATGTGTGAGCTCACACATTTGACCTTTTAACAGAAGACTGAATTCAGCGACTTGAAGGTAGAGAAGAACAGCCTGGCTTCTACAAAATCCACAGCCCTGGCTGAGGATGCCTGCCCAGCTCTGACAAGAGAAACATAGGCCCAACCTGGCTGAAAATTCAGGGAGTTAGTAAAGGACAGCACCCTGAAGGAACTATTTCACAGTGCATCCAGTGAAGTGCTAAAAGCTGTCAAAGCCTAAAAGCTGTAAATTGTTCGTTCCCATCTGAAACAAGGATAAAATAACAGAATTGTAGAAGTTGTTCCTCTGATTCTGATATTTACATAGTTTTAAAATGTCCTGTGTCTATCAGCTTGCTCATATATGTAATAATTGAACAACCATTTAAAATTGCTTTCTGCTTTCTGAAAAGATCAACCATGTTAACATGCAAATCAAGGTGCGGCATCAGCAAGCAGATACAAGAGCTGAAAACACATTTCCAGAGAGTAACCCAAGGGGGAGGAGAGGAGAAGCAGCGAAGTAGGAGAGGAAATAATGCAACATACTTGTAGAATACCTGCCAAAAAATGGACTGCACATACACTGCACAGGATGCTAAACAATTACCATACCCGGCATGAACAGAAGGGAGTTTTTGTCTTCCACAGCTGCCAGTATGAAATTCAGGGATAATGATGCCTTTCTACTAATTCCCTGACTGAAAGAAATTAGCAGCAATGGCCCAAGAATGAATTTTCATCTTGGTCTTTACAATGGGAAGATCATTAATGAAAAGAAAGGGAGAGGCAGGCTGAGTGAGGACTCCTCTGTCATACTGCTACAGCAGGACAAGAGCCAGCGAGGAGAGCAGGGGAGCAGGAGTGAGGTGAGTCAATGGCATTCACACACTCCTGTTCCACCCCCGAACCTGAACCATGGCCTGCAGGATGGGGTAAAACAGGACCAAAGCACAATTTGCATCAATGCCTTGTGCAAAAAACTGAGGCTCAGCATATTTGGCACAAGATGGATAACATGAGTGGAAAAACGCCGTTGCTCTGGAAGTCTATGCTAGCCTGTTGAAGGCTGCTGAGAGCTGCCTGGCAGCAGCATATCTTGCCATCCATATCCATTATGCAGATATTAAATTGGAAGAAACATCTAATGCTTTTAAGATTCAGAGAGTAAAACTGAAGTTTGCACTGCATGCCAATTGCTTACGCAGTTTAATAAGCTGCTTCACCAACTGTCAGTAAAAATACCACACTGAAACTACAGAAATCATTTTACTATCTGCAAGACTGTTGGGATTATCTGTTTGTTTGTAATTATCAAGAGAGACACCCCGAACAACATATTTCAAAACCCATAGCTGAATTAGCAAAACCAGACGAGTCTCTCAGGGTTGCACCCACACAGGAGCTCAGAGCAGATCTCCCATTTTCAGCGCTACCCTCTGCGTCCCCCTCTGCAGGGCTCAGCCCACGCCGCTGGTGTGACTCGGCACGCAGCGCACGGCTCCCCCGGCATCCTGCTGAAGTGCTGCCCGCAGCCACACGAGCGCCCAGCCCGCGTCTGTCTGCAGCAACCTCCTCCTTCGCTAGGGAATTAAACGGGAGGGTGCTAAGAAAGAAACTCTTGTTTACTGTCAGACTTCATTAACACTGTGTTTTAAAATTGTTCCTCAGTTATTTGACTGTTCTTAATCAATTTTAAAGACAGATTGTGCTGCAGAAAGTACGGTCTGAATGACTGATATTTGCCAAGGCTGATATCAAGTCCTAGGTGCATGTCTTAGAGACTGAATGCCAGTCAGATTCAGGTGTTCTAAAAGCACCACAGAATTCTTAAGAAATATTACTAATTCTTTAAATGTAATCATTGTCATTTTTCCTTCCCACTCCCATTTAAGAATATTTAATTCTTACTCACACCTTCAACATTTTAAATTGAAATTAACTCAATGATAAACACATCATCATGCACACAACGTAAGTTTTCTGCATGTCTTAAAGCTCTAATTCTCCTCATATTCCTAGAACAGTTTCTTTTCCTGTCACAATATGAATGTATGAGAAGCATTTGTCTTTCAAGTTTACTGAACCTTCCACAAAACTCAATGTCAATCCTCTCTTTACCTCCACGATATGAAAGAATAATCTCATCCTTTCTTCTGAACTGCATTCTACCCAAAAAGGAACTGCCAACCCTACGCAATGGTTACTATCAGACTACTTCCAAACCCATTTGTCGAACAGTGCCCTGTAAGGACACTACATCATCTCAGAGCTCTTGCTGTCTTGACATCTTTATCGCTAATCTCATCAGGAACCGTTCACACCACTGAGTTCAGAGCCCAAGACGTCTTACATGACCCTTCCTTAAAGTTAATAATTGCAATCAATATTGTGACATTTTGCTATACCACTTTCTCATTCATGCCACAGGCCAGATCCTAACACAGCATTGGAAGATTATTTTGGTTTGATTTAGCGGAAAATAGATCTTCTTGATCATGTATCTGTGCCTGAAGACATCTCTGTGCTCATATAAAAACTACTATGAATATGTTGTTATAGGGTAAGCAAAGTACTTGGAGCAAACCTAAAAATAAGTACAGTTTAAGGTTTTTATCCTTGTTAGCTAAGCATTATTTCCATTTTAATCTGTCATTCAAGCAAAAGATAGTTCTCTGAGTACATCTCTCCTTTAAATACTAGATCCCTGGTTGTATTTGATGACACATTTTCCTCTTCTATCAGGAAACATGAAAAGAAATGTTTCATTCAGAAAAACATCCATATCTAAAGAAAGTTCTGCTTTTAAACTTC
Source organism: Zosterops lateralis (assembly GCF_965231275.1). NCBI lineage: Eukaryota > Metazoa > Chordata > Aves > Passeriformes > Zosteropidae > Zosterops > Zosterops lateralis. Next base: position 38,700,663 of record NC_139761.1, read on the forward strand.
AAAAATCAATATAAATGAAAATATAAAGATATTTTTTAAATGAGAGAGTAAACCAGCATACTAAATGCATACATTTCATATTACAAAACCAAAGCTGATGTGGTTTGAACTGCTCACTTGCCTGCCAGTGAGATGCTTTCCTGCTCTCCCAATCTCAGGAAGTCAGCTATTATGGATCCTCTGCTACCTGTGCTCTCCAATGACCAAGATGTTCTCTGGGACATAAAAGCTTCCTACTGCTGCATGTGAAATGGTTAAGAGGAAGTACTGATTTCAAATATGCTGCAACTTGGAACTGGGGAGGATGGAGGGAATTTCACTACTCCTCAATTTTCCTTTTCAGCCTCCCTTCTCTCTCTTTGTCAGTCTTATTCCCTGCCACTACCCAAAGACAAAGATACCTGAACTTCCATGGCAGAAAGAAGATAAAAGATTTTGGAGATCTGGTACAATTAGTCTTCAACCTGCAAAGCAGGTGCATTTGGGGAATGGAATTTGGGAATGAAAAGATTACAAGCAAGGAGAGTAATTGTACACCCATGTACTGCTTTAAGATGATATCTAAAATTTATAATAGTGAAATCCAATTATAGAAATTGATGACGCAGAATCTACACCAGTAATGAAAAAAAAAACCCTTTTATACAAACCAGCTTCAATTAAATTCCATTGAAAGAATGATCTAAGAACTACAGAAATATTTTTAGCAATTTCTGTGTTTATCCTGTATTTTTATGGAATTTTGCACTTGTGGCTGTGCTTCACTTATAGCCAGATCTTTTTATCAACTAAATCTAAACCAACTAAATTAGAAAGAATTTTATTTCCAGAAAAAAGAGTGATACAATTTCCTACTTCTTAAAGATGATCAAAATGGCACCTATACCTTTCAGTCAGAAAAGGCTCCCCCTGAGGCAGAGGGGCTTGAATGCTGATTGGAAATGTAGCAGCGGGACTGGGAGGCCACTTCCACCTCATACTCAAATACCTTACTGAGCATCATTACTGAAATGTGCACCATTGCTATTTATAGCTGAAAAATCTGTTATTTTTTTTTAAGCTTTAGTTAAAATACTTGGGTATATAACCTTACCTAGTCAATGGCTGCATTGCCAATGCTCCAGTCCCAAAGAGCATATGCTGCTTTCAGCTCACAGAAAACACAGCTAAAAGCAGCACAAAGACACAAGGACTTCCACATGTCTAAAAAAGGTTGCAGAGCATGTGAGAGCAATTGAATGCTTCTTCTCCCTCCCTCTGCCACGATGGTCCTGTGGGATGAACTTACACTTACAATACTGATGAGCACTAGAGATGAACCGCTTAGTTTTGGTACTTCCCAAACTCATGAGTTTGATTTGCAGTCTTAATATCTTTAATGCAATTTCTAACTGTGGCATCTGGTACCTTGTGTAAAATGGAATTTACCTAAAACTTAATTCCATAAAAATCAACTTTAATGTTATGTCCAAAAAATATTATTAGATGGCACTGGCATGATGTGAAAAGTATTTTTGTCAATAAAAATGCTGTTAGACTTATCACAATTATATTTTAAATTAATTCCTACAGGTGTGATTCTGAAATAAACACACAGTTCAGACACGAATATACATATTTTGAAAGATATACTGAATTTTTCCTTTATGATAGTGAAACACCACTTAAAGCTGCTAGAAATCATTCAGAAATGGATTATGACAGTTCTGAAAATAATGTTAATTTCTTCATTCTTAACAGGGGAGAATGCTTAATATTTTTTAAAATTTAAAAACATAGCTAGAATTAGAAATTAAAATTGTCAAAAATAGCTGTTGTGCTATTCTGCTTTATGTGACTTCTTGATTGCTTTATTTTCATTACTATGTCTTTCACCATTTGCAGCACCACAAGACCAATTAATTTTTGGAAGGGAATTGTGTACCGTGAAATGCCTTTTGCATCACTGTCTTCTTGTTATAGAATATTTACTCTTGCACAAAGCAGAGTACAGAGAATGAACTAGTAGACGAAGCACACTTATAATGTTTTCCTGCAGCTCAGATATTAACTAAGTGTAATATCTAGCTTTTTACCCCAGCATGTATGTTAACAGAAAGAAATTTGAAAGAACAGCAACAATAATTAAACAATGAAGCAATTAATGGAAGGGGAATTAAGTGTGTGACAATAGGCAAAACAGAAAAGGAAAAAGAGTTAACTGCAGTACTTTGAATGTAATTTACGAATAATGAAATTAAAGGAATTTTTTTTTTTTTTATTTGACAAGGTTTGACAAAGTTTTCTTGCTTTAGGTTTTTCTCCTTTACAGAAATGTTTCCAAGTACAAATACAAACTGGTAAAAAGGATACAGGGACAAACTCAACATGAAAACACTGAAGAAATTAAAGAATTAAACTGCTGACTACACTGGAAAATGTGCTCATTTTAATTTTATCTTGCCCATCTTATTGTTCTACCCCCATTTGTCTGTTTCATGGAGAAAAATAAATTCTTAAGAGAAAAATAAAAAAGCCATCTAGACATAGTTTCAGAAATGAAACAAGTTTTGTACTTCAATGTAAAATAAAGTCCGTATGATCTCCAACTGAACTTAGCTTACTAGAATCAATTGTATCAATGTGGTCTTGTAAAATCTGTCATAGACTGAAGCCTGCAATATAAAATCTCAGAATGAAAAATACTGTGGATTGTTATTCTTACGCAGAATACACAGGAACAGCTCCCCCCATGGGAAAGCCATTTGCATCTATACACAGTAGCTGTTTACTAAAGCTAAACACCTCTGCCAGGCCAGTCCCACTGTTTCTCTTCTCCTACCTGTGATTTACCTCATGACATCCTTTAAACTGAAGTTGTCTGCATTAAGCAAGCAAAGTAGAGCAATTCAAATAAGTAAACTTATTTCATGTTTTAGAAACAAACAACCTAAAGATAACTATACTCTTCAATCTGGTAACTCCTCATATTTTGAATAACTCAAAGGGAAAAGATAGTCACAAAGTAATTTTACAACATACTACTGCACATTTTAATGTGCACAGTATCACAGTCCTTGACTAAAATTTAGTCAGCTTCAGTAGAGTTCTTGTGCATCCTACAGCTATTCTCATGATTGAATCACACCTCCTCTCTTCCTCACAAAAGGAAACACACACAGTTCATGCTCATGTGCCTCATGCATGATCAGAAATATCAAGCAAGCTGACTAGTTTTACTAACTCACAGAATGGAAATGCGTTCTCTTGAGAACAGAAAGATCTGGATGCTCAAACTCTATCATACAACTCTATTGATAACTGTGATTTTGGTAACAGCATCTAATACTTCCTTTCCACAATTGCTTTACAAATGTCACAAACTAACACCAGCATTTTCCCTGTTGTAAATTAAATACTGTTTCGTGCCAATTCAATTAAAACCTATCACTAATAACATCACATCAGTTCACTGGTGATCTCTACTTCATAAGCAGAAGGAGTATGAGAGCAAAAAGTCACAGTTTCACCCCATTCAAATGAGAGGTTTATCTCTTCTTCCCAGTAATTTGAACAGTGTATCAAATACAGGTGTTCTGTTCAGCTAAACGTACCTGCTGTCCTATTCTCCTTAGGTAACGAAGGACAATCAAAACAAAGAAAAATGCCTGCTTCACAGAGAAGACATCAAATTAAATCACTGCAGAAGTTCCAAACCGCTGGCCTTCAACTGTATCAAGGCTTGTGGATCAGATAACAGTGACTCTGAAAAACAAAGCCATGGTTCTTCCTTGCCCTGCCAATTTAAATGGTATGGAGAGATGAACTGTGTTTATCTTGGTACAAAAGGTGCATCACTAAGTCTGGCTAAAACTACACAACAACTGAAGATTTGCTGAACTACCACTGTTCTTAAATTAAAACACCCAAGAACAGGCATTTTCCCAAAAGAATGCAAAGCTACCTTTTTCTTGAGGGATGCAGAGGTACTGGAGACAGTTCAAAGGAAGACCACAACCATAATCAAGGATCCAACAAACTACATTGTGTAATATGAAGCTTACTGAGGCTCCATCTATCCAGTTTACTGAAAGATGACTACTCACTCAGTACAGATATTTACATACAGAAAAGAAATCAAACCATGGGAGAATTTTTTAGTTTCTCTGAGAAATATAAAATGATGATTCTGTATCTGAAAGTTGAAGGTAGGCAAATTCAACTTCAAAATAAGATGCAGATATGGTTAAATACTGTATCAGCTAATAAAAGATGGTTTACCATGGTTTAAAGTTTCTAGAAAAAGAGTATACAACTTTCCAAAGGAAATGCTAAATCTGAGTTTCAGAGCAGACTGTATAGTAGATGTGAGGGGAGAGGGATCTGAGACTTGGGAAACCTCTGCTCATTCCCATCTCTTACAAGGGACAAGTGCCATCACTGTTCCCAGCATGCTTCTCCAGCACTGAAACTCCACACAAAGACAGCCTTACTCTTTAGAACATGAACATGTCCCACAGGCACAAACAACCAGGCTCTTCTTCACCTTCTCCTGAAACACAAGATACTGGCCACAGACAGAGAAAAAGAGGCTAAGCAAAGCAAGCTTTTCTTCTTCCTTTGATTGCCTTTTATAGTATGCCCTCCTTATATATTTAGACTTTTACTCATTTTAGATTTGGAATGGGAAAAAAATTCTCCAGGATGTTTTTTCCCCTTCACTGCAATGCAGGATGTGGATTGCCTGCTAGGACTAGCTGGGCAAATTTCCCCTAATCAACCTGCTGACATTGCAAGGGCCTTCAGAATATCTGGCAGCATAATCTACCACCTGTTGTCTGCAAAACAAAGATGTGGAAGACAAAAATTTAGTACACTTGATAACCCAACTGTCCAATTCTCCCTGAATCAAGACATCGGACAGCATTACTGGAATAGAATATAATGGCCTCTAACATGTAGTAAGTTAAATCAGTCATTTCCTTGTCTTTTGGAACTGATGTGAGGTGTCTTCCCTGTACTTCCTAGGTGCAGTTTCATAATTAAAGTTTATCTGTATTCTATTAAAAGAAAAAGAAAAAAACAATCCACAACTGCATGCAGTTCTATTCTTTCTATAGACAAAAGACAAACATTTGAAGAACATGATAGTTTTCAAGAGACATACACAGTACCTAAATTAATTCAGAGGATCAGGCACTAGTATCCAATCTCAATTTATGTATGTAATCTCGAATTTTGTTTGGTTCCTGCAACATAAATCCCAGTAACTGTTCTTGCTTCCACCAGAACTCTTCTCTATGAAAGCTTAATGCCTTGGTATCAAAGCCCTAGGATGATGCCATCTCTCTTTCTGCAAGGTAATGGTTATGTGATATGCAGACATGAAAAAGGCACAAATAGCACACAAAGATCTTTCTGACATCAATGGATACTTCACAGGACGATGGATTTGAGACCTGCTATGTAAGTATGGACAATATCCTGCATGAAAAAAGTACTAACAGAGTCTACATAAGGGAACATAAACATTCCTACCATAAGTTCATACTATTCCTTCACAGTGTGCCTGCCTGTTCAACAGTTACACTGTCATAATTTTAGACTGTTAAACCTCTAGTCTAGGGTTTATAAAAGATCAGAGCACTTGTCACTCTCAGTGCAGGTAGAGTGAGATAGAGTGGTTGAGCAGTTCATTCTTCTTTCTAATTACACTCCATTAACCTTCCACATGAGAGCTCCCCTGTGCTTTCGTACCAGCAGCACCAACTGGCTGTGTTTGATAAGGCTCAGCAGCGTTTGCAAGACCAGCACGTGTCACTGAAGGAACAGTTCAGCTCAGCAGCCCTTGCAGAAGCTGCACTGGCGCCCTGTTACTGAGCCGCAGTCAGATTCAGCTGAATTGTACACAGATGGACACCAGCCTCACCCTGCCCACTTCCCTCACAACTCTACCCCTTGAACTTCAGAGATACATGATCTATCAGAAAGCCAAATGCAGAACTAGGGAATTATTCACAACGGGGAACCCAGCAATTATCACACTTTCACCTCACTGCAAAGACCTGCCAAGAGAAACACATTTAGAGCACTAAAGCATGCAGGGCAATAGAAAAGAAGTTGTTGTTACATTATAATTAGATCACGTTAGTGTTTGCAACCAGAGTACAGAAAAGGAAAATTACTTTTGAAATTTAAATATTTTTAAATGCACTTTCAGTATCTGGGGTTGTTTGTTGTATGTTCTGAAGACCACACTGCTTACAAACAGGATTATATTTCTCTATAACCTTCTCAAAAGTGACCACGTAAATGAACAGCTTTTCTAAAAAGAGAGACTTCTTCGATTAATAATGTATTCTATGAGAGTTTTAAACTCAGTGCCAGGAAAGCTATTTTCCATGTGTATGAAGGTAGATTAGCATTTGTGTATACTGAGTAACAGTGTCAGCACATGCTTACACAGATAAAAGGGAAACAAATTTGGAAGGAGGGATTGTAAACAATCTGGAACAGAATCCAAATTATTTTAAAAATAAATGAAACATTACAAAATCTACACTTTTGAATGACATTTTACACAATCCCTTGAATTTTTTAACTGTTTCAAACGACTTCACAACAGAAAGTGGTACATGGAACTGGCCTATATAAATGAGTGATGGCAATACTCTTTTTGCTATTAGTTCCATTATCCCTTCCTACGCCTCTCCTGTTTTTTAACATATTTTGATACTCGCAGATGCATGTATCCCCATAAATAAATATAACTTACTTCCACTGTAGGATTCCAAACCTTCAAGCTAATATTTTGAAATGACTGCTGTTTTCTAAGACTCGGTAAGTTTGAAGTGTCTGATACAAAATCTGTTTGTGCTACAAGCCAAGCAATGAATCCAGCCCTGTCCTTGTTCAGGAATTTTATTTTGGAGTTCTGGTGCACGTTGTCAAAGATCCTCTCCAGTACAAAGAGAACAGAGGTGGTTCTTCTCTTATAACAAGAAGGTAAACACTACTACTGAACCCACTTAAAAGTAACCTGAAGAGACTTGTTTTACAAGGATGATCATTAAAGACCGTTAGACCCACCTTCTACATCTATAACAGATTTTGGACCTGCCTTCTTCAATTTTCTTAAATTTAGTCTTTAATGCAATTTAACTTGTGCCATCTAAGCCTGAAATAGACAACAGAAATTCAGAATTTGTGGATGTGATCAACCACAGTGAATCTAAAACTGTCAGGCTACTGAGGTTGCCTCAGGAAAGGTATAGACAGGGAACAGACAGAAAACAGTTAGTTATTAGCTCCAAGACACACTTGCTCAAAGTGTGAACACAAGTATCTTTTTAACAACAATTTTTTCAAAGAATAACAAATAATCTTGTTGGGATACATTTGATATCAACAAAGTGTAAGATTAATTCTGTTGGATATAATTTCTCTACTAAAGACCACTCTTAAACCTAATAAATTTGAAACAAACACAATTAGGACATTGACAATATTTAACTACAGCATCCCTATCTCTTGTTCTGTAAAAATCTATCCACAGTGCTTTAATAATATAATGCAATGAAATCTTGTTTGAGCTAGGATTAAAATTTGTCAGACTAGGATAGCACCAAAGGAAAGCAGAATGACATTTCTGTGCCACACTTAGCTCTTACTTCTGTAAAAATGATTTTCAGACATGAATTGTACCCAGTACCTCTATAACTTGCACTCTCACGTTTTTTGAAGTATGTACTGGTATCATGACTTAAAGCCCCAAAATTCCCGGCTGTAAACATCTAGTGTTATACCTGCTTTCAGAATAAAGGATTGCAGAAGCACTTCCTCCCATATTCCTGGAGCAGTCAGCCATTGCTGCTAACCCCATCTTGAATACTGTTTTCTGACAAGTAGGCCACACTCACCTCTAAAGAATGCAACACTGCAGCTAATGGAGACTTTTTAAACTAATCACCTGAGAAATGTACCTCTTTAGAAATTTTTGGTAATGTTTGTTATGTCCCAACAATGCTTAGAAAATATTTCAAAAGGAACTATTTTGCTCTACACTGTCTTATTATTCTCTTTATACAGAAGACTTCTCAAAAATAACCCAAGTATCTTCCTTTTATATTACATCAGTGGAGAAGATTTCTTAAGCATTTAGGGGACCCATGAGGTGGGTGAATAGGCCTTTTAACCCAGCAAGAAGAGGTAAGAAAGAGAAAGTAAGCTCTCCTGTAATTCCTCTTTATGCAATTCCCAACAATATAATATATGTGGATTTAGAGAAGACAAAGATTTCTTCTGTGCCACTTCAGGCCCATATTAGATTTAAAAGGCAAATTAGCTTAAAAAAAATTAAACAAAAACATTAAACATATTTTCATCACATAATGAAGTGCAAGTTCTTTTTCACACCATATGTTTGACTTGCTACTTACTGCAGAGAACATGCAACGTATAACCGGATAAACACATTTCATTCTACAAACTGGTCTGATGAGCTAAACCTGCACTAGGAGGTATCAGACAGTCTTAATGAAACTCAGAAGTATTATTTCATTGACATTCACTCAGCATTTCTTGCATGACAATTCAGTTACGAATCCGTTTGGAAGTGTTGGCTCAAAACCCACGGACTTCTAAGAAACAGCATCATTGTGCCTCTCTCATGTGTCTCTGAAGACACCTATCACATCTGCCTCTAATAGCTGTAAATCACAAAACGGTAATTCTCCTCCACGTGGTTTCACACAGATGGATATTTTTTTTAAAGGAATCACATGTTGCTCTGTTGAGGAGGACTGAAAAATTGCAGAAACCTAGCAACTGAAGCACAGGTTGTTACAGCAAGCTATCTTGCTTTGTGTCCCTAGGTCTGGTAGCTTTACTCATATTGGGATTTCAAGCTCTGTTATTAACCCAGAAAACTACCTTAAAGCTGTGCTGTCTTTGCAACAAGAGTTTTTAATTAAAGTTTTATACATGTAATGTTTAGCCTTTAAAACTCCTGTTCATAAAAATAAGCCCCCACATAACCCTCTTTCTCAGATAACCTCCGCAAAATGAGAAGCCAAAAGGAGCTTCAATATTAGGGAGCAGGTTCTGTGGGATCTGAGGTGGAGGGGCTACTAGATGAAAGAAACTACTGAGAAAGCATTTTCCCTCACACTACTGAATAAACCAAGTGGATGCTGAAATGCAAGGCTGTTTTGGGGAAACAAGCTTCAGGGTTTCTGTTTTCTAACAAACACAACAGAGAACATATTCAAGAAAATAGAGCCTAATTATTTGTTTGTTTGTTTGCTTGTTCTGGTAAAACTATCCTCTATTGTAATTCATCTGGAGTTGAGACAAGGATGTAAGCAGAAGAAAGAGGCTTTTAAAAGATCTATTCCACACATACATACTTTCATATTGCTAAATACGTGGAAGTGCACATGAGTAAATCGTGACCTAACTTTACTTTGAAAAAAGAAAGACCATGACCAAAAGCTGAGACAATATCAACCAACTGTAACAAAAATATCAATGTGTAATAAGTGTTGCAGAAATAAAGAAAAAAAACCCCAACAAACAACCAAACAAAAAACGCCCAACTCACTAACATGCAAACAGAAATACTTGACTTTGCACTGTATAGCCAGTATTAATTATGAGCCCAGCAGATTTCATGGCAATTGTTTGGAGGATCATGTAAATACGTTCATACTCAGCTGGTTAGAGCATGGTGCTAATAATGCCAAGGTCACGGGTTCATACCCCATATGGACCATTCACTTAGGAGCTGGACTGGATCTGAGTTCCTTCCAGCTCAGGATATTCTGTGATTCTATATTAAAATCACAGTAAATCCAAAACACGTCTGTCAGTTTGCATAGGAAGACATTCAAGCTGTCACTGACTGTGAGGAAGCTCAGAAGAAAACAAAAGAACAATATCAAAAAACTAAATCAGGAAACACAGAAAAGAGTAAGAAAAAACAGGTCTGCACAAGCAAAGAGCACTCACAGGCAATGTAAAGCTGAATTGAAAAGCAGTGAAGTCAGTCGAGCAAAAATTAGTCCTTTCTCACTGCCAGGGAGAGCTTGTAGAAGAAAGCATTGCATTTTATCAGAATTACTTGAAAAAAAGGGCACACTTCAGTCATACAGGTCCCTTTTAAAGTCCCTTCTCGCTGATATGTCAGGCCTATGCCCAGAGGGAAGTCTGAGGTGACACAAGTGGAAGTGCAGGGAATACTGAGATTTTTTCAATGTATTTTCATTGAAGAAAAAAGTCTGTAATTCATGTATATTTCATATATACCTAAGCAAGAACTGAGCAGTAAACCATGTTTGATTTAACCCCACAGACCCACATTCTTAAAGGTTTTTCCTATTTTGCTTCCTTGCTGGTAGTTTGTATGATTAGCACACAATGCTCAGTAGGCTGAAAACTAAGTTTGCAAAGATCTTTTGAAATATTTAGCATTTACTAGTACTGTGTAAACAGTAATAATAATTCAGAGGCCTTTTCCTGCTCTGCATTTCGAATGTATTTATTATGAGCTAGACAAATAATGCAGGATTGTAGCATTCTGTCTCCACATTTCTCATCTTCCTCTTCCAATTTACCAGAGCAATGAGGAAAGGAGGGGGGGGGGAGGTTTGCTCCAAGCTTTTAACTCTTGCAGCGCAGATTCTCATACTGTGTAGCTCTCTGAACTAGAGGATTCATCTAGCAGAAACTCATTTCCTTAATCAATTTAGAGAAGATCAGAAGCCTGCCCAGTGACCCACATTACTCAAGAAAGTGCACCAGCAGCAGAGGCTATAGAGGCAGCTGCTTTCAGGCCAGCAACAGCATGCTCAGCATGAACAGACTGTACCAAGAGTTTTCTCCCACACACAAAACCAAACTGTTCCTGTGCCCCCTTTGTGCTGACGGAGCCTGTCTCTCAGTCGATGAGCAAGTCACTATTTAGAAAATTATTTCTCAACCTATTTTGGAAATCCACAATCATGTACAATTGGCAGCACTGGTGAGTATTCAGCGGCGATTTCAAAGGTTCTTTGTCCTGGGGAGGAGACAGGACCATTCACCAGCATGCCGGCAGAACTGCTGAGTACACAGCTGGAGTGTACGTGGGGGAAGGGAAGCCGTATGTGATTCTGCAATTATATCTGTTAAATGCATACAGATTTAAAGAATGATCACATGGCATTTCTACTATTTTGCATATTAAATCTTTCAACACATTTGCCGGAAATATTTGGCTGTTTTTTCTTGTAAGAGGACAGAAGATCAGTGCAGAGAAACATTAAACCACATGGACATGCTACATAATTGGTTCTTTCAGCCCCTCACAGTGCAAATGATTTGCAGTAACATGCTCTGATCTCCTTACTAGTTAACAGTTCAGTCCAAGACAAATATATCAAGTAAAGATAGAGAGGAAAAAGCTGTGGACAAGATTAACCACACGAGCTTGGCTTTTTCACGATGCTCACATTTTTTCTATTGCCCAGCTGCTAGATATTCAGGAGAAAACAGGGTGTACTGTAACAACTGCTAGAACAGGCCACAGGAGCGCAAGTCCAGTAAAACCCTGTCTGTTTGGATCTTCACAGGGCTCTCAATTGTACTACAAAAACTGTCACTTTGATGCCCTGTTTGCATTCCATTTTCAACAACAATGAGGAGGATGGAGGTCTCCGGTTTCTATGACAACCCAGATGGGCCACAATACAAGATACTCACAAATGTTCAACTGCGGGGATGCCAGATCAAATTAAGCTAGAGTTTACATTACTTCATAGAAACTAAAATAAAAGAAAAAAACCCAAACAAAACATGAATGTCAAAGGAAGGATGACATTTCCTTGGTACATTCCAAAGGATTTCTGAAAGTAGGTGGTAAAGAAAGAGAGGATTTTTCCCTATGAAAATAAATAATATTGTCAACACAAGCAAATTGAAACCCTCATTTACATGAGTAAATGTTTTCATTAGAACTAGACTGCTGGAAAATTACCATCAGATATTAAAAGCAAAAAACAGATCCCAAAACATGATTTTATCAAATTTACTTAACTCATTATGAACTGACAAATTTGTAATCCATGTTTTGTATGGTTTGTTTAATGCCACAACTTGTATTTTGTGATATGGTTCAAGTTTTTGTTGCTTACCCTGAATTGGTCTTTTGTGACATTTTGCAAAAGACATTCAGATGTAGAAAATACCACATATTTTACTTCAGGAAATTAAATTAGTGAGTTATTTTAGTTAACATTAACAAAATGACAAAAACATTTAATATGTGCTCTTAATAATTTAACTGGCCTGTTGTTACACAGGTGAGGTGATCTTACTTCTCAAAGGCATTGATTAACTCAACGTCCTGGGAAGGCAACTGTAATAGGCCAGCTAGTTTAGGTAACAAGAGTAAAATGCCCTCTGAAGAAACACCTGTAAAAGCCTTCTGTAAGATTTTCAGATGTGACATATATAGATATTGTTCCCCAAATAAACCAAGTTAAAGAATTTCTTAATAAACGTGTATTTTTAGGCACATTATTTTGAAAAATGTTTTGCTACAAGTTAAGGTATTGTATTTCTATTTAGCCACTGTCCTATTTCAAGTTACTCTTCATTCTCTCTTCCAACTTAATCACCAAACATTTAATAACTTTCATTCAATATGTGATAGCCAGCAAGGCTCATATTACAATAGATAACTATAGGCTTTTTGAGGCTTATATTCTTTGGGGAGAGGAGAGGGAAGAGAGAAAGGCTTAACAGCTGTGCCTAGTCAAAATAATCTAAAATTAGAGGGACTATAACATTTAAAATTGGAACACAGAACCTTAAAATCTGGGTCTGTGCAGCTGTTGTAACACTTTATTTAAAACCGCAGACACTCTCACTTCATAAATGTTCCCCTCTGCAGCACTGCTACCCAGTACTATTTACAGAAGGACTCCAGTCTGGCTTGCAAGTGCCACCTGATCACTGAGGAGCGCCTGGCGCTGCCAGCTGAGAACAACCATCCCTCACACGGGTCAGCCGAGCCTCCTGCTGCTTCCTGAGCCTCTCCTCCCGTTCAACACCCGAGCTGGGACCCTGGGATCATGGAGCTAGAGAATGTGCCCAAGGTGGGCTCTGAAACAGCCAGGTTAGCACCTGCCCATCACCCGCTCCCCAGCAATCCTCTTCCAGCTGAACCCCTCCCGTTCAAAGGCATGTCCCCTGAAAGCACGACAGCCGGACGCTCCAAGGGCTCTCAGGGCTGCTGACAGGAGCACGGCTGGCACGTGGCATGGCAGGCTGAGGCTGAAGGAAAAGCTGCCTGCTCTGCTGTGCTCCCTGACTCGTGCGATGGCAAGCGGAGCCAGGGAGACACACTGCGGTGATTCTAACAGCATTTCAGGAAAGAGTGATTCAGAGATTTGCAAGGAGCTCCTGAAGAATGACCAGAGTGTCTCAGACCTGCAGGGGGAAGAGCTGAGGGCTGAAACCACACATCTATTATAAAAATTAAAATAGCTGAGAACTCTGCACAGCTAGTGGGAATTAGCTGCAAGTGACACATTAGGAAGCAGAAACGTGACTAAGGACATGGAAGGGCTTGGTTAGCCTTAAACTTGGACTACGCTGCCTAAACATAAGATACACAGCTGGAGCTGTGCTCCCACATCACGTATTAACTGCTACCTGTGTTTCACACAGAAAGCTAAAGACAAGGAACAGCATAATGAAAAAGAGAATTTGTAAAGTGCTAATGCTTACTAAAATTTTAACTGTTTAACAGGATGAGCAAAATGGACTGGAAGTAAGTAGGAAGGAGCTGTAAGTTGCAAGGGGTGGGAGTGTTGCAGTGAAAAAGCTGCTTGATGTCGTACAGTTGAAGTTACTTTAATCACAGTTTAGTGTAAGTATCAAGAGACTGGGACAAATAACCAGGCAAGTGGGTTCCTCTCACAACGTCTACTGCCAATCACATCTCGCACACATTTCAAACCATGACCTTCTACTCTGCAGTGATACTGCACAAATTAAAGTTGTGTTTGCAACTCACACAGCATCTGCTATTGCACTGGGTTGTTCAGCTATAAATTTCACACAAGCACAACAGCAAAACTGATTAGTAACCCCTATAAGGAATTTGCACCTAGGAAATATCTTCTAATACTGTAATTAAAAAATAATAATCTCTTGCACCATCAACAACACAAACATACTAAGTAAGTAATGCTTGGCATGTGCCCTATCTTTCACAAATTCCAGACAGTTTAGACTACTTTACACATATAAATACTTTTGTTGCTGTATTTTCTTCAAAAATCAGAGTACTAAACACTTCTGCCTTTTGTTTTCTGCTTTTGTACTTTTTCCCAAATCTATTCAATTATACAATGTATGTGCACACTAAAAGAATGTTTTCCAAAACCCTCCTCTACAAACGTTTCTATACTAATTTTCAATTAAGTAGGGTCGGAATGATATTCAGAGTAAGAAATCTGAATAGTGAAATTCTGGCAGTAAAAAACAAGCACTGAAAATAAACTCATGCTGTTCAAACTAGTGGCTGCTCCATGCATCTCAAAGAATTTACACTCCAGGATGTCTGCACTGTCAGACTTAAAATTTACTTTAACAGAACATGGATGTTAGTAGCAGAAACTGACATCCTCAAGACTCGGTCTTCAAAGAAATTACCTATTTAACACATGAGTAGGTCCTTCACATTAACCCCATCCCTCCCTCAAAAAAAAAAAAAAAAAAAAAAAAAAAAAAAGAGGCATCTCTTCTACTGCACTTTTTCTCGTAGCCAAACGACCACAATGACAAGCAAATCACCTAGTCGTTAATTCTGCTTTACAAAACTTTCTTCTTCTTGGAAGATATTTAGAAAATTCCAGTTGCAAAGGAGGCTCGACCTTCACTTTCTAAAATGACAACAAAGCAGAGAAGGCAGAAGCTCAGAAGCGGTGGCACACGCCATTAAACAGGCGCAGGGCAGAGGCGCTCACACACCGGGGAGTCCCCAGGCGCCGAGGAGCAGCAGTTCTGTCCCGCCCAGGCCAGGGCTCGGCGGGCTCCGGAGCCGGGAGGGCGCGGCCGCCATCTAGCGGGCACTGCGGCCGCTCCGCCTGCCCTCCCTCCCTCCCTCCCTCCCTCGGCTCTCAGCAGCCGCCGCCGGAGACCAAAATTTTTAAAGCACACCGCCACTGTTGAACTTAAATTCCCACGAGGCTTTTCCGATCTCAAACCACACCTAAAGCTGTCTGCAGTGAAACTGAAGCGCTGCTGTTACGCTGTAAAGTTTTCATTCACGCTCATCTCCTAACAAAATTGTTCTAGGTTTAACTCCACAGTCAGCACTAAACCTCTCTTGTGTGACATTATTTACTCGTAATGCACATTATGGCGTTTGCATAGGCTCTAACAGAAGAGCGAACAAGACTTTAGAGACTTCCATTGCTGATCCCAGTCCAGCTGCTGTGCACTGCTCCAGTGGTTCATGGCAGCTGGAAAAAGCCAGTGGGAGGAGCAGCTCAGGCACCCCACCAAGACATGAACCCCTTACTAGATGTGGCACAGCTGGCACATGAGCTTGGGCACTGCTCACTGCCAGGCACAACCAAAGCTGAACTTTACATCCACCCTCGTGGCCAAAGGAGGTACAGCCCAGCAGATGTTCAGCAAAAGGCTTTCAGGCTCCTCCAACTTAGAGCAAAGGCTGGTCCAGTTTCATCTTTCCTCAAATAAGAACATAACCAAAACAAATACACACAAATATATAAGAAATGTGAATAAATTAATACTACAAGAAACCTGGCTCTGCATTTCTGTGAGTTATGGCAAAGTATAATTTACAAAATCACTGGATATTCTGAGTTGGAAGGGACCCACAAGAATCATTGAGTTCAGCTCTTAAGTGAATGTCCCGTTCAGGGATCAACCCTGTAACCCCAGTGTTACTGGCACCCTGCTCTAACCTTCAGTACATATGAGGATGCATGCTTGATATATGCCAAGGTGCCTGAAATACCAATTTCCATATGCTCCTAAACAGCAATCTGCCCAGCCACATCCGTGCACACAGAAAATTTCACACTCAAAAGCAGCAGACACCTCTACTGCTGGCCAGATAGCCGAGATTCTAACAAGCATTGGTCAGAGATGTGTGCCAATGCCAGTTGTCCAACAGGTACTCCAGACCTCCCCGGCATCACACATTTCAATGTTTCAGACCTTGAGTTAGTAAGTCTCCTCAACATGCAAGGCAGAAATTGAGAAAATGGTTGTTCTACAAAATACATGGCCTTAAGGAAGGTGTGGTGAACTCTTAAGGGAAGGAATGCTCACTCACTGCTATTCATGTTCCTGTTAAGTTCTAACATTTTATTATTGAACATGGAAACAAAGCATTCAATCTGTAAGGGTGACAAATTACTTTTTTTACCTTATAAATGAATTAGCATAGATTGCACCATGGGTATTTCTTCAATATAAGACATAAAACACAGTCCCAGTACAAAAGAAAAAAGACTTACCCAGTCAGCATTTAAGTTGGCAGGTCAAATCCATATATTTGACCGTTCTGCATAAAACCACAGCTCTAATCTGTTGCTTCTACTCAAAATACAAGGAGGTTCTAGGAAATCCAATGCACATTCAAACATTACTTTAAAAATAGCTGTACTTTTGGCAAACACACACAAATTGCTTTTGTTACTTCTCCCACTATTCCATTAACTCCGTCAAGACAGAGCCATGCTGAGAGCTAATGCAAGGCCCTTGTTTCAAACCTTCCTGTAATCCACTTGCACAAGGATGGAAAGTATCATATTTATGATGGTAGCCAGTAGCAAAATCTCTTGTTGGTTGGTTGTTTTTTTCTTAGTTTTCTTTCATAAATAACCGTCAGATTTAATACACATGAATATTTTCTAAAAAAAAAAAAGCATCATTGACAAAAATAGTGTAACTGAAATTACATGGACACACAACAGAAGACAGGTGTTGGAAATTTCACTCGCTTCTCATGTATTTTGATGATGTCCCACACACCATATGTCACTGTGTGTGGAGGCTGAGGCACCGCCCTCCTCTGTCCCAGCAGCTCTGTGGGAGCAGGAGCCCAAGGGGCTGACGGGTCAGCAGAAACTCCAGCATTGCAAAGAACAAAAACTGATTTTTCTTCACTCCACAGTTTTAATCTGCTGCTCCCAAACTTTATAAATAAAACAGTTAAATGTATCCATGCACTTAGAAAAAACTCCTCCCTTCCTCTCTCCCGACGTTTTTGCACTGTTTCCAGGGGGAAAAAACACAACTGTCAGTACAATCATTTTGTATACTAGAGACTTTAATCCTAACTAGGTCTTCTGTCTGTTTACATTATTAAGCAAAAACAAGCCTTTAAAAACTGAAAGAGCTTAGTTAAACTGATATTGGTGAATGCAAAAAAGATTGAAAACATCAATCTTTTTATCCTCCAATATAGATTTAAACATGTAAGAGGGAATATGCTACAAAAAATCCAAGATAAAATTAGAATCCCATGAAAAGGAAGTTTAAATAAGGAAAGTGCAAGGATGAACTTAGCTAAAAATAACAATGTAGTAATTAAGAAAACTTATCAGAACACATAGAATCAAACAGAAATGTAACCATTTTTCTGTTTCATCTCAACAAGAACATGTCTCTACTTAAAACAGAAGCACCTTTTTTAAAAAGTGTGGAAACAGAAAGAACGGAGGTTTTAAACATGAGAAAGCCAGATGTTGAACAGAGCACTTTACTAAATTGTTTTCTGGGATACTGTTGGAAATCACTGATTGAAGAGCCTTACTCCAACAATCTTGTTTCAGGAAGCTACCATTTTTGTTCCAGTACATTACAGACTTTCTGGGGTGTTATTAATAATTAAATTTTTCTTTTAAAATTACTCATTAATATTAACTTTGTCTGAGGTCTTCCTGGAACCTAATACTTTTAAGGAAAATAAAACAGTAAAAATACACTAACCACAACAGTTAAATAAAAGAATGCATTTAATTTGAGAAAGAATCTACTTCCTGTAAATTCACTTTCCACAATTCATCCTCAGCTATACAGCAATAAAGCTGTACAAAAGATGTTTTTAGCCTTTACTTTTTACACCTAGGAGAAATGGAAAAGCAACAGCAATTTACCAACCCAATCTCCTTCTTTACTCCTGCTTCCTCTAGACTAATAGAGAGATTAAGAAAGCAAAAACTGCAGAAATCAACCATATATAAGCCTCAAACCTAAAAGGATAGCAGTTATTTGTCACCACTTGCATGTGAAATGTGAAGAATAACTGGATCCAAATGCATAGTACAAGAAAAGTCAGTCTAGCTCTTGGAGCTGCTAAGTTTCAACCTACTTTATTCGTAATTTTCTAAACTTTTTTCCTATTGCCTAGTGCAGCAGAGCTCCACACTGTGGAACCAAATGCTTCATCCTGGCTAATACACACAGACTCAGATGACCGTGCTGAGGCAACCTCTGTACACTACACTTAGGGAGAGCTAACACAAAAGAAGTATTTACAACACCTGGAGTCCCATCAGTTCAAATCTGCTTGAAGGAAGTCCTGAAGTCCAAAATGCCTGAAATGACATCTTTTCTGCACACTTAGGCATCTACCCACATTACTCCAGCAATGCTTGGCTGCACATGTCCTTGTGGTTGGAGAACTTGCCCAAAAAGTGACAGATGACATTCATTTCCCCTTTCAGCTTAAGATAATACAAAAGTACATCTCTTTTCCCCAGGAGCTTTCCAAGCCAAGGACACTTCTTATCTCCCCTTCTCTGTCTCTCTCTGTAGAAAAATAAACCAAAATTTACAGGGATAGAATGAGAAGGGAAGAGGAAGTATAAAGCAGAGGGATTTCTCCTGAGAGAGAATGCTGCACGAGCACCAGCATCTGTTTATTTTAATTCTGCGTTTAGTATCACCAGATACCATAAATATGAAGTACTCCCATATAGTTTGGCTTATCGGGACTCCCCCCTCCCCCTCCCCCCCCCTTCTACTCCACTGCACACAAACTATAAAAATCCATCTTCTACATTCATTCAGTCACTGCCGTGTCTCCTCCCTTGGAGTGAACAAAGCTCTGCAAGACATCCTGGAGGCATATTCCTACCCAGATTCTACCCAGAGAATCACATGCAAGGGCTTCTGTCAGGTTTCAATTTAGTGGGAGGACTGGCTTAAAGCTGTAACTGAAAAAGCTACATGTTACCTACAGGTTCTATCTGTTTCACTTGAAGAATCAATTAAGTCAATATCATTCTTCAGTCTTCTTTGGATTCATTTATTAACTTCTGTATCAAACAGTTCTGGCATTTTTATTTTACTTCTTGAAATACTCTACACAAAGCAATGAAAAATTGCATACAGAATGCACTAAAGAGAACTCTTAGAAATTCTCTAACATCACAACTCAGAAAGTCTGGTCTGCAAAACT
This sequence comes from Zosterops lateralis, assembly GCF_965231275.1. Taxonomy (NCBI): domain Eukaryota; kingdom Metazoa; phylum Chordata; class Aves; order Passeriformes; family Zosteropidae; genus Zosterops; species Zosterops lateralis. The sequence continues at coordinate 38,720,134 of NC_139761.1, forward strand.
CTACCAACTATAAGCAGAAAACAACTGTGTTGCCACATGCAAAGCATTAAATTGTTTAAAGCTGTTCAAATAAGTCTCAGAGCCTTTTTCCTTAAAAACATTTTCTAACCTCAGTTGCCTCAGAAAAAAATTAAAATTAGGTTGTTATTTGTGGATAATTACACCTTAAGACTACAAATACTTTTCCTTGTTTCTTATAGAGAGGAAAAAATGCTACAAAAGATGACAGCTTCCAGCAAATAAGCACTGTCAGATGAGTCCAATGGGCTTTCTTATTTGCATTTTGCCTGTAACAGTTACTGAGAGCTTTCACATAACACACACCACTAACTGCTGGTTCCCCCTCCAAAAACCTTCTTTCCAAAGCAGAAAGCCAACGAATAAGCAGTAGCTTTAAGGAGAAGTTACTAGAAAACTATGAGGCTTGTCTGTACAGGGTGGCTGACCAGTAGGCCATGACATTTCCCTCTGCCATTCAAGCTGAGGAGCAGCAGCTGCTGTCCCTTCTCAATCTGTACTAAACTTCTTCTGAAATGTCTATCATATCCATTAATATTTTTTTTAAACTTCTTCTAAAAGTACCTTGTCAAGTTCATTTTCACATTGAAGTGAAGTCCATACAGCACAAACACTTAAATCAGCTACAGAGTTCCCAAACCCATATGTGGACTAGGAAAAATCCAAATGTTGCCTTTTGATAATTTATAGTACATTTATTGCATGTTTTGGATTCTGAAACACACTGCACTAACACACAGTTGCATCAGAAATTACTGCAGTTCCCCAAAGAAAGATATTGAATATTTGTGTGTACTTAGGCAGATGCTCTGTGTAACTCCAGGTAGACAATGTGAAGGCAGTAAGAACACCAACTGAATGCATGACAGCAGGACACCTTCCTTTTCTTCATCTCTAATAACCTGCAGGCGTCCAGCCTGCTTCTCATGGAGATGACAAATTACAATAATATAGCTCAGTGTAAGGCACTGGCAAAAGTTACAAGACTTGTCAGAACAATGTATCTGTATCAAAAGCACATCTTCACTGTGACAGGATCCCAGTTAAAGCTAGGAAAGAATGAGGGGAGTAAGCAATAATTCAAAATTAAACTTCCAGAAATATACAGAGGCCAGTATTACCTATTTGAAAGTCAGCTCCTAGAGGGAAATAATGATGTTTTCAAAGCTTAGACCTATCAGTGAATATCAACATTTTCTGAAGTTTCAAGTATTGTTGTTGATACAACAACACAATATTTTTTTTAAAATACCTGGTTATGAAGTTCTCCACATTGTATCACCTATGTTCTTGATGATTAAAAATTAATACGATTCCTTAGTGAGCACATTATGACAGATACATTGTATTGTCTGAGGGCTAGCAATTTTTCATTTCAAATAGTTGGCTTTTGCTTTAACTTCTTGAATATACAGAGAAAAGCCACTTCACATGTTTTTTTAAAGCCTTCTAAAGCATTTCTGGAGTGTCAGCATTCTCATTTGCCACTAGAAGCTCTTTCTGATGAGCTCAGGACTTCGGCTTCAAATCAAGTTACATCAGAATGACATCAGTTGAATATTAATCATGGTAGATGCACAAACAGGTGTGACAAAACCATGCTGTGAGTAAAATGTGAAATTCTAATTCATATCAACTCCCCCAAAGACTATCCATTTAAGTCTATCCAATAAAAAAAAAAAAAAACAGAAGAACCTATTGAGCATATTGAAATGACAAATTTTCACTAAAAAAAGTCATGCCCTGTAGAATCATCCTCTTGAAAAATCAAACAGTAAAATGTAAACTATGAAGTTAGCATAATTCCAGTATGGAGAATTACACATTCATTTCTGGGTGCTGATGGCAAGGCTGTGGTTCCATGCTGCTATTATACACTGCTACATCACTAAAAAGTTCAGCCTGGTTGCTACTCATTTCTTCAGCTCTGCTGTTTTAGCTGTGGCTGGAATAAAACACACACGTGACACAAGGAAGGCAAGGAGGTTATCTACCAACCAACGGAATAGTAACAAGGTACAGCAACCTACAATGTTACAGCAAAAGCACAATATTGTTGACCTTTCGTTTTAACTTACCTCTCTTTCCAGGTATGCAGATAAAGAAGTGAACATCCAGTGACACTGGATGGATAAAGTAGTGACATTATGAACAAAGATCATGTGGACAAAGACAGACTTGGGCAATGCTGTTGCCTTCTGTGACTCCTAGACACAAAGATCTGTATGTACTACTACACTATCAGATGAGTTAAATTAAAATCTAAGGGGACGTTTTATTCATTAAAGGAGCACAGAAGATTTTGTGAACTTTGATTTTCATTTTTTCCTCTGAAGAGAAATATCTTCATTTAAACAGCTGAATTTTACTATTTTCTGAGTTTGTATTTCTTTTTTACTTTGTAGAAAAAAAAACCTGGTTCACACTGGCAGGGTATCTATAAGACAATGCAAAAACAATCCCTAAAATGTTTACCTATTTATTTTAAACTCAGATCAATATAATTTTAAAGTAAAAATAAAACCAAACATACATTTATTTAAATCATGCAAATATAGACTACTATCTTCAAAAATTATAATTTCATGTTAGAGACATTAGTGTTTTAATCTCTGACTGTAATTTGTGGCAAGAATGATATTAATATTGTACCAAAACACTACACATTTTAAAGAAGATCAGTACAAATATATTGAACGTGTTGTGTATTTGAGAGGAATAGAAGTTTATCAAGGATTGATTTGCATTTAAAACAGATGTATTAAACAGAGAAGGACCATCTGATAAGACAAAACTGAACTGTTTTTAGCAAACATGTCCTTCAAGATTTTCTTCAGCAGCTTTTTACTTATAGATTAAGATAGGAAACATTTTCTTCATTATTGTTTTTCAGCTCTTTATGAAGCAATTATAAACCAGAATCAACTGAATACACATAAATGAGGAAATATGCTCTTTACCTGCAGAAGGGACTACTACTGTCATAATTCAATTTAACACATTTTCATGAGGCAGTTCATTTGAGTTCTTTAGGATGTCAGAAACAACCTTGTACTGTTTAATATTATCTTTATTAAAATTAGATTTATTCAAATTGAAGCAGGGCATGACATTGATTTGCAATAATTTTAAGTAGGTGCATTTCAAAATAAAAGGAGATATTTAAATGAACAATCTTTCTTTCCTGTCTTTTTTTTTTTTTAATTATCAACTGCTAACTACTCATCATCGAACACTACACATTTATTTATAGGATGAACCAGGCAAATACCTAATAAAGCACAGGAATACTGCTGGCAATACTCAGGCCTTTATATAATGTTTACAAGCATAGTTAATCTTCACAATAACCTTGTAATGTTAGTCGGGAGTAAAGTATTCATTATTCTTTAACTTCACATATGGGAAAACTGAAACAGAGAGATTAATTTAAAAACAAAAATCAAGTACAGGTCCCCCAAATGCAGTGTCAAGGCCTCAGCAAAAAAAGACCAATTTTAAAGGCACTAAAATCAATAAAAGCAAATGGGGCTCTGAGCCAGTGAAAACAAGTTTTCTCCAGGAGTATGACTTCAGACATTTGGCACTGTGGGCTAACATTTTTATTATGTTATAATATTGTATTATTATTACTATTATATTTTTGAATTTTATTACATTGTTTTCTGTAATTAATGAAATGGGCATCCAGTTCTGCAGCATGGTTGGCCAGGTCCTGTTACAGTGTCTAGGCTGTTATCTTACCTACACTTTTCTAATAATTAATTACAACTAGGAATGCATGCTATTTCTTCAGATATGGAAATACAGAGAGGCCTTTATTTAACACTATAAAGAGTAAAGGATTGTACAGTGTGTCAATGCCAGCTTTGTCAGAATTACAGCAACCAAAGCACCAGCCTGGGACCGTTTTTGCTTTGGTTTGAACATGAAGCAGGACAAAGCTGGCTCCAGACCCGTACAAGCAGGACACCTTCCTGCATGGAATTCTATCATACAGATGTAGAAAGACTACCATTGCCTCCTTTGGCTATCCTGATTATTCACCACAGGAAAATGGCATATGCTATGCCATATTAGCTCAAGGTAAGTAACTTCCTAGCAGGACATTGGTGCTCTTAATTTGTCTTCATTTCCCTTTAGGGCAAAGGATTTTTTTCTAATAACCAGTGAACAAACTCTTTCTCAGCTGCAATCTTACAGATCTGTTTTGATTATTTGGAACAAAACCTGACCTTGCTTTGGGTCAGCACTTTCACTGCAATTTTGGTTTATTCCATCCCCCACGCACAAAAAGTTTTTTAAAATAATTACAGAAGGAACACTTCTTTGTGTGTGCTTGAGGGAGGAGCGATGAAAGGAAATATATTCTGACACTCGGCTGACTTATGTTGAGCACATGGAAATGAAAAATACATGTACTTGCCCAGAGCTGGTCTGGTCTTTGTTTCTGGGCTGGAACAGATTCCTGCCAGGGACATTAAAATCCTACAAGGACAAACAGTGCAGTAGCAGAAAGACGACACAAGGTGGTGGTCACTGAAGCACAGAGGAGAGGAAAGGAAGCAGAAAGCCTGGCTGGGGGAACGCCATAAAATGGGGATGTTGGCTCCAACCGTGATATCTGTCTATCGGGCAGGGGATGTTCTAATGGAAAGCACTTCTTTTGAATCTAAGCCAAAAACTTAAAAGCATCGGCACAGCTGCCTGCATTGAGTTACTTTAGATTTCAAAAGGGGAGGAAAAAAATCCAGAACTACCCCCTGGCTCAGCTCACAAGCTCCACCAGTTTTCTCTGGTTGTGCCTGGAAACTCCTACAAACACACAAGCTAGCTAAGCAGACACATACAAATGTGTGAGAGTACTCCCCAGAGAGTATCCCTTTGGAAAAGGGCATGTGTTGTACACCTGGAATTCCAAACACTAACTGCCAGCTTAAAACTTCAGAAAAATTATGGGGGTCAAAATGCCTTAAAAATAAAAGCAGGGAAACTAAACCACCAAGATTTACCAGCAAGCCTTTTACCAAGCAAAAAAGAAACCAGAAAATAAGCAAAGAACCCATACAGAACAGGAAGGAAAAATGTAAAAAACAACCCATTTCATTACTGGTGTGACTGAAGAGGTTACTAGAGGCAAACACATAACCTTCAAAGGGAAAACTCACCCCTCACAAAACGTAGGAGGGAAGCATCAGTTTTGACAGGTGAAATGAAAGACAGAAATAAGGAGACACAAGAGGAAATGTGAACAGAAAATAGCAGAGCTACACCAGGAATACCAAGGCATTCCCAAAACACATCAAAGCAGGAAGCCACCAACCTGATGGGCTGCTGAGGAATCAATGGATGGCTAAGGTCAAAAATTTGCAGAGAAATCAAAATTATGTCTTTGTAACAGGTCTTCTTCACAGAAGATGAATATATGCCTGTAACTTTATTTCTCATAAATCTTGATATGATAAGGGAGATGCCAAAGAGATGATGTTGGAATCAAGATGATAAAATTACAGGAGAAATAGGTACTGAGAATATATATAAAAGACCATGAAAGTATGAAGGAATTTAATATAAAGGAATTGAGAAAGTGACAGAAACAGGCATTTTATATACACTACCAGATTAAAATGTAAATACTATAACTATATGAACAGATGAAAAAAGAAATCCTAGAAATTACAGCATAACTAGCTCTTCTTCAGTAAATAATTTTGCTTAGCTCAGACAAGCCGGTCAGCAATGACATAGCAAAATCCATCAATAAATACATCTGACATTGCAAAACTGGAATGTTTCTTTGGGAATATCAGTTTTTTACAATGTGAAAAATTATTTTTTAAAAAAGCAAAGCTGTAATACACAAATGATATGACACTATATGAATTAGCAGTAGGCCTAGGATCCTGAGTATGTAGTCTCCTAATTCTGATCTAAGAAATAACCAAAGTGTAATTAATTCAGTAACAGACAACACAAATAAATAAGATTTAGAAAGATTTTCATATGAATTAGACTTACATAATAGATTCAGATGAATTTGAGTGAATAAATGCTACAGAAAAAACAAAGTTCTCTTAGCCCTTTTAAAAACTGAACAGCAAAGGAACGTTGAAAAAAAATTATGTAAACAGTTTTTGGAAAAAGGGAAATAAACTAATTTTGTTTAATAACTTCTGGAACTCATAGCCACAAGGTAGTGTGGTGAAGATCTTGCATCTATTTATTTAGGTATGGGCATCATTATCTAAAGAAAATACTCCTTCTACCCTTTTATTTCCCATTTGTCCCCAAAAGACAGGAAGTCGAATTTTTCTCAAGGGTTAAGCTATAAAATCAATTACAATTTTATAGCACATTTTGAAAGAAGGAAAGCTAATTACATTATCTCAATATATAAAAATATTTTACCTGTCTCCTCGTCAGGAGTACTCCAAACAGCAGATCAGATCAAGATGCAATGCAACTCTCCAAACTGCTTAGCTGTATATCAGCCTGGTTAGAATAATCTTACCACGAAACAATTCCAAATGTAAAAAATTGAGTTTTATAAAAGATTTCTGAAGCTTCTGAAGTTTCAGAGTAAAGGGGCTACCAGCTAGGCAAGAGGCTGGAGCGGAATGAACTTTACATGAAATCAAATTGGTTGGTAAAACTTCTGCATATGAGTGGTAAAACAAGTCTTGGGCTCTGTGCCTTTGTATGTTATGCAGACACCTAGGCAGAAATCACCTCCAAGTGGAATGAATACCTGCCATTATAGTTTCCCCATGTGACTTATAAATGGAATTGCCCTAGTGCTTAAAAAGGTACTTTTAAGGCATTTCCACTGCATGCATTTAAAATGTCAATTAAAAATAAGGAAAAAAGCAAAACATGAAGTAGGCTGGGAACTGTGACAGACCCATTTTCATGTGCAGCCAAGATTTGTGTGAAGTTCAGTGTTATCTAACGCTTCATTTCAGGTGGCATTCAGGATATGTAAACAAGCCCTACTACCCCAACAGGTTTGATTCCTACAAAAATTCAGTAACAAACTGGTAAAGAGAACTTCTTTATATGAAAGTACCACACCATCCAAAATTATTTAAAACACTGAAAATTTAATTCGGTCCATTTATTTAATCTCTTTAGAATGTGAAAAATATGCATTGGTTTAAAAACAAAATGCTTAACGTGTGTATACAACCAATCACCGCTGGTTCCTGATGAGTTACAGCCCAGCACAGCACTCAGCTACCAGCCTGCCCGATTATAAATAGGCTGCCAAGCCAGGCAGCAGCGGCAGCAGCAGCTGTCTCTCATCATTCTGCTTTCTCCCTCCATTTCTATTACATTTCTAACACAATGTAGTGATTTCTGCATATTTTCTCCACACTCTGCAATAGGTGTGACAAGCACAAATACATTTGCTTTTAAGATCATTCACGATGAACACAATTCTCCACTAGCCTTTTACTGTTTACCTGATTTGTACATGTGTACACACTAACCGGGCCTGCATATTCGCATTGTTTGCTATAAATTAAATGTTTAGTATTATATTTCAGCTGTCTTTAGAGAAACAACTGAACTGCCTGTGCTACTAGACTCAGGTAAATAATATATGCATGCCTGAACACTGAAACCTGCAGCAACAATCACAAGATGGCCCAGTCTGTGCCTATATCATGCAAGCAACACGAACTATCCAACTCAGTGAGGTACTTCTTCAAATACCAACAAACTGAAAAGCATACTTGGAAGTCTGCCAGCTCATTTTTAAATTACATATTAAATAAATTTCAAAATTATTATCAAAACCAACTTATTTCTCTGTTATGCACAGAAATGTCATTAAAATTCTTTATAATAATTACCATTCTGGAGTGATTATATAAAGGGTGGCTCTCAGAGTTCAATTCTTAATACAAAACATATAAGAAGTGATCTCTAGTTTTATATTTTCTTGCAAGAAGTCTTCACACTGTTTCCACTTGAACACTTACTTTCTGTTCTTAGAAGTATTTTCTCTTGACTCTACAAAAATTACTTTGTCAGACAAGTATTAGTTTTATCTCATCCTTTTGACAAAACTGCATGCTGATACTACTGTATCAGACTATATTCTTATAAACTGTATTTTTAAGACAGAGTTCAGAAGTGAAAACTTTCTTGAAAGGCTGTTAATGATTATAATGCTCCAAGTAATTAGGGATGCAGTCACAATTCTTCTACACACCCCTTGGCCAAAAAGTTCAAAGTCCGGTTGGTTTAGTGGCTATTTCAGTAAAGGCACATTATTTCATTTCAATATACATGTTATTACACAGTCTCTATTGCAGAATTTTCAGAGTAATCAATTTAAAGACTGCATTTCCTACTGCACATTTCCTCTAAAATACTGAAATAAACATGTGCAATTCACCTTCTGGCGTTTAAAGTTCAGGAAAGCTGGAAGCAGATGCTCTCAGCAAAAGACATCAGAACAAAAGACATTGATCAGGGTTAATCTTATGTCTTCCTTCTTTTAGGGCAACAGAGGACAGGGTTGTTCGCTTCAGACTTTTGCAGGCAGGATCCTACAACTAGAGCCATAACAGTGTTGTACCAATAAAAAAACAAGGAAAAAAAAAAAAACAAGTCCCAACTACCTGCACTCTTACATCAGTCTTAAAAAGGTCATGCTGAAATAAAATTTTCAGTAGCTGCCAAAATTTTACCATTACTGCAGTTTCAATATAGGTGACGCAGAAAGGTAAAGAAATAATAAGCAGAACTTTTCACTTGTTCTTCAAGTTTTGTCAGTATTAAAAAGTATAGATTCCTGTTCTTGCCCAGGTTCTTACTGATACTACACAGAAACTTATTACTAATCTTTGCAAGCATAATACAAATTCTGAGGTTGTACCTGTGTAAACCCATTGTATAGCACTGGAACACAAACAACATACTGGTTGGTTACTTTCCATTAACGTGGGCTCCAGCAGAAACCATCTCACAATCCCCATTCCTATTTCTGAGTTCCACTCTTCTGCAAATGAAAACTTGAGGCCACTTAGTCCCAAGTTTTGTCACTATCAGCTTTTAAGACATTTGAAGCACTTGATTAGCTGAGATGCTGCAAGATGTAACTGCTGCTGGTAATGTCTTAAATTATTCTAGACATTTTTGCAGAAGAGTATCTGTCTAGGCACTTAAAGGGAGCTGGTAATATGAGCAGCGTACAGTTTATAGATACAGCAACAGAAGTCACAGAAGGAGGAATAATAAACAGGAAAGGGTTTTTTAATTTATTTTTTTTTTATAAAATCCAGCTGAGCTCCATAAAAGCGGCTGAGGAGTGTGCTGTTAAATGGGAATTAAAGGTGGCCAATTTAAGCACCTCTACAGGTGAGTCCTGGGAGGTCACAGGATGCAGAGATGGTAACATGGAAGATGACATGGAAGCAACTGCCTAAGAAGTGACAGATGGATGTGTGGGAACATTAAAGAAGTGGAGCGAGTGGGGGAGAGACAGGAAACTCATCGAGGAACATAAGTAAGGAAGGGCAGAATTATATAGAACTTTGAAAGTACTGAAAAGAGCTCAAATCTGATGCAAATATGGGTGGCAAACAGTAGGGGGAATACAAAAATAAGAGTGACAATTAAATCAGCAAGCAGGAAGCATTATTTTAACAGCTACATGTTAGGAAGTGAAAAAAGTCTCTATTCCTTCTGTCATAATAGACATGTCTAGAGCAGAGCTGAAGATAGTGCACTGCTTAAGACAAGGCATGAAATAAGGCTTGCTCATAGGGATTTTTTTTTAAAAAGCATGTCTTAAGATGCTAAGAAAGCAAGCGCCAGATTTATACCTGACCTAGATGGCTACATCCAATGGAATGAACATGCTAAAAAAAAAAATAAATCTAAAAATTGCACACACCTGAATAACATAGAAACTGAAGACTGTATTGTCTGTAGCAGAGAAAGAAAACTAAGAATAAGAGACAGAAAGAGGACAAGAGATGAAACTTTGGCCCCACTGAAATAAATATGAAAATGTATATTGGCTTCACTGCTATCTGGACTTTAAAAAATGAGATAATTCTGGTCATTTTTCAGCTGATGACATGGTATCTGACAAACACCATGTGAATAACTGCCTAATACTGGAAAATGGACCTGGAGATATCATGGAGAAGCAGAATAAAATATAGTTTCTTAACATATTCATATTAGTAAGACCTCATTAAATAACTGGGGAAGAGCTACGAGATTATAAAGGGAGCTAATTTTTTTTTTTTTGCCTTGTATCATCTGAATACCAAACCTCAGATATTTTTCACTATTTACATTCTAATTTTAAAAAGGACTACTCTGCTTAATTAACTCATTTTATCAATGTTTCAAAACAAACAGACCTGTATTTGTACTAGTGCAATAAAAGACTAAACACTTGAAAAATTTTGCAAAATGTTTGTTCGACATTCTTTTCCAAAGAACTGTAGAGCCTGGTTATAGTTTTATACTCCATTACACCTGCTGCAATCTTTAGAAAATAATTTCAAAGTTAAATAAAGACAAATTTTCCACAATGGTCCAAATGACTACAAAGTCTATTTTCCATTTGCACAAGGTGAGTAGATACTTAAAATCTGCCCCTTTATGGAAGTCAGCAAGTCCTAACTTTGGAGATTTATTCCATTACTCCTCTCAAATATGAAATGGACAAACCCAGGCTGACTGCAATAAAGTATATTTGAGAAAGAACTAAGATCTACAATAAGCAAAATTAACAATTTGTTCCACAATTAAAAAAAAAAAAAAAAAAAAAAAAAAACAAAACACTATTAAAAGCAGTTTTATTCAGAGAGCAGTTCCTGCGTTTGCAACACACATGTCAGAAGAATCAATAAAGCTGATCAGAAACTAGATTTTTTTTCACACAACTAGGATGCAACAGAAAAGCTGGCAAAAAAAACTTAACCAACAATGTTATTACATTAGTTGCGTGGTTTAACTACTCTTAGATGTTGCTGATTATGTGTTTCCAGGATTTTGCTTTTACTTTCACTTTTACATATGGACTAAATACCTACGCTACACACTTGGTTTTCATTCCCAATATTCTAAGATAATTTTTCACCAATTCAGTGAGTATTCACCCCAAAGAGCACTTCAAGAACTAACTCTGTTTTCTAACTGATGCCTTTCCAAAAGTGTCTGAGTCTCATTTTTGGATAGGGGAAAATTTACAGCAGGACCAGTAAAAAGTGCTTAAGAACACACCCATTTCCACTACAGATCTCCATTTTTACATTAATGAAAGACATACACTGCAATTCATGCCTGACATGATCATTAGTAATGATAATAATTTTTAAATACTCAAATTTCTGTCACTGGTGTAGTGATTAAAAGCATTATAAACACTGTCACCTTTCTTCTGTTTGAGAGTTAACTATCAATACTGTTCAGAATGACTACAGGGAATGCTGCCTTTGCACAGGCTGTCCATGGTTGGAGCATGTTTCTGGGTTCTCCTCTGAACTGCATCCATTGCAGGATCTATACTTTCATCTTCTCTGACAACAGAGGTAAATTTTTAATTTAAAAGGTGAAAGGCAGCTTAGAGTTCCATTATTTTATTTCTTAGTGATATTCAGTAAATACAAGTTTTTCATGGGATGCTTGATTCTGTACCAATTCAAGTGAACACAAAATGTATTTACTGATGAGAATAAAATCTGGGGAGGTGCTGGAATATGCTACACATTGTACCAAATAATTTGCAATACGCAAAGATAAACTCTTTGATACGTTAAATATACAATGTAAATATTCTGGTCCATTTGGCAGATCTTACAGACTTTCTGTGAGTTATAAAAGCTAAATAAAAAATTTGCTAACTTTTATTGTTAAATTCTGCTGAATCCATCCAAACAGAATTTATTCAATAAATTTATTAATTTCTGCTTCATTTCAAGACAAATTCAAACAAACTTTTAAAGTTATTGTTACTTTGATCTATGTTTTTAATCTTGTTACTCTACTCAACCTGCTTTAAAAAGCAAGAAAATATTTATTGAGACTTTTTTGATCCAGAATTTCTCTTCATAAATTGTAATGAAGACTACTGTTTTTAACAACAAAATAGCCTTTCCTTCTGTAAAGTTAGCTAAGTAGTATAGAAAGGCATCCTTAAAATTTATTAGAAGTGAATATTTAATAGTAAACAATGACAAGAGAGCAAGAAAGAGCATAAAACAATGCTTGTGGCATCCAACCCCCCTGCAAATATTGTGACACATGTATAGTGTATTTAGCACTCCCATCATATGCATCAACAGGTAAACAGGTCAGGTTCCAATTAAAAAAAAAAACAACAAACTTGAATGTCATTTTCTGTGCCATTTTTATTCTGATGTTCATGAGTAGTCTCAAGTACACTGAAATTTCCTGAACAAGCAGTGAAAATTGATGTGCAAGTTAGCCATTCCAAGCACTGCACCTATTAACCTACTACTTTCCTAAATTTAGTTCACAGAAAATAAATCAGTCAATAGAACAGAGGGTAATTCTGTTGCAGAACCACACATGTTCACAATCTGATGTCATTGTAAACACCAAATAACTACATTGATTTTGAGATATGATACAGGACTGAACTGGCACTCATCATTCAACCTGTTCCTTCCCTCCACTGACACGGCAGCAACCTGCAACAGAAATACCTTGGATACTTTAAGGCAGAGCCCTACCTGCAGAGCTGCCACCCACTCATGCTTTTTCTGTCCTTCCAACACAAAGCAAATAATGAAAAACCATTGCCTTTTAAGAGTTTCTCTCAGAGCAAAGGAAAGCCATCATTAAAGAGAAACAGACAAACCAAAAACAAAGAACCAGCGGAGGACATGAAAATCTCAAATTTTTTCCTGAACAAGCTCAAAACTTTCTAAATAAGATTAAGTAAGTATGTCAGAGTGAAGATCACCAGCAGATCAGACTGTATTTTCTTCCCTTCCACACTTCATTTTATAGCAAAATAAAGTATGAAAGTATGTTCCAGATTCACATGTGAAACTACTGAACATTAAGACCTTGTCCTAAATAGGTGTTTATATTTGTAGGCTTGTCTACACAGATGGTTCTCCACCTACACACATCTAGACAGTGTCCAGACACTATGGCACTATACCAAACCAATGGGATTATAACAGAATTTGCCCTTTCTTGTGTATGAGCAACCAAAGCAGCTTATAATAGTATTTTGTCCCTGTTGCGTATGAGACAATTTAATACTTCAAAGGACCACACAAACATTAACAAATTGATCTGGAAAGTCTTTTTTAAGCTAGTCTACAGAAGTAAATTCTACAAAGAAGAAATTTTACATTCTACAACTCTACACATTGGAACAATTTTTGCACTTTCATTTCATGCACTAGGGAAAAAAAATCTTCATTTTCTGTGACTCCCAGCATAATTACTTCTAAATGAATTAGTCGAAGTGAGTAAGAAAACAGCAGAACAAGGCAAACTAAACCTATACCACAATATATAGCTTTTTTTCCCATTTGCAGCCTTCTTCATATAGCTGTGAATGAGCTCTCTCCTCTCCATGTGCGAATCTGTCAAGGCATCTAAGTTTCAGAAGAATACAAACACGGTCACACAATTCCCCAGGTTTGATATAGTTATTAAATACACACAATAAAAAGTGCTGGAAGATTAATTTTGAAAGAAAACCACCAACTTTCAAAAATAAGCAGTTTTTTCTTCCAGGTGGAATATGAATATTTTTATCTAAAAGCGATGATGCCAGAAGTAAACATTCCAAACAGGATTATTGATGTGAGCATTTCACTTCAGCATCCTGAAGGACATTCCTCTAATAATTTTCCTACCCCTCAGAACTATAAATTGCAGATTAGGTGGCTACGTGTGAGGAAAACAATGAAAAATTAATCTCTCTTAGAACTATAAAATGTGCATTTAATGATTTATATCAGGCCATTTAATAATTGAATTTGCAGTAAATCAAGGGAACTGGGCAAATTTGGGTTTGTTGCTAACAGCTTTAAACATGTTTCTGTCTTTACCATACATTAACAAAGCTTTCTTGCTGGGCACTGAGGTTCAGGCCAGCACAAACTTACCACTGTGGCACTGACTGGAGCCCATTTTAAACCTGAGATCAATTGCTCAAGGATAGATTGATTCTGACAACTTCTAATGCATTATACTTGAAGACAAGCAGCTGAGAAACATTATATCCTACCCAAATCTCTACAAAAAAATTACATCAAGACATTTTTTCTATCTGGATTATTCCTTCTTTAAATACAGTGAAGTAAAACTAGTTTGTTGGTCTTTGATCAGCCTTCTTTGAACTAATCACCCTGTTGCAGGGAGTTTCAACCAAGTTTTAATTCCCCCAGTTTAATACTAATGCACATTTGTTTACAAAGTATGTGCTGTTAAAATGATGCATCTTATAATGTTTAAATTTACAATTAGCTTAGAAAAAATTTTATGGGCTTTTGTTGGGAGAAGAGCAGGGGTCCTGGAGAAGCTCTCTCTTTCTTCCCTTCCTTAAATTCACTATTTAAGGAATGCATTTGCCCAAACGTTACTGCCTAGTGAAAAAGCTCTTATTGCCTTGCACGCATTTTCTCTTGGAAGGCCAGAACATATTTGAAAGTTTTTCCACATATGATTACCCACAAAGAAAGTATTTTTAAAAAATTCAATCTTTAGAAATACATAATTTTAGAAATTAGAAGACATAGCATTTACACGTAGCTATATGTGTAGCTATAGGACAGCAATGTGCTTTCATGTCTGTGCCCATGTGTGTAGTATCAGGTCGCTTATATTCAATAGTAATGTAGCTCTTTGCATACTCTAGGTAGCTTGTAAACAGAAATTAATGTATCTTCAGCTACTTAGTCACTTGATGAAATACTCTAAGCCATGTTTAATTGATCAGGGATCTGCCACAGAGAAGCAAAAGGCTTTTGTAAGTACATCCAGTGAATGACAGGAAAGTAGGAATTAGAATTCAGAGCAGTTCCTAACTTCCAGACTATGATTTTTTTTTTTACCTACTCACTGAACAGAATGTGCTGCAAATGCGTTCTGTGAAGAGAGAATATGGTGAAATAGTAAGGGGAAAATACAGATGGTAGACATCTTTTTCTCCTCCTCTTTTTTGTTTTAAATTTCATAATGAGAATGACCAAAACTGTAGTTCCCCCTTCCTTTCATGAGTACCCTCTCAGTTCCTTCCTCCTTCCAAGCAACTGAAAATCATCCTCTGAGCAGCTGGGATGCTTTAGGGTGAACAACACAGATCAGCGTATCATAAGTGTAATTAATTTTTAAACCAGCCTTTTAGGGGGCACTAGTTAAACAGAAAGCCTTTTGTATTTTTATCACTTCAACAGCACTAGAAATCAAAGTTTCAAATTTGATTATCCCTGGTCTGAAGGTTTTCCACATTACAGAGCATCCATGTGCCCTTTCTGCACAGCCACAGTGTGCCAACATGCCCTTTTTCACAGTATGTAGGGGAATACCTCCTGCCTCTTTTTACTAAAACTCTTTTGAGTCCTTCTCAGTCAACTGCGCAAAATGTGGAAGCATTCGCAGATGGGATGAAGACTCATGTAAGTTACAGGAAAACACTGCAGATCTGATGTTATTTATTGTGCATCCTTAAATACAGACAGACATCTGCCAGCTCACAGTTAAGCAAAATTCACATTTGAATCCACATTTCCAGTGAGCAACCTTGTCAAGAATTAAATTATGCCACATAACATGTATATGTATGGAAGGTAATAGGACTCAAATTAATATTTACCTGCAAGGGCCAACCCTGTTAGAGCAGGACAGTCCCCATAGCCAATGTCACACACGGGAACCAAAGCAATCAGCAGCCACAGCTGGCCCAGCATAAATGTGCAGGTAGTGCCACTGTCAACACCGCAGAGACCAAAAGGAAAGGTTTGGTGGAAATACAAAATGAGGCTAAAACTCACACTTCGAGCTGGACAGAAGAAGGGCTTTAATTTCCACACCACCACATCCCTGAAGGTGAGCTAAGCACTTAGCATATTAATGCTGCACTTTGCCTGTATGACTGGCATGCAGATTCAACCTGATGGGAGCAGGGATACTCTACTTGCTATATCACAGCTACTGTCTTCTCACAGGTAACAAAGTACCTACTATTTGCTGATA
The DNA here is from genome assembly GCF_965231275.1 of Zosterops lateralis. Lineage (NCBI taxonomy): Eukaryota > Metazoa > Chordata > Aves > Passeriformes > Zosteropidae > Zosterops > Zosterops lateralis. The sequence goes on from NC_139761.1 coordinate 38,736,364, forward strand.
GGATTTCAGGCCCTAGCACAGCTTGCTTTTGTGTTTTATACAGTAAGTGGTATGTCCTTCCCAGTTTTAGAACTTGCCTACCCTTCCAGATACACAATGGAAGGAAACTACAAAAACCCATTAAAAATCCATCACAATACAATGACTACAGTGTTATTCAAAAGTGGTCGATTAAAAAGATGAGTCCAAAAAAAATACTGTCCAATATTTAATAGAGACTCTGCTGCAGCAGCCGAGTTTCAAAGCATGACAAATTCAGTGAAAGTGTGGGGTGTGAATTTGTGTAGAAGTTTGTATAGAAATAGGACTGTGAAAACTTCTGAGAACTGGGTTAATTCTGCAATAAAAGTACACACCAAAAGAATGATTTTATTTTTTTCATTAAACTTCATTAAACAAAAGCAGTATTGCTACTGTTTTTATTGATTTCCCAGAGTTCGCACCTTGTCTTCCTCTAGGATGGCATGCATCTGTATTTTAAAAGCACAACTCAGTCCTTTAACAGTAACTTGTATGAGATTATGTAGTTAATAAAGAGTTTTCAAATGCTTGAAATACTGAAGAACATTTCTAGGTTATTGAAGCTTTCATCTATTATTGTTTGCTCCTAAAGTAACAGCTTAAAAACTGACTAGTTATTAGCTTACTACTGTATGTGTGTCTTTCTGTAGTTACCTATTTTACCCCAAATCCCCAATTTCTGCAAGCTTTCCTAGCATTCAGCATGATGGATTATGAAGCCACATGCTACCCCATCATCTTTTACTGGGTTTCTTGGAGGCTCCCTCTCCCTCTGTATAGCCTGCACAAGACTATGTGTTCTGCAGTCAATTCACACATCTCACTGAACAGCAAGAGCACATATCTAGGCCCACAGCAGGGGGGTTAATTAACTGTGTAAGGGACAGAGCTGGCTCTAGAGTTATCTTTTACATGTATACAGAGAATAAACTGAGCTGACACTCAGGGGGAAATGCAGAAAGCTTTGCACTCCTCACGTTCTCATATAACAACACTAATTTAAAAAAATAAATACAAGTTCAGAAGCAGCTCCAGATTATACTTGAGTAAGAAAGATCACATCTGAAACACTGACAATGGAACACTCAGTTTAAAACTCTTTTCAGACTGGAATAAGACCTTGCAGATGGACAAATTAAAACATTTATCTCCTTGTCATAGCACCTGTTCAGATCTACCGCATTTAATAAAGGTTGCACACACAGGAGACAGGCATTGGTTGCTTACTTTCACATAAAGTTATCAGACAATACAGTAACAAAAAATATTTGCATACAGCACTCCTCCTTTTGGTGTTAGGGCAAGCAGAGCTGCAGCAATGTTAATGCCCTGGAAAAGTTTTAGGGAAAAAACACCAGTGTTTTCAAAACATCTTTCTAAAACACTGCAATGGAGGGGGCTTTCCATCCCAGGAAAATAAATTGTCAAATATACAAGTGAACTTATTTAGACTGATGGTACATGCACTGAGATCAGGCAGGGATACTAAGTAATACAAATGGGAAAACAACTTATACTTCCATTCAAATAATGAAAGCTCAGTCAATCAATCCTTTTGGGAGAGTGGCATCACTCTGTATTCATGAAGTACATATGTGCTTTGAGCAGGAGGTTGTACTAGATGACGTCTGTAGCTCCCTTAGTACTTACAGATTTCAACTTACCCCATCAAAACACCAATTTTGGTATCAGCCCAGAATGAACATCAGAAAAATAAAACTTGCATTATATGCTCTCGAGTATACCCCAAGCCTGAACTTCTCTATCTTTTTCACTTTCCTGCCTCATAACAATCTTATTTCTTACCACTGAGGCGTAACTCACTTCCAAGAAGCATCCTACAGGAGTTTGCTCTATTAACAGTGCACTTTGAGGAGGGTGAAATAGAACAAACATAAGCCTGGGTCAAAGGATGTAACAAAGCCTACCACTACATAGTAAGCATCTCTGAGATGATTTAATTTGTAGTATCTAGACTGTTTGACAATGGGAAGAGGATTTTCTTCAAGTTTCTTTCTTCATTGTAGTGATTGTGGTAGCTTGGTAGGCTAGGAAGGCATTTTTAGACTGTTTTTAAGCACAATTACATTAGTCTTTGTCATTTACAATTCCTTCCCTGCGGACCCGGCTGCTGGTTTGTCTAGGAACATCATGACTGCATCAGCACACAGCATGTTAAAAGTTTCACAGGTGTCTTTCCTCCTTACACCACACCCTGCTACCATTTAAAGCAATTATGATGTGGAATTTGCAGGGGACAGAGGAGCAGAAAACTGCCTTGCTTGGAAAAGCAGAAGACCTCCTCTAAGTATCTGCCCTCAAAGGTAAATTTCAATTAAATCAGAATGCCCATAATATCATGCTTTGGCATTCTTTGAGTTTCTTGAGCATTTTTTAATGATCAAGGGATAAACGTCCTAAGAATAACTGCAACAGATTAATCTAAAATGATGCTCTACAACATTGGACTGAAGTTACTATCTAGAATTCTTGATCCTGAAAGTGATCTTGGTAAGTCATAATTCTAGCTTTCTGTTAGCTACACTTTGAACCATGAGTGCAGAAAAGCTTTCTTCCTCAGTAGCTTGATCACTATTTAAATTTAAAGTCTAAAAAAAAAAACAAACCACCAAAGCCATCTCCCCTGTGGCAGTTTGACCTTGGCTGGACACCAGGTGCCCACCAAAGCTGCTCTGTCAATCCCCTTGTCAACTGGACACAGGAGAGAAAAAATATAAATCAAGTGTCCTGGGTCAAGAAAAGGACAGGGAGAGATCACTCACCAGTTACTGTCATGGGTAAAATTGACTTGACTTAAAGAAATTAAATTTAATTTACTAGCAATGAAATCAAAGAAGGATAATGAAAAGCAAAATCAAATCTTAAAAACACTGTCCCTCCCACCCCTTCCTCCTTCCCAGACCTAATTTTATTCCTGATTCTCTATCTCCTTCTGCCTTGAAAAGCACAGAGATAGGAGTGGGGGTTATGGTCAGTCCATCACATGTAGCTTTTGTTGCTGTTTCCTCCTCAGGGGGAGGACTCCTTCCCCTGCTCCAGTGTAGGGTCCCTTCCATAGGAGAAAGTTTCACAAACTTCTTCCCACATACTACAGTGCATCACAAACTGCTCAGAGTAGGTCCCTTCCATGGGGTGCAACCCTTCAGGAATGTACTGCTCCAGCATAGCTTCCCTGTGGGATCCCAAGTCCTGACAGCAAATCTGCTCCAGCATGGGCTCCCTTCTCCTCAGGCACACAGGTCCTGCCTGTGTACAGGGCTTCTCCAGGGTCCCAGAAGAGCTTCTCATGGGGTCACAGCCTTCTGTCAGGCCTTCGCTTGCTCTGACATGGGCTTCTCCACAGGTGGATGGATCTCTGCTCCACTGGACACCTCCATGGGCTGCAGATGCACAGCCTGACTCACCATGGTCTGTGGACTCACTATTTTCTGAGCTTGAGAAGAGGTAGCTCTTCTCAAGGGAAACTTTTGAACAGTTTTTCTTTTTCCCAAAACAACCTTGTGTAAACAATATTCCTTTCCCATAACAACAGGTGTTTGCTATTTCTGTTACTTAGCCAATGAGAGAGGTCTCAGTCCTATGGACCAATAACGTGTCTTAGTGCAGCATGTTATGAAAGGGCTGAATGAATTGTAAATAAAGCCTTCTGATTTCTACTGCCTTCTGACTGGAGTCAAGCATCTTTATTTCATGTCCTATTGTGACAATGGTCTGCACCAAGGACTTCAAGGGAATGTTTGCTCCAGCACCTGGGGCATCTTCTGCCCCTCCTTCACTGACTTCGGTGTCTGCATAGCTATTTCTCACACACATTCTCACTCCCTCCCTTCTGTGGCTCCAATCTTCTTCTGTACAACAACCTAAGTTTTTTCCTTCTTAGATGTGTTAACCCAGAAGCACTACTACCATCGCTGATGGATTCAGCCTCAGCCAATGGCAGGTCCATCTTGGAGGTGGCTGGAATCATTTCATTGGACATAGAGAAAGCTTCCAGCAGATGCTTAGAGAAACCACCCCTGTAGCCTCCCTGCTACCAAAACCTTGCCATGCAAAACCAGTACAACCCATAGGTCCCAAACAAATAGCTTTACTGTTATTTAAGCTGAATCAACGCTGAAGAACTTAAAAGGAAAAAAACACCTTTGTTTCTATTCCAATTCATGCATAAAAAACAATCGAACAATTTTTAACCAAGCTCCAAGTACAGGACAAATTCTCACTGTAGCTATGGCTGTATAAGACCACTGAAAACAAAAGAACTGATAAAAAAGCTCAAACCCTCCTAGATAAAATTTACCAGCTTCCTCCTTTTTTATAATTGGACAGCAGGAATGAGAATAGCCACAATGGACCATCATTTAGGTTTAATTTTCTGTTGCCCATAAATTGTTCTATTCAGAGCCAGAGATTAAGCAATAAACAAGGACTTCAACTGTGTAAGATTTCAGATACTCATCGCTTCCTGCTTGGACCTACTATACATGATCTATATAAACCCTTAGGATTTGCAACATAAGCTCTCAAGCAGAATTTAAAAGTTCTGTCTCCAACTAATTCAGTTGGAAATTTGTTTTAAAAAGTATAATGCTGTAAGAAAGCAGGTTGCTCTCTGCTATCAGCTTCCAAAAAGTCTTATCAGCTGTATATACAACTCAAGTTACAGGAATTCAGTTCTTCAAGGAACAATCAAGAACTACTTTAGATTTCTTTTTGTGCTTCATCTTCATACTTACAGTGCTAAGTAATACTGAAAATAGTATCAATTGGGACAAACAAAATGCCAAGCTTCAACAGAAATTCTCCATGAGCATCCATAACCATCTCCATCCTTTATACTTCAGTCCCAGCCATTTGGGTGCACAGCCATTGGTGTGCCTGCTTCATGCATAGGCCTACTGTGTGGATCGGCTGTTCCAGTGGGAATAGCAAGACAGACACAGCCTACCTCCTTTTCTGCCATTTAGGAGCTTCAGGTACATTTACTGGATCTGCATCCCTGGAAAAGGGAGACTATCAAGCCACAGACTGGGTTCAAAGCTGTGGATACACAGCTGTTTGGTCCAGGATAAATACAGTCACCAAATAAAAACTGTTCCATCCTTTGTTTCAGTCCTTCCTTTCTGCTGCTTCCCTAATGCCAAAGGCTGTGTTCATTCAGCTGCACACAAGCCAAGAGAGCAAAAGGGATCATGCTCAAAAAATGGCACGTCTCAGAGAGAGTCTTCAGCCAGACAACTTTTTGACTCCGGTCATTTACAGCAACATAAGCACTAGTTCCAGCACAAGAGAGGGGCAGAAGTCAGCAGCTAGACCAGGCAGGAGGACAGGTCACAGCTTTCACAGCAGAGCTGTCCAATTTCAAGCATAATCAAAGTGGCCATATAATCACAACCTACAAAATTATAAGGTATGGGATACTAACTCAGTTTTGTCTCTGATATACAGTGAATTTGATACCTTAGAAGAACAGTGCTGGAACCACTGGCTCCAGAGGAAGACAACATAAAAAGTGCAATCTGACTTTTCTCATTTCTGCACAGTGCTTCAGTAACTCCACATAATGACACTACAAAGTATTATCAGCCCAACCACAGGTTGTTCTCTCAGCAACCTGCTTAAAGTCTTTCAAGGCCCATTAGGAAAAGACAAAGAAAAGAGCAATTTTAAAAAAGGAAGCTTGGGGGCTATTTTCTGTGTAAGTCAAGAATATATTTTTAAAAAGCAGGTACTTATCTAGTCTGAGCTACCCAAGGCCAGTTACAAAAATAAAAAGTGCAAAAGCTTCTGAAAGAAACATTTATGTTCCATAATGGGCAACACAGAGAAAGAAGAACTCTTCCTATACCTTATACACCACATATCAGTTAAATGATTTATGGAAATGTACTCAGCCCTACAAAATAAAAGATTTCAAAACAGTCTGCATTTTTTAGGGCAGGCAAGGTAACAGAAGACACTGTGGAAAAAAGATACATTTAAGGATACTTTCTTATTACTTTGGTTTCTATAGAACTCAATTGGACTCTTTACCAAAGCAGTTTAAATACAAAAGTTAAGTTACTTAAAGCCTTATAGTAAGCTATTTTTATTTCTTACGACACTACATTTGCTACCCATCATCTTCACATCTTTCCCAGCACACTGAAAGCCACAGGCCTACTTTGGGGCCATTTCCCAGTTGTAAAACCACCACAGCATACAACAGTGCAAAGATATGCACAAGCTGCATCATCCTTTCAGGTGATGCATCCCTCCCTTTCTCCAAAGTCTCTCCTCTTCCAGAAATAGTAAGTGGGCTGCAAAAAGGGCTTCATCTCCAGTGAACAGAAATAGTCCAAGCAGGAATGAGGTAAACATGTGGCACAGTTGGGCAGCTTCCCTTAAAAGCAGGTATGAAAGCAGAAATGGACACTGGAAACACCAAGCAAAAAGAAACTAGACGAGCGAACAGAATGGAAACTGTTCTGAAGTGCTGAGAGTGCAATTTGGGTGTAACTGCTCTTACAATCTGAATCCAAGCACCAGAGGCAAAACTCTCTTTTGGCATCAATCAACACTTTATGTTCTTCAATAATGGAGAGGAAGCTACAGCCAGAGATACAAACACTGCCCACCAAACACAGTAAGGTAGACAAAGACCATGCAAGAATAGGCTGAGCTCCTACAAAACCTTCAAATCACAGTACACATACCCCAATACTCAAACCCATTGATAAGAAAAAAGACTCAGTGACAACACCAAGCTTAGTGCAAACTTTCTCCTCAGAGCAGGCTGCTACCAAGGCCTCTGCTGTCCTGCCTTCCTCATTTTTGGTTCAGACACACTCGTGCCCCTGTTCTGGTCCAAACTAATTGGATTCATCTTTCAGCCTGACACAGCAGTAATGCTACCAAGTCTTAGTGTAGAGTTTATCAAGTGAGCCCAGGATTACTACAGCACACAGCATTTCTGCATGGCCTCAGAATGTCATGCCAGTATTAGGCACTTAGCAGAAAATTTAACTTTATAGAAATTAATACAATTAATTTTCAAAACATTAGGTGGAGAGGGGGGGAGGAAGGGAGGGAGGGAGGGAGGGATCTGTTTCCTGAGATTGCCTGGTTATCCCAACCCGTTCAAGAGAGCACAGACACTCTATCCCATGGGTATAATTGTAATGAAAAACCCCAAACAAACAAGAAAATACCATTGCCACATGCCTCAAAGTGGGGTAGATTTTTAATCAACAACCAATTTCTCCTCTCATACAGAGGTTTATGAGACATTGTGTAACCAATAAATCAAACCTTACCTTCTCAAGGAAGGGACTTAAGCTAAAAAGATCTTAGATTATTTAATATGGGTTCATACATGTAACTAAACAGAGAAAAATCTCTAGGACCATAAGCGCTAAGATGAACTTTTTGTCTCAGCATTTTTCTAGTCCTAATCAGCATTTTGCAAGAGCTGATCATTAATATTTTAAAGGCAAATAAGGGATGTAATGAAATTTTGGAGACATCTGACCCACTAAAATATTTTTGAAGGCGAAGGCTCAAAATGACTGTATGTGTGTCAGTTAAATGGGTCTCCTGCTAACTCAGGAGAGGTCAAAAGGGAAGTAAACTATCTGCTAAATGCTATAATACACATGATGTTTAAAACACACTTTTCTGAATAGAGAAATTTAAAAGCTAGCAAAACAGACACTATCCAAGATAATTAAGTGCATTATGAAGGTGAAGGAGATTCTATCACCGGCAAAGCTTCAAATGATCAGCAATTTTCATTCAAGCAACTTTTGAATAACTTGGAACCCACAAAGGGTATTCTCAGTACGTCAAGTTTAGTTCCACATAGCTAAAACCAAATTATGTAAAACCCATAATGAAATGATGGAATAAAGTGTTTACATCAGTAAACATGTGCATTAATATAGTAAAAGAAGATTAGCAGGATAAAGAAAGAGTAAAGGGCAAAACCTGTTTATTTACCCTTTACCTTCTAAAAAGTGCTACCTAGATTACTTCATATGCATCATGCAGTAGTGCCAGGGCTTTGTGAGCACATCTGACTGCTGTAGGGGATGCACAAGCTTATTAAATACTAACTCTTGTTCTAAAGGAATTAGTTTAAAAGTGGCATTTTCATTAAAAAATAAAAGGAGGGTAAAAGAAACGCAGAATTTCAAATTGGAAACTTTGTTCTTGAGCATGAGGACCGAAACTGTCTCTTGCTATTCAAATATAAACCTCAGCATATCACACATGGACTTAAATCTACCACTGCCACATTTAGTCCAAGCCAATTTTGCCATAAACAGGTACACTATATTAATGTCCCATATAGTGCCACATCACTGCTGCAGGGTCATCCTACACAACGTTTTTATTATTGCCTGCGATCTTAAAAGAAACAGGGAGGTTTAGGGATACAGAACCTGACGTATTTTTATACTACCATAATGCACCTTCCTATGGCAAATGATAAAAGCAATGCATTTGGCATTTACTACAAAGACACAACAAAACCATCAGCTGTGTTTTTACCTGGTTTATCTGGGAAAATGTATTATAGAGCATCAGTACCATGGGTGTACCCAGGTAGTACAGCTTTTTCCGAAAATGTTTGTTTATTTATTTCCTGTCTTCCAAATACTCTGGTTTTATGACTAATATTACACCTAGCAACTTTGGAGACGACAAAAAAAAAAAAAAAAAAAAAAAAAAAAAAAAAAAAAAAAAAAATCCCGCTTGCAGATCCATCCAGCTGGCAAGCTAGTTTGCCCAATAGACCATTTTACTTGTCTGCTGTTGGTAAGAGTGCTTGACTTCTTGCAGCACCCAGAGACATTTGCATACTAAGTGTCAATTTCTGTGGGTTCTTGAAGCTTTCTCTCTATAGCTCTCCATGTAAGTGAGATTTAAAGGCCTTCAGATTGCTAGTCTAAGAACAGATGAAAAGCTGAAGATTAAAAATGGCATTGTATCAATGCTTACAGAACTCTAGCTATAGGATTTATTAGATTTTAAAATCTGAATTCACATTCACTGAGAGCCAATGCTCCTGTTAGCAGATGCATATAGCTCTACACAAAAGGTTGTAGAGAATATTCAAGAATACAAATTGATCTGCAAATCCAAAATAACTCCCATATTTCATAATTAAAAGCCCTCTCCAAAAGATCTTTCCATTAACAGATCAAAACTGAATTTGTAGTATCTGCATTTCTCATTTAACTGAATTGTATTTTGCTCAAAAATTAAGACCTTTGCAGAAATTTCATTCTTGATTCTTGAAATTGTCAGAAACAAAGCTAAGCAACTACTTGAATGCATTTAAAAGTAATTTGAGAGAAATTACCGAGACTCTCATCAGTTCTCTGACTGATATGAATTCCAAATCTATTTTGTGATAGTCATGTCTAAGCAAATATTTAAAAGAAATTAGTGTACTGACTTATTAATAAACTAAGTTTCCAAGTTTCAAACAGAGCACAGTACCTTTAGGCCACAAAATTTTAATTGCCCAGGAGACAAATGTTAAGAGCTTAGTGTACTGGGATGCTGTAAACTGCTTTCCCCAAATTATTTACTTGGAGAATATGTCTGTTTCTTGAGATATATGACAAAATTTAGAATGAGTTTGAGAACCCAAGAACCTAATTTTGTCCAAGTTGATTGCTGAAGCATTTATTACTAGCCCAAAGGTGTGTGTGGAGCTTTTGATGCTAGAAAGCTGCTGACAATCATGCACTTCCACAGCACTCTGGGCTGGCCACAACTCTAAAGAACCAACCGCTGCTCTGAAAAACTGCCATACTAGACTGAAAATGAAGCAATTTATAAAGAGAGTGAATGGATATGGAGCAAGACTCCACAGGCTTAAATACTGCCAAGTATTCAAATTTTCAGAAGTCTAAAATAAAAGGATAGTCACTCGCTGTTCTGCAGAACATCAGGCAGCTCTAAAGCATATATCTCAAAAATTCACATCACGTATTATAGTTCCGATGTATTTTTTTTCCAAAGGAAAAATAAGATAGACAAGTTCTGCCTTCTACAAACAGTAAAAACAATCACTGAAGTTTTTCTCATTGAGTAAGGAAAAAACCAGCTCATTTCTCCTTGCTACACAGGGCAGTCTGGGTTCAACTCTTTAACACACTAATGGCCATTTATTACTGACACATTGCCAACATTTTACTGAGGAAACCTTGAGAAAGAAAAGGCAGGGGGGAAAAAAGTAATTATAACTTCTTAACTGTTTCTAACTTGCCTCACCTAACTTCGGAGGAAGTTCAGAGGACAAAGAAGTTATGCTCATCAGAACTCAAGGGCTTTCTCCCTGCTAGCTTTTAAAAGTTTACTGTAAGATGACTTAAATTAAAAAGAGACAGAATAGAACAAGAATTCTTTTTCTTAGAACACATCAGATAAACTCTGCAGGGAAAAGAAGTAATGAACTGAAGCCTAATCTTCCTAATAGTTTTTATAATCAGTAGAATGAGAGTTGCCTTCAAAAGGCCAACACAGAATGGTAAAAATTAGGTTCCCTTGTCTGAATTGCCTCCTGGTGGTGTCTCTACCACTCTGCTCATACCCCACATTTGGACTTCATTTCAGCAAAATTTCCATCGAACTCTGCAGTCACTATAGCCTAAATCAACCTGTTACGTTACTATTAGTGGGGAAAGTTGAAGAAGACCCCTTGCACTTCACTACCAGTTTTGACAAACTTAGGACAAAGGAGATAAAGAGATGCTCAAAGAATAATAGACCTAATTAAAACAAAACCAATACCACACCAAGAAAACTTACATTTTGTCTGGCCACTGCCTATCTTCCCTGACACCATGTCAGATGTCTCTGCTAACTTGCAATCTAACAGCAGGGGAAAAGTTGCTCTAAAGAGAATATACACTTTCTGGAATTTCTGAAAGTGAGATGGAGTATTTGAAAAGTTAACTCAAAAGTGAATGGAATACTGAAAGAAAGTGACTGTATAATGACCAGAAATGGGTGAGTTCACATTGACTTGCCTGATATTTGAAGAAAATAATACACTCTTAATTCTATGAACAGAAAATGTATCCCAGATTATCACTTCAGCAAACATCAAGATTTGCTAAGGATGAAGACTGCATTCTCTGTCTCCAACAGTGACAATATAGAAAAGAAAGCTCAGAGACTTCATGAAACTCTGTGAAGATATTCTTACCCTTTAATACTTAAAAGTTTGTTCACCCTTTAAGCCTTCAAGACTATCACAGTCTCCACAATAAAATGAGGAAAAAAATAGTGAGAGTAACAAGGACAGACAACATTCAGCTACAAAAGTGAAACCCGATAAAAATATTTTTATAAAGTGTATGTTCATTTGACCCACTCACACTTTCCTAATATTTCATCACTCTAAATCACTTCCAGAAAGGTGTTTTCCTCTTTATTTGTCCACCACAAAGGACCCTTAGTCCACCTGTAAAAGCCAGTACAATTAAAAGAAAACAATTCCAAACTAGCGTTATAGAAGCAATGCAACATTATCACATCCATCTCAGTCCTTTTTGAACCTATGCACCAGGAGTTGAACTGAGTGGTTCCTCAATACCTTATGAGGGTGTAACATATGACCCTCATGTGTTTTCCCTTATGTGGTTAAACATCATCTAACACTGTCTACTCGAGTCAGTCTTGTTCTTGGTGTAGTACAAACAAATAAGATAATATTTAGCAATGAAAGTATTTTAGCCCATGGCTGTACTACAGTCAGTAACTCATAGCACAAAAACCTCCACATTTCAGGAAGTCGCTTGTTTTCAAATCAAGTACCAGGCAGCAGAGAACAAACAGCAGCAACAAGCTTTTGCCTATATTCTAAATATTGGACACATTGTCTTTCTCTCTTCTCCTTTTCAAGATTCAACACCCTTCAGAAAAGCTAGGGACCAAACAATTCCAATAGCAACTAAAGATCCATAAGTCTCTGAAAAGCAGATCCCTGGATTTGATTCGTTTTCTAACTTGTAATAAATCAAAATACTGTTTCTGTGGCTGTGAGGTTGTTCCACTGAGGCATGCAGAACAGGGCAGAATGAACTACTTTAATCTGTTTTAACTTATAAAAATTCATTAGTAGATTTAATCCCTTTCCCCAGCATCCAACTAAGAGGCATTTAAGGGTGCTATACAAAACAGCCTAAATCCCAGTCATCATCATCTAATGCTTCACTTGTCTTCCCTACAAGTATAAAAGGGAAAAAGGACTAGTAGGCCTTGAAATAACTAGTGATGTGTGAGGTTATCTGGCAAGTCAAAACATGCAGGAGCATCTAATAACCAACTCTCTCCATCAGTAGGGGATTTTCGAGGAGATACTGTAGTTTAATTGCCCATTTTCTATCTACAATGTTGATTTTCAAGCAGAGCAGGCTATTTTGGAGTTATGCCCTGGCTTATATGAAGATAAAAGATGTATCCAACGAGGTTCAATTAAAAAAGTTTTCCAGCTGCCTCCAAATCTGGCTTAAATACAACATGAACTCAAAAATTAAAATTTGAGCTGGAAAATCAGTGCTGAGGGAAGAGTAGCAGGGGGGAGGTGTGGAGAGTTTTTCTTCTTTTTAATGACATCACAAAACGGTCACTTACATTTTCTAAATTGAGTTACTCCAGTGTTAATGTACATTAGATAGACAAAAATTAAGTTCACAAACCAATAGTGAGAAGTCTAGATGGAGTTACATTAAGAAAAGAATGGGAAATCCAAGTTTACATGCCAGTATGGGTTTAATCATGATTTAAGCTTTATAAAAGGTCTGAGATAGCTTAGCAATATTTCAGTCATATACAAATGATTATAATATCAGTTTTGCAAGAGAATTTGGGGCAAAAGAGGCAGCAGGGAGAAATGCATCCACTCTGCCTATCTACAATCATCTGTGCAACATCCAAAATTTGTTTCAGCCAGTATATCTTGAGAATATGGAAGACGCTAACTTAATGAGAAGTCATTATATTCACATTTTCACACAATATTTGGATGCAAATTAAATAAATACCGAAGATTAAAATAGTAAGCTTATGCAGATTTTTCAAATATTCACCTCTAAACAGGTGCTGTTCACACCGATCAGAGGGTTCAAAAGGATCTAACAATTCACTGAGGCAGTTAACTTACTTCTCCTAATGTCCAGATAGACAGTATCTTTTTTTCAGGAAAAACCGATTGACTACTTCAAACTATCTAAGAAGGATTCTACAAACACTTTTTTCATGTATTTAACTGCTTTATAAACAGTTGGCATAAATGGATACTCGTAGTTACATGCAAATTAGCCTATCTTTATCATTCATGCCATTTACTTAAAAAAAATCAGTGTTTAGTAATATGAACAGTTCCAGATAAACAAATAGAACTGAAATTAAGCATCACCTGCCTCAAGCTATTAGTAACTAAACATTCATATGGCATATTTGCAGGCTTGATCCATTACTGACAGAATAACTGGCATTTTAATACACCCTTAATCAATTGTGGAGAAAGGAGGTATCAGAAACTCCAGATAAAACTGGCAGGAGTAAGTAGTGACTTTATTATTTATTCACAGATTTTCAGTCCTAAATTCTGATGGTGTACCTTGCCTACCTTCTTATGCACAAGCATGAAGTGCTCTTTCCTACCTGTTAACTGTATCCAGTTTCCCTCCTGCACTATTGCCTTTTTGAGCTTACGTTCCTCTCACCAAAACACTGCTGCTTCTCTTTACAGAACATGATGGAACATGTTTCGGGTACAATTTTCTGATAATGCGCACAAAAAGCCTCCATAAAAATTCACCTTTACTATGATTGACAACTGTTTGAGAAGAACAGTCTCATAGGATGAATTTATGCACATTACCAATCTTCTCATTACTAAGTTATGGTACCTGTAATAAATACAGCAACAGTAATGCTTAAAAGCTATTCCTGACAGTTTTTGGAAACTTAAATAACAAGTTTCCTTTGTCAATCTAAACCACGTGTTTACATTCATTCAACTATACAAAACCACAGTTAAATTACTCTGTCATTTTTTATATCTATCCCAAATCCCCTTTCTCATTACTTGCTATTTAGTGGCAAGGTTAAAAGGAGTCTCACCCTGAACATACAGGACTTGGAATAACCTCATCTATCTCAATTTGCTCTAAATACAAGCAAAATTCACTATATTTGCCTATTCATAATAATAAACTTGCTTTTATGGTGTGCATTTGTTCTAATTATATTCCACAGTTTCAACTGCTCTTCACAATAAAGTATATTAAAGTTTTTCCCCTGTGAAAAAATAAAACCACAATATCTCCATATAGCATATATATGCTCACAACTATTTTTGATTACTTTCCTGCATATATACATACTTCAGAAATCAAAATAACAAAGGGATCCACTTTATTATTTCCATGTCAAGAGGAAATACATTAGAATACAAGTCTAGTTTTCACAACACTATTCTTAAAAATTCAATGAATTTCACTGCAACTACAGGAAAAGACATTTGAATTTTATTTTCAAATATAAGGGAAAGAGTAATGTGATTTCTTTTGTACATGCTTATCACCATCATGCTCTTATCATAGAGTCAAAAGACTATTTGTGTAAGCTTTCTTTCACATTTAAGACAGAATATTGCTTTAACTTTTCCAAGAGATTGTTATAAAGACACATTTAGAAATTCCTCTATATCTGACACAATATTGCTAAAAACCCCACGTTTTTTACTGCCCACATGACCTCTTCCTTGTCTTTGAAATAAAGTACTATTACGATACATAGAGATATATCGTGATTGACTAAGTGTATATTTTTTTTTAATTAACTATGGGGGAAAAGAGGCAGAAGAAAAAGTATTACTTCAACATTACATCCCTCCCTCCTTAATGCTAGCCCTGCCCTACCTCAGTCTTTCACCAGTATCACTGGTAACAATTTCCGCCCTACCTGCCCAAAACAAACAAACAAAAAGTACATACTAATAAACTTCCTCATAGAAAAATTTAAAAAATACATTCTTTAAGTTTTTGTATTGTAGAGAGTGTATTTAACCCAGACAAAAGCTGAATAGTATGAAATAATTGTGGGTAAAATTCTACAAATCAGAATGCCAAGAGAAGGCACTATGGTAAAATAAAAAGTGAAGAAAAAAGTGCTAAGACTGTGACGTTTTTCCAATTATGTGAAAACATAGAAAAAAACCAGTGCTTCAAAGCAACAGAATTAATTTCCATTTACAACCCAACCTTAGATTTGGCAGTTAAAATTGTTCTGAAAAAAGTTACTCTTGACTTCTCTTTATTGAAGAGGAGGGTCAGAAAAGAAAGAGGAAACCATTTTTAAAACCAATGCATTCAGAGTTTCCAGATTGCAGCTCTCACATTTATAGCGGAGGAACAAGACTATTCAACTGAATTCCCATTATTGCCCACAGATTAGAAAAGAAGCATAGTTTAGAACTCTGTGAAAATAATACAGACTAGCAGAAGGAAATATGCAAGTCTGAAGGACTCAAGCTTACTGCCCTTCAAATGCAAGTTATCTGCAAGTAAGTTTATTCTCTTTTTGCAGTTTTCCTTTCAAGTATTAACACAGCATACATTGCTCCATCATCTCTCAGGTGTAACAAATCAAAGCCTTTATTTTCACCTCTGACATTTTAAAAAAAAATATATGAATATATGACATACTTTATACTGTAACAGTTCAACCCTGCATCAGCTAACAATTTTTTTTAGGTTTAAGCCTACACACTGTACAGCCTACTTGCTTTCTTTTTGTACTTTGCCAGATCTCCTCAATTTCACAAACTTCTGAACAGAACTGCCATTATTAATTCTCAGCAAGACACCTAAGCCACTATCAATCACTGCAGCGAATGGCAGCAAGTGCCAGCACTATTCTCACAATGCTTCAGAAACGGAGGAAGTCCTAAAGCAACTAAAAGCTTTTAGCTAAACCTACCGCTGACTTGGTTCTTGCACAAGTCTTCATCCAACTTCATTAAATAAGAGAGCAAAGAAAAAGCATGTGTTAGGGTGACATAACATTTCACAAGCCAGAAATATTTCATTGTTATTCTGCCTCTCTGACACCAGCATCTCGGCTCCATGTCTCCAAGCAGGGGACACCACACAGGCTGGAACTTTAGTTTCTCAAACTTCATTAAAAGCTTATTGAACAGTGACCATTATGCATCCCATGCAACTCCACAGTGGAGCTGGGCCCTCAGAGTTTATCCATTGGATATCAGGCATCAGAACTACTTGGCTCTAAACAAGAATACAGAGTACACGTTGCACCTCTTCTCAACACAAGCACTGCACGATGTAAGCTGTTATATTTACTGTGGAAATCTGCATATTTCTCCAAGCTGTGTGAAAATTAAATTGCTGATTAATATTCTACCCATAAAGTAATTGATAATGATTTTTCCTGAAGAGAAGTGAAAGTGAAAACAGATTAAAGGGCCTTGTGGTCTCTAAGGTGCTGCTCAACTGCATTGCTAAGCCACAGATTTCTATACAACAGATTCCTGCAAATAAAGAGGGAGTGAGCACTACTCTGCACAGGGAAGTTGTGGTTCTTTTCCCGAACATACATTTACCACGATAGTTGCATTTTAGCAGTCATACTATTTAACAACATTATCATCCGGAACACTGGCAGCTCTGCAGTCCAGTGGTAGAGATAAACTATTTAAACTTCAACAATCATACATAAGTTCACTGTTGTTCTGATAATCAAATCCACAAAAACACAAAGAAGCAAAAAACTGTGACTTCATATGGACTGCATTCGCTGTGTGGTAGAAGTGAAATCAAACTTATCTTTCAACATCTTTTGGCAACTTAACCCATGTTCATCCCATGAACAAGTGTGCTTTAGCACTTTGAGTTCAATAGAAAAGACACAGCTCCACTTCTAGTGATGGGTAACTTAAAATACGTGTTAGTATAGACCATTCTACGGCATAACTGTAGAGAGTTATAAATACAACTTTAAAACTTAAGGTAGGATGTATTTGCTTTCTTACTGTGTCTCACTGCCTGTCTGCTCATCACATGAACTGATAGTCAATACAGCTTGCTTCATGGCATCAAGACAAGCTCATTTTGAAATTACCACGGGCATCCAGAGCTTACGAGAGATTCCTGAAACAGCTTGCTGTGAGACACAGCCACATGCAGAGGCTCATGCTGGTTTTAGAGAATAAACAATCTTCAAGAGAGACGTGCTATCACATCAGCAAAACCTCAGTTTTTGTTGAACTACTATTCTCATTAAAAAATCATTTTTCTTATTATCCTTACATGTTTCTTCCTAGATTCACTGTTCTCCTATTAAAACATACTATAATTTTTTCAGTACACAAAATTTCTAGATAAATGTTAATCACTGTCTGTCTATTTTCATAGGGCTAATAATACTCAGAACACATGCAGCTAGTAACAGATGAATGGAGGTATCTAGTTGTGACACTCATGCATTTTACCAATGCTCTAAAGTTTTTCTCTCTTCAAAGGTCTAATCTATTGCTATAATTTGGTTCCATTATTGACATATTAGGCAAAACAATTAAGGGGCTGCTTAATTGATTAACAAAGGGACGGGATGGTGTGGTGTATGAGGGGTTTGTGCATGTGTTGCTCTTTTATGTTTTTAAAAACAAAAGTGAGAACAAGTTTTGTAGATATGTTAATATTACATATTTTTCTTCTTGTTTATCACAAGGCCCATGTTCAAGTTTAACAATCTTTCTATTAAGCATTCAGTTGTAATTATTACTCATACTTTAGAGCTGTCAAACAATTCCTGCCAAATGGCAAACATAAGAAAATTGTGGTGTAATTTATCATGATAAAAGCATCCAATTAGTTTTCAAATTGTCTCTTAAATACCCATAACTGACATACATTTAGTTGTTCTTAACATTATGAAAAATTCCATATACACAGTTTGAACCTACTAAGTCAAAATCTAAAGATTTGCCTAAAGCAGAATGGCCGAGTTTAGAAGAAGTTTCAAAATAGTAATAAAGGAAGTGACAAACTAATCCATTTTTTCCACCTCTCTTAATATAAAATGCTAGTTTCAACACAAGAAAAATTGCTATAGCTTCCACTGATTAAACTAGTTTCTTGTTTGACAGACTCACAACTACTCATCCTATCCTTTGTTGAGAAATCCAATAAGAATCAAAAATGTCTGGTTGCCCACGCTTATTTTTGCGCTTAAGGATTTAGCAGCTCTCTTGGAAGCTGGGAAAAGAGACATCTTTAGAACACAGTCTTAAAAATACATCTCTGTTTCCCTACCTGTTTCTCACTCAGAGCTGTGATTTTGGCTTGAAGTTCATGAAGTTGTTTCTTCAAATCAGCGTTCTGATTAGAAAGAAAAAATATCTGTGAGAAAGATATTCCATTTGTTAACAAAGAGTAGTAGCAGGAAGGTGGGTTTTTTTTGTTTGTTTTATTCTTGCATAGTGTACTACAAATAAAGCACCTCTGGATGTACAGCCAATAAAATTCAAATGGCTCAACAAAGCCTTATTTAAGTCGCTGAGTGCAACAATAATCAGAAGACCTTTCCAGCACTCAGAGATAGTCCAGTTTGGAAAGAAGATTTCATTAGAACATCCATTAGTGCTTATCACATTGTAAAGCACATTTGTACATTTCATCAATTTTTCAAATTAAACAATAAATGTTTGTTACTACATAATACAACAATATCATACTGTATATAACACTATGCTATGGTAGGTCATCTAAAACATTCTCACCTATGCTACTTATGCAAAGACATTTACACTTAACTGTGTAGAGTATCAAGCATATGTATTAAATCTTAATTGACATACGCATCAATTGAAGGCAAACATACATCAGTCCTCGTTTCCATGTATGCTTATGCCTTAGACTGTGCTAAAGAGAATTACATTTGCCTTGACACATCATTCATATCAGCACTTCACTTACAGTAGCACTTTTTTAAGTTTCAGATTTTAAAGCCATAAGCAACATTAGAAGGATGCAGACAGAAAACAAATTTTACCAGGACTTTTTCTTTTCTACTGAAATAAAAAACAATTAAAGAAACATCTGTCCTTAGTTCAAAATCTGTGAAGCTCTGCAGAAACATGACAGGAAATCAGATTTTCCTTAATTTCTCTCCTTTCCCATTTTTTTGGTTCTCATTTACATTGTAAAGTTTTTATATTAGATTATGCAGGTTTAGTCTGCTAAGCAGAAATATTAAAACATAAGACTAATATCACAGGAACTTCATGCATATTTGCTATTTTTATATTGTTCCAATTTTGAAATGCATTTTGATCTCAGCTTGCAGATAGTCTCTGATTTCAGAAAAAACAGATATTGACCAGTCATCCTCCCTTCTTCTAGATTCTACTTAATAATCTGGGATAAAAATGCATTAAGAGCATTGGAAACAGGGACAAGATTTACTTTTCCTGACTCTAGGAACTTTGCATGGATGCTTGCAGCATGACCTCACTTTCAGCAAATATGAACTGAAAGTGAACTGCTCTGCAGACTAATTGTTAGCAGACCCGACCAGCAAATAAGAGCAGCAGATCTTACCCAAATCCCAGCAGAACATTCAAAAAACCAGATTTTCCAATATACTCAGCTTAACCCTCCCTGTCAGTGGTTTAACTACCTGAGTGTTAAGAGCTGTCTTCTCACTTCACTGAGCTCAGAAAAAAAATGTATATTCAGAAAATTACAGGACATTTACTATTGTATAGGGATGGGAGCTCTTAACAGCAAGCCTCAAGTGAGCGGCCTTTAACCCTCTACTCAACATTTCAGACTGGTTTGAGAGCTTCACAGAACACCCCATCCAGCATCCAGGAGTGTTTAACTGCTGTACAAGAAAGCCCAGGGACCTTATGCAGTCATTGGGAAAGAGATGACTTCTGCTGCCTATGCAGCGAGTCCAGTTATCCAACTTCAGTAGCTATGAAACTTCCCAAGGCCAAGTGTCCATTCTATGGACACTAGAGGGCTGGTAAGACACCCAAGAAAGGCAATCTGAACACAACCTTAAGCTACATTGTTTGGACAAAATTTCTCGGATAGAACAGCCTCTCTTGTCTTGTTCTGTGAACCTTCTGACACTCCAAAAAGGAAAAAAGCTATTGCAAATAATGGCAGCTTTTATAGAGAGCAGCTTCCAATAGAATCAGAAACTTACTGCTCATCTGAACTGCATTATAAGCCCAGAAAAGTCCCTTGATTGAAATGATTAAGAATATGAATGAGGCAAAAAGTTCCATAATAGCAAAATTTTTGGTTTTGTTTTAAATGATCCAACAGCCGTTGTTCAAATCTTATGAAAAAGTTTTCTTCTAAGCACTGTGTTAGCGAGGAAGAAGGTGATCCAGAAATATCTAAAATCCTCAAGTTTCATGCAGTTATTTCCTGCATTTTTAAGGGAAATGATCCAATATAAAAATAAATAGTTACCTGTGGATCTTGCTTCATTTGGGCAACCAATTTCTAGAAAGAAAAAAGATGCAACAATACAATGAAGATTTTCATTATAAATCTTGTTGAACAGTTTAAAATTCAGTTATTTTTAAGAACCTTTGTAAAAGCAAAATATTTAGTTTACAGCATTTCAATAGCAAAGCCTAGAGTCAAGTATTATAACATTTCCAAACCCATTCTTATTAAAAGTACTGTATTAAGCCATCACTTTTGCTCCTCCTAAACAGCTCTTGAATAAGTGATGCTTTTTAAAAACAATTTAAGCCAGCTGGGTAAGATAATCTAATAGCTGTGTCTCCTCTAGAACTGCTCCCCTCTTTGCTTGCAGTCACAAGAAACAAACCACAGACAACCACTGCAGGCACAAAAGCTGTTTGTATATTCAAGGGCAGAATGTCTCAAGTACTAAAGCTCTGCCTGTGTGTTGGCTTGGCTGGTACCAGATGGAAGACTCATGTTCAGAAGTATCTTTGCCACTTTTCTCCCTCAGTGAGAGATTGAGATCATTGAAGAAGAGATGCCCTCCACATCCAAAAGGAAAACAGACAGATTGTTACCATTCATTATTCTTCCTCCCTCATTTCCTTCAGGCAGCTGCAGGAGAATGCTGTCTGTAGCTAAGCAAGGAAAAAGTTAACAAAAATCCCCAGAGCCCAGAGTGAAGACACAACGTAAACCAAAAACTCCTAATATGTTTCTTGGTAAATTTGTAGAAATTTGCATTTCTAACATTTTCAAAGATTACTTCTTTAGTAGCTACTAACAAACATTTCTTTCATTGATCTGCTTTAATTACTTTTTGAACCAGGAAAACATTCTAGATTCTGTGACCATAAGTTCCCAAGTTAAATTACAGGACTCTTATGTAAAAGGATGACCTCCTTTTTCTTTTGAATCTGTTTCCTTACAATGCAAGCATGAGGGACTAATAGGATTATGGAAAACCAGAGCTGACTTGAGTCAAGAGGAGTTGGAACCTGGACTTGATGATCCTTACAGATCCCTTCCAACTTAAGACATTGTACAATTCTATGGCTGCTTCTCTATTCACCTTCTTACATTTTTTCCACACCACATATTCCCCCATCAGTCCTCACTTCTTCAGATTGAAAGACTCTTCATGCATTAATCATTCCAATACTTTGTTCACTCTTGGCACTCTTCCATAATTCTCTAGTTTGTCTCTATCACACTCTTCCATAATTCTCTAGTTTGCCTCTATCATCTGGAGGCAAAGTTTAAAACTACATGCAACACTCAAGTACTCTGTACTGCAAAATGTCCTTCCACTGTGCCAACAGCCAGTTCACAGCCTGCTATTGCAGATGTAAAACTGGGCCTGTTTTCCCAAAGTGCACCACTTGGCATTTATCTACACTGAATATTATTGTTTCGTCATGCTGCCATTCAGCATCACAGGAACACACTTAGCTTATTTTTCCTCGGTGCTTCCTGCCACATTGGAGCTTGACAAGCAACAAATCTGTTAATCTTTACATAAAGTGCTCCTGCAGACTCAGTCATAAGACAATACAGTCAGTACTGCAAACTCTTCATAAAATATTGCTAAATTTTTGGATCACACAGTACTACATCATGCAATCTTAAGGAAAAATAATATTCTTCTTAAACATAAGCTAAATTTAAGGTATTTTAAAAGCTACTAATCTTTTTGCCATGAAATAAGAGAAGGACAAGGATGCTTTAGGTTCCTTCCACATCAGCTTGAGGAATCATCCATGAAACTCAACCTTTCTGTAAGAATAGCTGAATGTAAGTTCTTTAACACCTCTTGTGGTCAAAACTATGCAGAGTAGACTGCTTCAAATTTATCTTAAGTAAACACAGTAGCAGAATGAACTACTTAGACTTGATGAATCTCTTCTCAGGACAAGCAATAGAGCTTTGACATGGAAGACATTTGAATATTCAAGTTGTACACTCACACAGAAGTGATCTGGTCAGATGTCATTCATGGTGGATTCTCTGATCATAGAAAGCAGACAAAAAATAGTAGCTTTTTCTGAACAATTAAATATCTATTTTGGGTTCTTAGTGGTAGTTTTAGGTACATTTTGCCAAAGCAGCATTATCAAGACATTCAGACAGAGTTCTGAAAGTGAAACAGAAGAGGCAATACCCAAGGAGCCATTCTACAAACAAAACCACATCATACTGAGAATCACTTGTACAGCTGTGTGAGCAGTCACAGGCAACACGGTGCATCAGGAAGCTGGGAGGGCTTGGTGACAGAGCTGAGCTGAATTCCTTATGCTCATCACAGACACCTGTCCACCACTTCCAGCAGGACAACAAACCATGACTGTGTGAGTGTTGGCAAGCTTTGTTAAGAGAGTCCTCAGAAAAAGAAATACTAGAGAAATAAAAGATTGTAAGAGACAATTCTTCATAAATTCTGAGTGAAATGAAGGAACATATTGTGTCTCTTTAGGTTACAAAATTCAGAGCTATACAAGAAAGTTCAAGCATTTCATTTGAAGATTTTTATTTTTGTGCCAAAACCAGTTTAATTTCTATTTGTGTGAATCCTGACAAGCAATAACCACACAAGCACAGTTCACAAAATCTTTACTGAAGCACCCAGTATTTTGTTGCAAATGTTATTTTCCACTGTAAGCATACAGACTTTTTCTTAGCATTAATTATAGAAATATACAGCATCTTGAATAAAAAAGGACAACCTTCTGATATAATGTTTTTTCTAGTTTCATAAAGTAAAACCAATCTAATTAAAATTGATTTTTGTGCAGAGTTCACTTTTAATGACAACTGGGTAAAGTTAAAGCAAAAAAAGTCAAAAACTCTATCAACATTAAGCTGTTAAAAAAGGGGGGTTTTGGACATTTCTCAGTCTTCATCCCTGTTCATCAGTGTCATTATGAACAGATGCTAAAGATTATTCAAAATTCACAGTCTTAAAATATTTAGTTCACTTGGGCATAAAGGGGAATGAAGACACACACAAGGGGTAAACACTGTCATGTAAACATGAGCAGAATTAATATTTTGATTGTTTTACAGTATTTAATACTTGAAAAAATTACTTACTAGCCTTAAACATTTCTATGTCTGCAGCAAAATGCCATGGGTAACTTCTGAACTTCCTTACCTCCACAACAAAATTTTATTGAAGTTTTGAATACAAAGGCCTTGGAGTTACTGAAGAGAGCAAAATACTCATTTGTATTTCTGGAAATCCATCCTTAGCTTTTTCAGGTTTCCCTCCCTGGCTGTAAGTTGTATTTTGTTAAAGCAGACATAGCTTGATTTTACTAATTACCCATTCACATTCTTGCAATATGCAGGCCATTGCAGCAGGTATTGAACAAGCCATCCAGATCACATTCTAGACAAGTCACCAAGTAATTATGAAACATCTTCCAAATTTCATATGACAGACTACATTGATCAATGTCATTTATCATATATTTCTTTAAACCACTGTGTAACAGTTGTAAGTTTCAGATATCTGAAGAGCATCAGAAATACTTGGAGAACTGTGTTTAGAAAAAGTCTCATTGTTAAATTAAACATTTCAAGTTGGCAGCTAGTTTGTGTCTGTGGCTGTAATAATTTTTCCCAAGAATTAATATGCCTACATCCTCCTATATTTATCAAATTAGGTTTTAGTATCGTTAGTTGTAATAGTTCCTCACTGGCATTGTAAAACAATGGCAAACTGCAACCCTACTGCCATATAGTATTGAACAGGTTACTAGTGAAAAGACTCAACATGTAAAAATTTACAAAGCCCAAGCACTACAACATTCTGGTTACCAAAAACATAGTTTAGAAGCTACTAAAGTAGAAGACATTCCAGAAGAGAAGCACCAGAATAAACTACACAGCACTATATACATTTCACTTCAAAGTTCCTCCACCATATTCCTCCATTGCCAACTGAATACTAAAGTCGGCTTCAGAACATCAGAAAAAACTTCCAGACAGAAGCAGCTGAACACGGTTTTCAGAATGTTTTTATTACTGCTACAAAATACTAAAAAAAATTTTCCACCCACAACTTGATATGTAGATTTTTCACATTTGCTAAAAAACAACAGGTGGTCAGGTCAAAATGCAGAGTATAAAATTCTGAAGTAGTTTCAAGCTTATAAAACAATTATTACTATAGTTGTAGTGCTATTGCTTAATGCTCCCATTAGTAGTAATACTGTCAGCAGTACTAATGCTGCTATTGCTTTAAAGCAAGAAAGTATATAAATTACCTGGTGAACCTGAATTTCCACTTTCAGAGCCTCCTGTAGAGTCTGCAGCTCCATTCTCTACCTTCTCCACTTTCTCTAGAAGTGTCTTTGCTGATTCCAGTGCCTTTAGTTTCTGGTTTCCTCTTTAACACCAGTCCTATAGAAAAATAAAGGTTTTGTTTTGGTTAGTGAAGGAGAAAAGTTAATTTGAATAAAGGAGATTATAACACAACAGGAATTCAATAGTGAACTATATTCAAATGCAGGTTTCTAGCCTAAATACAGTCAGTCTTTTGAACACAAGAAATCTGCAGGCTCTACAAAATGCCTGCCTTGGAGTCATTTAGCCAAATTTGTTACTTCCCACATATCCCAAAGTTGACATACTTATCCCTTATCTTAGTTTGCAGGCAGCTATTTCCTACCAATATCCTATTGCAGTTGCATATTAAATTAGCAAATTTAACTACCGAGAATGTTTCAAAAATCTGTGTAGATGAAAACTTATTCTGGAGAATAACAACCACAATAAATAGTTAAATTGAATGTACTGCATTAACACACTTCCATGATACTACAGAGCTGTTCTTAGACGGGACAGTGTGCGTGTTATGTAACAGAACAACATTAATATATTAATAAACTCACTGCCTAAAGTTTGTGCCAAGTTAGTAATTTCAGTTGAAATCTGTTCTGAAGGAACAGAAGAGTGATATTAAACAGCACAAGACATTTCAAAAAGACTAATTTTATAATCTTTTTAATCTTGGAAATCTACTTGTAGATCATGAGTATAAAGTTTAGCATCTTCATTTGTAGTACAAACAAGTTAATCCCCCCAATCTCTGACACAGAAAACCATTATCAAATATACATCTAAAAGCCCCGAATGCTGGACAAGAGACTCTTTTTCAGAAATATGTTAAAAGTATCATCTTCTGAAACAGGATTAAGATTGCCATATGCTCAAATCATAGTGGAACCTGTGTAAAAACATCTGTAAATACATATACATGAAAGTCACTGGAAAACCTTATATAGCAATTTTTCCAGTCAGTTTTCCATCCAGACACTACAGTTAAGGAGTTGGAGTTGGTGCAGTGTTAAAATAGTTCCTTTTTTTTTTTTTTTTTTTTGGAAAATTGCTCACAATCGTTGCACAGGTGTTATTGCCAACTCATAGGCCTTCCTAATGAAACTACAATGTTCTCAAAAGGATCCTGACAGCTTTGATTAGACATGCAGGCTATGAAAAAAGAGTAATTCTCATAAGTTAAAGAATTTTATTTTAATGTTGTCTCACTACAGCAAACTAAAGTAGTGGACAAATCTGTGAACTCTTGAAAATAAAAAGGTTGACGGTGTCTGTTTTGTTTATCATTCATCTTTTCAAACAGCAATATGTTACAAAAAGAGAAGACTGTAAAGGGGGGTTAAAATGCATTATATTTAAACTCTTTGTCAGTGTTGTCTGCTGTTAGCTTAAAGTTACTTATTTAAATAACAAAGGCCTGATCAAACTTTCTAGCCAACACATGAAATGACCTTCTGCAAGGGCCTCTCCCACATGTGACACAGATGAGTGAAAACAGCTGCCTTTGCAGCACTAGTCTCTATAAAATTGTAATCTGTATCAAGGGATACATGGAAATTACAAATAGTTCCCTGTCCTATTACCACAAACAGTAATGAGAAAACAGAATCACGGATTATTACTTCCACTCACTGACAAGAACAATTATAGCATGCTTCGAGTTCCTACCACTGCAGTTTCAAAAGAAGCCATGCTTCAGAAAACCACGTGGGAGACTGGTAATGAAAATTGGAACCCACTACAGAGGCAAGCTGTCTTTTTCACCCTTGGAAATTCAGTTTCAGGATAAAGACAGGCAGATATGGTCAGTTTCTTTCTCAGTGTGTCTTCAAAAAATCAGAAGGCACACATGAGGAATAGTTGGTATAGCTCTGTGGCTACATGCTAACTTCAAAGATGAGTGCAGAACAGCACAACAGTTATCTCAACTGAGAATATAAAAAATGTCCATCATTTAAATATATGTTACTGTAAAGTCCAATACACGTTCATGGCAAATATGACGCATTATTTCTGTAAAAGAACATATAAAGACTGAGCAACTTCTATTAATGCACAACTTAATTTGACAGATAGAAATTGTAGTATTGATGGTTCATAAAAACTAATCCAAGGTAATTGCATCTATGCCTTGAACAGCTAGCAAGATTTTTCAAAATTAATTTTTAAGAGGTTCAAGTAAAAAGTGACACTGTCTTGCAGAAAAAAAGTAGTGGCTCAGCCTAGCTGCGTTTATCGGGGTATAAATATGAAAAAATATATTTAATTTAAAAGTTTGGTCAAGTTGCCAAATTCTGAATACGAAATATATACAATTGTTTCTTTCTAGAACACACACTTGCAGCTTCCCTTCCCAAGCAGGAATAACTATTCAATAATCCCTGTCCAGAATTTCCTTATACATTTCAAAGTACCTTATACATTTATCCAATGTTTAACAACCAATACAATTTTTTAAAAAAAAAGGAAAAAAAAAAAACAAACAAACAAAGAAAAGGAAAAAAAAAAAAAAAAAAAAAAAGCCTTATCATTCCTTACATCCAGCAAAACCTAAACTGCTTTCTTCCTGTTCACATAGAATAATGTCTATAAATATCTATCAGGGCATCTGGTTAAATATTGCTCATACTTCCTTTGAGAGGAGGTAAAAAACTACATAAGTGGCCATACATTTTGCTAGTGCAAAAATTTCAGTATTTTTGAACTTTTATTCTTTTAGACTGAACTCAAAGGGAAGATTCAGAAACTTAAGTAGCATTATTAACTACCTACATTACCACATCCAAAGAGGTCTAAAACTATCTCTGAATTAACCATAGAGCATGGTGCATTTTCCACTTTACTCTTACAGCAGTGGAATTATTTCAGATAAGAAGCTTGTAGATGACAAACTGCATGGATGGCTTGGCCTGCAAAAATTATTCATCCCATTATTTTTAAAGGAAAACAAGCAAATGCCTTGCTCAAGGCGAGAATTGGTGATTTCCAAAAGGAAGGCACAGGATTCAGGAATACATGGATCTCTTGTACATCCAGACATACTTCCAAGTCTCAGACAGGAAGAGCACTGAGTAAGAGGTAAATGAGACATTTTTTGGATGGATTTCAACTAATGGAGGCAGGAGTCCTCCATTCAATTTCTTGCTGGCATTCATTTATTACCAATAATCATTTAATTCTTAAGTGGTTGCTTCAAGACTTATAATTTCATACTCATAAGTGCCCCAATGCACTGCGTATAGACTATTTAAATATTTAAAGACTGAATGAAATCTTAAACTCTACAATAATCACATAAGTGCATTCACACTTCTGTTATCTCAAATACAATCTACATGGGAACCTCTAAAATATCACAATACTATTTTGACTATAACTATTTTGGAAGCCACACTAGAAACACAGCTGACAAGGCATATATATTTATATTTAAAAGGTAGGACACACACAAAGCCATGAATGCCTTGTGTGTGTATGGAAGGGCTCTGAATAACTCAGATTTTTAGAGGTAAGTCTTTCTGAGCCAAAACTCCCTTCAAATAAATTTGGTTTTCACATTACACAGAAACCACCCCCTCCGTTATTATCTTTGAGTAGATGAATTTAAATGTCCGTTGCACTTACAGACCCTTGGGCCCAATCTCAGCCTTACAGAAATTTTATTTATAAGACTAGGGCTTCCATCAGCAACATTTATTTTTTAAGACTTAATTCCTGAATATAAGAATAGATAGAATTTCAGTTTCAGTAACCATCAAACTTTTCCAGGAATGGATGCCAGCTTTTCATACCATCTATTCTTAGGTAAGTCACTTGAGCCTTGGGAAGTACTTACCAGTTTTGAATAAGTTACTCTTTCAGCTCTCTACCCCCTCCTACAAAAGGAAAACAACAATAAAAAAGATAATTACAAATATTTTAACTAGAGTTTGAAACAAACAAAAAAAAAATATTCAAATATTGGAAAAGTTGGAGAAGGAAGGGTTGGGATTTTTAGAAAGGAGGTTTTGTTTGTTTTTTCTTAAGGGAAGTTGTCACTTTCTTTTTAATGCTGAAGCTAACTATAAAACACCACTTTGAAAGAAATTCTGTTTGAAGTGGCAGGGAAAACCCGGCAAGGAGACCTACAGTTTTAATCTGGATTAAAATACAAACTATTACTGTTCTACTGTTACTAGGGGGAGAAGCAATTAGAGGTACAAATTTTTCTAGTTCTGTGCAAGGTCAGTATCCCCCTCCCGTGGGAGAAAGACCTTCTCTCCATTACATTTATTAAAATCTGTATCATAAGCCATGTCAATTGCCACAGCTAAATATGACGAGGTTAGACACCATCTCTGCTAGAGGTTACACAAACACCCAAAGATGACAGAGCAGGTGGTAGGACAGCACAGTCACTAGAGCTCAAATCGGCTGAAAAACAAACAGCAGTGTCAGCCAATATGGTGGGACATCAAGTGTGGAGGTCAAGAAGAGGCACTGCCCATTACACTGCCTGGGTCATGGGTAGAACATCTTGTAGCATAGCAAGGTAATACCTCTGAAATCACCACATGAATCATAAAAAACTCATGAGTCAGAGTTCTAAAAAGATAGTTACAATAAAAATGATAACTCATTTGCTCAATTACTTTGCCTGATGCTACAAAAGGTTCCAAAATACTCCCAGTTTTCTAGTAAAATACTAGAATATTAGGGTATTTGAAGCTTTAACTTCACAGCTAACAAGATCTTTGTAGATGTTTCTATCCACACAAGTCCTCACAGAGCTGAAGTTTAAGCCCCAGCCTTATAAAAAGATATAGTAGTAGAAAGTCACAGTGTTCTCTTCCTCATTGGAGACCAGCACAAGTGGAGGGTTTCCATTTACTAACCAGCAGAACCAGATGCTGATGACCAGTGAGAACAGAAAACAGGAAGCCTACTGCTGGCAGTGACAGTATTGTCAGCCTCCTAGTTTCAAATTTTATTCTGCATTTTGAACCACAGAATATTATAGGTAATGTTTAATTTTAGAGCATTTTCAGGTTAGTTTACATAACATCCAGCTGCTAGCATGACAGGTTATGAACTGGGAAGTATGGTCTGTTCTGAGGTTGTATTCAAAGTAAGTACATTTGCTCTGGATGCTACAGAATTTTAAACACTTTCATTTTTGAAGGTGCTGAAGAGACAGGTATTATTCTCAAACTCTAGTTTTTTCTTTTTGGTATTAAAATCCTACTTGTCACCTCCACCTCTCACTATCAATCAGTTACTTAACTGGTCCAGAAATCTACAGAGGAAGACCTTTCATCAGGCAAGTACTATGTGCCCTCTTCAACAAGCAATTACAACTATCTGTCCATACTACTAATAAAAAAATAACCAACTCACTGCTCTAAATTACTGCCTTTGGAAAGCTGAACAAAACAGTCAGTACTGCACATCTGCAAATGCAGTCTGAGAATAAATAAGCATGATTTTTATTTTAAAAAAGAAAAATATCAATTTACTTGTAGCACATGTACACACAACCTGACAAGAAAGCTGTCACTTAAAAATAACAGCAACTGTTCCTTCCTTCCTTCCTTTTTCCCCCCTACGTAGAGACTCGCCTCCATAGCAGGACCCTAGCTCCATCAAGATGGAACTGTGCAGAAAAAAGCTGCACAGTTGCAAACCTTCAGATTGCATTTAATCTTGCTGCAACTGCAGACTCAGAAGCCAGGAACTCCCAAGGACAAAGTTTAGAAAACAAGGAGTTTAATCGTGACTATCCAAGTGAACCACTGTGTTGCCTTGGAGAAGTCACTTAGAGAGGACCTATATAGGGAATAGAAATATATTTGCAT
Organism: Zosterops lateralis; assembly: GCF_965231275.1. NCBI lineage: Eukaryota > Metazoa > Chordata > Aves > Passeriformes > Zosteropidae > Zosterops > Zosterops lateralis. Next base: position 38,767,097 of record NC_139761.1, read on the forward strand.
CCTCTTCTGTACATAATTTACTATAGGCTTTTTCTTAAGTGTTTAGAACAGGTTAACCTTTGAATGTCAAACCTCTGGCAACACAAAATTCTGCCCTCATGCAGGTATATTATTTTTACTTATATCCCTGCCTCATTTAGTAAAGAGGACAAACAGAAAGCATGAAGCATCAATTGAATTTCTTGTCATTCTGAACTTTTGATTTGTATGAATTTTTTAAACTGAACATCTAAGCCCTATGACAAATAAAAATTTTGTTTCTCCATAAGCAGCACACTAATGAGAGCCACATAAAAACTTATGCCTGATATGGGTAAATTTTCCTCAACAGACAATTGAGACATCAAAATGAAGAACAAATACCCAAGATTGGTAACCCCAAGCATCTTTAACAGATTTAAGTTTTCAACTGCTCTTAGCACTTTTATGCGCACATGACCAACTCTACATGTAACTTTTGTTCTTGACAACTCCCTGAATTTGTGGACATTGGGAACCAACCCAGAATGGTATTAATGAAAAAGGGATAAACTCTGCTCTGTAGATGAAATGAGATTATTTCCTGTTCACAGCAAAAGTACCTATAGAAACTCACACTGCCTCTCTCATCATTACTACAAAACACATTAGAATGTTACGATAACACAGCTCACAATCATTCATATCATTAGAGAACTCTGAAAAATTTAGCATTATACAGGGATTTCTAACAAAAACTTGAATAGCAGAAATGTATCATAAAATCTCAGCTATCCAATTTACTGAGGTAGCCTTTTGAAGGCTCTAGAAACATGCTGTAATTGTCCAAAGTAGGAGCCTTCAAGGTTAACTCTTGGATTATTACAGTATATTCTGCAATATTTTGGGAGTTTTTAAAGCCCAGGTCTGGGAGTAAAATTAAGAGCACTGCCTTCTTCCCAAAATATATATATGGTCTACGATTAGAAAAGTCACTCATTTTATGGGACCATCATGAAAACTAAGATCTCAAAACTCCAGTGTTTAAGGCTTGGTAGCACCTGAGGAGACCAGAAGAACACATGGTGGTGAAAACATTTTAGCCTACAGCACCTGAAGGCTTAAGACTATTTAAATGCTAATTATCTGTATATTATGATGTCTGGTTATAACAATTAGATACTTATTACTACCTTCAAGTTATAAAATAAAGTTTACTGTAAGTAGAGACTCAGTTGGAAAAACTGGAAAGAATTAGATATCACCTTCAGCAATTTTTTCTTTGCATTTTTCCTAACTAGAAATTAGCAAATGTTTACTGTCAGACCATGAAACTCTATACTTTCATATCATGTTACAATATTTAATTATGTATATTTTACTTTTCACCAAAAGGATCTTTGTCGTGTTCAGCGCACAAAATGAACTCAGGAAAAAAAAAAAAAGGACTAAATGCTGTGCACAGGTAATTGTGAACCTGATATTCTTTCACATTTCAGAGAATTGCTCTACAATATAAGGGTAAAGCATTATTAATATTTTTTTTGGTGCGCAAAATACACACCACACAGAAGGGATTCAGAGGTTTTTTTTTCTCTGGACTTTAGTTTTCAGATGTGAACTCCTCACAGCAACAGCTCTCCTTCCCGTATTTGAATGACATCCTGTAAATAGAGGGAACTCCATCACTGTCTTCTAGGAAAACAAGTCATAGCAAATACTTTACTGTGATTTTCAAGTCAGCAACTCATATTCCTTAACAAGGCAGGATTTCTGCAGTCTTAAGAAGACCAAACACAGGCCAGACAGGGTATACAACCAATTTTAAATTACATTATTATAAGGCTCACATTTCAATGACCAACCTTAGCAGTGCTGGTGCTGTTGCTTCTGTGATAAAAACAAGCCGCCTTTGTGCCAGTGCATGGAATCTGATCTTCCTGTTGTGCTGCAGCTGGGAGAATTCCCAGCCAGCCCCAGTAACACATGCCAGGCAGGTGGTAATGGGACCAACAGGATTGCTCAAGATAACTGAGATTGCACTGAAGTGTACAACCTATGCCTTCCAGTTTGTCCATCTGTGCAACTGCCTCTCCTCCTCATTCTTTATCCCCACCCAATACTGATAGATTAACTCCCCCTAAAGTGCCAAAGAGCCTGGATTTTCTGCTTATGCATGTAAACAACTTGCAGAATTCAAAATACAAACTTCAGTTCTACCCAAAAGTAGTTCTGCTGCTATGATTCGACATGAAACAAATGCAGTTTGGAGTTTAAGATACCTGAAGCTGACTTCACTTGGGGATAGACTGCTTCACCTTCCCTGAAACACTTTATAAAACCATCAAGCTAAGTTTAAATAGAAGTTATAGTGCGACACTATCATTTGTCTTTGCAGAAACAGTACTATATTTAACACATAGAAAATGAGCTAGAAGACTCATTACAGCTTAAAAGACCATCTCTAGTGTAAAGATAAAACCACAAGTTGATTCTTAAAATATCAACAAAAACTTGCCATGGTACCAAACACATGTAAACAGTTGTTGATTACCCTCTTAAATCTTGTCCTATGACTACAGCTCTGCTGAGCATTAGTAACTCCTCCTGAGCACAGCCTTTCCCAGCATCTTGGGGGTGGGATGGAGTATGAAATCACACTCTCCAGAAAAATGATATATTACATTTGGCCTAGTAGAAAATTAGCACAAACATGGTTTAAAATCTCAGAATCATCTCTGTCACTTGAGCAGATTCAAGTATGTTGCTCTAACTTTTTACCTGTGCATAAACCCCTCTTCTTTGCACAGTCTTAGCCTATTTCTTGAATCAGAGAAGCCTCTCTAACCTATGACCATTAGTAAGTCTGGCAGATGGTCTTTCTGACATGGTATCAAGGGTTCCCCATTTAACGTAACATTCATAAAATTACCATCAGTAAAATTCTCCTTTTTGTACCCAGACACCAGTGCACAGGGACATTTTACAGCACTGTTGCATTCAGAAGTTCTAGTACTGCAGAACCACTGTCTCACTTTGCTCAGTGAGTTACTATTCACCAGGTTCTAGGTACACACAAAATTATCTTATATGCAGTGTGGCTAAATTCTTGCTCATGTAAAAAAAGTTCTATGACCTGGATTTTTATTTCAGTGAATTACCTTTTAGAAGGTTTAGCTAAACACACACCAAGAGAACCTCTAGTATCAATAAAGTCTGTAAGTTTATGTTTTACTAACAGTGCAACAGCAAATTTTCATATTTGAAGTAGGGAGCGGAAGAAATTTTTGCAAAATTAAAATATTTACATGATGTGAAGGTATAAATCAGAAGAAGGCAAAGTTAAAGTTTGGCATTTGCTTCTAAAATTTTTTTACTGCATTATTCAACATTCCATAAAGTTGCTGGAAACATGGGGTGTTTGGGATTTTTTTTTAAAACATTGTTTAACAGTTTAACTTCAAAAATATATCAGTTAATCTTTAAGTCTTAAAACTAATTTTTCTTTTTGAATTATTTTCAAGTACTTACAAAGTATATTTACCACTGGGAAGGAAAATATGATCGAAGGTGAACAGAAAACAGAAGGAGCTGTCCCTTCCTAGCTGTAATAATCCACTGTTTGGTCTCAAAAGTTATAAGAAATGCAAAGGGAAGTTATTTGAATGTTTGTGCTTTATGGTTTTGTTTTGTCTTTTAACAGTATGTCTAGCAAAATCATTTTATTAACCTATATTGTTCTTAACCTGTGTTGCAAATTCCTCATTCCAGTCACTGAGAAGTTCCTGCCTTCCTTTCATACTTCAGAGACAGAGAACTACTTGAGAAAAAGGGGAAAGAGGGAGTTGAGAGCAGGAGAGAAGACTCTTTCTAGAAAGAACACACATGATAAATCCTAATAATTGATTTAACAACCAAAGATGCAAGGAACAAGAAAATATTAAGAAAACTCTACCCCAATACCTATTAAACTAACTCTCCCCCTGAAATTCCATTAAGAAGGGAGTGATCTCTGATTTCTCCTTTTAAACATGAGGAGAAATTTCTTATTGAGTGCCAAACCCTTTTTCCCCTCCTAGCAACCCACTTTATCTTGGAAAGAACTGGCTTGTGGGAATGATACATTAGTGAGGCAGAAGTGCCTTAACAGTTTTGGGAAGAGGTCCAGAGTACAAAACACGATGATCTGGTTAGAGTTTCAAGACTGCAGGCATGAAATGCAAAACTAGAGGTACCTCTGACTATTACTGGAAGTGCAACTGCACTTCAGATGGAGAGAACCCCAGATATGTGAACGTCCTGCTTGTACAGACTATTCTCTGAATTTTATCTATCTGCTAGAGACGTTCAGAGGACACACACAAAAAAAATGTCAGAAGAGCAGCCAACGCCTGAACGGCACCGCCGTGATACTCAAGGGCAGCCTCGGCCTTCCATTTCCACGGGGAAAGAGGTGCCGTTACCGCAGTCGGCCAGCAGGGGGAAATGCCAAACAAGTGAAAGGGAAAAAAAAAGTTAAAACAGAAAACATTAAAACATGAGGAATAAAATTCGACAAACCACACACATCTCTTCAGTGGAGATGGAAGGAAGAGATTCTGCTCTCGGAGAAGGAAAGCAGGGTAAATGAAGGATATGTGACTCTAATCATTCTTCCAGAATTTAGAGAGGAAACAATGAAAGTGCAAGTCCAAAACACAAGCAAGTAAAGGCAAGCTTTCAGTTTTTATGTTAGCACAGAGTGACTGCAAATTAATTAAAGTCTTCTTAAATCTAGCGTTTTAATGAAAAGCAAAATATTGTGACTAAACAACTGAGAGAACTGAGCTGAAAGGTTATATATTTTTAAAGGACTATCCAACACGAATGTATGAACTAATTTATTTAAAGTGAGCACACATTCTAGAAAACCATTCTGCATTACAGAAGACTTCATATTACATTTATACAGAATCCCAAGAGTCTAGACTTTTTTTTCCCCAAAGAGATTTCAGAACAGCAGGGCTCCAGTTAGAGACCCTGAATTTCCTTCTACTTTATAAACATTACCTATACAGCATTTCCATGCTTACAAAGTACATGAAAACTACTTAAAAGGAGTTGGTTAAGTGAATAAATCTGTGTTAAATGTATTTTGATGAAGGGCAACTTGCATGTAACAGACAGAAAACAGATGCAATTCTACAATGTGTTTTAAAATTAAGAAATAAAAAAGCAAAATGTGGTAATTTGTTGAACAAAGAAATTTAATGGGTATTTGCAATGAAGTAAAAAAATACAAGCCCTGCAATCACAAGGGCTTTCTGTTTAAAATATCACTGGCTGAGAATCACAAGGAGCAGCAGTGAGATTTTCAGTAACAGATTTAGGGAGATTAGCTGTCTGATGTTACTGTTCCACAAATATCAGACAGAAGCCAGGTACATATGTAATAACGTGCAAACATTTTAAAATGCAGTGTATTGTGATTAGTGATTATATGGCAGGATACCTTAAAATAACAGGTAATCTTTTATAATTCTGTATTTATAAAGTTCTTTCAAAATCAGATGCTATACTTTCAGTAAAACTCCAGTCTCAATGTGTCCATGAAACATAAATGACAGTTTGCCAAGCAAGCACAAGGAAAGTTTAGACTACCAGTATATCAAGAGACCTAAGTGAAGCCTGGTTTGGCTCAAAGTTTATAGTTGTACCTTCAGTTTCTTTCTCATTATTTAGCCTGCAGGCTAATAATACTGCCATAGTCAGCTAATCTAGCTGACCAAGACATTGTCCTTCATGTCCTCGTCCAGCTGTGAGGTCCTACCGCCAGCAGTCCCCACTTTTTCTGGGCGGAATGGTGTGCAAGAGGGTGTCACACTCCACAATAAGTTGAAGTGATTCACAAATTGGTCAGGGGAGCATCATGGACAAGCTTGAGCAGTAGTAGCACTGTGCTGGCAGCAGAAGGGAGACCTTCCTTCCTTCCTTCCTTCAGCAGTTATCAAGTTCCAGTGTGCTATACTGGGTACAGGACTGAGCATTTTGCTGATTCCTTTTAATTAAAACAATCATCAAGAAGTGACCTTTTATTTCCCCCATGTTGTCAGAAATTTGGCTTGTAACTTACATTTTCAGTGACAGAGTCACATTTGAACATCCTTTTCATTTTGAAACTGGAAGACCTACAGAACAACTAGGGATAAAGATCTATCGGAGTTTGGCAGTCCAGAATTCTTTTTCTTCTATTTGCTACTCAGGCAGAATAGAAATCACTATTTTTTTCTGTGCAACCTCATTATGGCACAGGCATTCTTTAAATACTTAGATTAAGCTAACCTATCCTGGCTTTGCTATGGTCGACTTTCATGTCAGTATACTGCAACAGGTACTAGCCCACACTTCATCACAAAACATTCAAAAGAAGCCATTTTATGAATATAAGGTACAGTAGCATAAACTTGAAAATTAGCTGATAATATACATTCTTGTAATCTGTACTTTATGATACTGAATAATACTTATAAGAATACTTACAGGAATATAGGAGTTTGTTTAATCTCATTTAGAGTTTCCATTTTAACAGGAAGCGACATGGCTCAAAAAGAGAAACTATTCATAAATTCTTGCTTTTACAACACTACAGATCACTAGCTCTAACATTTTAGGTTTCTAAATTATTGCCAAAAGACAATATGAAAATGATTTGTTGGTGAACAGATGTTCACATGAAAAAAGTATCAAAAGAACAATCATTTGTTTCTTAATCTGTCTGCAGATTTTATGAAAAAGACAGAAAAGGTAATGCTGCTCACCTGTTAAAAGTGATTTTTTTTTCCTAGAACAAATACTGGCAATTTCATTTCACAAATTTCTACGTAAAACAGTCTCAGACTTCTGTTGATTCTATTGGGTGCTCTGAACTCTGAAAAGGTGGCTGGGACCCTCTGCTGCTACCAGACAGGTATCACATTTTTCCTCTCCTTTTGACTATATCTGTTCTAAGTACAGCCTGCTTGCATTTAGTAAAAACCATTCTCATTCTATATCTGGATTTGATTCACTTTTTAGCCAAACTTGTTTAAATTTCACCAGCTATTATTTCATTAAACCATGTTGTCATTTTGGCATTCCTGATGATCTCCTGAGCACAGAGACCAGCAAAGAAAGAAAAGAAAAAGGAAAAAAGATCAGCTTAAGACCCTCCAACAATAAGTACTGTATTCCCCATGTAGAGATTAATTAGATAAGGATCAATAAGGTTTCCATGAGTTTCTAGTTTTGTGTACTGATAAATTATGATAGAGCATGTAAAGGTATCAATGTGTTTCACACAGCCTCGCTAAAAGGGCAGTAAACAGAATTAGGTAAAACAGGCTTGTTTCAAACTCTGAACATACCAGAATATCGAAAGCTCCTTTCTCTCCCCCTCCATCCCAAAATAAAAGCGTGAGTGAGAAGGGATTTCATTACATTCTTAGAACTGTGAGGAGCGAAGTCAAAGGCAGGCACTGGCGTTTAGCACGCAGGCTGTACACACTCCCAAGTACGTCACACTGACAAAACACGCTGGCGGAGCTCTCTGCCTTCCCAAGGCCTCCAACACACTGTCGCTAGGCCTAAATCAGGTAGCTCTGTGTGCAGTGTTGCTGCAGATGAGCAGGAGTCCACCCCTTCTCCCCATTTCCCTTAGATTTAACTACCAGATTGTTCCAGCATCAGCTTTTTCTCTCTGCTTCCTTCAGCTATAATGACTGTATTTAAAAAGACGACAGCATCACAATTTACTGTTCAAGATTCAGCCCTAATTTTTTTCCTTCTTTACTACAGCAGCTCCCCTGCAGCTTCTGAGCCATTGGCGGCTGTTGTTTTTTTGTTCCTTGAATGCAACAGGACTTGGCCTGCCAGGCTGCATCGCTGTTTTCACGGCACACCTCTAAGAGGAAGAAAATCTCCTCTTCCCTGCTTCCTGCTGAGCACTGTGAATATTTGGATTTTTCCTTTCTCCCAACACATACACAAGTCCAACACTGTTGAATATTCACACATTCCTCTCTTTGAACACCAATTCCTTCTTTCCCTGTTTATTTTCATACAAAACCATTAAATGAAGGTGTAACTAAGCTGTGGCCCAAGCGCTCAGAAGTTCTTTTATAGAGAACTTGATTCTTCTGCCAGGGTAGTCCTATTCTGACAACTACTTTGAGTCATTTACTTTACCTAGTGCAGCATTTTCCTGCTCTTAGGACTCCTGATCTACCTTATAACTTCGCAACATTCATGTTCAGGACAAAGAATTTTGTCTCTGTACATCATTAACTTTCTCATTCAGGCAAGATGGAATAATGGTGAGATAAACCCCACATTTTCCCATAGCTTTACCCTGGATGACACTCAAGTGAACTACTCGATGCAGCACAGCCTCATGGGACTGACAAAAAACTACTGGAGAAACACAACAGCTTTTTCTAAGGTATAGATGAACTCCCAAAACTCATCTTCACCAAGCCAAACAAAACAGTGCAACCTTCTGGAGGTCAAACATGTATCAGAATACTGCATTAAATAAATAAATACACACAAAAAAGGCCTTTAAAAATCACTAAGACTTATTAAAGGTAAGTCTAGAGATGCAAACTTTACCTGAACACTGCAGGCAAAAATTGTTTGACTATTTTTTTCTTTAAAAAAATGTAATTCCACACTCAAAAAAATATTGAGACGAAACCCCAAAAAAAATCACTAGTTTGTTTCTTCTAGGAACAGTTCAACTGTTTAAAAATAATTTTTAATTTAATTCAATTTTAAAAGAAAATACTTTTCTAGGCAAAAGTAGAGTTTTCAGTGTTTTCCAGAATATATACAACTTATTAAAAAAACATATGTAATTATTTAAACAATTATTTAACCAGCTCATTGCAATGGAAACCCTGACAACACTTCATAAAACTTTTATGACAGAGTCCTAATGAACAATTAGATAACAACCTACATAAAAAAAGATGGACAAGTGGGAACAAGTTTATATACACACCTTGGAAAGACCTGTTTTCTATTCTCCATTACAGATTTGTTTTCTGATCTTAGCAGCTGTTTCCTTCTCTCTATTCTGCACAAAACATACCTCAACTAAATTACAAGTTTTGTTTCAGTCCCTTGTCTTTCAAAAAAACACCTGCCCTAGAAAGAAGGAAAAGAAGGATGATACCACTCTCCACACTCTTTTCAGTCCCTCCTGCTGCAAAAAAAAAAAAAAAAAAAATACATGCTTGTTCCAGACAGAAGGTATTTAAGTTCCTGAAACCAAACCTGAGCATTTTAAAGAATTCTAAAACCAAAGGTATTTAATGTGTCAGAAGTCACTCCCAGTGAGTAATAATAGTCCCTCTTGTCATTTTAACCTGTGTTAAATGGCGTATTTTCAAATAATCTATTGGAGAAACAGTAAGAATTTCAATCGTTTCAGCCTTTTCTATTTTCTCAAGTTACATTACCAAGTGCATAACATCTGGCACGAGTTCTGTGGGGGAAGAGGCTTGTACATCATCCTTGCATACACGCTACAGTGTCCAGTCCTGGAAGAGGGCAGAATGGTAAGAAATACTTCTTTTCTGGAGAGAACAGGAATGGTTGTTTACTGGTCAGACCAAAGGACAGTGGGATCATCAGAAGCATGTGTTGCTAATTTCTGAACTAGTTCATTTGACTTGCCTCTGTCAAGTCACTTTAAGAGTTTCATCTTCCAAGTACAAAATAATGATACCTGATTTATAACAGTGCAAGTATTCATTTCTTGGCTTTGTATGTTTTTAGAAGTGTCTGTTCACTAACACACAAAACAATGCTTTGTCCAATTAGAGACCGACAACCAAAGCAAGCTTCAGCTGCTTAACTTCATGAGCTACAAAACCAAAACACATTATTCAGTCTTCTCGTTCATGAATGTCGAAAACTGTCATTCTTATTTTTCAAAAATCTGCATCAAAGTTCTTAGTCAAGCATTTTAGATAACAGCAATTTTTATGAATTAAACTTTTTGTGGACTCCTGTTGCAGTGACACAGTACACTAGAGACTGTTCAAATTCCACAACAGCTTAATACTAACCTACTAAATTCTTTTTTCTACCACTTGCAAAGCATCACAAGCACGCACCCACACAAGAGTACAAAGTGCTAAGAGCTTCTGAATACAATAATTTAAAATTGTAATTCAAATTACCAAAGTCAATTACAAATAACAAGAAGTTGAAGGAGGATTGATTCCCCCAACAAGAACCTAAACCACCTAGATATCTGAAAATTTGTATAATCCATGCACACTGAGCAAAGCTGAAGTAAAGGATGCAGTTTCTACAACGGGTAAATCAGCACGACCACGTGCTGCCAAGTTCTGAACTAGTTCATTTGAATATCCTCTGTCAAGCTACAGTCTGGATGTCACATCTGCATGATCCTATATGACACATTAGTCTCCTCACCCTCCAGGCTAGGAGTCTTCTGGACAGAAGTGTCTGTTGTAGCCCTTCTTCCTATACCCAGATATAGGAATGAACACTCACACACTACTGTGTAAGTTTAATTATTTAACACCCAATCAATACTTAGAGCAGCAAAGGACAGGTAAACTCATATTCATATATACAAAAGCATAATATTCAAAATAAACATTATTTTCAAGCAGTATTTATTCTCTGAGAAGTGTCTTTTCCCACTGTCCTAACAGTTTGACTAGTTAATACAAACTTCCCCCATAACCAAATTTAGATATTCTAGTTAGACAAGGAGTAAACCTACGAAAGCAAACACCTCCCATTTGCCTGACAGTCAAACTGCCTTAAAACTCATTGATATCAATGCTAGAATGCTAGGTGAGTGAGAATTTTTTAGTTTCAAACTAAAATATATTAAAAAATAAAAAGTAAATTTTAAAAAATCTACCACAATTTCGAAATTAGATAAGCAGTGGATTCTTAGTATCTACAAAAAAAATAAACTCAGAGCTGGTCATAGTAAAAACTCCACAGACTTGGTTAAAAAGACAAGACAAGGACTTCCACAAACTGGAAGAGAAAAGAACTGAAGAAAAGAGGCTGGGATGAGGGAGGATGTAGGAACAAATTATAGAGGCAGGAATGATATCACCCTTTGAAGGTGATATAATTCATGATACTAACATTACAAAGCACTGGTCATTTAAACAAAATCCCAAAACATAGAAAAGAAAACCACACACAGACACAAAGAAAGAAAAAAAAAAAAAAACCAACAACAACAAAACCTCACATTTCTAAGGAATGCTCTCTGCCAAGTATTCATATAAAAGATTGCAATCTTAATGAAATTAAGCTTTTGGACATCCAACTTCAAAGCAAATGAAAAGAGATGTTGGAAGACCTACATCTCAAATACCAAAAGGTTCATACACCATATTGCAACAAAAAGAAGCAAACCCTCTCACCATCTTATAGTAAAAGCCATGACAGGAACTGCACAAAAGTAATAAAAGAAATAAAATAAAAAGTAGGAAAACATTGAACAGTCAAAGAGCAGAGAAGTTACCACAACAAGGATCAGGGTTAAGTCTGTGAACATACTTTTAACTTATCTGGCAGAAAGGAAGGTTGCACACATTGTGATGCTTTCCATCATTTCAGATACCTTTAAATTACTTCAGTAATTAAAGTAAACTTCAGAGAGTTACAGGGGATCTGATAATACCAAATGACTGGTTTGCATTTGTCATTTTGTTGTCCCAGGTCGAGAAGTGCAAAATAATATACTCAGAAGAAAAAATAATCTAGCTATAAATACACAACAATGAATTGAAACTAGGCATGACTACTTACAAAAAAGATTTCAAGATTACTGCAAGCAAACAGTTCAACTCTCAGCAGCAACAAGTCTGAGAAAAGTCTCAGAAGGTATTAGAAGCAGAGCAGAGAAAAAACAGGCAACATTCTGCTGTGATGCACATAATTCTGGCTGCTCCACCTCAAAAAAGGGAGAAATAGAAATGGTACAGAGAGGAATGACAACAAGAGAGTATGTTTAAAACAAATGAAACTATTTTTTTGGTGCACCAGCCTATTACACACACAGAAAATGCAGGTAAACTGCATGGAACTTGCTGCTGTGAAACAGTATGTAAGCCACAGATATTTATAAATTAGTTCCAAAAGGCAGCAAATTCCCCTATAAATAGTTTGATGTTGCTATTCACAGTGCAATAGCCCAAATGTAGCTTCCACCTCAGACAGCAGCTAAACAACTGTCAGAAACCTACTGTTAATATTCCAGCAGCTGACATAATGCACCCATTTCCTTCACTGTTCAGTCAGCTGCTGCTGCTAGACACTGATAAAGGGAAGATGCTGGATTAGATGGACATTTGGTCCAGCAGAGTTAGTTCCTAGGTTTAATCACATTGAGTAGCCATGCTGGTATATGTCTTGGTTTGTTTTGGAGATTGGTTTTCTGGTAAATAAACCAGGCCATAATTCAAGCACATAATGTTAAAAGCAGAGATTGCAACTTCTGAAGCAGAAATCAAACTGGTTTGTGTAATATAATGCAACACTGAAAGAAAGCTATGAGCAGGTATTGAAGGCTATTGAGTTTTTTTGTTTTTACATGACCCACCAGACTGATGAAAAATTCTTCTCCAAACCCCTCACCTATCAGGGTGTCAATGTAAGAAGACTCAGGCACTCTCAGCTAACTGAGAAAGACTTAGAAATTTGGAAAGCAGCACTAAACATAAACCATGGATGTTTGCTGCAAAAACTGCCAAGACCCATTTAAGACTGGCAACGATTTGGCATCCTCCCAGCTGACCAGAGGGAAGATCTCCTGAACCAATGGATTCAAAGGAAACATGTAGATAAATGTCTGACTCCTCTCCAAGAAAACTGATCTTGTTTCAGGTCCTGCCTGACCCTGGAAGAGTGCAGGATGCTCTCTATTTTAATAAGGAAGTCTAGGTGAAAAAGTACTACTGTCACAGAAAATGCATAAGCTCAAGCTGAGGCCCGGGACAAACATGGAACAGAATTCTCCTAGAAGTATTGCTAATCGTGCTAGAAAGCACTGCCTAAGAAATTTGGTGAATGTCTGCCTTCTCATCACTGTCAGCTTCCTTCTCTTCTGACAGATGAGCTTTTGAAGATAGCCAACTGAAAGCCATGTAGGATAAACAAACAGGTCTCAATCTGTGGGAAACAGAGAAGTTTCATTTTCTAAAGCCCAAAATTACAACAGGTCTGGAAAACAAAGCAAGTGTCCAGTATATAAAACCTTGCAGTATTGCTGTAGGCAGTAAGATGAAGATGAACATACCCAATAAGCTTATCATCTTTACCAGGAACAAGCAACTGTCAAGGATAAAAACATGCAAAAAAACCCAGAAGCAGTTTTATGAGCAGTTTCATGAACTCACAGATACTGCCTCAATGAGATTATTGCTCATCTACACTGTTGAGAAAGCTGACCACAATCCAGTTTATACGAGAAAGATCCAGTTTACATGAGAAATCCCTTAAGTCACAGAAAAAGACAAGAAAATAAGAATTTCAGGCTGTTATTTTTCCCTCTTCATTTCACATAGGGGCTATTATAATTTTGTTATTTAAATAACCTTCTCCTTACAGAATCATATAGGTTGGTTTGAGGTCCTTTCATTTTGTTTTGCAGGGGGAGGTATCCTCTAGACCAATAATAGCATTGAAATTGGTCTTGCTAAACAGCAACACGATGCCCTTATCATCCTAGAGATCATTTGTGCAAACTACACCAGCAACAAACAGCACCACAAACTAACAATGCAAAGAAATTGGCACTCTTGTTTGTAGTTCGGAGCTTTTGATTTACTAGATGTTTTCTCACTCCATGATGACATAGGCTCAATGTTTCAGGTTGAATTTGTTGGTATCCCTGAGAGAAACACAGGAAGATATAATCAGGTGTGTACTGAGTTTATTCATGCTTCAGTGCTTCTGTTGATCATCCTTGGGGCAACATTTCTCTCTTCTCCATCCCACCAGCAAATCCATCAGATATGGATAATACGTCTTCCTGATACATAACTTGGAAAGTTTTCTTCTCAAGTGCTCCATATCTCACTGAGAGTAATTTCTAGTGTAGATAAAGTATAGAACACCACCAAACAGTTCCTCTCAAATCTCATTCACATTTTTTGCTCCCAATAAAAAACAAATGCTTATCCTCTTGCTCTCCTCTCAAGTTCAAGGCGAGTTTCTGCTCTTCCCTCATATCTTATATTTCTTCAACTACTACACAGGAAAACTTCATTGATTCCCATATATTCCAAAATACAGGCATTTTGATTACTCTTCATCCCTTCTCACACATTAGGTTGCACGGAGATGGAAGAATAACTGGAAAACTGTACAGATATCTCCAGATTTATGCACATTTGCAATTCCAAGCCATTGGTCCTAGTGATTGTGAAGGCTGATCTTTTCCAGTGCAATACAGTTCTCATGAAGTTGCATACTTCACATTTCCATTACACTTCCACACAAAGCAAAGCTGCTTTCTTTTGCAATACAAGGAACAAGAATTGAAAGATTTCTCTCTGAAGAGTGCGGTGCCAGCCAACAAAGATCTTTTTGGATCTCAGGCCTTTAATGCCAAGGCAATATACTTTGCCCTGAGATTTATTTTACAAACATTTCATTAAGCAGTGGTGACGTATGCAGGACTAATTGTACATGAACAGGAGAAGCATGCCAATCACTGAATTGTTAACACAAGAAGATACTCTCTGAAATTTCATTACACCCATCTATAAATCAAGACATGACCAAAACAAGAATTCTACCTCACAGAAGTCATGCTGCAGAGTATGAGACGTAATGGTTACTTAGGCTGCCTTGTGTTTGGCCTTGAAGCTGTCTCCACAGTTACAGAGTAGAGATGTCACAACATACAAATAGTCCAGTAAAGACACTGTATTAGCCCAGCTTACTGATGAAAGACAACTCCAGGCTTATGCAGAAGCAGTCTCAAAATATGAACAACTCTTAATGAAACATTAGAGGGGCATATGCCAAAGTTTCTGCGTTCCACAAATACACTAAGACACCAGCAGAGACCACCAGCGGTGACACTAAGGGCTGTAGCTGGAGATATTCCAGAACAAGAGATATGCATTTAAAAGATCATGATTCAACATCTCACCAGAGCCCAAGAGCTTAACACAGGTGGTCACAGACATGGAGTTCTAAGCATGAGACTCATAGTTTTAAGTGAGCCATCTACAGTAAACAGTTAGGCACATAACAGAAAAGGAGTCATACTTTTCATGTTTGCATTGGCATATAGTGCCCTTATTATTCAGCACTAAGAGTCAGTGGAAGCAACAGTGGACCCAGCCAGTTGTGACAGATGCAGAAACTTGAGTATTGCCAACTCTGCTGATTTTTCACTTGGAAAAGGCATTTCTCCAAATTAACAGAACAAGATATCTGTCCCTGAACAGTACTCACTTGGGAGGATTGAAGAATTCTGCTCACATAAGCTGTACACAAAATAGTTTTAACAAGCAGTTAAGACTTCAGCACTGACGACACTCGTTACTCAGTGTTACTTTTGCTGTGCACTGAACCATTCCACCCAACTAGATCTGTAAAATTTGTACCAGACTCAATGTGTGGCACAGAAATAGTGATGCTATGCAGCAAAGTTACTGGAACTTCATTCACATGCAGGACGTAGACAAAGTACATTCAGGAGATGTTGAGAAACAATCATACCTACATGATAACATGCAATTTCTTATATTAATTGTAGTATATTGCAACAGAGCTAGACAAAAAAAAATTCAACAGCAACAACCACCACCACCACCTTTCTTCTCTTTTTTTTTACATTCTGCAGAGCTCAGGACTATTTCTTTGCACCAATTCTTACCCATACAACTCAGATTTTACTGGATTTCAAAGTCACATTTATCATTATCTCCCCATGTATCAGAAGGTCTCCCATCCCCATTCAAGCCTTTACTTTTCCTTCAACTCAAAATACCTAAAAAAATATATCCAACACTTAAAAAAAGAAAACAAAAGTTCCCTATTTATTTTGTACAACGACTTTTACAAGAATCACAGTTCCATTGGGACACTACCTATTTCTACCACACCCATACTTAATCAGTGTATCAGTTTTAGGCTCATTTTTGTTTACAATGTAGCAACATTAAGGATATGAATGAAGCAGATAGTTTTCTAGATTAAGCACACAAGGGAAGGCCTCCATTCCTAGTTTAAGGTCTTCAATAAAATTACTGCAGTGCAGAATAAATCAAATTCTCTCTCTACCTCAGTTTCTAATCCAAACATGGGAATAATGCTACTTATCAGACTGACCTGTTATCTTTTATGTAGAGCAGATTCTCAAATAATAACAAGTACACCTATACTCCAGTAAATAAACTATGCTGATTCACAACAGCAAACTGCCTGGGCCAAATTCCATGTTGTATTAACAAGTCAACAGGAAGCACTCCAAAATTATTACACTGATGCGCTCTGATCTTCCTTACTCTACATACCAGTCAGCTGGCATTTTCACTGCTCCCAGTACACAGGTATCAATCTCAAATACTGCCTTTCCTTCCCCTTTTATTATATTCTCCCTCCTTACCCCCAGAAGACTTTTTTTTTTCTTCTTTCTTCTCCTCAAAAGTACACAAATGGGAACTGTAGCATCTGGAGAATGGTATTTGTAGCTGAGGTAGTCACACTCAGTATGGGAGTACTGATGGTAGTCACTAATCTGAAAGGAAGAATTCAAGTACCCATACACTTCATAGTTCCTCACATCACAAACCCATGATTATTGAATACAAGTAAAAAGATTTACACACTAGGTTACAAACATAACACTGAATCACTGGGTCAGTCTAACACGGAATCACACAAGCATACAATTAGCATTTATTGGAAGAAAAGTGCAAGACTGCTGTACGATGGAAGGCGACTTCAGCTACAAGAAAACTAAGTGTCCAAAACAGTTTTACTCACACTGATTGCCAAAGATGTTTAACTGATTGTTTACTTAAAGTTGGAAGAATAAATTGTGGGTTTATCTAATTTTCATGGCTACTATAAACGACTGAAAGGCATATCATTCTCAACCTTCACAATGCTGACAGAGAATGAGAGTATCACGGAGCATGGTATTATTGCACTTCCTGAACAAAAAGACTGGCAATTTTAAGAAGGCTCTGGTGGCAGCCAATTATTTTTATTCCCAAGGGGCCAGGGTGCCTCATCCAGAGAAAAAGGCAGTTACATGGTGCTGAGGGACACTCCTTCACATGCCCTCACAGCAACATCATCACAATCTTCTCCTGCTCTCCTGGGATCCACTGATTCCATGTATACAATAGCCCTACTCCAACATTGTCCTAGAAGATGGAGCAAACCACCATGTGGCAGGAAGACTTAGCACAACAGCAGAGACTAAGAGAGACAAAACAGCGTGGAGCACAAAACCAGTACTGCATACACCAGCACGTATTTGTATGTACCAATATGCAGCTGTATCAAGATCAACACTCACACTGCTGTGATATCAGCGTAGTGCTCACCAGTATGGAGACTGCTTTGCAAAGTTACCCTTTAAACAAAGAGAGTATGGGTTGGACTCAATGATCTTGGAGGTCTCTTCCAACCTAGTCATTCTGTGAAATGGTGAGGAATCATACAGCTTTTATCTCACTTCAGGAAGGAGCAAACCTAAGATCAGTATTTTTGGTCGTGCAATTTTGTAGCAATGACAAGGTCAGTGCAATGCAACCTGAGGTAGGTACTGGCAGTGTTACTGACCTATGCCCAACTAATCAACTCTTCAGCTGAGAAGACATTGTTACCACAGTAGGGCACTAACCCAGCACCTGCATCACACAGGCCAACACCGCCAGGTTCTGACTGACTGCAAAGACAGCAGCTCATCCCCAGAGGAAAAAGCATTTCATTACACCAAACACTACACAAATTCCTCATCAACAGCGAGGCATCCAAATATAATTCCTGCAAGAAGAAAGGCAGAAGAAGACATTTTAAGTCTTATGGCAAGAAGAAACTGCCACACGTGGATGAGAATTATGGAAAGGGAGGCTATTTCCACATTTATTTTAGAGGCTGACATTCAAAAGAAAGTAGAGCAGGTGAAATACACCAAATTGCAGGTAGAAAGTGGAAACTAAGTCTGATTCTGAAACAAGTTCCACAGTGACAAATCCCCTGACTTCAGCACAATTCTCTAAGATCACAAAATAAGAGGTTCGGTCTGGTGGGATTCCTCCTTCAGAAAAGAACTGCAGCTGACTCAAGGGCAGGTACCTGGCATTCAGAAACAGCACAAACCTTGCTAGTGCTTCCCAATTTATTTCTGACCAGAATGTACTCTCTGAAAGGGTAAAAAGGGAAGCTCTGGTAGCCACATCCTTTCCATTTGGGGTCACTGATAAAAGCATCCTTAATACAGCAAATTCATGCTACACACACTAGATTTACATGATGAAGATGCTTATCAGAGACAATTACTGCAAGCTAAGCAGCAGTGAAATTGTATCGGGAGCTCCAGCTAGATACAAATTACCAAAAAGATTCATTATTAGTAATACAGGCTATTGTAGTCTTTTTATAGAGTTATAAAAAAGGTTTGTTAGCGAGTTTGGGGGGTTGGATTTTTATTGTGCTTTTAATTGTTTGGGCTTTATTTTTATTTTTTTTAAGTCCATCACAAGTCAGGTTATTCAAATTTCAGACCAAATATCTCAACGGGAATGGTTTTGTCACACTGGCAAGAAGGATAGAGACAGAAAGTATTCCTTGGACACATCAAGGACTAATTTCTGGCTTTCATGCAAAATTTTGTTGTGCTAACAAATTAAGTAAAAGCCCTGAATAAAAAGATTCCAAGTTCTTACAAAGCATTACAAGAGCTCAATATTAGCCACTTTTTAAAGGCATAGCAAAGACACTAGGAGACAAAGCACCCAGTGTGAGATCCCCCAGGGATCACCAGCAGCATCTTAAACAGGTGCCAAATCCTTCAAATTTTGTCCAGAGCTTCAGGCCTGCAAAATCCACTTAAAACTATATTTTTTGGGGGGAAAAAAAAAATGAAATCCTGCTACACTCAATTCAACTGTGAAGTTTCCCATTGGCTTGAGCAGGGCCACAATTTCTTCACAGATCAGGACAGAGTTGCTCTTATGAGATAAGGAGTACTTACAGTTGTTTTTCTTTACATCTATGCATCAAACTCTTTTGTACATCCCTACTTCTCACTTTCCTTATCTAGGATACCCTGATATAGCAGTGCTACAAAGGGCAATGTTGCAGGCTCTCTACAGAGGGTAAAACGTCCTTGAAAGACAAGATACATCATCTTTCCACTACATATAGATCATGGTTCCTTCTCTTGCCTGTTGTCTAGGCCCAATCAGCCAATGAAAGGGAATTTCATCCTTGCACAGCAACAATGTCAGCCTTTCTAATCATGTCAAGATACTAATAGTAACTATTTCAGCTAAGTGCCTGTCCTGTCAGCGATTTGCTCCACATGGGCTTGTGAAGGGGCTGGGAATACTTAAAGAAAACTATATCATTGTTTACCCAGTCCTTTGCAGCATCTTAAAGGTTTCAGAGGAATCTCTTAATCTTTTTGTATCAGTTTTAAACAGTGTCAGCAACATACAGCATAAACAATGTATCAGTGCTGACAAAATACAATCCTGCCTCAAGGAAGCTATTACCACCTAAATATCTGTCATATATATAATCTGTACAGGTGAAGGAATGAGCAACTTTTTTTAGGCTTTGGGTGGTTTTTTGCACAACTATGAAGCCCTTGTGAATTCTGAATTTATAATGAGCAGAATTTCTGGACAGTTACTAAAAGAAGAAGAATTTTGTCACACAGACATAGATATCAGCTAATTATGGTGACTACAAAGAAGTTACTTTCCAACATTAGAAGCTTGGAGGTCTTAATCCTGCTGCTACTAATACAGATTCTGATTTCAGGCATTCAGCTATTCCCTCTAACTTCTGCAGGACTTAGTGTCAAATAATATGACTTCTTGCAAGACTGGAGCTCTAATTAATTTCTCCAAAAACATAAAAACAAAGTGTAATTCATATTGTCTGACACTTAAATACAAGCCTTTTTATATTAATATCTCATACAAACTGAAGAACAAAGAAATTGACAGGGATCAGTTAAAGTTAAGTGTTTGCTCACTTGAAAATGAACTGCATTATCCAAATCACGGCACATGAGATTACAGCAAATACTAAACTTGTTGCTGGATGAGCAACCAAAATCAAATTAACATCCATGTTAACTTTGGCAAATCTGACTGAGAGTGTTGCGTGAAAATACACAATTCTTACGGATGTAAATAAAGTATTCTGAAAAGTTCCTATTCCTCTACACCTACTTCAGAAACTCTCCACATTCTTTGATGGGAGGCTGGCGTGAGTTCAAGTGAAGTGGTCAGGACTAAACACACCTGACAAAAACTGCCAGTTGAGTTCTGCTTCTGGTGGCACCTGCCATACCTGTGTTTGTGGCTGTGTCCCCTTGGGAAGCAGCAATGGAGTCACTAGCCCCCACAGCAGGAACACAAATTGCATCCCACAAATTGCGGCATAAGGCAGCAATTCTCATTACTCACTCTCAAGAAACACAGTAGAGAAGCGAGCTCTCATCAGTTAAAAATGCTGTTAAAACTCCCTTTCATGTGTGAAAAGAAAACTACTGTGACCCACTGTCCTCCCAGCAACTGGAAAGGACAACATGGCTGCCATACTGTCAGTAACAGAAATCCTCTTCTGCCAAATGCTTCCATCCATAACATTGCTTTGAAAAACTAAAAATCCCCAGAATATCAAATAAGGTACCTGCAATCACAGATGGAGCAAGGTGTTAGTACAATTAATGCATTCTTTGTACAAAAAGAGATAAGCAGTTGGAAGTCCTTCATGGACTGCTTTTCTCTAAATATATTAGCCAACTATAAATAATTTTTAACTTGTAAACAAAAATACCTGACTGCTGCATAGACTTCAGCTGACCAACAAAAACTGGATAAGGTATTGAGGACTGCATTTCTAGAACATGATAAGATCTTTAACTCTTCACTCCAAATCCCCAACTTCTGCTCGAGAAAACTACAGGTCCCAGGATGCCTTAGGATAGCACAATCCTGGCAGGCCATTGCAATAAAAACACAGCACTGCACACTGGGGCCTGTAGTTTCCACGAGCACATTCTTACTCAAGATGAGACCAGATGTAGGCCATATTGCACACTTCCATAGGCCTGCAAACAACACACACACCCCGAGCCAGGAGACTGCTGCTGGTAACCATCAGGTAAGCTGGATTGATACTCAGTTCTCGTGTGTTGAAGTTAAGAGGCCAAAGATTTATGCAGAAATAAACAACAGCTAACCAGAGTCCTCAGAGAATGGCAGTTCGGCTACTTTCAAACATGCATAGTGTGCTGTAGCTTTTTAACATCTTTTACTGAAGTGCAACAAGAGTTTATGGGGTTTTTCTCTCAAGACTGCTACATTTAATAACATTAAAGAGTACTCTTTTGAATAGCAATAGGAAAAGTACGTTTGCTGAGGAGCATATTCTCCCTGTCCAGAATTCAGTTATCTAGAAACAAATTGCTCTCCTCCTCCATTTCTACAATGTGCTGAAGCAGAGGCTTGCCTCTCTTCTGAAAAGTAGCTCTTAGCTGAAAATTAAATAGCTGTGTCTCAGCGTAGGCCTCAGAGAGGAATACGCTGTACTTCAGTAAAGGGAATGGCAGCTCCCCCTACCAGTCTGTTCTAAGAAGGTTTTAATCGAGGAAGAAAACAACCAGGGAACAAAATGAATAACTCCTCCTTTCTTTCCCCGTCTCCTGCTTTCCTGAACTCTGGATTATTATTATTATTAAAACTATTAAAAAACAATATATACATAAAATTTCATCTAAGCACTTATCCATCTAAGCACTTATGTGCTTCCCTAGTCTTTGTAGTACAAGACAGTCTTTGCAGCATTTCCAGGCTAGCAGGCAGCACCTGCAGAAACACGCAAAAGAAAAAGGACCGTGCAAAAGGAAAAGGCTGGGCTGAGAGAAAGACAGCATCCCACTGCAAGAGAACGAAATGGTGATGCTTCAGTCACCTGAAAGTCATCCTGATACACTTCCCTTTAGAGGCAAGAGGCCTCAGGAGCATCTAAAGGTTTTGTCAATACAGCAATGCTGTCCATAGGCCAGACAGCTGTTGCCATAGTTACTATCAGCCAGCTTATCAGAAAATAATTATTGCGATCACTCAGAAGTTTTGTTAAAACAATCCGAAGCTTCAATAGGATACCACTTGATCTCTTCAATTAACTGTTTGCAACTATGCTGCCTTTGGGATCCATACAGTTAACTTGGATCTGCAGGGTTGAAGTGGAATAGGGGAAGGAATCAATGCTCCTTCTCCCTTTCCTACTGACAGCTTGTATTTCATACACAGAAACAAGGAAGCTGAACCACTCATAAGCTTGGCTGCTCTGCTACAGCTCTCTCACAGGCCATCTTAGAGTCACAGGCTCAAATCTGCCCTGGTTTGTTTTAGCTACTCACACATCCATACTGCAGTTCAAGAAACACACTGGCTACATTTTCAAAGCGTACTTTTAGTTACACGTCCAAAGGTAAAGTCCCTCACTTCAGAGGTGAGTGAGACAACTTCTGTACCAAGTGAACTTTCTCTTTTGTCCTACAAGTGCAGCACTGTCAGGTGGAAGGGCGGAATCAGAAAACACACATTTTAGGAAATCAGACATTAAAAATACATAGATACTGTATGAACGTGGCCTAGAACAAAGCTCACATGAAGCACAGCCTCGCTGCTCCTGTACCACTTACATTCCCACCAGTAACAACAAACATTAGGCTTGGGCTGGGGTCTGAGGGGTGGAGGCAGCACGTTTGTTTTGTGGTGTGCGGTTTTTCAAAGCATGCTTTGAGCGTACAGTCTCTAATCAAAAGAGTGAGCATTCATAATGACAGAGAACAAGAAATCTCGGGCAAGAGGGAACAAATAATAGGTCAAACCATCTAGGCAAAGAGCTTTTAAGGCATGGGGAACTTGATAATTCCATCAGAGACATTAAACTGGTGTGAACGGTATGCCAGAAAATAAATGCTGCAGATAAGCCTGTATCAAGCAGCACATTTTTTCCTCAAAAACCTGGAATGATCGAAGTATTAAAACGAAAGATTCTGTGGCGAAGTTGGGGCTTTGTTAGGACAGTAGGCAGGGCAGTCCTCTCAGACCAAACAAAGAGACCTGTTAGAACTTTCTACAGCTATAAAAATGATTTTAGGGACAGGTGATTCTAACTGCAAAGTCTGATTATGATGCAAGTGGACCTTTCCTCAGCACTAAGCACTTTTTAAAAACTCTTTAGATTTCGGTATATTTTACAGCCATCCTGTGATCTACACTTCACTTTTGTGAAGTTTTGACATAACAAAAGCAGAATCAAAAACTTTAAATCAAACTTTAAATCTTTCTTTAACAATTTCAGTCCAGAGAGGAACCTTGTAAAGTGCAGGAACCATAAAGAAAAACTTCTGAAAGAAACAAAGCAGCTTTTTTTTTTTTTTAATGACACTCTATGTGCCATAAGGAAAAAAAGTGAAAGGAAAATGAGAAAATACACCAAATGTAAACCAAATGTAAACAAAATTCTTTTTTGCCTGCATAATGCATATCTCTACCACCAGGACAAGTCAGACACTGGCTTTGTGCTATACTGAGCATGAAACATTGCTGTAAGATACCTATAAACACTTTCCTTCAATAACCCCTAATTATGGGGACAGAAATAAGTACCAGCCCTTTGCATTCGGCAGACATCTCAAAACCCTTCTGTGCTCTGCCCCACCTTTCCAATATATGGTTTACTCCTAAATAACCTTTGTGCTGTTAAAATACATCAGAAACAGGATGTGAGCTGCTTTCTGGCACAGAGTAATTGAACAAGGGCAATTCACAAACGCACAGGAGCCAGGCCTTTTGTAGAGTCTTACACTTCTAGTATACAGCTACACATGTGACTGCACAGTTGTGAGCACAAAGGGTGAAGGGGACAGTGAAGAAATATTATTAGAAGCTTAATAATAGGATTTTAGCACTGCCCCTTCTACACAAGAAGCCTCTCCTGAATGAGATGCTTTACAGCTCACATCCCCATGTGTTGGCCCTCCAAAAAGCAAAGCTCTATGACTCTATGAAGTTCTTTCTTATATTTAATATTTTAAACAAGTAAAACCAACAAATCCAAAACAACGGTGAGAAGGTTAGGGTCACCAACACATGTTTCTCACATGACATTCACCTTGAGTTTCTAGTACCCATGCAAAATGCCAATAACACATGAAATAAGATAGTTCATCAAGGTTCCTTCAAACTGGACTAAAATAAAAGAGAAATCTCCATTGCAAACAATTTCCAGTAGTATCAATTCATTGACTAAGTAAAATTCTTCATTGCTCTGAGAATAAGGATAAAGGAAGTGAACAGATACAATGGGTTCATAACAAACAAACAAACTGCATGAACAACTCAAGTGATAGCCAGGCTCAGTATCAAAGCTTTCCAACTCCACACAGAATTATATAACTTTTTTAAGGAGTCAATAAAACACACCTTATTTTCAAAAAAAAAAAAAAAAAAAAAAAAAAAAAGTCCATGAAAATTGTGGGTTTTGTAAGGGTCCACACCAAGATATCTTTTTTTTTTTTTCTTAAATCATAATTTCTACAGCAACGTTTAAGAGGCACACACAAAACCTCATCTCTTAAAAAAAAGTAAAGTTGGAATAAGAAATAGTTAGGACCAATACTTGAAACACAGCTAAAGCTGAATAGCCTACGATGAAGAGATATCTTTACAAAACCTAAACTTAAAGCAGAGATCTCACTGTTGAAGCTGGAAAACACAATAGCACTTTTTTCTAAGCAGCCTAAGTTTTAATTTCCTACTTTTGCTTTAAGTTCTTCGAAAGAAAGTTTTTTTTTTATTTTCCCTAAAGGAAGAAAACTACTTTCAAATGCCTGCTTCCATCAACAAAACTAGTTCAGGATGCAGACAGAGGAGAGCAAAGATTAAAAACTTTCAGGTAGAAATCTAAAAACACTAATAGAAAATAATTATTAACAACAAAAGAACTCCTCCGCATAACATGTTGAATTACACAACACGTTAGCTTCGCTATTTAAATGAAAAATCACCAAAATCCCTAATGGGATCCACTCCAAATTTCTTGGTGCTCAGGTCACTAAGGATAAAATGTTGGGATATGACCCAGCTGACATCCACCTGGTGGCAAGTACTCCCAGTGAGCAAGCACCTACCTTCTGCTGGACAACGCGTCTCTTAAGACCTTGAAGAGACACTTTACACACACTACTGTACAACATGAAATTAATGGACAGAGAGGCTGTTCCATAATCCCTCCCTATCAGCTCAACCCCCTAGCTGATATAACTATCATAAAATAATCTCTCTGCCATAGTGAAGTTGAAAGTTTTAAAAACATCTGAGAATCTCATCATCTATTTCTTTAAATACAGTTTTAAAGTTTCATTTACTGAGCTACAGATTTCCTTTCTAGAAAAGAATAATAAAAACTGTCCCCAAAGAAAGTTTCATTTAGGTATCATGAAGCATGCACAGATATAAACAAAATTTCCAAAGACTGTGATCTTTCTCCTAAGGTATGGTGATTACTTTTTTAACTAATATGGGTAGTTATGCTATTTTTTTATTTCTCTAAGATCCTGTTCTCAGTAGTAATTTAGTGTCATTATTTTAAAAACACTATAAAGTTGTATTATACACAATCACTAACAAGTTTAATATTAAAGTTCTGTCTTTATATATTAACCTGGTAGAAGTAATGAATTTTAGAATTTTAAGGGGTTTTTTTAAAATAAGACATTGAAATACATGTGGTTTTGTTTTTGTTTGTTTGGTTTTTTGTGGGGTTTTTTTGGGGTTTTTTTTTTTGTTTTTTTTTCACAAATGAAGCCTCAAAAGAAGCCTCCCTTCATCAAAGTTAGAAATTCCCCTGCTATGTAGCAGGTCTAGCCTCACCAGCTAACTCCAGGAAATCACAGGAAAGCCAGAGGAAGAAGACAAAACTGAAACTAAGCAGGTGTCTTCATTGTTAGAAGTGCGCACAATGACGCGGGGGGGGGAGGGGGGGGGGCGGAAAAAAAAAAAAAAAGTAAACAGATAGCCAAAATCCTTTTTATTTCTGATACCTGAAAATCTAAAGCTACGCAAAAAAAGATGCATCTATCTATACATATGAGTGTACAGGAGTATCTACTCTCTAACCTGGTAACAAGCAACAGCACAAGAAAATTTGCCTGGCCCAAAAAAGCCAAGGTCCTCCTCAAGCCCTGCCATTAGGGAGCACACGTCCCCACCTGATCTGTCCACGCTCAGCCCCACCGCACATCACGGCACAACTTGCTCGTGACACGCACGCTATTACCCCCAGTGGGACCTTTTTACATGCAGCCTCCACAGTGAACAAAAGTTCATTGTCAAGCTCCGTGCTTGGGCCCAAACAAATATCCAAGAGGATAAAAGGGAGAGAAAGTGCTCCTATATGCAATTATAAGATTTGCAGGCAATCACCGTTAGTTACAATTAAAAAGTGGGAACAGGTGTAGCAGATATCATACTTTGATAGCTGAACAAAGAATATTACAGCACGTGACTGAAATGTGATGACATTTGTTCACCAATCGAAAACAAAAGCCACTCTCCAATGGCACTCTTTCCTCCACCCCCAAGAATTAGGAACTTAGAAATTTCTCCATATTGAAACACATCTGTTCATAGCCTTATTTTTTGACACTTGAGAAGAAGTTGAATGAAGAGCTCCATGCATTAATAAAAATACGAATTCATCCGAAAAACCTCAGCGTACTAACCCACCAGCACCCACCAAACTGCAGAGGTGGTCGAGGAGAAAGCTCTACCGACAGTTAAGCACGGAATAATAAAGATCAGGAAAAAAAACAAAACACACACCATCAAAAAAAAAAAAAAAAAAAAAAAAAAAAAAAAAAAAAAAAAGCTGCAGGAAGGCAAGTGAAGAAAGGAAAGGAACAAGCATAAGAGGACTACACCAAATGGCAGAGTCCCACATAGAGCCCCACTCCACCTACACGGGCGCAGGAGGGAGGGAAAGAAACCAAAATAAAGAAGTGTCCGTGCCCAGTGCTGGGGCAGGCGTGGGCACCCCCGGCCCCGTACCTGTGCGGGAAGGGCAGCCCCAGGGCGAGGGGGGCAGGCCCGGCTCCGGAATAACAAGTTGCTGAAGAAACGGAATTTTCCCGGCGCTGCTCGGGCCACAAAGACGAATGAAAGGAAGGAGGGAAGAAAAAAAAAAAAAAAAAAAAAAAAAAAAAAAAAAAAAAAGGAAAAAACCGCAGCAGCGGATTTACTACGAATTATCCATCATCGAGAGCGGCATCATTTCCCAGATAATAATAAAACTTCCCCGACAGCATCGCGGCGAAGGACCCGACCGAGAGAAAAGGGCCTGGAAATAATCATCCTGAAGGAAACCGGAGGGGAGGGGATAAGCCTCCCTCCCCCACCCCATCCCCAGTGCAATGTGTCATCTCCTTCCCCTGCTCCTCCCCCCAACCCCAATGTGTCACCTCCTCCTTTTACCCCAAGTGTCACCCTCCTCCACCTCTCCCGCTCCCGCTCACAAACTTCTGCCGGGGAGGCCGGGGGGCCGCCCCGGGACGCTCCGCTATTCCCCGCCACCCCCCCGAGGGAGGGGCCGGGGGCCGCGGCGAAGTTGCTGCTCCTCATCGCCAAGTTGGCCGGAGAGTGCGGGGCGCGCCGGCGCCATCCCGGGGGGCGCGGGGGGAAAGGGGGGGACGGCGCCCGGGGGGCGGGGGGGGGGGCAGGGAGGAAGAGGAGGAGGAGGCGAATCCGAAAGGTGGGATACTACACCCTGCTGGCGGCGGCGGTGCTGCTGCGGGCCGGCCGGGGTCCCCCTGGCAGGACCTCTCTGTGAGGGGGAGGACTCTTCTTCATAGGGGGAGGGTGCCGGCGCCGCCGCTCCTCTGGGCCTCCCTGTCCCCCTCTTCTGGGCGCCTCTCTCTCTCTCCTCCTCTCACTTTCTTTAAGCTAAGCGGGGAGTGGAAGATGGTAGGTTGCTCCCTTCTCCTCCTCCTCTTCGCTCGCTCTCGCCTCTGTGGGGTCCTTTTTCTTCCCCCTCTCCGCGGGGGGCTCCTCCTGCGGCGGGGAGGAGGGAGCGGGCGGGGAGGGCGGCACGAAGCCGAAGAGGCGCAGGAGGAGAGAAACTGTAACACAAAAACAAGCCGAGAAGCTGAACTCTTCTTCAATCCCATTCACCCGGCCCGGCCGCAGCACACCGCTCGCCGGGATCCCTCCGCCGCCGGCCTCCCTGCCTGCCTGCCTGCGGCGCGCTCCCGACACGCCGCCGCGCGCGCCCCCGCCCGCCCCGGCCCGGCCCGGCCCGGCCCGCCGCTGGAGACCCGCCGGGGAAGCGGGGACCGGCAGGCCCGCGCTCCCCCCTCCCCGTTGCCACGGCGGGACGCCGCCGGCCGGGCCCGGGCCAGGCCGGGGGGGGGGAAGCCAGGAGGGCGGGCTCGGCAGCTTCTCCTGAGGGGGGACTACTTGACGTGTCGGTGCGGCGAATTTATTTCCCTTTGCCTAAGGAACGGGCTGTGCTGCGGCCCCCATTGCCTAGGGAAAAAGCCCGGATGTAAAGTGAGTGAAACTAAAGTAGAGTGAAGTAGGGCACCAAACTCTGCCGGAGCAGCGGCGCCGCCGGCCGCGGCCGCGGGGGGCACTGGGCGGCCGCACCGCCCCACACCGCCGGTACCGGGCGGGCGTGAGGGCGCGGGGGCCGGGTAGATCAGTGCGGGGGCGGCCGCGCGGCAACCGAGACCCCCCCGCGCCCACACACACACACAAAAATACACACACTCACTCACACACTCACACACACACACACACACAGCCCTCCCCTCTCCTCCCTCCCCGCGCCCGCCCGGCCCGGCCCGGCCCGGCCCGGCGCGCGGGACTCGGCGGGGGCGGCGCGCGGGGGCGCGCGCGCGGGGTCGCGCGCGGAGAGCCGGGGGGGGGGGGGGGGCGCGCGCGGGCGGGCGGGAGGAGGAGGAGGCGGCGCGCGGGGCCCTGGCGCGAGGGGCTCCGCACAGGAAGTTGATGCAACAGGGCCGCGGGAGGATGGGGGGGGCCGGGGGCGCGCGCAGGAAGCGGCGGCGGCGGCGGGAGGGAGCGCGGCGGCCTCGTCGCCGGGAATGAGGCGCGGATGCGCCACGGCCCGCTCGCCCGGGCCAAGAGCCTCCCTCCCTCCCCTCTCCGCATCGCCGGCCCTGCCATGTTATGTTATTCGAAGGAATAGTGCATCCGCTCGCCGCGCGGCCGGGCGGGCAGGGAGGGTGTTCCCTCCTCCACCTCGCCGTTTACGCAGCGGGCTTGGCGTATATATTTATTAACTTACTACTCCAGTGCCGGGCGATGCCTCCATTTGCTTTCGTGCGAGCGGAGGCACATCAGCCTTCTCGGGATTTTTTTTTTTTTTTTCTTTCCCTTCCCATTGCTTTTCTAATCCCCCTCACGGAAAAAATAAATAAATAAATAAATAAATAGAAAAAGGCAAACAAACAACAAAAAAAGCCCACCAACAACCGTGGCGAGCCAGAAACTTTGATGGCAGGTTCGAAGCAGGGAAGTTAACACGCCATGGATCAGAACGTTTCTGCGGTACTCGCTGGCGTTAAAATAAAATAATACGTGGCTTGGGCTCCGGGGGCTCCTCGGCCCCTCCCTGGTACCCCCGGGTGGGTCTGGGCCCGCCTGTGCCGGACCGCGGTCCCCTCGGTTCCCTGCACAATGAGCTCTGGGGGCTGCCCGGGCTCCAGCAGCCAGCCCATGCAGGGTCAATCCTTATCTGCAGTGCACTAGCTTAAGTTACAGGCATGCCCCTGTGCGTCTCCGGCTTCTCAAAGT
The DNA here is from genome assembly GCF_965231275.1 of Zosterops lateralis. Taxonomy (NCBI): domain Eukaryota; kingdom Metazoa; phylum Chordata; class Aves; order Passeriformes; family Zosteropidae; genus Zosterops; species Zosterops lateralis. The sequence continues at coordinate 38,797,171 of NC_139761.1, forward strand.
CTCCAGAGTCTCAGAAATACTTAAAACCTCCCATTTCTGTCGGAGCTACCATTGCTAAAGCAGTGGGGCATGTTCTGGACGCCGCGGGATTTGCATGAGCTCTCACGAAAAGCCAGGGTTTGAAGCAATGCAAAACTGTTGGTTGTTTGTTTTGTTTTGGTTTTGGTTTTTTGTTTTTTTTTTTTTTAATAGCTCTTTTATCGCTTTATTCCTTTGAAATGCTCACAAATTGTGAAGAAAAGTAAGTGTTTGCGTTATCTCTGCAAATGCTTCAGGAAGCCACGATGAACTCTTTATTATATTGTGAAACTAAATCCATAAAGCAGCAATGATGAGTAACTCGGGGACGAGTCGTAATTGGGCAGAAACACACAGTTTTATCATCTAGAGGATTCTAGAGGGCTCAGTGTGAGTGAGAACTTACAGCAAGGTTTCCTCTCAACTGTAAAAAAGAGATCTATAAGCCATTGTTTATTTAATTACTGTTAATTTTCCACTTCTTTTCCATCAATTTGTTGCCAAGGTCTGTGTGATTTAATTGTGAACTTTACAACATTTAGTTTCCTTCTTAAAGCTGTAGCTCCTGGACTCATACAATTATGCAAGAAACTCGGGCTTATTATTTTTTAATGAAGTTTCTAGCCTGTGGGTTTGTGAATGTGACCTTAAAGGCACAAACCTTAAATCCACAAAAAGGAAAGGGTGTGAAGCAAACAGAGTCATCCAAAAATGCCTTTATTTTTTTAATGTCACATTGTTTGGGGTTTTCTTTTTGAGGCAATCTCTCCTACTCCGTCTTTTTCATTTTTTTCTCATTTTTTTCTTGGTTTTTTTTTTTCTTTCTTTCTTTTTTTTTTTTTTCTTTTTTGCAAGCCAGGTATGATACTAAATAATACAGTTGACAGAATACTAAGAAAAGAAAAACACAGAAATTATGTGTGGGTGCTCATTAAATAGTTACTGATAGGTGCACAGTTCATGGGATATCAGGTAAGCAGCCATCACAGTAGATCTTTCAATGTGTCCAGCTGTGACAAGAAGTGTTATGGTTAGTATAACTAAGATATTAGCTATTACACCATTTCTAATAAATATATATTTGCTTTTTATACTTCTTTCTACTTTCTTTCTACAGTCTTTGAATAGATCAAGTGAGCCTGGGCTAAGTTCTGTTACTGTCAGATCTGCTGTAGTTGGCTGTGATTTCTCCTGTGGCTGGGGCGCCGCCCAGCCCCCTCCCTCCTTAGCCCTCCAATCTCAAATCTGTAACCAATTTTTAAACTCCCCTGAAAATCCCAGCTCCAATACTGAGATTTTCCCTCCTCCATGTAAACTTTTACTACCAGCACTTCAAGCCGTAGAGGCCAAGTGTTACAGCCAAGACAGCCTGGAGTTTGATTTTACCTTTAGTTAGTCTGAAGCAAGAAGAGGAGTTGGCTTACTCAGAAAACAATCAGACCAGAGTTGCTTTTGTCTTCCAGATTTTTTTGATAGAGGCACCAGAAAAGTAAATAACTGAGTAAAGCCCGTTTATTTTACTGTTTTTTATCTTTCTGGTTAACAAGCAAGTTGAAAGAATCTAGAATGAGTGATTTAAGTGTTACTAGAGATTTGGCATGTTTATTTTGCTGAGGAGTCAATAGACACAGCCCAAGGTTTGTTTTTCAGGGATGAACTTTGGACAAAGTTCAAAGGAAAAATAATCATCAGCTGTTACTGTAGATGCATGCAGAAATTTTTCATGGTTTGTCCTAGAGCTCAGACCATGATGAGTATCTCACACAGTGCCCACAGTGATCTCTGGGTCATGGCAAGGTAGAATGGCTCAGACCACTTTCACAGAATCATAGAATCATTCAGGTTGAAAGGGACCTTAAAGGTTGTCTAGTTCCACCCCCCCTGCTATGGGCAGGGACACCTTCCACTAGACCAGACTGCTCAGGGCTCCATCCAACCTGGCCTTGAACATTTCTAGGAATGGGACATCCACAACCTCTCTGAGCAACCTGTTTCAGTGCCTCACCATCCTCACAGTGAACAATCTCTCTCTCACATCTAATCAAAATCTACCCTCTTTCAGAATAAATCCATTATCCCTTCTTTTATCACTACATGCCCTTGGCAGAAGTGCTTCTCCAGCTTTCTTTTAGACTTACCTTTAGGTACTAGAAGGCTGCTATAAGGTGTCATCCAGGCTGAACAACCCCAACCTTCACAGCTTGTCTTGATATAAGAAATGTTTCAGCCTTCTGATCATCTTCATTGCACTCCTTCTGTCTCACTCCAGCAGATCCACATCACTCTGATGTTGGGGACCACAGAGCTGGACAAATCGCTCCAGCTTCTCTTTAGGTCCTATGAGAGCAGAGGGGCTGAATTCCTTCCCTCACCTTACTGGCCATGCTGCTTTTGATGCAGCCCAGGATGCTGTTGGCTTTCTGGGGTGGTAGCACACATTGCTGGGTCGTGCTGGACTTCTCATCAACCAGCCTGAACTCAGCAGTTTAAGCCACAGACCTTGATTATCACAGACATGCCAAAAGTCTTTCCTTTAAAAACCGTGCATGTGCAGTACTCCTTTCTTCAGACTTGCAATACTGAAGAGCAGTGGTTCCTGCCTCTGTGCTACTTAGCTTCACTTCCACATCAGCAGAAAAGGCCCCCATTTGTGTATATGAAGAATTCACTTCTAGTAGCATGAGAAGTGGTTTCGTGTACAAAATGGAAAATTTCATGTGCCTCAGATGCACAGCTGAATGTTTGAATAAACGGGCTCTTATACAGAGATATCTACCATGATTTCCTTTCAGTGAAAGGAAATCTTGCTAGAAGCTTAGGGGGAAAATATCCTCCTGTGCTTGTTGAGTCTTTGTGCAAAAAGTTGACCCACACACCTCTGCCTCTGAATGTGATGTTTGTGCTGCTTACCAAAAGTCATAGTTCAATTTGTCTGGGTTTTTCACTTTCTGCTTGATCACATCACTCTGGATGCTCATCCAGTCTCCTTTGCCTAGTTTTTATCCCAAGAGCACTTAGAAGTACAAGCCAAATCCAAAGCCTTATCCAAGTTAATGGAAAACTCACAAAACTCAACTGGATTTGATGAAAACTTGGAAGCAGCTGCTAGATTTTATTTCCCATTGAATGTCATTTCACCAGTTTGGGAGGATTTCAGAGAAAGAAGCACAGTCCATGTAAAGTATTAACCCAGGGGCATCTCAATAATAAGTCATTGATTACAGTTATTGTAACAAGTGTTCAAAATATAAAGTTATATCATAACATGCTAGCTTTGCTATAGCCAGCCCATCTTGCATTGCTGTTTGTTAAGAATAGTTAGAACAAAATATGAGAAGATATTAGTTAATATGCAGAAACAGTCTTTTAGCAACTTGTGTTAAAAGGAGTAAGCAGCAAAGTCCCAGGTCCCAGATTAGGTTGACAGCAACAAAACTACTTTAAGAACTAAACCAGGAGTTAGTTACTTGCCTACTGCTGTTTTTCACTGTGCCTTTGGCAGGAATGCTAGATGGCTGCAACTGAGGGGGAGACAGCCTGTGCAGCTTAAAAATGGAAGCCATAAGACCATTTCAGGCAAGACATACCCCAGCCTAGGAAAACAGCTGGGAATCTGTCTTTCTCATCAGTGTTTGAACACAGGGTCATCTCACCAGCAGGATCCAGGCAAAGAGTGCCTTCTACAAGCAAATATCTTCCCCTTCTCAGGTCAGGGAAGGATAGGGCATCGCTCACTTCCAGATGATAAGGAAAATTAACCAGACTGTTTAGATCACCAGCTGGGGCCAGAGCCTGAAAACATGATGTGCATGAGGCATTTGCCATTAAGGACATCAGCCTAAATGGAAACTGCATTGCTTAACACAACAACCTCTGACTTTGACTGTGGATTACTGCTTTACACAGGAGTTATTGCTTACAGCAGCCAATGAAGCAGACCCCTGCTTACCCTGTCTCATCCCAAAATGACTTTCTTACTTGTCAGCTGTCAGTTTGTCCAGCCAGGAGTGGTGCAGCTGCAAATCTCACTCTCCTGATTTCTCTGCCTGAGAGGCAGCTAGGGTGAGCTAAAAACAGTCATAGGAGTGCATTGCCCAGGATCTATATTCAGGTAGAAGTAATTCAACATTCAGGCTGCCCTGTTGCTTTTGTAAAATTCATGTTCTCCAGGCTGCCCTCAGCAGCTGAGCCAGGGAAGGCCTGTCAGCACGGCACAGCATTGTGCCTGTAGTGGGATTTCACTGGAGATGCAAGCTCTTCTGTGAGTAGCCTTGAAAGGCTATCTCTTCCCCTGATCACTTCCTGCTTTGCTTACCACGGATATTGGTTATTTCGTACACAAAGTAGAGGACCGTAGCTCAGGGGGTAGCCTAGCCTGTTGCACCAGAGAGCATGGGGCACCTGTGAGGACTTACCACTGTCTCATACCTGCCTGCAGCACCCAGAGCTCTTCTTCCTTGGCTTCCCTCTTAGGCTTTCAGTCTTGTTAAGGTTTCGATATGTAAAGTCAGGAAGGTTGTCAGCTCTTTATCCAATCTGACCTCAAGCAAAACACTATTTCAACCAGTACGTCTGTATCAGATCTGCAATTAGGGGAGGCCAGAGAGCATTTTACCTTTCATAAGCCATTGCTTTCTTCTTCTGAATGTGCATCTGCTTTCAGAGAGGCTGGTGATGTTGCTGCTTCCATACTGAAGGAAGATCGGAGAAGCAATACTGTCTCTAGGAGTCAAGAGGAATGGGTTTCCTTGCCTTTTTTTTCCTCCTTAAGTAGAAGTGAGCATTCATAAAGGGGACATTGCTCATGGCTCTCAGGTGGCTAGCCAGGCTGACTAAGCATGATTTCGGATCCTGTACACTGTTTAGAATCACAATGAGCTAGAGATTGTGTGCCAAGATGCAAATGGTCCAGAGAAAGGATCCTCATTTTTAAGCAAGCAGTATGAAGTATCCTAGGAACAATTGCAATACCATTATCAGGTAAAAGAAAATGGGTTTGACTCATTGTCCTTTTTGTTGAACAGTATCATGCCCCCTAAATCAAGCTGATTTGTTGTAATGTTGGTCACCCTACTAAATTTTTCAGCTGGCGATTGTTGGACCATTAGTGATTAGGGATATCTAGTCTCCAACAAAACTCCCTTTTCCAGATACCTTCAGAAAAATTCTTCCACTTGTATTTTTGAGGAACTTGGAGGGAAAAAAATGTAGAATTGGAAAACTGTGGATGAAAATTAAACCACTGAGTATGTTTTCAAGGGCTGCTGAAAGGAAATGACAGCTTTTGTAATGAAGCATTTCAGTGTGTCACTAACCTGATAAGCAAATAGAAATGCAGAGTGGTAAACCAGGGGCATGAGCCACAGACCAAGACAGCAGCTAGCAGGATGTATTGCAGGCATATAGACATCTCAACAGCCTCCCACATGCACAGAAATCAGACATTGTGACAAACAGCAACCAAAAAAAATTTTAGAAGTCAATTTCTGTTAACAAAAAAATACCAGTAAAAGGGACATTATGTCTTTTTAGTCATAGTTTTTAGGTGTCAATGGTCATTGTCTTTAGGGGAGACATCATAAAGCAAAGTCTGCTCCAAAGTCCAAGGAATATACAATGTAAAAGGTCATTAAGGGGAAAGGCAGGGAATCAGAGGACCTAGGGAAAACTGCAGGATGATGATAATTCCACAATGCTAAGTACTTCAAATATAAATACTGATTGTAGTTTTCAAAAATGCTTCCATAAATTTGACCCCTAAACCCTGCAATATCACTAGATACATAAACAGCCTGGAGTTTGAGTGGACAGAGCATCTGAAAAGGAATTCAGTTAAGTATTTAATTAAACAAACGTTTGAGCCACCAGTTTGGGATTACCAGCTGAGCAGCATCTTGTCCTATAGAGTAATGTAGCAAGAGCATCAGTGTTTGAAAGCAATAAAAAAGTGGTAAGTTTTGAGACGTATTAAACTACTGGAATCTTGTGTATTTATTACAGGCTGCCTTGACTTTACCACACTGAAAAGTAGCCCAGCATAGACACAGGGACAAGGACGGGAAGATGAGCTGTGAAACAAGTGTTATGAAGGGATGGGGAAGGGGCATCTAGGAGCAGAGCTGTGCCTGGCTTTGCATGCAAGAATAAGAGTTAATCATGACTCAGTGGACAGAAAGGTCAGTGCTAGTACAGGTATTCAGAATGAGTTTTCATGGCCTAACAATAAATAGTGTTAGTCACCTCTAGATTATCTGGGATTAAGTATATCATGGATAAAGATACTCCTGAGATGACTGTTGCTGAATTAGCATGGGCTTGCTCACACAGCATTCTATCTTCTGAGGAGCTGTGGTGCACCCTGCCATCACAACCTGGAGTCACCAGTCCTTCCCAATGGCATGACACCTCCTTATCCAAGCTTGCTTGGCTGTTTTGGGGTTTCTGCTTTGACTGCGTTATCTTGTTTTGCTGCTTGCTGGGATAATCCAGAGTTTAATGTGGCTGGGTTTTGAATGGAGTGAGAAGGGGCAAAGTAAAGATCAAAAAAAGTCAATAAACCTGATGGACAGGGGAGGCATCTGCACAGTGAGACAATGCCCTTTTTATTTAGCCATGTCTTACAATACAGCTACCACATCATAAATTCAGAGACACATGTTTGTAGAGAGAGGTCCTCACAGATTTTTTTTTTTTATAATTGATTTTAATATCTTCCACTCAAGTCTTCTGTTTCTGTTGTTTGAGTGATGGGCAAGTTGCAAAATATATCACTCAAGACTTAGGGAATTGCGCAATTAAACATACTTGTGTGTTCTTTGTGTTCAAAATTGATTAATAACACTAAGATACACCAACATCATGCTTTTCAGCTAAAAGACAGTTAGATAATGTCAATAAATTCACAAATCTCATTGGCATTACTTCCATATATGAAGAGCACACATAAGCACAAATGTATCTTTTTCTCACTAGGAGGAACAGAATGAAAAGACTGTTTCTTTCAAAACTCTTATTAGGCTACCAAGTTGAAATCATAGAATCACAGAATAATATCCTGAGTTAGAAGGGGTGCACAAGAATCAATGAGTCCAATTTCTGGCCCTGCACAGAAGAGCCCCTGTAATTGCACCATGTGCCTGAGGATGTTGTCCAAACACTTATTGAACTCTGTCAGGCTTAGTGCTGGGATTTTTTTCCCTGGAGAGCCTGTTCTAGTGCCCAACCACCCTCTGGGTGAAAAACCTTTTCCTGATATCGAATCTAAACCTCCCCTGACACAATTTCAGGCCATTCCCTTGGGTCCTGTCACTGGTTACCAAGGAAAAGAAATCAACATCTTCCTCTTCTCTTCCCCTCATGAGGAAGTTGCAGACTGCAATGAGGTCTCCCCTCAGTCTTCTCTTCTCCAGGCTGAGCAGACCAAGTCATCTCAACACTCCTCATATAGCTTTCCCTGTGAGCCCTTCACCATCTTCACTGGCCTCCTTTAGACAATCTAAAATTCATGCCTTTCTTATATTGTGACTCAACTTGGTTGATGAGTGCCCAGGCCTCTGATTTGTCAGGATCTCTCTGCAAGGCCTCCCTGACTTTCAGGGAGTCAGCAGCTCTTCACAATTTTTAGTATCACTGGCAAACTTACTTAGTATGCCTCTGAGTCCTGCATCCAGTTCTTTAACGAAAATGTTGATGAGTGCTGGCCCCAAGATGGAGCCCTGCAAAACTTCACTAGTGACCAGCTCCCAATCTGATGTCACCCCATTCACTATAACCCTTCGTGCCTGACCTGCCAGCCAGTTGCTCACCCATCAGAGGATGTGTTTATCCAGCTGTGGGTTGGACATTTGGAGGATGCTGTGAAAGACAGTATCAAAAACTTTACTGAAATCCAAAAAGATTATTTCAACTGGCTTCTCTTGATCAACCAGAGGGATGTCCTTGTTATAAAAGGAAGCTAAGTTTGACAAGCAGAACTTCCATCTTATGAACCTGTGCTGGCTGTGGCTGCTAATAATGTTGTCCTTCAGATGTTTTCCAATAACTCCTAGAATAATCTTCTTCATATGATTATGCCATTTTCAGGTCATAACAATCATAACATGACATAATTTAATTAGTTTGTCTTGCAGTGGACTTGGAAACACCATGGAATTTGAATAAAAGTCTATGATAGTTTAAAAACATTGCAAAGTTCCAGGTCACTTTAGTGTCACTAGTAATATCAGTAGGGCTCCTGAAAACATTTACTCAGTGCTCCCCATCAGTTAGGTAGTTAAACAAGGAGTTAGAAGTTATCTGAAGTGTATAAATTTCAATACGAGTTTGTATTTTGTCTATTTATGAAGCCATTATGCACCCACCCCCTCAGAGCAAGCTGAAGGATGTTGTTTCAAAAAAGATACACTAGAATTAGAAAGGCAACAGAAGGGATAGGGAATAACTTTCACCTTGAGGAAAAAACCAACCTGGGGACTAGGGCGTTTCAGATGAAATAAGAGAAACTGAAGAGGGAACATAAGACGCCAGCTAAAGGGAGATCAGCATGGGGAAGGAAAATCGGGAGTGATCGTTCACCGTTAAGTTGCAAGAGTAAGTGGTACTGAGTGAAATGATTAGATGATGTTTGAAACAAACGAAAAACAATACTTTTTTGCTCAATGCATAATCACATTTGGAACTCATTGGTGCAAGATTTCATGGACCCTGATAGTATAAATGTGTTCAGAAAGGCATGAAACAAATCCACTGAAGGATGCAACATCTGACTCAGCAAGCATTTTTACCAATGATTGCCAGAGGCTCACGGGGGAAGATCCTTCTGGACACATCCCATTTCTTACAATCCCCCTTAAACATCTGAGTTGGAACATTATCACAGAAAGCCTGCTCTAGATGACCCACCTTTGGTCTCCTTCAGTATTGTCATTTTTATGAGTTCAGGAATAAAGGAAGCAGTAATATTTCAGTGAAGGATAAAAAAGTCAGTGCAAGAGGCATCTGTATTCATGAGTGCCAATGGTATACAGGCTTTGCTCTTCACTTGAATAAAGTGAAACTTCTTGTACTGTGGGTCGGGTTTTTGTCTTCTGAGAATGAAAACAGGCCTTACATTGTCATTCATATCACATTTTTTGGAATGAGATGAAGTTTATCTTTTAGTAAAAACACTGTTCTGAGAGGAATCACGTAAGGGGGCTGTTTGAAAGCTGTGGAGGAAATGGACTGCATGTCCCTGCTAAACCAAAACAGTTTGATCCTTGATCTCCACCACTGTTTCCAGGCAGCCAACGCTAGGCAGGAGCCAGCCTGGGGACTGCCAGTGGTGCTGGTGCCTGGTGTGGCTCTGCTGGGCCTCTGTGGTGGGTTTGTAGCCATCCGCCAGCACAATTCCATCCCAGGTAGCCTCTTCCCTGGAGAGGAGGAGATCAGGGCCAGCCCACACAGCAGCTTCCTCTTAGGGGCCACTCCTATATAGAGGAGGAAGAGGAGGAGGAGGAGGAAGAGAAAGAAGAGGGAAGAGTTCAGAAAGCATCAGAGTCTTGAGGGTTTATTTCCAGCCTTAAGCACATCTGTCCGTAAAGGGCTCGGTGAATGTGTATGAAGTACCACCGGTGCTGTTGAGGTGCACAAGAGAAAAAGGATGGCCATGGGGAGCTGCAGGGGCGGGTTTGCTGAAAAGTCACCACTCTTTCCAAGCCCTTCTCCCTGAACCATATAATCTTAGAAGAACAGCATATCGCTCCTTCCTGAGGGAACATCTGAAGGTGAAATGTCCTATGCATAGCACTTTAGAGATGAAGCAATGCATGTTACACAACAATGAAGTTCTGTTTACAAATATCTGTATGAAATTTGAAGCTTCCAGTTTGGACCTAAGGAAAGGCTTGTGTGTCTAGAAGCTTGTTGGTGTTTTTCAGCAATACTGGTTGATTTCATAATACATATATTACCTTCACAACTTGCCCTTCTTTATCCTTAGACCATGGCAACGACGGCACTACTAAATATAATTCTGAGACTTGGCAAAATATATTTTTAACTCCCTAGTTTCACATGAACCATGTCTTTCCTTGCTTGCATGGGTTACTTGCAGCTTTCTAGAGCTTCAGTAAGAGCAAAACTGAACTTAGAGGGCCAGAGAGTAATAATGTCAATGGATACTTCTGGGGAATTCACTCAAAAGTTTAAAATCCTTTCAGGAATGCCTTCTGGCAAAGATAAGAAGACTGGATATTAACCTTGATGGATAAAATGAGAGACCTCAAACTCTACATGTCCTCATGGAGAAGAAATACCTCCTCTACAGATTTAGAGAAATATTCAAGGAAAATGTCAAAATACAATTTCTCGACCACCACACCCCTCAGCAATTCTATTTTCCCCTAGAACGGAAAGAAAATAATTATTCCCCAGAAACAAATGTTTTTCTGCTATTTGTAAAATGCCAAGGGATAGAAAGTTAGTCCCCTTCTACCATGGAGCCCTTAGAGGGGATCAAATAGCTTGTGTTTATTTATCTTTACTAGCATAACCAGCTGTCAGTGGATTATCTCCTTCTGTCATCGATATGGCTTTCTTTCACCATCAGGCAGCTGCAGGAGCAGCAGAGATTTTTATTTTTTTTTCCCCTGATTTTTGGCTCGTTAGTTAATTGTGTCTCTCACTTTTGGTTGAGGGAGCAAACTGCTTGGTGGGGAATCTGCCCTTGAGGCCAGTCTGTCCCGCTTCTTTGCTATGCAACTGAAAAATTTAGAGGCTTCTTCTTTGTTTCAATGGTGAGACTAAAATGGTATAACCAGATAAACAATGTCATTTTGCACCCTCTAGCTCAAGATACAGCTGCCCCATAGATGTGCTTTGAAATGATACAGGCATGAGACCTCGTGGTGGGAAGTGGGGAGATTTTCCACTGCAAGGTAGGATTGTCCCAGATGTACAATGTTGACCACAGTACAGCAGCATCGACACCTGATTCAGATGAGAATGTTTTGGCACTGTACACATTTTTTGGCACAGATAAGGAAAAGACTGACTATTTCCACCCCTAGAAGCTTAATATACAGCATCAGCATTAACTAACTTCAGCCCTTAGCTCAGTCTGAATCTGCATGCAGAGAGAAAACATGCACCTCTCTTTCTGCTACTGCCACCTGCAAACCTGGGATTAACATCTGCAGGGGGATATGCTGGTGCTCAGCACAGAGTGTGCACCATTAGGATCATTCAGATATGGGCTCTATCTTTACCTGGGAGAAGAAACTGAATACAGTAATAAGGAGTCCCCCACAATGCCAACGTTTCACACTGCCAAAGGTTCTTTCTGCATTTCCACAGTTTAGTGCATGCAGGAAGCTCCATTCTATTGACTTCAGATGGGACCATCTCTAGTTGGATCACTTTGAGGGAGACCCCAAGTGGTGTGGGGTGAGAAAGGTCCCTATCATACTTTAATCTATGAGGATCTAGGATAACTCAGCAGTGTCTGGGCTGGAGCACAGTGGTGCTTGGGTGGTACACCTGCATTTGGAGTGCTCCACAGTAATTTGAAGGCTGAGATTCCTTTGCATTTTAAGGTGGGGACAGGTCATCTCAATTAAAAGGGGACTGAGATGCTTCTTTTGGGACAAGTTGAGGTTACTCAGTCCCAGGGAGACGGATGATGCTTCAAGAAAAACACCTCAGACTGCCACAATTCGGAATTGTCCCTTAAGCCTCAACTTGGGGTGATGTGAGACATCTCAGTTTGGCATTGACAGGATGTCTCAGATTCACCCCAGAGCATTGATTCTGTGAGAGCACAAAGGGGGCACTCAACATTCAGGGATCTCCAGGTCTGAGTCTATTTGCCTCAGTACTGATACAACCATCTGGACAGGGAACATCAGTTTTTGGAATGCAGGACTGTGTGATATAGAAGGGACCAGAGAACTTCAGTTTGGGGAGGAGGAGTTGCCCAAGGGCACCTCCATGGTGCTGCCAGGATACTTGGGTATGGTGGCTATCCGAAGGGCAGAGCTTGGAGGTCTCTGGCTATCTGGATCTGGGAGAGTACCTTGCAACTAGCTGCAAAACACATATGGTGCTGAGCACCATCTCCTCTATGTCTCTGGCTTCTTAATTTGGGAAGATCCATTATGCCTTTATCCCCTGTGAAACCCTGGTCCAAACAGTACTTCTGACAACCTCTATGGAGTTGGTGGGAGGAGTATAGGAAAACATTCAAGTCCAAATTTGTATGGGCTTCCTGTGTCTACATCCAGGTTTTGTGGGGTTTGGCCAAGGGGTGGTAAACAGGCCTGTGCAGCATTCTTGGGTATGGCAAGCTAGTGGTCAAAACCAAGAGAGTGGTTGATGTTGCATTAGTTCCTGTGCTGGAGAGCAAGGTGAGGGCTTGTGAGCTATAGCAAGGCTCAGAAAATGTCATGGTGAGGCACTGTCATTCCTGACAGGCTTCTTCCTTTAGAGGTCTGATACTATGTTCAGTTCTAGGCCCCTCACTACAAGAAAGACATTGCGGCACTGGAGCAAGTCCAGAGAAGTGCAACAGAGCTGGTGAAGGGTCTGGAGCACAGGCTGAAGAGGAACAGTTGCGGGAGATGGGGTGTTTAGCCTGGAGAAAAGAAGGCTCAGGAGTAGCTTTATCACTTTCTACAGCTATCTGAAAGGAGGTTATAGTGAGGTGGGGGTCAGCCTTTTCTCCCAGGTAACAAGTGATAGGACAAGAGAAAATAGCCTGACATTGCACCAGGGAAGGTTTAGATTGGATATGAGACAAAAAAAAAAAAAAAAAAAAAAAAAAAAAAAAAAAAAAAAAAAAAAAAAAAAATCACAGAAAGAGTTGTAAAGCATTGGAACAGATTGCCCAGGGAAGTGGTGAAGTCACTATCTCTGGAAGTGTTCTAAAAACATGTGGATCTAACACTTGATGATATAGTTTAGTGGTGAACATGGTTGTGGTTCTAGGTTGATGGCTGGACTTCACGATATTAAAGGTCTTTCATTCCTTTTTTCCCTCTCTTTCCCTTCAGACTTAAGTGCAAGAATACTTCTACTTTAATTATTCTCCTCAATGAAATCTCCCTTCTGTCTCCTAACGCATATTCTCTCTCACATCCTTCTGCTTCCCCTTGCTCTTGTGTACGTGCTTCTCTAGCTTCCCATCTCCCCCCAGCCCCTTCCTTGACATTTTTCTTTCCTTTTTGCTGCCTCTATCCCAGTGAATGTCCCTTCCTGCCTTCCTTTTCCTCCATCCTCTTCCTTGCTATTTTGCAACTTCCCTGGCTTCCAGATTTCTCTTTCTGCTAGTGCCCCTCTTCAGCCCAAAAGTCTCCAGCTCTCACTATGTCTGGGAAGACCAGCCTGAGATAGCCTGTGAAGGTGACAAGCCTGAAAATAAGGACTTACAATGAGAAATCAAAAAGAACAAGACACAGGGAAAGCTGAAGAAGTGAAGTGTGTAGCAAGAAAGAAAAAGAAGGGAAATGAGACCAAGGAGGCAAAACTAGAGAGAAGAACTAAGAGTCACAAAAACTTCCAGACATGGTAGGGGGAGAGAAAAAAAAAAAAAACAAAATAAAAGAGCTGGAAAATGCAGCTGAAAAGATAAAGCTGTTCCTAGTTATCTAGTGCTGTGGCAATGAGTCAGAATCTGCAAGTTTCTGATCTCCTACTCAAATGTAAACAAATATTCCTTCATCTTATTGCAGTGGTGCCCAAAGGATGCCCATCACACAGGTTTATTTACACACAAGAGACCTCTCAATCCCCATCAGCACTTCTGCTGTAAGGCAAAGTCAAAGGGAAGAAGGTACAGCATACCTGCAAAGCTGTCAGGTGGGTATCAGGCTAGGGGTTAATAACTGGTTGAGGTTTTCCAGGGTTTTTTTCCCACCAAACCTGAAACACATGAAGATTACCTCTGTAAAGATGACATGGTCTGACCTGCTGCAACACTGCTCTATGGAGAAGGAACTGTGGGTCCTGGTGAACAACACTCTGACCATGAGCCAGTAGTGCCTTTGTGACCAAGAAGGCCAATGGTATCTTGGGTGGGGGGCATCAGGAAGAGCATTGCCGGCAGGTTGAGAGGTGATCCTAATCTATCCAGCCTTGATGAGGCTTCACCTGGAGCATTGGGTCCAGCTCTGGGCTCCTCAGTACAAGTGAAGCATGGAACTCCTAGAGTGGATCCAGAGAAGGGCAACAAAGATGATTAAGGGAGTGGAGCATCTCTCTTACAAGGAAAGACTCAGAGAGTTGGGCCTGTTCAACTTCAAGAAGAGAAAACTGAGAAAGAGACATCATCAATGCCCTATCAGTATCAGAAGGGAGGGTGTCAAGAAGATGGAGCCAAGCTCTGCTCAGAGTTGCTGAGCAATAGAACAAGAGGCAATGGGCAGAGACTGAAACACAGACATTCTATGAACATGAGAAACAACTTTACCACGTGAGTAACCAAGCATTGTAACAGGTTGCTCAGAGAGGTTGTGGAGTCTCCTTTTCCTGGAGATACACGAAAGACATCTGGACACCATTCCGAGTAAAGTGCTCTTGGGTACCCTGCTTGAGCAGGGAGGTTGGACTAGATCACCTCCAGTGATCTCTTCCAACCTTCTCAATTCTGTGAAGATGCTTGCCCACGGGTGAGCCACCATGGCCACTCTGGCAGAAGAGCCTGGCCCTCAGGTCCTTCTCTTTGGTCTGAGATATATCAAGCAGCTAAATATTCTGCTCTTCTGCCCTTTGCTTCTTGCAACTGAATCCTACACAGTTCCAAATAACTCTTACCTCGTGTATTCAGTAAAGTCTAATCCCCATGTTTAGCTATAAGAAACATGCTAGACAGACCCTTCTTAAAGATTATCGTATTCTTGGACTGTGAAGTCTGTAAGTTCTACTGATTTTGCTGGTCTCTTTGGACCCAAACCACATGAAAATAAATAATTATGTTAAAGAAAGATTACCTTTTCTAGGCACATCTTGCCTATATCTGACCATATGTCAGTGTGAGACTGCATCACCCTTTATATTTGTCAGGAGAAGCTAAGTAAAGGTTGTATTAACTGGTATTTACCCTTGTCCTGTGGTATGCAGCCAGTGTGAAATTCAAAGACAATTTAGAATGCTGTCAGCAGTTCTACTGATGGTATTTTGCACTCCCTTTATTTAGTACAAAGCAAATCATACTTCAGGTGCTTAATTTTTTTCTAAAAATTGAGACATTAAACATATTTGCCTTTCAGCTTGCAGTGCTCCATCCCTGTGATGCAGTGGTTCTGACTTCCAGGGGGATGCCTTTCTAGAAATGTTTGTGGACAGCTGCTCACTGTACAAATACGCCCTCAAGATCCACTTGTAGTGAGTACCCTCCCTTTAAATCCATGTAAGTTGGTTGTGAAGCAGAAGGGTCACTGAATATACTTTGGTTCTTTGCAATCAGTCTCTGAAGAGCAGAAAGTTTCCTTTGGCAGCACAAATCTGTTAGTTCCATCAGCAAGACAGCACAGATTGAGGCTGCTGGCACTTAATATATGTAAATTGTCAGGAATTCCAAGCCACCCATCCACACCAGCTCTTCTGAAGGCAAAGCACTGTACCCCATGTCTCTCAAATCCAGCATAGTCTTGACCAACTCTTGTTGACTATTTCTGGCATGAACTAGAGAAGCCCTTACATAGATTTTAGCATTTGAAGGGATCACACCTGTTGCAATGCTGTATTTCAAACATGTAGCAGAAAACAGAAAAACAAAGAGCAAGAAAAGTGATCTGTGTTCAGATCTCTTTTCCAGTGGCTTGCTGGTGGTGCACTAGCCAAATCATTGGATTTCTCTGCCTCCTCTTCCTTATGCAAACAAGGGGAAGTGATACTTAGTCATTATTAGAACATCCAGGGATGCAAATTACTGTGTCAATGATTACTGTTTGTTCTCAAAATACATGCCATTTCCCTTTATTCCATTTACAACACTGGATTAGTCACTTCCAATATCACAGAATCATAACCATTCATTCCTTCAGATAAAGTACTAAAAAATGGGTCTCTGATCTCTGAGAGGTGGGCCACTATTTAACCCATGTGTATGTGGGATCAAGTTGCTTAGATACTGGAGTGATGGAGGATATTAAGCACAGAGGTGACCAATAAACAGCACAAAAAGTGCATAATGTAACGAGGATATAGCAAATGCTTGTCTCATGTAACATCTGATGGCTAATGAGTATTTGTAACTCATCTGCAAGAACAGCTTTACTTTCTTGCAATGATACTGATTGCATCAGGAACTTCATAGTAGTACAGAACAGTACATAAATTAAAATCATTAGACTGAGGGGAAACACAGCTATTAGCACACATCAGCATGCTTTCTTGAATGTGGGTTTTACAAAGTAGGAAATGTCTTCAAGAATCTACCTACATCTTTGTGGTTTTGCAAAGGTGGTTTTTGCTGCTATGTGTATATTAGTGTCAACTTCTCATTTGCTGAATTTGGAATTATAAAAAAAAAAAAAAACAAACCTGATCTTTGACTATATATTGTTGTAGCAAGGGAGGAAAATGTTTTATTGAAGCTTGCTGGAATTTTGAATGAGCTTTAATCACGGAGATACTGGAGACAATTACTCAGGCTGTGGCTACACGCAAAATTGCAGCAATTGAACTGAAGATTGGAAACTGATAAAGCAATTCAAGCCTGTAGAAAAATACCTTTCTCTGCTTAGGTCAGCATGGGCCACATACACCTTTCTTTGCAGGTAAGAAGGAAGTATCAGTTGTCATTCATCTTGATTCTTACAAAGTTTTGAACACCATTCCGTGCAACATTCTCTTAAGAAAACAAAGAAAATACAGTTTAGATAAAAATTTTCATGATGTAGGCACCTGACTGGTTAAAAAAATAGCTTTAAAGCCCAGTAATCTATTGTTCTTTGTCAGACTTAGAGGAATTTTCAAATGGGATCCTTCCAACATCTGTGTGGAATCCATTTTATGCAGTATTTTCATTAACAACCTGTGACGAGGGAATAAAGAGTACTCATAAAATCTGCAGACATCATCTTGCTGGGAGAGGATGCAAACAGTTTGGCGGATGGACTGAGAATTCAAAATGATGTTACTAAATTGGAGAAAATCAACGACTCAGTAAAGAAAAGTGCAAAGTGCTACACTTAAGAGGAAGAAATCAAAAGCACAAAGAGAAAATGGGGACTAAGTGGCCAGGCAGCAGTACTGCAGAGAAGCAGCTCGGGGTGTCAGCCATGAACTGAAGTCAACAGTATGATGCTGTTCCAAAAAAAGGCTGAGCTAATGCAGGGTGCTGGGTGCACAATGCAGCAGATGACCAGTTTGCTCTTCCTCGCCTGGGGAATGACAGACACAAATGGAGGGTTTCACAGCCCAGCAGCAAACCTGAGAAGAGGATTTGGAAGATTAAGGAGGTTTGTTTAAGACAGGCAGGACTAGAGAACGATACAGTAACCATTGGCTTCGGCTTACTGCTGGGAGTGGGACAAATAGAGGTTTCTGCTTCAAAACAGAGACCCTAGGAAGATCTGAAAACCCCTGCCATTTAGGCATAAGGGTGTGGAGTCACAGAGCTACAGAGGGGTCTGTGGGCAGTGCCTTTTGCCAGGCTGTGACCAACTTCATCCAGGGATGCTGTAGGTAAGATCGGGCCTGACAGTGGGCAGCAAATGTAGGATGCAGATGAAAACAAGCTCAAGGCATCTGCTCAGGGCGGCCATGGCTGAATGATACCATCCCAGAAATGAAGACAAACTTACTTATTTTGCTGTAAAGCACTCAGATGCCAACATTTAATTTGACAGTGAAAGCAGAGCAAATTCCTCCTACCTACCAAGTTATGGAGAAACCCTGTGGCAGCTGACAGCAAAAGGCCATGAATTATGTCCCTGGCCTTTCCCATTGAGCCATTTCTAAACATCCCAGTGAGAAGATCCTGGGAGGCTTCCAGGAGGCAACATAAAGTGCCTAAGTCCTTGTCAGTGCAAGCAGTCCCTGCTTGACTGCTTGTATCCATGTGGACAGTTTTTGTTTCAGTAGCTACTAGTGTCTGTTGTGATTTAAATGGGAAAAAAATGACAATATTTTCCTCCATGTTTTCAGTTTTCTCTAGAGCTGGCTGCACTTTTTTCAAATACCAGAGCTTTGAATTTCATTGAGGAAACAGTAAAACAAAAAATGCAGAAAAATTCTGAAACCCACTGAGTTTTTCACTGTTTCTCAACCAGGAGAAGAAAAGCCTAGCTAATGCTAAGTGACAAATGTGGGTTTGCCAACCTGCACTGGCTGAATCTAGTGACTAGTATGTCCTTTCTTTTGGATGAAATGGGATTAGCAGATATATATTGGTCTTGAAAATTGATCAAGAAATATAGGATTCTTATAAAAGTTGGGAATTTGAGAAGTTCCATGGAAATCCATCATTACTTAGGATACTGTGTCCCCTGCAGTAGACCATAGCTGGAAGGATGTGAGAAAACAGAACTATCCTGTTTGCTGTGGAGTAGGGTGGAGAGGAACAAAGAGCATTGTGGCTGACCAGGCAGAGAGATGGATGGGCAGGCAGTGGGAGTTGAGACTAATCAGACTTCTGCACGACACTGAGACAACTTTTCACCTGTCTCTGTGCCACATCTCCAACTATAAAATAAGATGAGCCTAGCTTTTTGTTATAAATAACTCTAACTAACTTTCCTTATGAATGACTTTCCTTATAAATAGCTTGCCTTATAAATAGCTTACATGGCAAACATTACGTAGGATATAACGGGCTCTGTGGCATTTTTCATAATAAACACATTTTTAAACCCAAATAGCTCAGTAAAACAGTTACAGATGCTATGCTACTTAAGGGAAGCATGTGCTTTCAAAATGTGTTGTTAGTATAAAAACCCAATTCATTGGACTGATTTAAATGTATTAGCAAGCATCTAACCTGCAGTAATTGCAAAAATCTAATTATGAAATTAAAACGATTATCAATGTTCATGATACTACATCTATTTTATACAGAAATTCATAGTATCTGAAGCATCCCATAAAATAAACAAAATAATTGCTAACTAAAGAAGGAGTTGTTTTTTGCAAATCTTTTGGGTTAGAGTTAAAATAAGTAACTTTGCCGATTAGTCACAGAGTGTTTGCTTACTCGGGCTGGAAGCCAGTCCATGTCAGCACTCCCAGTAGTAAATCCATGTGCGACAGCCCAGTGTCACAGAGATGCCCCAAGTGACAGTGACTAACAGTGCAAAGGGATGTCTTGTGATCCCAATTCATGTGCACACAGGCCAAGACCCATATCTTCCAACACTTACAAAGACAAACAAGCTGTAACCTCAGACTGAGATGGTTCCCCAGGTAAACTGCTTCACTTGAAAGACCCCATCTACTCCACTTTCTTGAAACATTCTTGCCAGTAAGGGGATTCTTGTATTGTCTATCTTCTCCTCTACTTGTAGATTGCAGTTATATGCTGGGTAATGCTTATTGGTAGCCCCAACATGATGCCATTTGTTGGAGAAAATGAAATACATCAGTTCATTTTTTTTGTTTCTGCCAATGGCCAGACAATGATGATTACCTGGGAAATGTTTGAACACGCATTGGTAAGTCAGTGCCTCCTTGCAGTATTGATACATTGGGATTCTTCCTGACTTTGTCTAGGCTTCAGAAGACAAGTTCACATCAGGACCTTCCTTTCCATTATCTTCCAGGAATCGTTTTTCAGTTCTGAGAATTACCAAGTGCCAAGACTGATGGCTGAAGTGGTTGCTGGTGGAGCAGGCAGAGAGGATGAACTTGACCTGGTTAGCAGGAACATACTGATCTTGTCAAATATTTCTGACAAAGCATTCAGTGGTTTCATTTCAGTTAGGGTCAAAGAAACCTTCACTTCCACAAGATAAAAAGGCCTCATTTAAATTATCTTAAGGCAACCATGAAGTTCAGTTCTCCGATCTTGTCAAAACAAGGGTCTTCAACCAGGTGCTGCTGGTACCACCTATCAATAGGACTATTTCTCTGCACAGGCTGCTGTTTTTGAAACTCAGCTTAGCCCTTTCACAACACCCTCTTAGCACTTTCCAAGAGCCATTTAGCACTTAGCACAGCAAGCAATATGTGGCCAAGGACATGGGAAAAGAAGAGGGCTATATTAGGGCCAACTGCTGTTCGAGGAAATTTGCTTATTAAAGTAGATTATAGTATCAGGAACAGTAATTGGGTACTGTTGTGGGCAAAAAGAAAAAAAAAAAAATAAAAAACAAACTCAAATAACCTTCCAGGGATAAATTTCTCCAGAGTCTGGTTCTGACTGCTTTTTAACCAAAACAAAATCTGCAGTCACCAGAAGCTCACTGGAATCTATGTCTTTGTTCAAGATACAATTTTTTCCAACTGAGCTGCCGTCCCCTGAAGAACTTATCAATTATCCAGATACTTCCCCCTTTAAATAAATATGCAGTACAACTGAGAAACTGCCCATGGAATATCTGTTAAAAGGAATAGGATGTTTGGTGAACTGTTCCAGGATAAGCTGCTCCTGAGCAGCTTCCTGTTTCTATCATTGTCAGCCCTGGTTTCCATGATTCGGACTTCAGTCCAAAGTCTTCTGTGTTTGATGTTCCACTTGCTGCACTTTGCTGCAGTCCCTGCAGTGCCTTGTGGCTGGGAAAGATCTGACCATGCTCTCTCTGGAGCAGACAGCTCAGCCCTTACATGCATTTTATATTCTTTATATTTCCCAGCTTATCTACAGAAAATTTTCTGTGTACTTTCTTACCAAAAGCAATACACAGTGTGTTCAGCTTCACTACCATGCTTCTTGCAGATTTTTCATAAGTTGGCATCACTTTATAGATCTTCCACTGATTTCCACTTCTGTTTCTATGGATGTTCTTTCCTCTCCATGACCTGGAGACAGCTTGGCAACCCAAGGCAGCCTAAAGAGCTACTTCTATGCAGAAACTGCAGGTCCTAGAGTGTGCTGAGCCAACATCAAAGATAAAACATTAAAGATACTGACACAGCAATGGCACTGGCAATCAGCTCTTGCACGTGTGAAGAATCTGTAAGGATGCCCTTATGCAGCTCCTTCTTCTATCCATCTGATTAAGGTGATCTGCTACCATTTTACATCACTTTGTCAAATGTATGTTTGCCAGTGCAGCCTGCTGTCACCAAGAAAATGAATGTCTGTGCAACTTCCCATGTTCTGCTAATTATCCTCTATCTGATACAACTTTGATCACTTCTTGAATACGGGATTTTCCCTTTAGCCAAGCACTATGAATGCTTTATAAATCCTAGTTTTTACAAGGGTGGGGAGCTAACCTGGGCTAACTCTGAACTTTAGTTTTCTAGCTTTGTTTGGATTTTGTTTTAAATACTGAGTGGTTTTGTAAAAGGTAGGTGTTTGATGCAATTCAGAACATAAGTCAAAAGACTGCAAAAGCAGAAAGAATTAATTCCTCGCTTATCCCATCCTTCTGGACTGCAAATCCGGGCTCCTGCAGGGAACAGATGACATGACACCATCAATATACTGACACCCAGTGAGCAGTAGCACGTCTCACTGCACGGTCACCTTGCTGCCAGGGCAGTGGAGACAGACTGGAAACAGCTGCCAGCTAGCAACTCCCATCAGTATAGCCGTGGCTTCTGGGGGTTCAGTGTTGGGTTTTTCCCCAAGCCTCTAAGCAAGTTTGCCGTTGACATGAAATGTCATGTTGCTCACAACATTCCACTTAAAGGCCAAGCTACCAGGGAAAACCAGAACTACCTTTTGAACGGCTCTTCTGAGTTACAGTCAGCTTTATTCGGTAAGGAAATAGTCCGTTTGGACAGGTAATTACATCCTCAGTTATCTCTTCTTTGAAAATCTTCCTCCATGTTTATATTTTGGACCTGTTTTGGCACTTGGACAAGGCTGGTGCTCGTCTATCAGCGCAGTGATGCAAAGATGTACAGGACCCCCAACACAATGACCTCTCCTATAAGAGGCAGCTTTAGCGTCGCCTCTGTCCCATGTTCCCCAAGGTAAGCTTCCCTCTTGTTTGGCTTAGTGAAACCAGTACTTTTTCAGCTGGAGCTGAAGAAGTGGCCGCTCAGACAGAGCAGCCATTCGAGGACTTCTCTCCCACGGCCTTGCTTAGGGATGGAGGGGAGGCAGCTCCTCTCTGCTGGAACGGACAGCTGGAGATAAGGGCCGGGCAGGCCTGACGCCGGCTCTGCAGCTCCGCCGGGCGGAGCACGCCCGGAGGTGTGACCCGGGAGAGCCGCTCTTCCCGCCGCCTTCCCCCGGCCGCCCGCGGGGGCGCGCACGGCGGCGCGCACCACCCGACCCGCCCCGGTGCGCCGTGGCCGCGGCGGCGGCGCCCTCTGGCGGCCGTGCCGGGTGAGTGCGGCTCCGCCTGCCGCGGCTGCCCGGGCCCGCCCGGCGCCCCTGCCCCAGCCCGGCATCGGGGATTGGCGCTGGGTTCTTGGCCGGTTGCGGGTTTTTTCTGACTAAAATTGTGTTAAAGACCAGCGAGTTTTACAGGAAAGATTGCGCAAACTTTCCGGAAAAATCACCGCTAATTGCCGGGGGGGTGGGGAAATACATCGGAGTGCTCAGCTCTGCTTTTACGGTCTGGGCAGTGGGTCCATGGTGGAGGTGTCTCAGCAAAAACAGCCTCGGCCTCGAGACTTGGCTCAGCGCTCATGGTGCACGTGGTGCCGACAGTGGCACGGCCACAGCTACGGCAAAGGCATGGGCAGGGATAGAGCATGGCCACAGACATGGACAAGGCCACAGGCACGGACAAGGATGTATCATACACAAAAAGGCAATGGCCATGAGCACAGCCACGGGCAAAAAGGCACTTGGCCACGGCCACAGCACAGGTGCAGGCAAGAACACGGATGTGGTCATGGCCACGGCCAAATTCCCATGGGCACAGCACGGCCGGGGCCGCACCAGCAATACGGCCACAGGCACAGACACGGACAAGGGCACGGGCACAGGAAAGAACACAGACACGGCACGGACACTAACACAGACACGGGCATGGACAGGGGCTCGGCACGGGCAAGAATGAGGACGACACGGACACGGACACAGGGACACGGACACACGGAGACACGGACACGGACACACGGACACACGGACACACGGACACACGGACACGGACACACGGACACGGACACACGGACACACGGACACACGGACACGGACACACGGACACACGGACACACGGACACGGACACACGGACACGGACGCTGCAGTACCGCCCGCCCACCGGCAGGGGGCAGCGCCGGCGCGGGCCGGGCGGCGCGGGGCCCTCCCGGCGCCCCGTCAGCGGGCGGGGCGGGGCTGATGGCGGGCCCGGGGCTGGGGCACCCGCCCGCCGCGGGGAAAGCGCTTTCCTCTTCCTGCCCTGCTCCGCTAAGACGAGCAGCAAAGAGTGAGTGAGCCTGAGGCCCAAGAGAGAAAATCAGATTGCTTCAAAAGGAGGAGCGCGAGAGAGGGCAAACATCACAGATTTTCCTGATTTTTCAGGAAAGGGAAGAGTCTGTAGGCCAGGCGGGCTCTGGCCCACACGCTTCACCAGCGCAGGTTTCAAGACTAGAACAGCCCTCAGTAGATTCCATCCTTTGATAAAGAGATCGAGTGCAAAGGGCCGACCACCAGTCAGTTATTGGGGAGGGAACCCACAGAAACAAAAAAGAATTGAAGCAATCCATTTCTTTTGATGATAAGGGTGAGGTGGCACAAATATCATCCAAATTGCCGAGCGTCTCAGTATTGCGTGTGTTACACCCACAGGTCAAATGCAGTGTGAAGTCAATGAGACTATCCAACTGCCAGGGCATCTGGGCTGTGTCAGAAAGACTTGCTGCTCTCTGCTTTCTTAGAGCTGAAAGAAAATTCAGTAAGTTGTGGAGTTGAATGCTTCATCCTCCTCCCTCACAAGCCTGAGGAGGTGACAGATGTTTCCTCAGGGCCTGTTATTTTAGACACCTCCATGATTTATATATCTCTGCAAGCCTGGTGGGTGGAATTGCATGTCACAGACAAGCTGAAAATAACTTGTATATGCTCAAATACAGACTCCGATATCTATTGGCCCGTGTAGAAAAACTCCAAATTGAATCACATGATCTGTGCCTGGCAGATGCATTAAGATGTACCGATGGAGCAATGGTGGGTTAAAGTGAAGTTGAAATGTTCAGTGAAGAGCACTGGCAGGGATCCTGCAGTTACACTGTGCACAGCACAACCTCCATGGCTTAGCCCCCATGATTGTCTTGCTAAGATAGGCAGTCACATACAGAGGAAAAATTCTTATTTAGAACAACATGCAGTTCCCTGTGGGATCATAGAACTGGACAGACTGCCTTTGGTCTTTGAGTGAGAGGTTCAGAAGATACCTGGAAAGGTGGTTGCAGAACTTTGTTTGGATGCGTGGGTCCTTCTCACTAGAAGCACTACTTGGGGAAATTCTGCTGTGGGACCTCGGAGTGTCAAGCTGTTAACACCTGATCAAGTATTTTGGGCTAGCCTGGTGGAAGTGGCAGACAAATAAATATGCTATGTCCACACATGCCCAGCACTCCAAAATTTGTTGGGTGGCACTGTGTATGGCACATAGGGATGTCCTGGGCTGAAAGCCCAGTGTCAAGGCTAAGATGTAAGGGAATGTTCTTAGGTGGACTTCTCAAAAGCAGAGGTTTCTGCTTCCCTCCATGCTTAGAGCCCAGGGAGTTTCGCCCAGCTGCCTATTAGGTTTTCCCTTGAGTGCTCCTGGCTTCCTTTGGGTACAGCTCAGAACCAGCATTCTCTGGGAGACGATAATATTTTCCAAGGCTGGGCCATTCATCCATGCCAGCCTCTAGAGAATATGGAGAAGCTGTGCAGAAAAGGGCCTGGGCACACTTGTCCACACCCTGTAGCCCGCAGTAGACATTCACATCCTGCCAAGGTAAACTGTGTGAGCAGTGCGCCTGATTCACAGCCAGGTCTGCAGCAAAAGCAGTGAGTGAAGAGTGGCAGAACTTTTAACTCCTTGGGAGGGGCTGAAGACAGAACTCGCTGCAGACGACCTAAATTCTTGGCAGGAGCATGTATCTCACAGGGTTTCCTGCCAGAGTTTCAGCTGTACCACATGTCATCTGTGCACTTAAAGCCTTTTTTGTTTTGGGAGGTTTTTTTGCTGGGTTTGGGGGTTTTTTCCCTCCAACATCACTTTCAGGCATTTGTTTCCACTTACCTGAGTGCTTCCCAAACACTGGGCTTAAACTTACTGTTGTCTAGTCCCCTTTGATCACCAATATGTGATGACTCAGATCTGGAACCTAACCCAATGCTTTCACTTAGAAATTGTTCAACCTACCTATTTAATTCCTCAGAGATTATCTGGATTCAGCATGTGCTCCCTTCCCTTTTGTCAAGGCCGCATGACTTCCACTTTTCCCTTGCATCTTCCAGTTTCCTTGTCCCCTGATTGTTTGTTATTCCTTTTCCTTCTTTTGAGTCTCTCTGCCACAAACTGTCACACAAAGTGATACTTTCAGATGTATGGTGGAGGTGACGGGGATGTTAATTCTGCTCTCAGAGGTTCCTTTAAAAAAATGTATTCTTTAAACACCCACCAGACAAAAGGGTTTAAATTTTTAAGCTATTGAACAAATAATTTGTCCACAGTCAAAATGTTTGTGATGATAATGGTGCTGTCCCCTGAGGTATTTAATTTAATTTAACTATCACTTTCCTGCTCACAAATACCTCAGTCCAGCAATGTCCCATGTTGTATCCTGGTCTGAGACTCATGGCCCCACTCTTGCCAGAGGAAAATGCTTGCATCTTTGGAAAACTTGGGTGAAATTTTAAGTGGCACAGCAGCAGTAGAAGCCAAGGTCTTCTGCTGGTTTACTCTTACCCAACACAATTTAGACTCCTCTGTCCAAAACTTGGAATTATGTCAGTGGGATAAACAGTATAAAATTGCCATTTTGTCTGGGGATATGTTAGATCTGTTTGCTCTTGCAATGTCTTGATATGTGTGTGGCAGTATGGGAGTGTGGCAACAGCTCTCCTAATCTTTAGCCTATGATTGTAGTGGAAAAAATAACATAGAAATGTCATGTAATTTTTTAAAATGGTGTTGTGCTGTTTGGTTTTTTTTAAACACCTCCCAGTTCTCCTATACTAGTTGCAGTCCAGGAAACTTTGTGTTTATTAAACACTGTGTAAATTTGCAGGCCTCTATAAATGTAAAATCAATAGCAGTGATAACAGCAGCAAAGTGCTCAGTCCAGCCCTGGTAATAACCCAAGAGTGCTAATTTCTTGATAAGGTCACTTGCTTCACACAGGCACCTCCTCGCCATGTGAAAACACAGGGTGCAGCACAGAAAATATTTGTGTTCCCTGACAAGACAGGAGACACTGAAAACATGTAATTTCCAGCAGATGACAATGGTGAATGACAACCTGAAGGATTCTTACAATCTACTGTAGAGGCCTTCATCCCTCCACTGAGTGCTGCAAACATGTTCTCTTCTAAGAAATCAAAATCTAAGCAAACATCTGATATCCTTTTTAATCTCTTCTCATAAGCAGATGAGAAAGGGAAATCTTCAGTAACCTGATGGGGTGAGCAAAACTGTAGTTCTGGAGGATGAGACAAAGGCTTGTGTGGCTGACCCCTCTGAACTGTGATCTCCATAAATGGTGCCACCACTCATAACCTGAGCAGTTTCTGGGCTTCACTGAGTGTGTGTAGGGACCACATTCCCACTTTCCTCAGGTGTCCTAATGGTCTAATGGCAGCTCTGCCTGCTCAGGCTACCCCTCTTCCGTCCAAACAGACAGGTGGAAGGGCTTTGGGCTTTTCATGGCTGGAACTTTACCACCGGTTTTAATAATTAAGTATTTATGGAAAAATAGCTTGTTTGCTATTCCTTTTCCTTCTTTTGAGTCTCTCTGCCACAAAGTGTCACACAAAGTGATACTTTCAGTGATACTTTCACATACTTTCAATACCCCTAGTGGCTGATTGTCCCCTGTACCTTCTACTGTGGTGATTCTCTCAGTGGTGGAACTGCTGCAGACAGCTCTGGTAGGCTCCATGCAGTCTGCTCCTCTTCCCTTTCAGGTCCCCTTTAAACGTGGTTTAGGGTTCTCGGGTGGCTTACAGCCATCTGGCCTCTGTCATGACCTCCCCAGGGAGTTCTCCTGTAGACCTGAGAACCCTTCTCCCTTCCTAGCACTGTCAGTGAGCCTGGTGTCATTTTGCTCTGTGGTCGGTCCATCGTCACCTTTGGGCTTTTTCATTGCCATACTGCTGCAGTAAATCAAATCCATCTGCACATCAGTACCCTTCTGTTTTCTTCTTCCCTGACTTCTGCCTGCTGATGCATGCCTAGGTCCAGTGACCTTTGGCACAGGAAGAATCCTCCTTAAGCCCCTATCCCAAAGGTGGCAACTCCTCTATTAAATAATAATCATATAGTAATAATCACCATAGGGCTGGCAGGGACTTTGGGAGATCTCTGAAGCTATCCTCCCTTCTCCAAAGTGGAGTCACCCAGGAGCAGAGCATGATGTAGGCGTTAAATGCTTCCAGCAATTTGGATGCCACAGCCTCCCCAGCAGCCCCCTGTGGCCCAAGAGACCATCTTGGAAAAAAAAGCACTTTCTTGAGCATAGCATAAATCCTTCCTCCTGCAAATAAGGCTGATGATTTTTTTGTCCTTCTTCTGGTGGATCTGGAGTAGAACTGATCACTCTCTGCTTTATAGAACCTTTTATATAATAACAAAACAGCTTTTAGAGTAACTGAGAAAGAGGCGTTTGCTCTCTTGCAAAGTCAGGAAATTCCCTGCCAATGGACATTCTTTGTCGGGGATCCTTTGCCAGCATAGGCTGAGCACTAAGCCCCACAATCTGCATTTTCCTTTTGAATGACTCCCACAAAATAAACCAAATATCACATCCAAGGAGATTTATTACATCCCTTCCAAGGGCGAAACATTCCTCAGCTACATTCCATTTCTGTCTTTTGTGCTTAGGACAGGGGAAAAAAATCGCTGTGATGCCTCTGGATCCCACCCCTCCAGGGCTTCTGTCGTTAATAAAGTCGAGCAGCTGGAGCCAGATTTGTCAGACTAGTCCTGAATGGCTGGCTCACTCCTGCTGCAGGAGCAGCACCATCAGAGCAGCGCTGGATTCCTGCTTCTGCTGAAAGACTAATAAGTCGTGGCACCACGTTTCCTCAGTAAAACCACCTTTAGTTGTTCCCTGTGACACCCTATCCCCGTGGCAGCAGCTTGCCAGAGTGGATCTTCTCACTTCCTAGCTGCTTTGCCTTCTCCTGCCTCTGCATGATGCAAGAGTTTGCAATGCTTTTTGGGAGCTCAGATGTGCTCTCAGAGACTCTGCTTGAAGCAATTGCTCTCTCCAGGCATTGCAGTGAAGCTTTTATCCAGATGTGTAAATGAGGATGTGTATAGAGGGAGGACAAGGAGATGAAACTTTTGTTGTGTTATATGAGCTTAATTATGTTTCTCCCCTAGGCAGTTGCTAATTGATTGACCCCGGGACTGTGACAGGGAGCAAATTTACCAGAGCTCATTAAAAGAGCAGAGTTTGGAATTTGAATTTTTATTTTATAGATGAATACCTTTGACTGACGTCTCGCTGACTGATATTCATGAAACACACTCTGTTCAGCAAATGTTGGTAGGTGGATTTGGCTTTTTAAACCCAAATGAGAGAAGTGGTGAGTATACAGCCTGTTCATCCTTACTGTGTCCCTTGCCAGTATTTATAGGTATCACTTAACTGGAGCTCTGATACTGCTTTCTGCTGCAGCCAAGGCTGTGTTAACCAGCTTGTTGTCTCTTCCAGCAAGGTATCAAGTACATTTCAATTTCACAGGCTTCAAAAGCTTTTCACAAAATTGACAAATAACCCCTTCCCAAACCAAAAATCAGTTCACCCACCATAAAATGCAGTCACTGCAGGTGTGGGTGAAGCCAGCTGTGTAACAGCACAGGGCAACACCCTGTGCAATGGTGTAGTAAGTGGAGAAAGGGAAAAGGTGCTATGTCCAAGGGGAGCTGTAGGAAGAACAAAGAGAAGAGGATTGTCTTTTCCCAGACAGCTGGAACATGGACTATACTAAACATTCAAAGATCATTTCCAATCTGATGGTGTTCACATCTGTCCTACACAATCAAACTCCCATGCAGAGTGAGAGTCACCCGAGTGACAGTTGCCTTCTTTTCAAATACATCAGGGCACTGTTTGCAGGCCTCCTCTCCAAATACTACTCTTAACCTTTTGTTGGTGAGGCTTGACACAAAGGGCTCATCCTGTCAGGATTGAGACATAGCCAGTGTGTGGAAAAGGCTGCAGAAAATAAAGTATGCAGAACAGTGTGGGATAGATACGCACTCCTGAAGATGTGAAGGATGAAAGAGACCATTATGAGCACAGTGGAAGAGCAGCTACTGCCCAGGTGACAGATGGCTATTAGAAGGCCAACTTTCACAACCAGCCCAGAAAAAGCTCCTTTTATCACTTGGAGCCAATTCACTGCAGCTCCCATCAGCCTTAAAACAATTTCAGATGGGGTTTAAAGCTGTTTATAGTGTGGAGGGGAAAATCCTATTGTGTAGCAAACTCAAAAAGTAGTGTGCACACCCTGGATGTGAGAAGCTGCAGCATATTTGAAGTTTCTTCTGTCAGCCTGTGAGTTGCTTCCTTTTTTTTTTTTTTTTTTTTCCTTGCAAGGACAGACTGATGTCCTATTCCCTCCAGCTCATCATCCTCAAAGAAGATGCTCATCTCTCCTGAAGAGATTTCCTGCATTCTATGAAGGCTTTCAAAAATTTGGTAGAACTGTCAGCTGAACAGTAAATGATGCCTGTCTTATGTGGGTTTCACTGTGAACCCATCCCTACAGTTATGATTGCCTGCCTCTGTCCTAGGCTTGTTTGACTCTAGGCCTTTCAGAGCCCTTCTGAGTTGCTTTTCTGTCTCTTCTATTTGTAAAAAGTTTAACATCTGTGAGCACTTGCAGGAGAGTTCCAAATTTCACACCATATTTGAAAGTTACTGGTTTGTTTGGTCTCTGGTTTAGGTAATGGTTCCCAAGAATAAGTCCTTAGTTGTAGTTATGAAGATGAGGGACTGTTACTGTCTCTGTAGTGAGATGACAATTGTTGACAGGAAGAACTACCTTCCAGGAGATGTTACCGAGGAAAGAGAGGAAGCCAAGCGTCTTCTCCTTGGAGCACATGAATGTCCCCTTCCTGAGCACACTTGTGACTCTCACTACTGTCTCCCCTACTGTTTACTCTGTCTGCTTCTTTCTCTTTCTTCTTTTCCTCTCTCCTCAACCACACCCACTATTTAACCATTTAGATATAAAAATAAAAAATAAGAAAACCACCCAACCCACTAGACAGAGGGTTTGCTAAAGAAGGGTAATTTTAAAAGCAAGTCTTTGAGGTCAGTGTGTAATTGTACCATTGGGACTATGTGATCTGAGACAAAAATAATCCACTGGGTATCTGGTCAAGAAGGAGAGGACAGCAGCCTGCAGTGAGGGAAGAGTGATTTACATGGGACTGACCAGGCAGCAAAAGACCAGGCGAAACTACTTGCTGGCACCAGAATTAATATTTGTGTAGAATACTGCAAAATATTCTGTCTGTGATGGGATCATTACAGCTGTTGTTTGAGTCATGGCCTCTCTTTGTGCCAGGAGGTACTGGGTACTTCCTGGAAATGTAATGGTCTTCCACAGAAATAAAGATATGATGTGAAGTATATTAACTTGCTCATGAGGAACATTTCTGGTTTGATGTGGAGTTTAGGGTGCTGAGGTTTTTTAATGGTTCTCCATTTTCAAACCCCTGTTTCAGGTACTTTATGAAAACCTGAATTCTGCAAGGGTGTGTAAGCCATGCCCTTGGAATAAAGAAGGATGTTTTCACCCCTATAAATATCAGTTCCTTTCTTAGCAGTTCCTTCTCAGTTATAAGTGACAGCAGTAAGTTATGTGGGTCATTCATATAATGAATTTTACCAGTATTTCCTTTAGTGCATTTTAAAGGAAGAAGTGAGCCTGCTAAGTGCCCAAATATCTCTGCTGTCTGCTAGCTCCGAGAGTACAATACAGGGGGTAGGAGAACCACACCACAGTGCTTTGTTTTGTTTATAGTTCTGGCAGAGAGAGTGGCAGCCCTCATCACTTGGAAATAACGATGCTAATTCCCATACTGGGGCAAAACACCGACAGTTCACAGAGAATCATGATTTTCCTGGCTTCAGAGGTGGCTTGGTGACACCAAGCAGACTTTCATCTCTATCGTTCCCAAGACTGAGTTACTTTCACACTATCCTAGATAAAAGCGCCATAAAAATCAGTTTTATTGTGAAAGAAGTTCACAATATTTGTGAGAGAATTTGAGAGAATGGAGTACTCTTGTGCATTGATGTCAGCAGCTGGGGGTATAGAGCTTTACCTGAATTCATGCCACTTGTGTTTCCATTCCAAGGTGTCCAGCCATGAACTCTCCAAGATTTCACTGCTGTTCAGTATTTTCCTTCCTCAAACCACTGTCTGTGCATGAAAGGACTTATTTTTAATCAGAGGCAAGTGCTGGTTGCAGGGGTCTTTACTTTGTGACCTTCAATTCTGTTTCTAGGAGGAGACAGTGGGTTTCAGTACCTTTTGCTGTGGCTGCCTCTGAGCCAGCCCTTCCCAGAACAGATGCCACTGATTCAGGTCTCACTGCCTCCCCTTTATTTAAGTGCTGGTTACACAGCTCCGCCAGGATTCATTGCAGTTGTAAACCACGTTCAAGGGATAAGCAGTTTAGGGTTTGGAGTCACTGTAGACCAGCCCTGGAGACCTCATGCAATTACTTTTCATCCTACTTACACCCACAGTTCTCCTAGATTAGAGTTACTGTACAATCCAGACACTCTCTGACTTGAATTTGAGTTAGGAAAGACACACACAAAAAAAGAAATTTGTGTTGTAAATTAGATTTCTCAGATTTCAGTGATTTGTCATGGCAATGTGGCTCAATCTATGCAGTCATAGAAACATTTCACAAGTTCAAACTCTTCTGATGCTATTAACTTCCCCAGTGTGGCAGGGTGCAGTGACTGTAGGAGTTAATTTCAAATCATCTGTGGTAGAAAAAAGACATGGCACCCCACATGGGGTAGCATTAAAACTACAAAATGAGGATTAAGCTAGAAAGCATTTCCCAGCCCTAGAGATCTATTTGGGAAGACTGGATTCTTGGCTCAATTGTTTCATGCCCCTTCATGTCCCTGTACAAGTCCAGCAGGGTATATGGTGCCTCTTGGTGCAGCTCAGGTCAGTGGGACAGCACTCAAACACTTTCCTGTGTGCATTGTGCTTGCCCACAAGCCAATCCAAAAACTGTAATTCAGAAGTCACTCAATGGGGGTGATCTAAAAATAATAGGATTAAAACCATGGGTTTTTTTAAATGATGGTTTCCTAGGTTTGTCTGTCTATGTCAGAGCCAGTGGGATGCATTTTCAGCCAGTTCCTACAACTGTCAGAAGTCATCTAAGAGGAGGGAAGGCAAGAAGTTTCCATGTTTCCAGGACTTCAGGTGCCCAGGCTTTGAGAAAACTGCTAAATGTTCTGAGATACTTGGAGAAAGGAAGATCTGGCAACACTGTTAGCCCCATTTGCCACACAAACCAGAACATCTCATTTCTCTAGTAGATCTTTTCCTAGAAAAACTAGCTGCTCGTGGTTTGAATGGGTGGTCTCTTCAGTGGGTAAAAAACTGGTTGCATGGCCAGGCCAAGAGAGTTGTGATGAATGAAGCTAAATCCATTTGGCAGCTAGTTGCTAACGATGCTCCCCAGGGCTCAGTTTTGGGGTTGGTCCTTTTAACATCTTTATCGATGACTTGGACATTGGGATTGATGGCACCCTCAGTAAATTTGCAGATGACACTAAATTGTGTGGGAGTGTTGATCTGCTTGAGGGTAGAAAGGCTCTGCAGAGGGATCTGAATAGGCTCAGTTAGTGGACTGAGGAAAACTGCAGGAGGTTCAATAAGGCAGAGTGCTGAGTCCTGCACTTGGGTCACAACACCACCAAGCAGCACTACAGGCTTGGAGAAGAGTGGCTGGAAAACTGTCCAGCAGAAAAGGACCTGGGAGTGCTGATCAGCAGCTGAACACGATGCAGTGTGTGTCCAGGTGGTCAAGAAGGCCAATGGCATCCTGGCTTGTATCAAGAATAGTGCAGCCAGCAGGACCAGGGCAGCAATCTCCCCTCTGTACTCAGTACTGGTGAGACCACACCTCAAGTGCTGCATCCAGTTTTGGGCCCTTCACTTTAAAAAAAACATTGAGGTGCTGTCCAGGTAGAGGGACTGATCTCTTCTACCAGGTCCGCAGTGAAAGAACCAGAGGAAATGGCCTTAAGTTGAGACAGAGGAGATTCAGATTAAGCATTAGAAAAAATTCTTTCATTGTTAAGGTAGTCAGACTTTGGAATACATTGTCCAGGGAGGGGGCAAAATCACCATCCCTGAAGGTGTTTAAGAGGGATCTGAATATCTGCTGGGTGATATGGTTGAGTGGTTTAAGGGTTACTGTGGTATTGCTGAGTGGATGTTAGGACTTGGTGATCTTAAAGGTCTCTTTTAACTTTGATGATAGTATCAGTGGATATTAGAGATGCACAGGTGCAGAGCCACAGGCAGGGAGTTCTTGAGCACTTCAAAGAGCCTCTTTCTTAGGGATGCTGCCTTTGGCCATGTTTTATGCTTCGTGTTTTAGGCTGCTGCTATACTCAAGTTCTTGATGAATCAAAAGCTGTATAGGAAATGGCAGCACCAAAGGGACCTTCTCAGTATGCCAAGGAGACACAGGTACTCTGGGACAGAGAACCCAGGGACTCTACTGCCTTGCCTTGGATAACCTATCTACCCCACAGTCAGCTGCAGAAACCACATCTCCCCATTCTTGTGTCCTTACTGCCCATATCTCTAGCAATCATGAGGGCTCAGTGGGGCTTACAGAAGGCAGCTGATTATTTCTTTATTTCAGATCTCAGTCTATGCATGAAGAGCATGCCACACTTGGCAGCAGTTG
Organism: Zosterops lateralis; assembly: GCF_965231275.1. Lineage (NCBI taxonomy): Eukaryota > Metazoa > Chordata > Aves > Passeriformes > Zosteropidae > Zosterops > Zosterops lateralis. The sequence continues at coordinate 38,831,359 of NC_139761.1, forward strand.
TATGAGACTTGTTGATCCAGGTAGTCCCTCCCCTCCTTTTTTCAAGTTCAGAAAGTCACACGAGAGGCAACTTCATTCACCAGGGCTTCCCCCAAAGAAGTTCTTGCTCAGCATGAGGGTAGTTGGCTGGCCCAGGTAAGCTCTCCTGAGGCTGGGAGAGTAGCAAGGCAAGTTCCAAGAAAAACTGCATGCCCAAGTGGTGTGGACAGTGCCAGCCTCACCCAGCTTTCCTGCATCCCATCCCAGCCCCACGTACTGCTTGGGCAGGGAGAGGAGGGCAGGGGAGTTCACTGGCGAGAGTGACAGGTCTGTGTGTGCCTGACAGCATCTGTTGCCATGGTAATGCGTATTTGAGCCTGAGCCGAGTTGCGTCTTCCCTGAAGTTGTGAATTGAGCTTAGCTTTATTTATTTAAAACCAACCATAACGAGTGAAAGAAAGACAAGAGACACATTACAAATCCCCTTGCACAGGACGTAGCCAAATGAGTCAGAGGCACTGCAGGCTTTAATCAGCCCACCTGACGTCAAACCTCTCCATCAGAGGAAAGTGCCGCCTGGAAATGTCAACATGCCCAAATGGAAAGGCCAGAAGGTAAATCTTTTCCTGTGCTCACTCACTGAGGAGGAAAGAACAATTAAAATTCAGCCAGTTCCCTAGACACATCTTAATAGCACTCTGATTGAACGTTTTTGTCCTCCTGGTCCTCTCCCATCGCTGCTGTTTGCTGCCTGGGGACAAGGCCTATTTGAACTATCTTACTAATGTAGCATCAAACCCTGGGTCCTGCAAGAACAAGGTGTTACCACCTGCAACAAAAGAGGGCTCTGTAGGAAAATTTTGTCACTGAAGTGACCTCTCCCTCAAACGCTGAGTTTACCATGCCATGATAGTGGTTCTCAGTTTCACACATGTGAATGCCCAGGGCTAAAAAGAGCAACTTAGCTTGGACCTATGCCACTTGTCAACAGAAAGTTGGAATGAGGGAAAAAAAAAAGCAGGAGGAATAAGACCATTTTTTTTGCCAGAGGTGTCAGCCACCTGAGGGTAGGTCAACACCAACCCTGACTGATGCACCACAGCAATAGGAAACGGTCATGGGCAGATGCATGACCTACTGGGAAGAAAAACCTTCTTGCATCCTTTGTAAAAAACTCAAACTTTGAGCCTCTGTAATAGACATAAGAAGGAGTCCCCAGCTTTGAATACAAGCCTGTTCTTGAGCATGTATTTTAAGCTAGGTGTGCAAAAGGGAGGGGTCAGCCAAGGACACCTACAGCTTTATGTGCCCCTTTGACAAACATCAAGCTAGGAAGCCTAGGAAAACCATCCATTCCCAGCCCACTCGTGTTTGCCAGGGGTGACAAAGGGACACATGCAGACATCAGGGATAACAAGCACCCAGAGAAGGAGGAAGGAAGGAAAAATGTAAATGCAAACCACACCACTTAAAAGCAGGGCAGCATTCCAGTTCCTCCAAAGTGCTCCCCACACCCAGCACTGTATAGCAGCCAAGCTGGTGGGCTTCTGATCTTCCAAATCACTTAACACTTCTCCCCCTTTTATTTTTGTCCTAAATGTGTTTTGCTTTGGTGGCTGATCCTGGCTATGTGCCTGAGACATTACACTGGAGTTGCTTTTCTCTAGATGTCTGTAATGAAGGTTTCTTCCACCGTGTTCTCTTCCCCCTGTAGTGAAAGTCTGTAATTACCACTGAGGGGTGAGGCAGACAGCACTGAAACAATGTCATTTGAACGGGGGTGAGACATGCCTGAATTGCTGGGTTGTGCTTTTCTCCTCACAGGATTTCTTGTGGATCTGGAGCTTGCTTTTAACCCTTGGCAGTACAGGGAATATCATCCTCCAACTCCCCTGCCCAGCCTGTGTGTGCTGTATCTGCTTGGTTCTGACCAGATTCTGTTGAATGTAGCCAAGATGCAAGTGTCCAACTTCTCTACCATGCTTGAGGGGTCAAGTGGCACAAATCTGCACGGATTGCCCTCTAGTCATTCATGTGGGTAACTGGGAGTTTGGAGTTGGCTCTATATGGCACATACAGTGTGTCAAAGCAGAGTTGTTGCCATCCATTGCCCTGATTCATTCAGTCCTGTTCCAGCAGCTCTTCAGCTGCTTCCTGTACCAAAGCCATTTGCTTCCCACTCCTTGATGCAAGGTATCTTCTTGTGGTAAAATTCAGTCAGAGTGTATAGCTCTTCATCCTTCCTAAGGAAAGATTTGAGTTGTAGGAAATGGTTATGAGAAATGAGGTGATACATCCCCTTAAGAATGACTCTGCAGGTTGTCTCTAGCCCTGTGAAGTCTGCCTGGGTCCCTTTTGCAAAACGGGGCTTGCAACCATGAAGGCTAAAAGCCTATTAAATAAAAAGTAGTGCATAGGGAGCAGAGATGGCTACTCTCTTCTGCTGTCCTGCAGCTTCCCATTCACATAGTGTCTTCAAATGCTAACAAACTGCTGGAAGGAGATGCCCTCATACTGAACTTACTCTGCACCCAGTCAGTATGAAAGCTATCTGATTCCCCAAGGAGACTGCCAGCCTATGCCCTTTCTGAGGTGTAGAGCAGGAAGGGGCAACTGTGTGTGACAATGCAAAGGAAAAGTCTTAGATTGCCATGAAGAAATTAAGGAATTACAAAGAGACTTTTCCTCCTATATCAGTTACTTCCAAAGTAGTGAGTTTTCAGTTACATATTTTGTTACAGTATCTATTTACTATTTGGGGGCTTTGCTTTCTAACATACTGGCAGAAAGACATACAGCCACAGGCAGCTCAGCCACATTCCCAGGAGGCTAAAGGGGTTCTGTGAGGGGATGTTCCTATGGTCTGGTGTCTTGTATTCAAGGCTTTTCTTTTCCTAGGTCTTTCCTCCTTCCTTGTCTGTCACTCCCTCCTTGTTTGCAAGGCTGATTTAAATCTATCCAAGGGCCCCAAGTTTACCCCAGAAAGAATAATAATTGCAGTGCTGAGCTCTGTGGCTTCCCTTTCATTCCCTACATAGCATTAGGGTGCTCATTGAAACCACAGCATTCATGGATCCTTGCCATATGCAAACATGCAATTAATATGCTCTTCACTTTCCCCTCTACTTCCTAAGCAAGATGGGGGGAAAAAAGCACAACTTGGGGTGCACATTTCCTTATGACACACACATGTATGTCTGCACTCTTCTGCAGTGCTCCAGCATGGCTCACGCCTACCTGAATTTGGTGGTCATTGATGAAGTGTGTCTGCTTGCAGGCAGACATTTAATTTGATGTTCTGTGTAGCTGCACACAAAGCAATATGCAGAACACAATTCATTCCCTCTTTCAGTTGTGGCAACAGATGTACGAACACTGGTTCCACAGGTGTTACCCCCTTCTCTGTTTTTAGCAGGGAGCTTCAATGGGTGTGATCTCTGTGCTGGCTCCCCTCCCTGTCCCACTGCTGCTTACTAGTGGTGGGAACAGGTGTGCTGGGTACCTGGCTGGGAGTGAACACAGCAGGAGGAAGGAAATGGAAAGCAGCTGAAGCTGGCTGGAGAGAGAAGTGTGTGTGCAAGAGAGAGAGTTTAAACCAGCTGCTGGAAGGAAATCAAAAGGGAGAGAGATTTCCTGGATGAGGCAGAGCTGTGGATCAGAGGGCAAAGAAAGGCTCCAGTGATTGCAAATCCTTCCTCAAAAGCTACCTTTTGCTAGAGAATGTTTTGCTGTATCACTCCCTATCTTGACTTTTTCCTGGGTTTTTAAATTGTCCCATAAAAACCTAAATGAAGAGATCACAGCCAAAGGGTTGGATATGTAACTACTTGTGCCATCACACATGACCTGACTCCTAAGAGCCTGTCTGGGGACTGTAGTACCTCTTCTTTGAACTAGGCCAAAAGTCCCCTTTCCATCCTCTTCTTGTTCTGAGAGGGCCTTCAGGAGCAGAGGAGACCTGCAATGCAGCAGTTGCTCCCTCTGTCCATGCTGCACACAACAGTGAGCAAAACCACACCAAAACAATATATGGAGAAGTAATCAGAGAAAAGACAAAGCAAAATGAAGGCTAGACTGTTGGCAAAGAGCTACTGATGGGGCCTGCATGACTCCAGAAAGTCTTCATGGCTAGGAAGACAGCTTGTGGCAGAAACTGTCTATTCCATTCGTATGAGCACCAACACTGGAAAAATAAACAGGACTTATGATATGTTTCACAGACTTGAAGTAAAAGCTTGTCTTTGGTGGCAGTCCTAAAGAGCCAACCTGACCCCCAAAGCAAAGCAGTTCTAACAGCATGAATCATTCCCAAACCAGCTGTCCAGGCTGCAAACATTACACAGACAACCCCTCCTGTAACAACAGAGCCTGCATGCAGCAGACCAAAAATCACCGACTTTTCACCCTGCATTCCTCAAGAAACACTCATCCTCAAAGTTTGTGAAACCTCCTGGCACAGCCTTAGGTGGGAGAACCAAAAGCTTCAGCTTGGCTTGTAGCAGAATGGCCTGGATTGCTGCCCACGTGTTCAAGCCCAGGGCCTGCTTACCTCGTGTGTCCTGCTCACAACAATGCAGGGTGAAGGCAAAGCAAATGCAAAGTGGTACAGCGACAGACTCGCAGTTCTCACTCCATGGACATAAAGGCAAGCAATGGGAGAAGGACCAGGCAGGATGGAGCACAGGAGAGCAGGATCCCTTTCTTATGAGAAATGGATTTATGATTCACTTCTCAGCAGTGATAAAATTAGCTTGGTCGGTCACACGTGTATTTGCAGTACCAAATATGTGTAGTACCAAGTGAGGCCAGGAAGACTTAATTGTTGCAGTTCGACTTATTCAGCCTGAACATACTTGACAGCTATTCCAATTTCCTGCTGTAATCCGATTGCAAATAAATTTAAGTATAAAATTAGAGAAAACTTAGCTGAGAAGGAATTTGAATGATCATGTAATTCAGCCCCTGCCCCAGGGTTGCTTCCTCTTCTGTTGTATCTACATCCCAAGAGATGGCTGCAGAACTTGGTTTTAAAGATGCTCTAGTAAGGGTGACACACCATTCAAGTGTTGCAAGCACTGCAGTTGCCAGGCCTCTGCGTCAGCAGTGCCCCTCAGTCTGTCCTTTTCCCCCTTTGCTGCAGGCACCCATGGCCAGCTGCAGCAGCACATCTGAAATTTTCTGCAATCACCTCCCTTCACCCATCAACAATTTACCTGTCTCCAGGTCTCTTCTGGAGCACAAAACTGCCTGCTTGCAGAAATAACTCTCCTTTTTGGCTCCAAAAGGTCAGCAGCAACACTCTCTGACCACCTAGATGACATTTCCATTGTCTTTAGTGAACTGTACTCATGTCTGACATAAGCAAAGTGTCCATTTCAAAGCTCTACACAAATGCTAGGGATGGAGGTTCCCATCAGAGCTCTCCAAAATGGGACAGAGCAGCTTTCCTGTTCAACACCAAAATGGGATATTTGTTATAATTCTTCCTTGCCTGCAAAGGTGCACCAGTGATAGGCAGAGAAGCTGCATCTGGGCAGTTACACTCAGTACTAAAAGCACCCAATAGAAGCAGGGTTTCGGAGCAGGAAATTTTTTTTTTCTGAGATATTTTAATCTCCAGAATGGATTTCACACTCCTATCTGACTGTGCCAAAGCATTTTCCCTTCAGAGCACAGACAAACAAGTGAGGTTTGCTTTGCTTGACCTTTTCTGATGACACTGCCACCCATGCTGTGCAAACCCTAGCTGACACCATCTAAGCTTCCTCAGCCTGAAGATAAATACAGTGTGTGTCCTGAGAAGAGACTTCCTTGTGTTAGCTTGGGCAAGGCACTGAACCAGAAACTCTTGGTTTCACCAGTGAGCCTTCATAGCTGGGGAAGCGATATCCGTGTTTGGTTAGTGGCAGGAGGGGAAGCTGCCCCTGCTGTGGCTCTGTCCGTGCTCTGTGACCCTGGCTGTCACTCCATTGCTGTGGCAGGATTTGGTCTGTCTACTCCTTGCAGCTGAGAACCCTGCTGACTGGGATGTTAAAGGAAATGCATCTTCTCCCTTACATGGAGACAGGTTTACTTCTTGCTGAAGGATCTAGACAGATTTGTTCTTCCCATCTTACAGTGGCAAAGGTTTTTGTGTTTCCCCCTTTAAACCCACCGGCATCCACATTAACAAAGAGGTTTCTTTACCATTCAGGAAATAGGAACAGCATTATTTTCTCGCACAACTCCATCCTGGCTGAATTTATGTCTTTGACCTTTTACCCAAAGGCTCTTTACACTTGACTGAAGCATAAGGTAAAAGTAAATGTAACTGAAAGAGCTCATTGTGTGTGTAAGTATAAAGGCTTTTGTGTGCAGGATGTGGCTGCTTGTGCAACCAGTAGCCAAAGAGCACCTTGGGTTGTGCTTTTAGTTCTGACAGCCACGGAGAATGTGGAGCAAGAGCCTGGATGGATGAAAACTCCGTGTCCAGTTAAAGCATAGACTCCAGCCAGCTTCAAATCAGCATTTCTTTTTCAGGACCCTCACCACTGGCAACTTCCGGCTAGCTTTCCCCCAGGAGAGATGCACTGGTGTCTTTGGGGTTTTTTCTCCAGATGCCTGTGACCAAGAAAGGCCCTCCTTGGAGCTGGGACTCCAGTCTGTTCTCTGTGAAGCCATGAAAACAGGGACAGATTAATAAAACATCAGGACTTCTTCAACGGGATTATTATAAGTGGTTTTCCTGAGTGTTGGTTGGAGCAATGATCAGAAGGACAGGGATCCATAATCCTATTTATCTGAAACCATATAATCTTCTTGAAGCTCTTTAATGGGGCCCAGCTCTTTAATTACAGAGCAGCCACATGTGCCGCTGCAGCTCGGCCGACCTGCAAGTCCGCTGCGGGCAGCGGGGGCAAGGAGAGCTCCCTGCCGGCTGCCCTTCAGGCTCTCACTCCGCGGAATACCCATCCTTCCCGGCGCTGCTCCCTGAGGGATGCCAAGGAGCCACCAAAGCCGACCGGCCGGCCGCTGAAAGGAGGGTTTGTTCAGTTCGTCAAACTGACACGGCTCTGCCGGGACCAGCAGCGCCCTCAGGCCCCTGCGCAGCGCCGGGAAGAGCCCGGGAGCCCCGGGGAGCCCCTGGCCTTGCCTCGCCCCGCCCGGCGGTGCGGGGGCTGCCCGGGCGGCGGGGGCGCCGCCTCGAGGGGGTGTCTGCGCGGGAAGTCCCGCCCCGGCGGCTCCCGGAGAGCGGCGGGGGCGTGCCGGGCCGCCCGCCGGCCCCTCGGCAGCGGGGCACTGACAGCCGCCCCGAGCGGCACCGGCGCGGCGCTCCCCTCCCGTGCCCGCCCGGCGGTCGCTGCCGCCCCGCCGCCCATGGGCCGCCGCCGCCGGGGGGCGGGCGGGAGCGTGCGGCCGCGCTGAGCCCGGGGGCCGCCGAGCCCCGTGCCGCGGGCACCATGGACAGTATCCTGGAGCCCTTCCCCGCCGAGCGGCTCTTCCCCGCCGCCGGCACCGGCTTCCTCGACTTCGGCGATTTCAGCGAGGCGGACTTCCTCAGCAATGTGGTAAGGGACCGCCGGCGGCACCCTCGCTCCGGCGGGCCGGCCCCGGCGGCGGGGACGGGACACGGCGGCGGGCTCGGTCCCCGCCCTGCCCTGCCCCGCCTGCCCCGGAGATGCAGGTGGCCCGGTGCCCGCCGTCGCACACGGCCGGCTTCCCACCGGAGTGGCTTGGCCGCTCTTACCCCGAGGAGACCCCGCCGAAGAATCTCGGGGCTGTTCTGCACTGTGGTTTTATGAGCCTGATGGCTGGGGAGCAGTGTGCGGTGCCAGACGGGGACTGTACGACCTGCCGTGTTTGAGCTCGGGCAGCACCGGGGGCCGGTCGCCGTCGGGAGAGCTTTGGGCTCAGCGCCTCCTCTCTCCTTTGCCTGTAACTTTTCCTCAGAGCGGCATTTGGGAGATGAAGCATCTATCGCTTGGCGCATTGGCTGGGCTGATTTACTTTGGAGAGAAGAGTGAGGGGGAAGAGTGACTTGGGAGGAAAATGTGTTGCCAGTCTCAGGGAACCAAAGGGGCATTGTTCACCTCTAGGGAAACTGCCCAGCCTCTCCCAGGAGTCAGGCGACTTCTCAGCCCAGCAGCTCTCCCTGAGAACACGCACAGACTCTTTGCTGTAGAGCCCGAGCTTTCCATGGGACCCCGTAGCCCCGTCTTCCAGGCGGGATCCAGCCCTGAGGCAGAAGTCCCACCCCAGGGGTGGTTTGGAGCGAGTATCCGGCGCTGGTAGCAGGGCACTGCCTGAACGCGAGGCTCCGCCAGGCTGTGAGCGGCTGCAGCCGTGGGACAGTGTGCCTGCCCCGGGCAGAGATCGGAGCAGTGGCTCGTTACTCCCCTTCCACGGCGCTGGCACCTCCCGGTGTAGCACTCTGAACGTCCCGGAGGACTCCCCTTGCAGTGGGAGCAGGGAGCAAGGAGAGGGTGAATTCACTGATGAGTCCACTTCTGCTTTGCTACACAAAAGATATGTAAAGCTTTTTATGTTGCCTCCTTTGTGAGGGAGACGGTAGAGATGCAGAATTTGCATAAATATTAAATGCACTGCACCAAGCAGAGGCACACGGGGTCTGGGAAAGAGATTATGGAGGCAGCCCCATCCGTCAGAGATCTTGCCAGCTCCTAATTTCCGAGATAGCACTGTGCCTCAAGGACTGATTCCGCTGGGCTCTACCGGGGGCAGCACAGTCCGCAGTGCTCAGGCAGACCTTCCAATGGCACATCACCCCGAGACTGAGCGCTTGCCTTGCCTGCTCATATCCGAGAGACCTGTTGCTAGGAGTTTTGTGCTTTCCCTGATTCCATACACATACAGCGTGGATAAAGCTATGCCGATAGGAAGCGCTTTATGCCAAGACCATTTATTCTTTTACCAAAATGAAAATAGCATGTATTGGCACCAGCCTTTTTACCATGGGCTGTGGTCAGAAGTCAGGGAACCCCTAACCAATATAGGTGGTACCTTTTTATAGTTAAACACAACTTCTGCCTGCAAGCAGACCCTGTGAAAAAGAAGCTTTTGTGTAAGAGTGCCATCTGGTGCCACCTGCCAGGACAGTGTGTTTAAAGTGTGTGGTGGCCGTGGGCAGGCTGGCTCTGTCCTGCCTCATTTAAATGGCTTTTCTGCTTCTGGAAGCAACTTACCCTTGTCTTCTCATTTAACTATGTTGCAGTGATTCAGGAGTCGTTGTGCTCAGCTGACAGCAAAAAGATGCTTTTTAAAAGGCTTTTTTTTTTCCTGTGTATTTTTTTCCCAAAATTTTTCACCACAAATTTCTGCTGGAGAGAGTCAAGCTGAAACCTTCTCTTCCTGCAGATTATACATATAAGAGATTCTGTAGCCACTTCTCTCCTACCAAATCTGTTGGTGATACAAGAGCCAGAACATAATACATCACCCTCTTTGTTCTCACTCTGCATGACAATAGGGAGGATGGAAGAAATACACTTGGATTTTCTTACTAAATCCAGCAAATCTCCTGGGATCTTGTTATGTGTGTAGAAGTTCTTTTGACATAGAACTGTGCAAAGCATCACCGTGCACAATAGCTCACAAAGTTGCCAGTGCCTTTACTTCAAAGATGGACAAACTTTTCCAGATATTGTTCAGCAGCATTTTTCTAGAAACAGGCCAGGAATTTCGGCCATAAAATGTCAGTTTGAAATTTCATTAGTATGATTTCCTCTTTTCAGAAAGGAAGCAGAAAGAAAAGATGGATGAACCTTACTGCAGAGTCTGTGCTCCTTTGGGGCAAGAATTGCGTGTGTCTAAATGACTCTTTTCCATAACCTTGGCAGTCCTAATGAGTCATCTTGGTCTTTAAAAAATGGTTCTCTGTATTGTTCATCTGAAGCTGTAACAAAGAATTAATTAAGGCACATCTGTAGATGCATCTTCAGAAAGGTCCATGTGCTTGCAACAGAAAAAAAATTTGAATGTGTGGGGGCTGCCTTTCAGAGACATCTGCCCAGCTTGTAGGAACGGGTTGACAGAAACCTTATGAAATTCAGCAAGAACAAACCCCAACTCTTAGTGGATGGATGGATGGATGGATGGATGGATGGATGGATGGATGGATGGATGGATGGACGGACTGACCCACCAGGGGTCATGGAGCACTGGTGTGCAAAGGCACCTAGGACCAGGAGTGACATGGTAGGTAGACACAGGGAAGTGATTATCCCCTTTTTCTTGAGAATCATGAAACTGTGTCTCAAATACAATATCCAGTTTTGGGCTGCCTGATAGCAGAAAGACATGGATAAATCTGAGTGCATCAAGGGGTTGTCACCAAAGTAACTGGGAGATGGAGAATTTTTCCTGTGAGGAGTAGCTGAGGGAGTTGGACTTCTCAGCTGGCAAAGAGGCAGCTCCAGGAGGATCTAGCAGAAGCCTACCTGCACAGCTGAGGAAGTTACTGAGAAGATGGAGCCAGGCTCTTTCAAAAGTTCATGGCCGGAGGATGAGTGGTCATAAATTGGAACAGGGAAGGTTTAGACTGGGTTTTAGGAACCAATTCATCACTGTGAGGATTTTGTTGGGTTTTTTTTTAATCTTATGGAGAATGGTGTCTGCTTGTTAATTGATGGGGAAATCTCCAAAGGACACAAAATGCCTCTCTTCACTTAGCTTCTGCTAGCCAGTCCTACATAGGGTGGCTGCTAACAGCAGTGTCCTTTTGCTCGAGAGGCCATATACTGCTCTTGAACTTAGGCAACTTGGCTCATCTTTTTCTCCCAGAAGGACCTACCATTTATGAAGCTAATCCTTCATGCAGTGCTTGTTTATCAGTGTCACCCATTTGTGTCCTGCCTAGTCCAGCATTTATGATCATTTCTGCAAGCAACCATCTATTTGCTTACAGTCTATTACAACTGCACTCAGACAGCACTTACTTTCTCATTCAGCTCTTATCAGTAGTGTGAAACTCTTCAAAAGACTTATCTCTTGAGTCAGATTCACCACTGTGCTTCACTAGGTTTGTGACACTGATGTCAGAGGGAAGCCAGAATAAACCAACCAAACCGGAGTCATGTGTTTCTTTTTAACCCAGTACCCCAGTGGGTTTGTTTCTTCCCTCTGTTTCTGTGTTTTATAGTGCAAAAAACACCTTCAAAGATGACTCTGGATATTTATGTAAACACAACTTTTTTTTTTACTCTATGCTTTTCAAAGCATATACTTTACCTCCTTCAAGAGACATCAAGGCAAGAAAATAGCCTGCATGCTCACTCAGGTTTCCACTGTTAGAAGCTGCAGAATGGCTGTTCAGGCTGTCTCAGGAGTGCTAACCCAGCTCCTCTGGGGAATGCACACTAACACACTCTTTCACTGTGTGATCCTATATGCCCAGGCAATGTGACCATTGGCATTTTCTGGAGCCTACAAAGGCACAGCAGAATGGGAGAACTGCCTGTCTCAGTGGGTTTGCTCCTTGAGTGCAAACTGGGTGTTGGGCTTACTGTGTGCTCTTTCCTTTAATATTATCCCGGCCTGCAGGAGGAGGAGAGTGGCAGGACTGTATATTGTGAGCAGGCTGAGAGTGATGCTGGTGCAACTCATATGGGAAGGCTTCCCCTGAAGATGAAGAGAGGCTATTCACTATGGATGACTGTTACTCTCACAGGAAGCCTGTACACACTTATTCCTCTTATGCCTACTACAGGGACATAAATAGCACTTAAGTGGTGCTTAGGTGTTGGGCTGACCTTTGGTCTGAGTGAGTTTCATGCTCTATAAACTCCCTCTCACCATCTCAGGGCACAGTGAGGGTGGAGAGCTCAGGCAGATTTGGTCACCCACTTCATATCCCTTGCAGTTGCTAGATAGGAGAGCTCTGCTGTAACGGGAGGCTGGGTCTCCAGGACTGATGATAATCTCTTGTGGGGACATATGCAGCAAGCATTTTGGCCCTCTATTCCTGTGCCTGGTAAAATTTGGTCAGTAACACATTTATGGTTAGTCTGCCAAGTACTAAATATGGAAATGCTATTTTCTTTAAATTTTTCTTGGAACTTGCCAGCCAGATTCCTGTAGGATCTGGAGCGCAGATACAGAGACCTGATGGGGCCATCAGACCTGGCCTGATGGAAATGAATCCAAAGGTAATAGTTCCCATATCTTTCTATTTCCCTAGTCTCTTTGGATCCATTTCATGGTTTCTGTGCTTCATGGCCCTGCTGCTCCTTACTATCTCATGGTGGGACTTACACTTGCAGAAGTGCTAGCAGCAGGATGGAACCAGAGCTGAACATGGGTCCATGGATCTCTGAGTCTGGGTCTCTAAGCATCATCACTGTAGAGTCACCACCAGGAAAAATGTTTCCCTTTTGGCAAAGAAAGAGAGGAAGAGACTTGAGCTTAATTTGGAAGACTCTAGGTCAATACTTAGTCCAGAGACTGTGGATCATTTGTATGTCCTATCTGCCAGGAAACTGATAAACATTTGGGATACTCTTCCTAAATAAACATGTTAATCTGTTGAACAATTGCTTGAATGTGGTGGGAACCCATTGTCCTAAATTATCATCTCAGTCAAAGTGGGAGAACCCATTAACTGTGCTCTTGGGCCAGAACTAAGAGCAGGAGTGCAGGCAGGCATATGTCCAAAACATGGTTAAATAGTGGAGATAGAGCCATCAGCTTGGTGGGGAGAAGCAGGAAGGTCTTTGGTGAAGTGCTTGCAGAGTAAACAAAGGGAGGGCTTGGCAGGAGGTGGAAGTACATCTGTGCACAGAGTCCACTCCCACCAAAGGAGGGTGTCATCAGCACCAGCTGGGAGATGCTGGAGTTGTGTGCTGCTCAGTCCATGTCTGCCAAGTGATCCTCATCCCCTATGGCACAAGGGAGCCGTTCAATGCCACCACCACCACTTTCAGAGGGGGACAAACCTGAGGTCTCATTTGTATAGATCAGACTGTAGAAAACCTCAAAGCCTGACCCACTGCACCTCCTCTTGGTACCAGTCAGTACAAGTGGACAAGCTTGTAGTGTGTGGTGGCTTCTGAATTTAATGAAATACGTTGTGTTCATTGATATAAAATATCTTCTGCTGCTCAGAAGCTCATCTAGTACTGCACTGGTCCCATCCTGTGCTGCTCTGGTCTCATCCATGACTGGTGCTGCATTGTTCTTGCTGAAGGCTGGAATAGAGCTGTCTCTGGTAGATCAGGGATTAGGAAAGAAGAGCATTTTTTGAAGCAACCCCTCAAAGGGGAATTTAAACTAGGGATTTTATAGCCACAGTTGTAGCTGTACTATTTAAAATATGGCCAGGCTGACACCTCTGTGACTTACTGCTGTGTTTGCTCTGAGAAAAGTTAGTCCTCTGCTTGCTCCCTTTTTTCCTCAGCATTTCTCCATATGTTTTAAGGTAGTATTTAATTAGTAATTACTTATTTACTATTTAAAGGAAGCAAATAAAAATGCCTAACTTTCTGGAGTTGTTTTTGGGACAGCCACATGGTAGATCCTCTGCACATAACCACAGGCAGGATTGTTCTTGATACAGCAATTTGATTCTCAAGACTAACTTGTTCCAGTGCATTTCAAAGAAGGGATGAGTCAACCCACTAAAGCTTGATCCTTGACCTGTTGTGGACAGTCCACTGTAAGAAACCAGATGGTTCACAAAAGTCAGTTGGTGACTCTCCTTGCTGCAGAGTTACAGGAAAACAGGAAGGGCACCAGCAATGAAGCAAAGCATTATAGCTCTCCTAAGAAATGCCCAAAACCTGTCTCTTGGCCTAATTTGGCTCAAAGATTTCCCAGTGAAATTCCAGATCTGTGCAGCAAGGTGCAATTGCAGTCACCTATGCTTCACAGGCAGCCTTGTGGCCAGCATTGTTCTTCTTCAGGAGACTTGTCTGCTGGAGGAGCCAAGTGTGTTAAGTCCTCAATTCCAAGCCAGTCTTAGTCCTGGGATTACCACATCCTACCAGTATCAACTTTCTGCCAGGGAGTGTATTTACACATCTGAACTGCTGGGACTTCCTATCTCCACATGAAAGATGAGAAGTGAGAATAAAGGTGGAACTAAAATCATCTTTCTCAGCTGACCCCCATGCTGGCACCATCTTTTTCCTGCTGCAGCAGGTGACTTCTGTGTGAGCAACCTAGTGTAGTTTGGTATCCTCTGATTGAAATCATTGATCCAGTTTTCAGCCTGGCACTAGGACAGAGTGGGTGCTTGCATGGAACTCTTGCTTTTTCCTGTATCTGGAGCTCAACTTGTGTTGTAAGTTGCTAGGTGTTTCCTTGGGTTGGTATCTGCATGTTTTGCAACGTTCCTCAGAGCGGAAATAGCTGAAAGGTTGTGAAGAGCCAAGGGCATGGCCAGAGTGGCAAGGGACTGCAAGCAGCTTGCTGAAAGGCAAGCTGTGTCTTTCAACCCAGTTGTTCCCCATGTCTGCCATGCAGTGTTTACATCTATCTAACTTATTTCCAGCTGTTCAAGAAAACAAATTTTACTTCTGCTTTCCTGTATGGTTACATCATTCAAAGCTTTCCTTTCCTGTAGTTTCCTGAACTAACCCAAACACTCCAGCTTTACCCTCTCACCCACCCTTTTCTGACTCCTTTATCCACCTTCTTTTCTCTTTTTTTGTATCTCTCCTTTGACTTTTATTTTCTTAAACCTGTTTATGGCTATCTGCCTTTGAAATCATGTGGCGCTGCTCTGGTCTGTGTCCAAGTGATAGATGCTTGACTCTAATCTTGACACGTTGATTAGCCAGAACAAGGTCTCATGAAGGTTAGAAGTGCACATATCCACATACTCATTCACTCCTTTCTTTCTTGTCCTATTTTATCTTCTCACTTTCTAAGACTGGAGAAATTCCCCATACAGCACTGTGGAAGGCTATTCTCCCTGAAACTACTACGTAACCTAAACTAGTACTGGAGTAATTAGTACCATCTTTAGAGCTCAAAGGTGATGCCTTGTGTGAGGTCATTTATTATGATCACTGTCCAGGCTGTTCCAGAAGAAACTCACCCCTGACTACCTCAGTGAGGTTGCTTTTGGCTTCTTTACACTGTGACTTTGTCTTGATTAGGAAAAATGTTCATTTAGGTCAGCCTGGCTGACCCGATTAGCAAAGCCTGCTCAAAATGCAGTTAGCATTTTTCCTAGAATAGATGCAAAACATAATGCTTTCAGCTGAGAAATTTGTGCCAAGAGTTCCTCTGCAACAGCAATGTCAGGGCTCCCTTGTGAGGAACCTGGCAGCTAAGGCTGCAGGAGTACTACAACTTGGGCCTGACACCAACTGTGTTACACAGGAGAGAACTGGATGCTACATTGGTTGTGGACATTCCTGTTGGATTGTCAGCATTCCTCCTGCAGGTGAGCATTCTTAGATGAATGCCCAAACAACATCTTCCATGGTGGCTCCCCACCACAAGTGTCGAGGGGTCACTGGCTCCTCCTCTCAATGGTATGGAACATCCAGGGGGAGCATTGCAGCTCAAGAATAACCCATCTCTGCTGTTTGAGGCACAGGGGGTCTACCATGAGAACCTGCTCTGGCTCTGCAATATTTGCAGCCCTCTCACTACTTGGAGGAGAGCTTTTCCCTCCAGAAGGGGAAAAAGGTAGAGGGAGACCAGGATGAAGAAGAGGACCCAGTTCCAGAGCCTCAAGAGTTAATTGTTGCATGTCAGAGCAGCTTAATGTTAAATGAATCTGCTAAATTCATGACAGTTGAAGGAAGGGGCTGGGCAGGTGCTTTTGGCTAAGCTGACTGCTGTCCTGGGGGGAGGGACTGCAAGCCAGGCAGCTCAGGGAGGAGGAAACCAGCTCTGACATTTGTAAAGACTGTTGATGGAAGGTTTCTGTCAAAGACTTTTCAGTCTCTCAGTCTGAGAGCTCTTTGCCCAGGGAGTACTGGAAATGTGGCTCTTCTTTCCAAGCAAATGTGGCAGACTCTCAGAGTTGATGAGGTGCTGTTGAGCCACAAATACTGAATTGGCAATTGAATGATGTTGGGTTTGTTTTTGTTGTTTCTCCTGTCTTTACGGACAGTACTGCAGTGAGGTTATTGGGAATGAGAGAACTGTATTTTAGTCCTGGCTCTGCCAGTTTCTTAGTGTGTGATCCTCAGGGTGTCACTTGCAGTGATGCAGCTTTTGCTCACTATAAAAAAGTGGACATCGTTATTCTTACTGAAAAGGAGTGGTGCCATCAATGGGTGAAGCAGATTAACAAAAACTAAGACTGGAGTGGGGTTTTGCTAGTAAGTATCTGCCAGGAAATGTCCACGGGAGCTATTACTTTGCTTCCCGGGTTGGACTCTTTTTCAATGACTTTGCAGCTACACATGATATTTGCCACATTTTCAGTTTGGCTGATCTATTCTCCACTGATATCCCAGCTATCCTTCACCCCTCTCCTGTTCCTTTTCCCTATGGGCTGCACGTGTCTCTATCTGACCTCAGATACTTCAAGCTAATCCAGAGTAATCTTTCTATGTCAGTATGAATGACTGCGTTGGTCAGCATCAGGATTGAAACTAAAGTACTTTTGGCCCATGCTTGTTACTGGCCTGACCACTCTGGGCCTTACTGAAAACCAAACAATTTGTGCTTTATAAATCCAGTGAATGGGCTGTACTCATACCTCATACTCCACTGTACGACCAGATCCTGGCTTAGGCACAAAACCTAACTTCTCCATCAGTTTGGTGCAACTTGCTGAGAGCACCCTGTTACATTTTTGCCCCAAACTGCTGCATGGTCAGTGCTGGGCTGAGTTCTCAGGAACCCAAACTATTTCTCTGCTGGTTTGTAAATGAGAAAGAGGTAACAAGCTGATAATATCAGAATGTCATGGCTTTATCAGTCCCTAGCAGGACACTCAAGACCCATGCCAGTCCCTCCTGCTGCTCAGTGCATGGTTTTGCACTTTCCCTTTCTTTGGAGGTGCTTTTTCTTCATAGTAACTGTCTGGCCTGTTGTAAAGTTAGGATCACTATCATCCCTTGCAAGGAGTGATGCAGAGGTTGCTTTTCCATTCTCTAATCCTCCTGCTCTTCAGGTTTTGTCAAATATAGTTGGCAGCAGTTCAGCAGTTGGATTAGCAGTAATTAATGAACAAATGGCCTGCAGCCCTTTTTCAGACCTGGCAAAACACATACCTTTCACTTTTTTTCTTACATGGTTTTGAGCTCTTTTTTTATCATGCTGGGAGAGAGCAGAGTAGCAGCAGATGCTGCTCTGGTCAATACTGAGGAGTGAGCAGAGGCTGCTGTGCTCCTTTCTTTGCTGCTAATTAGTACCAGGGTGGTAGGTAGAGGCTGCTAGCTAGGACAGCAAGACTGTTTTCTCCCTCCCCTTGTAGCTGCAGCCACAGCAAGCAGTCAGTGGCAGCTGTAAGCAGCTGGGGTGAGCTGCAGCAGAGCAGGAGCAATGCTGATTTCTTAATTTTCTTGCATGCTTCAGACTCCAGGCGAACAGCCCTTGCAACCTCCTCCTTTGGGACTTGGAGCTGAAGTCCCAGGTGAGGTAAAGGCACACATTACTGTGTCAAGCCCAGCAGCCACACAGTGTGGTAAGGTCACCCAGCAGCTTTGATACCTACAAGTAAGTGCCAGAGATACATGTCCAGACTAATTGCCCATCCCCTGGTCTCAGATGCCTTTCTGATATTTGATGAAATTGAATTACACAGAGTTGTCAGAGGATTTATTTACTTATTCTGGGAAAGGAAAGAATGAAGGATGCTCTTCAGAAGGGATGGAGAATAGTGAAAGAAAGAGGGAAGAAAAAACAAAGATGAGAGAGGTAGCTATGCCGTTAGCATTCCTAAGCCATCTGGACCTGTTGGCATGGCCCCATCTGGATGGGCTCACGTGTTCATCCACAGCATGATGTAATCTTCATTGTCCAGCATTTGATTTTTCTTCTTGTGCTGGATGGCCTCATATCTAGTGCATGTCTGGAGCGGGCATTTTGATTTCCTGTTGCTATTTGTAGACTTTTCCTGGCGGATCCTCAAGCGCAGCTCAGGCGGTTTGCATTCCTCAAGCAGAAGCAGCAATGCCACCCTGCCAGCAGGAGCAGAGGCCAGCTGCAGCCAGCCTGCCAGCCCAGGAGAGGCAGCCCTGCACAGGGAACCAGCTGTGATTTGCACCGTGCTGCAGCTGGAGAGAGAGTGACACCTCTGCCTGGTGCTTGGACCACGGTAGTTGAGCTCTGGAGTCAGCTCAGCCTTCAACGCCAGCACAGAGGGCTGGTGGGGCCACTGTTCCCAGATGCTCATGGGCTTTTCTGCCTGCTGGACCTTGCAGCAGAACAGGAGGAAGGATCTATTCCTCCCTTTGAGAGATGTGAGTAAAAAGCAACTGATTATCTCAGTCCCTTGTCTTTACAAATACCAGCACAAGAGAACACCAGGACTCTTGACTGCCCTGTGAAGCAGGTGGGCTTCCCAGCATATAGAAAAGGAGGCTGGGAAGGATGTGGTCTGACATTGCCAAGTATCCACTCTTGATAGTGGAAGGCCTGTCATCCCCTTCCCTCCATCACTAAGTGCCATTTGCAGGAGGAAGTGCAGTCTAGTCAGAAGGATTCACTCAGGCTCCCACCATGTTCTCTAGGAGGATTGCCTCACCAAGACCAGCCATCTCTTTTTTCATGTGTCCTTCCTAGCACATGAAATGAAGAAGATTTATATGTCTGCCCTCATAGAACCACACAGTTTGAAGGTCTTTAAGTCACAGGAGCCATACAGGAACAAAGCAGCTTTCTTCACTGTATAAACTCAGTGTGTAGAGGGGCAAACAGTTGAGCCATAAGTCCCCTCCTGCCTTTAGAATCAGAGCAATTTCCACCCTCCTCCATGGTTGGGAAAGTCTGAGATGCTCAGAGGATGAAGATGGGATTTCTCTACCATGTACCAGTGCTGCAAGCAAACCTCTAACCCAGCAATATGAGGGCTTGCTTCAGATTATGCCATTCTCCATTCTGACTCAAGATGTGGGTAGCTGTGTGATGATACATCAGGCAACAGTTTGACCTGAGCATCCAGTACTCCCTCCCTTACAAAGCCCCATCCTGCCCACATGCCTCTCTTAGCTTTATTTCCTCCAGGGGCTTGGGAATGGGGAAATTGAGTGCAGTGACCCCCAGGGAGCAAAATTATTTTCAGTGGAGAATCCTACTGCCTGGTTCAGAAGTCATCCTGTTTGCATGCAAAGGGAGCAGGGCTTTGCTTTCATAATAACCCAAGGACAGCCTGTCCACCAGGAATGGACTCCCTGGAACCACAGAGCTGAGCTTTTCCACCCAGCTCAGCTCTGATGAGTGAGAGAGTAGCTCTGGAAAACGATTGCCTCTTTTTAAACCAATTGGCAAAACTCTTGCATCTCTCCTGGGAACAGGCCAGGGATTCTGAGTCACTGCTTGAGTGGGTTGTGGCCAAGGTAGTCGTACCCAAGATATTAAGTGAGAGAGGAGAGATCCACCCAGGAGTGCCAGCAGGAGAAATAGTCATGACCATAATTAATAATAATATAATGATGAAAAGATTCAGAAATGCACTGCCCACTCCAAAAATAAAGTTTGAGGACAGCTCAAATGTTGTAAAGAAAAGAGAGGAAAGAGTCGAGAAAGACCGCCAAAGCCTGCATGTCAGCTGCAATGCAAGGAGTCCTGTCCAGCTGGCCTGGGTTCAAAGAGCTCCTATTGTCCAACAGCATTTCCAAGACACCATTCAAAACTTTCAGAAAATGAACCCAAGATGCAGGGTGAGATTTATCACACAATAAAGGCAAGCCAGATGTGTGCACCCTTTCGGAGAGAGACAAGAGGAAGAAGGAGGAGTGAAGCAGGGGGGTATCAAGCAGCAGAGGCAGAAGGGAAGAGGTTGGCATGAGAAGGCCTGGTGCTGTGAGGATCCATGCAGGAGCAGGGGACTGGATCTGTGCTGGGACACATATTGGACACTTGTGAAATGTTTCCTCTATATTGAGAACACCATACTTGGGAAAATTCCATCAATTTAAAATTCCATCAAACTTACCATCAATGTTAAGGGACAAAAAGGGAAGATCTCACTTTTGTTTTTTCCTTTTGTTGCACATAAAACCATGATGGATACTGAAAGGTTGCTTCTTGTCCTGAATTATATATCTGCAAAGTAAGACCCTGTCTGAAAGAATGTCCAGAAGCCAAATCACTGTAGATTTTGCCTTGATTTTCTAAGGCTCACACAGTCTTCATTATTGCATTGCAGCACTGGCCACCATGGCAGGGCTGTAACTTCTTTTGCCACAGGAATCACTCACTTCCACCTGTGATTTGATTATGTTAAAATCTATTTAACATAATCAAATAATAATAAAAGCAATTAATTGCACAGAAAGATAATTTAATCTTTGAATATGCTAACATGGAGTTATATGACAACAATCTGCCATCACTAGATGACTCCTCAAGTTCTCCCTGCCTGCAGAACAACCTGGCAAGGTGGCCATGCCATACCACACTCCACAGATGAAAAGGTGACTTGGATTTGTTCTCAGGAAAATCTATGATAGTAAGGACTAGTTCATCTAAGAGCAAAAAGCCTGAGAAAACATTTTGGAGGCTTAAGCTAGAGAGTTCCTCTATGCAGTGACTCATTTGTTTGGTAACTGTATTTCTCTTCTACAACAGTTGGTTGTTTTTTTGTGTTGGTTTTTGGTGTGGGGTTTTTTGGGGATTGGTGTTTTTTTTAGAGGTCTGGATGTATTTGGAGCCTTTAAACTGAGCTCAGTTGCAGATGACGAATTTGAAGCAGGAGGCATTCAGCTCTGTCAGGAACCATATTTAGTTACCAGAGTGGCTCCTCTAAGCCCTAAAACTCATTAGGCTATCCATCATCTCCCTTGTCCAGGGATGTCCAGCAAATGGACTCCACTAGCTTCTGCAGAGACCACTCCAGTGCTGGGGTGCAGATGTCTGCTTGATCTCAGACAAAGGAGTTCTCACAGCAGGGGTTCAGGGCATAATAGGTTTCTTGGTTTCAGAGGAACATAGGATCTTTTCTTCTCAGAAGCTTCTGACATTACTTGAGTACATGATACCATTCATCTCCACATTTTTACCAGCTACAGGGTCCTTGGCTGCTGGGCCTTGTTGTGGAGAAGTCTGGCTTGAAGAAGGGATATCTGCAGAGCCAGGTGTTGGGAAAGTGTTTTGATAGGCTTCCTTTTCTCCTTCAGTTGTAATTTTCATCCTGTAGTTGAAGTGACTGCCTGATCTCTGACCAGTCAGATATCCATCCTTATCTTTGAAAATGCAAGGCTTTTACCCCTGGTTCACCAGCATCACATCTTCATTCTACCCCAGGATGGTGTTAATCCTGGCTACCCCAGTAGTGACAAATAGTCTGAGAAGTGTTACTGCTCTTTGCAGCCTAGGAAGGATTTCCCCATTCTCCAGAGACTCTGATCTTTGCAGCTCCACTGCTGAGGTGAAAATGGTACCCTCAGCATTGGAGATGAAACTTAATTTCCTATCTGCTGCTTAGGGCACAGATTTTCCACTGAGATATTGGCAGAAGGTCAGAAATCTGCATTCCAAGTTGAATTGCTTTGAAAACTGTCCTGATGCAGGACCCTGCTTATTCTGCTACACGCAAAACACAACTCTTGCCCAGCCTGGCCACTGAAAAGAGTCCCAGCTCTTGCTCTCTCAAGATTTTATGTGAAAATCCCTCAAATCCTTGAGTCACAAATAAGCTGGCCCAGACTTAGTTGCTCTGTTAAGTGCCCTTTACAAAGGCCCAAGGAATGAAAGCCACCAGTAATGTTTGGTATTAACTGCATGCCTCAGCTTTTGGACTTGAACAGAGTACAGCTCTTCCTCTTTCAAGGCCTGCTTTTCTTTATGGGTCTCCAGGGACCTGCCAGGGGACAAAATGTGAATTATCTCTGATTTTGCTCTCTGAGCACTAAAGAGAAACAGTTTCAATGAGACAAATGAAGATGAGTGTAAAGATAATTCAGACCTTATCTCCCAGAGCAGATTTCCTCTATCTCCCACTGTGTCTTTCTTGTTACTTTCTTGGAAGATGCAGAAAAAAGGCCCATAATGGCATGAGGCTGACAAGCTGTGTAAGAGCAGAGATCTGCCAACTCTGGCAGCTTCAACTCCTTACTCGCCAGGGCCAGAAGCTTCCAAAAAAGAGGGAAGAAATGTTGGAGTGGCATTTATTCCAGTTTATTTTGGTCATAGAACGAACATTCCCATCCCACTGACTGGTGAATGGCTTGAGCAGTTGCACCTCTCTAATTTATTTTTAATTGTGTTGAACATGCATGCTGCATTTCCTGTCTTTTGGTGATAGTGTGACGTGGTTTCACAGCAGCACAGCAGTATAGTTCACCAAGAATCACACAGAATAAACCAGTATTTTCTTTCATTTGCCCTGCCTGCTGTCACACTGTGCATCCCTCATCATTAAGCAGATTTTTTTCTCTAAACTGCCCAGGCAGACATGCCACACACAATTAAATCCATGTAGGCTTTTCCAGGGTAGGTTCACCTCTAGGTTTGCAGGGCTGGGCTAGGGACACATCCCTCGGGTGTGCAGACATGGCTATGGACACCCAGTTGTGTTCTGGCTGCTGTGCCTCTGTGGGGATTGAGGAAGGGTGGATGGGCTCTGCAAGGGCACACCTGGCTGGAGGTGGATCAGGTTAACATAGCAGATAGGGCCTTCCCAAAAATGATAGATTATATTTGCACACATAAGGACACAAAGTTCACATGAGCTCCCACCTCCAGATGTTCCAGCAGCTGAAAGCCCCATCATGGTGTAGAGTTAGCGTGTCACTGGGACCCTGCTGCAAACACAGCTGAGGCTGCCATGTTCACACAAACAGGCAAAGCACCAACTCAGCTAACACAGCAGAGATCTGGGGACAGAGATGGCAATACAGCTTCTCTCTCTAAGAGCTACTGCTTGCGTGAAGTGTCTGCCTGGAGACTGACTTTAGCTTGGGAAGGAGTGAAGAAGAGGAAGAGACTCCTGCCAGCTTGCCCAGGGATACCTGCATTCCCATGGAGAACAGCTCCTACGCATCTCTGTTTGAACACAGCCCAGCTGCCACCACAATGGCTTAGAAATAGGGCAGCTTTGTTTTGTAGCAAGCAGGTGTCTTCAGTTCTCCAAGCTCAAAAGAAGCCTAGCAGGACAAGCTTTTTATTACCTTTCACAAACTCCTAGAAATTTGCCCCAAATCTTCTGCCAAATGAGGGTTAAGAGCAGATGATCCAAATGTTTCATCCTGAAAGAGTTGTGTCCAGTTCTGCGTATGGTTTAAGTCCTGCTCTAATTTTTTTTTATCAGAGTCAGCTGCAAGGCAGTTGTAAGCCAAAGGAAATTTGGGACATTCATTGCATATGTAACATACAAACAGCAAAAGCATGCTGAAAATCAGAGGCATTCCTTTTTATCCTCCAGGGTGCCACTGCTGGGAGGAGAGGTGCTCCTATCTCTGCAGATTGAGCTGGTCTCATGCCATAGGCAAACTATGTACTGTAGCTGCTTTCCACCCCAGGCCAGTGGAGCCTGTTTTGCCCAGGGGGAGCCTGCTATTTTTCTCCTCCTCCCTAGCACATGCATATCTGCTCTGAACCTGGCACCCACAGGTGGTGGGAGAGCCTGTGGCCACGCTGCAGTGCCACTTGTGAATCACCTCAGCCTGGGCTCTGTGCTGTTCCATGGTTGTTCCCCTTGCAGGGCACTTCCAGCCTCTCCCACATCACCACTGCCCGTGTGTGTGTGCCGTGTGCCGGCTGCTAATGCCATTTATATTGAACACACTAGTGCCAGGTGTGGGGAAACCAGTGTCCATGGCTTTAGCAGCACTCAGAGTCCTCCCTTGGGGCCGCCGGGAAACGCAGTCACAGGCTACCAGATTTCAACTTTCCACATACATTTCGCTCCCTTTATTCTTTCAGGGACAGAAGCATTTAAGTTAAAGACTTAACTCGCCCTCTCCTCCTGCGCCTGGTGTCTCCCACGATTCTCCCCGGTGAACTACAGGCTTGTGAACTCTGAGCTGGATTGTCACACGGCTGCAGCCTCGGCCACGGGATTCCCGTGCGGTCTGTGTCGCGCACATGCTTTTTAACAACATCACCCATCCGTCAGCTGACAGCTGTCGGGGTTGTAGGGCAGGAGGGGGTGAAAGCACGGAACCTTCCTGCCTGGCGGGGTGAGCGGGCCCGGCCGTGTGTCCCCGGGGCGCTCCCGGGGCCGGCACCGCGGGGTGAGCGGGCCCGGCCGTGTGTCCCCGGGGCGCTCCCGGGGTCGGCACCGCGGGGTGAGCGGGCCCGGCCGTGTGTCCCCGGGGCGCTCCCGGGGCCGGCACCGCGGGGTGAGCGGGCCCGGCCGTGTGTCCCCGGGGCGCTCCCGGGGCCGGCACCGCGGGGTGAGCGGGCCCGGCCCGCGCCGCTCCGTCCTAACCCTGCACTCCTCCCGCGCGCCGCGCCGCTGCCAGCCGCCTCCCATTGGCCGCCTCCCGGCGCCGCCGGCCAATGGGCGGCCGCGGCTGCGGGCCGCTGGAAGCGCGCCGCGGCGACCGTTAAACCGCCGGCGCTGTCCCCGCGCGGCCGGGCCGCCCTGAGGGGCCGCGCTCCTGAGGGGCCGCGCTCCTGAGGGGCCGCGCTCCTGAGGGGCCGCGCTCCTGAGGGGCCGCGCTCCTGAGGGGCCGCGCTCCTGAGGGGCCGCGCTCCTGAGGGGCCGCGCTCCTGAGGGGCCGCGCTCCTGAGGGGCCGCGCTCCTGAGGGGCCGCGCTCCTGAGGGGCCGCGCTCCTGAGGGGCCGCGCTCCTGAGGGGCCGCGCTCCTGAGGGGCCGCCGCCGCCGCTGTGCCCGGCTTGGGCGCCGCGCCCGCCACCGCCCTCCCCCGGCTGTGCCTTCAGCCGCCGACGGTCCCTCCTAGGTCCTGTGGCGCCTAGCGCTGGAAATTGTAAATCCAGGCCCTTGGCACGGATGCGCGGTGGAAGAAGGTTTCCACAGCGAGTTGCGCCTGAGCCTTGCAGGGACAAGAGCAGGCTCGGGGGAGAGTTTATCACTCTCTACTCACCTGAAAGGAGGTTGTAGCCAGGTGGAGGTTGGCCTCTTCTCCCAGGCAACTAGAGACAGGATGAGAGGATGTAGTCTTAAACTGCAGGTTTAGGTTGGACATTAGCAAGAATTTATTCAGATAAAAGGTGATTAGACATTGGAATGGACTGCCCAGAGAGGTAGTGGAGTCACCATCCCTGGAGGCGTTTCAGGAAAAACTGGCTGGCTGTGGCATTCGGTGCCATGTTCCAGTTGACGTGGTGTTCAGTCATTGCTTAGACTCGGTGGTCTCAGACGTCTTTTCTCACATAAGTGATTCTGTGATTCTACAATTCTACAGACAGCAGCAAATTCTGGGCTTAGTTCCAGATCAGGATCAGTCAACCCCTGCCACCTTGGGGTGTCTGGAGTGTTTGGTCCGCCATACATGCCAAGGTTGTGATGCTGAAAGGAATCACAGGTGATTTGGGCATTGATGCAGAGCCTGGGAAAGACAGGAATGCTGCTGCTCAGGATGCTGCTGGAGGGGAATGACAGTGGCATTGACAGGCTGTTTGGCCTTTGGTGCTTTGGCCATGCCACACAGAGAAGAAAGGAGGTAGCAGGTCAGTGGCAAGCTGTTCAGGCACACCAGGAACCTGGTCAGACCAGGCGTGGAGCAGCAGGGACCTGTGATACGTGAGGTACAACAGCAATAGGGGTTCAGGATGAAGAAGCAGCAGAGGGGTGGCAGCCAAGGATGGATGATCACTTGTGTCCCTTGGGGCACACATGCACTGACTGGCTGTGTGGAGAAGTGTGCACAGCATCTGTCCATCCTGTCTGAATCTTATTAACACTGTTGAGAACTTCACTTTCATAAGGCCTAAAATTCTCTGCATTTTAAAGAGAGCAGAAGGACTGTCTGGAGTGTATGGGCTCTTCTTTCCTGGAATGTAAAGAAAACCTCGGCTGTGCAGCTGGAGTGCAGGGGGCTTCATTCCTTAGTGAAAGCAGAGAAGGGAAATGCAGATGTCACAGCTGGGACAGGAGATTTATCTTGGCAAGCAAATAGGAAAAAATTTTCAAAAAGAAAAGAGAAAACTCAGAAGAATCCCCTCCCCATCCTCACTGCTTGCCAGCACGAGCAGAACCTCCAACCTGCAAAGGCTTTTCGTCTCCTGGGCCTGGGCTGCCGCCCAGCTGGATTTAGCCTCTCACTGCTTTCTCTTTGGAGCGAGACCGTTGTGGTGGGACGAGAGAGGCTGTGAGAACCAGGCTGATCCTGAAGGAAGACTGTGTCCAAACAACTCAGCTGGAGGTGGGAAGGGGAAAGTCACAGTCAAAGAATGGAAGCATGAAAGGGAAAAGGAGGGGCAAATGCAGCCAGGATGAGTACAGAGAAGTGGATCCAGGGAAGTCATCACCTCCTCAGCCATGCATGGTGCCACTGGGCTACAAGAGTGCTACCTTAAGGCATCCCATGTGCAGCTGGGCAGGGGAGAAGGCTTAGTGCCTCAGTCTCTGCTTGGGGCCTCCAGAGTTCTAACACCAGCTCTGGGTGGGGGTATATGTAGAGCTTGCATTTGGATATCTGGATGGCTTACATTTAGCTCCCAAGATAACTGTTGTACAACAGGAAAGGGTGTTTGAATGAGAAGTGCACGCACGCACATACAGTGTGCTATTTAGACAACCCTAAGCATGAGGTCAGGATGAAAACATGTGGTGGAAATATGTTTGGAAGAGTCAGTGCCTATGTCGATCACCAGGAGTGGGAGGGAGCAGAAGCCAGGAGCTGACAGATTCTCACTCTCTCCCCATGGCTGAGGTGGCCTCAGCCTGAGCATATTCTACTGTGGCACCAGAATGGGTTAAGGCCCTCCATAGGGCCTAGAGATGCAATGGCTGTTGCCTCCCCATACCTGTACACACTGCTTCATCCTCTTTGGGCGCTGCCTCCCTGTCCTCCTACAGTTTGACGGGGATGGGCAGCCAGAAATCAGGCTTGGATCAGGAAATCCAGCACATCCTCGCCATTGCGTTTCTGTCCCTTGGCTGCCCCCTCCCTGACCGCTCACTGGCAATACAGCTTTGGAAACACATCTCGTGCTATTTCTTGGCTTTGGAGCATAGTTAGAAGGAGAAGGAAGGAGGGTGTGAAAGGGAGGGGAAGATAACAGGAGCAAATAGTGCAAAATGAGATTGTGCTGTGAGCGTTGTATCCCATCTGGAAACTGTTTTCCCTCAGTATACTGCACACCCACTCCCTCTAGGCCAGGACTGTAAGGGTCAAGTTTCCCAGTTGACTGGTCCTCCTTGCTAAAGCCAGACTCATCTCCGTGAAAGCTACTTGAAATATCTTAAAGGAGAATCTCAGCAGAGTTGCAGAGTCCTTCATTGTCACAATTAGAAACTCTTGGCCAATCCTCTGAGGAGCAAGAGCTGGCTGATCTCAGCCTGGTTGGAAGGCACTCTCAAGAAGTTTTGGTCTTGAAGGAGGTGTGAGAGAATGAGGCTGCTGTGCTTATGTATCTCTGTCCATCCCACCTTCATTCACACCCAAGACTCTTTCTTGGACCTTCCCTGGTCTGCTGTCCCATTGTTGCCATTGTGTTGGCAAAAGGCTCCCCAAAGCCCAGCCTAGTTGTGTCATTTTGTGGCAGCACATGAAGACCTTTAGCTGTGCTGGCCCCAGACTGGGTGGGAACAGAGGGCTAGTGACCAGCCAGCACCTTCCATTCCATCAAGGATAAAGCAACTATCCACTTGGTCAGGTGATAAATTTGTTCTCTTCATTGCTCATAAACTTGGAGCATGGACCCTGCCATATGCTGCTGTCATGTACACAGCCCTGAGTCACCATATCCTAGTTCCCTGAAGCCTCTCTCACACATGCAAAGGAAGAGTATGGCTGAAGCTTTCTCTGAGTTTTGCCAGATAAGTGCAGCTCTCAAGATTAGGTTGGGTGGGACAAATTTTGCATATTCTGGGTTAACAGGCTCAATCTAAAACTAATTAGTAGGGGGTTTGATGGCATCTAGCCAAAATAAACTCTGGGTTGCTCTTCACTGTGTCTATCACAGCTGGATCTTGACAAGAGGACACTCTTTTCTTCTTATGATGGGGTTGCATGCCCAGCTGTCTTATACAAATTGGAAGTCTAAAAATAACAATACCTGTTGGCTTCAGGAGAGAACAGTCAACCCAAGAGCCCCAGTAGTCTTCCTGGGATGTGGTCACAGCTTCCTGCTGGTCCCATCGTTTCCATTGTGGGTATAGCTAGCTGCAAAGCCATGTTATTATTTTTGTTTGCTTTACTCTTCCTTCTGCTGCTTTCCTCTGCCTCTTGCCACCTTCTTTGAGTAAAACAATCTCCAACTTTGTGTCAGCTTTAGGTTCTCTCCCTCCTTGAGGGTGTTGGATCCTTGGTGCCCCTGTTGATAATAACCATAGTTATGGCCAATCTCATGGGCTAGCTCCCTTCTCTTTACCATCTGTGTTTGGAGATGTTGGACTGCTATATGGATAAGTGGTGAGAGCTGAAATGGGCTGCTTTGATGAGGAGGCTTTGCCAGTATTTATTTGTCCAGGAGGATAAGATCCAGAAGCCCAGAGAGGAGTAGATGCTCCAACACTTCTGGATTCCCAGGGAGGGGTGCAAGTTTCATTCCCACTCATCACCCATGTTTTTCCTGTACTGTGCAGTAGGTCTCTGTGTCTTGGGAGAGAATAGTCTCTTGGGGACCTGAATTCTGCACCTCTGGGAGAACAGTGTGGCCTTCATCCTCATTTCCAAATAGCAAGGTCTTCCAGCCAGCAAGTCAGCTGTGTGGTGTCTAAAAGAATCAGAAACTTGAAATTACTCCTGCCAGTGTTGGTGCCTGATCAGTTAGGCTCTAATACTCAGTCCCTTGCACTCATTACTCATCTCTCACCCCTCAGCAGCTGCTGGGGAGACTTTTTTTAGTTTTGGAATAAAGCCACAGGCACATCTCCGCCTCTTCCCTCTAGGTAGGTTTGTCCAACAATTGAGAGATTGTTGACTGACCAAGGGATCATTGTTCTAAATGTGGGTGGTATGTCACTATAAGATAATCTGTGTAACTACTGCATGAATGCATTTTCTTGACTCTCTTCAATCCCACCTCTGCCTTTGTTAATGCACAGTTGTGAAAGAAATTGGAAGCACATGGCAGCGTCACACACAGCTCTCCTCACAGCTGTCCATCTAGCTCTGCTTCTCTTCCATGGCTACACAGTGGTTCTAGTTTTGATGGTTACAACACTAAATATGATTTGAGCTCAGCTCTGCTGTGTTGTGGTGCGTTAGCAGCCAGCACTCTGAATCCCTTCACTTTTCTGTGATTCTCGCCCTTACCATAAGGCTATCGTGTTCACATCCTGTGTTTGCTTGTGTTGTTTAGAGAACACAAGACAAAGAACAGCTGTTACATGAGCAGGCACTCTCTGGGGTTAATGCTCAGGACTCCAAACTCTTTATCCTTCTATGCTGTAGGATAGGACAAAACCTGGTTTTCCAGTGCTTTTTAGATAACTATCTAACCCATTTCCATCTGCTAACTCAGCTCCCTCTGAAGTTACACTCCCCACAGATGGTAGGTGTTTTCTGTTACTTGATTCAAGTGCAAAAATGCTCCTAGGCAACTTGGAAATGGCTGGGTAGATTTCACCAAACTACCCCGCCAACTCTGCTTCTGCTGTGGGAACAAGTGGAGAAAACTTTAGCCCAGACATTGCAGGGAGAGCCCCAACATTAGGATTTAGCATGAGTGTGCCTTCTCCACCATACTTGCACATGGAGTGTCTGGTCTCCAGGGAAGCCTTGGATGGTCGTGTGTTGGGCTGTCACTCCAGGCAGTCTGAGGACAAGTGGGAAGGAAATGAATGGAGAGAAGTCCCATGTCAGGCAGAATGCAGGTGGCAGCGACTCCATCCCCACTTCCAGCACGCTCTGTAAGCATCTGAGGTTTTAAATTGAGCAGCTGAAGGATGATGTTGGAGGATGAAAGGCACTGACATGTTGGAGATTGCTGCCGCTTACCATCTCCCTCCCCCACTTGGTGGGAAGTGTGGGTCCATTCACTCCCCAGCCTCACCCCAAAGCTCTGACAGCCAGTGGAATGTTGACAGAGTGGTACTGAGCTCAGGTAAAACAAATATACCTTCCGGTAGGAGCAGGAACCTACAGACTCCAGCATCCGGGGTCCTCTGGCCACCTCCTTCCTCAGCCCTAGCACTGGGGAGAGGAAGGACTGCACACACCCCATGCTTCTCTAGAAGCCAGGCTTTCTCCTGAGCTGAGCTGTCACACTGGAATTCATTAGCATTCATGTCTCCACTCTAGGACCTATGTGGTCTCTCCCACTCTCATTCATACCCTGTTGCTCTTGGTATTTCAGTATACTGCTTTCAATGCCTTTCTGCCCACTGAGATGCTTTTCCAGGCAGGGGGTGGAGGGACAGACCCAGTCTGACTCTGCTGAGCTCTCTCCAGTTCATTTAAGTTACACAGTTCTGTCTGTGTAATATAGTCACTTGAATCTATCTGTCTTTTCTTTCCTCTCCCTGAGCCAGAAGCCTCAATCTGCCAACAAATGGGATAATTTTTCAGCTGGTGTTTGGCAGCCATCATTTTTCTCCCTGCCCAACTAATGCTTTGTTGTAGCAAATGGAAAAGTTAGTGATTTGACTTCTGAATAGGAGGATATGCCTCAAAGGAAGCAGGTTCTCTGTAGCATCAGGAGCTCGGCTCTGTAGCAGCACTGGCCAGATTTACTGACTGTTACTGGAATGATTAGTGGAATGATTGTTTGTTGTTAACAGCCCATCTGTAGTGTTTAAACTTCATCGGGGAGCTGAATTTCACAGGCATTATCTGGCTGAAGTACAGCCTCATATGGTCCACAGAGAGGCTGTTAAATCCCAGAGGAAATTAAATACAACAGGGGGCCTTCCTGTTATGTTGATCCAACTGATCTTTTTTCTCTGATAGAAATCAGCAGCTGGGTTGATGTTCTCTGGAGCATCAATGTACCTATTGCTGCTGGCAGAGAACATGAAAAAGTGTCTATCATGGTGCTGAAGACCACGACTTTCTGCCACATTTACATTTTATCATCACAGGAATCTCTTTCCTTGTACTCTATTTTTTTTTTGTTTTCGCAGTGAGATGATGTTTGGAAGACTGATAGATACAAAGGAAGGGGGAGATAAGATAATGTAGAAAAGTTTCATGGGTGTTTGTGGCATAGATAAACATGCAGTGATGTACAGCACCACATCCCTTTCTATCTTAATTCAAGTCGTTTTTGTCAGACTGATGCAGGTGAGAAACAGGAACTGTTTTTTGCCATGCAAAAAGGGCTGATGCTGAGGTTTGACTCTCAGTGCAGAGGAAGGCTCTCAGATCCCTGTTGGAATTGACACTAATGCTCTTTCTCCCTTCATCTTTCCTCAGCATTTCTCAGAGAACTTGGATCACTTCTCTGACAACATGGAGGATTTCTCCAATGACCTCTTCAGCAGTTTCTTCGATGACCCAGTACTGGCTGAGAAGAATCCTCTGCTGGACATGGACCTGGATCCACCCACTCCAGGCATCCAGGCAGAGCACAGCTATTCCCTCAGTGGAGACTCTGCTCCCCAGAGCCCTCTTGTGCCTGTCAAGACTGAAGATAATGCTAACGGTGAGCATGAGATGTGTACACTGCACAGCTTTGGGCACACCTGTTAGCAGAGGCTCTGGCTGGCTTTCATATATAAGGACAAACTGGCTGTTCCTTGGACTTGCACATGGCTGATCTAGGGAAGAATTTGATTTGCTGCGATCAAATACAGCCCACATTTTTCCCTTCCATTTGTGCTCTGATAGTCACGTTACTCCTTTGCCGGGCTTACTGTTATTTACGAGGATGATAATGGGCTGTGTGTGCTGCCAGCTTC
This sequence comes from Zosterops lateralis, assembly GCF_965231275.1. Classification (NCBI taxonomy): domain Eukaryota; kingdom Metazoa; phylum Chordata; class Aves; order Passeriformes; family Zosteropidae; genus Zosterops; species Zosterops lateralis. The sequence goes on from NC_139761.1 coordinate 38,863,380, forward strand.
TGGCAAGCAATAGGCAATGTCTTTTTAGGACCCTGCAAACTTGGGTGTGGGTGCCCTAGATCCAGCTCCGTTTTTGCATCAGGCAGCAGGGTTTTGGCATGCACATAGGAAGCATGAGTCTCTGGCTGCAACCAGTGCTGGTACATGTGGAAAGCTCAGTGGCTTCTTTACCAGCAGATTTTTTAGCAGGAGACATAGAGGAACAGTCATTTCAAAACTTATTTTTAAAACAATTCATTTCAGGATAATTTATGATGGCTGGGTATTTTTAGAGCTGTCCTTGCAGAGAGTCCTGTAATTTGTGGGATTGTGTGGGTGTCCCAACAGCTGATGGACACCAGGCTGCCTGAAAAAGCAGTGGCACAGGCTCAGTATACACAGAAGACAGCTATTCCTTTGAGCAACAGGGGGACCTGGGACAGAGGCTTCCCTCTCATGACTAGGAATGATCCCAGCTTTCTGGTACAAACGCCAAAGCAGAAGGAGAGAAGGCTGGCCTCTCCTACCTCTTTGGTCCTTGAAAAGGCACAACCATCTGCCACATTCCTTAGGGGCATCTCAGAAAGATGCTGGGAGAGAGGTTTATGGGAGGCAAAGCAGCTCTGCCTTAGTATCAAAAAAGCTTTCAATTTGCATTTCTTTTTCCTTAGTTTTAACCCCAGTACAGTCTTGGAGGGGATAACTAACAAAAAAAAAAAAAAAAAAAAAAAAAAAAAAAAAAAAAAAAAAAAAAAAACCCCAGTGTGAACAAATAAACACAACTCTGTTTTGCCCCTGAAAATGAGTAAGAGGAGATAAGACTTGAGAAGGAGAGAAGTCAAAAGAATGCATTTGTCGAAAGCAGTGAAATGAAGACTGCCTGCATGAAGCCTGCATGAAGTTTCAAGGACTCCTCTCTGAGACACTTAGCACCATTTCTTCTTCTCTCCACTGTGTCTGCACATGCCCTTCTTTCAGCTGTCATGTCTCAAAGGCAAGACCCTGACTCTCTTGAATGGAGTGTGACACTGATCCTTGGGCAGAGGCCAGCACGGGGTGCACAGTGCATAACCCAGGAGAGCTTGAGATGGGCCTGGCACTTGCTCCCTGAGAGTGCAGATCAGTTTTATAAGGGAGCAAGGTCTAGCATTATGATGGCAGGTATAGGAGTATCCATGCACCCAGTCCTGCAGCTAGATAATTCAGGTCATCTTTCCAGGGCTTTTTTGGCTCATAACTGTATGTGAGTCATATTCTAGTGAAACCCTGAGTCAGGTCCAGTATTTGCAACACTGTACAGTCCTTTTGGCACAGTTCCATCTAGTCTCAGTCCTTTTAGACATTCAGTTCCAATTAATGACCCAGAAATGTTTTTTTCTTTAACATTAAGCAAGCTCTGCTCAGTCTGCAGAGCTCCTCAGGAATGCCCCTGCTCTGTCTAGGCTTGGAGCTGGCTGTGGCTTGCTTTTTATCAGCTTTCTCCCAGCTTTTATGCAGATCTCCAAAACTCTTCCAAATCCTGCCCCTTCCCACATGGTTCCCACTAACATAGGTCAGCTAGGACAAGCCATTGGGTGCATTGTGACCCTGCTTATCAGTGGAGTCTGGCTTGTGCATACAGACTGGCTGCTTCATTTCTCAGTACCAGCCCTGAGTTTTGCAGGATGTGATTTGATGCCAGGAGCAAGGGGAGCCAGGGTTGTGCAGAACAGTGGGCACTGGACCAGACTCAGGTTAGTGCCTGCCTTCCTGTACATGTCCTGCTTTCTCACTGCTCTTTGCCTCATCTCCTCAACCCTGGGCAGCTACAGATTTCTCTCAGCCATATTTCTTCCCAATAGGTACAGAGTATCAAGAGCAGAGATGAGCATCTTGGCATGCCTCACCCACCAACATACAGTGAAATCTGCAGAGTTACAGTGTTACCTCTGAAACATCCTCTCAGGCAGCAGAACCTAGAGGTGTCCACACAGGATGCCTACTCCTCAGACCCTCATTGACCCTCTGATGGCTTATTTGTCTCTGATTCTGTAACACAATCACTCCCCAGATGAATCTCCCAGGGTGGGAAAGAGAACAGGGTCAGAATGTAGACAGGAAATGGGAGGACGGTACATACTTATTTGAGTGTCTGCTCCTTGGCCTGTCTGGGCTGACAGCACTGAAGGCTGCTCTCTCACTGAGTCAGGGCTGACTGGGGAGAGCCCTTGGTGGTCTGCTCTCCCTTGTCTGGTAACTTGCTTCAGCAGCAGCCCTCACAGACAGAGGATACCCCACACATCTGAGAAAAAGAGAAATGCAGATCTTTGCAACAGAAGGCATGAGGAGGAAAAGGCTTCAAATGACAGTAAGGAACTTCAGAGTAGTCAGTAGGCAAAATGTTCCCACAGTGGGCATAGCAAAACCAGAAAGAGTTGAAATGGGGGAAGCTGTGAACTCTTCAGCACTTTTCAAAGGGGTAGGTTCAAGTGAATCATCCATCAGGACTGACACCAATTTAGTTGAAATTGCCTAGAGCAGTGGGATAGACTGAAAGATCTCTCAAGGTCCCTCATTTCTGTGAAAGGCAAAAGTCAGTCCAAATTTTCTAGACACAAACACTTGTGGCTGTGTTACACCTTGCCTCCTTCCATCAGAAGGGGTTTGTCTGCATACCAGGGTAACTGGGACTTCACTACCAGCTGTGGGTTCGGTGTGCTTAGCAGGACAGAGAAAACACAATCCACTCTGTGGCTGCTCAGTAGGCTCTGCATTGTCTCAGCTGTACAGTGCATCCCTGCCTGAGATGCTGTCTGATGACATTAGCCCTGCTGCATTGTGGGAAGCTCTAGAAAGCAATCCATCAGCATTGAGAGCAGCACATGCAGCTGAGACACACGCAGCAGCCACAGGAGCTCTGTCTGTGATTGAAGATGTCCAGTCACAGAGGCAGCTGGAAGGAATGTACACCTGCTAGAGAGATTTGTCTAGGCAGAAATAAGGTGCTAGACCAAAGACAGGAAAACAACCACTGACAAGGCCAACACTGTGTTCTCATATATAATTCTTGTCTGGGCTTTAACACCACTCTGTCCAAGCAAAGGCCAGAGGCAGGATTCTGCCCTGGCCTCTCCTGAAGACAACAGAGACTGAGTAGGGCAAAGACAATGTTAACGTACCTCTAAGATCTTAGATCAGATGGCAGCTCCCACATGAACAGCTACTTATTTGTACTCTTCTTCATGCAGGCTTTTCTGGAGCAGAGAAAGATGTTTCTCCTTCTCTCCTCTTACCAGGACATCTTCTGGACTGAGGCCTGCACTGCAGAACTACTCTGGGCAGCAGACAGCTAGGCAACATCCCTGGGCCTGACTGAGAGTGCTGCATGCAGAGCACAGTGCAGAGAGGTTAGAGAGTGAGTCAGACTGTGGCCTTGTGGAGGCAACTGGAGCTCTCTCTGGTGACACGCTTAGCAATAATCTGTCCTGTATCGAGCCAAATGTATTTTCAGATATGTCAGATAAAAAGGGAGAGGGAAGGGATGAGGACTAGGAAGGAGGATGCAGGCTGCAGGCCAGCTAGGAGTAGCCTTTTGGCAGGCTGAAATATTTGAAGAGCAAAGACCAAAACTTTAGAGCAGAGCCCAGGCAGCTCTCCTGCCTAGCAGTCCTGTTCCTATCTGATCTGCAATTTTTCTGGGATCTCTAATCCCACTGGCAAGCCAGGCTCACACCACAGACGCGCATGGGACAGAGCAGACGCGCATGGGACAGAGCAGGCAGGAGGCAAGGGGAGCATGCCCCCACAGCTCCATGTAGTTTTCTTCAGATTCTCCCTTTCCCTCACTGCTGCTTCTTGTCTCTGCAAGCAATGGCAGCAGGGTACAGCTGTGGACAGCAGTGCCCTGAGCAGCCCAGGGTAGAGAAGAGAGTCTCAGAGGTGAAACTGAGTGGAGCAGCTGTAGGAGCAGCCTCACAGGCAGGTGCTGCAGTTGGGCTTCCTTCCACAGGAATGGATCTTCCTCCTCTTCTGTCATGCAGCAAAGCCCTTGGCACAACATCATCAGGAGGCCAAAGCAGCACTGTCAGCCTTTCACTGTCATCATGCTTGCTCTGTCACCAGCTCTCCAGCACAGAGATGGTGCTATTCTTGGTAACACACCTGGCAGCTCTGTGATGCTGGCCATGCTGCCTAAGGAGCAACAGCCCAGCATCCTCCTCTCACTGAGCCCAAAATATAAATAAGCTCCAGAGGATGAGACCTAGACATTACTGGGGGAAGAAACCCTGCAGCTGTCCTCCAGAGCTTGGGCTGTACAGTCAGAGCACAGCAGAGACACAATTCCTCTATCTCTGTCTTGTCTGCTCCCCACACACCAGGGAGCACACACCGGGGTTCATTCCCTTTTGTACTCTGTGTTTGGGCCTGCACATGCCTGTGTGGTGACAGTGCTAAACTTGGAATGGCAGCCTCCTCAGTCAGAGGAAGCTGTCTGCATGTTTGTTTTTTGGTTTTTGTTTTTTTTTTGCCTTGCCCTGTTCTTGCTGGAGTTTGACTCTCATGTTGTGCATATTTCAGAGCTGGAGAATGGAGTGTGGTCACTGGGGCCCAAGCTCTGCTCCATCATGGTGAAACAGGAACAGAACCTGCCTCTAGACCTGCCTGAGTCCCAGCTACCTGCCAGCTCCATACCAGTGCTGAACCTCAACCCACTGCAGAGACTGCCACTGCCTGAGGAGGTGAGCCCATCTAAAATCTGTCGGGAACCTGGGCTCTCACACAGCAGCACCCCTGGTGATGCAGACCCAGCCATGTGACTGCAGGGTCCTGCAAGGTGATTTAGTTACTGAACAGACAGGAGAGGGTGTTGCAAAGCCCAGATCCTGCATCATTTGTCATTCTCCTCTTGAAATGGCAGCGCAGGAGGCTTTACAATCTTGGTTAAATATAAGCATGTTTCCTTGGCACAAAAGCCAAAAGCTTTAAGCTTGCACTGGAGATCTGTCCCCTCCAAATTGCCAGTATTTCTGTAGCCACTCTTGGCTTATTTTCATTTTTCAGAGAACAGTGTCAATTAATGTGATGCCAGTGATCCCACTATTCCTGCATATAGACCCCTGCTCTGCCACTGTCTTTTTCATGGCTTTGGACTTGTCACATGGCCTCTCACTCTTTGTAGCTGCTCACTGGAAATGTTGGTCCCACTCCAGGTCCTGCTTGCTTGTTCCTATGAAGCAGCAGGATTTATTATTTCTGTGTAAAAAGGGGCCAACTCTTTTGGTCGTATCTGGGTTCTTAAGAAGTCTGTTTGTCTGAAGGATGTTCACTTATGCCACTGGTATGTGGGTGTAAGTTGAGGGCTTAGTTCAGCTGGCCTTGAGTCCAGCTGTGTTGGATGAGAAGGTCTGACCAGTCTCACACAGACCTTTCCTATCTTGTAGCAGCTCAGTAGATAACAATAGAGCATCTCTGGGGTTCACTTCCTTTTTTCACTCATGTTGAACATCTTCCCATTTAAACAACCATCCAAAACAAATGGGTTCTTCCAGCCAAAACTGTGCACAAACTTCCTCTATTATTTACACAGCTTGAACTTGCTGTGCCCTCTAATCTCTGCTGTGTATGCTCAGCAGCCATACCATGGTGCTCTCTCAGCTGTGTTTACTGTCTGGAGGAGTTTGCAATGTGTCTGTTTAGTGTGAAAACTCCACCCTATGGTGGGCTGGGGGCTGGCAAGCCAGGAGGCTGAGGGGCAGCATAATGCAGATGGGAATAAATCTCTTTATTCAGCTCTCCGTCCCCTCCGATTGGAAACAGTTGCCCAGTGGTCCTGGTGAAAATCACATGAAAAGGACAGGGGGGGTTGTTCTGTGTCTGTACGACCTCTATACTCCCATTTATAATCAAGGCAGATCAAAGAGGGACTTCCCATGATAATGCAGGGGTTGGTTTAAATTACACTGTCTGGGTCAATCAGAGGAAGAATTGCCAAGAATAAAAGTCATCTCCCTTTTGGAGGTACTCAGCTCAGTGCATTGCTTGGCAGCACATCCATCTGCCAGTGCCACTTCCTCTATAAAATGTGTTTGCACTCTGTGTGCCCAGCAACTGAGACTTCAGGGGCTTATGTTTGAACTCTTGGTTTCCTCCGTGGTGAGAGGCTCCTTTGGGGCAGAGCTGTGAGATGGAGCAGTGGCTGTGGACAGAACTGGTGGGAGCCCTCTGGGCAGGGGAAGTGGCAGTGGCCAAGAGCTCTTTCTGCTTCTCTTCCATAGATTCCTATAGAAATGACTCCATCACCTGTGATCAAAGCTGAACCCAAAGAAGTGAACCAGTTTCTAAATGTACCTACAGGTAAGAAGATAGAATTTCCTGGTCACCTATATTATTCAGCTATAGATTGTTATTATACAGAGTGGAAAGACAACACCTAAAGTCAGAGCTGTGCATATAAGGTTGCAGTGGGGCAGAGAACAATAGAAGAGTGGGCACTGCACTGTTCTAACTCAGATCAGTGTCTGCATCAAGAGCCACACACAAAATTGTTCGGACAGGGACTCCCAGGCAAAACAGGCTACTTCAGAGTTGGAAATATGCAAGAGTGCCTTTAAAATCCTCAGAGAGACTGTAGAGCTATCCAAAAATAACCATCTGAAAGTCAGGAAATTCAGGATCCAGTTTAATTTGAAAGAAACCCAAGCATCTGAAAATCTGCCGATGCACAAATGAAAGCACTATGGGAACTCCCACTGCCGCAGAGACACATTCCTTAGGCATATTCCCACCTCCATTAAGGCCCCTAGGGCTCTCCAGTACAAAGTGGGGACAGTTTTCAAGTGCTTGGAAAACAAGTGAGTGACTGGAGCCCCGCTGGATCAAGTGTGCTGGCAAGTGTGTTAGCCCTGCAGTGCTTTTGGAAGAGCTTTTCTCACACAGAGCTTCCTGTACTTGTGAACAGGCTATGGAGCAAAACATCATGGGCTTTTTACTTCATTTTGGTTGACATCGGACTACCTTATTGTTTTGTAAATACCTGTCCTACAATACCTTTCCTTGGCAAAGCCCTGCCAGCTCCTCTGCAGTTCCTAGTTTAGCACATTTGAGGTCAGTCTAACCTCTGTCTTGGGCAGCGCTCAGTCAAGCCTTTTTCTCAGACTCACCCCATCTTGTGAAACTCATCACCCTCTCCTTTCAGCCCTGTGTTATGGCAGGGCCTTATGCCTGCACCAACAGGCTGACATGAGAGCCATTGACCTGTTCTTCTTATTCCTCAGTAGATGACCTGGTGCAGATGCCTCCAACTCCACCCAGCAGCCACGGCAGCGACAGTGACGGATCTCAGAGCCCTCGGTCCCTGCCTCCCTCCAGCCCAGCCCGGCCTGCTGCTCGCTCTTCTACTGCCATCTCCTCCTCACCTCTCCTCACAGCACCACATGTAAGGAGGCAGCAGGGCTGGGACACAGGGCTTCCTGCTGCTCAGAGGGGTTTGTAGGATTTCCAAGGCTTATGTGGAGGTTCCTGCCCTTGGTAAGGTCTCTAGGCTGAAATGCTCTGTCAAGGCAATGTGATGTCTTAGCACAAGGATGTGGGGAGAAAAAGTGCTCACAGGAGTGAGAAGAGGCAAAATGAATCATGTGTATCTATCAGCAGCTACCTTGTTTTAGCAGGTGCTGTATTTCATCTATTCTTTGGGAAGTGGCCTATGCACTAAGAGGACTTTCTGAGGAGGATAATGAGAGAGAGGAATTACTGAGAATTCTCATAACCAGACCATTTTAACTGTTGCCCAGAAGTTTGTTGGCAGGGTCCTGCAGTGCAAGTGTGTAACCAGCCTCCCAAGTAAACTAGATGCCCTCCCAAGTAAAAGAGGAAAGGAGTTGCTGAACTGTGCCCCCAGGATCAGGTTGAGAGTAGAAAAGAGCACTGCCCTGCATTTTTTGGTGGCAGTGGGCAGCACTGTATTCTATTTTGATGTGTACAGCCTCTGGCTGCTCTGCAAGGCTTTAAGGACGCTCACTGGGGTAGAACTTGCTGACCCTGATGGATGCTCTCTGTGTGTTTCAGAAGTTACAAGGGACCTCTGGCCCACTGCTCTTGACTGAAGAGGAGAAGCGCACATTGATTGCAGAGGGTTACCCAATTCCTACCAAGCTGCCCCTCACCAAAGCAGAGGAGAAAGCACTGAAGAGGGTCAGAAGGAAAATCAAGAACAAGGTGACTGCAAAACATGTAATAATGCAGTTCCCATGATTCCAGAGCATCCTCAGCTGACCAGTACTATAGTCACCCTCACCTCCTCAGCTGTACTGCAGCTCAGAAAGGTGGGACCATGCCTTTGGTACACTAGCATAAGCCTCCCAGCCCACAAAAATGGTGCCAAGGGGCATCTCTGCTTGTGTGCTCTGCATACAGCCATACCTGGGAAGTGTGGCTTCCAGCCTAGCTCCTGGGGGTGTGTGGCATGGGAGAGGGTCCACAGGTCAAACAAACTGTTCTGGTCAGGCCTTGTTGCAAGGACGGGGGAAACCAAAACCATTGCATGGTGCAGGATGGGTGATGCAGAGCGTTCACTAGCCAGGCAGAGGCTGTGAGACTTTGGACTGGGATTAGAAGGCATCCTGTGGGAGAAACACCGGAGAGACTGGAGAGACTGAACTAATCACCCAGTGACTCAGAAGTGGCCTGGGGCAGAATCAGCCCAAATGGCCACAGCACATACCCATGTGAGTCAAAGGAGTGGAACGAAACCCTAAAAATGCTCTCAGCAGTGAGGAGTATAATGCAACAAATGGTTGCAGGCTACAAGCCAAGGAAGGCTGCATACCCACAGCATCCATCCCCCTTAGTTTTGCACTAGAGATCAGCAGGAATGGCAGACTGGAAGGCAACTCCCCATTTGCGTTTAGGATGCTGTGTGTGCAGGAAACAGACAAGATGCATGAGCCACAAAGAAATGTCCAGAGGCTTATGATACTGACTCCTCTCTGCTCCCCTCACAGATTTCTGCTCAAGAGAGCCGCAGGAAGAAGAAAGAGTATGTGGAATGTCTAGAGAAAAAGTAAGTTTCTTCTTCTCAGTCTTACTTTGTAAAAAGGAATCCTGTCCATGCAAAGTTCTCCTTTCTAGTGTTTTGTCTCTGAATTGCTCAAAAAATACAATTCCTTGCAAGGATGGGTGCCCAGGAGTTTGGTTTGGAATCCTGCCCTTATTCTCCTCCCTCCTAGAAATCCTCTTGTGGGATAAAGATCGGTCAAGAAATTTTGTGTTTCCAACTGCTTCATTTGGCCGATGCCCTGCAAAACACGGGTTATTCTGGCTGCCAGCAAGGTGGGATTTTGGGTTTCCCCACTAGAAGTTGCTTCTGTTTTGTCTGTCCCCTAAGTGGCAAGCTGTCTGAGGGTGCTGATCATGGCTTTTTCCTCCTCTCTTCCCATGAAGGTGGACCCACAAACACTTGACAGCAAGAAAAACCTTGCATTACAGTTATTCCCCACTCTCCCCCACTCCCACTCTCTGCATTAGCTTTGTTTTTCTCCTATGCATGACAGGCATAAGCTTAAGGTGATGTCACATGACTCTGACTGGGTAGAAAATAACTCCTGTACTAGCAACCCCTAATGTGCATTCCCAGGCAAAGAAGAATGCTGGAATCCAAGCACAAATTCATGTTTCTGTATAATTACCATCTCCTTCCCAGTTACTAACACCATCTGAGATCAGCAAATGGAAAAAAAAAAAAAAAAACCCAAATCCAACTTTAATTAACTCTTCTCCCTGATGCTATTTATCTTCTCTAGTTGCACAGAAATGCTCAATTAAAGCAGATGATTGAAGGCACCTCAGTGTGCATGGGTATGTCCAGGTATCAGAGCACATCACCTCCAGCTAGTGTCCCGTATGGGACCTTCAGGCCAGGGCTGGAGAGTTGGCTGACCTCGCTCAAGGGGCAGGTCCAGGGCGTTTGGTGCTGGGGCCTCCTCCCCAGATGTGGCTGTGGTGCCTGTATGTACTCAGCAGTTTGTTACGCTAGAGCATTGCTTTGACAGATGGCTTTCAAACAATGCCAGGTTTAAATGTGAACCAAAAGCAGCATTCAGTGATTTTTTTTTTTTTTTTTTACTAGAACATGTCTTTGGTCAGCTTGGCTTACTAAAAAACTGGTTTGTCAAAACCTCTACTTGGGCCCTTCCCCATTCAGTTTGACACTTTTGCTGGAAGTCCAGTTTTTGCACGGAAAGCCTGGTTCAAAGGCTGTGCTGCAAACCTCCAGCAGGATCAGGCTGTGTCTCTGGCTTACCTTTCTCCCAACCTGGAGGCGCTCCCCTTCCCATGCCCCAGCTGCAGCCCAACCACTTTCCTGTCGGAAGCCGTGGGAAGGAGCCTGCAGGTTCTCTGCTGCCCTCAAGTGCCTGCAGTCGGAGCTCGCCCAGCATTTGCAGAGAACGGCCTAGATTTCACAGCCAGGGCGCAGAGCCCAGGGCAGGTTCTCAGGGAGCGGTTTGACTTTGTCCCCTTCCCCCTTTTTCATGCTTCTTAGGGGGGTTTTGAAGTAATAGAAATGTCTGCATAACTTTGGGTCTGCCCTGACTTGACCTGCCTGTAACCAGGTGCTCCTGTCTCTCCCAACCCTCAGAAGTCCCTGAACTGTCACATGTAACTGTCCACCTGCAGTCTCATCCCAGCTCCGTTGAGGCTGGCTGCAGTCAGCTGGGCCAAGTACCATTTGATTTCAAGACCATATTTGCAGGTGATGGATGAAGCCACTGAGCCTCCATACCCCACAAAAAGCAAGGATTGCATTGTCATAAACTTTCTGGCCTTTGTGACTAACTGGCTGTGGGTTTTATTCCCATAGGGTAGAGACATACACAACAGAAAACAATGAACTCTGGAAAAAAGTGGAGACCTTAGAAAATGCAAACAGGTAAGAGAAGCTAGACTTGACCCTCTGTGGGTGGGGCAGGGTGGGTAGGAAGGGAAGTCAGGAGTGCTGGAGCAGAGGGACAAGAAGAGAAAAGCAGCCCCAGCTCCTGGACGGGTGCTGCTTGGCGAGGTGCTGGTTTTCAGCCCGTGACAGCAATGAGGCAGCTGGGTTTGGTTAGCAAGCCTGGAATGTTTGTGTTGGGACGCCAGGACACTCCACAGCGAGGGGAGGGAGGGAAGGCATGTTTCCCATATCTTTTTTGTCCTTCTCTGTACAATCCTTTGGGCTCATGCTGCCTTCTTCATTCCCCTCCAGGGCTCTGTCTCTCTCCAGGGCAGAGGTATTAAGGGAGGCCCCTCACACCAGCCTCTCAGCCCCACTGTTTCTGCTTTTGAGCTCTTCAGAGAAATACAAAGCCCTGGGCATGCTGTGGCTGTTTCAGGTTTCTCTTGAGAAAGCTGAACAGACTTGATGAATATAAGGAAAGCCCATTCTTCTAATAAAAATAGAGATCCCATCTCCCACCAAATCCAGAGCAATTCCTTGTGCATGTGGTGTTCCAGCCCTTTCTCAGCTTCTTTTGGGTAAAGCAATCCCAAAGAATCTCTGTGTCATCTGCTGCTACTGCTCACCTGAAAGGAGCAAGCTTGCTCCCACAGCCCCAAAGTTCTCTCACCCAAGCCTCTGAGTTTCCTCACTCAAAACTCTGGTGGGCACTTCTAATATGCAGAGCTGGCCAACCAATCACCACAGGAATTTGCTTCCTTGGAAGCAAATAATGAAGATTTCCACCCTGAAGTGGGGATGGACAGCTGGAGCTAGAAGAGAGCCCAGCTCTGCCCCCTTATGGGCATAACAGATGTGAGCAAGGGCAGGGTAAACTCCAGGGAATGTTTATCTCTATAGCTCCATTTATATCAGCTTGAATTGAAGGTGAAAACCACAGCCAGAGAGCTAGTTCCTGACCCAGTCCTCTGCTGCCATGACAGTTCATGGAGTACTCCTAGAGGCTCCACTGCACACTGCCCTCCCACCTATGACATGAGTGCTGTGACCTTGGCTTCCAGGCCTGACACTGGTGCTGGAACTGGGGGTTGCCAGGCATGGTCTGGCTGAGGTGTGTGAGAGCCAGAGGTCTCCTGTCTGCCAGAGATACAGCTACCCAGCTGCTCTCATGCACAGAGCACATCTTGCCCCCCAGCCTCTCCGGGTAATGTGGGCAGCCCTAGTGCTGAAAAAGTGAGCCTCACCCTGAAAAATCAGGAGACTGGCCTAAAAGCCAAGAGAATTTCATTTTTTTCCCTAAAATACACATTGTATTCTTTCTAATTTGGTTTGGTTTTTGTGCACTGCCAGTGGGACACACTGTGCTTCTCTCCACGTGTACAGGGAGCAAAACAGGATTTGGAAAGGGATAAAGCCAGGATTCGCCTGCAATCTCCTGGCTCCAGGACCTGGCATTTTATGAAAGCTCAAATATACTTGTGGAGAACAGTCAGTGCTCCCAGAAGGAAAGTCAGCAATAGTCTCCATTTCAATAATATGCAACTCTTGGGAACTGTGTGCTCTGTAGTCTCCCTCATCCCAGGTTCCTTCATCAGCTCAGTGAAGGGTTCAGTAGCTCTTGTTAACACCTACCACTGTTTTGTGTTACATGTGCAGATGCCCATGCACGGTTAAATGGGGCAGAGAGACCTTAGCATGTGTTTCAGCCAGGGCAGTCAGAGAATTAATTAATTGCTGAACTCAAGATTTGGCTTTGCCTACATCTCTCTGCAGAATTTGTCAAGACTGAAGAAGCTCAAGGGAATCACAACTGTTTCTTACTTTTCTCTCCACCACAGTTTAGGGCACAGGTTGAGCTTCAGAGTATGTGTCTCTGAGTGAAGTGGGAACAGGCAAGACTGTGCTAAAGGTTTTACCTGTCTACAAAGTTCAGCCTCCATGCCAGAGCTCTCCACTGCTCTGGGAATTGACTGGCTGGCCCTGTAGGCACCCAGGAGTCCTAAATGAATGGGTTATTCATAATAGTGGATAATAGTGAAGGAGGTGGTGGACCCACTGATGAGACCCTTTTTCGTTTCTTGTTTCCCAAGCCTGTTTGGTCAGAGAGCTTAAGAAATATACGGGAAAGGGGAGATACTTTTTTTCACAAGAAGGGAAAATCAAGGTACAATATGAAGTGGGTAGTGGTATTCTTGGCTCACTTACTGACTTCTACCTCCTTATTAAGTTTTGATATGCATTGTTTCCTATCACAGGACTCTGCTCCAGCAGTTACAGAAGCTTCAGGCTCTGGTAGCTGGGAAAGTCTCCAGACCTTATAAAATGGCTTCCACGCAGACTGGGACGTGTCTAATGGTATAAGCTTCATTTCCATCTTCCTTACTGGCCATGCTTCTCCAGACAGCTTTGTTGATTGCCTGTCTCTGCCCTCTTCCCTGCTGCCCAGCTCTGTTGTCAGTTACATCTGCTCTTTCATTTTGTGTTATAGTCACCAGAGCTGGGCCCTGTGTCATACATACATCAGTTGTTTCTGCAACAACATTAGAATAATTCCTGCATTATCACTGCCTTCTTCTTTGGGCAAAAAAAAAGCACTTTGTTTGCTTTTCATTAGCTATTAGCCATTCAGCAAAAATCTTCATTGAGCTTCCATCGTAATGGGCAGAGTTTCCTTTTGCTGAGCTGGTAATGCTTAATGTTTAACTCAGCAGGCAGATGAACACTCCAAGTATTCATCCCAGTGGGCATTACCTTGTGTTTATCAGCAAGAAATGGCATCTGTTCTTGCTATGCCTGCACATAGGCTTTGTTAAATCCAGCAGGATTCCCTTTGTCCTTTTGACTAGCCATAATAATTCGGGGTTGTCTGTTGTTTTGGTAATCCCTGTTTGCCTCATAGCAGAGGATCATAAAATATGGTTAATAAATATTGGCTTCATTGAGGAGCTTTTGGGTATGCCAATGTGTAGCCATAAATAGAGTCAATTGCTTATTCATCTCTTTTTTTTTTTTTTTTTGCTGAGGAAAAGATTCTGATCCATAGTAAAAATCTAATCTTCCCCCTTTGATGTCTTTGCAGGATTGTCATAGTAGCTGCTCATGACAAATTTGTCAGAGTTAGTTATCTATATCTGGTTATCACTTCTGTACTGTTAGCAGTCACAAAATGCAAACAGATGGTATACTTGCCCCACTTTCTCAGCACCCTCAGTGTCCTTAGGGATTGTTTTTTTGGTCCTGGTTCAGTGAGTTTCCTTGGTTCCAGAGCCCCTGCTTTGTAATTTCAAGTACTTCCTCCTTTCAAAATCTGCTCAACCTTTTGCTACTCTTTGCTGCCCCCATGTCAGACTAGATTTTAATGAGTGTCTTTTTTTTCCCTGCTCTCTGTCTTCATTCCCAAGTTCTTTCCACATTTTTGGGTGTGACCCAGCTGAGCCCAGTGACTCATTGCTCCTTAATGCAGCAGCTCATCAGAGCACCCCTGGCTCCAGTTCTTCAGTGATACTACCTGGAATAAACAAGTCTAGAAGAGGTGCCTTCCAGACATCCCCTGTGCTACAGGCTGATATAATATCTAATTTAGCTTCCCAACAATGTCTCCTTGCTGCTCCTTTTGTTGCAGGCATCCCAGCCCACACATCCACTCTCTCAGACTTCTTAGCTTTGAAGCATTTCAAGAATTTGTAATTTGCTTTCCTATCTTTGACCAGTTCCTTTCACAAGCCTCTGAGTTCTCATTTTCCATTTTTAAATACAACATTCCTTATCATGACAGATAGTAGAATCATTGTGTCTTGCAGCATAGGAGTAGAGCAGGCGACCCTTCTTTAGCCCTGTGTCATTGGTGCTGGATATTTGTACTGCCACTTCTTGAAGGCCTCCAGTGGTGAGCAGTCCTCAGCCTGATCAGGCAAACTATTCCAGTGCTGTGTTATCTTTCTCAGATAAAGCTTTCTTGCTATCTCAACTCAATCTTCCTTGCAGCAGCTTCAGCCAACTAGAACTTCTTCTGCCGCCTGTAAGCAAGATCTGTTTAATCTCCCTTTGTGCAGCTGCATTTTATATATTTGAAAACTCTTGTTTTTGAGCAACTCCCTTTAGTCTGCTCTGCTAAATCACCAGATTTCAGTCTTCCCTCAAAGGCTGAGTTACTGAATAACTGCTTGTTCCCAAAGCTATCTTTCAGACTTTCTCCAACGGCCCTGCATTTCTTGGAAGTATAGGGCCCAAAGCTGGGCATAGTGTTCCACCTGAAGGCCAGTAGAAATCCAGCCAGAAAGCCTGTTCATAATGCTTGGGCTGAGATTTGCCCTTCACAAAGTAACACTGACGTGGACCCATCTAGGCAGATGGGTCTCCCAGAGCCTCTTCGGTAGAACAGCTGAAACACGTAGTCACTGATGTATTTCCCCTGGTAATCACTCCTGCCACCTCAGAGCTCTCTGCAGGTCTCCACATTTGTCTGTATAGATCTTCCCACTGTTCTCTTGTACCACTTCTTCCCATGGTCAAGCTCATTCCAAATTTGCATACTGACTAAAAGCCAGTCTGCTTGTAGTCTCTCCCATCTGCAGTTTGGTATAGTCCATCATTTAAGTCAAGCTTAAAAAGGATGAATCTTGCCAGATCTGTAACAGATCTCTCTGCTACTCCATCTGCTACTTCCTCACAGTTTGACAGTGAACCCTTTGATAAATACACTCTCAGTATGTCTTTTTCTTGATTAATTTTTCCTCCACCTTTCCAAATGGTTTTGCAGTAGTTTTCTCTAGTTTAATTTCCCTCAATTTCAAGATGTCAAATAATGAGATGGTCAAAAGCTGTGACATGAATGTTACTCAGAATCAAGCCAAGAGTTACTGTTATGAAGTGTTGTAGAGTTTGAACTAGAAGTGAATCAGAGCATCAGAGTTAACCTGAAACAAAACAGAGTAAAAACAGTGCTGTTTTGCAAAACCCCAGCTGAAAGCCATGTTAAAGCAAGATGTTAAGTACATTGCTCTTTCTCAGCCTAAAAAGACTGTTTTATTTTGGAAGGCAAAAACATACTTTGCAGGCCTGGCTCCTTTTTCTCCAAGTTATGTGTTTGGCTGTGATAATTCCAAGCAACATCTATTCAGAATTTATTATTTCCTCTGTTTTTGTTGAATAAGGATTCTAAATTCTTCATGTGCCTGATATGATGTCCTTAGACAGCATCGATGCTGCCTTCATTTAATGTCCTTACTTTAAAACCAGCCATGAGGAGTCTGGACAGTTAAAATCCATCTTTACATAACATAGTATCCCCATGTTATGATTTCATCTTCCACATCTCCTGGAATCCACTGGTGGTCAAAATTACCTTGATGTACCAGCTTCTGTGCATTACTTAGGCACAGGTATTCTGAAATAGGTGACTTCTGAAAAGCAGTCAAGCAATTGCTGGCTTTCCCTACGGGCATCCACCCAGGACAGATTTGCTACTTTATACAAAGGTAGTAGAAATCACCAACAGATGCATCGCCTCTTTGGCTGCTCAGTTTGAGCATTGAGCTGGCAGCAGGTAGTTACAGACCATGCATGGTGCATGAGTATTCAATAATTTGGCTTTGTACCATTTTCTGTGTGTGCCTTCTTGCTCTGTACTGGCAGTTCCCTGAGCTCCACAGAGCCCCCTATGATCAGCACTGGCACTTCACTCTGAAGCTTTACTGTTACGGCAGAATTTCAAGATAGCTCCAGACCTACCTGAGGGGGATTTCAGGGGAGATTTCACATACCTTTCTCGTGTTATCACTGCCTAATAGCTCTGACTTGTCTGCCTGATAGCAGACCACTGACACATGGTCTTGCATATCTACACATCAAGCAAAAATTTAACCCTTTCCTAGGAATCTGCATCTTTACTATCAGGTATTAGGCAACTGCAGTTCTGCTGTCATTTCTGTCCTTGCATGAATAGTAGCTTCACTTTGCTCTGTGTGCAGTACCTCACAGATTTCTCCCAGTGGGCTTGTTTTCTTTACAGCCCACAACAGCTCCTGCCAAGCCAATGGTTAGGCTCCCTTTGGTTAAAGCAGAGTTTGTCCCTTCTGTTGAGTCTCCCTTTTTTTCAGCTTGTTTCTCAGCTATGCCTTCCACTATCTCTCCTCAATATGACAGGCAAGTTCTCACAATTGAACCAGAAATACTCCAAATAAAGCAACAAGAGGAAGTTTCTGACTTCCCTTCTTGAATTTGCAACAGAGATTAGCACAGCAAGCCCCTTCCTTGCCTGGGGGATCACAGGTATCCAGTTGTCAATCTGACCAGATCTTCTTACATAGCCTCATGTTGTTGTGCTGTGGGGGGAGTGTTTCTTCATGGCTAGTGGCACTGACTGTGCTGATCTCCTTTTCTAGGTGCTGGCACTCTGCTTCGTTCTGATCCTGGGATCCCTGATGCCCTGTCTCCCTGAATTCTCTTCAGCATCACAGACAGTGAAAGCAACACCAGCACCAGACATTTACACAACTACTAAGGGTGAGTCTAACGTGGTTCCTCCATTTCAACTTGTCAAACCAATTCTAGCTCTTATCCCAACACTCCCTGGTCAGGCATAGCATCCTCACCTCTGTGGCTACCCCAGAAGCTGGGGCTGTGGCAAGGGAAGATTCCTAATCTGCAAGTGGTACAAACTCCATAACAGCTCCTTGTTGATCCTGTTGTCATCCTGTGCTAACCATTGTCCCAAAACACGCCAAGTGTCAAAGGAAGGAACATGAGGGAAAAGTCCCAGGGTAGACTGGTTGTCTTCTGAAGAGGCTGTGAGCCCAGGGGGGAGTTTGCTTCATGAAGCTGGGGGGAGGAGGGTATCCTGCACAGTTACGTATGGACAAGGCTGGGTGAGCATGTGCTGAAACCACCATCATGACCCAAACCCATTGCAACAGACCTTGTCCTCATTGTTAACCAATGCTCTCCTTTTTTTCAGTTCAGTCACGGAGCCTCCTTTTCTATGATGAGGGTGCTGGCTCCTTAGAAGAGAGCTATAGCTCCTTTCTAACCATGGACCATCCCGAGGGGTGGGAGGCCAAAAAAAGTCAATCTGAGGAGGGAAGGCCTCATCTGGCCAGGACACATGAGACGGCTAAATATTTGAGCAAAATCCAGGGGGGTCCTGACCAGAACCGAACTGTCCCAACTCTCAGCGACCTCAAAGAGCAATTCCGTGAGAGGTAAGCAGGTGGGGCCACCTTCTGAACCCAAAACAGCATGGTGTCTGAAGGTAAAGAAGCAGGCATGTCCATCCCTTCTGTTGCAAGCTAAGGACAGCTGACAGGCAGTCAGCTAAGAGCAGTGGCTGGAGGAGGCCAGTGCTGGCAGGGAGCATAAGAACAAGTTTATTTTCTAGAGCAAAAGTTTGTCCATAAAACAGTGTCCCCACTTGCATAAAGATATGGAGGGCTGGATGACTCACGTGGTCCCAGGTTTGTGTTCCATTTAGTGCCCTGGGGAAGGAGTTCATCCTGGTCAGAGCGAACTAGCTGGGCACACAGAGAGGTGAATTTGCATAGGAGGCTACAATGAACCTTGACTGATGCCTTGTCTTTTCTTTTCCTCAGGGAGACATCCTCCAGTGAGACAACTGAATTCTTGTAGCAGCTGCTGGACCTCAAGGCCTCGTCTGTCTGATTGCAGGATTCCCTCCTCACCAAGCAACTGAGGGGACTTGGCAGGAGAGGACACTGCATTTAGACGCTCCTAAACTGGCCTTGGGTTCAGCTTCTCCCCTTCCCCATCATCTCCATTAGTGCTGATCTCTCTGAGGGGAGTCACAGGACTGCCAGAACCAGCAATAAGTATCTGGAGAAGCCCTGAGACTCCCTCTTCTCTGGCCTTACCTCCCGTTTAAATGAGCACTACCCTATGGATGTGGGCTCACCTTGGAGAGGAGGGAAATCAGGGGAAGCCCACAAACTATTCAGCTCACTCCCCAAAGCCACCAGACCAAGGGGGCTGTCCCCACATGTGTACCCCTTGGCTACATCAGATGCACCTGAAGGAGAGAGAAAGTGCTGGATTTACTGTCCTGCCTGAGGGTTTTAGGAGTGGGTGATATTGGTGCTGGAGAGATGGCTCTGGAGAGTTTGAGCTCATTCCTTGCCCTCCATATGTTAGTATATTTCTGCTTCCATTGAGAGAAAACCTAGTTCTTCCTTGCTCTAGTTTTCTCTTGATGGACATGCCTACGTAACTTCAACACCAACTATCTGCAAAGATCTGCACACAAACGGAGTGGGGGAGAGAGACCCAGACAGATAAATCACCATAAAAATTAGCCAGCAGCTTCTGGTAACCAGAGCTCTGAAAGAGAGAATAACTTTCCCTAACAACCCACTTCTCCCCACCCTTAGCACCCCTGTTTTGGCAGGGGTGGTATTTTTCTTTCTGTTCCCAGCTTGGGCCCTACAGTGCAGTGCTAACCAGGTCAGTGGTTTTCTCACTTTCCATTTTGCAGGCCTCCCCATTTGAGAGGGAGTGAGAAAAATACGTTCCCATAACCCAACCCCCATCCCAGCTCTCCATCTCTGATTCTGCTTCATGCTTAATGGGATCTTCCTAGGAACCACCATGGAGAGATCTACAACCCATTGGAGGGCTGTCAGATTAGCCATCATTTCCCTCACAGCCTCTGTGTGCACAACTGTGTTGTGAAAGCCACTGAGGACATACTGGCATTTCTGGAGACAGGTACATCTGTCAAGAAAGAGGTGGTATGTTGGAATTGGCCAGGGCCACCAAAGACAGTTTTAGACCTCTTGTTTCTAAATGCTGACAGCAAAGATGGCAAACTCTTGCCATACCACCTCTCAGGCCAGTCTTGCCAAGTTTGGTGTTGAAGTGACATCATTTCAAGCCTATGCCATCCTCTTCAGCACCCAGACACCCATTTCTGATCCTTCTTCCTCCAGCAAAAGCCCTGAAAAAAGGCGGAAGTGTCTCCTCACTCCATTCCCTCAGCTGCCATTTGATGGAAGGACAATGTGGGACACGAGTGTCGGAGATCTGGGATGTGGCAGGTTGCCTCGTGTGTAATACGGAAGTCCCTGTGCACTCTGCCAGGTCTCACAGCAGGCTCCTCTTCTGCTTGTTTCTCATCAAGCATCCTGGACTCACTCTGCACTGCCCCAGCCTCTCCTCTTCCCCCAGGCCGGGAGTGGAGAAGGCTCCCTGTTGAGGAAGGATGGGATGGCTCTTGCTCAAGGACTGAGAGAGGTGAGGGAAGGGCCCTCACATCCTTCTTTTCTCCCTACTGAAAATTGGTTTTGCCCCTCCAAGTCATTTAGGAAAATTTGGACACAGCTGGCTGCAATCGTGCATGTGTGGTCAGTGGGGTGCTGAAGAGGAAAGCTTTCAGCATTGCTCTGCTCTCCCCACGGGACCCACTGGTCACCAGATACCACTTGAATCCCCACCCTCCACCTCCACCCCAGCACAAAGAACCACTGCCGGGTCCAAGCACACCCTCCTCCCCCCCCCAACACTTCCACTGAGCATGTCCTCATGCCTCCCACTCCCACTGTTGTACAGAGATCAAGAGCAGAACTCGTTTGTACATAATGAAACTTATTTTGTATTATTGCCGATCCCTTAAGATATTGTATTTTGGAGACTCTCAGATCCTATTTTCAGTATTGTATTTTATTAAGAATTAGTGCGGGCTTGGCATCTATGAACTTCTTTCTTGTGGCAGCTCATCTTCCACTTATACTCCAGCAAGCTGCTTCTTCCCTCTTAGTTTTGTTTTTTTTTTGTGTGTTTTTTGTTTTGTTTTGTTTTCAAGCCACCCTTTCTCCTCCTTCTATCACTTGCTCTGCATTTGCTTTATGAAGCAAAACAAAAATAAAATAAAAAGATTCAGCATCAGCCCTGGGTTGACAGGTGCTTTTATTGAGGCATGATGGTCATGCCAGTCCACATGCACAGCTCCTCAACTCCTGCTCCCTCTCCCATTCCCTGGCCACATGCAAAGCTGCTTCAGTACTGGGACGTCATGCTCCATGTCAGGGGCTAGAAACAAACTTGCATGTTTTATTTCCAGCAGCAATGTCATTGTCATTTATTCTGCAGTTCTGAACAAATCAGAACTTTTCTGCCTCTGTTTCTTCTCCCCCTTTGAAATACCACGATCATCCTCTTGGAAGGAGGAAGATAATAGAAGAAAGTATATGAGGAGCAAAAAGCTACTTCAATGAAGAGGCTCTGCAGGGATCTGTACAACAAAGACATAGCTCATAGCATGATGGTCCTATCCTGTCTGAAAAATTACCTAAATCTTTCATTAACTGTAAAAGCAGCAACTGCACTCAAATGGGCAACGACCTGGGTCGTGGCTGTCAGCCTGTACCTCTGATAGTCCTTTTACATCTGCAAAAACTGATAGATTTGTCATGATTTCGTGTGAAACACAAAGCAACAGGGGGTCTAGAAAACAAGTTTTCATTTTCTAGCAAGCTTCAAGCAGGTTCATGAGAATTTGGCCATTGAAGCAACTCCTTGCAGTCAGCCCTCCATGTCTGGAAGGCAGCCCAAGCAGGAGCTCCTTTCAGAGATGCTATAAGGTGTCTTTATCTCCCACCTCTGGCTGGGCTGGTAGAGCAGGACTGTGCCACAGCAGAATGTGAGGTTTGGGGCTTACAAAGGTCTCTTTCTGCAGATTATAATTTCTTGATGGAGAGGAGTAAAGCTGTTGCCTTGCTGTTTTGACTGAGCTTGCCCTTGAGAGCGTCTGGGAGAGACAGGAGCTCTCTCTTGTGACCCAGGTCTGTACTGCCAAGAGGGAGTTTGATGTGCAATCCATGGCAGGTTAGTGTGACGTGGTTTTGCAGACCCATGCAGAGCTCCCTTCCCCTGCCTACTCACCAATGCAAGGAAATGCCTGACCTTGCCCTGCAGTTTCTTCCTGGGCCAGAATTATTTGTGAGTTGAGAATCTGACGTTTTCCCTGCAGCACCTCGTCCAAAAGCAGCCTCTTAACCTGCGTTCAGTACGATTCACCTTCCCCCACTATGAGGTGGAGCTGCTCCCTGCACTCATCAGATTTCATCCAATGGAAGGGCCCAGCCCTGCTTTGCTCAGCCCTGTGAAACTTGACATAGCTCTGGGAATTGCCTTCCAGGGAGATTTTGGTCTGCACTCTTCATGCACACTCCAAAACAGGTGCAATAGGGAAGCTTTTAAAAGCAAGACTTCTCAGGCTTTGGCTCTTTTAATGCAGCCGGACCAATCAGAACCCTTCAGTAAGGAGAAATTTTCCCTTCATCTTGACAAATCCTCCTAATCCTGCAGTCTACCAGACATCTCTGAGCTGCTCAAAGTAGGCACATTAGGATCTTTTTGATCCTCACTATGCCTCCAAAATGCATCAACCAATCACACCTACCAATTTGGCTACAGCAACTAATTGGAGCAGATTGAGAGGATTAGCAAAGCAAGAGTCATCTTCTTTACAAGTCACCTTCAGCCTCATGAAGCTGCGTTTGGTCTGTTCCAAGTGCCCCAGCTGAGCTCTGCCATAACAAGCTGGGCTTCTGCCCATTCGAGGTCACATTTCTCAGAAGCCTCTGCACTGTCAAGTCATACAAGCCCTGAACAAAAACCTGCTAACAGAACATGGACTTTGATTTTCAGAGACAAATTATTCCCAATTTTCTGTTACCAGGCCAATTAAAACGAACAAAAAAGAGAAAATACTTAGGTTTTGTGGCTTGCCACTGCCAAGAGGGTCACTGGCAGTGTGGGGCAGTGACCTGCTGGGTATGTTTTGTTTGTTACAGAAGGACATGTGCTGTTAGGAGTCTCAGGAGAGCATCCAGGCTCTCCAAGCCTGGCCTGATCCGTCTTGCTGTCCCCTTTTGGAAATGTGCTAGCAGTTGTCTCACATATCCTTCATGGGATAAACAGGTTTTGGTCCTGCTACCAGGCAAGAAGCCTGGGCTTTTGAACACCTTCTGGGGAAAATGGAGCAGTTGCACCCCCTCACACCCCCCAGGTACTGGGGGGCTTGTTTACAGTGATACCACCTGGATGAACACTGACCTGGCCTACCTCAACAAATCCGTGTTGATTTTCTAATCTGGTGGCTAAAATGGGGCTTAGAGGTGAGCAGGGTGGAGGTGCTTCTTGTGCCCAGGGAAGGTGACTGTACCTTCATGGAGCTTTACTTTTACTAGAAATGCTGCTTCCTAGAAAGCTCATGTCCTGCCTATGCCTGCAAAAACAAGGATGGGGTCTGTATGGTAAATACCAATATGCCTTTACACTGTCCCCATACCCACACAGAAGGAAATCCCTACCCAGGGCACACTCCTGCATGTCCCCTAGGTACACAGGTGAGCACCAGGTAAGCAGGTGACCCAGCTCAGCTGAAGGGTGCCTGGAGGACACTGACTCAATCCTACTGTCCCGCCCCATCATCTTCAGGCAGCATCTGCCTGTTCTTCCCAAGTCCTCAGGGAGCTCCAAGTGAAGGGTGACCCCATTCATGACAGAAACACAAAACATCCAGCAGAGTGATGTGGGCAGAGAGAGATGCAGAAGCCTGTGCAATCCATTACATCCCCTCATGCAGGCATATCCTGTGATGTCTCCTCCAGACAAACAAAATCTGGCCTGCCCTGCCTATGTGAAGCTATACAATCTGGCATATGGGTGGAAAGGTAGAAATCCTCTGTTGGCAGCTCCTCCCCACACAGAGGGTTTCTATGGAGCAAGATCAGGCCCCTTGGGAATGCAGGAGGCACCCACTGTACAGCCCTTTACTCTGACTTGACTTAAAGGCATTGTTAGTTCAGGGCTCTGCTGTGCCTGGCTCAGGGGTTTCCCCTGCCTGCAATAAGGGCCTCTGCTTCCCACCCTGAAGCTCCTTTCCTATGGCATTTACACGTCCACCAGTGAGAAATACTCTCCCTTCCTTCCTACCTGGAAGGAATAGTCTCCCTTCCCTCCTACCCTGTTCTCACCGAACTTCCTATTTGTATCCATCCCTGACTGGCCATCTACTTCCTCAGCCTGGTAGCCACAAACTTCTTTAACCATAAAGGACAAGACAGATGTTTCCCAAAATTCCCTGGGAGCAAGAGGGGACCAGCATTCTGCATCTCCTGTAGCTCCTCTGGGCAGCCCATCTTTATCCTGCCCTGACATCCCAGCTGACACAGATGAAGGTGCCTCCCACAGTCTGTGCCAACAGAGGCTCCCTAGGCCAGGAAAAGCCCAGGGAAGAAGAAGCATCTCACTGTGGGTGCTGAGAAGAACAGGTGTCCTTTCCATAGCCTGCTCCCAGCCTCTGTGGGCAGCAGGAGGACATGGAGTAGGGCCATGCACCCATGCAGGGAGTACTGGCAAGCTCCCAAGCAGGTCTCTGTCCCCACAAGTGAGGGTGAAGCTGCTTGCCAAGGACCAGCTGTGCTTGTGCACAGTGCTGCTGGGGGAGGGCTCACTCAGCAGCACTCCAGCTTTCAAGGAGAACAAAACCCCTGTGGGGGCTGGAGGGGCTGAGTCACACAGCAAGGAAGGTGTGGGGCTCCCTGCCAGTCACGATTCCATGGAGGAGTGGGCTTGGGGGCTGCTATGCCCCTGAGAGAAACAAATCCTCCACGAGGCGCAGACAGAGAGATGTCATTGTGACTTTTAGGGCCAGACTAAGGTTCAGTAACTAGAACTGGAGGTGCTAGTGGGCTGTGGTTACCAGGGAAAGCCACAGCACTTCCTCAGCCCCTGCTGTTTCCCAGGTTGGGGTCAAAAGTGGCATGGGAATGTGCCGCAGCACCCTGCAGCAGAGGTACCACAGGGCCATATGGAGGTGACGGAGAGTGCTGGCACGGGGGATGAGATGACCCACTCGAACCACCAGTCTGAAATCTCAGGCAAAAAGAAAACAAAAACCCGAGACCTGATGACTCCTAAGTTATACAACAGTCAGAGCAGGTTGAGAATAGGTTCCTGCTCCCATCGTGCCAGACTTTCATGGGAAAATACTGGGATTACAGGTGACTGCAATGTGCTCTTTGTGCAATACATGATTGTAGGACCTTGCCATGATGCAGGGGATGGCTCTTGCAGACACAAAGTTTGAATTTTCCAAGACCTAGCAGGTAAAGGCACAGTATGTGAATCTGGGACAGAACAAATGAGGCACATATGGGAGCTCTGTAGGGATCTTTTACCTCAGCTGACATCCATGGCACCAGAGTGGGCTGGGACTGGGGTCACAAAGTCCAGTCACAGCCTGGGACAAATAAATGATGCAACTTTTCTGATGGATGTGGGCAGAGAACAGAAGGTCATTTCTACCTCTGGATGCCAAGATTGGAGAAAAATTGACTTGAATAAGGAAAAATCAAGAATAATGTAGCCTCCTATGTGGCAAGGAGCTGAGTGAGCCAACTGGAAGGACAGAGGCCATGCTACAGCAATAGCTCTGCTCAGATGGGTACCACTGCCCACAGCTGGAGACCCTGCTCCTGGACAGGTGTCATCTATGTTGGATGACTGGACACAGCAGGTACTTTGCTCTGCTGGGGCTGCTGCTGTCATGCAGTTTTCCAGGCTACCTGACTTCATCTGGCAGCAGGTCTGGTTTAGACAAGTGGCCAAGACCCAGATCCCTGAGCAGCCCTTGCAGGCAGGCAGGTAGGTGTCAGCTGGACTGCAGGCAGCTGAGTTGTCACCCTCCTCTGCCTTCCCAGACTCCGAAGAGTTAAGTGCCAGTTTCAAGTGTCTCTAAGGTGACACCAGGCTGCCTGCTGGATGCAGCTCCCCGCAGCCCCCTCCCCACGCACACAGCACACACTCGTGCTCACTTTCTGCTTTGTCGTTTGAGAGCTGCTCCAGGCTTTGTGCACAGACACTTTCCTCGCTGCTTACCTTTCCCTGCTGCTCCACTCAGCTGCTGCTGCCGGGGACAGTGACGGATGTGCCTGGCTCCAGAGGGACCTCGCAGAAGGCAATCCAAGCTCTTTTTCGCTCACTTGCAATCATCACTATCCCTGGATGGTGCTTCTCCAGCGAATGGTGTGTTCTGCACTCCCTCCCCACTGCTCTCACAGTGCCAGCACCTCTGAGGAGCAGCACCAACATCTCCGGGTGCATGTCAGATATTCCTCCGCTTCAAAGTGGCAGGGCAGTAGAGAAGGCAGAAGGCTGTGCTGCTGCATCTGAGCTACTCAAGCTGCTATCAAGAGGCCAATAAATACCACTGCAAAAAGTTGGACACTTTTTTTTTTTTCTCGTGCTTGTGCTCCCTCAGGGAGTTAAGCCTTGCCGGGATTGTCCCACAGCCCTGGGGAGGCGAAGCGGAGCAGCACTGCAGAACCCTGTGGGACAAGACTGGGCTGCCCAAGAAGTTCTGGGGGCAGACTGGGACTCCTCACCTAGCGAGACACCTCACTCCAGCATGGCTGAAGGTCCCAGGAGCTGGAGAGACTTCTCCCCTGCCAGGAGTGATGGTGAGGTGGCCAGGGGAGCCACATCAAGCCTCTGGGGAGCAGCAGATACAGAGAGCACTGGACGAGCACAACGCTTGGGCCTCCGCAGCATGGATCCAGCTTGGGAAGAGATGAGAGGGGCAGCGACTGTGACGGAGGTGGAGGATCAGTTCCTGCACTTGGCCATCAGAAAGCAGGTCTCCTACAGGTAGGAATGCCTGGGTCCCCAAGTGTCAGGGCTGTGCTGGGGCACTGGCATGGCCTGTCCCTGCGGCATCTCCCTCCCATGGGGTCAGGGTTGGCTTTTTCCACCAGCCACCAGCACATTCCCACCGGAAACCATCTCAGCACAGAGACAAGGCAACCAGGTGTCCAGTCCATCCCATCGCATGCAACAGCCTGCTCTGCAGTGGAAGTGTCATTATCACCTTTGCAGACCCCCTTATCTTCCTTCTACCCAACTCCCCATCCTGGGGCTGTGATGCCTCCTAGGCAGTGGTCTGGGCGTTTTGGGGGTACCTTGCAGCAAGAGGAGATCTGTCCTAGCTTTTGGTGTGACTCTTCTGTTGTAACTCCTGTGCTTACCCACCCCTGCTATCAGCAAGCAAAGCTGGCAGAGGTGAAGAATGGTTCTCATAGCTCTCATGGGGGTTATGGGAGCCACTGTCGGATGATACTCAGATGAGCTCCTATTCCCAACTCCAACCATAATGTCCAAAATCCTGCTTAGGTCAGCATCTCCAGGACTTCTGCTCTATTCTTCTGTCACAACAAATAAGGATGGTGTCCCATCCAATCCCTTCTTTTTCTAGAAAGGTGTTTAAGCCCTTTTATGATTTACTAACCCCCATCTTTGCAAAATGGCTCTCAGGTGTAAGTGAGGAGAAATCCTTTGACCCTGCACCCACCTAGACTAAACATGAGCATTGCAGGACTGACCCTGGACTGCTGTGAGGGTCTGGGACTGAGAGGAGGGAGAAGGCAAGAGCTGCCTTCTTGCCATTCTCCAGAGCTGGGTTGGCACAGAGATGTCTGTGTCCTTCTGAGCTCCGTGTCATCATGTCATGCCATGCTCAGCAAGTGCCACATAGTTTACAAGCAGGTGGAAAACTGGCATGGAGGATCTTGCTACTATGGCCACTGCCATGGCAGACAGAAGCAGGGTGAGCTCTCCTGCCTCTGGTCTGGGCCTTGGGGACCCTGGGGTGGAGAGCTCTGCCAGAGGGAAGATTTTTGGCAGGAGTTGTTGGTCACCCCCCATCTGCACTCCCACATATACAGCAGCCCTTTTTCCCCCTTTTCAAGGGCTTCAGTGCAAGCTGTGAGCAAATTGCTCTCTAATACTGCAGTAATGGGAACTAATGGGAAATCTTATTAGTGCCTGCAGAGCAGGAGGGGCCCCGAAGCTGACTCATCCTCAGCACTTGTTATTCATGTGGTGGGTGGCAAGGAAGAGCCGGGGTGGCAGAGACCTCCCCAGGTGCTCTGTGTCCCTGAGCCTTGCCACAAGCCGGAGCAACACACAGCCCTCCTGGTCCTCATTCCGTACCCAGAGCTGCTCACGGAGGCACCTGACAGGGCTGGGAAGATCTCTGCCCTGATGGCACAGAGGATGAGGAATTACTGTGCCAAGAAGAGCAGAATTTCCTCCTCTTAGCTGTCTTCTCCAGATGTGCACAGTGCATTTTATGAACAGATTAGCCAACTGCAATTTTCCAGTCTCCCCAGGGGAGGAAGGGACCATATTGCAACCTAAATTATCAGCCTGAATTTGTTCCAGAATTATCCAAGGTTGCTAGGGATTTTATACACCCTGCCCATCCCACCCCAATCAAGTGGCTCAGTTGATATGCTCCAGCCCATGCTGCCCTTACACAAAGCCCCTCTGTCCTACATAACCCTCACAAGGGGTCTCTTTGCAAGGGACTTTGCCCTGTCTGATGCAGGCTTTGCAGAAGGGAGGATTCTGAGAGGTCAGAGGGAATGCTGCAGCAACCTTCTGGCCAGCAGCAAAGGAAGAAATGGTGCTTGGGATGAGCCGCTTCCTCCACCTTGTGTTTTGAGCACCCAAGCAAAGGGAAGGAGAAATGGGAGAGGAAGTGTCTGGGGGTGGAAATCTGCTTGTTTTGTCCTGTGACACCCATGTAGTTTTGGGTCTGGCTCCTTCCTCAGGCAGGTCAGGTGGTGATGGAGCTGTTACCCAGAGGTGGGCTAAGCTTCCATCATGTGCCTCTCCTGCAGCATGGGAAGTCCTAGGGGACTGACAGAAATCCCCTTGCTGTGCTGTCTAGCTCTGGAGACACTTACCAAATCCTGTTACAGAGTTTGGAGGACCTCCTCCATGGGCTGTGGGCATCACAGTTATCCTCAATGTCAGCTGAAGGTTGGAGGCCCCATTCCCCTTGCTGCCAACCTGCCTGCTCCTGCTGGGACCCATTAGTCATCACGAGGGGCAGGCGGCATAAGCTGCTATATAAAGGTTTTGAAATGAGCAGAAATGATATTAATCCCATGGAAATAAAGTTCCTTCCATAAATAGCTGCCACGGTGTATGGAGACGCCTTGAGCGGGTGGAAGAGAGCTCAGCACTCAGGTTATATTTAGGGCTTTGAGTAGCAGTTTCGTGCCAAACTTATTAATGGTGCTGGCTTGTGCACCAGATTTGCACATTCTGGGACAGTTTTCCCAGTAGGGAAGTGCCTCTGCAATGCCAGAAGGACCCAATGCCCTCTGTCACTACAGCAAACACCAGGATTGCGTTCCTCAATCCCCAGACTGTCACTTTGACCAAGGGGAGTCCAAAGTCAGCTCCTGCTTGCCTTGAGTGTCTCCAACAAGGTTTTGTGGTAGGGCAGGATCACCTCTAGCTCCCAGAGTGGGGTAGCTCCAATGAGAACAGGGCAAGCTAGAGGCTGGCAGAATTTTGCTGTAGGGAAAGCCGACCTGGAGCCAGAGAGGCCTGGGACAGTTGGTGGCAGGTCACAGCAGCACCCTGCAACCTCTCCTGAGCAGTTGTGGGCTCCCTCTCAATTTCTTCATTGTTTTCAGGGTGATGCTTTGCAGCGGTAGCCTTTGTCACTGTGATTGCTCCCAGCAACCCAGCCCGGAGGGGTGTTTACCCAGAAAGGAAACCACAAGCGAACAAAAGCTCCTGTACGAGCTCTCCGCAGGCTCCATCTATGGGGCGGGGGACGTGCCAGGTGTCACACTCGTACCTTTCGGCTCTCGGTCACGTCCGGAGGTAGCGCCGGGACCAGCCCACGCACCAGAGGGCTCGACACAGCCATCTCTGGCAGCGGGAAATGGGGGTGCTGTGTCCCTCTGTGCCCTCCTAGCCAGCTTCCGTCCCCACTAGGGAGATGTGAGACACCCGGCTGGCAGATAGGATGCAGTTAATGCAACTCACAGGCTGTTCTGTGCCAGGGAGCTAAATATAACCCGCAGAGTGGAGCAGAGGGGGCTGCTTTGTAATGTAAATAGCAAGGGAGCTTGGTCATAGAGCAGGCAGGCCAGAGGGGAGAGCTGGCAGGAGCTGCTGGAGAGAGGGAGGTAGGAGCCCTGAGAGACCCAGGGGAAGATGGTTGCAACTCTCTGCTGTCTTCTCTTCCTTTTGCCTTCAGATCTGGACTCTGGATATTTATGAAGTTCCAGGACAGCCTGGGCAGTGCAAGGGCTGAGGAAGAAAGAAAGAAAGAAATAAAGGAGAGCCTTCACTGTCAGCAGGGAGAAAGGGACAGAGAGGGGATCTCCTTCCTCCGAGTCCTGCCTGCTGGCCTTTTAATCGTGTTAGCCCTGCTCTGCAGAGCAACATAATCAAATTGCCATTCATTCCCAGAAAGCCAAGCCCGCTCCACTCTGACAGAGACATCTGTCTCTGCATCCCTCTGTGCAGCAGGGGAGAGGAGAGGAGATAGGTGGCCAGAAGAAAGTGCTAGAAATGAGCAGGTGGCTCCTCA
Organism: Zosterops lateralis; assembly: GCF_965231275.1. Classification (NCBI taxonomy): domain Eukaryota; kingdom Metazoa; phylum Chordata; class Aves; order Passeriformes; family Zosteropidae; genus Zosterops; species Zosterops lateralis. Next base: position 38,893,676 of record NC_139761.1, read on the forward strand.
CAAACTTTGGTTGGGGGTGACAAGCATCTCACTATCCCCTATCCCAACCTTTTACAGAACCAGAGACAAGCTCTGCCTGGCCCCTCTGTCAGACACGGGCTGCAGTGCATGGCACAGGGGTGGGATAGATTTGGCATCACCCTGTGCCTGGAGCACAGTGCAAGTGTGTGTTCACTCTCATTCTGGCTCTCATTCTGGATGTTCCTATGTGCGTGGCAGTGATGAACTGGATATAGGACTGTGTGTAACAAGAGATAGAAACATCAAAAGAAGCAATTTTGGAGAAACACTGAGTTTATGGGTACAGCCTGGCTGTGTAGGGACACACCTGCAGCATGCCAGAGAGGGATGGCATAATGCAACCCCAAGCCTCACCTTTAAACCAGACACACTCCCTGGTTTAAACTGACCCAAGACCCTGCTGCTGCCAGAGGGGATGTTTCTGCCCTTCCTCCTGCTGGGGTTTTCCCACATCAGGCAAGCCAGGTCAGCTCTCTGAGGCAGCAGAATGCAGCCTCCTTCCCGTTTGTCCTCATAACCACAGCCTCAGCCTTGCATGTGGTGTAGGTGTGGAGGGGGCCACGGGGTGGGACTCCCTGAGTAGGCCAGCAGAGAGATTGTTAGGGGCACTAACCAGTATTAGGGGGAATGACAACCTGCATCCAAATACTGCTGGGTGGGAAGAGCTGGGATTCCTGAACCAAGAGCCATCCCTTCCCCTGACCACTCACTCCCTCCCTTATCTGATCCCTGCTCACAATGAATCCCACAAGCAGGCATCCTGCTGAGTTTGGCTGAATCAGGCAGCTTAATCCTTTCAGTACCAGCGTGCTGCACAAACTAGCATGAAGACAAGGGTGCCAATTCACAGTAACATCCAGCACAGTGATCTCCATCCCTCTCCTGTGCTGCCTACAGCAAGGCCTGTCTTCTCTGGTGTCCTGACCAAGAACAGCCAGGACTGGGATTATTACTAGGGCTTCCTCCACAGCTTTGCACCAAGCCCAGGGGACAGAAAGTACACACAGACACAGCACACAGAGGATGGTGAAGGACCCAGGGCAGGGTGTGCCACTTCTCCAACAGCCCCACCAAGCCCTGGTACTCCTGATGCTTCTGGGTAAGAGGACTAGACATCAACACCACGAGACAGAACATGAAACATGAAAGGGAAATGTCTGCAGGCAGGGAGAAAATGCAACTAACCCATCATGGCATGCAAAGCAGCGGGGATGACAAACCCTTTCCACAATAACAAAAGTCTTCCCTCCCTGATCTGTGAGCTGGCATTAGGCATCCAGGACCTGCCTTTCCCTCTCTCTGCACAGTAATTAATGCAGTGGGTTGTGTTCAGTTTCAGAGCTTGCCTGGTGAGATCAAGGTCTGTCAATGTTTTCTTTTTCCTTTTGATGATGGAGTTTAAAGCAAGACCATGTGCCCCTTTAGAAATGCCATCTGTGCAGGCTGCCAGGACCAGCTTTGCTTGCTTGCTTTTCTCTGGCCCATAGAGGACCACAGACCCCTCTTGGTGATCTGAAGCTTTCCTGGAGCCGAGCACACCAAGTAGCATCTGGTTGTGAAGAGTGGGGGTTTTTGGAGGTGAGGACAGGCCAGGCCTACAGCTTTATGCTGTGTCACCTCAGACTGGGAGATGGATGATGTATGTCAGGTTGTTTCTCCATTCTTTGGAAGCTGGCCAGGAGCCTCCTAGGTGCTTCTACTTTTCACACTGTCCATTCCTGGTTTACTAAAGCATTTTTTCAATGAACCCCGGTGCGGATTGAGCAGATGCTGGAGGTTGTTTCCAGACCTGCCACACAGGGAGGACATAAACACCCAGGAATTTTGAGTGCAGTGGTGCCCTGCAGGGTAAGGATGTGCACGGCCCAGGGTGGGTGGCAGGAGGACACCCGCACTGCCATGGCCCGGTGTGCCTGGCGGTGCTGGGGCAGCTTCGGGAGAGGGGGCTGTCTCAAAGAACCACCCAGCAAGGGAGGTGCGGCTCCTGGGCGCGCAGCCCAGCATGCCAGGACGTGCTCCTGCTTGCCGAGGGCGCGCACCAGGCTCCACTGGAGGCCACCCGGCAGAGGAGGTGGCCGGCGCCGTGGGAAGGAGGCCGCCAGCCGGCTGCGATGACAGCCTCCCTCACACTTCCAGGAAGTGTGCAGAGAGAGGAACCAGGTGGAGGGTGCAAACAAAGCCGGGGCCCCGGCCGGGCGGCGGAGCACTGCCAGGGACCTGCCCTCGGGATGACTCCGGAAAGCGGCTGCTGGGGGAGGAAGAGCGAGAGTGAACCCCGGGCTGGCTGAGCGCATCAGCTCATGCTGCGGCAGATGTGGCGGCACCGCTCCTGGGACGTTCCCCAGAGCCCTCCGGGGGACGTAGACATAAGGTACCCACCGAGCTGGGCTCTGCCGCCTTCCTCTTACTGTTGGGGGGCTAAGGTGCTGTGGCGAGTGCTGACAGCCCACGATTCGGGGTCTGGGGGAAAGGCTTCCTCTGCTTGCCCAGCGCCTTGACCGCAATCCCCTCCTCTTTTCTAAGCGCCTGGGCTTGCGCAGCTCAACCTCCCAGCCAGGATGTCACAGGGCCGCAGGAGCGCTCTCGATGCCAAGCCCGTGAGCACAGCGGGCCAGCCCGGCTTTGCCTGGGCTGTCGGTTTCTGGGAAAGCGTGTCCCCATCCCCAGCAGCCCTTCTGGAAACAGCGGGTGTTTGAGGCTGCCAGTGTGACCCGCCCCGGGGTGTGAGGGATGGGCAGGAGCAGGGCCTGGCAGCCCTCGCAGCCCCGGCTTTCGGCCTGGCTCCGCACCTGGGGAAGCGGGGAAGCTGCCATTGCAGCCGGCCTGTTTTCCATGCACAGGAGGGCTGGGAGAGCTGCTCTTTGCCTGGACTGGCAGCTATGGCGAGCAGGCCAGCCCCTGTCCCTGTCCCTGTCCCCGAGCCGGCGGTGTCGCTGGGCTGAGGGAGGAGCGGGGCAGGCGCTGGCCGGGCCGGGTAAGGGCCTCGGGGCTGGCCTGGGCGACAAGGCCGCCGGTGGCCGGAGAGGGCGGTGGCGGCGGCGGCAGGGCTGCTGGCTCCGTCCCCTCCGTCCGGCGGTGAACAATGGGAGGCGGAGGCAGGGGGAGGCTCCGCTCCTGCCGCCGAGCCTCTTCCGAGCGCGGGGAGGCGGCGAGGCCGACACGCGGCTTCCTGAGGCGGCGGGACGGGCCCCGGTCCCCGGTCCCCGCGCTCGGCAGGCGGCGCTGGCGGCACGGCCCGGGGCCCCGGTGAGCGGCCACACTTCCTGCCCGCCTGCCGTGCCCCGGCGGGGCGGGAGCCCGAGCCGGCCGCGCCCCGCGCCCGCCCCCGCTGTCCTCCCCTGGCTCTGACCGGCCGCGACGGCGGCGCCGAGCCCCGAGCTCGGCCATGCAGGCGGCTCGGCCCCCGCCGTCCGGCGGCTCGCCCTCCGCCGACTCCTCCGACACCGCCACAGCCGACTCCTCCGGGGCGTCCGGCGGCGCCGAGCCCGAGGGGGGACCGCCGCCGCCGCCGCCGCTGGGCCGCCGCCACAGCAACAAGCGCTTCACCGGCCTCAAGCTCTTCGGGCGCAGGTGAGCACCGGGCGGGGGCACGGCGGGTCCCGCCGGACGGGCCAGCTCCGAGTGGCGCCTGCGGCCGGCACCTGGCGGCGGAGCGGGGCCGGAGAGAGCCCGGCTCCTGGTCCGGGGCTGGCTGTGGCATCCGGAACGGGGGCGGCGGAGCACCGGCTCCCCGAGAGCCTCCCGCCGCCTCAGCAGGCCCGGCCGGAGGGGCTGACCCCGCGGAGCGCAGCCACGGGGGCACGATGCGGGACAGGCTGTGGGGATGGAGCGGGGCGAGCTTGTTTCTCCCTCCTTTCGAGCTCTTGGCACGAGTGATGGGAAGTCGGGGAGCATTGCTCTCGCTGTGCGCGCTGTCGTCCCCGTGAAATCGGAGCCTCGTCTCTGGGGGATTCGCCTCCACCCGCCCAGAACTGGCTGTCTCCATCCCCGCACGCCCGTCCCGCGCCTCGCCTGCGACACCGGCACTCTTGCCTTGCCGGGGTTCGGCTGTGCTCATCCCGTGCTGCCGGCTGGATCCCGGCTTGGAATGCATCCGTCCCAGAGCCAGCTGGGCTCCTTGTGTCTCCCTTAGCCTCTCTTGTTGGCGAACTACCTCGAAGTACCAGAGCCTGGCACCTCTGCCATCCGCAGGTCTTTGAAAACACTGAATAACTGAGGTCTGAAAGAAGCTCTGGAGATTGCCTGGTCCACACTGCTGTCCCAAAGCAGGGTCGAATTTGATCAGGCTACTGATGTTGAGTTTTGAGTGTTGCCAGGGTGCAGAGAACACAGCTTCCATGGACACCCACTCCCGTGCATCAGCTACTCGGGAATTTTTTCCTCTAATAACTATTCCGTTTCCCTTGTTGCAGCCTGTGTCTGGTCTGTCTCAGGTTGTCACTGTGGACGTCTGGGCAGCATCTGACCCAATCTTCTCTGTATACTTTCCCATCAGGTTGCTGAAGATAGTAATAATGTTCCCCCTCAAACTTTTCTGCAGGCCAAACCACCCACATTATCTCATCCTCTCCTTGTACTTGATAACTCTTGCCCACAGCTGTGTTGATGGCCCCGTGACAAACTTTCTACATCTCATGGGTATTTTTGGCATATGGGAGCAGTTGAAGCAGGATGCAGTGCCACCAGAGTGGTATCACAGGTGCAGAAAGGAGGGGAAAGGCTCCAATTTCCACCTCCACATCCCAGCCGGACCTGGGAGCGGATGGCTTGCAAGGTCAGGTCCACCACAGAGCAGTGTTCTCTGCTCTGGTTTCACAGCTGTCAGCAAGGGCTGCCTTGAGCTCCTGGCAGTCTCTGGCCTGTTCCCAATACTGTGTGGCATCTCTGTCTGAGTCCTGGGGCTTCAGGCTACTGTTACTGCAATGTAGATCAGAGCTGAGGGCAAGTTTTCCACATGTGAACAACCTTTGGCAGTGGGGCCGCATGGGGAGAGGCAAAGTGGGATGGCAGGAAGAGCTGGAGGAGTCCAGCAGGCCCACCAGGACACCTGGAAATGGCCACTGGGTTGTTTAGGGCATTCTCACCCTTCTGCTGCCAATGGAGGAACCCAGATCCCCCCTGGCTGAGGGTGATGAACGCAGCACCAGAGCTGCAGGGTAGTGAGGAGAGATTCCCGTGGACCTCTGAGACTGAAGGGGTTCCCACGCACACCAGTGGGAGGTAAACTTGATGGGAAGTCATGCAGGAAAATTGGCTGCACACCACTGAATTCATGCCCACCTGAGCGTTGGAGCAGAGGATGGCATGAAGTTTCTTCACCTCCTCTGAGGGAATTATGAGGGAAGGCTGTGCTACGCTTCCTTTTGTCAAGAAGTACAGCCAGCCCCTACCTACCAAATGTTTTCCAACAGCCATCAGTGAGGAAATTTGCACCACTTCTCTTCTGAGTTTTACCCAGAGCCATACGAGGCTGAGAAACAGGTCTAGAGGAAGCATAGGTAATAGGGAGGAATTTGCTCGCTGGCATGAGCAGGTCTCTGGAGAGCCCTGGCTTCCAGAAGTCACAGAGAGATCTCCTGAAATGGACACTTTTGCTGGACTCTGCCTGTATCAACACTGGGAGGCATGGCCAGGGGAAGCAGGGGTCTGCAAAATGACAAGAGAGCCTGTCCTGTCCCCAGGGCAGGTGAGCCCTCAGGGGATTTGAAGCAACAGAAAGGTGAGCCCCTAAGGTCTGGCCTCTGGTGGTACAATACATTAGTCCCGTGTCTTGCAAGCAGGCTTATTTCTGTAGCTTACAATTGCCTTACAGGAGGGTGGAGTAATTGGCTCTAGAGTCGACAGAGACAAGTGCACAATACATGCATCCGGGCCATGGATGGGTAATTCTTTTAATTGGGCTGATAAAGAGATTTGGGCTGATCAGATAAGAGGTGGTTAGGATTAAATTGCCTTTCTCGGTGCCCTGTTTCTTGTGCTATGAGTGAACCACACAGTTTACCCTTTCCAGGGAGGAACTGGGGAAGGATTTTAAGTGCTCGGGACAATGGCTGTTTCTTGCTCATCCCTGTGCCAGTGAAGTGGGATGCTGAAATGGATCTTCCCTGTGGGATTCAGAGCTTCTGTAACAAGTCTCACTTCAAAGGAAGTATGTGTAATGGCTGGTGCGATAGCATGAGCAGGGACCATAGCCACCAGTGGGGCAGCTGGCAGATGGTAGTCCAGCAGAGCACGAGACCAAGTTTTTGGCTGTGACCCTTTGGCAGGTCTTGTGCTGGAGCCTGCAGGTGAGCCTGGGGGTGCCTGTCACTGCCCCAGGAAAGGTCTGTGGGTGGCACAGCCTGTGGGTAAACGGCACTCAAGAAACTGAGCCGAGCACCCGCCTACATCTTTCTGGGACGTCACTTGTCACTGTGTTTCTTGCAGCTTGATGCCTACACCCATGTGAAAGCTGAGAACGATGTGCAACTGGGACAGCAGCCCAGCCTTCCCCAGCCCTGCTCTGTGAGGGGTGCCCTCAAAGCTGCTGGCCCTTGGGCCCAATTTCCCCTGTGCAGCTGCATTAGAGAGGCTGCGCAGTGGGGTAAGCCCCAGGTGCCCTGAGGGAAGACCAGGTGGTAGTGAGGGGCCTGAAGTTTGTGCTCTGCAGGCTGGCAGGCTGAGAGCAGTGTTTCCCTCGGGACAAGCTTTTTCACAAGGCACCTTTCTGCCAGCTAGCTGTTGAGCAATCATCTTCCTACATCTCCTCCATGCATGCAGATTTTGTATGCCACTAGCTCCAAAACCCTCCAGCCTCTGCTCCCTGTCCTGCTCAGAGGTGATGGAGGGTAGCTTTAGCTGGGCCTAGGCCAGTGTCACCTGTGGGAATCCCCAGTTGTCCCCTGCAGTGACACTTGGGCTTGTTTGCTGGGCAGATGGGATATGCTGAGAGAGTTGTTTCCGCTGCTGAGTTTGCTCTGTGATCGCTGCTCAGGGGCTGACCTCCTGTGGGGCTGCTCAGGAACTTTTTTTCTCAGCGAGGGGAAAAATAAAGCACTGGGCATGCTGAGCAGCTGTACCTGTTGGCAGCCAATGCAGCCTCACAGTGGAGCCAGGCTGGGACAGCTGCCAGCTCACAGTGGGGCTGTGGGAGAGGGCAGGAATGGATCAGCATGGGGGGTCTGATTGCTTCCCGAGGCTGAGGTCCTCCATGGTGTGGACTCCACCTGCCACCTGTGTTGTCTCTCCAGTCCCAGGCACCCACTGGCAGCTCCCCTGCAGTCCCTAGATCAGAGCAGGGGCTGCCACAGTGACACGTGCCTGCTCAGAGAAGGTGTCTGGACCTTTAATTATAGCATCATGGAATGGTTTAGGTTGGAAGAGACTTTAAAGATCATCTGGTTCCAACCCCCCCACCATGGGCAGGGACACCTTCCGCTAATCTTCTTAGGAGATGGAGCATCCTTTCCAGGAAACCCTGTAATCTCCTCAAGGGGCTGAAAGGAGGGAGGTTTCCTCCTTCGAACAAAAGCAATAGGAAGAGAGTCAGGCACTGGGAGTGGACACAGGTCTTTCTTTGCAAGGATACAGTGCTGAGAGGGGAGAGGCAGAGCTGTGGGTGGTGCAAGGAGGGAGAGTTTGAGAGCTGTTTGATTGCGTGAGTCCTCTTGGGAACTAAGGAGATGCTCATAAGGGGAGGCCAGTCCTCTGCAATGGGGGCGATGCTCTCACAAAAGGCAACCTGAGCTCTGGCAGATGGTGGGAGACACAGTGTAGGATTTCCTTCACTTATCATCGTGCAGTGCCTGGGGAGCAGACAGTCTCCCCAGAGACTTGGCAAAGCCTCTAAATTTAACTTGCAGCTCTGCTCTTAATGGAGCTCTGTTTTCTTTTCCCCAGGTGACTCTGTGAGCTGAAGCTCCTGAGTTATCTCTCAGCCATGCATTCACTTGCTTGCTGGTTCTTTTAAACCAGAGCAGACTTTGAGATGCTGAGTTCAAGATTCCTTGACCCTTGGGCCCATAATCTCTTTTTGGAAGAGATGGGTTACTGGCAAGAGGTGAATGGGCTCTGCTGGAGACTTCTGGAGGTAGGGACTCTGGTGCAGATCTGGCTTGGCAACACAGGCTAGACGTGGAAATAGGGGAAACCTGTCCTGCTGGTTCTTGAGCTGGCACCAGGCTCTGGGGATAATAAGTGGCTCTGTCTTTGTAATCCTGAGTTCAAGAGTTTTCCCTAGGCTAGCTCTCCAGTAATACAAAAGTATACTCTGTTTCTGTTGCAACTTGCTGATCCAGCAGCAGCTGCACTCTGTGTTTCGGAGCTGGGAGGCTTTCTTCTTCTCCCCATCAGGATGCCAGGTGGAGGGTGAAGCTCTGCCAAGGCAAGCAGTGAGGCTGCACTGGCCAGGCTGGTGCCCAGCAGGGATGGAGTCCTGTCCACACTGGGCATATATGTTAGATGCAGTGCTGTTCTCCTCCTCCTTACAGTTTAGGGGTTGATGCCTTAGGGTGCTAATTTTGTACTTAAATGTGAGCTCTGCCCGCAGGGGAAGCTCTTCCTCATTGTGCCAGGATAAGGAGCTGAGAGGATCTCTTCCCACTCCATGCTGTCCCAGACAGTAGGAGTTGATGGGCCTCCTGTCTCAGCCCTGGCTGCCGGGCAGGTTGTGCTGTCTGGATTAGCCTGTCAGTTCCAGTTTCTACCTGTGACCATTGCTCCCATGGCTGGAAATAGCTTGGCTGAGCTTTGCCCAGCTGACAGCTGTCAGCCCTTCCCAGTGGTTCAGGGCCTGGGGAAATGAGCTAAGCATGCCTCATCTCAGAGAAGCCCTGCCCAGCTGTGAGAACGGGAAACCTGTCTGGAAGGGAACTGCAGGATGCTGCCCAAGCTGTGGGTGCAGGTACATGGTACTGGTGGGAAAGCCCCACTCTGGGAGCAGATGGAGGTCTGGCCGGAGGTAGTCCCACCCTTTGGCTGTTTCCCTGTCCTGCATGTGCCCCGTGTTGGTGAGAGATTCCTTTGTTGTGTCTCATGGGTTGTTGCTGGCTCCCTGACATTATTGCAGGATGCCAGCTTGTGGCAGGCTCTAGTCCCAACCCCATGTGGGATCACCCAGCCAGAGTGTGAAAATTCCACCCCGCACCAATAGGCAAGAGCTTGGTGTTTGCCCTTTTCCTGGCTCCACTCACTCTGTCTCCCTTTCCCTGCTTCCCAGCAGCATCTTGTCTCTTTGCAGGGCTGGAGCAGCCCTGGCTCCAGCACATGCTATGGCTTTGAAGAAAGTCATGTATCTCAGCTGGCTGGCCCAGGAAGTCAGAGCAACTACCACAGAGCCTTCTTGCAGAGGGTTTTCCCCTTGCTTTGGTGCAGCTTGGCTTCCACAGGAAACCTATGTGCCAAACAGCCTGTCCCTCACTTGCTGTTGTCAGCCCACGTGTGGATCCACAGCCAGAGAGCAGGGGGACTCCTTGCTGCCTGCTCCCCACTGGCTGTGGAAGGCCCCACCTCTACTCCAGGTGAGCAGGGCTCTCCAACAGGATGAGGATAGAGAATCACAGGGTGGAAGTACCTTAGATAGCTTGGAGCCTCCTGCTGAGCTCCCAGCCTCTGGCCATGGCCTGTAGCCATCCAAGAGAGGGCGCAGGGGGCCATGCAGATGGTCTCGTGCCATCCCCTCCGTGTGAAAGTTCCCACTTGGTCCGATTATCTGTACATTGTCCTGCCTTGCCACCCTGGCTCTGGCCCAGGAGCCTCTCAGATCCAGGGCTAAGCCTCTTACTGCCCGAGCTTGAGGTCACCACACAAGAGGACATGGCGTGGGGCACTCTGGCAGCTAGCGCACAGCAGCTGCCACTGCTGAAGTGTGCCAGGGGGTGGGGTGGGTGTTTCCTGCTGAGATTTTGCACCCATGTGAGGCTGGCAGATGGCAGGATTATGAAGCTACAGGGCTCCTGTCCTGTGAGAGCTGCCAGGATGCATGGAAGGAGGTATCCTGCTCCTCAGTACATCTCCTGGCAGGCTTGCAGATCAGCATGGGGCCGGGAGATGTTCCAGCAGAGGCTACTGTTGAGGATCCCCCACCTGGGCTCAGAAAACGTTACCCGCCCACAAGTTCTCTTGTTGTTTGAATGAGTGAGGAAGTGAGTGATGTGGTGGGGGTGAGTGTCAGAGGGGTCCCAAGAATGACATTTCCCATCTGCACTGGGTCACCAAGAGCTTTGCTATCCAGCCCCTGGCTGGTGGTAGTCGGGGCTCCTAAGGGTTGGTGTCCATGCGCAGGGGCCAGAGGGTTGGGAACAGGTACCCTGCTCTGCTCTGCCCAAACAGTGTTCCTCCATGCAAGGCTTGGAGAGTGCCTTCATGATTTATTTGAAATTCAAATCCATGCCTGGACCCAGCAGTCGAGGTTAAAGAAGGCAGCCAGGAACCAGGCCAGCACAGTGAAGAAGAAAGGGAAGCAGAAGCAGGGCTCTCTTTCGGTGCCAGCCTGGCACTGGTCCTTGAGTTGTGTGCCCTCTTGCAGCTGATTGGGTTGGGCTGGAGGTGACTCTGGACTGGGCTGGGTTAGTATTGCAGACACAGGAGTGTGGTGCTTCATGTTTGCTGACTGGATCTTTAAGGAAAAGCGGTGTTGCTGACTCCAGATTCATGGACATGTTGCCTGCATTGACCTCCATGGCTGACAGCATGGGTGGTGGCACGGGTGCCACTGGAGCCCCTGGGATGTGCAAGTGCCAAGGCAAGGGGAGAGCATGTGTTGTGGAGAGATGGCACTGGGGCAGCAAAACCAGGGTGGGGGAGGATAGTGTTGTTTACTGAGCAGCCAGGAATGTTCATGGCTTGCTGACCACTCTCTTTGTGTCCCTAGACTCCACCTGCCCCACAAAGGTGTCTTGCCTTGTCTCCAGGGCAGCCAGCCCGGCCGATGGGGATCCAGGAGGATAAAGCACCGGCCAGCGGTGTATAAGTATGTGGTATTTTTATTGGCATGCACAGGCTGTGCAGTCTCAGCAGCTGCTGCGACGTTTCTTTTCAAGAGCCCTCCTCCCTCCCACCCACGCTCACCCCACTTTACGCTCTTGTGTCTGTACTAATAACCAAGGCCACCGAAAGCCGGGCTGCTTGCCTCATGCCTGTGTCACTAACTTTGTTTTAGAGGGCAGCTTGCTGCTGGACTTTGATCGACTAACATGGCAGCTTCTGTTTTGCTGGAGTTTGGATTGAACGTCAGTTGAGCTCTTACTCCTCTATGTCCTAGCCAGTGTGGGCCATGAGTACCTCAACCCAGTGCATGCTGAGTGCTTGGAAGACCTATGCTGACAGCACTGAGGGTGGTTTAGCTAAATGACTGAATTAAATAATAATAATTAATAAAATAATTAGCTGTAGCAGTCTGAAGTTCAGTAAGGCTATGACTGCCAAAAATGATGGAAAAGCAGGGCCTGGGAGACAATCACCATTGCTGGAACATATTTGCTGTGTGGAAGCCAGTTCCTAGGCTAGCAGTAGTGTTGGGGCTAGGAAATACCTCAGTCACAAGTACTCCTGAGGAGATGTGGAGGTAGGGACAAGTCCCAGGTTCCATCCCCAGGCTCCCTATGCCTTAGTCTTTGTAGAGCAGCACATCAGCCTGGTCAGGATTTGGCTGCATGTGTGTGAGTGCCACAGTGGAAGACCGTTTCTGCTGTTCCTGGCTTCTGCTACACAGTTGCTCTGCATGGCATCCTGGGCCTTTTCTGAGTATGCCACTCAGTCTCTTGTTTGTCTGATGTTGTAGACACAAAAATCTTGTCTCCCAAGGCTTCTTGGGAGTCCTGTGTTTGGAGATGTTGGGAGCATGAGGCAGTGTGGCCAGTTATGCTCTGCAGAGGGGAGGCGGATGGGTTTTGGAGAGGTCCAAAGAGTCGTGGGTTGAACACCAGAGGGCACGGTCGCTCTTCAGAGCTCTGGTGCTCTGCTGTGCAACTCCAGCCCTTTCCCTGCAGCTGACTTCAGCTGAGCATTGTGACATGTCCCTTCTGCAGCGCTGCTGGCCTCGACTCATTGCTCCTGGTTTTGCTTTCCTCCCTTCTGCAAGAAAGGGTTTGACAAAGCATCTGCACAGAACTTTTTTTATGCTGCTGTGGCTGAAGTGGCTGGTGAGGTTGATGGCTTAAACTGGTCAGCTGCTGCCGTGGGCTGGCTGATGCTCAGAGGCAAGCCTCCAGCCAAGGCAGCTGTCAGCCAGCTCCCCACTGCACAGGCTTATGTGTCCTGGTACCATGCAGAGCCTCACAATGGCACGCACCCAACTTCTGCACCTGGAGCCTGGGTTACTCCTCACACATCACGAGTCTTTGGAGCACTCAGTGTCTCTGTGGGCATGGGAGGAGGAGCAGAGAAACTCAGGAAGCAGAGCAAGGCAGTATTACTGGTCTGTGCAGAGACTTATTAGTGCTAGTCCATTCCAGGAAGGGAGACAGTAGTCTGCTCTCTGTACAGGCATTGCTTCTTCACCTCTCTGAAGGACGATGGGAAAAAAAAAGCCCATCAGTGATTCTGGCAGATATGGGAATGTTAACATGAAAGAAGAAAAGGAAGCACAGAAGACCAGATATGCTGAGGGCATTTAGAACAAAAAGGGTGGAGGAGAAAAAAACCCAACTTTTCCTCCTGCCCTCCCATTTGTTGCAGTGGGACAAGCTGACATTCAGCAAAGCCAAGAAATAATAGATTTAACATTGTTAAAAGGAGTTACTTGAATTTTGATGTGAGATGTGGGAGAAAGATTTAGTCACTTGCTGCCATGAGGTGAAAAAGTGAAACCAAAGGTTAGATGTGATATCAGTAACAAGGTCACAGTTAAACTAAGAAATAGCCACTTGTGTGGCAAGTCAGCATGTGCTTTGCTTAGTCACAGGGTCATAATGAAGGCTTGGGAGGTGTCTTTCCTGTCTCAGGCTTTGTGGTGTAGAGATCACTGGGGACTGGGTTCCTCAGGGATGCTGAGCAGTTCTCCCCCTTGCAGACACCTGTAGGGGCTTCCACTTGTGGTGTGGTTTCAGGTGCGTGGGACCAGGATCTCCTCACATGGAAAGTCTTGCTCAGAGCTGCGTGGGCCTGGGGAGCCTCTTGGCCTGGAGCAGTGGTTTCTGCTTGAACACAGCAGACTGAAACCTGTGACAGCAGCACTGGGAGCCACTGGTCTCCACCACATACCATTCACTTGTCTGCATGTTAACAGGCTGAGGGCTTACTAAGTCATGGGGGTAGGAGGAGAATGGCAGCAAGGTTTGCATGACTGAACTTAAGGAGAGGGCTCTTAGGCTTCCTGCTCCTGCTACGTCCAGGGACTTGGAGAATTAGTGACCTGGTCTCCTCATGGTCAGATTGACTTGAAAGGGATTTTGGGGCCACTTGGAATACACTTCTCCAGTGGTAACCCCTCCAGGCTGTTTACATTTCTAAATCCAAGTCCTGCCAGCCCAGGAGAGAGAGAGGATTGTGGTGACTGTGAGGAGCAGCAAGTGGTATCAGCAGGAGTCTCTGCTATGCATAGTCCACAGGGGACAGGAAGAGCAGGGTGGGCATGGGGCAGTTGGTGACAAGCTGGAAGTTTGAACTTTCCCTGGAAGTCTTCAAGGCCAAGTTGGATGAGACTCAGAGCAACCTGGTCTAGTGGAAGGTGTTCCTGACTATGGTTGTGGGGTTGCAACAAGATGCCCATTAAAGTCTCTTCAATCCAAACCATTCTGTGATTCTGTACTAAGCTTCCTTCGCTGGAGGTGGGGCTGGTGAGGAATGGCACGTTTCTCTTATCAGACTACTTTGCTCTGAATGATTGACTATTTGCAGCACATTTTAAATTTTCTCTTTGATAAAACATTCTGCCAGTCCAGTAAGTGAGTTTTAACAGTGATGGACTGGGGCCTGTTTTTAGAGGCCCTTCTGCAGCTGGCAGCCTGGCTGCCCTGGGGCTGTGAGAATACTGAGACCTGCTTGACTGCTAGTGGCAGCTGGCTCTTTCCCAGCAGTGGGAAGGGAATTCCAAAGGATGTGTAGATACCCTGTGTAGGGAAGGAGGCAGAACCTTCCATCCTTCATCAGCTTCCAGTTTTGAGGGAGGAGAAGACTGACTGGGCTGAACACCTCCTGCCAGCCCTGGGTACCTGCAGCTCCCTTTCCCCTCTGGTGTTGTGAGAAAAGGGCTGAATGCAATCCTCGGCCGCTTTGGCAGTGGGCAGGTTTTGCTCATGTGTCCTCCCCACTGATTCACAAAGGCCATTTGCTCTTTCTGCCGTGATGGAGATGACAGCAATGGTGGTAGTCAGCCTCTGGGCCTGGCTACCCTCTGGGGAATGTTTTCCTGTGAACTGCAAGATACCCATCAGGGAAGGCAGCTGGCCGCCTTCGCCACACTGGCTGCAGCCTCTGTGACATTTTGTTATGATTGTGTTACTCTAGTCCCGCTCCAGGCCCCAAGGAGCACTGGGCACAGTCCAAACACACACACATTCCTACACACAGAGGAGAAGAGCTCCCTGTCTAATTTTAGCCATGACATGTAGGCAAGGGGAAGGGGCAGGCAGGAGGGGGCAGGGTGTGAGAAAGGACGAGGTCTCAGCTGCAGCCACTGGCACTGACTCACTCACTCAGGCCTGTGTGTGGCTATCGGCTCTCATCGCCTGGGTGAATGACCGAAATAACAGAAATAACAATAGCTGGTGACCGTGACGCATCACAGAGTGAGCTGGCCTTTGGCATGACCTTCCCTCCCCTCCCTGCAAAGACTAAAGAGGAGATGGGTTTTGTCCCAAAACCAAGATGGGTTGTGTTTGGCTGGGAGCAGATCCCTAGAGGCAGCTGGGGAACCCGGATAGTGGTGAAGCATGACGGGGAAGTCCCCAACCTGGCTATGAGAGGTCCCATGGAGGGTTTAGACGACGAGGCAAGACAAAAAGCTCCTGAGACGTCTGTGGAGCCTGTCTGGACCAAAGACTAACTCAGAAGCAAGTTACCTCCTGTGCACGAACACAGGCTCTCCGTGGCTGGCGGCTTGACCCTCATCAGCCATACAAACTCCTTTATCGGGATTCCAGGGAGGCAGGAGAGAATCGCCACTTCGGCGCGTTGCTCCCCGCTGCCAGGGGAGCTGCGCCATCCCCGGGCTGCAGTTGGGTGTCCGGGGAGCCGCTGGCGCCGCGGGGACCCCTCTCTTTCCGGGCCCGCCGTGGTGCATGCGCCTGCGGCCGGGGGCCAGCCGGCCTCGGGGCTGCTCGGAGAGGAAGTGCAGTTGGTTATTTTAACGAGCGCTGTCAGGGTTTGCAGCGCGGGGAGGAGCGGAGGGAGAAGCCAAGCGCTCTCGCCAAACTAGGACTTGGGAGGGGAGGGCCGGCCCGCTGCTGCGGTGCAGCTTCTGCCACCCGCTCGGCACCTGCAGGACCCCTGCGCCGCTCCGGATCAGGTTACGGGGGCTTTTTCCTCCTATCTCCTCTTTCCTTATCCTGCTCGTCCCCCTCCCTCACCTTTGCTACTTTTGTTTGTGCTGGGTGGCGGGATGGGAGGGGACCTCGGAGGAGACACGGCCCTTAGTTTGTAGGTATGGCATTTGGTTCCAGACCCCTGTGAAGGGCAGGGAGAGCATACCCCAGAGTCATCCCCAAGACCCTCAACTTTGCTTCTGTCAGGCATTGTTTGCTGCCAGAGCCTGGAGCGAGCTGATCCACAGCAGTCCCCAGGGCTCAGGCGAGGGGTCTGCAAAACACAGCCACTGTGGCACTCAATGGTGCCTGGCTGTTGTTTCTATGAGTTTTCCCTGCCAGTGGTGTATTTCCAGCCGCCCATACTGCTGCTTTCATCCTGCCGGTCCATGTGGCATGGGGGTGGCAGCAGAAAATCTGCAGGTAGCAGAGGACAGGGAGCCAGCCTGTGCCTTGCCAGGATCCTCAGTCCTCAGTCACTTTGCTTTGAGATAGTTTGGCAAAGCTGGACAGATTTGTGGACTCCTGGCATATTCTCTGGTACTGGTAGGACTGTGATTCCCTGCTTATGCCAGGAGCAGTGGGGTGCCCTCCCTGATCCCTGCTCTGGGCTGGAGGGGGAGGCTGTGAGTCCTGTCTTTCTGATCAGTGATCAATGCCCATTGTGTAGT
This sequence comes from Zosterops lateralis, assembly GCF_965231275.1. Lineage (NCBI taxonomy): Eukaryota > Metazoa > Chordata > Aves > Passeriformes > Zosteropidae > Zosterops > Zosterops lateralis. The sequence goes on from NC_139761.1 coordinate 38,909,808, forward strand.
GCCTGAGGTTTTCTTGACTTTGCTTTGGAAAGTGCAGAGACTTATTAGTCCGAGGAATCACTGTCTGTGTTCTGTATCTGCCACGCTGCAGCTTTGTTGTTACTGAAGGTTCATCGCCTCCTCCCTGAGGCTGCTGCCCTGGGCAGACACTGTGTATTGCCCTGCCTGGGGCAGCACTGTGGCTGGTAGTAGTTTCTGTGCCAGGATTTTGTTCTTACGTGCTGGGGAAAAACTCTGGGGCTGCTCTGGGAGTTTGGATCAAACAGCTGGGTTGTGAGACCGGGCACCCTTTAAATAGTGCATCCTTCCTTGTGAGGAACAGAGCTGTGTGTACACTGAAGGAGGGGACCATCACTGGGTGTGATAATGGGAATCTGCAAAAGAAACCATGGTCTGGGTACCTAAACCACCAGGACACCCTGCTGAGGCCCCCGTTCCTTGGCTTCATGCATGTCACTCTGGAAAGGAAACTGAGAGTGAGAGAGAGAGGGAAAAAAACTCTGCAAATCCTTCCCAGCCTGCATCGCTGGTCCTGCTGATGGGACCAAAATAGAAACTGTGTGACCAGCCTCTCCCCCGACCCCTGCTCAGTCTCGGTCCCAGCACCATGGCTGACAGTGGTGGCTCCCCCTCTGTGTTTCAGCCCTGGATAATTCATGGCTCAAGGCTGTCAGTTTTGCTGTTCAGCTCCTCAGCCAAATGCAGCAACAGATTGTTTACATCAGTGCTGTCAGGTTTCTTGATTGCCAGGAGGCAGATTATTTACTGTAGTGGCATATAAACTTCATAACATTATGATGGTGGAAAGTTGTCAAGGGATATAAATGCCCAGAGTCAGCCCAGGAGGCTCCAAGGAGATGGTTTTGGTTTAAATTAAGATAAAACACTGTCTTCCATGGATTTTGGGAGGGAAATCACATTGTTGTAATGGGAACATTACTCTGAATGTTAGGACTGGCAAACTCTGCACTTTATGAAGCCTCTGTGGAGGATCTGAGCTACTCTGGCAGATGTGCCTTAAAACAGATCTCACATTTGCCCTGAGAAGGTGGTGAAAAGGAGAGGGCACCATGGCATCATGCAGAGTTTGGGGTGAGGTGGGATGGAGCTGCCATGAGAAGGGTGTTGGGAAAATGCTAGGAACTGTATAAAAAGTCTCCATCCCTTCTGCTCCCCAGCCCCTGTTCTTCCCCATAAATCAAGTGTGAGCCTTTTCTTGTGAAGGGCCAGGCATGAAGGTGGGATGACTTTTGCCTTGCTTTGATTGAGGCCTGGCCTTTTCCACTTGGAGAAGCCTACTGTGCCAAACTGTCAAACTGCAGTATTTCTTTTATTTGCCTTGCTACAATCTCCTCCCTGAGGCAGCTGCTGGTCCTTGGTGCTGCATCTGTCACCCTGACTTGCTCATTCAAAGAAAGCATCTTCGAGGCTGTATCTCTTCCCTGTGATGTCCCCAGCTCCTGACTGGCTGAGTTATGCTCTTGCTCAGCCAAGTACAAGATGGGTATAAAGAAGCTACCATGATGTAGCTGCCTATCCCTTGTGAAGCAGTGCTGTCCTGATGCCTCCAGGCTGGTCACCCAGAGTGCCCAGTGGCACTGACAGTCTTCTGAGCAAATTGGCACACGTGCTGAGATGTTGCCAGGGCTGCCTTGCTCTCATGTCCATGCCCAGTAGCCCTGACAGGGATCTCTACGCAGCACGTGTAGAGACCGCAGGGACCACAGGGCTAGGAGGAGGTCCTCTGCAGCTGCATGTGTCTGACCACCAGCTGGTTGCTAAGCACTCGCCTTGCTTTCTCACTAGCAGAGAGGTCTGAATTCATCATGATCAGGCCCAGGACTCACTGAGAGATAAGTTGAGATGTGTTGCCTTCGATTAGAAACTGGTGGGGTAACCTTACGGTTGCAGCAGTAATCCCCTCCTCTGCAGGGTGACAGTGCAACTGAGGATGTTCTTGTTCTTGCCCTGGGAATATCATGCTTCTGCAGCTCAGAAGCCTGGAAGTGGCCCATATAGGTAGTGACACTAGTTGCAGTAGGTCAAATGTATGAATCCTAAAATAGATGAGCATAGCCCATAGCTCACTCCTCATGGTGCTTTGAAGGGCTCATGGTTTGGTTGGAGCCTCCTTGCCCCACTGTTGGGGGGAGCCCCATCTCCTTGCTCGTACTCGACCCAGCATAGGGGAGCTCCTGACTCTGTTTTATTTGCGTGATGGTAGGAGAGATGGCAGCTGGAATGGAAATTCTGAGTAGAAACAAAGTACACAGTTTGGGAACTTGCTGATCACTGCACACCTCACTGCAACCAAAGCCTGAGGGCTGCACCACATCTTGAGCAGCATTTTCCCTTCCCCATCTGGCATGGGGGCACCTTCCTCAGCAGATCACATCTGTGCAGGTTGCTCTTGTAAGGTCAGAGAAGCCTGGCTGGGGAGCCCCAGGGAGAGGAGAGGTCAGTGATAATGCATGGGAAGCAGGATGGGAGAGTGGGGACAGGATCTCAGCAGGGGTGGTGTGAGGACAGCAGCGTTCATGGGAAGATTGAATATCAGAGCACTGAAAGGGCGGTGTGGGGTGTGCAAGCTTCTGATGGAAACGGGCTGAAGGCAACCAGTGGTGTGCCAGCGGGGTGGGAACAAGCAGCAGCTCTCCGGATGGGCTCCTGGGTCTCTCAGTCCCTTCAGTGCCCTGGCAGGGAGGCAGCAGGAAGGCAGAAGCCTAGGAGATCTTGCTGTCACACAGGAGTGGCTATTATTAACACACTTTTCTTTCCTTGTGGCTGATCTGTATGAGTCAAGTGTCTTTGCCAGGAGAGGACAGCTTGTACGCTGAAATGGGCTCCTGCTCACACTGTGCCAGCTCTAGTGCCACAGCAGCTCCACAGCACCCACAGCTAGCCAGGATACAGGAATCCAGCCAGCTGCCATCAGGACAGGTGCTCGTCATGGAACAAGGCAAAGCTCTCGGACTTGTTTCCCTTGTAATCCCGTGGTTGGAAAAAATGCTTTCCAGTCGACTAATTGGAGGTTTGCTGAAAGGTCAGGAGGAGCTGATGGTGTTATTATATCCAGACTTCTCTGTGGCTCAAAGCTTGTGCATTTAGTGCCAACAAAGTTCCTCTTGCCTCCTTTGGTGCCAGGAGAGGGGTGCCAGGTTTGTCACTGTATGAGGGCATCCTGAGATCTCTCTTGCTTCTGGGAACTGACAAGAACAGACCAGGCTGCTGGAGGGACCAAGGGAAGAATAATACGGAGGAAGGGCCAACAAGGTGTATGGCAGAGGATCCCTCTGCCTATCACAGAGAACCTGTTAAGTATGATACATGGGAGATTGTTCAAGGCTAGTGAAGCAAAGCAGAATAGTAGAGCTGAATATCCAGATTCTCTTCCTGATGTGGGCAAAGATTATGTCATGGAGAACACTGCTTGTTTTGCCCTTAGAGTCAGCCTGTCTGGTTTTGGAATCACCATCACCAAATGAGGGATAGCTGCTGGATATCTGGAAAGAAGTCTCCATAACAGCTGATTCACAAGCTCTGTATCCACTGCAGTTACAAGATGCAAGTTTTTCCTCTTCAGTCCCTGCTGTGCTTTCCAAGAGTGTTTAGATCTTGCTGGGACATGTTCCTGCTTCAGCAGCGTCTCTGCACTGAGGCCAGGCAGGGTGTGTAGGATGCTTTAAAGGAGTCTGGTAATAAAAAACACCCCACTTTTCAAGAGCTCTGATTGCAGATCATGAGAAGACTAGAGCTGCTATCTCCTTCCTTATTCGCAGAAGGAGATTGAAATGATAATGTGTACCTGCTCATAAGTAGAGTTGATATCCCAGTACATGTGTAGTACTTCCTTTCGTTTGCATCCTGCAAATGCCAGGCTGCCTCCATCTGGCCTGGTAAGGAACCTAACTGAGCTGAGTAATGCGGTCTACAGAGCAGCTGCAGGTGCTGGCTCCTCTCCATCTTTTCTCAGTGACAAACAATGGAGATGCCAGTAATGTTGCTGGTGTTGGGCACAGGGCTTCCAGGGCTTAGCTTTTTTCGGGCTCCTCGCCGCCTAGTGCATGGTTCCCCAGCTGCTCTGCACACAGCTCTGCTAATGCATATCAGCCATGGCCCCAGCAGTTCATCCGTCTGCTCCACCAGCAGCAGCTCTTAACACCTGCAATACACCATTTGGAGCTCAGGTTGGAAGTGAGATAGATGCAAGAGGTGGGGATATGTACATCCAGCATTTCTGAGCTACCACATGCTGTTGTCATGGGCTGTCAGATGGCAATCTTGTAATAACCTTCACCACTGGTGGTCAGAGCTTGATTCCATGTGCCATTTACAGGCAGCCCTAAAGATAAAAGGGCCTGCAGTCAGCTAGTGTTCAAACATAAATGTCAAACCAAGGTTGTTCTAGCAGATTTCCTCACGAGACTGGTGCAAAAAGGAAGGAAGCTGTGTTAAGAGATCTTCCTGCCCACAGCAGCAACACAGTCAGTGGTACAGAAGCTTTGTGCTGGTGGAATATGGAGCAGGAAGGAACAGCCATTCAGCTCATTTGAGGTGCCCTTGGTCAGTATGTTTCCTCCAGGAGCTAAAGCTGGCCAAAAAGGGTCTGTTGCAGTGTGCCACATCCTGTGTTTTCACTTGTGTTTTTTAATGTTTTATTTGTTCAGACAATTTTTAATACCTGTTGGTCATGATGCTCATTGGCATTCATCTGAACACGATCCAGCGCGTGCCAAGTTGCCACGAAGGCAAACAGCATCCTGGCCTGTATCGGCAATAGTGTGGCCAGCAGGACTAGAAAGTGACTGTTTCCCTCTACTTGGCACTGGTGAGGCCACACCTTGAGTGCTGTGTCCAGATTTGGGCCCTCCTCCTGTCATTGAGGTGCTGGAGCATATCCAGAGGACAGTGCAGCTGGTGAAGGGTTTGTAGAGCAAGTCTTAGGAGGAACAGCTGAGGAAGCTGGAGGCTCGTGGGAGACCTTACTGAGCTCTACAATGACCTGAGAGGAGGTTGTAGCAAGGTGCAGGGTCAGTCTCTTCTCCCAGGTAACAAGTGATAGGGCAAGAGGAAATGGCCTCCAATTGTACAGGGGAAGTTTAGATTCTCTGATTCTATGCAGTTTACTGTGCATCATCCTGCAGATAAAGGGGAGAGGGGACATGAATGGGGCACTGCAGTGTTGGGAACAGGCTGGAAACAGAGTCCTCAGCAAAATGCTGATGCCCTCTGCAAAGCTGCATGGGCCTTGGTGGGTTGAACCTTCTGGTAACCAAGTACCTGCCTACATTGCTTGCAGTGGTAGGACTTGAGAAATACTTCTGAGGAGGTGTTGTTTTGACTTTGCTCTTGGTTCAGCCAGGCTTTAGCTGCTGTGATGCTGCTCTCTGGAGGCCATTGTCTGCCTGCTTTCCTTCCTTCCTTCCTTCCCTCCTTCCCTCCCTCCTTTTCTCCCTTCCTTTCTCCCTCGCTCCCCTACATTACTGAGCACAGGCATGGTGGTAAGACTATAGAAGCTGAAGAGCTGGCTTCTTTGTCTGCAAAGCTGGAGGAGACCAAACCAAGCCTTGTCTCTTCCAAAAATACAACCTCAGCTTTGTACTCATCTGTTAAAAAGAGGTACAGCCCAATGGGCTGCTTGTGCTACAAGCACTATCAAAAACTCCAGTTTATCCAGAAGGTAAATACTATGTCCCATTTTACATGCATTTCCCAAATAAAGAAGGGAAGAAGCTTCTGATAAATTTGTCTGTTTGTGTGGGCCTTGGGTCATTGGAAGTTTGGGCCAGAGTGATCTTCTGAAGATTTTCTGATATTACTGACCCGTAAGAATGTAAAAGAGCATGGGAAAGGAGGAAGATAGAAGAAGAGGAATAGATGTCAGTCTGTGTAGTGAGCAGCATGCTCATGCCCTTGTGGTGGGTAGAGGAGATGCCTTGCTCAGCATGGAAATCATTGAGAGTAGTGGTAGTGGTGGTTTGTGTGTGCTTGCAGGTGAGTCCCCTGCCTTGGGAGCAGCTGAAGAGAAGCTTGCTTCTACCAAACTGTGGTTTTGGTGTGGTTTTTAAGTTGGCCTTGAATAAATCCTCTGGCAGCTGAAGAGAGGTGGCAACTGGAAGGTGGAAAATGAAGCACTGTCTCTGGAGGAGGGGAGCACTGGATCTAGCCAGACTCAGCTCCTTCCACTCAGGCCTTTGCGTACTGAGCCACTGCCACTGAAGAGTGTTGCAGCACCTTTCACCTGTGGCTTTCAACAGATTGCTGCAATGTCCAGGCAGCCTGTCAAGGTTTGAGGGCTGGGCAGGGAAAGCATGAGCTTTCCGTAAAGCTCTTTCTCCCATGAGAGGGAAGTTTTGCTCAGGACAGATGGGATGATTTTCCTAGCTCTTCTTTGCCCTGCTCCAGCCTCTCCCAGCTTCCAGCTCTCCCAGACCGCTTCTACCAAATTTTCCTTCCCTGGTTTTAGTGGTCTGGTTCATTTTCTTCTGTAGGGCTCACAAGGGCTTAATTTCAATTTGCTACAAATTTGGTGGGACTGGTGCCTAGCCAGAGTGGTTTCTGTGGGGAAACCAGGTGGATCAGCATCAGGAGAGTGGCGGGGGTAATTAAGGTGCCAGGGCTTATTGGCACCTCGGGGCGCAAAGGGGCTCTGCTTAGTGGAAAGCAGGGAATGCTGAGGGTCCTGGCTGGGAGGTGACACCTGCTCTGCCACTGCAGCCCTCTGGGCTGAGCTGTGAGACTTGTGGAGCAGTAAAGCTGTGGGAAGCAACACCCTAACATACACCTCTGGTAGCCCTGCCGTGTCTCCCACTCCCTGCTTCAGCCTTCTGTCCCCTGCTCCCCCCTGTCCCCTTGCCCTGACAGCCACAGCTGGGACTCGTAGGGGAGCCTACTGAATTCCTGGTCTCTGTGTTAACAGCCACCATCCGGATGCAATGGAAACCTTTTTTAGGCGGCACTTTGGGCGGAAGGGGCTGCGGCGCCCCAGCGCCGTGGCTGTGCCCACGGGCAAGGCCAGGCGTCGCTCCCAGGTGGGGCTGCCCTCCGCCTCGCTGGCCCAGTGCCGCCGTGGCTCGGGCACCCCAGCGGCCTCCCTCTCCTGCCTGGGCCTGGTCCGACGTCCCGGCACCCGTCGCCGCTCCAGCACCACGCCGCCCTGCCTCAGCCCCAGGTTTGCCGTGCAGAAGAAATGTGGGGGCCAGGCACAAGCCATCGATGCCCAGCTGCTGGGTCCCGCTGTCCTCCTGGCCAACCTCATTCCCACGGCAGAGGAGGGAGACAGAGCTCACTGCACTGACAGCTCCAGATCTGAGTCTCCAGAGGACGGTGGTGCAGCAGCAGGAGCCGAGCAGGGCCAGCATGAGCATCATGCCGAGGAGACGTGGCTGGCCATGCTGCCCCAGCTGCGGCCGCTCCAGGCAGGGCTGCTGTCGCGGGGCCCCCGCTGCCTGCGGCGCGCCTCCTCCCACCGCCTGCCCACCGAGGTGGTGTACGGCCGGGCTGCCTACGGCCCACCGGGCCGCTACCGCCGCCTCAGCCAGCGCCGGCGCTCCAGCGATGCCCGTCAGCCTGGGCTGCTCCCCTCTGGCCACCCACGGCTGCTGGCCCAGAACTGTGCAGGAGGGGCTGGAACCAGGCGCTCCTCTTCCACCCTTGTCGAGGGTTTGGGACCGGAGTCCGCCCGCTGCACTACCCCGGACGGCTGGAGCCCCCGGCTGCTGTATGTATGGTGGCAGCGTGCAAGCAGGCAGTGCCTTGGGGAGGGGAGAGGTGGGGTGCAGACCCAGGTTTGGTGGTGAAGGAGGGAAGAGACTCAGTGCTGTGCCCTGGCTGCCATTAGTGTCTTGCAGTGCTGCTGGCATACCTTGAGCATCTTCCGCTCAGGCCAGCGCTGCCACTGATGCTCTTGGTGCCGTCCCTGGGGCTTGTGAGTATCCCCTCCTGCCAGGCTGGGACCAGAGAAATGTGGTAGGCATGATTACTGGCTGGAGATGCACACTTTCTCCTGCTGGCTGAATTTCCTGCTTCTTTCCTCCACCCTAGCACTTTTGGGAGAAGCCCACTAGCCCAAAACAAACAGCTGCTTTTATTTTGGCCACTTTTACTGGTGTCTGGAAACAGCCCAGGCTCTGAGGTGCCTTGATGTGGGAGAGATGCAGGGAGACTGTTGGGCAGGGGCTCTAGATTGTCCCTGTAAAGGCAGTCCCACCACTACAGCTGTGTGGACACTCGAAGGGTCTTTTACAGTGGAGCTCTTATCCCTGAGGGCATTAATCCAGCAGGCCCAGGCTGTGCCTTGTGTTGGGTACAGGGTGTCTGGCTGAGCTGTCAGCAACATGGCCAGTACCTCTTCATACCACAGGGTTATCTCACAGGAACAGGTACTTCTCATCCAGCTGGGATGGAAATTCACCTCATTTCCAGCCACTTGGTCCTGAGGAGGCTTTTCTGCTCCAGTGTCACGTTGCATTTTAGAAACAGGTTATGCTTTCCATATACATTTAATAGCCAGCCCTTCTGTGTCTTCTAGGAAAGCTATTGCCAAATCCAGTCTCCAGCACATGATAGCCCAACCAAACCCGGCACTAGCCTTGAGGAGCGACTCCGAGAGGCAGATACGCAGCACTGTGGATTGGAGCGTAAGTTGTACTGTGTTTTGCTGGGCATTGCATGGAATGGGCTCTTGGCCAAGAAGCAGCAGGCCCTTCCCTGGGTTGAGGCTTCCCAGGTGACTGACTTTGACACATTTATGGCCTCTGCCATTGCCACCAGCTGGTGCCAGCATCTGTGCTCCTGGCAGCACTACATGATGCTGCAGGAGAGAGGCTGCGGAGGCACAGGTGGTTTCTGGAAGGATGGTATAACTACTCCACTGCCAGCTTTTCTGCTTCTGACAGTCAAGAACTGTTGGCTGGTGCCAAGCAACAGGAATAAGCCCCTGGTCCTTCACAGGCAAAGCCCCACAGGTTTTAAGCTGCACCTTCAGGTTGTGGAACAGAAGGTGGTTCAGGAGAGTCACCTGCACTGAGTTTGCCCTGATGCCTCCCCTTGGGCTGATGAAAGCAGCTCCCCTGTGCAGGACACTATAAGTGGTTTGTAGGTCTTGGAGCTGGTTTCCTGTGGCCCTCTTGTTTACAACAGGTGGGCCATGGCAACAGCTTTGTGAGGTTTCCTCTCTCCAGATGTCTCTGGCTGTTGTGGGCATCTTTTCTCCTGGCCTCCACCTAGCTCCAGCCTCCCACCCCGAGCATTGTCCAGTATCTTGTCCCTTGCACAAAGCATTTTAGGGGGTTAGGTACCTCTCTGAGAATGCTCTCAGAGCTTGTGTTGTCTTGTGTCTTTCAGGAGGCTGCAGTCTATGGGGAGCACATCTGGTTTGAGACCAGTGTCTCTGGGGACTTCTGCTATGTTGGGGAACAGAATTGCATGGCAAAGCTTCTGGTGAGTCACCTGGGGCTCCCTGTGTCGCCAGCAACGGCCACAAACCCGGCTGTGTGTCGCCTTATGGGGAGACCGCAGAGGCCACACTGCTGCTGCTGCTGCTGGGGGTCATGCAGTGCTCTGGGGCACTGCCAAGGCAGGGACTGTGTCCCTCCTGCCTCTGCATACTGGAAGGCCAAGTCCCCAGTTTCTGCCAATACTGGTTCTCAGTTTGCAATGGGGCCCTGATGCAGGGCTGCCACTTGCTTGGAGGGTTCCAGAGAGAGGGTCCTGGAATTCCACACCCTTGGAAGGACAATCTCAATTCAATACCTTTCAATAGAGAAGAAAAGTGAGATCTTCAGTCCTGTTGCCTCCTGCACCTGCAGTCCTCCCTCCCAGTTTACAGGCTCAGTCCTGCTCATGGTGCAGGACACAGAGCACTGATGCCATCCTGTGCCTGGCACCCTGCAGTGCCTGCCACTGATGCTACCCTGCAGCTGCTTCCCAGACCGGCTTCCATGGTGCTCTCAGGCAGTGTCAGAAGAAGACAAGTACTGCAGGACAGGACAGTAGGGAAGGTGCCTCCCTGCTCTGTCCCAGGCTTGGGAACCTTTGCTATATAAGAACATCTGCTATAGGCACATGCTTCGACCCCTTCACTAGATAATAAGTCTAGCTTGTATCTAACTTTACTATAGGGCTTGTTTTGTATCCCAGTATATAAGAAGGAGGTATGATGGGAGGCTGAGCTTGCCGGGCTCTGAACACTGCATATTTTCATTTACATATGTATTTTTTCTCCCCTTTTCATACCTTTCAGCAAAAACCTCTCTCCAGGCGTAAATGTGCAGCCTGCAAGATCGTAGTGCATACATCCTGCATCGAACAACTGGAGAAAGTGAGTAGAGCCTGTTAAGCCCTCCCTGCAGCATGCAAAACTGTAGCAGCCTTTTCTTGGGTAGTGAAACACAAGAAGATTGGGGAACTGCAATGTATTGCAATTTGCAATTGCAAAGAGGGGTCTTCTGAGGAGACAGTACTGAAATGAGGATCTAGGGACTGCAGGCCCCATTTTGTTCAGTTACTGAGACATGTGAGGGTTTTACGGCAAGTACCAAATAACTCCAGAGGTTCTGCGCCTTGCTATAGTGCAGTAAATTCTGGTAAGTTTCCTTCAGGTGCGATGGTTTTACTGATTCCTCTCTTGTGTTCAACCTGCAGATAAATTTCCGCTGCAAACCGTCCTTCAGGGAGTCAGGATCCCGGAACATACGGGAGGTGAGAGATGTGTGTTGGACGCTGCCCACATCTGCCTCTCCCATTTCCAGTTTGGTGGTAGAGACACCAGATGCTGCCAGCGTATTGCCCATCCGAGTGGAGGTGTCATGTTCCTTCCTATTTCAAGGGGCTGGTGCTGTAAAAGGGATGTTTCTTTGTAAGGCAGCAGCACAGACTGGGTGTGAAGAGTGAGGAGTTTGCAGGCAGCAAATGCAGAGCATCCAATGGTTTGCATATTCTGAATCTCCTGAATCTGCTTGGGGGGAACCTACAGAAAGTGTTCTCTGGGAGAAACTTTGCTCCTTGTATTGGGTCCCCAGGCAAATAGATGAGGCTGTGGCAAACAGCAGGTCCTCAAGTCTCCTGCAGTTCGGAAGGAAGCAGTATGGGCTCATTTCTGGCTTTATCACTCAGCCCTGCCCTGGATGCCACAGGTGGCAGTGGAAGTTGCCCACAGTAGTGGTATCAGACCCCTTCAGCCCATGTTGTAGTGTAAAACACTGGGCATAAGCAGTGGCCTGGAACCTGTTTGCTGACCTGCACTGGTGGAAGTAGCTGTCAGCCTTCTTGCTTCACCCTCCAGCCTGTGGACCCAGTGTAGCCTGTGCAGTGCTGTGGAGTGGGTGGCTCAGCCATGGGCCATTTTGGTAACAGAGCTGCCCCCACACTGTGTTTGTGCTGGCACAACAGACCTACTTTGGGAATGATATTCAAACACCGGGCTGCCTGCTTTGAAATGTCAGTGTGACTTCATAAAGGGAAGCTTTCAACATCACCTTAAGCCTTCTTTTCTTGCTTTGTTTTTCTTTCTGTGCCTCCTTCCCATATCACTCTTAGCCTAGCTCCCTTATTTGTGCTTCATTTACCCTTTGGGCTTTGCTAACAGCTTGTTGCCTCGGCTCAATCTTCCATCTCTATTTTTCTTCTCTTCAACCTCTACAAATCTTTTTTCCCTCTCCTTTCTTGCTTTTTCTTTTTTCTCAAAAATCCTGTTTCTCTATCCTGTCTTTCTAATGCGTCTCAGTTCCTCCAAGGCCTCTTCCTTCCTGTTTCCTTAAAAAGGTGCTCTTCTGGCCTTTGTGGTGCCAGGGATCCTCTTCAGGCTCAGTCTTTCTATAGATATGCCTGCTTGGATCCAGAGCTGAGCTCAAGACATAACCCTCCTTCTGCTCCTACTGGATTAGTATCCACTAAAACCAACAAGACTCTTTGTCCTCCCCCATGTGCTGCACTTGGAGGAGGCAACACAGGAGCTGACCTGAACTTCCTGCCAGTTTCTGCCTCTCATAATCATGATCCCAAAAGCTGCCAGGAGCAGGATGTTTGGCCCTGCCATGCCAGCCTGTGAACTCGCACTCCCTTTCACTTTTTGCTACTCTCTCTGCAGTGCCATTCCCAGTCCAGGGTTGGAAGAGTAGGATGGGATTTAGGACAAGTGGTACTTCATTACAAAACTTCTGCCTCCCTCACAATCACTTCTGCAAGTCCCAGCCCTGAACCCACCGTGAGCCTGCAGGCATAGCAGAGGTGTTGGCGAGCAGCCTTACTGCCCACGCTGGGACAGAAGCAGGCTCAGGATTGGCCTGGGGAAAGAGCAGGGGGAAGTGGGTGTGGAGGGCTTTGGGGCTGCCACTCCTCTCAAGGAATGTGGAGTGAGGACGTTCACTGCTTAGCTGCAAGCACTTCCATCTTCTTGCTGTGGGCACAAACTGAGTCTCTCTAGAGATTTTCACACCTTCCACCAGCACGTTTTTCACCTGGCACTAGGAGCATCTGGGCAGAGAGGTTAAGGGACAGAGATGTGCTACTGCTTGCCCACTCTCCATTGGATCTGCTTTGTGTGATTCTCAGTCTTCAGTTTCCCTGTCCTCCTTCCTATTTCTTCTGGTTTTAATTCCGTTTTCATGGAGCATCTTAATTTGGCCTCTTGCCCCCTGATTCTTTGGCTTTGCCTTCTCTCAGAGGTTGGGCGCTGGTGTGTATGAGTAGTGATTTTGCTGCAAGAGCAGAGGTTGTCTCCCCTGTGTCCATTTCTTCTGGCTGTTTCCATGTTCCCTCACACACTGGGCCCTTCACTCCCTTGTTGGTTTTTTTTTAATTTCTTTTTTCTTTTCTGTTTAGCCTATTATTGTCCGACATCACTGGGTGCATCGGAGGCGGCAGGAAGGGAAATGCCGGCAGTGTGGCAAGGTGAGAAGGCATCTTGGGCATTTTTCTCAGCCTAAGGTCAAGCCAGAGACAGGGCTGGGAACCAGAGACATCCCACCATTCCTGTTCGGCAGCAAAACCAAGACACATGTCCTGCTTTGCTCAGTGAAGCACTATGTAAATGCTTCCCCCATAGAGTAGTTCTTCCCCTGGGCCCAACTAATCCTGAAAGAGACTGCCTTCCTGACGTGCTTCCCTTGAGCAATAAGGACACCCCTACAGAGCACAGTGGCCTCCCTGGTGCCGTTGTGGTGGTTGGGACTGACAGGATCTGGAGGGCTCCAGCTGCAGGCATGCTCTCTTTGTTAATGTCTCTTACTGTTGGATGGTAGGAAACTGCAGGGAATTCCCTAAGCCTCTTATCCTTTCTTCCATAGGGTTTTCAGCAGAAGTTTGCCTTCCACAGCAAAGAGATTGTAGCCATCAGCTGTTCCTGGTGCAAGCAAGCGGTGAGCAAAGCCCCCCTGAATGCCTTACCAGTCGGTTCTACACTAATGACCTCTGCTTTCTGCTGGGACTCCCCAAGCTGCTACTCTGCAGCCTGCCCTTAACAGCTCCTCCTGCTGGGAGAGGCTGTACTATGATATTTGCAAGCTCCTTCGAGAAACTTTCTCTTCATTGCCTTCCCATTACAAAATTCCTGCATGGTTTCATCCAGCACTCCCTGCATTGGCATAGGCCTGAGAGGAGGAGATGCTGGCTGTGCCCAGCAAACTGAGCAGCTGAGTTTTCTCTCTTTCTTTCTCTCCTTGGCCAGTATCACAGCAAAGTATCATGTTTCATGCTGCAACACATTGAAGAGCCCTGCTCACTGGGGGCTCACGCTGCTGTCGTCGTTCCTCCCACCTGGATTCTACGGGTCCGGCGGCCCCAGGTAAGTCACTTCAGCTCTTGGGGCTCTTTCACAGTTCCCACTTGCCCAGTGGCTCCTGACAGAGTCTTTGTTCCTTTTCTCTCTAGAATCCACTGAAATCTAGTAAGAAGAAGAAGAGGACATCATTCAAGCGGAAATCTAGCAAAAAGGGGGCTGAGGTAAGATATGAGAGGACTGAGAATGACCTTGTCTTGGAAGGGCATAGGGACTGAATAGTGAGGAGCAAGGCTTAGAATGAAAGTGGGCTTTTCTGGGTCTGCAGTGAGGGTAAGGAGGTTGAGCTGGAGGGAGGGTGCCTGCTGGCAGGCTATATCCCAGATACAAGATTTATGGGGTGGCTGGAATGTTTTCTTCCTCCTGCTTCTGACCTGCATGATGTTAGGGCTCAGCTGGAGGTAGCAGTTTGCATTTCCCCAGCTTTATTGAAGGATCTGTGGTATCTCTTGCAGGAAGGCAGGTGGAAACCCTTTGTCATCAAGCCCATGCCAGCTCCTCTCATGAAGCCCTTGCTGGTGTTTGTGAACCCCAAAAGCGGTGGGAATCAGGTATGGCCTTGTCTAAGAAGACATCTCTGTGAGAACATTGGCATTTAAGTGCTGAGCTCTCATCATAGTTTCGATGATGTCTCAGCTGCACAAGAGGCCACAATGCCAGTTTGCTGCCCAGCCGTTCCCACCTCGGCTAGGCTTTGCCTGTGTCCTGTCCAGAATGGTGTTGTCTTACCTTGTCCCTAGGCAGGACCAGATGCCTCCTTCTGCTGTCCACTGGGAAGTCGATTATTACCTGAAGTCTTTCTTCTCCTCACAGGGAGCCAAGATCATCCAATCCTTCATGTGGTATCTCAACCCACGGCAAGTTTTTGACCTCAGCCAGGGTGGACCCAAAGAGGCGTGAGTACTGATGGGGGCAGCACCTTTCTCTCCCTCATCCATGTCCCAGGATTCCTCCTGAGAACTCTTCCCCCAGCTCATGGAGAGAGACATGGATGTGGCTTTGTGAGGCAGCTGCTGCGTAACACCTTCAGTACCTCTCCCCTCCTCAACCTCCCTGTTCCCCGCAGGCTGGAGCTGTACCGCAAAGTCCACAACCTCCGGATCCTGGCGTGCGGGGGAGACGGCACGGTGAGTCTCCAGCCCCTCTATACCATGGTGCCCCTTTGCCCAGGACTTTCCAGTGCAGACAGCAGCCCTCCTTGTTGTAATCCAGAACAAGGCAAACTGTGCATGCTGTGTTCATGGTACAGCTGGTAGTATAGATACTGTGGGTCCCCTCATGCACTGTTCCAGGGAGTGCTAGTCTGTAACCTGTCTGGATTTGTAGCCCTTTTGAGGGCCAGTGTCTTCAGTGGGGTTACTGGTATCTCCTGCAGCACCTGATTAGAGCTTTAAAGACTGTGAATAGCCTCAGTTGTGGCTAAGGAGACCCCATCTCTGCCTCTTTGCCATCACTGATGTTCCTAGTCACCTCTGCCTGTGTGCTGGTCCCTGAGATAACCAATGGTTTCTTTGCACTCTCTTGCTTGAGCAGGTGGGCTGGATACTCTCCATTCTGGACCAGTTGCGCATCAACCCACCTCCTCCTGTGGCCATCCTACCCTTGGGGACAGGGAACGACTTGGCCAGAACACTGAACTGGGGTGGGGTAAGTGATGGGCACAAGAACCCACTGCTGACAGAGCAGGGCTGAGTGCTTCAATCTTTGTTTCAGAAACATGAGTGGAGATTTGCATGGGCTAGTGTTTAAACTTCCTGTAAATACAGACCAACAAATAAGTGCAGTTTGGATGTTGCCATTCTTCTGACATTTGAGTGGTTCTGCATTAGATTATACAAAAGCAGTTCCTTTTTCAAACTTTGGAAGATTTTTAGAAGGAAGATGTATTGTTTTAAATTTCAAGTCCCACTTCATTGTGCATTCAAGTGGAGTTGATCTCTGCTATATCTTTTACTCTGAGATGCCTTACCAAAGCCTGCTGTCCAGGCTATCTCTGTGGGAGGCAGGCATGAGACTCACCAAATCCTTCTCTTCATCAGGGTTACACAGACGAGCCTCTGTCCAAGATCCTATCGCATGTAGAAGATGGGAACATAGTTCAGCTTGATCGCTGGAACCTCCATGTGGAGCCAAACCCTGACACAAACCCTGAGGAAAAGGATGAGGCAGCTGCTGACAAGGTGGGACACCTCTCCATGTCTTGTCCCTGTGCTAGAGGTCTACATTCTCTGTTCTGCCACAGACTTGGGCAGTCTCAGCACCTGGGGCTACATTCTTGGGTTGGTGTTTTCCTCAGTCCTCCAATTCCACCATTCTGTTCATGGCTCTGAGCCACAGCACTCACGGCAAGAGTGTAGGTAGAGTTCATAACTAAATGCCTACCAAAGGTTTATAACGACAACTTGCAATAGGTATAAGCCTAGTCTTCTGTGAGACTGTTTTCTTTAACAGAAACATGGGTGATTGCAGAAACCTCAGAGAGAAGTGTGTCCCCTTGGATCATTTCCATTACCCCTAGGAGCCAATCCATCATCTCAGGCTGGTGACCTCTGTATTTTCCTAGGGAAAAGGCAAGCAGGGTCCCTCAGCCTCATGAGCACTGTAGTGGCTCTGCTGCTGTAACCTGACCTTGTCTTTGCCATGGGCACATGCTGGCAGCCTCATCCTTATTCCTGCTTTCCATTTCAGCTCCCTTTGGATGTCTTTAATAATTACTTCAGCCTTGGTTTTGACGCACGGGTGACACTGGAGTTCCACGAA
Organism: Zosterops lateralis; assembly: GCF_965231275.1. Classification (NCBI taxonomy): domain Eukaryota; kingdom Metazoa; phylum Chordata; class Aves; order Passeriformes; family Zosteropidae; genus Zosterops; species Zosterops lateralis. Next base: position 38,926,345 of record NC_139761.1, read on the forward strand.
TCCCGAGGTACAGGGCAGTGGCAGGACTTGGTCGGGGTCTGTGGGATGGGCCTGTTCTTGTTTGTGGGTTCCTCAGGAAAATGAACAAGGGAATTGCTTCAGGGGCAGAGCTGGAGATGAAACATGAGGAGCAAGTCCAAGCTGCAGAGGGGGAAGAGAGGTGCCTGCACAGGAAAGAAGCTGGGGGCAGACCCCTGGCTGAGCCTGGCTGGAGAGCTGTATATCTGAGGAGAGCTGGCAAGTGAAATATTTTCATGTGTAGGCCAGTGACCTGGACTTTTTCTCCTTTCCCTAGAGGCCAACCCAGAGAAGTTCAACAGCCGGTTTCGGAATAAAATGTTCTATGCTGGGGTGAGTGTGTGGGGGATATCTGAGCCTGCTGTCATAGCAGCCTTAACGTCAACTGCAGCACAGGCATGGACCTGCCTCCTGTCTGCACCCTAAACTCACCCATTTAAGTTACATGGACCTTCACGTGTACACAAGCTAAGACCCCCAGCCTGAGGCTGGGGAGTTGCTGGAGAAATGCTGCAGTGCTGGGAGTCACAGCTCCCCTTTGGCTGTGAGTGCTGCTGGCAGTACAGCCTGCTCTGTGGCCTGCAGTACAGTTGCTGTATTGATCTCCTGCCACTATTGTTCTTGATCTCAAGCTCACGGGTGGTCACCCAGGCAGGACCTCCCTGGAGCTGTGGGAAGGCAGGCTGTCCCCCCTGCAGAGGAAAAGGAAGCCTTTCCATAGTCTACACACTGCTTTGGTCTTTTATTATATACCTTGGACCAGTTACAGCTTTCTGGCTAATTGCACACCCTTCTGTGTCTCACCTCTAGAGCTTTGCATCTCAGTATCATCTTTGTTCCTCTGCCTCCCCATCCTCAATATACTTTCTAACCATGTGTCTGGTGACGGGTATTTGAGCAGTACTAAAGGCCAAGTGCTACTCTGCACCATCTCACATCTGTCCTGCTTGTCTCTTCCTGTCTGTACAGTCAAACCCAAAGGGGACCCATGCTGTCCCTCCTGGAATTTCTAGATGAGGTCACTTCAGTTTGGTTTTGTGGTATTTCATTACAGTTTGAGACTGAATCTGTCTCTTGTGACTTGAGTCTTACCAGAGGAGACTCATCTTGCCAGCTCTTCCCTAAAGTCAGGACTGGGCTGGCAAGAGAATATTAGAGCATGTTACTGAGGGTGCTTCAAGGTTTTTGGTAGGCAAAATAGCAAAAGGAATGGATTGGGTTGTTTTGGAGGAGAAGGGGACTTCTGCCAGTGGATGAAAGGGAGATTTGCAGGTTTCAGCAGCTGAAATGTGTGGCAAGTCAATGGCAGGCTGAGTTGCAGGTCAGTGGCAGGCTTCCTGGCTGCCCATTCCATTGAACACCTGGCACTAATTCTTGTCTCTTACCTTGGCAGACGGCCTTCTCCGACTTCCTCACCGGGAGCTCCAAAGACTTGGCAAAGCATGTCAGGCTGGTTGTGAGTGTGCTTGGGTGCTCTGGTCCAGGGAGGGGGTGAGCTGTGGAGGTGTGAGGAATGTCCCTTGGCACACTGAGTATGCCAGAGTTGGGGAGCAGATATGTTCCTGGGGGTATCAGCTTTCCCTGACTTGGAGAACACTCACTGTAGGGAGTAGAGGAGGGAGGCCATCTCTCCCTTAGTGGGTAGGATGGACCAGGATCCCCCTTACAGCAGCCTGAACACCTGTGTGTTGTCTCTAGTGTGATGGGACAGACCTGACCTCCAAGATTCAGGATCTGAAACCGCAGTGCCTGGTCTTCCTTAACATCCCAAGGTGAGCACCCCCAGGACCTGTCTTCATATGCTGGGCTTCTCACACCTGTTATGTAGATCCTTGCCTGAGTTTGGGGTGCCAGTCCAGGCATTTCTTCTTGTCATTTCACAGGTACTGTGCAGGCACCATGCCCTGGGGCAACCCTGGGGAGCACCATGACTTTGAGCCCCAACGCCATGATGATGGCTGCATTGAAGTTATTGGTTTCACCATGACATCACTGGTGAGTCAGTGCTGTTGCCAGTGGCAGACAGCAGCCAGGGGAGTGATGGGCCCACTGACGAGGTGTCAGCCAGCCCACAGTTCCACAGATCCTCTCTGGAGAAGTTGTGGTACTGGCTTATATGACAGTATCAGCTCTATAAGATTTAGGTGAGGTGCTGTCTTTGTGAGTCCCTTCTCACTGGAATCAAACCAGAACTTGATTCACTTGTAACATCCAGCTGACAATGGATGTTCCCCTCATCTGCATCTCAGTGCATGTTCTGCTCTCACTCTGGACCCTTTCACAGGCTGCCTTGCAAGTTGGTGGCCATGGGGAGCGGCTCTGTCAGTGCCGGCAGGTGGTTCTCACCACGTCGAAGGCCATCCCCATGCAGGTAGATGGAGAGCCCTGCAAGCTGGCGGCTTCCTGCATCCACATCTCTCTGCGCAACCAAGCCAACATGGTGCAGAAGACCAAGCGGCGCAACTCCATGCCTCTGCTCAATGAGTAGGTTCCTCAGATCGATCTGCCACCTCCTCTCCAAGGAGGGATGGTTGGCAGGGAAAGGGATGGGACTGATCTGTGACTGGCAGAGGCATTTCAGTCCTTTCTTGGGGAGAGTCTGGGAAGGGATCAGGTCACAGAAATAAGGTCAGACCCTGATGTTGGAGAAGCTGCTTGTGCCAAGCTCCACACCCCAGTCTATCCAATACTGTGCTCTTGCCTATTTTGGAGGGATGAGGGGAATAAAGAGAAAGCAGGCTGTCACTTTCTGATCTTCTTTTTCCCTGCCTCTTGCACACAGCCAGCAGCCAGTGCCTGAGCGGCTGCGGATCCGGGTGAGCAGAATCAGCATGCGCGACTATGAGGCACTGAACTACGACAAGGAAAAGCTCAAGGAAGCCTGTGAGTGACTAGGGGCTGGGAGCTGCAGTCCCCAAGTCTGGCAAAGCTTGCAGCTAAACTGTGTGAGGTGTTGGGGATGAAGCATGGGCTGCTCCCTGAGTTGTGCCTGTGCCCTGTCCTCCAGCTGTGCCACTGGGGATCATCGTGGTTCCAGGAGACAGTGACCTGGAATTGTGCCGGACCCAGATTGAGAAGCTGCAGGAGGTGAGTCTCTGTGTGAAAAGTGGCCATGGCTGAATATTGAGGGTGAAGGGACTCAGGGAAAGGATTTCTAGGCCACCTGCACACACCAGCACACACACTCTTGCTTTGGGTTGTGCTAAGAGATCATGGTTTGCCATCACCACGTGGTGGAGGCAGGGTCCCAAGCTGGATGCCTTGTTGCTCCCTGCTGTCTGGCAGCTTCTTTTTCAGCATTGCTCTTCTAACTGTTCTCCAAGCCCAGAGAGTGACTCTGAAGAACTACAGGGTAGTATAAAACGCCAGCACACATCCTGTGGGGGCCTATAACCCTTCAACTCTCCACAGGCTCTGTGTTTCCTGTCACAGCTCTGCCCTCTCCAGGTACCTGGATTAAGTTTATAACCCCTCCCACTCTTCTCATTTGCAAGCACTAATTTTTGTGTCCTTGCCAATGTACTAGCATATGTCTGTGACCTGTACACAGACTCTGTAACTCTTGCTCCTGGTGAGCAGTGCCTTCTAAGCCCATAGTGTGGCTCCTGGTGCTGCACTGCTCAATCTGATTTTTTGCACAGAAGATCGAAGGGACCTTTTTTAGTCTGCTGTTAGCTGGCTCTTATGCCTACAGAAATCCCATCCGGTGTCCATGTAGAGTCCCGCAGAGCTGAGTTGCAGAGCTGCTTGTCTGGGCTGGCACACCAGCATCTGCCTCTTGCTGTGCCTGCTCTGTATGTGTGCCCCCTGCCCACTTTGTGCCCAGGCACTGGTGAGGGCACACAGGCAGGCACATGACTAGCAGCTCCTGGGTTCACAGGGTAATGCTTTCCTGCTGTGTCAGTGTGGTAGACCAATGCCCCTGCAATCTCCTGCACCTTTAAAACTGTGCAGTGTGGTTGATGTTCCTTGGTCACCTCATGGTTTACCTCTTCTTACTCCTTGGGCAAGCACTGTGCTCTGACCTTAAAGCCAGGCAAGGACCAGGTACCTTGGCCAGACAGTGTGTAAAGCCAGATATGGCAGCACATTAAGCAACTCCAGTGGGATGAGAGAGGGACTGGGGGGCTGCCCAGACACAGGCTGTAACAGGACACCTTGCCTTTCTGCAGGATTTCCCTGCACAGCCCTCTGCTTTAGAGCGCCTGCTCTTTCAGGTGTGTATGGTCTTTCTCTGTCCTCTGGGCCCATCTGTCATGTCCACTGTGCCAGTCTCGTGGGCTCGTCTTGTGACACTGCTCTACAGTCAGCTCCAGTCTGTCCCATGGTGCTCCCTGTTGCAGTGTGCTGTGCCTGTGTTCAGTTTCATCCAAGTGCCTGTAGTCCTCTGTGTCTGCAGGGACCTCCCAAAGCAGGAGCAATGCTTTGAAGAGAGATGCAGAGGCCATAACCTACATCTTTTTCCTCTCTTTTATTATGCAGGAGGGAGATGGAGCCAAGCCGAAGACACTGTCATTCCAGAAGCTGTCACCCAAGTGGTGCTTCCTGGACTGTGAGTATCACCCTCCCCTAGGAGTGTTGACTGGGTCTGATGATGTGCTAGCAAGGTCTAGCCAGCTCAATGGAGGTAGGGGATGGAGATCTGCATGACTGCAAAGATTCAAGGTTTACCAATGCATTAGAAACCACAGAAGCACCTGAGAATCAGGGCATAGGAATTATGGCTCCTATGCCAAACAAGATGGAGGAATCAGTAGCCCAGTAGTAGATCAGTAGTGGATCAAGTAGTGGATCAGTAGTGGATCAACACCAATGCATGCAGCATGGGCTGCAAACAGGAGGAGCCAAAAGACATAGTTGCCATCACAGAGACATGGTGAGACAAGTCACACAACTGGAGTGCTGCAATGGATGACTATAAACTCTTCAGAGGGGACAGACAAGGAAGGAGACCAAGCTGATCTCTTCCTATGTCAAGGTGACCTGCTCAGAGGGAGTGAAAGCTGTGGATGTTGTCCACCTGAAGTTCAGTAAGATGTTTGATGTTTGACACTGTTTCCCACAGCATTCTCCTAGGGAAACTGGTTGCTCGTGGTTCACATGAGCGCACTGTTCACTGGACAGAAAACCAGCTGGATGGCCAGGCCCAGCCAGTGGTGGTGCCTGGAGTTACATCCAGCTGATGGCTGGTCACCAGTGGTGATCCCCAAGGCTCAGTATCAGGCCTGGTCCTATTTATTATCTTTTATCAGTCTGGATGAGGAGATCAAGTGCATCCTCAGTCACTTGCAGACAAATGGGGTGGGAGTGTTGATCTGCTGGAGGGTAGGAAGGCACTGCAGAGTCATCTGGACAGGCTGGATCATGGGCCAAGGCCAATTGTACGAGGTCCAAAAACGTGAATGTCCTGCCCTTGGGTCACAACCACCCTGTGCAGTGCAGCAGGCTGGAGGGACAGGGGCTGGAAAGCTGCCCAGGAGAAAAGGAGCTGGAGGTGCTGGTCAGCAGCAGCTGAACATGATTCAGTGTGTGTGTCTCAGGATCGATTGCCAAGGTTCTTAGGAATGCCCCTGCCTGAATTAAGGTGCAAATGAGACCATATGCCAGTGACAATATTATGGGTTTTATTTGATAGTAAATATGAGAAAGACAGAGAGAAAGAAATAGAAAATAGGTGGGGGGTACAGAAGGAGAGCAACAGGGACAGAATAAGGAAAGTATCACCACTCCATGGATCCCAGCGATGCTCCGTTGATCCTCTCCAGCTGGTCTTCTTGGTGGTGAAGGTCCCTCCAAAGAGCATAGAATCTGATGGGTTAATATACACTCAGGCCAGGTAGGAAAATCCAGACGCCTCCCGGGGTGTGGGGGGGTGGAGTTTGCCATTGTCTCTTCCACATCTGTTGCATCATGTGCAGTCCTGTGGTGCAAGGCCTCAGGAAAGACTGTGGGGGCACTCTGGGGGGCCTTTGATGGATTAGTGCATCCCCTCAGCTGCCCCTCACACAAATGTGGATGTGGTCTTCCTGGGATTGGGGGTTCCATAGCCACTTTGTGTAAGGGATGATGGGTTCACTGCCCCTGAGCAGAGGTTACAACACACCAAAACTTTCTCTCCCCACTTCGGCTGGGGGGGAAATCTGTGCAAACCTGCTCCCAACAAATGGGTCTGTGGACTCCAGCCTGATTCTTAGCACAACTGCTAAATTTTGCTTATATTCTTTTCCTTGTTTACTTGTTTGTTTCAGGTGATTGAAGAATGGGCTTTCCATTTTTTTAATCTAATCTCAGCAGTTTGACTTTCAGTCCAAAGTCCCAGTCAAGTATCTTCAGGGAGGCTTCTTTGGTTGTAGCTTCTTTATACATTTTTTTTTATAATGAGCAAAAGTTTATATCAATGTTTGAGGCATGAACTATTTCAGTCTCTGACAGTCTCCAGGTCGCCAAGAAGGCCAATGACACCCTGGCCTGGATCAAGAAAATTGTAGTCAGTAGGACCAGGGCAGTGATTGTCTCCATGTACTTGGCCCTGGTGAGGCCACACAAGGAATCCTGCATACAGTTTTGGGCCTATCACTGCAAGAAAGAAATTGAGATGCTGGAGCATGTCCAGAGAAGGGCAGCAGAGATGGTGAAGGGTCTGGACCACAAATCTTAGGAGGTGTAGCTGAGGGAGCTGGGGTTGGTTAGCCTGGAGAAGAGGAGGTTGAGGGAAGACCTTATCTCTGTCTTCAACTACTTGGAAGGAGGTTGGGTCAAATTGTGTTGGTCTCTTCTCCCAAGTAACAAGCAGGAGGATGAAGGGAAATTAATGGCCTCAAGTTGCATCAGGGAGAATTTTTTTCTGGAAGGGTGATCAAGCATTGGAACAGGCTGCACAGGGAAGTGGATGAGTCCCCATCCCTAAAGATACTTAAAAGATGTGTAAATGTGGCATTTAAGGACATGGTTTAATGGTGGGCTTGGCAGTGTTGGTTTAATGGTTGGACTTGATGATCTTAAGAGTCTTCTAACCTAGGCAATTAGATCATTCTGTGATTCTATGAATTCTATGTGATTCACAGAAACCACTGAGGCTTGGGACTCAAGGATATTGGGGTCTTTGGGGCTGAGTACAGCAGTGCTTTCCCCCAGGCTGTGTGTCTGGCTGCTGACTTGGAGTGGAGCAAGGGAGGTCTGCGGTTCTCTTGCCCCTGGAGCTGAAGGCAGCTTGGTGGCATGTGTTTGTCACTGCGGGCCTGCTGGGGATGCTGTCCTGTGTTGTGCAGGCAGGGGGCCCCCCTGCTCCAGCATATTCGGAGCTGGGCTCACCATGAGCATTGCATGTTATGGGAGAGCAGCCTCCCTGCTGGACTCCAACTGCTGCTTCTCCTGTGCCTGAAAGTAGCTTTCTCATCTCCCTTTACCTTCTCTGACCAAGAGGCTCCCTCTGTATCTGGAAGCTGGCTGAGTGAAAGGCCTGTTGGTAGCATTTCATCTCTCTGACATCCCAGCAAGCAGTGTGTAGAGCACAGTAGAACACAACCATGGGTTGCAAAGTGGGCCTGGGAAGCTTTGTGCTAGGCAGAGAGAGTGCAGATTCTCCCTTCAAGGTTCCAGCCCTGCATATGGTGTTGCTGGTGCTGCTGCTCCCAGGTGTCACTACTGGACTGCTGTACCAGGGCTGCTTTCCCTTCTCCTGCCAGTCTCCCAGCAGCAGGTTCTGGGCTCAGGAAAATGTGTCAGGAAAGAGACTAGAGTCTCATTCAACACAGCACAGGTTATTCAAGTGGCTGAATTGTAGACCTTGAATAGTAGCTCCCAGGATGCAAATATCCAGGATAAGCATGGCTCTTTCACTCTTCTTACCTGCCCTGGCACATCCCCAGTCTGCAGATCCTTGGGCCTGTAAGGATCCCACTGCAGCAACCTTTCCTGGACCAGCACCAAGAGCCTGTCAGGATGCTGGGGAAATGCTGCCCTGCATGGGAATCCAGCTGACCCGGCACTGTGCTCTTACCTGTCCTGGTCTCCCTTGGTGATGCCCCAAGTCCGTAATCCTTCCCTGCTCCCCTAGGGGTGGTGGCTGTGTGTATCTGGCTCCAGCATAGCCACTTGCTCTGTTGGAGCTTCTCTTTCTCTGCGGTGATCTCTTCTCTAAGGAAGAGGGATGAGCAGAGGGATGTACTCAGACAGGATGGAGACTGATTTGAAGCTTTCCTGTCATCCCAGGAGACAGGGGCTTTTATCTACAGCTAGTGGTGGTATGCTGTGTTGTGCCTGGCAGTCAGAATGCTCTGAGTGGCCTCATGGAGGTCCTTAGTCAAGTCAGCAGGAGGCTGAGCTCTCTTCTCACAGCCTCCTGTAGTGCCCCCATTTCTGAGCACTGTTAACAAGGTGCACCATGTTAATCACAGCAGTTCCTTGCCTGGTGTAAGTGAATGGTGAGGTGTGCACTGCATAGCCCTGAGATTCATCTGCTCAGGATAATGCTGGAGCACCTGAAAGCCCCCAGAAAGGCTGTGGCATCAGCTAGTTGTGTTCTTGTCTTATCTGTGTCTCCTTGGTAGGAGTCATTGAGGAGGAGAAAGCAAGCGTAGGCATGTTTCACAGGGGCATGGTGGTCTTTAGGCCTAAGGGGCTGCCTCTAGGGTGAAGACACCAGCAGAATCATGAAGGGAAGTGGTTTGCTCCTGGTCAGGGGCTGTTGCTTGCTTTGCTGCATCCTCTGTGCAAGCCATGAAGTGGCTGGATAGCTCACTGTCACTCATGGTGGGAGGAGGCCATCTCCCTTGTCTCACACCAAGGATCAGCCTGTCTCATTCTGTTCCTGTCTTACAGCAACCACGGCCGATCGGTTCTACAGGATAGACCGGGCACAGGTGAGTGCAGCCTCATCCTGCACTGTCATCCCCCTTGGAGGGTGCTTGGGTGTCCTACCTGCATGCAGACCAACAGGCAGGCGTAGCCTTGGGGCCGCACATGTCTCATATCACTGCCCTGCCCTTTGGCATCCCCCAAAGGGATGGCATGATGAGCCTGGCCCAGGACCAGGCTTGGCACTTCCAGGGTTCTGGAGAAAAGGGAAGAAGCCACGGAGGTAGCACAGAACCTTGGGTTGAAAGCTGCCTGCAGGGCCTTCCAGTGCAGTAGGTAAGAAATAGCAAACATAGTAAGACTGGCCAGGGGACCCACCAGCTGGGATCATTTTCACCAGTATGAGATACTTTCTCTAATGAGCTGAGGAGGAGGATGTGGAGATAAGGTTTACAGGGTTGATAAGGTGGCAGGAGATAGGAAGCCTAAAAAGAACAAGGAGATGCAAAGGCTCCCAGGCACAAGCCATTACTGGTCTGCTGAACAAATGGGTGGACCACAAACCCACCCACTGGGATATGAGAAGATGGAGTTTTGCAGAAGTAGGTCTTGCTTCTGAAGAAGCATAACCTGACTTGTATCTTTCAGGAACACCTCAACTATGTGACAGAGATCTCTCAGGATGAGCTCTATGTGCTGGACCCAGAGCTAGTGGTCACTCAGACTGTGAGCACTTCTCCTGCCATGCCTGACCTGGTGGACTCATCTGCCACACCCCCTGGGCACCATTTTGCATTTCCATCCTCTTCCTCCACTCCACCCTCCTCTCCTGCCCCCAGGTGAGTCTGGAATGGTAGTGCTGGGCCTCATGAAGAATGAGCAGTGATGGGAGAGGTAGAATTGGCTTCACAGCATTGATCCCTGGGCCAGATTACAGGGGGGCTCCCTAGAAATTAGCAGGAATTCAGTGTTGAGTAAGACCAAGAGATGAGATGCCATCCAGTTTTCCTTGTTCTTCTGCCAGCGCTGCCCTAAACAGTGGGGCATCACCAGGTGGCTCAGCCATGGGGTCAAGCTCCAGCACCTGGCCTATGGGGCAAAGGACATGAGTGTCCTCCAGCAAACTAAGGCCAGTGTCGGGTATGGATGAGCAGTGGTGCAGGAGCAGCGGTAGAAATGGGCATGGGAAGAGCCCAGATCAGGGAAGGAGTGCCACAGACAGGTTTCTCCATCCCTCTAGTGCTGGCATGCCCGTTAGGGCCATCTGCTGCCAGGACTGGCAGGGTTAGTTACACTTTCTCTTCTTCCCTTCCAGCACTGAGCCTGAGCGCTGCCTCCCACATAAAGGTGAGTGGAGTCCTACCCCTGGTCATACCCCTCTCAGGTTCCACTCTTCTGTTTTCCTGCCATGGTTTTTTTTGGCCAGTCCTTTCCCTGGTGAGCAGGGAGAAGCCCTGTTGTTTCACGTGTCCCGAAACATGGAGCCCTGTGGGTGGGTGACCCAGAGGTGAACACAGACAGACCTGACAGTGATTTGTGGAGTGGCCCAGCCAGGCGCCTTCCTGGCTCCACCATGTGGGAAATGATGTGGCAAGGGGTTAATCCCCCACCTGCAGAGCTGAGTGCTGTGGACTGGGTTGGGAGGCTGTCTCTGCCTCTCCCTGGGGAGGTGAGAACACTAGATCAGGGGCCCTCACCAAGCTGAGCAAATGGAAGGAGTTTCCTGAAGCTTGATTGGAGCCTGGAGGTGTGAGTGAGTCATTGGTGAGAGGCATCTTGGCTGCTGGCTGATGCCCAGAAGACCTGCTCCCCACTTTCATCACAAATTATCCTGCCCAAGGGCAGAGACTATTCTCCCTGCACATGCACCTCCCTGGGGCTGAGGTCTGGCAGCACCCCTAGCTACATGGTGTCTCTTTCCTTCCCCTGGCTTGTTCCTTACATTCCTGAAGGTGGAGGAGCCGTGTAAATGCAGTCTGACCAAGGGGTTAATCTGTGGAGGAGCTTGTGCTCCTGCTCCATTGGTGCCCAGCTCGTCTCCAGGATTAGATAAGCTGTGTTACAGATTGACTTTTCTGACCCTGATGTGTCTCTCTTTGCAGATGACCTTCTGATAGAAGCTGCCAAGAGTGGCAACTTCAGCAAGGTAGGTGCTCCAGCAGCCTGCTGCAATGAGCAGCCAGGGCTGGCTCCTGGGCTGCTGTGCCCCTTGGGCTAAGGGAAGCCCTGCCAGCCATTCCCCACAGTTGCCCTGGAGCAGTGCCTGTCAAGGGCCTTCCTTCAAGAGTGGTGGCTGGAAACCAGGCAGGCTTCCAGCAAGGAGCCCTGGTTCATCTCCTGGGGGACACGAAGGGAGGGAAGGGACTTGGTAGCATGGCTGAGCTGGACAAAGCTCCCCGCCAGCCCCAAGTATCTCAGGCACTCCGGGCACATAATGCTGGGGCTTAGAGCTGGGGCTTAGAGCTGATCATCCTGAGCAATCTGACAATCCTGTAGTTCCAAGAGCTGCACCGAGCTGGAAGAGACCTGATGGTTAGAGACTCCTCGGGCCAGACTGTCCTCCACCATGCTGTCAAATCAGGAAGCAAGGACATCGTCAAATACATCATCGAGAATGGTGAGCTGGAGCCAGAGTGCCACTCTTAGCAAAGGAGCCTGGCAGCCAAAAAAAATCGACCCTTTGCTCAGAGGGAGTACTCCTGGGCTTACATCCCTTCCCTCTGGGTTTGCTACCTCATCCTTCTGGTGTATGGGCTTTTCCTGGCATCTGTCTGCCAGTACTGGGGTGTCCTCATGGCTCTTGCTGTATCCTGGCAGGGATCAGCTTGTCTCTGGGCAACATTCTCAGTGTTTTGCTTCTGCCTTCAGGGCAGCTGACCTGTTGTTTTTGGCAGTTCCCACTGAAATACAGCTTTATTTTTATTTAGAAATTTCTCTGTAATGAGTTCACAACCAATTCTTTCCTGGGATCAGCTGGGCTCAGATGCCATTGCTGACACGAGTTCTTTGGAGCTAGGCCTTCTGCAGGCAGCATGAAAATAGCAGCCCCTATGGAATGATGCAGACTGTGACCAGGGAGTAGGCAGGTCTGTCTCTGCCCTGGAGCCAGGTCTCACTTACCTGTACTCTTTCTTTCCACAGCTCCTTCAGAAATCCTTGATGCCACAGAGGAGGAGAAGTAAGTCTCTGCCTGACTTGCATTACCTGTTGGCCAGACCCTCTGCAAAGTGACCAGTCATAGGGGCACTTCAGCTGCCCTTGCTCTAATTGCCAGCCATGATTCCCAGTCCATTTTGGACAGACTGCCCCTGAGCAGCACCCTCTCCTCTGCCAGGGCTGCCTGGACAAACACAACTCACCATCAGCTCCTGCTGCTGCTGAATTGCTGTCTCTTGCTGCCACCTGCATGTGCTGATTGTCCCTGTTCAGGGGGACATCTCACATCTCCCACTTTCTCCTCCTCAGCGGTGAAACCAGCTTGCACCAGGCTGCAGCCTTACGCCAGCGCACTATCTGCCACTACATCGTGGAGGCCGGGGCCTCGCTCATGAAGACAGACCTGCAGGTGACAGTGCAAACGGTGGCAGTGTGGCTTTCTGTGGTGGCCAGGGGGCTGGCAAAGAGCAGAGCTAGCAGGAGAGCAGAGCAGGGGTGCTTCGGATGAGGTGTTTGCCAGTCAGAGAGGAGCCAACGTGGTGCACCCATGCTTGTCCAGTAGAGCCCAGCTACAGAGGGGTTAAATCCCTCTTCTGGTGCTTTTCTCCCTGTTGTTTTATTAAATTAGAAGCAAGGGGCTGGAATGTCTCATCCCTGTCTCCCCCTTCCCACCCTCAGGGGTCAGAGTAAGGACATTCTCCCTGAAAGCTCCCTCCCAGCTGCAGGACTCCCCCCGCTCTCCCCCACTGGCAGTCATGATGAGGGATCTGGGAGCTCCTCTTGGCGGGTGAAGTTGGCCTGGGGGGAGCAGGAGCAAGCAGTGGCAGCACTTTCCCTCACATGCCGAGTTAATTGAGCTGTGCCTTAGTGTCAGGGAATTGTGCCAGCCCTGGCAGAAGAGTTGCAAAAAGGGAGGGCTTGGGGCCATATTTTGGTACAGGAGGTTCCCAGGGCAGGCATATGGCAGAGAGGATGTGATCAGATCTCTCTGGTAGAGGCTTGTAGTGATGGGCTGTAGCAGAACAAGTCAAGAGAGTGCAATCTGTGAGTCTGGGCCACCAGTTAGGAGCCCAGTTGAGGGGTGCTGGTGCTGGTGGAGCTTGGGGTTCAATTTAGATGATGCACATCCCTGTTTGCCAGCTGCCAGGAGTATGCAGTACAGATAATCTCTGGCTCCCCATCTCTCTTCCTTGGTCCTGTCTAAGGCTTAGAAGGCCTTGCACAGTGCTCAGGGTGGCGCTACCCTGAATGGAGACTCAGCTGGCAGAGGCAAGAGGGCAGTTCTGGGAGACATTGGCCCCTCTCCGTCCCCAGCCCCCTCATTTGCCTGAAGGAGAGGAACAACCCCCAGCCTGCCAGCACAAAAGGGAGACTTGCTCAGGCATGCGCCTGCCCCAGGGAATGGGTCTGCACGTGCCTGTGCAAAAGCATGTCGGGTTTGTGGCTGCCTGGGGACCCTGCCATGCTGCTGCACTGACCTCTCATGGGCTCTGGGTCACAGCCTGCACAGGCAGGATCCTCCTCATTAGAAACCCCAGTGGCAGACCTGTAGCACGGGTTTGGAGCAGGCTGATCCCACTCCCTGCAGTGGTGAGGGAGGCTGAACCTTATCAATTGGGAGTGCCTCAGCCCAGCCGGGCAGGGAGGCCCTGGCAGCTCCAGTTTCAGGCTGCAGGCAGGCAGTGATGCAGAGGGGCTTCTGCAGGGGAACAGGAAAGAAGCTCAATTCCTCCTCTGTTAAATGAGTGATTGCATTCAAGGGATGTGGAGAGGAGGCCATCAAGCAGAGCCAGCACCAAAGCACAGAGTTGTCTCCATCCCCTAGCTGCGGGGGTATGTGTGCGGGACCATGGGTGTGCCCAGTCTTGGGGTGCACATCCCAAGGAAATTTCTTGGTGCATGATACCTCTCTGCAGCCACACACAGATGGGCATTTGTGCACAGCCACATCCAGGCCCAGTGGAGGGCTCTGTATGTCTGACCATTGTTCCTGATGCAGTAATATGGCTGTGGGCTGCTCTGGAGGCCCTTGCATGCTGCTGCAGCTGCCTATGCCCTGCTGTGCACCAGGGGATGAGCCAGGCAGGATGGGTATCCCTTCCAGGGCTGGTTTTCAATGGCAGAGGCAGAGTGCCAGGTTTCTGTGGCCTTTCTCAGTGGCACAGTGGAGCCTGGACACTTGGAGAGGAGGAGCAAGGAGCAGGGGGAGGGAAGGGGGAGAAGAGACAGAGCTGAGAGCTGTTAACAGATTTGCTTTTTATGGAGTGCGGGAGTTCATTAGTGGACACAATCCAGATGGCTGCAATAAGCTGGTGAAATGTGATCCTCCTCCGGGAGCTGGAGCGCTAGCCAGGCTGTGAGAGGGAAGGGGGGTTGGTATTCCTGGGCATTCCCCAGACATGCCCCTCATTCTTCACCCTCTCCCGCCTGCCTCCCCAGCACAGGGGAAAGAGCAGGTCATGGGGACCAGCCTTTGTCTCTTCTTGTGTGACTTGTGATGCTCAGGGTTAGTCATGTCCTAGCCCATGCCTGGAGTTGATGGCTCTTCAGAGCACAGCATCCAGGCCCGCAGAAGTCAGGCTCCTCAGGAGCACATTTTGATCCCATGGTGACCACACTGGCATTTGACTGCTGCCTGACTCAGGGTTTGGCTGCAGGCTCTGCTGGATGCAGCCACATGGGGGAATAGGGACGCCTTTGGGTGCCAAAGCAGTGTTTAGGCAGTGTTTGGCACTCCTGACTTCTTGCCTCCTCTGTGCAGGGAGACACCCCAAAGCACCGTGCTGAGAAAGCCAATGACCCCGACTTAGCTGCCTACCTCGAGAACCGACAGCACTACCAGATGATCCAGCGGGAGGACCAGGAGACAGCTGTGTAGTGCTTGGCGTGCCTTAGCCCAAGCCAGCTCATTCAGGATGAGAAGAGGATAATGCCAATTGGCAGACCTGCATCTGGCCCAACCCTACCCAGATGCCAACCTGGTCCCTGGAGATGGATGCAGAAGAGCTCTGCCCCAGGCTGGGCTGGGACTCTGTTATGAGGACAATGGGTATTTCAGACTTGAAGCCTGATTCTTTGTGTCCACCCCTTCACCTCTCATTCACCACATTCCCTGCCCTAGGTGGGCTCTATCCCGCAGCCATGTTGGAGCAGGCCAGGCTGAAGCCCTGTTACCCTTGTTCATGGGAGTAATGCCAGTGCCCCCTCCATAGGCTCCTACCTATGATCCTTGTGGTATCATTGCTCAGCCCCTCTCTCTGCTGGCAGTGCCCCTCTTTTAGGTGTTTGGCTAGGTTTGTGTCCTGTTCCTCCTCTCCTGTCTGGCACAGCTGTGGGAGGCACAGGCTGCACGGACAGCCTGCAGAGGCTGTGAGCTGCAGACTTTGCCCCAAAGGAAGCACCACAACTTACTAGCCCTGCCTTCTCCTCCCTCCTAGGGCTGCATCAGGTCTCTGTGTTGCCCTACCCAGAGCATTCTGCAGCAGGAGGGAAGTCACTTGTGCATCCAGCCTTTCCTCAGAGCATCTGGGGCTGTTGCAGCTGGAAGTAGGGCAGCGGGTGCCCTCCTGATGGGCCTTTAGTACTCAGTCAGCAGTCTGACTCAGGGCTGGGATGGCAGGGAGGAAGGCTACCAAATGCCCACCACTCTTCTCTCCATGGGGCTGGGTGAAACAGTTTGCACACCCACTCTGCTGAGCATCTCTTTGTGAGCCCACTGCAGGATGGTGGAGAGCTGCACTCAGCTGGGACAGTGGAAGTGGTGACACCTGTTATACTTCCCAAATGCTGACTTGGATTCAGCTGCCCTCCATGTTTCGATTTCACCCTCAATGCTAGACTTTGCATGGGGCTGGATGGGCAGTGTTGGGGTCAAGTGCTGCTCTCAGGGATCCCCTCCTGCCCTCAACCTAGCAACATGCATCCTCTTAGTCTGACTCCTGCTATTCCCCAGACTGAGCATGGGGCTTTGCAGGGAAAACTTGAGAGCTCACGCAGCTGAGATACAATCCACCTGGGCAGATGACAAGCTCACCCTCTCCAGTTTCAGCAGAAAGAGGAACCACCAGGGGTCCTAGCCCTGAGTCATGCCTGCAATGAGATGGAATTTCACCAACTACCTGCCATGGGGCATGAGACACCACAATCCATCTCCCCTGTTGATGCTGTGAGCGCTTGATGCAGAGACATCAAGCCAGGCCTTCAGCAAGGCTTTTGCAGAACTGAGTCTCTTAGACCAGGAGGTGGCCACAGAGGAGGGAAACTGACTGTTCTGAGCCTAGCAGACCTGCTTGGCACTTTTGTGTGGGCAGTGGTTGTGAAGAGGATTGCTGTTCACAACTTGGCCCCAGGACGGGACACTGCTGCTGCTGTGTGTGGTCTGTGCAGTCCCTCTGCACTCACATGCAGCTGTGCCCATGGGGTAGTGCCGAGTGGCACTGTTTGAATCCCTCCTACTACCAAGAAAAGGGTATGAGAGAACTGTAGGGAACCAGAATACCCTTCAGATCTTTTGCCCAGGGGCAGGGTTTTCTTGAAGGATGGGGGATGCTGTACTGGGGAACAGAGGCGCAGGGTAGTGCAGGGTGTCCAGGGGCCACTGGCAGTATTGGCAAATAATGATAGCGTACTAATGCATTGATAGCTGGGACACTCCAGAAGTGCCTGGAGTTCTCATCAGCACTGCTGACAGGCCAGTGACAAACAAGGCACTGTCATCTCGGAGGTCCACACCACTGCTGCCCCAGACGGTCCAGAGGCATTTAGAGCCTGAGCTTTCCCCTTTCTCCCTTATAGTTTTTGTACAGGTAGTTGAGAGACACACTGTCCCCATCCCTGCCTGGCCCCTCCATGCACCTGTGAGCTGAGTTGCTGTGCAATTCCAAGCCTGCTTATATTTTGGTGAAGAAGGAGGGGGTGTTGGTTGCCCTGCCCCCTGAGGGCAGGGGTTCTGTGCAATACCTGGGTCTGTGTTTCTTAGACGCTGTTGTAGAATTGTATTTTTGTAACTATGTGAGGGTGCTGGCTCCAGCCGGCCCAGGGCCTGGCACGAGCCTGTGTTCCCATTGCTTTTCAACTTTGACTGTTTGGATGTTGTTGTTTCTTGCCATTTATTAAATAAAGAGATTGATGTTTTAGTTCATCTCCTGCTGCATCCGCAAGATTGCAGCAGGCACTGCACAACAGATACCCTGCATGGCACAAACAACGTTGGATCCCAAGGCCTCTGCCCCTCTCCAAACTTGGGGGTACTTTTGGGAGTTCCCTGCTGGCCCACACCCTTGTTCGCTTCCCAGCACAGCATCCTTCTGGGACTGTTTGCTAGATCTTTGTCCTGAAGGACCCTCTCCTCCATCCTGTGTCATACATCAATGCTCAGTGTAATGTGGGAAAGGGAGAAAGTGCACTGCCTTCCCAAGTGATCCAGAAGGCCTTGGACATGTGAGCCAGCAGCCTACTGTTCCTCCTTGGGGCAAAGGCGGCAGCTGCAGCAGCTGCCACAGCTGTCAGTGGATACTACAGCAGCATCCAGCCTCCAGTTTCAGAACGTTTGTTGGCCTTTTTTTGTGGTGAGTTGTCCCCAGCCATGCTGCTCTGTGGGAGATGAGCTGCCCGGGGCTCTTCCTATTCATTTCCAGCTCCAGCAGGGAGTCTTGGGCTTCTGCCTCCAGTGCTGAGCACTGAGGGCAGGGATTATCTCTGCCACTCTAGTGGAAGGACCCCTCTCTGATTACAAAAGCAGAGGATTAGGGACACTTCCACTTCCAGCCTCATATTCATAAGGATGACTATGGCCAACATAACTTCTCTCCTGTGGAGTTTCCTTTGAAAAAGGAAGTAATTGCAGTGGCTGATGGCATGCTGGTGATGCAGCCCATGGGTGAGGAGGAGCTATATTCGTATCTTAATCTTAGATTTCTAGGGGCAGTTTAGCAGCCTGCCCTGTGCTTCTGCCACCCCCTCTCTGCCCAGAGAAGCAGCCTCCTTCCCTGCCTGCATTGTCCCTTCCACCCCCACTGTGCCTCTCTTTCATGGTCTTCAAACTTCACCTCCTGCCCAGAGCTAACAGTGAGGATCTGTAGCAGGTGTAAGGCACACCAGATTGTTCTGGCCTCCCCAGGGACCAGGTGTACGTGCAACTGGCAGGAAGGGGCCTGCTCTGCTTCAGTGCCCAGACCCCAGCATGCTGGCACTTGGCCCACATCTCGGCAGGGAGGCTGTCAGTAACCATGGCAATTGGAGTCTTCCAGCTGCCCCAGTGTCAAATGTACAGTGGGGAAGAAAACAGTCCCACTATGTGATCACTCTGATGAGGAGTATTGGGAAAGGGGCAGTGTACCTTTGGGGCAGCAGCCTGCCCTTCTCTCCAAAGGGTGTCAGCATCCCTTCTTTCTCCTTTTCAGTCAGGTGCTGGAGGTTTGGAGTTCTGTCTGCCCTCCTGTGGGATGGAAGCACACCTGGAGGTGTAGGCACCACGTGCACGTGTGCAGGCTGGAGAAAGCCATGCAAGCCTAGCCCTAGCTAAGCAGAGCTGGAGTAACAGCAGTTGGCCCTGTTAATGATTACCTGCCACACATCTCAACAAGGAAAAGGTCATTCTTCTCCCATGCATGGGTGTGTCCCTGAACTGGGACTGCTGCAGCATCCACTAGCAGATCCCCAAGGACCAGGCTTTGACCAGAGATGGAAAATGCAGAGCTGACGTCCCATGAATTAGCTTGTGACAATTTTAGAGGTAAAAAGCTCAAGCTAACCAATTCCAGGGAAATGCACCTGGGTTGATCACACTCCCTCTTTTTTCCTCCTTTCCTCAATATGAAGCCCCTTTCTGCAATCACGGCCTTCTGCTGCTTATTTGAGCTGGGGAAGGAGCCATTTCTCCCATGTCCCTCAAAAAGAGCCCAAAATGACCAAGCACAGCCACTGCTGAGAGTGATGTGCACCAATACATCTCTGCTCTTGCAGAGCTAGCTAGCACTTGTCTCCTGGTCCCCTGGAAGGAGTGAAAATTTGCACAGGGCTTCACTGTACCTTATGCTTCTGTGCTCTGGGAACTCCAGCAAGATCTTCAGCTCCTGGCCAGAAGCAGCTGACAAGAAGCAGCAGTGCTCACTCCACACCTAGTTCTTTAATAGTTCTATAGGCCCTGGTGTGCTCATCACAGTCCAGTGAGTCAGATATGCAAACCTGATGTATACCTAGGTCCTCCTCCTTTTTTACATTGAAGTTTGTCTCAGTGGCTTTCTTCAGCGTGAGCTCAAAGGCCCAGCAATGGGGGGAGGCTATTGGCTTTGGTACCTGCCCAGCTATCAGGATCCATTTCTGCATCTTGGGCTCAAACTTACAGCCTAGCATCTCGAGATCCCTCACCACACAGAGCAGTATCTATTGCTGTGTGTGCAGCAGGAAGGGGTGATGACATGTTCCCACATTTACTGGCTCTCCTCAAAACCTCTGCAGATGTTTAGGAAACTGCTGGCAGAGTGGCAATTAAATGTGGCAATCTCTTGGAAAGTGATTTTGAAGCAGCTCATAAAAAAACAGCCCCACCCCCACCCTGCAACCCCACCTGTGGCAGCCCTGCTCTTAGCAGACTTTTTCCAGGATAAGCAGTGGAGAAACAGCTCCATTCCCCACCACAGGCCCATTTTTTTGGCACGACAATCTCCTTTCTGACTGCTATCTCCAAAAGAGAATTGGCTTGGCTGCTGCCTTGCTCACCTCCCAAGAAAAGGTGGTGGATGGGGAAAAGGAGCAGTCACATCTGCAAGGTCCTTTTCATCCCCCACCAGCAGTCGGATACCACCTCTTGCTCCAAGGAGAAGGGCTACGGCGTGGCTGAGCTGGGGACAGGCAGGCAGGTCACAAGGAGTGGGACTGGACAGACACTTGGGACAGTAAGTGATGTGCTGCTCTGGGTGCTGAGCAAGTACCCCTTTCCTGGCAACCTCCCACGAGGGACAGAGTGAGCAAAGAAGGATGAAAAGGGCAGAGATTATGAAAGGTTGGTCCATTGATGCCAGTGGCCTCGATGGAAAAGGAGGCAGCATCCACGGAGCTGGTAGAGACACAGGGTGGTTCCCTTTACTCCACCGAGGCACCCCCTCTGAGTTCCAGCGGAACTCAGAGCAGCATGCCCCAGAGGAAACCCTGCCCGGCCGTTCAGCTGTGCCCCCTTCGGCCTCTCGGTGATGTTGGGGTGCGTGGTCAGCTGAACTCGCACAGCTTCCCTGGTACCGCACTGCGGGTACGGGTTGGAGAGCACAGCAGGGAGATGAGAGGGGACAAGGGACAGGGACCTGACGCCCCCCGGGCCCGGCTCAGCCCCTGCCGAGGGGCCCGCCGAGGGGCCAGCCTGCCCCCGGGCCGCCCCTCCGCCGCCCTGCCTTTGTGTCTGCCGGGGGGCAGAGGAGGAGCTTGCGGAAAGTTTTGGGCTAAAAACCCACCTTTTTGCTGCCAGCCGAGCCCGACGTCAGGGGCCGCTGTGCGCCGCGCGGGGCTCCGCACGCGGCCGCCACACAAAGGCAGCAGCTCCGCTCGGCTCCGCTCCGCTCCAGGTGAGTGCGGCCCCGGCACAGCGCTGGGCTCCGGCCCCCGCCCCAGGGCCCCCCCACGGCCATGGGCGCCCCGGGACCCCCCGTCGCTTCCCCGGGGAGGCGCCGCCGTCCAGGCTGAGGGCTCCCCGGAGCGGGAAGGGGCTTTGCCGCGGCGGGGATAGGCTCTGGCTGGGGAGGAGCTGCGGGAAAGGGAGACTGGGGCCGGAGGACCGGGGACGGTGACCCCCCCCCGGTGCGGGATGGCCTGAGAGGAGCCAGGGAAGAGCCTGGAGGTGCAGAAGGGTGGAGCGTGTTTGGTAGGGAGTCAGGGCTCCTGGAGAGCAGATGGGTTGAGATAGTGGCCCGGTATCCTACCCCCCATTCCTCTGGGGAAGCACCGCACACTGGTTCAGGGAGAACACGGCTGGTGGCCATCCTCCGATGGGAGCCCGGGGAGCTGCCCCGCAGCAGGGCTCGACCACCGCCCGCCTCTCCGGGAGGCGACAGAAGAGGCTCTAGGGGGCTCACAGCACCGCATCTGCCCTGAGGAGGGAGCAGAGGGCAGAGGGAGCAGAGGGCAGAGATGTGGAGGGGCGCTGCCTGCTCCCCTCTCCGCCCCCCTTGCAGGGGCAGAACCCTTCTGCCCTGGAGCGCCTTCTCCTCCCTGCCAGGGGAAGGCGAGGCCGCCTGCTGGAAAGCCCTACATACACTGCCCGGCTCCGCTTCCCTCAGCACCTCTAGGAAAGCCTCCTGGCCGTGCTAATGTCTTGGCTCACGGGAACGTGCTCGGTCTCCCCTTTCCTGGCAGCAGGGAGTTTCCTGCTGTCGCGGTGCTTGGCACTCCAGACCACGGGCTTCCCGAGCGCTCCTCCAGTGCCGGGCCGCCTGCCCGGAGGCTGGGGGGCAGCTCAGCCGGCAGAGGGAGGACAGCACTCCTGCATCCACCGCTTCCAGAGCCAGCTGCAATTTGAGCCGAGCAAAGCCGAGCCGAGAGGTCCCACCACTGGAAAAGGGGCTGTGAGGGGGGTGCCAGCCCAGCCGCCGGCCCGTTCCCAGGAGCTCATGGGGACACCACTGAAGGATCAGGAGCTGGGGGGATGTGTGGCCCGCCTTAGGAGAAGTCGGTGGCACTACCTGGCCCAGAATGGTGTCCGGAGAGAGGGCCAAGCTTTCCCATTGCAATAGTGGGTATTTGAGCTCTGCTTCATCTTCAGTAGGTGATTTTTCTTTTTAGAGCTTCAGCTTCACCAGGTGATTTTATTTTTCTTTTTAGAGCTGATCCTAGATGGTAAAACCTCAGGGCAGCTAGAGAACGGGGGAAGGAGAACAGGGACTGATGTTATGTGAGAGCCAGCCAGCATCTGAGGAGGAGAGAAGCCAGGGCTCCACAGGGATGCAGGAGGAGCAGGGCTATGCTATGTTGAGCATGCCTGAAGGTGCTGTCAGCCCAGCCAGGAACAGCTCTTGTTTGCCCGGCTGGTTGGAAAACCAAACTGCACGCCCTTTTCTTTATGAACAATTTGGGGGGATGAGCCATGCCTGAAGGTCCCTGCAGACCTTTGCCTGGGGAATGCAATGTGCTGGGCCGAGCCTGGGAGCAAATTCAGGGGTCCCTGGGGCTGTAGTTGGTCATCCCCTCAGAGGGCATCCTTGTAGCATCCCCGTGTACACATGGGCAGGGCCCCACTGCACCCATAGCAGACAGAGGGAGTCTGTGCCTGGAGGTGAGGCCGGGATGAGCACAGCAGCTGGGGCTGTCTGCCCTGGGGGCTTGAAGACCATGTCAGAAGGGCCTGAGCAGAAGGTGCTGGGCTGGGAGGTAAGTGCAAGCAGCACGGGGAAATGGTCTGCAGCCAAGGATGGGAGAAGCTTACAGAACACCTGAAACCAGGGGGATGCTGTGCGTAATGTGGATGTCAGAGGTGCTACCCCATAAGAGCTGCTACAGAAAGTGGGACAGCAATGTCTGTAAGTCAGCTCAACTCCAGCCTTATCATCTGTAACTCGCCTATCTGCGCTGAGCCCTTGTCCCCTTTGAGGGCCAATGGGTGGGAACAGAGCTGAGCCGTGCTGTACTCAGCAGGATGGCTCCCAGCCGGGCTGGGTGAGGGGAAGGCAGATCTCATCCCCACAATTGTGCCCTCAGCCAGCCAGTCTGTGTAATTCCCTGTGACAGTTCAATGCAGAGCAAAGCTGGCAGCTTGGCGGCGGATGCATGAAAGGTGAGTGCACTGGAGCCTGAATAATGTGGGATGCTCCTCTCTCTGACATGCTGCCTGGGGAGCCCAGGGGAGGGAGCAAACACTGACCCTGGGCTCTTCCCTGTGTTGATGTCCCCTGGGGCCTGTGGTTCATCCTGTCCTCTACAATTCGACAAAGCCCAATTCTACAAAGCCCATCACAGAGGCCAGAGCAGGTGCCATGTATTTCCTGAATGGCTGCTGCCACACAGATATGGGTGGCATCTTAAAAGGCTTTGGGGGAGCAGGGAAGGGGTCTTCAGATTTGAAACACTGGCTCTGCATGCCTGCACTCTTGTTGCCACTGAGAGCAGGATCTGAGACCCCAGTGTTGGCAGCAACATCCCAGAGTCTCATGGTAGCAGCCAGAGGGGAGTCATCACATGGTCCACGGCCATCGGGGCAAGGAGACAGGATATGGTCTCCAGAGCCAAACCTTTATGTGTGTGCCCAACCTGCTCCCAGGTGTGTGCACACCTGCACACCCCCTGCAGTCATGGGTGGTGTGGGCAGTGAACTCAGCACTCCCGCTCCATCCCTCCAATGATTCTCACACTGTGGATGCTTTTTTTTATTATTTAATCCACTGATTTAACTCTCAGACCTCTCATGGAAGCAGATTTAATTTTCTGGGCTTTTTCCCTTCTCCCTGGCATCCTCTGGAACTGGAGTAAGGTACTATGGGAGCTGTGTTCCCTGGCCCCAAGGCTCTTTGGTATGGGGCAGCAGTCTGCTGGGTCATGGATAAAGGATCCAACACAGAAATACGGGGGTAAGGGCTGGCAACTGGCACCCAACTGTAGGACCTTCCCCAGATGCTGTGTGGGCTGTGGGGTTCCCCACAGACAGCATTTCGACCACATGCAGGGCAGTGCTGGGGGTTGCAGGGGTAGGAACAATCTCTCAGCCCAGCTTCCTGGTGGGAGGCAGTTGTTGAGGTACACAACTAACCTTCTTGTTGCAATTTGTGAACATACCCTACCCCTACTGAGTAGCAACAGGGCACAGGGGTGTACACACACATGTAGGTGAGTGTGTGCAATGGAGGCAGCTGCTGTCTTACTCCCACACAGTCTGCCTACAGCCCACCATGCTCCTCCTTGACACCACATTGCACCCCAACCTCCAACCCACCTCACTCTCTCCTTCCTCCACAGGCAGGATGCAGGTTCGGAGTCTCCTCCTCCTCCTGGCTCTGATCCTGGTGGCTGCTGCTGCCGAGGCTAGCAAGAACAAGAAAGGTGAGAGGCAGCCTGGGGCAGGGGGCAGAGTGGGGCATGCTCCCCTGTCCCTGCAGAGAGCACTCACTCCACTTTTCTGTGCAGAAAAGACAAAGAAGGATGGCTCCAAGTGTGAGGACTGGCGCTGGGGACCCTGTGTTCCAAACAGTAAGGACTGTGGCCTGGGCTACCGCGAGGGAACTTGCAAAGATGAGACTAAGAAGCTCAAGTGCAAGATCCCCTGCAACTGGAAGAAGAAATTTGGAGGTGGGTACATGGAGGTGGGATGGTTGGGGACCTCCCTGTGCTGGGTGACCGGGGCTAGTGTCCCACCAGGTCCTGGCTATTTCTGATGCCTCTCCCCTCTTATCCAGCCGACTGCAAGTACAAGTTTGAGAGCTGGGGAGGCTGTAGTGCTCAGACAGGCCTGAAGACTCGCTCTGGCGTCCTGAAGAAAGCCCTGTACAATGCCCAGTGTGAGGAGACTGTCTATGTGACCAAGCCCTGCTCCTCCAAGATCAAGTCAAAGTCCAAAGGTCAGTTTCCACCACTCCTGTCCCCAGAAGGGTCCTGTTGCAACCCTGGGCGGGGTTTTGTCAGAGGTACCTTGGCCTGTTGGGGTTGGCTTTGCTTGTGGTGTGGGTGATTTCATAGGATGCTCTTTCCTTTGCATTGCAAAGTCCAGCTGCTGGCTGGGTGGGATGCAAGTGCTACTAGGAAAAACCCTGGTCCCCCCACAAACCACTGCCATCTTTGGTGGGATGGGGATTCCCTGCTCTCCTCACTAGGACTGGTGCAAAATGTGGTTTGGCATGGTGGGAGGCTGCCTGCAGGGATGCAGCCACTGTGCCGTGTTCAGCAGCCATGCTGGCTACATGTCTACCACAGCAGTGTCTGGGGCACTGTGAGCTGCCAGCAGATGCACTAACTCTTGTCTCCTCTGCTTCTTGAATGCAGCAAAGAAGGGCAAGGGGAAGGACTAGAGCTGGACACCAGCGTCGTCAGCAGCCCCTCAATATGGTGCCTACAGGACTGGATGTCCCGCTGCATCTGGCCCAGACTACAGTCTTCCTCTTCCTCTCCTTACTCCTTTCCATTACCTCCTCTTTCACTGAGATGCCTTGTTTTAATCATTAGTGTTGTAGAGAGCAAACCCACCCATCCTGCAGGATAGGCTGCCTCCTTTCTTGCTGTCCCATGGGCACTGCTACTGTTTCCTGCCTACCTCCTCTTGGCTGGTGTTGGGGTTCACTGGGATGTGCTCAGAGAGCTGGGATGGAACACACATTTTTCCACCCTTCAGCACAAATGAGTTGCCTTTGGCACATCCTTTTGCAAGCCCAGGAGCCGCCTCACTCCTCCACCAGGTACCAGTGCCAGAGGGAAGGGGTGGGTGTTGAATGCCCAAGTAACCCCATCACTCAAGCTTCTCACTCAAGGACTCCTCTCACCTCAGAGGGTTTATTCCAGCAACCCTTTGGCTGCGACACGGCTTAGCTGCAGCAGTTGAGGAAAACACAGCCATGACCCTGAGAAGCAACTGTGTCTCCTCTCTGTCACTTCTAACCATGTGTGTCCATGCTGGGGCTGCAGCCCCTCTCCTTTTGTCATGCCATCACCAGTGCTGGGTGGGAGCTCTCCCTTCTTTTGAGTTGTTTTTTTTTTCTTTTCCAATAAAAATCTTTTTTTAAAAAGTATCAGAACCTCCCCCTGCTGTTCCCAGAAGGTACTGCTGTGCTGGATACCCCAGCAAACCCCAGTTTTGTTGACTCCACTGGCACCAACAGTGAAGTTACCAAGTTACCACAGCTGGCAGTGGTGGCCTGGGTGTCACATGCACATGGTCCTGGACAAAGCACCAGACCTCACAGCCTCTTTGCAACAACACCTCAAGCTGCCCCTCTTAATCTTGGCAGAAAGGATGGGCTGCAGGAAATGTCAGCAAGTGGGTGACACTAGGAAGCAGGAAAGAAGCCACTCAGGTGATTACTCATTCATTCCTCACACCATGGCCATTAGTTTCCTGGTCCAAGGTCTTTATTTGTCTTGGGGTGTGTTGGGCTGCAGTTGTAACCATTTAAAAATACCCAAAAACCCACCAGGCATTTTGGGTACCCCTAAAGGCAGTGGTGGAGGGGTTCCCATCTGGGTTGGGGCAGCCTTTCTGCAGGTTGCACCCTGGTATGAGGACAGGGAGGACGTACAGACACAGAGTTTGCCACTGCTAGAATGGCCCCATCACATCCCATCCCTTGCCTGCACCTGACTGTGTCCACTAAGGCTTGCAGCTGGCTTTGGGAGAAGCTGGGGAGCACCCTGGGGCGCTCTGGGTTGCACACAGGGTGGGCTGGGAGGAGGCTGAAGACGCTGGCTGAAGCCCACATGCTGAGGGCTCTGCCGCAACACCATGGCAGCGTTACATCCATTTACAAAGCTCAGCAACCGGCTCCTTCGGCCTCCCTGGAGGAGCCCCCTGCACCCAGGGCAGGAGTGGGACTGGAGGCCATCGTCATCCTCTCCTGCCTCCAGAGCCATGCATCACACCCACTGTGGGGAGAGCGGGGACCTGCTCATGGCCCAGATGAGACACAGGGCACCTTGGCCACATTGCAGACCCTCTTCCCACCCTCTTCTGAGACCCCCAGGTCCCCCCTGTCCCTCCCAAGGACAGTTATTTTTACAGTCACTGCTGCCTGCTTCTCAGGGGCCCCATTCCCCCAGGGCTGTGGAGCAAGTCCTGCACCACACTACTGGGTATTTCTGCAGTTTTAGTTTCCATCATCAGAGGCGACTGGGTTTCACACTCCTCACCCAGGAGTGAAATGCTTGGTTTATCTGTCTGTCTTTCCAGCAAGCTGCTGTTGGAGGGCAGAAAGGGCCTGAAGGGGAGAGCAGAGCCAGAGCCCAGGGAAAAGTTCTGCCCCAGGTCCCTGGGTGAGGATGTCCGATGCCACTCTCAAGAGAAAGGAAGCAGCTTGCCGCATCTCTTAGGGTCCAATCTTGACTGCCTTTGCAGGGGGCCTGGCTGGGCCAGCAGGACTCCCCGTTAGCATGCCTGAGCCAGCCTGGTCCAAGATGTCTAGCAAATGTTTGACCCTGGTTTCTTTTAAATTCTTGGGTAATAAACACTTTAGAAGCCAATGGAAAGCATCCAGCATTCGCCCATCTGCATGCAGACAAGCTCGGACGCCTTGGAGGTGGTCAGCTGGGGAAAAAGGTACATCCAGTCTTAGGAGAAACACTGATGCCATTTGGCCAATCTCAAGAGCATGGAGCTGGGAAGGGCTCCTGGTGATCACATCTCCTCTTGCCTCTGGCTTTCCCGGTGGCTCCCCGAGCTAGTCCCCAGGCCTAGGGTGACTGGAAGGACCTGCAGCTCAGAAATGCCTTGGAATTTTGTCAGCCTTGGATGAAGGGCATCATCTGCAATCACTGCAGTCTGCTCTGTTGTGAGTGGAGAGCAGAAGAACCCCCGCTGGCAAAGGAGGCAAAGGGAAGGGTTTCCATAATGTTACTGAAGTGGTCCCTGAGTACCAGTTTATCTGGCTGTGCCAATGTTCCTGTACTGGCACATGAGAAGGTGCTTGAAGGTTTTCTTGAAAGTGGCATTGCAGAGGGCATAGCAGGCTGGGTTGATGGTGCTGTTGACATAGCAGAGCCAGTAGCCGATGGACCACACTGTTTCGGGCACACAGGTCTCACAGAAGGTGTTAATGAGGACCATCACGTTGTATGGTGTCCATGTGAGTATGAAGGCCAGCAGGATGGCAAATATGGTTCGGGTGACTTTCTTCTCTCGGGCAGCCATCTGGCGCTTCTTCCGTACTTGGCTCCTGGCGATGCTGGCAAACTTCCTGGCAACATTGACTGGGCGGCTGTTGGCCAGGGAGTTGTGGTTAGAGGCACCTGACTTAGCTGGGACGATCTCAATGGCGGTGACACATTCAGTCCCAGTCTGCTTGGTGACAATCTTAATCTTGGACCACTTGGAAGTTGGGTTCACCCGGGGGATGGCTGGACTCTGTCCTTGCCCTGCTGGCAAGATTTCTGCCGTGGGCTTGTCTTTTGTGGTCTGGGTCATGCTGACAGTGCTGGACTCATTGGATGTCTCCTTCTCCTCCTGATGGCCAGTGGCCTCTGTCTGTGCAGATGGCTGGTCATCCACTTTCCCATTCCTCACCTCCTCCTTCTCCTCCACGGCTCTCTTGGGAGAGTTATTGTTGTTCTGTTTGACCACGGGGCCCTTGAGAAATCTGAGGGACTTGGTTTTCCTCTCTTTCCTGCTCTCAGGCTTGTGCCTCCTTACCCTGCTTCTGCTGGCCAGGGAAATGTGGATATACAGCACTGTCATGATGACCACGGGCAGGTAGAAAGCAGCAATGGCTGTACCAAATGTCACCGCTGGGTTGGAGAGGAACTGGATGTAGCATTCCCTCTCGGGGACTGTCCTCTTGCCCACAATGAACTGCCAGAACAAGATGGCAGGGGCCCAGAGAATGAAGGACAATATCCATGCGGCCGCGATCATTAGCCCTGCCATCTTGGTGGTCCTCCTGGCCGGGTACGTCAGGGGCTTGGTGACACAGAAGTACCGGTCAAAGCTGATGATGAGCAGGTTCATGACAGAGGCATTGCTCACCACATAGTCCAGAGCCAGCCACAGGTCACACACCACGGCCCCCAGTGGCCAGTAGCCTTTGATGATGTAGACCGTGTAGAGGTTCATGGAGAAGACCCCGATGATGAGGTCTGCGCAGGCCAGGCTGAAGAGGAAATAGTTGTTGACAGTCTGGAGCTGGCGGTTCACCTTGATGGAGAGCATCACCAGGATGTTCCCCACCACGGTGACGAGGCTGAGTGAGCCAGTGACAGTGGCGATGAAAACCAGCTCCACTGTCTTGTAGTTGGTGGGAGGCTGCACGGCCACCTCGGAGCGGTTGCCCAGGGTGAAGTTGTCATAGGTCAGATTGGCCATCTTTGCCTGCCAGGGCTGAGCAGAGAGGTTGTGCATGGGATCTGCAAGGAGACCAAGGACAGAAAGGGAGAATATCAGACCTGTCCTGGCAGCATTTCCTCAGTTTCCCAGGCCAGAGCTGCTGTTGGCTAGTGCTCAAAAATCTCCTGGCATTCCTGGACTTCTCTCTGCCAGTCCAGAAGTCCATTGGAGGCAATTTTTGTGTCCCTTTTTAGCAGTAGAGGAGATACATGTGTTGCAGAGAGAATGGGGCTAGGACAGCCCTATGTCCAGGGTGTGATGGTCCCTTCTTTGCATATCCCAGTGGGAGCACACCCTCATGTACCCCAGAGAAGCACACAGGGAAGCCAAAGGGCTGGGGGAAAGAGGACTGCAGAGCCCAGGAGTACATATACAGCACTCACTGCCAGAACAGCACAGCATGGAACCTGTGCCCTACCCCAAGGACAAAAGCAGGTTTATGATATGCCCCAAACATGTCCCACTGACCTACCCAAAGCACTCCCCAGGAGGGGCCTAACCCACAAAGCCCGTGCCATGGTCTGCTTGGCTCACCTGTGTCTCTCGCAGCAAACAGCTCCCTCTGGAAGATGAAATCTGGGAGAAGGAAAACAGCAAGTTACACCACAGCTTGTGTGAGTCCCACAACAGCTTCCCAGTGGCACCAGCCTGTCCAACAGAGGTGGCCCTGACCAAAGGGTGACACTGCTGAGATACAGATGCTGAAAAGCCAAGAAAGGCTGAAGATGGGTGATTTGGTGTGGTGCAGCACACAGCAGGCTTAGGAGAGGGAGGGAGCTGCACAAGTGCCATCAGTCAGTGATGCTGGGAAGTGATGGCCCCTTCCCCTAGTCCCACATCATAGTGCAGCTGCAGCCATCCAGGCCACAGAGATGTATGGTGTGGAGTCAGACACCTCAGCATAATACATGGAATTATTTATGAAAAGTGGTGAGAATTATGGACAGAATTACTGCCTTCATCCAAACTAAGATGCCTGTGGTTAATCACACAAGGTAAGAGTAGAATGGACCTTAAAAAAGAAATCAATAGACGAGAAGTGCTGTTTTGAGATGAAAGGGAATTTCCTGGAAAGCAAAGGAAAAGCAAAGGCACTGAGGGAGTTGGGCTGGACAGAAGAACTTCCCATTGAACCTGCCTCTCCCACATCATCCAGGCTCCAAAAATATGATGGGCCTTCACCAGCCTCACCCTGGATTCTGGGTGCATCTCAACCCTACCAGACCATCAAGAGCAGCCCTTCCCAGCAGCTCCTCCTGGTGCCCAGGGCAGGGGTCCAGCCCCATGGGCACTGCTGCCAGGAGCCCAGCAGGAGTCAGTGAATGTCCCCACAGTGGGAGTGCTCAGCACAGGGTGTCTCTGGCTTGGGTACTGGCTCCAAATGCCTGGGACTCCTGAAGCTGGTTTTGCTGAATGAATAAACATGCCATTAATGTGCACCTCTTCCAAACAGGGTCTGGCAGGCTTTGAGATCAGTTTGTCTGTTTTAAGTATTTGAAAAGCAATGCCCTTGTCTTTCATTTGTGGCGAGGGTAGGAGATGTCTGTCATCAGTAAATAGCCAATTTTTTAATATAAGCACTTTCTGAAGAGATACAGGTGTAATTAAATGGAAATGTGGCTGCTGAGATGCTAAAGCCAGGGTCTGATGTAGCCATTTAGGCAGCTTCTGCATTAGCAAGGCTACAGCTGCAATAGTGGTGCAGCTCCTCTTACAGATGCAAGGGAAATAAGTGGGTGAGGGACAAAGAAATACCTCTCTAACATTATCCTCTAAGCATTTCTGTGAAGACAAAAGGCTTTTAAAAGAAAGTAGTGCCCTTTGGTAGATACTACGTGCCAGATACAGGTGGGGTGAGGAAGCCTGGTAGCACTGCCCATCTTTGCACCCAGCTTCAAGCACAAGGGATGCATCAAGGGAGAGGGAAAGAGGTTTCTGCTGCCATCCTTCCTGGGCACCCAGCCAGGGATGTGAGAAGAGGTGATAAGTGTATAAAATGTCTTAGAAGTCTATAATCATGGCAGTTTGGGGGTTGGTTTCAGTACAATTGAAATGAGTTTAAATTTCTTCACTTCGGTGAGATGGGGAGATTTAACTGTCATTCTTGTAACAGCTAATCAAACTGATCAGACAAGCTAGCAATCATGCAGACATCTACCCCAGCTCTTCCAAGAAGAATTTGAAAGTCTTTAAAAGAAACCTTTCCATCGTCTCTGCTAAAATGTGGGTTTCAGTTTTCTCACTTTTGTTCGTGAACTGGCATCCTCTTCTAAGCGTGTCTAATTAGTTATCAGCCTTGACAGAGGCTTGTGTTCTCAGTTACCCAAAGAAAAGTCCATCTCAACCCCGACCGGTTGTGTGTGTGCCCCAAGAGCGGGAGGAGAGGCTGCGGCAGCCCCTCAGGAGAGCCTTTGGATGCCCCCCAGAGGACACGCTGCAAACCGGTGTGAGGACAGAGGCAGCTGCCGCCCCAGGCTGCAGGGCTTAAACACCGAGCACTGTGAAAACAAGCCTTCGCCTAACAGCAAAAATAAAACAATCCCCGGTGTGAGGGAAGGAGGAAGACTGAAAATGCTTAAAGGTGTGACGATAACCTACAACACAGACAGAGCAACACGAGTGAGCTGGGAGCTGTGTACACCACTCACCCTTGCCTCAGATCCCCTGGCGATTCTCTGCCACATCCCAGCCCACTGGGCATTCCCTCTTTTCCCATCTTCTGCTCTCCATCCCCCATCTCACTCTTCTGCTCCTGACACCCTCTCTGAGCTCACTGGGACCGCTTGGCATTGCCTTTGCCTTCCTGAGCAGAGGAGGCAGCTCAGTCTGGAGCTGGGAGAAGGCCAAAGATGCTACAAAATTGGTAGGTCTGTGCAGCTGACCAAGCCATGCATTATGCCTGTATGGGCACTAGGAATAGATGCAGATGGAGAGCATCTAGGCTGTGTGGGAAGGGCCTGGGTGGGGGCACAACCTTCAGGCAGTCACACCTCTGTCTGCATCCCCATCGTGTGTCCATCACGTGTCCCAAGATGGAGAGAGCACACAGGAGAGCTGTGGAGCTGCAACAAACTCACCAGTGTGGCACCATCTCCACTCTCATGCCAGCGACATCACTGTTCCCAATGCTCTGACACCAAGACACCAGACACCAAGGGACCTCTCCAGGACTTGGTGTCTCTCCACTGAATGCCTTCCCTATGTACCCCAGTGCCCAGTGTTTGCTCCCTGCACCTCCAGGACTGCATTTCTTCTCTCTCTCCCCTCACAGCCTCCATCCTACATCACTCTCTTTTCTATTCCCTTTTGCACCCTGCTTTCATGATGACATGACAGACAGGGAGGATACATAGCCTTGACAAGCTGAGAGAACACTTCAAAAGGGCTCCTGGGGCTGATACCCCTACCTGTGACACTAACTGGCTTTTCAGCCTGCACACAAACATTCTTTGTCTGCAGTGCTCAGTGGGTGCTCTCCCACACCTGCTTGCACCAGCCAGCTGCAGCACTCTCCCTCAGATTTTGGCAGTGATTTACAGTTGGTTTTCTCCTCTCCATCAAAGCCCTTGGGACTCTAACTCTTTGCTGATAGCATCCTCTGGTCCAAGAGTTTCTGTGGCTGCTGCAGTGGTCACCAATCGTGTCATCAAGGGAAATACCTTTCCCTTCCCACACAGCCACAGATCCAAGCAGAGAAAATTATAATTTGGGTGGTCTCATGGGGTCCAACTACTGTGGGCTGTAGGCACAGCAGGGTCTCCACTGCTGTCTGCAACCATGGGTGTGACCACTCTTGTGTGAGGATTCAACTCCAAACAAGAGCAAAGCCAGTGCTCTGTCAC
Source organism: Zosterops lateralis (assembly GCF_965231275.1). Classification (NCBI taxonomy): domain Eukaryota; kingdom Metazoa; phylum Chordata; class Aves; order Passeriformes; family Zosteropidae; genus Zosterops; species Zosterops lateralis. The sequence continues at coordinate 38,959,147 of NC_139761.1, forward strand.
AGGGTGACACGCGAGACCACAGCAGAAAACTCCTGCTATTTCCTGGCTGCACCTCATGTGCCTCTCCAGCAAGCCTTCCCAGCCTGTCAGCTCCAACGAACTGCCTCACAGAGACTCTTGCCAGGTAGGAGGAGGGAAAGCCCTGTCAGGGACTGCTGGTGACCATCCCATACCCAAGAATCTGCAGTAGCTGGAGGCTGGTGCTCCATCAGCTGCAGTTCGTGACTGAGCACCTGCTGAGCACTCAGCTCACGTGGGATGGAGGGTTTAGTTCCCTCCCACCGCTGCTCCTCCTTATGTGGAAGGAACTGGCCACCCTCTGCACTGGCACAGCAAAGGCAATGGGAGAGGCTGATATCTACACACACCCATGTGATGGTGACACTTCAGGCTGTGGGATGAGCTCCTGGAGCAAACAGCCCTACTGCCCCAGTGTTCCCTGCCTCTTCTCTCCATACTGCACAGCCTCCCTCTGCTGCACAGCCCCTGTCCCACATGTCACCACCAGCATCTCCTTTCCTGTTTTGACACTGCCCCCATCCCAGCATCATCCTCAGGGCTGGGGATCCTCAGGGAGCAGGTGCAAGTGGGGGACAAAGCCGTGTCTGGTCCACATGGGGTTGAAGCAGAACCTCTGGGAATGAGCAGAGCTCTGCAAGGAACCCCATCAGCTCCACGCTTACACACCAGTCTGGGGAGGAAGATGTTTACAGGGGAAGGAGAGGAATCAGAGAAAGCTGTGCTTTAGAGGACACCTATGAGCATGAGTGGCTCCCAGAGGAAATGGGCTTTAGCCCTGCATGGGTTTGGAGCAACAGAAAAACTGAGTGACCTCGACCCCAGGGAGAGGATGGAGGACAGCTGTGGCTGTCAGCTCCTGGCTGGATGGATCTTGTGGGGCTCTGGGTGCTGCCTGTCTCCAGGAGGGAGGGAAGGTGGCCCCCTCCACCACAAGCACATTCCAGGAGAAGGCACACATCCTCCCCTGCTCTATCTGGGTGCCAAAGGCTGGGCCTGGGCACATCACCTTTGGTGCCATATTTGGAAAGAGCCAGGCTAGCCCTACTGCCAGCCCCCTGCTTGTCTTGGCCTCCCTAAAAGTGCAGAGAGGATAAAAGTCTTAATGGGATTAATCCTGTCAGGTCAAACTGCTGATGTGATGTGGGGCTGGGCAATTTGTGCAGTCACCACCATAAGGAGAAGAGAGAAAAAAGAGGCAACACAAGATGCTAGACATTTATGGCTCACACTCACAAAGGGAAGGTATACTTAGGGTAGGGTGGCAGTTCGTGGGGCTAATTGCATTATCTAACAGCTGTTAATTAGTTCCTGAATCATGGCACCACTTTACAACTAAAGTGAAGGGTTGTTCTGGTTGACAGATTCACACCCCTCAGAGTGTGAAAACAGAATTCCTAGATACTGGGAACAGGCACCTTAGAAATACAACATATGAGAGAAGACCGATGGCAGTCCCTGTGTCTGGCAGGGGGAGGGTGTTGGTCTGATTCCGTGCCTCCGCATTGGAATGATGAGGCAATAAAAAAAATCCAGAAAAACAAAAAGGAGATGAGGGGCCAGCAGGATATGTTGTGTTAAAATGTCAGGGCTCCCCCTGCCCTCTAGTTGGTGGCTGTGCTTTCACCCCTCGGGTCAATGGATCCCTGAAGTCCTTATCCTGCTCCAGAGGAGATCTGAGCCATTGTGGATCAGGAATTGTTTCTTGTCAGTAACATATGGGGTGGTTCTGGGCATTTGATTTTCCATTGAATAATTTATTCTTCTTTCTTCCTCTGCTATTCAACTGGTCCTCATGAGGCAAAGCAATTTCCTCCATCCCTACAAGTTAAGAACCTCTGATAGCTTTTCCTGGAGCCATTGGAGAAGCAGTAAGCTCAGAGGCTCAGGAGCAGCTGGCTTTCAGGGGGAGGCGAGTGTGCCAGAGAACCCCCCTGTGCCTGACGTGTTCGCGCATCAGGTTTGGAAAACTTGCTGTCTCCAGGGCCAGAAGGGAGTGTTGCAGTTGGGTAACCCCACCACCCCCCACAAGCAAGACAGAAGCCTCCCTGCCTCCACTGCTGCTTGTAACTATGAGGTTAATGCTGCCTTTCAGAGTAAACCCGAGGCACAGCATCCAAGGCGGCTTGCACCGGGCTCTGGGAAGCACTCGCAGGTCAGAGCCACGGCTCTTGAGCTGCTCCTGCAGCCCAGCAGGCTCACCAGCATCCCACAGCAGGCATAGCTGCCCCCCCTGCCCAAACTGGCCCCCCAGCACTTGCCTGTATCCTTAATGTGCTCTTTGCAGGGTGTAAGAGGCCGCATGCCATTTACCCACAGCATTACCAGACAAGAAGCAAGACAGTGAAAAATGTTTTTTAAAAAGTAATTGAAAGGTCACTCCTATAAATAGCCTACCAGCACACTGGCCACTCTGACAATTAATTAACCACCTGTCACCCAATTATTAGGCCAAATAAATAACCTACGAGTGGAACACTACTAGCAAGTGTGCACGGCAAATGCCATACAAGCCAAAGTCCAGCCTTACCCTGCTGTGCCCAGCCCGCAGCTCCCAGGCACCGGCGGCTCCTGCGCTGGCTCCGATGGTGACATCCCGAGGGGAGAAGGCTCACCACGGCGGCATGGCACTGCGGGACGAGGGGGACACAGTGCCCTCCCTCCAGTGCCCTCCGCCTCGGCCGCCCCAGGGCTGCAGCTCCCTGCTGGTGGCAGAGCTCAGCCCATGTCGCTGAGCCAGGAAGGTGCTGGGCTTCCAGCTGAGCCTGGGCTGGAGCCACACTTCTCCCCTCCCATCCACTGCATTAATGCTCTCTGCCTCAGAGAGATGCTCATGTTCTTTTATATGCCTGGGCTGAAGCTTTAACAGAACCCAGCTGTTTCAAGGCAGCACGGCAGAAATAACCCCGCTGCAGCTCCAGGGCCTACTGCCGGGAAGGGCTCTGGGACCAGCCAGCAGAGAGGAAGGAGGGGAAGAGAAACGATTACAGCAACAAGTGACTACCCGGATCAGCCAGGCTCTTCCCTGGGAGAGGTTGGTGGCCGGGACCAGATGCCTGTGGGAGAGAGGATGGTGCAGGAGGGACTGAGGGCTAGAGGGGCAAGTGTTGCAACACCTAAGAGCTGTTTGCTCCCCCTGCCCCAGGGACAAACATTGCCTGGGGGATGGCAAAGGGGAAAGACATGGCTCTTTTTGGGAAGCCAGTTGTAGGACAGCCCTCCTCATCCTGCACGGCCCCACACAGCCACAGCTGCCCGTGCCAGGTCCCCACCACCCACCTGGGGGATCTGCCCCCCCAGGCCTGTCCCAGGTGCCAGGGCTGGTGCTGAATAAGGCAGGGGCTGCCCCCCATGCAAAGACCTGCAGCACCCTGCACTCACCCTCTTTGCCCCCCAGGGTCCCCATGAGCCGTAGGGTGGGGATGTAGCTCGGGTAGTCAGAGAAGCAGAACTGCTCTGGCAGAGCATGGGCATCAGGAGGGCAGGGGGAACATGTTTCTCTGTAACTCATCACAGAGCTGAGACACCACAGGGAGCAAACAGAAAGGTGCTCATCTGAAATTTTAGAGGCCTGACAATGGAAATAAAAGCCCCTTGCTCCATGGAGCAGCGTGAAGCTCTGCAGGGCTTTGAAAGGACAAATGAGCCAGCTAAACAACGGATGAGAGAAAAGAGCTGATGCCTTGAGCTTAGGGCAGAAAATCAGGCAGGAAAAAGAACCCTGCTGGATAGATGTGTATGTGAGAGCCCTATCCTGGGAGCAGATAGCAGATGGGAATCTTTGGGGTGCTAATGAAAAAGGAAGCTGAAAATATTAGACCCCATTTCACCACAAGATGTGCCAGAATATTTGGAGTTGGAGGTGATGCCTGAGCAAAGGGACAGACTGAAGAAGAGGAGCTGTGGCAGAAGGTGGGTAGGAGAGCCCAGGGCATGGACAGACAGAATGGAAAATGTGGGGGTCAGGGTGCCAGAGGAGGAGAGCAGGTAGGAAATCCTCATCCATGGTGACAACAGAGAAGAGGAGGGATGGAGGAGAAGGAGGTGGAAATAGTCTCGGTCTGCCAGGGAGGCATTACTTATCTCCTCCACAGAAAAGTCGTAAGAAAATCTTCTGAGAAGGAGAGACCTCACACAGAGACATTGCCTGCAAACCTCTCCCTGCTGCCTTCTCAGGAGGCTCTCACCAGCTCCTTGCTGGGTAGAGTGGGAGCCATGCTGGTGCTGGAAACCTTTGTGGGCTGCAGTTCTCTGGCTCAGGCAACCTAGCTCTGCCTGGAGTCAACTCTCTCACTGCAGGATGGTGACCCCCAGCCTGCTGTGCTGCTGCTGAATAAGACTGGGGCTGGCCCTCATGCAGAGACCTGCAGCACCTTACACTCACCATTTTTGCCCCCCAGGGTCCCCATGAGCCATAGGGTAGGGATACAGCTCAGACAGTCAGGGATACAGTGCTGTTCACCCCACAATAATGCTTCAGGCAGCACCCCACAGCACAGGGCAGGGGTTTTAGCCACCTCATTGCCTGGGACTGCACATAGTAGCAGAGGGTTTCGTGAGTTGAGCATCACTTATGGGCTTTGGTGGGTTATCTTCTCTACAAGAAGCATAGAGACCACCATGCTAGACACTGCTCCTAAGTGCTGCAGAAAGGCAGGCCCAAGGCCAGGCAATTCATGCCTGTTTTCAGGCAAAGGCAGATGCCAGAAGGGTTTCGTTGCTCTCCACCCCTCCCTGTACACATGCATGCACTTTTTTGGCTTTATCTGGGACTGCACATAATGTAACTGTCAGCAAAGCAGGGATCCAAACTACCCAAGAGGCACCAGAAATGGCGTGATGCCGTGTACTCTCCTTCTTGTCTCAGTCATGCAAAGATCCCTCAAGGATCTTCATCCCTCCTCAGCAGAGCCAGCCTGCCGTGCTGCCTGTGGCTTGGGAGCTAACATCAACACTGGGAGGGTCTGCAAGTGAGGGGGTCAGTGAAACATGGCGCCATGGAGGCCTCTGGAGAGCCGCTCTGTGACCTGGAGTGGATGCAGGGGCCCGGAACATCGTGTTTGCAGACTCACATTTTCAGACCTCAGTGTTGCACAACTGCAGCTGAGTTTCCCACAGACAAATCACTTTAATTCTGCTTAAAGAGGCTGAAGGCATTAACCCCTTAACTGGCCAATGCAAGCCAACTTCACCAGGACCCTTAACCCTGCTGATGACATTTTAGCTCCAGACGCTTCCAGCTGAGGCTCCTGGTGTCAGCCCCCACGGCCTCCTCTGCCAAGCTGCAAGGTGTTATACAATATGCTAGATTTAAAAGCAGTTGTGGTACCAGAGGGGCTGCTTCTCTGCCTGGCTTTCTTGGCTGGAGGAGCACAGCCACCCTCAATATCTCAGTAACACACTGATAGCTCAGGCTGAGCCTGCTGTGCTCAAGGAGCTTCATGGTTTGCACTGAGTTCTGCCTTTAAAGGACAAAATTCCTAGCAGCTGCCCCTCCTTCACCAACTGATCTGGGATGTAACTCCTCTTCAAGGCTCCTGAAGACAAGTAAACAGCCCTGTGCTTCCCCATGTCCCTCTCCAGCTCTCTCTGAGTCACTGGAACAGGTGAGAGAGGTTCCTCTGCAGCCACACACCTCAGCCTGCCTAACTCTGGGGCAGAAGGTGGGAAAGGATCAGGGCACTGGGGCAGCTCTGCCACTACTTCATGCACAGAGTGGGAATGGGGCATACGCTGCATGAGATATAAAGACATGATGGGGACAGGGTCACAGCAAGGCAAAAGAGCCACTGTCACTCACACCACTCTGATTTGCAGGACCTCCGGCAACAGTTTTGGGGATTGTCAGAGGGACAAAGCACTGTGCCTACAGCCATTGCATTTGCAGGCTTGGACAGGCTGGTGATGTTAATTTTCTCGGCAAACTTACATCATACAAGGTATGAACTGAGCCTTTGTTGGAATTCCTCCTCCATGCAGTGCAGCCTCAGGGCTGAAGGCATCTCTGGAGGGTCCTGAGAGCAGCCCTGGGGCAAAGGTGTGAGCAGCTGTGCCTGGCACGAAAAGGGCAGGGCTGGGGAGCATCTCCAGCAGAGCCTCATTTGCTCACAGTGCCAGGGGACTCAGGGTCTGAAGACAGGTCAAATGATGTTTTCCTGGCACAGAATCAAGTCTCAAGAGGACCAGTGCATCGATCCACAGGGAAGGTGGGATGGCTGCCAACAGCCACACAGAGTGAGGACACCCAGGTGTCTCTAGATGGAGTAACAGGGACTGGTTGTGTGTTTCCTGCTAAAACTCTGTCTCTAAGCATCAAGGGGAGGACCTGTATATGAAACACTTTGCCCTCTGTTATGCACCAGCAAAATACTGGAATCATGGGCCAGCCTGACCAGGGAACACTTGTGCCAAACGAATTTGTCCAGGAAGTGCCTAACTCCTTGAAGTTTCAGTAAATGAATTTGTCTGAATATAGGACAAGGGTCTACCTGGGTATGTTCAAGGGTGTGGATGCAGCGAGATTTTGCCATGCCTAGAGGGTTACAGGGATGTCATGGTGGGTTGTGCTCCCAGGCATGGTCGAGGCTGGCACACTCCTCCCCTTGGCTGTGAGTTGGACAGCAGCCATCTATTCAGGCCCTCACCTCCTGGTCTGCCAGGGCCCTGGACAGGAGAGCACATGCGTATTCCTAAAAACTGGTGTCTGTTTTCTGACTGGTTACACAAATCCCTCAGAAGAAGGATCTATTTGGCACATTCCAATCGCCAGCTTGAAGAGGCTTCTACACTGCCTGGGTGTGGAGCCCCGCTGCACCACTGGTACCTGGTACACTCATGGTGGGTGCTGGTGCTTGGGCAGGCTAAAGAGCAGTCAGCAGAGGATGCTGGGATGGGAATGAAGAGAGAAGAGGAAGTAGATAAGAATGATCTGGTCCAAAACTTCCATTTCCTTGCTGTGTCAGGTCCTGCACTCTTGCCTCTCCTCAAAACATGTATTTTAAACATGCAGATTTAGAGCCAGCCCAGAATGGATGCTGAAATACAAAGCAAACCTCCTCCCTTGGCTTACTGGAGAGCAATAAGAGCATAGACCCATGTCAGACTGAGGATCAAGGACAATGCCCACTTTTTCAGAAAATGCCCATCAAAGCCCTGACTTAGCGTGCCAAGGAGAAGGGGTCAGCTTGCACACATGAAATACTTGCTGCGTGTCTGTCCATGTGGAAAGAGGAGCTGTGTTTGTGCAAAAAGAGCAGCAGCCCCTTGCAAACAGTCTCCATTTCCCTCTCCTCTCTTGCTCTCCCCATTGCCTTTGCAGAGCTGTGTCTGCCACCTTGGGCACTCAAAAACCTCTTCACCTCTGAGCATGCTGCTTTTCAGGGCTCAGCAGGGCAGGCAGACAAGGGATCAACACAAAGGTGTGCTAGGAACTGCTCTGCAGCAGCTGCTTCTCCTGGTCTCACTATTTTTATTCTCAGTTTTTGTCTTTTTTCCTTTTTTTTTTCTTTTTTTTTTTTTTTTTTCTTTTTTTTTTTTCTTTTTTTTTTTCTTTTTCTTTTTTTTTTTTTTTTCTTTTTCCCTGGGGAGATATTTGTCATTTTAATTTTAAAGAACAAAACAACAGAATCCAAACCATGACAAAATCTGACATCAATGGGATGCTCGTGGGGACAGTTAAAAGAGAAAAACCATACTCCTTCTGCAAACTCAGAGTAATTGGATCACAGCATTAATTAATCATTTCAGTTCATTTCTCTTCTATGAAATAAAACAGACTGACCCGCTGAGATGGCTACGCCCCTCGTGTGAATAAACAAACCACTTTTACCGGTAGCCCTTCTCCTCCTTCTCCCGCCAGCTTTCCTCTGCCCACCCATCGGGTCACTCCCAGGGCTGCTGCCACCCTGTCCAGCAGCCTTAGGAACTTTCTGCTGCTCAGAGAAAGGGCACATTGGCTTGGCTCCTGCAGGAACCAGGGCTGCTGCCCACCACTGCACACCCGCTCCTATCCCCACCTCCCACGCCCAGGGCTCCCACCACTGGCCGCCATCCTGGCTGAAGGCTGAACCAGGGATGGGTCACTGATTAGGATCTCCACTGGATGCCCTGCCCTTCGCTGGGATGTCTCATGGGGACCTAGTCCAGGCTGGAGAGCAGCAGCAGGTGCTCAGATCACACAAGTTAGGGCATTAGGAAGCAGGAGGTGGTGCCCAGCAGTAGAGACGGCGAAAGCATCTTGGTGTCACCTGTGATTTCAACGTGAGCATTGTCTCTGGTGCTGTTTCACCAAAAGCCTGGGCTCTGGGATCCTGGCACCTGAGTATTTTGATAGACATCAACAAGCCACCCAACTGCACTGGTAGCGATGCTTCCACCTCTCTGTTCACTCTGCAAGTTGTGGCAGAAGTCAAACCACCCTTGGAGGTCACTCAAGGCAGTTGTGATAAAGCAGGGAGCCTCCAAATGCCCAAGAAAAGCCCAGCTACCAGCGGGGCATGGGAATACCAGCTGTTCCTGAGGTTGGGAAGTATCTCCCTAGCCTTGGGCTTTCCAAAGACCAGCTAGAAAAATCCATCCCCACCACAACCAGAGGGGTTGAAAACAGGTCAGACAGAAGCCAGTGCTGCTTTTATTGAAGAAAAATTACAAGAACTGTTCCCTGATTTGAAGCCAATGCCATTATTTTGGAAAGAAAGAAGGGTGTGGCTTCTCGACTCTTGTCCATGATGGGACAACAGAGAGCACCGGGAAGCTCTGGCACTACCAGCAGGAAGGGTGCCACAGGGCCAAACGGGGCTAAAGGGAAGATGAGATCCACACCGAGGGAGAGAGGGGGCAAGATCTGTCTCCCTTGCCGTGCCCAACCTGGCGAAGGGCTCTGTGGAGAGGGGGCAAACTTCTGCCTAGTCATGTCCTGGGAGGTGGCCACAAGTGCCAGAGGGGGTTGCCCAGTATGGCAACAAAACATCTAAAAGATAAGGGATCCTGCCTCTGTTGCTCTTGTTGGAATAGTGAGGGAAGCAAAGAAAGGGTGCAGGTAGTTTCTTGTCTAGGAATGTCTCCTGCCCAGAGAAGACACCAGGGGAGCAAATAACCCCGGTCCTGGGTTTCCTCCTGGGGGGTGCCTACCCCCAGAGCCGCAGGCTGCTCATCTTCCCTACTCAGGGTGCTGACAAGGCTGTTTCCTGGGTGACAAGAGGGACCCGAGGTTCCTCGAGTGACGGATCCCGGGGACGGTGTTGGTTTGGATGGGAGCAGGGGAAGGGGGTGCCCCGGCAGGGCTGAGCGGCTCCGGACACCCCGGGGCAGCGAACCCGTGCGAGGGGCCCGACCCGGAGAGACGCAGGAATGTGGGAAAGTTGGCAGAGACGCCTCCCCATTGCTGGGGCACGGCGTTCCCCATCCCGCGGGGGTGCGCGGCCCCCTCCCCACGCACCCCGAAGCCACGCGGCCCCCCCCGCGCCGGCCCCTGCGGGGGCTGCCCCGCGCCCCCCGCCCGCGCACACGGAGCCGCGACTCACCGGGCAGCCCGGCCCAGGGCGCGCCGCCGCCGGGCGCCGAGCGGTTCTCAGCGGCCATGGTGCCGCGCCGCGCCCGCGGGGGCTCCGCCTGGCATGGCCCGCCCGCCTCCCGGCTCCGGTCCCGGCTCCCGGTGCCGGCTCCCGGCGCCGCGCTCGGCGGAGGGGCGGGGAGAGGGGAGGGCCCGGCGCTGCCGGCTCGGCCCTGTCCTCCTCCCCCCGCCCCCGCCCTCCCCCGCTCTCCCAGATGTTGCGCCCCCAGATGTGCGCCCCCCTCTCCGCCAGGAAAACGCACCGGGAGGGGGGCTCACGGCGTCGGGAGCCGCTGCCAGTCCCCACGCCGCCGTTTCCCCCCGTCCCAGATGTGGCCTCCCGTCCCCGCCGGGCAGATGTGCGGGAGCGCTCCTGCAGCACCCCGGACAGCGCTCCCGGCCCGCCGCTCCCCGCGGCTCCGGCCCTCTGCCACCCCCGGCACACACCAGGAGCCACCCAGGGGGCACGGAGCGAGGAGCAGGGGGACACAGAGCGGGGCCCGGCACAGCCCGGGCAAAGGGAAGCCTCGATGCTTTCCCCAGTCCCCAGAAAACTCTGCCGGGCTATCACCAACACTCGGGACTCGGCTGTTCGTGCCAAGAACAAAAATACGCATCGGGCAGTTCCACAAAGAGCTGACTGACTGTCCCCCAGGTCTGACTTTTGGTAATGCGAAAGTGTCAAACAAGAAAAAACAGAGGGGAAAAAAAAAAGTCTTCCCTTTCCTGTACACCTTTCCCCTTCCCTCCACTTTATACCTAGAGCAACTCCCTCACCCACCCTCTGCCTCTCACTTGTGCTGCCTCACAAACACACACGGGTATCATTTCCTCATCTGCTCGTCTCTCACACACACATAAACAAATTAATGCCCCACTTTAACCCTCCTTTGAAGCGATTACAGTAGCAGAAAGGTTCCTACCATCCACTCCTTCACCCCCTCACTCTCTTCTCATACCTCTCTGGCTCTAGGAGGTAGCACTTTAAAAAGCACAGTATTTTAAGTCAATGTCTCATCTAAAGATGTGTCCAGTTCACAGACTGGACCTCTCTTTTCCCTAGATCCTGCAAACTGGTATGTTCTCCCTGCAAATGGAGGCACATTTCTGAATTCTAGCAGAGAGAACATTGTTAAGGTAATTCAGACAATTTTCTCCGATGACACATCTCCCGCTCCAGGTGCATCTCTGCACCCTGAAAAGGTTAAACCCTTTTGGCACTTGCATCTGCTGCTGCCTTTGCACACCAAGAGGCCCCTGCCACAGCAGGGAGGCAGATGCACCACCATTATTTTGGTAACCATAGACCACATTTTGGCATTTCTTTAATTAGTTCAGTCAACTCATATTCGTTTTCCTTCCTGCTTTCTTTGAGAAACAAGAAGACAAAGCTTTCCAAATGTTGGCTGGTGTGGAGCCTTGTGATTGCACTGAGTGCAATGAGGCTTTGCTGGCCCTTTTCAGCTTAATATCTGCCCACACTCTTTTAGCAGTCACTGACCAAAACCCATCCAAGACTCCAGCCACTTATTTGAGTCTCTTGCCTTGTCCAAAGACCCGACCTCAAATAAATACCACTCTCTCCTCCTCTTCCTTTCCTCCTTAAAAAATTAACATGAATAAACCTTTGTCACACTCTGTGAGAACTCATCAGACTGAGGAAATATCTGCTTCAAAGACAATTTGATTGTAATGGAGTTGGTTTATTTGATTGGACTCTTGTTTCAAACTACATGTCCCCACAGAAAGACAAAAGACTGTAATGAAGAAGTGAGATGTCTTCTTCCAAAGCTGATCAGTCACAGAGATAAAAACATGTAACCAAAATGAATACAAAACTTTTCAACTTCTAACTCTTAGCTTAGCTATATGTACCCATGAGTCAGAAACAGAATTTCTGAAAGCCTGGACTCACTATACATATTCCAATTAAAGACAGCACTTGTTTCTTTTGGCTTGACATATCCACACATTCCCTTCTTGCAGGCTGCCAGCAAGTTTTACCAGCCTCCCTTGCTGCCACCAAAGTGACTTCACCTTCCTTCCTCAGCACTGGTCATGCACAACAGGTACTCCACTCCTCAGCTCCCCAGACCTCAGCTCCAACCAATCTCCTAGCCACATATGTTGTGAGGTAGGACAGGAAGGTCTTGTGGTTTTCCCATGGAAGAAGCCAAGGGCTGAGTTGATTTCATATTCAATGGCCCAAGCAAATTAAGGGCCTTCCTTACTCTCTTTTGGGATTAAGGCCTGTGACAGTCTGAGACTCCTGCTATCCTGCTGGACTGAGCCAGCTTGGTCTGGGGGAGTAACCAGCCAGTAAACCCAATATCCATCACCTTGCAGGGATTTGGGATACTCCTGGGGCTGTCTATTTTTCGTGTAACTGCACATCTCCCGTTTTTTAGCATCACTCTGCTTCCAGACTCGATTTTCTTGAATGGCTTCTTTGTCTTATTTTTTTTTTTTCTTTTCAGCCATGCTGTGCTTGCTCTCTAATCAGCATTAGCTAGTCTTCCATTATCAGTTGGCAAATGCTTCATCATGATCCTCCATCTTAAAAATTGTCCTTGCACCAAAACACCATAAACACCTAGGAACAGACAAAACCACTCCTCTCACCTCTGCCTCTGAAGTGGGATATGCAGAAACCAGTGACAAGTGACCACCTTGATACTCCACTTTGGCTTGTGACAGTTCCCATCCATAGCCATCCTGAGGCAGAGTGGTTACACCACTGAGCAGGTACACAGGAGATGAATATTTCTGAAGAGCAGAAAAGCAGTTATGGGTCATTTACTCTGGCATCCCCCACAAGCCCAGGAACATCCACCCATTATCCCTGATGGATTCCCAGTCGCTGTACTCAAACATGCAGCAGGCACAGCAGCAGCCAGCACTGGCTCCTGGCACACAAACTAATGCCAGGCTGTGTCTGCTGGGGGGCTTGGGGAATTTATGGCTGGTCCTGCAACCCTACACTCACAGCAGGGCATCCTCAAGTAAAGGAGCAGTTTTCACTCATCCCTGTAGCACATGGGGCGTGTACCAGCTCAGACACACGCCTCTGGCACTGAGCTCTGCCAGGGACAAATCTGCTCACCATCAGCTTTGGCCAGGTCTCCCTCTTCCTTCCACAAGTCCTCCCTTAGCCTGGCAGTCTCCACCAGCCTCCAGAAAAACATTTCGGACTAAGCCTGTCCTCACATCCTGCTCACACAGAGATGCACTCCTGCATGCTCACTCTCCTTTCTTTCTGTCCTTCAAGGCACTCAGGTTTTCTTTCTGCCTCACACACCCTTTCATGCTCCATTTCCCTCCCTCTGCCACCAGAACTCTGTGCCCTCCACTGGATCCAGATTGCCTCCCCAGCACAATGCAGGCAGCCAGTCCCTCTCCCTCTGACAGACGTACTCCCACAAACTTGCTGAACCCATCTACAAGGCTTTAATATTCATAAAAGTCAACCTTAGTCTAAAGAAAATGTGCTTGATGACGAAAGTATTTACATTGCAAATCACTTTTAATAGCCCTCTGGTAGTCAGCCTGGTGATAAATGCTAATCCATCTATCAACTCAAAACCAAAATAAACCCAATTCAGAAGGGGAGAATCAGAGAGAGAAAAAGCAGCTGGTGACAATGAGAAAGGCTCAGGCCTCTGGACCATCACTGCCACAGGAGATGGGCGGGAAGGCTTTGCCCAGCAGTCGGTGAGAGGAGTAAATTGTCCCAAAGGGAGCAGAGGCAGCTGCTCTACCTGCTCTTGGCCAAGCAAGGAGACACCCTTCACTTCATTCACTGGAGTGGATCTGGCATTGCCTGGCAGGACAGAGCTGTCTAAATGCCAGGTCAGTTACTCAGACTCCCTGCCCATGCCCAGGGCTGCAGACAACAGGGTGATGCCACCTGTGGGTGAGCTTTTGCCCTGTGTATGTTGCTGGGTAAAACACAGCCATGAGGGACATGGATCATTCCCCTGGGCCAGTATCATCCCTGTGGGAGATGGAAGAAGGGACAGAACCTTGTGGTTATTTGCCTCTATCCTAATAATTTGCCTCATGTCATGGGATAGCACATTTGTAAAGGGGCTTAGAACTGTTTAAAAGGTCTGAAATAAATACTGCTTTCAGGCCACATTTGTCTGGAGCCTCCCACAGCTGCTCTCCCCACTGAGGAGGTACAGGATCATTTGTGCACAAGTCCTCTTCCCCATCAATACAATCCCCAGAGGAACAGCTTTTTCCCTTCATTCCAGCTGTCCCCAGGGCACATCAGGAACAAATGAGTTCTGCAGGAGGACAGTCACTCATGGGTGCAAGGTGAGCCAGATCCCAGACAATGCTGGGATGAAATCACACTGCAGGGAGCAGGGCAGGAGGACTTGCAGGGTCAAGAAGCAGGTTTACTGCAGCCTTCCTGAGAGGGAAGGTGACTGAAGGCACCCAGCCATGCACTACTGCCTCAGCCAGACCCCCAGTAGTCATCCAGAGCCACATCTTCTCATGCCTCATAGCATGCCTTAGCTGGAGACAGAGAGGAAAAATACCGATGCCAAAGCTGCATTAAGCACATCACTTAGTGCTCAGCTGCTTCCCAGCCTCCCGGGCTGCTTGCAGAGACAAGGTAATGAAAGATTCTTTCTTTCTTTATTTGGAAAATGTTGTTTTTAGCACCAGTGAAGGATGCCAGTACCACAGCCCCAGGGAGCGAGTGACTATGTTTAGCCATGGAGCAGGTGTGGCCCCAGTGGCTGGGGTGATGGTGTCACCAGAGGCCAGGCAGGGCACAGCCAGGAAAGCAAGGTATAGACACTCTGGCCTATGCAGGGAAGCCAGGTGAGCATAAAAGAGTAGTGACTAATACAGAAAGCCATTCTCCCACGCCTGGCTGGTCCATAGGCATGCAATTCACACCAGCCCATAGGCCCATGAGCATCCTTGAAACACCAGGGGAGCACCAGACAGCTGTGCTCTCAGCCTGGCTGCAAATATTGGTGCCTTAAATCAAGCAAGGGGATATGAGAGGTGAAACACACTTTTGTCACCTGATGCCACCCTTGGAAAGCTGCCTCTTGGGCACTGCCAGTTGCTTGAGCTCATCCAAAAGCAGGAGGGCAGCTGGAACCTGCGCTTGATGTGGCACCTCTGGAGAGTTAAACACAAGAGCCTGTACCCAGCCTGGTGTGCTGCAATCTCTTCAGTCAATAATCATCTGCTTTTTGTGTTTTAAAAGATTGCTGCTGCTATTTTAAGGTTGTGCTTGGTTTTGTCACATTTGCCGTATAAGCACGACGTCAAATACTTCAATATAATTTTCAATATAATTGTTTTGTTGCAGTCCCCACCCTTGCAACTCTTACTTGCTTTCTGGGTAATGGAAGGGGGAAAGTGCTTCTGAATAGCTTCTTTTATACCTATTATTAAAAAAAAAAAAAAAAAAAAAAAAAAAAAAAAAAAAAAAAAGGAAGAAAAACATTAGGAAAAAAATGAGGAATGTAAACTTGTGCTGTACTACCATTTCTCACACGACACAGAAACACAGATCATCCCTGTGGCTGCTTTGTCCAGGGGCTGGTTCTGGCCTGTGGAGCCAAGCAGCGTGTGGGAACTCTGTGCCTGCCTGCAGCCATGAGCTCCCCAAGGCCCTCTCCCAGGCACTGTCCCACACAGTTTGCTGCCTGGTCATTGGGGAAAAAGCAACCAGGGGCTCGAGCCCCTTTAACAGATTAGTCTAATTAGTTAATTTTCCAATTCACTACTTCATTAATTCATGAATTCTAACCCACCATGCTTTCTTACACGGCAGTTCCCTTGCTGGCAGCGTGAGCCTGGGCTGCCTCCCTGGCACGGCACGGAGTCCCCAGCAGCCCTGGGGCCAGAGCCCGTCTGCTGCTGCCTGTCCTCCTGACACCTTCCAGCTCAGGTGATCTGTGCAAACCATTTCTGATGGGCTCTGCAGGATGTGCCAGCAGCTCTTACAGAGCAGGAGAGGATGTGCACAAGAAATGCTGGTCCCTGGACTACAGGGGTTGGAGCCTCTAAACCTGGCAAACCTCCACGGAGCCGACACCATCTTTGGCACATGTAGCCACTCCTGGAGGAGAAACTCATCCCAAATGAGAAGACATGCCCCAGTCCTACACAGGCACTGAACCACTCAGCCCAGCCTCCCAGTGGCTTGCCAAGACAAACTCAAGCCTCTCTGGGGGCTTCCCTGCAGCCCCGCCAGGATTCTCCACTGCAGGAGCAGAGAGCCAGCAGCCCTGCAGCACAATCACCCTGCCTTCAGATTTGCTTCACTGAGCAGCCTGGCAGAGCCTGCCTTCTAAAACGCATGCAGTCTAATAAATGCACTCCCTGTTTTAAATGTATCTTTTAAAAAAGAGCAATTCCCTCAGTTTGAGGTAATTGCTGGCACTGCTGGGGGACAAAGAGCTCTATGCGTGCGCATGTCACTTCAGGCAGCTCTGATCCCCACGTGGACAGAATTTGTGCTCCCCATGGGTACATTTACCTCACACAGAGGCCCCACTAAAGTTAATGCTACCTACACTGTCTTTCACAGGGAAGGAAACCAAGAGGAACACAGCAAGTGTGCCAGATCCACAGCAGGTAAAAAACAGTCAGTATTTCCTGTGTCAAGGAAGCATTTAATACAGCTGGAATGAAGCAGATCCCTGCTTTCCCAAGAAGGATGCTGCCCCTGCCCTACATCTCCCTGTGCCTGGCAGAGACCTGGCCCTGGTGTGGGGGAAGGTACAAAGCCATGGGCCACTTGTCTTCATCCTGTAGGCATTGAATGTGTTGTTGGGCAGTCCCCCAGCACTGACACCTCCCACACATGAGGCTGTCCTTACCCTCACGTCTTCTCCCCAGCCTCTGCCCACTGAAGTTTACCCTGGGCAGAAGAGGTCACCATGGGTCGGCCATGGGTACCAAACTGCCATGCACTGCAGGGATGAAGGCAGCCTGCTGCCACTGGGGTTTTACATTCACCCCAGAGGTCTGTACCCCCCCACCAGCCCCAGCACTCAGCAAGGAGACTTCACCACCCCAAGCCAAGCCAAAAACACGGCTAAAATCTTTTGCAATATGGCAAGAGGCCATATCTCAAGGCAGAGCCAGGGACAGAGGAGGCTCGAGGCTGCAGGATGCAAGAGCTCTGTTCTCTGATGGCCAGGCTAATAACCCTGTATTAAATTACAAGCCTGGGTTCAGTTGTGGTTGTTTTGTTTTTGTTGGGTTTTTTGTAAGCTGTCTGTTTAGATTTATCAGTGTAATTCCTGATACTGCCTTGTCGGACATCATTACGATAATCTCACTGCTGTGTCTGCCAGGGAATTGGGAGGAGAACAGGAGGCGGCTGCAGAGCAGGGCAGTGGTGGGGCCTGGGCTGCCTGCAAGGCACAGCCCCAGGACAACTCCCCCCAGAGCTGGGGACCCTGGGGAAGGCAGAGGCACAAGCACAAGCCCTCTCAACAGGACTCAAAAGTCAAAAACAGCAAGGTCACACTGAGAGACAAGGGATCCAGTCTCCAGCCAGGCAGGTCTCCATCCCTCCAACAACCTCAGTGAGAGGAAAAGACGCCTCAGGAAAAGGGGAGGGGGCACAGAGAAAAAACCTGAAGGATGTGGGGAAGTTGGAAACAAGCAGCCTTGGTCTTGGCATTGATCCCACGCCTTAATTCATGGTAATTTTATAATTTATTTAAATGAGATTTTTCAGGGCAGAGAGCACAAGAGGAAGAAGGCAGGAGGCTGCTAGCCCAGCTCTGTCCCTCCATCCTTCTGTGCTGCAGCCCTTCTCTGCCCTGTGGGTGCTCCCTTGCACACACACTCAGGTGTATACACACATGCACACACAGAACCTTCCTGTCTTCCCCACGGCCAAGCCTGCTGTGCTCCACCTTAGCACGGGGCCTCTGCCAGACCCAGCCAGGGATTTGGCTGGCAAGCCTGGCCAGGCAGGCAGCAAAGTGCTTCTTCCTGAGGACCTGGTGCTGAGACCCTCACTTGAAGCAGGGAGATGCTTCAGTGCAGCACTGCAATTCCTCAGCCGCTGGAGTAGAGTCTGCAGCTTCTCTTCCCAGCAGCTAGAGTAGTCTGAGCTGAAGAGCTGTCTGGGGCGGGCTCTTGGAGCTTTGGGGTTTTTGGTCATGACATAGAACAGAAGTGCCCCTGAGAGCCTATTAACCCACATGAAGCATCCCCCTCTCCATCAGGGGGAGGGGCTGGGGGAGCCACAGGTGGGAGGTAGGTAATCACATCAGCAAAACAAATAAAAATCCCAGCCCGGCCTGGAGTTTTTTATTAATGAAAATGAGCCAGTGATGGGAGGTAATTTCCAGCCCCTGGGTGATTTGGCTGGAGGATGGAGCTGCAGATAGGGATGAGTCTAGGCAGCCAGGCAGAGTCAGAGCCCAGTCAGATGCAGTCAGGGACCAGAGCCCCTACCAGGAGGGGATTGGGTACATGGCCTTGAAACCCTGGAATGTGAGGAGAGGAGCTGTCAACACCTCCAGGGAGCAAGTGCTTCCAACTGCCTTGTTGGAGATGCAGTGTTACCAGCCACTGTCCCTCGGGGAGGAACTGGCTGAGGTCACCACAGGAGTGAGGGGATCTTCAGACCCCATTTCACAGCACTCCTATCCTCATGCTCTAGCTGTACCTTTTCCAGCTGTTGGTCCATGGAGCTATTTGGTCAAACCATCCTTATCCAACTCCTCCAGTCTCCCTTCATGCACCCACCCAGGCAGGTGCTCACACCAGCACTGCTCTCCCCCAGCTCCTGTGGTGTGCCATCATCCGCCAGTGCTGCTGGCAAGTGGGATGGCAGGCATTCCATAGCACGATAAATAAACTAGGATCCCCTCTTGCTACTGTAAAGTGGGGAAAATCTATATTCATTTTCAGAGCTGAGTGAGAGCAACACATTTCGAGGGCGAATTTTCTTCTCAGGAATACCACACTCTGATGAGCTAAATTAATTCATACTCAGTTGAGTGTCTGACCCTAAACAGGTTGTATGACTAAAATTTAAATAATTATTGTAGTGGTAGTATTTCAAAAGAGGAAAGTAAGCGGCTGTAGTCTTATTTGTTTGAAAGGTAAAACTATTTTATGAAAATTTACTTTTTTTCACTCATTCAGGGACTGAGACCTGGCCTGGAAACCTTGCAGCATCCCCAGCATAGAAGTCAAACCTCTCCCACCTTAGCCATGGAGCAGGAGCACATCAGCCTTGTGAAGAAGGCTGCAGGAGAACCCTTGCAGCATACAGAGCCTGTCCAGAGAGTGCAAGCAAAGCAAAAAGTGCTTAATAAATTTCTCCCAAATAGCTGAAGATGCCAGTAGGAAGGAACTACCCTTTGGGGCTGCAAAGGGTTGGCACAAAAACCAGTGGAGCTGCAAGTGGGGTCAGGGCAGCTGGAGAGAGAAACTCCACGCTCCTGCCAGGCTTGAAGGGCTTTTCCAGCTGTTTCCCAAAGGACGGGACCTATTGCACCCCCAACCATCTCTACAGCAGTAGCTGCCAATGCCCTGGGGAGACCTAACCAGCCCCAGCCCTCAGCTGCCATGCAAGAGCCCCCCCAGTCCTTGAGCTGGGCCAGCCTTCCTGCAATGGGCTATAGATCACGGTCCCTCCATCCATCACGTCCCCAATGAATTGAGGCAGATGTGTCACTGGCCAAAGTGTTACTGCCAAGCCCCAAGCTGGGATGCTCCACATAGCTGTGCACTGCGATACAAATTGTACTTTGAGGAGGTACATTAGGCCATCTGGACAGCTTTAAACTGCCTCGATGAACACAGAGCAAGGGCTGCTCGAGGTGGGAGGAACCTCAGCTATTTGCTGTTCCTTAAGCTAACATTTGTGCAGCCTGTGGGGCTGGGGCTGGCAGCACTGAGGAGTTCCATGGAGGGTGGGTCTGCCCAAAGGCAGAGCTTCAAACGACCAATGAGTGACCCCCAGGGTGGTGTGGGCAGGACATGGGCACTCACAGCCTGAATGTGTTCTTGTCCATAGAGCCCGCAAATCGGCACCACCCTGGGGTGTCACTGTGGATGGATCCAAATCCTGGCAAGCATCAAGAACACCCTGCTCTCATTAGTCCCATTAACTTTGTGAGAAGCAGTGGTCCTAGGAAGGAAAGCCCATGTTCACTGACAAGCATAAGATAAATAATGTTCCAGAGGGGGAGGGGAAAAAATGCAGGAGATGGTTGTTATAGAAAATCACCTAGGCAGGGGTAAGAGCCAAAGGGCAGGGAAGGAAACAGGGGACAGGAGCCTGAAGAAACCCAGGGGAAAGGTGGTGTCCCATCCTGCTAAACCCTGCATGGAGGAACTGAGGGAAGCAAGTGCAAGCCCAGACACCACGGGGGCAGGGAGCAGCACGTGGGACCTAGATAGAAATTCTGGTCACTGGTGGTTTTCCAACTGCTGCTATTCCTGAGGTGGTTTTTTTGCAGCACCTTGGAGTCCTGGTGGGGTTTGATCGGAGCAATTTCTCAAGTTTATTTTCCAAAGTAACTTGCAGGGAAGGAGCTCAGTCCCTCTGCAGGACAAGGCCCAGTGCTGCTTTGGGTGCCCTGACCTTCACCTGGCTCCTGGTGCTATGTAGCCCAGTCTCACTGCTGCGACCTACATTCTGCCTCCCCAAACATACGGTGTTGCACTTAGCTGCTTTAAACCCATAGAGTGCTGGATAGGGCTAATTTCTGATCAGGCTGTCAGGAAGTATTATGTCAAATGCCTTACAGGAGCCTAAGCATATTATGCCGACACAGCTACCTTTGTCAACCAAATCTGAGATCTCATCAAAAAAACAATGCTGGGCTTAGCCATCCTCAGTGCCTCCGGAGCAAACCCATCTCCAGGGCTTCTCCTGGGTCACTGCACCCCGAGCACTGCCAACCACTCAGCCTGGGGCTGCAGCTCTGCGGGGAGCAGCCCCAACCCCCCTGCCAAGAGCCAGCAGAGCTTGCGTGACACTGAAATAAAGAGTTTGTGGAGCAAGATTCTTACTCCCACACTGTGGGTGGGAAAGGCTTGGGGTGTGGCAGCATCTTGTGCCGGGTTACTGCTGCTTTTGCATGCTCAGCTCTTGTCCTCCTTGACTGGGACCCATGGCCCAGGTACTCCCTATGCATGAAAAACCCTTGTTCTTCTCAGTTATCACTTGCCCTTGCCAGTCACACTAGGTACCAGAGCCCTAAAGCTGCTATTTAATGGCTTTGCTTGTCCCCTACTCAGCAATGCAGCAGGACCAGTCTCAGTCCCTCCCTAAATAATTGTTTTAATTAGCATTTCCTTTGATGTAGGTGATTAACAGAGGGCTGCTGGCAGGGCTTCCATAGGAATTTTGCAGTGGGCAGACAGATAAGTACAACCCTCTGTACTCCTATAGCACTTAAACGTTTTAGTATCAGCCTCCCCAGTGGCTGCCAGTCAGTCTTCATTAGCCCCTCTGAGCCTCTTCTGATTTTGCCTGAGGCTGGAGGGGGAAGGAGTTTATGACCCCTGCCCAAGTGTGGACTCCTAGGTAGGGTATGGCCCTGTCTGGCAGGACAAGCAAATCCAGAGGTAATGACCCCCAGGGAAAGGGCAGAGCCACGACCACAACACCCTGGGGGAGTTTGACAAGGACCCAGGAGAAGGAGAGAAGCTGGCTTGGATACCAGCCAACGCAGGGCTCTCAGCAGTGCCTGGTCAGCAGCCAGCAATCACCACTTACTCATCCCCCCAGCCCCAAAGCCTGCAGTGAAAACAAATAATCTGTAAATTAAAGTTTCCCTGCAGTGGGGTGGCAGTGCCCCACGCTGTGCTGGAGAAGGGACTGGAGTCCATCTGCCATCAGAGCCAGCTCCTGATCCTATCAGGCTATTACTGTATTATTGAACTGGGGATTGAGGGACATGCTTTAATAGCTGCGATGGTATCAGGGGTCCAGCATTAAATTCCAGGAAAAAGCCATGAAGATGAGCCTAAGAAACAGAAAGAACCAAGCCTAAATCACCACATTTCACGTTTTTGCAGTGTCTGCTATTTACCCTAGCCTCTGTGAAGCTGAAGCTAGGAGCTCAGAGGGTAAGGGTGAAAGGCCAGGGAGCTTCAGGTGTTTCCTGAGCTTAGAAAGAGCAGGGACTCCAAAGTCCAACTTCATCAGACAAGCTGAAGCAGGGCAAGATGGAAGGACAGAAAGGCAAATCTCAGCAGCTGCCAAATTCCATGAGCCTGCCTGAAGCTCACTGGCTGACCGGCCACAGCTGAAGTGAAGGCTCAGTGGGGTGGCAGAGACCAGCTGCAGCTCTCCACATACACAGTGGTCCAGTTTCAGCAATAGGTCCACCTGGCTGCCTGGCTGTGTCTGGCTGCCTTTTCCAGTAGTGGCATTTGCTCCCTGCTGTGCTCACATCTCCCATTGCTCAAACTTTGCCTGTCTCCCTGAGTTATTTGAGCTGCTTGCATGGGACCTCCAGTCCCTGCCCTGTGACACCACCAAGCTGGAGGAGCCTGGCCTGAATTGGCAGGCAAGACCCTGGCACAGAAGGTAGATGCTTGGAGACCAAGCAGCACTGTTACTGATTTTCAGATGAGAGGCAAAGGGGAAGCCCCACAGTGTCCTCTCTGGGATGGTGGCTCCTGGCAGAACCCGAGCTGATGCCCAGGGCCAACATCCCAGGGAAGGCAGCTTGATCCCTGCCAGCTCCTCCTGGTGCCATATGCCATCAACAACTGCTTGAAAGGCAAAACAAAGAGGAGCCGAGGCAGCTCACTGGGAGCAGATGAGAGGCACTTCTGCTTGAGATGCTGTGGGGAAAACAAATCCTTGTGCTTGGTGGAGTGCACGGAGTGGTTCCATGAGCAGAACTGGGCAGGGAGTGGGGAGAAGCCTCTGATTCCTGGGATGGGAGGAGAGGGACGTGGGCATTAATTGGCTGGCAGAGGGTGGCAGCTGGAAAGATTGCTTTGCCTTCCAACTCCCTCGTGTGCTGAGGGCCCCCTCCATGCAGAAGTGGCAATGGCATGACATTTATGCACTGCACACTGAGATCCCAATTAGTGGTGGATGGCTCGCATGCTGCACACTTTAATTAATTTGCCTTTTCCTTTTGGAGAATAACTTTTCTGACAGATTGGGACTAAGCAGAGAGGGCAACTGCTCTCTAGCCAGCAGCCTGAGCAGCATCTGGAGGAACCAGTTACTGGGCTTGGCATCAGTAATAATGGGAGAGACTCCTCATGCACTCAGCTGTGACCAGGTCCCTGCCTCTCCTTCCTGCCCAGCACATCTCCCAGTAGTCACATACAGCTGGGGTCCCAGCACCACCCAGTTATAAAGTCACCCCACAGCAGTCACATGTAGGGTGGGACTTTCGGGGGGGTCAAACAGAAGTACTTGGAGCAATAGATAAGCCAAGGAGTGAGGGCAGAAAACCCAGGACTCACAGGGACAAGCAGGCATCACTACTTCACTGTACCACCTGCTATGGCTTCAGCAACCTTCTCTGGGATCCCAGGTCTCCCTTCAGGCAGTGATCACCCTCTGGTGTGGTCCCAGCCCCAGGGATGCCGGAGCATTCACTGGCTGCAGCAGCAGGTTGCCATGCAGATTTCCATCTGTGAAGGATTCATACAAGTCCCCTTCCAGCACAGAAGCTCCAACCGCTACCTCCTCCCACTGCCCCAGGTTTCTGGCACATTCTCCCTTCCTAGCTAACCTAAATAATCTTGTATCATCAGCTGTTCCCCTCCTCTTTCAGCTCATTAGGGCTTTTAGAGAACAGTGGCTCCTACTGAACCTGACCAACCCACCATTAACCTCATTCCATGCCAAGAAACGGCTCTTACTTTTGACTCCAATTCCCACAGCTTCTATCTCCAGAAGGACTCTACCCCTCACCCTTGAGGTGACTAAATTTCTTTAATAGCCTCTTGTAAGGGACTTTATCAAAAGCCTTTTGAAAGCTAAATAAAATTCTCTGCACTGTATTTCTCCTTTCCCCAGGATTTTGTTAGCACATTTAAAGGCTCCTGACAGTCTATGGCTGAGAAAAGCTTTCACTTTTTAAGATTATTTCCTGCTCCTACGCAGCAAAGCTCTCATTTTGCCTCCTAAATTGGGCCAGCAAGTATGCACAACTCTGGTTTGGTTTCCTGAAGCAGCTCTTGTTGAATTTCCATGTTGCTCCTGGCATGGCATTTGCCTCAGTGCTGCACTGTCACATTGCAATGAGCAGGTAAAGCTGCAAGGCTTGGGGAAGGAGCCCTGAGCTGCTGTGGTGCTGTTCCTGGTGTGGGCAATCCCGCTGCCTGCTGTTCTAGGCAGGGCTCCAGCCCCCAGGTCACTATGGAGATTCAGGGGCATTGCTGGAGTGTACAGTTAGATCAGCCCTGCCTGAAACAACTGAGCAAGACTGCTGGTCTGGAGCAGGGTAGCCCTAAGCAGATAAAGAGTTTCATCCCACAAGAAGCATGGGAGGCATAATAAATAAATTGCATTGGCGTGGCTGTGGGTGAGCCCACTGCATAAGTGGGCTCAATTTTCCCTCCTATCCTCTACTCTTCCCACCCATTCACCCACGTAGCTCCATCAGGTCTCAGGCAGGGATAATCTGAGCTTGGCAGATCCTAGGTCTGTAACTCAGGAAAAAAACCACTGCTCTCTGTAAGCCCATCACCACTGAGGGCACGTGCTCAGTTGTGTAGCCACAGCAGGTCATCTACAAAGTATGTACAAGGCAGCATCAGCAGGTTAAGCCTGTCTACACCCACCGTGCCCACTGCTCCTGCCTAAATCCCGTAGGAACACAGGCTGCAGTCGAGCTCAACTATTTGCAGCCTTTGGCCGAGAGCTACAAAGCTGCCTGCTCTGACCAGGCCTCCATTCTTACCTCATCAGGAAGTCTTCAAGTCTTGAATGGAAGAGTGTTTTAGAGCTTCAAAGATGTTCCACAACAGCAAAGACAGTGGCTGTGGTTTGCTCTGGCTCCCAGTGCAGCTCAGGCTCTGTCCTGCCCCGGTCTCCAGTGGGGGCAGGTGTGGAGCAAGGGGAAGCCCTGAGCAGAGCAGGCTTCAGGTCTCAGCAGCCTGGCCAGAGCGCCCAGCAACGGTGCACACCAGGCTTTGAGAATCTGCCAACACCAGAGTAAGGCAGCCTAGAACACACTTCTCCAACTGACATGGAAATTTTTCTGTAGATAGCTTGGCGCATTCTGAAAATGGATATCTATAAATGCTCTGGAACACATCTACCAAGAATGGCCCTCAAGATACTTCCAGGAATCGTGTAGGGAGAGGGAAGAAGTGATGTCAGGCTGAGCTGAAGCTTTTTTTTTTCTGGTTCTGTTTTAGTTTGCTTTCAAGCAGACCAATAAACAGCTCTGTCTAGACCTTCACTGCCTTGTCTGTCCATCTGAGACATAGCTCTTCTGGTTCCCAACTGCCAGCACATCCTCAGGCCCCTCCACAGTAAGGGAATACAGGGATTAAAACCTTCCTTGCCACACAAGGGAATCCCATTTTTCAGGCTGCTCTCCTGTCAGATCAGGGATGCAGTTCGCTTGGGGCAGGTTTTAGAGCCTCATTAACACTCAGCAATGAGGCCTGGCAGCAGCTGATTTGATTTAAGGTTCATTTCCAGGCTGTGATTTAAGGGAAGATTTGCTTAATGTTCTCCAACAGACTCTTCTGACTGGGAGCTTGAGTGCTGCCTAATGACAGACTTATTTATTGTAATGTCTTAGCAGCACAGAATCTAGAGGAGCTGGGCAGGAGCACAGCAGCCGCTGGCAGGTGCTCAGACAGCAGTGGAAACATCCCTCACAGCACAGTGGTAACAGGAGATTGTGCATTCCTCTATCCAGAACAGCCAGATACTGCAATCCTCTTCTGCATCAAGGGATCAGCAAGACAGACCACCCTCCATTTGCCCAGGATGTTCAGTGCTGCACCCCTACACTCAGAATAGGTGAAATGCTCCTCTTTCTCCTTACTGCAGTACTTGAATGATGGGAAATGCAGAGGTGCCTGCTCAATCTCCAGACTGGTTAGGCAAGACTCCCAAATGTATCTCCATTTCCCAGTTTTGGACTTTCAACTCACAGGCTGAGTCTGCTTTCTTCCTGGGAAGGGAGTGGTCATCATCTGATATTTGTATGCTGTCTAGAGCTTCTGAGATGGATGTATCTATCCCCAAGGCCAAACACAGAGACAACCATCACACAAATGAAGACAGGAAGTCAACAAAGGGTTTGTCATATTTTAATGACATTGATCTTTGGTGTTTCCCTCGTTAGCACTCACGCTCTCCCCGTACTTCCTCCACAAGCCTGCTAGGGATGGAGAGTTACAAACGAAAAGGAAAATCACATTTGAGACTAAAAACAAAGTATCAGAGCCTTGACTTCTCCACTAGAAACTACATGTACAAGGTCAAGATTTCACATGCAACACCTTACATCACAGACCCATACCTCACATCCTGGCCTAGAGCTGAGAGATTTCCTGCCCCCTGCCAAGAGGTGCAGCTCAGTCCTGGCACCATGAAACCACTGGGGTGGCTCATTCATGTTAATATTGGCACAGCTTAGAATATCCTTGTGTGAACTGCATCCTGACTAGAGAGCAGTAGCCCTTGTCCCTCTACCCATCCATATGGCATCTCTGCTTCGGTTCCTGCCAAGTCCTAAACTAACTCTAAAAAGGAAAGATCCCACCTGTGAGCATATCCTGAGCCATGCATGTTCTGGTGAAGCCCAGCTCGTCCCAGAAAAGACTACAGCATAGGCAGGACTGGTCTCAGAACACCTCATTCTGGGGGAGCAGTGCTGTGCTATGGAGAGGGACTGTGGCCTGGAAGACTCCTCCACTCCAGCAACAAAGCTGGAGCATCACGCCTGGGTTAGCCCAGTACTGCCTGTCTCCAGATGGATGCTGCAGGCCCCCTTCCCTTTCTTCACTCTACTGATCAGCTCCATGAGTATAAAAAGGCAGGAAAAAGGAAAGGAAAAAGGCTTTACAAAGGATGATACACCAAGTTGCAGGGCTTAGCTCAGGGGGTGCCATGGGGCTTCAAAATTTGGCTGATGTGCAGCAAGTATGGTTTGTATTCCTGTTAACTTTTCAGCAGTGGGAACGTTGGAAGTTAAGTATGATTTCTTGCATACTTAACTTTCTTGCATGGCTTCTCTTGCAATTCTTACCCCTTCCCCCATAACCCAGGATTAGAGAAGCCCTCTGAACCACCAGCATCCTGTTAGAGCCACCCATCTCTACTCTTCCAGCTCCTGGCCAGCTGTGAGGTACAGGTCTCTGCTGAGCAGTACAAAGGTAGCACCAACACACAACTCAATCTCTACCTGTTCCGTGACTCCCCACTGGTGCTGTCGTTACTATAGAAGTTGGTACTGTCAGGAAGATGGTTATTATTAGTTAGGTCACTGTATTCAATTGGTCCCTCGGTGTCCATGGAGGATTGGGCCTGCTCTGGCAGGTCCAGGTCACCGGCGCTTTGTCCTTCACTCCCACTAGGGGCTGTCCGCGGGCTCAGGCCGTGCTCCGGCAGCTGCACAGACTCTGACAGGATCCGTCCCTCCAGCTCTGTGCCCAGCTGCTGAGAGCTGGACTGCTGTGCTGATGTGCCCTCAGCTCCAGTGGGCTCTGTGCCAGTCTGAGAGCTGCGGTGGATCCGGTGGCTCACAATGATGTTGTTGCCAAAGCCGCCCATGGAGGCCATGGTGGTGCTCTGCTCCCGCTGAACCACAGCAGTCATGCCACCTTCTGCCATCAGCCTTTGAATCCTACTCAGGGCATCCTCCCCACTGGCCCCATATTCTGGACCTTCACCTGCAAAAGAAAGCAGAAGCAACTCTGGTGCACAAGGCAAACTACGACACAAAATAAAGCAGGCTGAGTAGTTGCATCACGCAGTGAAGAGAAGATAGGTTTTATTCCAGAAGGAGCCCAGTATTTTATTTCCCTAACTTTCCACTTGGTTAAGTGCCAAGCAAAGGCACCGAATTCTATCAAGAAAATCTTAGCCACTTCCACAGGTAACCCTCACAGACCTGCATGTCCAAGCCTTGGAAAAGCAGCTCTTATCTGGCCATAAAGATGAGGGAAAGGGTGTTAGTCAAAGAGGCAGGATGCTTTATCACAGCTATGGAGACAATCCTGCCAGTCCCATGGGGACAGGAAGAGAAACCTCAGTTTGCACTGCAATAAACCATACCTTTCAACCATGGTGTTAAATAACCCCATGGCTTTTCCTGCTTCACCTGTTTAAAAAGTAGGCAGATGGCATGATGGCAATGTCCCCAGTGTCAGTCTAGGCAGGACATAAGACGCTGGCCAACAGCAGACAGCAGCTACAGAATGTGGTCTTCCACATTAGCTACGATCAAGTGTGTAGGCTCCTGCTCCCCTTGACTGATATTATCTTTTGAAGAATACAAAAAAACATCTGAAGACCTACAGTCTTCGTCTACTCTTATCTCTGAGGCTTCTCTTTACAGTCAGGCTGTAGTGAGCTCTGAGAGAACCATCGTCAGATACCTTGATTGCTCAAGATTACCTTAGGAGAACAAAATCTCACAAAAGAATTGTCCATGTAGGAGATTAAATCACCATGTCAGGGAAGTTCATCCCAGTTCAGTTTTTCAGCATCCTCCTTTTGCTACAAACCCTACCCAGAGCATCTGGGGAGAACAATCTGTAATAACAAACTGCTAGAAACATTCCACAGTGGGATCTTGCTGATTCTTATTAAAGAAATAAATCTCACTCCCACCTCTATGAAGCTATCACAGTGCTGATTTGAGGAGAAAGCCATGAGCTCTCCTGGCACCAAGGAAATGAACACAAATGTCAACAAGGCTAGATGTAGGGAGGAGTTAAAACACAATAAAAAACAAATGCCACACTGACTTGGAAAACAAAAACATTTGGGGCTGTGAACTTTAATATCTTTGTCCATGATTTGGATGAGGGGATTCAAGTGCACTCTCAGTAAGTTCACAGATGACAGTAAGTTGGTGGGAGTGTTGATCTGTTTGAGGGTAGAAAGGGTATGAGGAGGGATCTGGACAGGCTGGGTCATGGGCAAAGGCCAGTTGCATGAGGTTCTACAATGTGCTCTTGGGTCACAACAATCCCATGCGCCACTACAGGCTGGGGGAAGGGGGCTGGAAAGCTGCTCAGCAGAAAAGGACCTGGGAGTGCTGGTCAACAGCAGCAACAGCAGCTGAACATGATCCAGTGTGTGTGTCAAGGTGGTCGAGAAGGCCAATGGCATCCTGGCCTGTATCAGCAATAGTGTGGCCAGCAGGACCAGGACAGTGATTGTCTCCCTGTACTCAGCACCGGTGAGGCCATGCCTTGAACTCCATGCCATGTTTTGGGCCCCTCACTACAAGAAAAGACATTGAGCACATCCAGAGAAGGGCAATGGAGGTAGTGAAAGAAGGGTCTGGAGCAGAAGTCATAAGAAGAGCAGCTGGGGAGCTGGGGTTGTTTAGCCTGGAGAAAAGCAGGCTCAGGGGAGACCTTATCACTCTCTACAACTCCCTGAAGGGAAGTTGCAGCCAGGTAGTAGTCAATCTCTTCTCCCAGTTAACCAGCAACAGGGTAAGAGGAAATGGCCTCAAGTTGTACCAGGGGAGATTCAAGTTGGACATTAGGAAGAATTCTTTCACTGTGACAGTGGTTACTCATTTTAACTGCCCAGGAAAGTGGTGGAGTCACAATTCCTGGAACTGTTCAAGAAATGACTGGACACGGCACTTAGCGCTGTAATTTAGTTACACAGTGGTAACTAAAGGTTCAGTCAAAGGTTGGATTTGATGATCTTGGAGGTGTTCTCCAACCTCAATGATTGTATGATCATGTATCCAGCATGAGAGCTAAGATACTCAGCAAAGTCCACACCATGCCACTGTAGAGACATCATGCAGCCAGTGACAGCTTATTCTCTTTTCTCATGGGGGGCTCAGTGGTACTTGCATCAGGCACTACCATCATCCCCCACCATTGGACAAAGTTAATTTCATCCTCGAGTAAGTCTGCTGACATACTGCCTCCTGTAGAAATATTATGGACATTAAAGGGCAAATTTAAATCTCACTAGTAGAATAAGTAGGTTTCTGCAGGGAATGTAGTAAACCTGTTATATCCATTTCACCTATCCCCTTGATTAGAGCATCAATGGGATCACAGAGACACCTGTAACCACATGAAAATCTGCAGCATGTCCTTAGAAGAGTGAGCAAGAATATCCCCTGGACAGAGCCTGACCCACAACTCTAGTACAGAAATCCTATTCAGGTTGTGGCTGATGTAAGAATTAGGATGTGGTTGGTGCATGAACTAGGAACTTGGTTGACCAGTACAAAGACTGGGGACAGAGGCAGCTATTATACTGGAAACTCCAATGTGAAAAACATGCATGCCAAGGAATATTGCAACATTAATCATGAGCAGAACTAAGTGGAATGTTTGAGAAGCATGGTTTTGGATTCAGTCATCACTTCCTTCTGAGAGCATAGTCGTACTTCATTATCAACCATCTGGCCAGGCCAGAGAACAAGCTTAAGAAGGCCAAGATCTGCAACCTGGTCTAGAGACATGCCAGACAGTCCTATCTCCACAAATCCTGAAACAGCAGGTACTGTGCTCTCGATAGATCACCAGTCCAGAACAGAAGAACTGGAACAGCAAAACAGCAAGGACTCCCAGCCAGTCAATGCTCTTCAGCATTACAAACATGTGCTTCACCACAGCACCCCTTGCTCTTTCCTGCCCCTAAATTACCACATGCCATGGCTGAATTTCCATTTGAGGCATCTGCTTGGTCAGAAGGCAAGGGCTGATACCATAGCAGGAATCAGCAAGGCATGAGCCTTCAGATCCCAGAGATGCAGCGATGTTGGAAATCCCCAGCCCATCAAGAGCCAGAAATGGGCCTCACCATTCAAGCAGCCAACAAACACCTCTCCTTTGGGGACTGTCCTCCCCTTTTCCTCTCTCAGGTTTCAAAGATGACTTTGGCTGACTAGTGCAGAGCAAAGCTTGCTGTGCCATTTGTCTTGAGCTGAGCTACAGCATAGATTCACACACAGCCTGTTTCTACTGCCTGGTGACTCCCACACACATTCTTTCACCAGGCTGCCAATGCAGACTACATTAGTACTCAGAGCAAGTGAAATAAGCTGACTTCCATTTGGTGAAGGTTCAGGGTGGGCACACAGGCACTTACCCAAAACAACAGCAAAGCTGTAAACCACACACATTTCAGCTTGCTGCAGTGCTGTGCTCCTACAAATGTTTTCTACTGTAACCAGAGTGACCTTTCCAGAGGTTCAAATTCCTGTCTATTCCAAACACAGAACAAAACACTACTCTTGAGAGCAATTATCCCAAAGACCAGGGGATTTCTGTCAATGTAGCTGTCTCAAACATTTAACTAAATATTCCCTAGCTAATGTATCTGTTTTTAAAAATCCTCTATGCTCCTCCAGCAAGACACAGAAAACTACACAGGCAAAACATCTTGCTTACTTTTGATGGAGTTGGGCATAAGGCAGGGTATTTCCACTTTTAAATGAAGTGGACTCTGAAGTACTAGCAGGGAGTATATCTTGTTTATCTCTGGGCATGGATGGCACACTCCTGATGAAATGCAAAGTCCACAGAAGCAAGGATGAGATCAGACTCCCCTGTATCTGTGCAATATATTGACATAGGTCTTGAATTTTCTTCTGTTTTCAACATTCCTCTTTCTAAAACCAGAAGTAGTTAGGAACTGTGTTTGCAAACAAAGCTTCAAAATTAGAACAGTAAGCATTGCAGAGATAGCTAAGTCTTCAGAGAACATAAAATAATAGCTCTGAGGTGTGAGCTGACCCACTAATTCAGATGCTCAAAGATAAAAATATCAGTATTTTTACATTAATTCACTCCTTGCATAAGAATAGAAAAGGGAGGGACACACCACAGTATAAACAGCTATGAATAACCATATCTCCCTTAATATCACAAGAAATACTACTAGTTACTTTTCTTTCCAACCAAGCCCAGAAACATGTTCACACTTCTTTTCTGAGGTAGTTAATCTAAGCAACTTCACAGAACTCAAAAAAGACACAACTGCTTTAACTTGTAAAAAATTATTTAGTAGTATCTCCCCTTGGCTATTCATATGATTGAAACTTACTTTTGTAATGAGAGTTTAAAAGTAGCCCACATAATTGAATCCGAAGAGACTCAAGTACTTGGGGTAGATCACGCTGTCAAAGCTTGCATAGTACATACTTCTAGAACCTAAGTCTATTTTTAAGGTAGTGGTTTTCAGAGGATTCTAAAGAGAAACCAAAACTTCTGTAGGACATAAGATGCAGATTTTACAGATGAATGGGCAGATGAAAGGCCAAGGGATCTACCCACATTTTTACTTGGAGATGAGAGTCAGATCTGGAAGCTGATCCCTGGTGTCCCAGTTCCCATTTCCACACTAATTGCATGAAAGTCACATCACATCTGACAACAGCATTGCAAAAACGTGTTCAGCTAACATAAAACAATATGTTTCTTCTTGTTAGCATTCATGAGGCTCGGCTGGGGACAGAGTATTCCTGCCCAAGCAGCCCCTCGACACGTGTTCCTAATGTCTCAGATTAAGTAAGTTACATCACATGCAGGCACACTGATTGCTTCTAAGTGCTCCTTGGGCATCCTCAGGAGGCTTTGCTTATATCTGGAAAGTTTTGCTTGCTTGTGCTGTCTTTTTACTACCAATAGTCTGAACAAACTGAATCTCACAAACTCAAGCCTTCATTTAACAACCCTCTTCCCTCTCAAATGTATCTGCTGCAACCTCTGAAAGCAGTTGGAACTAATGGCAGTTTGTACTGGCTGGTGATAAACACTTCAACCCAACCAGTTAAAAAAAAACTGTGTATGGCATGACAGTAGTCAATATGTTGCTCCCCCAAAGACAGGCAAAGTAGCAATCCACTGACAGCAAATATTCTGAGCTACAATTTCAGTAACTTGTAACATGTGCTTACTTGCACAACAGGCACTTACTGAGCTAGTTACCTGAATTTTAAGTCCCAAAGACAATGCAGATGATAGGAAATGAGATGCCAATTGCTCTTCAGTTATTTGTTGGGTGGTTGTTTTTTTTTGTTTGTTTGTTTGTTGGTTTTTTTTTTTTAATTTTTATTTTATTTTTATTTTATTTTTTATTTTTGGTGTGTTTTTTTTCTCTTTAGCAACTGGATTACCTGAAAGATGTATTGATGTACTCTCAACAGCCAGGGGACAGCATGGGCCCACTATCAAACAAGTGTCCTGCAGCTCTGCAGAGGACCCTCTCCCTCACCCGCAGCAGCTTTGGCACAATTGCAGACCCTGCAGTTACTGCCCCTTGCACTGTACTCCAAAGATCCAACAGCCTGACCCAGTCTGGACCACGAATTATGATTTCTAAAGGTTAAAACTTTGGGACATTAAATCTCATTAGAAATTTTTGTTGGGTTTTAAGTGAGATTCAATTTGCCAGCCAAATACAGATCCCACTCCCATCATGCCTGTCTGTTTGCAAGGAAAACATAGTATAACGCCCAACAGATTGTTTCTAATTAAGGGTGCCTCAAAGTTACAACTCTATCACTATTTCCACTACGTCTGTCAGCTTAAAAGAAAACAGGAGACAGCTCAAACACTGTTTTAAGCATTTCTTGGTACCTCTCCTAGTTTTCTCTCAACTCGAACTACCTTTCCTTTATGTGTGGCGTGGGAGCAGAGTTCACAAGTCCGCTATTAACTGCTGCAAAACAGAGAGATTCAGACATTAGAGGGATTCACTTCTAATAAAGTCATCATATACTCATTCCTCCAAAGGAGGTAGAAAGATAATCAGAGCAGCAAAGTCCCCGCAGAGCTTTGCATGAGAAAAGGAAACTATTTATACCCGCACAGAACTTAATTAGGTTTCTGATGCAATTCTGCATACTTTTTTCTTTTTCTTTTTTTTTTTTTGGAGAGTAAGCACATATCTGCAAGAAATGCCCTGAGCCAGAATTCCCCACAACAGCAGGGCTGACAGGACAGAGGACAGAAACCTACTCTCAGGATAGCAATAGTCTTTCTTCTTCTTTTTTCTTTAATACAAGGGGTTTTTTTTCAGTTGGTCAGTCCATTGGTTGGTTGGTTTGGGCTTTTTTGCCCCTCATGGCAGGGTGATAACTAAACCACTTTCCTTTACATTACTCAGAACCACACTTGATTTATCCATTCTGCTGCTGATAACGCTGCTAAGCCTTTACATAGTGATTTCCATCTTCAAAGTCCCATACAAAACACTAATTAATCTCCACAGCCCCTCGTGTGCTGTACTATGGGAAGATTTATTCCCATTTGGTAGATGATTAATAATTTGCCCTGGGTCACACCCCAAGTTACTGGTAGCACATTTCATCTCTTTTTTTTTTTTTTTTTTTTTAAATTTATTTTATTTTATTTCTTTTTTTGCCTTTTTGCCCCTGACATCTAGATCATGCTTAGGAAACACAGTTTCCCTTCCATCAGGGAGAGTTACGGTAGATACAGTGGGCAATTCAGCCATCAGAAAAGCACCACAGCACCTAATGTTGCCTGCTGGAACACACTGGACGTGCATCACAAGAGCTGGTGATGCTGGGAAAACAGCTGGCTTACTGTCACAAGCAGCCACTAATGCTCATGTATAATGTGAAGCACAAAGACTTAGATGAGCCAGACCACTGACGCCACAAGTACCTGGCTAACTGGCTAAGGTGTTGGTAAAAGCAGAAGAAAATTTGTCTTTCTGCTTCATGTCAGGTCTTTGTACTGTTCTTCTATCATGGATTACTATTGATTTTTTTCATCCTTCATCCTCCTGACCATTACTGTCTTCACAGTTCCCTGTTTCAAGTTACTCTTGAGCTCTTACACAGGAATTTCCACTGAAGATGCAACTGACATGGGAAGTGATCAACACAAGGTAAAACGTCTTGGCTCATCTCTGGTGCACATGTGTCAACTGCAGTAACTCCTTTGTTCTACAGGCTCTAATATAGCTGACAGGAGTGTGACAGCCCATTTTGCAGCTGTGGCCATTTGCAAGGGGGATTAGGTAGTAAGTAAATGTCTGAGATGAAAATCACATCAGATGTGGAACTTGCCAATCTTCTTCCAAGCAAGAAAGGGAGATGAAGAGAAGGATCTGTCCTAGGCTTGTTATTTACACTCCTTTTCTTCCAAATGTTACATGTTTTGCTTCTTTGTAGAGATATCCTGCCAAGGCACTGGTAAAAAATAGCTCTTTCCCCATCTCATTAACAGCCTAGTTAAAACCTATGATCTAGATCTGGTAGTTGAAGGGTTAGAAAGAACAAGATAAAGAAACTGTCAGGTGATTGCAGAACAGCAGGAGGAGAAGCAGTGTTGAAGAACCCTCCTGGTTTAATGGACTCTCAAAGCCTCCAGCATCAACCATCATGGCCTTGATGCAAGAAGGTCCCACACTGTACCATGTTCTCAGTCTGTACCACATTCAGTGGAAGAACTCATGAGAAGCCAGTTCCCATGAGTTCAGCACTTGTCCAGACAGTCTGTGTTCCAGTTGTATTCACACGCCCTCAATTGTACTAACCTTCCAGAGAGGTTAATCGCAGCTCTGCTGAGATAAGCAGACGGAAACCCCAGCGGGCAGGAATTTCCCACTTAACTTTGTACAGAAGAGCTGAGATCAGAGAAACACAAAGCCATATCACACATGCTGGATACTACACAGCAGAAACTGTGCAAGAGTCACATACCAAAAAGTAACTTTCAGAGTTGACAGAGAACAGGCACACAGGCACAAACAGGCATGTTGTGGGCTGCTTCCCAAAGCCAAGCAGAGTCATCATGAACAGCAACTTCAAAACTGTCTCCTTGATTTTCTCTTGTCTTTCCTATGCATATACTGCCCAACCTGTACCTAGCCAAGCCTCCAGAGCTGAATGAAAGCACAATGTTACAGTATTGAGACAAGAAGCCTGGATAAATCAAGTTGTTTTCAACAGATTAGTGACTTTATCATTATACAGGGATTGCACAGTAGATGTTTCCAGCTCCTTACATGTTGGCAAGTTTTCCTAGACTGCTAACCACTAGAGACATTTTTGTACAGCTGCTCTGGGCACTCATCATGTACCTCATCAATCAAACTAAAAAGAATCCTCAAAGCTGCTTTGTGAGAAGTGATTTATTGTATTTTATTTTGCATCCAATGTTGCGAAGCCTGTAGACTTTTAGTGTAAGTTGGAGGACCAAGCTGAACTCTTAATACAGAGGCAGAAATTATAACTCTCAGCAGCTTGCAGCCTTACTGATGGTTAGGAGTTCAGGAGATGTGTGAGGAATGAAGGCAGTACAGTTGATTCTACAAAGACACAATGATTTGGAGAAGAATTAATTTTCCCTTTTCAAAGCATGGGAAAAAAGCAACTTTTCTATTCATATGGCCAGAGATTCACTCTCCTGATCATCTATGCCTGGCTACAGGCAGATTAGGCTGGAGAAATTTTTGTTGAAGAGGAAAAAGGAGTATCCAAATGTACTGACAGGATGTGGAACATATGTGGAAACTCCTAAATCACCAGGTAAGCTCTGTCAGATAAACCACTGATTGATCTCCTACCTTCACCAGTCCCTGCAGAGGCGGATTCCTGCTCCTGTACCTCCCTCTCTGTCTGAGTCTCGGCATTCTGTAGCTGAGGCGCCAAGGTCTGGGTACCCTGTGATGTCACAGAGGTGGGGGGATTTCGGGGTTGTAAGCCTATGGCATTCATCAGGCCCATGTCCCTGTCTGTCCTCCATGTAGCTCTGCTGGTTCTGAAAAGAGAGAAAAACAAGTAAGACCAGAATCACTGGAGGCAACACACCCAAGCAAGACTGAAACATGAATGTGAGGCTCCTCTTGCCTCCACTTCAACCAAGCACCTGCCTGCTACTGTGAGAATAGGGATGAAAGGAATTGTGACCTGCACTCATTTACACATGCTGGTCTCTTGAGTTTTAAGCCAACAGAGTCTTAGATTCCACTCACCCTTCCACAGAAGCAGTGTGCCTTACAGGCACAGAAAGATATCCCTGCAGCATCATTTAGCCTGCAGAACAACTGCCTTGGAGTCACTGCATTTGAGAAGGCAACACAATGTGCAGTGCAGAAGCACAAACACACAGAAAACCTCTTGCACAGCGGGGCAGTGTTAACTCCCACGGATGTAGCCTGTACCCTTTTCCTCCTCTGGACTTCCTAGATTGTCAGCGTCACATATGAATGCACTCCAGCAGGCATTTCTGCCCATTCCAGTCAGACAAGAGAAATCCTGTGTTGTCAAAAGCAAACAACAGGAAGCACCTCAAGGCTCATTAGCTTCTCAGACTCGAACAACTGAAGTGTATGATGCTACAGCTGAATCTTGACAATGCTGCAACGCTCTTTTCTAAACTGACCTCTAAGTTCTGGAAATGGCAAAGAGATTCAAGGAAAGAATGTCTCATTCACAATCTTTTCATCATAAGGCTTTGAAACCTGTTACACTTTTTTCTTTTCTCTCTCTTTGAGCTAGTTCATTCTGGACCAGTATTTCTGCCTTCAAGCTGCCATTATACCAGACTGAGTATGTACTGTCAAAGACTTAAGTAGTAGCAATATCCACTCATACAGCAGAGTAAAGAATCTCTACTGCTTATTTTTCACCCAGAGTCAGACCAAGGCTGTAGGATAGTCCAGACATTCGCCCTGTAAACAAGCCCACAACTTCCTTGGTATGCTGAAGCTCACAACTCAGAAACACAGCTATCACTCTCTTGCTGAGAACGGCTGGCGTATGGAGGAGTACTTGTCACTATGGTAAGAAGCAAGGGACTGCAGCATCATCCTTGTGTTTAGAACAACAACATGTGCATCACTGGACAGATTGAAACAGCCAATGAGGACATTGCTGTTTCTTTTTTTTTTTTTTTTACTTTTTTTTTTTAATGGCTTTAGCTTTATTTTTAGAGTTTATTACTGAGAAACAGCTGTCCCATGACCAGCAATTAAAAAGATGAAAATCAGTCACCAGGTCAACACCATACATTTGCCCTTTTCTCTGTGAATTCCCCTGTTCTTCAGTTACCCTCCAAAGGCCATTTGCTTTACATGGTGTTTTTGATGCATCAAGCCCCACATGTTCCTCCCACAGCTGTTACTGGGGTCCTGAATGACACATGTACATTACTCATACTGGCACTTTTGGGCACTGGATGTCACTTGCTGGAAGAAGGCCAGGTGACCCAAATAGGCAATGTCAAAGGGGGAGAAAATTGCATATTTAAAGCTGCCAGTGGTAAGGGAACAACAAAGTGATGTTTTCAGATCTTACAAAAACAGCAGAAAGGGGCAGGTCTCTCTAAACAAACACCCAGGAGACTCACCCAGGCCGCTCAGTATTCCTGCTGCTGGAATGCACAGTGAAGATATTCTCATTCAGCTGGTCCCAGTGGTACTCAACTCCAGAGTTTAAGGCCCTTAAAATGCCAAAGAAGGAAAAAACATTAGCATGACAGAACACTGTTCAAGCCAGCACACATTACATCCCCACAACATGAAGAATAGTGTTGATTCCTGCCCTACAGAAACTGCCGATCTAGCTCAGTTCACATTTTTGTTAAAAGGGCTCATCACAATAAACCACCTTGCAAATATAGAGTGCTGTATTACTAGATTACTCTGGAATATTCCATTAATTTCAATTCAGTATTAGCACCAAGACACAGCAACAGGAGTAGAGAGATTTTCAGGAAATGAAGATATACAACTGTGTGTATAAAATCAGGTTACCCTAACTCCAAGTAACTAAACAAAGAATTGAAATGGAAAGGCCAATTCTCCCTGTGGTGTCTGCAAGCACTTCCTGCACTAGGTAATGGTCAGTAAACTTATTCAACATTTAATTTCTTTGCGAATGATTCTCATTCTACCTATAAATAATCTTTATACATCGCTCTCACTGACAGACACTGTGGAGCAAGGACAGATGTAGAGGATATTTTAACAAGAATATGAGCTTGTACTGCATCAACAGCATGTGTGTCTGAAGAGCTAAACTTGAAATTTACATCTAACGCTACTAAGTATAATGGATCAGCCAACACTCTGGAAAGCTCTCATAGAGCATTTTCCCAAAAGATACACCAAATCAGGGCTTACTACTCACAGGAACAGACAAGGTTATCAACCATTGCTGAAGACAACAGGCAATCACAGAAACAAATGCACCTAATGCCGCAAGTACACATCCCACCAAGAAGAGAGTAAGAGCGAATCCAGCTTACTCTGTGCCATATAGGAATGGCACAGGATGGGCAATCACTATGCAGTCCAAGGCAACATAGAGATCTCCCTCCTACTGCTGTGTTCCACCTTCAGAAGCATTCAGGGCTGCATTACTATGGAAGACACTTCCTGGAGTGTTTTGCCACACCATGCTGACAGCTCATATGAGCTGGCCTGGGAGTTTTAAAATGGTGTTGTGTACCACCACATGGCTGATGGACTGCACACACCTGATGGTGCTGGTGGAGAGTTAGGAGTGCTGTGCAGTGGTCACAGCAAGGCAAGTGGCGAGAAAAAACCACAAACTAACAAAATAAGACCTTTGTAGACAAAAGGGAACTGTGTCTGAAGAGCTGGACTTCCATCACCCTGAAGACAGTCTCTGAACTAGTCCCATGGTCTGAAGGAAGGATTCATGGCAAATAGTTTGGTAGATAGGTAAGGCCCAGGCACAAACAAGATGCTTTATGTACATATAGAAACTGCTGTACCTGTAAAGAGATGGTTCAGCAGAACTGGCAAGAACCCCGGCTTAGAGGATGCTGCAGGTCAGACATGCTGCAATGGGAAAGCAGTGTGTACTGGAGGCCTGGGACTAGGCGGCCAGGATGACAGCACCTCAGGTTAGGACCCAGGTGAGAGATGAACAAAATTAGGTCACCAAAATCCCACATGGAGGCTAAAAGAAGTAATCAGCCATTGCCTTTTTTTTTTTTTTTTGTGCTGAGCTACTCCTGTAATGCATTATACCCCAAGAAAGCAGCTAGCTTCCAGTGAGATGCCGATTTACAAAGGTTTCTGAGTTTACTGACAGATGGTAACTTGTCACTAAAACTGTGCCAGTCCCTCTGGCTGCTCCATCCCCATGTCTAATATACTGGCTAATATAATGTGTCTAATATACTGGGTGAGGCTTAGCTGTCACATTTTGCTGTCTGTGAAGCAGCCCAGTTCCTAGGCAAGAGAGACTTTCTGACCTCACAGTCAAAATTTCCATAAAAAGTCTAGTGTGCTTGGCATCTACAGCTATTACACAACAGAGCTAAGCTGACCTGTGATCTTCTCCCTCTTCTTCCACATGTCTTCATGCTTCCCAAAGAACAGGCCTGGTCCCCCACAGCTACATACATGATTCATAATCCTTGCCAGTGTGTGCCTTACTTGTCTTTGCCAGCTTGCCAGCTTCCGAGACAAGAAACCAGAAGACCACAAAGCCTTCTCCCAGGACAAGATGGGAGCTGACAATACTGTATTTCCTCTCTTCCCTCAAACAAGGTCTTCCTCTACTACACAGAGAAGTCCATCTCCTGCACACGCACTTCTCTGAGTGGTTCAATTTCACTTCTACAGAAGCATCATGGTACCAAGCTGACACACGGTACACCAGATGAAAAGCTCCTGACCATACTCCTACCTATTCTGCAGAGTCTCACTACTGTACAGTTGGGTTGTTGGACAGCAAAGTCCACTCTAATTCTATGCTATCGGTTTCACATGGTGAAATCAACAGGCATTCAATTTAATGCATAATTTTTCATATTGGTTTTACACACCGCCATTTATCAACTGAGCTTTGCTGCCAGGATCCTATTAGCTATTCCTTTACTGCCAGAGAATCAAAGGCATTGCCTTCTACCCGAGAAGGAGGACCTGTAGCAGATGGTGCCACTGCTCCAGCTGTTGACTCTGAGAACACTGATAAACGGGCTTAAGCCAAAGTCACTTCACTTGGCCACGATGGGAGTTCAACATTCTCAGGACTACTTTAACCTGGCTTTTTAGTTCGGTCTAAGTGTGTCTCCCTGCTGGGTAAAAGAAGTGGTTCAGAATAAACAGCTGGCACTCCCTGCAGCAGCAAGCATCTTCACTGCTACCTTTCAGTCTCTTCCTTTAGCCAGCTACATAACTTATCCTTTCCCAACTTCACCTCTTGCAAAAGCCATAAGGACCTCAGTACCATCTTTGTCCTCTTTTATATGCATCTGTGTATCTGAACTGGAAGCCACATTGGTGTCTTCACAGCCCTAAGATCAGTATCAAGATTGCCCTGATTAGGTTTTCCAGCCTTTAGATGACTGATTGAGCCTACAGAAGAGATGTTTCAGACTGCATCAGGATACAGTGAGGAGAGCATACACATGAACTTAACAGAGGGCACTGGTTGGGCACTACCTTTTATATGAAGATCGTAATTTCTCTTCTTAATGAATCAAAATTTCATCCAAGAAATAATGGGATTGTGTGGGCTAAATGCCAGTTTTAACACCATGCTTGCATCAGAAACTTTCACATAATCACACCTTAAACCAACTCCAGTACACAACAAGATGTGTGTGACAACCACAATTACCTTGGTTTAAATCAGATTTTCAATTAAGCTTAAGACTTACTCTGGTTTAGCCACACCTATTTAAAATAGTGCAATCTCCCTTTTCAGAAAGCCTAAAGGTTTTTTAGCTCTCATTGCAAAATACTGCTTGAATTTTGTAAATGAGCAGCCCTTCGCAGTACGTTTCCCAGGAGATTTGCAAATCAAGGCCTGACGATTCAATCCAAAGAAGCAGAGCTTACACTGGAGAAATGAATATTTTTCAGGTAATGTAAGCATTTAACTTTTGCTTCATCAAACTCTAGACATAGAAATGCTAGAAGCACTTTACATTTTTCAAGACATAAGGTAGAAGCTCTGTGTAGCATGGAGCCACTTGGATGTGGATGCAGTAAAAAGGACATTTGTTGCCCAGGGCTTTAGGGTGAAAAATGGTAATTCTCCGCACTGTGTCAGTCATGGACAGTGAGGTCCACTTAGTCAAGTTCTTACTTTCTTCCCTTTTATGGATGTCACTAAGCTCTCTAAGCCCTCCCTGGAAATTTCCATTAGCTTTGTTACATGCAGAGCTGCTCACAGCCTGGATTTCCCAGCAGGGCTCTGTTGTAAGATGGACTTTTCCTTCACGCTTGTGTCCAGCTCACATTATTAACGAGCTTGGAGAGGATGAAGGGCACAGACTTGCAGGCTTTGCTGAAAGTCAAATAAGGATTCAGAGTGGAGCCTGTTAAGCACCAAGAGCCAACAACTTAGCAAGCCTCTCCCTCTACATGGAGGTATTACCTACACAGTTCAGTTATGTCTCCAGGAAGAAACTAGGACCAAGCACTAGGAATCAATGACAACATTATTAACAAATTACAAGAGAGCTGAAATACAATTTAGTGCATTTGTTAAACCAGTATTTGAAGGGTAAATTGACAAAGCACAGGTTAGCACAGACTCAGACATCTAGGTAACCCCCCTCATCTGGCATATCCAAAACTGGGAGTTGAAGTGGAAGAGGGATTAAGATGAAAACTCCCCAACTCTACCATGACAGTACAGCTCTGGAGCACGACAGCAAGACAAAACCACCCATAATTTCCAAGCAGTGTATGCATGTCCAGAAAGGCATAAATAGCACTCACTACCTTTTCACTTATATCATCACAGGATAATTTAAGTGAAATCTGAAGAAGGCAGCAGCAATGAGCAAATGCACTGCTCTCCTCCTTCAAATCCTGCCACATGGAAAGGCCCAACAGCAGCCCACTTATTTGCTATAGTACCAGATTAAATTTGATTACAACACTGATGCCTGCAATCCCATCTAAAAATATCAGCACAACCTCATTACCAGAATGAAGACTGTGGCAAGCCCAACACAGAAAGGAAGCTGCACAGTGATGCCATGCAATGCACCTGATTTTCATGCTGCCAAGTTTGCTTCCCCTACAAAAGACAATATTCCCTTGAAGCTGATTTCTCAAATATACTGTCCATTCAAGATCACTAAAGGCAAGCATACAAAACCAGATTAGTTTACAAAGGATTTGAATTTCCTAAGACATGCTTTCTTCCCTTTGTGTAAACTTGTCCTTCTTAAGCCATTCACACTGTATCAAGGAAACAGAGTGAGCTACACAAGAGCAAGGTGGCACTATGCTAAGGAACAGGAATCTGTTGTCCTGGTTTGGAAAGGAAGAAGCAGCACACAGTATCTCATGCAGTGCAATGCAATGCTGGCCAGATTCCAGATGCATCCTTGTCAGCAGCTCATTATCTCTTCTGCCAGCATGGTGATGATCAGCACAGCAAGCCCATCCCTAGATCCCATGATTAGCTATGCAACGGTATTGTTAGTACAAGGCGAAGTTTGGCACTCCCAGCAGCTGCCTGGATAGGAAAACAATAATTTCTAACGCCCTACTTCATAAATATTTAGCTTTCTGTGCAGGCGATGAACCACGTGCAGAGACAAATCCAAGTGAAAACTGGCTGCAGTGCAAACTGTATGGAACCAGCAAAATGGGATTTCTGGAGTAATTCTCCAGGGCATTAACTCCCTTTGACCAAAAAGAGGTGGCAGCTTCACTGGCACCAGCCCATGTGTAACTAGCCAGGGGAAGGGCACAAGATCGAGTATAGGAATTCAAGGAACACAAGACCTGCAGTTTATGACTGATAACCACAGATATTTAAATGATGTATGACATCATCCTGTTCATCACATTGAGATGAATGATGCATCGAAGAGCAGCCTCATTTTTACTCCTCACACTGATACAACCCACTAATTTTCCAGAATCCTGCAAATTTTGCCTGTGTGAAGAGCAGCAGCCATGCAGAAACATACCCTGACACCTACTCGAATTGTCCAAGAAGCAGGACAGCAGGACAGCAAGCAGCTTGGTGCAGCTGGTAGCTGTGTGCCTGCTTCAGAGAGGGTGCCAGTCAGCTTGGAACACTCTGCAAGACAACTGATCCTGTTCATTTGATTGTGCAGTCCTGCCAGCTAGGTTAAATGTTAGGATTTTTGAAGATGCTGTATTCAAACTCACACCATTTACATGAGGTCAGTTCTAAAAAGCTGGTGGCACCAGCAGCTAATTCAGTAGCTCTTCTATTTCAACAATGTAAACACATACAAGTTTGCTCTGCCTACCAGTGGACACCTAAGGCTGGATCCAGTTCATGATCTTGTGGCCAAAGATTTAGACAGAAGGACACCCCTAACAGCCATCTTCCATGAGCAAAATTTTGGTATCTCAGCTAAGGAAGAGAGTCATCAGCGAGCTAAGCTGGTAGATGCTTCAGAGAGAAAGAAGAGGGAGTGAAAGAAAACAGAAATTAATACAATAAGAAGAAAACAAACAGAATAGTTTCTTCTGATCCACAAGACCACTGTAGCTAAAAACTAAGTGACTTCCAGGAGTCAGCATTTGCAACCTGCCTACAGTTTGCACATAGAAGATAAGCAGACTCATAAAATAATTGGAAAAGGATGACACACCACCAGAAGGCATTAAGAGGAATTTGTCTTATTCCATGGAAGAAGTCTTCAATTAAGAATTAGTCTTCCAACACATTCAACAGGAGTAACAAATGGAAATTAAGTACTAAGACAATGACAGAGCAGAAAGAAAAGAGTTTGGTATGAAAGTGTGGATATTTGATTCTCTTGGGACTCAATTACAAATACTGAGGTTGAGAGTGCTGCCCTTAAGGAATGCAAGGCTGCACAGAAAAACCTGTGTTGAGAAT
This sequence comes from Zosterops lateralis, assembly GCF_965231275.1. Classification (NCBI taxonomy): domain Eukaryota; kingdom Metazoa; phylum Chordata; class Aves; order Passeriformes; family Zosteropidae; genus Zosterops; species Zosterops lateralis. Next base: position 39,003,685 of record NC_139761.1, read on the forward strand.
CAGGACAAGGAAAGTCTCTCTCAGACAGCCTTCAATCTTCTGCTAAAACACCACAACAGTTTTTAAAATAGATTTCCTCAGAAACTTTTTACACTACTGTCATGTAAACACAGCGTTTGCATACAGCATGACATAGGAAGTTGCAGCTTGTATCATGTTTATGAGAAAAAGAGCACAGCACCCAGGCCAAATAGTCTGGAATAAACAAGGCAGAAATAGACCAAATAAAAATTTCCTGAATTTTCACTGGTTTTCTTCTCACTAAATCTTGCCAGTATACCATGGTATGTATCCTCTTTATCTGGCTCCAACCACACCAGGCATCAGGTAGGGACACCTCTGGAAGGTAAATAGCAGATTCCAGTACTTCAGATTCCAGGTCTTCAAAAAAATCACAATTCGGCTTGATATTATCATACACACAGCTCTAAAGATGGATAATTTGCTTAAGTCCTCTCACAACCTAAAGGCTTGTTAACTGCTTAAAGTGATTACAGGCAGACTATACTCCAAATAAGCTTTGAACCCTCAGAGTATCTTAGGCTATTTAGGATCTATCAGCTCTTCAAGTGGCTTAGACAATTTAGGCTAAAACAAGGAGGAGTGCAAATTGCTTACACCTTCCTAAGCCTTAAAACATCTTAAACTGCTACAACTGTTCAGAGTCAAAGTCACTCTTTAGTCATATTTGAACTTTCACTACTGTTTTAGCAGAAACTAACACTGATGAAGTAGGCTTGTTTTGTAGATATTACACCAGCAAACTAAACGAGAAAAATGCATCTAGAACAGGAGAAAGCAACGTCAAAATAATGTTTTAAATTAGCAAGCATAGCAAATGTTTATTTTTAATAGAACACTGGAATGTGCACATGCAAAGCTGCCAAGCTCAAGAACCAAGATCTTGATTAGGTTAAATCTCAGTGAGACCCACAGAGCAAGCAAAGTTTTATATTTTTAATCTTTGGCAGCTGTGAAATTATCCAACTAAAAAGTATTCTGTTCAGCATATAGGGGAAACTACCTCCAAAAAAAGAAGGAAAAAAAGGGAAAAAATCATCAAGAACCCCAAATTGCAATTATTACTCTAATTACTCACAGTTTGTAGACATTAAGTTAAGACCATTTGCAGAAGGATTTAAAATAGGGAAAGAAAATGAAAAAAAAAAATTGGTTGTTTTATTTGCTAGCTTGATTCATTAGCAGAGTCCTGCTGCAAAAAAACATGCATAAGTGACACCAAATAAAACTCCTCAAATAATATGGATTAAATATCGGAAAATTAAAGAAAATCTTATTGTAAAGCCAAGGAAGTAAACAAGTGAACAAGGAAGGTCCAGTATAGATCTGTGGAAAAAAGAAAGGTTATAAGACAGGCAGAGAACTCGTGCTGCAAGAGAGGGAAAAAACATTCTAAAAATAAACACGAGGAAAATGCTATTAGAATGAAAAAAAAGGTCTATTCGTTTGTGAGGCTAACGACAAAAATCAATGATGTTTCAAAATGGACAAGATATTGAACTCTCTTCTCTGAAGTCTCCACTTATAAAATATCCAAGGGTACTTGTGTAATTAGGGAGCAAGAAATATGCCAGACGTAGCAGCTAGTTGCACTCAGAACATTTTTTTTAAAGTTAACTTTTTTGAGTCATTCGCACCTGTTTTTTAATACATTACCGAAAAAAAGAGGAAATGACAAAAGGGCAAAAAAGTCAACTTAGCAGCTTTCTTCAAAAAGAAAGCCTTACTTAAAACTATTATTGTCTTTGAAGTGTAACTTTTATCCTTAAAGAGAGTAATATAACAAATAGAAAAAAGAAGATATATTGAAACAATGAAAGAGTGAGCCACATGCAGTAGGCAGTAAGTAAAATAATTGCCTGCATGAAATTTAACTGCTTTTGAAGACAGAATTAGAAAAAAGTACAGGAAGAAAAGGTGGCAGGTGTGATCAGAATAGATGGAAGTAAAGCATTTGGTAACTGTTTTTACAGCACATGGCTGTGCTCTTACAAAGAGTGCTACTGAAACTGAGAACTAGTTAGGACCTGCAGATGGCCAGTGATGCAGTACACAAACTGGTAAATACCAGGCTACAATTTCTTAACACAGAGCTCTGTACAAAGTTCCCTTTCTTATGGTGGGAAATAAACGTCACTAAGTAGTCAGTGCTACAGTATATCTTGAAGAACTGGGTGAGGGAAATGAACTTGCTAATAACTGAAGATTTAAAGCAGCTTTCAAAATTTATTTTTAGGAATCATAGACATATTAAGTGGAATTTTATGAGGGCAACTTTCACTTAATGCTGTTAGTCATCCTGGATATCCCATTCACATACAAAAAGGGGGAAATAATAAAAAATTATATCAGAATGGAAATTCTGTTTCAAGCCTCAACATTAGCACTCTACATCTGCAACTGCCATGACCAAGCCTCTTGGCACTGAGGTTACCTAGGCTTCCCTGCAGAATTTGGAAATAATTAGCCTGTTTCTTAAATGCATGAATAATAAAATCCAAATGTGAGTTTGCAGGATGCATCTACAGTGCAAAATTGGCCATCTTTCTTCCTTTTCATCTTTTTATCCATCAAAAGCATTTTTATCCTCATTTAGACAATTCAATGTATCTTGTGGTTAACAGGCAGCAGAAGTCCAACACAGGCATTAATTTCCTTGTTAAAGACCCAGTGCAGATGCTGCCTTTCAAAAGGCCATTTGCAGGGAGGAATCAGACATAAATAGTATCTCCAGCAAGCCCAGTTAAGAGTTGTGAGAACACTCCTATGCAGGGTTGCTAACATCCCTTGGTTACACATGAAGGAAGACAGCTCCTCCTTCTGTCTCCTTGTTTACTCATCCTCCAGAAGATATTCTTAAGAGGCAAAGGATGTAGCTTATGCTGCTGGGGGCATCGTGGCTGGAGGCTGCAGAGCCTGAGGAATGGAGCCAGCCAGCGGCAAGACATGATGTGCCAGGCAGCTGCATAGATTACCATCTCTTTACCAATGCTGATAACTAGATGTAGACACATTGTCCCCATCAGTAGATGGGAGACATCCTCAGAGAAAAAAAAAAAAAAAAAAGATTGGCACAGACATAAATGCAGTGATCGCTTGCAAAGCATAGCAATTTATCATAAAGAGAATTTTCCTGGAATAATTTCATGTTAGAGGCAGATCTCACCCCAAAAAATTAAAATATGCACACTGAACAGCACTGAATCAGTTTGAGACTCTCCACACCTACTTCCCAATGAGAGAAATCTAAGGAATGCTGTCTCTGAACCAGATGCATCTTTAGGGGTATATGAATTCCATTACCAGAGGCTCTGACTGCTGAAGAAATCCCTCCTCTCTTGTGGATGCCTGCATTAAAAAGCTAGCCTTAGACAAGGTGCTTCAAGAGCTTGAAGGTTTCTCAGAACAGTGAGGTTTCTGGAATAGTATTTGCAAAAGGAGGTGAGCACTGAGCCCTTCCAGAACCTGCTTCTGGGCACAGGGGAGAGGACACTCAAGATGAAACAACAAATAATTGATATTTGGATGCCCTGCCTTTCTCCCATGGTGGTCCTCCACAAACAAAGACAGCAAAGGGCAGCACGCAGTCTGCTCCTCACCACTTTTGGTCTCACCCGTTTATGTTTTGCAAGACAGTTCATGTTTGAGATGCCCCACCAGGGATATTGCTGAAGGGGAAAGCTCTTGTTAGAATGTGACAGAACAGGAAAGGTTATGAGCATTAATAATCATATTCCTTTTTAATGCAGTAGAGGTGTGTGCATTCAGTAGATATGTGTTGCTACCATATAAGACAGACACTGAGGATTTCTTTCCATGATGCAAACTGATAAAGCCCTGATAAAGACTCCACAATACAGATTTTCTTAGATAAAATGCCCTCCTGATCCAACTATCAAGTGCTCTAAGCTACTGTGCCAGTTAAAAGACAGATTTTAAATTATTCCAGCTTATATGTCTAGCTTCTTCTATACCCATATTAATATTTTGCTATCTCTGCTGTTGAGCATCTTGTATCTCATTCTAGAACTAATTTTTTTCTTACAGCCTCATGTACTGATGGCTTAATCACCTATAATCAACCAAAACCTCAGGTCTTTCTCCTCCTCCGTCATTTTATCTACTGAACTCAGTGTAATTAGTCACTAAGTGCACTTTGTACTGTTAAGTTCTCATTTCTATAGCTCCAGTCACTTTCAGAGCAATCCAATTCCTTTGCAATACTTTGATTTTTCTCTGCAATGACAAAGCTAATGTCACATCCTCAGCAAATTTATTCAGTGCACCCTTACCAGCCATTAGTGTAAATAGTATTAATCAACCTGTTCCAGAACTGTTTTTTCAGAGAAGTCCAATGACTTCTTTCTTGACAGAGTCCAGATGTCAATAATGTTGTATTCTTTCCTTTAGCCAGGACTTCGCCCACTCTTTACCTGATCTCATTCTAATTCTTTAGAAATTAACCAGATTTATTGTATTTCCAGTACAGGAACTGCCTTACTAAACCACAGATATGTTAGACTCGGAGCAAATCCTTGGCTGACCCTTTAATTAGAAATAAAAACATAAAATTTTCAAGGACAGGTACACAACCTACTGTACTCCACTTCAGTCAAATCACAATGCATTCAATTCCACTTTCCATGGTTTTTGTTTTACTTACCTTCAAAACATACCCTATAAATTTGTGTACTGAGATTACAATTATGGACTGCCAACATAATATGACCTTGCCATCTCCATTTTTAACTCGTGGGGTTTTTTTGAATACTGGGAGGACTACTTGCATAGCATCCCATCACAAGTCCAGGGAGCTTCAAGTTATGCCTTTTTTTTTTTTTTTTTTTTTTTTGTCAGCTTGTACTTCTAGTCTATTAATTTAAATCCTCTATTTGAGGAACAGCTGCTATTTCAATCTGTTTATATGATTTCAGTACTACTTGGTTTCAAATGCCTCCATTGTATATGGGAATTAAGACCCAGGGAATCATAACAATCTCTGCTGTTTGCTACTGACCACAGTTTTCTTTGCCAAATTAGAACAGTGGAGGGGTTTGAGTAGTACAGTATTTTCCTGCTGTTTGCTAGACTATCCTCCATATAGTAGTACTCTATTAATTGCTGAATCCTGCATTTAGTATTTGTCTTCCACTGTATTACTGTGTATGGAAACCACACAAATATTTTTTTCCATTTTTCTCCCTCACTTCTCAAGTTAAAGTCAGTACACATATCAATCTCAAACCAAGTTTATTAAGCCAAGAACTACTAAGACGGCATCCACATGTCAGGATTTTTCCTTTCTCTAAGGATCTGTCAAGTAGATCTGGAACAGACACCACAGCTGCAAGCCACTTCTACTCTGATAGAGCCTCACTCACCTTTGTGTTCTGATGTTAGTGCCTCAATGCAAATTACACAGCTCAGTGAGTATCTACACCTTCATGCTGAGGCTTACAAGTCACTCTTGACTGTTGTTGGTCTATAAAATGGTGCAGTTGAGAACAGAACACATCAGGTGTCCTGCTCCAGAAAGAACCCACCAGTCCATGTGATGTTTACAATTATCACCAGAAGCATCAATCACTCCAATTCACCAGCAGGAAACCTGCTAGAGCATTTTTGTCAACCCCCGCCCCCCAATAAATCCCCCACCTATACAGCCACTTTGTTTCATGTTCACATACAGAACACCTATTTTTTTTTTGGAATTGTGCATAATGAACATGGTGAGCTAAGAAGGTTTGTCATGGATGTTGCAGAAGGGCTGACTGTGCTTCCATAACATACCATGAAAGTGTTCATATTGACTCTTTAATTAGTGAGGTGCCAAGAAGAGACATGCCACTCAGCTTTGGGGTGCTGCAAGCACTGGAGTGGAAATGTAATGTGGTGTGTGTGAAGCCAGGACAGCCAGACCAAGCTTGACTCTGCAGCATTCAATCAAAGAATCTACCCTCAGGGAGACTTCATTTCCCTGGGTTCTCATCCAAGTTCATCTCACGAACTATAATCAGTAGACTAAATCTTAATCACTTTTCTATACTGAAAATATCTTAGAATAATTCTCAAGTTCAAGAAAAGAGACATTATTATTGAACAATTCTTCTGCTTAGAAAATACAGCAACTGTTCTTAAAGAAAGCCACTTATCCTGAAAGTGATGATAGATTATTCCATAACAGTATCTTGTAGAACTTCATGTATAAATAAGACCTTGATGAAAGATTATGTTCAAGAGAACAAGAGGGCTGTTTGAAAAGCACTGCTATTCTGTACTACCAAAACTGGTCCATTGTGAATTCCAACCACAGGCTTCACCAGAAGGCTGTATTGAATTAGTCATTGTTACAATGGTACGTATTTATTCTGATTTAAGCTAGTGGTTCTAAACCAACAATATAACTCTCCTGGAGCAGCACATGCCTGATGTCATGGCACAGATGGAGTCCACCTGCATGTGGTATGATCACCAGCAGTGCTGCAAGTTTTTAGCTGCCAGTTTTAAGTTCCAAGGAACTTCAACATGTGAAGCACAATCCAAAAGAATAGCAAGGTAGCTTTGTACCAGGAAATAACTGAAGCTGAGAAACCCCTGAAGTGTCCCTGCAGCATAAAAGAAACGTGGTTCCAAAAGAACACTTGGACAACACAACGAAGAGAAAGGTTTCAACAAAGTATGATGCAGACACTCTCCAAGAACACTGAAAGCAATATGTCACTGTTATCATCTGTGCCAGAACACAACTAAATTAGCTTGTGTTGAATTCTAACATTATATAGTGCCAGTTACACCTTTCACAGCTCTATACAAATTAAAGAGAATTGAAATGTACATGTCACACCACTGGGCTTTAAGTGAGGATATCAAAATAATTCACTGGCTTGCTCACAATCATGACAAAAATCTTCGCAGTTCATAGAATCTCTTGCTTGAATACTGTAAAAAGTGTTTGATAATTCTAGTCAGTAACTTTCAACCTGGCTTTTAGTCTTCCAGAGGTCCTTGAAAGCTGAGAAAAGCAAGTATATTACTAACCCAAATTTCCTGTCACTGTACACCTTTAGAAGTTTATAAATCCAGGCTGAAAGACACTGCGCTTCTCATATAAGAAATAAAGGATCCAGAAATCCTAGTAAGACATAGGAAATAACATGAGCTAATGAGATGCACTTCAAACACTCTTTGAAGTTTACCATCAGCAAAACAAATACTGATTTTAAGAGACTCAGGTAAACCCTGTGGCAGTCCAAAAGAATCATTAGGAATTGGGGTTTACGGATCCCTCAAGCACAAGAAGAGACATGTTATCCCCACTACTCTGAGAACAGAATGGCTAAAGCAGTTCTATCTCCATGTAGTGTCTTCGTGTAAAGCAAGCACTTACTCTGGTCGGCAAATCACCAGGTCCCCTTTGTTGGTGCCATATGCCAATCCCAGGCCTGGCTCCGGCAGCCAGCGAGCAGAGTTTATGCTGACATGTCTTCTCTGGTCGGCAGGCATCGGGTACAGAACGTTGAAAACTCTCTGGAACAATAACAGGAGATTACTTGACACGACAATACAAGGCAGGAGAGCCAAGGAGGCTCAAACAAATTTCCCTGCAGCAGCACAGATGGCCATAGAGATGTCACTTTACAAGATGTTGCAAGAAACCACTAAAATCAGCAGTGAGAACAAGAAGCTGCTAGAAATGCACATACATGTGCCCTTAAATCTTTAAAAGGCTGACTGGCACGCACTATGAAGCATCCAGCAACCAGAACTGGGTATATTGACAACAATCCATTTAACCCAGAAATATGACACATGGAAATCATAATAACAAAGTCATGGGAAATAGAAAAAGCAGTAATGAGTCAGTTTGGCTACCTAGAATAGACAGAGACAAGGTGCTTCATTATACTGGACCTTTGGAAGGGTAGGACCGAAGACTGCATTTACAAGACCAAATCATTAGGAGAATCTCTGCAGAAATTTAGCTAGTAAACTGTCATCACTGCAAGTAACATAGACTTTGAATCTGGATTTTCAATTGGATAAATCCAAGGTGAAAGATAGGTTTTCATTAGATTGTCTAGTGGGCAAGCATCCAACCATCACAAAACCTTTCCTCCAGACTCCACAGAAAAAGGGATGCTGGTGAACCAGTAAGCAGGGAAGGGAATGATGGTATGCTGGAACAACAGGATAAATGTTGATGGAAATGCACATGAAGCACTACTGCACTGCTGAGGTGACTTAAAGTAAATAATTAGAAGCCATTAGGACAGGACTTATCAGCTATCATAACAAACTGGAGCCATTTTACTCCATAGCTCTGTTGTCCACTGCATATCTTGCCTGTTTGATAATTTAACTTGAGAAACATGAGTCAGAGATTATTTAACTATGCCCTCCAATAGCTAGTACCCAGAACCTTCATCCTGCCTGACCATCCTATATGTAAACTACGTAAGTCAGAGCAAAACAACATAGCCACATTATTTCCCATCACCTGCAACAAATTTAACTGCTCCTCTGAGGAGGCCACATTAGATGAGAAAAACGGGTTTCTCTGCATGGCAGAAGCTGGACACACTTTGCCTCAGCTGCCACTCAGCAGTTAGTGTATTCAGAGAAGCCCAGCATTTGGGCAGAAGGAACAGGTCTTTAGGGGTTTAGCCAGGTCTTACCCATCTCTGTCATGCCGGTCCCATTGCCCTGCCTTGCTTGCTGGGGCAGCAGGGAGGGAAGGGGAGAAACAGAAGCAGGGTTGGGGGTGGAGAATCAGATGTATGATGGTTAACACCTGTTACCATGGAGATTAGGGTGCACTCTCAGATGGGAAGACTGGATTTGGAGGAGGAAGGAGGGGAAAGGGAGGGGTCTGCCAGAACCAGGAGCATAAATTCATAAAATAAGCATCCTGAATCTCTCAAGACTGCAAGGGTCTTCCATCATATCCTTCTTTGGCAAGTCAGAAACAAATAGTTTCTCTTCTACTGAGAATGGCTTTGTCACATCTCAGGAAGCCACCACCTTCCTGGGCTAACAGCAAGCTCTCCCAACTGACAGGTCAGCTTACACTGCTGCTGTCCCACACGCTCCATAACCAGCCACACCAAGGTGGGAGACTTGCTGGCTACAGCTGAGCTTTACTGCTTTTACTGCTTTGCAGTAAACAGCACCCCATAGAAAATGCTCTTCCAAGGACGAGTCTGGTTTTGACAATGTACAAGTGCTGGCTGAGGGCTGAATCTCAAAGACAAGATAGCTTTAAAATTCTGCATTGGAATAGTTGCTTCATCATTCCACTCCATTCAATTCTAAACAGCTTGTCACGCTGAAGAGCTCCCCTCCCCTGCTGCTTCCCACTCCCACGCTAATGGGACAACTCCATGCAGTGTTAAGGGTGATGACATCCATGCGTGTGGTAATTAGTACATAAAAAGAGAAAGCAGCTGTACTGGCATAATCACCACTCGCAGCAGTAACCAGGACCCAGCTAATCAATCTGATGCAGTCATACAGACTGTCTGTTGCAATTGTATCCATTAGCAAGACCCCCTACTCTATACACAGAGTGGAAAAAAAATTCAAGTTCCTTCAACATCAGCAGGTCCTTCTCTTCAAAGAAGGTCAGAACTCTGCCAGGAAGCATTATTTACCATAGCTCACAGCTAATTCCTTTTGGATTTTTTTTTTATTTTGTCTTGTTTTGATTGCTAAATCTTATAAAAAGATACTGTGATATTTCAAAGTAGCCAGCCTGAAAACATACCACAGACTGACCACCCCTCTTTGCTGTGGATTTTTCAGGCTTTATACTTCCAAAATTCTAGGAAAAATACTCAGGTTACTATAGGAATCCTACATAAATACAACTCTCCAGCTTCTAGGTCAAGTGATTGCTGCTAAGTCTCAAACTCTTAATTTTAACAATACAAATACATAAAGTTGATAATCCAACAGTTTCTTTTCATTAGGGCTGGTCCACAGATTAATTGCAGGCCATGTGTAACAGCCATGTTGATGGCCAAGGGTTCAGGAATCAGTTTACAAACACTGTTGTAAAAGTGCAGTTATTGATCTTTAAGGTGCCCAACATACTGTATCAGAGTTTTCAGAGAGCTTATTTTTAATAGTGTGACACTTTTGGTTAGGAGTATCATACTGCACCACACATTATCCCCCCCATAATCATCATCAGCAATCACAAAAAGCTTCCAAGCTCTTCACCATAACCCATGTCAACCTCACTCTTAGCATCACTATACCACCAATTCAATAATACATAGCCACACCATTAGATGTGGCAATTCAGCATTTTACAAAGTGGGCAGCTGCCTTTATGTCCAGAAGCTCTTCTGAAATAGAGTTTTGAATGGTATGTTTCTCTAACTACAAACACTGTGAAGTCTGAGGAGTGTGAGCTTCAGAACATATCTATGGAAGCTTAAATCCTAACAGGTAACACAACTATAGCAAGCTGTTCTTTTCTTGCAACAACAATGACGTATAAATATCATTTCAGTATACATGATAGGGCCTACTCCTTCCCTTTATCCATCCTACTCCTTCCCCATGATCCATCCTGAATTACACATAACTGTTGCTTGACCTGTAGTTATGTTTGTAGAAAACTCTGTCTCTGGTGAGCTCTCCACACTTCGCTGGGGATTCCAGCAGTCTTCTATCATTTCAAGGAATCCATCTCTCTTTGAGTTCAGGGGATGTCAGGAAAGTAGAAGTCTTCCTCTAGAAAAACCAAAACTGTCTAGGTAGCTAAACTTCCACACAAAAGGCAACTCCTACCAAGGGAAAGCAATACTCACTAAAGAAACAAGTTGGTTGCTTCCATTTTACATCCCTGTAACATGAAGTGTGGGGGGAAGATTTGGTTGAGCAATTTTTGTCTGCACTTTTCTATGTCCAAAAACTGTACTAGAAGCAACTACTTATCTCTTTGGTGAGCCTTTTCCATCCTCACTCAACAAGAGTGAGCATGTACATCATGCACTGAACTCTCTAAAGCTCCTTTCATCTCTTCATTGCCATAGGAAAAGATGGCTCAAAGAAAGCAGGGCTATATGGCATGAAGATAAGGAAAAAATAGGCCCTCAAATTATTCAACAAACAAGCTGCATTTGGAGTGCAAAGGCCACCTCAAGCCCACTGCTGCTGCTTCCCCTCCAACTTGTCACTGCTGTCACATCAGTATTGTTTCACCTGTCACAGCCACAAACTTAGGTATTTACTTATGGCAGAATGCCAGGAGAGGCTGCATGACAATCAACAGCCTCAAGGAATCTTTCTCAATGATCTCTTCCTCAATGTCAAGCTGACAGGCCCAGGGCACAGTACATAAGCACAGAGCTAGACAGTTAATTTATACCTGCCCTGGAGGAGTAAGAAAACTTTGTGCTAAAAGTCTCTGCTATGTCCTCGTTATTGAGCTAGTCCTTCTGTCTTCCTCTCCCACTCTGTACTAGGGAAGCTGCTGCTTTTTAATAACATCCTTCAAATTCCACCTCCCCCCTCACCCCTCCCTATTTCTGGGATGTGGCAACACTAAAAAGCTGGACAGAGCAATGCCAGGATCCTGTCAGTCATCAAAGCAGCAGCAGGCTGCCCCAAGTCTGTGCTCCTGTTGCCAGCTGGCCACGGTGCTGCACCACTGGCCTGATCCAAGCGGCGCCGTGCCTGGCCAAAGTGGAGGCATCGCATCATCCGCACAGCCACCTCTCTGCTCAAGGCCTTCCCATCTCTAAGGGGAGCAATGAAAAGCAGGGGATTGCTGAACACTACTTGTTTGCCAGAGTGAGACCTTTCTTCTCTCTGGCACTCAAGAAAGAACAAATATGTTTTGAAGCTGGAGGAGAGAAAGTTTTGGCACAGGCAGGCAGGAAAACTCAGCAGGAACTTTTGCTTTTTATCTTTTTTAATTCAATACAGACACTTCTGCTCTTGACTTGATGCATCTGCTTTCGAGATACCAATAAATTTCAAGCCATTACCATTGCTTAGCCTAAGCAGTAAGCTGGCTATTAGATAAGCCTTGATAAAGACTACTTGGGGAGGGGTGCAGCTGTTGTCTCTTTTACATGGGGAGATCCTGCAATCCCTCAAGATAAGGTGAGTATGTAAATCATCAGCCTAAAACATAATTGTTAATTTTCAACTGAATTAACACTGTCACCGAAGGCTGACAGACAATGAAAACACACAGGGAAAGAGATATCTAATGTATTAAACGTTATATAAACGTTATAGAAACCCTACTGAGGACTAGTAAAATACACAGTTTTGCAGCTACTCTGACCTGAGTTGCCAAGGAAAAGCTTCAGAAACGATAATTTATCTCTGCTGGATGAGTATAACTGTAATGGCAGCCAATAATTGTACCTCTCACCTCCACAGATGCAAAGTTTCTATTGGTAAACAAAGTGCTCTTCATATGGGTATAGGTTACACTACCACAGTGATTGTAGAGCCTGCTCAGCTTTGTCAATACAACTGCAGCTATACCAGAGGCTCTGGCCAGCATACGTGCCTCATATCTCATTTAGTATTCTAAGGTATATGAAATATGTCATAGATGCAGTCCTAAAATCATAGCCAATCCACAACACTGTATTAAGTTCACTGGAAGTACATCTCCAAGCAAGGCCAGCATACAGTCTGAAACTACTCAAAGAGCATTAAAACGAATGCAGAAAATTATGTACTCCAATTGTATTTGCCAGAGCAGCAGATAAGATGCAGTGACAACATCAAGGCATAAGCAGAGCAAGTCTGACTTCATTTTTTTTGATTGCAAGAACCTTGTCAAGAGAGCATTTAAATCGATTAATTATCTTTTTTTTTTGCCTCCTCCCAATAGTGTGTTACCACTGAAATATCTTAACTGCCATTTTTATAATGCCAACATGTTAACTAGCTTACCTCTGACACTTTCTATAAAGCATCTACCACTCCACTGAATACACCACATGTCCTTTGCCAGTAAACCTGCATCACTGACTTGTATTATGCAGTCAATTAGTTCATGTTTTTTGAAGGCACAGAAGAATAATAAGAAAAAGACATTCTAACTTGATCGCCTTAATAAATAGCACGTTATTTTTGCTTAGATTACATCTTTTACTTTGCTGCCTATTAACGAATTTCACAAAATATGATGAAATTCAATACGATAAACTTCAGAATCCTCTACAACAAAATTCAAGTCTAGCTTGTCTAAAGCAGAGCAAAGCAAAGCAAAACAAATACTCCTTGGGATAACTGACTGATTGCTCAATACATTTATACATAAGACAATGTATATCAGCATTTTGAAACATAGCAAGTCCCATTGTTTGGAAGGGGTCTCTGTGCCTATATGAAGATACAAAGGAAAAGGCACCCATTTTCCATGGTGAGATGAGGGAAAAGATTTGCTTTCTTGCGCCCAGTCTCTCCCTATTAGGTAGGCTGGTCTATGCTGCTCAACCCCTCCCCCACAGCTGATTCCTGCTAACAACATACACATCTTTCCAATAGATCTTCTCTGTTAAAATGGAAGAAGTGAAAAATAATGCACTTATCCTTTTGGATTTGTCAGTGCTATCCTCAAATGGATTTTATCGTCCAGTGCTCAGCACAAATAAAATTTCTTTCAACTCCATTTATCTTCCTCAGATGCAATAGGATTATATATAAATTTTTTTTCAGTCTTTACCAATATAACAAACCTCTTTCTGCCTTTTTCTGCACCTGTTGTCCTTACAGAAAATCCTAGATTTGTTTTCTGAGCCACAGCAAATTAAATGAGAACTCTTTAATCTTCAGCAACAACTGAAACCTTAACTGTGGATAGTTGATTCAATTCCTAAAACAGGCCAGCACTAGAAATTCCTGTTGGATGGATTGAGAAGTTTTCTGCAAATGTAAGATTGTTGGTTCTCCCTGATCCTGGTTGATCACATAATTCATTGCTGATATTTCAAATTCAGAAAAGTCTCATAAAGCACACCTAATCCTTTCCTCCTTTAGGTGAGCTCTTTGCATTATCAGCTGGTACTTTATTTCACAAGCCTGCCATGCAACTACTTCATTTAAAAATAACCAGTGGGAAGGTCTTATGAAGAAATGGATCATCTTAGGTAACAAAGCTCTCACTCAGGAAAATAATACACTTGCAGTGAAGTGGCTCATTATTTTACTGCCTGTCTTTCAAAGGCTGTAAAACCAGGGTAATAGCTCCAAAAACCCCCTTAGGGGACTGGCCCAAACCTAGATTTGAAACCTACGGTTGAGTAAGCAAGAAATTGTTAAACAAAACAATTATCCTTTCATTTGCACATGCACACGGTTGGAAAAGATGAAAGGAGAGAAACAGGAATACCAAAGGGATTGGAGTGACAGAACATAGATACACGTGTATGTATACTCAGTGCAAATGCACAAGCAAACTGAACTGTGCAAACAGGACTGTATCTCACTGCTATTCTTGCAAAAATCACCAATAGCTCTCAATGCTGCTCAATCTAATAGAGATATGGTCATTTCTCTGGCAATAGGAACAACAACCTTTTTCATTTTTGCCCTTAACTCAGACTGCAAACCAAAACCAGTATCTGTGAATTCCTCATTAAATGTCATGCTGAGACTGTAACAGCAAAATCTACAATGTGTTAAAAATCCAATGACTAGAGCAAAGGATTTGCGCACAGCTGCCATTCCACTCTGTTCTCCGTCTGCTGAGCCTCAGTAGAATGGCATACAAGATCAAATGTCAACAATATGTTGATGACAGAGCTACATGCATCCTCGTCTAGGTGAAAAGAGGCTGTCATCCAGCTGCCTACATGTCTGGAAGGAATAAATATTGGAAGAAAGAGTTAGTTCAAATTTAATTCAAGGAAGATGGTAAGAAGAAGTACTGAAAAAAGTTTTTATGAAATAGCAAACAGCAATCTCTTTTCAGCCCATGCCTAGTTCAATACAAATTGGTAATAATTCACTTTGGCTCCCTTCCCCCAAAACGACTTGGGCAAGATGACTGCACATAAATAATATCAAACGTGGAACCATGTTTGCCATTATTTCTTAAATCTAGTTAAAACTATGTACCAAACTGCATTAAAGCTAACAGTAACTCTTATGGGGCAAACAGGCTCAGGGCCTTATCTGAAGTGCAAAAGCTCTGCTCTCCAAATACCGGACCTCACATTAAACAAAATGTCTTGGCTCTCAGTTTCGCATCCCATGAAGTAAAAACATCCTGAGGAGATGTCATTTGCCTTTTCTTCACACCAGTTTTCTAAAACAGACATTGCTCCCATGTTTGACTATCACATGAGATATTAACACAGTATTTTATGAAGGGTTCTAATGAGTTTTTAGTTTCCTTAAAGTTCTGTCTTAGCAGACGTCAAGCAGACACAGCTGAATTGCTCAAGACAGCAATATAACTAACTCTTACAACATACTATTCCTGCATACTTCTGCATCCATACTCAAATGTGCACATCTGTGCAAATCTTCATGTCATCAGCACCCCCCCAAAGTTGCACTGCATTTTCCAGTGATGTTGAACACAGCTCTTCTTTACAGCACCCTACATAAGCAGTGTTTACCAACATGGGTTTTGGATATGATCTCTTTTCTTAAAGATACCTGACAGAATCTGCCAATACAAATATATAAACTATTCAGTTTCAACCAGATAATTATGCTCTACTCTATTAAAAAGAGGGATTTCTTGTTTCAGTCAAAGAAGGGTTCCGTTTCCATGTTCTCTTCCTAGAATCAACAAATGCCTGCAGTCTGTGACTTTGCATGGCCTTTTGAAAGCTTAAAAAACATCTATGTGGTTTGACTTCTGCCAAGAGTGAAAAATTTCTTTGGGCAGTAATTGGACATATTATTTGCAGTTCTGCTTGGAGTCATCAGAAAATTGCCCTGCTGACCTGAAGATGTCAAAGCTTTCTTAAAAGAAGACCCAAGGGATCACACCAACACATTCTTCAACAACACAGCAAGAGGCTGGTACTTTCTTATCCACTATCCTTGTGCTCAGAAATATGTTAGTTCACATGAACACTTTCACTGGAGGTACTGCGTTGCAGTAAGCCATCTCCTCATATTCTCCTAACCAATTTTATTTTCACATTGCCAAGGATTCTGATAAAACTGATTTGTGCCCCAGTGAGGCAGAGGTGCAGGGTATTTGCTTTCAAGCTTGGTCACTTATGGCTGTAGGAGCTTGCATAGCTCATACAGAGCGTCAGTGAATGACCTTTGCAGACCACACTGGATAAATTTTACTGACACTTGCATGAAGCTCAGAATGTAACAGCACTCAGGAAAACTGCAACTTTTCACATATTCTGTGCACTGTACTCATTAAGAGTTAATATGCTAGAACAAAAAAAACCCCTTGGCTTTGTGCTAAAACTTTGCAAGTCTTTCTGTTTCAGGCCCTTCTTCCTGTGGTATTTGAAATTCTCCATCTGTTTACAATGGAAACGTACACATAATCTGTTCCATCCAGGCTATCGACCTATCACTTAATAAGAATGTTTCCCAAATAGCAGCAGTCTTGTCAAGAACTAATTCTGGATCTCCACAGCCTGAATTTTTTCTACATTTAAAGCAAGTGCAGGATTTGAGATAGGGATTGGTTAAGTCACTTTATCCCCACAAATTGTATGATTTGCTCTTCAGCTTCATGTCAATCAAATTTTTCTATCACCTACCTCACTTTTTGTATCCTCTACTTAAAAGCTACTTTCAAGGTTTTATTTTAATTTGGATTCCAGTAATCATGTTTTGCTGATATTTGTAAGTTATCTTCCTCTGGGTAGAATGTAAAACATGAAACATTGCAAGGACATCAGCATTTGTGAACGCTAGAAATAAAACTACCTTCTGGCTGCCTTTCTCACTAGTACCCACTGCTACCAAACCCAGGGCAATATGATCCTTACTCTTCCCATGTTTCTAAGGGCCTTCAGCTCCAAACAAGATTCTAATTTCGTGTTCTTCTAAGTCCTTCAAGATCTAAATATGCTTGGAAGCACATGGAATTCAAAAATCACCCTAAACCAAACTGCTTGGAAACACGCTTTATTTAGAGGCAAATTCCACCTATGTTTTCAAAACAGGCTACAACACCTATCCTTACCCCACATTTGGAATCTTGTCTTCAAGCTTTCTACCTCTGACATTCAAATTGCAGACCATTCCCAGCATCATTGCTTTCTGTACCACCCCCAAGCTAGATAGCTGCTAAAAGCAATTCCTTCCTGTACTCTCCAGCTACAGATACATTTCAGAGATTTGCAAAAAAATCCCCCAAGAAACAAGCAACAAGCACTTGATGTTCATGGATACCCCTCCTGTTAAAAGTCAACATGACTAGAGAGCTTTTGTTTTTCAGACTCAAGTTTAAAAATTATTCTTTAGCAAAGCCAGGTTTCCATGTGAAATGCTAATCAGGCCAATCTGAAGGAAGTGAACAAAAAAAAGCATAAACCTCTAGCTCACAACTACCACATTTGATGACAATTCATGACTTTATTTCTGAACGAAATTTGTAACTGTCAAATCATGACAGCCCTGACCTGTTTTGAACTCTATCCAATCTCCCTGAAATACTAGCAGCAAGATGTATACTGACAATGTACACTTGTATAACCAAGGTGCTCCTTAGTACAATCCAAAAGTGCTGTAGCTCTCAGAAAATGACATCAATGGCCACTGGATTTCTAGTACAATTAAATGGATTAAAGTTTCATGTAACAAAATTAATTAATTAATTGCATCAGATACAAGATGGAAGAAACTCTCCAAGCAAGAGAAATCTGCCTTCCACTGACTGCTGGTTAAGGATGTGGAAGAAGGGTTAACTTGCATCAGAAATAATCACTGTATTGCACTGGTCAGCAGTGGCTTAGAGGCCATGTTGCCAAATCCTAGTCTTCCAGTTCATTGACTGCAAATCCAAAGCCATGGTGAAGGTGGGCAGAAGAACTGTCAAACAACTTATAAGAATTCTCAAAGAATGTAATGTAGCATTTCTTTTGGGAGTTTTGGAGTAGGGTATAATTAAAATATGCACAAAATATTGCTTCAAACATGGCTCTGACTCATTTTTAATTAAGAGTTTGAGTAACAAGTGCTTTGTATTACAAGCTGTTGGCAGAGAGGCAACAAAAATGCTTTCTGATTCTCTCTACGGTGCATATTAAATTAGATATTAAAGAATATCTAATGGTTTCACCGGGTTTCACCAGGTTTCCTAAACCTTTTTGTACGGCATGCTGGCCAAGCTATAAACAGATTTTTACTCAACTGAATATGAATATGTCAGCCACTATAAGGACAGTGTGCTAAGAAAAAGATAAAGTTTCCTACTTAAAACTCTATTTTCATTTTGCATGTCTTGGAAAATATTACAAACTTACGAAGCAGTCTTATTGCAAAACTCAAGGCAGAAGAAAGACCTGTGGTGGATGCACTAATTTTTAGAACTAGATAGAGGAGTAGTATTTCATTAATTAATTTAACTAATTTATGAAATTAACAGCTGTATGCTTTCTAAGCTGGGTCCTGTGGATTGCACAAAGACAACCAGCAGCACAGCAAAATGTTGAAACAATACTCAACATCGCTCAACAGGGAGGTTCTTTAACTAAATTAATTCAAACTGATCTAGCTATGACCTGTCACACATGCATAAAGCTTCAAGTCCAAAGCAGCCAGAAACAAGACATCTTTAACATCTTTAAACATGATTTGGAAAAGGGGAAAACAGCAATACAGTTAGCAAATCCTGCTAGACTGGATGGATTTTAAAACGTGGGGGAAAAGGTTTTTGGAAGCTATAAATACATGTGCAAGAAAGATGAAAAAAGCAACCTTTAGAATACATGCAATCCATCTGGAGAAAAAAAAAAATCCAGAACTACAGCAGATGAGAAAGACAGAAGTGCAGTGATGTGGAGCAAGTCTGAAAAGCAAGAGTGGGAAAAAATTGTACAAAATTTTCATTGCACCAAAACAGCAACCTGCCCTGAAATCTGAAACCCCCCCTCAACAGTTTCCAACTGCATAAGTAAAAGCTGTAGTCCAAAAGAAATAGGAAAAAAACCCTACCCTCTGTGGGCTTCTGGTAAAATTGTGCTTATCACATTATGTACATTTAAACACATCCCAGAACGAGGGGGGAAAAAAAGAAAGAAAAAAACAGGTTTTTTTTGAGAGAATTCAAGAGAGAAAAAAAAAAGAAAGCTGGAAGATTAAATTACAAGAGAAGATTAAAGAATACAAAGCATTACTTCACTAAATGGTGACTAAGAGCAGGGGTACAAGCATTTGAAGACATGGAGATGAAGAAATAGAAATGAAACATTTAGACAGTGAGCTTGCTGATCTAGCTGGCTACAGAAAAATGTCTCCAAAAGTAAGGGCTAGAAGCCATAGCAACTGGAATTTAGAGCAAATGTAAAGGACAGATGAGAGGAAGACGTGATTTTTGCTAATAGGACTTCTCTGTCTTAACTTATGATATGGTAAAAATACTGTGGGAAGGGCTACTCCAGTTTCTGGCAGAAAACAAAAAGGCACTTCACGAGGATCTTAAAATAGCTGAAAAAGAAACAGTACCAGGGCAAACTAGATTTTTAGAAGGCTCTAACAGGGTGCTGAATCCATGTACTTTGTGATCTTATATCCACATAGCTTTCACCAACTCTACCTGTAAAGCTTTCCCAGGCCTGAAAAAGTGCTGACTAGTGCACCAAAGAACACCATCATTTATCTTCTATCTTCCCTTGCCTTATAATATGGAACAGATGATAACAATAAACAAGAGTTTTAGATTAGCTGATAAAGTGACTCTCTCTGAATCACAAACTGTCTGAAGAGCAACTACAGAATCCAAAGGTGAATCAAAGAATTTCTCCCAGTAACAAGCCCCTCCCCAGTGTCAGGTCACTAGACAAATGCCTCACTGCAACCCTTGTACATTGGGAAAACAGTGTATGGCCAAAAGTAGTAATAATTAGAGAGGCCTTAAACAAAAACAAAACCAAAAAAAATATTTTAGAAAAAAAAAGACAGGAAAAAAAGATTTCTCATGGAATGAGTTCGACTATAGTAAAGTTATCCCTCGAAGTGAAAAGTTGAAGATTCATTTTTCATCTCCTGCAACAAGTCACCTGAATACATGGTCTAGAACTTGAATCCAACCAAATTTCAGCTTTAGAAATTACTTAATTCTGACTCCTTACTTCTCTTTGTGCATTATGAACTGGACATGGCTTTTACTACCTAGAACTATCACTGAACAGCTCTTGTGCTTGACTCATTAAGAAAGCAGGACACATGATCTCAACTCTGCCAGTTAGTGAAAAGATGAAGGCCTTTCCTCAGGTACTAAATCAGTCAGAGTGGTTCAGCTCATGATTCAGCTGTCTCACAAAGCAGAAGAACATAAAGATCATTCCATTGCCAAAATATGCTTACACAGACATTAAGAACTAATACTTAGCCAGCAAAGGCTGTTTGGGAAAAAGCATGGTGAACTTCAGTTTGCAGGTATGATACGAAGCTTGGCTCCTACCTTTCCTGAAACTGCTGGTGGCTGCTGTCCCAGAGGTTAGTTGCTTTTAGGAATGATGGAAAATGATCCTGAAGCCTCAGCTGATATGCTGCCTCAGCAAAGCCAACTGTAGTACCACAAGCAAGATGCATATCACCCGAAAAGATACAAAACACCTACAAGGTACTCTGAATGACGTCTAGCCCTAGGAATGTATTCCACAACACAGAATGTATTTGTCTGTCATCATATTTGAAACCAGATAAATGTTTCACAGTTCTGTTGTATTTACATTCTCCTGCCACATTTGCATACCTCTGCAATAAATTCCTTCACATGTTTAGTATTCAGTGGGTCTGGAGCACCTCTTTGTTATCATAACCCAGCAATCAACTACTAGGCTGGAGCCAAACACACAGAAACAGAGTACACATATACTCACCCTCATAGAGGTTTCTCCACCATGGGGCTGTTGCAGCCTGAAAACTTGAGCAACCATGTGTTCTGTAGTGGGGTGCAACAGGATACGTCGGGAAGCCAGTCCCACCATAACGTATCTGCCCATTGGAGACAGGCTCACAGAAATGGCATTAGGTCCTATGAAGAGAAGAAGGGTTAGTTCTCTCATGGTTGACATCCTGCCCCATGTTTCATCCTCACAGCTTCTTCACTCCCTTCCAGCATTCCCATAATGTACGCCATACTAATCTCATTCTTATAAAGGGTAGAGAATAAGGAAGCCTGTACAAGTTACAAATTCTGCAAGACATTTCCTTGCTGCAGGTGCTGTCTGTAAGACAGTGAAGTCCTTTAAGGAATAAAAAACATTCTTTAGCAGCTCCCCCGTACCAGCACCTTTCTTGTCCAGACCACATCACAAGTATCTCCCCAGCAGTACTGCGTCTGTGGTTGGCTAGATGGCCACTCAAATGTTTCCTGCTGCTGCAAATACTGATGTTCAGGCTATTGCATTTCTTACTGGGGCTGAAGTTCTGAGGTTCTCACACCTCATCCACTCTGACTTCTTGCTGTATGCTTACCAAATCGCTTTGTGTAAAGCATCTCGCCCAAGTTGTGGGGTGCCAGAGAATATACAGCCAGTATTCCTTCATCAGGGAAGCCTCTCTGACTGCTGGGAATGAAGGCTGCCAGCAGCTGCCCATCGGCAGAGATATCACAGCTAGCATCATTGTAAATCTTGCAGTTTTGGACAAGCACATTCACAGAGGCTGCAAAGAAAGAAATGAATAGTCATTAAAGTACTAAGGTTGAACAGAATAAAGTAAGATTTAAACTTAATGTTGGACAATGGACAGTACACGCAAAAGGCACTCAAGACATTTAGCTTCCTCCAAAAGTTTATGAAATGTTAATACCCTGATTAATGTATAACTTGCTCCAAAACGGAGATAAGCACTGCAACGAGCCCAGGAAATTAAATTTACTCACCTCCTGAAGCCTTCGGCCAAGAAATAGTAGCAATTGCACTTTATCAAACCCCTCCCTTTGTTAAGCATAACAGCATCCTTTGCAAAGGACAGCACAGTTTAAACAAGTCTCAAATCATGACACTGACAAACTCCAGCAGCATTCTCATTAGAAACAGTACACCTTAATTCATTTCCCCTTCTCTCGTGGAGCGCCTAGTTCCCAGTCTCCTCATCTCCAATAAACAGGAGATGAGTGAAAAACTCCTCCCTGCAGATACAGACATTCATTTCTGACAGCTGATTTCTACACTCATCTTGGATAAAGTCAGTGAGAAAGGACAGAGACTTCTCCAGCCAGTGTTCCATTTAATTGCTCCAGTATTTGAGACACTCATGCGTATCAGTGAAGTAACTGTTCAGCAGACTAGTGAGCAGCAATCCACAAAACAATAGTTTTATTTTAATCCCTGCCGGTAAATTGCTGGATGACCTCATCCTTTGAGTGTTTCCTCCTTTGTACCTTGCATATGAAGACTACAAGCTCTAGCATAATGAGATTCCAAGGTCTCTAAGCACCATCTACACCAACAGTTCAGTGGCACCTTGTTAAGACATGGCTGGAGTGATGTCTGTTATACCAGCCTAACCTAAATGCACTTCAGTTTTTCAGGAGGTCTGAACCTGAACCTGTGTACACTATTTTTGGGATAGGGAAATTTCAGGTTGTAGTATTTTCAAACTCAAGAGTATAGAGATATAAAAAAAAAAAATAGAAATAAAGGCCACGGTTGCAATATAGAAAGTTTGCACACTAGCAGACGGAATACCCCATCTCATGTTTGAAGCTACAGCACCTGTAGGAATCAACAATGTAGAACGCTGTCGATTTCTACAGTCCAGAAATGATCTTCTAAACCATGAGACCATGCTTAGCCTAGAAGAGGCCTTATTATGTTCAGCTACAATTGCAAGCAAGTTTATGAAGGCACTTCTTAGTAGTCTGGATTCCTTATTAGTTTAACAAGTAACAGTACCAAGAATGCCTTGTGCAAATTTCTCAAAGTCCAAACTTTTAAATCAAATTAAAGCTATAACTCAATACTTTGACAAATCCTACCCTTTGTTTCCAACACCTGTGTAGAAAAAAGCTGCATCAGGGAACTGCTGTGAGAAATTACTGACTGCTGTCTGGGTCATTTTTTAGCCAGAACAGTTTCCCAACTCCATGGCTGTACAGATGCTTACAGTACACCCCATGGCTGCATAGATGCTTACAGCAGCACAAAAAGTAATCATGGGAGGGAAGCAGACAGGACTGTCCTTCTTACAACATTGCTGATTTAAAGCATTCACTGAACCTCATCTTTAATTCTTCTGGTCTCAAAGACATCTCTCCTGGGAACTGCTTCCCTCTGTGGCTGAGTATGAACTTCTATCTGCTGTTCCAGTTAGGAAACTGATGAAAAAGAAGAGGATTGAAAGTGGACTATGTAATTACATTCTCTACCAAACCACCCACACCTGTACTCTAAATTTATTCCACCAATTTTCAGTCTCAAAGCTGCTAAAAACAGTAATTTTCAGCCTAGAATAAACAGAAAGGTGTTGAACAGAAAAAGGTAAATAACTGTAGTCGCTATCAAGGCTGCAATACATGAAATACACATAGCCCTTAAAAAATAGGTAGTTCAGAAGATGACAAAATTCCTGAGTGCTTAGTCTGAAGTCAGTTGAACAGAAGACAAGAGAATAAAGATTATATTGCATAATTTAAAAAAGAGATTTTAAATGTGCCCTTAAAAAATAATCTAGGCTTTATTTAAATACTCATTATGTCACCACAAGAGAAGACGGGCATCAACACAAGAACTGCAGTATGTGCTGTGAACCAGCTAAAGGATACATGACAACAGGTTGCACAATTGTAATCCCAATCAAACTGTGAGGATTCCTGCTGAGTGACTCATTCCAAAACCAGTCCTATTTATTAGCTTTATCAATAGGCTAGGCACACAATGGAGCTGGTTGATGAATCCTCTCGATAAAGTTGGGTGATTTCTTTAACAGAGCATGACCAGACCACGCGGTGAACTGAAGTACACAGAGTGTACTTCAGAAGTGAAACGAACAAATTCTGGGTTGTCTTGACATTTATAAACTTCTGCTTCATCCAGAACTTGAAAACATGAGAGAATCAACTTTGGTTATTGTAGCAAAAACTGAGCCATCACCCAGTGTAACAGTGAAAGTGACAGCAATCCTAAACTGCACTAGGGAGAACAATTCCAGGAGAAATATCAATGTTGATAACAACCTCGTGCTGAGAACACGTGCAGGACCCCTGGGCACAGTTTGGGCCAGCCATGTTCAAGAGCGATTAAACCCTAAATGATAACATGTCCAGCAAAGAAGATAACTGGGGAAAATGAAACATGAATTTTATGTTCAAACAAACAAAAAACCACTAAAAATCTCCCAAAAAAAGCAGGGGGAGGAAATGGAATTGTATACTGTATTTTCAAAGACTACAGAAAGTAAGTTCCATAAAAACATCAATTTTCTACAAATAATGTTGAAAACTGACCACTACCCAGGGGTAAGTGGGTAAAAGAAGCATTGAGTTTGGAGATTAAAAGGTTTCAACATGAATAGCAAGATTCTAGAACAGTCTTTTCAACAGACATGAAAGGAGTAAAGAATTTAACCAATTAGAAGACAGAATATTAGGAACTACAGTATGTGCTTGCCTAAGGTAGTAAGGAGCTAGTCTATTTGGATACAGGATCCTTTCTTATCAATTCCTTTGTAGTGGTACTCTAATCAGCAGTGATCTAAAAAATAGGGAGGAAAAAAAATGAGGAAATGGGAACATACTAAAAAGGTGTGTACTGGGACTCTCACAGCCACAAGACTTTACTTAAAAGAGAGAGAAGCAAGAAGACAATAAACACAGCACACATCCAGAGCATTTGCTAGAGATACAACTATGAAACATCCCCACAACCAACCCTGCAAAAAAACCTTTTGATTATTGGAAAAAAATATAATCCAGTCCATTTTTTTTGGGGGGAGGGGAGGGTCTAAGAATTATTCTCTCTTACTCCTAATCTGCAAGATACAAAAGTTTGTCCTGCACCTCTGGGGTCTGGTTGCAGTTTCCATGAGATAGCCATGGTTTCTCAACATTCTTAATTACTGTCATTTGATGCTCAATATTAGAAGTCACAAGATCATAGACTTGCTTCCTTAGAGCACAAGTATGGGTATCATTTTATCATAGGATGGTTTGAGTTGGAAGGGACTTTTAAGATCACATAATGCCAATCTTCCTGCCATGGGCAGGGTCACCTTTGACAAGATCAGGTTGCTCAGGGCCCGATCACACACTGTTTTGAACATTTCCATGGATGAGGCATCCACAGCTTCTCTGGGCAACTTGTTTCAGTGTCTCACCACCCTCCAAGCAAATAATTTTCTCCTAATATCCAACCTAAATCTTCCCTCTTTTAGTTAAAATCATTCTCTCTTGTCCTATCCCTATCTGCCCAAGCAAAAAGTCTCTCTCCTCTTTTTTTTCTAAGGTCCATTCAAGTACTGAAAGGCTGCCTGTGGTCTTCTCTTCTCCAGGTCACACAAAACCAGCTCTCTCAGCCTGTCTTCATAGTAGAGGGGCTCCAGCCTTCTGATCATCTTCATGGCCTTCCTGTGGACTTGCTCCAGCAGGTCCAGGAACAGATCCTAAACAGGTTCTATTTAGCCCAGGGACCATTCTGCACCAACAAACTCCTGCTTTTCAAATAGGTACAAGAAATTTCAGAGAGGACAGATACTGATTTCTCTGTAACTACCAAAAAATCACAGTCTATAGAATCAACGTTTCTTCCCAGGTTTTGAAGTTCTTGTTTTTTAATCCAATGCAAACTTGGACATCCCTAAGAGAAAATCCCACATTTTTATTTCTGCAAGGTAAGAAATGTTTACGTTTTTTCTGTACCATTTAGAGATTTGGGGATATTGCCATGTTTTGTTCATATCCCCATAGTTCCATGGCTATTATTTTCATTTCCAGGTTCTAATCCTCTTCCTCATCTAGGATTTACTGTATGTCTTTTTAGAATAATGTTGGCTTTGGATCACCAGTCACCCAGAGTTGATCATATAGCATATGTTCACTCATTTTCTATCTACAGCATTCCCCATTCCCCCCCTACACCTGCTCCTTTTCCAGCACAGCACAGAGGTTTTTGGTGAGCAGTCCATGATGACGACCAACATGAATGGATATCATCTTGTTTTTAAATTTCATTGTCTATGTTGAATGTCTCTTAGCAAAACATAATATGTGAGCCCTCCTGCCAAAAGAGAGCTATCCTTTTCACCTTGATGTGTGCTGGGAACATAAAACATTACAGATCCAAGGCGTGCTTAACAGGAAAGAGTGCTATTTATTTCAGTTTTTCCTGATTCACACTTGCATTATGTTTCTCTGCTTTACCCTCATTTATGAAAGATGAGGACTCAGGTACCTACTCAGTACCTACACCTGGAACCAAGAGAGCCTACTGTGCAATCAGAAAAAATCTAAATGTGACAGGTGGAAATCTCAGCAAGGTTTCACGTTAAGGACAAGGTTCTCAAAAGATGAGAAAGATAAACATATCCATGTATTTGACAAAACCAGAGGCTATTTGATTTCTTTGAGCCTGAGGCCTGATCTATGAAGATGAAGCCAATAAAGAAGATTTTAGGGGGAAAATTATTGCTATTAGTAGAAAACTACTTGCAAGAATACTGCCCTTTCATCTCCTGTTTTCTTTTGTTGTTAATGCAACCACAGAACTGACAGAACAGCTCAAAAGAAACATCAGAGAACAAATTAATCAAGTTGTTGTGCCAACTTGGAGTGCTTACACCTACAACATTAATTATGCTTGAAGCTGAGGAAGGCCTGGAATGCCAGCAGCAATAGCACAGTTTGCCAAAGGAAAATTGTGCTGGACACACCATTCACTTCTAGCCATCCTTAGAGATGGCAGTCTCCTAACAGCTGCCCCTATTTAAAAATTTGTTCAGTATTAAATTTTTTTTCTTCTACTAAATTACCCTGCATTCCACTGTGGATCAGTAAGTATTGATCAAATCGCCTTCAAGACCCAAGGAGTGTTAGAACAGGACAAATTCCTGATTCCTAAATGAGACCAGTTCAACACTAGAAATTGGCAAGAAACTGAAATTATGAGCAGTGGGTAGCATGAGAGGAACTACATTAAAAATATATAAACGAGAGAGAAAGCCTTCAAATATTTTACTGTGAAAAGCCTATATTCTACACTGTTTTCAATACTTAGTTCCAGGAATTTTAAGGATATGCAACACTCGCTAGAAGAATATTAAATAAATGCAGAAATAGCATTGTCTCTGCTGTCAAATAAATTCTCCGCCCCTATGCTGATATGACTGACAATTTCAATATAAGACCGGGTCATGTTTATTTCAGAGCTATTAAAAGCAAAACTGGCAAAAGGAGAGAAGAAATCTGAAGCTATCTTTTTCCATTTTGCAATTAACAGAGAAAGACAGGGGTGTAAATTTCCACAAGTCCCTGCATAGCCATTTTTCCAGGACTGCCAGGATCCACTTTTGTGTGCTCTTGCTGGACTGAGCCTCAGTGAGGTTGTTGCTGCAGAGCCACATCCTGAGCCCAAGGCTTCCAAGGCTGCTGGGGCCCAGACGCTGAGATCACAGGACTGCACTAATCAACGCTGCTGTCACTTACTCAGATGCATCCGCTTCAGTGGAAAACATCCTACTTCCAAGCTATCTTTTCTTTGTTTAATTGTTACAGGAAGAAGAGCTGCTCAGAGATGGAGGTTGGCCACAGAGTCACTGCTTTGATGGAGAGAGGAGCTGGCAGGCAGTCCCAAACTTCAGCTGCATCATTTCATCTGCCTGAACTCCCAAACTACTTGTGGCTCAAGCCAGTCCCAGGAGGTACAATAGCCCCCTCTGGGTAAACAGATTATCTCACAGGACCACCTCTGATTTACAGAAAACAATGGGAGGAAAAAAAAAGGAGCTAACTGAGGTCACATGCTTTACTGGGAAAACAGTTTATTTCCAATATCATGAAGAATCACAAAAAACTCATCCAACCCACTACTCCACTGTTACTCATTTGAGAATATGAAAATCACAAACATTCTCAGTTGGAAGGGACCCACAAGGATCATCAAGCCCAACTCTTAAATGAACAGCCCATATGCGGATTGAACCCACAACACTGATGTTTTCAGCACCATGCTCTACTAAGTTGTGCGCCTTGGCAAACTTGCAGCTTGCCTTTGTTCTGTGCCTAGGCAAGCTTGGCAAATACCTGGTTCAGTATAAGCACAGCTGCTCCATCTTCATACATCCCTACTACACCCTGGCAGAAGGAGATAACAGACTAGAAATGCCAGGATTGGGCTAAGCATATAGAAGAAGAGTAAAAATGAACATTTCCAAATGGTCATAAGACAAAATGGACAAGCCACGTACTATGAAGCACAGCATGGGGAGTCAGAAGGGGTAGGGATGGACTTGTAGCTGGAATGTGGCCCACAAGAAGGGCACAATGACAACAGAAATCATACTCAATTTCCAGCTAATTGGAAGCTTTTTCAGAATAAAAGCATCCTGGTAGGTGAAAGGAAGAAGACTGAAAACTGATGTACTGAGCAGCAGATGGTTCTTAATTTCTCTGGGATTTTATAAATTATAAACAAACATCTTATGTTGTTTGTTGTTTTTTAAATTAACAGCCTTTTCCTCAGCAGCCAGATGAGTCAAAAAAATAAGCTATGAGCAGCTGAAGCACTCTTGAACTACTCTGCAACTCGCAGAGAAGTCCCAAAGAATTCAAGTTGCTTCCCCCCCCCAACTTCATCTTTATTCTGGTTCCGGAGTCTGGCAGGACCTTCAAAAGTATCGCCAACATGTGGCAAAACTTTGCCTTGAGCATCAATCCTTACAAGAAGCTGGGAGGGAATATGGCCCGGATGGGTGATCTGAACTGCTCAAAGGGACCTTCCACCCCACAGAACATGGCACCCAGGGTACAAATTGGGGGAGTTTGCTGGAAGAGACCAGTCGCTGTTTGGGAATGAGATGGGCGTTGGTCAGTGGGCGGTGAGTTGTGCATCACTTGTGTTTCTTGGGGTTTATTCCCCACCCAACTTCCCCTCTCTCTCCTCTCACCCCTCCTCACCCCCTCTTTTCATCGCTACTACTGCTATTGTTATTATTAACTTTATTTTTATTATTAAGCTGTTTTTATTTCAACCCTTGAGTTTTACCTTTTTTTGCTTGTCCTCCCTATCCTGAGGGGGCAGGAAGGAAGTGACCAAGTGGCTGCATGGGGATAAACCATGACAGCCAGGCTGGATGGAGCTTTGAGCAACCTGATCTATTGAAAGATGCTTCTATTCATAGAAGGGGAAGTGAACAAGATAATGTTTCAAACTCCATTCCAGACAAAACTATTCACTGATTCTGTGATTTCGATTCTCTGCATCTCTCCTACTGCAGTGTCACCATATACCCTTCTTTTGTGGGTTCTTTAAGCAGCAGGACACTACCCCACAGAGACATCTATTGTCAGATATCCAATTTCTGGAAATGCAGAACACATGAAGCTGGCACTGTGAGAGTTCTTCTCAATTCATTTTAGTGACTATCTGTGAAAGCAGAAGCCTTTCTGAAAACAGAGTCCCTGTTCTCCCTAAAAAATTCAGTCCCTTAAAGTAGAACCCAATCTGCTTTTGCTGAGAAATCAAGCAGTGAGTTTCACATTTGCACAGAGATTGCCTAAGCTAAAAATCATTTGCACATAGAAACATTCATGAATATCTACCTTCTATCTTCATCCCAGGCTGCCACAAACATTTCTGCAGCTGTGCAACAAACTATATTAGGATAGCATTCTGAGTTAAAAATAGCCTTTCTAGTCAAGTTAGTTTTAGCCCCGAAAATGTCATTCTTTGATCAGCTGACCACAAGTATCAAACATGCTTGTGCCTGCATAGAAAGTCTTTTCCAATGTAAGAGCTAGCTTATGCCATAGAACACATGTGAAACTATGGTCTAATTTTCACAAAATGCAAGAGAACATGAAATTAGCAGTATAGCTAAGATTCTTGACTTAGAAATAGCTTTTGCCTGAGAAACAGGACAAATCACTGCTTTTGCAAATGACTAGAAGGTACATCTACTTCCCTGGGCTTGCAACACTATGGTAAGCAACAGACTATGGTCCCGATTCCCAAATGTATTGCAGCGCTTTAACACACACTAATGTCAATAACTTAGAGAAATCAGGCACAGTTCATTAGCAGGTTGTAATTTAAAGGTATAAAGACAATATTTATTTAGAAGCTGGTTAGTATGAGAATGAAGACATTAAATACAGACTTCTAAGAGAATGCCCATGAAAAGGCTCACAAAAAACAAGCCCTATTTGCACATGGATTTGCTGATTGCAAGAATACACAAGGTAGATAGAGTGGAAATAGCTCTACACGCTTTTAGTCAACTTCCTCAAAAGACCAGGTATTTTACAGTTTGTAACATGACAAACAAGACCTGCAACATACAGCTGCTTTTGAAAGATTCTAGAGCTAACCCTAGCTCTGGTTAGCATAGACTTAAAATGAGGTCCTGGTGTCTTTTCCAACTTACCATTGCTGATTTCAGGCAGATCAAACTTAGTGAAGTCCCACCACTGGAGCCGGTAGGTGGTGTTGGCAATGTTGCTGGCCACAGCTGACTGTCCATCCCCAATCACAGCACCTACAGAAAAGGGGGAAATAATTAGCAATTTAACCTCTACAAGAATAACCAGAAAAAAAGCCAGGGAGACAAAACCATAGAAAACCTTCCAAAATCCAATACTCAAAACTCTAGATTCTTAAAGAAATCTTATTTACAGAAATGACAGCACGTCCTCAAGAAGGCACAGAGCACAGGAAATTAACAGGAAAGCATCTCCCTGCAACACATTTCTGAAAGAAAATAAATTTGATAAGAGATAAGACTTGCCCAGAAACACAAGGCAGAAATCCTGATCAATCCATTTGGTGCAAATGCATTCTACTTATCAACAGTAGTGAAGCTGCATTTTCACAAACCCAAAATTGTCAGGCATGGGAAAAGAAAGAAAGAGAGAGAGAAAGAGAAAGAAAGAGAGAAAGAGAGAGAGAGAAAGAAACCCAAAATGCCTGAACACACAAACACACCATCAGGTTTTTAGCTTTCTCAACAAAGCAAAGAACAAGCTGGGCAGGACAAAGTAGACTGGTGCAGATAAATAAATACACCAAGAAAGCTGCTTGAGTCCTGATTTTTGGTTCTAGGGAAAGCTCATAAATATACAAAGAACAAGACCTCTGAGTAGACAGCTTTAGACTGTGCATTCAGCTCTGTCAGGCCTCCAGCAATCAACCAACCTCCATTGTACATCTGTTCCATCTCTTTACCTGCCTCTGTCAGATGTGCATGGATCACTTGGAGAGCAGAATTAAAAACATTTCCATTGCTCTAACATATGCCCAAGGCCTTGTTCTCTACATCCCTCAAAACAAAGGGCTCCTCTGAACAGAAAATATGCACTGGAGAAAGCAGATTCAATGAATTAATGAAATTACACTTTGCAACCAGAAGTAGAAGAACAATTAAATTTTATGTTGCTTCATCTTTAAAAGTCTTCTCATTGCAAGCCTGGATTTGGTACACAAAGGCAGATCTTCTGCTGTCTGGCCTTCAGCCCTCAGGAAGGGAAGAGAAAAACAGGTGCTCTACAAATGTGAAGCAGTGGGTCTTCCTGCAGGGAAACAGGAACTACTAATATCACCAGCAAGATAGCAGCTGCCTTATAGGACAGAGTCAGGCAAGGAAAACACTCTGTCAAGACAGGGAACAGAAGTTCTACTGAGGGCACATAATTCCAGAATATTGATCTTATCACAGATGACCGTTACAAAGTTACATAATCTGTTTTGCAATGACAACAACCTTCATAGGTGTAACAAGCAATATATAAAACGGAGAGGAACATATCTTAGGAGAAAAATCATGCTCTCCCTCTATATCAGAGAAGCTTAGCAAAATCACACTGTTTCACAAACAGTAAGTTGATCTGGCTCATACAATTGCCGCACCTACTGCTAAAAGTACCATAAAAAGCAGCTGGCAAGCAGATGAGATTTTTTTTTCCTGTAAAATTTCTCATTTTTGCATCCCTTTCCCTGTAACCTTCAGCTTAGTTACAGTGTTCATTTAAACCTTGCATCCTCTTAACCTCCAAAGGCAGTCACATCATATGCAGAGAAATTAACAATGGAAAAAAGCAGTACTGCCCCATCTACAGGACAGCCCCACACAAATTTCAGAGTCAGCACAAGCTATCGACTAATGCTAATGCTTCATATAGCAGATACCTTTATCAAAGAGATTAAGACACAGGCAACACAGTTCTTAGTGTGAAAGGTGCATGTTCAGAAAACCAGTCCATTTCTTAAAGGCTTCAGACCAGTGTAACTAACACTAATCGGAAATCCATTATCTACATCTTTTATTAAGTAATTATCTCTACTTATACTAATTATGTAATTGAGGAGTGCAATTATTAAATTATCGCTATATACATATAACAAAGTGGAATAACATTTGTATCACAAGTCCTTCCAGATGCCTCCCACATGCACACATGCACTGTCCTACAGCAAAGATGATTAAAAGCGTGCCAACATTTCAGACAATGAATTACGGGAGGAAAATACCCCCTTGCACAGAAATATGCTATCCTAACCTGTATTGGCCTCTTTGGTTTATGGAAAACATTTCAGACCATGGTTGGAAGACTTAGGAAAATTAAAATCCTCACTATAGAGCTTTTGTTCACCATGTAGCATGAGAATTCATTCTCAGCTGGCTTTGCCCAGTCAAAGTTTCAGTCTGGATGAGAGCAGAAGGTGCTGCTGCTTGTGTCAAGTTGTGGTATATATAATCTGGAGGCAAGCAACACACTTCAGCTTCTTAAATTTGGGGAGCAACAGATCAGCTCTTAAAAGCAGCTGTTCTCACCAAGCACCTGACAGTCCTGATTCCTAGGTCTTCCACTGTTTGATGGGACCACAAATGACTGCAGTGGGTACCCAAGGGTCTCGGGCTTGTCATCCTCATGAACAGAACGACCTTTTTTTTGCAGAGAAGATGTAGATTTCAAAATGCTGAAATCCAAAGCGAGGGCCAATTGAAATGCAGCGAACGTAGGTTTGATTGGCAGCTTTCCTGCGTCTGTCTATCACTGCGTAATAAACACTGGATGATGGCAGAAATGAAGATAAATGCTTTCAGCAGCCCCCCTTTTTCCCTCCACCACCCTGAACTCCATCCACCTCCACTCAGCACATGACAAAAGAGTTTAAAGAGTGGGGGGGAGAAAGTCTTAACAAAGACTTAAATAAAAAAATCCTCAAATCTTTTCTTATAGGCCACCTACACGTGACAGATATTTATCCATCAGTCTCAATCTCCTCAGAGGATCCAACGTATCTCGGCATATGGAGAAATGAACCTTTAGCAGTCAACTATTGCTCATTTATTAATCAAGCCATGCAAGCCAATGTCTGAGTTTAGACTGAAAGGGGGAAAAGGGGTACAAAACCAGTTCCCTTGGCACTCCAGCACTCACTCAGTGAAAAGCAGGCTAACTTCAGACAACTAGTATCAATCTCTCAGAAGACCAACTAATACTCTGGAGCTATACAGGCTTTGGAGTACATGTTTTGGGAATATGCAACATCTACATAGTATGGGAATTTCTCTTCCATGTACTTAACAGAAAGCAGAGTTCAATTTTTTTTCTAGACAAGATCCCATAGTCTTAACTTATTAGTGTCTGGCAGGTCCCCTTGTAATAAGAGAAAAAATTATTATGATGCTTACAGATAAGTTTGAGGAAGCTGGAGAATCCCCTTAGCAAATTTGTGACTCATTTTGAGGGAGTGATTAGGCCCTGGTATAAAATGCCTCCTAGATTAGTACTTGCATCTCTAAGCATGAGTACCTTTGAAAAGTCATTACCTCTCTATGAAACCATTTGTAACTGCAGCTGTTACTGAGGTTAATCTATACTTGTAGAAAGGATCTATCAGAATTTATGGGTTTTACATTTACTTATTCCAGATTTACCACAATCCAGGCTCCAGTAAGTCCAAAACATGGAACAAAGCTATTTGACAAACCAAGGATAAGACTCTTTGCTGTAAGAACACACCAGATTCTCTCAACCAGTTCTGAAACAATTTGAATTCAGGCAAAATGATTACTGAAGTTTAGTGGAGATGCAACAGGTTCTTATACATTTCTAACCCTCAAGTATTTTATAGGATAGCCTAGTTTGGGGGACTGCCTTTGATGACAGTAAATACATTAAATTCTGAATGTGAATTGGAGAAGTCCCAGCAAATCCCTGTGCCAGGCTGCCTCGAAGACACTGCCTTTGAAGTGGAAGAGTTAACTATCTAAAACTGGGCCAATGCTGTGGAAAGAGTATGCAGACCAACGAGGTATTTTCAACCATTTCTTTTGCCTGTTCTTCAATGTACAAGCAAGCTGCAAATAGGAAATGGGTAAAATGATTTTCATGAATGAATGCACAATATGCTACTATGAGTAGTTCAGCATACGCTAAGAGGTCTATGCTCTCTGAAGGCTGAACCTTCAAAAGGCTATTTTTTTTAATTCCAAATGTATAAAATGTAATTTCCCATTCATGTTCATTCCTACTGCAAAATTTCCTTTTAAAGGGGGCCATACTTAGTATGCTGAGTTCCACAGACCTATCAGCTATGGGAATTGGGGCAGGGCTCAGCTGTAGGTAAGTGAAGATGACCATCCTAATAGGAGCCAGTCAAGCGCCCAAGGGGTCCACTTACTGCCACTGAAGTTTTAGACTTCAAAAGGAAATCCGTTAATTTGTAACAAGCACAAACAATAAAAGAACAGATGCCTGGCCAAAACCCTCCATCTCCAATACCGTAATGATGGCTCCCTGACATCTTAGCTTCCTATATTTTATTTCTTTGTCTGATCATCTAACAATTAATAGGGAAATGTGTCTTGCAAGCATTTGTCTTTGATGGTAGAGTCCAGTTTTCCCTCAGGGAAACTAGAAGACATTAAGACCCTTTTCAAATGCATCCACTCTTATCTGTATTGTTTGCATCTCATCAAGCAAGCTGGTAATTCTTTTTCTTAAGAGAATTCACACTATTGCTGTTCACTATAAAGATTCCCCTGCTCATGTCACCCTGCACACAGGAGAGTTGGAAAATCAGATATGCAACAGAACGGACAGTTTCCTGAATGAGCAAAAGTTGAGCCAATAATATTTGCACAGAATAGAGGATGAGGAAAATCCTGTACTCTGTGAAAAATAAATTATCTTATTACAGCCTTTGCATATACACATTGGAGCAAGCAAATGTCTCTGTTTAGGAAGGTCTCATCCTATTCAGGGTGACCAATAAAGAACAAGCAGTTTCATTTCCTTGCTATGGCTATATCAACCCTCTCAGCTTCTGGTAGCAACAAATCGTGACCTATTGACATGAACTTTCTCCAAGCATCCAATATCAGATATGCACTGCTGAACAGAAAAAAACCCAAACAAATAAACTGTAAGGAATACATAGAATACCTTCCTTCTATCTTCCAAATCTCTATCAATCAGCACCTCAAGTACAGCACTGCTACAATAAAAACTGACAGGATTTAAGCGGTATCTGCATACTATCTTTTATCTGTAAGATTCATAATCTCTTATGTCATAAAAGAAGAAAAACCCCATAAACAAACAAAAAACCAAACCCGAACCAAGCCCAAAACAAACAAAAACACCCAACTCCCCCTCCTCCCCAACAAATACTATCTGAACCATGGGCAGGCCAGAATATCTTACTTACACATCACCTTAGTGATGAGTTGAGAGCAACTGATCAACAACTGCTAGAAAGGAGAAGGGATGAATGAGACATGTGAGATCTTAATTTTGGCAACTGAACAGAAAGTAACAGTTGTTTGTTGTTAATGATATATAATTATTTAGCTTATGCACAGTTTGAAAGTTCATTCTTGCAGGGTAGTTAAATACAATTCACCAGAGAACTGAAAATCCTACTTGCAAAAGAAGCAGAGCTCTAAGTCTTAGTGATGCCCTCATATCTGCACAACTCAAATAAAGCTGCTAAATGTTACTTTCTTCTTATAAGAAAATCCTCATGAACAAGGACTGTTTAGGTTCAGCTGTTTGTGTTCTCATTAGTCATTTATGATGCTTTTAGCAGCAGTGGATTGGAAGTTCCCTGGGAAGGTTCCCCTACACTATTGCTTCACACTATAACAGCGTGCATGCATACACATTTAAACAAGCAAAGCACCATTTGTTTAGGGACAATCATGAAACTCCTGGAATTCTGATGCTGGATACAGTACTGGAATGCCATGTAAAGAGATGCAGGTGCTGCATGAAGCCCTCAGGTAAAAAAAAACAAAACAAAATGAAACCCTCCCCCCCAAAAAACCCAAACAAACAAACAAACAAACAAACAAACAAACAAACCAACAAACCCTCATGGGTCTAGACAAGTCAAAATAAATCTTTCTGTAAATTGAGATGCTGCATCATTGAAAGAATTTAGCAGGAAAATGTTATGGATATAAAAGAAACACCTGTTACCCTTGGCTGAAACAACTTGCAATCTGTTTGAGAAGTGGGTGGTCAAACAAGCGCTCTCTTTTTCATTTAGGCCCCTTGCTGGGAAGAGTAGTTAAAAGTCTGACAGGAGTCTTCCTATCAGCAAACTGCTGGAGCTGTTAAACTTGTTTTGAGATCCCTTCTCTATTTCCATGCAATAGCGGCATGTGTTAAAAGCATGCCTCACACTACCATATGATTCAGGCAGTAAAACATGTTTCCTGCAGTGTAGCCTTTTAGGGAAAATATTCAAGCACTAAAAATATATTCCAATCTGCATTTCGTTTAACAAATGTTTTGGTTTGACCTTTTCTGCATACTTGCAGCCTTTTATACGATTTGTCTGCAGGCATTTAAGAACCCCTAACATAAAACAATGAGTAAATGCTTGGAGAAAGGGATTTACACTTTCTTCATAATTTCTATTACAAAATTCTCTGATACTTACAAAATCAGTAGTAAGAGCCATCAAGCTACTGCCCAGGAATGGGAGCCTGAAATCTACTAACTGGAAAATACTAGGGAAATAAAGACATCTTTATCGTGTCAGTGTGAGGAGAAACAATAATTTTGGTTACAGGCATTTCTGCATCTGGAGGTCCACATCAATCTACTAAAAAAATCAGTAAGACACTACATTTGAAATCTGCTCTCAAGCAACTGATTCTGCAAAGGAAAAATGGTTTTGCAAATTAATGGAGGGTGGGGTGGGGGGAGTAATGAATGAGTCCAAGACTATTCCAAGATAGATAAAAAGGCAGAAGAGAATTAAACTCTGCAGTCTCTAAAGAAATGTGTATTCACTTCCTTCACCTCTGAACACACACATGCAGGCATGTTCACAGCCTTGCTTCTTTGTAAATTTCCAGAAATAGTAGGTGACTTTTCAAATCAAAATGCCGTATCCCTCCAGCCAGAATTCAACAAAATCCCTGGTAATTGAACTAGGAAGGTCTCAATAGCTAATGTGTGCTCTGTGTGTCTGGGGTTCCCCCCTCTGCTTACTCTGCAATTCATGATGCCTCTGCTCTCTCCCATCACTAAGTCCTTGCACCATTTCCAAGCCCATCATTAAATGCTTTTGGAAGTCCGCTTTTTAATCTTCACATCTGTGTTTATTCTCTGCACAAAAATCAGAGTGGAATCTATGCCTGGCAGGCATTTTCTTCTGTAAAACTCCTTCTTCTTTTCTTTTCTGACTTTTCAGAGCATGAAATGTGCCTGCTAATCCTAATTGCCGCAGATGGAGAGTCTCGCAGAGACTAGACAAAGGGGGCATCCTTCCACCAAGCAGCTGTAAGCAGGCACCAGACTCATAAATTCTCCAGTTTCCAGAGCTCCCATCTCACTGTCACATTCCTGAAGAACACAAGGACAAACTTCCACAAGTAGCTATGCCAGGAATGGGAACTTGCCTTCCCAGACTTACCCTCTCCTGCCTAAATGCCCCCCCCCAGCAAAAGAGCTTACCGTGACTCAGGGTGGGCAGTCATCAAATATTGCTGCTATCAAAGAAAAAAGCTAAATATCTGGCTTTTAAGGGTCATTTGCCTGTCTATATCCCAACATCACCTCTTACCAAAGAAAAACTTTGTAAGGTCCCACTGGCACACCCACACAGCTGGCCTTTCCATTAGCAGTGCCTCAGCGAGTAACAGAGGCACTGATATACTGAATTAGTATGGTATTAAGACATTTTTGCTTCCAACAGGCATTGAAGAAGTTACCTTTCTAGCTTCGCAGTGTCTGGATTCAGAGGAATAGTTCTAGTGCAGCAACAAAAAACTGCTTCAGAGGGTTGCTGTCACCTAACCAGAATATCCTTACTACCCAAAGCTAATGTTTGTGTCCTCCACAGTTGCCACACCACACTGTCTATGAGGTCTACTGCAGTTCACTCATCTAACATAGATGCTAACACATATCAGAGTAATCCAATGTTGCCAAAACTGTTGTATGGAGTTTTAGATAATTCAGAGGTCTTGCAATTTCTTGTTATTGAGACTGTATGCCAAGACTGTTGCCAATTCTAGGCCATATCCCACACAGATTATACTTTATCATCAATTCCATAGCTCGTTAGTATGGCCACAGTTTTAGTTCACTCTAAGTAATTCCCCTTCCTAAGAGGCTCAAATAATGTTGTAACAGCACTCCCATCTAACTGATATAGCTACACCAACAGACAGATGTAGAATAGACACAAAAATAACAAGTCAAACTGCTTTACACAGAAAAGCCTTTTCCATTGTGAGTGTGCATTTTAACTACATGAAATCCTATTAATCCAAACAAATCAGCAAGCCAAATTCCTGCTACCGCCTCTGCAGCTCTTACTGCAAGAATGTGTGCTTAGCACAACTTGAAATGTGCATGTCTTATGCCAAAACACCCATCTGCAGCGGAGAAAAAGCCTCAGCAATATCTTTGTAGAGCACCTGCATGCCTTATCAACCACCACATTGCAAAAATACAAACTTTCACTAATCCAAGAAGCAGTATGTTCCCTGGGAGGGTTTGAATTCTGCAGATCAGTACAACAACAATCTGCCACAATGAAGGCACTTTTCATTGTGGAAATACCAGTACACAGTATTAATAAAAGTGCTAAGCACAAAAACGTATTCAAAGGCTTTTACTTGCCAGTGAATGGAAGACCTCCAAAACTTATTGCTATCCTTAGATATATTTCAGGACTGCTGTATTACAGCACCAGCCCTGGGCACCCAAACTTGTAATGAAAACACACTGAGCTACCATCATAATACAGAGCACTACCTAAACATGCTCAGTGGTGGATTTTCACGGAATAATATCCTGTGAGCAGGACATGTCAAGAGGTATCACCAATCCAAAGAGCAAGAAGAAGGGAAGGCGGGACAGGAACTGGAAAGTAAGAAGACACTTGCTGTTTGCTGGGTAAAGCAGTGAACAGACACAGCCAAAAGAGCAGAAAATGAGCAAGCTGAAAAAACAGAAAATCTAACAGTAGTTTAACTCATGTGAAGGCAGTTTAAATTTAAAGCATGGTGAGGAAAGGAGGTGATGGAAAGGAGGAAGCCCAAACTGGAAGAATGTAATGAGGAGACCACATTATTCCAACTGTAACAGAACAAAGTAAAAGAAACCTACAGCAAATAAAGTGCTTCACTATCACAATGTTCTGAACATTTACTCATGGAAGAAGTTTTGAGGGTGGTTTGGCATGATCTATATGACAGCAATAGAAACAAGACTCATTCCTTATTGCCACTAGCTTTAAGGCACAAAGCAGGTTGCTGCACCCCAGCGATGCACAGGGATCTCTGTTTGGAGCCAGTGCAGAGATTCAGGCTCAAGGGGTGACTCAGATCCCAGAGTATGCAGAGCAGGACTGACACAGCATGTTAGTCCACACCTTGACAGACCACGCATAACAACATGAAAGTAACCATGCAACATCTGAACAGCACTGCAGGGTCAGGGCTCCCAGAAGTCAGGACTCCACCAAGAAGTTTGGCCAAACTCCTGACCTTGCAGTGACTTCTCTAAAATGCTGCTACAGCTCAGCTCATCACAGACAGGTCCAACCCACTGCAGTTACAAAATTGACTCCAAGATGAAAGGAGACTACCACTGTATCCCATTATTTTAAAGGAGTGTTAAAAGTCAAACTCAAAGCTACATCCAGAAAATCTACAGCAGCAGAAGTACTTCTTAGATACTCAGCATGCAAGTCTTGCACTGCACAATGAACGAATACTTAGATGGCTTTAATTTCTTTTTTAGGACAGATTTGACCTTAATCCATCTTGAATTAACTCATAATGCTTCCAGAGGGTCCTAAGTAGACTTCCCCAAGAAGCTGCTGTACAAAATAACCACCACAGCTATTCCATAGAGCATTTACCAGCAAAAGTGGAGGGAAATGTCATATGATGAAAATAGAGCAATCACAATTTACTGGTTTATAGTAAAATTTTCAATTATACACAATCAAGATTTTGAGCAAGCCATCTTTTATTAAGGGTAGGGGTCACAAACTAAAAAGGAACTGTGGCAAAATATTCCAGGATCTCACCCTCACAGCAGTAGTCAGAGGTCCTGCTCCTACCAGATCAAAGAAGCAGCAGTGGTACATTCTAGAAGATGACAAACACCCCCACAGCCAGCCTCTCACGAGGATTCAGTGTAAAATTACAGTTCCAAATGACAATTTTATTGGGCCTCACAAGTCATAGGACAGCAAAAGTTAGGCAGTAGCTCACTAAAAGCACAGGAGTGATCAGGGAGACCAACATCCACTTACAGCTAGTTTCTTTGCAAGCAAAGAAGTTACAACAGGGCTTTGCCTTCAGTTTTCACTGTTTCTGGAGTCAACAGACATGCAGGGATCCATGAATGAGGGTTCTTCCATGGAACCTCATCAGCCAAGCTGAGCCAAGAAAATATAGAAACACACTCCTTTTGCATAACTTACATGCCTTCCACATACACAATCCAATAAAGACTTCAGCAAAATGCTTTCTCACCTTACCTTTCAAAATCCTTGCAAATCTGCTCACTCCATTTGGCCTATGAGATCTTTCTCTAAACTTTATTATTGAGTCCCTCTCTGTCACAACTTAATGTCTTCCAATGTTTACCATCAGCCCTTCTCTTCTATTTCATCTTGCTATGTTTTCAGTCCATAAGCACTGTTAGTTATTTGTCTCCCTTCAGCCTTTTTTCTTCTGTGCCTTCCTTTCCTTCGTCTTTTGGATTTCCTTTACACTTTTCAGTGTCCTCATAATGGGGTTGTGAGGGATGTATATGCATGTGTTGGGTATTTGCCTCCTTCCCTCCCCACCAAATTTTGAGCCTGACCCACCTCTGCAGTACCCATTCCACCATCTACTGCAAAATAACACTAATGAAAATTGCCACCAGACCAATTCCCTCCACTACACTTTTCTACTCTGGCACCTCAAAGAAGCCTTGAGATCTGACTCTGTTGGTCTGTGGTGAACCAAAAGACAGATCCTCAAACAGCTTCTGTGTGCAGCACACCAGGAGACATCACATGGATGGGTGCATGCATGCCCACACCATGAATGCTAATACGAACAATTGTTTGAAAGAAGACAAAGTGTTTCTCCAGCTTAACTGAAACCCACGCCTGCAATCCCAGCTACCTTTGACTCATTCCTCAAACCCTCCCCTCCTCCAGCTTCCATTTGTCTCTGCGCAGAATCTCAGCTGCTTAGAAGAAAATTACCAAGTGACATTACTTCCTCTACCTTTTCAA
The DNA here is from genome assembly GCF_965231275.1 of Zosterops lateralis. Lineage (NCBI taxonomy): Eukaryota > Metazoa > Chordata > Aves > Passeriformes > Zosteropidae > Zosterops > Zosterops lateralis. The sequence continues at coordinate 39,045,768 of NC_139761.1, forward strand.
CTTTCCCTTCCCCTCCTGCAATTCTTCCCATAACAGACACAAGCATGTTCCCAGCACTTCTAAGCACTCCACCAACCTCTATGATTTTTCTCTCTTTTGCATCAATTTCTATCCCTTGCCATTTGTCACTAAACATGTGTGTGCTCTTCTCCTCTCTCTCACAATACAAATATGCATTAATTTCTTGCATTTCTAAATTTCTCAATGACTCTGGATCACAATTTGGACATCTAGGATTAGAACAGGAAATACATTGTTCCATATGTCCTTCTCACCTCTAGCTCTCAAACTGTATATTAACTCCTGGCAGTCACTGCTCTTTTTCCTCTCCAGTATCTTCCCTCTCAACCACTACCAAACCTGCTCTACTTCTAGTGGCCCCTTTGCTGGTCAAAACTTAGGACTAGTAGCCTAACTTTTCTCATTAACTCTTTCTTAGCAAAGGTACTAACATTTTTTGATTCTTTGATTGCTCCTCCCTTGCCTTCTGTGAATAGCTTCTACCTACCACTACGGCTCTAACCAACCGCAGAGATGCTGAAAGAGACAACCAAGCAATTATGACCATCACTACAACTTCTTCCATATCCTGCTGCCAGCCCTGAAGTTATCTAATGGGCCATAAGCCACACCTACCTAGTTCTTCCCATCTATGGCTGCAAAACCTGGTGGGTTGAAGCATATTGATACAGCTGAAATTGTACCTTGTTTCAGGCAGTGCTTGAAGCAAGGGGAAGAGACATGAATCTGGTTCCCAGAGCAGCAAGGGTGGAACTCAGAAGCCAGGCTACAAGGGAACTCAGAGTCCAGAGCTGTTATATTTGCAGAGGCTGGCTCACAGCTCTCACCGATTTTGAACTCTCAGAAACTAACAACTCCCGCCTGCCAGGGATTCTGGATTACAGCCCACACTGAGCTCAACAGGAGACCGTGTTAACCTACTGCTCAAGAAAGCAAAATTACAGCTTCCTCCGGTAGCGCTAACTTGCAGCTCTTGCTTAGTTCAAAACCAGCTCTGAGCTCCTGCAGACACTGGAGACCACTCCCACTTCAGCCACATTTCAGAGATGGTGGGTGTACTAATTAAAAAAAAACACAAACAAACAAGGAATGGAGGGATACATATGAGGTACACCTCTGCCTCTGGATCCTGTTTATATTTTCTAGTGTACAAAATCTCTGGCTGTCTGCATTTACTTTTGAGTTCTGAGGCAACGAGTTAAAAAGCTAATATGAACTTACCTAGTGCCCTCCTCCTAACTAGAGCGAGTGTTTGTTACTGCACAAATGCTGTTTGGCTTCTCTGCTCAGTTTTCTTCAAGAATTTCCCCATCTCATGCAAGACACTTAACACCCTCCACATTTTCAACAACCCAAAAGCTCTGACAAATCCAGCCTTTATGTTTTGAGGAAAGCCTGAAGCCTAAATTTATTCCTAATCTCTGCCCTTGCCACAGGCATTTTCTAAAACTCCTCCAGGTTCCACACAGAGGGCAATTTATAGTGGCTCATATTAAGGTAAAACACCCAGGTAAGATAAACCCATAAATTAAAAGTAACTCTGAGGAAGCAAGCAAGTTGTCACTAATCCTGCCAAGATCTTCCCATACATCTTCCCCCACAGTCAAAGAAAGCCAGAAGACCAGAAGCATACATCCAACAGTACCAGCTGAGTGACAATACTATGTGAAGGAAAAACCAGTACTGCAGAATCTAACAGCTAACACAACCTTTGATTTGTATGCACTAAGTGATAACAGATTTGGACATTAATGCTTAATTACAAGTAAAACATCCAATGGTACAATCCTATCCACCTGCAAAAGGTACCAGGAGATCAGCACATGGCATTCTTACCAGATCCATTATTCAAAACACAACTACGTTGCCATAGCAAGAACTTCCTCCATCTTCATGGCAAGGTGCTATAAAAATGTCTATGAAGATACTCTATACTGGGCATAGCAAATCTGGCTTAGGATTTGCTCTGTGTGGTGGGTACCCCCCTTAACCCTACCCATAAAACACATTAGCGAAAATCATGACTAATCTCTTCAAAGATGACAGCCAAATGTGGCAGGCCACTGAGGATTCCTACCTCTCTGCACATCAGATCGCACGGGTTCCTGCCTCCCCTCTGTGCTCTGGAGCGTGGGTAATTTTTTAATTTTTTTTCCCCTTTTAAAAGAAGGCAGCAAGCTCTGGGAAAATACTTTTATGGCTAAGTGAGTTTTACCACCCACAAAGAGACAGGTCCCCAAGGGGCCCTCACCGCCCACAAAAGATGAGCACTTCTGCAAAGCCTTACCCCTTTCTGATATAATGATATCTAGAAATTCATCTCTTTAACAATGCACACAAAAGGAATCAGCCTGCACCCTTCACTTTTAAGAACATGATCACCTCTCTCCAATGCCTTTCAAAATCTCAAAGGCAGCTTTAGATTCACAGCCAACAATTCAAAGAAAGGCTTACTGGGACAGTTTGTATCAGAAAACACATTACACAAGCTTTCTCAGATGCAATGCTTGCTTCCATCGTGCAGCACTGGAACAGACTATAGCTTGTGACATGATCAGATGGCTGGAAGAACCTCTCCGGCAATGGGACCACTGAAGACACCCTATGAAAACTCCTGTACATGTACCAGGAACTTTGAAACCGTACTATCGTTATAAATTTTCCTTTGAGACTAGGCAGTAATTTTGCTAGTTTAAACATCCCATGTACTGAAAAAAAAAAAAACCAAACTGTTTCAGCAATCAGTTACCTCAAAGTAAGTGGTGAACTTTATGTGGCAGGACCTCAAGAAATAAAAAAAATTCCCAACACCACAGCTCAAGTATCTGTCTTTTTCTTTTCCAAGCTAAATTGTTCTGATATCAGGTTCTGCATCTTTCTATGCAGAAAGAGTCTTTTGTCTATTGTGTTAAAGGGTGCTCTATCAGAAATCTTTCCCCCACAGGTATATCTAGACCAATCAAGTAACAACAACTACCTACTACTTCTTTGATTAGCTAAGTACATTAAGCTTATGTCATTCTATAGCTGAAGTTTTCCTCAGTTAATTTGTCCTTCAGCTATATTGAGTTCTTTTGAAACGTAGACACAAAGAATTGCACATGGATTCGAACATCATCTAGAATGTTAATAAGACCATATTAAAAGACAACAGTAGTTTCATACTCCTCAATATTGCCTGCCTACATAAGGTTGTAGAGCTGTAGCACCATGACAGGAATACATACTCCACTGGTTCATGCACAGCTCCCCAAAGCCATTTGCAGAGTCACTACATTGCCCAAAACAAGACTTCACAAACTGCAAATGGGATACACATTACTGGTCCCAAAGTACCTCATTTCACTCTGGGCTGTAATAACACTCAGTCACAATGGTATCATTGCTTGGATCACCACTGGGAACAAAGCAGCTACAGGAAAGATTGGCCCTTCAAACAAATAGATTTCAACTGCCACTCTCACACACACTCCACTCTCAGTCATTTCAGAGAATCACTGAAGACTGAGTGTGGAAAGGACCTCTGAGATACGCTAGACCATTCCCCTGCTCAGAGCAGGGTGAATTACAGCAGGTTACAGGCGACGATCTCCAGTCAAACTTGGATATCTCCAAAGATAGAGACCCCATAATCTCCATAGGCAAACTCTTCCAGAATTTCTCACAGAAAGAAAAGGTCTTCTTGAGTTCAAATGGAATTTCAATTTGTGTCCATTGCCTTTTGCCCTTTCACTGGACATTCCTAAAAAGAATCTGGCTTTCTTCATTCCCTCAGTTATTTATACATATTGTCAAGATACAGTCCAAGCCCTCTCTTCTCCAGGCTGAAGAGTTCCAGGCTGAGTCTCTCTCAACCTATTCTCTCAAGTCGGTCTCTAAACCCTTACTCATCTTTGTGGCCCTTCACTGCACTTACTCTAGTATGTCCATGCCTTTCTTGTACTTTGTCCAGAAATGTGGCCTTTCCATGCCTGAAGAAAAGGATCACCTTCCTTAATCTGCTGGTAATGCTCTTCCTAATTCAACACGGTCCACTGATAACCTTAATTTCTGAAAGGCACATTTGCTGGCTCATGTTCAACTTGCTGTCCACAGAACCCTCAGGTTATTCATTGCAAAGCTGTTTTCCAGACAGTAAGTCCACAGCCTCTACTGGTGAACGGGGTCATTCTCCCCCAGGTGTAGGACTTGGCATCTCTCCCCACTGAACTTAATGAGATTTGCTGGTCCATTACCCAGCCTATGAAAGTCCCTCTGAACAGTACCATAACTTTCTGGTTCATCACCTATTCCTCCCAGCTTTGCTGTAGGTGCACTCTGATCCATAATCCATGAGATGAATGAAGATCTCTTCTAGATAACATCCTTTCTGCCATCAGAGCAGGATGTAGCCTGCCTAATTTTAGGCATCTAAGTAACTCACAGCAGAAAAGTACTCTTCGAAAACTCTCCGTCTAATCAATGTTAAATATACTGGCAGCTCCACAGAAGATTCAGAGCACCTCATTTCAGCTCACTTCAGGTGATGAATCCTCAGAGCAGAGGCTTCTTTTTCTCTGCTAACTATACAGGAAGCTTGGCCTCCCAAGTCAGATGACCCCCAAATTACAGTGTAAATACTTCCCATAGCGCACATGGCTGCGGATTCTTATTTCCAGTTGACTCACAGTCCTCTCAATTAACACATTCCCAGACTTAGCAGATTGTGACAACAATGGCTTGAGTTACAAAAGCACAAAAGGAAGACAAGAACAAAAAGGACTGAGCAATAGCAGGCTTTAAAGTGCTAATAGCATGATTTTGACTCTTTAACTCCCCTTTATTGTGCAATATTTAAGAGACCCATGGAAAATCTCCAGTTCTCAGATATGAAGGTTCTTTACATACAAAGGCACTGAGACACAAAATTTATTTCAGAAATTAAACTGATTTTGGAATCACTTAAGCCTTTAGAGCATTCTAGTCTATGGAACCAAATAGGGGGTAATATCTTACAAGGGTTGTGATGCAAGTTCATTCCATCTGCCCTACAATCTCTAGTGCTATGCACTCTTAATGTCCCAACCAAAGAATTCACTGTACCTGTTCACAGATGTAAACAGAGAAATCTTTGTGACCACAGAGCACGTCTGTTGCTAAGTGGAAGATGCAAGTGAACAGAGACCCAGAGCAAGCAGGCCATAATAAACAGGCAGCCAGATTAAAGTTATTCCACACAGAAAGTACCCCAACACTTTCTGGCTGTTTATGCTTTTTGTGTATGACAGCGTACAGCAGGAGTGGACATGAAAATAATGATGAGTAACTGCTCAGACTCTCAATGCAGAATTTTATATTTAGGATGTGAAGGAAAGGCTAACTGGAAACAACACACACAACCCCTTCCATCACACAAATGCATATATTAATGGCTTTTTCTTAACACTACCTATAATGTACTTTCAGGAGACGTCTGTGTAGAGAGAACTAAATTCTGTTTAGCTCAGAGGAGTATTTATCCGCATCAAAATGAATGCCACCAGCTTAGGAACATTTATGGGGGTTTTGCACTGGACTAGCATTTCAGAAGAGATTGCCTGTAGGTCATTCAAAGGCTAATTACATCAACTACCTACCAGCCTTCACTGTGCCAAGGTACAACGATACAGGATGACACAGATTACAGCCCCAGAAAAGAGGCAGCTGGACTGCCAATTAAAGCACAGAGCCGGAAAAAACAAACTCACTAGTGTCTTGCAACACAGGGGAAAATTACTTAAGTACTACAAAGATGGACCTGCTAGAAAGAATGTAGCATCTGTGGAGCAGCTACCTGATCCCAGTGTCACCAAAGTCGTATATTACAAGTTGTTTTCTAGACTTGTTTCTTTTAGCATTAACAAACTGTCTTCTCTCTTCTGGGAGAGAAGTGAAGTGTGCTAAGAACTTCACCTTCTGACTATAATCACAATGTGGTATAATCCGGTAGCCACAGCTACAGCATCCCTGAACTGGAAGTCAAGAAGGGATCTAATACTACAAGAAAGTTAACCCACAGTATATGACTTCATTCTGCACATAGGACACCAAACTACCGGGATTTTATTTATAGATACTCTACTGTAATTGAGCAGCAACATCAAAAACTTTCATGGTTGAAGGCTGTTCTAGGAAAATACCAGCTGGTGAGAGACAAAGGCAGATAAGAGCTGAGGTGCAGCAGCTAACCTTCATGAAAGCTCAAGGCCTCCAAGTGTGTTTTTAGAATACACAAAGCAAATTTATAAGTGAACACTTAGATACGAAGATGTCATGCAATTAAAGCTTTTGCCGCATTTGCAAAATCCTAGTGTCTTCAGAAGCTTAAGTACCATGTTGAGGAAATCAACATCTCTGAGGATACCTCTCACCAGTCCCATGAAGGGACACTCTCCATCATTCCCTCCTGTAAGAAGTTAATTCATTTGCAATTCAGCCATACAGCCTCTTTTCTTTCTTACATTTCTGCACGAAAGGCTGCACTTTCACAGAAATTATAAACTGTTCTCAAGTCTGTGATGAAGGTGACAGGTATCTATAGCTCTCAAGTCACAGAAGAATCTGAGGCATATTTTAAGCCTCTTATATCATTTAGTGTCCACTGACGTAGATCACAGAAAGACCATAAAAATGAAGTTACTCAAAGGTTCACATCTTTCCATATTTAGCAGTACCAAACAGACTTATAACAGAAACATGTGGCACAGAAAGCCACGCAGCTATGTTCATTGATTCTATTATGCTATAGAACTGTCTACTGTGAAAAGCAGGATTAGATCAGGACACTAATTCAAATCCACACAGTTGTCTCGGATGAAAAGGCAGAAGCAAGCCAATATCAATAAGCCAGTGATGGACAGCTGAAGGTACAGATTCAGAAAAACACTCAAATCTCAGAAAGCTGAACAGAAAATACGTAACTACTAATGCTGAGGAAAACATGGGTACATCAGGGACAGCTGGCAATGTGTCTTCCCATCAACTTTTGCTGGTCTTCTGGAGCTCTCAAGTTATCTGTCTTACCCTGCACAACCGTACATCACTACAAGTGCATTTGAGGGATAGGAGCATCTCAAAACAGAATTAACAGCATACTGTGGATGACAGAACAGGATTAGGTCAAGACAACTTGAGCCACAGGAGGCAATCACACCTGAAATGCCAGAGGAACTGGAGATCTGCCTTCAACGTGGTTTTGAAGGCAAAGAAGCCTTTTAGCATGATCACATCTATCATTAGAGCAGAAGTGAAAGGTTACTGTAGGCTAACTCTAAAGGGCTAACTCTACTTGCAATGGCAACCAGTGCAGCTATGCAGCTGCATGTACCACAGGCTCACCGGTATCCATTTAGCTGGTTTTAGGTTAGAGCCATTCACTTGTGAACATTAGCCCTAAATACAGCTAGAATGATTAACGGATTGGGAATGTGCACCAGGAGGCACCTTAACTAGCTCGTGTCACTGGTGAGAGGCCATCACCATAATTCCTATTAGGAGAACTATCACATGCTCAATCACATCCTTCCTGTCCCAGAAGGGTGACATTTAACCATCTTAGCTAATTTTCACCATGATGAAACTTAATATACTCTAATGATTGTGTGTAAGCAGTTGCTGGCTGAAGTATAGAAATTCGCCAGAAGACACATGACTTTGAATTCTCCCAGGAAGTAAAGATGTGAAGAACAGCATAGCTTATGGGATTTTAGGAAAAAAACAGCTAAACTTCACATTTTGAAATTCTAGACTCCCATTAAAGGGATCAACTGATTCTTAGCCTAATCAGTAGCCTCAGCCCCAGCCCAGTGTAAGAAGGCTACAGACAGCTTGCTTTGGCAACTCCAGCAGAGAGATCCAAACCATTATTGCTCTTGTGGCAGCTATACCCTGAAGAGGTGTGGGATATGGAAAAATCTGTAATCAAGCTCATTCTTTGACTACATGTAAGTGTTCAGTCTCTGGTCTGAATTTATTACCCTGAGATAGCAACAAAATCACTCAGAAACTGTAAATGCAGATTTTATATCATTCAATGCTTAAGCCCTGCTGAATCTGGATTTCCCCAGAAGGTGGAACACAGAGCAACTGTGCTGGATTGTGTTTGAACAGATAAAAGTCTGGTGGCAAACCCAGAACAGATAAACATGACCTATGACCACACAAGGAAAAATATTTTGTTTGTTGAGATACACATAACTGGATAGAAGCCTATTAAAACAAAGTGAGGCAAGACAAAAGCATTTCACAAAGCTAGGTAACTCTACCATAAACTTTCATCTGCAGATCTCCTAATGAGTAACAGAAATGCCAACAAAATGGCATTTGTGTCAATTTTTAAAGCCTCCTTCAAAGTTCCTTGGGAAACAGGGATTCTCTTCTTCCCCTAAGCTTCCACTGAACTGAAACTAAAGCCTTCTTTGTTTCACTATACCATTAACATGTCTCTGTCCATCCCAAAGCAGTCAATTACTATAAAGCCTGAGGCAAAAGTTCACAGAGGGGAACAAGAGGTCACAAGCACTTCAGTGGCAATGATGTAGAACTTTTCTTTTAAATGTATCTACTGATTTAAAAAATATATTAAAATGGACATGCTGGTCTGTACTACCAGATGCCAAAATATATCTATAACTTGGCCATTACAACTTAACAGTGTCCTGCTTCACAATGCAACTTAGGACAAAGAGAAATTTATTTAAAAAATCAAACAGAGAGACCAAACCAAAACCAACAAATAAATGAACCAAAGAAACAAACAAACAACAATCGCAAACAAAACAGTGGGCAGAAATATTCAGCTTACAGAAACATTTCAAATAAGCAGTAGGAGGTAGTAAACACAATATTGAGCTGTGTGTTCCTTGGACATTTTAACACTGCTGAGCTTTGCAGCAGTACTAACTCCCACTAGAAAAGGTGTAACCTCATCCCCCAGAACATCTCTTTGGTATCTCCTGGGAAGTGTAGAAGAAAAAACAATTCAAAAAAAGAAGTAAAAAGAAAACCTAACCAAAAATCAACCCCCCACTCTGTTGGCCCACAAATGGCAGAGAACCCAAGAGACTCTAAGACTGAAATGGCCCTAAGATGCAGTCGTCCACCTATATTGCTACATGCAGTCAATCAGCCATACAAAATGAGAAACAAAAATATATTTACTGCTTTCCTCACCACTGTAGCAAACAACCACTTCAACTAGCTTTCACTGTATGGATGTTTCCTTGGAGACCATAACTCCAACACTTAGGGCAGTTCACCAAGGAGAGGAGAGTACAGAGGGCGGCTTGCAGCCCACACTACCAAGAGCCTTAAAAGAGCTGCCAAATGAACTCTCAGGTTTCTTGATGAGTCTTGAAATAAAGGAGAATATGGAAGACTGAAAAATATGCTAGTGTTATACCAGTATTTTAAAAGGTTGAAATAGGATGAGACTGTCAGTCTTGTCAACCTGACATTGATTCCAGACAAAATAATGAACAAGCTGATATAAGACTCAGTTAATAAAGGATTAAAGGAGGACAGTGTAATTACTGCCAATCAACGTAGACTTTACAGAAAAATATAACTTGTCAAACTACCAACACTTTTTGGTGTGATTACAAGTTTCAATGCTAAAGGTAACAATGTTGATGTAATATATTTTCACATGGTGTTTTACTTGGTGCCAGAAAGCACAGTGATGCAGCATTCTGTATCAGCTGAGAGATATGAACTGCACCAGCAGATAAGAAGGCAGGCAGGTGCTACTGGAGTTGCTGTTCCAGTGCACCATGCAAATTAGGCTGCTGGCATGGAGATCTCTCTGTCTGTCATGTCGACTGGTATCACTTCATTCTCCCCCTGGGCTCCCACCTACTCTACCCATCTGTTGCCACCTTTCCCATGCTTCCCCTGGAAGTGCCTTGGCACAGGGATGGCCAGCAGTCCCCTAACTAGTACAAAGGGCTCTGATTTGACCTAAGGTCTGCCTGTCAAACCCACTGCACTGCTCTGCTACTCCATCTGCATAGATAATCTGTAATTTTTAGGGGTTCATTAAACTTGACTCTTAAGGATTTAGTCTCAAGGCAGTCTTCCCTAGCGTGCAGTGATTGTCTGTGCAACACTCGTGTGAGAATGACACTTAAACAAGAGAAAGCTGTTCACATAAAGTAAAGAGCTGAAAGTAAATGGACAGAACCTGACAGCAAGAGCTCTGACATTAAGAAGTTTAGTCAGCACACCACAGTAATTCACACACTAAGATCTCCATCTGCTTCTTTGATTTCCTCTCAGCATATAGCAGTAAATGGGGCAGTGGACAGGAGCAGAAGTATAATTGGATGTATTTTCCCAAACAGCAGCTCTCACTCACACTTGATCACCGAAGTCTACTGTCAGTTTTTAGAAAACTGTCATGTTAGCAATGCAGGGTTTTTAGGATCTCTTCTCAAATGCTGTAGAGGTTACATAAGAAATACATTTGGCATTTTTGCATTTAAACATAATTCAAGAATGACAGTCTGGATACATGGTAGAATGAAGCAATTCAAAGCATTCAAGCTGAGATTAGCCTGTGTTAACACGAAAATAGATGATTGATATTTTCCTCAGTCAAGGCTGTCAACCTCACCCATAACTACCAGGGCAGGGTTAAAGTACTTTTGAGTTTAAATAGAGGTTTTTCACCATGATACTGAAGAAAGAGCTACCACAAGCCTTGGCACAGGCTAAATACAAAGGAAAGTATACTATCAGCACTGTAACTTTCAATGGCTCTGAAATACAACACTGAAAATGACAATGCTGCTGACCAACATAACGAGTGTAAGAAATTCTCTGGCTATTCCACAATTGCAACCTCATCTTCTAGTTATTGCCTGTCATGCTTCCACCTAATATTTGCAATTTCAACTCTCCTTTTTTCTGCAATATATGAACAAGTTTTTGAGCATGGATGTAAAAAAACCCTTTGAAAGCATGGGTAAAATAAACCAAACATTAAAACAACATCACACAAGCAGCTACTGTAAGAATTAATTTTATATTTAAGTAAATAAAAGCCTTTACTGTGGAGTCCCAGCCATTCCAGTGTGAGGTTCCACAACACTGCCAGAGCCAACAAACTCTGCCTTACAAAGGCTCAGCACAGCATCACACAGAAAAGATTGATTTGTTTTTTGAAACTCTCATCATTAGTTTCTGTCTTCCTTTTTTATTCTTGGCATACATGCAAGAAACAGCAAGCACGTGTGTTTTGGGGCTCAAATTCCCCAAAAAGTAGATGAAAAAGCCAGGCTATTTCCCAGCCACAATGGAACAGGAAACTGCAAGAAGGCCTGGAGGAGGGATGAAGGCAGGTGTCTCCAGCAAGGCTGGGCAACACAAGAGTTCTGCAGTGTTGCCTGGCAGCAGGTAATTATCTGCAAGTGTGCTGCTTCCATGTGCCAACAGCCAAAGCCCATACAGGCAGCAAGCACAGGCAAGTGCATGCATCAGCTAACACTGCAGGTTAGCTCCACTGTTTTCTAAGAGATACAAGCAGAGGTGCTTTGGATGAGACTTTGGCTGAGTTCTTAAGATTATCACAACAGCACTAGGAATCACTCAACCCAAAACATCCAGGGAGAAAGAAGTCTGGAAGATGATGGAAATCTATTTCCAAAGACAAGACCACTGCCGTACTAAACCAGCATTGCAAAACCAGCAACAGTTCTAGCCCAAAATGATTGGGAAAACTCCAGTAAAAACAGGTTAGATAAATCCTGTCAAAAATGGCTCAGGCATAGTTGATTGTGCCTCAGGATAGGGTAAAGGGTCATGCAGCCTCTTGACAAAACTTTCAACACTGCTTTCAGTGATGGTCATGTGATTACCTTAAGGAAGGAGGAAAATCACATCCCAACCTACCTGTCCATACACCATCTCGTGTTCTTCCCCAAGCTCCAAAATTAGTCCTCCGCACTGGGGTTAATTACAGAGCAACTCAGACCCAGGCAAAAAAGACTCACCCTCAAGATATGTGTCATCTCTAACCATCTCATTCACGAACTGCCAGACTGCCATACTCCTCCTCCTCTTTCCCCCACCTCCCTTCCCACCTCCGCTTGCCCTCTAAGGCTCCCAAATGCCTGTGTGCTGTATGTGGTGGCAGCTGAGGTTTTTAATATGCACTTATTAAGATCCTAATTGAATCCCACATTGCCTTGTGTGCATCTTCCTAGCCGGAACATGAACAAGGCACCCTATAATTCAATTAGAAGGACCTGCAGCAAGCTGATCATTAGTCTGTCAGGTTGTTTAAAAAAAGACATCTAGGAATAGGAGAAGAAGTTAAATAAAGAGAGAATTGTTAACATCCGTCCCCAATCTATGCAGACACTTCCACACATATACATGAAGCATGAAATCTGCAATGCTCAAGCACTTGAATGACAGCTTACTACACCAATCCAACAGTCCTTTCTCTTGCTTCAGACAACTGAAACAGAACCTCAATAGTTGGAATTGATTTTCCTTATCAGTCCTTCTCTGCTCAGATTCATGAGAAATCACCACTAATATATATGACTACTGCAAACAAAGAAATCTCATTACCTGCCAAGACCCTGTTGACAGAGGAATGGGTGGCCAAGCCAGGCTGTCCCCGCTCATGGAAAATCCCAGCATAAGGCAAGTACTCTGGCAGCAAGAAGCGTCTGCAAAACCAAGAGAGCAAAACATGGAGAAAGTCATCCTGTGTACTACAGCCCTGAAGAGCAAGTGCAATTACTTTGAGGAAATATGACTACATTCCAGCAGACTACAGTAGAGGGAAGGCTGGAATCCTCTGCTTAGCCAACCACTTCCCTCCTTCAAACAAAAAGTAAATTACAGATTAGATCCTCCTCTGATTAATGTGGCTGCAAAGATCAGCACTAAACAAATCCTCTACCTCCCACAAGTTTCCTAACCTCAAACCAGCACATTGTGTTAAAAATCTCTGATCAGATTCTTTTCTTCTCCTATTCTGTCTTCACACTGTGACCTCAACCTGTAAGTAAAAAGCACCTAAGACCAAGCTATCTGTCAAACATCACAGGATGAGCAGTTTATACTAACATGCCATCCCAGGAGCCCCAGAAACAGCAAACCAAGGATTAAGATGTCTTGTGCAAGAAAAGCAATCCACCTGCAAGCACCAGAGAGCTGTACTGCAAATGGTACCTTCAGGATTTCCACACCTTTTGGTCTTAGATGTGTATGCCTTACCTCGGGACAAAGCGCCCCAGCGACGGTGCAGACATGCGGGCATTCCGGGGAGCTCGGTGCCGGGATCGGTCTCCATTGTCCCTTCAGCAAAAGAAAGAAAATTATTTCACATTAAAAATACTATGTAATAAAAGTATTTTCCAAGAAAACAAAACACCAATGACACCACCTAGTCAACCTGAGTGTACTACAGAGATTCAATGATTCTTATGCTTTCGATGTTCCAAATTCATACAAGTAACTGCCAAATCCTCTTGACAGTTTTATATAAGGGTAACCTCAAAGTCCTCTTTCTTCACTGCGTGACAATGTCTCAAAAGTATCAACAAAACCACAGAGAGTCAATGAACCAATGTCAGCACCTGAGCAAACGAAAGAGAAACCTCAGAATTTTCATCAGGAGAGCAAAAGGCAAGCTCACCCCACTCCTGAGAAGAACCTTCTGTTAGTCAAAGAGATCTGTTAAAGTTCACATTTTCATTCCCAGAAGTGCAGGCAAAACAGCATAATCTGCAGACTATTCTTTTTTGTTCCTTCCCTGTAGGTCCAGTTTAAGTGCCATCAGATCTTGAAACTATCTTACTTTTCATAAGCTTTTCCAGTTGAATCAGAAATGTTACGTGGTATCAGACAGAAGTGCACCTCCTTAACAACATCTCATTCTGTTTCACAGTAAATGTCTGGGCTTGGGGAATGAGGGGAAAGGATCTAGCATCCATTGTCCTACAGCAGACACAGGAAGACACTTCCCCAGGAGGGCAGTGCAATACTGAACAGGCTTCACAGAGAGCGAGTAGAGCTGCTATCCTTGTAAGTCTCAAGACATGAGATAGACAAACTCATGAGTGGCCCAGTCTGATTTTGGTAATGACAGCTGTAAAACAAGCAGGAGGTCAAACTGGAGGACCTTCAGAATCCCCATCACACAAAATTCTTGATACTGCATTCCTAGGCCACAAGGGGACCTGTAATTATACAGCACTAAAACTGCAAGGAAAATAATGAGACTCCATTAGTGACTCTGGAGTTCTGAAAGAGACCTTGACAGTGCTTTCTTCTCTGTTCAGAAATTTACTCTCTGAATGACCTTGCACAAATAACAAGGCTGTTCTCCCTGGATTCCAAATCCCCATCTGTAGTTGCAGCCCTGTCTCCTTCCCAAGCAGTTGTGGGGAGAATATTACTTGTAGAGCCTTGAAATCACTAGGAAATTAAATATTCCTTATGCAACGCACTAGCAGCACATTTCTAACCCACTCCAGCAAGCTGTGCATTTTATAATTATTTTTCGTTTTGCTTTTTTAAAGTCAGTGAGCAAGAAACGTGGGCTGAGAAGAAAGTCTATTACGTGGCTGTTTCCCACACAGTTGAGGAACCCAGGAACACAAAAGCAGAGGTTCTTCTGCAGAGCTCGTTAGCATTTCAAGCTATTTCACCAAAATCAAACCTAAATCCAAGCTCAAAGCTTCCATTTCTCCTCCCACTGTAGATGCAGCATTTGCAGTTCACAGCCAAAGCCGCACCTCACCCTCACGATTTTGTGTAACCAGCAGGGTTCCTGAGATCAGAAATGTAAAAGCTACTGCTGTTCTTTTATCACAGGCCTCCAGCCTATTAAGATGCAGATCAATAACAGAAGGAATTCTGCAAACTTGAGCGCTGACATATCAACTTTTGCTGCTAAAGAGAAAAGGCCAAAGGAAAAAGAAGCGTCATGTTCCAGATCTTGCCACACACAGGGAAGTGCTAGCAGAAGACAAGAAATACTTTTTAAAAACTCTATGTAGCAGCTTTTGAAATAACACTGATATGCAACCCTGGGACAAAAGCAACAAAACCATTTTCAGGATTTGCATTTGCTTTGGACATTTACTAGAACTGGAAGATACTTTTGAAACGGATAAATATCAGCAAGAACCACAGGAGGACCACACTCTACAGAACTCTCCAGCTGAAGAGCATCTCTGCAGCAGGTTTCAAAAGGAATGAGGAATTAGCTCCAGCAAACAAAAGGAGATAGAAGGGCAAAGTGTACAGACTAAACCAAGAGACCTAGAGGAACTAATTGTTCAAGATTTTTTTTTCCACAAAAACATTTTCAGACACATTTTCTAACCACGGCAACTTTCTGATGTGAGAAGTACTTCCCTATTTATTTACTGTGCACGCAACCTCCAGACAATACAGAAAAAATATCTAAAAGGGAAAAATATAGACAAAGCTTTTTTTTTTCAGGTTTCACCATGACAAAAACAGCCTCTACTAATTCAAAAGATATATATATATATTTTAACATCCCCTAAAAAAAAACAAAACAAACACATCCCAATGGCCACCTGCCCTACAGCTCAGACTGCAGGGAGTAAGAAACAGCGACTATCCTTCAAGAATGCTAGAATTCCTATTTACTGTAAGTAGAAGTTTATGATACACTACCCTGGGGTAAACATTACTCTGAATTACTAATTTATAGTCATTTATATCTAAACTCCCATGCTCAACAATTACATGCAAGAGTGTCTAGTCTAGTGTTGCAAAGCTAGAACAGCTGATACTACCCTGGTGCCAGCTGAAGAAGGCACCTCTAAAAAGGAAAACAAAAAACACCCTACAGAACAGTGAAAATGGGTGGCACTTTGTGTTATTTCTGTACCACATACAGCCTTTTGACAGAGGGAGGAGAGCAGATGTTAGCGCGCTGCGTGAAGCACTCCAGAAAGAAATGAGAAGTTTCCAAGGCTCCCTAAAGTACTGATGAAGATCTAATGCTCTACTTTCTATTTAGTATCAACTACCTACAGATTCATTAGCTAATGATTCACAGTGGATAGTTTAATTAATATTACCTGCAGAAGTGGAAAGCAAATCCCTCAGTGTGCGTGTCTGTGTCTATATAAAAAAAGCCTCTTCTATAAAGCAACTCAATAACCTTGCTAAAGTAAATTAAATAAACAACAGCAAGGTGACAAGGGAAACATAATACTCTAGTTATTAACAGACTAATTTGTCCCAGCAGGAAAACTGCAAGAACCAACAAATGGTCAAAATAACTTGTAAGGTCTGGCTCAAAAATCAGGTTATCCATCATTTATTCAGATATCATGGTAGGACAAATCAAAACAGTGATGCGGAGAGTAAAAGTTGGTACAGGAGGAATAGTATTAACACTAACCTACAACAGAGCGTGAAAAGAAAGCAATTCCGAAACATTCAGGAGAATTATGGACATTTAACAGGGCATTAAAGAAGGATGCAAGTTTATCCTAAATTGGTAAAACAATCAAATCCCCCTGGATCTTTCTTCTATTCTGCTCATTGAGAGAAAAATCGACCAATAATTGACCAATGTAAATTTAATGGACCAGCAAAGCCAGCTCTGAAAACAGAGAAAGAGATACAAAATTTTGCGTCCTAAAGTTTGGAGAAAAGGGAATTCTTTTTCATCTAGTAACTTGGCTACTGCATTAGTAACAGTGGATACAGAATACAGTAAGGACAAAAAAAGTGCCATGTTCTGCTTTTCTGTCTTGGCAAGAATTCACTTTAATATTTAGAGATTGTTGTATCAGGAAGTGAAATTAAACACACAGCATGGGATTTCTAATGCAATCTGTTGGTCTAACTGTTCCCATTGTAATCAATATTAAAACTCCCACTGACTACACTGCCAACAGAATTAGGTCAACAATGACCATTTTGAAAAGCCAATTAATTACCAAAGCCAGCACCAGTAAGCCATGTAAGTTCAGAAAAATCAAATTATGTCACACCAGCCAATTGTTTCATATTTTCAGCATTTTATCACGTTTTGTGCAATCCAATTTAAAATGCTAAATCAATTTGTATTGCAGATGTTAGATAATTGCATACAATAGTAATGCTAAATAATTGTTTGAGTGGCATCTACTACTTTCCTTAAAGGTTGACACTGGAAGTTGCACCATCTTCACGTAGAAAAAAAAAAACGTTTGAAGCACTGAGAAAACGCGAACTATCTGTACTGACTTGCCTTTTTTTTTTTTTTTTTTTTTTGGTTAATTGCAGTAGGTTACTTCAGAGGAGATAGAACAGAGGGCAGGAGTAACCCAAAGGCCCTACCAAGAGCTCAAAGGAGGTTACCAGGCACTGCAAACTGATTTGGCTTTAGTGGTTGGTCAAGTCTGACTGCAAGTCCTCTAAAGAGGGTTCCTGGAAGATGTGATATTAAACTGGCCATACAAAAGCAGAAGCAGATCCTGAAATCTTGCCACTTGACAGGATCCACTGCTGATTTGGAAGAAAACTGATGATATCATACCTTTAGAGGAGTGTGCTCTTCTAGAGTTACATAGTACTACAAGATGAAGTTTTACAAAGGGTGTAGAAGTAGTAAAAAAAATTATGAAGGGAACATTATTTTGCTGGTGGTTCTAAGATTATGTTAATTGCTTTCCAGCACCATTCTGATGGGTAAGGTAACATACATTGTTGGGAATGCTATGACAGAAAGTTAGCTACTACCTTCACCACTGAGAGAAGCAGCAAATGCCAGATATTAACACTTTAGTTTTTAATCTGTCTGACGCTGCAAGATCCTGAGCATCTAACAGAAATCAACTTAGAGAAAAATGGGAGCACTTCTAGTAAATAAGCCTCTCAAAATAGAGAGGTAAACACAAATAAAACATTGTCATTCTGAATATTTTAGTGAGATACAGGCATACTAGAAGACAAAAGGAAAAACCACACTGCAAGTTGGTTGTAATTCTGCATAAGGGCATAGTAGCTAAAATAGTACCTCTCGGATCAGCTGGACTAGTGTCTTATTCAAAAAAAAAGGTTCCATACAGTATGAACTACTTTACTCACAAACATCAAGTGTTGGAGAAATTACAAACTCAAACCAGGAAAACGGGACCACCCTACTTCTGGCTCTGGGGACAAGTGCATCTCACCCAAAACCAGGATTATGTTAAAGATTAAACATTAAAGACAACTAACTTATCTAAGCAGAGAGTTAATTCCACAAGTAGATATAAAGAAGGAAGTCAGGAGCATAGGTTCTATCAAAAAGGGTACAAATATTGACATCCACAGGCATTAAAATTACTGTTGCATGATTCTTCTCAAGTATATCTAAAAGAACATACATAATCTGCTAAAAATAAAAGTTATACATTTATACACCCATCTTTGAAGGCTACGACCATTGCCAAAGGAAAAATACTTAAGGCAGAACGGAAGAAAACAAGAAGAAACAAGAAAAACAAGAAAAAAAGCATTTGTTACACAAAAATATTTTCCTAGCACGAAACGTATGATCGTGGAGCGAAGTCCTAAATGTAATGCTGGAAGTCAAAAACAACTGAAGAATAAAAATAGTAGAGAAACTACAAAGAGTGACGGTGGCCAGCTGGAGAGACGGGAACTAGAATAGATTTTTAACACAGTAACTGATAAAGAAGTTAGGCAAGTTATCCAAGCTTTTCCATCATTCTTTGTTCTTTTGAAGGCTGAAATGCTGATCTCTGGCTAGGAGCTTCTTTAAAGGAACCCTAGAGAAAATGTCTATCTATTTATCAACTATAACTTCCTATAAAAAAAAGCAGACTGATGAGTTACTAATGGCTCTGCTGACCAGAGAGAAACAAACCCCCCAGCCTTGATTACCTCTCAGAGCACTGTTCAGGGGAAAAGGTATTTACACGATTAAAAATGGCACTTCAGAAGATCAAGTGCTTCAGAAAAGCACCACATATGAGAGGTCAAGAGAAATAGCAGTACTTGCCTGTAAAATGCCAAGGATTAACTGCTTCAGAGAAAGACTGATTTGGAACTAGAATGAAGCACTGTTTTCTAGGCACATGATCCAGTTATTTCTATTTTAATCACCTCACTGTGTGGTGGAGTCACAAACTGATGACATTGTTTTAGAATAAGACTCATCTACTTCATAGCTACAGTGAATCATTAGAAAGCAGAAACATCAGCACCTAGACAAAGCTATATAGGCATCAACTTTTGTCTCTTTTAAAAAAATACATATTGCACTGTTATGCTTCCAAAGGAAACAGAATTGAAACTTTAACTTCACAAGCAATGCTAACCTGTTAGACCGACAGGCTTCAAGAATGCAGACCACTACCTGCTTTGCATGGCCAGCAACAAACCAGTAACAGCTTGCTTTATAATTACTCTCATTAACACCGGACTTCACCTACTAGGTGACCTAGTTTGACTTCTGAGTTGCACAGACACAACATAAAAGCAAAAGGAAAACAATGGAGAGAGTTGGCAGAAAAACTCAGAGGTCCCATCTTGACATCAAAACTGTTTCTACGGACTCAGGCAGCCAACAGTACGGAGTGTGACTGGAGCTTTTCTGACAACTGTCACCTTTCTAAAGGCATTCTTTTGCCACCCTGGTATGAAGACACTTGTTTTGCTGGAATGTGACTTAATGGTAAAGCAACATTATGCTGGACAGGTTAGCAAAACTCTGCAGTACTGCTGCAAGGAAACAGTTATTGCCTGTTCACTGCATCGATTCGGTATTACCAGACACTATGACCAAGAAAAGGGTAATATAAAAGACTGTAACAAAAGATAAAGATTAAAAAAATAGGGAAAGTGAAGTTTCAGGCTACTATGAGTAGATCACAAGACAAAGTAAAACTAACTAATATTTGAAAAATTAAGTTTAAAGACTAGATTCAGTATTACTCCCATTCATCCAGCACTTGTAACTTTCTTAGCCTGAAACTATGTTTAAGATGATGAATATAGTTAACATAAATTGCTGTGTATCTGAAGTGACATCCCAGTGGTAACTGCTTCAGAAACCTCTAGCAGAGAAGAAAAAAAACCAGAAAGTGACCACCAAGTTACACATATTTGCATCTGTTTTGAAAGCCAGTTTTGAAAAGGCCCTTCTTCATCAAAAACAACGATGCAGTGCCATATGAGGCAAGAAACAAAGGCAGATGAAAAAACCACAAAAACAGATAAAGGAGCCCTGGGAAGAAAGAAACAAAGGCGCGTAGTTAGAACAAATAGTGATCCTGCTTTATGTGAAATAACAAATTGCTAGCAATTTGCAGATGCTCAAGAAAGACAGAGAAACTGTCCCATCCAAGATTTCCAGGAAAAAAGGCTACATTTTCTGCAGTATACTGATCTGTCATGGATCCTAAAAATCCTTTTCCATCAGTACTTGCGTGACATGAAGAGCCTACTGAAACTCTCACATATCCTATATGTCTTTTGTTAACTTCAGATGTAAACATCAGGATGGCAAGGAGAAAAATGAAAAACCCCAGCCTAATTACTTTTAGAAATCTTATAGTTTGGATTTGATACCACTGCCTCTACAACAAAAAGCTACCACTGATCAAGTCATCTCTCTTATGCACCTTCACTATGTCCTATGAGAGCTTAACACTCATTCATCCAAGGTTAAGGTGTCACCTTAATCTACAGACCCCTAACAGAGTAAACCTCTTTCTTTACCTCTGGGATTCCTCATGCTTCTCTCTCCACAATGACAGAGCTTGTCTTAGCATTCTGGAGCTGTAGATCACAAGCACTACATTTATGTAGTGCCACAAAAAAGCTTTAATCATTCCAATCTCTCCTTTCTCCTGCCAAGAAAACCTGGTTACTATTTGAAGTTGCTCCCTTTTTTCCAAGAAATTGAAGGTTGTCAAAAAGGAAAAAAAAAAACACTCTGAAATACATGAGTGCAGAGGGGACAGCTGTGAAGGAGGGCAGGAAAGAGTAAGACTTTATAAAAAGTGTCCAAGTTCTACCCATGTGCTCTTAATAGTTGATGTGCTAAGGGAAGTCAGAAGGTGCACAGTGAATTGACTGCACTGCTGCAGGTTAATGCTCCCACTGCAGTGTCTCTACCAAACAGTGATACAGAGCCAGACTATAAAAGACAGAGACTGGATTTAAACACATGCATGAACTTTCATCACATAGGTAAAGAAGTAACTGGCAATCTCCAACCTCTCCCTTCACTCAAACTCCCCAAAATCTTTCTGTCTCAGCCATCAAGCAAACCACATGCTCACCATGACACACAAACCCCTGCTGAAAACTCACTTCTACTGTTCCACTTGAGGAGCAATAAAGAGAACAGAATCCAAAACCAAACCTACTACCCAAATACACACTGCTGAGTAACCACATTGCCCAGCCATTGTCTTCCCTTTTCTCTCCCATTGCTTAATGTTAGTTCAGACATGACTGCATCCAGAAATTACTAAGTAATACTGTCAAATATCAGTTCCCCAGTCAAGGTTCTTAAAGATGCTAACAACAAAATATACTTTAAATGAAGACTCTCCAAAAGAAGGGTGATTGCCTGGATAGCTCACACAAATGTCTAATCAGACATGCACTTTTCTTCTTAATACAAAAAGTTAAACCAGAATACCAGCTTGAAGTTGAGCACTACCTATGACACAAACCAGACTCCAAAACCAAACATTTCACCTATAAAAGAGACCAAAAATAATCTACCACTATTCTCCAAAATGAATGAAAACTACATACAATTCACTGGAAGTAAGACTTGCAGCTTTAATACAGAGGCAGTTGGCTGGCAGGTTGCAATCTTAGAACCTTTCAAGACAAGAGGCTGTTGAAAGAATTTAGACTGGGCAGTTCTAGCCAAGACAGTGTCAATAAAGCAACCAAAACTGGCAGGAGGCAAGTATGACAGATACTCATGTATCTCATGCACTTATGAGGAGACCCCTGCAAGTTGCCCACTTGAAAAACCACAACTCTTGGTCCAGAACATGCCTTAAACAAAAGGATTTTAAAGTGACAAATAAAGTCAAATAACATCACTCTGAATCTTGTAAGCTTTCCCTATGTGATTAATCTTTGCAAAGGAAGAGTCTGCTTCCAACAAAACTAGAAGGTCCATTAATGTCTCAGAGAAAATAGTGCCTAGAGTTCTCAAATTTTCTGTCTGAATGCTTGTGGTGTCTCAAAAGAAATTAAACAGATGAAGCACTAAAACAAGACTTCAGGCCTGTGAGGTAAAACCCATCTTGTTACAGACACAATGAAGACCTTTCTAGCCTGTGACAATGGCACAACTGAGTGGATCCACACCAGCATGAACCCTCCTACGAGGAAGAAAAAAGGATAAAACAGAACAGGGAAAAGCTGGAGACATGAAAAGAGTGTCATCTCCAAGCTCCCTCATATCTTTATTGCGTCAGGCAGCCCACTCTCAAAAGTAGACAGAGGAGTCAGCCACAGTCACACCTTTAGCCTTAGCTTGAAAGCCTTTTTTGAACTGTAGTGAAGGGTTTGACTCAGGCTTTCAGAGCTGGTGCACTGTCCTATATATCTGCTCTTCAGTCTGACAGATGAAACAAACCCGAATTTCTTTATTTGTTCCCATAGTTACTGCAGACAAAAAGGGACATAGACGGCCAAAATTCACCTACAGAAACACCTTCACATTCTGATTATGGTGAAAAATTCAGAATTACATTTAAAAGAAATGAGACTGCACTATCCAAGGAGTCCTAGAAGCATCAGCCACAGTCTTGAACATCAGAGAGCTGTTCTAGACTAAAGGAAGTGTACAGAAGAGACCAAATCAAAATTCTTGAAAAAGCCAAAAGAAAATAGTTTAGCTTTAAAGATCTAAATTTACTATGTGATACAAACATAAGATACTGAAACAAGAAATTGAAATGAGAAATTTCAAGTTGTATAATTTGTCTATAAAAAAGTCTATTTTTACTAGTTAAGCTGGAAGACTAAAGTGATGTCATTCTTCATTCAGAGGTTCTTATTCCACAACTCAGGAAGCCTTTTCATTTTAGCTTAGGATTCTACTAAAGCTAACCTTAAAACCCACTCATATCAATCTATCTGGTAATAACCTAATATTACAATCTGTATATATATTACAAACTGTATTAAATGCTTTTATGAAGACATGACTAAGTTTACAGTTGACAGTTGCATTCAATAAGCAGTAAGATGACAACAGTAACAGGTTAAACACAGGGAGCACAAGTAGAGAAAGAACATCTTATTAGACGGAAAAACGCAGGTATAGTGTGTCTCCCTCCTCCTCTCCTGTCCGTAAAAGCTGGTGTAAAAGAAGGATATTACTAACACCTATAAAAAACACTACTTCAGATCCTTATATCAACATTATTTCTACTGTCATCACAACTAAATGTGTTTATGAATGAATTCACCCTTGACTGAGACACAGGAGAGGCTCTAACTTAAATTTAGAGGCTATAAGCACACAAATAGCGCATAGGCCAAGTTTTTCATTGCCCTTACTAGGCCATTAGGTAAACAAAACTGAAAACAGACAAAATTAATTTCTGAGGAGGAAAAAGCCTCTAAAACCCACAAAATATGAAAGCAGAGGAAGCTTGTCTCCCAGGCATCCTGTACAAGCACAGGCTTCACTCCTTGCCCAGTGCTCTATGCATAGTAAAACCAACTGGTGCTTAATGTCTCTTACATCTTACTCCTAATCTCTGGGAAATGAAAAGAGGTTATTTACCATTTATATCAGCCAGATTAGCAAGATAAAGTACCAAGGCAATTTTCTGGCTTTTATGCAAAAAAAAAAGTTCCTCATATTTCAGGAGAAAAGCATGAGCTGCAGGCAGCTAGACACAGCAGCAACAACCTTCCCTGTATCAAATCTGGAGACACAGGGAAGTCAGAGCAGCTAAACTACAGCAAGAAAAACCATCCATGACTGCACAGGTATACAAGCAAGGAAGGATGGATAAAGGAACAAAAATGAGAAGCAAGAACTCTGTAAGACATTTAATTGTGAAGTCTCAGCAGAAGAAATCAAATTAGTCATGAGAAGTTCTCGCTCTAAGGACCTTTGCACAGCAGCCCTCTAATCAGCCAGGAGAAATAATGAAGCAGAGAAGTAAAAAGACAGCAGGTCTTGAATGCACACACCAGAATTCGATATGAAATATTCAACCAACGAATTCAGGCACTGCACATTAAGGAATAAACATTTCTTTTTGCTCAGTATGAAATGAAAGACAACCTGAGTATGGCTGATTGAATTGCTTCCCTGACTGGGTGCTCTCACTGTGTGAATATTATCTGCAGGGGAACACACTTTTCTACAGGCATTTGCCTGCCTCTGTGAACAAAGAACATACCATCCTTTAATTCTCCAGCAGAAGAAGCTGCCCCAGACAAATAAAATGGGATAATGGAAATAGTGAGGTCTATGCTTGCAACACACCCACTTCACAAAAACAGGCACAGAAACCACCATATTTCTGCTCTTCCAGACCACAAAGATGCTTAAGAAAATGCAGAAGAGTCACTGTCTAATAGCTTATCTGCCTTCATTTAAATTTTACACAAACAAAGCCCCAATGAGAGGGAAAGACGTTCTATCACGCTGAACTTCAGAATATTCAGTTGCTGGAGCATGAAATGACAGCTTCACAGAAAAACTTTCTAAGAAAAAAAAACAGTCTACCACCACTTAAAAGTTAGAAAAGGATTAGTATCTTGCTTTTGGGAATAGCTAGCGTGACTAGTGTCCTTCATAAAGGGACTTCTCTCTGTCACAAAGGACACTGAGCTTTAACAACATGTCATCTCAAGTATGTGCCCCTGTAGCAAGTGAATGTGCAAATTAAAATAGTAGGGAAGTTGACAGCATCCTTGCTGGCAGCTGCAACATAACAACCCAGATTTTTTGAGGGGTTCAAAGCTCCCATCAAACACACCTCCCTACTACACTATAACCACAGACTGCTTCTACAACCATGCTCAGAATTATCTTATGTTTTAACTGCAGTATACAGAAATTCAGTTACATACTTGGGGCTACTCAGGGAAAATCCCATATTTAAAAGGAAATTACTGAAGACAGGCTAGGAAGGTTATATTCCCTTTGCTGCTAAAATGGATTTTAATCTAAAGTCCTGAGCTTTTGGTCTACATGCTATCTAAAGAATACATTACTATATTCTTCCATTTTTTAGGAAGGGTTTGCAGTAATTTTTTTGCTGGTATTATCACTGGAAGTCCAAAAGCAGATGCTAGAGAACAGACTTTAAAAGTTCGTCAGCAGAACTAATTAGAAGGAAATACAGAGGCTAACAGGAATATTCTTCTAAGATTTGGATGCAGATCCATTCCTCACTCTGGCACAAGAGGCCTTTCTATCTCCTTACAGGAAACTAAGCCTTAACACAGATTCACAATCACCAAATTTTTAAAAAATCCCAAACCAAACAACAAAAAAAACCATCCCAGGAATGTCAGCTTATTTGACAAAGCTACAGAAATAGAGCAAGAAAAAGCAACAGGACGTGTTTGTCTGTCTCCTACAGCCATAGACCAAAGAACTAAGTCTTGCAAAGGCTCTTAGTGACTCTTGTTCTGTCTCAAGATTTGACAACTCTAGCGAACTCTTGGTTCCCCATCTGTTCCACTGGAGAAAAAGATTCTTTATTTTCTTTATTTAACCAGTCTTCTAAATGTGGTTGAGATATACTCTAATGTGTTGAAGGTAGTCTATAACAGCCTTAATTTTCATAACAGAAATGATAAGACCTATTTTTAGCAATCAATACTCTAATTATTGATTGAATTACTTAAATCGGTTCCTACAAGAAGCCTAAGGTGTCTTAGGTTGATAAACATTAGGCTGTATTCTGCTTAGGGAAGCAGAAAACAGCCCTGTGCTGACAACAGACAGACACAAGCAGGAGGGCTAGGCAGCACACACACTTACTCAAAATCTTCAAATTCCAGATCATTTCCCTCCACAGATGGACTTGAGTTCTCTGAAGTGGAGGCAGAGGAGGAGGAAGAGCGGAGACGGTTTTGCTGATATCGCATAGAGCGTTGTCGAATGCTGTCCCTCCGGGAAAGATACTGGATCATCCTCTGAGCGTAATATGCAGCAGGAGACAACCTGAGCAAGAAAAAGATACACAAATACTCCTTACGTAAGTATAGAATGACAGCCAATCCTAATTTTCCTTTTGAACTCCAAGTGCCAGGCCATTAACAGCCTATCACAGGATTGTATGCTTGTGTTTTATCTGTAAGATAGAGTAAATAAAGAAAGCAAGGAAAAGTAATTTTCCCTTTATATGTTATACTCCCATGTGAACCCCTTTGCAAACAGAAACACCACACCGTACCTACAGACAAAAAAAAAAAGCTCGTCCACAGAATAGAGAAATTTGCTTCTCAGGACTCTCTGGAGCTCACTGATTCATTTATTACCAGTTCATTCAAGTAAACTCAGCAAGCATCATTTATAAGAACCAAGTCCAGTCCCAATGTGAACTCTGCCAGCAACGCCAAACAGCAGCACTGCTCAAATAAACACTGAAGGAACAGTGCTGTTGTTTTGATGGTACTTAGGGAGTACCATGGAATATGAAGCAGGAGAAAGAGAGGTTTCACATCTTTTACTTTGTAATTTAAATGGTAGGGACTTTATATAGTGGCAATTTCAGCAGATCCACTAGGTATATGTTAAGTGGAGCTTTAAAAGCCTTGTGTCCCACCTGAAAGGAAATCTTTCCTCTGTAATTAACTCTTAATTCTCTCTCATACATAACCTAGCATTTGTTTGCATCAGCTATCACATACCAGTATTTCTCTCGAGACAGGCAAACACATACTCTCATTTCCTACCCTGTGTAGCTGTACAGCCACATCTCCTTGTACATGTTTTCTGTGACACATTTACTCAGTGCTAAAATCCAGACACCTCAGATGCTTGATTTATCCTTTCATTAGCCTTACTTGGTTAGACTTGAATTTTAATTTGGGAGGACGACAAGTCTAGGAGACAGACTACTGGTTCAAGGGTGTAAAAACTTAACCCAATAAGCATCAAAAGAGTAAGAGGAACAACACAATCAGCTTGATTCCTCCTGAATCTTTTATGCGCTGTTTAATGAGTTAAACCTGTTCATGCTTACATAAAGAAGAGGGCTTTGCTGGACAAAAGCATCACTTCTCTCTACTCTCCACACTTCTCTCTTGTCCCCACAAGAATTAATATGTCAAATACAAAAAAACCAAGGCATTACAGATGCACATTCATAAATGAGGAGCTGTTCTCTCCTCTGGGCTTTTCCATAAGCCAAAGCCTTTGTGCATGCCTAAAATTAAATCTACAGCATAATATGTACAGAGAAAAAAAAGAGGAACATGGAAACAAGACAAACACTGGAAAACACTGGGTCTCAGCAGCCCAGCAGTGTAACCACTGAAACTTCTTTTTCCTAATATCATACCAAGGGAGATTTTTACAGAAGAATATGAAGAATGCGTTTAGCAGTCTTCTAAAATTATGCAGGACATCAGAAGAAAAAACACAGTGATGCTTGTTAGAAGAAAGAGTAGGCAATAAAGAGTGGCCATAATCGATGAGAAGATGCCAGATTCAGCTTCCTGACAGCACACTGTCATGTACACTGACTAGACTGTGAAAAAAGACCCCAAAAGACAACACAAGAAGCTTAAAACTGATACACAGAGAGAAAGGTGGAAGGGATAAAATACTTTCTAGGTGCTTAGATTTTTTTCTAGAGATATTTCCAACAAACACCCTGTGATGCTTTATATATGTAGTCTGGAAGCATTTAATTCTTATTGAGTATTTCTATTTACAAAAACATTACTACAGGTGTTCTTTGATGACAGCTTAATTTGATTCTTCTACAGATTATTTTCTGAGCCCAGCACATATGGAAACTGTGCAGAATGACAGAAGAGCCAAGTTGACCTTAGCGAAGTTCAGGAAGGCCACCGAGAAATACTGCTGCAGCCTATATCAAAATATTCATTCCATATCTGAGGGAACTTCAAAAAATGTTGTCCTCACTGCTGACCTAGGTTATCCAAATATAGCACCATTATAGACAGTAAATGCAGAAACAAAATTAACACATACATACACTCTCAAAAATAAATTTTTCAGCTCACGTAGTTTATGTACTCTTTAAAAAAAGACTCCATTGGAGACAGCTTGGTCTTAAGGAGGTATACATATTTAAAATACATTTAAAACACATAAACATACACAGACATATATAGATGTTTATTAATAGATATAGATGTGTTTCTTTCACCTTTGTTTCACTTTTTCACTTTGTTATTTAACTTCTCAAAGATATAACTTTACATTTGGAACTTACAGTGCTACAAAAGAACCCCTTCAAAAAGCAGTAACACTCCTTTTAATCACTTTTCAAATTTCTAACTAGTTAAAGGGACAGTTAAAAATATCCTACTAGCCCAGCACAGCAGTAAGGTTTATGGAGGAAGACTCTAATCCTATCCCACTCAAACTTCCAGCTGGTACTGATCATGCCTCTATGAATCTCATCCTCTGAAAAGGACAGTGATACTTACTGGAACAAATTAACCCTCTTAGAAGAGTTTTGAGACTGGACTTTTCTTCCAAGGCTCCTTATAAACTCAAGCTACTAGAGATTTTACCACAGCCTAAAACCACTTGAACTGTCACATGAAGAGCACTGTATCAGTTCTAAAATGGCTTCAATTAGAAAAATATTTTTGATCATGCCCCTTATGCTAGGAAATGTCTCAGGCATTGATTCCTTTTCATACAATTTACTGAGCTTCATCATAGCAGACATCTAACAGAAAGGGGGAAAAAAATTAGATACCTAGGCAGGCCCTCCTTTTCTTTTTTAAATGGCAGCTCCCAGAGAGCTAGAATCAGTTCTTAAAAATCTTTAAATCTCTGCTCTATCAATCTGCCTGCTTCCAGAAATGCCAATGCATTCCAGAAACTAGGAATGGTGCATTCCTGGCAATATAGCAACTTTTGGCACTCAAAAAGTAACCCGAGTGTAGTAATAGCTTTAAATTAACATTTGCAGAATATAATCTTCATCTTTCCAGGTAAATCAATCCTTCATCTGCTATTTATCCAACAGCCATTTAGAAGCTTTTACATTTATCAGCATTTCTGACATGCAGTTGCCAAGACCTTCAGCAGTCACCTAGGCTGATTTCCCAAGGATCTGATATATAGGCAGCACACTCCACCTTACTTTCACTTCACAACGCTTACATTTACATCATTCCTAAACCTCTGATTTATCTTTATAAAGCAACTTTCTTCACAATAAATGGAAAAAAATCAAACATAAGATTTCATCTCTACAAGGCTTGATCTACAGAGACAGTTAGCAAAGATTTATTTACACTATCTGGGCAGTTTGCAACACAGCCTCTTATGTTCGAACTTGTACCTAAGAGTATCATCTGTATAAAAATGCAGGTTTTGTGGTTAATGATGAAGAAAACAAGGTAAATACCCCTGTCCTCTAACCTCACAAAACAACAAAACTCCTTCAAGACTTAGTTTTCAGTGGTATTCCTGTCGTCTTCTTGACAATAAATCATAGTAGCCTTCAATTCATGCAGCTATGCAAGAGGCTCCCCAAAAGGCTAAATCAGATATATTTTACACTTACTAAATTTCCTCATTCATAGCTTTCCTAAACCCATCTAAAGAAAGCTTATTTGTCATGATTTATTCTTTGGAAGTTTCCAAAGCTGCTTGCTGTTCACGATTCTATCATTTCTTCTGACAGAGTCTTTGGGTCACATTATCCCATCTGTTGCTTTTTTAATACACTAAATAGAAACTGCAAAGATCATTTCTTTCCATTTTTGATAACTGCCACATTTGCTTTTTCGAGTCCTCTGAAATACTCCCACCTCTTTTGAAGATTAAGAAGTACTACAGGTGTTTCTATGTCTAATGTCAATGATTCATGACTCTTCAAAAATAATTGTCAGTATTTTGTTCTTAGTTAAGTATACAAAACCTTCTGGCTATGCTCTCTTGTACAGATACATTTACAGAGACAATTCATGCTTCCAAGCAATTTGTCTGCTCACACCAGCTCCTAACTGCCTTTACTGCATTCGTTCTTTCTCCTGAATAGACTATTTGTTTTTTAATTCATTTTTCTTGAAAAGAGATTTTTAAAATATTAATATAGCTCATTTACTGTTGGACCTGTTTGCCACCTAGTGTTCTCTATCCCGAATGATTTCATGAATTCTTATGTGTTTACTTCAACCATAATTCCTTCCTGTTTTGCTCATTTCCCCCCAGACTTAACAGCATCTGCTCACTTGTTTTGCTCTCTTTCCCCATGGCAAGTCATTAGGAAGGAGATAAGCCCAATATTAGAACCATTGCCAGAGGTTTCAATGAGTTATACTGAAGTTATGCTTTTGCATATAAAACTTTAATGCCTTTAGACTGCATTTAGATCTTACCTGGCTGGATCTGGGTAGATTGGATGTTCCCGGGATCCTGCTCCATCATAGCGAGATAACGAAATGAGGGAAGACTCCAGCAACCTTCTGGAAAGGAAAAACAAATTACAACATCAAAGACTATTCATGAACATCCCTCCTATATGTGACCTACTTTCTCAAACTTCTTAAGACTATTCCTATCACTAGTGCAGAGAATTCTGCAACATACTGAACCACTCACTGATGCCATAAGTATTTTCACCACACAGGTATTCAAAGTTTTATATTCTCACTGCACAGGAGAAAGAACACCTCAGGTAAAGAAGAAGAGTGGTCCCATATCCATGTCCAGGTTCCAAGAGAAAGATGTAGATGTCACTTCTCTGGAGACAACCCATCCCAATGTGTCAGATCTACAAACATTACCACCGCCTTGGCTATTTGTCAGATTCTTACCTACTCAAAGGTGGCTACACATGGAATGGGGCAGGGGACAAAGAACACATAGAAACATGTGGACTTTAAGGGCATCACTGGTGTCTATTCAGACTAAGATCTTGAATCTTAGTCTCAAGGCTCTGAAAGACAGGTTTTCAACTACAAAAATTAAAAATGTTCTTTTCCTCTATATTATAATCAGCCACAGGGAGAGACACCAAATATTCACTCAAGAAGTAACTGTATGCAAATGCAGCCAGATAGCCTGAAAATACAAGAAGTGAGACTGAGTCATGAAGGCAGCAAAATCAAAAGTATATAGCAGAAACATGTCCCCCACTCTGTCTAGCTACTGTCATAAACCAGAGGAGACCACTGTTTCAAGACCGACTCATGGCCTGTTGCAGCCACTGGATTAACATAAGAGAGATGACTTGGGGCAGGTATAGAAAGTGGAAAAAACAACTCTCACAGTTTGTAAGATTGCTGAGTTCCCTTTCAAGTCTTCCTACCTCAGAACTCCTATTAAATTTTGTTTTTCAGTCTGTAACTTAACGAAAGAGGTTCTGGTTTGAAAGTCAAAGAGGTCCAACACCACACCTGTTCTGCTCACTCACACACACAGCTCTTGAGAAAGATTTGAATCGTTCAGTCTTAGTCTCACACTCATAATGATCCATTAGCCTTTCCAGTGCAGGACAGCAAGTGTCAACACAGGAAGCAGGAAGAAGGACCAGATAAAATCCACACCCAACTTCCCATTTCTAGCCACATAAAGACAGTGGAATTGCAAATGAGACATCTTTTTTCAAAGCAGCAGCCCACCCATCAGGATCTCAAGAAAAATTTTTACTGCCTCCCAGTAATGAAAAAAAAAACTGTTTCAATTTTTCATTACAGATCTAGAATTCAGAAAATAGCGAGAGATTGCTTCAGTTTCCCAGCTGGAAAGTTCTGTGTCAGCTTGGGAAACTCAGTACTTGCTGCAAAGCACTGACACTATGCATAAGGCATGAAATCATGTCCTTTCTAGCACAATGGTTGTTCAGGAACCATGTGTCTTACCCAAGAACAGTTATTAAATCTCTTAAACTTGAAGATTAATTAATTCCCCTGGTTCCTAGGTTATTGAGTCAAAAGCTCTAACATTCAATACTGCTAGATATTATTAATCCCTTGGCTACCCAAAAAGTCATTATACTTCAATCCTGTCTTACCAAACCCTTCCTTCTGCTCCAACTACATATCAATATGTGCAAAAAGCAGCCAATCCAGAACAAACAGCGCTACAGCTTCACGAGGTACACCTCAAGTCCTGTACCTGTGAGGTGTACAGGTATACCTATTACTTGGATCACATATAAACTGCTTTAATTCCTTCTAGGGGAAAGGCAGACAGATTAAAATTAGCAGAAGGGATATTCTACTACTCAGGCAGCTGGTCCCTTCTAAACCACTGGCTTGGAGTTCAGAGACTAGGTTACTGCCACTGCAACACCAACATGCCTTTGAGAAATCTGCTTTTCTAAGCTGCTCCAAAACCAGCATTTTGCGAGCAACCTGGATGTGCCAAAGCTGCCACCCTCCTGGAACATCCTGCCTGATTACTGGACTTAGTCAAGGAGAAAGAGCTTCCAGAGCATGCATATTCTGGTAGGGTCACAAACCTAGAAACAGTAGCTTCCTCCTAATGTGAGCAATGCCTCTGGTGTTCTGATAACATGTACACACAAATAATCATCAAACTCGCCCCTATCAAAAGGTGCCTACACACTACACATCCCACGTTCTTTCCCAAACTTTCAGCACCTGTCCCCGAAGTAGGACAGTAAAATCAAAGCCACAAGGGAAGATGATCAGTACATGCTGCATGGCCTAGCAAACCCAGTCAGAAAGAAGTCTCCTGGTATTCTCCACCCATATTTGTCTTCTCACCTTCGGAAAAACTGGCAACTGCCTAGGATGATCATTGACTTTGGGGGATCACCTTTAGAAAGCATCCAGCAGCTATGCTGAAAGAAATCAAAATCTATACTAAGCAGACTCCACAAGGGTGCAGGAGCAGGGCATACATCACTGTAATTTGGTGTGGGTTTGCCAAGAGACCCTCTGCTTGGCTTGGGAACAGCATTTTGGGAATCTATAATTCACATCACTACACTGCAAGAGATCCTTGAAATAAATATTTGAAGAATCTTGCTATAGCAGGTACTTGGCACCTCAGATGAGAATGGGTATGGGTTACTTTAGTAACCAACAGCTGCCTGAGCCACAGAATGGCCAAGTGTCCAGGTAGAGACTTCCTCCGGGCGTCAACAGCCCTGTGACATTACCTAAACAGGCTGCAACTCCATTCCATGCAGCAACAAAAGCTGCTGCAGCAGGATCATCTCCTTCACCAGAAGGGCTCCCTTGGAAGACCAGTAGTAACTGGGTTGTAAGGATCACAAACTGTTAAATACATTCCCCAGAACCCTCTCTGAGCTTGCACTGTCCGAGTTAAATAGTCTCACTTAAGATGACCTTTACAGCAAGAGCCTTCCAAGACCAAATCCAGCTCCTGCACTACCTCACACTGAGGCACACAGGCCACATAGTAGAGCCACATTCAGATCATGTGGACAAAGATAATTAATTCAGTTAATAGTAACGGCTAAAAGCTAGAGTTGATTTTAAGTCTGATTAGTAGATGTTAATTATCCTACAACTGTGCCCTCTCAGATCACAGAAGGAACAAAGGGATATAAATACATATACAGTCAATTTGAAAAAAAAATTCAAAACAAGGCAACAAGCAATCTCATGAGATCCAGACAGACCATCCCTGTGCTTAATGCTCCAGAGAATAACAATATCCATACTGAGGCAGAGTACTAAGCACAATTAAAATCCATTTTTAACTAACTCATTCTAGACTTAGCCCTTGAAACCCAGAGTTACAATCCAAATGCATTTAGTACTGACAAATGGGTTCAATAATAGATATGCTGCCATAATCCTCAAAGTGTGTCATCTGTCACTGGTAATGTAACCTACTGTCCCTCAGGAAGGTGCAGATAAATATTCTTAAAAGTAAGTCATCCTGCACTCTGCCAAGTCCTAGGCATCACACTCAGGTGCTTCTGGCACCTGAAGTCCCAAAAGAGACACAGACTGTTTGTTTTCAGTAAACTCAAGGTGAAAGGTAGTCCATAGTAAAGGTAAGGTTGGGAGCAATTCTGCTAAGGAGGAAAAACATAATCCATGGATGAAAAGAAGTAGCTCTGTTGCAGTAAATAGCTAGCCACTAAACATTTAAGTTTCCAACAGAGAAGCATGAAAAGAGAGAACAGAAATGCATACTGCTTGCATCTCCTTTTGAAACATTTCAGCAGATCATGCTTGACTCCTGAATCCTTTCTGCAGCTTACAGCAAGCAACCTCCTCCTCTCCCACATCCCCCATTTTTGCTATCCAGATATATAACAGGCTAACACTAGGCTCTATGGAAGCAATTGCTCCACTATCTCTGTCTAGACAATATGAAATTGTCACAAATGACATCTAAAGTACAATTAGCAGAGAAACTGCAATTTCTACTCTCTTCCCCCGCTCACCAGGAAAAATATAAAAATCACACATTATCATCCTCCAGGTTGTCAGTCAATCCTGCAAATGATGAAGATTAACTCTGCTCACCCTGAGCGATGCTTCTGTCCCAGCTTGCTAAATTAGAAGGAGGGGGACTGTAGTTTTTATTTGGTTTATTTTTTTTATTAAAACTACTACAAGATATAAATTGCCTCTGTTCAGCAGCATTGAAATCTCAACTCTCTGATTGAGATCAGGCTCCCTTTCTGTCAGACATCAATAGCTCTGGAACTGCTGCTCTGCACTTGCTCTGTTAACTCTGGTCTGCAGCAATCACTAGCAAGGGGGTAAAGGAAGCAGAGTCCAAGTCACAGGACACCTCTAGACAAGGGAGAGAGAAAGAGTGCACAGATACAAGACATAACAAGCAGAGGAGGAAGATTTTTCAGAAATGAAGCTGAATGCCAGAAATTGAGGTTCAAAAAGTTCATGAAGCAATCTCCTCACAGCACATCAGCCATTGGACTATACTCCCATTTTCCCTAGGGCCATGAGGATCACCACCAAAGCCTTTTGGCTTTGAGAAGATCCTTAACTACAGCAAATTTAACTTTTCAGTAATAGTTTAAGGATATGCCCCTACACCACATCTTAGATTTGCTGTCACAGCATGAGCATTACTGAGTAACGCTAGTAGCGACACCGAGGGAAGGGTTTTCCTCCCCATCCAAAAGGGAGGTGTTAACAAACAGCATTGAGGTTGTTTCCTTAGAATCAAAAGGGTGTTCAGTCAGCTGCCATCCTCCAAAGCTGCTCTACACCAACAACCAGGGCAAACCAGTAAAATGAAGCACTCTTAAAGACAGCAATCACACCTACCCCTCCCCTACTCCCAGCCTTCAGCTATGAGAGCTGAAAACAGAAAATTCCTAGTTATCCTTAGAAGGAAAAGTATACTGATGACTCTTGGCAGCCTCTGACTTTCCTCCCCTGGTTTTATGTCTTCCCTGAAAAGACTTTTATATTGCATACTGCCCATTTGGAGGTGAAAATTATCACACTACATATTACATCCTTTTTTCAGCCCTCCAATTTACAGCCAGCACTCAGTTCCCCTGAGCACTCATCCCTGTGAATGTGCTCCTGTGGCTTCTCATAAGAAGGTAAAGAATAGCAACATTTTAAAACTACATTCCCTTCAATCATCTTCCTCTTACAGCCAAGCAATGCATAACCTAAAGAAAAGAAAGCTAAAGCATGAAAACAGCTGAATGTTCTTCAGCTGTCCAGTAACACCAACACCCTCCCTCAAACCTTGAACTCAATTAACTGTTAACAAACCAAATTAATTCTTGGAGATCAATTACAGCCTTGATAGAGCACTAGAAAACTATCTTAAATAAAAATCTCAAACAACCCAATCCACTGGTTTGGGTATTCTTTCTTTCCCTTTTCTCAGAAGAATAGGAAAAAATTATTTCAGACATCTGTATTGTGTTGCCTACTTTCAAAAAGCAAATTGAAATCACGTAAGCAGAAACCATCAAGCATTTTGTTCCACAGCTTCATTTTCCATAAAAGTTTTGTAGTCCTTGTCAAACAGAAAAACACTATTGCTCTTCACCAGTTTCATATTCAAGCTTAAAATAAAAAAGCAATCAGTATGCAGTTCTAAAGATTGCTTGAAAAAGTGATTTCTAAAATTAAGTTCTTAACATAATCTGCTCTGATACCTCTAAGCTAACATTTCTAGACTGCTTCAGCTTTCACATGGTATGGGTAGACATATTTAGCCTGGCATCAAGACTGGATTAAGACAGGTCAGAAACAGATGATTAAGAGAAAAAATATAGTCAAACAAATGGATGAAGCTTTTCTTAAGATAGTTGTAACCATCTAAAAGACATAAATAACCTGAAATTATCACTACTCATTAAAACCTCAACAGTCACTTTTACTGTCCTGAGTTAGCTCCTCCATCCCCTTGTTCACATCTCTGTGCCAAACAACTCGTCCTAGAGTTGGTGGCTATCTTTCTATCCAAACCCTGTTAGGCATCCTTTTCATCACCTTTTTTTTTTTAAGTTATTCCATACAATGAGCAACCTTTACAAGATAATTTCCTTTTTTAGGGAAAGCAAAGATGCAATACGTGATCAGAGACAAGTTCTAAACACAGCTTTTGTAGAACACTTTGGCCTGTTTGTGGGAAAGAACTTGTGTTAACTCTGAAGGTGCAACTAGGGACAGAGAAGACATCCTTCCCAGCTGGAGGTGCAGACTTGCTCAGAAGAGCAGGTCTGATATAGGGCAGAAGTTATCACAAAAAGTGGTATTTTCCCCTTCACTGATTCTGGGCAAGAATTCTGTAGAAAACAAACTCTAAAGATTTCTCTGTCAGAAAAGAGACAGTACATAAGGTCTTCACCCAAGTGGGAAGGAGTGCAGAGAAAAAGAGCACAATTACACGAAACGAGGATGTGTCAGTTAGAGTTTGAACAACGAAATGAGCATTGGGAATTGAGTTCTTCTAATTACAAGATGGGGAGCAGAGTTTCAAGAAAAACATGGTTAATTAACCCTTTAAACTTACTTCAATTTAACTAGAAAGTAATATCACATGATGAATTGTGCTATTACTGCACCTCTGCTCTAGGACTAGGAACTCCAATTTCCATTTACCACCTGATGCCACAGGAGCTACACAGCAACTTCAGAGCTTCTCACAGAGAAAGTGGGTAGCTTTACAGAAAGTGACAGATTCTTTTAAGAAGACTCAAGGCTGCACTCTTAATCTATTACTTCACTTGCTGAAAAAGGCCATGCATCAGAACAAAAGATGAATGAGCATTATGGAGAGGTCCTCATCATATAGCATCTGGGGAATGATTAGTTCATTATTTCAACAAGCATCCATGACAGACATTAAAAGGGTCAAGACCAGCTATAGCAAGCAGCATTGATTAGTTTTGGCAATAACTCCAACATGAAAAAAAAAACCAATGAAAATTCTTGTACTTCCATTTTGCAGGGGCAAAGCTTGAGGGAAAGGAGGGGAGAAGATATTAAAATCAGTTCAAGCTACTGCACATGCTATTTTGGTCTACAGTGGCAGTTTCACATCAGTGCTCAGGATGGGGCAGGCACCCACGCCAAGCTGAAGACAGACATCACATTTCTCAACCTAGACCCTTAACAACATGCCTTTATATCAGAAATTCAGCTAGAGGGTATGGGTTTCTAGTTATCACAAAGTTTAAAGGCAAGGCCAGAACATAGCCAAGACACTGAACTCCCTCAGCCTGCAGACAGCTTTACTCCTCTAAGGGCTCTTCTGCCTACCTTCATCTGTATGTCTCCTGCAAATTCTCCTTGTTCTGGGAGCTCCCAACACCACAGACTCTGTGGACAGCAGAAATCTCTGCTTACCCACACACGCAGATCTGCGTCAGCTTCTAGGATAATTACATACAACTTGTGTTTCTCCAGAGAGAATTGAAGAGGAGGTGTCTTTCTTGAGGGGGCAGAAGCCATACTGTTATCTCCATAGGTTTCTAAGGCTATGAAAACAGAGGTTTCATCACAAATCAAGCTATTCCTTTAAAATGCTCTTGTTCTCGCTGGAGTAATAAAGTCAGGTCAACAGATGACTGGCGGGTAGTTCAGTCACTTAGTCCAGCCTTCCCACTTCAGGAAGACAGGGGAATGATTTCATACTAATGCATTTCAAACAGAAAAATGAGTCAGTTTCCTGGCAGATAATGAACCCTGTTTATTTACAGCCTTTAGTTTCAGCAGGTGCTCTCTCAAGAAGAGCAAGGGAGGAGGTCACTTACATCACCACACAAACAGCCATTTGGTGCAATCAGTTAAATATGTATGTGGAAAATGTTTAAAATGCATGTTAGTTATTCAACAGACCAGAACAGCTCAACTGAAGAAATCTAGAGTCATTAGTATTTTGGTTACAGTTGTATTACTGAGTCAGATCACAGGTCTCCTCTCTCCTCTTGCTCTAGGCTCACAGATTAGATGAATGCTGCCCTACTGCAAGTTCTCAAGCCCAGATTCTGTAATAAGGAGCAAATAATTGGATATGGGCACTTTGTCCTCAGACACACTCCTCAGACACACCACGCTGTGAACATTTCTAAAGAGCATGAGGAGTGAGTGCACACATGAAGTATATGTAAATTGAATGCATATCTAAAAATTACAGGGTTGCATTACAATAAAAAGGCACACTACACTGCCAACATCTCCAGCTCTTCCCCACAGTGAAGAAAGCTACAGAGAACTTTTAGATGAGCAAGCAGGCCTGAAACAGAAGGTCTGAGAGCCTCCCCAAAATTTGTTCCTTGGCAAAAACCAAAACCAAATTGAAACTTAGATACTGTCTTAATGTGACTTACCTGAAGCCAGACTATAATCTCTAAAAATCACAGCTAGATTGTTTAAGCATGTCACAGACCTCCATTAATTGTGAGCTGAGCATCATCCCCTAGACAGAATACAATTACAAGAACTCAAGGCACATAGGTAAAAAAAAAAACAGAAACAGGAGCAACTGTACCTGGTCAAGTGAGCTTGTCTGGACATGCTGCCCAACCTGCAGCAGCTGGATCAGGTGGCTGCAGGGAAAGTCTGTGCAGACAGCAGAGGAGACAGACATCCTAACAAAGGATGGCTTTCAAGAGCGGGAAGCTATTCACACTTCTTCCCTCTCTGTAGGAAAGTTGAGAACTGATACGTTTTATGGTATCCTCAAATAGCTATCTGTTTGAAGTCAGCTGCCTTTAAACTTCTGAGCAATTTGTGTTTATTCAAGATCTTAGGTCTACAGTCACCTCATATATGCATTCCTCCAGAAAACAAACAACCCCACAAAAAAACCTGCCCAAAACAACAACCACCAACACCCACCCACAAAAAAAAAAACAACCCATATACACAAACACACAAAACCACCACCAAAAAACCCAAAAGCCCCACCAGACTCTAGATCTCAATAGAAGCAAAAATAAAAGCCAGTTTGGAAGCACATATCTCTTCCATTCTCACTAAAACATCACTATAATTCAAATTCAGTAAGCTTCCTTGCTGCCACACTGCAGCAGGTGAAATTCCAGAACAGTTCCCACAGAAAAGACACTTTGGAGAGAAAGAAGTTTCTGTTGCCTGGAGAATGCAGAGGAACAAACTTTACCTATTTCTTTTATTGGTGAACTCCTCATTGCTAGGCCTGGACTTAGAAGAGGGGTGGAAGAAGGGCAGTGGTTCAAATTGGAAAATACCATGAAGATATCTGAGAAGGAGTTATTTCTATACCTGCCTAGTTTGCAAGTCAAGCTACTACAAGAAGAACATGAGGTAAAGAATTTCTTTTAGTCTGCTACAGTCATTGCTGCGTATTTAAATTCAGGCCAAGAAAAAGAAAGAGCAGCTTACGCCTTTCTGCAAGTTTGGCGAAGGCCAGAGGTACAGGTCCAGCTTTCCAAAGCACTGGGGGAAACTCAGCAGCAGGGAGTGACCTCTATTATTTATTGCAAGAAGGGAAAGCACAAGGCATTATTTTTCTCGCCCACCAACTTCCAGTGAAGAAGAATAGGGCTCTAGCAACCTTACATTATTCTTAAATCAGGAAATTAGCAAAGGCAGGGGAAAGAATATTTGTGCAAGAAAACAGGCACTTTTTTCACTTGTTCTTCCACATAACTAGCAGCATACTAAAGAGCTCAAACTTACAGAACTTCAGTAAAACAGTCTTTCCTGCCCACACAGAGAGAGCAGGCTTGGTCTGGGAAAAAACCCACAAAGCTGGAAGGGTGACAGTAATACCCCAGAGCTCACATAGGCATTAACTGACCATTTAGGTATCCTGGCAGCCCCTCCTATAGTTCAGGCTATGTTTACAGTCTCATGATAAAACTAATTTGTATTTTCTATTTTTAGTAAAGGCCAAACAAACAATACCCACCAAGTTTGTCCACAGCCTCACACATAAACACTGCTAATTATCATGTTCAAATGTTCATGTCACCTTCAGACTATCATTTCACTTTATGTTCACAACAGACAAACTAGAAAAACAGTCTTTGTTCACTCTTATGTGTCCTGGCTAAGGTGTACAGAAATCATTCCCATACCACACAGTTCTGGCTTTCTCCTCTGAAGCACGTCTTCCCATGCACAAACCCAAACCTCTTCCCTCTGCCTACAAATCCATTTATGAATTCCGTTTATCCCAATACTCTCACTAACTGCTGAGATATTACTTATCTCTATCACCATCATTTTCAAGAATTGTTAACAAAGCATCTTTGGAATTATTTCTTACCAAGCCTGGTAACAGCACAGCATAATCTCTTCCAAAACTATCACAGTGCACATGAGGTTACAAGGCTTGTCAGAAAAATCCTTCTTTCCACAGCACGGGCAAGGTATACACACTGTAACTTTAAACAAAATACTGAACTCAAACTACAAATGCCAGGACACAAGGCTAGCAAGGTTTCTACAAGTAATGGGTCTGAACAAAGAGTCAGGAAAATTATGTTGGGTAGGTCTATTTAGATTTAGTACAGGCCACATTCCCACCTATGTGCAGTCTGAGCAGCCAGCCTCTTCTCCACATCTCAGGTGTGTCCTTCTTCTACTCAAGCCTCCCTTTCTCTGTGCCACAATAGATATTAAATACTTGAATAAGCAAACCACAACTGCTGTAAGCAATCAGGAAAAAACCAGCAACTACAAGGATTTTGAGAAATAAGGAATGGAAGAAAAGGCAGAATACATTAGGTATGTGTTCTATCTCCACCATAAAACACATTTGTAGCTTTATATAAGACAATTCCCACCTGCTTTAGTTCCTCTCCCCCAAAAAGCAAAGTGAGTAGCACTACCCCCCTCTCTGATTTTGACGGTAAATGTCGGTCACAGAACTGTGTCTTCCTAGGCAAGCCATAGCAGGGGACAAGGAAGTATTCTGGTTGTTTAGTTTTTAAAGCAAGGATATGAGTGACATTCACCCTTTTATTCAGTGCTTTGCACAGTGAGAAAGTTACCAGAAGTCAGTACATGCAGAGATCCGATCAGCCTTGGTCATTTACATCAAAAACCAGAGCTGCGCGTAAGAAGCTCAGGCTCTGCCAGCATGAACTCAGGAACAAAAGCTGCAAAAGAGACTCTACTCTTTTCCATTTCATATACAGCACTGATCACTGTTGGGCAGGAATAGGGTTGCTCCTACCCTGTCAATCTACTTTAAACATAGACTGGTCCCAATTCAATCACAAGTCAGCACTGTATCTACAACTTAGAGCAGAAAGAGGCATCCCCTCAAGGTTTTGAGCAAACCATACCTATTTGCACTAGTAAAAAACCCCAAACCCAACACAAAAAATCCCCAAACATATTCTTTGCCTTCTTATGGAAAAGCTCCAAAATTTAGGTAATAGCTCAAGGCATACTTGAAGAAGAGAACAAACGCAGCCCTGGTGGAAAAAGCGCAGACTCCAAACAACACTTGCCAAGCAATCCTCCAGAAAACAAGTTCCATATTATGAAAGTTGTCCAAGTGGGTGAACAACCATTAAAATGAAAACAAAACCTTTGAGAAGGGAGACTACAAAGAAAGGTTTGCTCCAGGCTTGGTAGGCAATAAGCAAGAAGTCCAGAGGAATTCTACAAGGTTGCCGAGGTCTCTAAGAGCTCTAACTCACAAGCATTTACACATCAAAAAGACAAAATACCTGTCTCACCTCAGATCCACATCTATCCCTTTCAAACCCTTACAAAAAGCCAAAAGGATAAGCTCCTCCCTTGCTTGCATTCTGTATCAGAGCAATTTCCCGCCTGGATCCCCGTGTTTACACCTTTCTCCAAACATTGAAGAACTTGCAATTGTATGGTAACTACAGAGATAAGCTGCCGTTCAGGAGTGGGGAGGGCCCTCAAGCTGCCCTTCATACAAGAACGGGAAACTTTCATGTTCGGGAAGGAGACAGGAGCAGAAGCAACATTACCCCCTTGTGGCAGCAAAGCAATATGGAAATAAGGTCTGAGAGATTAAAAGGGGAACAGACAAGTTGCTTCTCTTCCTAACTGCTGTAAGGAGCTGTGTGTGGCCAGAAAGGCCATCAACACTGAAGAGAAATGAAATGAGCTGGAGTCGCTGTACTACATGTGACCGGGTTCACATCACACAGCAAGAACAAGGCAGGAGGGACCAGAGTCCTCAAACGAGACCTGACAAAATGAAAGACACACATTTGTCCTTGGACCCTGTAACATGGTTCCAGGGAAAACGGTTTCACGTGTCACTTATGCACAGTGCATCCAACAGACCAAAACACAGCAAAGCCTTTGGTAAGATGTGCCAACTTCAACAACTCAAATATTTGCACATCACAGTGGACTCCGCCTTTCACACACTCACAAACAAAATAAACGAGTTTATACAAGGGTCTCCAGACAAGAATCTCCCCACTTCACACATGCTCACTCCTTTCTGCCTGTATGCATAACAAGTGTCACCTAGGATGGTTCAAAAGACTTCTCAGATTTTTCAGGTAATTTCAAGAACGTATCTTGTCCATCAAACTAAATAGGTGAGGCAAGGTGAAAACATTATGCATTCATAAAATGTAGGCACAGAGTTACTCATACCACAGCCTAGAGAATTTGACCTCTGGAGTGAGTGCAGTGAAGTGGTTAGAGAAGTTTAACATAAT
The DNA here is from genome assembly GCF_965231275.1 of Zosterops lateralis. NCBI lineage: Eukaryota > Metazoa > Chordata > Aves > Passeriformes > Zosteropidae > Zosterops > Zosterops lateralis. The sequence continues at coordinate 39,089,075 of NC_139761.1, forward strand.
TACCAGACAAAGCTTCTTCATGGAAGAATAAGTATAATAAGCATTTCCTTGTGAAATATAAGTTTCATGCAAAGCTGCCTGGCAATAGAACAGAACACGCCTGTCATTTGCAGTACTGTACTTAAATCTCTAGACAGAATAAACAGGTAAATCATATAAAAATTGTCCCTCTCATGTATTACAAGCAGCTAAATCTATAGAGGACAATTTTCCTTATCCTTCTTCTCCCCATCTATAGGAACTGTTTCACTGAGTAAGGTTTGAAATATGTTAGCAGGGACACACATTACTACTTGCTCCTTGCTTCCATTCCAGAAATACTGTGGCCTGAGGTGCCATGCGAGAACTCAAAAACAACAACAAAAAAATATTACCTAATTATTTTCCTTTTTTTTTCTAAAAACCCCACACTAATTCTGTAGATGTCACTTGTGTCATACTAAAATAGCCAAAGAGAATATCTGGATCTGTTTTATTAGTCAGCATTGTACCGTACCTAGCATTAATTTCAGCAGAGATCACTGCTAGATTCTGTGTATCACTGTCCTAAGAAGGTGGCACCAGCTCCTCTCAAACAAGCAGCTGACTAGAAGAATCCTCTTCCATTCCCTGTTCAATTTTTCATTATCAGGCTGAATTGGCCCACAAAGCAACAATGGCTTTAAGTACTTAGAGGATCTTTTCCCTCACTGAGATTACAGTATTAATACAATACCGCCTCAACCCATTTTTAAATTAACAGGTAGTTATAAAAAAAAATTAAACCAGCTATCATCTGTTGCTCAGTTATCCTTCCTTCATCTACATCTTTCCAACAGCTTCTATGGCCAATTTTATGCAGCACATTTCACATGGCAACTTCAGAGATTTCTGAGATTCTTTTCACTTCGATGTTAAAAGTGAGGCAAAGACATCTGCAGGAAAAAACCCCTTATATTTGAATTAATGTGATCAGCCTGGAGAACCTCAGAAAACTGAAGCTTGGTCTCAGGAACTTTTGCTTAACATAGACCATAAACTTTCCCCAAATTCACGCCTCACCAGCACAACTTCAAGAAGCACGCAGCTCAATGCCACACTGCTTTCAGGCCAAGCTGAATGTGACAGGACTCCTTGTATTGCTGAGGCTCCCACTGACATGCTCCTCCTGACAGAGGTACCAGAGCTGTTAGTTAGGCATAGTGTCATTACATACTTACTAATGCCTTGGTGATTAATCCAAGATAATTAGCCTAGGACCATCAGAAAGAGCAGAGTTCTTTCCTTACCCATCTGACATAGTTGCATTAACAGAATTCAAAGAACAGCCTTCACTAAACTACCCTATTAACTTAATTGACCTTCAATGGCAATGTTTTCCCAGAAAGCTACTTCTCAGCCAGGAAGGCCATGTCAGGGAATGAATCCTGCCCACAGACAGGGAATGAGAATGTACACAGTTTCCAGATACAATCTTATATTTTTCGGCTGACCTTAGAATATAGAGCTCAATTGCCCAATGAGGACATCTAATGGAGAGACAAAGAAGAACAGAATTACAAAACAGATTATGAGCATATCTTGAATTCCAGCACTAAGAATTAATCAGAGGCTGATAGGCACAAAATTACATTGATTGGAAGTGTGTATGCAGTTACCACTCCTACCCTCAGGTTTGAAGGCTTATCCTCCTCCTTGTATTTCATCAGCACTTTCAGCATTACCTAGCTTATACCTCAGGACCCTCAGACCCCATCTTTGCACGCTTTTGTAGCTTCAGACATTTTGGACTCTGCTGTGCAGAAGTGATTCCAGCACCTCCCATCGTGAAAGCATGCCCTAGGGCTGGGAGACAAAGGCTTGGGGTGAAACGTTCACTCTATGCAAAATTTAGGTAAGCGGGTGCTTGCTGACTTGTTAATAGATCCACAGGATATTCTGAGTTGGAAGGGACCCACATGGATGATTAAGCCCGACTCTTAAGTAAACGGCCAAATACAGGGATTGAACCCACAACCTTGGTGCTATTAGCACCAAACTCTAACCCGACGGAGCTAATCTCATCTCCCACATACTATAAAGAAAAATATAAACAGCTAATTTGAGAATGGCAGAAAATTGCAGGGTTCCTTTTAAGAAAAAGATTTCATGAAGCCTCAAGCCCACCCGATGTGTTCAAAAAGAAAGGAAATGAAATTTTACTTCAAGGAAATTGCCATGAGCATTTAATACCAGACTGCCCACTGCTTCCAGCTACTTACCTCAGAACTCTACAGATAACCTTAATTTCAGTTAGAAGGGAAGCAGAAAACCCCTGCCATGCCTGTTCTTTAGAAAGGCCTGATAACAGAAGCAGGAGACTGGGAAAACAAGAGTCCCTAGGAGATTCTCAACAACCTCTGCCAGAAAGGTTTCATCTTACAGGAATTCCTCTGGAATTAAGCTCATGCATCGAGCTACCCACTCCCAATCAGAAGTCTCAGTGAAAAGTACCTGTCTGCTCAGGCAACCAGATTGACAAGTAACCCTTCCAAATTTTTACAGCTACTGGAGCAGGTAGCAGCAGCCACTATGGATGACAGGCAAAGTGACCCAGAGATTTAGTCATAAGACTCTCGTTGTTAGACTCCTGCAGGCTGGGGTGGATTGAATTATATGCCTTTTAAATTATACAGTTACCACAGAAAAGATCGTATCTACATATCCCACTACACCTCACTGTCCAAATATGTGCCAACTGCCTGATCAATAGGAAGGTTATTTGCCCCGTTATTTCTGACACTACAATGACTCATCCCAGAAAACGAGACACAGTGGAGATGGCATAAGTATGCACCACTATTTCAAAAGAAAGATAACGCAAGACTTACTCAAGTGCCATTTTAAAGCTAAATTTGTCAGCTCCTTCTTACTTCTATGCCCTTTAATAGGGGACAAGAGGATATCTGACTTAAATTAACAGTAGGTAAGTTCAAGCCCAAGAAGTAGCTCCCATGTAATCAGCTTGAGACTCTCATTATGGCAGGCTATTTAAAAAAACCACCCCAAAACTAGGGAAAGGATTTAGAAACCGATGAATAATTTTATGACCACCACCACTTATTTGCTATGCAACTACAGCAACAAGAAAGGCAGTTCACTGTTTCAGCCTCAGTATAATCAGCTTATCTGCAGGATAGAGGAAAGAATTCCCTTTCCTCGTGCGTTCCTGTGTACAAAGCCTTCTTAGTTAGTTACATCTGCATCCAACTTGGAAATGTTGCTTTTCTACAGCTAAAAGCATCTATTTCAGAGAAACAGCAAGACTGAACCTTTCCTTTGGTGAGAGCACAAACCACTTGACAGAGAAGATGTGAAACCAAAACCCTAAGTATGGAAACCCTATCCAAAGTACCAATGTAGCTCTACCATCCACACAAGCCAGTGAAAACACTTTCACACAAAGGACAGGTCTTTCCTGATGCAAGTCCAGTTTAGCTTATCCAGTTTCTTGTATCACATCTGAAGCAGAAGAAAAACATCCTTCCAAAAAAAAAAAAAATCACTTTCTTAAAAAAGAAGATAGCAAAGACTAAATTTTCAGTGTTCAGTTTGTCTCCAACCAGCTCAGGTCAACAGCAGCCACTTTCAAAACTTACCTCTCTTATCAGGGGCAAACCAACTGCATATATCTGAACCACTGACACAGGGTTTTGACTTTTTTACCCTTCTGGGCAACACTAAGAAAATTACTGTTAACCCTTTTAACTTAACAACTTACTCATGCCCAGTTTCACATGCCAACCCTGGGCAGATTCTCCATGCATAGCACGTGATGATAGAGTGTGTGTGATAAGGAGCACAAAGGACAGCATTAACGCATCCTGAGTTTCCACTCTTCTGCAGGGTCTCAGAAACAACAGGAGCAAAGTTCACCCCAGAGATCTGCAGGAGCCCATCCTTTTGCCCATCTGTACTATCACTGAGAGGTCCAGTCTCTCCCCTGACAATCTTCAGAACCCATGTGCAGCATGACAATAGCAGCTATAAACACATCAACACCAACATCTCTATTTTAATCTACATTAATAGCACATAGCCATATAAAAAAGGGTTTTTAACTCTGAAAATATTGAAAAACCTCAGACTAGATGGGAAAGGTTTAAGAAAAAATAGAGGAGGAAGGGCAAGCATGCATCTTACCTCCTGAGTGAATCCTCCTCTGAGCTTTCCTCAGGCATTTCCTGGTTTAAGGCCTCCTGTGATACATTCCCAGGTCTGCTTGAAGCCGACTGGCTGTAAACTCTTTCCCAGTGCCCCGTCTCCTGGTTAAAGACCACTCCCACGGTCCTCTCCTCCTGCGGGGTGGAAGAGCTGCCCAGCTGCAGTCTGCTAGAGGCAGGAGCTCTGCCCTCGGTTCTCTCTGCAGGCTGCACCTGGCTGGTATTTGGAGGCACACCCTCAAATGTGCTTTGGACCTGCCCTGGTGTGTAGCTAGGCGTGCTTCTTTCCCAGCGCAGCGTGTCATTGTTAAAGGTCAGCAGGTTATGACAAGCACGACAGCGGTTCAGGTGACCCCGGGACAAATTGGAATTGTTTTCACTGCTTTGTGGAGTCTGCTGATGGGAGGGACCCGGTCGATCAGGCTCAATGTTGTTGTTGAGCATTTCTTGAGCCTGTTGCGACTGGCTGGGCTCCCCACCAATCCCCTGATCTAACTCCTGAAGCCGGTCATATTCCAGGAAGAATCGCCTCAAATCACACTGGAGCTCATTACGAATGCTGGCCGGATTGCTCGGGCCAGCACCACTACCACTGTTCACCTCAGCCCCCGGGGCTAGAAAGCCCCTCCCTTCTGTTGCAGAGGTATAGACTGATGCCTGGGAACCTCCCTCCTGCTGTCTGAGCACGGACAGCAAGCTCACGGAGGAGGCACTGGTCCTAGGGGGAGGCATGGCTTCCAGCTCGGACCGAGAGCTCATGTTCAGCACTGTCCTGGACCAGTCAGACCCACCCAAGCCTGAAGCCATCTCTCTCGCAGACTGTTGGTACCGGGACTGGTGGCCTGCCAAGGACCCGCTGAGGGACCGCCGCGTGGGGCCCAGGCTAAGGTTGCGCAGGGTGTTGCCAGCAGTGCTGCTTTGAACTGTGCTGAAAGCAGAGGGCCTGTTAAGTATCCCCTGCTCCTCCTGCGCTATGGATGCCTGCTCTGGGGGTTGATAAGGCTCTGTCTGCACAGAGGAGAAGGAAGTGCCAGTGGCCCCAGAAGACGTGGAGGGTGCGTTTTCCTGGTGTGGGAAGAGAGAAGAAGGAAGTCTTGCACTAGAGCATCGGCTGCAAAGGCACAACATCCCCAGGTGCTGGCAGCACTCTGCTGTGGGATAGCTGACTCGCTCCCGGAGCCTGTTATAGACAGATGCCCTTGTGTTCTCACTGGCTGGAGGCGGAGGTGGTGGTGGTGGAGGCGGTGGAGGGGATGGGGTAGCAGAGTCTTGAACACTGTTTTGCTCTCCCACCTGTATGCCAGAGGAGCGGGAGGACAACATATGCAGGAAGTTGTGGAGGAGGGGTGTGCGCCTCACAGGCTGAGACGGAAGGATAGCGCGCTGACGATAATGAGGCATCTCTGTGCTGTCCACGGAGATTTCCACTTCCTCATCGCTCTGCAGAAGGAAACAGTCAAAGTTCAGTCACCTCAAGGCAAAATCCTTGACTTCTAAATAAACAGAAGAAAGTCAGCTACCAGCCCAGACAAATGAAACAATGTGATAAGTCCCTTCCTAAAGGCCTTGACTTGAAGGAAATCAGTTGAGATGATTTCTAAGTTTATTTTACGGATCTAGACAATCTCTTCCTACAGCCCAGTGAGCCTTCACAATACACTGTTCACAAACAGAAGCATCAGTGTCTGAGGGTCAGAAGCTGAGGGGAGAATTGTTAATACCTCAGCTTCAAAACCCAAAGAACATCACAATAGAACTGAACCCTCTGTCCCACCATTAGTCAGACAGAGAGGGCAAAACAAACACATTTTGGAAAGCATTTTATTAGCCATGCACATAACATAAGAACATTCATGTGCCCAATCAAGGTGTGACAGAACTCAGCTTAAGATTTTAGGTTTTCAGAAAAACACAAGTCTGCTTAGAAACAGACTAGGGCTAAAGTACATAGAACACCTTGCAATTAGCCAGTCAATACAAGTCCTGACATTTCCCTTACCTGCTGGTTAGAAGGGTTAACTATCGCTGTGAGCAAGTAGTGTCCCAAGGGATCAAACCGTACCAGCCTAAAACAAAAGCAGTGCCAGAATATCAATCATCAGTTCCACACTAACACAGGAAGCTGAACAGAGCAGGGAAAAAAACCCCCATACAATATATTTGTAATGAAAACACTACTACATTATCATCATCTTTTTATGAAGGATGTCAAAAAGTTTATGCATTAAGAAGAACAAAATGTACCTATCTAGCTGAAGACTGCAGTTATTTTATAGTTCATGGCAACACTACACCAAAGTAAAAAGCTGGAAGTAAGTACTGCTGTATCAATTGAAATAGCCAGAAAATTTAACGGAATACACGTTTATACTACAAAGTAGAATTAGAAGAGATTAACTTGCCTTGACATCACATTGTTGTCTTATTCTAAATTGCTCAAAAGCAGGCAGCAGGTTTCCAGCAATCCAGTTTCCTCTACAAGTGTGCCAAAGTAATAGCTCAGCATTCTGTTCCAGCAGTTGCTGGGTTTTCTCATCCTTATGGCTGACAAGTTCAATTACTGAGCTTACAAATCAATATGAAGTAGATTCTGGACATTTAATGGACACATGCCCTATTACAAATATCAACAACCAAGCTGATCTATTACTTTCAATTGCTTTTCTTTCTGCCCACAGAACTGGTTTTCTACCAGCTGAGTTAAGGAGCTGCAAGCAACACTACTCTCCACTGCCCGAGTGCAGAGGGTGCAGCATCCCAGCAGAACCTCACACACACTTCCCAAATCTGAGCATTTTTCACATACAAGTATTCTCTTCACCCAGAAGCAGGAGCTCACCTGACCCGCTCCATTTCACTGGCTGTTTTCACCACCGCAAAAGGCTCCCGACGACTCCAGTCCCAGAAATGAATCTCATTGGCAGTGGCAATCAGCAAGAGCTGAGCCGTAGGATGAAAAGCAAGTGATGCAATGGCATTGTTGCTATCTGTGAACCAGCTCTCGCTTCCACCCTAGAGTGAGGAGTCAAGAACCACAAGCAGTTTATCACAAAGTCTGCTATCATTGAGTTTCCATGTACTTGCCATGCCTCCCGGCCCGCCTAGAGCATTGCAAGTGAGGTGCTGTCTTGGCAAAAACAGCTGTTCCCATACAAGTTCAAGTGCCAGGTCTAAAATGTAACACTACTTGCAACAATGACCACAGATGTATTTTTGTAGGTTCTGTCTCAAGCAGTCTGCAAAAATGTTTCATTTCAAAAAAAAACCAGACAAGCCCATGTGTTTTGTCCCTGTGTCATTGACCAAACCAGGTCGAGCAGCAGCTTCTCTAATGAACAGTTCAAGTATGTTCAGTGGAATAACAAACAGCATGTCTCTCACAAAGGCTAAACAGGCACCTTGCACAAAGTTCTCCAGTATTAACTGTACCACTGCAATCAATGAAATGGGTGCTGTTAAGAAGTATGACCTACCTGGCAGGACTGAATGAAGAATCTGTCACCTCCACTCTGGAGACAAGAGCATGGCTATTGTTTGCTCTATGCTTTTAGACAGAGGTCCCAGAAAAGGTTCCTAACAGCTCTCTTACCAGGTAACATTTGGAAAACAAACTCAGCCAAAAAAAAGTCACCACCCACCAAATATCAAAGGAATATATATTTCAGAAAAGACTTACATGTAAATCCCAAATTCTAACCTCCCCATCTAGGCATCCCGAAGCAATGAGGCCTGGGATGGTGGGATGGAAGGTGACACACCAGGGAGTGCGGCGATGTCCAACCAAGGAATGAACACACTTGCCCGTTTTCACCTCTGTGATGTAGATGTTGTGGTTCACATGTGTGGAAGCCATTAGGGTCCTGGGAATGCAGAAGGTATGACAAACATTAGCATGAGCAGAGTACAGCAAAATTAGACCATGGTTAGCTTCACCTCAACAGGGTCTGTTCACACCTAACTCAGCAGCTCTCCCACACAGAGCTCAAAGGGTAAGAGGCTACTGTTTCACCAATGGTCATAAAGCTTTCTGTAGCCAGATTTCAGAGTCCATGCAAACATGAGCTCATCTGAAGCTGCAAGCACAAACTTGACCTTGAACGTCAGCGTGAACATGCAGCTCAGAAGGCACTCCTGAGTGACAGTCTGGGGCAAATAAATATTCCCAGTTCTCCACACTATCTCAACCACTGGCAAATCAAGTGATACTATGAGAGATCCCACCTCTATTTCTGCTTCCAATATACACATCATTCTGCTCTGTTCTTTATTCCTAGATATCCCAGTGAATGTGTCACACGATTTGGGCATGTTGTATTAAAGCATCCTTTACTCCCTTTAGTTTCTTATGAAATCCCACGGTGTCTGCACAGGTCCTTTTTCCTTAGAACTTTTTATCACCTGGGTACCTCAGAAATTAAACACCAACTATGCTGGAAGCTGTGAGATTAGGAAGGTGCACACATTCCATCCATGCTTGTCAGGAACCAGAAGTTTCATTCAGCTGTTCGGGACTGGACAACTCAATGGGCACAAGCCTCCATCACTTTTGTAAGTGTAGGGAGACTGCTGAAACAGGGAATGAACTAGGAGTTAATTACCTGTCTGGACTAAACGCCAGCAAGAAGGTGGAGCGTGGACTGTCTGGTAACTCAACTTTCTGAAAAAGCCAACAAAGCAGGAAGTGTTGCAAGAGTCATATGATCAGACTTTAACTGTAAGCCACACAGACAACAAGGGGAACCCGCTGCAGGAACATATCTAGTATCACATCACTGCAGGAACTGAACAGAGCCAGAGAGCATATCAAGTGTAACACATCAAAGCTATAATCCCAAGACAATTTATTTCAAATCCCTGCCTCCCTTCCCCCACCCCAAGATCAAGCTGTGCAGTTCTACCCCACAGCCTTACCTTGCCCTCCCATTTCATCCATCGAGTTTTATCCTCCACCAGCTCCTGCAGAAGCCGCTGAGCACCCAAGGCTTGGGTACCCCGTTCCCTACCCCACAGGATGCGGACAGCGTTCTTCTCCGGGACAACCTTCATGGTGCTCAGCTGCCAACACCACGCCCACTACTGAGAGGAGACACCAGCAGGCTCCAGATGACAACCACCACCGAGCTACAAATAAGCTATCCACATTTCAGTTGTTTATCTTCATGGAAACCTAAAAAGACAAGAGACTGATAAGGAAGGCAGCTTTTACTTCAATCACCCAGATGAAGTAAAAGCTTTAAATCCCAAAAATACTACATTTGAGAGACAAATCTTTCTTCTTATGCAGCCTTTGCTACCTCCTTCCATTATCAATGCCCCACTTGGATATTTCTGCAGCCAAAAATTACTCTGAAAGCATACAGCTCTTCCCTTGTTCATGTGCCCTAGGCACACTACACATATCGAGAATTAAAAATTGGCCTTCAAATCCTTTCCTTCCCTTGATATCTTACTGTATATAATCAAGGAAAAAAGATTTATGAAGATACAGTCTTTAAACCTTGAGGATTTAGGTCCTGTCTGGGAAGGGTGTCTGAAAGCTAGAGAACAGAATTACCAAACTGACAATGTGACAGAGGAATCTCCCAGGAACTACTCAAATTTCAGTTAACAGATCAAACTGTAAAGGTCAGACAATTGACAGACCTCAAGTCCAAATTATTTCCAACTCCATAATCAACTTACAAAATATGAAAACAACGTATGGGACAGTTCCACCAAGATTATTCCATTGTCTGCACATCTTTCAATCTGCATTGTTCTTAGAATAGGAGTTCACCCAAGTAACGCACAGTGGCAAAGAATAATGCTTTTGGAACACTTTGAGCTGCAAAGGAAAGCTTTCATATCCACTGTCCACAAAAAAAACCCTAAATAAATATAATAAATAAATAATATAACGACTCTAATAGCAACCAAGTCACACGGCTTTTCTGTGGTCATACACTGGAGTTTGCCACAAAAAGCTCTCCAGCAAAGTTTCTTAGAATAGATAAACCAAGAAACTCTGCTGCAATGCTATTACCTTCTGATCCCAGCAGAGTGTGCATACTACTCTGCCATCTCTTGATGGGCATGAAGGAAGATCTAAAGACAAACCCTACTCAGTCCATGTTACACTGAATGGAACTACCAATATTCAAAAGAGAAGGAAATAGCAATTTAAAAAGCAAAAAGAGAACCACATAAAGAAGAAAAGAAGGTTCATGTGCACAAGAGACAAACTGTTAAATGGCTGAACTCAGAATCATCATTAGCAATATTTTCTTTCCTCCCACTCTCCCTAAAAAAACTCTCCTGAACAGATGATTTAAGACAGCTGCAGCTTATAATAGGGAGGAGCTGCCTAAAGAGATAAGCCAGGAAAATGAGTTCTAAAAAAGCACACCAGTTTTTATTTGTAGAAGTAAAATAAAGAGTACAACAAGTAAAGGCATCCATCTTCCCAGAAAAGAAATTCTCCACAGTGAAAGTCAAGCTAGCTGGAAATTCCCTGATGTTTGATGTGAACAGCATGGGGATCACGTATTTTAGAGAACTGAACTCCCTGGTGTACCATAAGCCTTCTTTTGAGAATTTGTGAAAGTTAGCCAAACATTAGGTAGGAGTTATTCTACAAAATAAAAACCTTACTGGAAAGCAACACCAAAACTAAAGATATCATACTGCAGGAGAATTCTTAAAAATAACCGTACAGATTAAAAAACACCCAGATCCAAAAAAGCTAGAAGGATAACTGGAATAGATACATCCAAAAGCACAATATAATACAGGAATCCCTAAACTAAAAATCTTCTTTAGCTAAATGCTAATAAATCCTGATCCAGATTCTGCAAACAGCCCCAGGCATCCATGTTCAGAGATTACTAGATGGAGATGGTAAACAGAATGGAGGAGAAGGACAGCCCAGAACAACACAGGCAACAAAGAGTCTACTTTTCAGGAGGAAATTGCATGTCTAGTTTAACTCTGGATCTAGTAAAATTGAGAAAACAGTAGCTGAACACTCTATATGGGTGTATTCAAGGAATTCAGACTACAACAACCCAAAATTAAACATAAACAGGACACCAATGGAAGACCAGTCCTGCAGTTGGAATAAGCTGGAAGTTCAAAAAGATTTAAACTCTGGAATAGCCTTTTGATAGCAGTGATGGATAAACCACATGAATAACTAGAGATCACGGTAATTTACAAGCAGGATAACAATCACTCATGAGAAAGAACAAGCTCGGACAACCTAGCAACATTTCGGTCCTATCAGAACTAATGTTCCCTAAAGTACAAAAGCAAGGAAAAAAAACAAGGAAATCAAGACATTTAACAAATGACTAAGTTTATTTATGCCATAGACAAGTTTACATATTGTAAAATAAATGGGGAGATAACTCCTACAGCTGCAGTCAGTGAAGTCCTAGTATTCTCCTTATTGAAGGACCACGTCATCTCCACTATGTAAAACCAAGTACATACCTTAAGACAGCTTATCTAAATCTCTGCGTGTGTGTCCTAATTTATTCAACTAATCTAGCTATAACAAACACTTCATATGCGACCCTGAGTGTTTGAACTTAATGTTTTTCCCTCAGGGTCTGTACTTCGATTTTTCAGCTTCTTCTTACTCATGTCTTTATCCTATTTTAAAAGTAAACAAAGGAAACACCCAGGGCTCTGATGCCTTCACAGTAACCTGCTAACCTGCTCAACATTTTTAAGAGCTGGGATCTCCTGAGAAAACACTGAATGTATCCTGCTTGAGTGATGCTGAGGTTATCTTGGGTCCCTATGGGGGCCAAACTTTATCCTTTGTCTGCATTAGACCGAACACAGTAACTGTGTCGCTAGCTGGCAACAGGTTCAGCTGTTCAACATTTCAGACAGGGAAAGAAACTCAGAGCCTTCAAATGAAGAAACAGTGTAGCATTGGCATGCAGTGAACACTGGCATTATCTTTGCTCATTTTAGCAAGAAGCCTTTAACCCTTCTACTGGAACATGTGTTCAGCTTCAGCTTGTTTTGGTGTGGGGCTTTTGGTTTTGGGGGTTTTTTTAGGTTTTTGGTTTGTATAGGGTTTTTTTTGTGAGGGTGTTAAAGGAGCCAATTTTTTTCTCTAACCTAGTAAAGATACTCACTAACTCCAAACATTTTGCTCAAATATAAGCTGAACAATGACAGCATATTATTAAATAACATTAGCAGATAAAGCATTGAAGTACCAACCATATTTACAGCCACCTATCAGCCATCTGACTAACAAAGTTTAAATTAAATGCAGGGGGATTGAAAATACTTCTTGGGACTCAGCATAAATAAAACTTGCAGCTCATTGGATCAAACCTGTTCAGGCAAGTGGTGGACTGATTCAGTAGCAGTGTCTATTACAAATACCCACAACTATCACAACTGATAAACAACTGACCACTTCAAGAGGGATTGGGATTGCTCTGCTTTCTTCTTCTTCTTGAGTTTGTTGTGTTTTGTTTACTTGTTTTTGAGGGGAGGAAGGGGGATTTGGATGGTTGGTTTAACCAGGATGACCAAAAGTGTCCAACAACTGCAAGATCAGCTGATGCCCTGAATGGGATCCAGAGCACCACAGACAATTCTGAAAATGAAGAGTCAAATTTTTTTTTCTGTAATTGGCAGCTTTTTTTCCTTGAGTGTTTTCTCCCTTCAGGGCATTTCAGGACAACATGCTGGGCTGTTTACAGTTTTAGAAAGAGCATTACACAGCCCAAACCCTAGCCTTTTACTTGCTCTGTACCAGCTGTCCTCGAAGAAGCCTGAAGAATTCCCAGTACTGGAGTAATGTAGGTTCACTTGAAGTTGTTGCTTTACAGATGCTGAATCTCTAAAAAACCAAAGTGAAGCTGCAAATTGGTGATACCTCATAGTGGTACACGACCCCCTGAAAACACTGACAAAAATCTAGGGCAAGAAGAGAAATAAAAAGAAGCTCATTCAACTTGCCATATAAAAAGGATGTTAAGATATTTTATGAATTATGCAATGGCTCACCATTCCAGTTCAAAACTTCAGCACTTTACCTAGATGATGGTCCCATCTCTTAATGTGCCCCCTTCCCATCTTTGTTGCTATTAATTTTGTGGAGATTGAAACCAACACACTGGGAGCAGAGCTGGCTTTGATACAAAGATGAATACTGCAATACTACCTTCATGTTATTCCATTCTTCATGGGGGAAAAACATTATTTCTTGTGGTCTTCAGCTCTCAGACTAATTAATCTATTACCACTGGAAAGAACTCCGTGGTTGTGTGCTGAGCCCAACACTAAAAGCCCTTCCTAATGCACGTGCAGACAACCAGTGTAAACAGCTCCATCAGTGTTTAAAAAGGGGAAAAAAAAAAAAAAGCTGCAACCAATAAATGATATTTATAATGGAAGATCTATCCTGAAGATACAAATGTCCAAATAATTTCAGACAATTTTGCTGCCCAAAGAGATCTCATGTGACTGATGAAGAAAGAGGCAATATGAAGCGCAATATTAAAGCTGTCACTGACTCTGCAATCTGTGTTCCACAGAGAAAATGAATTTATAAGACTCTGTGTAAGAAACCAGAGGAAAAAAACCACGTGCCCTTAGTCTTGGTCTCCAAGTCCCTTTGTCAAGTTTTAAGACTTCTAGAATGTATTGACTGTACAACAGCCACGATGCACACACAGCTGACAGGCCAGGGCGATATACTTGGTATTAAAAGAACATGCACGAGGAAAAAAACCAGACTCAAAACATAACAAAAGCAAAACTGTGGTGAACACTGAGGCATGCCACTGTCACACAAAACCACAAGCAAACTTGTCTCTAGAAAAGAAGAGGAAACAGGTTATTACACTCAACTCCCCCAGCTCTGGCCAGGGCCCTACCTATCTTGTAAGCCAGTTACTTCTCTTTTCAAATTGTTTGTTTTTAAGCAGTGTGTTAAGTACTAACAATGCCACTGCAGTTATTCCAAAGTAAAGTGGAGCATCTCAGGCTTTAACACCAGCAATATACTAAAAATTTCAAGAGAACTGTTTATTGCACTTAATAAATGTTAGTCATTTAAGTTACGTTTAATAAATATTAGCAATAATTTAGCATTCCCACTACTGCACATGTGAGTGGGTTCTCCAAGAGCAATCAGGTCATCAGACAGGCATGAAAACAGTGTCTGCAGCACTACAGCCCAAATGCTTTATCTTCACTGACAGTGAGCCTAATGAAGGCTGCAGTCACAAGACTGGCTATTTCCTCTGAAGATTTTCTACAAGTCGGTTTCCCTTGTAGTTTACACAGCTTAATTTTGAAGCAAACTGCCTTACCAAGACCCCTTATGCTTCTCAGAAGCTCCAAAGAGCAAAAAGCACCCACTGAAAACAGCCAAAGATCATCCTGCCAAGGACTGCAAACCACACAGTCCCTCCTTTTGCAGGCACTTCATTGATGAAACAATAAAATCTGCTTCTGACACACACAGATGGAGAACTCCAAGAACAAACCAGATGCCTAGAACATAATTTGGAATATATACAAGCAATCACACAGCTCCAGGGACTTCCTAGTTCCCTTCCTTGTTTACAATCTGTGTTTCCCTCCCTTCTCCAATATGGAGATTTTGAGGCCATCATTTTCCTAAATTGCATGAAACAATACTACATATGAAGCTCAGACAGAAGACTGAATTACACTTGCAGTTTTATTAAAAATATTGATTCAATCCATATAAAATGTCATGCCAGTCCCACTAAGCTTTTTGTGTCTCCACCTGAAAAACTGAGCAAAATTTAAAAACAAGTTTATGTAAAAACTAAAAAGCTGATTTGCCATCTTTGCACAGCATCAACTCAGCTTAACAAACAAGACAACTCAAGGAGCCCTAGTTTGGTAAGTAAGTTCTGGTCTGCCAGGGGCACTGGCATTTGAACAATGCTATAAAAGCAACAAAATCAGTAAAATACAGGTGACAGGACTCATACCCCAAACAGTTGCACAAGTCAAAACATAAGTATTGGAAGAACCGGACTATGTTCATTCTTAAATGACAGGACCATATGAATTTTTGGCAATGTACCTGATTAGCCATATATGTTTAAATTTACTTCAAACAACATGATTTGTCTTCCCTTAACTCCATTCATGGTAGTTCCAGATGACCCTTGAGACTGTCTATAGAGGTATTAGCTCTTCTTGTGTTAAAAACAAATTAAAAACCAAACCAAAACAAACAAATAAAAACAAAAACCAGGAAAAACAGACAAACAAACAAAAACCCCAAACATTTTGCTACAGAAAACTTCAAGATACCTTGCAGTAATATCCAAATGAACAAAAAAAAGAAAATAAAGCTACATTGGACTAGAATCTTTAAACAAGGCTAAGCCACAAAAAAAAACAGTCTACAGATGGGTAACAACTATCTTAAACGTGATTAATCAAAAACAATGAAAAAAGCAAAACTAGAACCCATTATTTTGTTCTGTATCTACTTGTGTCCTTGGTTATGCTTTAAAAAATAATAAAAAAGCTGCTTAATTTGAGAATTTAATTAGAACAAGAGTCAGTCTTCGACTAAATGCCCTTAAACATGGAGAATAAAAAACATTTACGAGAAGTGAAAAAAAGTTTATGATGCAACTATCCAACAGAATCCAAAATTAATACCATGAAGGCACTTCCATTATATGGTCCTGGTTTTACTCTTCCAAGTTTTTAAATACTCCCCAAAGTATTACACTGTAAGCTGGAGTTTTTCTTTGATTAAAGCCCGAGAGAGATGGAAAGTAATTCAAAAGCACATTTTCTGTAGATGCAGTAGGCACACTGCTCTAAATTGCACTCGCTGCAGTAAGTGTTTACACATAAAACAGGATTTCTAAAGAAAAATAACTTGTCTTAGTGCTTCATGATTGAAAAATTCACATCTCAAGGCTGTGTTTTAAACTACAACTACAGCTACAAGAAGATCAGGAAATTCAATTACATTACAAAGATGTCAATAGTACTTTGTCACTTCAAGATCCTGTATGACTGCAACAAGGGGCTAATTGCCACTAGAATCTTAATTTGTCTTCCCAGTCTGGATTAAATGAGCTAAATACACATAAAAGAACTTTTCAGTCAAAAGAAGTACATTAAAATGCTGGCTATTTACAGCAAAGTGATGAAGACATGGAAGAGAAACTTGTAGGTATCAACTCCTAAAGGTCAGAAAATGAATGGTAAATATAAAAAGGGAAGTAATAATAATAAACATAAGTGATCTCCCATGTCTGGAGTCTGACAGTTTCATTTACCAATGAGAATATGGAGTACTTTCATAACTATTATTACAACTTCCACATAAACTTAATGAATTCTTGAGAAGAGAGATATTAGTTTCAATCCAGAAGATAGGAAGAGAATAAATATAATTTCACAAAGCTGTAAGGTAAGCCAGTTACTTCTCTTTTCACAATTCTATACTCAAACCATAGCATCTTTTGTTAAGTACTAGACACAGCAGGAAATGAGGGACAGAGAGAAGAGAAGAGAAAGCCAGAGCAATACAAACAGAGCGATACAGAATTCAGATTAACCCCCTAAAAAATTATTCTCATTTAGATAGAAAGGCAAAGGAGTTTTCAATTCAAAATCCCATTATTCACATTAATAGTCACATCAAGGTTCCTCAGGCTCAAGGGCCACAGCCAAGTGCCCCCAAGTGACATCACACATTCCACAGTAATGTGGGAGTGCCAACACTACAGAGCAGCAGTAGCAGCATCACACACCCTCAAGGTGAAGACAAAGTGTTTTATGTATTCAAGGCTGCACTTAAGGCACATGCACTTTATCCAAGTACAGAAGAAAAAGCAACTGGAATCAACAACATGTTTTGGAAAATACAGGTCATACAATTTCTTGCTCACACGGAAATACGATAACAAGACAAAAGGCAAAAATGATCCACACAGCAGCTGAAGTCTTCACACAAAGATGTATCAGAATTACAGAAGAGGTGAGAGACCATGAAGATTTAGACTCTGAACAAAGAAACACGGCCAATTCTTGACACCATTGACCTTTTTGGCCTTAGACTGAGTCTGTGGGAGCAATATAAAGGGAGGGGAAAACATGTCCAAACCATGAGTCAGAGATTCCTCTCAGCCATTCTGCGCTGCTCAAGGTGGAGGATTAGTAACACGTACCAGGAAGAAGGAAGCAGGAATCACTCTGCAAGGACGACCCAAAACACCTCACTGAGAACATGTCAAGTGCAACTGCGTGAGCACACGGATTAAGATGATGCTCTCCACGCTCAAGCCTCATCATCCCATCCAACAAACAGTTTACAAAAACTGGACACAGCAAACAGCTGCTAGACAACAATCCCAGTCAGAATTCCTAACAAGCAGCCAAGTCTTGAGATGCAGACAAGTACTGCTTCATCTTGTAGAGGAAAGCAGATCTCCTCTTGTTTCAAGCAACCAAATCAATGGGTCTTTCATTAGGCAACTACTGTATACTGTAATAACCTTCCAGTAAAATATTTCTAATATTAATCCTCTTCCACTGCATATCACACTGTCATTCACTTTTGCAAACCAAAATTCTTCTGTCCTTATCTTACTAATATTTTGCTTCTATCACCCTACTTGCTAGGATAATACAGGGTTACTAACACAAACCACACAAGGGAACTATTACCATGTACTGTGCCCTTTATCAGGCCCCCAGAAACTCAACAGGGGGAAAAAAGTACCTTAGTGCTGTTTGCATTAATATTAAGTATTCACATCAACAATAACTCTGCAAGACACAGTCAACTCACTAACCATGGCATAAAAGATTCTAGAGTTTCTTTCCAGAAGTTTCTTTTAAAAATAATTACTCAAATGCCAAACTTCTGGCAGAGAGACAGCAGCAGACTGGATCATTGCTTGCCTTCTTTAGAACTGGTTGTTACAGCTGCATAAAAGCTACAAGTGCTGCTCAGAAAATGGAAAAGTAGGAAACAACCAAACAAGAATCTAGAGGGTCAGTTATGACTCAGAAAAGGGCAAAAGAAAGAAAACCAAGAAGAAGCTGTCAGCAAAGTAAACATTCGGCAGAAACTGCCCAGCAACTCAATCTGAAAAGGCATGTCCAGACATTTGGATCCAAATACATTCTTCATTCCAAGTATTAGGAAAAATATAAATGCCAGTGGATGGCCCTACTCATTAGGAGCCACACTGCCACAAATAACACACTTATTTGTGACCATCAAAATAGAAATGGACCAATTTTTTAAAAATATACCCAGAGAAGCATCAATTGTGGACTCCAGAACTGGCACACAAGCTACACTGAAGAGTTATAAATGTTAGGAAATACATTACAGGAGCTCTTCAAAACACAAGAAAGGAATTTAGCAGAGAATTTCAGGTCCTGTTGCCTGCATCACCCATAAGGCATTCAAATCTGCACGGATTTAACCCCATACCACATTCTGAGAACTGACCCAACAACAAACCCAACAGACCAGTAATGGACTGGCAATAAGCGCACATTACCAGCAGGTCATTCTTAGGTCCTTTTTAACATCCCCATTAGCAATTTGAAAGAGGATGGGAGTGGCAAAGGCAAAGAAGCCAGATGACATTTGCAGAGGACACCAAGCTGGGTGGAGCAGTAAACAAGGACAAATATAGAAAAACACCCTGGGTTTTTAAAATAAAGACCAAAGAACACTTCATGCAGAGGAAAAAACGGAGCAGCACTGACCATATTTACACAGACTTCACGTTCATACAACTGATCTCCTGAAGACAGGCTTGCATCTAGATAACAATTCTTGAATCAGTCTGCTACCACAGAACAATTCTCGAAAGTGTGTAATGAGAAAAGCTACTCATAACCACCTACAGGGTCTCTTAAAGACGGAACGCTGATTAAGTGCAGGAAAAATCGCTTTCCAAAGGCAGCCGAATGCACGGTATTGACAGGACCAGAAGTAATAATAATAAAAAAAAGGCTACACGAAGACTACAGAAATTTATGTGTTGTCAGAAAAAAATGTGGTAGATGATAACAAAAAACGTTCCCACAGCTGGCGAATTAGTTGGGTTCGTTTCCTCACAAGACAAGACGTACCTAGAGGACACTTGAATACATTTTATGCCAAACACTACTTTCACAAGCAAGTGTTCTGCAACACACTTGAACAACAGGAGAGACAGAGCAGACAGCACTTGCTGCACATTTCACTTGGGTAGGGGCAGAAAACAACAACAATAAGAAACACCATGTCAAAGCGACAGCCCCAGAAGGCAACCGGACCCAGCCCGGAGCACGGGCCCCGGACGGCGCCGTGGGGCAGAGGAGAGGCGGAGGGGACAGCCAGGGAAGTGCCAGCCACCCCAGCCGGGACAGCAAACCCGGTCCGAGGCGCGGCCAGGAGAGCGGCAGCGGGGCACGGGCCGCTCTCCCGGGATCTCCGGTCCCGCCGGCGGCAGCGCCGCCGGGTCTCGCCCTCCCGCCATAGCACCCGGCACGGGGCAGCGCGCCGGCCGCCCGCCTCCCCCCACCGTAAGGCCGCGGTTCCGGAACTCACGTACAAAGGCCCCGGTAGCGAGCCCCGACTCCCTCCCGACCGCGCTCCACCCGCCGCGGCCTCACACGGGTCGGTACCGCCGCCTTCCGGGGCGCCGGCGCGGGGCCGGCCGCGCCCGCCCGAGAGCGGCGGCGCGGCCTCGGCGCGGGGCCGGGGGCGCGCGTAGGCCCGGAGCGTACCTGCAGCGGCGGGGCCGGGGCGGAGCGGGGCCGGAGCGGGGCCGGCGGGCGGGTGGAGCGGCCCCGGGGTCGGTCGTCGCCGCCGCCGCGCCGAGCTCCGGCCAGGCGGGCCAGCCGAGCGCCGAGCGGGGCCCAACGGCGGCGGCGCCGAGCGCGGGACCAAGGCCCGAGCAGCCGAGGCTAGAACGCCGCCAGGCAGCGCCAGCCGAGCGACGAGCTCTTCCACCGCCGCCCGGGGAAGACGGAGGGCAGGCGAGAGCAGTCGAGCCCCGAGAAGTACGGGGCAGCGCCCCTGGCCAGAATTAAAAAGCGATATAATTTATCTTAGGGACGTGTGGGATACTGGAAAAAAATGCTCTTAGCTTAATGAATATAAACTAATACGTACAATAGTCAGACTGTATAAAACAGATTGGAAGTTACTGTTCTAAACTTCCAAGATACGGGTGGTCCAGAGCTCAAAGGACCTCTACAAAGGAGAAATGGGTGTTAATGTCTTCACAGAAGCCCAGGTCTGGAAGAAGTGCTGGAGCAGTGGCTGTGGAGGTCACCAGGATAAAAGGAGGCTGCGTCCTCCAAAATCTCGAGCGACCCCGCGGGGGAACGGCCCAGTGAACTCTCTCCCTTTATTCAAATAAAGTAAATAAAGTTGCAGGACTCCTCTGTCTCCTTTGTGGACAGTGGCTTTTTTTCACAGCGTGATTTTCTGCATAAACCAAATCGCAAATCTCAAAGCAAGTTACAGAAAATATTTTTTTTTCCAAGTTGTTTTCAGCCTTCAGAAAAGAGAAGGCTTCTGGATGACCTGACTGCTGCCTTCTGGTACTTGAAGGGAGCTTAGAGGAAAAGATGGGACAAGACTATTTACAAGAACACGTAGTGACAGGACAAAGGGAAAGGGCTTTAAATTCAAATAGATTAAGTTTAGATTAGATATTAGAAAATTTCTTTACTGTGAGAGTGGTGAGGCACAGGACCAGGTTGTCCAGAGAAGCTGTGAATGCCCCATCCCTGAAGTATTCAAGGCCTGGGTGGATGGAGGGAGCTCTAAGCAACCTGGTCCCATAAGGGAAAAGAAAAAAGTCCTTTTCTGAGGGAAAAATAGAAGGTCTGGGTGAATTGTTTTGAAGTAAGCTGCTTAAGAGTGGTGGAAACTGCTCCCTCCATTTCCTGAGTGAAAAGAAGGGTACTGACATCTGACTCAGGCAAGAACAGTGGTCAGTGGATTTGCTTTGTCTGGTATGGCCTGATGCAGTTTTTGCTCAAACTGACAAGCAGTGAGATCAGTTCAGAAATTAAACTCTACCACAGGTGACAGTGGCTGAAAGAGGCAGCAAATGTGTTCCAGGAAGTGCCTTCACTCTGAGTTTGCTCTGGCCTCAGAGCTATTCATAGCGTAAATTGAGAAACTCCAGCTTGTCATTAAGTGACAATGTTTGTACCTACACATGTCCAAGTCTCACTTGACCTTACCACCACCCACACAGCTCATTCAGTGTAAGCTGGTGTTTTGGTCTAGTGAACAGTATTTTTAGCACAGACCGTCGGATGTGATTATGAGCCACCAGGCACCAGATACAGCAGCCACTCTTACTTTAAAAATGCTTATTTTAGAAAACAATGCTTGTGTGCTGTTTCCTAGATAAAAGGAGCAGGAGTTTTGCTGCAGTGACCAGTAGTAGTTCTTGTATAATACCCTGTGTAAAGAAAACTGAATTACATCTGAGACCTTTGTACATAACATTTTACAGCTCTCACTGAGACTTCTGAAAACGTCTTGTTTACATGTCATCATGGTTTCCTGTGAGATAGTAAGTGTTTACTGCCACTGCAAACCTGCCAGAGTGTATCTAACCCTACATCTCCACCCTGCACTGCGAAAGGTACCCTACACGCTTGTATTCATCCCATGTGGGGCATGATCTAGGCTCACTTCCTCTAAAAGGACAGACCCACAATGTCAGGCAGCTACGCTGCTACTTTAAGTATTTACAGTTTTGTAATTTTCTGCATTCCCTACCACTTTTGCTACATTTACTGCCCAGTAAACAATAAAAGCTAAGAAACAAAATTTTCTTAGACTGCTGTCATGAGATCCTTGGAAATGCTTGTGCCTTTTAGAAAGAGAACACTTCCAGGAAACTGCCCAGCCTTGTGCCAGCAACAACTGCGTGCATCAGTCATCTTGTTCCACTGAGGAAACAGACTGCCAGCAGTGCTAGAGCAGCCTTTCCACACCTCTGCTTTGATCTAAATGGAGAGAACTTTTGCAATCGGTTCAATTTCTGTTACCCAGTCAGTCCTTGGTGTTTCTTTTACAGCAGCCAACAAGATGACCAGTTTCCTGCTGCAGGAGAAAACCAGCCTCACCTCCACTAGCCTATTTCCAGATATCTGTTAAAGTACCCGACACAGTCACCAGAGCTTAACATTGTCTTCACCCTGTTTGGGAAAGAAGGAATGTTCAACCCTTCTAGATACGTGCAAGCACTAGTGTGAGCCCAGCAAAATGCCAGACCCCTCCCAGAATACAGCTGCCAGCTTTCAGAGAAATCACTGGGGTTTGTGAGATGTGCAAAATGGCAGAATGGTTTTGAGCAAGAATTTATACCTGCAAACAAAAATATAAATGTTTGCTTTGCTGCTCATGAATTCATAGCAGAGAGAAGCTCATGTGGAAATTTAATTTGTGCAAAATACTGTTTAAAAAATCAATCGTAAGTGTTTTGAGTTACACAGTGGAATAGAATTGTTGCTTTGTAAAACAGTAAAAGGTTTACAGATTTTCCATCACTATAAAAGACAATTTGCCTCATTTTCCCACTGTTGTCACATTAGTCACTGTTCTCTTAGTCAAGTGAAAGGGGTGTCTTGAAGCATCACGACAGCGAAAATGTACCAATTAAATTGAATCTCTGGAGAGACTGAGAGAAGTTCAGAAATTTGCCTGAAATGCAGAGAGTAAATTTCTTCTCATCTCACAGCTCCTTACATCTCTACAGGCTTAAAGAAGAGGAGGGGGCATATTTGCTCCAGATAACTTCCCAGATGAACTGTTAGAAGCTTTCTCTCTGTCACAACATTAGCTAAAATGAGTGAGTAAAAGTTCCTGACGAACACGACAGGCTTCCGAGTCCATTGATTCCGTTTGCTCGTATTCTTCTTCTGACTGTTCCACGTGTCCCGTGGCTGGTGCAGACCAGACATCCAGCCCGTGTTGCAGGGAGATGTTATGAAGCACACAGCAGGCCAGGATGATGTGGCTGGACTTCTCTGGAGAATACTGCAGGGTGCCTTTGGAGCCGTCGAGGCAGCGGAAGCGCGCCCGGATGGTCCTGAAGGTGCGCTCAATGACGTTGTGAGTGGCGGAATGGGCCATGTTGTAGCGGTACTCCGCGGGCGTCTCGGGGATGTGCAGAGGGGTCATCAGCCACGTCCGCAGCAAGAAGGAGCTGTCACCTGTTAGCAGGGGAAGGAGCAGGACAGGTTACACACCTACAGTTAGCCACAGATTTCAGCCTGGTTTTCTGGTATGGCAGATACAGAATAACTTCTTCCTCTGACTAAAAGAGAAGGCGCGGAAGAAGTAACTCTGGTTCACAAATGTGACAAAGTAAAGGCATTAAGTTTTACACAAAAATAAGAAGAGTTTTAAGAGAATTAATCTACTGCATAGAACAGGGATAACAGTTGGAGTAAGACAGTATCTAGAATTAAAAATAGCATAATTCAGCATGGAAAGGTATAGAATACTGAAAGAAAGCTATTAACAGAATGAATGAGGAATAATACATACAATAATCAGACTGTATAAAACATAGATTAGAAGTTACTGTTCTAAGCTTCCAAGATAAGGGCTATCCACACTGAATCATAAATCTCAAAGCAATTTGCAGGAAAGCAGCTGAAAATAAACGTATCACTTGTGCCCAGAGGTTCTCACGTGGTAAGGAGACAATACCTAACAGACTTTCTACTGAAAACAAGGATGAAAAATTGACTTACCAAGTAGCCAGCCATCTTTATGTAGCTCAGTTTCAAACTGGCTTGTGAGGGCTGCCTGCTCTAACACGGCGCAGTCAGCCAGGCTGCCCGGCCAGTGTGTTTCAGCACTAAGGAGGACTCCTCTGGAATCACACACCATGAGGCAGTTCAGGGAATGGAGACCCTTTCGGTTCACATAGGACAGGTCCTCAGCATTTGGCGCTTTGATCGCCACGTGGGTGCAGTCAACCACCCCCAGCACTCCCGGCATTCCTGCCAGCCCATAAAAGTCCTCCTTCAGGCTCTGTACAGTAGCTTCGTCTTTAGGAAAGTGAATAAACTGCGAGGCTCTTTCCACCAGTGCCTCGGTTACATTGGCAACACAGCGGCTCATCGAGGCTTGGCTAATGCCAATAGCATCCCCCATGCGAGTCTGGAAGGAGCCGGAGGTATAGAAACCCAACGCGGCGAGTATTTGCGTCTCTGGACTGATGGCCCTGGAGCGCTGTGTAGGGCGCGAGAGAGTGGCTCCCAGGAGATCCACCAGGTAGCAGATGAACTGTCGGGGAAAGCCGTAGGTGGACACTAGATACTCATCCGTGACATCCTCCAGCTTGAAGCGATCCAGAGTCCTGTGTCCGCGGCCGTAGAGCAAGAGGTCGCAGTCAAGAACCGCGATAGGAACGGCCATGGCTGGCCAGGGGCGGCCCCTGGGGCTCCTCTTTGACAGGGCTTTCCCAGAGGCTTCACCTGCATAAAACAAAAGAGGACACTCAGATCAGCTATTACTGGTGAGCTTTTCACACTCCGTTCCCATTCTCCTTTTAGTCTGATCATCCAGCAAACCTTTTTACTTTTCTTTTTTCCGCTTTTAAATACGCGGGCGGCCAGGTGGGCTCAGCGCGGAGCCGCCAGTTCTGCCCGGCGCTGACAGGCATTTCCCTCCCGCGGCGGAGCGGGGTCAGGAGCCGCCTGCGGTGACCCCGCCAGGCCCGGGCAGACACGGGCCGCCCCAGACCCCGCGGGCCGCCCGAGCCCGCCGGACTCCTCTCGCTCCCTGCCGACCCCGCGGCCGCTCCCAGGCGCTCCCCGCCGGCCTGGCCCCGCATTCGCCGCCATAGATTCGCCACAGGCAGGGCCCACCGGCGGGAGCGGCGCCGGGCGCTGTTCGCTTTTCCCGGCCTGGGCGGCCTCCTGCCCCGCCGGGCTGAGGGCTCGGCGCGCCGCGGGCGGGGAGCGGCGGCTGCGTGCGGAAAGTGCCGCTGCGGACACTCAGGTACCTCCCTTCTTCCCTCCCTCCCTCCCTCCCTCCCTTCCTCCTTCCTTCCTTCCTTCCTTCCCCCCCCGCCCGCAGCGGATGAAAACAAACAGCGGCGATGGCGGCGGCGCGGCGCAGCCCGCGGCTCTGAGGGCAGCGGCGGCCCCGGCCCGGCCCCCGGCACCGGCCGCGCTCTCCCGCCGGCGCTGACATTCGCGGCCAGACCCCTCGGGCCGGGAACGAGGAGAAGGAGGAGGAGGAGGAGCGGCGGCCGGAGCTCCGGGGCGGCTGTGGGGCTCGGAGGCGGCGGCGGAGCGGGCCCCCCCCGCGGGATGAGCCGCCGGCAGCACCGCCCGCCCCGCGCAGGTACCGCGGGCCCGCAGGGCAGCGCCGGGAGCTCCCCAGCCTGCGGGGGCCCTGCCGGGGGAGGGGGCGCGTTCAGGCTGCGGCGTCGTGTCTCCGTTTCACTGCTGCTCGCGGGGATCGGCTCCCCAGAGCCGCCTGTCCGCTGCGGTTCGTTTTCCTAACGAGCGGGGGCTGGGAAAGATGTGTCCCGCTGTAATCTCAGCGAGGGGTCATTTAAAAGCAAAATGCTTCAGAGCTTGTTGGAAATAGTGGAATGTGAGACGCCACGCTGCATTGTATAGTCTTCCTGTAAGGTGCGAGCTTGCGGTGTGCTGGGAAAGAGCAGACGTTTACAGGTGGTCATATTTTTATTTTTTTTCCTGTTGGAGATGTGGCTCTTAGGACACAGTCAGAATCATTCCCGTGGACTCGGTGGGAGCAGAGACACCTTCCATGTCAGTGAACGGGTAAAAAAGGGACTCTTTGGACTAAGCCTACAAATTGCCTTCCTGCAAATCCGAAAAGCAGTGTGACTAGCACATAGCAAGGGGGAAAAACGTGGCAAATTACTGCCTGAGCTGAAAATTAGTTGGCTGTCCAAGTAAAGTTTAGAGCATCTTGACGTTATTGCAGGAGTGGCCTGACGTGGAGGACCCTTCTTTCTTGTAGCAAGAAATAAGTCTTTCAGATGAGCCAGGCTGTCTGTAGATGTCCAGAAGGATCATACAGGATCACTTTATTTTGCTTAAATGGTATTGTATAATCTTAAAATTTCTGAACGTGTGTTCATACAATACTTGAGAGGTGGTGATTATGTTGGTGGTTATAGTACAGGGTATGTAGAAGCAGATTCTGGTTTAGTCTGTATACTTTGGCTTGACAAACAAATTGAGAGGATGGACCTTTGAGCTGATACCATTTTTAGACCTTAGGGAAGTACAAAATGTAACTGCTGGTCAATAAGAATTACTTAATTTTGTTTCTAAGTCAGTAGAGCTGGCAGTGCTGGCTTTAGTAAAGTATTTACTAAGCTGCAGAGTCATTTATTGGTTATAAAGTGAACCTGTTTCCTGATCAGGAGGAAAAACTACCTCTTAATCAGTCAAAACCTGAGCATATAGTGAACTACAGAGCCTTTGATTACATCAGAGTGTTTATATTATGTGAAACAGTTTTTCTGCTAGAATTTAATCTTCTCTTAAAAAAATTCCATAAACTTTAAAGAATGAGAGTGTCACACCTTAGAACTGTTTGCTACTTCTCCCTAGGTTTCTGACTAATCTACTAAGAAGGCAAAATGGACATTCATTTTAAGTAATTGTAGGATACTGGAGTTTGACTTGTAGGCCCAGTCTTGAAACAGAGCACTGTGTTTATGAAGACCTTTCTATAGTTGCTTATTAGTGTGCTCAAAATACCTGCTTGCAGTGAAGCTTCTTGTTCATGGAAGGGAGGATGTGTTCTAGGCACTCTTAAAAGCTTCACAAATGTTTGTGTGCTTCTTGTTTACGGCATGATTCAGTGAGGCTTTTCTGAGCTTCTCATAGGACATCCTTGGAGATTGGATCTGGGTCCTGTATTAAAAAAGAAGTTCTGGAAAAGTGGTATGGGCAAGGAGCATGCTTTGGGGGGCACAGTCAGGTAAATGGGAACAAACATCTGGGGTGAGAGCTGTCCTCAGCCCTCTACTCACAGCTACACCCACTCTGGTTTCTTCCCTCTTGTCGTTTCAGTTTCACTCTGGGATAAGAACCATGAGTAATTATTTTGCATCGATGAATGTCTGGTTGAAAGGAAAGCAAGATAAGTTGTAGCAGCCACGGCTCAGAGAGGAGATGACGGAAGAAGCCTATATATACTTTCCCCAGGAGCAATAATAATGCCTGGTAGACATCAGGTGCTTCTGCTCCTTTCCTGTTTATGGTGGGGTCAGAGATGTACTCGCTGAGTTCCCATGTCCGGGACACGCAGTGTAAGGCTGGTGATCGCAGGTGCCCCTGTTGTGTGCCGGGTTACAGGTGTCTGCCGGCTGCTCTCGGCTGGGAGCGCCGAGCAGGGCTTGGAGCACGGCGTTGCCGGTCCCTGTAGTTCCTCTGAGCTCTGCCGAGGCATGAAGGGGAGGGCTCTTGCAGTTCTTGCATCATGCAAACAGCGCCATCACCTTATGCTGATGTGTCCTCCTCCTCAGAGAAGGAGGGTATAAATAGCAGTAGAGCGTATAAGGCACAATGCTTAGATGTTAAACTGTGGGATAAAATCTGCCTGAACCTTGGGAGAAGGAATAAGGATTTAGTCAGGAGAGTTGCGTGTGGCAGTTCTCCTTTGAACATCCTGTTCCTGATGTTTCTGTTCACAGTAAAGTGAAGACAAAGGCATATAAATAAAAGCAACAGTATAAAAATGGGTATTGCAGGAAGTGGGAGACAAAGCAAAAAGCCGTATGGACAAGATGCTTGTTGCATCATGTGCTGGGGAATATATCAGTTTACTTAAGGGATTACCTGGCTGAGTGGAAATCAGTCATCTGTGTTTTTCTAACCTAGACCAAAGGTTATTTCCTTTTAGTTTTTATTCAGTGTAAAATGAAAGAGTGTTTTCCTTGAGTTAAGCATAGGCCTGTGCAGTAGCACTTAACAAGGAGCCGTGCTGGTATTGAACCTACAGGACATGAGAAGCTGATTGAGTTTGGTGGAAATAAGTTTAAAGAATTTCCTTCCTGTTCAGGTCAGCAGGGGCAGCTAACCTGAGAGTTAGCTGTTCCCAAAGAACTTGTGTAAATAAAAAGTTTGCTGTAATTTTAGCTTCACCTTAACTCTTACCAAGACTGATTCTAAAGGTGAACACTCTTCTAAGCCTTAGAAGGTCTCAGGCAATCTCCAGAGGCCCTTCTACAAAAATGAGGAGATGATGGTTGTCAGATGAAAGCCTTTAGACATTTCAGGAGCTGAGTTCCAAAGTCCCAGATTCCCAATGAAATTACTTATTCCTTTCCAGGAAACCTTGCCTGATACTTTCTACTCTGCCTTGGGCTCTGGTGGGTCAACTGTTGCTGGCATTTGGAGCTTGGGACGTAAGAGTATGAATCTCCAAATGTTTAATGAATATTACAAGTAGTTTCAGATCTTCCAGGAAGAATCCCAGTTCTCCTGCAGCAGGGCAGAACCATGAGGCTCTCATTTTTTGAACCCTCTGGTGGCTGTTTTTTCTCTCCTCTAGAGATATTTGGGTCATTAGAACTAATTCCTGTACTGCACATAGAGCCATGCTGATGACATCTTTATTTCCTTTCCTTTCCTAACAGGCCAGTGAGCCTAACACCTTCTATTAGTTCCAAGGCATCTTGAAATAAGAATCCTGATATCAGAACTTTTTTCCAGCCTCAAAAGGCAAATGTGGGTGCTTTATTTGACAGCTCTCCCACAATATCAGGATATATATACTTCCTTGCATCTTTATGCAGGGGTCATATATCACTTTTCACATTAAAAGCCAGTATGATTTTTTTTTTTTTTGTATTTAAATGTCAGCATTTGCTTCGCTGAGAAAAACATATTTTATTTATGCAGTATTTTATTGCCTATATCAGCCAGGTTTGTCAAAGATTTCAGATCTCCTCGATCCTTACAATGCTTTACTTCAAAGTCAAAAGAATAATAACAGGTTGTTCTTGCCTGGGTGTTTGTTTGTTTGGGGTGGGTTGTGGTTTTCTTGTAGTGGTACATGTCTGTAGCTGCATCAAGCACTTTAAATGCTGACTTCCTTTTGCACCCCCCACAGTGGAAAGGGTCTGTAATCTGTCTAGTGGAGGTAAACGCAGGGAAAGAAGGCATAACAGTTTTAATAAGGAGGTTAAAATATCCAAAGGATAATTTGATAATGCATCTGATGTTGAATCACTTGTGTTGTTCTCAATTTAAATTATAATTTTAGTGAGAACACTACAGCTTAAGGAGATGTGGTATGAGTGTAGCCTAGGAACTTTGAACCACATGTCCCACTTTCCTTTTATGGACTAATTCAGAAAGCAGCACTATTCTCTATAAAATGCTCTGTAAATTGCAATACTCTTATCTTGCCACCCTTTTTGATTGATGCTCCTAAAGCATTAGGCCTTTACTGTCATTAAGTGCAATATTTAAATAGAAGCACTGCACGTGTGTGGTCATTAAAGATTCTGTATTTTCTGTGTGAACAGGGTTATTGGCCCTTTTGCCCTGCAAATTTCAATTTGCATAAACAGCATACCTTGCTGTAAGTTCAGTCTTTGCTGAAAGATTGAACACTGAGTACCATTGGCACAGCAGCTGCTCGTGCTCCCTGGCCTCAGCTCGCCAGCATTCCTGTGAGGAGCAGCACGTTCTATGTTTGACAAGCTGCTCCAGGCTGATTAGCTGTCTCAAAACTGCAACAGGGCTTAAGAGTGAATTAATACTTTGAAGGCTTACGAGCGAAAACTGCAATGAATGCAGCTAATTAAGGCGTTCCTCCCCAATGGTTTCTATATGATTATTAACTTACGTGTGAAGAAACTGAGAGGCAGAAGAATTGTGATTTATCCCAGGCCATGTGACACAATGGTGGCAGAAATAGGATTAGTGCCTTGCCCTGCCCTGCTTCAGATGCTGTGCAAGTTCACTGTGTTCCTAGAAACAATTGTATGTTGAAAAACAAGGCAGTGCCAATGTGAAAGCTAAGTATTTATTATCAGGGCTTTCAAGAGACGTGAACAGAGGATTTTGTTCTATTTCTAGACAAAAATATGTCATTTCATACATACAACAAGTTGGTTGTAGGCAGATTTTGTAGCTGTGTAGTTCTACTGCAAGTACTATTTGTTAAAGTAAAGAAGCAGTGCAGCTTGTTTCGGCAACGGTTTATTATATAGATTTCTGCTGAAATACCATTGAAATAGTGTTCTAAGAGTTTCAGGCTCAAGAAAACAATTTGGCTTGCTTTTGACCAGTGCTGATAGCTGAAGATATATCATTTCTGAAGTAGAGACCTCCATATCTGATGGTTAGCTTGGCGTAGAATGCAGTCACTGTGGTGTTGAGGTGTTCCAGGGTTTTTGGGGGTTTTTTTTCGGTTGTTTGTTTGTTTTGCTTTTTTAATTTAAGCTAGCAAAATTGTAGAAGTTGTACTGAGTTCTAATTGTGAGCCTTCTTCATTTTTTAATTTTTTTTGATCTTTGCACTGACCAGATAAACTACCAATGTGTATTTATACCTCACATTCATATCCCAAAGATTTTAGCATGCTTGGATTTTGACAGGTAGAAGGCTTTGGTGCTTATAATTTCTTATGAGGTGGCCTCTAATGGGCAAAATTTTGAAATATAAACATTGAAGTCTTCATTCCCAGACCTGTGCTGTATTTCAGATTGCCATATGCAATGGACACTGATCTCAGTTCCCAGGACAGGAAGGACCTGGACAAGTTCATCAAATTTTTTGCTTTAAAGGTAATTTTTCTCCTTTGGACAAATACCTCTTCCTTGTTTTAAAAACCTCTAAAACCAAACAATGCACTTGGTGTGGCTAGAGTAACAAAATTGAGGTTTCGGTTTGTTTTTGTTTTGTTTTGCTGGAGAAAGAAGCAAGAAAAGCTGATGTCAAATTTAGGAGATTCCTGAGAGCAACTAGAGAAACATAATTTCCCCTTTTTTCTCAAATCCTCTTCCATCCTCCAGAAGCATCCTGCTTTAGAATCAGTTGTAGGCACTTCACACCTCTGTCAGCTGTGGGTTTTTAGCAGCATGTCTAACCACCCAGCTGTTGGGTAGTTTATTCTGCTGGACCCCACTCTTTCAGCCTATCTAAATTTTTATATTGCATCCAAAACCAATAATAGCAGGATGCTCTTTTAAATGATGTTGGTATATAATTATAAAATTTGGCCTCACTTCATGCATAGATGCAAATAGATAATCTGACAATGACTTTGGTATAAATGTACAGATTCATTTGGCTTTAGTTTAGTTGTCCAGGCTTGGAATATTTTTGTAAAGTTTTCTGAATTTTCTGTTGAAAACTGCAAATATTGATTGCAAAATTGACTTAGTCTCTTAATGTTGTTACAGAGAAAGGTCAGCCTAAAATTATTTCTGAAATACATTTGTCTGTTAAATGTAATAATTTAAATTGATCAGAATTGAAGATCAGTGTAGCAAACTCTACTTCTCTACATCCTGGTTACCCCTTCCATTTTTTTCACTTGGAGCTTGTGTAGCTCAGGCTCTACTTTGTGCTGAGCCCAAAACATTACTGTGCATCCTTTTCTTTCTATTCCAGACAGTACAAGTAATTGTCCAGGCCCGACTTGGAGAGAAAATCTGTACCCGCTCATCATCCTCCCCAACAGGCTCTGACTGGGTAAGCTCATATTTTTTAAAGCAAGTGCACAGCTCTGTGTGTGTGCTGAGAACACCATGTGATTGTTACAGTCTTGTGCAGACAATAATAATTATGCATAGAATAGGTACTATATTTAGTTATGTTCACTGGTGGTGTTGTGGGGGGTTTGTGGTTGTTGTTCACATGCAACAAATCACTCTGGACTCTTACAGGCTGATGAGGGGTAAGAGAAATGATGTCTCTCAGCAACTCCTGCCAGCAAAGGCACATTTCCAAGATCTGCTTGGGGGTCCTGGTGATGAGTTCTTACCTGTCAGAAGTTGGCTATTCTGCAAATCAGGACTGTTTAATAATGGGCTTTAATAAAATTGAAAAGACTCAAGATACTCTGTGGGTGAAGATGAGACTGAACTGAGGGAAAAGGGGTAAATTTTTTATAGCAAGATCAAGAAAAACATTTGAATTAGCAGCCAGGGGCATCTTTGTAAATATGAAAAGCTTGAACCCAGCTGGGAATTTTCTGTTTCATAAATATTTCAGTGAACACTGACCTAGTATGTTATATATGGGTCTGTGAGCCTGTCTGAAATGTACCATCAGGCAGTTTTTCAAAGAAATAAAAAAAATGGAACCATCTCTTTGATTCTGCAGTTCAATTTGGCAATCAAAGATATACCAGAGGTTACTCATGAAGCAAAGAAAGCCCTGGCAGGACAGCTGCCTGCTGTTGGACGGTCTATGTGCGTGGAGATTTCTCTCAAAACATCAGAGGTGAGAACTGAATCAAAACAGACGCCCTTTTTTTCGTTTGTGGGCTTTTTTTGCCTGAATCTTCAGTCAGCTACCACAGCTCCTGCCCTTTAATCCAAGACAATGTGAGAATATTTAAATGTTAATAAGTAAGGTGATATGCTAATGAAAAAAAATGTATTGTTTATCAGAAGCAATTCACTGAAAAAATCTGAGACCAAACACACAAATGACACAGCAGCAAAATCTAATTTTTTAAGAAACTAGTTTTAAGAATATTGAATTCTTAAATTCTCAAATTTTAAGAAACTAACTGCTTAGACCATAAAGAACTTAGGCATTCTGAGGATGGTATTCCCTCAGGTGAAATAATTGTGCAGGGACACTTCCAGTGCACCTTTTTCTGTCACTGCATCACTAGAAAGTGGGAGCCAGGAGACAAATCACTGAAAGGTGTGGCCATTGCTGATCACTAATGAGATTTGAAAAGGTCTGTGTTCTGAAATGAGCCTTTGCCATCTTTTCTCTGATCCAGGGGGACTCCATGGAGCTGGAAATTTGGTGTCTAGAAATGAATGAAAAGTAAGTACATTCTTCACACATTCTTTCTGATTGCAGTTTTTAGCCAATGAAATGGATTAACATTGTGGTTAATCCATGGTGATCAGTGAGCACATACTGGATGTGTGGCCAGGGGCACTTCAGAGGGAACTCCCCTCTTCGTCTAGAGCAGCAGTCATACTGTTTTAACACCAGTGTCAAGAAAGTAAACTAGTAATTTAATTCCTTCTTCATTCTTCCATTACAGCTAGTAGGCTTCCTCAAATACAAGAATTCATAGTCTCAGTAATGACAGATGTTTTTAATATTGAAAAGATGTCTCTGTTTAGTAGAAGGCTGCATGGCATTTTTCAGCAATTTCTTCTACAGCAGGTGACTAGGTTGAAGCAGGACTCTTAGCTGGTTGGTCAGTATACAGGTCACCACACTGGACCCTTATTTATCATTTTGGCAATAAAATTAAACAGCTGGCCTAGACTATTTTTTATTTAAAATAAAATAAACAAAAGCAACTACAAACCAAAACAAACAAGAACCCCAAACACAGATAACTTAGTTGTGGACAAAAGACTAATTTTTTTTTGTGTTCTCTAGGTGTGACAAAGAAATCAAAGTTTCATACACTGTATACAACAGGCTGTCTCTGCTGCTGAAGTCTTTGCTTGCTATAACCAGAGTTACTCCAGCCTACAGACTCTCAAGGAAACAAGGCCATGAATATGTAATATTGTACAGGTAAAGCAGAAATGCCCCATTTGAAATGCAAACAGCAGAGACTCTAGACTTGCACAGTGTAGCTGCAAATGTAGTTAAAAATGGATGAGTAATAATAAAATCAAATTATTTGCATAGAACTACTACTAATCAGTGACAGAAAAAAAACTTAGGTCTATATAGGTCCTTATAGCCTTCACTTGAGCCATTGAAAGAAAAGCTAAGTTCAGGCTTAGCTTAGTTGTGTGTTTGCCTGCCATGTTAGGAAGAGTATTAAAAAAATTCTGTATGCAATCCCTGGTTAAATTGCTTACTAGCATCCAGTTGTTTGGTGTCTGGCCTGTGTTTGATAAATGCCTCTACATTGCACATAACTGCAATGCATGTTTTTACAACACAGATACAGACTCTCTCCTGTTACTCCATTTTAAAGATGCATCCTTAACTCCACTTCGTGTAGTTCTTGCAGTTTACTCACCCAAATACTGGGTTCAACTCTGTTTAGCTTGTGATTCTGACTGGCTTGTGGATCATAGTTATCTTCTTGTTTTTGACTGTGAGAAAAGTCTTTGACATGTTTGCACAGCTAATTTATATGATTGTAAACCTCAGGTTTGTTATAATTTGCACAGTTGAGAACTCAAAAAGAAATTCCAGACATTTTCTCATTTTTTCTTCCATTGCTGACTTGGCATGTACTTAAGAATGAGTTTCTTTACAGCACAGTTAATCTTTTATGTTGTGTGATGAGCATCAGCTTTTAGACTCAGACGTACCTGTGAAGTTTGTATCACTTCACATTTTTTCTCTGAACTGTAGAATTAACCACAGAGGCTTAAAAAACTTAAAAAGAAATTTCTGATTGGACTACCATTATCTCTTTCTCCTTTTTTTTTTTTTTTTACATGACTTCTTCTTCTTCTAAAGCAGATGTAAGGTTTTTTTTTTTTGAGATGGGCATTCCAGCCATTTATTTTGTTGTTTTGTTGGGGTTTTTTTCCTGAAGAGGAAAAGTAGTTCCAACCTTTCAACTCCCAAAATTAAATAAGAAACAAGGATATGTATAGCATTATGTCCCAACTGTATCTAACAGCTTTTCTTTTTCCTTTTTCTTCAGGATATATTTTGGTGAAGTCCAGCTGAGTGGCTTGGGAGAAGGTACGATTAGACAACACACAAAAAAGAGCAGAATTCTATTTCATTCTACCTTTTGGTTACTATTCCCAAGTACTATAAGGAAAATTAGTCTGAGGCTTACATATGCTTTTTGTCTGGATCTGCCAGTCTGGCCTTGTGTCACAAGTGACAAGTATAATGGTGGTACTTGGACAAAGTCTTGGGTAATTGCCATTTTGACTTCAGTGATACAGAACTGAAATAAGAATATGGAATTATGTTGATAAGGGGCTGGACTGGTAAAGGAGGTCATGGTCTACTGAGGAATAAGAAGTACTTCAGAACAATGTTTTAGACCAAGAAGCCAGGAAGTGACATCAGAAGTCTTGCAGGTGAAGCCTACCAGCAAGGCAACCTAGAGCTGTTGTTTTGTTATGGGTTCCGTGTGTGTTGTTGGAGCTCAGATTGCAGGAGATAATGGAAACACTTGAAATAAGATAATGTAACCTCAGAATAAGAAAGTATGATCATAAATGATCAAACTGATAATTATTCCTTAACTTTACAGGTTTCCAGACAGTCCGTGTTGGGACAGTGGGTACCCCAGTGGGCACCATCACTTTGTCTTGTGCCTACAGAATCAACCTTGCTTTCATGTCAACCAGGTGAGAAACTGTGATCATGCCAGAAACTGTCTTACAGTAATTTACTGTTAAACCCCTCATATTCTGAGCCCCCATATCTTTTCCTTTTGCTTATCCTTTCCTGCTGAGATTCTCTTTCAAGAAGAACGCTGTCTCTCACGCTTAAGCCTTGCAGCAAGGGGAGTATTTGGGTAGCCCTGAGCCAGGCTCTAGAACTCCAAATTGTTGATGCATGCCTGGAGTCACAAGACTAAATTATAAAGATGCTCTGGTCCCATTAATAGACACAAAGGTTTTCTGTGAGGGCACCAGGAATTGGGAAGAGTAGAGAGAAGAAGCCAATAACACCATTGCTTGTTGCCTTGCAGGCAGTTTGAGAGGACCCCTCCTATCATGGGGATTATAATTGATCACTTTGTGGACCGTCCCTATCCCAGCTCTTCACCCATGCATCCCTGCAATTACAGGTGAGGAAATACTGAGTCGAAGTCATGGGCCATGGTAAAGGCATCCATTATGCCCAAATACAGAGCCTTTTCCACTATTTGTTGACAGCACGGGAAGGGACACTGGAGAATGAGTGTTAGTCATATTGGCATAGTTAAACATGTAATGAAGGGTGACATTTTTCTCCTCACATTGAGATGACGCAGTGCAGCAAGTCCCAGTATTTCCCCAAATTCTGCACAGAAGCACTTGGACACAAAGGATGTTTGATCTTGGCTGCCTTCAGGAATTTGAAAGTATAATGGTTAATCCTGATGCAGAACTATGTGTCTAGATGCGTGCATCCCTGGATATTTCCACTGGAGGGAGATCAGTTTAATTTCTCTTTGGAGATGAGAAGTTTGTCTTCTCTCAAATCAATGTGAGAACATTCAAATTGGGACCAGTGGTGGTGTTTGAAAATGTGCAAACACCAAAGCCAGTAGCACTAGCTGGTATAAGAAAAGCATTAGTTAGAAACACCTCTGTTATTTTACGTGGGGTAGAAGAGAAGCACAGAAGGAAAACTGACGTTTTCCCACTTTGTTTTCCTCAGTTCTGACAAGTAGATGAGAGTCCTTCATAATTCTTTCAACGACACCCAAATACTCTCAACCTCCCTGCAGTGTTTTTCCCAGTGTGTTTTTTTATTTGTCTGTTTTAAAGAATATTTCTGATTAGAAAACTTGTCTTTTCTTGGTGCTTTAGAGCTGGTGAGGACAATGGCGCAGTATACCCCTCAGTAGAAGATTCCCAAGAAGTGTGTACCACATCTTTTTCCACCTCTCCTCCGTCTCAGGTAAGAGATACCAGGCTCTCTTTACTTCTAGATAGAACAATTGCTGTAAGAATAGTTCACATATTCCTACATCAGCTATTGTACAAACAGAAAGCTTCCTGCTGCTAATTGAAATTTAATGTGTGGGTTCTTGAGTAAAATCTACTGAAATTAGATACTGATTTCAACAAAATTCCAAGGGCCTGGAAAGACTGAATTACTGAGAAGGATTAAAAGAGCCTACTCCTGTAGCTGGCTTGAGGAGGACATGTGAATTGTGCTTGAAGAGGACATGTGAAGAAGCACTGTAGTTACACTTTTACATACCAATACTGCAAGAGGAGGAATCAGACATTGATGCCAGGCAGCCTAAGTAGGAGTAACAGACTGACATTGAGAAAGAAACACTGAAATACCAGTAGAATGCTGGAGAAAGACAGAAAAAAGATAAAAGCTGTATTTGTTGGACTGTCTAAAAGTAGTTGGGGCAGCAGGAACAAGTACTGGCAAAAAAATTGCCCATGCAAATTTCATTTAAGATTAAATTTTGAAATGAATAGATTATGGTTTCTTTTTGAATATAAAAACCCAGAAACTTGCAAGTTCTTTTACTGTCTTGTGTATCTGACTGCACAGTTCTGTATTTTGAAGACTTGGCTGGAGCTGCAGTTGTCCTATCACTTTAAATATTCAGGGATTGCCCTGCCTTGTCCGGCCAAGAAGCAGATGGCTCTACTGACCTTTAAAGACAATCTAAATACTCTAAATCTCTTTCACTGTCAATATGGAAACATAGAATGAAGGATAATTGGAATGCTGTTCCAAACTGAAAGAATTTGCTATGGATCTTTCTACTGCTTTAGAGGAATTAATATGCCTGGTTTAGCAGAATGTATTCTGCTGTATGAATGAGCTAGAAATGAGCTTCTCTTAAGAAAGCATTTTTGTGCCAAAGTGATTTCAGGTGACCAGGCATCAGGCAATGTTGAACTAATTAGGCAGCACTCACAGTAAGTCTGACGGAATAAAGCTTTTCTTATTCTGCAATATACAGTTCAGGAAATGAGTTTGTGCCTGAATTGTGTCCTGTGTTTTCCTAAAGTGGGGTAAATAAAAAAGATTTCATAAGGAAATTTCCAGTGGCTTGCTTGTGCCAGTGTTACTTAACTGTAGTAGTGTATGTAACTACATTGAGGTTGACATTTCCCCTGGGTCATGAAGCTTTACTGTCATTGAGGGGGAAAAACTTTATGAAACCACTTGAACCTTGAGGATTCACATTAAGTATGAGCCTACGTTCTTGCTTTTTCTGTGGCTCACAGTTGCCATATGCTGTGCCCTTATTTGTAAAGCAACTGCCAGTCTTTGTTACCACAGTTAGAATTGTAAGGCTGCCTTGGCAGAGTGGACTTTAAATTAAAAGGGAAAGGAGAAGTTAATTATTTTTTTCTCCAGCTTTCTATATGTCCTGTCCAGGTTAATGACTAGGAAAATACTAGGAACTGTGTGATTTTGTGGGCAAATTTTGTGACTCTCTATCTGCCTTCTCAGTAAAAAGGAGGCCTAACCTTTGTGATACAAAGAAATAGTTGTTACCTTCTCTGTGAGCTTGCATGTCTGTGTATGTGTGTTGTGAAGTAGGCCAAAATTCAGGAGAGTTTGGCCATGAGTAATACTCAGAAATGAAGCTGAAGCTTCCCTCAAAGTGAAAACCATCAGTAGGAAAATGACTAGGAGGAGATGTGGGACTGAACCAGGTTTGGATTGCCCTTTTTGCATTAGCACCCTTTGAGAGACTGTTTACTTCTTGGAGCTTTGCTCCTGTCGATGGAGTTCCCACTTCACATCAGTGTGTTTGAATTGCACTGTAGTCTGGGTCCCCTTTATTCTAAGGGTGCAGCACGGACCTGCCAAGACAGAATCTCTCAGAAAGCAGGAGGATGGAGAATATGGATGGATGGAGAGTGCTGAAATACAAGTAATTTGTAAATTAAAAAAAAAAAAGTACTTGACTTTTTCTGGCATCTGTTCAGCCTTCTCCTTGCAAATTGGCTGGTACTAATTATAATTAACTGTGGAACAGAGTCTCTGGCAGTTACTTTCTGCCAGGGTAGACTGGAGTCTAAAATACTACCTGTGTTCAGTGGTTCACTTAGATTGAAAAACAGTCAATTCTTTACAAAATGAATGTGCTTCTGGCAATACTGAGACTTCTGCTCTCTGTGTAGGTGTGGCTGCTGCAGCCAAAACCTCTTCACTAGCATTCAGTTCATCCAACTCTTCATAATTCCTCTCTGAAGTCCTTTTCTCTCTCTTTCTCTCTCTTCCCTCACTCTCTCTTTTCCTTGTTTCCTCTGTTTGTCTGTGTCTGTGCACAGTGTGTTTTTACTGTCACAAAGGCACATTTTCAGACCCCTCCTCCTGTGGTGACGGACACCTTGAAGGTCCCAGTGATGGGACTGGCCTTTTCACATCAAGTGAGTTGTCAATAGAATATGCTCTACAAGGCCAGAATATGAGTTCTGGTATGACAAAACCAATACAGGAAAATACATATTTGACAATGTGGAGTGTTTGTTGTGCTTGGGAAAGACTGGTGGACCCACAGTGAACTAGGCACTTCAGTGAGACTGGCTTCTTAAATGCCTTTGCAGATGAAGGTCTCCCAAAGACAGGACAAGCACTCCTAAAAACACAACAGCTGTCAAGGATTGT
Source organism: Zosterops lateralis (assembly GCF_965231275.1). Taxonomy (NCBI): domain Eukaryota; kingdom Metazoa; phylum Chordata; class Aves; order Passeriformes; family Zosteropidae; genus Zosterops; species Zosterops lateralis. Next base: position 39,128,716 of record NC_139761.1, read on the forward strand.
TAGTGAAAGACCTAAGTAGTAAGGCACAATTCTGAGTGTTTTCTGTTAACAGCCAATGTCCCTAGAACTTGTACAGTCATTAGAGCTCTACTCGGCTTAACTAGCCTCATGGGAATGAAAGTGCTGTTCTTCATTTTGATCCCTATAAAGGACATCAGCTTTGGTGCTGCTGGAGCTCACGCTGAGCTCTGGAAGGAATGTCCCCTTGTGGTCCAGCAAGTCAAAACAGGGAAGTTTTATCTAACGTGACTGGGTAGATTTCTACCTGGGATGTATAAGGAATTTCTCCTGGGTTTCACTGTCCCCAACACTTAATTCCTAAAGCAATTTCACAAGGGTTAGCTTCCCAGTTCTCTTTACCTGGCACATTTATGGGATCACGTATTATTTCACTGAAGCTATTTTAACAGGTCTGGAAGATCAGCTGTTTTAATTTGCAATGGGAGTAGGTTCAAACAGTTGATAATGAAGTTATTTTGGGATGAAAAAATATCAATTATTAGCTCTTTAATAAGTTCACAATGGCATTCATGCATCTGGCCAGTGTCAACCCACTACACCAGTATCTGAAATAGGCCTGTAAAGCAGAGCTTCCTTGAGACTGGATGTCAGTCATACCTTGCACAGCCTCCTCCTACATCTGTAGGAAGCCAATCTTGTTTTCTTGTCAAGGCTCAGACTTAGTCCCCTGGACTACTGTCAAGTAGTCCTCATAGCAATAAGAATTTTTTACAACAATAACCTACCTTATTGATTCCAGTGAACACCTAGCATCCTTCTGCCAGCCTAAAATGCTGTGCCTCTGACTTTTCCTGCTCCTTCTTCAATGACTGGTGATTATTCAGGCTGTGGGGCATTCCCCTTCCCTTTCCTCTCTCCTCTCCCTTTGCCCTTGTTTTTTTCTCTTCTTTCTTAGCTTTCCAGCTCTCGTCTTTCCTATCAGCCTGCTGCCCTGGGAGTTGGATCAGCTGACATGGGGTATCCTGTACTCTTTGCTGGTGGCTTGAATGCTGCACACCCTCACCAGGTACTGGTAGAGAATAGAACCAGCATGGCTGGTATTGCAGCCATTTGTGTCACTTGTACACCCGAGAGAGGCATTGAAACAAGTGCATGCATTGGTGTCATGTGTGTCAGGAATGGAAAGAATGTAAAGTAAATACAGAGAAAGCACAAATACCACAGGAGTTGGGAATTGGCTCCTCTGCATCCCTGACTTTACTGGGGTATGTGGAAAAACTATGCTAGGAGAGCAGGCACCAGACCTGTTTGCCTGCACCAGCTTGTCACTGATTCCAAACGTTGCCTGTCTTAGAGAGCTGCTGCCCCTGTAGCTGTGCAAGCAGAGTTCTCTAGGCTAGACATAGGATACACTGACAGTTCATATTGACATAAGTTATATTGGTTCATCAGACAAATAAGCCAAGTTGGCAGAAGTCTTTTTCTGCTTGTGATATTGGTGTTACACCAGTTTTGCTGACACAATATTAATAAAATAAAATAATTTCAGTTGGAATGGTCCTGCATCTAATCCACCTGCCTGGACCAGTTCAGGGCTGGCCAAGTTAAACCCAGGTACTAAGACAATTGTCCAAATGCCTCTTAAAAACTGACAGCTTGGGGCATTGACCACCTCTCTAGTACTAGAACACTGTTCCAGTTTTTGACCACCCTCTTGACGAAGAAATGCTTCCTCATGTCGAGTCTAAGCCTCCCCTAGTGCAGCTTCAAACCATTCCCATGCATCCTATCACTGGATCCCAGGGAGAAGAGATCAACACCTCCCTCTCCACTTCCCCTTCTCTTGAAGCTGTAGGGAGCCATGGGGTTGTAGTAAGAGGATGTAAGTTTTCTTTCATTTATTCCTACCCATGAAGCAGAGGACTTATAGCCAGAGAACTCTGCAGTGTAAAACAAGCATGAAGTGGAGAGGAGTAGAGTAGAAAGGGAGTAAAAAATGAATTTGTATTGGGATAATCCAATCCTACATCTCTCGGAGGCTTATAGGGGCTAGAGCCCAGTCATATGCCAAAATCTGCCACAACTTATGCCCAGTTTGATGGAATATACTTTGTATTGCACTGTGGGGTTGGTTTGATTTTGAAATCTCTTAACTTGACTGTTCCTTTCTACCTCAGTTGATTGGTCCAGGCAAAGAAGGGGGAGTTCCCCCTGTTCCTAGCCAGCCAGCACACGGCACTCAAGCTGACCAAGAGAGGATGTGCACCCCACTGGATGGAGTTCATTACTCAGCAGCTACTCCTTCTAGCAGGTAGGCTGGTTTTAGATGATCCACCATTTTGGCCACCCCATTTATAAGCCTACTAAGAGAAAACTTTTTGTTTCCCTTTTTATCTATTGTTTGTAGCATAACTATCATCTTTCCATCCCTCAAATCAACTTACAACTTTCTCTGATTGGGGCTTTTTCAGCCTTTCTCCAAACAATGATCTTACCCATCTATTTAAACATCCTAGTCCATGTAATATACTTCTTCTATGTAATGTATCTTCTTTGTCAACTTTATTATCAATTTTATATTTTTTTTTCAATCTTTCTGCTGGTTTTGCTGATTGTAAAACAGATGCAGTAAATTCACAAATGAGTCTTAAATTCTCTAGAGACTTAATGTGTGTTGTTACCAGAGCCAGTTGTAGTTACCATAAATCTGTTCACCATTTTAGTAAGAAACTTCAGGCACAAAGTTACTTAAAAGGAAACAATGCAATCTCAAACTGTCCTAAATCAACTCCCTCGCAGCTAATTAAATCCTTCTGGTTTTTTGATCATATTTATTTCTTGAGAAATCTCTCCTGGGGGGCACATAGTTGTGAGTCACAGATTTTGCCCTGAGGAAACCAAAACTCAGTTGCATTAGCACTTTCCTGGGCATAATATCTAGGTAATCCTCTTTCCATGGGACAAAACTATTTTTTTTTTTTATTTTAAAGTTCTGAAGACCTGTGGTAGGAAAAAAAATCAAAACAAATAGGTCATGGAAGTACCTAATAGGTACGGAGTGAATTAATCATACTGGGAGTGGCTGTTGTGATGTACCAGACTGCTGCATTTGTAAACTTAATGACAGATATAATTGTGGTTCTTGCCCTCACCTCCTGAGAGATCTGTGACTGCTGTGTTACTGAAAAAATAGTAGTGAGGAACAGGAATTGCTGTGAACACACACAAGTTAAAAGTGCATTTCCCAGAAACAGATCCTATTTCAGCAACTTTACTTTCAACTAAACAGTTTTTGTCCAGCTTGAAACAAAAATCTGATTCCACAAGTGTCCACTTTTTTGTGCTCCTGACTGAGGAGGGAGGTATGGTACAAGGACAGATTTCTGTTGTCCTTTTTCCAATACTAGGAGTAAACCAAGAAAAATGAAGGAGTCTCCTAAAGAATGTTATTTATCTACCTTGTTTGTGTCAGGTGGCACTAATTATGTCTTTTCCTCCCCCAGTGAGGACACAGAAACAGTATCCAACAGCAGTGAAGGAAAGTGTGGCTCCCCACATGACCTTTTGGAGACCATCTTTATCCGGAAGGTGGGAGCTTTTGTCAACAAACCCATTAACCAGGTAATGAGCAGTAGATCTTCTCAGAGAGCACCGTAATACCCCTTTTTTCCCATCTGTTCATACATAGAGGAGCAAAAAGCACCCCAATGCCAGGGCAACCTCAGAGACTGAGAATGCATATTTCTGCCTGCTGCATTTCCCTGCAAGGTTTTGCCAAGGTGTATTTTGGTTTTCATAAAATCTTTTTAGGATGTGATAGCCATTGAATTTGCTCCACTTTGCCAACATCCTGTTTGAGAATAGAAGACTTGATACTCCACTTGGATCTCACAATGACCTGCCACTACCACGGGTCCATAAAAAAGGAAAGCTGGTAGCAAACCTCCCTTCCTTGAAGAAACATACAGTAGACCAGTTCATCACTAGAAGCAAGCATTTAAGTTCAGCTAGGGCAGCTTAGAGATCTGCTTAGTTCCTAGGGCTGCAGTTCTAGACCTTTAGGATAAAGGAAGGAGGATTGTTTCAATTTGTAGTAGTTCATTAATCCTTGCCTATATTATACAAGATAGGTATAGAAGCAATCCCACCTCAAGGTATATATCTGCATTAGGTCAACTGAATATCATCTCTGGATTTCATGCCTTTTAAATGAGGTTGTCAGCTTCCTGCCTAACTGCTGACGTGATTTGGGGCCATTTTTAGCTGGCCTAACAAAGACGTTCAATATCCTTTTCTGTGCCGGGTAAGCAGAGCATCTTAGTGAAATTCTGTTTGTTAAATCTCCTCAGGTGACCATGGCCAACTTAGACATTCCTTTTGCCATGTTTGCTCCCAAGAATGTTGAGCTGGAAGATAACGACCCCATGGTAAGACTCTTCCAGAGGTATATGTGCCTTCTCAGCATCCCTTATGCAAACATCCATGCTATTCTCTGCCTTGAATACACTTTGGTTTTGGAGAAAATAACTAGTTATTCAGATTTGTTTGGTTTCAAGAAGTCTCCTGTGTTGAATCTTGGGCTATCTAGACATGCAAGTAACAGCATGTGTTTGCTGCCCCTGCTCTAGTTAATGTTTATTGTCCAACCTCCTAACCACCCCCACAGTGCCAAAGTACACAGACAGACATGACTGTAAGATCAGTACTCACCGTCTTTGATTTCTTGGGCAGGTCAATCCTCCTGCATCCCCAGAAACGGAGTCTCCTCTGCAAGGCAGCTTACACTCGGAGGGCTCCAGTGGCAGCAGCACCGGGAACACCCATGATGACTTTGTTATGGTCGACTTTGTAAGTGCCCTCATCAGAGCTCTCACACAACACCTGCACCTTAGGTGGGCTTCACGTGCTGGTGTGATGGCAAATGATGTCAGAGAGTTCTCAGTGGGAGTGGAAAAGACACATCATTCACAGTTCCACACTAGGGTGTGACAGTCCCAGAACTGCAAAGACACTGGTACCAGGAATCAACAGTTACAAATTAAATACCATTTCATTTCTCTGCTAACATCTGGGCTTGGCATCCTCTCTTAGCACCTAGAGGAGCCAGATTCCAAAGAAATGTTCTCTTCCAACTGCTCAAGCGATACTGTGAAAGCAAGTGATTATTGGCTGTTCTTCAGTTATTTAATATGCATTTTTGCAGCAACAGTTGTAATGCCAAGATGTTTACTAATAGCAGATAATGGCTTTACCTGAGATTATAACAAAAGGGAAGCCTATGTCTTTGGGAATTAACAGCAGTGTCTTTGATTCTAGAAACCAGCATTTTCAAAAGATGACATTCTTCCAATGGACCTGGGGACATTTTACCGTGAATTTCAGAACCCCCCTCAACTTAGCAGCCTCTCCATTGACATTGGAGCACAGTCCATGGCAGAGGATTTGGTATGGAACCCTGAAATCTCTGTTTGTGGGAATCATATGTACTTTATAATGTTCTCCCTATTCCTAGTTTGAGAAAAGTATATCTTCATAGAATTGTAGAACAGTTTGTAGAATAGAAGGAACCTTTCAAGGTCATCTAGTCCAACCTCTCTTTAATGAGGAGGGACATCTTCAACTAAATCAGGTTACTCAGCCCCATCTAACCTGGCCTATATTATTTCCATGGATGGGGCACCCACCACATCTCTGGGAAGCCTGTTAGAGTTTTTCACGAGCTTCATAAAAATTTCTCTTTTATCTAGTGTTAATCTACTCTCTTTCAATTAAAAAACATTGCCCCTTGTCCTAGCACAACAGCCCCTGCTAAAAAGTCTGTTCCCATTTTTCTTAAAGGTCTAATTTTAGTCCTGAAAAGCCACAATCAGGTCTCCTCAGTCTTCTCATCTCCAGGCTGAATGACCCCAAGAATCTCAGCCTGTTTTAACAGGAGAGGTGCTCCAGCCCTCTGATAATTTTTGTGGCCCTCCTCTGGACCCACTCTAACAAGCCCCATGTCTTTCCTATACTTTTCAGAAAAGAGACCCTGCCCAAAGGGAATCCATCACTAATATATTCCAAATAAATGCAGATTTGTTTGTGGCACACCGGAGCCTTTGAAACCAGTGTGTCTTGAAGCTGAAGGCTGCTGCAACATGATTGCTCTGGTTGTCATTGAAACCCCTCAAACTAATCCTGCCTCTGGGGTGTCCCACCTGGTGGCAAATCAGGCCTGACTTTGCAGCCTGAGCAGAGTTGGGAGTTTTGGTGTGCCTGGTGAAAGTCATGTCTGGGTGAGTGCTCTGTTAGGCTCTCTGGCATTGTACCATACTCTGGAGGAAAATGAAAACCAGAGTCTAAGAGCAGCAAGTGACTTGAAGGCAGTGATGCGAGTGGGTTATTGTGCTGCAGCTAGTGGTGATTGCACAAGGTGAGGCCCTAGTGTACCTCCTGTTCCTGCAGAACAAACAGACTCTGGGCAGAGTGCCCTTCTCAGGGTCACCTGCTGGACGCTGCCAGAGGGGTCCTGGTTTTGTGCACGTAGAAAAATAAGCCCAGAGCATTGGCAAGGGATTGCATGATTCAGAAACAGATTTTTTTTTCCTAGTGTGTTTAAAATTTCCTTCTGTCTGCTGTGAATGGGCCCTGATCCATGCCTTTCCTTACCCTTCCAGGACTCGTTACCAGAGAAGCTGGCAGTCCATGAGAAAAACGTCAAAGAATTTGATGCTTTTGTGGAAACCTTACAGTGAGGCTGTTACCCAGTTCCACTGCAGTAATTCTTCCTCCTCAAGGCATCCTGGAGATGACACCAACAAATATCTCTATTGCCCCTGCTCTGCCTTTTCTTCACAATGACTAGTTCCTTCCATAAAGTGAGCTTTCTTTTCTCTCTTCAATGACAGATACTGCTCATCTGCTGATTCTCCTCAACTTTTCCACCACATAGTTCTGGAGTGCTTTTCCTGCTCACAGTCAGTTTTAAGACTTCAGTAGGGACACAGGAAATCAAACTCCAGTGTATGAAAACTTATTTTTCCTCAGTTTGTGTTCTGTATGGAGGGGCTTTGTGGAAAGTTGCCATATGCTTCCTCCAAGGGTCCTATGGTGTAAGTTCCCTAGGTAGAGCTTCTTGCTAACAGACTTTTTCCTACAGTCTCTGATCCCGTTAGAGCATAGAAAGCTTTGGTTTATTTCCAGGATCTGTGAGTTCAGCAAGTTCAACTGTTTGAAGTCCAGGACATCCATTCCACAGAACTGGGCATTTCATCCTGACTTCAGAGTGCGTGCTTGGAGCCCAGGGAGACACATCAGCTTTGGGACCTGCATAATACAACTCACCTTTGTTTTCCTGCTTCTAAGGAACTGGGTCTCTACACAGTGATTTGTGCAAGGCCCTCTGTTAGGTGGCTGACAAGCAGGAGTGAAACTACAGGAATGCTTTCCACATTTCCTTCCTGAGTGCACTGAAACTCGGCCATGCTGAGTTTAACAGTGTTGACTGTTGGCAAGCCTGCACGTAGCAGCTGTGATGATGCTGAATTCATAGTCTCTGCTTCTGAAACATAACTGTAAATATTAGGAATCCTATTTCTTTAGGGTTATGTAACTAGGAGTCTTAGTCCAAGATTTTTTCCTCTAATACTTGCAAGCCTTCCTGCTTTATGGTTAATAGATGATCTTAAGAATTAAAAAATATTTATTGCTTTTAAAGAAACCTATATTTAAAAGATGTTCTGTTTTCATGTTATAGTGCGGGTCATTCTGTCCTGATCACTGCAGAGAGCAAGTGTGCCATGGAACCCTGGGCCAGTGAGACTGGTCTCTCTTTGCAGGAAAATATCCAAGATATTTATTTTCTAAGTCAGACTTGATTAATATTATACTCTGTTTTGGGGACTGTGTGTCCATTGCATCCAGTCAGGGCTCACTGATAGAATGAAATGCACACATTAGTGGAATAGAATGGCAGGGACTTAATAAAAAGCTGTTTTCTGATAGGCATGGATGAATTTATAGTGTTCTTTGGCCATTCAGAAGGCAGCTTCTTCAAAGAAGCACACTTTTTTGGGAAGCTTATGGTACTTTTTAATCAGCTGGCTTTTGAGTAGCTGAAATTTTATTTTTGTAATAATCTGGCCCTCAACAGTGTGACTGGCTGGCATTGCTCTATGGGTGATTTGGCTGTTGCATGTCTTCTGCCTCATCTGATGGGAGGAGAAAAAGTGACACTAAATAGGCACTTGGATAAGGTGGGGTTTTTTGTGGTTCTCTCTCCTCCTCCCCCCTGTAACTAGAGTGAGCAACTGCAAGACCACTTACTGTCCAAAACCCCTTTTTTTCCCCTTCTTTCTTTTAAGTAGAGTTGTGTTGCTTGAGTACTGAGAAACCATTTCCTCAGAGTGGCTGAGTTACCAGCCTTCTAGTTGGTGCAATGTGGCAGCTTCTTCAGCTTAGCTGCGTTCACAAAACTGGAAGAGATTGCCTACAGCTGATGGGAGAACCCCAGCTCCACTCTGGAACACTGTTTCTGTGCCAGTTCTGGAGCAAGGAGCCAAATTCAGAACAGCCTTACTGTAAGGCCAGAGCAATGCAATGCTATGAACTTTACGAGTTTTTTTTGTTGAAACGTGTTTGGTAGGAAGCCTTTTAAGTTCTAAAACTCCAGGTAAGGGTTTCATTGAAGGAAAGTTAGCCACCAGAACCCTTTTCTTTTACTCAACCAATTCAACTTTTTAGCAACCTCACATGGGAATTGCTTTGTCCATGCAAAGTAAGATGCACAGACATTTAAGAAAGCTTCCAAGATGAAAGTTTATAACATGGCTTTAGTTACATGGGCTGTAACAAATATTGATCCCCATCCAAGAGCCACCTTGTTTGGTGGAAAGGGTTGCAGAAGGGTGCAGAAACACAAGGAATTAATGGATCAACTGCCTCTCACTTGTGCTCAGGAAGTTGGTCTGCCACTTTGTAGGAAGTAGCTCATAGACAGGTGGTTGTCACCTTTAATCTCTAAAGCGATACTATCTGGGCTGCAGAGCAGCAGAGATGAGGCAAAGTGCTGGTTCACACCGTATGAATAGGGAATAGTCAAGGTTAAACTTCAGCCATCCAGAACTCCTGCTGTGCTCTTCTGCTGACAAACTGTGGAGCTGGCAGGGAGCACTGCTGTTCTTGTTAATCCTACTCAGGAGGTCAGGGCTTGTACTTGTGCTCCTTTTCTTGATGAAGTTCCTAACATGGCTACAGCTCTCACATCTCATAAGACAGGATGTCACTGTGGCACGTTTTCTTCTCTGCAAAAGGCTGGAAAATTGCCTATATAAGCAGCTAGTGTTGAGCTGGATGGCCATAGCAATAAGAGATTCTCCAGGGCTGAGTTACCTGCCTCTTCCCTGGACAGTCCTCAGTTTCAACACAGTTGCAGCATCTAGGCTCTGAGTTCCCTGACCACTGCACAAATGCTCTGCTTCAGTGAAGATCTAGCTGCTGCTGTGGCCTGCCACAGATTGTGTTATGAAGGCTGTTTATTTTAGCAGCTCTCTGCTCCACTCAATAGTAAGGACAGTATGTATGTAGCTGCTTATTTACACATGCTTTGGGTGGATGGGAGGGCTCCTCAAGTCTATTGTTTTGGAAAGTCTCCGGTGCACTTCAAGTATTCAAAGAATTTCCAATAAAACTTTTATGTAAGCAACACCCTCTGCATTTTTCTCTGTGTACCAACAGGTGTGGGACAGTCCCAGGCTCATGCTTATTTTCCTCCAGGACACAGGAGAGTCAGGGGACTGTTGATGAATGCAGGACAGAGTAAGTTTCTGCCTCCATCAGAGAGGGCAAAAGGGACTGGTCATTATAGTTGGAGCGGTCAGTGGGATCCTACTGAGATAAACCTACTGGAAGGACAGTGAGGGACAGAAAGAACAGGTGCCTGGAGGTGGGAGGAACAGTCATACAATGTTGGACTCTGGAGACCTCACCAGTGAATTGGGAGACTAAAATATTAACTTGTCTCCAGAGGAAAAGGGTGGGAAAAGGGGGAAAAAATACACCCACAGAATTTGCATTGTACATGGAAAGCATAGCAATGGTTTGAGTTGACAGGAGAGAGAGCAGAGGCTAGTAAAATACAGAAAGAATAACCAAACTTAACAGACGATTCTAGTATTGATAAAAGTTAACCCTGGATAACACATAATGCCAGATATGGTGCCAACACCTTCCTTTTAAAGGAAAAACAAGATTATAAAATAACAACTGTTGATTTAAACGTCAGTGTAAAGGGTGTCTGGTTATTGTAAAAAAAGTGGATAAAATGGCAGGAATGGGGGAGGAAAAAAAAGAAAAATTACTCTGTGTATTAGAAGCTTCTATAAAGGGAATATTCCAGCTTGGAATACAAGGGTAACTAATAAAAGCAATCTTTTCTAATCACATCTTCAGAAGGTAAACTGAGTACCCCACTGCAACCTTATGGATATCAATCTGTATACATTATATGCACATATATGTGTGTATTTATGAGTGCCATCTCATGAACTTAAGAAAGACACCGTACAGTGTCAAAACTCACAGAGAAACCCTCCTGTAGGATCTCGGGCTTACTACAGGGCTTTCACCATTGACACCATGTCACCAGTAAGACAAGGGATTGGAAAAACCATCAGCAACTAAGTGAGAAAGTGATGGGAGAAAGTGATCTGTGAAACAATCACAGAACTATGATTAATCACCTAAGTCACAAACAATTAAATACTATTGCCTTGTGAGCCTACTGTATGTATTTATAAAAAATGTTCTCAGAACAGTGTCCATAAAGCCAGGGGGCAGCTACTCATGAGAGCATGTCCAGTTGTAATGGTGTTCACACTGTCTTCAGTACTGCCCATGGCTGCACATAACATAGGTCCTGCCAATACCAGCTCCCTGTCAGGGACAGATGCACCCTGCTCTCCAGCTCCTCTGAGCTGATGTTGCTACAGCACAATGCCAGGCAGGTCACTGTGACAAAGCCCAGAGTCAGGACCAGCTGCTACACTGAGAGGAGGTTTGAGATCTCACTGTATAGTTGGCATGTTAACCACGCTGACCCCATTATGGGGGCAATGTCAACATGCAGAAGGGAAACTGGCAACACTGGGAAGGTGCGGAATGTGGGAACATTACCTGGACACTTTATGAACAGTAAAAAATGACAAGCAGCACAAAGTTTAGACATGCAAGTGTCAAGATCAGCATTAACACATCACCCTGACACATCATTGCTGACATCCCAGCAGTCAGGCTACTGCCCAGTGGTTTGAGCTCCAGCGTTCTTCATTCTAACTCCTAATTCTTGCATCCTAGCCAAAAACCTTACTGATGTAACAGGCAAATGGCAGTCTTTAGGAAAAGCTAGTGAACTGAATATGTATCAAGGGGAGTGTGGTGGTCCTAACCAGACAGGCTACTGTTCATCAGTTTAGCAATCCACATACATTGAAATGAGAAGGTGCAGGTTTCTGTTGCGCGTATCACCTGGCCACAGGATAAACTTAGCCAGCTAATCCTAAGGTGGCTCCCACTTGGCACTCTTGGCAATCCTAGGCAGACTCCTCATCATGACAGGAAGATGGTAATGTGGAAGAACAGCTCTCTTCAGGAAAGAGCCAAATCTATACTACTTCATTTTTGTTTTAACTCTGTTTCCAGCCCAAGACTCCTGCAAACGAATATTTCTTCACAGTTACTCACATAGGAGGTATCTCATACTTTCTTTCCTCCCTTGCAGCATGGTTGTGGTTGGCAGCATAGACAGCCTTACTTGTTTCTTGCAGACATGCCACTGCTGCTGCCACTTGACAGACATACATGGATCTGAGATTACATTTTAATTTTTATTGAAATACAAAAAGTGCAAACTGTGAAACACAAGATTGGTGCAGATTAAAAGAAAATAAACAGTGTGAACCGTGAAAACCCAGGCCTGCACCTGATGAACATGAACAAGGAAGATGGCAGGGAATGCCAACAACAAAAGCAAAGCCGAAATTTTTGCACAGGAGCCCCTGTGCATAAAAAAGGAAACTGGCCGTCGGCTCTCTCATGTTAGCACAGAAGGCATCTGGATGGCCCCAGACCCCCTGCACCACCCAAAAGCTCTGATGTCAGTTCATGGGTTGGGCCAGGGAGTGATCAGAGGCCATTAAGACAGCAGGAGGCTTAGCAGAGGGGAATGTTCTAGGTGCTAAAAGCAGGAGGTTGATGCAGAACAAGTACCCCCACAGGAAGAAATGGCTAATAGCTAACCTGAAAGGTAGGCCAGGGAAGAGACCCTTGGGCAGCTCTATAGCAAGGAGAAAACTGACACAGACCAGCACCTTAATTGTATACCACCCCTGACCTAAACAAGGCAGAGAAACCCAGCCCAGTCAGCACCCTGCCCATGTGAAGAGGGAATTTAACACCCTGGCCTTGGCAGGTGCAGGCTCTGGTGACCACCCACCTGACACAGGCTGCAGGCAGGCCCAGGCCAGTTCCTTGCTAAGATCACAGGAGGAATATTTCAATACAAGGCATTCAGCAGAACAGACTGCAAAAGCAACCCTGGTTACTGTGCCTGCTCCAGGGCCCTCAGCAGCTCCAGCACAAGGAGCAGCAGAGGAAAGAGGTTATTTACAGTGGGTCCCTTCCAGGACTTTCAAGCGCTTTCCCGCCATGAGCAGTAGCAGTTCCCTGAACACTCTCCAAATCTGCTCCCTGCAGGCACTGAACTGGAGCAGGTTTTTATCCCTGCCTGCAGGGGATGAACCAGCCTCTATTTTGCTAAAAAAGGAAACGTCATTTCAAGAATTTACTAAAAAAAACCAAAAAAACCCCCAACTAAATCCCCCCCAAAAAAATCCTAAAATAAACCACCAAACTCCAGCCAGAACTCAGACATTTTCAGTATTCCCCACTTCCCCCTGGACAGGAGCTACTCCAGCACTGCTCCTCTGGCTACTGGGCAGGGAACAGTCCTTGCTGCTCTGCAAGGCCAGAACATGCCACCTTCTCCAGAGAGTGCACAGGGCCAGGCCTCATGCACCCAGGCACTTGGATTCTGGGTTGCTGAGCTTGGACGTTTGTGCCAGAAGTTAGCTGGGCTTGCCTTTCCTCTAGAGAGATGAAGGTGAAGCCAGTGTAAGCTGCAGATACAGGCAGAGCACCAAGTCTCCTTCTCCCCCTACCAAACCCTCCACAGACTAGGATGCCTGCAGGGAAAGAGGGGCTGCACTGGGCTCCCTCAGCCTCCTCAGCCTTGCCCCTAAACACTGGGGCAAGTACACCACTCTCCACACTAGTCCATCCCAGATTACTCCTCCACAGCATATCACACCTGCTAACTCATTCTAGAAGAGATCACAGATGAATTAGGAGTAGATTATCTCTCCCTCCAAAACATTTTCTTAGTTACTGCTGTGAATTGTTCAGGATGAAACAATTCACATCCTGGTCAAACAGGGAAGGCTCCTACTCCTGGAAGACAGAGACTTGAAAAAGTCAGCAGCCTGGTAGCCTCCATAGGGCAAAGTCTCCCAGTATCTAGAAAGGATCAGATCCAGCCCTATCTTTAGAACATCTCTTGCTCCAGTCTTAGTAATACTCACTTTCTTGTTCACTGTTCACCCCCACATGTTGGTGTGCCTCCTCCAAGCCAGCTGGCTGGACCTGTGCTGCCTTGCAGAGCTGCCTGCGTTTGCACCCTTCCCCATTCCAGAGTTCAGCAAAAAGAGCAATCTTCTTAATTCCTGCAGCAGATGCCACTTAGATTACACCAGGGGCACCGACCCTTGGTCAGTGTTTAAAGGTAGGCTTAAGTACTCTGAAAAAGCAAATTCTACTTAGCATCCAGTAGCTTTAAAAAAAAACAGTTCTGCTTGGTCCAAAAGATTTGTCCCTGAGGCCAGATGCACCAGGGAGGTCTGGCCCAGGCACACAGGGCACAAGATACAAAGATAAATCACAACAGTGAAGTAAGGCTAAAAGCTCCCTCCTAAAACCCTGACAGGCCCAGGCTGAAGAGAAGGATCTCTTTTAGCTCAGGTAATGGGAATGAGGCAACCCAACCCCAACAGAGATGCTGTAACAGCACTGCAGCAGCTCCAGGGAGGTGCCAGGACCACCCCACTCTGAGCCTGCCTTGCAGAGAACACGATCTCTCCAGCTGTGCCCAGGGCATACAGGATGCATCTGACCAGATGGTAGGGTGGAAGGTATGAACACAGGAGGAGACACAGCAAAGGCCCTTGGCATGGAATAGCTGTTCCCTCACAACTTTGGCACATGAGTGCTCAGCACCTGGGCAGAAGAAATTTGTAATCCAGGCCTGGTGCACTCCATGGTGAGGGTTAGCCCCAGTCCCCAGACCTTCCCTCAAGGCCATGCTCTTTGTTACACTGTGCTGGGGAAACTTGTGCTCAAAAAGACAACTAACTAACTAGTCAAGGCAGTCTGTGCCAGTCAGCACAGATACATATGCCAGAAGAGGAGGCATTGTGCTGCTGCCAGGACAGATGGTGATCCTCATGGTGTTCAGCATCTCAGTGCCACCAGGGCACTTACTCCTGCCATTCAGACTCACCAGCTGTCAAAGGGTCACAGCTGGCCCACATGCACAGCCAGGCCAGGCATGAACCTTCCCAGCGAGGCTGGAAGTGCTGCTGGAGGAACAAACACACCTGAGCTGGATAACTACAGGAGGCAAGTCACCCACTACAGTCCAGCAAACACTGAATTAGTACCTGGAGTGGGTGACCCCAGAGGGACTGGGCTTTGGGCTAAACTCACCTTCATTGTTCTGGAGTCTGACAGGTAACACAGCAACAACATTGCTGTCAGCCTGTCCTGCACCTGCCTGCCAAACGCACGGGGTCTAGAGCGGTGTTTGCAGGTGTAGGACATGCTGCTGCCTGAAGCACAAGGGCTGCTACTCCCTTCCCTGCTTTAGCTGCCCCTGGGGAAAGGCAAGATGCATGTTCAGTGCTGAGAAATGGCACTCACAGTAGGAATGTCTCCATCACAAAACCCAGCAAGCCCACCCTAGCCCAGACAGCCCAGCTGAGGCAAGGAGGGGTGAGCTGGGGCTATTGAGAGCTTGAACAAAAATATCTGTGCTGAGGAAGGGACCAGGAGGGCAGAAAAACTGCACATAAGGGAAGGAGGAAAGGAAGGCAGGTCATCTGATAGGGCAGAAGACTGGTGATGAGCCCTGGAGGAGCTGCGCAGGTGGGTTAGGACTCCAGTCTCAGCAGCTGGGAGACCAGCTCCCCTGCTCATTCAGAGCTGCAGGCCTCTTGCTCACTTACTTGCACATTTTCACCATCATCTCCACAGCCCTCACTCTGCTCATCACCCAGAAGATCAATGGTCCCTTTGTACTGGAGACAGTTTGGTAACAGCTCCAAGACAAAGAAAGGGGAAGGTGGACACAGTGTGCAGGTGTGGGCTGGCCTGGATTCAGGCCTCCGCAGCCTCAAACAGCTCCTTCTGATGGTCCAGCAGGAATTTGGTAAAGGTATTGATGGGATTGATGGCTTTCAGAGTGATGGCTACATCTTTGGCCCAGAGGAGATTTGGGCCAAACACAACTGCCAGGTTGGTGTTTGTCATCTTGTTTCTGTCACTGTGAGCAGAGACCTATGTGGGAAGGAAAGAGACCATTGTGAATCCCACAGAACAGTACAGCAGCTGCCCTCTACCCTCCCCAAAGCCAGAGCTGACAAACTCACAGAGAAAATGAGAACAGAAAAGCTACCCAGGCCATATCATAACAACAGGACCAAAAGCACAGTCAGATAAATATCTCTAGGAGTCCACATCACCACTCATGATCTTCCTTCTTGCTTGAATGGCCTTGCAGTGGCTTTCTTGGCAGCAGGATGTACCATAAAGCAGATCTGAGACCTCTCTTCGACTCAGCTACTTTGTACTTTTACTTCCATCCTGGGGAGCTTTCAGCCTCCCTGGTACAGACCACACAGCCTGTATACCTGCATCTTTTAGTCTGAAGGCCAGCTTGCACCTCTCAGCATTGTGACAAGCAAATGCTTAGGCCAGCACTCACCTGCACCAGAAAGGCTGTCAGTAAACGGAGCACTTGGTAGTTTTCTTCTGGCAAATCCTGGAGTGTTTTGCGAACAACATCAACACGTTTCTCCTCCTCCACACCTAAAAATCAAGTGAGATGGGACAATCCTCAGCACCCATCCTGACAAAGGCCCTGTTAGCAGTCACAAGGTATCCCGTACCTGTCCCCACCAAGACATCTTTGACCTCAGACAGTGCAATATTCAGGGAGCAGCACACTTGTTACAACTCACTCTGGAAGCTGACAACATGGCTGTAGAGGCCAAAAGTGAGGAGGGGCTCAGGTAGCTCCCTCAAGAAGGTCTTGAGAATGACAGCAGGGAGGTGGATATCTTCATACTCCTGGAAATCTACAGGCACACCTGAGAAAGTAGAGCAGAGACTCAGTGCTCACTGGCCAAAGTAGCACCTCCTCCAGAGAAAGGACTGGACGTGATGGTCAGAGCACAAAATTAAGGAAGGGGTATTTTAAAGAACACAGAATCCTAAAGAACCACATCTTCTAGCAGAGTAGAAAAATATCTTCCAAAATCATATACAAAGCAGTGCTGAATCCAGCACTACATCTTTAGAAGTAATCAAATGAAAATTTGAATCAAATTACTAAGTTTCATCCTGGTCATCTTAAATCCCTTCAGTATAACCAGAGTAAGATGGTATATCCCACTCCAAGAAACAGGGAAACTTTCAGGAATAAAAAGGGTAGTAAGGGGAATTTGAGTGGGAAGGAATATGCTTTCCACATAGCCAAAGTACCAGATACTTCTCCCTTGCAACTCAAGTCATATCCCAAGAGGAGACTTTACCTACAGACCTATCAGAGAAGGAGAGGATCCGTGACAGACTAGTTCCAACACAGTTGCAGTTAGATGGTAGTTATTAGGGAATGAGAGGGCCTCTGATGTGTTCGGGCACTTACCCATATTGTATTTTTGCTGGACCTCTCTGACAACCTGTGTATTTGCTGATCTCCGGAAAATCCCCTCTGTATCAAGAGCTGTGAAGTGACAGCAGATGGAGAAGAAAAAAATCAGCCATGTGAGAGTCTCTAACAATGCTGGCCTTGAAAATTATAAATCCATGCTGTGGGGCATTCAGACAGGCATCAACAAGTCCCTTTTTTAGAGTACAACAATTCTTTCTGCTTCCACTATCAGACAAAGGAAACAAGGAGTATCTGGCTACTTTATATAAGTGGGAACATGGACTCCTAAAAGAAGGAGGTCTCTTAAGCCCTCCACAATCTCACTTGAAGGTTAACTCACCTAGTTCTGGCTTTACACCTTATTCTGTTCTTTATCTTACCAGTCTTGATGGAAGCTTAGACAGAACAGAGGTCACTGATATGGGACTGCAGCTTCCCCAAACACTTACCATGCTCCAGCAAGTGAGCAGTGGTGTCTCTGACCACCAGAGGAATGGGAGACTGATCAGGGCTCTTCTCCCTGAGACTGCAGCAAGAAAAAACAGGTTACACATGACTGGTACACAGGACTGCTCCTACCCTACATGCAGCCTCCAACTCTTGAATTTGCCCACACAAGCTGTACTACATATGATCTTGCTATCCCCATCCCTGGTTCAGACATTATTCCAGCCTTCTATCCTCTTCACCCATCACATTACATCATTCACTGGAGCAACTGAGCTCATTACTAGACCATAGGAACGTTTTTTTGTCTTCTGTAAAAATGTCAGCCTGTATATGCCAGGGCAAAGGGTTTCCCAGAAGGCAAGGATGCTAGTTATGAATCAGGTGAAAAGGGTTATGCTTCCTTTTTCCTTTCCTCAAGGAGCAAGGGCTAGAAAGAAGCTGACACAAATGAGAAAAAAAATGTTGGCCACCACATTCCTGTGACAGAAGATTTAACAGCAAAATGGCTGTCAGGGAAAACCTTGTGATACCAAGGTGCTCACTGCCACCCTCACATTCAATTGTCCAGACCACTCAATAGCTGGGAGCTGTTCACTCCTCCCAGGCTGCTGACAAGCTCAGGCACCCAGCACCAGGGCAAACACCATCTGGAAATGTTGCATTGAAGCTGGGGAATGTGTTCCCAGACTGTCTCAGAGGATGTGTCTAGCTGGCTCCTCCTCATTCCCCGGGGAGGCAAAACCACACTCAGAGTTAAAAATACCTTCAACACTTACTCAGTATCACCAGCCCTTGCCAGTATCTGTGTTTGCCTTTGTCACTGTGCAGGAATGGGGAGTGGGATTCACTACAAGGGTGAATAGAGGTCCCTTTAAAATAGAAATTATGATTTGGAAAACAACTAAGAAACAAATCTGCAGCACCGCTCAAAGTAGCATAGTCCTAAAGAGATCCCTGTCAGCCTCCTACAGACTTCTTTTGCTTAAAAGGAAGTTTCTAGTGCCATAAAGCTGTCCCCACGGCCCTTATTTTGCTTCTCCCTTAGTGACCCTACGTTGCAAAAACAATCTAACCCAGGGATCAAGAGGTGGAACTGAACTGAGTTAGTCAGAATCTGGACATGAGCACAGAGTTCCTCAGAAAAATGATTAAAGTTTCAAAGGAAATCTGAACTGCAACAAATTTTGCAGACATTTTCTGCTGTTGTTCAATAATGTTGGGGGCTAGCTTTGCTCCTTTTTATTCTGAAGAATTTTTTCCCCATAAGTTACCCAAGGAAACTAAGCATTGGCTACTTAAGAGTACTTGACCAAAACAAAGAGGTGGCCAGAGCTCTGAGGGAGTCTGGGGAAGGAAAAGGACAGAGCTTGAGGCAGCTGGGCACTCTGTTTTTTCGGCGTTCGAGGAGAGAACGGCTGGGTTGGTGCTTGCTGCTAGAAAAGTTCACTGTGGCCAAAGGGGTCCAGTCCTGGGAAATCTAACATCATCTGCTCGCCCTGGAATTCTGAGCTCCTTTGCCGCCCTGCTGGAGCTGGGCCAGCCATCGGCTTCTTCGGTGCTGCTCCTCTTGCTACAGTGTGACCCTGCACCTCCCCCTGTCCCCCTGCCGGGACACCCTGCCATCACAGCCACCAGCCCGGGACTTTCCTCCGTTCCAGCTTGGGTGTTCTGAGAATTCCTGCAGGAGCACCGAGACCAGAACTCCCCTTGGTTTTTGTAAAGCAAAGCCCTCAAGGTTCTTAGTATTGTTTTGTTATTAATGCTGTAGTTGCTGTTTTTGTTTGCTTTGTTATACATACTAGTAAATAACTGCTATTTCTATCCCCAAATCTTTCCCTAAAAGCCTCTAACTGCAAATTTATAATTGGAAAAAGGGAGGGGAGTGGTTTACATTCTCCATTCCAAGGGAAGCTCCAGCTTTCCCTGGCAGATACCTGTCTTCCCAAACTGGGACAAATAATAAATAGAGTGACCTCATATCAAGCAAGTCAGGGCAAAAGCAACACAATCCAGAAATACTCACTGCTGTAGGGAGACTCCAAACTGTTGGTTTGGCAGCGGTGGGCGTGGGGGTGTTGGCTTCTGGGGCACTTGCGAAGGTTTCTGCAGGGATCTCAGGTATTCATCATACCTGCAGCAAAAAATAGACTGGTAAAAAGTCACTCCATCTCCCAGAAACTGCATGAACTCAGCACTGCACACCCACTGATAACAGCACCAGACTGGTATGGTCGATTATACCTATGCAAAACCACTGCAGGCAACTCAAGAGTACAAGAACAAACATCTGCTTGCCAGAAAAAAAGCAGGGAGAAAAGAAGTTATTTATCTGTAATCAAGAGTTGGAGTAGCTGAGTAACAGCGTGGGCAGGAGGCCAGGACAGCACTGCTTGTGATGAGACAGATGCATATGTGGGTGTGGGACAGGGAAGCAATCTGGTAGGACTGAGATTATGACAACTTTGGGAAGCCCCAAAGACAAGCTGAGCAGTGCAGAATGAGCTAAGCAGGTGCTCAGACAACAGCAGATGCCCACCATGAACTCCAGGTCAGTGTTAAGGTCAGTGTTTTGCAGAAAGTCCCCAGGGGGTGAGTGGGAGATGCAGGATTGGTGCTCCACTGGGGGAGGATTTTTAACTCAAAGACAGAACTGGGGACTGTGGCCAAGGACACAGAGGAAGGACTATAGAGAGAAACCAGTCTTGAAGACAATTTGTCATCACACTCTGCAAAACCACTGCCTGAGTGGAACAATCTCTTCCTTCTCTTGTGACTCTTTACAAAAAGGCCCCTCTCACACAGCCCTAAGCAAGGGGGAGACAGGCAGTATTCTCACTTCAGCACTTGGCTTGGGATTCCCAACTGTTCCAGCTTCACATACTCTTCCAGCTCACTAAGGTAATTCACATAAAAAATCTTCCGTCCAAATTTAAAGCTGAAAAACAAGAGAAAGGTAGATAGATATGTGAGGAATTGGGAAATCCAGTAACAGAACTGACTTTTTACAGTAAAGGAGAGCAGGGGGCTGCAAGAAACATCAGTGGGGCTAAAGGTAGGAATGGCTGAGCAGCAGAGATGTCACCTACATCGCTCTCCCACTCTATCTATTTTACCAGGAGATGCAAAGACTTTCCAAGGACCCCTAGCAGCAGCAGGCTCCCTCAAATGCTGGATTTCTCCTTCCTATGTTCAGCAGTAGGGTTGAGAAGATTTTACTCCCAATTATTTCATAGTTATTATTTCAGTATCATAATAAATCAAATATTTGATTTGCACAGTGTGCAACTTTTTACTTCTACTTGGCAGAGAGAAAAGGAGTAGCACAGAGCTGCAAACTCTGTAGGTACCTAAAGAGGTATTTCTGGTGAATGAGTATTTCTGAGCTCAGAAATGGGAGGAGATAGAAAAAGGTGAGAGATTCCAGGATAGGCTTCTGCCCCTCTGAGAATGCCCCATTGTACCCCTGCAGTGTGAGCATGCAGGAGAGCCTCCAACAGTGCTTCCTTCCTACCTGATCAGAGGCTTGAAGAGTATCAGTAGGGTCTTGATGAACATGGTTGGGTGAACAATATACAAGGCTTTGATGTTCTTCTTGTACCTATCAAGAGAAGCCAAATAATGACAAGCTGCACTTTATGTAGAGGAACCAACCTTTCCACAAGATTAAGGCACCCTGGTTGCTTCATCCCTTTTGAACTGAGCCTCACCATGCCCCAGCATCCATGGCCTCTGCTCTCCCATGCCCTGTAGCTGTGTCAGGCTACTCGGCAGCCTAAGGGCATGCTACCCTATACTCCAAAATTCATCTAAAAGCAGTGAGCAGCCTCCCCAGGAACCTACAGTTACATCATGGGGCTGACACAGGTTTGCTGCTTGCCTGTTGGCTTAAAGGATGTGACTACACAGAAGGAGCTGTTTATCCTATGATTCAATCTGCATTAAACAACAATCCACCACCTTAAGCAGGAGAATAAGTGACAGTAAATTATGATCAGCAAGCTACCCAAGGGCCCTGGGGAAGATCCTCTGTGTTAGGCTACAGAACAGCACATAACATCCTTGCTTGCTGCAGCTTTACTCACTTGCGATCAAATTCCCTGTAGGCATCCCGCAACCAGCTCAAGGATGGCTTGTTCTCACTGGTCAGGCCATGGTGCAGGTACACCAGAGTGTAATCACTTTCCACATACTGGTCCAGTGTGAATTTCAGGTACCTGTGAAGAAAGAACTGATGAACTCACTTTGTGCTCTGCTATAGAGAGGCTCTTCCTCCCTTTGGGACTCTTTGTGTGTGCCATAACAGAGGATTTGCATCTCCAGAAATGGAAATAAGCGCTCAGGAGGACATGTCCAGCTAAAGAAGTTACTGCAGATGGATCTGTCCCCAGGAATCCAGCAGCTGAGAATTAGATCAGATTTAACAGCAGCCTACAAAGACTCTGCTTACCCCAGCAGTTTCACGTGATCTAGTTGATGACTTGGGGGCATCCGGCAGGCACTGAACAAAATGACTTTTCTTCCATATTTGTCATCACCTGCAGATAAAATGCCAGAGATTACAGGGAGTTAAGGACTTCATTGTGGTCTTGGCAGCAAGAGGTAAAGAAAGAATGAGAAACCACCATAACAAGGCACAGTTGCCAGCAAAGCTAAATCTGATTTTCAGCAGTCATCATGGGCCTAGTGTGGAAGCAGAAACCTGAACACCAATGGCCAGGCAAGTCAACAGTGAGAATGAAGAACAGATTCCCTGCTCCAGCCCTGAAAGGAGAGGAAGGACTAGAAGCCAGGATGCCTCAGGACACATAGGGATGGAGGCAAGTACAGAGCAGAGTGCTCAGAGCATTCATTCTGCAAAGCTGGCCCTGGGCACTGCTCCTGACGCACAGGTGTCCAGGGAGGCACAGGGAAAACTGCCCCTTACTGGCACAATAGCTCCTTCCACTCTGCACACAGTCCCAGACTAACTTCTAATAGTCTGGGTCATCCATTTCTTGCTTCACCTGAAGCTTAGTCCTGCACACAGAACACAGGCCATTTCGTACCCTGGAAACCAAGAAATTCCTAGAAAAAGAGCAGTTCCAGTCGCATCCCAAAGATGAGAAACAAGCATCATCCTAAGTCTCTTCTACAGATGGACCAAACAGGGCTGCTGGATTCTCCAGGGTTGTAGAATAAGGTCTTCACTGCTTCCTAGATTTTCCATCCACAGAGAGATTTTTCCGGCCCGAGACAGAAGGAGCTGCAAAGTGCAGCGCAACAAAGCATTCTTTGTAAAAGCCATGCAGAACACAGTCCCCATCACACTGGAGCCAAAAACCCATAAAGCACCATAATGTCATGGAGGACACTCCCAGCCACCACTTGAGGCTTCAGTGACAACAAGCCAAGTTTTCCCCAAAGCCAAGTCTTCAACTGCCAGTGGACTTCTGCCAGCAGAGATCTCAGCCCCATGAGCAAAGCCCAAGCAGACACACGTGGCCAAGCTTAGCAGACATGCTGGGGAATAGAGAGATTTGGATAAGTAAGAACCAGGTCACAAATCCTGCAGATATGCAGAGTTTGAGGGAAAGTCTGATTCTCTCCCAGAAACAACACCCAATCCATTTCCACAAAGATGACTTCTTTTTAGCAGCAGTGGAGATGAAATAGTTCCTTTAGTATGAAGGGTGAAAGTCTTCCCACCTTTTTAGCTACTCACTCTGCTCTGAAACCTGTTTTCTTGTCAGGCAGAGTGCAACAGTGAATGGGGCTTTTGAGGTTATACTCAACAATACCCTCCTTACTCCCATATGGTAAACCATCTCCACAGAACACAGCAAAGAAAAGCAGCAAGGATCACTACTTATGTAGGACAGAGCTGCAATACATCATTCCTCTTGAAATAAATCCTTTTCCCAGCACAGATTTACAATATTCATGCAGTCATTTTCTCACCTTTGCACAGGCTCTGGCCTTCAACTACCACTTGGCAACACTTGCCATGCAGCAACTGAGGTCTCGAAATAGCAAACCTGTTATTTCTGGGAACATTGCCTGTTAATACCAGATGACCACTTGGTGCTGCAAATGGCAGGCAGAGAACCCATACACACGAGCCATGACATTAAGGTGCCACCCTTTTGCCCCCTTATTGCCAGAACAGATTCTCTCGCTACTTGTTTATTTTTATTTTCACTTGCAAGTCCCATTTTCAAATCACTCACCAGACAACACAGAATTTACTGATGTGCACAAGCCAGAAATTCTACCAAATTCTACCAAAGCTAAGGACACTGCAGCAGCACTAGGTACGGAGCAGGACAGGGCGGCATGGGCCATCACACTGACATACACATGCGGAGGTACAGGGCAGTCAGGGAGGATGCACGACCTGGAATGCAGGACTAGGGAGAGAGTGATGCAAGGCTCATCTGGAACAACCAGTTACAGTCACAGTCAGGCCACAAGACCAACATCACATCGCATATCCCATGGTAGCCCACTCTCTGCCTAGCCCAGAGTTTCTTGGTAGCTTGCTATGAGCTTTAGGGCCAGGTCTAATGTAACTGAGTTGTCTAAAAGAGTAAGAGCAGGTTACAAAGTCCTGGGTAAAGAACATGGCATATTGTGACCCTTCCCCATTGGTCTTGAGCAACTGGTAAGTCTCTATCTGAAAAACAAAGGGTCCTGCCTGTATAAAGCACCAAGAAGATGCAGCATTTGCGAATCTGTTGAGTTTTATAGTGATGAAAGAGAACAGTCAGAAAGACAATAGATCCTTGCAAATCATACATAGCTCTACGCTAAATTCAGACCAGGTGATACCTTCAGTTAACTGAGAGGCTGCATTTCACACCAGAGTGGATGGTTTGAGGGCCAGATGCAGACTTCAAGTTTAATCAAGGCTGGCCTTTGTGGTGCACAGTACAGCACCATGTTCGTGCCATGTTGTGGGTGGCCACACTCGGCTCAGGCTTCTGGGCACTGATTATCAGACCTGACAAGACACAGTTTGGGAACAACATACCTTAAATAGCTTTCTCTGAAATGACATAAAAGCCTACAGCAAGGCCTATACAAAGTCTACAATCTTGTTCCTTATATAGCCTTGGTGAAAACGTCTGGGATTGCTGGTAAAGAATAAACAGACAATCCATGACTCTGCCAAAGGGAAGATGGCATGTATCCCCTGGATGATTTCCAGGGCCAAATACATCAAAAGATAATCTACAGTGCCCTGGATGACTGAAAAAGGAGTGGCCTGCTTTGCCTTCCAAATCAGAATGAAATTATGCATGAGACTTACAAAGGAACCAGCATGCCCCTTTCTGAGTTCTGGGTTTTGCTCCAGTCTCATCACAGTGAGCTCAGCCTGCCAACACAGAAACTTCCAAAACCATCAACCACCAATCTTGTTTCTACCTGACATATTTGATCAGTCTCCTTGCTCCAGACATGACAAAATCAAAAATTCAGCATCAAAGTTGAACAATCAGTTGCTCCAATTTATAAACAAGAACCAAAAGCTCATTCCATGCATTCTTGTTGGAGGAAACTACCTTCAGGTGGCCCCTCTGCCTCCTACAGAACAGATTCTTATCAGGTTTGATCTTTCCCAGATGCTCCATCCCTTGCACTATTTGTTTTCCTGTTTACAGTATTAATCCTATGTATCTAGGTTTTCACCCCTTGTTTGCAATTGCAAATAGCTGAAGTTTCCACTGAACACAACTATAGACCATGAAGTAATCATTTGGCTTCTCAGGCTGCTTCCTACCTCTCCCAGATGAGGAATGCTCAATAGTTAACAACAAACCAATAACCAATTCTATACCATCAGTAGTCACAGAGTGCCCAACTTTGTAAGTTCATACATAAAAAATATTTTCAATGTACACTGGAATTAAACTACCTCCCTGAAGGATGTGACTCAGATTATTTTGCTTTTAACAACGAAGAGCGAGACAGTAGCCAGTAGGTAAAGCCTCTCCAGTCAAGACAGCTGCTCATCTAAAGAGATATGAACTTGTAGCACCGATGGACATAAGCCCCTGAACATTGTTATAGCACTTTTAAGGCCTGAACTGCATTCTTCCTTCCACTCTAAAAGCAGCATTTCCAGGGCATTTCTAAGACAAGGAGCAAGGAAAATCACTGCTGTGTTTCCAAGCCATGAGTGCAAGGCCAAACTTCTAAAAGGGCTGAAATTGAAATACTGAGGCAAATGTTTCAGACTGAAACCTACAGCAATAGGAATACATCACAGCAGAAATTCACATCAAGATGGCAATAATGTCCCAAGACAGGGCATTAAATGAATCTGCACTGCCAACATGGAAAATACATCCTCGGCATGCAAATCCTGTTATTAATAATTTCTAAGGAAATAGAAATACATCCATCAGATACCCTGAAACATATCCTTTAGCATTTATGTCATGATCTGAGGCAGCCTAACTGCAGTCTAGAGACTGCTCATTCCTACCTTCATGAGGTCACCTCAGTTAAGTGCCCACCTTGCTGAAAGATTCAAATGGGGATATCCCAGTACTTTGATACTGAGAGAATGCTGATGGATAAAACTTGCCACCAAAAGGCAGTGTTACTGCTAAAACAGCCAAGTTAACAGAGTTCAGGGTCAAGGAAAGGGCAGCACTACAGAACACTGGAACATTACTACACAAGTTTCACAAAGCTTAGTATGTTTAATCAGAGCCACTGTCAGTAAAAAAAATGATCAAGTGCAATTTCATTTCAATTAGCTGCACTAAGCTTATGGCACAGCTGGGAAATGTTTAAGTATAGTAGATTTTAGTTGCCTATTGAATTCCAGAGTGTATTTAGCCCTGAAGGAAAAGAAGGTAAGGAGCTCAAAGCAGAACTATTTTAAAACATGATTTTGTCCACTTCAATATTCCCAATATCCAAACACTGCCAGAATCTGAAAGCCTTATGAAGTGAATATAGCTTTAACTGATACAAAAATATACTAGAGGGTAAGATAAAAGAATACAGAATGGGAGGATGTCTGAGAGCATAGAAAAAGGGGGAGAAGACTCCACATAATGAGGAAATGAGAATCAGCATTTCCATGATTTGTGTGAAGATCTTAGCAGTAAGAATTTCACACCAATAAAATTTTTCATGTACATTGAGAAGCATGAAAGCACCAGCAGCCAAATTATTGAGACTTAGGACTGAAGTCCGGAGAGTATTAACAAATGCTCAGCAAGCCCAAGGCAGTCAAGCACAGCTTTGGGCAAACAAGTTACCAGAACACAACATCTCTGCAGCCAAATGGAGAAGAGATAGAGAACAGTTTCTTTCAGATGGAGAATCCAGTTTAAGTGCCAGCTGCACGTGAGTGGAGCAGCAGATCATGTGAAAGAATAGGAAGCAATCCTAGAATGAATTTCCAAAGCACATATGATAACAGGATAAACTGGAGTTCAAACTGAACTGGTCCAAGCAGGCCACCACCATGACAGGACAGGAATAGGATTTACACTGAGACCCACGAGCCCCAAAGTGCCCGAAGTAAAGCCCACATGCCAAATTTGGCTCGGATGATTCTGCTGTGCCTGAGGCAGAGGTGCAGCCCTCAGACAACAATTTTGTGCAGCCTTTGGACTCCTGAAAAATTGCCAGTGCAGCCTAAGGCTGAGCAAAGTTTGGGCTCCCCTGAGACAGTCCAGCTACAGGCCATGGTCATGCTAAAGGAATACCATGATCTACAGAACCAAATGTTAGTGCCACAAAAAATCTACCTACCTGGTTGGGCCCCATCAAGTGCACCCTGGTCTGGAGGAACAGAAAAAAAGTTATAGCAAGCCAAGCTTGGCATCCTTTCCCAGAAAGTAATCATGAGGATAAAGTCTGAGAGCCTAGGCAGATTGCCAGTGGGATGCATTTAGCTGCTGTCTTGCAGCATTCAACCTCCTTCCATTTCATCTTTCCCCCATGCTCCTCTCCAAAGCAGCCTTATCTAACAATTACATGCAATAACAGCAACCCTTGACTCCCAAGTCTCTTTTTTGAATTTGCAACTAATTCTGTATAGTCAAATTTCTTGCCCATACTGTTACACTTCCTCTGCCACCAAAATGGCAACTGCTGTACTGCCACTTTTAAAAGGGTTAATTTCAATTAATTCTGAAGTCCTCTGAACAACTACAGAAGTGTACAGAGAATGGCATCATACCATATGAATAACACACCCCACACCCATAACTTTTTTTCATGATTAGTAGATTCTGAAAAAGAAAAAGTGAATTGCCAATTATAATTTAAAAAAAAAAAAAGGTTCCTCTAGTTTATGAAGACATTTATTATCCCACCCAGCCCCTTTTTCCATCACTCTCACAGCTATATAGTCAACAGACACAGAGGAGCCTTTGCAGAGCAGGGCTCTTGAGAGAAATTCTCCATTCTCTTAGCCTCCCTTAGAAACTTAAAATTACTTAAATACTCTCCCTTCCCTTGACCTTGCATATCAAAATATGGTGCACAAGCTGGGCTTGCTTTGGATGGACTCAACTCTACAGAGACAATTCATCATTTATTATCATACAATATATTCTTAAACAAACGAACAAACAAAACAGTTAAAAGCTGGAAACTACATCCAAACCCAGCAGAAATGCAGGCAGTCTGTATTAATGGAGCCAGTAACAATGTACCATGCCTGAAGGGAAAAGGACCCTGGTTACCCTTTATTAATGGGCCTTTGCTGAGTGTGTTAGCCACCAAAGACACCCTGCAACACACCTTCAACACAAGTTTCGTCTGCCACTTCTGCCTTTGCCTACCTAGAGAAACAACAGCTACTGGTGCTCCAAGATTGATTTTACCTCCCCACCAACATGTACAGCAAATCATCAGCACTACTTACAGCTTTGGAACCTGCAGCCACATTTGTTGGGTAGGTTTGGTACCAGATTCACCAATGAAAATAGATTTACTGCTGAAATTGCAGCTTCAATCCAGCAACACAAAAGAAGGTACACTCAAAGCTCTGCACACATATTGGCATCACAGCTTTTCTGCGAGGGCAGCCCCACAGATTGACAATTAATGGTGTGAGGCAGCAGACCTCCCACACAAACATGCTTTGAGCTCCAACAGTTTTGAAATCACTGGGCAGGGATTATGTAGCTGGAGTATATAGTGACAGCCACTTTCCTGACCACTGATACACTTTCTTCTACCCTCCATGGCAGTGAGAAATTCATATGCCAATATATATTAGGCCCCTGTTTTCTTATCCCAAAAGAAAGCAAGGCAGTTATTGGGTAAAATGAGAATCCTGATGAACCTCACCATAGTGTTGCATATTGACCACAAAGCAGAGACCAGTATTTCATACTGAGCAGCAGAAGGAGGAAGAAACACCTTGCCAGAGCTGACAAGAGCCCTGCTCTTCCCACACAGCCACAGGTTTCCAGTATGAACTGCCATCTCCAGAGACCTCCTTTAGACTATTATTAACTACCTGCCTTAGTTTTGCAATTTGGCCTGTGCTAAGATTCAAGGCCAAGACTATGTCACATCTAGTCTGCCTCAACCCCCAGGAAGATGGAAGCAGCACCTTTGCCATATAAGAACTGGCAGGAGAACACAGAAACTCTCAACATAACAGAAACTGGGATAGTTCCTTAACAGCCCTCAGCCAGGAGATTGTGTTTCCTCCAAAGGCTATGTGACGTGAGCAAGGAAAAAAACACACTTTGCAGAAGTGGATTGTGCAATGAAATCAAACCTCCTCTCTTTCAGCTTCTGGCTATGTGTAAAGAATTTCACTGCTACACTGCTCACAAAAAGAGCACTCAGAATCAAGAACAAAACCACACAGACACCTCTCCAGAGCCTGCATCAACACACACTTTAGGGCAGGTCTGAAAAGACCAGCAGAACATCAACATCTTCCTTCAGAAAAGCATCAAGTCCCAGAACTAAAAGGATGTTTCCTTAAACTAAAATACTGTAATTCTTAACAATACTCCAGTTCTGAGTACTCCCTCAGGACTGTGGCCTGGACGCCCTTTGCTGTCATCTTTGTGTAACACAGCATCACATGGGACAGAAGTAATATGCCTGCTCCTTTCCCATGGACAGCCTCTTCCTGCAAGATCTCAGTCCCCAGAAGAGACAGGAGCATAGGGCACAAAGCAGAGTTTCCATTAAATTGCTGCACTATTTTTAAGTGAAAAACAAAGCCCAAAAACTTATTTTCCCAACAAATTCTGCAAAATGTTTTTCAGTACTTTCCCCTCTTAGGTCAGATAGTCAGGCCTTTCAAATCAAGCATGTCTTGGATTGAATCAGAAATTAAGGTCAGCTAGAAAATGAGTGTGCTAACTTTTTGTCATCAAAACAGGGCTTTTATTAAGCTATTAACATCATGCACACATCCATCAAGAAGCAATTACTCTTCTGACCACACAGGATAACACTGGGATCATGGAGTTCAGCCCGAGGATGGGAACCATCCTTCTGCTGTTGTCTCAAAATAGCATCACCATCTCAGAACATATTTCAAGGCAGGCAGGAACAGAGTTAGCCACAAGCTTTCGTCTCTGAAGTGCAGAACAGGGAAGGACATGGGACAGAAAGCTAATGAATCAACAGAATGGAAAAATCTATCCTTGATCTGCTGCCATTTGCTAATATTTACAAGAGAACTAAGGTAATTTTGTTTCAGGCTCAGCACAGCCAGTGTTCATTGCACCTGGAGCTGCTGAAAAACACAATTTGTCAGCAGAGCCAGATCTGAACAGTTTCTTATTAATCCTCCAGTGAGATTTTTATTCTCCAGGCTACCTCTAAGCATTTTTCCAGACTTTCCCAAATTGTTTGCCTGCAACAACAATCCAGAGAACACTACCCTGTCTGATACTCTAAACAGTTAAAATTATCAATTACTGAACAAAAAAAAAATTAACAGCTTCACCTTGAAACCAAGATTACAGGACAGACCCCTTTGATCAACTTCATAAATTCTCCCTTCAGGAGATGAGAAACCAGCAAGTCTCAAACCTATATGGCAGCAAATCCTCTATCTGGAGCTGTGCTCCAAGGTCTCCCAGTGCCAAGAAAGGCAACACACCGCACGCCGTGTGTGGGACCATTGCATGCTTTCAGACACATCGGCTACCGGTGAAAACCGGCTAGCAGGAGCCAAGAACAGAAGCTCCTCTGAGCGCTTTCTGCACTATACAGAGACACTGCAGGGACACAGAGCTCACTGGGAATACAAATTTAAACCACAACGGGAAACAGTTCAGAATTCAGGCAGGGCTCCCAGTCAGCCACCATCCCACCCCGGAACCTTTTCAGGAAGCTGCCTAAGTCTTCATTTGCTACCCTAGACCGAGTCAAATGGCTACATTCCAAAAGCCACTGACACACACCTCCACTGGAGTGATAATCCATTCAAAAAGCTTGTCAAAGAAAATGTCATGTTACCTTGGAACAGAAATCCCACAGAAAGAGCGGTGTTTATGTCAGGAGGCAGCAGACAAAGTATATCCTTGGTCTGGGCTGACATTCCAGTCTTATCAATGTCTCTGATCTAAACTCTGTTAAGCACTTAGCCTGATGACTGTATCATTTAACTCACCCTTTCCCAGAGTCCTCAAACACCAGTTACCTCTGCCATTCGCATTCCAAATATTCTGGCTATTACCACTGAAATGGTGGAGTCCACCACAGCTGTCCCTTTCCGGTTTCAGCAGCAGAGACCAGGATGCAGACCTCTATAAACCACTGTCCTGAAACTCCAGCCCCATGCAAAAGAAGCTTGATAACACATTTGTAAATGAAAACGCTTCTAGGAAATCTATAAGGCATAATGGCCCAAATGTCAAACACCTGGCCAGTCAAACTGAGCAGGAGACAATAAACAACAAGGTTTTGAGTCTGCCATTATCATTTGTTCCACAGAAGATGGAACATGAGAGATCAGGAAAAAGAAAATCGATTTGAGAAAACCGCCCAGAAAAGAATGATATCAAAACAACTCTTACCAAAATAAGTGCCTGAGACTCTTTCAGTTGGGGTCAAACTCTGCTGCAGAACAACCCTGAATTGAGAGGACTCCAGCTTGTGCCTCTGCTTCCTTGAAAATTCACATGTGGAGCAGGGACCAAGGCACAGAGAGATGGCAGTAAGAGGGGTAGGAGGTGACAGCAGGAGGGGTAGGAGGTGGCTATAGTCAAGCAGGAAGTATGAATCAAGTCGCAACAAGTTGAAAAAGTGCTTTTTTTAAAAAAAAATAAGGAACACAAGACAAACTGGCCTTACCATTCACTCAGGCTCACCACAGCAACCTCGAGAATACCCCCCAAACTCTTTTTTATGGAGGTCCCAGCAGTATATCACCAAGGGTTAGTGTAAATAAAATAATATGGACAAGAGAACACAAAGAAAATCCAAATGCTTGTGACCCTGAATGAACAGGTCTTTCCTTGCAGTGGAACACAGGCCTATTATCCCTATTTCAGAGAGGATGGCAAGCTCTGGCCATTCAGATATGAGTGATGCCACCTACTGTGGATTACTCAGTCAGCTGAGGACCTTACAACCGTATTCTTAACTAGGTAATTTCTGTGGCATTATCAAGCAACAACCACTTTTGCGCTTGGGATGTAGTAAAGGGTCACATCTAAAACAATTCAGAAAAAGCAACTGAGTCCTGATAATAACATAATCAAGTCAGCAAAAGCCAAGAAGTAACCCAAGTTTAGCTGAAGTCAATGGAAAATTACACATATCACAAACATTCAAGAAGTTTGGTCTTCCTTCTGGGCCACTTCATTGCCCCTTGGGCTTGGCAAACAGCAGATGTCCCCAGAGTCCTAATAGAAATGCCCTTCCTCAGCCCAGCTGCAAAGTCATCAAAGGAGAAAACAGAAAGGTTCCCACCTGCTACTT
Source organism: Zosterops lateralis (assembly GCF_965231275.1). NCBI lineage: Eukaryota > Metazoa > Chordata > Aves > Passeriformes > Zosteropidae > Zosterops > Zosterops lateralis. The sequence continues at coordinate 39,161,057 of NC_139761.1, forward strand.
CCACAATGTGGTGCCTGGCAATATCATAGTAGGGATCATCCCACTGCAGGTGAGTGACAGGCTCAGGGGAGCCTTTGGAGTCGTCTGCACAAAGTACAAGAAAAAAGCAATCAGAAGAAGGAATCTGGAGCACATTGGCAAGTACAAAGAGACAGAGGTATAAGAAAAAATACCACTTCTACATGGAAGGAACTAATTTATGCAACTGTACACCTCAAAAACCCACTTTTGAAATTCTTGGTGGACCAGAGCAGCAATGACTTCAGAAGAGTCCTGTCAGTCCTGTGAGATCCATATGCGTCCCTCAGAATGTACGTTCTCTCAAACAACTGTTCAGATATGTCACAAACATTCACAAAGACAAAATCCCAAGGACACCATCACAGGTTTTTTGGAAAGCCGGATCTTAACACAGTCCTTTGGATGGATGGTCATCCTGCACATGCTTGAGCTAATTTTCCTGACCTCTTTGTTCATAGTTCATAGCACAGGATTTCAGAGCAACATCTCAGGTCTACAGCCCCACCTCCCAGATGGAAGTTTGAGACCATTCCACTCCAGAAGGCCAAACTCTCCTGCAAGAGACCATAATGGAGGACACTCAAGGATTTACAGTACATCAATACTGTCAGCACCAAAATGTAGCCAGGCACAGGACTGAGAAGAGCATATTTACAGCAGCTGACTCTGTACTTTTTAGTGCTGTTCAATACTGAGGCTGATTCACTTGGGTGTGGTGCAAGTTTAATGAGTCTATAAAGCTTTTAAATGGAGCTGGGGCTCTCTGTATATGTAGATATGACCACAATGCTGCAGGACAAACAACTGCTTTTTGGCCAAAACCCAGATCCCAAACAAGCGGGATACTTACCTGATTTGGGAAAATCAGGGACTTCATCTTCTGGCCAGTTCTTATCATCTATGGAGGCCAGTCTGAGCTGGCTGAGGGACTGGCTGGTATCATCCGAGTTTGAGTCATCGTGAAGCTCCGAGTGTGAGTCTGTAGCCATGGTCCCCAAATACTGCAGTTTATTTTGCAGTGTCTAGAACAGGGACTGCAGAGGTTGTTAGGTGAGACACAGAGATTACAAATCGACCTCCCCACAGAGGTGCTTCCTCTTCTCACTGATTTCCCCCCAGTATTCCCTTATATTCACTTATCCAGAGATTGTTTCCCCTCCCCCTTAATACAAGCAGGGACTCCTCCTCCTCCTTGCCGGAGGCACAACATGTCAGATTCTTTCATGCCAGTTGCTATCAAAGGCCATCAAGAGCTGTACCAACCCTCTCAAGGAGTCTCTCTGCCTGACCACAGCTCTGGACAGAATAGTTTTTCTCTCCTGAAACAGAAGCAGCACCAGGACTCCGTGGAAGGCGACAGGCTGCACCAGCCCCAGCCTGATACACTCCCTGTATGGCTCTGAGCTCCCCCTCCCTCTGAACGGCTGGCACAAAGCCCGGCTGTTTCCACAGTCGGCCCAGTGCTGGAAGCTTTCCCAAGAATCACCCCCCCCTCCTTCTCCCCATAATGGAGAACCAGAGCTCTCAACAACACTGAAGTGGGTGCTTCAGTGTGCTGGGATCTGAACAGAGAAGTGAACAGCTCCTTAAAACAGGAATTTTTTAGGCTGAGCTAATAAAAAAGGGAGAACAATACACATACAATCCTCATCTCCTTTCAGCATCACCCAAGGTAAATTCTTTCTCCTACATAATAGCTAACAGCAAGGAATCATCTCTTTTACTTAAAGCCATACTGCCTGAATGAGTATTTTTCACTAAGCATGCCATAAGGAGAACAAAGAATTAAGAGGGTCCAAGAAACAGACAGCTCAGTGCAATTGCTGTTGCTTGCAAATATCTCTTAGTCTCATCTGAAGCAGAAGATACATTAAAGCTGGGACTGAGCTAGCACAGCATACAGGATCTTCTAAAGAGTACCAACTCTTAGGGACAATCCTTGGGAAGCAGCTGTTATCCTCTGAATTCAGTCTCCTGGAAGTAAGCAAGTAAACATTAAAAAGGACAACTGTGTAGATCTGGATTGCTCACACAGACCACATGGACAGTAATTCAGTGATCAGCAGGCGGAAAGCCAAGAGGAACTAGAAAAACAAAGTGACACCTTGCATCAGCCAGAGTCTCTAGAACACTGTTTCACAGAGATGACTTGTGCTTATTTTGCTTTATGAGGAGAGCAAAGGGTTCAAAGATGATGTGAGGAGGCACGACACCTTAGTGGGAAAAGTATATTCACAGTAAAGCTATTTCCCTTAGCAGAATGGAGAGGGGGCAATGATGTTTTGCATCTTCCATCCCCAGAGCTTGAATGTGTATATTCATCCAGAGAAAACAATGAAACAGCTACTCAGACTGAGCACAGAGGACAAAACCTGTGAGATTGAGCTCTGGAAGATGTCGCATCCATGCTCAGGTCTACACTTGCCACCAACCTTGGGGATACATTTTGAGAGCACAGGAAATTGTATATTCAGTGGTCTTCCTCTCCCTTTGGACCATTCCAAGCTTATTATTTACTTCCTGTCCTCCCTTATCTGCTACTCACCAGTTTGCAACCAGTTTTCACCTCTCTGGGGCTCCCAAAGGACTGGAAGCTATTGCTAATCAAATGCAATGTTTCCCAAAATACGAAAGAGCATGATATATACAGGCAGCAGGTCATCAAGACAGCACATCACACATGAAGAGTCCCACCACTGCAGCCACGCAAAGATCCAAGCAAAATTATTCCCTGCCCCCTGGTGAGGGCTGCCAGAGCTGCCTGACCTCCTCTGATCTCGACAGGGCAAGGAGCAAGAAATCAGGTTCCCTAGCACCGTGAGCTCATGCTGGAACCATGCAGCAGTGGAGCCAAGGGACAAGGACTCCCCACCCCTAGCAGCTGATCCGATTTCTATGGTAACAGCATGCACTGACTCCTATGACTCAGCGAGCTTAAAGCATTTCCCACAAGAGCTCAGCAGCCCCAAAAGCCAGTGCTCCATGCTGAGGAAGCATCCATGGCTCCCCAGGGCAGCTCTCAGGGACTTCCTGACCCTAGTGGGGACACACATTCGACTGCTGCCATCCACTGAGATGCCTTCCATGGGAGATTCTTGGGGATGTCCAGTTACAACCACTTCCCCAAAGCCGGGTTCTGAAATGCTTGGGGACCAAATCCAAATCCCCCCACAGAGAAGTGGTGATACTGCCATAGGGCCAGCAAGTCACCAAGTGTCCTCACTTGTCCCTACACAGATCACCACTTGGCTTCATGGTCAACTTGCAGCACTTGTCCAGAGACAGAAGAGCAGGTTCCTAGACAGCACTGGGGGATTTCCCCTGAGGCGTGAAACTAATCTTAGTGTGGCACCATGTGGAAGACGGAAGTTGTTAGCAGGACCCACACTGCAAAAAGAGCCCAGTGGATAGAGCTCTGGTCTCATCCCTTGGAAAAACAGACAAGGCTCTCCAGATACCTTCATGTGGTTTTCACAGCCACATTCCTTGGCTGTAGGTTACTGCTCCATGGTGTTAACAGAAGCAGGATCCAGAGCAGAAGACCTCTTAGATTTCAGGTGCTTCTTGTGAACCAGACTGTAGTACCCAGAGAGCCCCAGATGGGTTTGCAGAATTTTCTCCAGCCCGTTCCCATCATGCAAAAGGCAAAAGCATGGGGTCTCACATCACATACTCATACAGCAGTTTAGGACATGTAATCATCTAAATGCCTGGGAACTAGTAGGCTCTGAGGAGAGAACTGGAGTTAGGACGGAAGACACAAATTGAGGATCTTCATAGAAGGATACATATTTCACTTTCCAATAGTGCAGCTGGATGAGATGCTTCCCTGTGTACTCAAAAATGATCCCTAAAGCTCTGCCATTAAACAGAAACTCGGTATGTATCATGATGATATAGTTGTTAAAATGTGTAAAGTGTTTGTTAAAAACATTTCATATTTTCTAACAATAAAAGAGTATTTCAACAGATTTAACTCAGTTTAAAAATTGCACCTATTTTACATAAACGTCATTACAAGATGCAAGTGGTACATTCCATATAGCAAATAATAAGATAAGAAAAAATACATACCTAGATTTAAAAAACAAAAATTCTAGCCAAACATTTAAAAACTAAAGAATCACACATGGCAGCAGAAGCATTTACTTACTGCCAGGCTCTGAACAGACAGCTGTTATCTTTTTTTCCAAGTATTTAAGTATGTTTTTGCAACTACACTGCACCTGAACACTTGCTGAGTAATAAAAATTAACTTTCCTAGATAAGAGAGACATGTGATGGAGACCAGCATTTTCTGCTAAAGAGAACTCAGACCATTAAAATACAATTTTCACACAAATTCTGAGCTGAAGACTCCTTATCCAAGATTCAGAATTTACCCAGGGAAGACCATTCACTTATATCTAGAAAATCTTGGTAGCTGCTGTTCATGCAAACTATTTTTTTCTGCAATTTCCGTTTCACTACTTTTCTACCACTTATTTCTAAGCTACACCTGTTTGGTAGTTTCCTTTCCTGTTTTTCTTCCAGATGTACTATTAGTTCAGAAGTGAATTACACTTCAAAATATGTTCATGCATATATTACCACACCCTGGAGCTGTACGTACAATAAAGAGTTACGGAAGCAAAGCGGCCTCTTCTTCCATGCAAGATGAACAACCAAATGTCAAATGCAACACAGTCCCAGTTCTGGGATTATTTTTCTGACTCTGCTGCCATCCACACCTCCTCCCAGTTTTGGCTTATTTGCACAAATGTCTCTTTTTCTGTACACGTCAATCAAGACCCTGCAATTTGCTATAGTGCAACAAGCACATTTCAAGAAAAGGGAGCAGTTACTCAGCAGCTGACCTTCAGAGCACTCAGGTGCATGAATGAGTTCCAGAACCAAGACTCACCCAGAGAGCCCACCCCGTGTCTCCCCTCACACCAAGACTGATGACACCACTGAAAGCATCACTACCCTGAAAGAACCTAGAGGTCAAGGGCCAGACCTTGTCATGGCTCACCATGACCAGTAAACTCAGGACTGTCACACTATCGCTCAGGGAAGCTCTTTGGTTTATTCCAACAGCTTTTTAATTGAGCAGCCGTCCTTCCTCAGTCATCTGAATCCGTTTGCTGAAGGCCACCTGCATGCCCGCTGGAAATCCACTCCAGCGAGCAGCCAACCTCCCCTTACTCGTTCTCTGCAGAGTCTGAGGGCAAAAGTGCTGAATTCTCCAAGTGTTCTCTCGGGAGCTGCTGCACAAAGTTCAGAGGCTGCTCTCGGTGCCGTGCAGGACCCACCCGGACCCACCTGCGGGGGAGGCAGTGGGGCACACACAGCCCCGCACGGGCTGACCCCTCCTCTCCATCCCCATCACCCCTCCGCCAGACATCCCTTCTCTCCCACTCCCTTTCCACCCATCTCCTGTGAGGCCCCTGAGCGAACCTCAACATTGCTTACGAGACTCACTATTTGCTACTTACAAATAGTTAAAATTTGTATTTGCTATTTACACTGTTAAAACAAAGCTCCCCTAGAACACGCCAACTGCCTGAAGGCAGGACAAGTCCCAGGCCCTGCTGCTGGGCACGGGGGTCAACGGCAGCCCGCCCCACCGAGGTGGGGAGCAGCCAGAAGCAGGCCCGGCAGAGCCGCTCGGGCGGTACCGGCACCTCCGGCACGGATCGGCGGTGAGCAGCACACGGCGGGCTGCCGGGCCGGCTCTCCCCGCTCCGGTGCCCGCGGCGCTCCGCCAGCCGCGCTCTTCCCGCCGAGCCGCTCCCTCCCTCACACGGGGCGAGCCCGGCACCTCCCGGGCGGAGCGCTCGGGGCTCCGGGCCCAGCCCGGCCCGCTCAGCCTCAGCCCCGCCGCCGGGCCGCTCCCCCGCCCCAGCAGCACCGGGACAGGCCGGCGGGCCCCGCTGCTGCAGGCAGGGCCCGGCCGCGCTCCCGGAGCCCCGCGCCGCCCCGCCGGTCCCGGTACCTGCCGCCGCGGCCGCCCGCCCGTCACTGCCGGAAGCGCGGCCTCGCCGCTGGGGAGCCCGCCCCGCCCCGCCCCGCCCGCTCTGGGCCCGTCCGGGCGCGCCCGCCGCTCCCTCACAGCGTTCCGCCGGCCCGAGCGCCCAGGCCCGGGGGGCGGCCGCGGAGGCGCGGGGCCCGAGCCACCCCCGCAGGCGGAGCCCCCCGTAGGTGCGAGCCGAGGCCCAGAGCGGGCGGGATGAGCGGCCCGGCCTTCCCGGGCCTCGGGTTTGTGCCTTCAGCTGTCCCCGGCGTGTGTGTGTGCCCTGCGGGACAGCGGTGCGGGCCCTGCGTCGCTGGTAGGAACCAGAAAAGAGCCTGTCGCCCTGCTTTATGCCAGTCGTGACGGTACGTCCTAGTAATACTGCTCGTGAAACAATAGGAATGCTGCACGCGTTCTGGCTGTGGTGAGAAATCAGAGATTCGTCCCTCTTCCCCAGTTTGAAAGGGAAAAATATCATAAAAGTAATAGTTTACATGGCAGAGCCCCAGGATTACTGCATAGCAGAGTATCCATCTCCAGCAGTGTTCATCTTCCTCTTATCCAGCAGCAATCACATCATATAACAGCCAGCATTAATTCATCCATTATGCCTTTGTGTTTGTGCAGGGGATCCCGAGGGCTCCAAGGCAGTAGCTGATGAAACCACAGTCCTCAATGTTAACAATGTTAACACCAATGTTTGGTGTTAGCAGGCTGTCCACCAAATATTTCCACGGGCTGCAAGAAGCTGCCAAACATGAGCCGTGGCAAGCCAGGGTGCTAGGCACTGGAAATCACCATGTTGAGCCCATCTCAACCATGTTAAGACCAGTGGCAGGTGCAAAGAAGAATTGGATGAGGGTATGGATTCAAGATCTGCAGCAGAAAAAAATTGGAAATGGGACAGCAGGCAGCAGCAAGTCCTGGAGACCTGGAGCTGTTGTCTCCCTCAAGCAGGGTTTGATTCAGTGCTCCCTTGGTTGGCAAACCATGCAAGGTGCTTGCTCTTGCCAGTCCAGCCCAGAAGTGCTTGCAGAACTCTGCTGGCAGTACAACTGGGCAGAAACCCCAGAAGCCCAGTCCTACAGAAGGAGAGACTGTAGAGATTTGTGAGAAGAAGGGCAAAGCTTTCAAAAATTTCAGACTGGCATTCCCAGAGCATGGAGGGAAGGGCTCACTGGAGGGGCCTGAGTGGCAGGAGGAGTATACAGAGCTGGTGGAGGATTATTCTGGCAGCCCAGGCCTCCCTCTAAAACCTCTGTCCCAAAAGGGGATGATTAGGCACAGGTGATGCTCCAGGGAGTATGATAAAGCCTTCATGTGGCCCTGCCACCCCCAGAAGCACCACTTTGTCCACCCTGGCCACAAGCCCCTCCTGCACAGTGTGGCAAGAGCTATAGGTCCGAGGGGAGCTTCAAGGCCCACATGGTGGCCCACGGGGCTGTGTGGTCATTCCAGTGCACCCAGTGTAACAAGGTTTGCTGCCCCAAGGGATTTGCAGGTGTTGGAGTCCAGGGCATCCCTCTGGGCGCCCTGGGAAGTCACAGACCTCGGTAGAGAGGCCTGGGACCCAAAAAAGAGGGTCTGGGGTCTGTGCAGGGGGATTTGCCTGGCACAGAGCCCAGGAAGACACAGGCTTTGATTTTGGTCCATGAGAAAAACATCCAACAGAGAGAAGAATTGCAAGTCACAAAGGTGTTACTGAGAGTAGTGTAGTTATCACTGTGCAGAAGATTTTGTAGTTATGGATTTTTAGAATGTAGATGCAAAGGGACAAGATGGTGATTTTAGGGCAGTGCCCTGGGTTCTTCTTCTTCTCCCTTGGCATCCATCTTCTGCAGTGACGTGGGCACAAAATAGTTTCAGTGGATTGGATCAAAGTAGAAATGACCGTGTTAGTATAGGTGATAGGCATTGGCACAGAATTGTAAACAATGGGTACGTAGTTATCTGTATAAGAGGTAGCGACCTCCCATCACAGGGGGGAGTCGCCTTGTGTCCGAGCTGCTGAGAACACCATGGCCGGACACAGGGGAGTCGCCTTGTGTCCGAGCTGCAGTGGACATCATGGCAGGACACAGGGGAAGGGGAGTCACCTCATGTCCAGGCTGCTGTGAACATCTTGGCCGGACACAGAGAATTGTAAGATAAGAACTAATAAACAACGCGAGAAACCAGAAAACCAAGACCTTGAGACTCCTCATCATTCTCGCGCCGAACACCGAGCACCGAGCTCAGCACAGAACACAGAGACACAGAGTCAGACAGCAGACCCTAAATCCTTCAGAGGTCCAGAGGGAAAATCACTCCCTTCGTGCCCACACGAACCACCAGCCAGCCTTGGAATCTCGGGTGAGGAAACAACCAGATTAAACCCCGAGATGCAGGAGCACCAAGTCCCACACAGTGGCCAGCACCCCTTGTCCTGCCAGCAGTGTGGCAAGGCCTTTACACACTGGCTCTCTCTCTACATGCACAGGGAGATCCATTTGGCCTAGCTGGTCCCAAGGGGTGCCAGTGTGCCCTGTGTGGGTGTTACCTGGCCAACCCCAGCTCCTTGTGCAACTACATGCACCTGCACATGGGAGAGTGCACTTTCACCTGCAAGCAGTGCAGCAAGTCCTACACCCTGGCCACTAAGCTGTGGTGCCATCAGAAATCCCACCCAGCTGGCAAGCCCTGCAAATGTGAGCTCTGTGGCAGGGGCTACACCCTTCCCCAGAGCCTTGTGCACCATGTGCTCACTCATGAGGTGGGCAAGGACTCTGAGGAACTTGTCCCTAGAGTGGCCTCACTTGCTGTGGACCTACCTCAGGCAGCAAGAAAGAAGCCACAGAGGAAGGGCCAGCAAGGGCGACTTGTGGCAGAGCCCACCCTGCTCATGGTGTAGGTGCTGAGGCCAGTGAGTAAGGCTGAGCTGCTGATCATAGCCAGCAGTCACTGCATTGCTACTTACCAGTCTCAAGGCAGATCCCAGATCCTGGGGCACATGGGACAAAGGCTTGTGTCCATCAGCAAAGGATAAAGTCAAAATCATCCTTTCTGAGTATGAGGACAAATGTATTAGGATGCAGGATGAGGCCTCACTCAGTGACATGGTCATCATCCAGGAGGGGATGGGCTTCAGGAGCCGTGGAAGAAGTGGTAGAGGTCAAGACTGATACCTGGCTGTCTCAACATGCCCTGGCTGATCTTCTTCTGTACTTATTAAAACAAGGTTAAAAAACAAAACCTAGCTTTCTCATCTCTCTGTTAGCAACAAGGCCCTGTGGCTCAGCCCCAGGCAGAATTAGCAGTCTTGGAGGTAACTGCCTGTATAAACATGGGTCTTTGCAGTAGCTGCTCATTGAAAGTATGAGCCTGCACATGCCACATGCTGGGCCTGGCACAGAGAAGGCACTGGCTGTTTATGGGAATAACTTCCTAGAGAAGACACAGCGTTAATGAGCAGTGCTTCTGTTCTGCCTGTGTTACATTGTCAGTCAGTGACAGTGCACTGTGGGGAAGGCAGGAAAAGTCTCAAAGCAGTGACTTTGAACAGTGCCTTCCTTTCAAGTTTTTTAATTACTTGTTGCTATTCAAGCGGTTTCCTGGGCTTTTACCCTTGTAGCTAAGCAACGCTTCTGATCATTTGAAGCTCATGCTGGTGCCAGACATTACTGGTAAGCAGCTTCCCAAGTGTTTACAAGGTACCTTGTAATATGAAGAGCATTTTTCACAATTAACAGAAGCAAAATCCTGCCTTGGAGCTGCATAGGGCTGAGTGTTCCTTCTCTGTTGTCACCTGGTTTGCTTGCTGTCAGTTTCCTTCACTTACGGTGACCAGACAGTCTTTCTGAGGACATGAAAAAGATGGTTCTGTGCCTCACTGTGCAATTTTCAGGGCTCCCAGCTGAAAGGCTCCTCACCTCTACTACATAAAGGTTGACTAGTTCATCACTGCACAGAAGATTTTCTATTTCTTTTCCACGTTCAAGTTGGGTTCAATATTTTTTCCCTTGTTTCTCTGCACACATTCTTGCTTGCTCTCTTCCTCTTCTTTCCTACCCCTGCACCAAAACATTAAAAGACAGCACAGCCAGAACTACATCCCAATATCCTCTCTGCTCCATCTTCTTCAGTGCCTATTTTCCAGCTGAAGCAGGCTGATGTAAATTAGTCCTGCTACAGGAAGGAAGTGCACAGCTATGTCAACTTGACCTCCTAGGAAGGGCTGACAATACCACATCTAACAGGTCTTTCAGACTTGCCTGCTCTGCACTCTCTTTTCACATAGGAACACCACTTTCATTTGCTGAATCCTCAGTTTTAGCTATTCTTGTTCTCTGTCTTATGCCTTTCAAACATCCGCAATTCCCCAATTTTTTTTTGTTTAGCTTTGCTTAGTGGCTTTAAATTCTTTGGATTTCTTATGCCCACTGAACAAGAGAAAATATAGAGGCACCAAGGAATCATAAGTAGCACAGTTCCCTTTTGGGGTGCTATGAATGCCGTTACGCGACACTCCTAAAAGCTGCTCTTTGCAGTTTCTACATAAATTTTTTCATTAACTTTTTACAACCTATTTGCAGACAAGGTGCTACAGTGAGATCCATGACACTTTGATGTGATGTAAAGATGGAAGGTGAGTTCAGTTGATAAACCTTTGGGTGTCCTTATTTTTAATTATTTTCTCTATAGGGGCACATGAGCTAAGAATTCCCTGAGTGCGTGGAGCACAGGCATGTGAGGGGGCTTGTATTTGAAGCTGCAGTGCTTCCTACTGTTCTGTCTTTGGTGCCTGTCCAAACTCAAATATTGACACAGCTGCAGAATGTTCTCACTGGAGCTGGGCTCATGTGCTGTGTTTGAAGCATGTGCCCTCTGTCACAGCAGAACAAGAAGAGAAGGGGGAGCAATGGGGGAAAGGAGCAGGAAGAACCCAGACCCCTATTGCCTAAATAGCTGGCCTGCTTCTTTATTCTAAGGTAACAGGAGAGAAATAAAAGGAGCAGTTATGAATTAGGAGGTCTTCACAGAAACATTGTTCACCTAACAGTTGATCTGAGTAGGTGAGAACATGTCTGTGCCGTGCTGCACGTATCACTTGGCTGCAAGATAAACTTAGCTGGCTAATTCTGAGGAGCCCATAGGTGACTCCCATGGTGGTGATATCACCACCGTGTCTTTGTCTTAGAAACAGCATGTTCTCATATGAACAACCTTTTGCTTGAGAGCAAAATGATGCATAAAGTTGTTTACTCCTAGGAAATTCCTATAAAAGCCTTGAAGACCATGGTGCTGGTGAACCTCAACATGGATGGGATCTGTACAGGGTGCTGTGCCCTGACTAGATAGCTATGCAGTGCTCTATAGCTTGGTGTTTGCAGCATCTGAAGGGCTGTGGGATTATCTAATGCTATGCCTTTTCTTGTATTATGTCCAATAAATAGTATTTTAATGCCTATATTGTGGGCTCTGAGTGCTTTTTTTATTGGGATCCATAACAAGTCCTCATGCCAGTGCATTACATTTGGTGCAGTTGTCAGGATCCTGGTGAGAAGGGAAAAGGGATAGCAAGGAAAAAGGATGTGTGCCTGCCTGGTGCCACATGCTGGTGTAGGGAGGAGTTACACAGTTTGCTGCCTTTCAATGCCAGTGAAGATTATTTGGGCCAGCAGACACACGGATTACCCAGCTGGCTGGAGATCATGCACAGGCATTACCATTACAGATCTGGGCAGCAAGCACACAGCTCTCCTGGGTGGTGAAGTCCGCCATGCTGGCAGGGCTTCACCAAAGCTTTGGGGTGCTGCTGGAACACTCCTGGGTGACAAGTGTCAAGGTGTTTTGGATGATTGGGGTCCTTCCTGTTGGCAGGGCCACACCAGGTGTCAAGCATGCACCAAGTGTTACATTTAAAGGTATGACACCATGGTCAGGGTTCAGCCCCTGGCCAACTTGTAACTAGCTCAAACCTGACCAAGGTGTTTGAATGAAAAGGACCAGGCTGCAAGGAAAGGAGACAATTCTCTGGGTCCTGAAGTCCTCCCCCACCTGGCAACTCCCTGGCCCTCAGGGACACGGAACTCCTGTGTGAAGGGATAAGGGTTTCATCTTTCTGATTGTATCCAAGGTGTTACTTTGATCAAACTGTATAACTCACTTTAGGAACAGACTGATAAATGCCCCAACTATTGAACCAGCAAACTGTATCCATCACAGAGCAGACAAAGGTCCAATGAGCCAAGGCCAAACCCCCTATATTCTGCTCATTCTGCTCCCTGGAAATTGAAAAAGTAGTTACACAGGGAAAAAAAATAATAATAAAAAAAGGTTTACTTAAAAAGAAGAATCAAGACATAGAAGGAAAGATCAAAGCTCCCAACTGTGTTACAAGCCATAACTCTGGATGGTAAAAGTATCTTAAATCCCTTGTCCTAAGAAAGAAAATAGCATCCATCATTCATGGATGAGTGAAGGCAGAAAGGAAATGAAATTATAAAAATTTGCTAACAGGAATGGAACAGTTAAATGTTGGAGGGGTGGGAGTCACCTCTGGAGAGGTGATACCTGATGCATGCTGTGCTGCTGCAGAGGCTGACCACAGGAACGGGAAAGGAGGAGCCCTAGAAGCACATTATAGAATGAGAAAAGGCCACAATGTGAAGACTCAGCAATTTTAATTACTGACAGTGTTGTGAGACACCAGAAAAGGGCTAGAAAGTGTCCCAGGATGTAGTGAAAATCTCCAATTACAAAGCAAACCCAAAATAAAGAAATAGAAGACACCTAAGTGATAGATGTAGCCTTGAATACTGTAAAGATAAAAGGTTTCAGCAGTCACAGTTAACAATCTAGTTGCCCTGATAGGTGGGTTTGTCTTGTATGGGGGGGAAACTAGTACAGCAGCTGGAAAAGAAACAGCCAGACACAGTGACAGAATCATCATCAGTTTCAGTAAGGGCTTTTCAAACAAATGCTTAAGCAACAAAATGAATGTAGGAACCAGAACAGAAGTAATGCTAAAGGAAAATAGCATAGGTAAGTATCAGAAGATATTTATACCTGTCTGATAACCAAGGTTAACTTACAACAGCTTAACTGCTGTATTGTAGCACTTAGCCTTATATACTGCATGATCCCATGCAACGTGGTAGGACCTTTTCTGTAAAAGACAGACAAGAAGGGGGTAAAAATCTATGCATAACAAAGTCAACTTATGCTGCAGTGTAAAGGCTGTCTGGTTATTATAAAGAAAGGACAGAGATGCAGAAACAAAAAATAAAGTGATTGAAGATATTGAAAGTTTCTTGTGCCTCCTCCTCCAGTGAGGATTGGAGGCGGCTGTGTGGAACACAGCAGCAGCTCTGTCCCCACCACGTTTGTTTGTGCTCTTTCCTGTCCCTGCCTGTGCTCTCTGCCTAAATGCTGCTTCCCCTGCTAAGTGACATGGGTATTTCTAGGGTTGTGTCTAATCCCATGCACACACTCTCCACCTAGGTCATTTCCACCCAGGGAATGTCAGCCATTCCTAAAGGTGTCTCTCCAACATCCAGGGCGGGGAGTAGAGATGTGTGTGGATGAGAACAGGAGACACTCTTATGTGAGGAGGGAAACCTCTGCAACTGCTCTTTGTACCAGTGTCCAGAGTCATTCCTCAGCCACCCTAATGCTAATATTTGCACTCCTTCTATGGAGATAAACATTACAGATGTATTAGCTGCACAGAGGCACAGCACAAAATATGCTCCCTGCTGGCAGGAAGCACTCTTGTTCCATGTGGCAATTCCTGAGACTACCCCCACACTGCCCTGCTTTCTGTTGTTTTTCTACTCTTGCCAATGGTCTGCTTGCTGTAGCAATCATTAGAGCCTTCCCAGCTCTGGTAGTCCAATTCTTGAGTTAATAGCTGATGTCATGACATCTAGACCATTTCTGTCTCCCTGTTCCTGGAAGCCCTTGTTTTCCTGGCTGGTTTGGGGTGTGCTAGCTCCCTGCTCGTCAGAGTTTCTGTTTCCTTTTGGATGGACTTTAGTAGATTCCACTGTGGGGGGAAGGGGGAGCCTAGCCTTCACGCCACTTCATCCTCCTCCACTCAGCTGGGAATTATAAGGCATTGGGAAGAATGCATTGCCAATAGAACTGCTGACCTAACTGGGAGGAAAATTAAATTCCCAAAGGGCTGTCAAAGGCACCCCCTTCTGCTCCTTGCCATAGGCAAGGGAGAAGGAGGAGTACTGAAAGTGTGCGTTGTGGTGCCAAAATAGCTGAGGCTGAGCTTGCTGATAACTGCAGGAAGGAAAGAACTGAGAACTAGGGAGAATCAGGGGGGCTTGCAGCTAAAAAGAGAAGGACTGGGAATGGCTAAGGAGGTCTCAAAGTCTTCCTGTGTTCAAGGCTGCTAGAGTACAGCCTCTGAGAAGGGGCAGGGACCTGAACCAACATGGTGGGGAGGCAATGATAGTGCCAGGGGCTGCATGGGAGCAAAGCCAGGGAAAACGAGCAAGCTCTCTGGCTGGGATGGTTGTGAGCTGGTAGAGGTACCTCTTTCCAGCCTGAGTTCTCCCTGTGCCCTGGGACAAACTTAACATCTTGCTACTTATGCCATCTTCCTAGATATGAAATAGGAAGTTAAGTAAGGAAATGAAGATGCTCTGATGGGAGGAAGAGATGCCAAGAGAGGAGGGATAAGAGCCCCACTGTCCCTGACACACCATGACCTGGAGTCCTGTTTCTTCATTCTGGTTCAATATTAACCCAGCAGGGCTATGACTCTGCTTATTCTGCTTCCTTTGCAGCTCCCCTGCAGCCAGGGCTGTACAGCATGGCGCACACCAAAACCAGCATTCTGAGGGGCCTGCTCTTCTCCAGCCTTCTGCACCTCACCTTGAGCCATGATGGAGGTAAGACTCAAGGGCAGAAGTACCAGTAGATGACAGGAGGAAGAGACAGAATTAGTTCTTTCCAGGGGTAGCACAAGTGGCAGGTTTTCTTCCTCAAGTCAGGAGGACAGGCTAAAAGCTTGAAGTTTGGAGCAAAAGGGTGCTGAGAATGGAGTGAACATACAAGGATGTAGCTGCATCTGTCAGCTGGTGACAGCAACTGAGTGGATTTTGTGGGTCACCTGGGAAATGGCAGGGAAGGGGACTGTGGCTCAGTCCAGGATCAAGTATAACACAGCTATGGGGCTTTTGGGGATTGAGTTCTTCAGCTGACCTAGGTGATTTCAATTCTCTGTTGCCTCCCCAGTCGTCCCTTATTGACACTTTAGGTCATGCAAAATAAGCCACCTTCCTGCTCACTGCTCCTTTTATTAGAACCTCTGTCTTTTCTTAACATGAAGTTAAGTCTTTTCAGACCCACTACTGTGTGTGGGAAGACCTGTCTCCAGGTCTCAAATCAGGGGCTATGAACATGAGATGGAACCAAGCTGTGCTTATCATAGTGGTCTGAGGCTGGCAAGACAGAAATACAGTGGTTGGAGACAGGGACAGCAGCAAGCTCAAAGCAAATAAGCTCCTATTTATCTACAAATGAGCAGAGCAGTTTTGCTGAGGAAGCAGTGTTCCTGTCACTTCTGTTCCCTAAGTGGTGGGAGCTGTGACAGGATGAATTCCAGAGAGCCTGCTCTGATCATCAAGTGTAAATCTGACAGGGCTTCTCCTCTCTGTGTGGTGCGCTGGGGGAGGCTGGGCTGTGGGATCACCACATCAGCTGCATGTGGTTCTTGGAAACTGCAAGGGGAGAAAAAGGTGCCCTCTGGCTGTGAGCAGCCCTTTGACTGGCAGTGTTCTGACCTGATAGTTTTCCTGGAAAAGGGGCAGGCATTGTCACTGCTCAAGCGCCACCGACGTAACAACAAGGGATTTCTAGAAGAGATGCTTAAGGGAAACCTGGAGCGAGAGTGCCTGGAGGAGCTGTGCAATTACGAGGAGGCTTTCGAAGCCCTTGAATCCATTGATCAGACGGTACGTACCAGGAAACATTCCCCAGCCAGCCCCTGTAGGAGACACCAGCAGGTTGTACACACAGCCAGGGGCTAGGGTTGTAATGGTCAATTCTGTGAACCAAAGATGAGGCTGATGTGTGCACACCCCAAGGCAAGCTCAAGGGAGCTTCCCTTCTTGAGACAGTGCAGGGAATACATCTGAAAGCTCAGGTTCTTTTCTCTCCATCTCTATGCATGAAGTGACAAGGTGCCATTGGTCCTGAATAGCATCTTCCATTAGCTCAGTGTGGTACCTCACACACGTGAGCTGCTGTCCCAGACACTCCCAGAAGCACTGGCATAGCAGCCAAACACTGAGTGCAAGTACCTCAGACTCCTTTGAGCTTAAGGTTTTGCATGTCCTGTCCCTTTTTCCAGTTTCCAGACTCACTCACTCTGCCAAATTTGTGCTGCATCCTTTTGGGATTTGCTTCTATCCCCAAGGCTGGTGGCCCTGCAGAATTCCACAACCAAAACTACAATAGACAAACAGTTAGGAGCCTAAGCCAGCAAGACACTACCTCTGTGGAGTACTTCAAGAGCAATCAGCCTCAAGGCTGCATAGTAGAGATGTAGATCCAAAGAGCTGAGCAATACCTACATGTGATCTGTGGCCTTAGAAATTCCAGGTTCAGCTGTTTGGACTTCTGCACTGTAGCCCACTGCTCTACAGAAAGCTCTGCTTGCTCTGCAGGTTGATGAAGGTTGTAAACATCTTTGGTCTCTTTAGAAACAACACAACAGTACTGTCTTGATTCTTGAGTCTGATGTGTGGGAATGGGGTTTCGTATCAGATTTTTTCTTTCACTCCATATTAATTGGTATAAACAGAGCTAGGTTAGTCTTTTTTTTTTTTTTTTTTTTTTTGTGATGCGACATTCTCTTACTGGTTTGAATTGCAGTAGCCAAGAAGGTTTGATGTTTTGTGTCCCTAAATATATTTTTTCTTTTCTTTTCTTTTTTACAGGACATATTTTGGTCAAAATACCAAGGTAGGTTGTTTTGAGTCTTGCAGGTACTCTTATCCCTTAGGATGCACTGTCTCATCCTGGAGAGATGGCTCCCTCTTTTGAGAGCTCACTTTCCAGGGCTAAGCACTTGTATTTCATCTCTAGATGATAAATGGGTTCAAATGATGATGCTTATTTGGATTGGTGATGATGCCTCTCAAGGCATTACTTTCATATAATGTGTCTTTTTCTTCTTATTTTGCTAGTATGTCAGGGCCTGAGAACGTCCAGGACAGTTCTGGATGCTTGTCTAGAAGGTATGAACTTCATGCTGACTTCAATCTTCTAGATACAGTGAGTGCCAGGAACTTGCTTCCTGCAGAGATTGTACAGAAAAAAAATTAAACTCATGTTGGAGAAGCCTTCTAATTATAAAGAAAAATACCAGAGAAATTTAAAATTATTTCTTACTCTATTTCCCCACTAACCATTTCAACAAATAGTCTGGCCTATGCACTAAAATAGCCTGGGGTAAATATCCTTATCCTTGTGACAGTTAGGGGTGAGCAGCCTCTCAGAAAGGCTCTGAGCCAAAGCAAAGCACAGAGTCCTCAGGGATAGCTCTCTCTGATGAGACTGAGAAAGCTAAGGCCGTGTGCTCTTCTCAGGGGAAAAGGATGCCTCTGCTTGCAAAGGCTCATGCACCCAAGCAAAAGTTACAGGGATATGTGAAAAGGTACTTCTCACCTTGCAAAATGCAACATCCAGTTCCACTGACTCTGGCTTACACTGTGTTGGGATTTTTGACAGGTAACTGTGCTGTTGGGCTGGGCCAGAACTATCAGGGAAAAATTAGCCACACCAAGTCTGGAATTGAATGTCAAGTGTGGACAAGCAAATATCCACATATTCCTAAGTAAGTTCAGCTCCTGCATACCCCTTAAGAGTTCTGCAGGGCGTCCTTCCTTCCTAGCCTAATCAGCTTTGTCTCTCACAGATTTAATGCCACCATTTATCTCAACCTCACTGAGAACCACTGCAGGAACCCAGACGGTGACTCAGAAGGCCCATGGTGCTATACCCGAGACCCAACAGTGGAGCGGGAGGCGTGTCCCATCCCCGTGTGCGGTATGCACTGAGACTGACACTGAAGTAGTCAAGGAGAGGGTTAAGGAGGGGGAATGCTTACATGAACAGAGGTCAGTAGGAGTAGAGAAGCTGCATCTTAAAGGGTAAAGGAGCTGAGGAAGAAGTCACCGAGTTGCCCATACATAATGAGCTGCTTTCTCTAGATTATGCTAATCTAGGTCTAAATTAAAACCAGTGTCAGCAGTCCTGTGGAATGTACTACAGTATTTTCTAGTCAGTAACCCCAAAATCCTGGCCCAGTTTTCTCTAATTTGTGACAGCCATGAGTCATAATGTTTCTTGGTCTGAATTCCTAGCTTTAGGACAAAATAACTACAGTTTGTGCTTGACTGCCTGGCTTAACATTCTCTCCTGTGGAAGTGTGCAGTTTAATACTCAGAATTTCAAGTAAAGAGAAGATGCCCTTCTCTCATCATTGCACTGGACATGGAAGACTATCCCCCTACACTTACACATTCCTGTTTCTCCCTAGTACAGAGCTATGTCCCCTGGGGCTTGGCCTCGGTCTCAGAAGAACTGGTAAAGGAGAGAACCTTCTCACATAGCAGGTTTCTCTTCCAAAAACAGACTAGAAACAACTCATAAGCAAAAGTTAGAGGTTAGCAACCATTTTGACATGGGTTATTTTGAAATTTTAAAAGCCATTACCATTACTCTGGTCTGCAGAATCTAACAAACTGAGAAATACTGTTCTGCTTTGAGGCCATCAGG
This sequence comes from Zosterops lateralis, assembly GCF_965231275.1. NCBI lineage: Eukaryota > Metazoa > Chordata > Aves > Passeriformes > Zosteropidae > Zosterops > Zosterops lateralis. The sequence continues at coordinate 39,179,853 of NC_139761.1, forward strand.
CACCTGTGCTACCTCTGTTCACCAGTTAATATCTGACCTGCAGTATCTTAGTTACACTTCCACGTGCTTGGACATAGCAGGATTAGAAAAGCCTTGGTTTTGTGCACAGTTCTTTTATAATCATGTTGACATGACTCAAAAAACAAGCAGCCCCACTGATTAAGGTGAATGCTACTTGCCTAGTGACTGTTGTACACCAGAATAGTCAAATGGGGTCTCTCTTCACATGGGGACTACTCCCCCTGTACACAAGAAGGCACCTTGAGGCCAAGCAAGAAGAGACTGGATACCCACTCTTTCAGGAAAACTTGGAGTCATTAGGACATTTGAAAGAAAAAAGTGTGAGAAGTCTTGCAGGGAAATTTTTCACTTATCATTAGATTTTGAAACATTGGCAAAAGTTAAATTTGCCATTTTAGTAGAATACCACAGTAAAAGGCTCCCCCAAATACGACCTAGTTAAGCATTGTATAATAAGGTATTGGAGAACCTAATATAGCAGAATTATGATGCCTGAGACATCAATCCATCCCTTGAGCTGTTTCTCAAAGATGCCCCAGAAGGGAACAGAATAGTTCCTCATATCCTAGGGACAAAGAGAAGTGTGATGAATAGTGCCAGCCTCACTTCACATACTGCTGGACCACCTCTGACACTGCCATGTTTTAGAGGGCCATCACATGCATGAAAACACAGTGGGAGCTCCAAAACATAATGGGAATCCCCACGGAACTCCAGGCTTTAGTAAAGGGGCTCTGGTGCTACTTGTTAACAGCACTTCTGAGTGCACAGCTATGGCTTACATCACAGCTCTCTGTCTTTCCAGGTGAAGCTAGAACAACAGTTCCATTTACTCCACGGGCCGTAGAACCTGCACCAATGGAGCCTTGTGAACCAGAGAAAGGCGTGCTTTACACAGGGACTCTCTCAGTCACTGTATCTGGAGCTAAGTGTCTGCCGTGGAACTCTGAGAAAGCCAAAGAGATGCTCCATGGAAAACACGTTGACCCAGAAGTGGAGCTGAAAGAGAACTACTGTCGGAATCCAGACAGAGATGAGGAGGGTGTCTGGTGTGTCACAGATGAACCACCCTACTTTGACTACTGCAATCTGCACTACTGCGGTGAGAAGTCTGCATAGGTTTGGGTAGGCACACATTTGAGGCAGTGACAAATAACAGGAGTAGAATGAAATGTTAGGTTGGGAGGCATAGACAAGGATGTATGTGCACCATGCACATGGGAGTCCTGTTTGTCCATATATCACGTGTACTATCCTGCCTTAAGAGCACAGCACTGTTACCTCTCTCAGGTGTTCTCTTCTCCCTGAAAACTCAGACTTGTGGACAAGCACACTAAAAAACACTGGTGTTTTAAAACATCATTCCTTCATCAGACCCACTGTGTAGGGAAGGGAACATTGCTGATAATTATGGCAACTACACTTAAGTCTTTTACCATGTTTGTCTTTCCATCTCTCAGACAGCTCACTAGAGGATGAGAACCAAGAGTCTGAGGGACTATCAGGACGTTCTACTCTTCCTAAAGAGTTTAAAACCTTCTTTGATGAAAAAACTTTTGGTTCTGGTGAAGCAGGTGAGCAAAAACTCTAGATACAACATGTCTGCAGAAGGACTGTAGCTTCTTCCTATTCACTGTTCCTCAGAAACATCAGCTAACCAAAAGCTGTTAAAATCAGGGAAAGATACTTAAATTCCTTGAAGGCCTCTCAGAAGTCAATATCCAGTTCCAATTATGGAGCTAGTAAGCACTTCCTTTTTAAGATCTTCCAGTTTTCCATGCTGCCTGCAGACAACAATTCTCCACTGTGAATCAGGTAGAGTAGCAAAGCCAGATTGCTTGTTTTTTCAGATTGTGGTACCCGTCCTTTGTTTGAGAAGAAAAAGGTAACAGACCAAAGTGAGAGGGAGCTGTTGGATTCCTACACAGGAAGAATTGTCAATGGGGATGACGCAGAAGTTGGCAGCTCCCCCTGGTAAATATTGTCTTTGCATTTGGGCATTGTGTCTTCCTTCTCTTCAGCTCAACCAGGCAGAAATAAAAAGGCTTGCCTATCTTGGGCAGCATGCACTAATTACAGATTCTAATCAAAGCTTCTCCAAGTTATTGACAGAGCAGTACTAAAATAGCTGCAAAAAAACTCACCTCTTGAATCAAGTATGCAACCACCAGAGAAAACAACTGTGTTGGTGTATTTCATCTTCATGTCTTCCTCTTTCCAGCTTTGCTGGAATAAAAAGGATGAGAAACTTCTCAAGGTGAAAGAAATGGGGTAAATGGCCTACTACATAGGATATACATGTCCAGGGAAGACTTTTGCTACAAAGCTACTTATGCAGTTTTGTCAGTATAGTGCAATGCTGTTTCCTGCTCACTGCCACTTCTGCACTTTGGCATGACACCAGGACTCGTTTAGTCCTGCTAAGGGCTTCCTCCCTCCTCATCTCTCAGGCAGGTGATGCTCTTCAAAAAGTCTCCTCAGGAGCTGCTGTGTGGTGCCAGCCTCATCAGTGACAGCTGGATCCTGACTGCTGCTCATTGTCTTTTTTATCCACCCTGGGACAAGAACTTGAGTACAAGTGACTTATTGGTGCGGGTTGGCAAGCACGTAAGAGCAAAGTAAGAGTCTGAATGAAGTGAGAAGGAACTAGGCTTCCTCTTGAAGTAACGAGATACTTTGGAGTTGGGCTGTCATTCAGGATCCAAGGAAGTATAGCTAATGTTACATGCCTCTCAATAACAGGATCTAATGGGGCTGTTATTCGCTGCTCTTGCTGATCCTGAATGTTAAAGTGAAAAGGAACAAGGAAGCCTAAAAGGGTACTCCTATGTAAAGACAGCATTGTCCCAGTGGGTACAAAGCTGAGAGTATCATAAACTCCAGAAGAGTCTCAGCTGCTACTGTACAGCGAGTTCTTTCCTTCATAACTATTTCAGATACGAAAGGAATAAAGAGAAGATTGCTCTGTTGGATAAAATCATCATCCATCCCAAGTACAATTGGAAAGAGAACATGGACCGAGACATTGCACTAATGCACTTAAAGAGACCCATCAGCTTCAGTGATTACATCCATCCCGTCTGCCTGCCTACCAAAGAGGTCGTGCAGAGGTGAGGAGAAGAGACAGAGAAAAAAAGATGACTTCTCAAGGCTATTTGCAGTATGAGTGCCAGGCAGGAGAAAGCTGTAACAATGCATTTAATTACACTTGTGCTTCCTTCCACAGGCTGATGCTGGCAGGTTACAAAGGGAGGGTAACTGGCTGGGGAAACTTGAAAGAAACATGGGCCACTAACCCCTCCAACCTGCCCACAGTTCTGCAACAGGTCAATCTGCCCATTGTAGATCAAAGTACCTGCAAAGCATCCACCAAAGTTAAAGTCACTGACAACATGTTCTGTGCAGGTAAGTAACACTGGAAGCCACAGGCACAACTTCCCACATTAAGTCAAGGGCTCTGAGCTCCTGGTGTGACTCATGCAACAAGGTTACTTTCTGATAAATTTGTAAATGCTCTCCACAAAGAATAACTTCCTTGTGATAAGAACTTTCTCAGCTCTCAGAAAACATGAAGGCTGGAGAACTTAAAGCTAGGAATAAAGTTTGCAACACCAACCTGTGTCAGGCACTAGTCTAATAGTACTAGCTAACAGCAGCAGCTATGGGACAACTAAGCACAAATAACGTTATCTTTTCACCAGTACACAGAGCAGTTCAGTGACTTCCTAAATTAAAGCCTGCACATCCATTATCCTATCTACTAGCTTGTCTCAATCTTTTGGAGCCCATTCATACTTATGGCCACAGATTTTGAAGGCTCCTACCTTCCTAAATCTCTTCTAGCATCATATGCATTTCGAATGAGAAGGGGACATGGAATTCAAGTTACCAAGAGACTATGGATTTATGTACCTGTTTAATAGTTTCTGCTGTATTCTTCATTTGTGCAGATTATCACTTCCTACAAGCAAGCCTTGTGATTTTTGACTAAATTTGTGGTGCTTGCATCTAAATGCATGTGATTGCTTGAGTTAGGATGAAAGCCAATTACATGAGTGTGCTGAAAATAGAGAGCTCTTATGGATTCTTTTTGTAGACAACATTCTTTGAAATAGCTGAGATGCAGATATACAGAAAAAATGGAGACATGAGTGATGGGAAAATGCAGAGATACTATCTAGTTCATCAGGAATGAATGGAATCCTCTTCCTCTTCATACTGGGACTTTAGGAAGAGAACCGGGGAGAGGAAAAGCAGAACTTACAGTGACAGGAAGGTGAAAGTGGGGACATCAATGTGTGTCTGTAGAAAACAGGAGAACAAAGAAAACAGATTATCACAAGTAAGTTTCTAAGACAAGAAAAGCACAGTAGCTCAAGCTACAGCTGTTGTACAGTGTTGGTGCATCTAACACTTAACGGCAACTCTGATGAAAATACAGGAACGAGAGCACAAAGGGTGGATTCAAGAATGCTGCAAAGACAGATGCAGTGTTAGAATTTTTACATATATGAAAAACAAAAGTCCAAGAGTTGATAGAATCAGTAAACAATCTTACGGGTCCCAAAACATTTATGCCATTTATCCCAAAACTTTAAAGAAAACATGGTCAACACCAGCCACTCCCCCTACAGTCCAATATCCATTTTTCTTGCCTGTAGGTTACAGTCCTGATGCATTAAAGAGAGGAGACGCCTGTGAAGGGGACAGTGGGGGACCTTTTGTAATGAAGGTATGTTCAAGAAGTTCAAGCTCATAAGACATATGGAGATAGGTTTGTTCTACACTGAACTTCATAGTCTAAAAAACAGCAGCAGAGTTGAGCCACTGCTGAGTGGCTGAAGCAAACCCAGCTCATGCCCAAGGTGAGCAATGGAGATGAATCCCGCAGTCATCTAGCCCCATTTCTATACTGAGCTCTCAGCATATTATAGGACCTGCAGGACCCATGAGTGATGGCCTATTCTTAATTAGATATTTAAGAGTAGAGACAAAGTGACTCCAATAAACTCTGTTGGAGACGCCAGTCTGAATCCCAAAGTAGCTTCCATCATTAAACAGGCTGGGGCACATCCAAGGTTTAGATCTGAGAGGGCAACCAAGCTGCTAAACAATCCAGAGCACAAGTCTTATGAGGTGTGGCTGAAGGAGCTGGGCTTGCTTAGCTTGGAGAAAAGTAGGTCTCAGGGGAGACCTCCTTAAAGGAGACTGTAGCTAGGTGGCACTTGGCCTCTCCTTCCTGTACAGCAAAGGACAAGAGAAAATGGCCTCAAGTTGTGCCAAGGAAGGTTCAAGTTGGATATCAGGAGGAATTTCTTCTCTGAAAGAGTGCACTCAGTGCTGTGGTTTAATTAACATGGTGGTGTTTGGTCAAAGGTTAGACTTGATCTTGGAAGTTTTATCCAACCTTAATGATTCTCTGATTCTATCAAAGTCTCTTGCTCCTTGTGCTAATCCCATTTTTTCTTGACTTTAGAACCCAGATGACAACCGTTGGTATCAAGTGGGAGTAGTTTCATGGGGAGAAGGCTGCGACCGAGATGGCAAATACGGATTTTACACCCACGTATTCCGCCTGAAAAAGTGGATACGAAAAGCCATCGAAAATCATGCACGATAGATGAAGCATTTACCTTCCTTGATCTCAGTTTTGTTACAATGCTCCACTTTAAAACATAAGCATAGAAGATCCTGAAGTAAAACAAGTTATATCCTTACAACTTGACAAAGGAAAGTCTTATCTCTTGAAAATAAAAGCTCTGAAACCCATCTCCTTCCTTTTATTCACGCTGAGTTTAGTTGCAGTTAGATCTAAGTCATGACAGTAGCCAGGAGTACCATAGCACTAGCTATACTGCTAATTATTTGTTGTGCTTCAAATAAATTCTCCTCCCTTCCATCAGCTATAATCAACAGGTTCTGGACCTCACATAATGGCCTTGTCAGTCACAGCAAGTAAGATTAATGCCCTCATGCACTATCCCTTTCCACCCTTCAAGACAACTAATTTTCTGTTCTAGTTTTTGACCCACGTATGCATTGGAAATAACCACCCTACGGTATCTGTGGCATTACACAAAACACCAATGCCAGAAGTAGAGCAATTGGAAGCTGTTTTGATCAGACAAACACTGTTCTCAGCTACAACAGCAGGCAATAAATACCAGGACCACTGCATGCAATCCATCCTACAAAGGAATAGCGGCTTGAATACATTAAGCAGCACTTCCAGTAAGTTCCTACACAGCAGGTGGTGCTGGGTCCTCATTGTGTATTTTCCACTTGCATAGCAAGATTCTGAAGGAAGCAATTCATGGAGTCATTGTCAAAGCCTGCAATGGAAGCATCCTGCACTATACGTGTTTGCTTGTGTTATAAAGGCTGTTTAGGGATCTCTCCAAAAGCAAGATTCAGTCTTTCATAAACTCCTCTTTAGCAGGAATTTGTGGATGACTGAGGACCCGGAAGTGGAGCAGTAAACACAAATTCTTGACCACCCAATTTGTTCAGCCCAATTTTCTACAAAGACAATCAACAGATCAGAAAATTCTCCTTGCTCCTTATGGCAGCGCATTTCTAAACTTCTCACTCATAGTGCCATAAAGTCACAGAAACAGGCAACAGTGGAATTAGTTGTTCTAAAAAAAATTATTCATCAATTAATTTCTGGCCACCTCCTTTTAGATGGCTCATCTGGGAACCAAGCTGAAGCAGCCCAAACTTCATTGCCCAAATAAAAGTATAAAAACCAACCTCTCAAAGAAATCTGAACAAAACTTCAACAGCTCAAGTTTCATTACCTTTTAAAGTCATTGATAACCACAGACATTGAACACTGAAAACGTTTAGCCCTTCTTATGTTTAAATTTTAAGCCTCACCCCCCTTCACTACTATCAAATAATCTGCGACAAAAGAGGGGAACCATGACCATACAGTTTCTGGAGAAAGTCACTGTTCATATTGATTTGTTACAAACAATACAGAGGAATCATTTTTAAAATTCAGTTTAATGTTATTTAAATATTGTTTGGGCTAAAGATTAGGCTTTATTAATTTATGTGCACAAGTTTTAGTTCAGAACTCCCAGGATATTGAGTCCAACCAAACACTACAAAGACACAGGGCAAAAACTCATTCATAAAAACAACTATATCTTCCGCTACTCAATTATTCCTGTATTTCACTTCTGATTCAGCTTCAAATTTAAAATAGTTTATGCAGGTTTGCAGGCATTGCTGTTTTAATATCCTGAGCTAATATTTAACAAATAGTTCTTCAGAATGTCTGCTGAATATGGAAAAGGAACATATGAATTAATTTAATTTTCACTAAGTTTCAGAGAGCAGCTAGTAATTGAGAGGTAGTGGCAGTAACTCTAGTGTCAGCCAACACAAACTATTCACAAACTGCCCCAATTTAAGTGCACAAAACCATAGCACTTACCAATAAGGGCCAAACCTCCACTTGTAACAGAGCTCTGTTCCATAAGTGCATGCTCATTTCAGGTTATGAGAGGAGACTGTGACTACTAAATCGGGGCAGTGGAGCAATGAATGGCATCATATCAGTTAACACAGGATGGAGAACGCTTGCGATCACCTGCTATCACAGTGTGCAAACTCACCATAAGCACCAAGCAGCATTATGTCAACTGCAACCCCAGCCTAGGGGTCCTGTGAAAGAAAGATTTCAGACATTTGCAGAAGCTCTGGCATAGATCTGTTGTACAAGTACTAATTTAAAGCCACTGTTTTACTGCAATCAGGCAAGACAGTTTCAGTAATGGCTCTTACGCAGAGACTGCTGGTCCACATAGCAAACAACAAAAGCAGCAGTTACATGGAACAGATTAAAATCTAGTGCAGAGTGTGTTATTTTAAGCTTGCCTGTCCAACTCTTCAATAACTCTGTTCTAGCTATGGAACAGATGTGCAATTTATGCTTCACAACCAGTTTTCACATGAAGTGCAGTAGTAAGGTGAAAATACATCACCTTCCTAGAAACGAAAGGGCTAGAAAGGATACACAGTGTGCCTTTCTTAATCTTCATTATTTGGAGCTTCTGAAAAAGGCTAATCACTCATTAAAAAAAAAAAAAAAAAGTGGGTACCACTTTTGCAGACTAGTTCTATTAGGTGTCTTAGTTACAAACTGATAACATCTGATGTTTAAGAGCAAAAAGAAGTAGTGAGTGAGGTTTACCTGCATGAGAAACACTGCTTAACCAGATGAGCTCAGGATTAATGAGTCCATTGACTGTACACCACTGCTACTCTATTCCATATCAACAGCAGCAGGCTCCCTCAAAGAAAGCTCCCTCAGATGGGACCACACAATCTGGGTAAAGGCATCACAAGGACCAGATAATTCAAAATAAGCATTTCAGCAAACTAAATATTTTCAAGTTACAGAAACTTATTCCAAAAACAACAAAAAAAGCAACTATATGAAAAATGTACTACTGCTCATAGAAGTAAGAGTGCAAAATCTCAGGACTGCACCCACAGACAGTATATTTCCACTCATCTTCCTTATAGTGTATCCAAACCCCAAGGTTCATGCCAGCTTAGTTCAGTTGCTAGATGCCCAGTCACTAACATTCAGGAATAGAGAGTGACCTCTAACCAGCAGTCGCTGCTGTTCCTATAGAGGCTGGTATAGTTAATGCAAACTTTATTTACAAAAGACACTTAAATTAGTTACTTCATGCCATGTGTCCATACAGAATCAACAGTTCAAGGATTACATGGAGAAGAATTCACAAAATTAAAAGTGAAATCACTAAAGGTTTTCTAAGAGTTAAGAACTAGGAAAAGATTTTAAAGACAACTTTACAAATAAAAACCCCAAGTCATGAGAAACTAGTCTGAGCAAGAGGATGGTTGTTTACAGGTCTGTACACTAAAACTAATACACAGACAGCCTTCTATTGTCAAAGAGATGCTCATTGAGAAGCAGATTATGTACAAATACTTGTGCCACAATGACTCAACCCCCCAAAATCCACTGTATTATACATAAACCAGTTTGTATACATCAGGCCTAAACGAGGCCATTTAGCTATGAAGACTTCTAGTTTAGTAAACTAAAGCTGAAGACAGCCCCAAGCAACAGTGATACTGTCTCTTTGCATCTCTATTTGCGACTGCTTTTTATTCTCTCCAATCGTTTTTTCAAGTCATCAATATTGGCTGCTGCAGAAGAGGGTGAAGCCAGGGTAGTTCCAATGCCAGAGGAATGAGTCTGATTGGAGTCCAGGTCCAGATGTTGGTACTGCTCCCGGGACTCACGCAGCTGGGAGAGCTTACTGTGAAGCATATCTGTAGAGGATGCAACTGTAGGGAGTGTTGGCTTAGAGAGCAGAGACGTCAGAGGGGGTCTGTCTTCCTGCTATGAGGGAGGAAAATGAAGTGTTAAGACACACAGAGTGGTAAAGGCCATATAAAAAGTAGAAATCATAATCAATGGCTTTTCAAGGAGCACTACACCACAAGTGGATCTAGAGCAATAAAGTCAGAACCATGCAAAGCTAATTACAGTACTCAATTCTTATCGTCTGAGTAGTTAATTTTATGTCAACAGGGACAAACAGAAACTAGTCTTTCAAGATCAAAAAAATGTCTTCACACCAGAGTTTTACTGAGACAGACTGCCAGTCTCGAACAGCCTAAATTCTAACACAAGAGAAAAATCTCTGCCTATGTGCAACATCAGCAGACAATGAATTTTCTGGAAGAATGAAAAGAGGAAACTTTAACTGACTGGCAAGACCGAACCTGTCAAAGACTTAAAGTGTCATTCCACTGTTATTTTACCAATTGATATTTCCATCTGACTTACTTACCTTGTTACTATCATCTAGGAAACATTTTCCCTCCTCAGAGCTCTAAGCTGATACTCAAATTTGTGTCAAAGCTTAAAACAGTGATGCATCTGGATGACTATTCCTAGAGTGAACATCACTTCTCACGTGGCTGAATTAAAATTTCAGGAATTGGCACTAGATTCCCAACACACAGATCACTGAACTCTAAGAAATTTTGGTTCACAGGTTTCCAATGCTAAGCTCATTCAGCATTCCTGTACCTCAGTATCCATACACTCAAAATGTAAAAAGTTTTAATTCAGCTCTCATTGTTGTTTCAGAGCAGAAAGATCTAGAATTTCCACATCACTCATCTCTGAGGTGTTAACTTTTAGAGAACAGTTGTTTGAACCTTTTTGAGACTCAGCCTCCCAGCAAGGAAAGATAATTAACTACAGGTCTGTAGAAACAACTGGCACATAACACCAGCGATGCAGACAGAGTGGACTGAAATGTAAGCCTACATGGCCAAGTAATGAGCTTAAAGTCATTTATACTAGGCACAGTGACATGCAGTGAGTAGCTAGGACATGCATTATAAATGAAAGATCGTAAATTCTGACTGGAATCTGCTTTCTGGCATTTGAATTCTTAAAAAAAAAAAAAAAAGGGCAAAACAAATGCATCCCCAGGGGATTTACAAGTGTTGTCAAGTACAATACCTTTGCGTTGTCTAGGCCACAACGCTGCCTGAGGATTTTTAATCTTTCCAAGTAAACTGAAGGCCCCACTTCCTCCCCATTTGTGTTTCCTATAGATGAAGATACAGTGTGGGTAGGCGCAGGAACACATGTTCCTTCCATTTGAGGAGAAATTCCTGGAGGATGAGGGGAAGGAAGGAGGAAAGTTAAAAAAATTTAAAACATCAGAAAAGCATAAACCTCTGGGTCCGTTCCCTGAAATAAGATGCAATGGGTGAAGAAATAACCAACCTATTATTTGTTAGTTATTTGCATTTGCTAGTATAGACACACCTGGTCTATCATTTCTTTGCAAAAGTGAACTGAAAACCAAGAAAAGAAACAGAGAAATTTAAGGAGTGGCTGCAGAGCGGCTCTAGAAGTGCTGAAGCCAATAGCTGAAGAGAACAGTGTGGGGAGAGGAAGATATTGATGTGCATCAGCAGCGATCATAATGTTCAAAGGGAGAACTGAGCAACTGGCAAGGTGGGAAATACTTGGAGTTGTCTGTTGTCTTCTAGTTTAGTTGTACTTTTGGGCTTACCACTGATTCTAACCTCTCTTTATCTCCCATTTGTGCAACCTGAAACTTTTATTCCGACTCAGTCTCAAAGAGCGATTTCTGGAATGGACACAACAAGGTTTTTAAAGCTTCCCTACCAAGAGACTAGGTAGAAAAGGTAGAAAAGGAATTTACACGATGAAAAAACTTTTTCCATTATTAAAAGAAATGCAAATTCTAAGACTTAGCATGGACAAAGATTTGTTCTCACTAATTTACTACAAGGGTGTTTAAAATAGATAAAAGGAAAATTAAGGTTAAGCATTTATACCTTACTCTACATAAAAGTACTGTTGCAATATGGAACGGCATGTTTTATATCAGACAAAGTTAGGGAAAACAAAAAAGACAACTATGGTGCATAAATTTGGGTCTGAAAACTCTTGAATTTCTCAGTTGTACAAACTTTCATGATGAAAGGTAGAATTTTCTGTCCTGCATGGTTGGACACATTTGGGAAGGTCTGAAAGAACCTCATATCATCTATCTTTCTAAAGGAATCTACAATACAGGGATAGGAGAAAGATAGAAAAAAGGCTAATGTTTCACAGGACACTGAAATGAGTAAGAAATAAAAGTTAGAGGTAGTTTTACTAGACTGTGTATCAGCTTTTACTGGCAGCTAATAATTTGTCACATTCCTTCCCTAATATTTAATTAAATACCCCTTTGTATCTACCTGCAATGAAAAGACTCAGCAATCAACAGTTTTACAGTAATTCATCCAACTAAAAAGCTAATTTATTGGAAAGAGATCATCACAAATTCTGCAGAAACTGTTCATGCTATTTAAAATATCATTAACACAGAAAATACTACTATTAAAAAGCCTCTTATGTATTTTTACTAAAAAGGTAAAAGGAGATTCTGACAGCTGCTGCTACTGTTTTAAACCAACTCTATACCTTGCAGAACTAATTCTTCATACCAGACACATGAAACACAGGCTAATGTTCAACCCACACCACAGGATATGGATTAGAACCACACGTTTGCCAAGCCTTTCAGATGTTTTCTACATTTAGTGTGGTTATAACTTCTTTTTCTGTAAACAAATACTGCATACTCCCTACAAATGGTGCCTCGTGAAACAACACAAGCAGCAAGAAAATACATGGCTTGTTTCAGAAATCCATAAATGTATGCAAATATTAATTTCTACCAGGAGACACGTAACTGTCATATATCTGCTCCTATACTATAAACCAATCAGTTTTGCTATAGCATGTACCTGTGGAAGTAGCAATGCGTCCTTTCCCTTCCCGTTCTGTTTCTATCAGTCGGAGGCCTCTTTCCACATAGCTTTGGAAGAACTGAGAGGAATTTTTCAGGAAAGGCTCAATGTCTGCATCAGAATATTTCTTTTTGTATTCATACAGTTCTGCCAGACCCTGGGAAGGAAGAGTTGCTATGTATTACTAGAACTGCTGCATACACCAATTCTAGTGTATCATGTTCTCTTTCTTGCAGGAAGGGGGCACTCACCTCCTTGGTGTTCTCCTTTGAGCCAATCTTCTTAAATATTTCTGCCAAAATATCATTGACTTTGGCTTTTGAAGCCTTTTCCTCCTAAATAAATAAACAAAAGGAGATTTTTAATACAAAGTGAATAAAACCAAACAGAAATCAGACAAACCCATGACACCCTCAGACCTGATAGCTGGATACAGAGCTTCCAAAGGTGAAGAAAACCTTGAAGTGATCAGAGTTCTACACAGCCCCTTTATACACAGAACGTGAGCAAGGACATAATGAAGCTGTAGGACTCCTTCTGAGAAGTTAACTGTTTAAAACCTGTTTTGGATATGGCTAACTTTTAGTAGATCAGATACAGTACTATGCAGCATAAAACTTATGCTACACATCTGAATTTCCTGGAGAATACTTCATCCTGGGATATCCACAGAATACTCAGGTAAACACACACAACAAATTCCCAAAACAGCCGCAAATGAAAATTTTGCTTTAGAAAAGTATTTCCAACATTATTTGCATGTTGAAAAGGGAATTACTACTTGATAAAACGCAAACACAAAATTAACTTTATTTCTTAAATAAATTACTTTACACTCCCTTCCCCTGCCAACAGATTTTCTTTACTTACTATGCGAGAAGCTCCTTTTTCTGTATCCTTATCAGCTTTTCCAGACTGGTCCATGGCGTGCTTCATTACTCTACAAAGGTGAGCTTCTAGCTCAGACTCATTTTTGTTGTCTATCATTGTTAAATGATCTAAGATCTAAAATGGGAAAAGAGGGGAATTAAAAAAGAAATACTCTAGAGACTGCATGAACATCCAATTTAAAAATACATGACTAGTGATTGCTCTAACCTTGGGCCCTTTCAACTTGCACAGGGTGTGAAGCAGAGTCTTCAATGTCCTAATAGGGAACTCACTCTTACATTGCTTCAGCTTCTCTTTGGGGAAGACCTTCATGAAAATGTGGATATCCAGCAGAATCCGATCCAGATTGATGCTATTAATGGTTTCCGGAAGAAGACGCACCATTCTCCACAGACACTGGAACGAGAGGCTGACTTAAAGCAAGACAACTCAAGAATGAAGCACTTGATTATATAAGGAGAAGTTACAAAACACTATCACTGAGCCACTTCACTCTGCCAGTACATCATACAAGCACACACTGTGTCTGCTGCTCAGGCTATATTTGCACTGGTACCTACTTTCTCTTTGTAACTGGCTGTACAGTATCCAGATCATTCTTTAGAGCTGATGCATAAGTGAAGTGCTGACTTCTCTACCTATAACAGGAGACTAAATGCTTTGTGTGAAGACATTTCAGCAGATAATATATATATATGCTATGTACACCTACACACAGCATAAGTTCTTTAGGTTTAACCTCATTAAGAATGCCTGAGCTGTCTTTAAATCATGCCAGTTACAGAAGGGTGTTGTATGGTAAGAAGAGATCATTCTCATGGTTTCAATGAAGACATTTGCCTGTTTGCTCTGCCTGTAAATACAGATGACAGGATACAAGTCAGCTCCAGCCTGGCACTGTTTGAATCCATAGTACAGTGCAGTACCCAAGCAAACAAGCCCAGCAGGTGACTGTACACCTCTGTATGGAGTTTGTATTACTGTTCACAAGTTTCTACTGTTCACAAGTAAACTATTAACAGGCGTAAAAGCTCCCTCCTAAAGTATCTATATGTGACATCTAATAAGATCAGAATTATGGAAGTTATAAGAAATATTTCAAGTTATGGACACTATTTTTTTTTTAACTCCATCTGTTCTTTCAGGTAAGATGATTCAGACAAACCATGTAAGTTCAAAATCTCTACTACAGGCTTACCTTCATGACAAGTTCTGAAAACTTAGGAGAACTGGCTGTTGCTAGAAGACTGTCTTGGAGCAGAACAAGTAGAGCACTAGAAGGAATAAATTTAAAAAAGGTTACACAGAAAAAGTGCTATATGCAAGAAAAAAAGATGCCAACTCACCACAGAATATCACACCAGAGACTGGGGTTAGTCCAGCAGTTGTGCAACAGCTCTTTCCTTCTTTCTTTGTAGTATATTACAAGAACTTAAGAGATAATCTGCTGAACTTCAAAGCACAAAGAATCATACTAAGCTGGTTTGTTTAGCCTGCCTCCAACTGTGCAGTCAATTTCTGACCACAATCAGTGATAATTCTTTATTAGCTAGCTGAATGATTCTATAGACATTGGTCTTTGCTTAGAAAATGACTAACAAACTCAGCCGTTCAATGAACACAAGAGAACAGGTAAAGAAAAGCAGTAATTATGCAGTTTTCATTACATACCTCAAGATGTTGGTCTGGTCAGACTTCTCCAGAACTTTCACTACCAAGAGGTTGACTGATCGGATGACCTGCTCGCCCTCCTCAAGATCTTCAACCCGAGAATCCAGCATTAATGTAATAAGACCATGCATCAGGTCTTTAAGCACACCAGTGGATGCCTCTCGAGCCAGACTCTCTATCTGAAATAGCTACAGAATGAAGAAAGTGTTAGTTTTCCCTGCACATGATCCTTTAGTATAGGGACTTCTCTAGACTACACCATCAAACCTTGACATCTCCCTGTTTCCCACAAGAGTTAGAAGAGTCAAAACACAAGTATGAAGGAAGTTCTCTACTGAGTGACTTCTGAAAATAATCAGGCCACCAACACGGCACTCAAAACGTAAAGAATATTGACAACATAGCTTAACAGAAGTCTTAGTGGCTGTATTTTGCAGAAGCAGAGACCTTCTTCCCTTCCCCAACTTCTTATTCCCCATCTGCTCTCAAAAGATGCATTGATGAGCAGAACCTTCATAAGAAAGACTC
Organism: Zosterops lateralis; assembly: GCF_965231275.1. Lineage (NCBI taxonomy): Eukaryota > Metazoa > Chordata > Aves > Passeriformes > Zosteropidae > Zosterops > Zosterops lateralis. The sequence continues at coordinate 39,195,306 of NC_139761.1, forward strand.
AATAGTAAGCTGACTTAGGTACAGAACAGACATTCCACTTTCCCACAACTTCTGCACAGAAGTTATTTGCTCTTCACCTTATACGGCGAAGTCTTACCGTGATCATGCTCCCAATAATACAGCTGTAAAGTCTGACAATCTCATCTTTGTCCAGCTTCTCATCTGCCATGTGTGTATTGTAGATTAACCGGAGCTGCATAAATGTGGCTATTAGGAACTGGTCAATGTGGCCAGACATAGCTTCTGCTTTGTCCTCCTGTTTGAGCACCTCATCAATCTAAGATTTAAAAACAAAATGCTCTAGTAAAGTCAACATAATGCAAACAACGCAAAATAACAATAATTTAAATACTTTTCTATAGGAAGGGTTTTGCCCTGACCAATCCATTTGCCAAGGCAATTGTATTCTAAGCTTGCACCCAAAATCAGCAGCTAGAGACTTGCATTGCTAGTCCAAACACAACCAATTACTGATATTTTAGAGAACTGTAATCCTATCTTCTACACAAATGAAAACATCAACGCTATAGATTCTGGAATTTACAGCTTTATGAAATCCTCTGGACAAAAACAACTTCTAAGTAGTTAAAGCAACCCTAAACCCATACAAAAACTACAGGGGCAAGACAATCCTTTTGCTAAGGATCTCTAAAACAGTTTAAATTTAAAAGTTAAGTCTCACTGACTTATTTGCTTTTATAAACTCATGGCACAAATAATTTGACAAAACCAAAAATATAACCCAGAAGCACTAATGAAAAAAGCATTAGGTTTATTCTCCATCTTTCAAGTGAAATTTCTAAGGCTAAAGCGAGTCAGATGGCCCCTGTGCACTTAGTTTTGTCATCAGGGAGATTCTGAGCAGAGCCCACGTCACCTGACATGATTGCTCCACCAGAGTGCAACTCATCACCCTCGCAGGCAAAGTCTGGTACAGTGTGATTAGTTGCTACCTTAATTCACTTACCTGTGTGAGAGCCTGGATGCTCGTATTTATATCACCACTGGCGACTTGGGAAATGACGAAGTTGATGGTAGAAGCTGTGTTACTATGCATGTCATCAAAGTGCGGCGACACAGCACGGATTCTAAAAGGTTGAAAACAGGATTCGTTACTTTTTGGAGAGCTACTTTAATATAGACTTAACTGCTGTATTTCAATGACAACTTAACAACAAGGGAAAAGGATTTCATTCTTCACTGAGGATTCTCAAGGAAGGAATCATTCCTTTTACCATGCCTATTGCACTGTTTGTAAAGACACTGATGATGCATTTACAAACTCAAGATCCTCTACCTATAAAAATGCCTAACTAGAACTCATGTCTTTCATTAAAAATAACTGCTCTCCAGATTTCAGAAGAGTACAACCGATCTTTGTTTTGCCATCTCTTCAAGTTACCCTCTTATGAAAACAAGTCTGAATGTAGAAACTTGCACTATCAATTCACCTTCTCAAAATACTTTTTATGCAGCCCTGCTGATTTCTCTTAGGAGTTAAAACTAAACTCACTTGGGCTCAGGAATCAAGACTGGCTCAAAGATGTCATCTAGTTTGTGCTGTACAAGTGCTGGCATCTCACATCTGACGGTTCCATTGTCATTTTCAATTTCATCAAGATCCAGCTGAAATTCCCGTGGAACTGTATGTGCTGTCTCAGAGTGGCTGCCCATGTTGCGATTTTGGCTACAGAAACCAGGAAAGAATTTTACTTTATTATACATAGAGTGTTTATTAACATACACAAGAGGCAAGAATATTAGCACTAGCATCTAGTGGTAGCCCTAACGCTCTCATACTAGCACAGGTTTTGCAGTTTGGAATATATTGAAGCCCCTTAACTTCCTCTGCCTTTCCCCATGTCCTGTAGGCCAGAAGAGCAGCTGCTACTTACTTGCCCTCCTAGTTTCTCTTGTAAACCACAAGATGCCCTGTACTTTTGCTAAGATACTGTACTTGGCTTGAGATAACTAACACAGTTTACAGTACTGTTAAAGGAATAGAACTTTAAAGTTTGAGTGGCTTTTTTTCACCTCTGGTTTTTTAAATAATGGACAGGATGCACATGTACAGAGCGGCCTCACAATATCCTCTGAATCTAAGACTCCCAGCATCCCCATATGACCTATACTGAACATCAGATTTTTCAAGGAAATATTTTAATAAATACTTCTCACCACAGACTTTCATTCCAAAATAATGAGCAGGTGGCTAGGAATAGTTTCTGAGTTTTTTGTTTTGGGTACAGTTGCCCCAAGCTCTACAAGTCACACATGCCTATCCATTTCTGTGGTTTCTGTCTAACATAATTAGAACAGGGTCCAACAAATACCAAGTTTAATGCAACACATTCAAAGTTCTCCCAATATTTTGAACGGTTGCTCAATGTGGAAGTGCCATGTCTGTCTGCAGCTTCATCCACAGTCACCTTTGGCAGAAACCTGTATTTCTGTTTTCTTTCTTTTCCTAAATTCAGAGACCTGTAAATAACCTTGAACTAACCATGGCAAACCCATCACCCTCAGCAAGGGATGGCTAGGACAGAAATTGAAAAATAGAAGAGCCTTGCTACCAAGGAGTTAGTGGGCAGTACTTACATCCTATAAGTGCGATACATAATTCTGTCCATGGAGAAGCAGTGAAAAAAGGCACAAGACCATTTAGAAAGATTTCAAGACAGACAAGACAAAAAAATTTCAGACATTCAGATTTATATTATTTGGCCATTTCTCACAACATGCAGAGATGATGATAGAAGAACTAAAATGACATTGTCAGACATATTAGCACATATACTATGCAAGCCAGAGACCATAATGCAACATTACATACTTGAGTTTGGAGGACATGTCCTCAGCTTGTCCCTTGCGCATCATGCTGGCATTGGCGCTCATGTTCTGAGTACGCTGAGGTTTCTCCTCTACCTGTCTCACTGGAGCAGAAGAGGGTCTCTTGGCTGACCGCTTTATTCTTTCCTCCAGCATGCTCATGTCTTTTTCTGAAAGCTGTAACACACAATGCTTTCACTCAGCCTGAGTTGTATGGGTTTTGGAAATCTCAGTCACCTACAGGATTCACACCGTACTTATTAGTGCCGACTGAAGTTCTCTAACACAAAGGTGGGAACTGTCAATGCTACCTCCTAGAAGCAAACTCACCAGGACACTCTGGATTGTCAGGTGCTACTTCAAGAGCTAATTAACCCATATTGACAAGCTGTAATACAGAATATACCTATTTCTAGCCCACATAATTTCCAAGAAGCAGTCCATCTTGAATTCAAACTATAGTGCTCTCTTGTGTTTGTAATTGTTGCATGTGTTGCTACAAAAACCCCAAACAAAAAAACTTAAATAAAAAAAACCTCACCCACCTTTCCATATTCCTTATTAGCAGACAAGGGAGTGCTTTAACACTTTGGACCCTGCCACAGAAGCTAGAGTCCTTCTGACAGTTGACCTGCTCAATGTACTCATAATTCCATACGAACACCAGATCAGGTAACTTAATGCTCCAGCTCAGACAGCGAAAAGATTCATATTTACCTGCTTATCTACCAGACCGAAGACTACCAATAAAACTCCATCTGAACAAAAGTAGACACTATAATTTCATGAGAAGTACTCTTCAGTATCCCTATGATTTAGAAACCTTCCAGAGAACCCATAGATGGACCATACTGAAGCTCAGAAAATCATGGTTAGAAAGGGCTGAATTATTCAGGTGCTACAATTTTTCCTTTACCTTGAAAATTCAAAAGCAAATGGACTATGTAGAATGAGGCAGAAGCAGATTGCACTCTGAACAATAGTTAAATAGAATGAAAATCTAAAATGTTAATGAAAATGCAACATTAACTATCATGGGAACAGTTAACAGAGAAAATAAGAGTCACATTCAATTTCAACTTTTCAAGAAGCTGGAAGTCAAAAAAAAAAAAAAAAAAAAAAAAAAAAAAAAAAAAAAAAAAAAAGAAAGAAGATCAGGTCAGTCTTGCTTCCCCTGCTTGTCATATTCCAGAAAATACCCATCCAATAGCTTGTATGCCCTATGGCATATACAACACAACAAAGCTGCAAAGGCATTAAAATATCTATTACATTCCTATCAGTTTTAGTGCTGCTAGAAACATTACCGAGACAAAATCTATAGAACAAAACTGCTAAAAATTATCTAACTGCTCTTGATTCAGATTAGAACTCAGTGTACTTAATCTAATATGCACAGTAATTATAAACACAGTGAACTAGCTTTCCATTGCTGGACACTGGAAACTGAGTTTTGCCACCTTTAATTTTTACTGCATTTTAGATGATAATGGCTAAGTATGATTTTCAGAGAGCAATACAGCAGTAATACAAAGTGACACAGTACTGACACTTTAAAAATGAAATTCAATGAGATAAAGCAAGTAAGCCAAACTTACCAAACTTTAACTGCAAAGCAGTTGGATAAGCTGGGCATAAAAAAAAAAGCTGAGGACTTAATGGAGCCCCAACAACTAGCTGTTTTTTGCCAAATAAGTTATCCAAATATTCTCAGTCAGATGTGTTACTTGTACAGTCGACTATAACACAAGTTACTCTTTATGAACAATTTCATCCCCATGAAGGTCAGTGCTTTTATATTTTTTTCCAGTTTTCTTTTTCATTCATGCACATTCAGGTTATACACGTCCCTCTGACTGGAGACAGGCTGAGAGCTGGGGTTGGGAGCATGCTGAAGAGAAGGCTCTAGGGAGACCTCATTGCAGTCTTCCAGTACCTAAGAGGAGCCTACAAAGAATCTGGAGAGGGACTTCTAACAGAAGCATACAATGATAGAAAAGTGGTAGTTACTTTAAAATGAAAGAAGCTAAATTTAGACTGGATTAGAAACTCTTGACCGTGGGAATGGCTGAGGTTATGAAACAGAATACCCAGTCTCTGGAAGTGTTCAAATGTTGCTGCCCATGGCAGGGGGTTTGGGCCTAAATGGTAAGGTCCCTTCCCAAACCATTCTATAATTTAATATATTCTACAACCTGGAATTACCCAAATGGCCATCAGAGGATCTGTGATGCAATAAATTATTTTCAAAACTACAAAATACTCTTGATGCTAACAGCAAGATCTACCATGACCAATCACAAGCAAAATAGTGCTAATCCCCTAAAAAAATGTAAGGACTCGAAGAAAAACCAAACCACCAAACCCCAAACAAAAAAAAATCCCAAACAATCCCACAGACCAAATTAAGCACAGCACCCTAACCCTAAAACCCCCATAAACTTATTGCAGTTATACTGACATTTCCAATCAGCTTGAACACTTGGTCACCATGGACATTGTAGACGGTCACGATGGTGTTCAGCGCAGCATTGCGCACAGTGTTGTCCCGGTCACCAATGTGAGTCGCCATTTCTTTTAAGGCTTTTCCTGGAGTTGGCTGGCAGACATTCATGCCATACGATTCAACCAGACAGCCAAGCTCTTCCAAGCATTCTAAAAGAAGGAAATAACATACGCACACTCAACTTTAAACTGATGGAAAGAGAGCCCTCCTAATTCCTGTGTTGCTTGCACAACTTCAACTTTCACTGTAGAGAACTGCTAATTACAAAGCTGATGATACATATACTCCAGGTGATTTATGGGATCAACAGTAAGGTACAGCAGACTACTTCACAGATACTATCTAAAAGCTGTCAGTCACCCCTCTACACTTCAAGTATCTCCCATAACCATATGTGGGCAATGTTACAAGTTAACATCACATTCAGGTAAACAGTTGTGAGTTTGCAATACTATATTATGTATAGATTTTAACTTTCTGCTTATACCAGGATAACATATTTTCAAAGTGACCAGGGAGTTGTTTTAACTACAAACACCACAACTTTATTATAGACATTACAAGCAATATGATACTACTTACAATTCTAATCCTTTAAACACTTACAAAAATCTGCATAAAATGCCATGTGCACACAAACATCCCACCCAACACTCTCAATGCTTTTCAAGATGCAAACCAAAGCAATTTCAAGTACTTTGCACATGTGTAGTTCAACAGGCCATTTCCCACCTGCACGTTGTTTGGAGTTTTTTGACTTTGTCCCCTCCATGATAAAAGGGAACATCTTGCTGGCTGGATAGATGAGACACATTCTGTTCAGAATGGCACGTACATCCTTACGGATGACATCTTTCGGTTCTCCTACCTAATAGAAAATTAATGTAAAAAAAAATGAAAGAGGGGAAGAAATACAAAATATTTTATACAGTCTCATGGTACTTTTGAATATTCTAAATAGTCTCAGGAAAGCCAGAATCATTCTCAAGGCAAAATCCCTTTTTTGCCAAAGGCTTTTAAAGGGAAATATGCACTACAGAATCATAAAGGTAAGAAAAGGAAACCTTAAAATCATCAAGTCAAACCATTAAACCAACCCTGCCAGGTCTACCACTAAACTGTGTACCTGTCCCCAGGTATCACATCTATATGTCTTCTAAATACTTCCAGTGATGGAGACTCAACCTCTTTCCTGGGCAGCCTGTTTCAGTGACTGACAACCCATTTAGTGAAGAAATTTTTCTGAATATCCAATGTAAGCCTCCCCTAGAACAGTTTGTGGCCTTTTGCTCTCATTCTATTCACTTGTTACTTGACAAGACAATACCAACACCCTCCTCATTACAATTTCCTTTCAGGTAGTTATAAACAGGACTAAGATCTCCCCTGAGCCTCCTTTTCTCTAGGTTAAAAAAACACGGCCTGTTGAATCTCACACCAGCTACCAACTGGATTTAACTGCATTCACAATATATTTAGAATGAACATATTGCAGTGTTTGATGGTATTCTGCCATATTCCTCATGAAAAATAATGTTAGTTTTGGTAAAACAAACTGTACCTTTAGGATAAGATATGGGATAAATGAGGATGCTTCATTTTCAGTGAGGTGATACTCTTCTTGACTCAGCAAATTGAAAAGCAATTTAAGATATTCAAGTGCTTTCATCAAAACACTTGTGTTGGTATCAAAGAACCGCAGGGTAAGCCATTTTAGGATCAAATCCAGGCAGCTGATGACTCCATCTTTTTCACTCTCCAAGTGCTTGAAGGGAGGGAAAAAAAAAAAAAAAAAAAAGAAAAAAAAAAAAGGCTATGTAAATGAAACACACATATACCCTGTTCAACAGGAAAACAAGCTAAGCAATGTCTGGTAAGATGATCTACATTTATTGGAAGATTCTTGGAAACATACATACTCACTTTGAACCTATATGGCTTTCTGAAATTGTAAGAGAAGTCTCTGGTGAGGAAATTTTCACCTTCTCCCTAGAAACACTATTAATACCAACTTCATCATACTAAATTAATTCTACGTATGTTTAGATTTCAACTAGACAGAACAATGACCCCTGGCTCCTCAGAGAATTTCTGTTTGATTTTAACTCAAGCAGTATCTTTCACAGCAGAGAGTAATTCTATCAGCCTCATCTTCTACCACAGATCCAAACTCACCTCAATCATAACAGTCAGTGCTTTGTTGTGGTGCTGAAAGTCTGCATGAAACATCTCATCCTGTAGCCATTTGGCCACACAAGTGGACATCTGAGTTTTCAGCTGTTCAATATATTCATCACGGGGAGTAGTGAAATTCCACTTTAACACCTGTAAAAGGCAGCATTTAGGAACTCACAGCAAGCAATACCTTTTCTTCCTGACAGACGTTGCTGATTGAACATCTTTTAATTCTGCCTTAGACTGTGTTTTTAAAGCTTTCTTATTGTCAGTAAGGAATGAAAAATCAGTGGTGTTTGCTCACCTATTTTTTACATGACAAGTTTTCTTCATATGGACTGCTATCCTTATGCCATTATCTTAATAATTATCACTTAAAGTTTTTGTTTTTAAGCTCCAAACAGGCCTATCTACCAGCAAGTTACAAGTAATATGCATATTTTCAGTAACAGAATTTTCCTACAAATTTTTAAGTGGGGCTACTCAAAATAAGTATATTAAAGCATTTGCAATGTACCCTAGAACTCTGACATTGTACCTAAAAACAATTGACTAAGCTTAATACTTCGCAACTTGAAAAATGTAAAAAGGCCTTTGGCTTTTATGACAGTGCATACTGCGCAAAATTTGAAATCAGAGAGTAAGGCCACTACTGATGTATGAAATTCAACTCAAGAAGCAGACTCCAAGAGATGGACAGTGGCTAATATATGCCCCAGTATGTTTAATTCTAAATGAAAAACTAAATAATGCATTAAAAGCCTCCAGTTCAAAACTTATGAACACATTCTGATTTTTCTCACCTTCAGAGCTTTCTCTTCTTTCATCCTCTGTTCCTTCCCATTTGGGACAATGATAAAAATAGGGCCTGATTTATCATCATCTTCCTTGAGATTAGGCTTGCTTAGCACCTTCTTTCCCTGCACACCCTGAAAGAGGCAAGGCATTAGCAGGCAACACAAGCCATATTTATGCCTCAGTCCCAGCAACTGCAAGCGTTAAGATACTTGCCACCCTCATGCTGCCCATGTGTGCAAGAGCCAGAGAGAAGCTGAAAGGAAAACGTTGATTAGAAGTTTAAAAGTGTGTGCTCAGCTGCTGTGGAAGCACTACCCATGACAGTGTGCACAGTAGTAGCCTGTGAACTATGACACATCACTCTCAGCCAGTGTGCTAGTCACCCACACATATCCCTAAAACCCAACGTGGTACCTGTTTGACAGACTGGCTCTTTGTCAGACTTGAACCGCCCTTGCTGAGGCTTGTATTAGCTTTGGACAGGCGGGCATTACCCTTGGACATATTGCTATTAACATCTGACTGCTGTAAACAAGCCACAGAAAAGTCTTTGCTGTGAATGTGTTCGAAGGTTTGGAATGGAAACTCTTAAGAGTAAACAGCTGTCTGACAACAAAGGTGTTTACCAGCAGAGTTCTGACAGAACACTGCATCGACTTCAGCAAACCTAAATATCCTTCAAGGTTTGTTTTGCTTATTCTTGCCACAAATGTGGACTTACATCAAATGTTCTTGTTACAGCACTACCTCAGACAATGGAGACAACAGGACTGTAGAACAATTGGGGTTATTTTGAGTTACATGCATAGGACAAACTTTACTAGTAACAGCAAAAAAAGAAATAAATTACTGTAACACAAAACAACAGAAAAACCTAACCAAAAATTGACTGTAATCAATTGAGATTATTATGTTTTTAAGCATACTCTTTCCCTTTTTTCACTTTTGATTGAGAATTTTTTACCCTTCATATTGTAAGGCAAAGATTAATTTCTTTTGATGCATGGGTTCGAAATCAACATTCAAGTGTAACACTGGACCTGGAATGGTAAGAATGAATTCTCAATAGCACAAAATCAAAGAGTCAAGAAAATTTAGAACAGAGTGAGTTGCTCGTAAGACTGATTTTTTTGACATTACAGACTTTAGGAATTAAATAGATAATGACAAAAGCAGTGATCAGGTGAGTGATATGGGAACACCTGTCATTTCAGAGTTCAGACAAGCGTGAAGATTTTTAATAAAAGTTGTCCCTACCAAGGACTACACTCTTCTATCTATAACACATTAACAAAACACAGCTACTAACTTCATAAAACTGATTTTACACAAAATGCAAAAACCATACCTTAGTTTTAGAGGAGAGTCCTCCTGCTTTGGCTTTTTTGAGATCAGGCTTGGATTCCATGGTATTAGATCCCAAATCATCAGCAAATGCTGGAAAAACAATAGACCATTATAGTTATCCAGAAGCCCATTTTAGGTGACAGTTTCCTGTTCTTAGGACATAAGAAAAACTGTGGATACAACATCATTAACCACACATATGTCTGAGGATTTTAGATCCACTGAAGTCATCCCTTAAATTCTATGTTAGCATACGAAGTTTTCTTAATTAAGATCATGGTATGTCAACCAATTTGTCATTTTTCAAAACAATTAAAAAATGCAGACATGTATACTGTGCAGGCTATGTCTAGAGCTATAGTTGCACCCGGCTTGAGCAGGGTCCTGCCCTAGTAGGCAGGACTACTTCAAATCAGTTGTCCCCTAATCCCACCACACAAGCATTCTGGTAGTCCCACACTGAACTACACTGAGGAAATAGTCCAGAATAATACAAAAAAGGGAAAACATAAAAAAAAAATTAAAATCAGATTAGTATTAGAAAAAAAACTCCCCCTTAAGCCTAGCTTGGTTTTAGCTTCAATACCAAGTAGATATTTTCAAGTTTTCAAATAGCAGCTGACAGATGGTTGTGTGGAAACACCCTCCTACACTGGAAGCTGATTCAAATGCAAGAAAGATCAGAACTCTAACTATGCTGAATACTTCTTCTCCAGCTAAGTATGTTTATTCATCTGGCATGCCAAAAAGCTTCAAAATCCACCATTTTCTCAGTCATTTCCCAAAATGTCAGAGAGGTTACCTGATGCAGGTTGGAATTTGGCTGGAGCTGCTCCTCCTACCGCTCTGGAAGATGCTTTAGCAGGAGGAGCTGTTTTGGCTGGCATGTTGGCTTTGGCTTTCTCAAGCATGGCCAATACCTGGTCTTTGGAAGTTGGCTAAAGAACAAAAAGTGCAAAAAAGAAATGATGAATTTAGTAATGCCTATACTAATCTTTCCAATACATGCTACAGTCAACAAAAACAAAAGTAGCTTGAAACAATCCATACTTCTGTTAAGCATCTTAGAGGATGATCATCTTAAAACATCATTGTTCTCAGATACTTTCGTTCTGAGTTAAAACATTTTTTGTTAAAGTTTCTTCTGCAAGATCTATGGGAAATATGTAAACCAGCAATGTGTTCTAGGTGAGTGGTCTTTGGATGTCAGTGGAGTGCCTACTCAGCACGCAGGGGTCCATAAGCTAAAGCTAACTGCTAGACATCATGTTAAAGTATGAGTACAACAGCATGAAGTGGGACAGGAGCTGGTATGGAAGCTATCTGCAAGTAGATTTTTTTTCAGAAGAAAAGCAGAGCAAATAAATATCAAGCTCTTGAAGTAATAAGCCTGTAATGGCAGTAATCATTTTGAAGCAGAGAAAGCTCTAGCTCACAGCTTCTGATTCTATTTTCAGTCTCCCTGAAAACACCCAGTGCAGACAAGCTTACACAGCTCAAGACAACAAATCATGAGACTACGAATAGGACTTAATATTCACTAATTCAAGATTGCACAATCTAATCTTTGTAAGAGAAGTACCTTCAGCTTGCCAGTGGCCTTTGCCATCTTCTCAAAGCCAAGATGCATCATGAAGAACGGCAGGGCATCCTGTGCCTTTTTGCGCACATCCCCATTTCGATCTTCAAGGCAGGAGTACAGGTGAGGCACACACAAGAGTAGGTCAGAAGGAACAGAACGGAGGGCAGGCAGTTTCTCAGCCAACCAACCAAGAAGCTGAAAGGAAGTTTTAAAATAAAAGCTTTTAAAGAAGTGTTCACAGTGGTGTGTGAGCCGTGAGAGTCTGAATAGTAGTCCTTCACATACCATTACAATCTAAAATGCTAGTAGGAAAAATCCACCCAAACATTTTTCAGACGAATATTCTTGAACATCAATTTTCATATCAGCAACTTCAAAAATTAAAATTTAAGTACAGCATGTTAACACACAACTATCTTAAAACTTTAAGCCTGGTCTCCCTTGCAGGCTGTTTCCTCCTTTTGAAAGGAACAGAATTCCAGCCACTCTTTTTAATGTCTCTAGTTCTGTTCCATGGTGAATTTGAGGGAACACACTAGCTCTTAAAATGCTAATCAAAACAGACAGAAGTTTGATTTCAGAGGCCCTGAACTCTAAATAACAGCTCTCATGCAGGAAGAAAGCTTGTTACTAGCCTTTTGACGTTTAACAATTTTGTGTAGAGCTACTTGTTTTCCAATATAATGCTAGCACTGTGCTATTTCAGTCTGCACCAATAGAGTCCATAGCACATCCGGTTATTCTGATTTGACACACACAAGAAGTTTACTTGACAGAAGCCTACCTCTTGTCTTAGGAAAGGATTTTCTTTTTTGAGCTCTTCAGACAGGTCTTCCCCTTCCAACCACTCTTTCATGCCAGTTTGTTCGGCCCAGGCATTTACAGTTGCTAGTGCAGCAGCACGAACGTTATTCTGCAGAAAGAACAAGATTTAAAAAGAATAAACCTGAAGAGAGGTCAGACAATTATGACAGAAGAAGCAATGGCCATCCTTCCTATGAAAGCAAAAAGCTTCCACATCGCAGGCTTTGAAATATTTTTTTATTTGCAGCTTGAGAATAATTTAGTTTCAGTGATGATATCAGCCACAGCAATCTCCATATCAGACATTATACTTATCTACCATAACTTTTTAAAAATAAGTTTAATAAAGAGGGTGAAAGGGTCTCTCTAAAATTACTTTTACATGTTACCATTCATTGATGACAATTCTGGGAGTCAAACTCTCACAGAAGCTAAAAATTAATGTTACTGACTTATGTAGTGCTTAAAATAGACTGCACATTCATAAATCAAGGCAAGTGGATTATGGAGCCTGCTATTAGGGCACTCTCATTTAGGATACACATGAGCAAAAGTCAAATCAGGAATGAAGGAGACCTCTAACTCCTACTGATTTCCATCTTTAGTATTTTTTCCAAGCAAAATTTAGAACACCACCCTTTTTTAAAGCAACTATATGAAGTTATGAGAAGCCAGATGGAATATTTAACAATCATGGGTTCCTTAAAATGTTATCAGTCTAGACCTGACTGTACATACAACCCTCTCCTGTAGGCTGAACTTCTGAGGAACGCTAATAACATAGCAGACTCATTTAGATAAGTATGAACCATATTAAATGTAGAAGTAACATGCAGGCATATATGTAAACAAGGAGTCAGCATCCTTGCTTTACCAACTTCTCCTATCTTCCATCTCATTGAGGACAAGAAATAAATCATGTGCTGCATATAAACACATGCCTCACCAGCCTCTCTGACAAGGCCTTGGCTCCCATCACCCAAATTTATCTTCACTCATGCTTCAAGCTGATTATTTTCCTCAACTATTCAGTGGGTCCATTATAAACATATTGAAGTTGAACCCAAAATGGACTACTCTCATCTTCAAAAACAAATTTGATAAACTAGTTAAATCTTGTAGTACTTAAAAAAAAATTACCACTGTAAGCGTGTTCAAACGAGCATACAATCTTCTGTCAGCATTACAGTGCTTACAAGTTATGTCAGTATTATGCATTTCAGTAACAGTTCAAGTTAATCACAATTGGTCTTATCCTTAAACCACAAACTCTACTACTAGTCTGGGGCTTTGAGTAACCTGGTCTAGGTGGAAAGTGTCCCCACCTATGGAACTGGGGTTGGAACTAGACAGTCTGTAGGGTTCCCCTCCAACCTAAAAAGTTCTATGACTCTACAAAAGGAGATTGCTGCTACCTCAGGATAACTGGTGAGTTAAAAGTATTTAACAGTCACATAAAATCTCAGTTCTTGAAGACTCTTTAAGAGAAAACAATTTGAACCAGGAGCTTTTTACGTAGCCCTAGAACCTGTCTAAGTCCTTCCATTGTTTGGGACAGGTAGCTCCAGCTTGTGCTCTTTTTTCTACTCACATTCTAAGCAGAGACAGCTGAAGTATGCCATCTTTGGTAGTTGCCCATGACTTATGGCACAAAATACTGGCACTTTCCCAAGCCTCTTTACCCATTGCTCCAAATAGCTCTTTCCCATGGTCCCAAGCTTGACTTTGACACAGCATCCTGGCAAACTCGATGCTGATGTTATTTATACAAGCTTCAGTGTCAGTTGTGAATGTCCTATGTCTACCTACAATTCAAAGGTCTCCTACACAGTGACAAAGACAACAACAACGACGTATACTGGAATCCACAGTGATACACTAAGAATTCTACAAGCAACTTTACCAAGCAAACCTTGGTTTAGCGTCTAAAATAGTGTACTTTCAGTAGCAGAATTATGCATATAGTCACCACATTAATTTAAAAGCCAGACTGTTTCACTGGGTTTAGTTACAAGGAGGGGAATACACCTGAATATACAATCCAGATATATACTTTTTATGAATATTGTCATTCAGGCAAGAACCTTTAAAAAATAACTGGTAAGTTTCCAAGGAAGTTTTAACTACCATCCACCTTTCAGGCATAGCTTAGATACACAAAAACCAAAGAGATCTTGACATCTGTCCTACCTTACTATCTCCCAGGACTGTAATGACAGGAATCCCCAAATTTTTCACATACTGTTTGATATTGGGGCCCATTGCTGTTGCTAGTTGCTGAAGAATGCTCAGTGTTTGTTGCACCTGCACATAAGGAAAAAAAAAGTTTTAAATAGAACAGTGTTACAAGCATTTGTGCAAAAACTCCCACTTATACAGGGAAAAGGGACACTGCTACATATTAAGCTTTTACTTTAGCATGCCTGCTCAATGACACCTATTCCAGCCTTCAAATTCACCACACTGAAAAATAAAAAATACTTCCAATATTCTGAGCAAATTAAATTTCAAGTAAAAATATTTTCAAACAAGGGACAATTCGCTTTTGTTACAAATGAAGCAATTAGTCAAATTCTTTCAAGATGTCCTTATATTACATTCAGAGTAAAGATATATTTTCCTTCTTTCAAAGCATTTTTAAATGAAAAAAAGGCAAGTATTCTTAAAATAGGCAAATATATGATGTGGAAACACACAGTTCACCGTGTTCCAACTGTTGATTTAATGACATTTAAGGAGACAAGATAGTAATAAGCAAGGTTCAGAAATCATAATTATCTTAAGTTTTAAGCTGGAAACAACTGAAACAGGATTCTGAAAAAACATACCAAGATTTTATTGGAGTCATTGAGACGACCCTTCAGAGCAGCTGGAAGCTCTCCTATGTTTGGTTGTATGAACTTTGCTTCATTTATTATGCTTGTCACTTCATCTAGACCTTCCTTTCTGATCTTCCAATTTTTATCCCCAATCTTAGCCACTAGTTCCGCTGTGATCTTATCACTACAAGAGAAAAACAGGTAAAATGCCCGTTTACTTAGTAATATCTCTATTAGTATTTGTGTGCTTTAACACCATAGGTTTAGAAATGCTTAGAAAGCATTTATAAATGCAAAGTTTTGAATTGCAGTGCAAACGAATCTTCAGGTGCTAGAATCCAAACCTACCCAATATCTGTTCTTGGCAAGAGATCCACAGCATCATTCCCAACCTCCTCCTGTTCTTCCTCTTCACCATCATCCCCTCCTCCCACACTGTGTCTGGAAATGCCACGAGTTGGAGCTGGTGCTGTCTGTCCTTGCATCTGCAAGCAACACAAAATCAGAAACGACAATTTCACAATTTTTCATTTGACATTAAAAATAAAACCACTTGTATGATATGAATGCACTGGCTCAGGACAACAGACTTCTAAACCATTACACTATTCAAACACACCCAGGAACTTTAAAAGTTCATAATGAAAAAAATACTATTGGGATAGCTACACATAATGAATTTGCAACCTTTCTGCATCATTTTAAAGAATCTGGTTCAATGACAAGCTCAAGGGTTAGACCACAATATTACTACAAACTCCTGCTACTAAAGTTTCAAAGTAGCTTAAATGACACTTGGTAGAAAGAGAGCTCCACTTCATACCTTTTCAAATTCTGCATCTATCTGGGAGAGAAGGGCTGGCTTCTCATCTTCAAAAAACATTCGCAGAGAAGGTCCCACATAAAGATACATTACTCCCAGCAATGTAATGGCAGAAGTCCTTACAGCCTGCCAGAAAGAGGAAAAAGCACTCAGTTTCCAAATTAAGGACTGATAATAATTCAGGATTAGGATTCTAAATTTACTCACTGGGTTAGTTGCAGCAAGAGCTGTCTTCACATTACTGATGAAAGCTTTGACATTCAATCTGTGGAAAAAAGATGTCTCCCATAAATAAAACACAACACAGGAAACAGCACCAACAAACAAAATCACCACAGTATGTTAAATAAAAAAGATACTCCTAGACAGATTTACACAACTAACTTCGATGCAGAAGACATGTATACTCATAAAATATCATCACAGGTACAGTGTAGATAGAAGTTGCTTAAATAACTACTGAAAGATCAGTTTGGAGAAGAGCCTACTGTGAAAATAATCAGTAAACAATTTATATCAAAGCCTACTATTATCACAGCTGGAAAGTTTCTTAAACTACATAATCCCATGTGGCTGCTAGGACTGATATATTGAGGAATGAATCTAGAAACATTTTAAGTACCTGAAACATAACTACACAATAAAGGTGAGAGTGTATTATTGTTGTGGTGGGTCTCTTTTTTTGTTAGTTAGTATAATGATTTTCCAGAAAGAGGCACAATTTTCAAAAGGATATTTACAAGTGAAATAAAGGAAGGTTTAAATTCCTGAACCTTCTATATTATTTGTGCAATCTCACACACTGCTGTTCCAGTAACACATTTATACATACTACCATGCTGTAAATGTGTATTTTTTTGGGAATTTACTAAAGAAGAGTTTATTTCCCAGACTTAATCAATGTCACTATCCATTTAAAAACCACAAAATATCTTAAGACAGCCATAGTAACTGCCCAAGCAGACAAATAAAATGATATTTGAAGTTTTCCTTGCTTAGAGATTTTTTTTCTGAGGACAAAAAACTCTATTACATATGTTTGACCACCTTCATTTAGAAGACTAGTGATTAAAAATTAAGGCATGCTATCCCTGGTTCTGATGGAGAATTCTTACTCTCACAATGCTAGACATAGTAACAGCTATTTTGTTGGCTAAAACTTCATCCACCTGTAATCAACCTCAAAACGTCTCCCAAGTAGATTAACAGGCATGCTGGTATGTACTCTTCTGTAGGTTGTCAGATTCAGTTGCTGTGTTTTTTAACTATAAAATACAGTGGTCCACCTGGATGCAGGTGTATTCAAGTAGAAGTATAACATACATGCAATACCACAGCTCCGTGCCCAGCCCACACCTATAAGTACCTTAAGACAAAAGCTCTTCAGAAAAGATGGAGTGATGAATAAAGTAGCTAGAAGTGCAATCACATTCTGTAATACTAGTAATGCCAGATACTTTCAGTTATATACTTAAGAGCAAGAAGAACATGGCTAGCATCAGAGTTTAAGGAACTAGAGTTCAGATGAACAGAATCCTAGTTCCAGATTAGAAACATTTTCATTTAAGTTTCTCTCACCAATTTACTTAGAAGACTTACCCAGAAAAGCCAAACTCTTTAATTGCATTTGAAAGCCAGTTCAGAGTTTCTGACTGGTTTTTAGGATTCTTCTGAGAGAAAGCCATAGCCACAACCTGGAATAGAAGAGAGTTAAGTGTAAACTTTCACTGGAAACCAGATGACAAAACACTAATAATGGAAATCTGAAGAGGTTCAACAAGGCAAGGTGTTGCACCTGGGTTGGGGCAGCTCTTGAATCAATACAGGATGGGGGATGAACAGAGAGAACAGAGAGAGAGAATTCAGCCCCTCCAAAGAGGCTGGACATGACCCAGCCATATGCACTCAGAGCCCAGAAAGCCAATGGTGTCCTGGGCTGCACCAAAAGCAGCGTGGCCAGCAGGGTGAGGGAGGGGATTCTGCCCCTCTGCTCTGCTCTTGTAAGACCCCACCCACAGTGCTGCATCCAGTTCTGGGGCACTCAGCACAGGAAGGACATGGATCTGTTGGAATGAGTACAGAGCAGGGCCACCATGATTAAAACGATGGAGCATCTCTCCTATGAGGAGAGGCTGACAGAATTGGAAATTTTCAGCCTGGATAAGGCTCCAGAGTGATCTTGTGGCCCTTCAGTACTTGAAGGAGACCTGCAAGAAAACTTTTGAAATAGGTATACAATGGATGGACAAATAGGAATGGGTCTGAACTGAAAGAGGAGTTGTGGCTGCCCCACTCCTGGAAATGTTCAAGGCCAGGTTGGATGAGGCTTTGAGCAACTTGGTCTAATAGAAGGTATCCCTGCCTATGGTGTGGGAGGAGGACCTAAACCATCTTTAAGTTCACTTCCAACTCAAACCATCCTATGACTATTTTCAATTTTAGAAGAATATATATTTAACTGCTGCCTCAGGAAGCATCTTGAGAGCAAACAAATCACTTTCATGCAACAGAGAAAAATCAAAGATTTGGGATTTACTCCTCAGATTGAAATGACATCCTACATATTATTTCTGATTTTATTTACTGAAAGAATACCTTTGCTGCTCACTCACCTGCTCAGCAGTCCACGGCAACTGACATGCTTCTGCTATTGCTGTCATAGCCTCTTTTGCATTAGTTCCACATTTCACGTCACCAACCTTGTCTACAAGACCATCCAGCACAACCTGTGCTGAAGTTTTGGAGAAGTTCCCTTTCTGTGCAATCAATGCAACTATATGCAGTTTCATCTGCATCACCTGAAATGTCCAAAACAGCAAGAAATACTTTGTGTATTTTAGACTGATTTTTCTCATTCTATACATCTATAGATACATATAAAAATTATATGGATTTGTGGGTAAATACTAACATATGCACAAAATTAGACACACAAATGTTTTGTACACACACACAAGTATTTTGTGTGATTATACACAAAAACTGTGTTTACACACAAATATATACTATTACATATATTACACACAATCAATAATACTGGGCTGTCATTATCTACTTTTAGAACTTATATGCACACACATGCTTATATATATATGCA
This sequence comes from Zosterops lateralis, assembly GCF_965231275.1. Classification (NCBI taxonomy): domain Eukaryota; kingdom Metazoa; phylum Chordata; class Aves; order Passeriformes; family Zosteropidae; genus Zosterops; species Zosterops lateralis. Next base: position 39,214,086 of record NC_139761.1, read on the forward strand.
CATATATACATATACATCTAAAGACAACATTTAGATACCTTAGATGACATCTAGAGTCTCAACTCTCAACAGAAATAAAATCCAGTTTGAGAGTTTATATTGATTACAGATAAAACTGTGGCCACAGTGTCATATGCACTTACAGTCTTTCAGCTGGAAACTACCTTACTTTAACAAAAATGGACTATTTTGTTACTGAAGGATAATGTATTATTACCTGAAAATTTGTTTCCTTCCAACCCGGTTTCTTGGCCAGCATTCTTACTAGGGCTTGGCAAGGCATTTCACTTCTTTCCATAAGCTCAACAGCCTAAAGGACAAACATTAAAGTTAACCAGTGGGTCACAAATTATACAAAACTCAAACAGAAATTCGCAACTGTCCTCAAAATATTTTCTTAATACCGAGTTAAATTACAGAAATTCTCAGCATAATAATTTACCTGAAGAGCCACTTTTACAAGAAATCTGAAGTACTGAGCCAACGTTTAACCTACAGCATTCACAACACTACTCCTTTAATGTTCTTTGACAAATGTCATCAACACTCACTATTGGCCATTCCAACCCTAAGAATTTAACAATTAAAAACAAACAAACAAAATTCCTGAACAACCCACCTGCTCCTCAAAAAACTGCTTTTGTTTTTAAGATGAAGTATATTACGCAGCTTTCATGTTAGAATGTTGACTACACAGCAGAGATTAAGGGTGAACATGATCTAAATATGGGGTTTAGATGTTAGGTTTATTCATTCAACTGAAATGGCAAAATTTTAATAAAGCAGGCTTCTGCATCAGCATTTCAATGTAGCCAGTCATCATTTCCTAACTGAAGTTAGTCACTTTTCCCACTAAAATATTAAAAGCTCAGTCACGACTGTACTGGTATAGTAGTATGAACTACTTGTACATCTACAGTTGAAGCTTTTTTGAATGTGAAGTCTCAAAGGTCTCCTGATAGATATCATATGAGGGACATTTGATGCTTTTTTTTGTCTGTGATGACATGAAGCACTTTCCACTAGCTGTGAAGAGTGCTAGTACTATCTAAGCCTCTAAACACAAAAATTTTAACTGGCAAGTAGTTGATTATAATCAATTGCTACCTAAGACACAAACAGCAGGAACTTATTTGCAATACATTTGGCCTAGTTGTTGCAAAACCCTCTGTTTAAATCTAGCTATCTTTGAGACCAAGCTTTACAATTACTTGGAATTTTAAAGAGACCTCCAAATATTCTCCATCAAAATACAAGTATTTTTGACAAAAGCACAACAATCTACATTAAGGTGAAATACATACTCCACTACTGTTATGGAATTTAAACCATATGAGCCACTTGACTTTTTCAAGTATTGTTTAATCCATCTGAAGTGCTGACATACAACTACAACTAAGTATTTCAGGAGACTTACCAGGCCTAAAGAGCTGAAGAAATTATTACTTGTTTTCTCTTTCCCTACTGCCTCTCTTAACTGTTCCAACGTACCTTCTGAAACTCCTCCATGCAGGCAAGCCTCTCTTTCCAGTTACCACTGTCCAACTGCTGGATACAAGAAGCTGGAAGGACAGCAGCAGCTTTCTCTTCACATACTTCTATCTGCACACAGATCACAGCAAGGTTAACACTCCACCATATCCCTTCAGAAGGGGGCAGCAACCTTAAGGACAGGTAATATACTGGACTGACCCCTGTACTGTGATGCATTTACAAAATAGGAAAAGGGTTCTGTTGCAGATTGAAAGATTTTTATTATGGATTGTAGTTTAGGGGACTTATGGGTTTAGAAAGCTGCTAAAATTGCACTGCAACAGAAAAGTAATCTCTGGGAAGTATAAGAAACTACAGATAATAAAAAATAATCTTTTCCTCCTCCTAACAAAAACCAACAATCTCCCTGAAAAACTCTGTAGTACCTGAAGAACTGATTAACCAAAGGTGCCCTCTTTGGTTACAGAGGGCTTTGTATTTCAGAGAATAGCAGAATACTCACAGAGAGCTCCGACTCAAAGATTTCTTTGGTCTCAGGACCCTTCTTGCCTTTAGCCCCAGCACCTCCTGGACCTGCAGCTGCAGCTGGTTTGCCTTTCTTCGGTGGGACCCCAGCCTACAAAGTTAATGGACACATTAGCCAAGATCAAATAGGTCTGTAGCTCAGCTATCAAAAGAACTGCTGTTTTCCCTAAACTATACTTCTAATGTCCAAAAAATTCATATCTGATAGCATAACTACTGCAGGCAGAGATAAGCTAGAGCTTGCTTAATGAATATATTGCTTTTAGACTACAGGTTTTACAACACATAACAGGACAATGAAAGATGAAAAAAGAAAGAATTATGTACTTGTGAAAGTTCAGGAAATAATAACTTTGTCTGTATGCTTTCCTATGGATATTGATTAGATGCTAAACTTGCGACTGGTGTCTTTTTCTCAGGTTATCTGAGTACCAATAGATTTCAAAAACTTCATTTGTTCTTCTATTCACTTCCTGGTATCCCACCTGAAGAACTAAGTAGTGTATTACAAAGACCACCTACTGCAGTCAATTTTTAAAACCTGAAGAAATATAGGCTAATAGTTCAAATTCAAAATATACAAAGGAACAAACTTAAACGATGGTGAAAAGATATCCAGTACTTAATTAGTAACCTTGCTAGTTACAAGAAATGTTGACTTCAGCCAAGTTGACTTCAGCCAAGAGCACATCAATGTTACAACATGAGAGGCTCCTCTGAATGCCTCTAGTCTTTTATCACTATTTCAAAATCAAAATCTTGTATTAAGATGTGACAAGACAGTTTGTACCATTAAAAACTGAGATTTCATTACAGTCTCAGAACGTCACAGATCTCTTTTGCTGTTAGGCTCACCTCCTCCTGCAAAGGACAGTGATAGCTCAGTGGAGGCAGATGTTCAACAGGACACCTTTGATCTGCAGTAAGTAACTATTTGATGCAATCACAGACTGTCTGACAATCTCTTACCTTCACTGCAGATCCTTTTTTCAGTGGTCCTGGTTTAGTTGCTGCATCTTTTGTTTCTTTATCTCCTGCAGGCCCTGCAACAGCAGTGGTCTTTCCAGTGATAGGCTTCCCTTCTTTTTTCTCAGCTGCTCCTCCTGTTTTTTTACCATAAACCAATTCCACCTTTTCAGCACACTCTTTAATCTGCCAAGCAGTGGGGAAAAAAAAAGGTGGGGGTGGAAAGAAGCTATTTAGCTACCACAATTGGATGTACAGTGTCCCTTTACCAGTGGCTCAAACTTGACTAATGTGGAAAAAATGTGAAGAGAGTTTAAGTAATTTACTTAAAAAATTTTGTTATCCAGTGCTCCCTCAACAGTAAGGTTAACCAGTCAGTGGCCTCAGCCATCGCCTAGTTCAAAATTAAGTGCATTTATATACAAATAAAACACTGACACCCTACTAATACTCATAGATGCTCTAAGACTAAGTCTGAGCACTTTAAATTATAAAAATCTTCATTCAGTCAACATACCTGGCAGCTTATGCAAAAGTATAACAACTTTGTTGTTCGAAAGTAAATCTTTTATACCGAATCCTATCTAATAATAAAAATTCAGACCATATGGTTGTGACCTAAAAGCTTGTTTCAGACAACAAAGTGTTAAAAACCAAACAGAACTCCATACACCACCAACCAAAACCACAACTAAATCCCACAACCTAACTCATAGATAATACAGCCAGATAGATATTTTACATAAGAATGAAGAGATTTTCAGATTCCCTGCAACATCAGTAACACTTAAGTAAGAAAATACATCTTCAAAAATCTGTGCTGAAATTAACTAGGCTAAAGCATTGTCTTTCACCTTCTCTAGCCTAAGATGCATCTTAAATAAACGGGTAAATGGAACCTTTTTTACAACACTTATAACAATACTCACCCGATCAAGCTTTAGTTTGTCTACATCTGCTAGAAATGGATTCACAGCTTTCTCTCCAGCTACTTTCAAGGCAGTGCCTAATGCTTCAAATCCAGCATCTCTTACTTCAGGAGCAGAATCATTGATATGCTGCAGAGAAAGACATTTTATGTCATATGACTTGTGGCTCATATCTAAACATCTTCTACGCAAATCCTCTCCCATTATTTAAAAACTGAACCTACTACAGAGTAATCCTTGACATTCCACTGCAGAAAGAAAAAGGTTGTTTTCCTGTACTGACCCAGTCTACTTTTTCTCAGATACAGCCATTTTTTCATCTTTGTTTTTTTACCCCACAAGAAGAGGTTGAACATTCAAGCTTTAAACATCACCAGAAGTTCCTAAAGAGTTTAAAGTTCTACAATCTTGTTCAAATCTCCATTATTTTAAGCTAGGGATATTGCCTATACCAAGGAAAGGGCTATTTGCAATAAGAAAAAAGTATACATCATTATCATTTACACTGATAAATGATCTAGTGTCACTGCCATGTATGAATCAATGATGGCTGCTCTTTTATTCACAGTATACAACAGCACTCCCAACAAAAACAAGATGTGTGCAAGAAGCAAGTGGCAGTATCTGGAATAAGAGTTGTAAACCACTGTCTTAACATATTACAAGTTTAGTGAGTCTACAGCTTCAAAAAAGCTAAGATAAAGGAAACTGCATTGCTCCCCCGACTGACAGTCGCCTCCAAATTTGACATCAGCCAAAACTGACTCTGAGAGCTACATAGCACACAAGAACTCTGGTCTCTGCACTACCTTCAGGTCTTTCTCCTCAAACAATACAAGGTTTCACCACAATAGTGCTCAAGTCAATGCCAGACAAGTATCAACTCCTTCTGTTTTACCTTGAGAAGTGCAGCACAGAAAGGTTTTAACAGGCTTTTTGGCAGAGTAGAAGGTGTGCAGTGTCTGAAGCTTCTCGCAATGAAAAGGGATGTTTGTTGCTTAATAGTTGGGTTTTTGTTGTCCATGACTGCCAAAATATCTTCACTTATGTTCTGCAATGTGGTCTACAGTGTTGAAAAAAGAGTCATTGTTTCAGTAAAGAGAAAACCAAATCAAAATTCGAGACCAATTCTCAGATAATGGGGAAATTTTCACTCTTACTTACTGTAAGAAAGATTGCATCAATGGCCTCCTGCAGTGCTTGGACTACCTGGGGCTTCTTCTCTTTGAATTTCTCCAGGATTGTTGGAACAACCTATGGAAAAGGGAACAAAAATGTCAATGCCCTCTTCATTAATATAACTAGAAAGCCTGATAGTCTGTGCCCTGGTACTTTGCAGAGAAGCAGAAGTGGAGATATTCAAATATCTCCACTGTCCCCCTCCAGAAGTATACAACAGCAGTCTGAACTAGTTTATTCTTGCTGTTCTCCAATATTAAACTCAATATTAAAGTCATTCTATTAATCAATATAAATTTTTTAACAATTTCATAACAAAAGGTAGATCTATAAATTCACATAATTACAGATTATGGAATTATGCTGGAATACAAAGCAACAGAATGGAAACAAATGATTTCACAACATAAATAAATGGTATTGTGCTCTTGTATTCTAAGAATCCAAGAAGGCATTTAACCTGTTCCCTCTTTCCCAGCTTTCTGACAGCACTAAGCATGGCTCATTAAGGAGGCCTTATTTGATCCACAGCTGATAAGATCATGACTCTAAAGCAACCAGAACCCTCTCTGCAGCAATATTTTTCAGATCTATCACCTTGAAAAAGCATATCAACAGTAAACTATACTCAAAAAACATTCAGATAATGCAGCTGGCACCACAAAGATCATCACAGATGCTATTGCAGGTGCTAGACACCCCTACACCCTATGGAGAATGAAGTCATAAGGAGGAGATATTTAAAAACATTAGGCCTCTGTTTTAGAAAATGCTGACACGTAAAATGAGTAGTTTTTAACACGGAAGTTAGAAGCCATAGCCCATGTGAGAAGGAAAGAAGGAAAAACTAGTCCAGGGATACAAATGCAGTCAGGTGAAGCTGGCACACATGCACTCAGTTATAGTGAGAAGTACAATTCTATGCATGATTTCACTACTCTTGTTAGGACACAGACTGCAGACTAGCATTGCAGTCCTATATTTAAGTAATAGAGTTTATAATCATACAATTCTAGCAACAATTTTGTTTCGTAACACTTCAATGCCCACTCTCAAGACAACTCTACATCTTCCTCACAAGTCAATTAGTCCAGCAAACAAATCAAGTGAACTGCTAAAATGAGTACTGAGATTATGCAATTCAGAGCTGCCATTACAGTATTGAAAAAGTCATTTTCTCAATGCCATTTGCTTGGCAACCACAGAGCTACACCCTTATTTTAGAAGCTTGGCTTTTCCAACACTAACTCTGTAGATATAAGGGCTAACCTACAGAAATCAACTATAAAACAGATGCAACAATGATTTTTAGAACTACAGACAGCTTTCAGAATGAAAGTGACTGTCCAAATTATCACTCAGAGTTCAGGAGACTTGAATGTTTCTGAAGCAGTGAGATTCAGCAACTTCCCAATCCAGAGAGAATACCACTGGCAGCCAGGAACATCAGTTCTCTAACCCCATTACTCTTGCTTATCACACAAAAAATTTGACTGAACAGCTTAAAGAACACAGTGATACAGGCTTGAGAAACAAGTGAGAATTGAAACTTATTAAAAGCTCTTGTTGTTTCCACATACTGGTTAAGCTTTCCTGTATTCCCTGATACTGGTAAGAGAGGAGCAGCAAAGGAGAGAACAAACAGCACTAAACTGGAGCACCAGAACATTTTGGTACCAAAAAACCTCAGAATTTTTTGCTATTTAAAGCAGATGAAAACCCCCACAAAACCCAGGCAACAAGGAAACAGAACACCCACCACCTACCATCCCCCAACATTCAAAAAACCCCAATCAACATAAAACATACACCATGGAGGTGCTAAGTAGCACTCTGATTTAGAAGCTGTCTTTTTCACTGTGGCCTATAAATGCATTCCCGTGGGGGTATCTCTAGGATGAGGTAATGTAAATAAAGTTCATTTAATGGCAGAACAATTCAATTTTCCTAGTAAAGACAACTTACATTGCAACAGAAAGTTTCATGTTGCTGAATATGAATGAAGAAGGTCCTTTCAAACTTAAGTGACAAAGATCTAGGCAAGTATTTCAATGCTTACTCTTTTAAGGGGTTGGTTAGTATTCTAATTGTATAAAGAATACCTCTGATAAATACCAAGGCTTGATAGGAAAAGGGGAAAAAAAGTGTCCAGCATGAATAAAATCAGGAAAAAAGTACATACTCTTACTTACATGCCCTGCATACTGTCCAAACTTCTTTCGGAGGCCTGTAGCTAGTCCAGCAAGGCATTTGGCAGCCAAAGCAACTAACATAACATTTGTATCCTTTCCAACAACCTGAAGGGAAAAATCTGAGTTTCAGAGACATGGAATAATTTCTTACAATAATCAGTGGGCCACAGATTGGGTTATTTCCATAACTTTTCCAGCTACTAATTTTCTACTCATGAGTATTAAATCAATTGTAACTTTTAAACTATCATACAAATAAATTACAAAACAATATTAAACTATATGTGCACTCTGAGTTTTATTTAACTACCTTTTTGAGAGCTTTCACCAAGTCCGCATAGTCTCCCGATTCCAGCTTGGGATTTTTCACTAGCACTTCAACAGCCTCTAGAGCTTCTTTCCTTTCTTGCCACTTTTTTGCTTCCTGCAGAGCAAATAATTTACATTAATCTATAAATATAAACAGTTCTAGAGAAGCAGACTTACCAAAAAGCATAGATTTATTCCATCCTGAGAAAACCAAGGTCTCTCTACAGTTCAACATCAGAAATTGCAATGAAATATGAAATACAGTCCTTTCCCAGGAGATACCTCAGCCCCTTAAAATGAGAGCTTTCTTGCTGCTAAAGCCAACTTTAAAACTTATTTATTATAGGCCATTTGTTATTAACACTAGTTTGTTATTATCCATGTGGCACTAAAGCACACATTGCAGAATTGCCCGTAAGTCTTAAAACTCATCAGCTATACAAAGAATTAACAGGGACTATTTATTTAAGTTTATGCTTACTATTTTCTCATAGAAGTCTTTGGGAAGCTTGGAGAGAATTTCTACAGCTTCAAGCAACTCATACGCATCTACCTGGGGTACCGCCTCTTCCTCATCATCATCTCCTGCAACCAGCAGAGAAAAATATGTAAGCAGAGTGACACAAAATTTTTGCTAGAGCACCACCTAAGGCTCATTATTTAGAAAGTGCTATCAGCAGTTGCAATTTTGCTATTTCAGAAGACAGATACTCTTTAACATAAAGTTTCTGCCTCAGACACATTTTCTTGTGTACTACACTCCATGTTTTACACCAGCTTGAGTAAAAGCTTCTTTACAATTGAATGCATCTCTTCACAATTTATATACAATATACTTGCCAATAGAGTTCAGAGATTAAATACTTTACCTCCATCTGCATCTCCTCCAAGCCCCTGCTGCTGCTCAAATTTTGCTTTCAGCTCCTGTTGGGAACGCAGGAACCTGGTCTGCTTAGGAGCAGCTGACGATACTTTGATCCATTCTTCTTCCAGTTCTTTTAGCTGCCAAAAGGGAAAAGAATCATCATAACAGAGACATATGGACATACTCCAAGACAAGCAAGGCATTACAGTTTTCCCATTTCAAAGCCAAGATACCACTACCTTTCACTACTATCTTTTTTCTGCCATTAAAGAAGTGACTTCATATTCACTGTTCAGAAGTCTTTGACTAAGCATATCCACAGAACACAATTATTGCAAAGCACTGACATAGAACAAATGGTAGAACAGTCAGAATGGTATGGCCCCTCTGTAGACACTTTGAAATAAAAATGGCTGAGCATGAAGGAAGCTTTCCCTCACAGCCATGCTATTATTACACACTAAAACTAAGATGAAACAAACATGCTGAGCTACATTTGATTAAACAGTTTGCTTTTTTTTAACCATGCCCTTTTAAAGCAAGTTATTGCTTTCCACCTGAACATAATTAACTCAGGTAGGAGGAAAGGAGGCATAATTTATAAAGTTTTAAAATTATGAAATAGTCTATCTATCATAATGAAGTGTACTTCCTGAAGGGAAACAGTCACATTCTGAGCATCATCAGAATAAGTATGAAGGGATGCACAGAGGAAAAAACTACGGCAAAAAAGAAAACTGAGAACAAAAATTATTGACTTGAAGACTTTCAGTGCAAGGGTCTCTTACAAGGGAAACCATTCTGCTACATTCACCTGATCAGTTGCCATCCTCAGTTACAATATGAGGCTTCACCCCACAACTTCATGCATGTTCAGAGCAACCAAACATTGTTATGATTTCCTTACACATGACTAGGAGTGACCAATGTTTTAGGTAAAAAAATGGAGCTAAAAAAAGGCATTCCAGTTTCGGCTTTAAGAATGCCCAACATCACAGAATCAGGGAGGATGAGTATCAAACGTTTGAATACAGAAATACTCCCTGCCTACCTGAACAGAATTTATGTTCTGCAATGGAGGTCTCAAAGCATCCCTTATCCATCGGTAGATCTCCACAGCAAGGAGCTTGGCTTCATCTCGAACAGCCTTTTCCCGAGATTCAAAAAGTTTTGGCAATACTTTGATGATTGGCTTCAGTGAGATTATCTTTGAACCAAATTCACTGAAAGTTAAAAACACACAGAACAGCATCAGTGTCTGTGAACAGGGAGCAATCCACAAATATCAACTAATTTTTTAAAAAATACTCTACGAAAGTCTTTCAGTGCACATTTAGCAATTTTGTTATTTACTCAAACCATTATGCTATATATTATTTTGAGATGCTACTGTAAAATGAAAAGAATATATGCCAGATCAAAATTAACATCCACACCCAGGCTGGAATTACAAAATGAGGCCTCTCAAATTACTTCAAAGCACTTAATCCAATCCAGTGCTTAAATCGGCTCCCTTGCCAGGGGGGAAAAAGACAAGAGAGAAGAAAGAAAGAAGTTGTCCTTAGACCAAAATTTATATGACCTACTTTTTTTTTTTTTTAATCAGAATAGAATCTCCTTTGTCTATCCTTGGAAGCAAACTGCAGTAAAAGCATTAGTCACTTTTCCACTTGTTGGACCAGATAAGTACAGTGAGCTTGGGTCATCTTCATAGAAAACATATGTGCTGAAATATGTGCCACTGAAGGAACACACAAAACAAATCTCCCCAGCCAATCACTCTTCCTTAACAGAAGATTCTACATGCTGTTGCACTTAATACACAAAACTTCCTATTTCACTGATGAATGAGAACACAAGAAGTTTCTTTTCAAACTCATAGTAAAGTTAACTGCTGTAGTTACTAAGGTATAATATATAAAGGACCTCAAAAGCAGTATTTTTTTTGGATTTAGAAACAGTTTTTCTAAATTCTGAATTAACCTTTCTACCAATCACTTTCTTATGGTTCCCTCCAATTCAAGTTCCATATAAAAAAGCTAGCAAAAAAGGCTGCTCAAGAGCTAAAATCTGCATGTAACTTTCTAGAAATTCTAGTGCACTCATTTTATTTCCACATCAACTTTAAAAAAATACCAAGTATAAAAACCTTCAAAAGAGGTCTTGAAAGTACCACAATTTACATATGTGAATAAATGAGTTGCCCAAGAATTCAATTTTTCTATCATGACTGAAAAAAAAGCATATTAGAAGAAATGCCTATGCAAACTTATTCATATCTAATTCATATTATCTAATTTATATAACAAGAAAGAACAGAAACCTTAGCACAAGACAGAAAATACCAGAAATTAAACTTGTTATGCATTCAAGCTACCTGCCTGGGTACAACACAGACAAATTTTGTTATCAATGCAGAAAGTGTAAGAAAAATTTAAGTAGCAACACAGCTCAGAAGCAGAAGATGGAATTTAAGCCAAGAGGGCTACATGAGAGTATTTGATTTTAACACCACAAAGATAATAAAATATTGCATCCAAGAAAAAAAAAACAAAACAACATGTGGCACATTTTACAAAAGTAGTTGAAAGATACTGAGGAAGGTTATGCAGGTTTCTAATTACACTGCACTGTTAAAAGGCCATTTAACCAGATAAGCAATTTAAAATAGCTAAAATATATTCTTAAATATAGGACAGTGGTTTCACTTAGCAGAAGCACAGGTAACGTGTTAAGCTCAAAGCTTTATTTTGACATTACCGAAGCCTGAAACAATCAGTTTAACAAGGACCAACTCCATGAATGCCTCAGCAAGTTCTCTAAAAGATATAATACATAAGGCCCTCTCCACATACAGTTTTGACATAAACTACTTTACTCAGAAGGAAGTGTTCTGTCCATTAATTCCAAAATTTTGTGTTTCCTTTAATAAAAAACCTAATGGTCAGTAAATTATATATATACACCAAGTATAAGAATTTCATAAAGCCCAAGTATTTTTCACTTGGCAGCAAAAAAACTTGACATGGAACCAAAAACTAGCTGAACACTGAAGCCTACTACATCATCTTAAATTGGATTTGATTTTTAGGGAGCACTAGCAGCTCTCCTTTTCAATAAAGGAATTATTATATGGACAATAGAAGCTTACTGTGCAATGAGCTTGTTTTTCTCTTTCATTCTTCTAAAAACACACACTGTGTACCCAATTAAACATGCTCACATGAGTGAGGAAAAGTGGTTTTAAAAAAACCCCCAAAATCAAACTACGTTTTAGTTTTCACACCAGTGAGTTTATTACAGCTATTCAAAGAGAAGCTTCACAGTCTGGAACAAGACATACTAATCTGACCCTTCCCTCAGAGGCTGGGAAAATGGGAGTTTGGTAAACAGTTACCATGAATGAAAGAGACCCAGATGAGGCTTGTACAACACAGACAATCCTCACATCTAAAAAATCTCATGATGTTGTCAACCAACTGTTGCTGTCAAAGAATACTAGTTCAGGAAAGATGCTTTCTACTCAACAATAACAAGGGCCTGCTAAAGACTTAAGCAATCGAATTAGACTCCACATATTGCTGGGGTAGGAAAAAGCAAAGAAGAAAACCACAAAAAACATCATGAACTAAAAGCTCACCTTAGTGCTTTCCTCAGTGTCTCTATACACGCTACTATGATTTTTGGGTTTTTGTTGTCCAGACCCTTTAATAATTCTTCTTGTATTGCCTCTCCTTTCTCAATTTCTATATACATTAGACATATATCTTCACCCAGCTCTTTTGCTCTGGCCTTTGGCTGATTGAATACTTTATTTACAACTCCAGATGCTACTTCTCCTGTTGTCCTGAAATATAAGAGTATTACTTTTAAAACATCTATGGGAATTAAGTGTTCTATATCATTATCCACAGAATAAAACACATACAGCACCAAATCCAGATTAAAGCCCAAGAAGTCTTCACATAAAAGGGACTACATCCTAAGATAACCTTGAAGGAAATAACCACAAGTGATGACTTTGTCATGTAGTTTTATAAAAGAACACATATCATAGTTAATATGATTCTAATACCAGACTACACCAGTGAATAGTAGACATTCTAAAGAGTGTATTAACATTCTCGAGATGAGATTCACAAATAAATGCCATGTCCTGGAATTATATATGCTGCAAAATGTTAACTGTATCAGTACATAATCCCAGCACAGTATTTTACATACACTTCCAAGCTGCAGATAAACTAAATCATTGACACCACTTTTAAATCTAGGAGTGTGCAAAGTTGTTAGATTTTTTCAAACAAAACTTTGAGTTTGTTTATTTGTTTTAAGTAAGACCTTTATTCATTCCATCAGGTCACAAAGTCAGTGGACCAAAGCCCTAACCTGGCCTGTTATGTGCTTTTATTTAATCCTCGGGACTATGGCCCATTTTGTGGGCTAGACAACACAGAAGTACCAAAACACATCCAATGAAGAAATTGGCAGGTATGAAGAGTCATTCATATTGGTTATGCTGGATGCAATGTCATATAAACATAACTATATTTTATTTCATGTATGAATTGCACAAATATCCCCCTGAAAAAAGGTTCCCTCCTGTACAGTTAACGCTGTTTCAATCAAACAAGAACAGAGATTCCAGTTCACAGCACTTACACCACCATATGAGTGGTCACCATATGGTGACTTTTCTGTCTTTCAGAAATTTTTACTAGTGCCATCAGTAGTTTTTTATAACACTGCAAGCAATATGTGATAACTTCATATGCACAAGGAAAGCCTGCCATTTGGCAGGTTCTCTGGGTTAGAGAGCAAGTTCTGCTCTTAACAATAGAGACCAGAACTGTTAGTGGTCACTGCACAATTTACGTGCAGGTCCAGTCTTTCTCAGAGAGGCACATTAAACTGCCCTAACAGCCTAAGAGCAGCAAGAAAAGGTGACTTACTTCCCAGCTACGTGAGCATTCTCAACATAAGCAAGCGCTGCTTCCAGTCCTTTCAGCTGAGCCACTGCATTGGAGTCGGTCACAAATTTCTTTATCAATCCAAGATACTTGGACCATTCAGGACTCTTTTCATCATCTATCTTCTGGAAGAGCTTAAGGGCTTCTTCATAACCGTTTAATCTGGCTTTCCATAGCTGGAAGCAGAAATTGGACATTTAAATGTTGTGCTATTACAACCTTAACATACCAATCTCAAAGCTCTTCAGTCATATGTGAAAGTACGCTCAGCAAGCTGGCACCTGCAGATTTCTCTTCAATGTCAATAAGAATAACATGCAACAGGACAAGATACTTGTTTCTCTCACACCAGTAATAATCTGGATAGAGAGATGCCAGTCTTCCCCCCTGCTCTTCATAAGTTCTAGCAACCACCAATGAGGAGGTGGGAGGCCAGCAAGTTTCAGCTACAGATGAGTAATTTCTCCATGTGAATGAGAGTACTGATCTTTCAGCACACAAATTATGCCACGTAATGCTACTAAAATCTGCTTTAATAGAGGTTATTCAGCCTCTAGGTTGCATAGAGCTGATGCAGTTTCAGATCTGTTAATACTCACACCGTGCAGCTGTCAAGATTACTCAATTACAGTGCATTTAGATACAGAAGCACTACAAAATCACCATGAGCAGAGATACACAGCAAGCCAAATCCAAGATTGCCTACCTTATGTTCACATTTCTGATCAATGGGCAGTTTCATCCACTCACTGTCGTCCCCCATTGTAAATCAGGCTCTCTCTCTAATTACAGTAATTTCTGTGGAGATAAGGACAAGTTAGAAAACAGAAAAATACATATTGGATGAAAACATACCTACACCTAAATATACAAAAACTTAAAAAAAATTTTAGAAAATCCAAAACAAACACCACCGAAAAAAGCGTACCACACACAACCCACCCCCCCCACCAAACTCAACAAAAAAAACCCAAACCACAAAAAAAACCCAACCAAGTCTAACCCCCTCAAACTCCCCCAGTTCTGTAGCAAAAACTGACTCTTACTGAGATGTGCTTTTAGTAACAGGTGCCATGAATCAGTGTCAAAAAATAATCAGATGCAAGTGTAAGGACAGTCACTGTAACAACTCTACAAACAGCACAACTGAAACGAACAGTTACCAAGAAGAACAAAACCTATTTTTGCCCTAATTCTAATGTAGCCAGTCAGCAACTGTCAACAAGAGATCAATTTCTTGCCACGTGTAGGGCTCAAATCCTCAGTCATTCAAGTTTTAGTGGTTTCCCCCTTCTCCCTTTCCTTTAGATTAAAATAAGAACATTGACTATTAGGGTATGACAGATGAGATCTCGGGCTCAATGCCCATCTCAGACTTATTGTACAACTAACCAGACTGCTCAGAAAATAATGAGAGAACATGTCTGATGCAGAGAGGTCAGCAAAATGAAAATAGCAGCAGCAGCAGTGGAAAGGGCTCCCAGTGTTATTTATAAGCACAAAATCAAACCAGAGAGGGAGTAACACATTTCAACACACCAGTCTGAATTCACAGACCAAGCCAAAAACTCTATAACCTGGCCATACACAGCAAATTATCACTACAAGCATACAGGCACACAACACTAGCAGAATGCCTCTAATAGAAATTCAGCCCATACCAGCAAAGCTGTATATTTTACTGAGTATTAGCAGGAATACTTTGTAGGCTATTCCGCCTAATACTCCGTAGAAAATGAATCCCTTGAATTAGGGGTGTATTTTCACTCACATAAATTAATATAAGCAAGTTCTTCAAAGTCTTCTTTCTGTCAGCCACACAACACTAACACATACAGCTAACTCAAGAGCAAAATTAGGCTAGCAACAGCATACAGTAAAAACAATCTTTTTTTATTCCTTCCCGGATTAGTTAGAAAATACTTAAGCAACAACCCAACCTCTCAATAATTAGAAAAGAAAACCCATAAGAAACACAAAGAACTCCAAAACCCTACCTGTCACTGACACACACAGCCCCACTGCAAATTACACTAAGCTTGCCTTAAATATTTACAGGTTCCTATGGATGTTAATACTGTACTCACTATAATCACATAAACTATTAATTTGCCCAATGGCAGTAAAACAAGAGTCAATGTCAGAACACAAGTTGACTACATGAACAAGTGTATCCAAGTGTTATTATGGTTTGCCCTTCTCATTTCCTTTCTCTTCAAAACAAACAACAATATGGCTATTTTTTCTTGATATCAGCACAGTGGTACCAAGTGTGCTTCTAAAGGGAAAAAAAAAAAAAAGTTGGTGGGGGAGGGCCAAAGAACTGTAAACCACTGAGAATGAAAAGATCTGCTCATTATGTAGGAAGCAAAGTACTCAGAAGTGAGGCTACCTAAAACCCATTCTACTGAACTGTTAATTCTGTTGCACTATCTTTTTTAATGTTCAACTCAATAAAAACAAAACACACATACCCCCCTTAGTAACAGCATTCCTCCATATCAGGAATTGACAAAAAAAGGTACTCCAAATTAAAATTTACAATGAGAACAGAACTCAAAGGCCATACCAATCCCAAACAATCATACGAGGTCAAAAGGGCAAGTGAGTTACTGCATCCAAACCCCATCAGCCTTTTGCAATGGATCTGCTTCCATCTGTTTAAACTCCTGGTTGTGTTTTCTCTGCCCCAGCCTCTCATTTGTTCTCTTATCCCTCCTTAAGCCTACTGAGACAGTTCAAAATTAAATAGAAATCAACAGACTCCTGATTCAAACTCAATATATTTTACCTACTAAAAAAACCAACCAACTACAAAAACCCAAACCCACCAAAAAACACAAACCAAACATGCACACCAAAACAACACAAAAAGCACCACCCCACACCCAAAGATGCTCATGGCAAATACGGAAGTGGGGGGTAAAACATATCTAACTCCATGAAGGTGACTTCCCTCCAAAAGCAAGAAATCTGACTGAATTCACATGAAAACCTTTCCAAACAGCCTACCTAGCAATGGATGCAGGCATGCCCTATAGCAAACAGTTTCCAGTAGTAAAACTCCCCATCCTTCAAGTTAGTTCTGCAGCCAAATATCATCAACAAAGACAGCTTTGCCAGTATAAACTGAGCTTGCATTAGGAATGTCTTCATTTAATAATCGAGTACTTCCTCAGTGTGGATGCAGAAAACCTAAATAGAGGCAAAGGTCTCTCCCCAAAGTCACACACACCTTTGGGAAGAGCAAGCAAAGTGAACTTTATAGAAAATTAGGTAGTTCTGATTCTTGATCAGAAACTTGGAACTAACTCAAGCTATTGCTTCTTTATATTTTTTGTTGAAGAACACATAAGGAACCAATACAAGGACAACAGTTATTTTGAACAAAAACAAAAATGGGAAGAACACACCTGCCAGTAACAGAAACACCAGGATAAAATTTTGGCACCTGTACCGGACATCCACATTCTTTTTTTTTAGAAAACTGACAAAGCATGAACTTCCTACTTCAGCAATAAAAAGAAGCATTTCTTTCTCTCCAGTGATCTGTTCTGCCAAGGAAATAAGTCTTACTGTAAGACAATCCTCAATCAAGTACTACAAACCTCAATTGAGTTCAAATCCTAAAGTCGATAGCAACTCTATTAAAAAGGCTTGTCCATTACCAGACTGGTACTGATTTACAATTATTTTTATCCTTACACATATACAACAGTTCACTGCCACAAAGTGCAACCTCTTGCTTATACATTAGTGATAGATTACAGAATCTAAAATTTCCCTTCCCACCTCACAATGTACTTAACTTAGGGGGCTCACACATGATAAGAGAAACACAGGGAAGGGAGTTGAACGACCACGAAACAGTGTTCCACCTATTTTTTTCAGTCTGGTCAACTCAGTTCCCCCACTATTTTTAGTCATTAACATCTACAATCAATACTTCAATTACAAAATGGGTTAAGTAGCCTTCTGCACTGAATCTGGCATCTAAAAATAGTGATAAAATTATACTCCCCCCAGCAATTTACAAATCCCTTTACAACAGACAATTTCTCAGAAGGAATTCCACAGTCACAGAGGGAAAGCTCCTTCTTAAACATCCAGTCTTTCTAGCTTCATCACTGCCCATGTCTGTCCTAATGCCAAGATTTTGTACTGTCTACATCTTGCATTTACCAGAATAAAAGACGGTTGTTTCTCTTTCCAATTAAGTCACTGAGTTCTGTGTGATCATAGAGTATCCCACATTTGACAAAAAGGTTTTTCTTAAAAGCTTCTTTGCAAAGACATGTAAACCTCAAGTCATTATTTCTCAACATCCAAATAGCAAGTGGCCTCATTATATGATAACACAGCTAAATTCTGTTTTTACTAGTGAATTTGTAGCAATGAAGTGTTTGACCTACATAGATTTTTTTTTGTTGTTGCCACAACTTGGAATAAACAGAATTAAGTCTTTCAGTAACAACATTCATTTTGGTAAAATCTAGAAAACAAGACCTCTGAAGCAACTGAGCTGCCAAAGTAAGTTTTGTGAGAGACATTTGTCATAAAAGTGGTCAATGCAACATTTCCAAAAGCAAGTCACCCGAGAAATCTGTAGTGGAGATGAATAACAAATCTTTCCTGACAGTTCTTGGCAGGGCAAGTTTGTATTATGGAACAGTGAGAAAATGAAGACCATCAAAAAAAGAACAGGATCTTTTGAAGGGAGATCATGCAAAATGCACTAAGAGTGGAAAGCATTTACAAGGCAGCACAAACGCAAGAATTTCAAGCATAAAATGAGAATTCCTAAATGAACATACCTAAGTCTGGGAAACAAATATATCAAGACATTAGAAGATTGTGAGAAAGTATCAAAACATCACAATTTCATTCACCATGCACTACTACTCCGAACAGCTCCTACTCAACTTCTAAAAAAATGGTTTTCCTGCTACAATTTGGAGAGCTGAATTGCATTAACATCATAGCCTATAGTATAGAGTACTGCTAAGGAAAAGTCTTTACATCATTAACATTCTAAAACGTGATTTATTTTGAAGCATACATTCATCACCTCTCCCTGTATTTTATGGTGAAGTGTCAGCTTCCAGACCATTTTCTATGGAAGATGTACAACGGCAAACCAGGAAGCCATTTTATGCTAAACAAAACCAACTGTTTATCGATACTGATTGTCTACTTCTCCCTACTGACTTTCACCTATGGAATATTACTGTTGCACAAGAACACCATCAAATATTTTCATATTTAGAAAGATTCTCAAAAACATTACTCAATAATAAGTTCTGAGAAATCAAGACAGGTCTTTTTAAAGGAAAAATCCATTTGAAATGTTCCTATACAGCCAGGCACAAATTTGAGGTGAATATAGTTGGATACCACATTTCAGACAAAACTATACTTCTTGGCAGACAGAGCTCTGTTAGTGCAGCCACAGTTTTCCCAGCAGAAAGAATTATTTGTTTGTTTGTTTATTTGTTTAATGGCAGTTTTAGGTCACATTTGCTCTTTGGCTCTGAAATGATGAAGTTTCACTTTCTTAGAAGTTTAGCCCAACACAGTTTCTTTTGTATTTGCCAGCCAAACCTTCCCATTAGATACAATGTAAAGTAGCTCAGAAAAAAAGGTTGAAGACTCAAGTAATCATAATACAGTAGGCAATAAAAATTTTACAGAATTTTAGAGGCTGGCATTTCCAATTCGTAGATGAATTATAAGTTGCAAGATACACAGACTCTTGATAAAAAAATAGAAAGACCTCAGAATAATGAAAAGAAAGAGTAGAAATGCATTCTAAAGGGAAGTGACTGCTTCAGCAGTAATGAAATGGCATTCAAGAACAAACAGCATTAAATTGTCTCTTGCCTGCTCTAACTTTTACGTCCTAACTCACCTCAGTGAAATTTTAATAGCACAAATGACAAGTTATTTGTAAGATATATAAAGGCTTGGTTTCTCTGGAAAAATACATTTTTACACGGCCTCTGAAAGTAACCAGGGCCTTCTTTTCCATTCATCTGAAAGTGAGAGACAATGCAAAATAAACTGACTTTCTGTTACAGCTAAGACCAAAAGCAATTTGTAACTGCATGGGTGAGCCTGGAGTGAAGCCAGTCTTACGGAGCCGAGAAGGGCAAAAGGGAAAAGGGCAACACACGGGCAAGTGCACAGGCATGCACTGACATCACTCAGGGTGGACAGTCAGGAGTGAAAGATGCCAGTGGGACTGTGCTTGTAAGCTGCAAAGGCCCCCATCCCTCAAGAGGTTTTACAAAGCTCAGGCGTGACAAGGCTCATGTGATGTTCTTTAAAAGGACGGCCTGAACTGCTGATGAAGGAAAGCTCCCGCGGAGACATCACTAGCTCCCTCCTCCTCCAAGAGACGCTCCCTTCAGCACGGCTTTCCTCTGCAACTAGCGGCGCCCCCGCGATCCCCAGCACCTTCCAGAAGAGCATCCCCTCCACTCCTGCCCGCAGCCCCAGGCGCGTCCCCGGCGTTTCCCGTTCAGGGGTGTCTGGCCGCAGGCCGCGGGCGGGCACGGCGAGCAGGCCGCCCGCCCTCTCGTCCGCCCGGCATTGTCTGTGCCCGCCGCCCCCGCCCCACGGCCGGGCCGGGGCCCTGCCAGCGCCGCTCTGCACCGCCCGCGGCTGGGCCGGGCCCGGCCGGACACTCACCCTGACAGCTCCGGGCCGGCTCCCGGCGGCGGCGGGCGGGAACCGCGGGCGGGCCGGGACCGGCCCCTCCCCGCCGCGGGCGGGGCTCGGGGCGCCGCGGCCGCACCTGGGCGGGAGCCGGCCCCGCGCCGGGGCCAGACAAAGGCGGGCAGGGCAGGGCAGGGCAGGGCCGGGCCCGCCGCTCTGACCCCGCAGCAGCCCCGGGCACATCGCGCTCCCTTTCCCTTCCCGCCGCCGAGCGGCTCCCGCGGGGCGAGCGGCAGCGGGCGCGATGTGCTCGGCCCTGCCGGCGGCTGCGGTGCCGCCTCTCGGCAAGGAAGGGGCCGCCGGGCCGGCGACCAGCTCGGCTCGCCAGGCCTGCTGTCCTCATGAGTCATACCCCGAACGCCCAGAGCCGTCAGAACAATTACTGCTCGAACAGAGGGAGCTGCGGTCATAGCCGAGCATGCAGCAGACATTATCCCAGGCCACCAATCATCCAGCAAGCCCTAATTGAAGGAGGGAGCGGTTCTGTAACCCGACAGGAGGAACAAGGCCAGCCGTGGGGAAGGAGAAACAGTGCCTTCCAAAGGAGGTACGAACGAAGAGCCTGGCACCGTACCATCCCCGCATTTCATGCTGCTGCGAGATGTGTGATGACAGCACTCCGGTGGAGCTGATTCATCAGCAATCTCTCTAGCCCGTCGTCTGACATTTTAAGATGCCTTTTCTATAGTGACAATAGGAACTGAAGAAGCTGGTTATGGTGGAAGCTGGGTGTCACTTGCTTCCCCCTCAGAACAGCACCAAGCCAAGTGATGTAAGGCTGTATTTCTCCAGCCATCTTTTAGCTAGCTGAAGAAAGAAGCTTCTTCCAGGCACTGCCAGCACCAGCCATGCTTCCCACTGAATATCTGTCCAAATGACTTTTCCTACCATCTCACTCTGCCCCCTGCAACAGGGAGGCACGAACATGCACAGCAGCTTCTGCTTTTCAACATCTGACATTTGCAGCAACCGAGCTGTCATAGACAACCCCAGACAATGTACAAGTGCTCATGTCAAGAGATTTTTTATTCAAACAAGCCAGAGCAACACTGCCCAGTGCAAGGTAATATTTAAACAAAAAGGTACAAGGCTTTTCAATGTCACTTCAGAACTCCACCCATATGACATGAACCACTGGGAACAGTCTACAACAAAGCATCAGCAAAGCAACACCATATTAGTCTTGGACTATGTTGTCTTGAATCAACCACTCTGCTACAGATGCAAATGGCTTTAATGCCATCCTGCTCTAGCAGAGACTTGACAAACCATTTACATTAAATAGTTTACAAACAAATTAGCAATACAAGTTTATGCATTTCTTTTATAAACCATATAAGGACAGCTGCTGGCAATGTGGAACAGAGGAGAGGTAGGAACAGGAAAAAAGCAAACCAGATAAACACTGACCATGATTTTGAAAACCTTAATTAAAGGTTTGCAAGCATTTACATCTCTCAAGTGCCCTTCCAGTCATGCATCCTACACAACAAAATCCTCCAAATTAGATAATTAAGATAGTTATCTCTACTCCACAAAACATTCAGAGCAGTTTCTAATTGGATGTACTGTTCAAGATGTGCATAAGTGATGTATAAGAAGTGCTGCATTTGCAGATGACAACTGGGCAGCAAAAGAAAATAAAAAAAAGGACTGACAGAAGAAGCACACAACATGCCAAGTGCTTTTCAGCTGTAAATTTATCACCGACCACACAGAGTGAAACAATTTATAACATTACACTGAAACTCAGGTTTTCTGCATTGACTATTAAATAGAAACAAGATCTTCCCATTTTAGCAGACAGTGGTATGAGAGCACAGACCATGTTTTCAGAGGCAGAGGCCCAGCTTACATAACTGGCCCCTACAAGGGGAAGGACAAGAGCCAGCATGAAAGTTAAGTCTGACAAAATACAAGTCCTATGTGTACAGGAACCAGGAATCATGTTCCATCACCATGCATTCCCCTTTTCCTATTACAATATCAAGGGAGAAACCTTCCATCAATACAGATCTAAAGCAGTCAGAATAACTCCCCTACTTCTAAAATTCAAATTTCTTCTTGTCAAGTCATCACTTACTTTTTCCTGTAGCAGGTCTCCTAGTTAATTTGCCAGTGATTCTGCTTTGATATATCACTCTCTCAAAGTTGCTTATAAGGCTTAGCCCTATTACAATTCCTGAAGTAGAAAAAAACCACCAAGCAATGAATCTGTAAGTTCAATATGGGAGGAAGCTCCCAAAACAGCCAAGTTTAAAGAAAGGCCAAGCCTGAGGCAAGAGAACCAAACCAAATTCTAAATTTTGCACAATCAACTGATCTCATGTTGGACAAGAAAGTCAAAACTATACAGGCAAACTGCACTCAGTCATTCTACCTTCTGAGGTGAACCTTTCTCAAAGTTTTAGTAACAGACTTTTGTGAGTAGACTTTTAGAATACTCCAGTATTCGAGACTCCACGCATTCTGAACTAAGCAGCTTTACAGTTTCAAACCAACAGATTCACTGAAAGCCTACAGCAACACTTTCTTTGATACACAAGTCATACATTAGGAAGGGCCCCCATTGCTGGCAGCTCAACATCCTGACAACTACTCATTCCATTCTCACCTGCATAACACAACCTGAACTGCAGTTCAGCAGAAATAGTAGAAAATCAAGCACTAAAATCAGCAAAAGTAAAAACCTCAGAATAATCAGACAGATGATACAAAACAAACACAAGCCAGTTAAAAAACTGTGGCACATAGGAATTTTTAAAAATTTTATTCTTAGAATAGAATCCTGGTTTGCTTAATGCACACTGAAGTATCATTCCTCAGCCTTTGTCTTCCAACCCAAAAACTTCAGGTCTCCTGCTGACAGAAGACCAGATTCAGGAGGAAAACCCTCTGTACGTCAACCTGAAAACTACCGTCTTTGGAAGAATCACAAGACCGTCTGATTCAGAAACAAAATCAAATGAAATGCAGGAAAGGGGTGTGTGCAGAAACATAGGACACGCACTTCTGTCCAGCCCTTCCTCGCATATACTAGAGGGGATTCAATAGGAAGCATCTCCTAGTGAGTGGCTCTGGCAATCTTAACACCTGCACCCAACAACAGAACTGCAGAAATAAGACATGAGCTCGCACCTTTGGTTTTAAGATTACAATCACCCCGGAGAACGTTTTTCTTAGGCCCTTCTAGAGGGGAAACCGACCACGCACGCAGCCACAGGAGACAGAAGGCGCCCTGGTCCGCATTCCCCTTAAGGGATGCCCGGTTCCCCCGCCAGCCCCCGGGCCCACTCTCCCGTCCGCCTCCCGCGGGAGGTCCCCACCAGCAGCCCCGGCCCACAACGGGCGGAGAGGCCGCAGCGGAGCCCGCGGCTCCCACCGCCCCCGGTCGGCCTGAGCGCGGTGCACTGCACAGCGCGGTGCAGGCCGCAGCCTCTCGCCGCTATCAGCCGCAATCCCCACGCCGCGGGGCCCTGCGGACAGACGCCGGCGCAGCCCGCGGGCCCGGGCCATCCCCGCGGGGAGACGTCGCGCAGCCGGGACTGCGCCTCCACACGGGCCCCGGGAGAAACGAGGAGGCTCGGGCCTGGCGGCGGAGGAAGGCCTAGCCACCTACCACGGGCGCGGGCAGCGGGCGGGGAAGGGACCGCGGCTCGCCGGGGCCGGGACGAGGACGGCGGGGCTCACCTGGGCCCGGCGGGTCGGGCCGGTGACGGTCCGGCGGCTGCTCGGCGGGGTTTGAAATCGCCAGCACCGCCCGCACCTCCCAGTGTCCGCCGCGCCCATTGGCCGCTGCCGGCCCCGCCCACGCTCGCGCCCGCGCCCCTTATTGGCCCGTTTGAATCCGGCAGCTGCAGCGCGTGCTCCCCGCGCGCTCCCGAGACGGCGGCGGCGCAGCGGGGCCCCGGGAGCGCGCACCGCCAAGGGCGGCCCACAGCGGACCCGGCCCGGGCACACCTCACCCCGCCCGGGAACCACCGAGACCGGCCCCGCCGCTCTCTCGTCCGCCCCGGGGACGGGTCCTTTGCAGCTGGAGCAGCGCCTGGCGAGAGGCGCTGGTCCTAAGGCAGCCGGGCCGGGCCGCAGGACCCTTTGGCAAAGAGCTGAAGCATCTCGGAGCTGATGGATTCGGCTTTGAGGAAGATCCTGATACAGAGAAACGAGCGCTCTCATTGCTGTGGTCAGGGAGTTTGCAAGGCAGCGACTCAAGAAATGACTGAGCGGGGACCTGTCTGTCAGTGTCCGAAGGGGGGGTGTCACAGGATGGAGCCCGGCTCCCGCGGTGGTGCCGAGCAATGGGACAGCATGAAACGGGCAGGAACTGATGCACACAAAATTCCACATCAATAGGAGGAACTTCTTCATTGTGTGGGCTGACCGTGCACTGGAAGATGGCCCAGGGAAGTTGTGGAGTCTCCCTCACTGGAGAGCACAGGGTCTGTCTGGACACAGGCCTTGGGCCATGTGTCCCATCAGGGAGGGTGGCTGGGGTGACCCACAGTGTCCTTTCCACCCTGACCTATTTTGTGAACTGTTTTTGGAGCACAGTGTGTTTTCCCTCCTTTGTTTCTTCACTTCAGCTTGAAAAATTGAAGGAAAATTTTTATGGGTAATCAGAATAGAAGGCAAGGGAGAGCAGAGTGCCATGCACACAACTGCAGTTCATCTTACACTGCCCTCTCCCCACCATGCCATGTAAGCAGCAGCAGTTTCTTTAAAGTGAGTGAATTTTTTCATGACGTGACTGAAATGGCTTCTGCATTGTACTTCAATTGTGAAATAAGCAGAAACACAGTTGTTTTAAATCTTTTAGGTAGTTCTTCCATCAGAAAGGGACATGTGTTACAAGACTGGCATCAGTACTGCAGTGTCAATTATTGGTGGATGTTTCTTTCATTACTCAGCCTTTTGCACTATTTAAACTCTTGATTATAAAAAAAGGCAACCCCCTACAGAAAGAAAAAGCAGCTCTTCTTCAGAGCTTTATTTTCCACTCGGCAGAGGCTTGAGATCTCTACAGTCCTAATACACCCCAAAATTAACAGCCATGTTAAAAAGGGGGAAAAATACCAAGGTGGGGCAGAGTGAGAGGTATTACATGTGTGAAGGAATCTGCCAAAGTGGGTGTAGATATTGGGCCCTTGATTCAAAATCACAGAGGTAGAGTGTGTGCTACAATCAGGTTTCTAAGAACACAAATTTGTTCCTACTTTCTTGCTCCTCTCAAATGAAGCAAAGTTGAGGTTCTATCTGAACAGGCTTGGGAGTTCCTCATTCAAAGGAGAGTCCAAATAAAGTGCATGATTCACAACCAAAAGCCAGGCAGAGTGGTTAAGAAAAGCTAAATTTATATTAAATTATCATCAACCCCTAAAGTATTGAACACAGTGGTTAAATAACTCCAGAAAATTCAATGTCTCCAGTGAGTAACGTTAAAACCATTACACAGGAACACAAGGAAATCACTGACATTAGCTCAGGACAGACAGGAGAGAGGTTTGCTTTTTACATAGTAAATCAGTGCTCAAGAGATCATCCTCCAGCAGCCTTTCTACATTCTTAACATCCTAAGTGCAATGAGGTCTTCTCTTCCCCGGAATGGGGAACCATGATGCATCCCCAAGGCAGCATCTCACTGGGGCTGTCTCTAGGAAAAAGACACGAATTTCTGCCCACCTCACTGGTAGAGGAGGCTGTGTGACATTTTATTGCTCCTTTTCACCATAATCATTTGAGGAAGAGAGCAGAGAGCAGTGAAGAATGGTTGTTAGGTTGGAGTGTGGAGGGTCTCTCCTAAGAAGCAGCAGAGAATGTTGATCAAGGTGGAGATCACAAACACCATGAATTGTTGGAAAGACTGACTGTGTTTTTCCTTTCCATTCCACACGTGCGACTCGGACAGCAATTACTCTGACAGGCTGACTTTATCTTAAGTGACAGGTCTGGGCAGATGTTTCCCTTCACCCCTGTCCCATCTCAGGATTTTGGTGCATGGTCACACAAGCTATTGGAAAAAAAAATGAACAACCCATTCCAAAACCCAAAGAAACTCTGCTCTCCTACAAGGCAGAGCCTTCCTCCTCCCCAGTCTCCCCACTCCCAGCCCTGATGCCCCTGCCCCTACACATGGTTTCTGCTCAAATTCATTCTTCTGCCTATTCTTGAGCCCTCTGGTGTTGTCCCTGGTGTGAAGTGGCTTAGATGGGCAGGGTCCATGCTAGTGATATGCACTCCTTTCTCAGTTCCCAGTCGAGTACA
Organism: Zosterops lateralis; assembly: GCF_965231275.1. Lineage (NCBI taxonomy): Eukaryota > Metazoa > Chordata > Aves > Passeriformes > Zosteropidae > Zosterops > Zosterops lateralis. Next base: position 39,240,493 of record NC_139761.1, read on the forward strand.
CACCTCAATCCAAAAGTGCCTCTGCCCCAACAAAATCAATGCTTCCAAGGCTGGAGTCAAACAAATAAATAATTAAATAAAAATCTAATTTAAAAAAATAAAAATAAATCCCTCTGGGAGTAGGAAAGAGTCCCACATTAACACAGGGAAATCCAAGCCGTAGCTCCAGTTCATTTTCCTCAGGAATATACACCAGTCAGCCCAATGGTGCAGTTAGGAACAAAGTCTCAAGCCATCCAGCCAGGTCGAAGCTGCAACCTTCCCCTATCTACAAAGCTTCCTCTGCTGTGAAAAGTACAGGCAAACCACTGGCAACTGTTGTTTTTCAGGGGTAGCAGGCCTGTTAGTGTATAAACAAAGTTCAAGCAGAGTAGGACGATTCTCCTTTTTAATCAGCTAAAAAAAAATACGGCATGGGAGATGTACCCTCCCCCTACCTTTGAACCATACCCCAGTGTATGTTTTGCTGTCTTTACACCGTGGCTGGGAACGTACTTGACCTCTTTCCAGGCGATAAAACAGGTTACAAAGTTTGCAGTGAGAAATTCTGCACTGGGAAGTTCTGCTTCCAAGGATCTGGCTTAACATTTTACCATGTGATTTGAGGGGTTAATATAATTTATGTTTTTGAAGAAGTGTCAAGAAAAAATTTATCTCTTTTCTTTTTGAACAAACAGATGACAAGAGAATATGAAGAGGTGGCAGTAGTCCTTGGGAGCATGGAAGACCCAGGTCCAAATGCTGCTGGGTTTTGGCTGCAAGGGTAGGATGATATTCCCTAAAGGGTAAGAGTCTTAGAGGCGAGAGAACAACTGAAGCTCATGCAGCTGATGGGAAAAATTATTTGGCAAGGAGAGCTATTAAGTGGTAACAAAAGAACTTAAAGTGCAATTCTATTTGATAAACAACTACTTAAAATGGCCCTTGCAGCTCCCTGATTATTGTCTCCCATTCTAGGTCAAATAGGCTCAGCCTAGTAATAAAGGAGTTCCTAACTGTCAGCACTGAGCATTCCCCTGGGAAACACCTGACCTAGGAATTCTCTCTTTTCCCTTATTATGGTAATCAAAGGTCCTAAAGGCCAAAATAATTCGGATCTTGCAGAATTAGGACTAGTGGGGACCTACCAAATTTTCTTTTTCTTTTTTTATGTATCAGTTATGCAAAGATCAGTAAAATTTAGGTCTTGCTGAGATCCATTTCCTCCCATTAGCTCTGCAGAGCTAAGTAAAATACCAATCTCTTCTTGTCTCAAGTTCAGCACTCAGACTCCAGTACCCACAGGGAATATAGTTCTGAAAGGGCCATTTGCTGATTCTTGCTTTTCCAGAGTAGAAACGTGTTTTAACAGGAAAGGGGAGAACAGGAGCAGTGTCCACTGCCAGCAACAGACACAGTGCTCCAATCTGAGCATTCCTTAAAGTTTTTAGTAGCAGGTATGAAAGAAAGTAAGCAGTGATGCTCTCATGAAGTGAGTCTTATCAACTGTGGTTACCCTCTTTATGCCTTTACAAGGTGACCTGATGCTGTGTCAGTGTCCTCTTGAGCCCCAAAGCATATCCCATCTATACCAAGACCTCTCTCACATCAGAGACCCCTCAACACAAAGCCTCAAAGAGTGCTGCTAGTGCTGGAATGACTAGGGGTACTTCTGTGACCAGGAGCCAGCAATGAGGCAGCTCTGCTCTCTTCATGGGCATTGACCGTGAGCTGGATGGCACAGGACTTGCAGGTTGCCAGGGAACAGAGACTCCAAACCAGATTCAGGCCAGACGAGTCACTGAAAAAGTTAATGTGGCAGCTTCCAGGAAAAGGGAACATATAAATAAACCACAGACAGTGAAAATGAGTCAAAAGGGTCTCTGGGTTCCAACCAACCCACCCATCCTCCTTCTCCAACCACAACAACACAGCTGCCCAAGCTCCATGCTGAAAGGCAGTCCCAGTCTCAGGCCCCTTGCAAGAGAGGCTGGTCTCTGTGCCCTTCCTTGCCAGGTAGGCAGAGTCCTGTCATTTTTGTGCAGAGCAGAGGGTTGGGAGGGTACAACTGTTTCCAAAGTCATGTGTCCTTTAGACCTCGCTCTCTGTGGAGGGCTTGCGTTGGTGTTTCCAGCCTGTGTCTGGGAGGGAGCCCCGCCGCTCAGGAGTCGCTGCTGCTGTGTTAACACTGCTGCATTCAGACTGTTCTTCCTGTAGCAGCTGCTCAGTTTCGGTGTCATCCAGTGAACCAGAACTAGCCTGGATGGAGACCGTGTCCGTCTTCATGCAGACGTGGTCCCGGAGGATCCCTCCACGGGAACTCCGAATCTGCTTAAGGTCATCCCACTCGGAATCATCACTGGATAAAAGGCATATTCCCTCCACAATCTTGATTTTCTCCTTAGTGTAGCTGTGGTCAGGACTAGTCTAGGGAAAAGACAGATGAATGAAAAAAATACGTCTATGAAAAATATGGCAAAGAGCAGTGCCAAGCTGGAATGAACACAGTGAAGCAGACAAAAAGCTGGACCTCCATGTAAACAGCCACTGGCTTTAACTGCCACAATGACAGAACCCATTTTAAGTTTCCTTTAGCTCTTTACCACCCCCAGACAAGTCCTCCCTGCAAAGGTTCTCATGCCAAACTCCATCCTTCTTCAGTAATGGAAGGGGAATGAGTATGAGGCTGCTCTTCTCATTCAGCTATACCTGACAGAAGAGAGTAAGAACACTGAGCCTAAAAAGGAAGAAAAAAAGCCCCACCAAACAAAATGGGAAGCAGAAACAGACAGAAAGCCTCATGGTAGAAGTAGGCAGGAGATCAATTCTAGGTTTGCAAATCTTTACATCTGAGTCATTCTAGATTCACCTCTCAGCAAAGCACAGCTGGAATACCACTGTTGAGTCCAAGTCTCACAGTGTCACAAGGGAAGGAGATAGGGAAACAACACTAATGATCAGAGGCTAAAAGGACCACACTGAGATTAAAGTAGTGAAATCTAACTTGGCTCACTGACAAATAAGGAGCATCTGATCTGTCCCTGAGGAGAAAGTGGAGGGGGTGGGGAAATATACATCTATGTATATCAAGGAGAAAAGTGAAAAGGATTTAGATTCCCAGATAAATAATCCTGGCTTATCCTTAATAGATAAGGTTAAAATGGCTTGAAGATTTGGGGAATCTATTGGATAGTATCTTTGAAAAGCAGTAAGGGAAAACTCTCCCCTGCATAAGTCTGTGATCCCTGCTAGAGGAGCTAATTGATCTAACAGATAATCATAAATAGTCCTAACAGAAATTGCCTTTTTAAAATATCACTGAGTATGAATGGCCAAAGCCCAGACCAAAGAATCTGCCATAGAAAATTACTTACATGTTCCTGACAGACAGTAGAACTAGTTTAAGGACATAAAAGCGGGGCGGGGAGGGAAACCAAGAAAGAGCAATTAGTACAGACAGCGCTTGAGCCACACAACAGAGCTTGAGTGAGGGAGGCAGGATCAAACACACAGAGCAGTGATACCTGACGCGAGGATGTGGACGGAAATCAGAAGAGGGAAGATGAGAAGCTATCTGTGTGATAAGAAAGCTTCTGAGGAGAAAAGAGAGGAGAAACTAAGTGCTGCAAGATATTGTATTAAACTCTCTCCATCATGTGGCCCAAAGTATAGACCTCTGAAGGGCCTTTAAAAAGCCCTATTTAATAAGGGCTCTATTTTTTAACCCTTTCCCACCCCTTCCAGGCCATGCACACCGAGGAGCCACATTCTTGTTGCTAAACCCCCCTCTGGCTGCCTGGTTCCCCTGGTCCAAAAGCAACCTTGGTGCAACAGTCACTAACCAGGACTTGTATCCAAGGAAGACAATTCCAATTGGCTCATGTACTTTCAAGGGCCAGCACCCAATGCAAATGAAATACAAGACACTGTGGGAGTGGGTAAGAAGCAGGGAACTAAAGACAGGTCAAATTCACTACAGCTCACTGCAGAAGAAGTGCTGCTGACTGATCTACGTAGCAGTCTGAACAATTCACAGAAGCTGTCCTCCTATGTCCTAGAAGTAAATGCTCACAAGTTGAAATCCTTCCACACAGTGAGGCCTGTAATACTCAAGAGCAGCTTGAGCTGAGCTCCCATATCCTTAATAGCAGCTCTTACCTCTTTCTTGTAGCACAACTGGTTGTACATGGCTGGTTTGGGAATCGATTCAATCTTCACCTCCTGGGTAGATGTCCGATAGGAAGGATTACTGTAAGTTAGGTTCCCCAAGCCAGGGTCCGTAAACTTGGACTTATTATGCCTAGAGGAAGAGAGCTGTCAGAAAAGTCACAGGAACCTACTGCCAGAATCCAAAGCTCCTGAGTGCTCACCAAGTGGATGGCTGGAGCCATCTCCACTGTCCCTCAAAGACAGAATCCTGGCTTCACCTGGCTCTTCAGCTATGAGTCCATTAATAGCTACCAATACAGCAAGGCACTGCCATGTAACCACAAAAACTATCATGGCAGTAACTGGTGAAGTTATCTATCAGAAAGCACATGAGCTTACACATTTACTGAGATTTGAACTATCACCCATCCCTGTCCATAACTCCTAAGTTCTCTGCAGAAAATTTAGCCAATAAGGTTTCAAATAGTAGAACAGCATGACCAACACTTTAGAGGCACAGGACTCAAACATTGCAAATAAAATCATCAAGCACTCCTCCCAATGGAGGAAAAAAGGACTGTAAATGACAATAAAGAAAGATGTAGTGTTTTCAGGGACTTTCTTCTCCTACAACCCAAGAGTTTACAATTGGCCCAGGGAGGGAAAAAAGATCACTTACCTATATATAATTAAAGCAGCAATAAGCAGCAAAATAAACAAGATGCTGAGAAGACCTCCAATAATGTAGCTGACATGCAGTCCTTCTCCTGAAAGTGAATACCAAGGGTAATTTATGCACTCATTTTATATTTCACTGGATAATACTGACCTTAGTGTAATGCCTAATGCTGAAGCTTTACCATACCGAAGTATCTAAACTAAAATGTCAGCACATTAAGGTTTAGCAAAGGGTTTTGTTTAGCTTCATATGAAACAAACATATGGTAAACTTTCCTCCCACCCAGGCCCCAGCAAACCAAGGAGTGTCAAGATCTTTGTAATGAGTTTGTAATGGAGGAGTTAGACGCCCTTCCTGACAGGTTATTCTTCCAGTGGGAAGCAATTACCACAGTCAACCATCCTCAACTAAACACAAAGGGGACAGTGATAAAGAGTATTATTAATGGGAAGAGACCATTGGATGAGGTATAAGATTAAAGAAAACAGAACTATTCTTCAGGCCAATAAGTCATTTGGAAAAGTCCACATTTAGGTTAATGGATGTCCATAGAGGCATTTTGCTATACTCAGAGGGCATTTGAGTAATTCAAATCTGAGTTTCAGATATTTCAGTTTCAGATACTATGGACTGGAATGCCCTGAGCACATCTGGAGGAACAATTCTGGTGGAGAAGAGTTAAAGAAAAGCAACTCACCCATGGTGGCCAACACTGCTTCATTGGCACGAGTACACAAGCCTTGCCTAGCATCTTTGTCAGAGCAGCTGAATGACAGAAGGACAGTTATTTACTGAAAGTAGAATCATCAGTCTCAAAGGTATAAAAAAAAAATGGATGGAATGGGCTAGTACTGATATCCCTTCCCTTTCCAGTTAAAAAACACAAGTCTTCCTTTCTCTTCTTCAGTATTCTGCATCCAGAGAAGAGACACCCATGTAGATACATATAAATAGGGGGTGTGCATGGATATATCAATTATTGGTCTACAGTATCTTTATATCTGAGTCATTCTAGATTCGCCTCTCAGGTACACAGGTGTACTCATATCTTTCAGGAAATTTCAGCATCAGTGCTAAAGCAAAAATCAAAATGTCTCAGAGTCAGCATGAAGGCATTTCTGTCCAATAATTCATACTCAAAGGGCAAGTTTTGCTCTGTAAATAACTCAACCATATACAATAGAGCCACTCTTTTGCTGAACTGTATAAATAGCAGGCTCTAGGGAATTAGCAGAAAAGAGTATCTTAACTACCTGCATTGTAACTTAAATGATAGAGCTGCAAAGATTCTGTTCTGTCCCATGTAAGCTGCCCCTTCACAGGGCAGAACCATTTCCTCAGCTGTGTGGGTCTAGTCTGAGATGTTTCAGTGAACTGAAGCAACAGACTCTGTCCTCCTCTCAGAAATAGGTTCTCAAAATTAGGAGGTTCAAAAATCAAACGAATGACACATGGGCTAAAGGTAGATTTTAACACTTCAATACAGTCAGCCTACACACACATTTCAACAAAACAGACAGAAAGAATCTCCAGCTGTTTCTTGCCATCTCAGCAATGTTCCGCATCTTTGTTATAATAGTTTCACCCATTAAGAATGTGAAATCTGGATCTGGAATACCCTCTTTTGGCTAGGAATAGGTATATTTGGATGATGGCAACCAGAGAGGGCTTGCATGTGGCACCTTGCAAAAGCTGGGACTTTCACACCCCAATTCCAAGAGAACAAGAACACTTACTTTCCTTCCACTGTTTCCTGAGAAGTGAGAGGTTTGGCTGTTGAAGTACCTAGTCTGCCAGGCAGTGTTTGACTTCTCTCACTTACACTGGTTGGTTCTGGACCAGGGGGCACCACACCAGGAACTAGAACAAAAAAGAAAAATAAACAGGACTTCAACTATGTGGGACAGATGAACAAGTCTGATAGGCCATTTCCAAAACTCTCTATAGCTTGTATGAGCAGCCTTCCCATCTCAAACCCAGTCTGTCGGCAAAAAGGACAGAAGGTGGCTCTGTTGCTCACAACCACTTCTTTTAGTTCCAGTATAGGACTCTGCATAAGATGTATACACTGGAGAGCCTCAGCTGCTCTGGTTGCCACTGCATAAGCAGTAGCAGTGGCTCACTTATGGGAGCTACTACCCAAGTGACACTCAGTAAACTCACTCGTAGAACAAGGCCGCCCATCTGGTTCATCCGGACACGCACAAACAAAGTCAGAAGCCCTGGCAAAGCAGAGGTGAGTGCAGCCTCCATTGTTCACTCCACAAGCATTACTACCTGGAAGAAACAAACAATTTTCTAAATTTTCTAAATTTTCTATGTTATATCTGAACAAAAAGGGGCTCCAAGTAACAACCTTCTTTCCTGCTCAGCCAGAAATACTTCTTAGAAACCTGGCAAGATATCATGTTTTTGGCATATGCCATCATGTGATTGCTAGGAAAGTGATGACAATAGCCAGACACTGAATTGGATTAGGGCAGTCTTGAAAGGAAGGTACCAGAAATCTTTAGACAGAAGCCCAGACAACACAGTTGCAGAGATAAAAATATAAAAAGCTCACGTTCTTCTGTTTTAACACTATGCTGGGTAAGCAACAAGAAAGTGACATTTGCTAATCAAAGCTTTAACAGAACACCATTAAGATGTACGTGACTGAAACGTCAGAGGCAGACAAGAAATGTGCTAAGGGAAGATGTTTGAATAGTTTCAGCATAAAAAAGGATGCCATCCTTACTTGACATCCACAATAATGCAGTGGTTCCAGAGTTCTTTTGGACTACAGTTAGCATTTGCCTGAATCAAGGTCCTTCTATTTACCTGTCTGTCTCTGAGGAGACACCACAATGATATCCATCAATCCCTCAACATTGGCCAGGACTGTCTCTTTGTTCCTCCCAGAGTATTTGTCCACTCTCTGGATGGATTTCGTTTGCCAGTCAGTCCAGTATATCCACCTGTCCTGCTGCTCGGGGAGACAGCAAAGAAAAATCACAGCCGTTATTAGCATGTTTAGTCATGTAGACACAAGATACCCATAAAAAGTATATCCCAGTGGCAGAAGGCCCAAAACAAAGGCCTTCTCAAACCCTTACCCTCTTATTGTAAAGAAGATGACTGGCTACACCCCACAGTTCAGACAAACTTCCTTTGTTAGCTCCAGACAAAATTTAAGTACTATCCCCTCAGCCATCTTGGTTTCCTCCGACTTTAACACTTCCCTGTTCCCAAACTCCACTGTACAAACTGATCAACACACCAGGGAGAATGGTGGCAGCAGGAAACTCTTCTCACCTGTGTCAGAGCAAAGGGATGTGACACCTGGCTGACCAACACTTGCCGTAGCTTCCCGTTGAGGTCACAACTCTCTATGCGATCAAGATGTGCATCCACCCAGTATATCCTGAAGGAACAGGAGAAGACATGAGCTTCCATCAATACAACTTCTCTTTACTTTCTAGTCATTTACTGGCCAAGATTGTGGAATCATAAGATGGATGAGGAAATAAAAAATAAGAAAGCCCCAAAACACCCCAAAACCAAAATCAAACCCAAACCCACAGTGCTACTCCAATAAATTAAGCTAAGAGGGCTAAAAAATTCATTACATCCCTTAAGCTTATGGAAGTATAGGAAAACCTTTCACTGACCTCCTGGTGTCATAATCCAAAGTCAATCCATTGGGCCATCCTAGGTCAGTGTTAATCAGGATTTTACGATCAGATCCATCCAGGTTGGCCCGTTCAATTTTAGCAATGTGACCCCAATCTGTCCAGAAGAGATACCTAAAGAGATAAAAGGCAAGTGTAAGAAGAAAAGACCATTTTATTTGGCCTAAGGAAAGTTTTAGCTATGAATGAAACTGCCAGATCCTTCAGGTTCAAAAAAGATAATAGTCTGTAGCCTGCTTCTCACAGCTATCTGCCCAACCTTAAATTCACTGTCTGCCTGACCACTACAAGTCACTCAGAGTCAACCTCTTGCTGGTACCTGCAGATTCAAATGGCACATCTCTTCTTCCTCTCACAACCTCCTCTTCCAACCTGCCTCTATGCAGCCTTTCCCCCTGTCCCACTAATAGCCCCACGAATACCTACCCCTTCTTGGGAAAGACAGAAATGGCTCGAGGTTCATCCAGGCTGTTATTGATCAGCACTTTCCTGGAGCTTCCATCCAGTCTAGCCACTTCGATGGTATTGCGTCCTGTGTCTGTCCAGTAGAGGTTCCTGGCAACCCAGTCCACTGCCAGGCCATCTGTAGTCTTCAAACCCTGACCAATAACAGTTTCCATGTTGCTGCCATTCAGATCAGCCCGCCTGGATAGAGATCAATGACAAATGGCAGTGAGGAACAGGTAGCTCCTGAAAAGCTGGATCTCCATCAATCACAGGGCCACTGCATACTACTACTTCCCTAATACTTTTTCCCCCAGTCTTCAGCAGGTTAAATACACCTTCAGCATGAGATCACTGATACACATGATGCTGTGTACCAAAGACAACATGTAAGTAGTGGTGTAGTGTTCAGTCTCCCCAATTTACTGGCACACACGGCACTTGTCACTGGGTGACCTGGGCAGCAGCCAAGCAGATGACTATCACCTACCTGATAACATCAAGAAATACGTCTGTGTAGTAAATCTTGCCATCCACACTATCATAGTCCAGAGAAATGACATTGTTCAGCTCAGGGACAGGTATGTGCACATCTGTGTGGTCACTGGTGTCCAGTGAGATACGACGGATGGACGCACGGCTAGAGAACAGTAGGTAGGTCTCTGGAGAAGAGTCACATGTCTGCTCATCTCTCTTCAGCTGGATGCCAGTGGGGCAGGCACAGGAGAAACCAGTGGGGTGAGGTAAGCAAAGGTGGGAGCAGCCACCATTACGAACTCCACATTTATTGAAGCCTTTCAAAACAGGGAAAGCATAGTTTTAGGATCTCACAAACCAAAGCTTTATTTTAAAGGCTACATACATGCACAACTTGCTAACAGCTGAGTTCATCCTTACCATCCCAGCCTTGCTGGGAGTCTACAGTCCTTTATACAGAGACACTATCCCTCCTGTCCAAGATTCATGGTAGGTATGGGCATGATTGGCAAAGGAGAATAGGAGGGTCCAGAAGAAGAGGGATCATTAGAAGAAAAATCGTAACCTACATTCCTTGCTAATAATCATAGTTTTCCCATGGAAAAAGAAATAGCCAAATGCTCACAGATTTCTGCAACTGCAGTTTAACTTTATTACTGCTGCAAATGGTAATGCTGACAAAGATCCAGCCCAGTGGGGAAACAGTGTGACAATGTACCAGAGGCCAGGCTGACAAAGAAGCTTCTGTTTCAACTTAGCTGCACACAGTGGCAAGTAAACAAAGGCATCAGAGAAGCCTGCTGGAAGCGCCTGACATATTAGGGTCATATAATTTTTTTTTTAATTGTAAAATTATACAGCATACATTTACTAGGAGGGAATAAGCCCAGGAGACTGGTGCAGGGAGTGGGAAGAAAACAATGTGGATATGATGGCTAGACTTTTGGTCAGCTTTAAGTTATATTGCCAAGTTACGCAGTCAAGAGTGATGTTCTGCTGTTAGTAACCACAGGAAAAGTAGCACTTTTCTGTAGAAGTATGTACTGGGGAAATTCTACCAAAAGAAAGCCACAGCACAAAGCAACAACTTCCACTGAAAAGCAAGGAGGCGAGATGGGGTGTTATAGGATCCCCAAAGAGTAACAAAGAATTGACTCTGGCACAAAATAGTTGGGCAAAATTATATATTAAGAGCAATTAAAGCAGCAGAGATTTTGCAGAGCAAAGAGGCAGACAAGAAGATGAAGCCTGCAATGATTAGGAAGTAATACTAGAACTTAAAAAAAATTTCAGCAACTGGTTTAAGAAGAATTAAGACTCTTTTGAAGTTAAAAAAGGGAAATTGTCCAATGTCAGTACAGTCTGGTGAAGCCTAATAAGGCATGACTTGTTCAGTTCTCCTAAGAAAGTGGCTCTGCTGCATGCAAGAATGAGGTTGTCAGTGCAATCCAATTAAGGAAATGGGACAAAGGGGTCAAAAAACATGCAATCATCAACACTTAGACCTATAGAGGTGGGTAAACAGGGAGGAGTGCAAAAACAGTTAGAGGGAAGAAGTGATGCTTTAAAAGAAGACATTCTATCACTCCTGCCCTACACCAAAGGACTTTTTCCAATGACAGCTCTGAAGGACTCTCCTTGCCACCACCAACACCCACCAACTGGGGTACAACTTACCCAGGGGCCTTGCCCTGTCAACAGCTTGAATATCCATGAGGCCAGGCAGGTTTGCCCTCACCAAGATGACATTAGCACCAGTGTCCTTGTCAGCCCTGTGAATGCTGCGAGTTTGCCAGTCAGTCCAGTAGATGTAAGAGTCCAGCAAAGTGAGGCCATAGGGATGTTGCACCGGAGACAGCAGGGTCCGGCGGTTCGCACCATTGAGATCCGCAGCCTCGATCCGCTACAGGAAGAAGCAGAAGATCACCCCATACACAAAACACTTTCCTATTGCTAGCACTTACTGCAGCAAGTGGGAAACAGTCTTGGTGAGTGATGTTATTCAGGTTCACCCTCCCTCCATAGCCCATACTCTCAGAAAACCTTACATTCCCCTTGCTCTTTCAACAACTTGCTCAAGAGCTTCAAAGCAGCCTCCAATTTGGGGCTACCAAATACCCAATGACAAACAATGCTGAAGAACAGAATCAGACCTCAGTGTGTGCATCAGCCCAGAGCAGCTGGGACCCAGCCTTATCCACTGCCAGTCCATTAGGCCAGCCCAAGTTGTTGCTGATCAACACCACACGTCCAGAGCCATCCATCCCAGAGCGTTCCAGCTTGGCATTCTCACCCCAGTCTGTCCAGTACATATACCTGGGGAAAAGTCAGCAAGTATTATGGAAAAGGAGATCAGAAGTCCTGTGTAACTCCTAGACAATCTCTTGACAACACTAACCCCATTTCATGATATAAAGCTATTGCCCGAGGGCTGTCCAGGTTCTGCCAGACCAAGACTTTCCTCATGGTGCCATCAAGGTTGCCCACTTCAATCCGGTTTGTTCCTGTATCTGTCCAATAGATCTTCCTGCCAATAGCATCCACAGCCAGCCCATCTGTAGTCAACAGACCTGAGAAAACAGAAAAACATTTTAGTCACTGCTTATTCTCCTAATTTAGTCAGGAACTCCTAGTATTTCTCTTGTCCATATCGTAGGCAACTGCTTTAGGCTTTGCTCGCCTTTCCACCAAAAATGTATTCTACCAGGATATCAGAGAATCTCTCTTTTCATAGTGCATAGAACCAAGAGGCTCTCAGACCAAAATCTCCCTCACCTGTAGTGATGATGTCCTCAAATTGTGAGCCATCAAGGGCAGCGCGACTGATTTTCCGCAATGTGCTGTCTGACCAGTAAACCTTTCCTGGGTTGAAGAAGAAAGAGAAACTTGAAAAAGCCCAAAACAAAACCAAACCAAACCCCAACAATCAAACAGCAAAATCATTAAAAAACAGATCCAGGTCTCTGACTACCTGCTACACCATTCAAAATGGATCTGACTGTACAGGAATAATAACAGCACAAGATTATTAAGCTAGAGTGATAAAAGAGTGCAAATTTTCTTGTTCCAATTCTCCCCAAAATATGTAGGACCTTTACACGAAGTCTGACCTTCACACAGGGACAGAGAACACCTAATACCATCAGCTAGTAGTAGAGTTCCACATCTGACTTCTCAAAATGAGATCATCTACTGCACAGTGCAACACCATTTACATCCAGCCCAGCATCAGATGTTTACTATACATGAACAACCAGAGTCTCGGTTCTACTGTTGTAAAAGGCCTCAGCAAAAGGAACTTTATTAAATCCAAAATGCACAAGAACCTCACTCAATATTGCAGTCAGTTTTTTCCACATAGTTTGGGTTCTCTGCTTTCCTTTAAGGATATTCTTTCCTCACTGGAAACAAATTATTTGCAGCACATACAAGGAAAATAAAAACCTACCCAAACCCACAGCCTACAGTAAGGCCATGCCTGGGTCTTTACTCAGACATTTAGATAGGAAATTACTTGTTGCCTTTCAAACACAGTCAGATATAATAAGAAGTTCAGACCTTCACGAGGATCCACTCCAATTGCAATGGTGTTCTTCATGGTGACGTTGACTGAGACAACAACATCTGCAAAGTAAGGGATATCCAGAGAGACCATACGGATGTCAGTCCTTCTGGCAAAGATCAGAAAGCTGGTCATTCCTGCAGAGTAGACAATAGACAGATACTAGTGAGGAACAAGTTCAGTAAACTGTAGGCATCATTTATCAAATATTCTGGAGGTTAAAGTGTCTCAGACAGACCTTGGCTTATGGACAGTGTGTGTACAAAAGCATCACTTTATTGAACATCACTTAATGCTTTTTACATCCAAATTGAAAATCATTACATTCATAGAAGAGTTACTTCTGCTAGTATGTGTGGGAAATGGAAATTAGAAGTCACTTTTTTCCTGCTAGGGAGGAAAAGTGGATGTACCATGGCCTGAAGCCAAGTGCCTTCCACCATCCTCAAAAGAAGGTCTACAGAAGGAGTGTATACAGACCTATTAAAGAATATAATACCTTGTAGTTTAAGAATTCACTTCAATATTAGGGCAAAAGTATGGAAAAAAAAAGTGGCACTTGGTTTACTTGTCCAACATAATTTCACGAAAAATGTCTCCATCAATCCATTTATCAGTAAGTTTCTTCATAGTAATTCCCACTCAAATTGAAGATACAGGCACCAAGTGGGTTTTTCAAGGCATAAAGCAGGTAAGCACATAAAAGTGAAATTTCTTCTCTTAAAAGGCACAGGCAAAATGTAGCTGTGATACAGAACTGCAATGAGGATTCTACAGAGAACACTCACCGGAGGAGCAGGTCTTCCCATCAGATTGCAGGTTGATCCCTGTAGGGCAAGTACAGCTGTAGCCTTTTGGAAGAGGTGCCAAAAGGCACAGGTGACTACAGCCTCCATTGTTAACATGGCATGGTGTATGCACTATAGAAAAGAAGATGAAAGAGCCATTAGCACTGGCACAAAAAAGGGATACAGCAGCTATAGAAATGCATTCTAGAATGCCCTCAAATACCAAGTCTCAAGCTCTCATACTCCACACAGATACTTAAGACAATAAGGGCTGACAGGTGAGCTACTTGAAGAATAGATCTGCCACACAGCAGAGCCTGAGCAGGCTCTCAGCTCGGTGGGGTTTGGGTGTTAGCTCTCTACCTGGTGGCCTGTGCCGGTGGAAAACATGAATATCCATAAGATTCTCCAGATTGTCCTGCAGCGTTTCCCGAGACTGCCCAGTCCTCCTATCTGCGCTCTGGATGCTTTTGGCCTGCCAGTCTGTCCAGTAGATTCTCTCGCCATAAAGAGTAAGTCCAAAGGGGTGAGGCAGATTGCTCCCAATCAGCACCTGCTCAGATTACCCCCATTGCCCCAAGAAAAATATTTTATTATACATAAATATAATACTGATAAAAATATTTTTATGTATACAATATAAAATATTTTATAAATCTATTATATATATATATTTACTTACATATATTATATATATCAGTGACTCTGAAGTCACTAAGGAGAAGAGGCTTCCCTTGCTCCCTTTCAACATCATAACATACAATCACAGCAAAAGGAGAATGATGAGGCAACTTTAGCCCTCGAACTTCCCTCACACACTGTTTCAAATTGGAAGGGAGTTCTTTTCTCCCAGTGAAAGCTGCTGTGTACTTTGATTTGTAAATTTCCCTTTCCATTGGAAAAAGAGACAGGAGCCATCATCACTTTGTGTTGAGGCTCCCAGACCTGCTCCTTAAAGATAGCTTCCTTACTTTCCTGTGGCTTCCATCCAGACTGGCGTACTCAATGGTCTTCATTCCCGCGTCTGCCCAGTACAAGCGCTGTGACTCGTAGTCAATCGCCAGGCCATTGGGCCATGTCAGGTTGGAGGAAATGATCACCAAGCGGTTTGAGGCATCCATCCCAGCACGTTCTATTTTTGGGTTAGCTCCCCAGTCTGTCCAGTACATGAACCTAAGAAGAAGCCCGGACAGAAGTGAATGCCCAAACTTTTTCACTACCAGAGAAGCAAGAGAGTCTGGTGCCTTCAGGCCCTAGCAGGAGGAAGCATTAAAGTATTACCATACTCATGTCCAGCCTTGGGTTCTTGTAATGTACCTAAGATCATACTCAAATTTATATACCTTCTACTGCCCATGGGCTGGCCTAATTACAATGCATAGGAAAAAGTTCAAGAAAATAGGTCAAGGTCTAAAAATTAACTGATTATTTACCAATGTAGACCACTAGCCCTTTACACTCTTACTGCATTTGTCTTCCAGTAATCCACTCAAGGAAAGAATAGCACTCTTTCATTCAAAACATTCAACACTTCTAAAGCAATGGCTGGCAAGCCTTTTTCTATCCACTCTACCCCACCTCCACAAGGTCTGAGGACATCCTTCTGACTGAAACTCTAGTTGATAAGCAAGGGGCTTGAATACAAATTCAACGTACATGTGAAACGGAGAAATAGAAAACATCTAGATGGCCCCATTGTCAATATTTTTGTACCACATCTTTAGTTATTACATCTCCAGGATAAACAAATGAAAACAGCCAGCCAGCTCCTGCAAGCTCCACAGCCCAATAGGCAATTACCTCTGCTTATCTTGTTCCATTAGCATCTAAAATCACATCTCTAGTTCCACTCACTAGCAGGTTGTAGAACAAGGGCACCAGTGAGAAAGAAAATTGTACAAAACCAAAGAACCAGAAAGTCTTTAGACATGCAAGAATTGTTATGTCATCCCAGAAGAAAGAATCTCTTACCCTCCAACAGGGTCCACCACAATATCTCTAGGTCTGTCCAGGTTCTCCCAGATTAGAACAGTTCTCATGGTCCCATCTGTATTGGAGACCTCTATCCGATCTGTTCCTACAAAAGTTGAGAGAGAAAATAACAGAGATCAATTTGGAATTGCAAAAGCTATGGCAAAAAACCATCCATACAACAATGTGCTCTTCCCCTATAGCCATCTGTGTCCTTAGCTGGAGGATAGGTAAGAAATTGGGGCTTAAAGTGTCACTTTCTACCCTCTCAAGTCACCTCTGCAGCTGTATATAATCCACCTCTTACCTAAGCCCCCATGCCATGAGAGAACAGCTAGAAAAGAATTATCTTCCCTAAATCTCTCTCAGCTATGACTCCCCAGCAGGGAACATGCTCCCAGTATCACCTGCTGCACCCCAAGATACACTGTTGGAAGATACCTAAACATATACAATCACAAGCTCTGCAGCAAGACAGCAGTGACGAATATTTTTACAGAATTAGTACTAGGGATACTACAAAGAGAATGAAACTAAGGGTTGTGCCCCAATTCACACTCAGTTAGAAGCACATAACATGAAACTCCATCTTCTTGCTACACAGAAATAAGACAAATTTGAAATGAAACAGACAGAACTACTTAGCAGATTTTCAGTTTTCATGACTAATAAGGAAGACAGAAGTCTATGTAAAGCAGAGGATCCCAGTACCTGCGTCAGTCCAGTATAGTTTGTTGGTGACCCAGTCAATTGCAAGTCCAGCTGGACTTTCCAGGCTGGTGTCCACCACAACCTAAATGAAAACAAACAAAAAAGAACCTTAGTGAAATTAGACCTCAGGGAGAAAGTACTTGTCCAATGCACTGCCCATTCACAAACAATGAAGACTTTCAAAAGGCAAAAGCCTGAGCAGAGCAATGCCCCACAAGAGAGAGCATTAAGGACTTAGAAGTCCAAATAAGACTTTTATTTGGGGAAACATCTATTTTTTTGTGCCAGTTCAAACTGCAAATCCAAACTTTGAACTCTGTTTGCTTCATTTATAGTACCATCAGCCTAGGAGTGTGTGCAAAAAGCATTCCCAAAGGGCATGGCTCTCGTTCCAAATGTAGAATGTTACAGAGGATTTAATACTTCTTCCTTTCAGATTCTAGAGCTACAACAAAGGAATTGACCACAGCCCACAGATCACCATGCTTCATGTCTCCATTCAAGGTTCTCCATACACTCAATTGTTTATGAAGTGTCTAGTGAGCTCATTGCCAGAACTCGGCAAACTAATGAACAAAAGATCTGCCATGAACTGCAGTGCCTTAAAAAGCCAGTGTATCCCAGTGGCTTCAAATCTGATGCTCAAGGAGTCTCTTAGCCAGATGACCTCCACACACAGTGAACACTGTACCTCCTGGTTCGATCCATCCCATTTTGCTCGGCTGATGGAGTCAGTGCTAACATCTGTCCAGTAGACATAGTCATCCTTTGAGTCCCAGTCTAGAGCCACAGCACTGCGAACATCAGCAAGGGGGATGACATCATCTGACAGGTCATCTGTGTCAAAGCTGATCCGACGGATGTCCATCCTTCGGGCAAAAAGCAGGAACTTGTCAAGACCTGATCAAAGGTCGAAAGGTCTTCTTTTAATTTCTCTAAGTTCAACAATACAGTGATAGACAGACAATTCCCTGCTATATCCACAACCTTAACCACCTATATCGTCTCTCACTGGCAAGTTTTGGTCTTTTTTTTTTTCACTGGAAGCAAAGTATCACTGGGAGAGGATGGGCAAGGGGGGTCAGAGTGGTTGTGAGCTCTGTCCTGAGGTGTAACCTATGCTGAGGGAACAAGGGCAACCATATTCTTCAAAAGGTAGCATAGACGTCCCTCCCAATCAAATAGCTGTTTAAAAATAGCTCTTGAGAATCTGGGAGATAGTTGGTCTAATTCTTTCACATAGTTGTAAACTAAGAAATGCGGCAGTGATGAGGACTGAATTTTTGTTGATCACTGACACAGACATTATGGGAATTTCAGGGAGACAATCATCTGTGCCAGGTTGCATGGCTCCAGTAGCAGCCCTAAAATAAGGACCAAGGGTGGAATTTGTCAGCATCCCCACCCAGGAAGCCTAGTGAGGGCAGTGAGAATACACAACAAGGGAATGCATCAAAAAGGTGAAGTATCCTCTGGTAGAACCCTTAATACTTCTAACTCAGTCTATCCAGCTGCATTTCCTTGGAAGCAAGTGCTGCTGATGCTTAGTCCCACTGCCAGCCCCCTGCCACCCACTGAACATCTGAGTACGTGTTCCCACCTCACTTACTCTGGGCACAGGCATGGCTGCTGGTCTTGCGGAAGCCCGTGGGGCAGGCGCAGGTGTAATCCTTGCTGCTCGGCAGGCAGAGGTGAGTGCAGCCTCCATTGTTGTCCCCACAACGGTTTCTCCCTGCTCAAGTAGCCAAAGACAAAAGCAACCACACATAAAGCAAACAGTAAAGAAAGGAGGAAGAACTAGTTGAGGTGTCAAGACCACATGGATACAACTTCTCAACCCAAAAGTTGATTGAAAATAAGGAAACATATAAACTAAAGCACTAACTCCATTTTTAGGGCTCAATTTTAAAATTACCATTTAACTCAATCCACTTCAAGAGCAGATGATGGCAGTTATAGAGAAGTAAGGGACATGTAAGTCATTAAGACGCCCACTTATGATTTTTCCCCTGTCCAAAAACATCTGTTGTGTAAACAAGCCCCAAGTATTTCCTACTGAAAGGCCTCCACCCCCGGTGTCAGCAGGGGGAGCTCCGGTAACACCCAACTCCGAGGTACCGGGCCAGCGACCTCAACACGAGGGCGGTGGAGCAAGTTCTGCCACAGCCCCGGGCACAGGCGGGGGTGTGTCCACATGCTGGGCTCAGGCTGTCATTTCCCGGCTTTACAGGGAATGGGTGGCTCCAGGTCTTCTACTGGCTCAGGTGAGTCTCGACCCGCTCTGCAGTTACCTGCTGGCTGGCGCTGAGGATGCAGCGTGTGGATGTCCATAGGGAAGTGGAGTTTGTTGCGGATGATCTCCTGGTTCTTGCCTGTGAATTTGTTGGCACTGTTGATGCTCTTGGTGTGCCAGTCTGTCCAGTACAGACTGTCCTCAAACACAGTGATAGCAAATGGGTGTGGGAGCCCTGTAACAGATATGCAATATAGAAATATAATCACATCTAACAAGACTCAGGCTAGCAGGGAGACAAGAAAATGCTCTTTCCACTGCCCCTTAGGCTTCACCACACTCAACCTGCTCAAATATGCTTTACAGTAATTTAACGGACAATTCCTCTCTGTTGTCCTATAATCATAGATAGAAGGTTAGGGGGATAGAATAGATCTTAAAGATCATCTAGTTCCAATCCCCCCATCACAGGCAGGGACATCTCCCACTAGACCAGGTTGCTCAAGGCCTTATCCAGCCTGGCTTTGAACAGTGCCAGGGTTGCAGCGTTCACAACCTCCCTAGGCAACCTGTTCCACCACTTCCCCACCCTCGCAGTAAAAAATTTCTTCCTAATACCTTACCTGAATTTCCCCTCTTTTAATTTGTATCCAGTATTCCTTGTCCTAACACTACAGTTCCTGATGAAAAGTCCTTCTCCTGCTTCCTGGTACATTCCCTTCAGATACTGGAAGGTTGCAATTAGGTCTCCACACAACCTTCTCCTCCCCAGGCTGAACAGCCCCAACTTTCTTTCCAGGCTTTATAGGGGAGTGCACCAGTCCTCTTAACTTTGTGGCCCTCCTCTAGACTTCCTCCATCAGTTTCATGTTCTTCTTATGCTGGGGCTTCAAAGATGGATGTACCATTCCAGGTGGAGTCTCACAAGAGCAGAATCACCTCCCTCAACCTGCTTTTGATGCAGCCACTGATGACTGAGTAGCAAACTCCATCCCTCAGTGGGGACAGAATTCATTCCACAGTGAAAGAACAGGAGACAAGCACAGATGCAGGAGCCAGTGTCTCAAACTCAGATCAGCACTGTGCTACTCTGTAGTCTTTATTGCAGAAAGCACTCCCTGGAGAAAGCCTGTTACTTACCTTGGCTAATAACAGCCTTCCTATTGCGTCCATCAAGGTCAGCCCTCTCAATGACGTGATGTTTGGCATCCACCCAGTACATTCGATGTCCTGCATAGTCAATGGTCAGTCCATTGGGCCAGAAGAGGTGTGTATCCGCAATGATGCGCCGATTAGAGCCATCCATGTTGGAATACTCAATGCGGGGAGTGTTGCCCCAGTCAGTCCAGTAGATAGTACTGGAGGAGGCAGGAGAGACAGACAGAAAACTTGCAGCCCATATACTGCACCCAACATCACTCCCTATGAGGGCAAAACAGTATCAGTCCTGTGACCTCGAGCATGAGACTGGGTCACAGCCATGGGAGAAGTGAAAACCAGCCTGCTGAAAGCTGAAGGGCCCAGAGCAGGATTAAGGCTCTGAAGGGTCCCAGCACTGCCAGGTTCCCCAAACTGTCAGTGCCAACTGAAGTCTCAAGACCCTCCCCACCAAAGGTTACCCCAAGGTAACCTTTGTGACCAAGAACGGGGTTTTCAGTGTTCAACAAGAAGCATGTACATGGAGGGCTCACTGGGTTTCCCCCTGGTTTCCCATGTTTTCACTCACCCCTCCATAGGATGTAGGGCAATTGCTCGGGGCTTCTCCAGGTTCTGCCACAAAAGCACTTTCCTGTGAGAGCCATCCAAGTTTGCTACTTCAATTCGAGATGTCCCAGAGTCTGTCCAGTACAATTTGTCATGGATCCAATCAATAGCAAGCCCACCTATGTACAAGACAGAATTAAGCACAGAACGAAACCATGGATCTCCACAGAAAAAGAGTTCCCCTTTCTCTGTCCACCCTAGAAGAGGCCCAGTTTCTTCTCCTGCCAGCCAAGATTAACTCCAGGGGGACACTCACCTCACACCCATTCCATCCAACCCATAGCCTTCCTCAGGGAGATGCACTTTGTTCTGAATGCTGGGTCCCCACTTTCCACCCACCCTACACTGTTGCCTTTTTTGTGATGACGCACCTGGGCTCTCCAGCCCTGTGGAAACCACCTCCTCCACATTGCTACCATTCAGATTGGCCCTCATGATGCGATCAAGTGTGACATCAGACCAGAACACCAGCTCCTTGCTGTGGTGGAAGTCAAGGGCAATGGCATTTTCCAGGTTGTTCAGGAGCAGTGTGTACTCAGAGCGATGAGGCAACACTTGTCGGATATCAATTCGATTGGCAAAGAGAAGCACAGGCTCTGGCCCTAAGGATATACAGGAAGACAGCATTGGAGTATTTGACTGGGTCCTGCCTACCATTCCCTCTGCACCAAGTCCCAGAACAGAATTTTGTAGTACTGGCAGCAGAAATCAACCCCCAAGTGCAAAACACTTCAGAGAGTTGTTTTTACATCCTCTATACACAGTTGTAACTCAAAGATGAGCAGTTTTAAACCTTCTGGCAAACTTTAACTCAGCAAGAAGCAATCATTCCAGGTCCTACCTAACCCTGCCTCATCTCACAGGACACAGTTGAAATCTGCCTCAGCCAGATATAAACTCAGCAGGTACTCCCACTGCAAAAAAACATCCCCAAAATATCAACATCCTTTATGGATTCCATTAGCAGAATTCCTAATGAAATCTGAAGTCTTTAAGTGGAATTTTTAATTCCTCAGCTCCTACATTAGAGGAGGAATGAAGTTAAAGAAGTGTACAGATATCTTTAAAAAAAAACCAGCAGATCTCCATATAGCAACCATTCATAGCATTCAGGATTGGTGACCAGCATCAAGGGTCAAACCACAAGGTGTGATACAACCTCACTCATTGGAAAGGCTAAGAACAGAAAGGCTTCCTGAACAGAGACAGAAAGCTCATTTTGTCCCAGTTTCTGAGTCACAAGGAATGATAAAGGACTAGGAAGAGAAGGCAAGCACTGTCTCCCTGGCAGTGAAAGGAAACAGTGTAGTACCTCTCTCCATGGTCAAAATCACACAAAATTTTCACAAGCATTTATCAACAGCATGGGCATATCTAACACAAATCCAGGTACTTCCTTTCCTTCAAATGTTCATTTGATGAACAGCACTATGCTGCCAGTGAAGCACTAGAGACATAATTATGAGAACTAGACTAACAGGCGCACACCAGTTGTGTTGTTAGGTTGAACTCCCCTTTACCTAGAGCTTTGCAGCTACGTTTGTCAGGTCGCAGCTCGTAGCCTTGCTCACACCAGCACTGGAAGCCTCCTTCACTGTTGGTACAGCCTTGGCTGCAGTAGCCTTCCTCAGCACACTCATTCACATCTGCATGTTACAGAGAAAGTTACCATTAGATAGATCATCAACAAACCCAACAATCTCACTGATAGATTGCATCTGCTTTCATACTCTGTTTTTCACCCTATCATAGCCACCGACTTCAAACATACCAAAGCAGCAGGGAGGAGGCTACTGCTCCAAAAACCCACCTTGGCATGATCGGCCATCTTCCAGGAGCCTGTAACCTGTGTGACAAGTGCACTGCACCATCCCTCGTACCATCTGGCACTTCTGAGCACAACCACCATTGTTTACATTGCAATTCTCCTCCCCTGTTCGTGGACCTGTGGAAGAAACATGTGAAGATAGCTGAGCTGAAACCACAAGGCAGCTGCTCTTGCCTTCAGCTGTTAGGCACAGTCAGCCTTCAAAGCAGGATGAACAAGAGGGGGAGGACACAAGCTGTGCTGGAAGCTTCCTCTTTGCAGCCAGAGCTCTCCTCTTCAAGCCACAACTGAACGGGACAACAGAGCTCAGATTAACATATTTTTTGGATTCAGTGTCTCTGCATACAAGTGGTGATACCTGAGATCGTAATCTTTTCCCCATCATTCCCTCTGTGCAGTCTTTAATTGGCAAAACCAATAAGGTTTTTTTCCTCAATCTTTAACTTGCTCCCATTATCATAGTTCAGACTTTCTTTCCTACACATATCCTTCAGTAACACCAGATACACTCCTACACATTAATGGGCCTCCATTTATGTCTAAGACTGAACTTGGGAGGACTTACGGCAGTTTTGGTGTGGGCTCTCATCACTGCCATCTCCACAATCATTTGCCCCATTGCACAGCTTCCTCTGGCCAATACAACGCCCGTTCCCACACAGGAACTGGTCCGGGGCACACTGAGGGGTGCCTGCAATAGAAAAAGGGAAAAGTAGCACATCACAGCTTACTGATGGAACAATAGTCATGGTGAAGAAAAGAATATAGCACATTTTCTAAGATTTGTTACAAACTTTTCATATGAGCACAAACCCATGACTTCCTCTTCTCTTGAATTCAGCTCATCTAGTACTCCTTACTGCTCCGCATATTTTTATGCTGATTTGGAGGTCTACACACTCTCTGCCAGTCTGAGTCCACTGTTGCTTTACTGTGAAGTTCATCTAACTAGTTTCTCTTAGAATGACTTGAAGGTCCTGGATTAGCTCCCTTTGTGGCTCCAGAATCCACAACCCAGCTCAGCATGTGCAAAGGAGGAGTCAGTTCCTCACTTTAATAATCTGATCTGTCACACCAGCAGAGCTATGGATCTTAAGCCTGCCTAGGAAGGAACATCTTGTCTAGCCCTAACTAAACTTTGATGGACTTGGAATGAGATTTAACATGCATCCCTGAAATCTGAGCTCAGGCAACAGGATTTCATATGACCTACATGCTTCAACTCCTGCTGTTGGCAAGCAGACTGTACAGAATTCTTGTAAGCAAAGTAATACTGTTTGTAGACACTTTGCCAATCTGATTGTTTCTTCAGCAATAACTGCACTGTCCTCTTGTCTCTTACTTCTTGTACCTCTTGAGCTGACTTGATTAGTGGTCCCTAAATCATCACCCTCTGATAATCTTACAAAGATAATAGGACAATACAGTTACCAGCAGAGAAACAATCAGATTGGCAGACTGCCTGTAAACAGTGTGGAAAAGAGTAGTTGTGAGATTAACGAGTACAGTTAAGAACTACAGACACACTAAGTGAGAACATAAAACCAGACCACATGCAGATTTACTTTTCAGAGTACAGGAATACTGTATATGAAGGATTCTGAAACTCTGACTTCATTTGCATTTTGAACATAAAGATCCTTACACTAGCTGATTGCATTTTAGGAATCTTCTCTATGACCAATAAAAATATAACTCTGCTCTAAAACCAAGAAGATTTTAACTCTTGCTACAGACATTGGGACACCACACTATGTCACTCAGATGAGCCAGTACACATCCTGGAAAAACCAGTTTAATTTTCACCATAGACTCTTCACTGTCACCACAGATCTAATGTAGAATTGCACAACTAACCTTATAGTAACTATACCTTGTGTTTCATTTGATATGGAGACAGTGAATTTCACTGGCTCTGGAAATTTTACTTGGTTTCTTTCAGCACCTCTAAATACCTTTTTTATCAGGATGAGGAAACAGGGTTACCAGCTTGTCTTTAAGTAAAATTGCTTTTTCCAGGATCGCCACACTGATGCTCACAACAGCTGACCCACTGAGAGCAGCTGCTCTCAAATACCTACAAAGTGTGTCTCTCCAGGTCCTCTGAGCTCAGCTGTCCTTGTAGAACACCCACTCTCCACTCCCAATAGCCCCAAAACAAGAGGCACAGTTTCACAAATCCATTTTGTCACCCCTAAAACCACTGTTCAGAATACACTGATCTAGAAGGATCAGTACACATAGCTGGGCTCCACTCACTAGGATGAATTAGTGGACCACTACACTCTATTCCTCACAAAGCCTATAGGCATCCTGAAGGCTTTAAGGAAAAGAGAAGATTCCAGAACACTGCCTGAGTCCTACTACAACACTAGGGTCTGTTGAAACCCTCCTCCTCTCCATAACCACTATCATACAGAGGAATACAAATATGTGAAATGAATACTAGAAAGAGTAACTCCTGAGGAAATATCTAAGGGGGAAGCTGACACACTTAATCCTCTAAAAAAAGGCTTTATTCTTCTCTTCCACTAAATGTCCTTTTTGATTCCACTGCCTGCTAGAATTGTTCAGCAACTTCACAATGCAAGAGGAAAGCGATCCAGAACTACCTAGAAGGCACAAGTTAGTATAGCCCATGGGACAAAGGGTACATTGGCACATTATTATGTTTCCAAGTCTGAATGGAATTGCCCCAGAGCTCTGTGGTAATTCACAATGTAGGGACAAGACAGGAGAATACTTGACCAGAAGACACCTTCACCTAAGTTAGTTTAAGCCCACAGACCTGCACAAACTGTCAAGCATCTAAGACAGCCTGCAGATCCCATTCTCTGGAAAGGACAGAAACTCTAAGCTGGACTCCCTGAAGCAATACAAAAGAGACTTTACTACCTACCCACTAACTACCTACTTCAGGATGCAAACTTAATTAGCTATTAAGCAGCAAGGTAGCAGGTCAAACCTGTGTTCTCACAGTTCTCCTCATCACTGTTGTCAGAGCAGTCATCTTCCCCATCACAACGCCAGGACAGACGGACACAACGTCCCGACTTGCAGCGGAACTGGTCAGCTGTACACATAGAGGTAGCTGAGGGTCAAAAAAAGGAACGTTAGATGAGCAAGAAAGATCAGAAGAGACCCAATTCCAAAGCTAACGTCCCAAACACTCTTTTGCATCCACAGAAACTGAATGTTTCCACCAGTTCACAGCACTCACTGCAGTTCCTCTCATCCGACTGGTCATCACAGTCAAAGTCGCCATCACACCTCCAGCCAGCATTAATGCACAAGCCACTGTTGCACATGAACTCTCCAGAGCGACAAGGCTGGTGAGATGCTGCAGAGAAGAAAAAACACAAAAAGAGCAAACTCAGACCAGTGTAACAATCCTCAAGCTCCTCAGTACCCTCCATTATTAAGGAACTTGGTCCTGAGTAGATTTCTTCTGGAAACTGTAGTAATTCTTGTAAGCAAAAGTGCATTGACTACACAAACCTCATCACTATTCTCACTTTCCAGAGTTAAACAAAACCCCTAATAATGAACAAGCCAGCTGCTTATGTGTGAACAATTAAGATTGCCATCTACACTGTAAGTCCTTCTCCAGCCAATGCAAAATGCATTTAGATTTGCAACTCTGATACTTGAACAAGGACATCACCCTGTGCTAACTTACAGCAGTCAGATTCATCAGACCAGTCCCCACAGTCGTCATCACCATCACAGTGGTAGATGTCCAAGATGCAGCGTCCATATGCACACTGGAACTCCTCCAAGCTGCAGGTGGCAGCTGGAACATCTGATGCTAACAAGGGAATCAAAGAAAAAAAATGTGAGGTGACAAGGCACAGTCCTGTTTAGAGGCAATCTTCTGAGTCCCGTCATGGATTGGCAAGTATTCACGGCTGCATATCTCTGTATGATTTGTATTACAGAGAGGAGCACTGGTTTTGCTTCACTGAAAAGCAAATTAAACTTATATATACAGACACTCATGCAGATAATCCAGTAAACACAATATTTTTAAAAAGTTACATAGGATAATAGGCTATAAAGATAGAACTTTTCAAGAGCTGTTAAATTCTCGAGAAGCGAAAAGATGTGAAGGAAGAAGTGATGGAAAAGCCTCAAAAGGGATCCAAGGGTGTCACCTTCCATGTTATACTTGAAACACTATGTCTTAGTGCCAAGAAGTGTTTAATTTGTTTAATAAATTTGAAAAAAGGTAGATAGAAAAACAGAAAAATAAAGAAACCTTAGGAATAGCTCCATATTAAGGACTGAGGCACGCCAGAATGCAAGGTTAAACTAGGGAATTATTCCTTCAGAATTTCAACATAAATAAGCATTTGTAGACCAAAGCAAGCAAGCAGCAGGGTGTCCAGGCTAGCACCTGACCTTTGAGGATTTCCCCCCTCCCTTTCCCCTCAGGCTCTGGCCAAAACAACCATGCCTATTCAGTAAGGAGCACTGCCAGAGAGATGACCCTGGGCAAAGCCAAACAAACTAATGGTCAAGGATTTGCCTACTGCTCTCTGTTCAACAGTACACTAAGTGGGAAGGCATGAAAAATATTTTGAGTCCCACATAACAGAATCTGACACCTCTTCTCATACTATCTGGAGAAGCACTGTATATTTCAGATATACAAGTCTCCTAACTAAGGAGTTCTAAATATAAATCTATTAAACAAAAATAAAAAGACTGAAAAGAAAGAGTAGTCTAGGAAATTAACTACACCTGCCTTTTCAACCTGAAGAAATGGGCACAGCCTGAAGGTGTGAACTAAGAGCTTTAATTCAGTGTCAATGGCTGGATATGAAAATATGTGTTAATGTGTCCCTCATCAAAGGAGCCTGAGTGTTTCAGTCTCCTTGAGAAAATGAAGTCAGTGACTTAAATTATCATGTTGTGTGATTCAATTATAACACACGCATCCTCAAAAGAAACAAAAAGAAAAAAAAAAACCAGACAAAAAGAGTATAATCTCATCTTGTCTCAGATGAATGACAAACTTGACTGTAGATAAGGAAAAGATGACAACCACATGGATGAAGATAAAAGAACAGGAGGTAGCCAAACTGAACTTCTTAGCAAGTTACTTAAAATGTTTTACAGAGACAACTGCCAGCCAGAACTGAAATAGCATTTCAGCTTAGAGAAACAGGGACACCACTTCTGGGTGCCCCTCCACTCCCACAGGAGGCATCACTGGAACATCTCTCTTCCCTTCCTGAAGGTCTATTCATGGCCTTTGGTGAAGTGACAGGCAAGGGAACGAGAAAGGCAGAGAGCGAAAGGAGAGGGAGAAAGGCTGGCTTCCTCTTAGAGTCCTTTCCTGGCTCAGAAATGTTTGCAGCCCCTGGCTTTCTGCCAACTCTCATTATCTGGAAAGATAAAAGACAACTCCCCCATGCATCCACTCCCCCTGCCCTTCAGGAGCTGGCGGCCCTCATCCCCCTCCCAGAGCCTTTTGAAGTTTCCTGCTATCTAGAACAAATTCTGCAAAATGCCTTTGAGAGCAGGGAGGGGGAAGGGACCACTGCAAATTCCAGAGACATGGACAGAGCTCACAGACTCTGGAGAGAGGCAGTGTGGGTTATAAAGGGACAAATCTCCTGTCCCACTTGCTACAAGCCTGTGAAGGTGAAGAAGGAAACAACTGTTGTGGGTTCTCATGCCCCAACACCACCTCCCCTCCTTCAGCATCAGTCACTTGTTGAGCAATATCCTGCAAAAAGCATTTAAGTGAAAAGAAACTGGGCAGGTAGGAGGTGCCTTCAGATGCAGTAACTAAGGGTGCTTTCAATAAGCAGAGTACCCCCACCTCCCACTTCCAAAATTTCAGTCCAGAATCAGACAAGAGGAAAAAGAAGGAAATTGTATTCTCGCCTTCCAGCTGCTCTTCAACTCCTCCAGTTTCATAGAGAGCTATATTCAGTAAAGCATAAACCTCCTGCTCTGACTCAAGGTCACAGCTATGAGAAGGAAGAGAAGCAGCAAGGCACAGATGAAGTATGCCTGTGAGGTAACACAAGAGAGACATAATTTTTTTGTGCCCTCTAGGGTAGGCAGCAGAAGGCAGCATAGCTGCAGTACAGGCAGAACTAACTTGTTTTTTGATCTCTGCTGCAGAAAACATGCCAAAACCCAAGGCAGGAGCAGGTCCAAAGGGCTATTTCCTGCGGCTACAAAGGAAAGCACTTACGGCAATTCTCTTCATCTGAGCCATCCTTGCAGTCCGTGTCCCCATCACAGAACCAGTGCTCAGCTATGCAGCTGCCATCGCTGCAACGGAACTCCTTCTCTGAGCACTTTCTCATATCTGCAGAGACAGCAATGCAAACAAAGCCTTGGCTTTTTTCAGAGTACCCAGGAAAAACACTACACCACCCTCCTGAACCTCCTAGGGCACCCACAAACAAACTGCTCATTAAACCACACATACCCATGTCAAGCAGGACCTGAGCAAAACCATCATTGTTCACTGAACTGACACAGAGTTCTGGATTCAACAGGAATCCAAGGGGACTTCACAATGCCATGTCAAGGAATGAAAGGTCTCAAGTGGTTGTTTTTTTGCCTGGCAGGTAAGCCAAATAGCCCAAGATCCTAAGCAGTCAGCCCTTGGAATGGAATATCCAACAAGTTCAGCCCAGAAAAGCCAGCTGGGAGCCTTAGCCGTGTTCAGGGAATCCGTAAACTGCATAGGCTGGACTCTGCCCAACCCCTTTTAAAGTACTGTGATGGCAGTATTTACATTACTCACCACACTGCTCATCACTGTTGTCCCCACAGTCATTGTCACCATCACAGTGCCACAGGCTGCGAATGCAGTATCCATTCTGACATGAGAACTCATCTTCCTCACACTCCCTTGGAGCTGCAGGGACACAACAGGGATAAGGTGAGGGCAAGGCAAAAAGATTTAGCTTGCAGAACATCCAATGTGTGACATGTTACAAGTCAAGCAACATCATCCTCCAAGGACACGATGATGCTGGAGAGCTGATTCTCCTAACAAGTACCAGGAGAGCCACTGGGAGATTTCTTGAGTGTCTCTTTTTCACTCTGTTCACACACCAACAGTACAGCAGGCTCTAAAACTTGAGAACATAGGTTGAAGGAAGTAGCCGGAACAGAGAGATGAAGCCACCCTATGCTAGTATGTATTCTAGAGCAGTCCCAAGCCAGACTCAAGATAACCCTGCAGAAAAAAGGTAATCCATGCCTCTTTTAAAATTAGTTAATAGTCCCTATCATTATCTAACAAATAACTGCTAGCAGTGTTGTATTTCCACCTTCTTTTCACAACAATGTCAAAGCTGTCTTCAAAGCAAAGCACATGTTCACTGAAGAGGGAGAGCACAAATTTAAACTTCCTCTTCTGAACACCTCAGTATTTGCAGCCTCATTCCACTCTCCTTGCCAGTTTCCTAAGGAAGCTTGTCTGCAGACCAGTAAGGAAAGGAAAGGGACTGCAAATTTAGCACCCAAGGACTTCAGTCCAACAGAAACCCTCCTACGGTTACTGCTAGTCTGAATAACTCCCCAGGAATTTCTCATGCACAGAACCTTGTCTTTCTACTTTCATTAGTCTCCAAATCTTTTGATCACACCCTTCTCCACTGTTGTCTTAGATATGAAGGCATTTCAACCTTTTATGAAAAACAGAAAACCAAAGAGACCCAGACCTACATATCTTTTCCTTCATGAATACATTTGAATAGACTGGAAAACTGAGCTTAGTCTTGCATTCCACAGCATCACACAGGATGTCAACCCCTGAACTTTGATTCCCCAGTTCTTTGCCCAAAAAGGCAGGCAAAGATCAGGGATATACTGATAAGAAAGTGAACTAATTTCCATGCATGCAGTGGACATGGAATACTTTACAGTCAAGAGCTTTACTTCTACATTTCTTCAGATGGAGTTCCTCGATCAGAGTCACTCTGGTGCACCATGCACACAACTCTGTGTAGGCAATATCCCTTCAGCACCACCCTCTCCTCAAGGAGCCCTGTTTGAAGGGACAGGACGCTGGTGAGAGGCCAGCACTGCAGAAAAGTCAGACAGTGGAACCTGAGGCCACAGGAAGTCAGCCAGACAGGCAGTTCAGTAGGATTTGGCAGGGGTTAGGTGTTTCCACTAACAGAGGAGGGCATGAAGCCCAGCTCAGGGAAGTGCTTCATGGGACATTAACTAGTAAGGCTGTAGGGCATAAACGGTTCTACAGCTGGATGGAGAAGCATCCCCTCCCCCAAGACAGGCAGCTGAACAGCAAGCCAGGTGCCAAGGCAGCAGGGCTTACAGGTACACACCTCTGTCACAGGCAGAATACAGCTTATTACAAGCCAGAGGTCCAATTCAGTGGATAGACTCTTGCATTCCTGTGATAAAAAGGGTCAAGTTTCTCCAGTGACAGCAGGCAGGCACTGCACCCACCCTCTTCCCTCAGAGAGGTGACTTACGGCAGTCCTGCTCATCGGAGTCATCCTCGCAGTCATTGTCTCCATCGCAGACCCACGACCGGCGGATACATTTCCCATTGTCACAGTGGAAGTCCAAGGGGGAGCAAGTGGGCAGCACTGAAAGAGCAAAGAAACACCTCATGGAGCTGCAGCCAGTTTCCTTCCTGAAAATAAAGTTCCTTCCCTCCTGAGGAAGTGGAACTAAATCTCTTAGAAACAAAAGACAAAATTTCAAGTCATCAGGAAGAGCTGTTCCTTAGAGGGGAGTCAGGGTAGGTCTGTACTTTGGCAGTCTCTCTTCCCCAGAGAAACACTGACCTTTCCACAATAAAGTAGCTGTCACAATTCCCTCACTGAGTTCCTTTTTCCTCTTTCATCCTTGAGCCTGCTGTCCTCCCCTAACTGCACTTGCTTTACGACAAGCAAAATTAAACTATCAACATCTTTCCTGCATGCTTTCCAGGGCAGTCCATCCTGTTTCTATCACACAGCAAGTTCCTTGGAGTGACAACTATCAGAAGCAATGTTTTAACTTTACAGAGTAACATGCTACAGGTGTGTTTCAGCATGGGGACTCCATCAGATTTTTGTCTATAAGAAATCTATAAGGAGAAGCTGAGAGGCAGGAATCCACCGCTGGGAATAATTTGCTGTATCTCAGGCATGGATGACAGAGTCCAAACCTTGCTCAAGGCTTCCAACCAGAAAGGATGGAAGAAGAGGACAGACATGGGATGATGCTTGCCTACACAGAAGTCTGTTTGCAACAGAGTCGAACCACAAATCCACAGTGTCTGAAGAGGCCTGAAGCCACAAAGCTGGAATGCAAGGGGGAGCATCAGCCCTGTTCTTTCCCCCACAGATGAGAGGAATACTCAACCCCGAGAGGTTCATGCTTTTAAGTGCTGCCAGCTGTGGTAGGCAAGGGGCTGCACAAGACTGTTCCTGACAGGTGTGTTCTCCAAAGAACAGCATTTGCTCAGTGATGTGACGGGGCGAGGGCTAGAAAGGCTACTGCCTGAAACCCTTTCATCCCAGCCCAGCTTGCCGACAGCAACTCCCATCTGTCACCAGGCAGGCCAGCCCTTTTCTGCTATGCTGCTACTCCCTTTCCTGCCAACACTGTCCTGGAGGTGGGAGCGAGAGCAGAGGGAGGTGGGTAAAAAAGGAAGGTGAAGACAGCAGCCACACACAAAAGGAGGATAATTTAATAAGGAAAACAAATAGTCACATTTTCAGTTTTTCCAGCTTTCTCAACCTTCTCTTTCCCCTCGGCCCAGGACTGCTGCCATTGTACTGTTAAAGAAGCATGGATTATGCATACAAAATCATTCACTGCTCTCCATAGCAAGTCCAACATTTCTCACCAAGGGCCTGTCCTAAAACCCCCCTCTGTAAGAATATATTAGGGCAGATAAATTCAGACTTTCTCTAACATCCGTTTTTCTAACAACAAATCTGGATCATCCTCTCAGCTGTTCCTGTAGTGTGGCAGGCACTTCTGCATCTGAGAACATCACTGCAAGATATAATTGCTCTCAAAATTCAAAGAATTTGGCATTGGCCCTTGGGAAAAGGTCCTTCCCATCATGTCCAGGTTATCCCCTGCAGATATCTATCCATCTCATATCCAGCTACTTCTAGGCCCCAAGAGAGGTATGAAGGAGAGGGGGGCACAAAAATCCATATTTTCCCTCTACAGGTTTGACAGCTGCCTGATCTTCCAATAGCTGACCCCTTTCCTTACATTGCACTTTCTCTGTGTTGCTGCGGCAAAATGAAGAAGGAGTTTCCACTTCTTCCTCAGGGCAGGTAGAAGTAGAAAACTCTCCACTTTCCAAACTCTGCTTCCAAATAAAACCAAGTCATTTCTGGACTCAGATGATCAGTCCCACAGATCAGACCTCTCTCCCCCAAGCACAACTTCCAAACACCGCATGCTGAGAAAACCTTCCCTGGCCTCAGCTGCAATTTCAGGACTAAGACCATCCTCCCAGCATATGCTTTAGCATGACTAATCACCAAAGGACTGCACAGGAGCCACCTGGAAGGGAATTTGCATGCTCACTCTCCAGGGGAGAATTCTTTAGGCTCCCAGAGGGTTAAGCCATTAGCATTGGTTCAGAGCGGATACCATTATCCCACTGAACTGCTGCATCCCTTCATGAGGTAACGACATAAAATGAAATTCCACCCCTACAGGGAGTAATTCAGCCAATTTCATACTCCCCCTAGATATAAAAATCAAGCTTCAAGCACAAGGGAAGACAGCAAAACACAAATTGCCATATACAAAGGAGGGCCAAATTCCCTAACCCATCAGAGAGCAAGTGTGTGCTAGCACAGACAACACTGGGGTGGGGGCAGGGTGGGATTAAATCTCCTTCTACAGGAGCTCTCCTTTAAAGGAGGAAGAAAAACCACAAACACTACTTGAGATCAAAAAACCCAAACTAATGAATGAGGGCTGATGTCTCATAGAGCAGAGGAACTGTCAATGGGATCAGGGCAGGAATCCATATAAACTTGTAACCTGAATCTAATAACAGTCAGAAACAGATGCTTCAAAAGAAAATGCAAGAAATTCTGGGAGCAGATTTCACAAGGGGGCAATCTCTTCCTAATCACCCTCTTCCTAGCTTTGGCCTCCCAATCACTTCTTCCCACTAAAAGGGGAAGAAGTGCTTACACAGAAACATTTCTGTTTCCTTCTATTGGCTCTAAGCACATCAGGCTCCAGTTCCACTGTACAGCCCTTTGCTCTAGGGTTGTTACTAATCAGTTCTTCTGTTAGCCATTTATTACTTCATTTTTTGATGAGTTTTAGTTCTATGGAGTTAAAACCAGGGCCATAGCACTAGCCCACAGTGCATGTTTAGTACAGTTGTAAATATATCCAAAGTGTTTGGAAATTTGAAGTTAAGAGGAAATTCAAAAGTTACGAGGTCACACTTGGGACACTCAAACAACCACCACTATGTCTTGCTCTGACACAATGGAGCAGCTATACAATCTGGTAAGTGTATTGCTTTTACTCATATAGCTAATTTTAAAGGCCATAGTCAGAAGATAAGTACATGTAATACAAATGAAGCAGCAAGAACTCTTTTCACTGACAGGAGGAACAGGACCTCTTGATCTTGCTGGAGGACAAGCTGGATTAGCATCAAGAAGACTAGAAACTGAATCCCCATATTCTCATCCCATCTTGATATTGATGCATGACCTTGGGACAGTTCTGCCTCTTTAGCCCCCTTCTCCAACCTGTCAGATGAACGATATTTATTCTTTTCTGAAACAGCTGCAAGTCCTTCACAGGCATCACTTCCACTGATAAGAAAGC
Organism: Zosterops lateralis; assembly: GCF_965231275.1. NCBI lineage: Eukaryota > Metazoa > Chordata > Aves > Passeriformes > Zosteropidae > Zosterops > Zosterops lateralis. Next base: position 39,274,566 of record NC_139761.1, read on the forward strand.
AATCTTAGACTGTAGTAACATGCTTTCACCAGTGCACACAGCAGAATTAGGCTGTGCCAACAGTAAACACAGTTAAGCCTCAACCTCCCTTCTCTTCTCTGCTCAATTTCAGCTTGATCTCTCCATTTCAATGCAAAGAAACAATATTTTCCTAAAAGAGATGAGCAAAGGCAAGTCTCAGGATGGAGTTGAAGGCAGGCAAATGCCCAGACAGACAGGGATTAACTTGCCTCTCCAGGCAGAGCCAGAGGCAGGATGGGGAGCAAATCCAAAGAAGGGGAGCCAGTGGAAGAACTAGGCTGGGCAGTAACAGCTAAAGAGAGCACATCTGTCAACTGACAGCGAGCAATACAAAAAGGCCTTTGAACTTCCAACCATTTCCCTGAGCTCATCCCTCTGCATGGTCACACTGGACATCATCCAATGTTTCAGCAAAGCTAGGTCTATCATAAGCCTACTATTCCTCCCCCTCTCCCAACTCCTATTACACAGGACACTCTTTTATTGCCAGGCAGAAGGAGAAGGGGGAGGGCGGGCAAAAAGGGAAGTTTATAAGGTGAAACGCAGACTGAATCACGTCCCACTGTCCTTTGAACACTTTATCCCTGCTGCTTGTGGTGAGCAGGTTGCTTTGTACCCAAGGACAGCAAGCAACTGGTGTTCAGAGTTCTGGAACACAGAGAGGCTTGAACAATACTGGCTGCTTAATTAGACAAACTCTCATTCACATGAAGAATGAGAAGTTATTTTAAAAATAAATACAACCAAAACAAAAAATCATGCTACCTACAATAGAAAAGTGCAGCCTGACCCCTAGCTCTGTTCATACTCAGGCATGTGTATGAACACATGCATACCCACAAACACATCTGTTTGCTGAGATCTGCAGCAGGCAAAAAATCCAGGGACAAAAATAAAGGAGGTAATTCCACTCTCCCAAGGAAAAAAAGGAGACATTGCATTTTACTAACTAACATTTTGGAAAATCTAGTTCCAGAATAGCATAAAATGTTATTACACTGCTGAATTGTATCTAAGGATGTTGCCGGTCAAAAGAAAAAAAAAAGAAAGGAAAAAAAAAAAAAGAAAATTAAAAGACTATCAGCATCTAATCTTTCACAGCCCTTTGATCACAAGCACTCTGCCTGAGGGGGCATTGCATTAATTCTGGTGCCTTTTAAAGGAAACACACATACTCCAGGCCCAATAACATTAAAAAGTTGCAGATAAGGAACTGATGTGTTTTCAACAGAACATTAAATTTAGAAGTGAAGCTTCACCTGAGCCGTTGCATCTGAGCTCAATACTCGTGATTAAGTGAATAGTGGAAGGAAAATCATTCTTTCAAAGTATCCATTAATTTTAATAAAAGACTTGTGAGATTTTTATCCCAACTTCACCTTAAAAATTTTTGTTGTGGGGCTGATGAGCAGGTTATACTGATAGTCCTACCTGGCAAGGAAGAGACACTCTAGAGAGCTTGAATGAGCTGTAGCTCAACAGGAACTGTGTAAATTTCTCCATGAGATGGGAACAATAGATCACTTTCAGTAATCTTTAAGGTAAAAGAAGTAATTTTTTCTTCAGTCCTTTCAAATTAAGAAGTGTTGTACAATAGTGCATGGAGCTCAGCAAGCAAGTCTGTGTCCCAAAAAGTAACACATTTACTTAAGTTAATTAAGTATGACTCAGATCCAAAATTCATTGCAAAAAGGCCCGTCTGGAGGGATGGCTATGGGGAGATTTGGTGCATCTTATGAGAAACAGAACTATTTATCAGTCCTCAGGCCAAGTTTACTCAGTTGTCCGTTCACCCTTGCCACAGGAAGTCAGACTCATTCACATGGTGCAGAACTTCAAAGGGCGCGCAGGAGGGCAGAATGAAAACCATTCCTCTGCTTGCATGCGGCTTTCGTTAGGGACAGGCCAAAGCAGTCTCTGCTGGCACAAGGCAGGAAGGCAGCTGAACTGCTCTGTGCATGTGCAGTGAGGGCTTCCAAGCCAGACACTGTCAGCAAGCCAGAGAGCTGACACCAGACAAAGTCTACAGAGCTGGCATGATAGCTGGCAGGTTGCTTATTGCTATTATTACTACAGGACTCTGGCTTGTAAACATGATCCAGAGCAGGAAGCAAACATGTCACGGAATAATTGGCTTCCATCACAGTAGGGCTTCAAATCTGCAAGGAGAACAGTTTCTGCCACAGGTAAGCAGAGGCAGGGCTTTCCCAAAACCAGTGGAAAATACCTATGGAGAGGCAGAAGTCCCAAGGACACCAATATGAATGTCAAGTAACTGTGGTGTGCAGAAACAGTGACAGTTGAGGAAAAAATTTAGTGCAACCAACTCAAGAAGTGGTAATTTGTTTTCTAGTGTGCAACACAATATTAAAAAAACAAACCAAGTAAAACACACATTTTAAGAATTTATCTCTCTCAAAAGGAGTGTTTCTCATGTCTGCTCCTGTTTTTTGTAGTTGTAATTCCACTCTCTATCTTGCATTTCAAACTGTTATTCTTTAACTAAAATGACAGATTACTAATTCAAGGCTAGAAAATTGCATTCATACAGAATTTAGCAAACTCCAATCAACAACTCAAGCGTATATGCACTAATGAATAGACACAGGTGCAAGACTGAATCTCAATTTGCTGAAGTAATTTTTAGCTTAACCCCTAGCCTGTTTCACTCTCTTGCTTTATTAGTCCAGTAGTCCACTGTCTTCCCATTTTCCTTTCTTCTTCCCAAGGAAGTAGACAGAACTCATTCTTCTCGTTGAATTGGCTTACAGTATACATATAAGCATATGATACGCTGAAGAAAAGTACACTTTAAAAAGGTATGGTTGCAGCTTTATTTCTCTGGAAAGTTGGATGTTCACAGGAGAAAGAAGAAAATCCAGCAACTCTAAAACAAGCTTGCAGCAGACCAGTGGAAAGGTGGGATTCCTTGCAAACATACTTGTTCACTCTTCCAATTAGAGACATCTACTTGATATTGTAATTCCTGCCTGTGAAACTCAGAGCTGCACATCCATAAAATTGCTGGAAAAGAATCTCAATAGCTTTAGCAACTCATAAGACTCCATATAAAGTGGTTGCAGACTAAGTTCATAAGTCAGAAAAAACAACTGGGCCCACTCCAGCATGAAGACTAGCCTTGTGTTTTTTGAGGGATTTTTTAAGTAGGCCTTGAGTATACCTGGGGCTTGCTGGATGACTTCATGCAAACAATCCAAATCTTTAGTTCAATATTTGTATTAAAAGAAATTTAATAATTTCAGTCAATAAATAAAACCATAAATCAAGTTCAAAACAGAGATGCTCAACATTTCACTCTAACCAGGAAACTTTATGCATGTCACAGACAAACATCCAGGGAAGGAAAGAAAAATTAGTGAACCAACTGTTTTCATGTACTATGTACATCACTGCTGATTCGTGAGAAGCTGAAACTGATTTAAAGTTCAAGTTGCTGTTCCAAGGGGCTCGAGCTCTACCCCTGCTCTTGCACTCCTTCTGCCCTGTTTATGCTTGGCACAGTCAGGAAGCAGAGAAAATGGAAAGTTAACCCCACAAATGAGTACACCTTCAAAAGGCTCCTGTATGCCAAGCAGAAGGGAGGGATTTAGCAAGCAACCTGCTCCAGCAAAAAGGTTCGGTGCTGTAATAACTAAGCAAGATAGGAACAGTGCAGACAACTACCACAAACCTACACTGTAGAGCTGATCTAGTTCTTACAAGCTAAGAATAGTATCATACTTGGATTCATAATGAGCAGCCACTCAGAGCAAGATATAACAGGCTTAAAGGAGTAAATGTTCCTTGGGCTCCCCCACTGCAACCTAGCACGTGTGCGCTGAAGTCATGCACTTAAGCAATGGGGTAAAGGATGCTACAGAAATGTTAACTTTTATTTCTGCTGTCTTCTTTCCATTAAATTGCACTTCAAGTACTGCTGGCTGTCAGCTGAAAAAGTTCTCTTTGTATCTATTCTACCAGGATGCAATATTTAAAAAGGCAGCTCCTATTCTAGTCCTTCCCCTTGAATCACTTTATTATTCTGTATAAATGGAGCTCCTTTTCTCCCCTTCCATCTTGTCAAACCTACTGTCCTCCTCTGTACATGCTAGCTTTCCTCTGTCACTAAATTGCAGAGACCTACAGCACAAGTTATATCCTGAATAAGATCACAGAATAACAAAGGTTGGAAAAGACCCTCAAGACCATCTAGTCCAACAGTCAACCTATACCACCCCCAAGCCATATTCTCAAGTGCCACATCCAAACACCTCTTAGACACTTCCAGAGATCATGACTCCACCACCTCCCTGAGCAACTTACTCCAATGTCTGATCACTCTTTCAGTGAAAGCTATTTTCTAACATCTGTACCTTGCCTGGTGCAGCTTAAGGCCATTTTCTCTCATCCTTTCACTTGAGACATGGTAGAAGAGACTGACCCCCACCCCATTACAAACTCCTTTCAGGTAGTCGTAGAGGGCAATGAGACCTTCCCAGCTTCCTTTTCTCCAGGCTAAACACCCTCAGCTGCTTCTCCCAAGACACGTTTTCTAAATCCCCCACCCGATCCATTGTGCTTCTCTGGACATATTCCAGCACCTCAGTGTCCTTCCTGTAGTGAGGGGCCCAAAACTGGACACAGCACTTGAGGTGTGGCCTCAGCAGTGCTGAGTACAAGGAGACAATCACTGCCCTGCTCCTGGTGGCCACACTATTGCTGATACAGGTCAGGATGCCATTGGCCTTCTTGAACACCTGGACACACATTGGGTGTGAACTGGATCATGTTCAGCTGCTGTCAGCCAGGACCCCCAGGTCCTTTTCTGCTGGGCAGCTTTACAGCCAGTAATGCTGCCTTGGGGTTGTTGTGACCCACAGGCAGGACCTGCCACTTCACCTTGTTGAACCTCACACAACTGGTCTCAGCCCATCAACCCATCCTTTTCCTCATCCTCTAACTGGCTCATCTTGTCATAGAAGGAGATCAAGTTGGTTAAGCAGGACCTGCCTTTTGTAAAACCATATTGTCTGGGCCTGATCCTGGTTGTTCTGCACATGTTGTATGATGGCACTAGGATGATCTGCTCCATGACCATCCCTGGTACCGAGGTCAGGCTGCCAGGCCTTTAGTTCCCTGGACAATTCTTCCAGCTCTTCTTGTATAAGGGTGTTTTATTATCTCCATTCAACTGGAACTTTTCTGATTAACCAGGACTGCTGCTAAATGATTGAAAGTGGTTTTGCAAGTTCTTTTATCCTCATTACTTTTAGGTGCATCCCATCTGGGCTCATAGACTTGTGGGTGCCTAATTAGCATAGCAGGTCACTAACTATTGCCTTCTGGATTATGGGGGCTTCACTTAGCTCTCTGTCACTAAGTTCCAGCTCGAGGAACTGGGTATCCCAAGGTTTTGACATTAAAGACTAAGGTAAAGAAGGCATTAAGTAACTCAGCCTTTTTCTCATTTCCCTGACACTATGCTACCCTCTACATTCAGCTAAGGGTGAAGACTCTCCTCACCCCTCCTTTTGCTGCCGATGTATTTATAGAATTTTTTGTTGTTGTTGTCTTAACTGCAGCAGCCAACCTTCTTAGAAACAGTAAATTAAAAAAGGCAGAAGTCAAACCCAGTTCCCACATTCTCTGCATCACTTTATATTCTGCCTCTTACATGTCTACCTTTGTTTTATATTCTTCCTAACCTCCGGTGCCTTGGAGTATCAGCAGATTGTTCACACGTCAGTACTGCTTCCTACTTTCCACAGCTTCCATTCAAATAGATACAGGGCAGATCTCCTTAATACATTGTATCTCCTTAATATATTATATCTTACTGTGCAAGACCAAAAGGTTCCTCTCTTTCAGGCCACGCAGAGAGAGACATGATGCATGAGTAGATGCCAAGAAGAGCAGAAGAAAGCAGCATGAAAATACATGTTATTCCTCAAAACACAAAATCTGCCTCTATTTGTAATGCAAAGACTTGCCAAACAAGAGGTGGCATATTCATCTTTAACAGCCCTTAGTGGATTATACATCCATAAACTTGTCAGATTTGTGTTTAAAGTTTCAGAATCCATGTTTTGTGGCAGGGAGATTCACAGTTTAAGCATAGATCGTATGAAGCAACCTCCTGCTAGTTCCTACAGAAGATCTTATCTTTCCTGCCCCTAAATCCTACCACGCCTGCTTAGCTTGACATTTTTGGTGCTGAAGTTGTTGAATTACAAAGAAAATCATATCAAGAGGCATCACTTGTCTAAATCATTACTGAGCCCACAAAAAAAAAAAAAAAAAAAAAAAAAAAAAAAAAAAAAAAAAAAAAAAAGGGGAATTTTCTTCCATGCTTAATAAAAAGCCAGTAAAACCAGCCTAGCTATTGGATATGCCTTACCTCCCCAATATTCAAGGTCTTCCGCATTGCTCAACATTTGCAAAATTTTAACAAGAACTGAGAAGGGAGGAAATTTTCAAGAAGCTGTGTTGACATCTCCCAATTTAAGGGAAGAAGAGATTCCTTAAGACAGTATTTAAAAGATTAGGAAAGCTCCTTTCCAAACGGTAATCAACAGCAGAAAACAGGGGCTGGAGAAAGATCCAGCAGAGAAAGATATTTCTTTCTCATGTCCATTGACATGAGCCTTAAATTTTCAGCTCTAGGGCAACTTTTAGGAAAGGAGTTTCATGAGACCAGGCCTTTTTTTCCATTCTTCAATTCTACCACACTCTGTGGAATCCAAAGAGATGAGGTAAAAAAGGAGTTTACTTGTGTCTCCATGGAAAGAGGCTTTCTCTATTCATCTCTATCATGCTACACCCACTCAGAGTGACCTTTCACATCAGTTCTCAACTAGCTGGGCTCAGCTACACAGATGCCAACACTATGCAGATACACAGTACCTGCAAGGTAATATCTCTCAGCAAATCCCAAGACCAGTGACTTATTTCAGTTTGAGTCCCTCTCTTCTCAGGATAGCCAGGACAGAAACTAGAATGTTAATTAAAAGGACAGACACCCTCAATTTGCCTCTTCACACTGTTTATTTTCCATTAATATTTACAGCAAAATCATATAATTTAATTCAGAGATAGTACTTTTGCAAGGATGGGAAAATGAGAGCTACTTTTCTCTGTCTCTCCTCTCCATGTCCAACCATCAGCTAAAACCAGCTGCAAAAAAAGCCAAAGTTGGGCTTTCACTGCTTTATATCAGTGGATAATGGCTTTGTTAGACTCCAAGTCAGTCAAAAGTACATCATCTACAATCAAAAACTTTCGTCGTACAAATGGTAGGATATGCCTGTAAAACAGAGAAGCAGAGAAAAAGACACTCAATTTTCCCCAACACAAGTCAAGGATGGTATACTTACTGCAGCCATCTTCATCACTGTGGTCCCCACAGTCATTGTCTCCATCACATTGCCACTGAGCAGGGATGCAAGTGCATTCACCAAAAGCACTGACAGCACAGGTAAAATGATTACGTCCACAGGAGCACTCAGTGCTACTTGTAACACCTGCAAAAGAAGAAAAAAAGGAAGATGTTTTGAAAGGATCCCAACTATTTTAGGGTGAACATTAAATACAAAGTGACATCAATTCTTCTCTGTGTACACACTAGTGTGTATGAACACATCCCTGACTGCAAAGGCAAATATTCACCCTCCTCACATTCTGAAAATGGGGATCAATTACTATGCACAGTTTCTTGGAAAGGGGCTCTTTGAAGGCAATAGTCAAGTGCAACCTCCCAGAAAGAGACTTGGGAATCAGCTGAAAAATAACTCAGCACTAATCACAAACATTCAAGGAACGCCAGGTATCAGAACACTCCTTTTATTTTACAAACTCAGTCTTCTCCTAGACCACGGTGCTGCTGCTGCTCTTCACTTAGTTATGACACCACAATACAAGGGAAAACTCTCTGAAGTAGAATCTTTGCTATTTGAAGGGTCATCTCCAAACCTTAAACTTTTTAGATGCAAACCTTTTGTATGTCACTATATTAGATATTTCAGACTCCAGTGAAAGTGGAAAAACATCTTATATTATTTACCTGTAAACATTAAGCTGTTACATTAGGCTGCACATAATTGACGTTTATACAAGCAAAAAGATTTTCAGCTTTACAAACTGACCAAAAGAAAATGCAGCCCATATGATAATATATAACTTGATAAGAATATTTCTTCCAGCCTTAAAGTTAGCCTAAGGACCTGCCAGCCCTCCTTTCCCACCTTCACAACAATACTCTAACACAACTCTTGACTCTCAACTCTTTAAACTATTTATGATTTTATCCCAGACTTCGTCTTAAAAAATCTCTGCCTTGAAAAAGAACAAGCTATAACACCCACCCCCTCAAAAGGAAAAGGTCATGCCTGAACTTCTGTATGACATTATCTAGACAATCTATATAATCAATATCACTGTTAAACAAATGATTACTCCATCCATCATCAACTCCCTCAGGCTAAGCTGGTTGGATTTTTTTGCATGGTTCCTTCTTTCTGCAATTCAAACAAACCTAAAGCTCTTAGATTAAACAATAGATCATAAGGAAAGAATTACAGAGAAATACCTGCCCCAAGTGGTAATTACATACATACTGAACTATTTTCAGGCTTTTTGATTTCATTGATCTCACTTATACATCTAGTGTACCTGTGATAAACCATGAACTGTATCAATCTAAGCAAAAAGAAAAAAAGCAAGCCTCATAATTGCCTTATTTTCCATTCTCATCGAGAAAAGCAGTATCTGCAAAATTGATGTAATACTTCTGCAACTCTTTCAGCAGCAGAATTCCCTCCAGTGAAGACATCCACTTTCCCAAGTAAAGCAAAGATTTAACTTCAGAGGGGATGCACCTCCTTGTTTCTTCTGCACAAAACTGGCTGAAGAGGTTTCTGCCAGCCTCAGCTGCCTGCTACACTGCAGGTTGCAAGGCCTTAACTATTTTCCAAGCTGAACTGCACCCAACAAATTTCTATTCAATCTGTCATGGGTGTAAAAATAGAAACCTTTTATTCTTTCACTCATGTCCATTACAAGTTATCTTTGGAAGGTTTAGTACAAAACAATACATCTCAAGGTACAGAGATCTGCATACAACAGAAAAGCAGCCATCATCTGGTGTAACAAGGGATAAAGGCTAGAAGAACAGGAGGTGAATAAGGAATGAAAGAGGGCAGAGTGGCCAGATCTTCAGAGGGCTTACCAGGTATGGCCAGGGCAACAGCTGGCTCAAAAGGACAGCATGTGGGTGATACAGTCAGAAGGCAAAAAGGGCAACAGACATTCCTAAGGAAAAGCAATGCATCATCTATGCAACATTTCAGACTAGTAGAAATAAACTAAGGGAACTTCAGAAGAACCACTACCACCCACAAAAATCAAACAGGTTTCTTCAAACTGACAACACAGAAAATTGAGGACAGACCATCTTCTGCTGTCACCTACAACATTTTTAAAAGGCAGAACTAGTTGTATATTGTAGCCAAAGTAGCTGCTGTTTAAACTACCTTTTCTAAAGCAATTTTCTACTATTATCAAAGCACCCCAAAACATTCATCCCTGCTACTTTAAGCTCCAGTATCCCTTCCTGTTGGAGTACACAAGACCATTGTAATTTAGGTTGGAAAAGATCTCCAAGGTCACCGAGTCTAAGAATTAACTAAACACTGCGAGGTCCACCATTAAACTGCATCTCTAAGTGCCACATCCACATGCCTTTTAAATACCTCTAGGAATGGAGAATCTACCATTCCCTGGGTAGCCCATCCTCCAGTGCTGACAAACCTTTTGGTGAAAAATTTTTCCCTAATATCCAATCTAAACCTCCTCTGACACAACTTGAGGCCATTTCTGCTCATCCTGTCACTTTGTACCAGGGAGAAAAGACACCGACCTCCCTACAACCTCCTTTCAGGTATCTGTGGAGAGTGATAGAGCCTCCCCGAGTCTCCTTTTCTCTGGGCTAAACAACCCTATCTCCTTCAGCCCCTCCTCTGAAGCCTTGTTCTTTAATCCTTTCACCAGCTTTTCTGACCTTCCTCATGAGCAGCATGGCAGTACAGCTCTGCAACAGCAAAGAAAGAATTAGTGCAGCTGTCCCAGTCTGCAAACTGTAACTTAATCTGCTGTATTGTCAAACACACAGTTCTCTTCAAAGTTGCTACTAATATTAGGCTATATATAAGCACACACATATTAAATCTGTTCTTCTCACCTCATTAAGGTTGCTATGTTCCATCAGCTCTGCTTTGTGATTTTACCATGCTACTGAAACTGTTGGAAGCTGAAGGACCTGTTATGACCTAGATACCAACACTCTCTCATATGCACTAGCTGGTGTCTGTAGTGCCATTATGTAAGCATACTTTGCTAACTATTTCGAATTACAACCTTTGCAGATCTAATGGTTTGTGATTTGTGACCTTTAGGGGAACTAACCTTCTAGTCACTATAAATCATGATCTACCCTGGTTTTGCACTTGTAAAGTAATGCACACGATTCTTGGGAAAACACACTGATTTCAACCTATGAACGGTTTCAGAAGCAATCCTGGAGTGCTAGTTTTTCCCAGAAAAAAAGAACAAGGTGAATAAAAGCTGGCACACCTGAAGGCAGCAGGAATGTTCTCAATGATTTCAGTGTGGATAGTATTTCACCTTTGGTGTCTCATGATTATTTCCCAGTGCTCAGAGCTCCAGTGACACCACCCTGTAACTGTATCTGTAACAGTAGAGGGTCAGGAAGGATAAAGATGAGAAGCAGGTTTTTTCCAACTCCAAGAGGAAGTGGTACACACGGTGTAAGAAGCCTCAGCAGAAGATCTGCCCTCCTACCTCAAACTCTCATTAAACACTGGGAGCGTGAGACAGAAGGCTGACCAAACATACAAATAAAGCTCCAGTGTCACGTTTCAATCCCAGTTAGTCAGTGGGCCAAGAACAGGAAGGAAATCAGCACTTGCTGTTCAGGTAACTGGACCAACAATCAAAGGGGAGATATCTAATTGCACTTCTACACATTATGCTGGAGCAGGAACAACAAGAGGCACCTCTGGGCTCAGTAATCACAAATATTTTTCCTGAAACTTTACATCACATTGCAGGCTTGGACATTTTACAAACTCTGGATTCAAAAATCTTTTCACTTACATAGGAGGCAAAATCTTGGCATATTTTAACAATGCAATATATATGAAACGATACAAAAAAGCTAAACAGAGATACTGCCACAGGCTGAGCTGGTATCACTCAATTTTCATGGCCTCTCCTGATCCCTCATGTGACCACAACAAAAATTTCCTACTCTCACTTGCCCTTGGGTATAAACAACCAAAAAATCATCTTCACTGTCTGTAGTTTGGTTCCCTCCAGATGCATAGCAGCAGGATCCCGTAACCAAACAGTTTTCTAGCTGTGTATACAAACAACCTCAAGATTTTAAAAACAGGAAATCAGTCTAAAAACAGGCCTCATACTTAACATCTGCCATCACCTTAAATTTAGCATGGTATGCTCAGTTTCTTCAGATTACTTCCAAATATCCTCCATACCTTCATCTCTATCTCATAAATGAAATGTAAATGAAATGTCTCCTGAGGAAGGGTGCATCACCCCCATCCCTTCTTAAAACAATAGTTAGGATCTATGTAGTTCTATGGCTAAAGTTGGTAAAGCAGTTAAGTAATGTCTGCACAGACGTCAGCTATCATCCCTATTTCTGCCTTTTTTTTTTTTTTTCCTCCCCCATAAAGCAAAACCTAAAATACAAAGCTTCATTTTGCTTATAAGGTCACTTGCAATCCTCAGAGCTATTACAGAGCAGCCCTGTATTTGCCACGGATTCATAAAAATATTGACATTACAAAGAAAACTTAAGTACACAGGACAATTACCAAACTGGGCTCTGTAGCTGTTGTTTTGATAGAAACAGCAGATTTCTGGTGGAGAGTGAAAATACTGTTTTGTTTAAGTCCTGATGGCATGCTTTATTCCAAAAAGAAAGACTCTAACTCACTCCCTCATCAGTAAAAATAATGGCACACGGCAGCTCTTAACACTATTTTGCAGCAATTCAACCTTTGATAGGCTGTTGCTTCAACATGGAATCATGAAACAGCCCAGTTTGGATGGGACCTCAAAAGATCACCTGGGTCCAACCTTTTGTGGAAAATGGAGCCAGGATGAGACTATCCAGCACCCTGTACAGCTGCATCTTGAGAACCTCCAGTGACAGGGTCTCTATCATGTCTCTGGGGAGGTAGTGAGGAGGTAGCATGATTGTTCTCACTGTAGAAAGCATCTTTTGTTCAGATCAATACATTTCTGTCAGTCTCTGGTAGCATTCTAGAACTACCAGAATTTTATCATATTCACATATGGACGAAGCTTCCTCAATGAACAACTGCAGAAGATCCTGGATTCACTGGTCAATGCCATGCTGCCTTTCCAAATTTTTTTTTATCCAGGTATCAAGAGCCAGCTACATAAAAGAGACTCCCACTCCACACCACTCTGTTGATTGTATCTTTTCCCTTTGATCCTAACACAGAACCTCTTACTGTTCTTTTTAAAATCAGCAGGAGGAAGTTCACAGCCATCAGTTTGTTTGCACCACCCTCCAATTCTTCATGTACCTGTTATACAGGATAGCACAGCTAAAACCGTGGCTAAGTCTCCCTTAAGTGCTTCTATGCTGCAAGGAAAACAGCACCAATAGCTTTAGAAAAGCTAAAAACTTAGAAAAGCCAGAACTACAAACAGATTGGGCATTATTTACAGTTGCAGACTGTTCAGCTCAGAATCAGAAGCCTTTGGAACGAACAATCAATTATTCTCTCGGTCCAGCACTGAGTAATATGTGGATCTGGGTTTCTCCCCCTCCATAGACAGGCACCTAATTCTGGCCTGCAGAAGACCTTCAAGGAAGGCAGAGATCTTTCTGCAAATCTCATTATTACAAGAGACATAACCAAAAATGTGACAATACCGTCTTTTATAATTTTAACTCTACCATAGAAAAATGATGGGAGGACAGAAGGTATAAGTGGATTATTGAACGAGTGTGAAAACACAGGACACATTTGACACTTAAGAGTGACAAAGAGGGCAAAAGAAATCCAGGACTGTGTGTAAATGAAATGGAATATGATAAATGTAATTAAAAGCAAAAGGAGAGAAATCAAGTCCTAATAGTGATAGGCATAAGGCTGTAGGGTTTTTTCCACAAAAAAAGCATGGAAGGGTATTCCTAGGTGCATTTTTGAACAAATCTGGAATAAGCATCAGAGTATTTTGCCCTGGCTTCGACAGATGCACTGAATTTCTTTCTTCTGTATTTTAAGAACCCACAAGCATCTGATTGTTTACTTGTGGTTAAAATTAGTGAATTCCGTAGTATAGCCTTTAATAGCCTTCTTAACACCTTGCCCACCTGTTGCTAGAAGGTCTGTGCCAGATAACAATGATCCCTCTTTCTCCACTTCCAGGCCAGGCTCACTTTTGCATTCCCATCACATACACACCTTGATGAGGGCAGATGTTGGATACGTCACATAGTCTTGAGCACAGTTCAGATGATACACTTTCCCTCTTTATCTAACACTTCCCTGAACTCCTACAGCAGAGAAGCTTGGCTTTATTTGCTTGCTTGTCTTGAGGGAAAACCAAAATTTTGGATTCCTCTCTTATCCAAATAGCCGTTTCCACTGAAGGAAAAAGTACAGTTAATCCAGCTTTAGAAGAGGGATTTGCTGACCATTGTTTAAACTCAGAGCTCTGCTGGCAGACACAGCAAAGGCAACATTACAGCACAACAGGCTGATGTCAGAAGGGGCACCATTCACTGATAAATGCCAACAGTTTTCTCTTCTTTTCTACTCCCATTACATAAGCATCTGAAACAGTTCTGATTGGGTACCCACATGGTCTTCGAGTCATTGAAGCCTGCCTCGACTAAAGTTAACATCACTAGGAAGAGCAATCCAAAAGTTTTCAAAGCTTTAAACAGAATTGTGACAGTTTTGTTTGAGGAAGTATGTGATAGTGGTAAGGTTAAGGTTAAGGTAAGAAAGACATAACACTCAACAAAACCACATGAAACAGAGAAGAGACTGAAGACATTACCACTTTTTGGTAATGGAATATGGCGCCTACTTTGGCAGTTTCCAAGTGAGAATGAAAGTTTTCTAGCCCTAGAAGTTCCCTTTTCAATTTGAAAAAGCAGGGATACCTCAATCCTGAACCAGCTTGTTCTCAATTAAACACGCGACTGAACAAACTGCTAGAGAGAGGCACCTTATCAAGCACAATCATCTTCAGTTACCATATTAAACTGCACAACTACACACCTCAGACCTCAAAAATGTTACACTTAATGTGAGCACAAAGCATAGAAAGCATAAGGAAGAGAAATTCCACAGGGCTAATTAGCACTTGAAGAAAATAAGGGGTGCAACAAAGTGCAAACTGACTGAGTGTTGGTGCACTGGGTGTATGTCTGGGTTAAGGGTGAGACTGGAACAGCTATATTTTCAGAAACACTGCATGGGGAGAGAAATAGGAGGCCTTTAAAAACATACTTGAACCTCTGGATCCTAATTCTGATCCCACAGAATTAAAGGCCAGCAATCCCACTGAAAACCTCTACCTGCACCCAGGAAACAGGAAAGCATTTACAGAAACAACTACTGAAAAAAAAAAATCCTGAAGAAGCATTTGATTTGAACATAAAAAGACTCAAGGATTAAGAAGCAATTGTTACAGTTCCTTCTCCCAAAACTTTAAAGTCATCAATTAACACCTTGGAAATTATCTATGTGACTATAACTGAGGTCTCTAGATACTTGTCCTAATTCTATCTGTATCTTCTATAGAACTTGACAAAATTTCTTCTTCCCTTCTACAAGTGGGTATACTACTATTATGCCACCACAATGTACTGAGGCTTAATGTTTAATCTGTTTCTACATATACAGAGTCTTTGAACAGAAGGTGCATTATTATTGCCATGAAAATCTTATTCAAATTGGCTGGGTTACCAGCAAACACAGATCAAAAAAGTCAGCTGAAGGACCATAAACAAAAGATAATGAGAAATGGCAGCAAGTCAAGCTGCAGGGGGTAGACATAGTTAGTAGGTATTATAGAGATCAGCATTAGATTCAGTCCCATTAAATAACTTCATTAATGATCCGGAAGAAAGAATAAGTATCAAGTAAAAGGAGCCTGCAAATGATACCAAAATAGGAAATATTCTGCTCCAAACACAACAGAGGAAAAAGAAATAATATAGAAGGGACCTTGGAAGATTAGAATTATGGGCAGGAAATTAAGATTCAATCTTTTAAAAAATATTTTTTTAAACTAGTGCATCTGGTGGAAATTAATTTGAAACAGATTGAACAAATTAATAGAAAAGGCTGGGATGTAGCAATGCCTGGAAAAATCAAGGAGCAATAATAAAAGCCTAGCCATTGGTTCCTGCTATGACACAATATGGCAGCCAAAAAAAGCTAATTATGCATAAATGTCACATCATGGAGGAAGAAACTTTTCCCCATTTGTGGAAGTGGAGTGTAAGATTAAGGTTCATACTGAGGCTTGAAAAGGGAAGTTAAGCAACATATTCTAACCACAGTAACAAAACGTTTCTCAAAACTGCATTATGGCACACAGTTCCCTCAAGTTCCCTCCAAAAAGATTCCATTCGAAGCCTGAACCAACACAGTACATTTTTATTCCCTGCTGACTATTTAGTTCTTAAAATGAGAAAAAAAAGCAACAACTACTGATTTTATGAGGGTTTTTTTGAATAGGAAATATATTAGCCTTTGTTTCCTGAGCAGCTTCTTAGTTGCCTATGGAAGTAGCACACGGTGGACAGCACATGAAGTCTCAGAGTATAGAAACAGGAACCTTTCAACCACTAAAGCATGTTAAACACATCAAAACCTCAGACTTAAGTTCTTGTCCAAAAGTAGGCATGAAATATCAGGTAAATGAAAACTATTTCAAATGGACTGAGAAATTTTAACAAGCAAGGCTAGACAGGAGAAAACCATATGTGAGTGACCACATCTGCAATTTTGTCTCCAGCTCTCAGCTCCTCAGCACAAAAGAGACATGGAGCTCTTGGAGCAGGTCCAGTGGAGGGTTATGAAGATGATTAAGGGGATGAAGAATCTCTCTTATGAGCAAAGGCTGTTCAGCTTTGAGAAGAGACAACTGAGAGGGGACCTCATCATTATCTATCAGTATCTGAAGGGAGGATGTCAGAAGATGGAGCCAGGCTCTACTTGTTGGTGCTGAGCAATAGGACAAAAGGCAATGGGCAGAAACTGATGCATAGTAAGTTCCACTTAAGCATAAGAACTTCCTTGCTGTGCAGATGACCAAACATTGGAACAAGTTGCCCAGAGAGGTTGTGGAGTCTCCCTCACAGGAGATATTCAAAAACTACATAGGTGCAATCCAGTGCCATGTGCTCTAGGATAATCTTACTTGAGCAGGGGGTTGGACCAAAACACCTACTGCAGTCCCTTCCAACCTGACCCGTTCTGTGACTTTTTCCCTCAGCCTTCTCTTCAGAATCCTACACGGCTCTCTCCTGGGAACACCAGAACTACTTTGTAAGGACCTGGTATAACACCTCAACTTTAATTTCCAGATATTTGGCTGAAACGTAGCCATACAGTGATACATTTTGCACATTTAATAGCCATTAAATGGCAAATGTCTTTTCTGTAACTACAAGGTTCCCTCAAACATTTGGAACTCGCAGGAGAGTAGAAAATGCTGGGGTTTTTCTGTAGCTCCACATGCCTGTCAAACACTGCTGACATCCAAGAAACCAAGCACCATATCAGCCTGCTTCAAACATCCTATGTTACAAGAAACATCCCTTTTAAAAAAAGACTTTGAGCCTTTCAAAAGATCAGAATTTGGTATGATGGTTCTCCCACTCTCTCTACAAGTGTGTACAAAAGCATCTGATAGTGGGAGCATCTGTTTGTTTTACCAAGAACCTATGAAGGTGCAAAGATCTCAGAAAGCCAGGAGTGCAGTTCACTACCTCTGACACTCTGCTTCTTACCTCCAAGGCCCTAACTGGGAGACATTGAGCCTCCTACATACCTTTAACCCAAATACTTATATTTTCTCTGCGGGCTAAAACATTTTTCCTACCTCTAAACCTGGATTCCAAAGAGCAGGAACATTGTTTCCCACCATGTGATTTTTTTTTTTTTCATGTTACAGTTAAAAGCATACCTTCAGTCTTGGCATTTCATTAACTGTAGATTTTCTCTCTTAAGCAGAGAGCATGTCATCCATTTCATATTTTGAAGTGCCGAGTGATACCTGAAGGATGCCATCAAGAAAAATGCTTTGCTGATATTAACATGAAGCAGCATTTTCTTACATAGCTGCAAGCTTCTGTGCAACTGCATGTCCATAGAGAACTACAACAAAGAATCCAAGGGACTTACCCTAGCACTAAATCACTTGTTAGGCAGGATCATCCACTCAAGCACATTAAAACAGAAATTAAATATTGTCCACTGAGAAATGAATAGAATAATAAAAGGTTGATTTAGCATAACATCACTCAAGGACATCATGCAACCTAAAACACTGCAGGAATGTTTAGCTGGGCCACAAGCACCTGACAGGCAGAGCTACAGGACTCAGACCCTTTCAGAATATATACACACACACACCAGACAAACACTTTTAAATACTGCCTTAAGTCTACATCATGCTTTGCAAGAATTAGTCACTTCAGCAACATGAGACACATAACTTTCCATTTCTTTCACTGTGGTGTTTTGTTTTTTAAACCCACACACTAACAACCTCTACCCTTGCCTGTTCCATAAAGGTTGCAAACAATTTACGGTTTATTTATCATGAATCATGCAGTACACTAAAATTTAGAAAATAATAGCACAACAGCAGAAAAGTTACCAGGTGACTTTCAAAATTACTAAGTGCCAGCTAGAGAAGCAGCCTGCTGTTTTAAGCAGATAATCCACAGGAAAAAGGTACTTCTGATGTATTTCACCTAGTCGTATGTGAATTTCACTGGCACTTAGAATGAAGGCCACTAAACAGGCCAGAATACCTTCTGCTACATCAAACTTCATTGAGGTGAAACACTGGACTTTGTTTTCCCAGTTACAGGGTAGAAAACATCGGGATTTTAGGTTCTGTGAGCTTTCCTTTAATTTTTCCATTACTTCATAGAGAGATTTCTCTCTTCTTTGAGGTAATTATCCTAAAGTATCCTATATCCTTATATTATCTCAGCTACAGGAGGACCAAAGGTTTATTATAGTCATGGCAAGGATATGCTCTGTCACTTCTGGGAAACAACCTGAAAGAATCAGAATCTCAGAGCAGAAATTCTCAAGCTTTGCAATCCTTCCCCTTCACCGAATGGAGAAGAATGCAAGCAACCTACAAGACCTAATGAAAACCAGCTTGGCACCTGTCACTCACAACTACAATATACGAAAATAAAGACTTAATTTAAATACATGTATTCCTCCCTCTTCTACTTCACTTTTCTTATTTTAAGTAACTCAAGGTTTAAGTTTTAAAGCAAACAAACAATCAGTGCTTTTCCAACATTTATTCTGCTTCTGCTCCCATTCCTGTCATGTTCTCTTTCAAGCCACAAGCATCCTTGAGATTTCACTGAATTCCTTGCTTCACAGATGAGAAAGACACAGCTGTCACTTCACCACTAACCAAATACAAGTTGAGCTAAAAGCAAGCAAAGAAAAACTCACTCAGTTTTCAGTTTCACACAGGAGAGCTATACATCTTCCTGTCTGCACAGAGTGTTGAACAGTAACAGCTTCCAACCATGACAAAGGCTATTAAGGAACCAGTTACAGGTGACAGCATTAACAAAAACTGAAATTAATGCCAACTTGTTTTAATCTAATGGTTGTAAACTGCACTGATTTAGCTGCAGTGTCATAAGCAGCAGTGTCTCAAAGTGGAGCAGAAGGAAAATGGAATGGTTAGAAGACTGCAGCTAAGAGGAGGAAGAGCCACTGCCATCTTTGCTTGAGAAGTGTTCAGAAGGCTTCAGGGATGCAAGAAAAACTAGAAGTGGCATTTTTCAGTCCAAGTTGCAAGGATAAACGTGTTTCGGAAAATTCAGAATCCAGCCACTTCCTTACCACAAAGTCTAAAGGAAAATCCTTTTCCTTTTGGTTTGGAAGCTCCATGAGCCTTTAGCTTCTTCTGCCACACCACTCACGATCTTTGTTTATTACTTCATTACTTTGTTTATTACTGGACTTGCTTGTCCAGTGCTCTCTGGATTTGCAAATTACCCATAACCTTGCTCAACACAATTTCGAAGGCATTTTTATTCTGTCTTCAAGGTTTCACCCAGCATTGGCTCTCTGAGCTACTCTAAGTTAGTCAGTCCACAGGAAATTATCAGCCAGTTTCTTTCATCTTTCAGATGCTCCAGGCGCTGGACAAACTGTAAGGACATTCTACCTTCCAGAACTTCTCTCTAAAACCCAGAAAACTCTTTTTGTTTGTTTGACCTTTTCAAGACTTCTGTCTTGTCCAGTCCCAGAACACACCAATACTGATAGCCATACACTTCTCTGCAGAAAGTAAAAGTGAAAACATTGAAGTCTTCCTTTTCAAGGAACTTTAGGTTCCAGCAGGACTGCAGTTGTTCAGGATCACAGTGCAAAGAGATCAACTCTGGCTCCAAAAAAGCCCATTTTGTCTTTTGAGGGCTGCAGTCAGATTCTTCCCATCATTATGGCATGATACGAAAAAGATCAGGTTCCTGGACAAGATAGAGACAGTTTTCTTATAGAGAGATCATTTTAAGGAGTTTATTTTGGTCTTCTGTAAAGAGGCCCTCATGTTAGCAGTGGAGCATCTGAGCTTTGTAGCTTTCCAGCTCTGCCACACAAGAGACTGGGAAGCCAACCACAAGAACTCAGCTTAGCAGAGGAGTTCTCCAGGGAAGGGATAAGATACACAATGTGGCTTTGTGGCAATAAGGAGGCAGGAGCTCATTTTTGCAATCCCACGGGCAGGAGGACTTCAAAAGCACAAACCACAAGATAAATGGAGCTATCTTGGGACAAAGAGAGTTGTTCTGTATGTTGTTTTCTAAAAAATAACAGCACACATGATATTATGTTGCCCTCAGAGGATGAGGGGCAAAGGGGCAATTATTAACTGGCCAGATTGAGCTGGAAGAACGAAGCTGGGTCTGGCAAAGAGAGAGGTACCACACAACCACAGAGACATCACAGCAACTGTGCTGCTGACCAGAGAACTGAATTAACTTAAAAGTAAAAAAAAAATCTTTACCAGCAATGTTTTTTTTAATATATACATATGCAGACATATATATACACACACACGCACTCAAAAACACAAGTTTAATGCAAATATGTTTTATGGGATCAGATGGGATAAGTTCTTTATAACAGAACTGCCAACAGGAAGAACACGAATGTCGGCGTTGGGGTTACTGCAGGGCAGCTATACTGTACATCAGCCTCTATTTAGGCCACCCACATTTGCTTGCTTTCAGGGCAGCCCATGAAACACCAACCTATGCCTCCCACACCTGGACTTCAGACTCCTTTGCAACACTTAGAACACGGTCATAAAACTCTTACCCTGCTTAAACTGGAAGTCTCAGGCACTGCCTCTACAAACTTGCAAGTTCAACAGTTCATTTATACTCACACCCCAGAAAAATTAACCACAATAGCAAAAAGCACCAGAGAATCCTTTACAACTGGTTTCATACTGTTCACAGTGGGCTTCACTTTCAATTAAATAATAGCAACAGCACTGAGGCAGGCAGATGAAGACACACAAAAAGCAAAATGGCCCAGTCATGGAACCACATCTTTCTAGGTACGTGTGTGGTCCCTACTGTTACAGTGTCAAGTTGCCTTTTTCTACTAATGAACAATTTTAACACCTCTTAAAAAGCTGAGAAGTATTATCTTCAATACAGGAGCAAAAAAATGGAAGCCAAACAGTACCAAACTGTGAGTATTTGGGTGCCTAAGTCAATTAAAATCAGTAAAAAAATTAGACATTTAACTATCATTACACAGCTGGCCGAAGAGTCTTAGACCTGATTCAGAATATTACGAAATACTCATACCTCCCACCACAGGCAGTCTTCACGCATGGAAACCTGAGCCTTAAGTGACTTCCCAAAGAGCTTGTGGCCAAACCGAGAAATTAAAACAGCTCCTACACAGTCCCAGTCCACTTCTTAACCAGGGCTCAATTTGCCCTTCCATACCTAGGTTCCTACCCCAGAGAGCTTATTGAAACAAACTTGCAGGAAATCAAAGCCACTATTGCACAAACATGGAAGGATTTACACACACTGCTTGGGAAGTCAAAATAACACCTCCTGCTCCACCTCACCAGTCTGCTTCCCTATGCCATCTGACCCAAATTAAGTCAGATCCAAGTCCTGCTTCCAAAAAAAAAAAAAAAAAAGGTCAGAGCCAGGCTCCTGAGACCCTCCTGAGGGTTCCCAAGTTCCTGTATTAGCCTTACAATTCTTAAAAGGACAACATTAAAAGGAAGTCCAGTCCTGAGGCCACTGTTAATCTAATAAACACTGGAATTAGATTTCTTCTCAGTGAAGAGGCTGCCTGCTTGATGGCACAAAGCCAACATTTAAATGCTACTGTTGCTCAGAGCCCTAAATTAGTTTTGGATCTGGGGAGTTTGCCTTGAGCTACAGCCAAAAGAAACATAGGAACTGGAGGGAAATTTGTTAAACGTTAACAGAGCTGCAGGAAAGAACTACAGCAGGACTAGTAGGTGGTGGAGAAGAGGAAGGGAAGCCACAAATGAACAGCAGAAAGAGAAACAAGATGACATGGGAAGTGACCAAAGAGTAAGGAGATTTTTCTACAGAAGTGACTCCCCCCATCCCTCCCCTCCACACTTCACTGCATGAACAGCAGATTTTAAAGTCCCACTTGGTCATAGGGGGTTTTGCACTACAGTGGTTAACATCTACCTTCCTACCTCCATGTTCAAATCACAGAATAAGAATCTCAATAAACTGCCATTCCTGATTTCTTGGGCTACACTGATGCTGAGTTACCACAAAATTTGACTCTCATCCTTGGTCAGTCAGGAGTGAGTGAATAGTTCCAGTATCCCTTGATAGGATCTCAAGAGATCCCATGTTCTCAAAGGGAATGGTACACAGCTGTCTGCAGGAACAACTTTTGCAAAAGTCTCTTTTTCATGAAAATAATGCAAGATTCTGTCTGTTCATGTTCTTCACTTTTCTGATGAATTGTAGGGCTTAGCATAATGCCCTCCTTCCTTGAATTCTTGAACCCTTGATCTAATACAAATGTCTGCATAGAGAGAGTTTAAAGATGATTTGACTTTTTATTTTTCTTTTTCCAACAAGAACTGAGCATGAAGAGCCCTCATTTGACAGCTGCCTCCTGTGAAGCCAAGCCAGTGAAGGCACAACCTGCACGGAATGAAGTGACCAGAGATGCAAGACCAAAAAAAAGAAGGTAAGCAACTTCCACCTCAGAAAGCTCCCAGGACAATGTGACCTGTTTAGTGGATGAAAGGCCCTGGATGTTATCTACCTCCTCTTCAGTAAAGCATTTGACATGGTTTCCTACAGCATTCTCCTGAGGAAACTGGTTGCTTGTGGTTCACATGAGCGCACTGTTCACTGGACAGAAAACCAGCTGGATGGCCAGGCCCAGCCAGTGGTGGTGCCTGGAGTTACATCCAGGGTAACACTGGGGTCACCAGTGGTGATCCCCAAGGCTCAGTATCAGGCCTGGTCCCATTTATTATTTTATCAGTCTGGATGAGGAGATCAAGTGCACCCTCAGTCACTTGCAGACAAGTGGGGTGGGAGTGTTGATCTGCCGGAGGGTAGGAAGGCGCTGCAGAGTCATCTGGACAGGCTGGATCATGGACCAAGGCAGATTGCATGAAGTTCAACAAAGTGAAATGGCAGGTCCTCCCTATGGGTCACAACAACCCCATGCAGCACTACAGGCTGAGGAAGGAGTCGCTGTAAAGCTGCCCAGAAGAAAAGGACCTGGAGGTCCTGGCTGACAGGAGCTGAACATGATCCAGTGTGTGTCCAGGTGGTCAAGAAGGCCAGTGGCATCCTGGCCTGTATCAGCAATAGTGTGGCCACCAGGAGCAGGGCAGTGATTGTCTCCTTGTACTCAGCACTGGCGAGGCCACACCTCAAGTGCTGTGTCCAGTTTTGGGCCCCTCACTACAGGAAGGACACTGAGGTGCTGGAATATGTCCAGAGAAACACAATGATGCTGGAGAAGGCTCTGGAGCACAAGTCTAATGAGGAGCAGTTGAGGGAGCTGGGGGTGTTTAGCCTGGAGAAAAGGAGGCTTGGGGAGATCATTACAACTTCCTGAAGGGAGGTTGTAATGAAATGGAGGTCAGTCTCTTCTTCCAAGTAACAAGCAATAGGACAAGAAGAAGTGGTCTTACATACGTATGGGAAGGCTTAGTTCAGATTTACTAGGAAAAATTTCTTCACCAAAAAGGTTGTCAAGTATTGGAAGAGACAGGGAAGTGGTAGAATCACCATTCCCAGAGGTATTCCAAAGGCATGTAGACATTGTACTTAATGATATAGATTAGGGGTGGACTTGGCAGTCCTTGCTTAAGGGTTGGACTCACTGATCTTAAAGGCCTTTTCCAACCTTAACTAGTCGATGAATTGGAAGGAATGAGGAGTTTTAGAGAGCAAAAAGCAACCTCTCTGTCATTTTCCCAGAGCCCACAAAGGACCTTTGTTTGCTCCAACCGTATCTCCACTCTTTCCACTTCTCTACAGAAACATTTCCAAGCCAGTGGGCACACATGTGCACAGGGTGCTGTAGAAAAAGATAAAACGACTGGAGAGCACACTCATTAGAGGACTTATGTGCCATCCTTTACTGTGCCACACTTGAAGCTGAGCATTGCTGGGGGGCAAGAGCATCTGCCCCCCCACCAATCTCCTCGCACTGCAGCACAGAGACCCCTTTCAAAGCTTGAAGAGTCTATTTGAATAAATCATCTGTGCTTCTCAACAGAAGCAAGCTACAAACAGGGTATTAAAGAAGAAGAGAATGAGCAGAGAGCATTGAACCATGTCCAGACACTAAATCAGATGAGCAAAAAAATAGGTTAAAGAAAACCACAAATATCACAACAGGGAATTTTTTTCAAAACTTTGAAAATTAAATCAATATATAATAAAAATATGGGTTTAGTCCTAGAAAGGGGTTTCTAAGGATTCTGAAATTCCACCCCATCCTCGCTGATACAACATACGTCCAAGCTGCCATCCACTTTCCACACCAGTCCCCAAACTGAGCTCAACTACAGCTTTATTCTCAAACAAATAGCATTCCTTTACATACTTACCTGGTTTTTATGTTCTTCGTGTTTCTACCAAGTTCTTTTGCAACATTCTCCAAGCAGTCAGTGGAACTTCAGAGGTCTCTTCAGAGAATTTATACTAGTGTCACATTCAGGCTTGCACAGAAGGACAGACAGATATGGGTGGACAAGGGCTACTGAATTCTGCAAAGCTATTAAAAAATATCCAGTAACATTTGAGTAAACCCTCATACAACCTCTCCACGAACAAAATGACCCTAAACCCTATTTTCATTCTTCAATCCTTGTTTTTCATGAGATACAGTCTGTTTACAGGTCTCTTGCTGTGCACACAACTCCTTCCCCAAATGACAGAAGTCCTCTCTCTCACAAACACGTATACACAGACTGAGCAATGGTGACTCCAGTGGGGATCCCCCTCCCCCATTAGCCTTGTAAAGGGTTAAGGCCCAGTCATCACATGCTGGTAGGCTGACAGCTTTATGTCTATAATGTCTGTGTGGGTTTCAGACTCTCCCTTTAATCGGGTTCCATTGCAATTAATCAGTGGGTTTCTTTATAAGAAAAAAAATAATAATAATAAAAAACGGCGAGCATTCTATTCAGCCCAATTCAATCTGTCCAGCCAAATCTCACGACCAGCTGGAATGCCCCTTTCCTAGCCTGCCCAGCAGGATGCCCAAGAATGGCGTGTGAACGTTTCTCTCTGCTCCTGCTCCAGCGTTAAAATGAACAATAGTCCCTGCCAGTGTCATTCTTCAGCAATTCATCTCTTCCTGTCGCCAGGCTCTTTCGTTCCTTCTTGCCCCTTCCACCTTTTTTGTATCTAAAACAACAGCAGATCAGCAGCAATATAATAAAATAAAATTGTATTTACTTGGGAGATTTGAGGGAAGGGGCAAGAAGGGGTTTGAGAGCAGCAAGAGCCCCCACCCCCCTTCAGCAAGGAGGACACCAAAAGGGAGCGTTCTCAAGCCCCAGCTGACCTGCTCCGCTCCACGCCCGGTTTCCCTGCTGCAAGGAACATCAAATTTGCCAGGGGGGCTGTAGGGGGGACAGGGCCCTTTTCTTCTGGAGGATGTTGGAACTGTAATTACAGAGAGGCAGCTTCCGGAGGGAAATTAACATGGATCTCAACTCATGTTCCCTGTGTTTTTCATCTGCAGACCTTTACTCAACTTTCTCATTCAACAGGGAATGGGTCAAAAGAGGCTGAAAGAGGCTGCAAACACAGTGTTACCATAGACCTGGACCTTCTCTTCCTGCAGAAGCAGAAAGAGAAAGGAACTGCTAAGGGACAACTCCCAAGTAAAAACATTTATTATATACAAATACACTCCTCAACAGAGGAGGAAATACGTAGTGTAATTGAATGCATTGAGTGGTCCATGAGGAACAGGTTAACCACAGAGGTAGCAGTAAACACCATGCTAGGAGACACACCCCCAGCACCAGCTCTCCCTCCATTGAAAGGAAATGAGGGGCCAAGGTCTGGAAGATTTTAGTAAATTTAGTTTCACAGGTGCAAATTTAAATGGGTTGCTTCCTGGTATGCAGAACTGAGCAACAGTCTGGCAAAGACAGTATCTTATGCAGGCAGCATGCTTCAGAAGAAAAAAACAGCTGCTATTGATTACACAGAACATTTAAAAACCATTATAAACAAGTTAGAAAAAGCTTTAATGAAATCCCAGAATTAAATTCACCTGCACAGCTTCTGCACTTTTATGGCACCACACAATCACCGTATTATTTGTAACACAAGGTCCTGAACTCAATGCACATTATTATATAGTATTCATTCATCACCAGAACAGCCAAGGAAT
The DNA here is from genome assembly GCF_965231275.1 of Zosterops lateralis. Taxonomy (NCBI): domain Eukaryota; kingdom Metazoa; phylum Chordata; class Aves; order Passeriformes; family Zosteropidae; genus Zosterops; species Zosterops lateralis. The sequence continues at coordinate 39,300,863 of NC_139761.1, forward strand.
CCATAAGCACAGATGCACCTTCCCATCTTACTTTTTAAAATGGTATCATCAACTCTGTTTTCTAGATCTCTGACAGAGTCCCATGACACAAACCCAAGTGTCCAACTTGTTTCCAGGTGTCCAACTTGAAAAGCCAAAGAATGGTTTGCACAAGGGTTGGATGCTTGTAAAACACTACAGAAGGAAAGGGGAGTAATGCAAGTGATATGGAGGTAAAATATGGTGCTGAAGAGGTCAGCCTCAGGCCTCTCAAACTAGCAAGTCCCCTTTTTCTAAGAAAAAGGGCAGGCTACAAAAAAGAATGTGAAAGACAAAAGTTGCTTTGTGGGTGAGCCATGAAAGTGGGAGTTGGGAATTAAAGGTTCCAACTAGATGTATGAGCTATGATGGAGGAAAAGAGAACAAGGCAGAGTGTCCCATCTCACGCCCACTACCCAGAACTCTCCTTCCACTTGCCCACATTCCCTCATTTCTTTCTGTCTCCTAACAAGCTTCCCTACTCCTATAATCTTCAATTCTCTTCTGCTACTCTTTCCTCCTAAACTTTACTCTTTTTTTCCCCTCTCCTGAAAAATGCCCATAAATTCAAATTTGGTCCAAATCAGATGCTAGCACAGTCACTTTTCTCTCTATTCCCACAGAGTACAAATATACAAGTTTAAGCCAAGTGCAAGCTGATGGCAAAAGAATAGCTCTTTTCCATCTGGATCACTTAGCTACCAAAAAAGTTAACCCTTTTTAATTTGACTAAGCAGACAGGTTGTATTTTTTGGTATCTGACCTCACACAGCTGCACTGTTTTCGCATGTATCCCTTGTGGGATGACAGACCCAGCTCTCCATGCTATTTCTTGCTTGCAACACAATCTTCAACACTGCTTTGTGGCACACAGAAATAGCCTCCAGCAGCTGCCTTCTCCTCCTCATGGCCTGTAGGCCAGCAAAGAAGCCCTCAGCCCACAGGGCAGCCTCTCAGAGGGCATTCTCCGGAACAGAGTTCCTCTGGAGCCCTTCGCTGAGGGCAATAACTGGAACAGAGCTCCTGGGTAACTCAAGCCTCTGACTGGATAGTCAATGTCCACCACAGTGAGCATCAAAGAGGCTTTTGCTGGCAGGGTTTTTAATTCCTACTCAGCACATAAAAATGCTGATTGAATGCTTTCAAAGTATTAGAAATGTTTGAATATTTGCAAAGTATTTACAACTCCATTATTCATGGGTGAATTTCTGAAACCAAACAATCCTTAAGCTTCTTCTGGTTTTGGATTGGGTGTTTTTTTGTTTGGTTTATTATTATTATTATCATTAATTTCTAGAGTATGAGAGGCTCCCTAACGTTTTCAAACTTTTCTGTACTATGGCAAGGTTTAAAACATGGAAGGGGGAAGGACTCTCCATCCTCATTCTCCAAGTTTACCAGATCATTTCTAATTTAAGTTACACAGACAGTTTTAAGCAGAAACTCTTCTCTCTCTCTCCCTCAAGTTTCAGCATGGAAAGTTAGCAATTGGTGACACTTTAATCAACTGCAAGAGAAAATCAGGCAAGGATTGGAGTAGGCTTGGCCCCTAATGCACCAACTCCTTTCCTACATATTCCTTTCCCCCCTTCTGCTCCAGAAGTATCAGGAACTTTCTTTGTAATATCCAATTCAATAACACAGTCAAGCTGAACTTGAAGCAACTGTTCTCAACTCGTGCTTAATTTAAAGACTTAGGCTTCTATTTTAGTTCTCAGGACAGACTGCTCCCAAAATCTTGTTTGTTTTTCCAGCCACATTAGTTGGTCTAACTAAAGTTGCTCTCTTTTCCTACAAACCTTGCCTCACTAATACTTGTGATGTTCTATGGACAGAATGCTTTGACTAATACTGTATCATCAGTAATAGAAAACAAAGGGGCAGTCACCAGATGCTAGCAAGGATAAGGGTGCTTGAGCATCTCCATAAGAACAGATGTTATTCTATGTTCTTTTTACTCAGATGTTTATTTGGCCTATTAGTAATTTCCTACTACAAATAAGGATTCATATTCTGTGCTCATCTCCAAATGAAAGGCAAGGATATTCCTTATTTAAAAGCATTGGTGCTTGCTAAGCCATGCTAAGAACTTTACTCTCAGCTTTACCATTACATAGTAGTCTTGCTCATCCTGCATATGGCCTTGGACAGAGAGTCCAAGATGCTCAATCTCCATGTGTGCAGCCTCTAGTTATCCTCAGCCTGAAGCACCTGTGGAACCATGACCTTAGAGGAAAAGTATTCCCTGTTCTGAGAGAACACTGACACAGGTAAGCACCTCCTGCCCCGATTTAATTTCTGACATAACACACCTGGAACAAGGATTATGCTTCTAGTATCATTCCTACTGTAACACATCAGGTCTAGGATGACATTTGAACCTTTCATACACATGCAACACAGCTTAACCATTGTAAGAATTTAATTCCAAACTGCAGAAACACCAAGCTTGCTGCCAGCCCTGCAGAGGTGGACAGCAATGTTTAAAGGAGGTGACCTGGCTAATTTTTCCTCTTAATGTGACAGAGAAGTGGGCTCACGTGATCTCTTCTTGACCCAATCAAGCAGTTTCATGCTGTTCAGGTACCTCAACTGCAGCTTTAGAAACAGGAGACAAAACCAGCACATCAATTTAACCCTACCTGTCTATCCCAGGGCTATAGCAGTGGGTTCAAGCAATATCAAAGGCCAAAACCTATCAGACAGTGAAGGTGGAATAATATGCTTTAAAGAGACATCAGTTCTCTGATTTCTTCCAGTCTGGAGCTTAGACCCAGATCAAATAAACTAGAAATTGAGAGATAATTCATAACAAACCCTACAGAACAGCTAAGCAGAAATTAGCTAGACATAACTTAGCACAAAAAAAGACTATATTTTTAGTCTACACTTAGGATTAAACTACACAGAAAAAGGTTATCAGATAGACTTCCTTCCTAAAGAAAAACAAAAAAAAATCAGACTGGCGGAGCTGAAACCACTACACATTGTCTGCCTTAATATCCCTTTCCTTCAAATCCAGCCTGGATGCTCCCCAAACCCTCTCTAGCTTTAGCATGGATGCTGGAAAATTTTTCTTTTAGAAGCCTGGACCACAGCAGCCAGAGATAAATCTGTCCACCTATATCTATTTTGAGATAAATAAAATCCTTTGCGTATAAGAAATTCCTTTCGCCCTCCTGCCTCTCAAACCCATCTCACCCTCCTTCCCTCAAAAGCGATTAAGGAAAAGCTGTAGAAATATTTGCCCAAAGCTGGAGCCTGTTGCTGGGCCCAGCTGTATTGTCGGTAGGAATACACACAGCAAACTTTCACTGTGAGGAGCCCTGCGGGACTCCGGGCGCTTCGGGAAGGCTTTGTGAGCCCAGCTCTGCATGCACTAGCCAGGCTATTGTGAAAGGGAAACAGAAAAAAGTGTTACAAACCCCAATGCTCTCCCACTCTCTTCTCCCCCCACTCCCCATGTGCCCCCCTTCCACCAGCCGCCACCTCCCCAAGACAAATCGAGAGGGGAGGGGGCCACTAATGAAGAGACTGAAAAGGTTTCCTCAGTGAGATTTAAGGCAACAAGTCAGGGCTGCAAGGAGTTCTTTATCCACCAGGGAAGCCTCCCACTGCTCCAGAGCTGGGCCGAGCGGGGATCCTGGGGGCCAGCTTTCTGAAGGCTGCCATTGATTTGTCACTGATGATAAGTGAGGCCGGAGTCGTTCCCACCATCGCCTGCAGAGGGGACGACTCCTACAACGCCCGGCAGGGGAGAGGGCCGGCAGATGAGGAAATGCAGAACCCAATGGTTGAAAAAATCCCAAATGGCTATTTTTTTTTTCCTCTAACGAGCTGCAACAAAAAGGAGCAACCGTGCTGAGACCGAGGCAGGAGACGAGAGGCAACAGTGCACAGGGGCAGTGCGGTCACTCGTCAGTGGACAAACCTTCCCCAGGGAGAAAGAGCAGGGGGGATTTCTTCAGCCTCAGCCTCCTAAGGGCCTCACCCTGCCAATTCGGTCAAACAATATTCCTCCAAAAGCTCCCCAGCTGCTCCCTTGCCAATAGCTTTTAAACCTGTTCTATTGACACAGAGACACTCTTCTCTCAAGCACATGCTGCAGGAAACTTGTTCTTCTGCTTTTTGGGAGAGGAAATCTTTTCTCACAGTACTAAATAAATGAGGGAGGCTAATGAAGCACCACGTCTAAAAGGTGAATTCCCAAAGCAACAGGAGATCTTAAAGGAGCACCAGAGCTCCCCCAGGGAACATACAAATAAGAGCAGCAGCTGCCTGGGCAAGACCAGATGCAGATGGGTGAAATGAAAGCAAGAAAAAAGGTGGAGGGGGAGGAAGGCTGAAAGAAAAAAAGAAAAAAAATATCAGCACAACACCTAACGATCCTTGGCCTTTCTGACGTAACTAGTTAGGAAAAACCATCAGAACTGGTTCAACTTGCCTTATAAAATGTCTCTCTTGTGCTTCAAGACACTGAGGATGTTTAGGAGTAAATAGGACACCTTTCCTCCCTTTCCCTGCCCTCAGCAAAAGCCCTCAGCTGTCTCCTGCCCTGGCCAGGCTGAGGCACACAGGCCTTGTAACACAGCCTGAAGAGCAAAAGGCACGTCTCCAGAGGGAAAAGTCACCCCTGCAGCTTCCTTCCAGTTCAATCAGACCAGACCCAGCAATCCAGAGGATCTTATCTGGCAATACATTACCTCAGGACACTTGTGCACAGTTCCTAAAGCTCCAGTTTATAACCCAGCATGCTAAAATAAATGGAAGTTGCCAGGTTGTAAACTGTGACATTCAGCAATATTTTACCTCATATTCAGCCACTCAGAGGCACAAGGCAGATGACTGGGAGTAGTAATTATTTCAGATATTCTACTTAAAATTTCTCGGTATACAAGGGAGCACTGCCTCCCTCGACCCCTAAGTTAGGGTTGAGCACAGTATCAGAACCTTAACAGATAAAATCCAGTCAAAAAACTTCAAGAGTTTAAACACTAAAAAAAAAAAAAAAAAAACAAACAACAAACAAACAAAAAAAAAAACACCACCAAAAAAAAACCCCACCCAAAACCCCATTCATATTTGGGAAATAGTTGGGAAATAGCCAGCAACCAGTTAGCTCAAAACACAGGTTTAACATGCTTCTTTCCAGAAATATTACTCTCTAACCAAGCAGCCACATCCTAAACCAAACAAAGCTTTTGAGCATTCATAAAGTGCAACCCAATTAAAGCCCATTAAAGACCTCTGCCTCCTAATGTGAGAGGACTTAACATCTCCTGGGCTTGTTGAACTAACCACTCAGACCATTGTGACTGCCTGGGGACCTGGAAATAGGCTTATGTCCAGTAAGACCCCAACTTACACACCTGAATAATCTCAACAGCTACATGAGAAACAGGATTTACAAAGCCAGTTTCAGATGGATTCATCTCTTAACAGTCAATTTTGATGCATCTGTTGCCAAATGGAGGGAGGGGATTCTTTCATGTCTAACAAAATGCAAACTCATGAGGAACCTTCACCTACAACAAGTTGCTTCTGTGCTCCTTTCTGGGCTACCTGTTTTCATGAAACTTCTATTCTCTGGGACCAGTTTTTTTGGGTGAAAAGATATGCACACATATTGAAATAACCACTGCTTCCATACAAAAGCAGACTAAAGATGCCTGCAGATCTTTCTCATGAGAATACTATTAACAACATTATTAAGAAGTGCTTCTGATACTACTTCCTGGACCAAGTTCCAGGATCTGAAGTGTCTATCTAAATAAAAAATTCCTCATAAAGCTCAGAAACCATTTCAGCAGACACATTATTCAGCCCTGGAAGAAGAATTTTTCATACTTGAAAGGCTTTTAAACTCTTCTGTATCCCCCATGCAAGCATACTTCCTTTTGCTAGAACCATGATCTCAGGGCCAAAACCCATGAATAGACGTGTGATGTCTCCTGTCTTACAGATGCATTTACCACAATGACTCAAGAGCAATTTTCCTTCTGATACTCCACCATACTTTGGGGAGTAGGGTAAAACAGACAAATTAAGTTGAATCAGGCTTTTGAGCCAATTTGTGGGCACTGGAAGACATAATATTATTCAGCCAAATATAGAGTACTTCCGCTGATCAAAGAGTAACCCAAGCCCACCAGTGCTATAAATGCTACCTAAAATGACTGGATAACAGTAAGAGAAGTGACAGAACACAGGGCTACTTGTCTACTTGTAGCAGAATTTTATCTCCAGTAATTACAGTCTATCTTGAGAAGTTCCTGGGAGTTTTTTTCAGTTGACTACACACTTTTTCCCCTCTCTTTCCACTCCTAAGAGGAGAAGTTATTCAATAGTTGTGGAATAAAATTATCCTTTTTCAGTCAAGATGAAAAAAGAAAAGAAGAAGTATTTCTGAGGGGGGCGGCAGGGAAAGGCCTTAGTGTGGAGTTTGTATTTGACTAAATTTGCTGAATTTTTCTGGTACTTTATGCTACCATTCCCTGACACGGTAAGAACATAACATTTATTCCTATGGATCACTCTCTAAGTAAGAACATCTGGAACATTTGGATCTGGAACATTTGGACCTTGAGACAAAAGCCTTGTCAAGATCAGGTCAGCTTAAGTCACAGTACCCAATTAAGCTACACAGCATTACAGTCATGACAGCATCCATCTCAGCTTCAGAGGTTGAGCTCAGTTAGCTTTCTCATTTCCTGGTCCTTTATTCTAAGCTGAATGTGGTCCACTAAGTTCAGCTTCTGAGAAGCTTGCTTAGGGTTTCATTACGCTCCCTTCATTTTTTTACTGCGTGTTATCAAACGATGTGGAATTACAAACAGCAACAGCATTTGGGAAATCATCCTCATATCCCTCCTTAAAACTGCACAAACATTTGGCAAACTGAATACAGAGATGATGACTCAGGTATCAAGGCCTCAGAGGAATATGGAACTTGGTCTGTTTTCTGCCCTTCATGCTGTCATCTAGTTTCTTGATTTCTTTCCAGGTATCCCTCTGAAACAAACCTTCTTCTGCGTACAATAAGCAAAGGACAGAATGCAGTCTTGATTTAACTATATTTAAATAATAACACAACTCTCAGGTTTCTCCAGAAATACAATGATGTTTGCTCAAAATGAGAAAGAAGCTTTGGGATGGTGATTTTATATTCATCAGTTGTGCTACTCTGAAGAGCTCTTAGCCCTCCTTCTCTTACTGCCAGTCCTACAACCCCCATAAACTGGCATACCTTTGTGCAACCTGATAAAAGAAGGATGAGCAAAAGAGGCACAGTGGGCAATAAGCTTCAAAAAGATGCAAACTTGAAGGATCTTCCAACTCCTCCTCACCCAGCCCGGTTTGATTCCTTCTGTTGCTTCACTGCTTGCAGAACCATGGCCTCAGAGGCAAACTGGCAGAAAGAGTTGGGGTCATTTCCTGTTTAAGGTTTTACAAATGTATTTACCACAGGGGTCATGAGTGATTTTCTTCTTAAAGTCTGCTTCCCAAGTGTTTGTACATTTGGAAGTAGGATAGGCATGCTACTGTGCTGAAAATTCTTACAAAAAGGAATAAACACAGTGAATTAGATCATTCTACACTTAAGTAAATGTTTAAAAATGTAACATTCTAATCTGGGAAAAAAACACTGACTTAAGTGTGCAGAAAAAAAACCAGCTATTAAGCAAACCAGCCACCATGGTTAATTTCTTTACCCTCAAAAGAAAAAAGTCTGTAGACTCCAAAATAAAGTTGTCAGCTATCCTGAGAGAGAAGTAAAAACTCCCAGATCTAGCCATGAGCACACCTGGCCCAACAACCATAGGGAATCTTGTAAAATGTAAAAGCTTACAAAGATAGCACTCCCAACTCAAGTTCTGTACAGCTGATCTCCAGGGGGTGCTGGGAAAAACACTTGAACTATTGGGTAAATACAGCCACTGGAGCCAACTATGTATTTACAGAGTTCTACCCAGCAATCTAAAGCAGCAAAAAGGAACATTTAATAATGATTAGGTAAATCTGGCCAGAGCTAAACTATCCCAAGTCAGGAATCTAGGGTTAAAACCTAGATTCCTAACCAAGTCCAAGTTAAGCTTTTGTTCTCAAATTTCTTGACTTTTGTGACTATATAGTTAAATACCATTTTGTGATCCATCCTAAGAGATGCTACAGTCAGAATAGGGGAAAGGGTGGAAGAGTCATGGACACAGAACAGATCTGTGCGAGCTGGGTTTAGATATGATGCTCCTCCTTAGACTAGTGCCAACTGTTTATTGAATATGCTGGCAGATAACAGGAACATGCACCATCCAGGGCAAAAAGAGCAACTAAATCCTCTTAGAAGGACACTCCATCTGAGAACCATTTTCTCTCTCGCAGTATCAGACCTCAGACACAACAAATGTGTCTAATTGTGATAATCCTGCGTGCAGTATATCAGAGGGGGAAAAAGAACAATTAGAGAAAGGCAGCTTCAACAGAAAGGCAGGAAGAAGCATCACTGTACAGGCTGAAAGGCAAAGCTTAAGTGGAGCCTCAATTTACTACATTAATCAGTATTTCATTGTGGGGTTTTTTTCCTCATTATTTAATACATCTGTCAATTTACTACATGTAGAAATTATTAATTCCTCAGAGTGGGGATTGTCCTTATTGTACACACATGCTGCATGTAACACTGTGAAGCTCTGATTTCCATTAGAGTGAATCTTTACGTGATCCAATTGACAATTCATGTGTAAGATTCATCCTATGTACATCTTCCCCTTCAGCCTGCCACATATTCATTCAGGGAGAACAGGAATGGCCATTTAGACAGCTTATGTTTTCCCACAGCCAGCTCTGTCTTCCTGTGACTAACCAGACACTCTGCATCAGCACTGCCATTTCCATGTCAGCTCGGTAGGAGAGTGGATTGTGCCTTCTTTTGTGTGCATGCCCAGGCCAGGCTTGTCAAACCACAACATCACACTCCAACAGTGGACAGTAGTGGAGAGAGCAAGCAAAACTCTGAGCCAGAGTCTGAAATAAGGGTCGAAAACCAACTCTCTGCTAGATATCAGTCATTTAAAAAGCAAAATTGAGGAAGAAGAATCAAGGCACTAGCAAGGCAATAAAGCTTTTCATATTCACATTGACCATTTCTCTGGCAACAACTCACATCATTAGTCTGTGGTAGCCTAACTAAAATAAGATCATAGGTCCTTTCTTCCAACCTTAACGAATAGAAGTTTCCACCACAAAGGCCATCACCAATTAATGTACTGCACCAGTTGCAACATCTGTGGGTTGATCTTTCACCACACTTGGATGCTAATACAGCACTAAGACTGTATTATTATGATAAAGAGGCCTATGCTTATGCTGGCCACAGAAATCAAATCCTGGGCTTGAATTGTCACCTTTCCTTGTTTCTAGGGAAAGCCCTTCCAAATTACTATCAAGGCAAGGTGAAGAAGCAGCAAGTCAGTCCCCAAAAAATGGCTAGTCTTACCTCCCCCTCTGTCTTTCCATCAGATCTATACTGATGAGCTCACTGAAGAGCAATTCACTTCAGTTTGCCAACACCACAGAACCTGTGGTTTCACCATTCTGCAGGCCACTTCTGTGACAGACCAACAAGCTGGACTGACTCACCCAGCAGACATCCACACAGACCTATCAAAGGGACAAGGCAGTGAGACTGCTCTCTGGGGCAATCCACAGTTACACCAGACTAGGCGTAACAAGAAACCACACCCCTGGGCCAAGGAAGCCCAGCAGCTGGAGGCCAAGCCACATACACTGAGGGCAGAGAAGAACAATCCTCAGCAGTGACAACATCATAGCATCCCCACAAAAAAAATTTCTCTCAGAGAGATATCAAGTTTACTAAAAGAAAAGGCAGCAGGAGCAAAATCTCCTCCAATTCTGCTACTCCAAAACATGGGGTTTATATTACCATAAAACTATATTTTGATGGCAGTATTTCCCATAAAGCAAGATTATACTGAACTCTACTCTGAATTAGTAACATGCCCTTGTAAGTCATTTGGAGCTGCATTCCTAGTGCCACCTGAAACAAGCCACCGACTGTGTCAAGGCAAACCAGACCTCCACAGTCCAGCCCACTGTTTAATTGTTTTAAGCAGTGTTTAATTTGCCAAGTTTAAACAGGAGGAGAGGAGTAAATTGATAGATATGAAAGAACAGAGGATTGGCAAAATGCAATTCATGATCCATAAGTCATCTCTTCTAGGATCCTTGCAAAAGACATGGATGTGCAGAAAGGCAAGTGGGTGATAATTGGGGACAGTTGGAACATTGTTTATTTCCTGCTAGCAAAGACAGCAGTTCAGCCCTCTAAGGATAAATCAAATTTCTTAACCAGATGGAAGATATTTCATTTCCAAACACCATCCATACAACAATGGACCACAGAAAGAAAGGAGCCAATTCACAACAGCAACAAGAAAGCAAAAATATTAGAGATTTTAGAGATGAGTTCTCATCAAAATCTGCACTTGCAAAGAGCCTCAAGTTACATCAGAACTCACACCACATCCCACCACAATCAATTCAAAGACACTTTTATTGGCAAAACCAGCTCTGCAAGTGTTACCCACATGTAAAAAGCAGCATGCATGAGCTTCTTCCAGAAACGGATCCAACATGTGAAGGGTCTGTCTCCACAGAGGTTTTAAGAGAAAGGGATACATGGCATGGAGTCCAAGGATAGAAATGAAAATGTTCCAAAGAATAAAATTTTCTTTCTAGTAAGATAAGTGTTCCTTGCTCTAATATATTTTCTCTTTTACTCATAAGATCATTAAATTTTCTTCTTAATGTCTCCTTTTACTTCTCATTCCAACATTTATTGTTTATGATATTCCCCTGTATCTAACTTGCAATCCAAATTGCACATGCCAACTCAGGATTTGGTAAAAGTCTGACTTGATTTTGCACATTTCACTTGGCACTAGGTGCCAGCAGAATAACTTGGCACAATAACTTGTCGCAGTCTAGTTGACTGGCAGGTTCAGACTTCTTTTTTCTGTTATAGAAACTTGTGCTCTGGTTTAGATTCTGACTAGTTTCTCATTTGAATTTTAGATTAAATTATTTGCTTCCCAAAGCCTCAAAAGGAGCATCAAATCACAGAAACAATGTTTTCATAGGCATGGATAGCATTTTCATTTGGTTTCAGTCAATGGTTCTTGTATGCTTTTAGGTGGAGACAACTTTTACCTTGGATGAGATTGCATAAAAAGAATTGGTTTTGGTGCTGCGAGGATCAGCAATGGAAATCCTCCCAGTCCTACTCTGTAGCAATCATTACACAGATCTCACAGATAAAGTCATTTCATGTCTTTGCACATCTGAAAATAGAAGAGTTGACTTCCCTTTGGTTACAATGGAAGAACATACAGAGTCCTGGAGTTCGTTCTTGTGAGAGTCAGCATTGTTTTCAGTCCTAATGGTTTGAACAGTTCAAACACGTCCTACTTGCTAGGGCCACTTATACAGCCAGCACAGCCACACAGAGCCTGAGGCATGCAAAGGCTCCTGAGGCTCATTACTGTGGGGTTGTAGAGGGTCTGTGCTGTCTACCCACCTTACCTCAATCCCACCCCACAACAGATAATATTCTCCTTATGGAGTTACTGCCATTTTGCTTCTGTGAGCCACTTCCCTTCTGCTTGTCTCTAAAGGGCATGGAGCCATAAAGCACATACCTTAGAAACTCTGGTATGCGGCCTGCACAGTCAGAAAAGCTGGCTCCTTAGGCTACCTGGTCTTCTGGGGTGTAACTCCAATGGCCCTCTGTCCTCACAACACTTCAAGAAGCAGTTTTAGCATTGCCACCACATTTAGTTTAAGATCTTGACACAGGATGCCAAGGCTGTTGTTATGATGTTGTTCAAGAAAAAACCCAAGACAAACCCAGATAACACTCCATGCCTTTCCCAGATTAACCTGCAGGACCAATGCACTGCAGTACATTAGCCAGCAAACGTAGGTGTTTTGGCAGCTGTCCCAGTCACTTAATCGAAGCCTGAGCTCAGAGGCTGCTTTGCCTGAGTGGGTAAGTCAAGATGTACATACCAGAGATGTCATCTCTGCCTCACTCCCTTCCTTGCTCCGAGGCTTCTGTCTGACTACTGTTTATTTTTATCCTACAATTGATGAACTGTACATAGGTCTAATTTGTCCTGTATCTCTCATTATTTCGATATTGTAACTGTATTAGGTTTCACCTTGTGTACCCAATTAAGCTAAGTGGGGTTTTGCCAAGCATTTAAACTCCTTTAAAGGGAGTGTCTACCACTCCCTTTTTCTTGCCAGTCTGTTCTAAAGCATCTCATCACAAAAATTGCTCATAGGTCCTTTCTCAAAAAATAATCTTGTTCTCCAGCATACATATTTCCATCATCAAGTTTTGCTTCTCCAGCACAACCAACCAAGAAAAAGTTACTACAGAGTATCCCAGAAATTGTCTTTTTTTTTTTTTTTGACATTGCTTTCAAGCTTAAAAGTTTGCTCCCAGACTTCTAAAGACTTATGGGTGAAGAACTAACCACAACAAAGCATGAAAAGAAGCACCAAAAAAACATCCAACATTTTCTAGGGACAATTGACTGGAAAACTTAAACCTAAGCAATTTGCTTATTTTGTTCTAGTCAGGAATTTGCACTAAGAGCAACAGAAGATTACAGCTCCTCATCTTCCAGTTCACAGAAGGCAGGTCACAAACAAGAAAAACCTCAGAGAAATAACAGGCTTCTCCTGTTAGTGAGCAAGCTGCTTCAAGCCAAAGTTTGTAGTTGAAGGTTGCAGAAGTCAGGGAACACCAAAGCTGTCCTTGCTTGAGTACTGGTAGCATAGAAATTACTCAGCATAACTGTCAAAGACGCAAAGATGACAGATCTGCCCTTCTAGAGGAGTTGAGGCACAGGCAGAGGATCTGCCTGCTTCCCAGATAAAAGAACCTTGTGCCTGGGAAGAAAAAGAAAACCAACAAAACAAACAAACAACAAAAATAAACCCCCTAAAACCAACAACTAACACCCAAATGACCTACAGGTCTTCCGTTGTTCAAGGTAATGCTGACTGCAAGTCTGAATTCTTCCATACACTCAAAAATGCAGTGAACAAAGGCCTACAGACAGTATTGATTCATGAGTGGTGACAGTTCAAACTGGAACACATGAGGTTACCACCCTTGTGGTGGAGACAACCTCTCAGCAATCAGCTCTTCATGAGTCAACACCCTCTTGCAGCTGCTGCTCAGTGGATCAAGAAAGAGGTCAGATGCAGAGGCAGCCTTCCCTAAGATGGCAAAGGGCGTAACCCCACCAACCAGACAAATCAGTCCTTCCCTGTTTCCAAGACAATGCCCAAGAAAATTCCCTTCACCACTTCATCCCTGCATGCATCTAGCTCTGAGCTCAGCCTGCTCTTTCCTCGTATGTCACTTAAGTCTATGTGCAGGGAAATGACTATTGTTCTTGAAGGACTCCTGACCCAGTCTCTCACTTACTCCTGCATCATACTCAAGATTTAAACACTGAATACTTCTATTTGAGATCCATGATAAAAATGCAGGTAGTCCTCTAGCATTCCTATTTACCAATGACTATTCTATCCTGTTTCTTGGCCATTAAAGCCTCCAGATTGGCGGCCTCCAATCTATCTCCCCTTTCCCATACCACAAACTCTCTAGTTTTCTCCCACAGACAGATTCATTATGTTTTCCCTCATGCTAATAGGTAGTATGCTGATCAAGGCCCTTTTAGAAAAGCAGCACAAATTAGTGGCATGTCCTCCAGCCACAAGAAACTCAATTCAGGCTTTTCAGGAGTAGCAGGCTTCAAAGATCACAGTGAGGAGAATACAGTCTCTGGGGCTTCAAAAACCTAATTTCTTAAATTTGTCAAGCCTAAAAAAGTGGCAAAGTCTGAATAACAAAGAAAGGACAGCAGAAAAGCTGGCTTCCTCTTAACAAATGCACTTTTAATTCAGAGAATTATCCCACATCCTGGTTCATCCTCAGCAGCTTAGAACAGAAGCAGGAAATTACAACCCCAAGACTTCTCTTTTTTTTTTTTCTCGCTTCCCTCAGAGTTGCAAAAAAAGGATTTGACTATTCAGCAGTTATGGAAATTCAGAACTAAAATTGGATGGGAGCAAAAAGGGGGAAAAAAAGGAGAAAAAAAAAAAAAACCAAAAAAAACAAACAAAGAAGGTGTGTCTTTATTTTATTCTAATCCTAGATCCCATGAGACAGTTCTGATACACTGAATAGCTGCACGTTAAGCAAGAACCTGTCCCAGCACTACCAGCTGTCACCAAGTCAAATGAACTGACAGAGCTGGAGATTCAGGCTAAAGGAGCAGTGTATATTTCCCTCCAACCCTGCATTGTCACAGAACGCTTCTTAGGAGCCTTTCAGAGAACAAGGCTGAGTCCATAAAAACATCCATGTTTTAACTGTTCACAATAGTGACTCACTCTTTCACACAGCACTTCTTAATGGGGAAAGGTAAGAGAAGTAGGCTGTTTTTCCAGGAAAGGAGCAATTTTCTACCACCAGACTTACACTTGTGTCTATATCCAGACTTCTTACCAAACCCATAGTAATCTCCTATTCTCACTTTATGCTTTTGTCCAAGCAATTATCTCAAAAATTCTAGCTTCTCACTTCAGTTCTGCTCTCCCATTTCATACATGTTTCCAGACAATACTGCCCTCCAAAATACCATCCCAGACATCCCACTCAAAAATCCTTCTCCAAACTACCACACTTACGTCCTCCCAAGGCTGACAGATTCCACATTCCACCACTGCAGACAGAGGTGGTGATGGAGCTATCTCATGGGCTCACCTTCTCAGTGTTCTGCTAATAGCCTCCCTTTCCACCTCTGACCCCATTGCTAGGTTCCTAATATTTCATAAAATCACTCCATTAGGTCAGGGACTATTGTCACGGACTCCTAACAATTTGTCACATCCTCCTTCAAAGCACTGGTAAAATAAGTCTTTTCCTGTCTCAACAGTTAAATTATGCTCAACGCTCATCTTCACTTTAAAAATTTCCATCTTTTATCCTACCTAATTAACAAGTTTTTCTGCCATCAGATCCCACATAATTACTCCACTTGGATTTCCTTACATGACTCGTCTGTTCCTTTGCCAGCTCGAGTCCTTGGCTCTCATTTCCTAAATGCCTATCTTTGCTTCTGCTAATATCTATACTCCTCTATCCCTTTACCTTCTTCTCATGGTTTATGCTACTCTTGCATCTGCTTCCTCATCCTTATTTACAGTTACCAGCTTTCAGTAATCTTTGATGCCAACTCCTACCCAAAATCTCTCTCTATCCTCGTTCTAAGAAGTGATTGGAATGAAAAGCTTTGGAAGCTTTTCCCAGTAAACCAAAGCTAAAGGAAATTTAATTAGAAAGCGATACCATTTTAATATTGACCTTATCTATCCCAGTAGAATTATCACACCCTTGATCTTTATCGGATGTCAGATGTCCAATTAAGACTATAAAGCCTTTGGGGCAAACATAGCCTCCTCCTTCATGTTACACAGAGCCACAGTACCTCAACCGATCCTTAAGTAAAGAAAAACACCTTGGAAAGTCAAAGAATTTGATTTTGCCAAGGGCAACACCACTCCACTGTGATTTGGAAATTACCAGAGAAGTTAGAGGAGTCCTCACTCTTTGAAACTTCAAAATGCAAGAATAGGGTTCCCCTCAACAGAAATAATGTCTGACCATGTCTGGGAAGAGAGGAGCTGGGTACAGAATGCACTGAAAAGGTTTTTCCATGGTATCTCTAGCTCCTTCCTGCCTTGAATCTCCAAAGCCATCACTTATCCACTTCGAAACAGCAGGAGAGTCACTTCTTTTTTCCTCCTCTCTCCAGAAGGAGCACAGCAGAAATAAACCTCCAGTGATAAATTATGCACCACTTTTGTGTGGCTGCCTCTTGGCCAGACGGGAAATTTTTCTCCCAAAGCCTTTTGTTTCCAGCTTTGATCCCAGTGTTGGATCCGCTCTGTTCAGCTTTCCCTCAGCATGGAGGTGAAGGGAGAGCTGACACAGGCCAAGTTCAGGCTTACTGCAAGTCACAGTCAGATCTTCCATTAGCCTTCTCCCCTCCCCCTTTCCAACTGGAACTCTCCTTGAGTTTGAAAAGATCCTATTAAACATTTTCCAGAGGGCCTTACAGAGGATACATTATTTTGATGGATGCTGGGACTAAAGGAGGAGGATTTCTAAGTACAGTGAAATAATGGAGTTTGTTCTAATGGGTTTAAGAGATGCCCGGGGGCACCAAGTAAGTTCCTTCTCTGCAAATCAAAAACACAGAAGACCAGAAAATGGAGCCGAACAACTGAACGCCAGGAAGCGGGGAAATCGGGCTCTATTTAACTGCTGCTCTTGGTTACAGCCAACTTCAGGCTGCTTGGAAAAACAGCACACACACACATATCACTGGCACAAACTTAACAGGAGAAACAAAGAGACAACAGGGGTCAAACTGGGGGTGGCAAGTAGGAGAAGGATGCAAGCCTGGGTCCCCACCCCCTACCAGAGAGTCGGATCAATTATCCTTGAATACTAACAAGATTTCTGATTAAGGAACTGCTGCTATGCAATAGAAACAGAAAGCTCCAGCAGTTGGGAGGGGCTGTCGGGCAGTAACAAAGAGACACAGAAGACTATGCCCTGCTAGGGCATACGGAGGAAGTCACCATGCTGATAGCCAGGAGAGGGGTCTCCCCTGCCTGGAGTCATGATAACGTCTCAATGCTGGTTGATTTAATTCCAAGAGTAAAATTCCGTCTTGACGCTACAGAACGTGGGGTCTGTTTTCAGGCAAATACGTTACCTACTGGAAGCTTTGCTGGACAACAGTTCTTTACACAACCTCATCATTATAGTACAGGAAGGTGAATTCTATTCTAACTCAAACCCATTCAGGGAAAAAAAATCTGGTGCTTTTTACTTCTGAACATTGCAACACCAGAAATTGCGAATCAACATACAATAGTTTGAAAAACAAGATCTGTGCTGTCTTTGGTCATACGCTTTTTGACAAACCTACAACTGGCAGTACAAACATTGAATATGCATCTACATTACTCTCTGTTAATCTTAATGGGTTTTGACTTGCTGACTAGTGGCTAATACCAGAAGAACCTAATCACCTAAGAACCTCATGACAGACAAAGCTTCTGTTACCACTTTTCAACCCACAGGTGTGCTAACATGCTTATATCAGAAGGCTTAATACATCTCATACCATCAGAATCAGGCTCATGACACTTCAATTCCCTTTTCTCCTTTGTCTTCTATATTAAATTATGTAATTCCCTGATACGAGGAATTTCAGTCATTCACAATTCAGCACTACAAAAGTCAACAAACATCAGCTCCATCTGATGTTAATAAAGTCTTTATGAAAACTCATTTTCCTGTCCTTTCACAGTGAGTCTCCTTTCTTCTAGGCTCACAACAGCCGAGGAGATCTGCTGCTCACAGAAAGACTGACTGCAGCTCAAGAGTCCCCCAGACCAAATGCACAGGCTGGAACATCTCACCATCTTACAGACAGTTCTACGTAAGAGAGGCAAAAAACACCCCTGGAAAGCTGAAAAACCTGAACATGAATTCACTCACAACAGGAGGGCAGTCAAACACTCCCAGGTAACAGTTCCAGAGCAGCCAGATATACAGCATGAATAAACCTCAGGTCTACAGAATAACAAGCCTCTAGATCCATAGGCTTACTATCTTTAGTACAGGGAAACGGAAACCTACAGACAGGAGAAAGAAGAGATTCAAGCACACACAGCACCCAGTTTTCACTTAGTAGAGACAACAAAATCCCATAAAAGAGTAATACGTAACCTAACAGCAATGGCAAAAAACCATTGGCACCACAGACACAAAAGAAAGGGTCTAAGCATCAAGGACATGAGATTCATGGATGACAATTACGTTTAGTGTTTTCTGCCATGATTGTGTGAAACACAGACAGCTGCTAAATACAGTATGCCATTTAAGGGAGTGGGTTAGTTATGTGCCAGAGCTAAGCTAGAAATAATGGAGGACTAGAGAAATTAAATACCCATCTTTATTTTACATTTCTTTTAATAACACTTTACTTACCAATTCATCCTTTCCAACAGACAGTCGGTAAAATTTCTGTGGTTTTATGATCTTTTGACTCTCAACAAGAGAAATGTAAGTATTATTAAAGAAGAGAAATAGTCACAAGCAGCAAAGGAATTCAATGAAAGTGCAGAACATGCACTTACTATATAAACCTATTTTTTAAACCTTGACTGGTTTTTAAGATAGTATCTCTTTATCAGCTTTTATAAGTGTTATGAAGCATACATTCTATTGTGTTCGACAGTAAGTTGCATTCTAGGGCAAATGGAGTTGGCCTTGGGCAAGACAATTTCTACTTCACTTCCCACATTTACAAAACAAGGATAATATTTGCCTATTTCACAAGAGTGCATGAAGATTCAAGAGCACTATCAGACTACAGATCATTCTCATAGAATTAATGTTTTAACTATTTTTTAATGTTAATTTCACTAGTCTGGAGAGCATTTACAAGTAAAAACAAAATACAAATCACTTTTATTTATTCTTCTATTTAACATACAGCAAGTACTGCTTTCTGGTTTGAACTACAAATAATTGCATAATGTTTATATCTAACCACTTTTTCTTCTGTAACTTCAAGGAATACAACGTAGAAAAGCACACTGAAATCACATTCTGTGGCCAGTAAGAGAATATGCCTCTTCAAGGTTCACAAGACACTCTGGAAATGCAAGCACTTTATGTAACTACAGACCTATTCATTTTCTTGTTGCATAAACCCACACTCCCAAGATGCAAGAAGAGTTTCTCTATTGCAGAAAACAGTGCTATAGCACACAACTGAAAGCTTCTAGAAAGAGAATATAAAATAAAATTGCTTATATATACTAAATAAAACAATAATGCTAACTTCATACTGGAAGATTTATGCTATATGCTCTTCCACCATGTTTTAGTGGACAGAATTGGCAAAAGCAAAACAAAAAAACAAACCACCTGTCACTGCCTGCAGCATGTTGCTCTTCATTTTAGAAATACAGGGAATGTAACTCAATGCCACCACCACTTTGGAAAAAAGAAAGTCAAGATAATTCAGGGTGACCAAGAGATCTGTGAATATCATCCAAACTGATAATCAGCAATCCCTGGCACTCTCAGCACACCCAGGAAGTACAACATTATCAGCTCCAAGTTGACAATAAGAAAATGGGTGCTTTGCACTTGGCTAATAGCTACAGAACTAACAGCAATGCCAAGCACAGGCAACGGAAATTGTGATTCCCACTGCAAAACATACTTCTACAGAAGTAACACACTCAGCTTTCCAACTATAAAATGTAGTCAAGATGTTTCAGAAGTGAAGCTCTGATATTAGCTATGTATTTTTCTGGCAGAGCTCCAGGAGCCAGAACAGCAAACACATTAGCCAGACAGGTTCTGTGACATTCTGTATTTATACTAACACAGACCATCTTAACGCCACGTCCTTCTTCACTCCAGCCACCAGCAGTGCGTGACATTAGCATTAAATTCCCCCTCTATACCTGTTTTTACCTGCAATACAATTTTCCAAGAGCCCAAGATACTTGCAGACCTCCTTTGTTGATTTGGGGTCTTTTTGGCACAGACTTCTCCAGTTTGATCTGCCTCTATCCACTACAAGAGTCAAAGGTCAGCCTTGCAGACTTGTTTGCTTTATGCTCTCCTGTACTGAGGCAGAGTAGTAAATGACCAAGTGTTTCCAACGATTTACCTGTTTGGCATGGCAGCTTCCGTGGATGCCTTATGACAGTTAAGCTGCACACCACCCCTGCAGGCACTTCTAAGGGACAACTTTGAAAATTTTCTAGCTAAGTGGAGGAACACTGACTCATCACAAATTTTAGCATTTTCTCTGCCACCTCCATTCCTGATATTGCCTCATGTTTTTCCTTGCTCCAAATAGGAAAAAGATTGTGTCTCTATTTCCTTATATTTCAATGAAGGAAAGAGGATATTCCCTTCTGGAAGCAGCTGGCACATCCAATCATAAACTTATAGTCATCTGACAAGAGGATACACGAAACTGGGAAAACTACTTGAAAGAGAAACAAGCTGCCATAAAAAAAAAAGCATCCTAGAAACATCAAGGAACAACCACCTACTAGCAAACTTGCATTTTACAATCAGACATCCCCCACATGGCTGTTAACAGCCCAGACACATTAACGAGGAGCACCTGGGTAACAGCCAAAATAAAACACATCCAGATCTGTACCCACCCTAAGATCTATCTTTTAGATCCTTCTCACTCCTAGAGGGCAGCTAAGTATCTGTGTGGCATTTGGGAACTCAGGAGTACTTCTGGCTCCGAAAAAGCAGATTCATGGAGCTACAGCCCTCTCTAGTCAGTCTATCCAAGCTGGCATAGCACATTCTTCAAAGCTGCCTGCAATTAAGTTTCTCGTTAGAAGAGAAATAATATTATTTGAAACCCAAACTCCCTATGATTGTGCCCCAGGGGCAACACTTGTAGAATGATGGAGGTCAGCAGCACTACTGCAACGTTTCCTGTAATTTCAGAGTAACACAGGAGAAAATGGATGGGTGAAATTATACAGCAGCTGCCAAAGTAGCGAAGGGAAAGAAATGAGGTACGTATCTCCTCTCCGCACCCCTCCCCCAAAAGCCTTCTAACCCTTTATAAACAATTTTGCGAAGTGTTTGGATGTTTTCTTCTCCACCGGGCGCACTTTAAAACCAAGACCCACCGCACGAGACGAAGAAACAGCAGATGCTCGTTGATAGAGCAACCGCAAAGCTGAAGTTTTCATGGCGAAACTTCACGGGACTACCTCCCGGCTCGCTGAGAGCGCAACGCAACCCTCCCCCGGTCACTATTTTCGGTACTCCTGCCCTGGCCTCGCTGTGCCAGGGCGCTGCGGGAGGACTCGCGGTCCCCGGGGAGGCGAGGCAGGTAGCCCGGGGCGGCACGGCGGAGCCGGGCTGTACCTTTAAGGGGCCCGTGGCGGCGGGCGCATTCCTGCTGCGGAGCGGCGGCTGTCCCGACACGCCGGGCACGGCAGCCTGCGA
The DNA here is from genome assembly GCF_965231275.1 of Zosterops lateralis. NCBI lineage: Eukaryota > Metazoa > Chordata > Aves > Passeriformes > Zosteropidae > Zosterops > Zosterops lateralis. The sequence continues at coordinate 39,322,068 of NC_139761.1, forward strand.
GGCAACCTGCGCGCCCGCCCCGGCGCGGCCCGGCCCGCCGCTCGCACCGCGGGAACAAAGCCCGCGCCCGCCGCCAAACTTCCGCGGGGGCAGCGGCCGCGTGTGCGCTGTGTGCGCTCCGCCGGGGAGCCCCGCCGGCCGGGGCAGCGCCTCTCCGCGCCCCGCGCTCCGGCCTGCCGGCTCCAGCCCGCCCCGCCGGCTCCAGCCGGGACACGGCGGAGGGGAGAGCCCCGCGTCCGGGCGCGGGACGGGGCGCGGACAAAGCCGGGCGGCGCAGGGCAGGGCAGGGCAGGTGAGCGGCACGGCCGGGCAGGGCTCTCTCTCTCTCTCCGCCCGGGCACGGATCGCCGCCGCCGGGCCCCCCGCGCTGCCGCGGGGCAGAGCGAGCCGCGGCAGCCGCTTACCTCTGGAGCGGAGCAGCGCTCCCAGCAGCACCAGCAGGAGCTGCGGAGGCGCGGGCAGGACACAGCCCCCGCCGCGCCGCCTCATGGTGGCAGCGCCCCGGCCCCGCGCACGGACGGGCCGCCCGCAGAGACGTCGCGGGCTCCTCCTGCGCGGAGCGCCCCGGCACCGCCGCCGCTCGCTCCCTCCGCGGCCGCGGCAACTCCGGGGCCGGGGGCTCCCTCCCCGCTCCGCCCGCCCAGGCCCGGCCCCCAAGGAGGAGCCCCGCCGGGGCAGCCCCCGCCCCGCTCCCCCCAGCGCAGAGGCGCTCCGCAAACTTTCGGCGCGGCGGAGTCTCCGCAGCGAAACGCTCGTGTCCCTTCCGCGCCCCGCGGGGCCGCCGCCTGTCACCGGAGCGAGACCCCTGGGATCGCCCAGGGCCCCCGGATCCCCCAGCCCTTGCCCCGGCTACGGGCGGGGAAGCCCTTCCCAAAGCGGCTCGGTCAGCCGGTGTCGGCTCTCCCTGTCCCCAGTCCCGCAGCATCACCCAGGAGCACCGCTCCAGGCTCTCGGCTGCCCGGTATCTCCGGTCCCAGCGCGTTGTCGCAGCTCCCCGACTTGTGGCAGCCAGATGTGCCCAGGATAAACCGCAGAGCCCTTCTCCCCGTCCCGTCCCTGTCCCCGTTTGCCAAACTCCCTTCGAAAGGGAAACATTCACGAGCCCTTTGCCCAGAATGCGTGTTGCTACCTATGAGAAACGTCTGATTTTCCCCTCCGTTCGTGACAACATTCGGTATTTTCCTTATAGCCGCGGTGTCCGATTATAGCTAACTACGTATGGATATCAGGTACCCTAAAAGAAGATTTAGGGTCGTTTCCTGCAGGAATAGAAATTAACACTTGGACAATTGGCTTATGTGCCTTCTGTTCTGTGCTGCATCAAAAAGCAGACAGGCTTTCACTGGAGATCACCCTCAGAGCAAGTTTTATGATGCTTTTGGCATGATTTGACATTTTAATACATAGGGTTGACAATGCAAGGAACTGTTGTTAAATATTTAATCTCAGTTGATTTCAAAGTATTAACTTGAACAGAAAGCTGACTCGGATAGTCCAAACCCTGGCCACAGGGGAAGATGAAATTTTTGTCAAATTGACACCAAAGGGCCAGTAACAGAAATGGTCTTATTTAAAGCCTTCCCATGGATGAATCCAAAGGAAGCTGCAATTAATCCCATCCTTTAAACAATCACAAGAGTAAGAAAATGGCGCAGCCTGTGATTGAGAGAATTATGCCACTCCTATTAATTTAGTGTAAAATGGTGAAGACAAGGGGTATTATTAAAAATGTCAACGTTAAATTAAAACAGGGACTGACTCTTGACAAACTGTGCTCAGTGAAAAGAGAAAATAATCCAATGCAGCTTCACTGGGGAGAACTCCCAAGAGCAGGAACACCACAAGAAACAGTAAGCAGCAAACCGTGTTTAAATCTACTGTACGTGGCCACCAAAACTTTTTAAAAAGCAGACTTTTTTCTTTATATGCAGAATCACTGCTCCAAGATAGGAATAGATCCACGTTAGTGCAAGATTCTGAATAGTGGGTTAAAGTTAAGAGAGAGAAAACAATAACCTCACACTGACTGGCTGACTGACTAGAATGCAAAACCCTCACTGTATCTCCCTAAAATACAGAGCAACATAACCAAAATTCATTTAAGTTTGTATTCTTTGCTAAGGCTAGATCATCAGGTAGTATAACTCAGAGGAGTCCTTCTGACTTCAGGCTCACAGGAGCTTTTAGGAATTTAGGTGCTGAAGTACTGAGAGTGATAAAACACACACAGAGGCCCCAGAACTTCCTAATAATTACATACTTAGGTCATGGAACACTCAGCTTTTGAGATGAGTATTTTCCTGTGTTTGAAACAAAAGTCTCTTGAAAAATATTGTCCTAAATACAAAGAAATTAACTTGTTAGCTCTTCAGTTCCTCTCTCCCCCAGGGAACAAATGTTTTTACCCACTCTGTTAAAGTGTGTTTAACAGTCCTCTGCATCCTGCACTGTATTCTGGCAAATCACTTTCCTCTCTAAGCTCAACTGCCTTAAACTATATCTCTGTCTTATAATTATATTTTGAAATCCCCTGGTGAAATGTTAGAGATGCACATAGTTTTATCTTTCACAAAAATCTCCTAAATAGGTTGCAGTTGAACAGATGAAAATTTATATTATAAACTTCTCAAATACCTACCTGTTGATAAATACTTTGATTGAATATAACCCTGATTACATGTGGGATCTTTGAGAAATAATTGTAAAGTAGATCAATGCAGTGTAAAATAGATATTTATGGTAAAAGCAGAAGAGTTGCTAAATAATATTGGTAAAATTTAACCATATGCTTTGGTCTTGCCTCTTTCAGACCAAATAACTTTAAGATTATGTAAATATCAGAATACACTTCAACCCATGCACAATGTAGGTACTTGCTTCTGCCCACACCTATGAGGGAGGAGCATCATGAAGTAACCTGCAATAATTTATAGATCACTGATAAGTGATATATAATTCAAGTGTTGTGAGACAGATGAGAAAGAAGTAATTAAAATATAATTAACAATTAATTTATATGATAACATGTCCAAGCAAAAAAAACCCCTCCACTAGTCATTATAAATGGAACAGGAAGAAGATTGTTATCCTAATAACCATTTTGGGACATAAATCAGATACACACCCCTTCAAAAAGAAACATTAAAGAAATAAACCAATCCAATGATAGAAAAATAAGTGTTATGAAATAATACTAATAGTTTGCATCATTTTCAGGATGATTTTAAATAACAATCCTGTGTCAGGAAAAAGACAACCAAGAACATGTTGTCATTGGAAAAAGAAGAAAGAAAAGGACCATAACAAGGTAGGATTATTAGGGAAAATACACTTTATCTATTTTGAAACTGCAAAGATCTTAATAAGAGGTTTAAAGAAAGAAAGGGGGGAAAATTAGAAAAAAATGGTCAAAGTCTTACCTAAGTATTTTTAAAGGATTCAGATGAGCTTTTCCTTGAAAAGATGCTTCTCCACACCTCAAGTTTCCCAGAAGAGAATGACACATTGGGTAGCTTAATCATGTTCAGAAAGGTTTGGAGCAATCATGTTTCAAATATTTGAGATAGAGCAAATTAATTTACTAGAATGAAAAGCACATGAAAAATGGGCAAAATGCATTTTTGCTAAACCAAGTTCCCTTCTTAAAGTAATGTAAAGCTCACTGTGTGAACAGAAGGCAAGAGACACAACACACTTTGTATGGCTTTTGGCATCATCTCACAAGACACTTTCATAGAACGACATTTTAAACACAGATAGGGGAAGGTGTGCAAGCATCTGATAGAAGGAAACCACAGTGGCCATGAGTCATTATTCATCAAAAGGCAAAGGCACTTCAGATCTGTTTCAAGATATGTCCTGAGTTCTGTTTTGTCTACTATGTTCACTGACAACTTAAAGGATGCAATATTTATGCTTGTAAAGTCTGTGCTACAACAACTGATAACCTCAAAACCAAGGCAAAGGGCTGAAAACACTAGGAATGACGAGATCAGACACCCCAAATCTTATTGATGAATTGGTCAGGTTGTCCAAAAACCAACAACGAAAAGTACAGTAGTTGGAAACATATGATTCTTGGGAAATAGAATGAAAAATTATTAAACTGCACTGAATTTTGGACTAGATAGAAATCCAGCATCTTAGGATAGCAAATATAAACCAACAGTGCAGCAGCACTGCCAGGAATGTCTTGAATTCTGGAACACCTTAACAGGTTTGTCGTATATGAGACCATGTGATTTCTTAAATTCACATAATAATTAATCCACAGTTGGATATTGTGTAGGATCCTGCCTGAACAACATAGAAACATAAAAACATCTGAGGCAAAATAAGAAAATAAGAACAAGGAATGTATAAATCAATCCCTTTGAGACAAAGCTGAAAGAATTAGGTATGCCTAGTCAAGAAATAAAAGCTTCAAGCCAGATGCAGCTTTCTGATATTTATAAGAGCTAATTACAGAGATGTTGATCAGCCATTCTCTATGGTTCCAGTAGAAAGACATGAAAGAGTCAACTTCATTTGCAACAAGAAATTCTTAAAAGATTTTTCTGATCAGCATTCCAACTGAGAATTTTCCAACAATGGAGCAGACTGTCTAGGAGGACTGTAGAATCTCTTCCACTGGATTTTTCTAGGAACACAATTTGATAAGCATGCTGGTACTAGCCTTGATATGTTTAGTCTTGATGCAGTACAGACTGGACTAGGTAATCTTTTGGAACCCCTACCAAACTTAGGTTCTACAATGGATATAGTTTAGGAAATTCTAACTGGAAAGATAATTACAAACTCTGCACTCTGATTGATCAAATTCTGTTGTACTAGTGAGCTCCACTAAATGAACAGAAAAGCCAGGAAAAAAAACAAAACATTCCCAACAGGGCTCTGAGTTCAAGATAAAATCATAGGTATTAGACAATTAGATTTTCCAGTGGCCCTTTTAATTTCTTTAGTTATTTCACTGGTACATTACCCACATCAGTTTCCTCTTCCATACCACCAGTGAACTAAAGAGGTGGTAGCTTGGATTACCCGGTAAGTTAAAAGTTAGATTTTACCCATACATAGGACTGTTGGGTGTCCAACTTCACTGATGTAAAGAAATAGTTTAATTTTCCAAAGACCTGAGGGATTGACAGATTTGCATCTGGTTACCCAGTTTGTAAATTATGGTATCTCTGTTAAATACATTAAATGAAATTTTAACATTTATTTATATTTTATGTTATTATGTTTTCTTTTGTTGCCTTCCCTTAAGTTTTCTAAGTGCTGGCACTACTACTGTGTACCCAGAGATGCTCATAGGTGTCATAAACATTCAAATACTGTCACTATTGGCCCCTACAGTGTTTCTCAAGTTACTGCTCACTTATTCTTAATAAAACCATATGCCATCTCCATGGTGTATGAATTGTGTTACCATGATTGTTTTCATTTAGAAAAATATAAAATTCATGTTAGCAGGTCAGAGTTTATGTGTTACTTAATTTTCTTCACCTTTCATTTAACTGCTGCTTTCTAAGCATTCCAATTGCACATTAGTTTTGGGAAAATTTATGATCATCTCATGGACCACTATTAATTCAACTTTGCAGTGCAGATCAGCAAAACTAAAGATTACATTAAATGGCTACATTCTAAAGCTGAGATATAACAAATTTTGCAAAAGGTCCTTTGTAATGTGATGTTCAAAGTACAGATTCATCTAACCCCACCCCTTTTCATGTATGTGTCTAGAAGGGGGGACAGCAATCAACCTCCAAGGCCCTTTAATCTTCCACTCTAGGAAAAAAAGAAAAGGAAACAAAACCATAAGTAAATTGACTCTCAAAATAGGAAAAAAAAACAACTCCAAAAAACCAAAACCAAACAACAGACCAAACCTTTTGAGATGTTTCCTTTGAGATGGCAGCTCTTCCTGTGTTTTTGAAAGCTGGTTCTGCTCCTTCTTTTGCTGGTTCCCTAACATCCTCTATGTAAAAATAATGCAAATAAACACCCTCTTCTATTCGTGATGAGACTCCTCCCTGCAGTGAAATGGAAATTATCCAGGCCTTGCACAATGTCTGCATTGCAAAGGTAGCCTATGGCCTACCCTTAGGAACTGCACAGCTTAATACCTTGACTCTGGCACAGAAAAAAAAGGAAAAGAGGAAGAGCTTAAAAGGGAAATGTTCTCTTGAAAGCCAGCAAAAGAAGAATTCAGTTTGAAGACAGAAGCCTAGCAACCTTTATTCCCCAAACACATTCAAATGGATAAGTAGCAAGTTGTGTCTCCTAAATTAATTTTTGACTCCACAGAGAAGCATTTTCTAAAGAACTGAAGACCTGTGTCTTCCTTTGACTTCCAGCTATTAATGTAGTTTGCCATCAATAGTCTCTGTACTCAGATAAGGAGTTCGTGGTAAAAAATCAATCACACAATCAGAAAGAAAGGTGACCTTATATCTCAGTATGTGGAACATCTTCAAGGGCTGACTTTTCCTTTCTTAAAAAAACTAGAATACATAAATTGGGCATGTAAAGAAACAAGTAGTCATGGGAATAGATGTGAAAGACATAAACATCTTTCTCTCAGCTCACACACCTTTCTTGCTCGCAGAAGCCGCTATGGAGATGTAAAAATGCAGACAAAACAATAAAGGCAGTTTTCTTTTTTGTAGATGATTCACTTCTAATACTTTATTGGCATGATGGGTCTGGCAAATACTGCCAACACAAACAAGATATAGCCCTTGAGTGTTTCTGATAAGATGTCAACCATCTGCATTCCTATCAGGTGGCTGAATCAGAGATACCTCTTAACACCTCTCCCTCTGTCATACTGGCTCTTGATAAATGTGAGTGAGGGAACAAATTAATTGCTCCTCACTGGGTGAGACCTGAATAAAGGCACAGATGGGAGCAAGATCCAGACTTGCACACCCCCTTTACATGAGTCACCCACACATATGCACACACATCCGACCGACCTCCCAGTCACATATACTTGTGTCCATGTCATTGCAAGTTTAGGATTTTAGAAACTTAACACATTAACATGATATTAGCATTCAAAGAGTTTAAGGTAATCTGGGTTTATGTATTGCATTTCCGTTTGTGCTTCATTCTAGGTCAGCAGAGTTGTTGGAAACTCTATCAGAGACTTGAGTGAGCAAAACCCAGCACTTTTAATGCACAGGGAAGACCATGTCACAGGGATCACATCTCTTGTCTCTGTTTCACATAACTTAGAGCACTTAGAGCACACCGAGTATGATTAGTAAGTATCAGAAATGGATTCTAGCCACAGAATTTGAGAGGAACTCTGATCCACATCTAAACTTCACATATTTAAGGAACACATCTTCTTTCACTAACACAGTGTAAAATTTAACACTTAAAGTTAGAATCTCAAGGATATTTTCTTAATATCTAATGTTATTATCAGATGAAATTCAGAATGGTCAATCTATTTTACTATGGTATAGAAATTAGAATGATAAAGTTAACAACTCAAAAGAAAAATTTAGAAACATTCCTCAGATAAAATTTCATCAGGTCTTAGTTTTCTACTATATTCTGAAAAATGTTCCATGCTTTCTCTAGTCTGTTTAGAATTAATTATCATAATCTTCATTTACTGTTTCAGTCTCAGTTGGTTTATATTCTCTCTCAGATTTGCTTCTCTCCCTAAGTACTCCAACCGTTATATATTCATCCGATCTCCCTCTTCTCCTCTAGTGACTCCATAAAGGTGTTACTCTTGAAAACACCTTATGCACGTAGCAAAAAGGAAAAAGCATTCATCACTATGTCCTCTTATATTATGGAGTGAATCACCAGGCTACAGATGTGTGCTTTTGCTGGAAAAATATTTTGACTGCAACTCCTGTACAGTGGCAGGGCTCTCTAGTGCAGTCTTCCAAATGCCCTTTTGTGTAGCTAACAGACAGAATTAGGGATTGTTTTGCAACAATTCCACTATTTTAATGAATTTGTGATCTCCTCTTTCTTTCATTTTGTTGGTTTTATCCCTTGATTCCATAATTTGCTTTTCCATGCAGATGTTATAAGACAAAATATTTTTGGAGTATTTTTCATGTGATTAATGTCTGTTCTGCACACAGAAAGTTCTGCACCTTTCCCACAAGAGCTGGCCACTGCAGCCATCAGAGTTAGGGCTTCACTTCATCACCAGATGCAACAGCCCACTCCCACTTAGATCTGCCTGCTCTCCTGCACACACACACAGCCATTTACTTCTTATAATTTTCTCACACAGACACCTTGTCTAATGGATAACAGAGTCTGGCAGCTTATGTTTGCAAGGAATATTTGATAAGTAGAAACAAAGAATGAAAATTGCTGGCCTTTTTGGGTTACCCCCCAGGATGAGCTAAGCCTTGGCTGTCAGAAAAGCTTCCCATGCCAGAATTTCATAGTGATATTTATTTTTACCAGGCATTTTAAACTTTTTTTTGTTGTTGTTGTTTGGCATGAGAGATCCTGCAAACTCTGCCAGAAATAGCTGTTTTTCTTCTCTGCATCATTAGTGGGGCGGCATTCCAACAGAGAAGGGTCACTCATTTGGTACTTAAGTACTTTTAAACATGTCCTTTCCTTCCTGATGAGATAATGGGAAGAAAAACTGGAGGAGAGTCTTTCAACAGTTTGCTCTTACAAAAAAAGCCAACTTTGCTTAATAAACACTAAACTCAAAATCAGAATTTGGACAGTGCATTTAATACATGCCAGGAATCTATTATACAACTTACAGCTACCATTAATTTGAAAATGAACATGTGGCCTCCATGAGCCACAGAATCTGTCATAGTACTATTCCCTTTTCTTATAAGCACATCCTGCAGAGTTCAAAAGTTCTCCTATGGCTGAGGAGTAAAAGAATATTTCAAGGATTTTTTTACCCCTCCAACTTATATTTAAAATACAAGGATCCTGGAGCTTGTTTAGACCTAAATCATCAACAATACAGACAGATCTCAAAATCAGATCAGATCTCTCTTTCTTTCTGTCCACCAGTTCAAGAGGGAAAATAAAATCTTAGCAATCCATGAAAATGCAGCTAAAGTAGTAAATAAAATAGAAATTATGATGGCATCATGTTCACAGCACAGTTTCCTGTATGCTTATGACATCTTACTACTTAAATATATTCCTGATATGTGACTTCCAGGTACAATTACTGGTTAAGCTCTGTAATGCTGGCTACTTAAGCTGCTGCTATTATGTTATCTATCACTGACTGGAAAACACACAGATGTTTCCAGAACTCATCTTGTGGCAGATGTTAGGAGAGAGAAACTTGGTGAATCTTATTTCTCTAAAGATTTTAAAGAACAGTGTAAGACCCATCTGCTTGTCTAGGTCTTACCTGAAGAGGAAACCAGTATTAATACTGCATTATTTGGGAAAAATAATTCATTTACTTGTGCAAAACCACTGTGCTATAGGTGAAGCAGATAAATAGTTCATTCAGTTTGAGAAGGCTCAGATTAGGAGAAGCACTAGAAGTACTGTATCTTTTTTTTTTTTGGTGATGACTCCTGAGGAACTAACAATATAAAAATATAGATTTCATCACATAATTTCATTGTGGTTTTGGCTGACCATTTTATTTAAGATAATCTTATTTTTAGTGTATGTGTTTAGACAGTTTGGTCATAATTCACATAAATAATTATTAAATAAAAATTTAATGAGAGGGTTTTATGGGTTTACAACTGACTCATAAATGAATCATCCAGCTTCAATGCCATTGATTTTTAAAATGACTTACCAAATAGAATTCTAATTTCACTTACAAGATTTCCAATAATTTGCATAAGTAATAGCATGTGAAACTCTTATTCTCCATTTCTTCAGATCTCTCCTCAAAATTAACTCTGCTACTGTGCACAAAATAATAGATTATCAATAAATATTGACAGTTGTTTAAGTCAAAGTTTTTCTCCTCACACTATAATTTGGTTGTCATGTGTCTTTTTGTTATCACACCTGCAATTTTATTAATTACTGTGTGCAAGGAAAAGCTCATCTGGAAAATACGTGGGAAGCCTCGAAGAACACAAAGCACAATCAAAGTCAAAAAAAGCTGAGTTCTGCACGAGACAGGCTCTTAGCTAACTATGGTCTAAAATAGGATAAAGCTTTGGATGCTCACAGGATAAACAAGAAAGGCTAGAGACATTTTCTCAGTGTTTCTGTGAAACTGTCTTACCTTGATTGCTCAGTCACATGGAGCAATACTGAAGACTGCCCACTGCTTAGTTCTTTGTACATTGTAGCAACAGCATTTCCGTCAGTCACTTGAAGAAAAATGAAGTTGTTTCCTCTAATGCACCTAACAGGCTGTGTTGTAACTACCTTAGTAATAACTGTTAAAATTCTAAGCAAATGAAACATTTAATTCCAAGAAAAGTAATAAAAGCCAGGCAAAGTGACTCAGTCTGTCTAAAACAAGGCATTTCCTCTGATTTTTTTTCTTGGTATCTAGTCCTGTTTATTATTCTATATAATACCCTCTCTGAAAGAGGAGCTGTTTCTCAGAAGAACTTTGTCTAATAAAAGGAAAATATTTCAGTTCAACATTGATAGTATAATTCAGGAAGATGAACATAAAATCAGCAGAGAGTAAGATAAGCAAGTAACATAGTGGGGACAAAATAAGTGTTTCTGGAGAAAAACGGAAATCTGATTTTAGCTTAGTTGCTGATAAACTCTTACAAAACTTACACAGGAAAGAGGTTTTCAGTTCAGCATTTTCACACATCTTAACATAATAAAGACATTTTATTTCATGACATAATTTAAATTACACCACTAACTATTTTCAAACTTGTGGTCACATGGTTCTTATATAACTAAGCCCAGTTTACTAAACATATGACTTCTGAAATGCTACTTAAACCACACTTCAAAGTGAATTATGCTAAATCAAATCAAGATCACATTAACTCTGAAAGAGGGTGTGCACAAAACGTACCAATGTAATTCAACTGATCCTCCTTGAAAGACTGATTTGGATACCCAAATGTCCCTGGTAAACAAAATGCAGCAATTTTAATTAAGAGGTGTAAGCACCACCATGATTCCCAGGGTAGATAGTAAAAGTGTACTCCATAGGCTTGCCCTGAAGTGAGATCTATACCTCTGATAATCTACCAAGGGGCTGTGACAGGGAAAAATAATTTTTTTCACCATCATTCTTCCAGCTGGGTCCAAAAGAACATTAAGCCCTTGTTAGATGTGCCCCTCTGGGGGCAGCTATTAAACCTCCAGATGGTTTCCAGTGGCCCAGAAAAGCCTTCTCAATTTATTAAAATGCTCTAGTCTGGTCTAAAATCAAGCTGGTAAAACGAACTTAACACCTATGGCCAGGCTGGCAGCATTTCTCCCTTTTCAGGTCATTACAGTGAGGGAACAGGTGAGTGCTGCTGATCTGTTATATCACCTAATCCAGCCTCTGGCAAGACAAGGGAGAAATAATAGTAAACAGGGAAGTCTATAAATGGCTCCAGAAATGACGTTTTGTTTTTATATCATTTTCTTTAAGTTGTTAACATTCAGGCACCATTACTACTGAAACTCACTGTTATTAAAACCACAAATGGGACCAGTGTCCAAAAGATTTCCCTTTAGCTGGTCTGAAGGAAATAACAAAGTCTAACCTATAGAGACCAAGAGTATCAAGTGAAAAAAGGAAAAAACAAAACACCAAAACAACCACACGTCACAACCAACAGCCCCAAAGGAAAAAATCAGAGAGATGTCAGAAAATGTAGTATTCAAAACTGGACTTTAAAAGCCTCTTGTAAATCAGTGCTCCAGATACTGATCAAGGCTAAACTCTGGTTTACAGAAATTGTTTAAACAACAAAAAGGAAACAGTGCACAACCTGTGGAAGGCTTCTACTCTCACAGCTCAGCTAACCAGCATTACAGAAGAGGTTTTTAAACACCAATGACACTGCTTATGTGTGTAACAGCATAATCCTGTGTTTTCTCTTTCTGCTTGAATCCACTTCCCTTCTAAATTCTGCTGAATTTCTGGGCTCAAAAATACCTTGTAACAATGTATTCTGTGGTCTAATTGTATCTATTACTTTAATGAGACATTAATTTTTAAGAATTAAGGACTTTAGTTAAACTAAATATTGCTGAGGTAAGATAGTTAAACTTCCTTCTATTAACAGAAGCTGGATTTAAGGAACTGATAAATCATGAGGCCTGTTTATGTATTCTGACTAATCAATAGACTCCAAGAATACAATACAATCATAAATCAAACAGTCCTGGAAAAACAGGATTCAGTTGTCACGCAACACTAAAAGGTTAAAAAGTCAGAGCTAAGGAAGACCATCTTACTTCATCATTTTGGGACCCCGCCCCATAAAAAGGACCACCGACCCATTTCAAAGAACTAACTACACATGCTTAATGGCTTTTTGGCTAATTACCATACAAAGTGGGGAATGGGATGTACCAGAGTTATGAAGATGCATTTGTGTTTTGGGTATTCAATACTCCTGGACATAAAAAGACCCTGTGATGATCTGTGGATCGTGTGTGTGTATTTGGGAGCGATCCCACACACTGCCCGGTGCTGTAATAAACATACACTTTCTAACTTTAAACTGTTAGAGAGTCTTTGTCAGTCATAGCTGGATATCGGTATTAGACCTATATCCATAGTTTTTAAATAAATCATTAAAATATCCCATATTTAAATTTATAGCCTATAACAAAAAGCACAAAGTGCAAAACTGAACAAAGTGGAGTTTTGAATGAGTTGCATTGTAGCACAAATTATTTTAGACAACATAATTTCATATGTTATGCTTATCCTTTTTAAGGCAATCTTACATCTTTTCCATCATTCTTCACACTGGAGTGTCTCATTGTCTGATCCCTAAACTATTCTCTCTGCTCATCTCTGAAATATTTATATCTAAGCCATATGCTTTTAAAGACAGAACAAAAGACAAAGGAGTAGTCCAGGCAATCTTATGTGGGATATTAACAGTTAAGTTATATCATCTTGTTTGCCCCTTTTAAAATGTGGTTGTCCTTTTAAATATAGATTAAAGTTGAGTGGCCAATGCCTCAACATTTTCCTCTAGTGGAATAAACACATGTGGGTACAAATGGTTAATTTAATTTATATTCTTTTGCATCTGTCTTTAAAAATGTAGACAACACCTGCAGTCCCTTTTTTTTTTTTTTTTTTTTTCACTCCCAGGATTACAGCCCTGTGACTCAGGACTTTGCTGCTGATTTCTACTTGAATCTATAAACGGGACAATTCCTGAGGCTCCCCATACCTACCTCTCCTGAGCACAAGGGATGCAGAAATTCCAGCTCTGGGATCATATGGAAAGAAGGACACAACTTTAAAGGAGCTCCTTGATCACACTTTCAGCCCTTGCTCTCTGGGACAAGGCTGCTGCACATTGACTTCATTAAGCCAGGGGAGTGGTCAGAGCACCAAGCCCGGTGGAGTCAAGAAGCATTTGATCAACGCTTTCAGGCCTATAGTGTGATTTTTGGGGTGTCCTCTGCAGGGCCAGGAGCTGGACTCGATGGTTCTGATGGGCCCCTTCCAACTCAGCAGATTCTATGCTTTTAACTCATAACAATTCACCTTCAAATCAAGCTCTTTCCTCCACAGCTGTAGTCCTAAATAACAACTAGCAGCAGACACCTTAAATTAGACGACTTGAATCTAATCAAAATGACCTTACAGGTGCCTTATCCTCTCGCTATTCCGGCTCTCCAGGAGCCCCTGCTGACTCTCTCTCCCTCCCGGGGCATGGTCCTCCCCGCATCCCGCTCCTCCCGGCGCTTCCAGCCGGCTCCAGGTCCGTTTTCCCGGGCTCAGTCCCAGCCCTGCCGCCCCTGAGGCCGCGGGCGGGGGGCCGGCTGTGGGCGCGGAACGGTGGCGGCGGGGGGCGTGTTCCCAGCCGGGGCGAGCGGCCGAGCGGCGCCGGGAGCGTCGGGCGCCTTGGAAACGGGCGGAAGCCGGGAAGGAGCGGCAGGAGGAGGAGGATGCTGAGCCCCGAGCGGCTCTCGCTGCCCGGGCCCGAGTACCTGGGTGAGGAGCGGCGCGGGGGGGCGGGGAGGCTCCCTGAGGGCTCTCTGCCCGTGCTGTGCTGCGGCCCGGCCCGTCCTTCCCGGGGAGTGCGGCCAGCGGCCCCAGGCGGGCCGGGCCGGGCCGGGCGGGCTGGCAGCGGCTCCGTGTCCTCCTGGACTGGGCAGCACCGGGCCCTAACACACCGGGGGGGTAGGACGCTGAGGTGGGAGGGCTGCAGAGCTCCCTCGGGCACAGGGAGCATCCCTGCGGTGCCCAGAGGTGCGGTCTCCGCGGGTCTCCTCCCCTGCCCGCCTTGGCCGTGTCAGTAGCAGCAAGCGGCGTCCAGCCTTTCTGTGATAGACTGCACCCGTTACCGGCTTGTTTAGCTCGCAGATCTATGTGAACATCCTTATTTTATCCTCGTTTCCCAACAATAGGAAGGAGTGCCGCTCTTATGTTGCGGAATGGTTCGAATGGTGTTAGCTTTTGTTCCGAAATTAGGTAGCATCGTAACGTTTCCTGTATAAATGGAAATCTTTTGACCTGTGAAGCAGCTACCCCTTTGAAGACTACATCCTTTTTAAGCTGGCTTGATGTTCCAGGAAACTGTGCAGCAAAGTGATTTGATGTTAATGTGTCAAATAAAAATAATTAGGATGGAATAAAGTCAATATGACTTCATTTAATTGCTGAAGAGGAGATGAATTACAAGTAAGCGTTTGGATTCTATTCAGGAGAGTGTTTATGAAGTGAAACTCTTCAGCCATTACTTCCTAGGCCCAAGAGACTGTTTGGTAATAACTCTTGTAGAGGTATACATAATTTTCTGTGGTTTTCTTGTAGAAGAGAAGGTCAGAAATGGAATGGGTTGTTTTGTGCCACTCATTCCATCATGATTTTGCCATTTCTGTTAGTCAAAATGGAACAAGAGTATAGAAACACTGCTGTAAATGGAAAACCTGTCTTGCAGGGGGCACTAGACTAGAAGAGTTTTGTTTAACCATTAAGGCAAAGGAGTGATCTAAGTTTTCTTAGAGAAGAATCTCATTGTGCTGTTGCTGCTAGGCTGCTGTTAGGGTGCTCTGTGCATACCTGCATAACTGCAGTGCTGTTCTGTGTCAAGGAAACTCAAGGCAGAAATAGGTTTGTGTACTTGTGTATTCAGGAGTGGCTCTCATGGGACTCACCTTGCTGAAGCTTTTATTGCTGATTTCTTATTGCTTTGGGTTTTTGAGAGCAGCAGCCCAGTGCTGTGTAGACACACTGGACACACCCTTTGGCTTTGTGCTGTTCTGTCACATTACCTCAGCATTTTCAACCTACGTGCTAATAGAGAAGTTCATAACTTTTCCAGAGTAGCTCTAGGTTGAAACCTGCAAAATTTCATTTTTTTTTTTAATGAGCCAACTTCATTTTAGGTTCTTGTAATTATTTTTAATGAAATAGGCGCTTTTAATTGTGCGAAACTTGTCAGTAAGGATTGAATCACTCAAAACAATCTAGGAAGCAGTCTAAAAATACTTGAAGTGCGAACATAAACCAGTTTTTTTTTGCATATCTGAAGGAAAGACATGAGATTTTTTAGATGTACAAGATTGTTAGGTGCAAGCAGCTTTACTTGTCACTTAAGTGAGCCTCCTTTTATCTCTATTCCACATGCTGATTTGGAATTCCCTTTCTATTTTGTACAACTTTCTGAATTATTCTGACACAGAGGTCAGAAAAAGACATGTGTGGCCATGTTAGGTTGAGGAATAACCTGTATAAGGATCTATTCTGTTCATTACTTAGTGTATCTTGGGTTTAGATTGCAGTTTCTGTTGTCTGTTAGAGCAGGGGAGCATATTCTTACTGGCTATAAATGTTACCAAAACCAGTGTTTCTGACTTCCTGAGACTTTTTAACTTGCCAAACTGCTCAGAGATCCTAAGGAATTTAGTGTGTATTAGCAGTAGGAAAATGGTTAAAAACTAAAACAAAACAACCCCCAACTTCCCCTCCTCTCACCCCAAATAAACACACCTCCCCACATGTTTTTCTAAGTTGCTTTTATGTTTTCTGCATTGGCATTCTGAAACCACCATTATTTGTATTGTTCTATTGTGCACCTCAAAGTCTTGTTAATACAGTTGTCTGAGTGTAAGGAAGTGTGATTTCACTTTGTATCATTTCATTCTGAAGTTGTGTTGCTCTAGCTTGCCACTTAAGGTATTTTCTGACTCCCACAGACCAGATGACCCTGCCATTTCTGAGCTGGAATGGGAAACTCACCTCTTCCCCTCTTCCCCTCTTCTCTTTCTCATTATCAAAACCAGGCCAACGCATAAATTGAGCAGCCAGAATAATATAATGTGCTGTGTTTTTCCACAACCTCCTTCCTCTATTTGAGATAATTCTTCTACAACCAGTTGGAAAACTAAGAGAGAAATAAAAGCAGTTGTGAGTTAAAATAGAAATGAACAAGGAGAGAATTACGTATTCACTTAAGATGAAAAAATAATTGCAAAGCTTTGTTATGCCCAAGTTCCTAGGATATAAAAATCAGGGCCACATCTCATGCCACAATGAGACAGTAAGTAGAAGAAAAGAGGTGACCATTACTTAGTGAATAGGAATGGACATGAGGTCTGCAAAATTGGCAGAAAGGCTGCAGTGAAGATGATGTTAAAAGCAGGACATTATAAACAGTATTTTCAGTGAATAAACAACATTTATTCTTTGGTTGTAGTGATGAAAATATCTTTCTTATTTGATGGATGAGACTGGAGCTACAGTAGGCAAAATGAGGCGTATTTGAGACACTTTTTCATGCCTTCCTCATTATGGTTTAATAACTGGTGATTGCTCAGTTATTTATAGCAGGCAGTGGAGCACTTAGTGTATTGTTCAGCTCATGCAGCTGTCTCTGAAGCTTCATATTGTATTACTCCCCGGCTCCCTTTCCAGTTATGGAGAAAAAGCAGTAGAGTATTGAAGATTTCCAAACTTCTATTTTCTATGTGTTCTCCTGCCTTCTACTGCCCAGCTCCAGGATGTTGTTTCTTGTCCTTCTTTGCCAATATAAGGCATGTAAGAACACAAATACTCTGCTAGGGAAGTGCCTTAGCAGTAAAGCATGGGCCTATCCAGTGCCAGAAACAGAGTTGTGTTTCCTCATCTCTCTCTTAAGAGTCTTGGGTTTAATTATTAGAAAGAATATACATTATTTTACACAGCTGAGTAGCTCCCAACAGAGAACTTCGTTTGTGTAAGACTTTGCTGAAGCCTAAGGCTTACTCTTCCTCTGAACAGTCTTAAGAAATATTGATTTGGAAAGTGCAAGTACAATCATTTCCTTTAACAGCATAATCAACACATTGTTATCCAGACATCTCAGGTGACACTGATTCTCCTCTTAGTATAGATATTTGGTGAACTTCTGTGAAGCACTGTGGCTGAAAGAACTCATGGTCTAGAAAAAGAGAAGAGAATGCCTTTTAAAAATTTTTATTTCTTGCTTTATTGTACAGATAGGAGAACTGTAATGTAGAAGTTGAATACAATATGTAAGAGTTTGCTTATAGAAATGTTTGCTAAATTTGAATCTTCTTAGTCTAGTATTTTGTCCAAAAGGTGTCCTGAGTAACAACATGTCTCATGTTGGGTGATACCTCTGGTATGACGAGGTCTAGTTGTACTTATATGTTCTGTCCTTCAAAAAACATTTTGCTTTTGAGGGTTAATAGGAAATTACACTGTGAAGCTGTGCAAAGCTGGAAGGAACTATGACACTCCAGAGATGTAGTATTTAGGTTAATTGTTTTGTTCATTTCTTCTCTTTCCCAGGCCATTTCTTAGCAACATCTGAAGAGATTAAGTCTTTAATGATATCTGAAAAGGTTATAAAGAGCATCCTGAAAAACCATTAGTGCTGGAAAAATTTCCAGAGTGGATGTGATTTTGTTGTTGCAGTTTATATTCTTATTATTTTTCTCTTGCATCATTATTGTTTTGATAATGTTTGCATGAAATTGATTTTATGTTACTATAGATGTATCTTTC
This sequence comes from Zosterops lateralis, assembly GCF_965231275.1. Taxonomy (NCBI): domain Eukaryota; kingdom Metazoa; phylum Chordata; class Aves; order Passeriformes; family Zosteropidae; genus Zosterops; species Zosterops lateralis. Next base: position 39,340,189 of record NC_139761.1, read on the forward strand.
CAATGTGTGGAATAAGGTAGTGTCCTTGGCTAAGCTCCAGTTTATAACAAATTCTGAAAGGCTATTTAGCTATTACCTTCTGCTCTCAGATTATGTACACTCAGAGATTAAAAAATACCAGAAATACTCCAGATACATTAAAGCTTGTTATGCTCTTGAGCTTCTGATAACTGAAATGAATCATAACGTTAATTGCATCAAGTAGTGTGTATTTTCAGCACTTCAGCTGAGGAGGAGGCAAATAAGTAAGAAAAGCTGTTCTTATTTTCCAGGAATTCCCACTCCTGATTTTTCAGCATATTCAGTTATGCCAGGAATGACCTCAACTTAAAAAAAAAAAAAAAAAGCCCTCTTGTGTGCTCACAGAACAAATTGCTATCATAGACAGCTCTTGTTTCAGAAGTGATAAGAAGTCATGTCTCCTGAAGAGTTAAGCAATAATATAACCACTTGGATAATAAAAACATTACACATATCATGACTTAAAGGTGACATCTATTTCCTCCCTTCCTCCTGAATTTCATATGAAATGCATATATTTGATTTTCTACAATGATATTATTTGCATTAAATTTTCCTTCAAGACTTTTCAGGTGCCAGTGCTTGTTCTTACAACATTTGTAATCAAACCTACAAGGTAGTGGATTGTTTGTTCTCATCAGAAGATTGAAAGAAATAACTTGGTGGCTTATGAAAAGACCATTTGACTTTGTTAAATATATATGCAAAATTATTTGGTGTGGTTATGACTAAATGGAATTAGTTGGGATTGCCTAATCTGTTGTAGAGAAATCCATAGAGATTGTGGATTGACTGTGGATGTAATCCTTATTATGCCTTGTATTTGTAAGCTGAAGATTTTTGTGACTTGGTCTGGCCATGTTTGCATTGAACAGCCACTGCTCAGCCCTGAATTTGGTTCTGAGCCAAAAGTGCATTCATTCCAAAATTCATTTTAAACACTGGACACATGAGTGATGGTGGGATGTGAGTATCAGAGGCTGCTCTCTTAAGTGCTGCAGGAGGCAGCTTTGGAGGAGCTGTACATGCTGCTACTGATTGGACTGAGGCTCCAAGTACAACATCACTGCTGGTGGTTTGGTGATAAGGATTAAGATATCCTGTGCAAAGGTATTTACTTAACATCAGGTTATGGGCTGCTTGAAAAATCCTCTGTGAACTTACTCTGTCAGATTCCTTTGCGAAAGCTGGCTGTTAGCTTTTAAATCTGGCAGCAAAGAGCGTGGCACCTACCAAGTGAGTGTGGCAGGCATGCTGGCTTCCCTTTTGGGGTAGTTGCCTGGGATTTCAGAGTTGAGAATTTTTGTTACATTTACAGAATATGGATTGCAATGAAAAGTTCTGTATGAGCAGGGAACTTCTGTTACAATAAGCCCAAAACAAATGCCAAGGATGATATCCTGATGTAACAGCACCTGTATGGAAACTGCAGTATACTGGAGTTTTGTCAGGAAGAAAATTAGTAGAGACAGAAAGTTGTAAGAGCACAGTGGCATGAGTATTTGAGCTTTACATTCTGATTTGGACTTGCTGCTTTGTTATTGCAAAGTTGGCCTCAAAAATATGAGCAACCCGTACATCATTATCCTGAATTTTCAAAAACTATTAAAATATATGAATCATCTCATTTATTTTGCCTAGAACTCCACAGATTTTTGACTATGCTTGCATAAACAGTTAATGTTCCAGTATGGCTCCAGTGTTTGTTATGGAAAGTACCATTTGTATAAATTAAGGAACTACTCTTTGGCTATAACCAGACTCCTGGTACTTTATTTTGCCTCTCTGGCCTGCTAAAACCTGTCTGCAAATTACATTTTGTTCTATGACTTTCCTGTACAGTGTAGCATTTGTTGGGTTGTAAAACTTATTACTTGCATCGTTCCATGGAACTGGGCAGTCAGTGAACAGGAAGCCAGAGCTGGAATTTGGTTTGGCAATGTGAACTGTGCTACCTGGAAAAGAGCACAGCAGTCAAAGGGACAAAGAAGGAGACTTCTCAAGGAGATTTCAAGTGCTATTTTCTTCTAATTTCTCTGCTCACAGTTTTCTTCCCTTCACCACACCTCTACCCACTCTTCTGGGAAACAGGGAGAGAGGCTCTTTGCCAGGATCCTTAGGCTATGCAACAGAAATATTAAGAGAAATACCCTTTTACAAGCAATTCAATTTATAAGTTTTCAATAGTGACCTATATATTTTTTTGTGTATTTTGAAATGTCTAAAATTCTATGTTGAAAGTTAATTTATTCTCCAGGAGCAAATTCAAAGGTATTTATTATAGAGGTCAGCCACACTGTGCTGTGTAGCACTGTGGGGACCATGCCTGTCTATTCCCAAAGGCTTTTAGGGGAGGTTTACGACTCTAAATAAGCAAAATAACAGAAATATGGTTCATTGATAGGGACTATTCTATGAAAGGTGTGTATACTTCCCCAGAAAGTGTTGAGAATGGTTTTGCAGTTGAGTTTATTGCAGGCTGAGATGAGTGGAAGTCTGTCTGCTAGTACCATTTCCTGGCATAAACTGGTACTGCTGACACCTTAAGAGGGGCCTGGGGAGATGATTGCTGAGTGTGAGATGGACTGCTTCAAGAGGAGGGAGGAAGGATGGGCTGAAGTAAAGCTACCCAGTTGTTGCTATCTTGAGCCTATGACTGAGCTGCACGGACTCATCCTTCCCTCAGGGGACACAGGTGCGCAGAGCTATTTTTCTTTAATCACTCACATAAATTAAATTTATTCCTTTGCATTAAAATAATTAAATAAAGCTACGCCCTATATCTTTTAGTGCCAGATAATATCTTTAAACCTTTGGCTCACCATTTTGCTATCAGCTGCAAGGTATTTTCCAGGGTGTGCTTAACCAATTTTACCATTGTCCCAAAAAGTGTTCTAGGCAGAGAAATCCCCTGATAGCAATCAATATTCATGCATACTTTTAATCACTGCATCCACTGGGAATAATCATTTCCGGGCCTCTCCTGAAGTCCACCTGCCCCACACTAAGATGAAAGGGCCTTCCATGCTGTGTATCAAGTGGCACAGGCTTTATGCTTACCAGGATATTATACACAAATTAAAATGGTTTGGAGAATATTGATGTGGGTCTGAGGTTGGCCAGTTGCTGGTGAGGGGGTGATTCTGCCAAGTCTGGAGCAGATTGGCGAGGAGCAAGAACAGCCCTTGCCTTTCCTATCTTCCCTAAGGGTTTTCTTCTGCACTTTTAGGACACGACACTACTTGCAAAGGTGCAGTAGGATACATGTTTAGGATGGAGGTGTGTGGTTTGGGAACAGGGTTTGTGTGCTTTCCAGGTTAGGAATGATTTTCCTGGGTTCGTTGTAACTTGTCTTCTGATTGTTGAACTTGTAGATTTGGAAAGTCTACTGCTTGCTAGCTGGCACATCACCTCCGACTCGGCTCTTTGTTGCTCCAACTTGGTTTCTAGCCAAAAACATCAAAGGGGCTCAGTGGTAAATCTGTGCTGCTTCCTCCCTGGCAAATGCTTGTTTTGTACAGTCTGGCCCCTGTAGAAGCAGCAAAACATTTCGTGTTGCACCAAACTGTCTCTACTCAGGAGTCTTATATGTGAGTGTCATTCTGTGGTGGGGTATTGGCAGATCCACCTTTTCTGAAATTCTCCTGTGTTTGGCCTAGGCAGTTATTTGAGACCAGCTGTTGAGCAATATAAATTTCTCTTGGCATTCAGACCTGTTCCCCACCTGCCACATTCACTGATGCTTGTTTGGAAACAGATGTACTTTTATTTGCACGTCTGCAACAGCCCCACTGAAACAGCATTGGCAATCTGTGTAGAAAAGATGGCTCGGAACAGAGATCAGGAACTCCTCTGGAGTAAGAATTTTCCAGTGAAACCACCTCAGAATGCCTTATCTTCCTTCAATACCAAAATATCAGGGGATTCTAAAGAGAGTCAGCACTGTTAATGACTAATTCAGTGTAGCCAGGAAGGAAAGCAGTATTTAAGTGATGAATTTTGCTATCCATTTTTGGGAGCAAGAAACCTCCACTCTCTAATTGAGGAAGCAAATGCTTGATGTCTTGTGTAAGGCACACAGCTGGGCTTGTCTGGCTCTGGGCTTTGCAGGCCCCTTATATTCTAACTCCTGTCTCTTACTGTCTTTTGTTTGCAGCTCAGCGACATGTCCTCACATACATGGAGGATGCAGTGAGCCAACTGCTGGAGAACAGAGAAGATATTAGTCAGTATGGCATTGCCAGGTTCTTCACTGAATAGTAAGTACATCAGCATGCTGCCAGTAGGGCCAGCCTGAGAGGGGCTTTTGGAAACAGAGCACATGGAGAATGGATCTGGACACGTGTTGGTTATGTTGTGAGTGCTGGATTTTACTGGGTTAGCCAAGGGCTGCCTGAGTGTCTTTTGGAAATGTACATGGGGTTTGTACAGTTCAGTACCTCTTCTATTACAAACATTCGTGTGAAGCAGTCACTCTGGGGAACTGTGATTTTAAAAACATGGAAAACCAACTATGCTGCTTGTCTTGGTCAGGGCTGTTAGTATCAAACTGCTTGAGAAATACTGAAGCAAAAACTGTTTCACAGACTGCTTCTGATTTCAGCAGCATTCATTCTTCCTTTTTCTGAGTATGAATTTGAACTGTTTGTCTCCTTGTGTGATTGTTTTCCTGTTGAATGCTTTAATAGGATGCCTCTTCTTCCCCTAAAACCTGCATAAGTCCTTAAATACTGGATGTGAGCACTATCTCTTCTTACTAATTTACAAAAAAATTCCTGAGGGAAAAGCTGTGTGCTTTCTGTTCACAGAAAGTAATACTGACATTAGTCAGCTGGGCAAATAGTCAGTCAACAAGGACTTAAGAAAGATAAAGAGCAGGATTACAATGACCTCCACTCAGTGACAGGATTTCTTTACCAGAGTTGAAGGCAAGGTGGCTTTGAAATACCCAGCTGAAATTGACATTCAGACAACTCTGCAGATTAGATTTAGTTTGCATCTAATTTCAAACTGACTCTTCTGTGCCTTTTCAAAACTTCTGATCACATAAACTTCAAAATTTAAAAGGTGAGCAACAGGTCGTTCATGCAGTCAAACTGTTAAAAATCCTTCTCTGTAGTATTTCTTCATCTTGACATGATAACAAGTTTCTTTTCACTTCCTGTTCTTCTTCTACCTTTAAAAGAATAAGTAGTGATTCAAGACAATTATAACAAAACCGTCCCCATAGAGCAAAACCCTCAGATTGACTTAGTTGCTGGAGATCTTGTTTTTCCCATTTATTTTCAGAGATACAATTTTTATTATGCTTTTTTTGTTCACAGTGAGTGTTTTGTGGAGTTTCTGATTTCATGAAAGACAGGAAAAGGCTGCATGTTCCTTCATTCTGTAATATAGAACTAGTAGTTCTCTTTTTTTTCCTTTTTTCTTTTATAAAATATCTGGGGTTTAGCAGATGAAACTGTGTCCCCATACCAAAGCTTAGTAATTTTGAGAGCTGTGAAGATTTGAAATGTGGGATTCTTCATTTAAAGTGGAGAATAAATGATAGCCAATATGGATGTAGGATGTGAAGTTTCATGTTATGAAAATGTCATATGTTCTGGCTCCCAAGGCTTAGTGGTGAGCCCTCACTGCCCAAAAGATTTCTGTTCACCCACTCAACTATCAACATTGTTCCAGCTTTGCTTTGAAGGCTACACTTCTCTCCCAAGCAAATAAAATTCATCTTTAGTCTCAGCATCTTCAAACTCAAAGATAACTTGTGAGATTCTAGAAGGTTTGTGGGCACTCCCCCAATGTTTTCCTTAATCCATGTTTTTCTGAAGGAGAGGATTGGAATGTGTATGTTTTGAAGTATGCTGCAGTGATTTGAGATGAAGGGACTTAGTATCAGGATGTCCAGTTTTTAGAATTGTCCTTTCCTTATTTATGCTGACATGGAATTGGAGACCAAGCCCAGGGCTTAGAAGGCTAGCAGGCAGGCCCAAACAAGTAACTTTTTTTTGAAGTGTTTATGGGGCAAAAAACCCCCAACTTCTGTAACTTTTCAGAAATTGAAATTAGTCTGCCAAGAACAGGTGTTGGATATTCTCCAAACTCCTCTCAAAGGGTATACTTTTCAATACAGTGGTGTTCTATGGACCTCTCTGCTGGATTCACTGCTGAAGAGCAACCTGATGGCATTTCCATCATCATTGCAATGCCCCACTTTACCAAATCTTTCAGCCACTTACAACTTTTTTTTTGGTAATTAAGAAAATTTTGTTGGGACTTAGCATACCCAAGTAAAATTTCAGAATTGAAAATGATGTGCTCATTTAGCTCTGTGTGGATCAAGCAGTAAGGGTTTTGCTGGCAATGAGTACTTCCAGTTGTCTCTAAGAAATGGAATTGAGAATGTATTTCACTGCTACCCACCATCTAGCACTGTGATTGCTGATTGCAGAGGGCTGACCTTAATCTCTACAGTTTTCCTTCCAGAATAGTTTTAGTCTTTAAGGATAGTTTTTTCTCCCACTTTATGCCAGTGTTCATTTGTCCCAATCAAGTGGACATCTGCTTTCAATCTTGGGAATACCTTGAGGCTTCCCTCATCTGGCTCACTCCTGACCCTTACAGGAGTAGGGATCAATCATCCCTCTGCCAATGAATCCACATCTTTTAGTTAAACAAGTAAAATTATGCTTGTCTTAGGACTAATCTTGATTTTGTAGATATGCTGAAATGCTACTGGTGTTTGTTCATTACAAGCCTGAGAAATGCTCTTGAATCTCCATGAAATGCAGACTCTTGAAAACCCTCTGTGTAATTACACACTAATGCTGCTTTGCTTCTTCCAGCCTAATGTCTGTGCCAACATATCTTAAAGGAACGTGTTCCCCCTATACATTATTTATCATCCTGTTTTCTTGATCTTTCCTATACTGAAGAAAAACAGGGCCCCCACACTAATGCATTTGATCACGCAGAGGGAATGTGCGCAGCATCCCACTTTACATTTTCTGGACTCTTAAAAGAAGTCTGTGTGTCTTTATTTTCATTTCAGCTTAAAGAACCAGGGAAAAAAAGAAGAAAAAAAAATACTTCTTACTAGTGCATTTTATTTTTCTTGTAGGCTAGCCCTTTGCCTGAAACTTTCTCTTCCAGCATGCAGGTAGATGTGCTGCTCTGTTCAAGACTCTTTGGAAAGCTCAGAAATAATAACCAGTAACTTACTTTGGTAAGGAAACTGGTTTTTTTCTGTAACTTTAATTGTTTGTTTGATAAATCACAAACAAGTGGAGACACAGGAATGGGCTTGGGTTTTTTGGGATTTTTTTTGGGGGGGTCTATATTCCTGTTGCACTTTTTTCTGTTGTTTCTGGTGAAATGTCTTCTAATCACCTGCCAGGTGCAGCATTGCTGGGAAAAACATCTTACTTTCAGCTGCTTCTACTGGACTCTACAGACTGTCTGAGATCCCCTTTTTCTGTAAAAGATGTTTCTGCTGGCTCTCTAACTTGAATGCCCCTACTGGATCTTGTGTGACAGTTTAACAGTATTTATCTGAGAAGGCATCTGTGATATGTGTGACAGGGTTGAGGGTCAGATACTGCTTTTTGCTCTGTTGTATGCCTGGCAATTCAAAATACCAGCTCTGCACTGTGTAGAGCCCTGTTTTACAGAAAGGAACATTTGCTTTGTTCCTAGTAACAAGACTGCTAGTGCTATATAGTTTGGGATCCTTGGGAAGGAAGATGTTATCACGGTGGGAAGTATCAATTTCTAGCAATGAAAGCACCTCATTTTCTCTTGCTGTCTGGATTGGCTGGAACAATTTGTTCAACTCTTTCCTTAGGGACAAATATGATACCACTCCCTTGGCTTTCTCTGGCAGTAGACACAGGCTTTGGTATCAGACAAACTTTTGGCTTGTTCAGTCCTTTATTGCTGCACAACATTACAGGAATAAATCTGTAGAGTAAAGTCCTCCTCTTTAAAAAAGTCTCAATCCCCTTGGGGGAGGAGGGCAGGGGGAAGGGCCAGGAAAAAGACAGATGGGATGCCCATGAGAACTAAGCCACTCACTGAAGGCAACCTTAATTGGCAACTGGAAATAAGCTGAATTATCTGATTATGAAAAGGAGAGATTCTTAGAGCTAGCTTAGAGCCATCAATTTTCTTTTTTCTTAGCATCTGTGTATGTAGGCCTTATCACTGTCATCATCTTGCTGTCATCTGCTCTGCATCTTTCCCCTTTTCAGAGTAACTTGTTTTGTCTTGTTTGCAAGGATAGTGTAAGCTCTTCAAGACAGAAATGATATTGTACTGCATGTACTTTACAGCACCTAGCATTGTACAATGTCGACTCTGTGCTTTGTACAATTACAGTACAAACAGCAAAAACCGTAGTGAGAAGATCCTTAGGGCTTTGACAAGTTGTGCCAGATTCTCTTTCTTAGAGATGAAGCCATTCATTAGAATTTCTCAGTACAACTGTTTGGGGGTGGGGCATTGGTTTTTGGGTTTTTTTAGTGTTAGTTTTTGTGCTTTGGGCAAATCAGTAGTATTTGTGAGGTATTAATACTTTCAGGATATTATCTAAAATATTGATATTCTCTCTGATACAATCTTCCGAGCAATTGCAAAAAGCCCCACATTTCATGCATTCTATAAATACTGTCCTGATTCCTACATGTCTTCTGCTCTGGAGAGAAAAAGATAAAATTATCCTACCCAATGCAAGACTGCACTGAGACATGTGATCGGTATCAAGCTGCTGCTGTCAATGACCTGGCTGTGCAGCAGCCCTTTGGGCTGAAAATCTCAGGGATAATGTGCTTGATGGTTCCTGACAGGCTTTTACTTGGGATTCCTTGATCCCTAGGGCACTGCATAAGACTGCTGTCTGCCTTTCCTTTGCTCTTCAGTTATCAGTGGAAAGAGAGTGAATATGTGAACTCAGACACAGCATTTGTGCCAGAAGCTCTGAGGAGGTTTTACAGCTAATGTGAATAAGTTGCTGTGAAAGAAACATTTTGAAAGTGTCTCTCCGCAGAGTACATGGATTTGCAGGACTGATTTTGTTGATAAATCTTTCTAGAGTAATTGCATATTTCTCCACTAAGAGTGTTGCTAATGGACACAAAGCCTTTCTGTTAGTCCCTTTGTTGCCTTCCAGTCTCACCTCTACAGAGAAGCATTGTCAGAAGGGCAAACTCTCTTTCTTGTAATTGAATTTCTCCAGCCCACCTTAGAAATGGGATTTCAACGCCTCCTGCCCACTGTGCATGGGTTATGTGTTTTGTATGAGAGCTATGGAAGATCTAAGGGTTGTGGATAACTCTATTTAAGATTTAAATTATGTGAATTTTGTCTGGAACCTGTAGATCTGTCACCCAATGTTTTTATTGTAGGATTGCTTCATGGCAGAAACAGCATTGGGATTTTGATATGACAGCCAGGATCTATGAACTCCCGATTTTCCCAGAGTTGTTTCTCTGTAACAAACATTGCAACAAGTTCCAACCTGACAAATACGCTGATAGGGATAACTGCTGTTGAGTAAACAGCTGGAAAAAAATGCATATATTAATTTCAATAACACACTTAATTCCCACTGTAGTTTGTACATGCTGCCAATATATTAGAAAATGTAGTATTTTCTTACCTTATTCTTGAGAATCTTACAGATGAATGGATACTCAGGTGTGTCCCTTGCAAAGAAATCCAGGAGGGATAAGGTAAAGAATCTTTTTGGTAAACAGGGTTATCATGGAAGAGTTGTAGCAAAGCAGTAACAGAATTGAACTTAAAAGAAAGCATTTACCAGTGATGCTCTGTGTGGTAATATACTCCACATATGAAACTTCTCATTCTGTTTTGGTGACAGAAGAATCTGCAGAATTTGCCAGAGTCTATGAATGTTAGCACTTGATATCAGCATCTTGTCAGCACAGGGTGGTTATCCATGATAATTCTGCACTTATACACTGACTTGCACTGTGCTCTTGCACTTTGAAGACAGATAATCACAATTTCCATGTGCAGTGTGATCAGATTAGTATAGATTAACTGGAGTAACAGTGCTCTCTTTTTCTTTCCTATTCCTTTACATCATGGAAATTACATATTTACTTGTGGTCTCTTTCAGAACAGCTGCAGCAGGAGTTGGCTGACTACTTTATGGAGACCTTATGTAATTTGGTATATTTTATTTGTTCTTACAGCCTTGAAGGTTGAAATGCAACACATCTGCCATGAAATTGAGCTTCCTTTAGGTTAAAGCCAACTGCATACAGGCGATGTGGATAGCTAATAAAACTGGAAAGAAATTTCCCGAAAGCCAGAGTCCAGGAATGTGGCAAATGGTACAAGCATCAAGACAATATCTGAGTTAACTGTGTTTGTGCTTTTTTTCTGTGCTAGAGCTGAATATACTATCCTCTCTCTAGCTGTAGTTTTTAACTCTAGTAAAACTCTGGTTTATGCTTCCAATTTTTTAATTGCTTTTCATCATAGTTGCTGATATTACTAGTACAAATTTGGAGAAGTATATGACCCCAGCTGGGAGTTAAAATCAGACTTTCGTGACTTCAGATGTATGAACTTTTACAGGCTGGAGGATGAACAGATTGAGAGCAGCCCTGCCAAGAAGGCCTTGGGGATACTGGTGGATGAGAGGCTGGACATGAGCTGGCAACATGCATCACACTGTTTCTGGGATGTCACAGACTCTTCTGTTTAGTTTTACTTTTTCTATCAGTCTGCTATTTTTTTGCATCTGTGATATTGGCTATCTCCTGCCCTGTTCTTGCATTTCTTATTGTGCATCTCTGCTGTGGTTTTGTTTGTATCCTTGCAGACGTGGAAGGGCCCTCAAGTCAGAATTGGGGAGCTATGGAAATCTTACATTGTCCATCTTCCACTGAAGAAAGGTCTGTGGTAGAGTTTACCATGATGCAAATTAGATGTTCATTGCTCATGTAACTGTTTGACAAGAAACTTTCTCCATCATTCTGGAAAATTGCTCAGTTGTGTTTTCTGAGTCACTGTTGGAATACATAGGAAAAGATAAGAAAGATAAATAGTGATATATCCACCACAGATGTAGGAGGACTACTTACAGTCTTTTGCATACGATCTGCAGTGTGTATATAAAGCAGTAATCTCACTTCATGCTTGGTCACATATTGGAAAGATTGGATTTCCTGCAGTTTCTCTAAGTGTTTTGAAGAAAACTGTTTTAATAATGTGAAATTGGGAACTGGAATTCAGTAGAAATGCACATGAGAACAGCAGCTGTGGAAAAACAGCAGTGTAGAAAGTTTGGTACACGATGTTTTTTCCCCTATTGTATGTGGGGGTTTAAAAATTATTCTTAAGAATAAAAGGCATAGTTTTATAATTTTCTGTTAGTAATATTTTCTTTTTAATATGCTATTTCCTCCAATAAAGCTTTTGATGTCCCAAGCAGTAAGAGTATCACTGTTAGATGCATGGTAACTTCATGAATAGCAGTACCTCCCTGTATTACTAACTCGCATGGTTTAGTTCTTGTTTTAATGAAGCACTTTGGCATGGGTCTAGGCTATTTTATGTATATAGGAGATCAGTTTTAAAGTTATTGGCTTCCATCTGTCTAAACCTATAAGGCTCTCTATTAAATTAGAATCGAGTAGTGTAAGTTTGAGGAACCTTTTATTTTTTCCCAGAAATACCTTAAAGGAAAGATGGATCAGAATTGAAGTTGAGGTTTGAGGGGTTTTCGTTATTGTTGTTGGCTTGAGTTTTTTTCCCAGTTTTTTATTGTAGGAAGGACTTTTGTGCTTATTCTTAGGCTGAAAAATGTTGAGGCGTCAGAAAACTTTGAGGAACATTTCTAATTGCTTTGCTAAGAAAATATGTGTTTGTTTGTGGACAAGGCCAACAAATGGGAATTTTTTCCTAAATTAGATAGGAAATCTAAAATTTCCTATTTTAGAATAGGAAAATTCAGCAAATGCTTGCAGCAATGGTATCTGATAAGATCCCATAATAGGATCCTTATCCTTTACAGGATAAAATCCCTTAACTGTGTCTGCATCTCTATGAATATCAAACACTACAAGTCTTGCAAGCCTGAAAAATGCATTTTTAAACGTTTTTATCTTCCTTTTCTTTAGAAACAAAATTAAACAATAGCAAAAAAAGCAAAAACTCTAGTTTCTAGAAATCTGCATGTCTTCAGAGAACCTGAGATTTTCTGTGCAGTGCTGTGTTGGAACCATCCAGGTCCCAGAATACATTAGCTTTAGTGACTTGCAATAACCACGTCCTGCAAATTTAATGTTACTGTGTATCTTCTAGTGAATTAAACAAACTGTAGCTGGTCAACACTGTAGCCAAGCAGTTATAGTGAGCACAAAGTGGTTTAGCTAAGCAATCTCCAAATGCAGAGTTAGCATTAATGTCAAATGATGTAACTTCATCTATATTAAGGAATTTTGGCAAGGTTCATTTGTTGCCATGATGAAAATATTGGAAGCTGCTGAGTCTTTGATGTGCTATAGTTCTTGCCAAGGCAATTGAATAGGTGAGCAAGTACCAGTTGTAAATTTTTTCTTCTGAAGTTCTCCAGTCAAACCAAGACTGAAATGAACAAATACGGAATCCATTTGCATGGCACCAGTATTGAATCTCTTTGGAACAAGTATTCAGTCATATTTCAGTATTTCATGTGTCATTACAGTCATAACATGATTGGGCTGCTACCTTTTAAAAGAAGTAAAAGTCTAGTTTATGAAACATGGAAATGTCTTACAACAGGAGAATTCATGCAGAATGGAGCAAGCAGGCCCTTACTTGTGCTCTTATACTTTGGCCTCAACTTTCTGAGAAGTCAATTTGCCTTTACTTGGCATTTTACTTTCATCTCAAGAGTCCAAGATGGGTGCAGTTCCTCAATAATATTCAAATCCATACTCCTCCTTTGGTGAACATTTATGCTTTGGTATCAAAATCCATCTCCAGCTGATGTCAATCCCATGGCTACTTCCTGAACTGTAAGACAAGAGGAAATCAGAATGTTACCTCATGTGGCTTGTGTTTTTAATCTTTGTGCCATCTTCTCACCCTTGCCACAGGTTCACAGTATGGTTTCTGTGGCATCTTGAAGGTAGTGAATGAATTCCACAGCACAATTGGGAGGAGAGAAATACTTGTTGGTTAATAAAAGAAGCCAAAGAATGGAGATCATGGCTGTATGATGATGAAGCTAAGAGAGGACTTGCATCTCCCATACCTTCAGAATATAGGCATTATAGAGCAGTTTGGAAGGAATTTTCTTCTTGTCCCAAAATGTCAAGTTGGACCAGTTTGAACAAATAGTAAATAAATTAGCTGGAGAGTTATCAGTTTTCCTTGTGTAGTTATAATTCTGGATTGGTTTATTATTTATGTATTTAGTTTAGGTTTGGACAGAAAAAGGCTGATTTTTTTTGAGGGAAGCTGGGTAGCAACTTGCAGTGATCTCCATAAAAGTTAGTTATAATGGTGTTCATGCAGCTGTCCCTGTGGTGTGCAACTTACACAGTTTCCTGCTGTAAAAACTAAATCTCTGTTTATACCAGCAAGAACTCTCCAGACTCGCTGAAAGACCCTGTAGTCTGAAATTGCACCTGATCAGACTGAAAGAGCTGGTCATGGGTGATAGATGCTTATCTGTGAATGCTTCTTTACTTTTCCCTTAAGCACCTTGGAGGGTTTGTGCAGGGCTATTTATGGTCTTTCATTGTATGCCCTTTCCCATCTTCCTGAATACTAGGCTTCCCAGCTCATAATTCTAAGAAGAAGCTTTATTTCACAGTAGAAAGGGGCCTCAATATGTGGTCTATTATATCCATATCAGCTTGCTTACCCTTTTCAAACAGCTATTGTGTTTTAATAGGGCCCTGCCTGGTAGGGGGAGTCCTTAATTCCTGCTATGTAAGAATGGTCAGCTTGAGTTACAGCAAACTGCAGGATGCTGCTCTGATCAAAAGGCCTCTGTTTTTAGAGATTCCCGTGTCCCCATGCCTCCCTATTTGCCTTTTAATGTTTTATTTTTTTTTTTAATCCTGGGCTAATAATTCAACACACTATGGTGATTTTAGCTTGTGATTTGCAAGCCTTGAGGTGTTAAATTACTGACCTAGCATATGAAAAATTAAGGGAGAGAGACTCTAAAAAAGATAAAGGCTTTCTGGGTAATAACAAGCAAGCACAGCAACTCCTTTAATCCTCTCCTTCTCCAGAATCTGTAAACTGGTCTCAGAGGGTTTGATTTGCTACAAAGCAACATAGGAAAGCTTGTTCACTGACTACTCTGAGCAGTGTCACAGGTGCTGTGGCTCATTTCCTTCATCCCAGTACATGGGATAATCTCTGTACCACCTGTATTAAATCTGCCATGAATACAGAGATTCCTAGCCTATATCAAGAAGTCTGAAAACACATAGTTAAAATTTGTGTCACTCCTTTCTCCCTTTCCACACCCTTCAGCTGTAGTAAACTTGAGTGGGTGAGACAAGAAAGGATCTCAAAAAATCCAGTCTCTGTGTTTGCAGTGTTAAATCACCCAGTCTTGCCAAAATTTTGTGGTGTAAATGATTTCCTATCTGCCTGGTTGTTAAAAAAACCCAACTATTTTCCCTTAAAGCCAGTCATCAGGAATAACTTTTAGCATCTGTTTTGTCTTAACACATTTCTGAGGAAATGCCTAAAAAGCACTGCTAATTTCATTAGAGGAAGATGGTGGTTTCCTTGAGGCTGACCTCAGTGTCCCCAATTCTAAGATCTGTGGAATTAAAAAAAGCACTTGAAACAGTGGCTTTGAGTTGAGGAATGCTCATGGTCCTACACTACCTTCCAAGGGGGACAGCTAAAAAACCAGTCCAATGATTCATCTGAATATTTCAAATATTGTAGTACACTTAAACCAAGAGGTGAAGAACAAAATTATCTTAAATTACATTCATATAGCAGTAATTTAATCAGTACAACAGTGATTTTTTTTTAAAATTTTATTTTCCCAGTTATGTCTCCAGTTTTAAGTGTTCCTTCTTAGGTTTCCTTCTAGGCAAGATAAACCTCACTTTGCTCCCTCAGAACATAGCCTTGGACTAAGTGCAATTGGTCATTTGGGGATGCTTTTTTGTGAGTAAGTTATTTAGCAACAGAAATGGCTTGTTTTTTAGAGCCTTTTGTATTTCAGTATATTCCATTGCCAGAGCTAGTTCTTTGTTATCCATTGTAGCATGCTCTCTAATCCTAATACTCCTGGTTATCCCTACTTACTGTGCTTTAGTTCACACAATGAAGCAGTCTTGGAGCTCTGGGTTCCTTTCAGAGGGAGCTAAACTGGAAGTTGTGTTCCTTCTGCAAATGAGCATTCAGTCAATGGGACTAGATTAGAATTAGTCCAGAGCGTGTGTCAAGAAAAAACAAGTTTCAGGATGCCCATGATGTTGACATCCAATCTACTGCACTGTTTTTCTCTACAGACGTTTTGGTCAGTATAAACATAATCTCTGACAGCAACTTTGCATTTGAGACTACCTTATTTTTGCTTGAGACACTCAACTCTGTTTTAATGACTTACACACTTATGTAACTGGCAAGAAAAGGGTATTGGGATATGCGTGTGTAAATGGTTCATACTCAAGAAGCCTTCAAAAATTTATCTTCATCGTGCTCTTGATAGAAAATGCAAGCAGTAATGGTGTCAAATAAGGAAAAATGGTCATTATTCTTTGTTTTCCATTTGGTAGAGGAGGGGTCCTGTGAGCTTGTTCAGCTCTTTGCATGGTAACCAAAGGTGGCACCTGCTAGAGGGACAGCAGGGTCCTGGCAACCTCTTCCATCGTTCTCGAGGACTTGGGACTCTGCATTGTGCATGTTTGGCTTTGCCTGAGTTCAGCAGGCAGAGGCTAACTCCTATAATGGGTTTCAATTGAGATGTTACCATAGCATCCTGGGACTTTTACAATCTATTTAGAAGTCCAAAGGTTTGAAAAGAGTGCTTGAAAGTTTCTGAACTCTGGCAGGTTGCCGAAATGTAAATACACAAAAGACAAAGCCTTATGAAAGCTGCTCTGTTCAGAGAAGCAGCACCTGAGTGCTAGATTTCCCAGCACAGCCATTTTCGAGAGCTGGGGCTGTTTTATCACAGTCTCCTCCCAAACCTTTTTTCTTCCCCTCACGTGTATGTGCCATCCCACAAGCATAGCCCGGGTGTGCTGCAAGATGCAGCCCTCTCAGCAGTGGTGTTGGAGGAGACTGTTCTAGGGTTTGGCTACTCTGAGGCACGGGAAGGAAAGGACTGAGAAAGCATCCTGAAGCCCCTACTGTAAGAATCTCTTTAGATATCCCCATCAAGTGAGAACCTTGCTTTATTCTTCTCTCATCTTTCTTCAGGATTTTCTCACAAGTGAATGGAAAGAGCTGTTTTGTTAACAGAGTATCCAGTTGCCTAACAATTCTTGTGTGAAATATGAGTGCTCACAGTAAACTGGCATTAACTAATGAACATTCAATTCAATTCGTAGTCTTGGTTTCAGCAAGACAAATAAAACCACATCATTGGTAGCTGTTGTTACTCTTCTAATTTGCCTACTCTATTTATTGGTAATGTAGAGGACTACAGATGCAGAAGTAATCATTAGGTTTGCAATAGGAGGTCTGGAGACTAGTACAGTTGTTGAAAGCTTTCTTCTGGAAGGAATCTCTTGCAGATGGCTGCACTTTAAATGCCTGAAAAAGGAAAAAGAGAAGTTAACCAGGGAAGTAAAAAATAATTTTCTCTGTTCTGGGTTCCCAAACCCATTTATTTCTAGGTGATAGAGAACAAAATAATAAGTTGTTGAGGTACCCTGTTTTTTTCCTAAATCTTTCTTCTTCAATAGTGTTGAAAGGCTCTGGCCACTTAACTTTGCTAACTGTATGAGCTGTTCAGTGAGAGGAGGACAGATAGAGAGAAGACTGAGCAATCCTAAGGGAAGAATCTCAGCAGCTCTTCAACTTGCTGAGGATCATTGAGCTTAATGGTTAAGTTTGTTCTTTTATTGTTGATATCTTGCTTAAGCCATTCCTCTGAGTGCAGCATGTTTAATTTTTGTATTCAAAAGGAATTAGAAAAAACATCTGTTTGCATGCATATGAAAATCAAGGTAAGGTGTTGGTCACATGCCCTACCTACTGTTGGAATACCAGTGACAACTTTAGGTTGTCATAATTTTTCTTTCTTCCAGAAATGTTTACCTGTAACATTGCCACACCAATGGTAACTTCATCTCTGGGCAGCTGTTAAAAAAAAGTGGCCAACTTATTTTGGTACTGCCCATCTACCTATGATGTAGGAATTTCAACACATATAGTTTATTCAAAATATATAGTGTTCCTGTTCCTTATAGTGATCTTGACCCTGTCTGAGAATAGATTTGTTACTGGGCTTTTTGCTGAATAGCTCCATCTGGGCTGGCTTCTTTGAGCTGAACTTTTACTACTTATAAAAAGGAATTTATAAAGTAGGGTGTCTGAAATGTAGCATCTTAACTGGGATAAAATTCTGACTCCCAGTCTTGCAATCTTGAGCTTTTGGGGGAAAATCCTTCCATTGTGTAGTTAAACAAAATCCTCCTTTACTCAACTAGCTGGCGGCACTTGGCTGTCAGCACATCCAGGTGTGCTGATGTTCCAGCATATCCACCCACTCTTTTAACTGAGTAAGCAACAAATGATATCATACCCTTCTGCCTGGTAGGTTTAGAGCCATTCTATGCTGGAAATGCAAGTGACTAGAGTTTTTGCTTATTAGAAATTAGGAGTAATATAGTAGGGCTGTCTAATGTGAATTAACAGTAGGTTAGCTTCATGTCTGGACCTTTCTCTTACAACTGTGCCAGGATCTGCTTCCAAAATATGCATGTTCTATAGATGTTCTGAGCAGCATAATTTGGTGCATTTAATTGTATCATTGTGCCTTCATTTTCTTTCTCTTCCAAAATGTCTCCCATATGTGTGTTATCTTCCTGAAAGCTGCCTTCTTCTATTACACCAAGTTTCTTCTTTTTCCTCTGTATCCTTCTTTTCTCCATCAGTCTGTCAAATCATCAGCAAAACAATGCAGATCAGAAATGAAAAAAGTTGTTCAGGCTGTGGTTTGGGATGAGAAGATCTGATATTCCATTTCCAGCTTTGTCACAGGCGTCTTGTGGGACTTTTTGCAAGTTACTTTACCTTACTCTGAACTTATTCACTCTAAAGCAGTGAGCGACAGCACTTTGTAATGAATACTCTTTACTCACAATGGTAGTCATGTAGTTTTGGCATGTTTTGATCCAGGACATGATTTATTTATTTACTTTAATCTCTTGGGACAGTGGTTGTGCTTTACTTTGCATGAATAAGGTTTCATAAATATGAAATACTGTATTTGTCCATGATACTTACAGAAAGACTATGCCTGATTCCAGGATTCAAGTGTCATGAGTGTTTCTTAAGGTGATTTTACTTATTTTATTTGAGTTACTTTTCTTTCTTGGTAGAGGGGCTAGAAACGGTGTTCTGTACTACCTTTCAGCACATGACAACAGATTCTGTTTGCTCACATGTGTTTGAGAACCAGAATATTAAAAATGAGAAATCATGATTCCTTTTGTAAAAATTGAATGGCTTCTTTCTATGCCACCCCCCCCCCCCAGTTGTTACATGACCTTTAAATTTTGCTCAACTCTGTCTGGTACAATTCTCTTTCAAATGTGAGACCCTCTTCTGTACTGTGAAGGATAAAGTGATTTAAAGTCTTTATATTTAAAGAGGTGATTTAAATTTCCAAACTGAGAGGGTTCACACTGACCGCCAGATTTTGTCTGTTGTGGAGGTGCTACCTATGGAGAGGATCTGCTGTGATGAAAGTAAACTTGTATCTTTTCATTAATTCTCTCCTATGAGGGAGAGCTAAGCTGCTGTCCCAAGTGAATGTTTTAATGATCTCTCTGGAGTGTTTCAAAGCTTTGTCCCACTTGTATGATGCCAAGCGAAATGCACAAAATCTATCTTTGAGGCAACCCTGTCATTATACCTTTTGGTATATAATGTTTGTATTTGCATTTCTTTTGTTCTTGTGTGTTGAGCTTTACCATGCCCAAAGGAGAACTTCTTGCACTTCAGAGAAACCTTTGTAAGACAAATGTTTGCTGTAAGAAGTTAGCCTAAAGTGCTTACAATTCATATTATACAAATTTATACTAAAATACAAAAACATGAGTGTCAAATTGAAGATCCATCATAATGACCAGCTACTCTTTTCAAAATGCATTAGTGCAAATTGTTGTTTAGTGATGTGTCAATTAGCTTTTCATCACAACTGCAGTAAATTTTATACATCTAATATTCAATTTTCAGTAACATGGAAATGATATCTTGAGGCTTCTCTTAAATAGGATTTTTTTTTTTTGTGGCTTTAAAGAAAACTGTAGTGAAAATAGCAGTGAAATTCAGATGGTACTAAAAGAAAGGGCATCTCCTGGTCAAATAAACAACAGTTACTCTTGGCGAGCCATTTTCCAATGTATTCTTTTCAAATAAGTGGGTCTTGGACACTCCTTGCTGGGATTCTTTAGAATGAATTTTACTTTCGCAAACCTCTAATTCCTATAATTAAATTTCAATGTGTGGTTTTTGCAAATGGTCTTCTCTCTAGAGAACAGACGGGTATAAACTTTGGAGATTTGGTTTCACAAAATGTAATGACCAGTGGTTTTCTTGCTGCTGTTCTAGTTGTTCCCAGAACAATCATGTTGGTTCAGCTTTCTAACATTCTTGTTTTGACTTTCTGTCCACAGTTTTAACAGCGTGCGGCAAGGAACACACATTTTGTTCCGTGAGTTCAGCTTTGTTCAAGCCACCCCTCATAACAGGGCGTCTTTTCTTCGGACCTTCTGGAGGTGTTTCCGAACTGTGGGGAAAAATGGAGGCAAGTATTCCAGCATCTGCTGCTGTCCTGTTTCCTTGACATGAAAATTGTTAGCCAGGCTACTAATGCACTACAAATACTGACCCTTCACATCGTGTTCTAATATTCTAACATTATTAATGGGGAGACAACATCACATTTCCCTGTGGAATGGTTAAGAATGGCTCCCAGAACATAGCAGTGTAGAAGCACCTTGTTGCCAGTGCTACTTCTGTTACAGAACAGCGTATCAAGCAGCAATAGATCAGAGAGAGGACATTGTGGGCTTGTGCATTGAGATGGATAGGAAAAAAGTGTGCTTGAGGTTGGTTGCTGGGACCCAGAGAAGGTTAGAATATCGGGTGTGGAGCATGAGGGAATAGGGTGCTGAGATTCTCAGCCAGGTGGGCTCCTGAGTGTTTTCTTTAGGAGCCTGCAGGAGGTTGGGTTCACAGGGGTGTGGGGTGGTTAGCACTGCCACCTGAGCTGTGCCTGAATAGTCCTGCCATAGCCCCTAGATGATGCTGCAGAATCCTGATGGCTGTGGAAGAGGGACTGCTGACAACTGTGTGACCTCTTCCCCAACTCTGCCCACAAGGAAAAAGCTCCAGTGCCAGAATAAATACTCGGCACTGTGCTATCACGTCTAGCTATTCTTATATTGCACTTGGTATATTAGGTATTACAGAACTGGCCAGAGTTCAAAATAAACTCCTGTAACTACATGCAACTAAAATTATGTTTTGTTTTACTTTTTAATTTAGTATTTTAAGCAAATACACTGAAAGTTGCTGTACAAATATGAATGTTGGTGGGGTTCTTTTTACTATAAGCTTTATTTTTTTTAAGCTTTTCAACCTCATTGCTTCTTGCAGGAAAGACTAGAACCATCTCTTAAATATAGATAAAACCTTGCCTTCTGGCTAAGCTTTGCAACACTTCTGCTTTAGATGAACAGTTTGCCAGACTGCGAATAAAGACTTTTTTCACATTTGCCATCTGATCTTTGGCAATTAGGCAATCATAGTTAAACATGGCAAAATCTGCAGTAAGCTACTGAAGTAACTGACTATGCTGTCTGTAATACCTTCTTCCCAGTGAGAGGTACTTTGTTATGTTATAAATAATCTACTTTAGTTCAGGGATAATATTTTTAAAATTTCAGGTAAATTATATGATACTAAGTTAACAGTATGCAGTAAGGACATATCTGATATGAGATCAGGCCATAAACAGGAAAAATAAAATGTAGACTCCTAGAACATATTTCTATGGGGGAGTTATAGAGATGATAGTGAAGTTATCCACCAGAAGTGCAGCTGTTAGTGGTAAACCATATCGAAAAATTGAGAAGAAGCTCTCTGATGCAAAATATCCACTGCAGTACTTTGAGTGCAACTTTTCATCAGACTTCATTTATCCAGCACCAGCCTCATCCAGATGAAAGGCACCTGGATTTGTTGAAAAGAATGGGAAAATTTTAGCTGCCTAATATCTCCTTTCTCTTTAAGTTGTAGTAGTTTTATGTGAGTGTTGAAAAGGCCGTGGATGAAAGTGTAACCACCAAGGTACTCTGAAGAGAAAGGGTAATAAGCATAGGAATAAAAGATTAGGTGGATGTTGCTAAGCTCTGGTTGTGGCCTAAAAGGAGTTCAGTGTATATTTTTCTAACTTTGAAGTCCAGTAGCTTCACTTTTAATCTGAGTAAATATTACATATTTAACTGTATATTTATACATCTGCATACATTTTCTTTTTACACTAGTTAGAGACAGAAATGCATCACTTTTGATAATTTACTGTCAATATTTTCATCCACTTAGTCCAATTTCTCTGATTCTCTGACCATAATTACAGACTAAAACTGTGATATTTTTCATTTCAGTTTTATTTGCTATGGAATTTTTTTGCTGTTCCTGTGTGTAGGGGAACATATAACATTCATAGCCACTTAAGAATTAAACTCGTTTACTGAGAAGCTGAACCTGTGTGATGTGGTGGGTGAAATATGATCATTACCACACTCAGGCATAGCCTAGACCTAGACTTTTTTTTCTTGGCTGTGTTTGCATGGGAAACCTATGCTGGAGCAGACTCCTGGAAGGACCTGTGGACCCATGGAGACAGGAGCCCATGATGGATCAGCTTTGTTGGCAGGACTTGCGAATTCCATGGGGGACTCGATTTGGTACAGTGCATTCCTGAAGGACTGTATTCCACGGAAGGGACCTGCTCTGGGCATTTTGTGATGAGCTGCAGCCCTTGGGAGGGTATTATGCTGCAGAAGTTTGTGGAGGAGTGTCTGCCATGGGTGGAATGCCGTACTAGAGCTGAAGAAGAAAGCAAGGAGATAGAAATAGCAGAGACAATGTGTGACAAGCTTCCTGGTCTCCCTGTGTCACTTGAGGATGGGAAAGAAATCAGGACTGAGGTTGAGCCCAGAAATAAGCCAGGGCTGAGTGGAAGATTTAAGATTTGGTTTTATTTCTTATTATCTTACTCTGATTTCATTGGTAATAAATTCAATTTCATTTCCCCAAGTTGAGTCTGTTTTTCCTGTGATGGTAACTAGTGAGTGATCTCTTCCTGTCCTTCTCTTGCCCCATGAACATTTCATTATATTTTCTCTTGATTGTTCAGTTGAGGGGAGACAGTGACAGGGCAACTTTGGTGGGCACCTGGTGTCCAGCCAGGGTCAAACCACCACAAGGAACGGTAAGTTATGGAGTCCTGGTAAGAAATTCTGCTTATGGTTATATACTATGCAACAGAACATGGTACAACCAACCTGCTGTTTCTGAAATTAGTAGCAATATGGCTCGGGCTAACATAGGAATATTGCTTTTGAGACCTGAACTAGAATTTCTGCATTTGATGCCTTCTGTCAGCTGTATGGAGTGTTATTCATCAAATGGCTGCTTTATGTCAATGGAATTTCTGTGTGCAGAAACTCTTTGTTTTCTACAGCACAGTTCTGATCTGCCCCAGTTTTCTCTGGGTTTGTTTCTGGGCAGGGATTGCTCCATCCTTTGTCATTGATTTATGTCTGTGAAGAACTATGAAGGCATCTTTTGTTTTCCTTTGTCAAAAGTATTATATTCACTAACTTCCATGTCTTCTAGGATGTTCTTGGTTTTATTTATTCCTTTGTCATAAAAGTGTTTACTGCTGTTTCTCCCTCTCTCATTTACTCTAAATTTCACTCCAGATTTGAATTTCATATTTCACAAGTGAATGGTGGCTTTTTCTTAATTTTCTCCATCTGTGGAGGGTATCCCAGATAAACAACATAAATGCCAACCCTATGAGGATATAAGTCCACCTAATAAATAACTGACATCAAAGTTAGTACCCTGGCTGGAGGGAAAGCAAAGGAGAATATTCAAGATGTAGGATAATTTCCAAGCTTATACAAAATCACAAAACGCCAAACAAACAAAATCCCCATATTTTCATGTCTAAGTGTGTAATTGGGATTTTAGAAGAGTAGAAAAAAATCCCTCAAATCAGTTAAGTGATTGCTTAATCTGGCTGTTAGCTGTTCCTCCTTGATGCAGGGAAATTTACTGATTTGTCTGTCAGTCTTGACCATGCCTTGACTTGGAATGTGCATGTCATTCACCCAAGCAGATGCATGTAGCCATGAGTTCTCAAATGGCCAGTAATAGAGAAATCTGTCTGAACACAAGCTGTGCTTAAATGTAACAATCCGTGTGTGTGCAGAACCATGTATACAGTAATTGAAATGCACTAACATTACTGTTTCTCTTGGGAAATTCCTGTAGACGTTACTTTTCTGCTTAATTTCTTATCCTTTTGAATTACTGGGAAATAGCTCTTCTTGGAGAAATATAGCAGATTTTATGTTATTTTTCTATGGTGTTAGCTCTGTTACTTGATGGGCCCTGGTTACAGTGACCTTTTAAAGTTCTTTTGTTTGGAGACTAGATTTCTTTTTTCTTTTGTCTCTGAATAGCCAGGGAAAATTACTAGCTTCAATAAATACGATGGTAACACTTCAAAAAGTAAAGAAAAGTTTGTTGGTTGCGGAGGGTTGTTTGTTTGTTTATTTTTTCTTAAGAGGATTTCTTTTTGGTGATATGCTGGATCTATTTTACAGGATTTTCCAGTGGTTTTAAAAGCTTTGTAAGATGCAGAGCTCTATTTTCAAGTAGGCATAAGCATATCTGGGATCCCATGCATTGGGAATGTGATATCAGGACTAGAAGGAAACAGACGAATGTGATCCAGTGTCAAGAAACTGAGGTTTCTTAGTGGAAAAAAAAAAACCAAAAAAACTTCACAAAATTTCTTATGATAGAATCATAAAATATTCTGAGTTGGAAGGGACCCATCATGATCACTGAATCCTGTTCCTAGCCCTGCACAGGACCACCCCAAGAATCACACCATGTGCCTGAGAGCATTTTTCAGATGCTTCTTGACCTCTGTCAGGCTGGTGCTGTTACCACTTCCCTAGGGAGCCTGTTCCAGTGCCCAACCACCCTCTGGGTGAAGAACCCTTTTCCTAATACTCAGCCCAAACCTCTCCTGACTGATCTTCACGTCTTCCTCATGTCTTCTTCGAGTCTTGCCCCTGGTCAGAGAGAGATCAGTGCCTGCCACTCTAATTCCCCTTGTGAGGATGCTGAAGACCTCTCTTTCTTCTCCAGGCTGAACAGAGCAAGTGACCTCAGCTGCTCTTCATATGGCTTTCCCTCCAGACCCTTCACCATCGCTGAATGAAACCTCCTTTGAACAATCTATAATATTTTCATGTCTTTCTTATATTGTGGCTCCCAAAACTGCACACAGGGCTGCAGGTGAGGCTGTCCCCATGCAGACCAGAGCAGGACAATTCCCTCCCTTGCCCAGCTGGCGATGCTGGGCCTGATGCACCCCTGGACATGCTTGGCCTTCCTGGCTGCCAGGGCACTGCTGACTCATAATCCACTTTCTGTCAACCGGGACCCCTATGTCCCTTTCCTGTGGCACTGCTCTCCAGCCTTTTGTTCTGCAGTCTGTCCACACATCCAGGGTTGCCCCATCCCAGATACAGAATCCGGCACTTGCCCTTGTTAAATTTCATATGGTTGGTGAATGCCCAGCCTCTGATTTGTCAAGATCTCTCTGCAGGGCCATTCTGCCCTTGATAAAGTCAGTATCTCCACCCAACTGAGTGTTATTGACAAACTTACTTAGTATTCCTTTGAGTCCCACATCCAGGTCATTTATGAAGATGTTGACAACTGGGCCTAAGATGGAGCCCTGCAGAACCCCACTAGCGCGAGGTCACTGGTCTGTTATCCCATTCACTACAACCCTTTGTGCCCTCCTTTTAACTTGGACCAATGATACACAACACTCACAGAGGTGGTTAGAGGACAGCTAGTGTTTGTTGAAGCATAATGATCAGTTAGCAACAGATTTCTCTCAGAGGAAGGCAGAATGGCCAGAAGTCTTGTTTTCCCTCTGCTTGTGCTTAAATTGACCTCTTGGAATCTATCTGACCTGCTCTTTTGAATTGTCTGTTCCTCAGGACTCTTTAATTAAAACTGTGCTTTCTCAGTTTAAACAGCCCCTGCAGAGTTCTGCTGTGAAGCCTCATAAGGTCAACATATGCCTCTACCAACCCCCATGGCTTTCATGTCTTGTTGGCTCTCTGTTTTTAATTAAAAAGATTTTTCCTTAAATGCTTTCCAGCCAATTAGAGAAATTTTGCACTGAGAAACTTGTTCCAGGCCTGATGTACTGAGAAGTGAACAGAAAGCTCAGTCAGAATCATTGGCACTTCTTTTCTAGAGCCCCAGCTTTCTTTGGTGCTTTTCAACAGCTTTTCTCTTTTTTCTTTCTTTGCACCTCCCCCTCCTCCCAATTTAGAACTGCTTCCAGCAAAAATAGCTGTTGTTTGATACCTTAGATATAGTGTTGAAATGTGAAACTGCTGCAGAAAGTATGTTAGACTATGTTGCCTGAGAATCCTTTTTGCAGACACTTGCCTCCCCTTCAGACAAAAGGTACTGTTACTGTTCATATTGAAATAAAATCTTATAAAATTACCATGTTTCTTTCACATTCATCACATGGTGTGATGGCTACCTCTTTGCTTCTGTACACTTGAATTAGTAAATTGGAAGCCTAGCTGTCTCTGGAGCTTGTGGAAAGGGAGGTTTACCACAATCAAGCACACAAGCTATGTCATGAAATGAGAAGAGCCTTTATGACTAGCTCTACTTGAGTTTGCCAGGAAGGCTAGATTCCTTATAAAAATTAAAGAAATGTCTTATCTGTATAATTCACGTAATTTGGAGATAGAGAAGAGCTAAACTTTCTCTCAGCTCGGTTTTGAAAGATGCTATTTTAATGCATTTTTGCTGACAAGATAACTTTCCTGAGATTACAAAATCCCTTCCTCTACCTGTGTCATTCTAATGCTTCCACATGTTATTCTTTATATTAAATTACTCTCTTTTTTTACTCCCTCACTTGTAAGCTTTTAGACTATCTCCATTTTTAGCTTAGCCAATCTCTGCTAAATGAGATGCTTAGAACAATATGGTGATGATCACAGTAAATATCAGAATCCTTTTCCCTTTCCTTTTTGTTATTAAAACCAAATCAGATTTTTACACCATCTTATTATAGGAAATTTTTTGTGAATCAGTGAAGTCTCGCAGCATGTCCTAAAGATAAGTAAGCTGTGAATTTTAGTGCAGTATTTTCTGGAAATTCATTCTGCAGTGAAATAGCCTTGGCTGAAACGATTGATCTCCAAATTTACATCAGTTCTTTCATGCTACAGTTACAGCTGCTGGTATTTGTGATTTCTCAATGTGGCTCTGCCTGGAAGCACTCATGTCCTCTGGAGGACAAAAGATTTCTGAAGCTGGGGAGGAATAAGTGGAGGATTACATTTTAAAGATGGTGAGATATATCTACAAGCCATTGTAAGTTAAAACATCTACATTACCTAGATTTAAAATGCATTGCAGTAATTGTTTGTAGAAGTGGGTCAGTGATGGAGTCTTCAGCTAGTCTCTCCCTGAATTCTGTTCATGCCATTCTGTCAAGGCAGCTTGTGAAATTAAATGTAGTACACTGAAAATCCTCCTTGTCTAATCTGGTTTGGGGTTTATTTTTTGCCCCAGTATTATATTTCCTTTTCAACTGTCTCTGAGCATACACCAGCTCTTCTTAATATTCAAATGGTTTTTTTCAATTTCGTATTCCAGATGTATGTCTCTCCAGATTTTTTTTTGAAAACCACTAAAC
Source organism: Zosterops lateralis (assembly GCF_965231275.1). Taxonomy (NCBI): domain Eukaryota; kingdom Metazoa; phylum Chordata; class Aves; order Passeriformes; family Zosteropidae; genus Zosterops; species Zosterops lateralis. Next base: position 39,367,436 of record NC_139761.1, read on the forward strand.
ATTTCTGTTTGTTTTCTAATGTTTTCTGGCTATTTTGTGTCTTTTGACACTTCTTCACTGGTTGTGTCATTGGCAAATTTAATTAATATGTTCTTTACTTTTTGTCTCAGTTGAGTGAAACATTCCAATAAGCAATGGTCGTTGTTTCATTCTGCTAAGCAATTATCCAAAATTCAACTGGTAATTATTATTACTATTTGCTTTGCAGTCTTCTGGCAAGTTTCCCATCCTATGACAGCATTCCTATTCAAGCCAATGGAAATTAATTTTTAAATTAAGACTTTTTTAGGTTCCAATATAGTCTTGAAGAGTTAGTATTACAAATTGTGGGGAAGTTCTCTGGAACAAAACTAGTTCTAGACTGTTTGACCTGGCTGGGGATTCTGAATGTTCCATGTTTCTTGTATTAAATAAACTTGGTCTGTCTCTTCTCTCACTTGTGACATGTCTTGAAAGATGATATGCACTCTTCATATGCATAGGTGATCATCCTGTAGCGTGTCTATGAAGCCTTAGTTTCATTAATTAGTATGTTTTATGATATTGCTGATCTATTTTTCAGCAGCAGAGATGCTGAAAGGGAGAGAGAGGTAGAGAAAGTAGATGAATATCTTGTTTTAGCTCAATTCCTTATACTGTGACTTTCTGCAAAGATGTTTTAAGAGAAGAGTCTCTGTGAAGCCCACATCTGCTTTTAGCCCAGTGTTGGCTTTTAGTCTGCCCTGAGAGGTGAAAGTGCCTGAACTGAGGAACACACGATCTTCATCCCTTCTCTGTGAACCCAAAGCATACTTCTGCACATGCTGTTGGACTCAAGTGTGTGTCTATGCTGTGTAATACAATGTTTACCTAGACAACTAAGCTCAGGGTTCATATTTCCATATGGTACAATTCAGCACTATCTCAAGATACTGGCTTAGGGACCTGGAAGTTGCAGAGCTGTATTGCTCCGACAGCAGCCTGAGCCTGGTTGATCTGTTTCAGCAGATCCGCTGACATATGGGGAGTGTTGTTACGGTGTGTCTGCACTCATTTCTGTGGAATAAACTCTGGCATCTCTGGGTTGAGCTGCTGTGAGCAGTGTAGATGCAATCTGAGGAAGAAGACTGTGAAGGAGAAATATGTGTTTAGCATAAACAGAAGAGTAAGGACACTCCTTTACACACATGCTATGAAGTCTTTGATGTAGCTTTGGTTCTAGGAGTTATCATTTTAAGTGAAGAGATAAATACCTTTTTGTCCAGTTGCACAAACAATCTCTGAACAAATAATTTTTGTGTTTTTATCATTCCATATTCTTCTTCAGCTTTTTCTCTCTCATTATCTTGTTATTTATAGTTTCCATCACTACATATTCACTTCCTAGCTTTCCTAAATTAACCCAACTGATTTATATAGTTTGCTCCTGACTCTACAATATGTATCTCTCATTGGATTGAGCAGATCTGACCCATATCTGCAAGTTTTTTTCTGTTTGTTCATTGGGAATTTGCACAACTATAATTTCTGGCCCCCTGTTCTTCCACTTCATCTATTAGTTATACTCACAAAAGCTTTACATTCAGTTATTTTGTTAAAATAAGCTTGGGGATGCCAATTAGTTCTTTTGAGGAACTGATTTTTCCCTATGTTGTTAAAAGAACTGACTGAATTTCTGTTTCTGTAACTATGATGCTGAACTCTTCCACTAAACCTTTTCTTGTTAGGCAAGATTATTCAGTCCTAGAAAATTAAAACCTTTCAGGAAGTCCCTACTTTTCAGTTTCTTTTGAGCCCTTGATTCCATTCAGTATGTCCATGTTTGACTATAGTGTGATGTAGAATTAAGAACAGAAATTCTTGCATCCTTACCTCAGTAAACATCTCTAAGTCTGGTTTAAATCAATATGATAATGTATAAAGTTTTGTATATGATGAAAAGGATTGTTGGCTTATACTTTGTTATGCCTCTTTCAAGGATCCTAGATGAGTATCAGTAGAAGTGATCTGCATGCGTGATTAGTACTTTGATATGCTACTACAGCTCTGTGAAATGGGGATAAGGTACTACTATGGAAAACCTGTAATCTGCAAATGAGTTTTGAAATGTAGTCAGTAATAGTTCTAAGTTAAGCTTGATCCATTTTGAATTTGCCACAGGACGTGATTGTGGTAATGTACAGTCTGTGATACCTTCCTTCATAAGCTGATCTGAGAGTGATTTGCATTCTATGCTCCTACTAATTGTGAATCTCGTAATTTCTATTGGAAAATGGATCTTTCTTTTTCATAGATGAAGAGACATTTAAATATCCATCTCTTCTTGACCCCTTTTTCTCTTTAGAGCCATATCCCATAGGATTCTTCCAAGGAGATCTCTGAAGTCATTAAAGTCTGCTCTCCTGAAATCCAGGGCTGTGGTCCTTCTAATTGCTAGGTAGATACATTTCTGCAACTTTTTAAGAATGGTTTTTCAGGTTTAGAGAAAAAAAACTTAGAAATGTTTCAAGCACAGGAAAAGCTTACACAGAAGTTCACACTTTCCTAGACTGCAATGTCAGTTACCCAAAACCCAAAAATCTGTAGCATAAAAGCTTTGCTAATTCTAGTGCTCGCATAGATACTTGGCAAATCTTGTCTTCTCTGAGGTTTCCCTGCATTAAGGTTCAGAGCCAGAAAAAGTCAAAATTTACATCAGCTAATTTAGTGAATTTGTACAGATTCTCCAGTAGAACTTGGGTAATATTTGTAATACAGTAACCTGGTGTTTCTCAACAGAAGAAGCCATAGCATCAAGGACAGCTGGAGAGTACATGAGTACATAATAAACCTAAAGGAAACTGAACGTTTGAAAAGAATATTTTTTTTTTCTGTTTGGAAATGCAAGTATGTGAGGTTCCAAAGTGTTAGTAGAGTTGATTTTCATAGAGGGTGGGAAGAGATGTCAGGAAAGTCAGTATTGTCCTGAATAGAATTTTAATTCGCCCCCTTTAGTTCCTTTGTGTTGTAGAACAAACTCCATTGTAAACTATATTCATCCCCTTCTCTAGTCAGCTCTTTACATGCCCATTTTTAAATTATTTATCTCTGTTTTGATCATCTGTTTATCAAGTATTTGTTTCTTTCCAGCTATGGTATCTGCTTATCTGTTACTACTTTTCTCCCTCCTGCTTCTGCTGGAGTTAAGGTATTGCATATTCAAAGTGCTCCTCTACTCTTCAGTCAAATTTCCCTTATATAATTCCCAGAATAACTTTAACATTATCTGAAAGAAGTCAAGCTGTCAGTGCTTTTCATGTGAAGCTGTCTCTGCATCACTATCTGATGTCAGAAACAAAGCTTTTTCTTTATTTCCTTATTCTCATCCCCATTCCCCATGCTGCTATTAGGTATTTTTTCATTCTCCTGGCAGAGGCAGAGGGATAGGTGTGCTGTGAAAAGTTACAATGTGAAGCAAATGCTAGTTAGCATGATTAGGATAACAAGCAGATAATATTGCAGCTTATTCCTGAAAGAAGTTCATTTTCTCTACCTACTTTGATTGGAAACTTCTCTTATCAAACCCTTGAAATGACTGAGCAAGTGTAATTGTCTTTATGGTGCTGAGAAGGGTTTCATGGCTTTCTTCTGTGATGGACAGGACCTCAAATGTGATGTCTTAATTTCAGAATGATGATTATTGATAACACTTTTCTGTACCTGCTCTCTAAGGATCTCCAGGTATTTTACAGACATTAAGGAATGAAGCTTCCCAAAATTCTTGACAATACTATTTTCACTTCACAGTTCCAGAAAGTGAGATAGGGAAAGGAAGTAATTAGGTGAAGTTCGCATAGTCAGAGTTCAAGATGTTTGGCCTTTTGATATATTACTTCAATTTTATATAGTGAAGCTGTATTTTTTACAGATACAGGATTGTTTTACTGTGAAACAAGTAAGAAAATACACATATGTTAGTATGAAGCAACATTGTCTACATAAATTGTTTGTAAGAATCTGTCATCTTTTTTTCTTTTTTAAATGTTTTGAGAGTACTCTTCTTACTCAGAATAGTAGATCATTGTGCATGAGCTGTGTAGGATGATGCAGGATATATTTGTAGCTGTTTTCGAGTTTGATGTTATAGCTCCCTTTGCTACATGCTTTTCTCAACAGAGTCTTTAGAGCAAGATAGAAATCAGTTTAATTAACATATGTCATCAAGTTCATCATCTCTGTTGTGGAACCACATGCTCAGTATTATTTTCCTGACAATTCTTCACTCTTCAGGAGGGAAAGGTTATTCCATGTGTGTGCCATTCCAGTGTGTACCCTGTCCCAAAGTGCCTTGGCTCATAAGCAGTCTGGTGCTTAGATGGTAACCATATCACCTAGAAAGCCAGTCTTGGTGTACAGAAGTTGCTGGCTTCTAAAGTAAAACTGGCAAGAGATTTTCCCTTTTGAAGGAGCTCAAAATAGAAACTACTTTATATGCTGAAGTATATTCTTTATTCATCTCCCCTCATTGTAAATTCAGACTATTTCCCTTTTATACAGAGATTGCTGTCTTTTGTTGTTTTTGCTTAGCTTCAAAGTACTAACTAGTAGAATCTTGTTCAAGCATGTTGTTCTTCAAGGGACCACCTTATAAAATAGCAGACTCTTCTTTCCCCTTAGGTCCAGTCTACTAGGCAACTTGCATACAATGTCTAGTGAAAAATTTGTTAAACATATCTGTTCTGTGAAGGGCCATTTTCTGAGTTCTTTCATTTAAAGAGTAAAACAATGAAGCTTAGAACCTGATCTGGCTATGTCATGTCTTGCTATTTATCTGGAAAAACAGGCTTAAAAGCTGAACTCTGGGTCTCAAACCCAGCAAAGTGGGATTTTGGCATTTGCTCTGAAGAGGCTGCTCCATGGGAAGGTTGAGTATGTGCATGGTGTGGCTAAAGCCAAAACTAAAGAGTACCTGCTGGAGCTTGTCCCTTGTTTCAGGTTGTGTCCATCATGTCCTGTGAGTATACAAGTTCGATGCCCAAGCATCAGCAGAGAATGTCTGATCCATAGAGTAGTTTTGAATAGTTAGATGGGCTTCTGGTCACTATCCTTCTGCTGTTGTTTACACTAGGAGTTTAGGTAGAGCAGCCTTTTCATTGAGGCTCTAAGTTCGGAGTTTGAGGAAAGGCAACATAAAAATTACATTTCACTCTGCATTTCAAACATTTTCTGTTTTCCAGATCAGTATGTTAAACCCTTAACAAAATGTGTCTTTATAATGATGCTGTGTTAATTTATTTTGGCACTCACTATTCTGTAAAGTTCACAAATACGTTTTAGGAAAGTTTTTTTATTCCATGACGCTTTTTGTCCCTTATAAATCTTCCCCAGCTTTTGTATCTAAAGTATCCCCTAAGCAAAGCAAAGAGAAGTGAATACTGTATTAAATCTTACTAGACTAGAGGAGTTAAGAAACAAATCAATGGTGGCTGAAATCAAATTGTAATCTCTTCAAGTATTTTCTTTGAACCCCAGCTAAGATATCTTGCAGAACTAATATTAAAGAAAAAAAAGTCTAGTAAAATATTCTTTATCTTTTTCTTGATAAGTAAACACTGCTAGCTTTAGCGGGTTCTGGTGGGTTGACCCTAGTTAGATGCCAGGTACCCACCAAGGCTGCTTTCTCACTTCCCCTCCTTAGTTGGAGAATCAAGAGAAAAGTATGACTAAAGGCTTCCAGGTCAAGATGAGGATGGGGAGAGATCACTCACCAGTTACTGTCAGAGGCAAAACTGACACAACTTGTAGAAATTAATTGAATTTATTACCAATGAAATCAAGAGTAGGATAAAGAGAAAACCAGATCTTAAAAACACCCTCCAGCCAGCCCTCCCTTCTTCCTAGGCTCAGCCTCACTCTGGATTTCTGTACCTCCTTGCCCCACCAGAGCTACAGGGGTATTTCTGCTCTGGTGTCTGAAGCATCTCCTGCCCGTCCTGTGTGCTGACCTTTGTGTGAGAGCTGTTTCTCGCACATAGTCTCATTTCTCTCTCCAGCTGCAGCTCTGCAGTTTGGGGTTTTTTGCCCTTTCTTAAATATGTTATCCCAGAGACACTACCACCCTCACTGATGGGCTCTGCCTTGGCCAGAGATGGATTGATCAGGCTGGCATTGGCTCTGTCACACCTAGGGGTAAAGCTTCTTAAAACTTCTCACACAAACCATCCCTACATCTTCATCCACCACCCAAAACCTTGCCACACAAATCCAATACACAGATGCAGTAAATAAACAGGGTTACTAAGGGAAGCAGTTTTTAAAGAAGTAATACAGCTACTGAAAGCTTTGTTTGTTATTTCTTTTGTCTTTCTCTGTTAGAAGAATTTATCTGAAACATTCCTATACACACACAGAGCCTGGAGCTTTGTTTTACAAGGTCTTGTGCTGATATGAAATAAATTAAATTACTTCTTGTGTACTCAAAATATTATTTCTGATAATAGGCATGCTTTGGGTGTACATAAAGGCAATTCCTAGTCAGCTGATACTGAATAGGGCTTTGAACTTTTTTTCTTGGTGCCAAGTGGAAGATCTCAGCATTTTCCTCTGTTCTCTGCTGTCCTTGTTGTACTTAGTTTGCTAAAGCAAGGAAATTCAAACTGGCAATCCTGAATCCTAATCCTGTTAATCCATATCTTTGGCAAATCCCTTAATCTCACTGTACCTTCATTTTTCTATTTATAACCTGGAGTTACACCTGTTGGATTGAGTTAAGTAATCTTTGAACATACAAGTGTTGGCTGGATTGGTAAAACCAAGAGTATTTAGATATCTGTATAGATCAAATTTTATCGAATCAAGGCCTTAATGAACTCTTACTTTTTTGTTAGGGAAAACCAGTTAATTTTAGACAGATGCATTTAAACTTGCAGCTTATTTCCATTAAAATAATTCAGCTCTTTTTTGAATACCAAAAAAGAGCAAAACATTATAAACATTTGAAATTAAAAACTTTTAACATAAAAAAAGCTTTAATATCAGACTTTCTTCTTTCTTCCCCCTTCCCCCAGTTCAGACTCAAAGTTTTTTCCTATGGGAATCTTCCTGCCTTTTAACAGTTCTTTGGTGATATTAAAATCAATTCTGGAGGAAGGGAGGAAAGGCTTTATGATAGATAGAACTGGATTTCAAGAGTTATATCTATTCATGTGAAAACTAACCAAACCTGCAGAGAGTAAATATGAAAGCGGCGGCTCTGTTTGTTGTGGTTTGGTTGCACAGGATTGTCACACACAATGTACAGAATCATCTTGAAATCTTTCAGGCCTGGAACAGTTTCAGAAGAGTGTGAGATGTACCTTTCTTCTTAGCCCAATTGTAACATCTGCTCCTTTGCCATTTCTTACTCTCTTTGTATTTGAGCATTTGCTAAATGTTTAATAAAAAAATAACACATCCAATACTTAATTTGTAGATATTTGTATGATTCTAATTGCTACAAACTGAATATATAAAAAATGTAAAAATTCAGATTAGGAAAGTATCATCATACAAGCAAATCTGTCTTAATTACCTTTTATTTTTGTGAGCATTTTTTATGTACTGGAGATACCACTAGAGAAGAATTTTACTTTTTACTCACTTAGGACTCCTCTGCAGGGCAGAGACCTCACTGTTATGTCAGTTCTAAACAATGGCTCTAAGGTATTTTTAGAAGAAGCTTAAGTAAGTGTTAAGTTAATCTAATATTTTAAGCAGCCTCAAAATGCTGGATATTTGCTTGCTACTAAGTTAAATCACCTTAGAAAATTATTTATTTGTCTTTAAAATCTTTTACAGGCACCATAGCAAAAGGAATTTACATCATAACTCCTAATAGTCTTCATTTTGAAAGTGGAGCGAAGTGGTAATTGATTATAGAGGAGCCTGAATCCTTAAGGAGTTAATTGTGTCATCAAACATGTTCCTTATAACCTAGGAATGTAATTGTTCAAGTTATAGCCAGAAGTTATTCTAAAATCTTGTTTTCAGACTATAGCAGCTTTATGAGGAAATACAAGCAAAAATTAAAAAATATAGGAAAAAACAAAATAATTAAATAGATGGTACCTCTGTGGAAGAGATGATTTAAAGAAAATATCATGAGAGTTTCCTTCAAAATACTGCAGTTTTCAGTTATTGAGGTATCCAGAAGTGACTTTTCTGCTCTTCAGGAACCTTGTTCAGATCACTTTGAACTTAAAATGGTTTCAAGGTAAATGCAGATTTGACAAATATATTATCCTCGAACCTTAAAGAAAAAATAGCATTTTATTTATCTTCTTTGATGATTTTGAGGAGAAACAAAACCAAATAAGCAAAAGTGACCACACTGAGAAGGAATTGTTAAGGAAAACATCTCACAGAATATACCTTCAATTAAGCAACTGAGACTGACTCCTATCTGCTGTAATTGGAAGTCCCAGGACTTCTTGGGACTTGAATGCAGTCAGAGCAGCACATAGGCTGCCAATTCTTCTACACAAGAATTTATTTTCCCTTTGCTGACTGGGGAATTCTCCACATATACTCAGTACAGTGTTCTTCTATCATTCCACTACTTGTACTGAATTTTTTAAAATCTTATTTTTAACTCAGATCACTTTCATAATTAGATTTCTCTGAAATCTCAACATTGGATTATCTCAGTGGGATGAGCTGGGAATCAATTGGGTGACTTTGCACAGAATTCAGTTTCAGCTTTAAGTGAACTACTTCAAATTCTATTAGAATTAATATCTTTGAAAGTTGTTGCAGAATTTGTTCTCCTATTTCTGCATTTGTAATGGTATCATTTTTTTCCAGTTATGTTAAGGTACAGATAAGAACCTTAAGGGATACTGTGTTCTGCAGTTTAACCTAGTCTGGATGGTACCTCTACAAAATATCTTTTGGTTATCTTCTACAGTTTTAGCATGTGACTTCCATGCCTGAGAGCCAGAAGACATGTAGGGATCACTAAAATATTGTGATAGTTCAGTTGCTTTGGGCATGCACGTTATTGCAGGCTTTAGATTCACCAAATAGACAAATTCCGATACAACTACTGCATGCAATCCCCTTGCTTCCAAGTAGTGTCAAGTGATTTGGAAAGGGCCACAAGCACCGTGACAGGAGCTTGCAAGACAACAAAAGAAAGGCAAATTAGTTCACTGGTTTTGAAGGAGTTTCAAAATTCTAAAGTATTTAAAATTTTTGCTTGTTGAAAAGTCTCAATTTCACAATGTTTTACCTGAGTCAAAGGTGAGTTTGAAGAAGCTGCCCAGTAACTACATTGTCTGTATAGGTTTTGTCTAACATGCAGGTGAAGGTGTTGTAGTAGAGATGTTTTTAGGGAGTGGGATGAAGCATGATGTATTTCATTGTTAATGAAGCCATTTTTGATTAGAAGTGCATAAGCAGCTTAGGGCACAGAGGAGCACCTGTTCTCTGGCCACTGAGTATCAAAGTGTGTACCTCTTGCTGATGAAACACCAGAGTATCTGTGTGAGTTCAAACGTCTGAATAACTGGCAGCTGGGTTTTCTTCATGTAAAATTGCAAGCATTCTTCTCATATCATACTATCCTCCCGTGCATTCCCTCTCATTTGCTTCAGTCCCTCCCTGAAATCTTCTATTTTGAGGGCAGAGTCTGCCAAAGATACATTGGCAAGAAAAGCAAATTCTCCCTCTGAAGAGCTGGTGTCACTCATTAATATGTGAGAAGAGTGATTGTAAATAAACAATAAATTATTTTAAGTTCTGTGTAGTATTAATTCTAGTAATGTATGCAAGGACATGCAGCTGACTGGATAAGGTAGAGATACCATTATTGTTTAGAAAGAACTGATCCCTGCATCTAGTTAAATGCTTGGCACTTTATCCCAGAAGCCTTATTGTAACGAGAACAATTGACACTATCCTTATCTTAGCATTACCTCTAGTGTCCTTGGTTTTTTTCACTTGGTCTTACCAGGTGAAAGAGAACCAAGAAGGTTCATCTGTATATTCTGTAGAGTTGTCCAATATTCAGTGAAGTGCTGTTGCCAGTAATGCATGTTATGATCCTACATTGTATCTTCAATGTAAATAAAGGAAATATACAGGACTCTATGTTCCACCCCAAAGTGCAAATGGGTTGCTCAGGAATGCTGCAAGTTGAAACTTGTTCTTTGAGAAATTATACTTTCATTACCTTGGAAGCAATGTAATTTTTCTTTCTTCACAATAGTTTTTTTTAAATGACTCTAAAACAAAACCACCATGCTTCACGTGGCTATGAAACATTTATAGTTGGTTTATTCTACTTTGCACTGGAAAAAGGTTCAGCATTTAAGATATCCTAGTGATTCAGTTTCTTGTGGTAAGAGCTAGACAGGAAAAAGGTTCTGGTCATATGCCTAAGATAAATTGAAAACTGAAGGTGTTGTTTTCTCAGAACTGAATGCATCTGAGACTTTACTAATGCCTTAATTAAACCTGCAGTACCATGTCAGCATAACCTGATCTAATTGCTGGCTAGCGAGGTACTGCCTTCTTGCATCCCTCTCATGGCAGCTCCTGCACTTGTTCCATCTTGTGCTGATCTGTCTCAGCATGCCAGGCTGGCAGCAAACTATTCAGTACTTCTGCTGCTTGAGTTAGTTTTCTCCCAGCACAGCACATTGAGATGTGCCAGTGCAAGGTCACAGAGAGGTGGAATGCTGAGTGTGGTACTCTGCACCCATGGCTGAACTCAAACCGCCAACAGCTCCTAAGTGCAATAATCCCAGCGTTGACAAATCTGACCTTAAAGTACAGGTCCTATTGCTTTGTATTGATATTTAGTCTAGTCTAATTAGGTAATGTACTGAATATAACAATATTTTGCTTTAAAACCTTCTTCAGAGAGCAATACACTTGTTGTGTTTATAGCCAGAAAGTACCATTAGGCCATGAAGTTTGACCTGTATAGCACATCATTAAACTTCACTTAGTAACACCAGTATTGAGCCAAAACACTTTTGTCTGACTGTAAAATAATTTGCATATCTTCCAGAAGGGCATTCAGGTTTGATTAAGTCATGTGAGCCTGAAGGGGCCGAAGGGCCCCTGGGAAAAATAGCAGGAGGAAGCAGTCAGCTGCCGGTGCTGCCAGAGCAATTAGGCTGGCCTGCAGCCCGGTCCCCATGAAGTACTGAGTTTTCATGGGAAGGAGCACTTCTGCAAACTGCCTGCCCTGGGACACCTTCCTCAGGAAGGCTGAGCCATGTGTCCTTGTTCTGCAGATGTGCAGTGGGGTGGCCCTTGTGCACACTCCGCACTGCTGCTGCTGAGAGGACAGTTGCTTGTGAAAATAGAAGGGCCAGGTGAGAAAGAAATTGTCCTCACAGAGGAGGAAGGTTTTTTTATTGGTAACTGGTGTGTTTTGTTGGAGGTCAGAATTTACTAAGACTAACGTGATTTTGAACTGAAACATCTCTTTGGGGGCCTGTAAAATCAGATTCCTGAGCACACTACTACAATCTCAACTTGTGGCAGTCTTTAACAGTGTGATTATCTTCCCCTGATTTTTTTTTTAACTTTATGAAAATTATGGGGTTTTAGGTGTTTCAGTCGTATGTTAAAGTCAATTCCATATTCTTGTTTTTGACAAGGTAAGTAAATTATAATCCTGAGCCTCTCTCTGTGAGGCATATTTTGTAAGCACACATCATTCCTGCTACGCTTCTGACTCCTTTTCAATTCAACCATCATTCCAAAGTTGTGGATATTTCAGATTGGTCAAATGCTGGTGACTGAGCCTCTCCACTTGACATTGCTGTGTTCACTCATCTCAGGACCACATTATTCTCCTAACTGCATTTTTCTGAGCATTTCTCATGTCCGTCTTCTTCACCTGTCCTTGTAGAAGGTATTTACTGGGGTGGAGCCCTCTGCATTCTTTGTTTCTAGATACAGTGTTTCACATATGAGGCTCTTAGCTACATGTGGGCCCACTATGTCCATGAGGTTTTTCCATCTTACTACTCACTCCTTTTAAGTTTTTAGTTTCCTCAGAAAATATGACTCACAGATGTCATAATTAATTCGTTTTCTCTTCTCGGCCATTAATTGAAAAATTGCTTTAAAATGTAGAACTGAGGAGGTATTCTTGGGGTTAAAAGAGAAGTACATCTCCTAAGTAGTGATTCCTCATCCTTATTTTGAAATGTAACAGTAAATGTAGCTAGTTGTTGTTGCTTTAAGTAATTCAGAATTTTTAATCACAGCATTGTTTATATGAAGTGCAATGTCTCAGAAAACCTAATTGGTTTTTGATGCTTTTTTACACCTAGACTTGTGTTCCCCTTTGAAAAGATTACTTGATTCACCAAGAAACTTTTCTTCATGTTTCACAGCTATCAGTTATTTACTGATAAAATACAATATTTCCTCTTTGAATATTTTGTTTCAGAGTGCTATCAAAGTGGCCCCAGACATCCAGGTTATCTCAACTGGGGGCAGTACTTTAAGTGTTATTTTGACCTCATCCTTGCTCTCATCATTATACTGTGTGCTCTTGTAGGGTAGGCACTTCACTCAGAGTGTGCCCCAGTCTTAGAATTTTTAAGTGCTGAAGTGACTTCAGTTTTTTTCTAGTTCTGTAGAATTTCCCAGGTGTTTCAGGCTTTGAAAATCACTTCTCAGTAGTCCTGAGAGCTTGTCAGCCAACCCTCTTCAAAATTCTCACTGAAATTATGAACATCTGCTTTTAATTTTTTAATATGTTAAGTACCACTCCATTACTGACATCCTTGCAAATTATCATTGAAATGGAAAATGTTTTGGATTCTGCAGAAAAAGAAGGATGATATGTATGAGATTAAAAGCACATGCTTTTCCTCAACACTACCTTATTTTTCCCCCCATGTAGCAAAATGTCAAGAGGACTATCATTACTGCAGTATTCTCCTGATATGCATATCATTATCTTTGTCTTTCCCCCCCACCTTTTTTTTCACCAACTTAATTTTGTTTCTCTTCACAGTTTTCTACAAATTCCTGGCTTCTCAGTATTATTTGCTGCTGTCAGAAGTTTTGGGGTTTTTTTAACATTGTATTATTTATTTTACACTGCTTAGGAATCTATGAAAAATACATGCTAATATTAGATGAATTTTAATTTTACTTGAATCTTCTACTTGAAATAGAACAGAAAGGTAGTCAAAGTTAAAATATTGTCAATGTTTGGAGAGAACTTAATCACTCCCACTATCTGAATTTCATCTTGGGTAGGCTGTGCACTTTTTGGAAAGGAATATATCACAGCGGTGTCCAAACACCTCTAGAACTCTGTCAGGCTGATGCTGGGAGCTCCACTTCCCTGGGAGCCTGTTCCAGTGCCCAACCACCCTCTGGGTGAAGAACCTTTTCCTAATATCCAACCTAAACCTCCCCTGACAAAACTTCAGGCCATTCTCATGGATCCTGTCTCTGGTCAGCACAGAGAAGAGATCCTGCCCCTCTTCTTCCCCTCACAAGGAAATGTGTGATACTTCATCCAAATAAAGTATAATACAAAAATGTGTCAATAAAGATGTTTGGCACCACTGTGGCAATGAAATTTGTATGAAATACGCAAGAATGATAAATATGATGGAGACACTAGGAGAAAACCTATAACAGCACGCTTCAAAATAGCGTTTGCATAATGGAGGAAGTGTTGATATAATTTATAAAGACATGAGGTAGTTTTCTGTACATTCCTGATTTTAGTATTTTTTGACATTTACAATGTTGTATTACTGTCATGTTTTTAAATGGCTTTTCCTTGAGTTTTTTTGATATAAACAAGGTTTTGTATTACTGAAATAATTGATGAATACTAATAGCCTTCTTACTCCATGAACTGCAACGTATTCCATATACTGCACAAATCCCATAGCAGGTGGTTCCTCTTTGTTCATCTTATAACTTGTGCATAAAAGTAGGTAACAGCCTGGACAAAGCCTTGTTCTATTCTTTGCATGACTTCCAAAACATCTGAAGGAGTAAACGGAAAAATTTCAGTTTCAGGTACAGGAATTTGTAACATAGGATGAAAAATTCAGTGCTTAGGCAATGGCATAAAGTTTCTAAAAGGGTTATTTTCTATAAATTGATTTATCTCTGCTCATCCTTACCTTATTCTATTAAGTGGAAAGTAAGATTTTTTAAACTGTGAAGATCCAAAAGCAGGTTTTTCAGTTTACTCAAGTTAGAGTGGTTTGCTGTAATGATGTTTGCCATATATGAAGCTGAATAATAAGTCTTCTAAATGATAGAAAATGACAGCAAAGGCAAAATAAGTGTTATATTGGCATGTCAGTTCAACTGTGGGTGGATTTTCAGAATTTTGAGCTCTTTAGCTATTAATAACCCACTCTCTGCAGAGAAATCTAATCTGGTAATTTCAAAATTAATTATCACACTTTCAACCACCTGATAGTCATGAGTAACTCTTGAAAAAAAAAAATCCACCCAAACCAACAAACTCCAAAACTTCAAAAGGGCATATACTCCCATTACTAGGAAAGAAAATTGACTTGTCTGGAATACCTTAAGGCAAACATGGCACTTCTGAAGAAGATGCACCTTTCCAAGTCAAATACATAAACGCATAAGAGGGGGCGGAACTGGCTGCACTAATGACTTTTTTGCCCAGAGCAAGGGATGTTCCAGTGTTGTTTAATAAAATGCAGTCTCTGATGGTACAAAATAGAGGCTCATACACCACTGCTGAGTGCAAAAGTGACTGGTTAAAGATTCATTTGTCCTTAATTAAGATGACCTTAAATTTCTTCACATGGTGGCTACTGGAGGATATAATTGGAGGCACCTGACACTTATTCACTAACTTTAGTTCAAGATTTTACTCTTGTAAGAGATTCTTCAGTAGATAAATTCAGAATGATTTATCCCTTTAATGCCCTATCTCTAATAACCATAAGCTATTTCCTTAATGATTTAGAACTGTGTGATGCAGGAGATAGTTAAGCTTACTCTCCAGGAGATTAATTTCCTGCTTTTGCACTGGCATTGACTTCTTTTTTTTTTTAACAGAAATACTATGGATTTCAGTCACATTTTCTAATTGCAGGTACTATAATTTATAAAGCATTGTCTGTCATTCTCTCCTGTGTGCTTTGGAGGTAGGGGCATTTTTGGATAGCATTCTGAAGTGATTCATTGCTTTGAGACACTGGAGAAGAGTTTGGATGGGAGTCCTGTGGTCAGCTGTGCTGCAAGTTAGCTTGCAAGGAAACTGCTTCTTCCCAAGGAAGGCAACTGAGCCTGTGGGCAGATAAGGACTGTTAGGTTGGCATGGTGGGAGAAAGAGTAGTCCTTGCTTTCCTCTCTACTCCTGATTTTCTTCCCTTTCTTTGTGGGGTTGCAGTTGGCTGTAGAGTGAAGACAGCACAAAGCTGATCCAAACAAAAAATAACCTGTAAAAAAGAAATTCCTTTTCAGTTTCTTTAGTTCTTGTCCTGTTCATAATGAGGCTGTATAGGCAGCTGTGCTGGAATAATGGAGAGGATGGGAATGAAATGTAAGGGAAAATAAGCCTTCCCTTTGCAGTAGAAAACACTGTGTAAAATCTATGCTTATATTACAGCTTTGGCTGATGGTGTTATAAAGGGCCTGGTAGGCCAGACCTGCTCTTAACACCATCGAAATTCTCTTTCTCAGAAAACAATTTAAATATAACTTGGATCTCTTGTTTGCAATTGTAGCATAAGCTATCAACAGCTTGTTGAATCTGTCTTGTCTGGCTTTAACTGCATGTGGAAGAGTGGGAGCCAAAGCAGAAAGATGACTTGTTTATTGGCTCACATAACATTTTACTGAAAACATCCTGGTTGCAGGTATTTCTAGTGTTTTCCTGAACTTTCTGTATAAAAAGTATTAGGGATGCTTAACTGACAGATAGTAAATTCTCTGTGGTATAGGTACTGGCAGTTTTCAGCTCATTGTTCTTCTGTTCATCCCAAAGTTGTCAGAATATTTTTTCTATATTTTTTTTCCTAAAGCCAATGAAGTAGCTTTATTCTTTTTCCTGACTCTCTGATCCATGTTATAAGTTGCTATACATATAGAAAAGAGTTTGAACAAAGCTATGCATGTTTTACTCAGACCATAGATATAATGAAGTTGCTTTGACAAGCAACTTTAATATATCTCTCTGCCCTTCTCAAACTGTGAAAAAGGCTCTAGGGGAACCAAGAATGTTTGCCAAAACTGCTTAGCCAAATGCCTAAACATATCCTCCAACCACACTCATAGTGCTTGAGCACAGCAGACTTGGACTGAGTCAGACTGACAGTGTTTCTAGAATAATTCTGTTTCAGATGTTAAAATTAGTGGATGGATAATGAAAGCACCTCTGCAAGTACATTAGAATAACAGAGCAAAACACACCACTGCAGACAGTCAGGAGACTAACATTAATCAAGGTATTCACCTGTATTTTGTATTAAAGCTTCCCAAAACAAACAAAACCGCTGAAAACATTATTCAGGCTATTACCGGTGGTTCCTTAGTCTTGACAGTACCAGCTCAAATCAGAGCTGGTTAGCCTGAGGATTCTTTCTCTTTACTAAGTAGTGCTATCTCTAGCACTCATCTTCTGAGCATATCCACTTGTATTAAAGTGCCTTCGTGTGGCAATACTTGAAAGCCCTCCTTCAGAATTTGTTGTGCCCTGTGTTTTAACTGAGCAGTTTTTATTAAAACCATTTCTGCTTCCCTTGACTATTCTCTTCTTCCCCTCTTGTATACCCTTCTTTTTCCTGAGTAACTGTAGGGTGAGAAAAGAAGCAGTTTTGCATTTCAGTACACTTAATGTAGCCAAGAGGTTTGTTCATTGCTGCTTTGTACTTTCAGGCAAACGAGAAAATTTAGATTAATAGGTTGTTTATTCTTTAGCGTGTTCCTCAAATCAAAGGCGCTGGATTGCATTATTAAAGCAGTTTTGTGTGGCAGGCTTGGAACTGTCCTCACTGAGCTGTACATGAAGAAAAACTATTGCTTTTCATCCCCCACTCATTATGCAGATTGGCACAGGAACACTGTTAAATGTGGTATCATGTACTATCACTTAAAGACCTTCCTTCTGTACAGTTAATGTTGGGCTCCAGTTTCACAGGATGATCTGTCTTGGAACAGACAAGGAAAACCCTAAAAATAGAAACACATATGTACTTGGATTTTAAAAATTTAAATACTAACCAGTTTAATAAACAGAGGTTTTGGTCAGAACACTAGTGACTGTCTGCTTTGCTGTGCTTTTAGATCTCTTCATTGAGGATTTGGTTCATTTGTTTCTTATCTGTTCAGTTATCAATAATATTTAATTTAGGCTTTCAGCAATAATCTACCCAGTCAAATTAATGAAGATAGTTTTCAGCATTTTGAGTCCAGACCCATAACAGAAAGATCTAGCTAGTGTTGGGTAGCTGGCTTAAATGCACGACTCTGTTCTGTGGATGTTCTGTATTGAACAGGCAGCAGTGTATCTCTGGGTCTCTGAATACATTAGGTACGCTAATTCCTTTTTCATTCTGTGACAGCAGAGTCTCTCCTGACCCAAGGCCTTCTGCTTACAAAGTGCAAAGTTTGGGGGACATAATTTAAGAGTAGAGTAGATTGCCTGTTATTGTTCTACTTCAGCTCTAGCTAACATTCAGAGCAAGAAAGCACTACATTCATCCTCTTTTGAAATGGCAAGACTTCTACTGTGTGCAACACACCAGTATGGCTGGGTGCACAGTGGGAAATAAGCAGTGTCACAATTACCAGACTGGCTGAACCTCTGACCTTTCCTTGTGTAATATCAGGTATTCTTCTTCAGTATCAGACCTGCTGCAGGATGAAATAATTATGATTTTTCTTATTGTCTGTTGTGTTCCTGATTCTGCAGTCCCTTTTCCTAAATTAGAATCCTCTAGCTGGTGTGACTGACATGTGCATTCTCTCTGAGATACCAGTGCTAGGTTCTCCAAGTCTCCCTAGAGAAAAGTGTTGAAAACGAATGTTATGTAGGCTTGTTTGTAAGGTACACTGTCATCTTCCACCTGAGGATCATATAGAATTTCTCCAGCCACTTTCTTATTTCACTTCTTTATGTTAGTTTGTATTTGTATCACAGATGACTGGGTTTTCCCTGTCAGGTAACCATTTTCTTTCTCCAAGGGATTTCTACCTTTTTGGGGAATTGAGAGTGCCAGTACTTTGTTTTTTAGGGATGGGTTGGTTTGTTTTCAATCTCTGCATAGAAAAGTGATAAGGCTTTTCTACCTGAAACATGCAAATGTATAGTGTCTTGTAACTGCTATATCAGATTTCTGGGGATAGTATCAATTTTGGTCATTTTATAACTTTTCAATTCTCTAGATTGTTTGTTCATGCCATGTTTTCTATTCCCATTAATGCTTATAGGCCATGATAGCCAAGTTTGTAGAAGAATTACAGATCTCTGCTTATAATGTTACATGTCAACTTTTAACCTGTTATAAAATGCCTAAACATGAATAATTAGACCACTATGATGTTCTCCTGTATTCCTAGCCAAGGGAGAAAATGTGACTGGATCCCAAACATGCTATGTGCAGCTATGTGTTTCATCTGTGACAAATATGACAATCACTGAGCTGAACATTCTCACTCTTTTGAGAAAATCCTAAATACTTTTTATCTTTCTGCTTAAACATTCTAGATACTATTTTACCTGCTTAAATTTATCCTCAATTCTTTTTTTTTCCTTACAACTTTTGGACATTTTTTTAGTCAGATATGGCTGTTTGGTGATGTATCATTAATCCTGTGTTGCTGACCAGTACTGTTCATACTTAGGAATATTAAAATACTGAAAAGAAGAAGAATATGTTATACTTGTATTATCTAGTCAGAACTATTCTGTCCCTATTCCTATTTTGCATCTGAAGGCACATTACTGTGGCAACAAATTTGTTCCTGTATCTCCACATATTCCTGCTATACAGGACACTTCTAGCAGTTTTATGGTTTTCTGTTTGTTTCCTAATAGGTATAATAGAAATTATTTTCAGTGCTTCCTTTTACGTCTAGAATAGTTAACGTTTTTACTCAGACATTGAAATTAGAATCTAATCTCTCTATCTCTGAAAGCTTTCAAATCCACACTGTGGATTTAGAGTGGTACAGACAGCAGTTCAGGAAGAAAAGGAAATCAGAAGAAAAGCTAATTAAATTTCCAAATAATTCACTGATTTTTTATCTCAAACCTTAACTGCAAAGCAAGTAATAATCGTCTTCCTTTTGCTGTGGCAGTGGCTGCAGAACTGTGTGTCCTTCATTCAGCAAAAGTCTGTTCTGGTCACAGCTGTGTATACAAAGCTGCAAGTGAAAATGAGATGTACACATAAAGGCTCTCAGTCTATTTCCCTTTGTAGCACTCATCTGTTTGTTCTTTACCAAACCCCAGAAAACATCCTCCTAAAAGGAAAGCACAAAAGTAAATAGTGAGAAGATTTGTTTTTTCCCTTGATAAACATGTCATGCAAAGTGACTTTCCAAACATATCCCATTTAGTGGAGATAATTTAGGAACCTTGAACTTCATCATTGTTTGCTGCCCACAAGCACGAATCCTAAAGGCCTCTATTCTTCCTGTTTCTAGTTCCAGGATCAGTTAAGTCTTGTTTTGGCAAATGGACCCATTTTCTCCAGTCTAAAGAGTCACTTTCTGTATTTTTCCAATAACTGAGGAACTGTCTCTTGTATTTGTCTGCTGAATGTCTCTGAGGATTCTTAGAGATGGGATATTTTTTGCTTTCCTTTTGGATCCCCTATGTGTTAATAATTTCATTTGATCTTGAATCTCTCAAGAGCTAGCCCTACTAGTTTTGGAGCCCTTAGTACTGCATGTAGGTGGGGACTTGGCACAGCAAAGCCTGAAACAGATCCAGACAGAAGATAACTCGTGTGAAAGACAACTGAAAGGATGGATGCTACCTTTAAACATGGCATGAAAGTGAGAGGAGTATGAATTAATACATTCATATAGCATCCCCTTTTTTACCATCCACTTCACATAAAGTACTACTAAAATACAGTTACATCTGATGCAGTGAATTGACATTTGCCAGAAACGCCAGGAAGCAATTTTTTTTCCCATCAGGGCAATACTAAGAAATATTTCTAATTGCAGGGAGAAAATAGGACCTCAGCTTTCAAGCTTTGCTTTGAAAGATGCAGCCCATTTCCTTTGAGTCAAGAACACATGCTGAAATACATTACATTTAAGTACTTCTTACAGCTCTATTGCTGTACGATTTGCGCCATCTGATTTTCAGACTTGCTCCATAAGTCTTAACATCGAATGGGAAAAAAAGGGCAAATGTTACAGGAAATAAAAGGAACATGTGTGTTCTAAGTCTTCAATGGCTGGAGATGCTTAAAGAGCAGCTTTCATCTCACTCCTCCTCTGAGGGTTTACCATACTTGCATTTCCATGATGGTTTTTTTGCTGAACAGTCAGGATATTGTTGCTTGGGAGATGAAAAAATGTGAGTGAAACCACAAAGAGTGCAGTTGTGTTAGCGCACTGTAGCTGAGACCCCAGCTGCTAGTAGAGGTTAATACAGTGTTACTCACTGTGGATGGCCCATCTCATTGATTATTGCTATTAATGGGTTAATAGTAACCGTGGGTTTTTAGTACTCCTGCCATCTTCTGTTCCAACTAAGGACAGTCCTACATCTTTCAGAAATGGTGTTTTGTTTCTCTCTTTTTTTGTTGTCTTCTCAGTAGCCTGCATCACAGCAGCAATCCATCCAGGATCATACTTCCTTTAGGAGAAATCACTTGTTTATCATATCTAGTAAAAATCATTTGCTCACTATGCTAAGTTATCATCACACAACTAATCAGTTAAGTGATATTCCTTTTTATTGCTCCTGCTATAAAGATCCTTACAAAGATCTTGAAGAGCTTGGCCTTGTTATGAGGCTGAAAAGATTACACAACTGAATTCTGTTTTCAGTTTCAACAAGCCAGGCTTACGGTATGGATTCCTCTGCACACTTGTCTTCCTTTGGCCTTTTATCCCCCTCTAGAAAGCACTGTGCAACAAGAAAGTGTCCTTTTCTCTTTGTGCAACAACTTGCTCTTTTGTCTAGTTTCTTACATTTCTCTGATTACCACTGATTACCATAATATATGCATAGCATCAGTGTCAGGGCATAATACTTCAATATTTAGGACATTTGCTTGAATTTTCTTCCAGCAAAATATTCTTAACTTGTGGTTCTTGGTAGATGGTCCATGGAAGTTTATTTAGCTGTAAAATAGGTGGCATTAAATTCAAACTTTGTGACAAAGATGCATGATGTCCATAAAAAAACTTTCAGGATTAATGGAAAAGTTTAGAACTTTCTTAAAGAAACATTTTAAAAAAGAACTTTGTTTAATTTTTTAAAAATTAATATCTATGTTAAATTCTTATTAAATACATACTTCTCCATGTGAAATACAGAGAAAACTGTCTCTCTCTTTTCAGTCTTTAAAAAAACTTTTTTTGTGGACCAATAGCTCACTAGAGTATTGTAAGAGTTAAAATCAAGGGACATTACAGAACCTTAGCCAAAAGCATACCCTTAAAAGGGGCAGTTGGATGCCTTGTTGTTTCAGGTTTCTCTTAGTGCATTCATTCTGTTCTGTATTCAGACCAGTTCTGTAGTGGTGGTCATTTACAATCATTAATCTAGCTCATTGATATTGTAATGGGCTCCAAGCATTCTCTGTGAAGCTTACATGCTCCACTGCATTTCCTTCTAAATAACTAAAGATGACTTCTTCAGTCTTGTCATTAACCAGATTACCTTTCTCCAGCCGGTTGTCTTATAGATGTGCTTTGTTTGAGGTTCATTTTCTTTTTAAGTTTTCACACTCATAGAAGAGACTCAATGTTGGTGTATTTAAGAGCATTTTACATGACTGAATAACACTGCCCAAGCATGGGTGCAGATATCATACTTATTTTTATGAATAGAGACTTGAACTGTTGACTCAGAGGCTCCTAAAAACAATGCCCTTTCCTTTCAGACTGTTATTTTAGGCATTATAATTTGTGAAAGAAAATTGGAGAAAACTAGCCCCCAGTCTGGGTACTTGGGATTATACAGCATAGCCTGTGTGTAAACCTCTAGTACATACACTGTGCAGTAAAGTAAAAGAATGGCCAGGCCTGCTGGTGGCATTCAGTTCTTGGAAGATGCGTGTTTATGTCAGGTAGTCAAATGGTTCCAGGTGAACACAAGTGCACAGAGAAAGATGTTCTAGATCCTTCAGTGCTTTGTGGATCACAACCAGCTTCTTGAGTTTCAACCACAGTGAGCTGACTGCTTTGTGTAATTGCATACTCGTGGCACTCTTGGTGGCATGTGGAATTCTCCATTCTTCACATGCCTGAACTTGTCTCTTTCATAATGGATGTGTTTCAGAGAAGCAGTATCAGAATGCCTGCTGTGATGACAGCTGTTGGTGAAGGTGCAATTAACTGTTCAAAACTTTGCAGTGGATTAGTTAAGGGTTGATGTGGAGGAAGGTCAGGAAGAGATACCAAAGCTATCCCTAGTCATGATATAAATTATGCTGAAATTATTTGTCTCTCTTCCATTAGGTGCTTGTAGGAGCTGGCACTGTTCTTTGAATTCTTCTTCCAATAAAGTCACTAAAAGAGGAAAGTCCAAAACATTCCTGTTTTATTCATTGTTCTGAGAAAATTGTTGACTGTTGCACCTCATGCTTCTATGTGCCACCTTGTGCCATATGAACACATATTTGAAAATACCTGCTTCTACCAACATTGGTTCATTGGAACCTTTCACTGATGTTTCCTGGAAAAGTTGTCTAGAAAGAAACTGGAAATCAAGGAAATCTTTGATCTCACATTGCTAAAGCAATCTGCGGCATTTCCTCAGTTCGTTGTGTGTCCTCCTTATCCTCTACCTCCTTTTGTTTTAGGTCAATGTTGTAGCTTTCTTCTGCTCCCTGACCCTGTGTACATGACAGATGAGCTGTCTTGCCAGCTAACTGTATTTCTTAGAGCTCCCAAAGCAGAAGGGAAATACCAAACATTAATTGAAGACTGGGCATATTGTCACTAGTCCTAGTACATATCCGAGGGAGGAGGCATTGCATCTAAGGCCCTACACTGAATGAAATACAGCTGCATACCACCTGCCCATTTACTCTGCCCATCTCGTGATGTGTAGCCATGAATTCTTCAGTTGTTTTGAAGATCTTAAGCTTAATGACAACTTGTTTTCTTGAGCAGAGGCTGATCCACATCTTGTCTAAAGATTACTGCTGCTGTTTGAGAGCTTGGGGAAATGTTGATGGTCCCCTTCAGTGAAGTGTTGCCGGCATTCCTGTACTTCACTATTAAGAGTGCTGTGGGTCCTGTTTCAAGTGGTTGAGCAGTCTGCCCCCCAGATGGCCAGAATTTCAACAGGAATGTTTTCTCCTTATTGTTTACAAGACCAATTAGCTCTGGCATTGGATTGATTATTTTCTACACGAGTGACTGGAAACTGCTCAAAGTGAGGAATAGTCAGCTGTTGAACAAGATAAAAGCAGGCTAAATCACCTATAGCTGGTGAGATCTGCTAGTTATATCTTTAGTAACATTATAATGAAAGGAAAAAATAATTTCATAGTGGACACATACAAAACATGTCAAATATTATGGCATTTCCATTATAAGTTACTTTCACTCTGGAACAGTACCTTATTTCTAGTTTTCTACTTTATCTGTCTTTAAAGCCATTTATCTGTCTTGCATTGTTTTGGTCTGGATTTGCTCTGCCTCTGAAACACGATGGATAGTCATACATTCTCATACTGTAGTCCACAAAACTAGGCCTGTGTCCTTTAGAGAAAGCTGAATGTCCTTAGAGATCATACTCAATGAGATGAGCATATCTTTAGGATTATACATGCTTTGGAATATACATGGATTTATCTTTGTAAATGTTAAAGAACGTTGCATGGAAAAAATTGATTGTCCATTTAAGTCACCATCTGGTTCCTGTAGTCAACTGTGTACTGTAAAATTTAAACCAGACTCTTTTGTTTGTCATCTTCCTATCTTCTTTTTCTGCTTCTGGAAATATTGCCAGAAGTTGTGGCTGCTTTCCTTTCTTATTGTTTGCTGTTCTTGCACTTTAGGAACTCTGAATTCTTTAAGCCCAAACCACATTTGAAGTCCCATTCTAGACTTAAAACAAGAAATTAAAGAAATTAATGCAATCCTAAATTGTCTTTAGGATTGCATTAGGTATAGTGTTTAGGTTCTTAAAGGGAAAAGATCAAACTTCAGCCATGTTTCATATTTTCTGTGGATTCAGGAATATCACACTGCATTGGTTAAACTCTTCCAATATTGGAATGTTTTCTTTACAACCATGAGAGCTGAAAACTTTCTCTGTGTTTCTAATGAAAGTTTGAATTTTTCAGTTTGTGGACGTGCCATGTTAGCCACATAAGCACGCCAAATGATAGCCTTGGGCTGTACCTTTGGCACAGCTCATGGTGCCCTGAGTAACTTTCACTCAAAGCTGAAGTAATACTGCCACATGAAACATTTCATACTAAAGAGTAATTATGGGGCATTTGAAAGAGACTAGAGAATGATTAACATTTGTATAAACAGAAAGAATCTTGGGTTCTGGGGATAGAATTGGAGCAGTTCTGTATAAATTAATTTTCTGTTTTTGTTTATCTGGCAAGTGGTTTATTGATAAGAGGGCTCAAGAACAAAGTGCAGGGAAACAATCACACCATCTAGAAGATTTAACTTTTTAAAAAACCTTTAGCTTCTCAAAGTAGGGTACTACAAGCTTTGCCATCATGGACCCACTTCTCAGTTCATATGAACTGTCTGGGCTACCTCCAGAATAAATTACTTCAATCTTCATATCAGCTGCAGCCGAATCTTTTCCTTCTTACCCGAGTACTTCAAAACTAGCTTCCTGCTCAATCCCAATGCTAATCCTCTCTCCTTGTTCTTTCTTGCAGCACTCCCCCAAAAAATCCTTTTAGATCAGTCTGCTTAGCTCTCCACTATATTCGTCCTGAGTTGGACATAGCTTGTTCCAGGCAAATCTCACTAAATCTCTTTCAGTCTTTGTTTTTTTTTTTTTTTTCACATCATAAACTGGCTCTTTTTACCTGTTGTCAACAGGAGTCACCTAAGTCTGCTGTTTGCAGCCACGCTCCTTTTGTAGAATGCAAAACATCTTGTTTGTGAAGACTGCTTACCTGCAGCAGCACCCTTCCCTTGTGTCTGGCAGGATTTTGCTCGTATTCTCACTGGTTAGGAGAGGCAATCCAGGGTGCAGCCAGTTGCTGCAGGTCCCTTTCTATCTAAGCCAAACTGTAGTAATTTTGTCCATACTTCAGTTACCCTGTCTGGTTTTGCTGTCATGTTGTGTCAGACACAAAGGCTTCTGGGGTCCTTTCCTGAGGATGTCCTGGGATCCCATCTGGGAGGACCTAAACAGTATCAGTGGAAGGAGTAGGTTTGTGAGTAACCTGAATTCATCTGCCTGCTTGGATAGTAAGGATGCCAAAAGTTCTGTCTTAAATGTGTCTGATACGAGAGTGGTCACAAACCATCACAGCAGGCATGGTGCAAGTACAGCAGATAGAGCTGAACCTGCTTTTGATTAGGAGGATCACTAATCCTATGACACTGCCTTGCATACATCCTGGACTTTAAGGATTAAAACATCTTAAGCAGGGAACTACTTAAGCTTATCTAAAAGTTTTTCTCTGCTGAGGAGGGGTGAATCTGCTGTCCTTATCCACCTCCTTCCCTCTTCCCTGCACCTGGCTGTGCTTTTCCACAGCTTGCTTTGCATGAGCTTTCATCACATATTTTCTGAGAGCCAGTGCAATTCACTAGCCCAGGGAAAAAGTTGAATTTTCTCAGCAAGAAGCTTGCCAAGTGCCAGAGCAGATATGGGGGTGGTTCAGAACCATGTGGCCACCAGCAAGTGATGGGAAAGGAGAAAGAGGAGTGAGCCTGTCCTTTTCAGCAGGAGTAAAAGTTTAGGTTGGCTTAGGTGCATGTTGAACTTCATCAGGAAGACAGAGTTAATGCATCCAGTTGTTAAAATAAGAAAATACATGCTAGTAATTTATAAAGTGTATAAAATATAGAAATAATATATGCTAGTATATAATGAGATTGATCCAGACCTTAGTACAAAGCCACAGTATTTAAAGCTACTTATACCCAAGACTCTATGTAAAGAACAGGTTCTTATGTTGATCCATGATACAGAATTTACCATTATCCTCTTTAAACTATTAATTAGAAAATTTTCCTTTAAAAAATCTAAGTTGTTTTTTATCTAACCTGGCATCAATTTTTGGCTTTTAGAGCATTTTCCTATTGCTTAGAAGTAACAAGTGGGTCTCTCTCAATTTTGTTCTGATTTTCCTACACTCTTCAGACTATGATTTAATGATTGTAGAAGCTGTCTGTACATTTCAAGAGCAAAATGAATCCTGCTGTACGTGTCTTATATGAACATGTTCAGTCCTATCCATAGATTAATTTCCCTAGAATTCTTGGCTTTCTGATTGCTATTAGCACTAGATGTATGGAGGAAATTAAGTCACAGGTATCCTGTAAACAAGGCATGTGCAGGATTTAGCCTACTAGCCAGATGATACTTGTGAAGTTGCAGTATTATCAATGCTCGTGCTTATGTTAATTTTTTTTGTAAAATTGTAGTTCCTGTAGACAGCAGGAGAACACGTAGACTTTTATTTTGGGGGGCTTTGGGTTTTTTTCTACAAGGTTGCAATCCTTCATGGATATAGAGAGAATCCTAGATATGTGGTGCTTACACCAGAAACACTAAAAAACTAAAGGCCAGCAAAGATTCTTCCAACACTTTAAAAAAAAAAATTGGCTGTTCCCTGTTATATTTGCAGGAAACTGATTTACAGCTCTATGGCTTTATGACTCTTGAATGACTTCATGTGGTAGAAAAACAACCTGTGGAAATTGTGTGTCCTACCATAATTCAAAGGGGACAGCTACGTTGCTCTGGGCTCCAGTCTGCTTGGATACTGGTTGTACATAAAAAATTATGGGAATAGGGAACTTTAATGTATATTCATCAAGGCAATCCTTGTGTTTCTAAGAAGCTAATAATGTGACTTTTTGGGGCAGATTTCATACACCAGCTGCAGTAAATATTCTGCTACTGCTTTGGGCATTTTTATAGCTGTCACAATGTTGTGACAATGTTGTAGATAGGTACCTCTTGTGCTGAAAGCAGCCTAGATACAGCAGCAATGACTGCAATTCAGGCTAAGTCCTAAATATTTATTGGCTTCCTGGGTAGATTTTACAGCCTTCACTGAGCTCCAGGCTTCTAGGTCTAGGCTGCTGTCATTATGAAAGATAACTGGTTTAAAGATAATTCAGGTGTGTCTACACTTCATGCACAACACTGATAGCAGCATTAACACATCATCTAGTATTCCTGGAGTTTGCATCACTCCAGATTGTGTTAGCCATCTGTTAGCCACATACAAACCAGAAACAGCTTTAATATGTGCTTTAAAAGCTGGGGAAGTACAAAGCAGCTGCCTCCGTGTTTCTCAAGGTAGGCCATTTTTATCCAGAAAATGGTACCTTCTAAGACTGTACCATATGGACAAAATTCTTTCCCCACTATACCTCTGAAACATGAGAAACAGTCAGCCTCAGGCACTAAAAGACAATTAACTACTCACAGGACAATCCAATCTGTAGGAAAGGGTTAGGATTTTGCTAGTGGCACGGTCTCAGTAGCAGTACAAACTAGGCAAGAATTTGAAGTCTAGTAGAGCAAAAATTATGCTGAATGGTTGAAGTACTTCCTGTTAAGCTCCTTCTTAGTGAGCTGTTGTTTTAAAATTACTTTGGAATTTGTTATTAGTTCCTTTTTAGTAGAAGAGTGAAGTGTTAGTTCAGCTGTAAATGAACGTGATTAACATGGAGACTGCAATCTCCATCCTTAAGCATATGGTTATGAGCAAGTTTGTTCCACTGCAAGGGCGCAGTAGACTGTGTGTATCTCACTGCCCTATGCTGTGAGGTCAGATTTAAACACTCCATGATTTGCTTCATTTGTTACTGGAACTTGAGATGCAGTAATTTGTGGTAGCAACCAAAGTAGCAGTTGTGGATTCCAGTTTTCACTCATTCTGACTGGTACCTTCCTTCTTTTCTTTCTTTCTTCATCATGCAACATTGAACTCTATTTACTCAGCTGTGGCCTGGAGACAGGAAGGAGCAACGTGGTCATGCACCAAAACTGCCTTTGTTTATTCCAAGCAGCTCTTGGCAGTCAATGTGGTACATGGGCAAATGTAATTTTCTGCATGGTCTTCACTGACCTTGCTGTAGGGGATAGGAAAACAGTGATC
Organism: Zosterops lateralis; assembly: GCF_965231275.1. NCBI lineage: Eukaryota > Metazoa > Chordata > Aves > Passeriformes > Zosteropidae > Zosterops > Zosterops lateralis. Next base: position 39,395,881 of record NC_139761.1, read on the forward strand.
ACAGCAAGCTGAAGACACCTCCTAAGGTCTGTGGTGATCCCACTTCCTGTATAAAAGGTACCCAACTATAGTCTGAAAAATTGGTATGATTTGTTGGTCAGGCGCCTGGGGTATCTACAGGCTGAGTTGTGTTACAGCCTAAAAAAGTCTGCCTGTGTACTTCAGTGAATAATTTGGTGCCATTTCCCCAGGCATTAGAAACAAAGGGTTTCTTTAGAGCAGGAACTTCTCTGCAGCACTTCAGCTTTATGGGCAGTTTCTAGTGTAAATGGACCATTTGCCCAAAGATTGAAACTGTAATTAATTCCACTTTTATTGACAATAAACTTCATTCTCTAATGTGCTGGTTTGGAGAGGATCTCTGCTACCTTTTCCCAAATTCTTTCTGAGCAGACTTCTGCTTTTATTCTATATTGTTTTGTTGTTTTATGGTAGAGGAGTAAGGATGATGCTGTGATTTGGTAAGAAGAGAGAGAAGAAAAAGACAGCATAAATTATTTTAAGTTTTTGAACTATGTTATTTCTGCCAAGTGAGAGATCTCTATTTATGCCTCAAAACTAATGCTCTCTTAGGGCCCAGTTACCTTCTCAAGCTGCTTTTGTCTATCAATCTGACAGGGACTGAGAAAAAAGTGCAACTTTCTTTGGAAGCCTCATCCTTCAAAAAAAAACCAACCTCAAACACCTTCACCTTCAGAGAGAAAAGAAGAGACTAAACCCCAAAATTAATGAAAAGTGCCTTAGCTGATTAAAGCAGGCAGATTATCCTCCTAGAGCCTGTCGGTTCTGAATGCCTGAAGGATGCTTTGTACACTGCTGGACACCACACTGTGAAAATCTAAAGGGGATCAAAACAGAGGAACAGATATAACTGGGCTAAGTAGGGAAAGAAATAGAGGGTAAGGTAAACAGATTTAATTTTAGATAAATGTAGTTATCTGTTAAGTAGATTGAATACAATACAGTATGAAGAAAGGGTTATTATAATGGTCTGTTGAAAAATGAAACAAAAAATAGTAACAAGCGAGAGGTGTAAGAATGCATAAATAGGAATTTTAATTTAACCAAATAAAAAATGGAAACTGAGTATTACATAAAGCATCCAATTGATGTGATTCCTTCAGACCAACTTCTAGACTTTTTAGCAAAAATCAGAAATTTATTGCCCAGTATTATTCAAAGCTAGATTTAGAAATCCTTGAAGAGTAAGAGGTCCATAGTATCCTGTTCACTTATGAGAAAGTGTCTGTTTCAATAAGAACTTTTATATGCCCAAATTCTCTGTTTCCAGGTAATCTGCTTCCTGTGCTGGGCCTATGGAAAATCACAGAATAGGTCATTTGGTCCACAGTAGGTCATTTGGTCCAACCTTCCTGCACAAGAAGGGTCATCCTGGAGCACAGGATTGCATCCAGAGGGTTCTTGAGTGTCTCCAGTGAGAGAGACTCTACAACCTTGTTGGACAACCTAGTGTGTGGTCACTCCCACAGTAAAGAAGTTCTTCCTCATATCCATGTGGAAATTCCTGTGGATCTGTTTCCGCCTGTTGCTTCGTGTCCTACTGCTTGGCACCATTAAAAAGAGCTGGGCTCCATCCTCAGATACTGATAGACATTGATGAGGTCCCTTCTCAGTTGTCTCTTCTCAAGGTGAACAGGCCCAGGTCACTCAGCCTGTGCTTGTAAGAGAGATTCTCCAGACCCTTAATAACCTTTGTAACCCTCCACTGGACCTGCTTCAGGAGTTCCAGGTCTCTCTTGTTTTGAGGATCCCAGAACTGGACACTGATGTGGCCTCACCAGGGCTGAGTAGAGGGGCAGGATCACATCCTTGGACCTACTGGCAATGCTCTTCCTAGTGCATCCCAGGATATCATTGGCTTTCTTGTCAGAAGGGCACTGCTGGCTCAATGACAGCTGGTTGTCCATCAAGACCCCCAGGTCCTTCTCCACAGAGCTGCTTTCCAGCAGGTCAGCCCCCAGTCCTGGTGCACGGGGTTGTTCTCTCCCAGGTGCAGGGCCCTGCATTTGCCTTTGTTACATTTCAATTGGTTCCTCTCTGCCCATCTCTTCAACCTGTTGAGGTCTTTCTGAATGGCAGCCCAGGTGGCCAAGAAGGCAAATGGCCTGGCCTGTATCAGCAATAGTGTGGACAGCAGGACCAGGGCAGTGATTGTCCCACTCAGCAGTGGTGAGGCCATGCCTTGAACCCTGCATCCAGTTTTGGGCCCCTCAATGCAAGAAAGACACTGAGGTGCTGGAGCATGTCCAGAGAAGGGCAACGGAGCTGGTGAAGGGTCTGGAGCACAAGTCTTGGGAGAAGTGGCTGAGGAAGCTGGCAATTTTTATCCTGGAGAAAAGAAGGCTCAGGGGAAACCTTACTGCTCTCTACATTTACCTGAAAAGAGATTGTAAAGAGGTGGGGGTCAGTCTCTCCTCCCAAGTAACAAGGCTAGAGAAAATGGCCTCCAGTTGTACTAGGGAAAGTTTAGATTGGATATTATGAAAATATCTTTTGACCACACTGAAAGTGTGGTCAAGCATTGGTATCACTCCTCCTCCCTCCCCCCACCCCAGAAGTTATGGAATCAACATCCTTGGAAGTGTTCAAAAAACATGTAGATGTGATGCTTAGGGCTGTGGTTTAATTCTGGACTTGACAGTCTTGGTTAATGGTTGGATGTTAATGATTCTGTAATTCTAAATTGTGGCTGTCATTTGAAACAAGGTTAATTATTTGGATGAGAGCCCAATGAAGACTAACATGTTGGTGGCAAAAGAACTTAAGCTTTGTACTTCAGTCTCATTGCCAGTGCCCTTGACATCCCTTCCCTGACTACTGCTGGCTCTACTTTCACCTCTGGCTCTTTCTTCCATACTTTGCATTCTTCTGTATATAGAAGTACTGCAAAATTGCTGCTGTTCAGCTAGTCTTCTTCTTAACTCCAGTCCACAGCCTTTTGGACTGTGAACATACAATCATGTAGGGCTTTTTGACATCTGGATGTTTCCATTCCCTTGAGATCCTATAAGCTTCCCTAAGAGTCACCTCACTCCTTCTGCTGAGCCACAGAGTTCCTTCTTGACCAGTCTTTCACAAAGCTGCTCTCTAAAACATGAATCATTTGATTGGTTTTCTTGTGTTTTTTGGATCTTTGTTCTGTGCTTCCTATAATACAGTGACCAGATTTGTACACATTATTCCAAAAGAGACCATCCAGCTGCCTTACTGAATGCCAAAGTAATAACGTCTGTGGTTTATACTCTGTAGCCTTCCATACACAACCCAAAAACCTTGTTTGCCTTTGTTACTGCTGCCAGATGTTCTGTGGATGATTTTCAAGTATACTGTGGGGAATGTCACCATGCCAGTGAATTTCAGCAAATTTAAGCAACTTTGAAATGATTCCTTTTTCCACATGGTTATATTCAAGTCAAACCAAACTGTGTTCTCACTTGAAACTGCCCTGTTTTGGTTACCCCTTTTTTACTCTGAATCACTACCTGTTACCAGTTTCTCTGCAGGAGCCTGTTTCAATAGGATTGCCCCTTCATCAGGCCCCTTTTCAGATGGTGCTGGAAATTCCATCTGAAGAGTCCAGCTCTGAAAGTCTAGGGAACAGTTATATTGTCTTTAATACTCAGGCTACTTGAATTGGGAGTAAAGGAAACATGAGGCTTTTTTCCTAGAGAGGAAGCAAGGGGAGGGAACAGCCTATAAAAGAATTACAATGTTTTCACCTCTCTTTTCCTGCAGATTTGCTGACAGCACAGGAATACCACTGCCTGCTGCAGTTGCTCTGCCCTGACTTCCCAATGGAGCTCACTCAGAAAGCTGCAAGGTGGGTCCTCATTCTCTCTTTAAAGGCAGGATTAATCCTACATGCATTGACTTAGGAACTAGACCTGCGGGTAAAGGTATGAGCAGAGACCTTCAGCTTTTAAGGTTTTGGTGAAAAGAGACACCATCTTTTGAGGTTAAGAACAGGATGTTTCTCTGGCAATGTGAAAGAGTATATATTTAAGATATGCAAAGACTGAAATATCAATGCAGAATGCTGCTGTTGGCTCTGTGTTGGTTCAGATGAGTTGCAGATAAAAGACTGTTAGCCAATATGTTTTTAACTGATGTGATTTTTAAACTCTATTTCAAATACTGTTTACCATTCTAAAATGTGTTCCCCCTTGCCCCAGCTTCTATGGTTGATCACATTTAAACACACTAACTTCTGAAAGATTGCCAGTGTTTTGAAGTATGTTTGGTAAGAACATGGCAGCTAATCTGTTTGAAATTTTATTTTAATCTAGACAAGTCAAAAAGCTGGTAATTGGCTCTAGGCATTGATAATGTGATATAGAATATTTTACTGATAGTGCTTGCTGGTTCCAGTCCAGCCCAGGCAGCTGATTATTAACTATCTGATATTGAAAATGTAATAAGGTACACACATCTGTTCAGTTGCTTGTCCCCCTGTGCCAGATTAAGAAAGAGCACTTAGCCCTGTGGCAGATATGTGCCTGCTGCTTCCTTTCATAGACGTACACAAGCACCAGTCCTGTGTGCTGGTGTGTATTTCATAGGCCTCCAGCTGAACTGTGCAGAAATTTGTGATGGTGCATGTAATGAAGGAGACTTCAGCATATCTACACATGTTGTGATGTTTGTGTCAAGGAATTTAGTCCACAAGGCTGCTGTAAACTAGAGGCCCCATTCAGGGGCCTGCTGCACTGTTGTGCATGTGCCACAGAGACAGACAAGCTGGCTTTGGGAGCAGGTGTTGCAGAGATATGAGATCTCTGTCAGAGGCACCCAGGCTCAGGTGGGGGTGACCTCACTCCTACTTTTGGTTGGCTAGAGATTTACTTGCCCATTGCTAGCTCTGTAACAAGCTAATCTATTTGAACAATTTTAATAAAAATTGTCATATTTCTAAACCATTTTTCTCTTTGCTTACAACTGTTGCTCACTCTCTTGTCCTATTTCTGGTCTGCACTTCCCATTGTCCTCCTTGGTCTCTGCCTGTTAGAAGGCTGAGCTCTGCAGAATTTTTTACAGCACCAGTAGACCTAGTCTTTGCAAATCATGAGTGTCATATGCAAACCTAGAGCATTGTTCGTTCTTCAGTCTGCAGGCTCCCAATGGTTTTGTTGCTAATTTTCTTCAGAAAGAAATTAAATAAAGTAGCAGCAGGAATAGCCACAACGTTCAGTGATACAGCCAGGACCTGCATCAGTGCTGCTGCGAAGAGAGCAAGTCACAGCTGTAGCCTCAGTGCTGCATGACTGAGACTATCTCAGAGCACAGTGCAGTCCACTCATGCAGGAGCTGTTGCTATGCTCTGATAACAAACAACAGGACTACCCTCAAGGTATGTCAGAACATAAGAACAGAGATGACAACAATATAGGTTTTATTCACATGACATCAGAGAGCTCTATTCTCCTGTTCTTGGTGCTACACAAATGCAGAAGTCATACCCAAAAAATGACCTAGGATATCTGTGTCTGTGAGATTTCTTGGATTTTTTTTTCCAAATGGTCATAACCATTAGCAGATTAAAGACTTCAATCTACAGAGATAGCTTTGATCTTTAGAGACACCATTTGGCTTTCTGAATCTTGAAATTGCAGGACAGAAAATAAAGGAATTTTTTCTGGTCTGATGCCATGATTTTAAGATCTGTACCTGAGCACTGATTTTTCTATTTTAAGAGAAACACAGGGAACTCACTGCTCACATTTGAGTAGTGACATCCAAGTAGTTCACAGCTCCTGTGCTGTTTTATTTGGGGTGTGAGCTCATGTTGCACTGATCAGTACTAATGGAACTGGGCTTGGAATTCAGTATCCCTGTTGTTAAAAGATTGCCTAAGAGTGCAGACTGTTTTGCTTATTTTTGCCTCCATGTCTCAGTAAATAAACCAAGTCTCTGAAAACTCATTTGAGCCAGCCTGGCTTTAAAACAGATTGTGCCGATTAGCCTTTAATGGTAGCAGAAAATGGTGAAAGTCTTTTCAGCTTGCCTGGTCTAGCGTTTGTCCTGGGAACATCCTGTCTAGTCTGGATTGCTGAGATTTTAACCACAATCAGGAGATCATAAAGTTTCTCCATTGGCACAATAGTAAGGCCTTCCTGCCAGCCAAACCAACTTGAACCCTGAAAGACCACTATACCCTCTACCAGAATGCCTCAAGTTTAGGCATTTTTCTTCAGTCCTTTCCTAAGTTCCTCCTTGATTTTCATTATTCACTGAGTGCCAACTATTAACTTTTTAAATACATCTGTGGCCTCAGGGTTTAAAGTCTAATTTGAACAAGAAAAAGATCCCTTGAAATATGAGATACCTGATGAACTCTTTTTAGTTGCAGTTCAAACTTTCAGATTTTGTCCTCAATTTTGGTCCTGCTGGCTAGGTTACAATCCATAGCTAGGTTTTTCCCCTTGCCAGATATTTCAAGGAAGAGGTGCAGATATGTTGCATATGATGCTCTCTCAGCTTCCTTGAGTGCTCAGTCAGCTAGCTATGTGGGGGAATTGCCAGCTGCAGTCAATCTCCTCATAAATGATTGTATGGGATTTAAAGACTTCTCAACATTTCCGGCGTGCAAACTCCTGGGCCAAGCGGAGTCAGTAACCCAGCACCAGAGTGCACCTGCTTCTATTTAGATGCTCCTCCGTCACATATGTGCTGTACAGGCTTCCTCAGAGGCTCCTTGCTGTCTTTAACAGCAAAAACTGTCCAGCAAATTCTCATACTTCTGTGTACTTTCTCCTGCTCTCCTCTAAGTAAGAGACTGGAACTTGGTGCTGCAGAGCACTGCCATTGACCAGAGTTTTAGATTTAACAAGTGAAATGAGTTTCGTGTTATGAAGGTGATGTAATACTGTCTTTCCGCATAACAAATATGTAAAACCACTCTTCACTGTTGTTTTCATGCATTTTTGAGAAGAAAGCTTTGGTGCTTTGAGGGTATCTGGGAGACAAACCGTCATTTCAAAGGAGGGAGTGCAGCTCATCAGTGATGTGGCCAATTGCATTTCCAGTGCTTAAATAGCGGTTGGAAATGCCAGTGGCTGAGCAGCATGGCCTGAGAGATGAAGATGCTCTGCCTGCCAGCTTCAAAGCCATTTCCTTGATGTGGCCACTGACAATCTCAGTAACATGCTTATTAGTGAGAATTAAGAACTGAAGCTACTGCTTCTTTAGACAGGAGGAGAGGAGGCTTCTGGAATGTAATAAATAAATCAGAAGCACTTTGACATCTTCAAAGGGTTTTGTTTTAAATACTGGCTTTTCTCCTGGGGACCCTCTTAGCCCCAGTCTTTCTTCTTTGAGATAATTAATTCAAGCTGCTCTACATGTTTGATTTTGCCACAGTGAACAGAACTGGTCTGAGTGGCGGGGAAGTCTTGCAAGATCCTATGTTCTTCTAGGTCAGCCTCCCACACAGCTCCCTGGAGTCTTTTACGTGAGACAGAACAGTGTTTCCCCAGCAATGTGTTTAGACAATTGATGCTGCAGGAGTTGGTGTGCAGATTGCATCTGGCCCTATGTTAAAAGGGTCTCACTGGATGACCCATACTTTGACTGTAATGAACTGATAATCCTCATATGGCACAGTATGCCAGATGCTGACTTGTACAGGTTCAGTAGACCTATATGCGGTTGAAAAAAAATACCAATTGCTTTTTTTACCATTGCCTGAATAGTCTGATTTTTTTTCCCATCAAACCGGAGTATTTTCTTTTGTTTTACAGTCTAAGCTGTCATTGATTAGATGAGTTTGATTTTCCCCACTTCAGAGACTGACCTTTTAATCTTTACGTAGTGGTGACAGGAACCAGAGCATTGTTTTTGTTTTCAATTTCATTTTTGCCCTGAAATTCACAGGTTTTTATCCTGAAAGGAAGAACTGGACTTTGCTATCACTTATATTTAATCTTTATGGCCTGTGTCTGGTATTTTCCATATTCAGGAAACATGCTTCAAAATAGGGATGCATGTAGCTCCCTACATGCACCTAAGACTTAGCAGGGACAAAGAAGACTGTCTCTGGCCCAAGAAATCTCCAGTTGCCATGAAATTTGACTTGATAGTCAAATAATAGACCAAATATGAAAGGAGATTGATTCTTTTATCAGGAAGGGAAGATGTTCACAGAGTGCAGTTAGGAAGTTGACTATTGGTGCAATGTTATTTCTTCTGTAGTCAAGTAGAGTTTGTTTGGGTATAGATGGTGAACTGCAACTGTTGTGACCTTTATAAATCTGAAAAATGTCCCAGTTTGATGAATTCTGACAAACAGAGGAATAGCATGAGTCTCGTCCTGCTTACACCAATTTACTACGTGTGTAACTGTCCTGTCTGTGGTCGTATTTAGAAGCTGGGCTTCAATGATCTTTGTGGATCCCTTCCAACCCAGGATATTCTAAATTCCATACAGCAATGTGAACCAGCCTTGCAGTTTTTGTACCAGTTTTTGTTCCATAATGACCACCAGGCTTTGAATGTTGCATTGCTCTGTTCAAACTGTAGCTGAAGTGTGTGATTGACATTCAGGATCTTCTCCTCGCTTCAGCTTCTTAAGCTACCTTCATTTGATATTAGGGCATCCATGCAGCAATGGGTGTTCCCATTTCTCTCTCCTAACTTCCTATACTGGGCCACTGGCAATCCTCAGCTGCACATAGTTCCTTGGCTGCATTTCTCAAGGTCTGGGGTTCCTGGTTACAGGCTTTAGTTTTTTTGTAGATGCTAAACTGTTTCTCTCATCTTATCATAGGATTGTGCTGATGGATGATGCAGTGGATTGCCTGATGTCTTTTTCTGATTTCCTCTTTGCTTTCCAGATCCAGTTCTACTACTCAGGTAAATGCTGGGAAGCTGTTGACTTCTCTCACTTGTAGCATTACAGCTTTACAGCTTCCCAATCTTTGCGCTTTTTTGAAACTTGAAAGGATATGTTTTTTCACAGAAAATATATAGGCAATGGACTCTACTGATGAAAAGCATCACAGATGTCAAGAGATAAGGGGACTTAATAAGAAGATTCCAAATTGTTGTGAATGATGACATACCTGCAACTGCTGTGTCTAATGCATTTATTTGTCTTGGCCTTGAGACATAATTTTCCAGCTTTATCTAGATTATGTTAGCAGCTAACAATTAGCTTTTACTAGGAAGATTTTTTTCCCTTTCTTTAAGGAACTTATTCAATCCTGCTGAAGACAGGACAGGAAAAGGCCATCAGCTGGTACCTTTAAAGGAAAAAGCAACTGGGCAAATCAATGTAATTCTTCCCCCTAATATTTGCTCAACTATGAGCTGGTTTCAGCTCAGAGTTTCTGAACTGGGTATAATTACCGTGGGTTTAGGAACCCTCAGTGGACTCCACTTCCAAGAACTTTTCCAGCCTTCCCTTGAAATCACATAAAATTGTAACCTCCACACCTTTTGGCAAAGAATTGCACAGGTTTGACACCTGTCCTGTGAAGAACCACCTCTTTTGTTTGATTTGAGACCCCCTAGTTGGAAAGCAAAAGGAACAGATAATCCATCTGAACAGTCTTCATATTGTTGGTCATTCAGGAGAATGACTGCATGAGAATCTCATTCAGGACAAAAAGAGAGAAGCATTAAATATGCTTCCAAGCACTGGCTAGCGTGCCACTTTCTCACCTCCTGGCACACAGCACTTTTTAACATAAAGCTCATGGATTTCTGTCCACTCACACTGAAATGGCTCCCTCTGATGGATGCAGCTCACAATTGGCCTCGACCAGGCAAAATGGGCCAGGTTTGGATACTGAGAAACACTGGCTAGAAGCTGTTGTGAGGAGAGTCTGTAGTCAGAGAGTAAACTTGGGTGGCCTTCTGATCTGATCCAACCTATGAGTTCCCATCTTACTAGCACTTAGGAGTCCGCTGCCATCCCTAATACAAAAATCTCTTTTTCTCAATACTTCTCTGTTATACTTCCTTTGTAATTCTGCTGTGCGTATCACAAGTTTATCCATGACAAGTCATTGTAAAAAAAAAGTTCAAAATTGTGATTTTGAGTTGGGCAGAACCAGGCTTGCAGTGCCTTTAGTCAGGGACAGAAAATGTGTTTGGAAAGTTTTCTCTGATATAACAAATACTTCCATGGAGCTGCAGAACCTCAGCACAGCCTCAGGGCCTGCTGACATCCTGACTTTCCTCTCCATCCACCTCACGCACAGCATTGCATTTCCATTCACTCGGAAATTAAATGCCACTGCAGTTCTGGCAAGCTCATTCTTGTGTACACACACTCAGAGATCCCATCCCTGTCCTGTTCACCCAGGCACGGTGCACACACACAGCCTTTCATACACTCTCCCACCAACCCACACACAGGCAAACCACTCCAAATGGAATCTAGATTTGTAAACTGCTGACCACATCCATAAACAAACTTGTTTAAAATTAGACTCCTGCAGTAAACAGTGGGTAGTATGAGGAGCCTGGGGAGAGGCTTTCTGCCAACTCTAGCCCTGACCTGCCCTGGCCCTTCTTCTAGATCCTGTGTTATATTTACTTTGGAGCAGCACAGAGGCAAGCTGGGATACAGCCTGGAGCCCTAACCAACATGCTCCCTTTCCTCCTGTTGCAGTTCAATACAGTTTGCTCCCAACTTGGATGAGCTCTTAATCAGTGGCAAGAAGTGGAGAAGAAGAACATTTTAGACTTCACAAACTAGTTTTGTGTTTGACATTAGCTTTCGTGTTTAACTGTTTTATCAGTGTGCTAGCTAGCCTTTGTTCCCTTGAGATGAATCTTCTCAACAGTGAGTGACCTTTCATAATCATCCTAATAATAAGAAGACAGCAACTTCTATGGAAATGGCTGTATGGGTGTGCATAATATCTGTTCTGAACACGCAGGATGCTGTAGAGTTGTGCTTATTTCCAGTCAGTACTATGTACACCATAAAACAACAGTTTAAGCCACAGTCTGGTAGGTCAGGAGGATGCCTTGCTGGTTACAGCCCTGAGTTTTAAATTGCTTTTTGTTCTTTTAGAGTTCCTGGAAAGTGTGGCTGCCATTTATCAAGACCTGCTGGCTGGTAAGAATCCCAATACTGTGATTGTGCCAACATCGTCCTCTGGGCAACATCGGCAGCGCCAGCCCCCAAATGACTGTAACCCACTTGAAGGAGTAGAGGCCTCTCTCTTCTACCAGTGCCTGGAGTCCTTGTGTGACAGATCAAAATACAGGTACGAATGGAGTCTCAAATACAAATTTGAAGTCTCTCTGGAGACCCTTTGTAAGGTTGGAGCTGTGAAGAAAGAAAGGACTTTGAACAAGCTGATATTCCCACATGGCTCTCACTAAAGAAGTATGAAGGGAAACATCATAGCTGAACAGCTTTAACCAAATGAGAGAAACAATTTCATGGACCAAAGAAAGATGGGGTTTGAACTGATTCTTGAAGTAATAGATGGATTTGGGTCTCTGCTCTCCATCTCATTTCTGCATTGACACTCATTAAGGAGAGATCCATGAGTTAGCTAGAGGGGATAAACAAGTGCAGTTGCATTCTTGGGAGTTGAAAGAGCCCACTGGGTGGATGGAGTATGAAGCCTTAGTAGCTAGGCGAGTTCACACTGTCAGCCTGTACCTGAGCTTGTGTTGGAGCTGGTCTCCAGCTACAGATCCCAGGCACGAGACTAGCTTTAGTTTAGCAGAGAATGGAGCAACACCAGACCTTACTGTATAGCTTTGACAGACACTTTCATCATAGTTTCTTGCAGGTAGTAAGAATGTGACCTCCTAGAAGGTCATGGTCTAGAAACACAAAATAACTCAGGACAATAACTCATAACAAGTTCCACCTGATTTCTACTTTAGGTTTCCAAATTCAGGTGTGTGATCCACAAAATTACTGCTGAACTGCTGTCCAGTGCTATAGAAATAAGCATGGAGTTCATGGGTTTTGTTCTTTTAACCAACAAAAGCTCTACATTCCCTGTATGTCCTGACAACTTCAGATGGGAAGAGTACTGTGGGCTCATCTGGTAGCTCAGGCTTTGCACAGCACTATGAGGGGAGCCATTTTCAGCCATTCATGCAGTAGCTCAATACTCAGTCAGGCTTTGGTAACCACTTCTGCCTGAGGGATCACCAGCCCATCCCAAATCTCCCAGGGGTACCACTACATCATTGACTGTTCAACAGTTCCTCTTTATGAGACAGTTTGATTTTGCATGAAATCCTTCCAGGAGTATTGGTCAAGAGCAAGAATCACCAAGAAGATACTGCTTAGAACTCAGGACCAGGGGTCAAGGTGAGTGTAGAAGAAGGGAATATGCTAATTTAGTCCTCACCTAAATAGTGTTCTCTGACATATTTAGGCTATCACTGGAGAAATTCTTCTTGCTCCTTGGATGACTATCACTGATAATAGTGTGATAACAGCATCGCTAAAAGTGTTGAAAACTGTATAGATGTGGCAGTTAGGAACATGGTTTAGTGGTGAACACAGCAGTACTTCATTAATCACTGGACTTAGTGGTCTTAGTCTTTTCCAAACTTAACACTTCTATGAAAGTTTATTGACTTCTGAAAGAAAGTATTTCCCAGAGGATTTTTGAAAAAACGTGTGCTAAGAGTTGGGATGTGCATGCCTCTGAGTAAATCTAGGCTTTTCTCACTGTCCTTGGAATGAAGACAGGTAAGACGGCTCCTAGGGATGTCCCCCAGCTCAAAGATCTTGCTTGGCAAATGGGGGACAGATCCAGTGCTCACTGAGCAAGCTGGTGGCTGTTCATTTTAAACTGAGTCAGGGCAACCTGACAGTGGTAAAAGGGTTTATTTCTTGATTTTGAGCTGGGTCTTAGGAAAAAAAAATTATAATGTAGAAGACAAGATGATCTCTGTCTCTCTTTTCCTAGCTGCCCACCTTCTGCTCTTGTGAAGGAAATGCTGAGTAGTGTGCAGAGAATGACCTTCTATGGATTCCTTATGGCTCTTGCAAAGGATCAGGGCATCAATCGAGCCCTAGGTAAGACTTCTCTAAATGACACAGCTCTAGATTTTCAGTCATTCTGTTTCTGTGGAATTTCCTTTGTAATTATAACCCACATCTTACAGTCAGGAAGAGAGTGAAAGAAGTTTTTAATCTTTTTGTTGATGGATTAACTTCGAAAACATAACACTGTGCCTTACTGTCTGCCTGAAGCTATGGAGCTTCCTCAAGGATTACTTTGAATTGAGGTGCCATCCTATGTTTTAGCCCTTGGTGCTCCCACAGATTTTAAATGGCTGCTCTCATCTATAAGAAAAGAAGGCACACCTAATGGAAAACCTCTGCTGTCTCCTTGGCTCAAAGGTTAAAAGCCCAGTCTTTCTTAGCTCTTCCCCATCTTCCCTCAAGGCAGTGTGATCTTGCTAGTAGCTATCTTTGCCCTGCTGAAAATCCAGTCATAAAACACAGATTGCTACAAAAATCTGTACCACACTGCTGTGGGAACCACAGGGATTGCCAGGCAGCATCTTACTGCTTGTTTTTATGTTGTGCTGGTTTGGAGCAAGGAAGCAGTGTTACATTGGCAAAGGACAGTATGTAATCCATCCATAATTCACTCATAGTTTCATATTTCCCCTATATGCCTTGCTTGTGCTCTTCCTCCTACTACAAAAAGGAACAGAAATGGCTTCTCTGTTGGACAAGACTGTATCCAGGAGATAATTTAAAATGGCAGGAGCAGCAAGGGAGGTGTCAGGGTCTGGACAGATTCTGACAAGGAGGGCTGTGTGTGGAGGTGTTCCCAAACACTCACCTTCACTCATCAAATCACCTGGCCATTAAGGGTAGATGTCTCTGTCTTTGGGTAAGTATCCTCTTCCTTTACTTCTTGGCCTGAGTATCTGCCAGTCCCTAATTGCAAAGACAAAACTCACTGAAAAGGTGTACCTTGCCTGAGGGCTGCTTCTTTTGCACAGGTGTGTGTCATACTACAGTAAAAGTGTGTCTTCCCTGGCTGAGCCCCTTCTTACAGCAAACCATTTAAGCTGCTAATGCTCCTCTGGGGCAGGGCAGATTATATATCAAAGGTGCATGAATACAGCCCTGCAATCCCCTCTGAAAACAGGCTTAGAAAGCAGTGTATTCACTGTGAGGAAGGTGATGCCTGGATGGCAGCAATCAAAATCTTTTTTTCCTTTGCCCTATGAAATCCACTTCTAGTCAAGCATAAAGAAAACAGATGAAAAGAAAAGAAAAAAAAAAAAAAATCCTGCCCACAGCCTCCATTGTGCCATCTACAAAGTGAGTGGGTTTTCGTTTCCATTAATGTAGGCCCGTCCTCTGGCCCTCTGCCAGCCTCCTGCTGAGGCCTCTCTCAGAGGAGGGGCAGCAACCACAAGTCTGACAGGTGCTAGCATTTTTGGCAAGGAAAGGAGGATTCTTTTCCTGGTGTCTTTTAATCTCTCCTGAAGGGTGATTTCAATAGTCTTTGGTCTGTAGGGGATCACAAGCTCCCCAAAGCCCTTCAGCGAGAGCAGTTTCAGGCAGAGGAGGTTTTGGTCTCACAAAGCCAGAAGCTCCTTCTGAGGAACAGGGATAGGGATTAAAGCAGCTTGTTCAGGCTGGTACAGTGCCTCTAAGTTTGCCAGGCAGACTGGAATCTGCAGCGTATCTCCAATGTCAATGTTGATTTGTGAATTCTTCAAGTGCCATTTATCAACTCTCCAAAGTAAATCTTGTGCCCTAGAGAATTCACTGTGCACTCTGCAACTACAGAAACAAGCTTTAGTTGCTTATTATTTTAATTGAGCCCACAAAAAGAAGCAGATTTGAGCAGTTCGATGTATCTGACAGTTTTGCTGTGCCAGATTTCCTGCTCATTTACAGGAGAAGTAGACCAGAACCCAAATAAATGGGGGAATTGGTTCTGGTCTAAACTTACTTTAGTTTTAAGGCACTCATTGCTACATTTTTGATGACTGCTGCCAGCCTGCCTCTGTGGGACAGCTGCGTCTCCAGCCTCTCCTGCAAGAGCAAGGTAACAGAGCCAGCAAACAGATTTGCATCCCCACAAGGAACATAAAGCCCCTTCCCAAAGGTATTGAGTGTAGCACCCAAGTCTCCTGAAAAACCTTAGAAAGCATTCCTCACTGTACTGTTAGTATAGATTAGCAAACGGGTTTTTTGTCCTGGTGTGCAGTGGTACTCTCTAGGCTCTGGTAGGCAATCTCTGTGCTGTTGTCTGTCATTTCTGTGCTGGCTGATCACACTTTCCCGTGACCCCTATACAAGGTGGCATTTGTTAAAGAATTAGGAAGGAGGTCTTTCCTAAGAGCCCCATTTTCCTTTCTGGCTCTGTTAAGGTCCCGGTGTTTTCAGAGAAGAGCAAAGATTCTCAATCAGCTGTTCCAGTCCTGAACTATACCATGTCCTTCATCTGGAGTAAGGTTTCTAATGTGAAAAGGAGCATGTTGGTCTTATGCTGAGAGAGTACCCAAGTACTGGCCCAGCCATTCTTGCTCACACCCACACAGCAAGAAATGCTAGAGTACAGTTCATCCACACTTAACTCCTGTAGATGTTGTGCATGAGAGTCAGGCCTGACTTTCCTGAGTTGCAAGGAAAGCAAAAGCCTTAAATCGGTGGAGTGTTTTGCTCCTCAAGATCAGTGCACTACAAGAAAGGCAGGTGGCAGAAAAACATAAATAACCCTGGGTGCTATACTGCATGTTTCAGGCTGTGGCACTGACAACACCACATCTATTACATCTGGTACTGGTGACTATACTGGGCAATGAACAGAGGCCCAAAGTTAAGAGACTGCCATCTCCCTGACAGTCAGTACTCTAATTTTTTACAGTTAATGAAATCCTCAGGGCTGTAGGAAGTGAGACTACTGAGGCTGCTTCCCATTCCATCATGATCCTCAACATTGTGTCCATTTCTCTAATAAGTATAAGGAAAAGTGTTCTCTGTCTTGCAGGCCAGATTTTGGATGCTGCTATATGGCTTGAACCCTTTTCTTGAAGCATGAATAGCCTAACTCTGCTGATGCTTTCATTGGTTGTTTTGTTTTTTTTTTCCCCCAGGGGCTCTGCCAGATAAAGGAGACTTGTTTCTGGACCCTGCCATGGATCAGGAACTTGAGAAATTGTAAGTGGAATTGCTTAAATGAGGAGGTGAAGCAACAGATTAAGGGTAGCATGCTGAAGAAGAGTGTAATAAAGTACTGTCCTATTGCTCTGCCCTACTACACATTAGATGAGCTGAAAGAGCAGCCTCAACAGGAAGGGCTTCTTTCTTTGTGGTGCCTCAGTGCAGTTAACAAAACCCTTACAAGTCTTCAGAAACAGAGGGGAAGAGTGTGACTCAAAGAGAGGTCTAGAGCAAGCAGCAGTCTCTAATAAACAGGGAAATTTTGTTTGGATGGTGAAAAATAGGAGTGTTGGGAAGAAAGAGATCAGCCCAGAAGATACGTTTAAATATGAGAAGATTCACATAGTGAGTCTGGGAGGTACCAGTATGTGTTCCCCCTCAATGCCATGAACATCTTTCCATCCCTGTGCTAGTTTTAAGTCTTTCTCCCAGGTTCACTCCAAGAGTGCTGCAGTAGAAATTTTTGCAACATGCTGCCTAGCATTTGTCTTTTCTCTTTCAGGGTAGCTCAGGTTTCAGGACTTTCTGTCTCAGGTCCTGCCAGCTCCAGTGCAGACACAGCAAATATGCCTGTTCGTAACTCACCCAGGATTAACTCACCTTGGAAACCTCTACACCATCGTCGAAAAATGGATGCTGAGAGTGAAGGCTCCAACGAAGAGACAGACTCCTCTGAAAACTGAAGGTTTTGAGGATGGGCACCATTCCCATCTTGGATTTCTCCAGAACCCACTGGAGGAACAGCACCTCCTCCCAGAGCATCTGCTCTAACAGTGGGTTCTGTCTGCATCAGCAGTGTGTTGTGTGGCTGTGCTAATCCCCAGTGCCGGGTTCACCCATCTTTTCCCAGGAACAACTTGCCTTTTTCTTAGCTCCAAATCCGTGCAGGAATAGTGCCTCTGCAGAAGCCATTTACAGCTACAGAGTTATGCTTCCCTCTGCTGGTAGGCAAGACAAGGCAGCAGCCACCAGCTCTGCCACAGCTTGGAACCAGCCGGGTTGTGCTCTCACCGAGGCCTTCCCTCGCAGTTCCGCAGTTAAGCAGGTGCTGAAGCAGCAGGAGCACTAGTACAGGCCGCTTGCCAGTGTTTTGTTGTGTTGCTCTGTTCAGATGTGGCCCAGATAACAGAGTGGTTAAATCGCCGGCAGCAGCTCTGCACTTGCATTCCATTATTATTCCCAGTAAAGCTGCATCTGCATATGATCAAAGGTAAGGAAATTCCTGAAGTTCCTAAAAAAGGGCAGCTTAGATATTGCCATGCAACCTGTCTCTGCTTTGTGTCCAAGACTTGCCAAAGCAAATACAGCAAATAAGCTAGATTGCAGTAAGTACTGCATGGTGCTGTCTGGCTCCGCTGCTGTACTGAGTGCCCTTCTGTGAGGTTTACCCAGCCCTCCAACAGCATATTAGGGTCATTTGGAAAAGTGAATTTCAGAGGATTTGGAAGAGAGGGATAGGGTTGTTAAATTCCTTAGCCACAGGTGATATGGCTTGCAAACATGTAGAGCACCAACTGGGGCTGGGTGGGCAGAAGCACTAAGGGAAAAGGAAGCAGTCCTCAAATAAGATCCAGTTGAGGTTCTTTTGTAAAGATTGGTATTGTTGGAGTAGCAGTGCAGCCCTTAAAACTACAAAAATAAGTAGTGTCACATTGCATTAATGGCAATCAACTCAGCAGTTTAAACCTCCACAGACCCAAAGGCTTTGTAAAGCCCAGCTCCTGTGCCCTAGCTTGCATAGTTATTTCTTGGGGAACTTCAGATTCTCATGCTTCTTTAGGAGCCTCCTCGCTCTTCCTGGTCATAAAGTGCTGCAGCACGGGCCATCAGGAGCTGGTAACCCAAAGCATGTAGCAGGGTGCCAGCAGGGTTATTTATTTATTGTAAGTTAAATTATTATGATCTGTGCATTCTCTCCCAGCTCGGTGAGTGGCTGTGACAGCCTGGTAATAAAGCACGCTGTGTCAGGCCTCTGCTGCGTCTGGGTCTTCTGGGCTGCCCTGGCCCCTCCTCAGGGAAAGTGGTATCTGGTGGGCAGGACCAGTGCAGGGCTCCAAGAACCCCTCACCTTGGCCGGGGAAGATGCTGGCCTCACCCCCGAGGGCCTGGACAGTCACTACTCCCTGTAACCGACCACGCCACCGCTCCCTGCAGCCCCAGCCTGCTGGGGGTACTGTGACATTGACACAACTGCGTCAGAGCACAGACACAAGGAACAGGAAGACCCGACCCTTACCCCCCTCATGCCCCACCAAGGTAAAATATCACCACAGAGCAGCCGATTAAAACCCTTCCCCTCCTGCCCACAGCTGCTGCAGCCCCTCAACTGGATAGGAGAGATGAATCCTGTACAAGCCTCTTCCCAGTCCCAGACAGAGGGCTCCAGAACAAAAGGCTCCGGCCTCTCTTTTGCTAACTGCGTGTAACTAGCACTTTCCCATCTTCTTCTTACTACCTAGTCCTTAACACCATACCCCAAGGAAGAGAAAAGCACTCTTGTTAAAACCAGAGACCAAGCAGAACAGGACTAAATTACAGTGTCCACTGCTGCACCTCATGGTTAAGTCAGAGGCTCAGTACTTTGATCTGATCAAAAGCTGGGCAACAAAATAAACCAGGGATCCAGTAAATTTCTTTACTTCTTTACCTGGGCCTTTTTTCTGATGATGTAGTTAGAAGCTAAAAAAATAATCTTTGATTTTTTTTCTCCCGCCTTCATATATGCTGGTTTAGAAGACAGTAAAAAGGACCAGATCATGGTAAAAGGCAAATCCTGCAAATACAAAGGACTCCACAGCACCATGGATTGGGAGCAGTGATCAGAACAAAAAACAGTCATGTCACATGATGTTCAGAAAAATAGCATTCCCCTTTTCTCTGTCACTTGGTGTGCTAAGGTATAGGCCAAAGAAGGACAGGAGCACTGATGAGGGCAGCGCAGGAGTTCCTGTCATATCTTTTACAGCAATGAGGTTAACCCTGTAAGATGGCCTGTCTCCACTGGCTAGTAGATAGCAGTGGTATGAGGAGGGCACATTGAATTTTAATAGAGTGGAATCCAGAGATATTCAGAAAGCATCCTGGGCACAGCCATGTCCTGACCCCCTCCGCTTACCTTCTCCCCTCCCCACCCAACCCAGACAAATAAGACAATCCTGCAGAGTTTACTCCAGGCAAAGGTGGCATCAGTGTTTCTTGCTGGCTTCCCTTTGCAGTCCCCGGGTCATCAATATGAACCATAACGATCCTAAGGAGGAAACAGACAGATACACATTGCTACCTTGCTACAACACCTTGGTGCAAAGTCCAGAAACAGATAACAAGAAATTGGGGAGTTTGGTATTTTAATACAGTGTGAGTTATATAGACAGGACACTGTAAAAAGGCAGACGGTAAAATACCCTGACTTTTAAAATTCTGCCTGGAATTTGTGGGAAAAGGTGTATCTGACATAACAAGGTGTCATGTGCAGCAGGAGGGTAAGGCTAGCCAAGCAGAATTCACCAGCCACCTGCAATTGCTCAGCTATTGTACTGCAGTCAACAGCTATATAAGACAGGTGTCTACTTAGGACTTTGCACATAGTTTGAGAAGATAGTGGTAATTCCAATGGAAGCCAGTTTATGGTGAAAGTCCCTGAACATGACAACAGCCTTTCTGAAGGTGCCATAATGTAAACTCACCTGAAGGGAGTTCATCACCCCATTAGCCAGGACAGCCATCTTGCCAGCAACTGATTTCACTCCTTGCTTGAATTGTGCAATGTCAGCTGCAGGCAGGACATTTCCAATAGACACACCACCTACCAGGAACCAGGAACAGTTAGCCCAGAGTCCTCAGCTCCAGAAAGCACCCTGATCCCCTCCAGTCTTCCAAAGCTGCCCCCTTCCTCAACCCACTGATGCTAACAAACCTGAGTGCACATTGTCAGCCTCTCCAAACAGGTCTGCAGAGCTGATGGCGCTGCTGCCAGAGAGCTGCTGCAGTCGGGATCTGGCTTCATACTGCAGCAGAAGACAAAACAAAAAGGTTATGTAGGACCTGAACAAACATGAGGAGGTAAAGCCAGAGCTGTACCAGTGTAAGTACTGCAGAATGCATCTACCTCAGCATCTGCCTCTCGCCCAAAAAACATATCTGAAGAGATAGCTTTAGCCCCTGCAAACTTCTGCCGAGCTTCATTGGATTCCACCATAGATGGCCTGGTCTCAATCTCCCGCCTACTGGTGGGTCTGAGGAAACAAGAGCAGACATCTCAGATTAAGCTCATCAACATAGTGAAGAATCAGACTTCTGTCTCTGACCTCATCAAAGGAAAACAAGTAATCTTAAGTGTTAGTTACACTGGGGCTCTCCTCTCCCCACCACCTCAAGACAGTCAGCACTTGATGACCACAGAGGCTGTATAAAATTATGACCATGAAAGGCAAGGAAGTGTCCAAGGCCCTTTCACTCGAGGCCCTTTTTCTTGGGCTTGACTGTGCCTGTACAAGTAATTTTCTGCAGCACAAGGCTCTTGCTATAACACAGCAGCTTCTATGCCACAGCTCCCACACTTATCCTTTGTCCCCTACACAAGGGGCACAAAGTACACTAGCAGTGGCAAGCACTTTACCTCTCAGAAACTGGACGAATGCTGGAAACAGTCACCTCCGGTTCCTCCTCTTTGTCCATACCCCATGAAGAGTCCGTTTCCCATCGTGAGCCAAATGCATCTTCGAATGAGAAGGGATTGTACTTGTACCTAGGTACCAAAAATAGGTAGTTTACACCAGACATGAAATTCAGAAATAAGCAAAGCTACACTGCTACTACACTGAAGCTAAGTCTTACTTGGGGGGTCCAGATGTGAAGCTTCCACCATCTTCAAACAAGTCCAACTGGGAGCGGGAAGATTTTGCTACCAGTGGCGTCTCCTGCTCAATTACTTGCATCTCAGACATCACCGAGTGTGAAACAGAACTAGCACAACAAACAAGAAGAGTCAAGGCTGATGGGTCTGACAGCATCCAGTCCCTACAACTAGTCTGCCTCAAAACTGAATCTGGCCTTCACAGGCAGTGCAGGTGACAAGTTTTGAGGGAGAGTTGTGGGATATCAGCCCCCTTCACCATTTAACTATGCTCCTTCAGAAGTCTTGAGCTACCTTCTTAAAGGAAGGCTTCTGCAGGGGGACACCTGTCAAGCAGCAGGGCTCTAGTGCTTAGACACTGACAGGCCACATGTATCTGTGGAAAAGCTCAAGTGAGAACCAAAACCATTGAACAAAGTCCCTATTCATTCTGGGGCCTGAAGCATTTTCAGTTAGAGACCAGCATATGAGCACTTTAACTCATCTCCTTATCTATTACAAGAACAAACTATTGCCTTCAAGAAACCTTTCCAGAGCAGGGTACTTCCAAGACACCTGTCTGTCCTATGCCATCCACAGCCATGTACCTTCTGGACACCAATCCCATGCCCAGCCTCTCTGCTTGTTCACGTTTCTTCCCTTCAAGATTCTGGAGTTTCTTCTCTTCCTTCTTCCGATCAAGCTGCAGCTCCTGATAAGCCAGTCGCATTGAGGTGACTCTAAGGGAAAGAGCCATGGTGAGTGCCAGCTCATTACCCTCCCTCACTGCCCATGTTGTAGAGGAACAAGGGGTTAAGTAACCCTGACCACCCTTCAAAACAGTCACTTTCACAACAGCTCTGCCAAAAATCCTTGCACAGGAGCTATTGCTTGTTTTGCCACCTCCTCCACTGAGATTCAACTCTTCTTCGGCTAACCATAATTTCCTTACTCTAAGCATCACAATGTCTTATCTTCTCCCCACACCTGCACCCAGAATGATCCATCCAGTTCAGTCTTTGGCTTTTTCAGTCCTGTCTGAAGGTGAACAGAAACACACGATACAGAAGTATCTGCTCCCTACACTCTTCCAGGAATGCTAATTTGAGTAAAATAGGGCAGTGTATCTTGGCTGCAAGGGCCATATTAGCATATAGCTACTGCTCTTCCTCTCATGCAGTATGTTCTGTAGTCACATTTGGTGATCCTAGGGTGAACAGCATTAACCTCACACTACTTCTGCCTTAGGTATGCAAGGTACTCATCCCAAACAGGGCACTTACATGGACTCCTCGGCTTGTTTTCTGGACTCGGCTGCCTGCTGCTCCCTCAGCTGTTCTGCCACCTGGGCTTGCCGCTCAATCTCACTGAAGCTCTGGCTGCTGACTTTCTGGGCTCCAAGACCTTTTTTTGCACCCAGCTTGGAAAATCAAAAACAAAATCCTGTGAATTCCTATCCTGGATTGTTCATTGCAGAAGAAAAACCTGAATCCTACTTTTTGCTGCACCCATGGAAGCAGCAAGTCTCCCAGTCTCCCTGTATAGTCACAGCCTATAGACCCAAAAGAGCTTGCAACACAGTATGGAAGAACATCCAAGAGTTAACCCACCAGTGGCCATCACTTAGAGATCAACCACATATGCTTCAGACCACAACCAGTAATGATCCAGAACATAATTTTTTTGGCAATAATATACAGACTGCTTAAGGTCTCCTTTCTCCAAAACAGATCTCTACAGCTTTGTCACACAGCTTTGTTAAGCAGAAAGCAAGGATCAGCAAAGAAATGCAAGACATGCTTTACCTCCTCTCCATAAAAGAGCTCAGACATACCCCTTTCTTGGCAGCTCCTGGCTTCTTCTTTCCAATGAGGGAGGATTTAAGTTCTGCAAAAGGAGGGAAGCAGCAAATAAGCAGAAGGAAATTAATTTAAGAGCCCGGAATTAGACAGCAACCCACATGAACATCCACCACAGTCCAGCTGCAGTAGCGTCCAGGGCACACCATGCAGCTTCACATCAGAAGCCTGGGTGATTCCATCCAGGCAAGAAAGGTGCATGTAGAAGCTCCACAGTTGCAGGCTGGTGGCCTAAAGAAGCATGTCCATTTCTGGAGCAACTTATAATTGAATTAAGAACTGTGACTAACTCCTCTGAGTGTTACGCAGTACGTATCAGGGTAGTTAGAGAAAGACTGTTTATCCCATACACAAATTCAAGAAAATGCAGCTTCAGAGGCATGTGAAGGTCAGAGCCTCACCAATGCCTTAGGGACAAAGGAGCAAGAACCCTAAAGTTGTGTTTACATGAACATACCAAAAAAAATGGACCTTAAGTTCAGCAAGCTGTAAAAGCAACAGGTTCCCCAAGACCTTGCACTTGTCACTCTTAAGGGCATGCCACACTTGTAAAACCAGACAAGGGCCAGTCAAGCAGCAGATGTCTGGGGAAAAGTAAGAACAAAGCAGAGAGGGACTGCCCAAAACATTTTCCAGCTTCCTTTCAATAGGTCTGAAATCTTTTATTGCTCTTGTTGGGCGTTTATGTCTGTGTGTCTCCTGACTTTTTACAGCCACATGACTTTTGTTAGCCCATAAATTATTCTTGACACTTCTTTAAAATCTTTTCTAGTCCTACAATTAATCTTTTTAAATAAGGGGATTCAAAACACTCACACTATCTGAAACTGTTTTCTGCTCATTGTTCCTAACACTTGATTCAAGTTTTTTTGGGTTTGTGTTTGGGGTTTTTTTATATTTCAGGAAACATTTAACAGAAATGTTAATAAGGTCTCTTTACAGATTATGACATATCTGGTTTAGATCTCAATACAACAATATAAGCTTTGTCTTGTTCTCTCCCTCTAAGCACAGGAAGCTAAAGTTAGAATTGAAGGCAGAATCTCAGGAGGGGCAAGCAGAGTTGTCTCAGCGCAGGCCAGCTGTTAGCCAGTTACCTCCAGCAGGAGCAGCCCCTTGTGTTGACAGATACATGGACATGTCTGAGGAAGAGATGTAAAACACGGGGAATGAACAGACACTTGAGGACACAGGACTTCCACCCAGAATGAACCCACTGTGGGCTAGGAGCATGCTCTCAATAAGGAAAGAAGCTCCAGCTAGGTGTTCTATGTGCAGCCAGGGCAGTAAGGGCAGGGGAGAATCAGATACAAATCCTTATTATTATGAAAGCTAAAAATTCATTTGCCTCTAAGGGTTCTGTGGGGAAGCAAACAAAAAAAAAAAAACCCAGCCATGTGGCCTTGATCACCAAAGTTCTAGATATGCAAGTGCCAAGTTTTGTCCAAAGCTCAAAACCAGGAAAACATGCTTTTGAGAAAGCAACAGCTTTGAACTCAATTATCCAAATGAGAAGAAAACCTCCAGACAACTGTGACTTGGTTTTGGGCTTCAGGAACATCCTAAGTACTGGCTCAACAGGGAGATAAGGTCGTTTAGACATTCTGGAAACTGGTTCATTGCTTCCAGCTTCACTGAGCTTACTGTTGAGCAGTGGGTAGGTATAAGAGCAAAACTGATCTCAGAGTGAAGAGTCTTACCTAGAGGAGCTTTAGGAGATGTGCTCAACAAGTCAATGGATGGACCTTGGCTGGGATCTGTGGGCGCAAAACCAGAAGAGAACATTCAGCACATTAATTCTCAACCCTTTTCTTTCCAGTACATTCACAGTTCCATTACATCTCTCCCAGCTCCTCTGTCCCCACAAATCCAGTTACAACTTGAAACATGCAATTTCCCAAGCAAAACAACTTTACATCTCCACAGAGCAAATTATTCCTTCTGCAGTGTTCTTAACACAGTAAAAGGAAGCAAACACTCTCCAGAGAAGTATACAAGGCTGTTTCAAATTACAGCTATGCCCCAGGTTCTTGGTCTCCTTGTCCTTCACCCTAGAAAGTTTTCTGTCCTATGTCATTTTCAGACCCACCAAATTCAAGGGGTAGAGAAGAATGTTTAGACAAATAATTATGTCTGAAAGCAGGGAAATGGGGCAGCTAATCTCCAAAACAGTTTTGTGTGCATTTCTGGAAAAGTGAAGAACTGACCCCAAATGGAGCAGTGTTTTTAGAAGTCTCTACTAATTTCTCTAAGCATCATAAGAGTGCACAGAACTTCCACTCCTTCAGGCCTGAACCAAAGGATAAGTTCAGCCCTTCCAACAGTGGTGCAGAACTGTATTCTTCTGGAAATGAAGGCAGATTCTTGGAAAAATTATTCAGTAAAGAACTCACTTGAAACTTCGCTGCCTTCTGATGACTTTGCTGCTTTTTCCACCTCTGGAGAAGACTGTGCAGGATTCTGGCTGGCATCTGCTACATCCCAGGTACTGGAAGACTGCAAGGAGATACTCATTCCAGTTATTTGCAGAAGATGAATGAACCAAACAATCCTGAATTTACTATTACTAATAATGAACTGCAGGTTTAGTGACCTGTATTTGATTTTAGGCCAAAGGAAACTAATTCCAAATTTCAGACTAACAGACTATGCCTTTCTTGAACATAACATATGGAGAAGTCCACTTTCCCTTAGCAGGGACAAAAATTTAAAAAAAAAAAAAAAAAAAAAAGGAAGCTAAGTTGAATGGAAGGCCAGGAGGAATGACAGAATCATTTGAGAAGTTGGATAACGTAAGGACTTCCCAGGTTAAAGGAAAAGAGTTTAAATCTGGGAGAAAATGTGAATTAAGTTTTCCTGGAAAAAATTAATCTCCACTTCCACTGTCTCTATCTGCGATACAGCCAATTCTTACATTACCTGAGAAAGTCTGCCTGGCATGGTGCAATTGCCCATATCCACTTTACCAGGGTCTAAACACTGAAAAGTTTCTTCTAAACCAGAAGTTCAAAGTAATAGCTAGTCCTTGCTTTAACTGTACAAAGAAACTAAGCATTAACACAGCACACAAAGCATCTTCCAGGGCATAGATGGTAGCTTTAAGTACTTCTTGAAGCCAAAACAAAGGACATGGATATTACAGGGACTGTTCAGATCTGTGACAATGTCCCAAGCAGATGACTGAATCTGACTTTCTCCACATTACTACTGAATAATTATAGAGTATATGGAGTCCTTCCAAGCTAAGTGGGATTGCTCCTGGCTGAACAGCTGGCTTTTGGACAGCTATTAAGGCTGCCTGGTTTAGGCAGTTCTTCTCACCTGTGTGTGCTCCATGAAGAAATCAGCATCACTCTTGTCAGGGGAGTGCCCAGGGGCTCCACTCAGTCCATCTATAAGCAACTAAAGAGAAGAGAGGCAGAAAGGAAGGTGTCCTCCAAGACTCAGCATGCAGCAGTACCCATCTAGCACTCCAGAGCCCTCAGACTTACATCAGTGCCATACTTGGCCATGGCAGCGCTCGCCAGCTGCCGGATCTTCTCCCGGTACATCTGGGCAGCTCGACTGTTATATTTAGCATTGGCATCCGTGGTGGTGCAGCCGTGCTGGCGGAAGAAAGCAGTCTGAAAAGAGAGGAATAGTCAGTCTCCTGACTGCTACATCATACTCAAGCAAGCACTAGACAAACTCAACAGAAAAACAGAACTTCCCAGAGACAGGATGAAGAACTGAGAACACAGCATGAACCAACCATCCATCTCCTCTACAGAGGGATGATTCCGAGCCACAATGCTGAACATGAGCTTTCAAACTGGTAAGTGTTATTAACTCCTATAATTTAAGAAGGCTATGGCTCTCATTTAAATGAGGCACAAGAAAATGAGAGATCTGCACATCAGAAAACAAAATATTTAAAGGTCACAGTCTGACTTCCAAGCACAATTGACAAATGCCCCCCTTCATTACACATTTCAGATGAGACTCGTACCAAGAAAGCCACACCAAGGAAAGGGACAAGAAACAGAGATGTGGATTAGCAAGAGGGAAAGCAAGCAAAATGCCTACAGAGGATCCTCACCGCGTTGGCATTACTGCCCACTTGCATACACCTCAGCTGGAACCAGTTCCAGTTAGAATCCAACTCTGTGGACCTGTGTGAGAACCAATTATTTCTATTAATAAAGACCAGGCAAACCAAATGCAAAACCAAGCTCTGGCCTAAAATGGTCAAATATCCCACTACTATTCCAAAGCATAGGAAGGAGGCAAAGGTGGGAAAGAACATCCTGGGAATTTCTTTGCTCTTGTAAAAAAATAATTTCAACTTTTCAAGTGAGGAAAAAGACAAGCTTTTATCCAAATTTTGAGGATTTCTCCCTTGTACTGCTTGTTTAGAGGGCAGAGCTTGAGCTAGGAAAACACAGCCAAGAACTTTCGTTCTACATATGATCTCATCACAACTTGAGAGACTCATATTCAGCCCGTCCCACAGGTTAGGCCAAAACATGTGACAAAGTAACTGAGAATACATCCAAGTAAAGCTAAGGGATACAGAGTGTCTCATACTAGTTACTCAACTTCTCTCCTAACAAGTAAAGGTCACAGTTCTGTTAACTTAAAATGCTAATTTTTACAACTACTGAAAACAAGACCTAGGCTGAAAAGCCAACACCATCTTCCCCATTAGGCTAATAGCAAAAAGATTAAATATTCCTCTTTTTGCCTTGCTCAGCATTACAAAAAATTATATACACTACACTGCTGCCTTACTGGCAAGATTGACACACCACACTCTGGTCTCTGCTCTTACAACGCCAAGGCCAGACAGCGTTTCTGCAACATTAGCGCAAGCAACATGTCGACACTCCACTTGACATGCTTTAGAAACTCCATTTTGGAACTGGAAGTGCTGAGTGACCCAGGACCTGCAGCGAGCAAGCCACACAAACCCCGAGGTGATCGCTCCGCGATAAGGTTTCTCTCCCAATCCCTGTGCTCGCAGCCCAAGGCGGATGGCCGCTCCAGGCTGAGGGCGCTCCGCACGCACCTGATGAAGCTGAGGTGCACGCCCAGGGACCTG
Source organism: Zosterops lateralis (assembly GCF_965231275.1). Lineage (NCBI taxonomy): Eukaryota > Metazoa > Chordata > Aves > Passeriformes > Zosteropidae > Zosterops > Zosterops lateralis. The sequence goes on from NC_139761.1 coordinate 39,423,795, forward strand.
TGGACGCCGGAGCAGTCGATGCACAGGAAGACCCCGTAGGTGATACTGGCCCAGCTCGGGTTCTTGGCGCCGCAGTCGAAGCACGACTAAAGCGAAGGCAGAGGGACAGACAGGTTTTAGCGACGGCTCTGCCGCTCCGCCACCCCCCTGCCACAGCCCGGCGGCCCCGGCCGCTCTGCCCAGGCGCTCCTCACGGGCCCTGCTCAGCCGCCCCTACAGCCGCCGCAGCGCCGCTCGGAGCCCACCGGGGCCCGGTCGGAGCGCAGGCCGCGACCGCAGGGCAACAGCCCGGCACGGACGGTCCGGCGGACCCCAGCCGCTCCCCGCTACCTTGTTGGCCGGCGCTGCCCGAAGCCGCTTGAAGAGGGTCTGGATCTCCGTCTTGCTCGGCTCCGCCGCCATGATCTCTCCTTCCCAGCCACCCCCGCGGGGACGGCAGCCGGCCGGGCCCAATCGCCGCCGCGGCCGCGGTAGAACCGCGCTGGGCCGGCCCCCCCGCCGTGCCCGTGAGTCTGAACGGCGAGAGGAGCCTAGGGCTCCTCTTTCCCTCTGGTCCCGGGGTGTGGGGGCAGCGGTAGCTGAGGGTCACCCCGGCCGCCGGCCCGACGCCTCGCGGGGGTCACGGCATCGCCGTACGCACATGGAGCGTTGCGCGGCCCGAGCCCCCCGTGAGGTGGCAGCGCTCACGGCGGTCCCGCAGCGCTCGGCGGGGCTGGGGGGGAGCCCTGCTGGCCCTGCCCCTCCCTTGGGGCCGCCGCGGACCCCGGCCGAGAGAAGGGCGCTTTAGCGTAGCGATGGGGCAGTGCCCGCCGTGGGTCATCTGCTACCGGGGAAAAGCTCAGAGCAGCGTTTACAGGCATCACCTGCTCCAGCAGCCGAGCTCAGGGCACCGGGCCTGGTACAGTGGCACAACCGAGCGGTGACTTGGAAATGATTTACAGAACCAAACAATGTCCTGAGTTGGAAGGCACCCACAGAGATCATGGAGTCCAGCTCCTGGCCCTACATAGGGTATCCCTAAGAGTCTCCCCATGTGCCCGGGAGCATTGTCCTGACACTTCCTGAGCTCTGTCAGGCTGGTGCTGTGACCACTGCCCTGGGCAGACTGTTCACTGCCCAAACACCCCCTGGGGGATGAACTCTTTTCTAATATCAAACCTTAATCTCTGCTGACACAACTCTAGGTCATTCCCTCGGGTCCTGACACTGGTCATTAAAGAGAAGAGATCAGTACCTGCCCCTGTGCTTCCCCTCATGAGGATATTGAAGACCACGATGAGGAATGAGGTCCCCTCAGTTTCCTCCAGGCTTAAAGACCGAGTGACTTCATCCATGCCTGGTGTGGCTTCCCCTTCAGACTCTTCAGAACTGATTTAATCAGGGGAGACCTCTCAAGAAGCTTTTACTTGGCTATGCAATAATCAAAGCATCATGAGGCAGTAATCAAGGTAGGGAAGTTGTTACTTCAGAGCAAAGATGATGTAAGGGCCCTTAACTGCTGTATTACCTGCCTAGAAGCAGTAAGGTATTGGCTAGAAAGTCGTTCTGTTATAATGCAAGAAACATAGGAAAAAATATGGTTGTGCTGTGAACTAAAAGTCAATGACTAAAAGTCAATGGACAATAGTCCACTTCATCCTTTAGAAAAAAAAAAAGGAAAAAAAATGTGACTGCAGAGCAATGAGAGGTTCAGGAGGATGACAACAACACCGAAAGTTAATCAGTAGCATGGTATAACAGAGATGGAATGCATTGGGATTCCCTTACCTCTGAAAAGAGGTTGCTCTGCAGCACCAGCTTGTCACTAAAAGAAACTCTTAAATGTACTAATATCTGGACAAGACAACTTCCAGTTTAAATTTAAAGTCTTTCTTCACTCATTTCCACATTATCCACAGATGTTAAGGTAGACAATAGAATTCCTTGTAACGGGAACCTAGGACCCATGGTCTTAGGAAGATACATAAAGTATTGGGACATAGAGATGCAATCAGCAACGTAGTTGTTGAGGAAAAAGAAAACCCTGCAGAAAAACCCTTGCAGGTTTAGCAGGATCTTGTGTTCTGGGAATCAGCAAAGCTCTAACTATGATCTCAGTGAGAGCTGATATGGCAGGCACATGCAGTAAGATGAGAGGCTTCTGGCTGACACATCTGATTGAAGCTGCTCTGAGTGAATTTCTGAGCTGGGTAGTGAAGCCTGATCTAACCTGATAGAGCTCATTCTTGGCAGCAGTCTTGTCTTAAGTAGTCCCCAGCTTCTGTTGCTTTTATTCTACGTTAATGGTGCCTATGTGCCATTTCTGGGATTGCACACACATGTGCTGGGGAAGCAATGCAGGTAAAAGTAACCGATAGCATTTTCCTCACAGCTATTTTTAAACAGGTTGAGTTCCCTGATGCCATTCATGGTGCAGCTGTCCTGGCAGTCATAGCAGGAGAGCTGATGTCAGGGTGCAGTGAGGACTGGCTGCAGACCAGGGCAAGGAGAGCTGTGAGGGGCTGTTCCTGAGGCAGCAGCCAGGGCCCTCGTGGGGCATGGCCCATTCCCACAGTAGCCCACCACAGAGAGCCTGGCAGGCTGGCATAGTGTCTGGATTTGACCAAGAGTTGAGACAGCTGGACAAGCTCATGGTGATGAGGTTGCTTGCAGTCAGACTGGGTCAGGATCAGGCCCAGTGATTGCAAGGTGTGCCTGTGGTGATAAGGCAAGGCAAGCCTGAGGTCAGGCTGATAAAGCACAGAGACTACTAGTCCTCTAACATAGCTCAGACAGGGCCTGGGAACTCTGGGCTGAGCTTAAATGCAAACACACCCTCCCCAAACCCCATAAGCAGGGGCTTTGGGTAAAACCACAGGTGAGGCTGCTCTGGCCAGTGAAGGCCTGTTGTGCATTCAGCGCCCTGACAGCTGAAGCTACAGAAGGGCAGGAGAGGGAGTCTCTGGTGCCAGATTGTGTAAGCTGCATCTTGTGTAGAGGAGGGAGTTCAGGTGATGAGGGTGCATTGGGAGTGTTTGTGTTCACGTTGGCTGGAGCTGGCTCAACCTGAGTTGCTTGCTCCTGCCGTGTCATCATCAGTTGTGTGGTGCTGCTCCCCTCCTCTGCTTGTTTCTTTCTTGTGTTTGGGAGTGGGATGGACAACAGTCAGCAGGTGGTGAGCAACTGTATTGTGCATCACTTGTTTATCTTGGGTTTAATTCCTTTTTTCCTATTATTGTTATTATATTTTACTTTATTTCAGTTATTAAATTGTTCTTATCTCCACACACTAATTTCATCTTTTTCCTGTTCTCTTCCGCATCCCAGTGGGTGGTGGGGAGTGGGTGGAGTGAGCTGTGTGTTGTTGGATGCAGGGTTAAATCACAACACAGAGAAATGGCACGTGCTCAGGAGGAGGCAAGACAGCCTCGGAGGCCAGTAGGTCAGTGTCACACTTTGTCTCTGCCTGTCTGTGCTAGGAGACGTGGGGGGATACAGTGCAAGCTCCTCTCCTCCATGGAGGATGCATGATTTCTATTCACTGCATTGTGTCCTTGGAATGCTTGCTACAGCAGGGTTACTTCAGCTTCTCTACCTCAGCAGGGTCTCTTGCAGGCCTTCAAACCCATGCTGGTTGCTCCAGATCCTGGCAAGGCTGCTGATCCTGTCCATCACTTTTGCATAAAAGCAGCAGGGAGAGCATGCTGCTGGTCTGAGAAATAATCAGCTTCTTTTTGTGGCCTTTGTCAGTACAGGAAAGACCTCCTGCTGCTGGCTGTTCCCTGTGAATGAGTGCTGTCACTGTACTGTTTTTGCTATTTCCTGCATCTGTTTCTTTTGCATCTCATGTGCTTTAGTGGGCAATTTCTGAGCTCTAGGCTGGCAGCCTGCTCTTTGGTGCTCAGCTTCCCTATCCATCTACATCCCATCTGACATCTACCTCTTTCCTCCTGACTGCTGTGACACTAGACCCTGAGCCTAATGTAGCCTTCTAATCAGAGATCACCTTTCTATTATCCATCTCTGCCAATAAAAGATAGTTCCCAGCATTATCCAAGAGAGCAAAGGAAAGCAAAGGATGATGACCAGGCATAATCTTGGAGTGTGTCATACCACCAGGGACACATTTTCAATAGAGAAGTCTGGTTATCTGAGGGCATGAGGTTACCATGAAGGAGCTGGAGAGATTCAGGAGGGAAGTGCTATGACAGGGATAAAACGTGCCCTGCACTTTCAGGCCTGAGCCAAAGGTAAGAGAAAGTGCTTCTATGTGAGTCTGTCCAAAAGCAGGGTGGTAGAGGGAAAAAGGGACCTTGCTCTTTTTTCTCACTGCCCAGCAAAGAACATAGGTGATAGGACTGTGCAGGAGAGAGATGAGGTGGCTGAGTCCTCCTCTCCTATTCAGACCCATTGGCCTCTCACAGTTTTGCTGAATGAGAAGTTTTGGGAAAGGAGCTGGCAAATTCAGTAAACTACCCCAAAAGTAACAGAGAGATATAATTTCCCATGGATCACCAGTGTTGAGTGGTGGGGTGCCAGAACTCTACAATGATGCCTTGGGCAAAGAAGCAATTCCTAACACAAATCTTTTTGTTTAAATTTTTTCCTCCTCTCCTCTAAGCATTTCACAGACTAACTAATCCACATGATTTCCCTTGGGGACAGCCAGTAACTCTGGGAAAAAGCTCTGCTCAGTATTTCAGGGCAGGCTGGCTATTTTCAGTAGTGGAAGGAGCAAACACACCCATGGATGGAGGAGAGGAAAATCGAGTAGAAAGCATTCTCCTTCTCACTACAACAAGGGACAGGTTCTCAGCAGATATGCTCCTTCCCAGCTGAAAGGGACAGTGTGTAAGAAGATGCTCCTAATTATCTGTGGTTTCAGATAATTGGGTTAAGGTTAGGTTAAGCTAGGTTTCTGTCAAGTCAGCAAACTACCCTGCCATATATTCACTTGGGTTGATGCAAGAGAAACAGCTGGCTGAGGGTTGTGGCTGACCAGGCTGCCAGTGTTCTGGACTGAGTGTAATTAGTAGCTGCCTTCCTAGGAAAAAGTATTGCACCAAGGCAGGCACTCATGTCAGTCACTGGCTCCATGCAATGCTTCCAGCAAGATCTAAGATAAGGAGCTAACACAGTATGTGTAGAGTGAATAAAGTTTACAACTTACACAATTTTACTGCAGTCTTGCAAATGTTCTAGTTTGAAGAAAAGCCAGCAAAGGTTGAAGAAATACATAATTTCAGGAACACAACAGATGGGTAACTTGAGAGGTATTGAAGGTTGTAGTCATGGATGGCTTGCTCTGATTTGGGGTTGTGTTGCAGCCAAAAGGCTGGTCCTGCTGCACGTGCTGTCCCTTGTACCCACTCTGGGAAGTGGAGCTGTGGGCTCTGCTCAAACACAATTGTCATTGCATTGCTGAGCTGATCTCCTGCTTGTGCCAGTGCTGAATAAGTAAGGCAAGGGCTAGGAAGTCTTGGAGGGGAGAAGAGAGGACTGTCCCTTTCAGCTGTGCCAGACAAGTGTTGCTGGGCTGCCAGGCAAAACTGCTGTGGTTTGATGGAAAGGGTGACAGGAGTGTAGGGCCACGCCAGGAGCGTGCTGCTCCCATGTAGTTGTTGAGTGTGTGTATATGCATGTGTATCTTCAGGCTTTTCATTTGTTACTTCATTTCCAATATTACAATTAAATTTTGATTTGCAAATGTCTGGTAATATCACCTCTGGCCTGGCAGGTGCTTTGGACTTGGGAAGCTTTAGCCATACCTCAAAGTAGGGGTACACTGGCTGATGTGGCCAGGAATTTCATGGATCTGAGGACTAGTTTTAGATCTTGCTATAATGGTCTGTTTGGAGATGTTACAGGTGTCCCTGCTGGAAGCAGGCTGTTTGGCAGGGAACCGTCACTCAGGTGATGGAAGACATACACATGACAGCATATGGAAGCAAGGTGAAAAACTGGGAAATGAGCAGACCCTGAGCTCTCTTCTTTCACAGGCAGTTGACATCACAGGCACTAACTTGCCTGAGGTTAGAATCAGCAGGGCTGAACACCCATCAGACATGACTCTTCCAAATTTTCCAGTAGGTGTGTAATCTTTTCTCCCTGCAGATCACCCCACTCAGAAGTTTCCTAAGTAAACTGAATCCCTCTAGTACAGGGACTAGTTGCCTGCAGTCCCTACAAGCATTGGGAGCGTGCCTTAAACAGAAGACAGTGACCCATGAAAGAAAGGCAGAGGTGACCAGAAGACAAAGTAATAAGCAAGGCAAGAAAGCTGTTTTGAAAACAAAGGATTTTCATAGTGGAATCATCACTGTCAAACAGGTCACTATGAAGGATTTGGGTGCAGGGGGGTGTAGGTAGCAGTGCTTCAGCTCCATAGGTGGCTGCAATGTGTAAAGGGGATGCAGAAGCACTGGTGAAACAAACATCCATTGAATTATAGATACAGCATTCCTTAGGAACTGTGTGGCACCTGTGGGGAAGCCCTGAAGAGAATTTGAGAGAAAGGGCTACTGTGGTCACAGCTGGGGGCAGTGACTGTTTTAGTGTCAGCCTCCTGCTGGAAGCAGGAACAATAGACTCAGGAAGGAAGTAGTGAAGAGAGTGGAGGACCTGGAAGAAGACTTCCAGCTGCTTGGACAGAAAGGAAATGCAGGGAGGAAGGGACCACAGGATGTGTAACTAGAAGGACGCAGTGCAAGTGCTGAAACTAAGGAGGAGAGCTTATGGACCCCCACACTAAGGGGGAAGAAGTGCTGACCACCACTGTTGAGGTGTCTCAAGCTGCAGCTGTAATTGCCTTAAGCTGAGAGACTGACACACCAGAAACCTCTGCAAGCAGGGCTACTGAATGATGAAAAACAGGAGGACATGGCTGGTAAATGGATGTGCTGAAAGTAGCTGAGGTGATTTGGCCTGAATTTTAGTTTGGAAAAGTTCACTGGAGCCATGTTGCTTAGTGAAGATATTCTAAAGATAACTAGGCAGTTTCTTCCAGTTACAGAACCTACTCCACTGCCCCCTTCCCCTCCCTTTCAGCAAGGATTTGTTCCACATCTCATATTAATCCTCTTTGATCTGCTGAGAATCTAGGTAGCTTGGTAAAGTCTCACTCTATTGCAGCCCAGAGTTTTTCAGTTCCTTGTAGCCTAGACCTGGGCAGTGGTTCAACACGTGGTTGCAAGTTTTTTCTGTTTCTCCTTTTATTTGTTTTTGGTTGGTTTGGTGCAAGGTCCCTCTGAAGACACTTTGCCTTGTATCATGCCACCTTACTATTCTTGTTTATTTTGCACAGCCTTTGCTGCCAGTCTGCAGTGGGTGTTTTCCAACCACATTTCCATGGGCCAAGATGGGATTTGTGGCACTGGCTTTGTCTCACATTCAGCCCCATGATCTGTCAGCAGCTGGTCTCAGTTCACTTACTCTAGGAATGATCACCTACAGGTCTAAGTGGAGTGTCCAAGCCCATTTTGGCTGCAACACCAGCTTTTTTCACAAGCAGAAGGGATTTTTGCAGCCTGCTGTGACTAAGCATGCCAGCAGCTCCACAAATGCAACCAAGGCAGCTCCAGTTCATGCAGAGCCTGCTCTGCAGTCAGGGGAGCCTGCAGGAGACAACAGAGCTGAGCTCCACAGCCTCACAGCTGTGGCCTTGGGCGGGACCTGCAAACAGGGCAGGAGCAGAGGCAGTGCAGGACAATTTTTAACAGCCCTGATGGATCTCTGTGCAGGATTGCCACATACTTGCACCTGCCTCAATGCTTAGAGCCAAGCAAAACAGCCACAAGGACACAGGGGATGGGAAGTGGGATGGAAAGTAAACTGAAGCAGCAATGGCCCCAAGCTCCAGGCAGGGCTGTGGGAGTGCCACCCAGAACTGGAGGCTAACCACAACTCAGCTGCCATCCCACAGCACAGCTGGGCCCTGGGCTCTGTGACCCAGATTTTGCCTACAGGGCAAAACCATTACTGGGTTAGGCAAGCTCAGCTGCTACTTTGGGGAAATGGGTGTGATCCATCATAGAGAATCTTTAACTTCCTCTTCCTCCAAAATTCATCATCAACAGGAAATCCAAGCTTTGCATGATACTTCCGACATTCTTTTCCAGGAAGATGCCAGAACCAAATGAATTATCTACTTATACCACAGGTGTATGGGCTTTCCACAAGGAATGGCTTTATTAAAAAATAAAATATGACTAGATAATTATTCACTGTGTTGCCCATCAGGCACAGAGATGCATTTGTATTTTTTTACAAAAAGCATGGGGGAAGAACAGGCTTCACTGGCCTTCTGGAATTCAGGCACAGCAATTAGTTTATGTGTACATGTCTCTGTTCACACACAAAACTTTTGGTATGGCATGGATGGCAAGTTTCAGCTAGAACCTTTGTGGTTAACAAAACCTCATTTGCTCCTGTGGAAAACCAAGCATCCAGGCAGAGCTATTACTTTAATATAAGATCATTAGATGTGGGTTGGTTTAGTTTTTTTTTTTCTTCCTTCCCTCCAGCTGGATCTTTACTCTTTACCACAGCCTCTCTTTTACTAATCCAGATGGTTTTGGGTAGCCAGGACTGTGCCATGCCTGTTTGTGAGGTATAGTCCAGCCAAGCAGTTTTTCATTCTCAGTGTCTTGTCTGCTGTCCTTTACTTCAGCTCTTGGCAGGCATTTCTGATGTGCAAACATTCCTTAGGGAACTTGTTCACATGAGAATGCAATATGTCAGTATTTCTGGAAACCTTCAAGCAGCCCACTATAGTCAGGTGGTCATGTTTTCCTAGGACAAACAAGTCTGCTCAGACTTTGTCCTGTGGAATTTCAGGTTATTTGTACTGTAATCAGAGGTCCTGTCCACTGGACATTTCTGTCCTTTAGCACATTCTGGCCACACCTAGCTCCATCCCTAATTACAGCCTGACTAGAACTCAGAAGAGGAGTTAAAGTCAATTTTTCATGTTAGTTTCTGTAGCTCCCTTCTACCGCTTTTTGATCTTACATGAAAGTCCAGCATTAACATTTGAACTATGCAGGTTAATCAGGGAAACTTCTGTATTGTTTATAGGACATCTAAGCTCATTTTAGTGCTGTTTTAGTCTACATTCTCTCAGAAGCCTGGCAGGCATAGCTCTCTTCACATTCACGTGTGCTGGCACAAAGGAGCAGCACATCATTCCATTGTGGGTCAGCAAGTGGAACACTTGCAATTACTGCACAACACTAATGATACTTTTACCTGGGACACAGAATTGAAAGCAGAGACTAGATCTTTAAATAAATCCAAGTGTTTATACACCACCTCTAATTACATGGCATAAGCTTAGAGGCATCTTCTAATACTGAACCTAGCATACTAATTAAATTCATAGCTAAATCCAGGCATTTTAAATGTCTGTGGCTTAGATATTTAATTGCTTTTTGGAAATACCTTCTCTTTTACTGAGAAATTACATAATATACTCTGAGCAAAATTCTCTTATTTTTCTGGTTTGCACCCTTCTTCCCCATTCACAAAGTACAGTGCTAGGGATATTTCGAGCAAAACTTTTCAACTGTAAGTTCCTGTGGTCTCACAAAAGCACTAAATAGCATTAGTCTCCCATCTCTTTGTCCATGGCAGACTACATTCCAAGGCATCCAGTATGCTGCAAAAGGTTAATTTCTGTTGTCAGCCAGGCAATGAGATGTTTGTGATACTTCAGTCTTCACAAATTAAGAGTGTTTGAATATGTCCATCCCCTCAGTTTCAGTCTACATTTTGGCATACTAGCTGCTGTTAACACAATAATGGCCATTTAATCCCAGTGTTCATCTGTGACTTCAGACTTTCTTATGTGTAGCACCCTTTTCCCAAACAGCTCTGAAGCAGTTCACCCCAAGTGGTTGGTGGAGGCTTGACTGAGTTTTGTTAGTCTGACTTAGCCAGGTCACTCACACTTGCTAGGCCAGTTACTACAGGTTGCTACAAACTCAAAATGCATTTCAGCAGCAGTTTCAAGCAGATGTACTAAGTAAGCCATTTTTAAGCAACTGCTTGTTTGCCTTTGTTTCTCCAACAACGGGAGCTTTTTCAGTTTTTTTGTTCCCTCAAGCTCTTGGGCTTATCAGCCCCAATGTTGGCATATGCAGAGCACTAGGATCAGGATGCCAGGTCTTCCCAGCAGCCTCACAGGCTTTCAAAGGCAGAAGGACAGGTGAGATAAAGATGTTTGATACATCCTCCCTCCTGAATGGCACTTAACAAGTGGGCATAAGTGCACTTGCAGCAACTCAGGACAAAAAGGGGAGTTACCCTTCTATGGGTAATTTGTGCAAGCCAGCAGGCAGCTTCCACAGTGCAACCCTCATCACAGTGCAAGGGTCTTTGGCAAAGCAGGGAGTGCACTTCTAGCCCTGTGTAAATCAAGAAGATATTGGAAAGGAAAAAAAGATGGTCTCTGCTGTGCACTAAGTGCTCTTGAAGAGAGGTGTAGCAAAAATAATCTAGATGCATTAGAAACCCCAATATACACAAGTGAATTTAGGAATCCTAAGCAGAACAGCAGTGGAACATGTCTGTCATTTTGTTAAAACCAGCCTTTAGCATGTGTCAAAGTCCATTTTAGCTCAGGGAGCCTTCAGTCAACTCCAACTTGCTGCACAACAGGTCTGTTTACAACTCATTAGCCTGAACAGCCACACCATTCAAGACAGCAGCTTCTTGCTCCTGTGCCTCAGCTACACTATCATTCATTCCTGGGGTTATCCCAATAAATATGAGGGCAGTGAAAAGGGATACAGGTTGAAGCTGTATCACTTATACCAGCTGCCTTAACCAGGGAAGCCAACAAGCTTGGAAGTAAGGGATACTGAAAACTTATAAAAGACACAGGAGAATAAAGAGCTTTCTGCCAGTCAGCTTGATGGAACTAAAAAGAGGAAACAATAGTAGAAGTTTCCTATTACTCTGCATATCCAAAATTCCTTAAACAGGAAGCCTGAAGGCAGGGCAGACCTCAACACCCTATGGATGCATGTGCATTGAAGTCAAGGAAGTGTGCTTTCTCTCTTTTATAGAGCTCCATGAAAACACTTATCTCCTTTCACTGAGTGAAAGTCAAAAGGATGTTTCTTTCTGCACTCCTACACTACTGTAGTGCTCAGAAAAGTTTTTATTCATCCTTGTTTATTTTTTAGAAAATCCCTACAGATCTAGATGTTCAAAATGAAGCATTAGTTACATGGAATATGTGCCTTTAAAGTCCAGAAGCTGCTGGATTTATGGCAGAGGTGGGTTGGGGCCAGGAGTGACCCAGTGACCTCTGCAGGAGATGCTGGTATGGCTGTGAGGCACTGGCGGGCAGCAGCGATCATGATCCAACCTTCTCAACGTAATTAGCAGGATAGAGTCCAACGTGACCAGTGAGAAGTCGGCCCTTGCACCAGCCCTGCTCATCTTCCTCACTAATCTTCATCAGTTCTTCACCTAAAAGTAAGAACAGTCATTAGGAGCCAGCCTTGAGAAAGGTAGCGTGGCATTTTTATCCACCTAAGACGACTTGATAAAAAACAAGGCTATTGGTCTCAATCATCACACTCTTCTCCTCTTATCAACATCGTTATCATAATACAGTTTAATCAAAGCCAGAATCACTGATCTCTTCAGTATCTATACTCAGTACTATCACCGTGGCCAATGAACTTCAGTAGACCTTTGCTGCTTCTATTCAGCATCAGAAATCTTTTATGCCCTATAGTTCTGCCTGCTTTTCTCTCCCTAAGGAACATGCTTACAAACCAGAGTGATCAGACAGATCTGAGACACTTTTTTTGTTAGTGGCTCCTCTGATGGGCAAGTGGGAAGGAAATACAAGAAGCTGCTAAGCTCCGGCTGTTAGGACCCAAAATGCCATTCCATGATGGAGTGTCTGGTTTGGCCAGTAAGGCATGAAATCAACTGGTTTCTCAGACTGTGACCAGGAAAGATTTTTAACACTCTCACATCTGCTTTGGGAAGGGGCAGAAGAGTCCTCTCCTCCACCAGTAGAAGGTCATACTTCTGCCAGAGAGAGAGGTCTGACTGCATCAATAGGCACATCCCACACTGGCAGAGTCTCAGAAAGTCACTGTTGTTAAGCTGAAGCTTTACTGGCATGTGTTGCTCAGAGCAGATTCAAAAAGGAGATGATTACAGCTAATAAGTCATACCCCATTCCATCTGCTGAGTGGAAAGAAAGAACACAGTCCAGTTCTAGAGCACCCATATTGCTTACTATTTAAAAGCATCAAGTTAGCATTAGGAAGTTTACTAGTATAGTAACACTGCAGCACAGATACTGGCCTCAGGCATAAGGCCCTGCTACTGAAGGACTTCAGTGACTTTCAGTGGGTGTGTTTTGGAGAGGTATTGCACAGAGGTACCATGTAAAACTCAAAACAAGCAAGATCAGAGACACTCCCAAGATCACGATGTCTACTTGAAGATGAGAGGAGGGCACATGTGAACTTAAATTTAACTAAAGGAAGAAAAGAACACAGGTCTGTTTGCTCCAGTGCTCAATCCTGTGCTGCAAGCCAAGATCTCCATTCTCAAAATACTCATTTTGAGCAACAGTTTGCGTAGCTGTTTTTTGCCAGCTGACCTCTGCCTTCAGTAGTACATGTCAGTCAGGTGACCTTCTCCCAAAATATCTACCTTCACATTATTTGAAAAGACAATCCAGAACACCCAATGGTACAAGGGAGAAAAATTTAATAAAGGTTCAAGACAATTCAGAATAAATTCCCTAAGAAGAGGCAGGGGTCTGCTCTCCCTGCAGTCTGACCAAGGCCTAGACAGTCTCTTTCCAGAGGTAGTGGCCTCACTATCTTCTGGTCTAGAAAAAATAGGATTTGCCACTGTGTCATCCACCTCAAAGGAGCTGGCAGTGGTCAGACCAAAGGAAGAATATATGTCAGTTTTCAAGTGGACATCCAATTCTTACAGTGTTTCAATCATTCAGTGAGCCCAAGTGAGGACAGTGAGAGGTTAGTAAGAGATTAGTGCTTCTGTACCTGCTTTAAAGCTCAGCTCATCAGCCTCCTGTCCTGTGTAATCATAGAGTGCTCGTACCCGCACACCTGGCACCTTTAGGTCTTCCTCGTGCCCGTTGGCATCCAGGCACTTCTTGGGAGTGTCCTCATCTGACCACTCCGAAATGTCTTCCTTCCCTCCGCTGTGCGTGTGGAAGGTGAGAGGGGACAAGACAATTGTTAACAGATTGATCTTTCACCCGCCTCCTCCTGAATCATGCACCACCCTGACTCCCCCTGAGACTGCTCTGCTATAGGACAGGGTGCAAGAGGCCCAAAAGTCAAGCAAGGGCGAACATGGAAGAGAGATCCCAGGAGATTCTAGATTTTGTTGAAAGCAGCCCAGCATTAGAACCCTGAGGGCCAGGAGGATAATTCACTCTTGAAGTATTTTCACACACATGCAGCACTCTTCATGACCTCCTCTTACTCTAGCAGACCCTCTCATACAAGGAAGGCCAGTCCTAACTGGAGAGCCCAGCTGCATCCAGACTTATTCCAGCCAGGAATAAGACAGAGAGGAAAAGCTATGTTTTGCATCCTGAAGAGATGACTAGAATTTTGTTTTCCAAGTCAGGGACAAGAGCAGAGGGGAGGAGCAGCAGAGGACAGACACCTTGAACCCAAAAAAATCCTTAAGAGGCTATGTTCCATACTAACTTCACATAGGGTGGTGCCTTCAGGGTGTCATAGAAGAGGTTGTTCTGCTCCTCTTGATAGGAAAACCTGTAGATTGGCAAATAGGGCCCCTGAATCCAATTGACTGTGAAATTCAGTAGTGGCCTTGAAAAATCTCTATATCCCCATTCTTCAGTGCTCAGTTCACTTTGGCCAGAGTCTACCTTTGAAAGCAGAACAGCTACTGGAACAGTAGGATGAGACCGTTCTGCCTCTCCCTATTCTCCAAGCTTGCTTCCTGGCAAGGGAAGCAGCTATACCCAAACTTGTCAAGTACTACTCAGCACCATACCAGGGAAAAACAATAAGAATTTGTTGCCTTCATTCAGGAAACCAGACAACTCCCAACTCTTCTCACCCTGTCTGGGAGGAAGAACTGGGGAAATGCATGCCAGAATCAGACACCACTAGTCAGACTGGGTTAAATCTTGTCACTAGAAGGATCTTTACCAGGAAGGCAGAATGTGCTAGATAAAAAAATCCCCAAAAACCAAACCAAAGAAAACAAACCCAAAACCAAACAGCTACCCTGAACTGCATTCTCTACATGGCATTTTCCAGAGTGGCCCAGGTAAGGTCATGGGCAAGAGACAGGAATTTAAGGAAGAGATTACTCCTATCAATCCAACTCATTCATGACCCTAGGCAGGACTGTACTTTTCCTAACCTGATGTGTCAGAATTCAGCCTTTACCTTGTCTGCAGAGGGGTCTGTGAGACAACACCATCTCGTGCAGGCAAAATGCTGGTCAGTGTGACATCATCAGCCATCTTGTCACTCTTCTCCTTCTTGGTGATTTGCCTCTGTGTTTCAAGGGACCATTCCTGTCCAGAGAAAGCCAGTAATACCATCAAGCCACTCAGATAGAAAAGCTCTGTGCATCTTTTCTGCCCAATACAGAACAACAGAAGACCAGGCTATACTTCAATAGCAGCTGAACTGGTCAGCTCAATAGCCTTGCTGGTATAGCAGCCTCATTTCTATTGAATCCCAGGCTCAATTCTGTTGCACCAAGAGAGGCTGTGAGAAAACCATCACAGAAAGCTGTCCCACCGCCCTGAGCATCACCTCCTGTTCTTTGACTTTACAGCTGGATGGCTGGAGTATAGCTTGGCAGCCTATGTGTGCCCCTTTGGACAGCAGACAGCTTGCAATACAACAATTTCAGAAGAGCCCAACATCCTGAGCCTGCTGAGCAAAGACAGGGTCTTTCCAACACAAGACTAGTGATGGCCAATTTCAGGTAAGCAGCTGATTGTTTGGAAGTAGCATTAAGACACTCTAGAATGTTACCCCACCTCAAACTGAGGCCAGTTCATCGCCATGCCCGGCCCGTGAGTGTTGCGCCACCACTTCAGGTCCTCCTGGTTGTCTGCAGCCATGATGACTTGGTGGAGATCCCGATACAACGCATGAAAACTACGACCAGAACAGACAGAACCACCAGTAAGCAAATCCCTCAGCAGTTTCCCAAAAGCCAACTAGGAAGGAAGAGATTAACCTCATGCACAATTACATAGCATCCTCAATCCCACAGGATTAAGGATGCCAGAGCAGCACCTATTCAGCCCTAGGAAAACACAGCTTCCCTTACTGGAGAGTCAGCCTGGCAAACAGGACAGGCTTGTTTGGTGTGGCAGTGCCTAGCAAGTGCCAGCTCTCAGCACAGCTCATTAGGTGAGCACTGAAATAACTCGGCACAGTCTTGCACATGGACAGGGAGGTGGGTGAGATTTGTTGCCTCTACCATAAAAGGGGCACAGAAAACTTTTGGCTGCGCCTGCTAGTCCTGTGTAACCTCTACTTCAGCAATTTGTGGGCTTACAGGCACTACTTCACAAAAGGTCTCTCTACTAAGGGCAAAATGGGTGGAATAACCATCATAGAAAGCAAGAGATCTACATTCCTTGGCCTGGGATTACATATAGCAACGTGGAGACATTTCATAGGATAGAGGTACACACACAGGACAGTACTGGACAGTAATGAAAAAGGAAGAGTTTGAAGGCAGAAAGCCCTCTCTGGGGAGCTGGCACTGTCTACAATCACAGATCCCAGCACCAGTCACTCTAAAGAGACCAAGTTCTAAGATACACTTGAGAGGGGAAGGAGCGAGATCTGGCTGATGCAAGCAAGCAGCTTCCAGTGACACCAGAAGTGGCACCCCTCACCAGAGCCTAAGCACTCCAGGCTGGCAGAATTCCCCTCTGCATCAGGGCCAGTACCTTTCACTGGTGGAGAGGTTGAGATGCTGGTGCAGATTCAGAAGCATCTCCTTAAAGAAGCACAGTCGCTTGCGCTCTGCCTCCTGACAGCCCTCAAACACTTGCTCCATGTCCTCCATGTAGCGGGGATTGTAGCGGTTTAATTCTTCCAGCATCTTCTCATACTGATCCTTGCACTGTAGCAAGAGCACAGCAATGGTGAGATGTGTTGCCCTGATGGCAAACAAGTAACAACCCTCCCTACTCTGGCTTGGGATTGACAAGTTTTTTCCCTGTCTGCACTGCTAAATAAACACACCAGAGAAGTAAGAAGAAATCCCACAGCTGATGTCCCAGTCCATTGCTCTCCTAATATTCTTGCAAGTTTACTGTTCTTCCTTACTACTCTCTTCCATACAGGACCTTCCACACTTTCCCTCCTGTGGACAGACCAATCAGCTATTTTTGGTAGCTGAGTCTTCAGCTCTACAAGTTCTACACCCTGCACCAAATGCTCTACACTTTTTCCTTTTTTCTTTTAAATTTATTTATAAATTAGGATCTTGCCCAACTCCAGAGACAAAGACCTTAGTTACTGAAGTCTCAGTCTAGCTCACTAAAACCTCAGGCAATGGGATTTCACATCATCTTCTAGGCTTCAGCCCAGTCATTTCACTGAGGGGCATTACCACCAATGCTTCTTCCTTGAAAGGATTATCCTGGTGTCCCCCATCCATACAACACACACACACCTTCTCAGCCTCCTGAGTGCACTTCTCTACACGCTCCTGCAACTTGCGCATCTGCTCCTGTGAGACAGACGAGTCTGCCTTGGCATGGTTCTCCCTTGTATGGGCCGTTTTCTCCTCCTTCCGGGCTGCATGATAGTTTTTCTTAGAAGTCTCCACCTGTAGGAACAGGGATGCAGAAAAAGCCATGATCCTGCCCACACTGATTCTCCAATACTCAGAGGAGGCATGTTAACATTTGTTAGTCTGCAGCAACCTAACAAGAACATAAATTTGGCATTTAGTAAGCAATGGTCCAGTGGGAAGAGGTACCTTCAAATGATCTCTTTTTCAGTGCTCACCTGCTGTACAGGAATACAGAACCTGTTACCACAGTCTTCCCATAGGGGAAGAAAGTCACAAAACCACAAGAACAAGAGACCCCAAGACATCCCTCCCTCTCTGGAATTCTCTGCTACTCTGGCTAACCTAGTTTGTTTGCCCAGTGGCTCTTGAGATCAGGCAGCCAGCTCAACTGTCCTTCTCTCTCTTTCCCCATTCACACTTTGCTTACATCTTTCATCTTCTTCACCCAGGGTTTCTGGGCCTTGCGGAACCCCTCCTCTGCATCCTTTGTTTCCTTGAAGCCTCCAATCATCTGCTTGTGGTAGGCCTCCTTCTGCCAAGCCTTGATCTTATCCGAATCTTCACCAGCCAGGTGGTTCCGGACAGCCAAGTGAATTTCACTCAGTTTGTCTGCAGCTGTCAGGAAAGCATGCCAGGCCTTTTCCAGAGTACCATACTGCGGACCTGCGGGAACAAGCACCGGAGGGGCTCTTACACCTACTGCCCACAGAAAGGAATGCACTTTCTTTTCGTCCTACATATATCTACCAGTATGGAGTCACTTCCCTAACTCTGCCCCATCAAACAAGTCACCACTGACTGGTCTCCACAGTCCCACCAGGCAGCATCTAGACTGGCTGTTAGAGCTGAGTGAGATGAGCATTTCTTTGGGCAGACTCAGCTGTCCCAGATGGTGCCTACTAGGAGAAGGTTTCTGTAGAAAATTCTCTTTCTGAATCTGGCCTGACTTCAGAGCAGACAGCAACATTAATTCATGACTGAGGCTAGGCTTCTGCTCCACAAACCAGCAGGTCCTTTGGGACAGCTGTCCCATTGTTTCCTGTTACTTTGTGAGACACTATCAGTTTGAGCACACTGCCACTAAATCACAGCATGAGTAGTTATTTTCAGACAGGAGGGTGAAGACAGCTAAGCTATCTTTAAAAGGGGGGTATCTCCAGCTTAATTTAAGACATGGACTGCCCAAGGACTTGCCAAACTAAGCACGCAGATTTGTTTTTTTTAATAACCAAGCACATGATTCTTCTTCAAGTGAATCAAAGGACTGACTACAAAAACAGGCAAACACACAAAAAAAACACCCAAGAAGTCACCCCCTTCCTGGGGAAGGAAAGCCTGTCCCTCAAAGAAACAATGTCACCTCAGTAAGAGACAGCACTCAAAGAGGGGAGTGCAATGATTGCTTCCTGTTCCCAGTCTAATAAGCCAACTTTACCTCTCTCCACATTGGTCCTCCACTTACGGGACCACTCCGTTAGCTGCTGGGCATAGTTCTTCTCTATCTTGGCTCGCTCCTGGAAGCAGGAGATCAGGTCATTGCAGAGCCGGTACCCGTCATCCACACGTTTCACTGTCCGCTTGTAGTTTCCAGCCTGAAATGTCACACAACGTTATCATTTATACCACACTGACTTGTATGTTCCTTCAGTACAGGCAACAGCAGCTCCATCATTGCACTGGGAGGGAACACAGGCCCTTCTGAAGCCACATCTGGGCTCACACCCTCCTGCAGAGGCAGCACTGGAGGGAAGAAGCTGAGATGCTTTCCTTGCTTCTCTCACAGCTCAGATCAATGTCAGCTGAACAAGCAACTTTCATTCCACAGTATCTATGGAAGAAAGATTCACTACTCCCTTCAGTAACACACAGCATGGTACTGAACCTTCCCACAGCTCCTCCCTTCCACTCCACAAGGACAACATGTCACCCACAGACCTGGAACTCAACCCTCTAATTCCACCAGTGGGTGGTAAGATGACACTCCTACCTCCCTCACACTCCAATTATCCTTCCTTACCTCCCAGAAACTGCCCCCGGGAGCCTCCCCACCAGCATCATCTTCTGATGACATCGCCCTCTTTTTCTTGCAGCAAGGAATGTTTGCAGATTTCAGTTAACCTTAGAAGAGAGAAAAGTGATTTCAAACATAGCACTGGCTGAGCCTTTGCAGACAGCATAGTTCTCCATGACTCTCAGAGCTGGAGGAGCCCAACTTGCTGCCCTGCAGTCAAGTACTGCCATTGGTGCCCCTCCAGCTGTACATGGCAAGGTCCAGCAGAGGTGCCCAGGGCTGAACTGGCCTTCTCCCTCCCTGCAGACAAGAGGCCTAAGGAGGCCTCTAACAGGCAGGCTTGTAACACATTGGGAAAGGATGCTGTAGAAGACAATCTTGCCAAACTTTGTGCAGATATTGGAGATGCTCATGAATCCAACACTCTTCAGCAGACCAAATACTTCTGCAGAGATTCCTTTCTTAACCAAGGCCCTCAAGAAGCTGAGGTAGCTGAAGCTATTTAATATCTGCCTTGAAAGATTTTAAGTAAGTCTTGTGTCAATGGAGATGACTCCAGCTTCCCAGTATGACTCAGGATTACAGGATTACAACAACTGACTGGGGAAAACAAGGCTGAACAGTCAGCAGGCAGGCATGTCTTGAATGGGGAGGAGCCCTATAAGCTGCCCACCAGCTGAGCTGGGCTTGAGCAGAAGTACAGAAACATGCTGGGGCATACCCAGCCAAATGGCAGTGCTTCACATGTGTCTGGTACCCAGCAGCACTGCTTCCCTCAAAACATCCCTGCACTGCTGCTCTTTTCACTACACTCACTGCATTAGGCTCAAAATCTAGGCTGGAAGGTAAAAAGTTCATCTCATTCTCTGCTGTCTCAGAACTTTTGCCCATTTCCCTGTGCTAGCCTGCACTGCCAGTTTGTTCCTGATGTGGTACAACACTATGAATTCCTTGGGGAGAAGTTCACTTCTTGTGCAAGAATGAGAGAAGGAGTTACAGGACCCAAGCCCAGTCACTTGCTGACAAACCCAGTTCTTTCCAGACAAGCCCAGGTTAATTCAGCGTGCATGGCCTTTGCTGCCACTTCTCCTCTTGCACATTCCTAGTCATAAAAAGCTTCCCTCACACCCTAGAGAGGTATCTATTCATTCTGCCAGCCCACAGAGCACACAGCAGAGATGAAAATCAGGTCAAGAGTCCACATCTCCCACCTCATGGAAATCCTTCTTGGTGGCATGAGCCACACAGTGAAGCACCCTAACCCAGACTTCAGGAATTTTTGACATTTGGCTATGTTTGCCCAGTGTCATCCCATGGAGTGTATCAGAAGTATATTAATGCTGAGCCTCTGGCCTTCTTCAGAAGGCTGAAAATGCTGAATTCCAGTCATTGAAGCAAGTTGTTAAATGGGATATGACATTCAGGTACATGAACCTTGAAAAATTAACTCCTCCACCATGCCACCAGCTGTCCCTGTCCTCCCTCCCCACCGTCTGTCATCTGACTGCAGAGCCATCTTACAGCCTCCAGGGCATGCAACTCTACTCCTGGCCCCAGTAACTACATACCTGAAAGCTGAAAGTGAGATGCCGCAGGGGAGCAGTGGGAAGCCGCAGGTGTGTCTCAAACTCTTCAGACTCTGGAAAAAGACTGGAGGAGATAGGGGTGGACAGTCAGACACTCCTTTGCAGGGATGATGCCTGTTCTGATGCACTGCAGTCCTAGGGGTGTCCCTTTTCTACCAGCTACTTAGGAGGGGCACCCTCTGATATAGCAGCTGCAGCCACTGTGCCTCCCAAGATGCCATGTTCCAGCACGTAGGAGAGATGCCAAATCCCTGTGTCACAAGATCTAGCCCCAGAGAGAGTTAAAATAGAAACACTGGGGTGGCTGACAGCACTGTGCAGGAAAGGTAGCATCACAACAGCTGAGCACAGGGAACAGCCTGGGCCAGAAAGGCCTAAAATAAGCACAGACCCCAGGCACCCTACGTGGGGCCTGGTCTCCCTCACTGGACAGTGTCCAGTTTAGCAAACCCCACCACCTCCATGCCCTGCTGCATATACTTTTACACACAGCTGCCTTTGGGAGAAAGGGGGAAGGACACACACATACCTTCTCCAGTCTCTTTTAACTAAAGACGAAGAAGATTTATACACAAGTCCAAGAACTTGATAACTCTACATAAGGAAAAAAGAAAAAGCCACCAAAACTCACCAGAATACATATTCTGGTCTACAGTCCCTTTAGTAGCAGAACACCTAGCACTGCACTGGTGGGATGTGGCCCTCTAGAAGGAGAGATTTTCTGTCCCTTGCTTCTGGAAGCTGCTCCCATCACATTCTCAAAAATACTTTATTTTGCTATATGGTACAGGTAACTGTCATCAGCTTTCCACAGAGCAAAGAGAAGTAAAAGATCTGCAGAGGCTAAGAGAAGCAAGGGCAGAATAAGGCATTTTGTTTATCTCACATTTACATCCCTAGGGATTTACCTCAATGGAAAAAGTTTATTTATTAAAAAACCCCAGACAAAAACAACAAAAATCCTCAACTACAGACAAGCAAAAAAATCCCGTCTGAGTCACCAATATGCACTCAGCTGAGGCTGGAAGGTTAGGGCAGCTGAGAGTAGAAACTGCAAAACCTGGAAGTGGGATTTTTAGCCAGATGATAAGACCATTTTTGAGAAGAAATGAAAGAAGGTAGGGAAAGAGAAGGAAGGAAGGGAAGAAAAGCAGACTGGGTTATGCCAAACTAATGACTTTTGGTAAGGAAGGATAGGGCAAGATGTTAAGGGGGAAGAGTTGTGACTCTGAGTGGTCCAGGTCACTGGATACAAGGTTAAAGCTCATCAAAAACCTTGTAAGGCTTTCCAGTGGTTCCCAATAAAACCAGACAAAACATTCCTAAAATTGCTATGATTAAAAAAAACTTCATGAAATTATATAAAAGTGTACTTAAAAAATCTGTCCTTTCTTTCTCCTGATGAAGACATACATCAATTATACGTGACACATGAATGCTGTATCACTTTTTCCATGCTACTCCCCCATCTCCACTTTATCAGGAAGCAGTGAATCACAAACATGCCTTTCATCTCTGGTTTCCAATGCAGGCTGACTACATGGTACTAGAATTTGGGGGGTAAATGTGGAAAGCTGTTGTATGGCAGTATATACTTGTTCATTTGATGGACAGTCAGGCTAAATGAACATCCCAAAACCTGAATCCATTCTTTCTGCAGTTTCCATGTTAGAATTTGAGTCACATCTGCTTGCTTCCTCAGGAGTTACCAACTCAAATAGCCAGATCTACTATCCCTAATAGGCTCTGAAATATAATAGTAGCTGTGCTGGATCAGACTGAGGTTTATCATGGCCTCATAGCCTTTCTAGGCAGCAGCCAAAAGGAGATACCTTCCCTCACTTTGACAACAGAGCAAGCATACATGATGCCTCCCTGCATGCTCTCCAAGCCTCTAACCACTTGCTGACAGGAACTTCCCTGAGCTGGATGTGCCACCTATGAATGAGCACCCAACAGATTTCTCTTCCATTAATTTCTTCAACCTGCTTTTAAACTCATATGATTTTTCAGCATCTGTAATATCACGTGGCAAAGTATGCTACAGCTTAAGGCTTTACTGTGGTCATCAACACAGAAGCTGGGGGGAAAATACAATGAAGTGGTATAATATTTCTACAGGTTAATCTCCATGACCTGAGCAGCAGTCAGTTGAGTACATATTTCCATAGCAGTTGTACAGACTTTTTAAAAATCCAGAAAAATCCAGCTTGGTAGAAACAAAAAGGTCAAAGAACAAGAAGGACCCTTTCCTGCTGGGCTTTTTCTGGACTTTACATAGTTCATGAGCCCATGTCCGTCAGCAGATCAAATTGGATCTGCATGCAGACATAGGGAAGGTACTCAGTACTGCACAGAGGGGCTGAAAAGAACAGCTGCTGCTGTCACCCTGAGTGAGCCCTAGAAGAGCAAGTAGATTGTCAGTCCACCCCTTCATGCCTATCTATTAATGAAATACCATGTGGTGTGAGCCACTAACAGTTTGAGATGATGGACAACCCAAGTTTGACAGGAAAACTAAATATATGTGCCAAAGCCTGGAGGTTGTTTTACAGCAAAGTAAAGATGACAGGGATACTTCGTGGACAGCCTGATTTAGCAAGAGCCACCAAATGATTCAGGAGGGCTGGCAGAGCCTGTATAGTATGAGCAACAGAGCTGGAGTTCTATCGGGTCAACTAGAGTTTTATGTGGGCCAGTACCACTTACAAGACTCCTCCTGATGCCACTGACACCTCTGCTAAGAGGAGGCTGTCTAGCAAACCATAATTGCAGGGCAAAGGAATGTTTATTCCTACTTTCCCACCTTTCTGTATCAGCTCTCACAGTTAAGAGCTACTTAAGACCTCACTGCAGCTCCTGCAAGATGAGGTCTCTGTAGCAGAGGGAAAGAGTGACTCATTGCTATTGATTTCCCACCTCCATAGGATTATGGATAAAGGCACCACTACAACTAGCAACATCAGGCAAACTGAACCATGTAAATGACAGCTACAACTATTTCCACTTGTTGTATTAAAAAAAACACCTCCTTTATGCCCCCACATACCTGCTCTCACTTAGGAGCCAAAATAATTATTAGGCCACACCTGCTATCAACTCCCTATTAAGTTATCAAAAAATGCTTCTTGTTCTTTAGCTGCAGAAAGGTGGAATGGCTCATGACTGTCTCACTGGTACTGAGCTCCACTCAGGAAAATACCACAGGGCTCATTGTGATAGAGCTGTTTCTACCTTTAAGCCCTGTTGTTATTCCTTCTTGTGGTCCAGTCAGGGATTCGTCTCAGACCACAGATCCCTGCCCTCACACCAAGGTGTCAGGTTAAAACCTTCCCTTTCAAAAACATGTGAAACCCTTTATGCATTGTAGGGTGTGCCTTGTTGCTTCGTGCTTTCACAGTATCCGTGCAACAGGGTCCCGATCAACAAAGAAAACTTCTAGACCCAAAGGTAATAATAGCTCTTCTCCACTGAAAGCTTTCCCTCAGGCAGGTAAACCACAGAAATTCTCTTCCATCTACACCACATTCCAATACTTCCAGCCTCCAAATGCCCAAGGCACCACTTCTGTGCATTGCTTGACTGCCTCCTGAGAATCCTTGTGAACACTTCTTTTCCTAAGTTCCCCAAGATCAAGCCTTTCAGCTCTACTCAAAGGCTCAGAGGGCTGCAGCCCTGCAGGAATTCATCCACAAAACCAAAGCTCGTATATTGCACCAGACAAGGCCTTCTGCCCAACTCCTCTTCCCTTTCCCAACTACAACAGCAAATGCTGGATGCAGACACATGTAGTAACAAATTGAGTTACATTTATCTAGCAATTGAGGCTTTGGTGGAGACACATTTTTATTGTGGATTAATTTCTATATAAGTGCTAAAGCCAAGCTAAAAGTTTTAATCAGTAATAGGTTGTTACTAACTAATTTCTACCTCAAGACAACTACCACCACAAGGCAGGAATTTGATACTTTCTGCAACCAAATTGTTTCATTTCCAGGTCACTTTTCTGTACAGCACACAGTGGTCAAGGTATTCTTTTCCCTCCAAAAACACTGGCACTCTGGTATAGGTTGCAGATAACTATTTCAATTGGAACAATCCAAATACATAAAAAGATGGCAGCCCCACTTCCCTTACAGAATGACAATTTTTTTTTTTTTTTTTTTTACTTCCAACTTGTCAGAATGAAACTAGAGAGCTGAAGCCAGGAGGGTCCACTTCACTCCAGCAGTGTAACAAACTTGATTGCTTTTGGTACAGCAGATCTAGGAGGGTCCCCAACAGAGAGAATAAAACGGGGCATGGGACAGAGTGTCCTTCCCAGACTCACCATCTCTGGAATTGCACATCCAGTAGCTCTGAACTGGAATGGTGGCCAGTAATGTGCTCTCCACTGCCATTATATAGGAGGTCTGGTATTTACAGACATACTCACCTTTCGAGAAGAGGGGACACTTCTTGTCTACTGCTAGAAAGGATACCAAGTAACATGAAGATCCTCCAAAACTTTCCTTAGAGGTATTTATCTTATTGCAGTGTCACGCCCTCAGCAGTCACCTGACTGGGAAAGGGACAAAGCCAGTGTTTCCCAGCCTCTCCCTAAGGACTGAAGCCTGCCAGGGCTGTCTAATACAGTTTCAAGCGAGATTTCAGCTCATCTCTCCAGCCAGGGAAAGGTCAGAGAGACACAGGAAGAACAGTAACTACACACAGAGGTCACTTCAGCTCTGTGCAAGCCTGTAACAGAAGCCCATCTCCCAGCCCATGATTCTCTAGAGATCATGTGGCTGTCCACTAGCAAAATTCTCCATGACTATACCAAAGTACTAAAACACAGACAAGATCCTCTTCCACTCGACAGGCTGACCCCGAGTCCAGACCACAGCTTCTTTAGTTTAGTCTTCACATTCACACCGAGCTAGTGTACCAATGACAGACATTCCCCATGTGCCACCCCAAGCTGTTTTCAAAGTGTTCATGCAGAACTTAATCCTTTCTACATTTATTAGGTATTCCTTGTCAGCAGCCACAGCTAAAAGACAGGCTTCTACTAATACATTGCTGCTGATCTAGGGGTTAAAATTCCTGTCTGACAATGCTTTACCAGGCAGAAATTGTTTTACCATGAAAAGGAAAAAAAAATCTGCTTACATTTCCAATATAATGTAGGGGATCTTTAATATTACAGGAACACAGATCTATTCTGGTTAACATGACAGCATGAGACAATGTTAATGAAGGAATGCAGTGGGCTATCAAGGTACGTGTTACATTTTTTCCCCAGTTGTTCTTTGTATTAAAAAAAATTATATTATTATATCAAATACAGAGCTGAATGAGGGAAGAAGTCAGTGCCGAACCATTGCATACCATACTCAAACAGGGCAATGGGCTATATTCATTTTTATTCCAAATGGTTGCTGAAATAATTTAAACACGCATGTTGTGTCTATGTGTTTGGCAGCTGCAGTTGACAGCTTAGTAAGAAGTCACACATACAAGTGACCAGGAACAGCAATACCCTAGCTGCTTTCTTAGACCTGTGAACAGCATCATTCCTGTTCCACTCCTTAGTCACAGCACACCCACTTTCCAGCTCTCATACTCCCTGTCTTACCACTCTCCCAGGGCAAGGTTTTAATCCAGTCAGATATTGAGAACCTATAATTGCTACTGTCCCACTCCCTGGCCTGTTTACTTGTTTGCTTCCATGCTGGATATTTCCTAGGGTACTTCCCACCCTGCTGCATCGGTCTCTGCAAGCAAACACCAAGCTTGCCAGCAAGTACATGCACTTCCCTTTTCATCAGATGGGACCCCAAACGACTGAAAGTTCTTTCTTCCTAAATCACTGATAAACAGGTGTTTAAAGCTCTAGCCAAAGTTAGTCTATCCCTCCTCAGCAGTCTCAATCCACACTAAATGCAAACATTTTCCAGGATTTAATCTACATCTTACCTGGTAATGTGGGGTTTGGTATTTTTTTTTCTGCACTTATTGACTGGTAAGATCAATAATCCATCCTGTAACACAGTTGCCTGGAACTTAGTAAAGGTAAGTTACTGTAGTAGCAGGTTGGACCAGTCTACCCTCTCCAACTAGGAGTAAGAAGTTTGGTTTGTTTGGATCTTTACATGAACAGCACTGACCCAAACAGAATAAAATGCCCTGGACTCATCTAATCCTGAGTAACAAAGGCAGAAATAATGGAAGTGGTGATCAGGGTGCTCCCTGTGGTTGTGGATGGGGAGTGGGTAGGGGGCCAAACTCCAGTAAGTTCCTGCCACTGGAATATTTTCCTGTGATTGAATCACCTTTGCAATGCCAAGAGCAGGGATCAAGTTTACATGAATGCATTAGGAACTCCTAAGGAAGCAGACTGCAATCAATGCAATCAAACCACCTTTGTGGGTGCCACAAGCCAGTTAGCTCCATTCTAACACTGAGCTTCTGGTGGTTTCTTGCTTTACCAGGTTGCACAGCAGTCAGAAGTCTCCAGCCTTCTCTGCTCCCTTCTCCCACTTGGAAGCCACAGTGAGTTTTTAACTCATCTACAGTTCTGCAACTTCTGGGTTTCCTTTACCAATAGTTGTCTTTTCCACTGGCTGCTTTTTAAGGAAGGGGAATGGGAGATAAGAGTTGGCAAGAAATCCGTTCTTCGGACCAAGTGTGTGACACTCGTGGCAAATTATTTCAAAGTACTGCATTTCTTTATCTATGGTTGCATCAAATAGATTTCTGGTTTTACATGGTAAAAGCTGATTTACTAAAACTGCTTATTATGTGAATACTTTCCTTCCAAATATTCATATAATGGGGACAAAAACATGAAAGATCATCCTCAAGGCATTTCTGAAGTTCATCCAGTTCCCTGCAGAGTTTCGAGTCCCAAACAATCTGTAGAAGAGAATACAACCAACTCCTTGAATTGAGAGCTGAGTAAGATAAGAATGAATGCTAGAGCATCTCTTATGATAAAAAAGAATGAGGTTAAAGCATCACACCCATTTCTTCTGTTCCAGGTGTGACCAGTTCCTCCACTTGGACAGCAAGGCTCTTTTTTCACCTTTTGTTACCAGAGTGAGGTGTACTCTGCAGGAAAATCTAAACAGCATAAAAACAACTGCAACTTAAGGCAGATTTCAATACCATATTGAAATATGAACTGGAAGGACTGTAGGGCAGCTTTTACAGAGAGTCATTTTGCATAGTCTTTTATGGGACCAGACATGTGAAAAGAAAGCATCATTTCCTCTGTGGACTGGAGAGAACTTATATTCCCTTTGTAGCATCTGGTTCAAGAATAGTTTGGCAGATCAGCCACTTTGATGGTATTCCACTCCTAAACATATTCATAACACCTTTCAGATTTCCCAGAGATAAACACAGGTAACAAGGTTGAAGTAGGAAAGTCATTAGGAACTGGCCTGCACTGTGGAGATTCATACTTCATTGAATCATAGAATGGTTTGGGTTGGAAGGGACCACAAAGATCATCGAGTTCCATGCATCTCCATTGGTTTGGATGCCACCCACTAGACCAGGTTGCTCAAAACCCCATCCAACCTGGCCTTGAACACTACCAGGGATGGGGCATCCACAACTTCTCTGGGCAACCTGTTCTAGCAACCCCTTGAGTAAAGAATTTCTTCGTAACATCTAATCTAAATCTCTCCTCTTGTTTAAAAGCATTCCCCCTTGTCTGATCACCATCTGCCAATGTAAAAAGTTGCTCTCCCTCTTTTTTATAAGCTCCTTTTAAGTACTGAAAGGCTGAAATTCTTTTACTGAAAGGCCATGAATACTTCACACATTCTTCTTGAAGTTCATTGCCCTGCATGTCATGGAGCAACTTTTATCTACTTTCATAGTATCTGCACAGAATCCGCTCTTTCATATCAGTAGTGCCTCTTAAAATAAATTTTTGAATCTCAGGCTGAAAAACATGACTATTAACACTTTATATCCCAAATGTTATTCAAAATACTTTAGGGAACAGAGGCAAATGGGGCAGTCAGCCCAAAGCGCACATGTGACAGGATAGATTTTTAATGTTCAGCATCACTGGAATGTCATTTGCTTTCTCAGTCACTGCCCAAAGCAATGATTTCAGTTTCTGGTCCTCAGGATTCAACCTGACATATGAGGAAAGAACACTGGAAGGCTTTTTAAAAAACCCACAAGCACAACAAGGCAATCCAGTGAGCTTTACTTCCCTGCAATGCTTCCTGAAGCAGCTCAAAACCCTAGTTGGTTGCTTGCATTGGAATAAAAGGAGTTGGGACTTGCTGGAGTCAACAGCAATCTTTCACATAGGTTACCACAGCTCACCAGTCCTCATACAAGGCAGAGCTGACTGCAAACATCAGGAAGCAGAAATAAATACCTGTAATCATTCAAGAAGTGAAATATGCTACATCTTCTCCCAGTCCTCCATGACAGCTTCTTGCCCTTGTCAGAAAAGGCAGCAAGGCCACTTCAGGTCTCTGCACAGCAGTACTGCAGCTGGCGCAGCTCAGCACCCTAAGGAGTGGCTCAGCAGCAGGGGTACTGTACTGAGGGATGGTAGGAAGTCACTACCAACAGAAAATCACCTGTAGGTTACTGAAAGGACTGACTATGTCCCTGAGAGCCCAGAAGGCAAGTACCGTATCTTCCTGCAAACAGGAGAGACAGCTTGGGCAAGCTCACAGCAGGGACAGGACTGAGGAGGCTGAAGACTTGCTAGCACTGTTACTTATGGGTTGCCTGCAGCAATTGTAACTCCCCTAGCCTGGAAAAACTTAGTTGCAATAAACAGTCCTACCACAGTCACCTATTAAGAGAGCATAAAATCCCACACAAACCTAATGCCTCTGGATCCAGGCCCCCGGTACCATGGAGATCTCTCACATGCCTTTTCAACAAACTACAGTGCCCAGTGACAATCACTAGATTTAACACACAAATTCCAGCTATCACAAGTCTGAAAGGCTCATTCCCATCGTCCCATTCACAGCAAGGAGAAACCAGTGAAGGCTCAAATGTGATTGGGATGCCAGTCACATTTACTGCCTTACAGCAGTGCCCAGCTTCAGCCCACATTTCAGCATAAAGGAACTTGAGACTAATGTACCAGTCACTGAAACAAAGCTGGGTGGTTACAGCAGAGGATGCACCAGGTTCTTTGCACCGACATTTTCCTTTGTGCTGCTGGAAAAACTTGTGCCCAAACAGAGTGCATTTTGATGTTAAATTACAGTGATTACCGTGCTGCAAGGTAGTGGCAAAAAGCTACCACTTGAACAGCTTCTTAACTGCTCCAAGGATGCCAAGTTCTTCTGTAATTCTTTGAAGAGCAAAATCCTAAATTCTTCATGAAAATTTCCTGACACAATAGTCACTGTTTTCTGACCCATCCACTAAAGTCTTAGACTAAAATATTAAGGCTTTTTTTTAATCTGTCTGTCACAGTTGTCTCTCACAGAGTACCCTCTACACCCATTGCACTGAATAACTAGTGATAAAACAGCTTGCCTGATCACGAAGTCTGTTTTAAAAAGATAAGAGCTCCTTAAAGGGCTTAAACAGCTCTCCTATTGTTCAGGCATTTCCCCATGAACTCTCAAGAGCAGCCGAAATTCACAGATCACTGATCAGCTGATGGCAAAAATAGAGGCAGTTTATTAATGCTCTCTGATCAAGAGTATAGCTTTTTCCACTCAGGCTACAAGTAGATACTTTTAGCTTTTGAGGTCCCCAGTTCAATCCCTGGATGCCAGCCATGACACAGACCAAATGGTTCAAACAACAACTGAATAATCTCCAGCCCCTGAGGTGGCCAGAATAAAGAGTATACAGTGTTTGCCTCGCTTGCTGGTATCATGAGAAGTTCCCATCACCCCTTTGTGGTGGTGAAGGCATTCTTACAGCTTTGCATCTCCTAAGAAGTCCCATTATTGCATTACTGATCTTGTACATGTATATATGTGTGTGTGTATATATATATATATATATTGATTCTCTGATATATATTTATTTTCTTTTTGTTGGAAATTCATCATCATCCAGGGAAAGCCCAGAAGATTCAGACTAGGTTTTATATAATCCACAAAAACCTAAAATTATTAAAAGCACCAGTCATTACCTTGTGAAGAAATTAATTCAGGCTTTTGTGACTTGGTTACACACACAGTCTGACCTGCAGCATTTTGGCGTAGTCCAGTCACACACAAGCCTATTCACTTATTGACATTTGGTAATAGAGTTCCAGGTGGGCAGTTGTTCTGAGCCCTATACATAGGTGACACACTGAAGTTACTGCTTTTTACAGCCTGAGAAGGAGACAGTCTTCACTTGAACAAGTGCAGGCAAGCCAGAGAAGCTCAAACACAGAGGTCAGAAGAAAAAAATAAAAAAGGCAATAAAGCAATACAATAGACCAGGCACAGAATAGGGAAGGCAGCAGGCAGCTGATCAAGCTCACACATTCATTCTGTTCCAAGCTGCAACTCAAAGGACAATCTAGTAAATATATTAGGGAACTTCTAGAGAAATACCATTAATTACAAAGAACACTATCAAAGTAGACTCCATCTCACACAAAGCACATTGTGGACTTCAGGGAAAGGTGAATCCTTGCACGAAAGAATGTGCCCAGGTTATGCAACTCATGGGGAGAAGCTCCACTTCGACTCCACCCAGAGACCAGCTCACACCTGGAGCAAGAAGTATCTGGACCTTGTCATTTTAGCCCACACGCTGCAGTTGTGCATTCTGCTCTCATTCCTTGAGTCACCCTCTGAAAGGCTTAGTGACTTCTTAGTGACACTTCAGTTCCAGGGTGGAGTGGAAGGCTCTGCTTGGGTTTTGTACTGCAATCAATTACCATCATATCAGAAATTTCTTTTGTGCGAATTAGACCGGCGGTTGATTTAAAGGGGAGAGAAGTTCATTTCCAGTTTCAGGAAGTAGAGAGCACCAGTTCTATAAGGAGGGTCAAAAAGTGAACAAAAAGGGCAGACTATTTCCTAGGGCCAGGAACAAGTGTCTGGCGGTGGTCAGCTAACCTCGCCCGCCCCGCCAAGCCCCGCGCCTTCCTGCATGCCTGAAGAACTGAAGCAAGCAAAGAACACATAGTTGGCACAGAAAGTGGTGGAACAGGTTAATGCGTTTGGGCCACGCTAGCTTCACTTATCGATAGCTTTGCAGAGATCATGGAACCCTCCTCCCGTGCCCAGTGACAAATCAGACTGTCTTCTCAAGCACTGGATATTCATGCCCACTAATACCCTCCCTGTTTATCAGCTTTCTCCTGCCTTAGGCTGGAGAGGACACGGTAACCCCAGCAGCCTGCCAGGGGCCGGGTGACACGGCCCAGGCAGCGCCCCTGGTGCCTGCCCCTCGCCCTCCCCTCCCTGCTAGCGGCAGCCAGAAGAGAGGAAGAGGACAAACAAGGATAGATAAAACTGTCCCATCTGCCCAACGTCTCCATCCAGCTGCACCGGAGTCCGGCTCACAGAGCGGCAACACGCCCGAGACAAGAGGCTGCAGCCCCGCGAGCGTGGGCCCCGGGGCGGCCCCTTTCCCCAGGGGGGCTCAGGAGCCGCGTTATCCCCGCTCTCCAAAGCGCTGCCAGCGCCCGCGGCTCCGGTTTCAGAGTGGGAAGCGGCTGGGCGCGGATGCGGCACAAAGAGGCCCCTGTCCCCGCGGCGGAGCGGAGGCGCGGGCCCCGCAGGGAGGGAGGGGGAGCCTCGGCAGCCCCCAGTGAGGGGCGGCGGCAGCGAGCCGGCCCCGGGAGGCCGGCGGCGGGGCACCCGGCAGCGCTTGGGGACGCAAAGAGAGCGAAACTCTGGCGAGAGCTTCTCCAGCCCCTCGCGAACACCCCGCCGGGACCGCAGCCCCGCCGCCCTCCCCAGCCCCGCGCCCGCCGCTCCAACACCTACCGGGGGTCTCCGCTGCGCCTCCAGCAGAACCGCGCCGAGCCGTCTCCCAGTCCCCTCCTGCCCACAGCCAGCGCCCAGCCGGGTACCGCCTCCCCCACCCGCCCCCTTTCCATGAGGAAACTTTTCCCTCGCAGTTGCCAGCGCGTCCCGAGACACGCTGCCCGCCGCGGGAAGGCGGCGCCGGGACCTGGCCGGGCTTTGCCGCCAGGACCGCCGGCAGCCCACGGGGCACAGGTCCGAGAGGCGCCCGGCCGGGGGAGCGGAGCCGGAGCGGTGACCCCGCCGCTTACCGCTTACCTCGCAGGCGGCGCGGCACGGCACGGCACGGCAGAGCACAGCGGCGGGACGGGCAGCGGCCACCTGGGGGAGGCGCGGCTTGGGCCCTCCCCTATTTCAGCCGCGGGACTCGGGGGTCCCACCCCGCCTCCAGCAGCTCCCGCGGGGCGGGCCGGGCTCGGGCTGCTCCGATGGCAGCGGTGGGGCAGCCTCGGTGCGGCTCCCGCCTCCCCGCCCCCGCCGCCCGGCCCTTGATCCAATTAACGGGAGCGGGCTCTGCCTGGGCAGCTAGCTGGGGTCGGGGGAGGGGGCCGGGAGGGCAGCGCTGCCTCCCGTCCTCGTTCACCTCCACGCTGGGGGTGCCTGGAGCCGTGGGATGAGGAGGGGACTGAGGAAAGTGTCCGGCCGGGATCCCCCTCGTGGCGGGGGCGGGAGGGAGGCAGCCCTGGGAGGAGCCGCCCCTTGGCCCAGCCCTGAATTCGGCCCCTGTCCGTGAGTTCGTTCATCTGTGTGCTGTACCGGCCAGCTGACCTGCAGGGCCCGGAGCCGCCCTGGTGTGTTGGAGCAGGAGTTCCCCAAGGCCGGCTCCCGAGTGAAGTGCTGTGGTCTCGCTTGTGGGAGTGGCATGGGTCACTCTCCCTGGGCTTAGAGGGTGGCATCACCTCAGTTCGCCTTGGCATCCGTCTTTCTCTTTCAGCCCGATTCTGCTGTTTTCAGTCACTTTTCTAATCCTTTGAGAGCCTCTATCCGAATAATTCGGACCTCGGAGCCTTTCAGGTGACACCAGCGGTTTTCTAAATGCCGGGGAGTTTGCCTGCCAGCATTTCCTTTTGTAACGCCAGGCCCCTGAGTGCAGTTTTCCCCCGGGGCAGGGCTTGTACAAGGAGCACTAGGAGACCTTGCCGGCTGCCTCCTCTTGACTGCTTCCAAGCCACTTGGGACACAATTCCAAGGACCAGCTGTGGTTTTGCAGTGATGTTTATTCAATTGGTGGAAAAAGGAAAGACTAAGAGCCTTGCAGATGGAAGAGAGGAAAGAGCATGCCATAAATCTTCCACTCCTCTGGAGCAGTACTTGAATGTTTTGCCTTTCTTTACAAGTGCCCTAGATTTCATAAGAGCCAGAAAAAAAACTGTGCCGATGCCTTCACATATAGTGAAATGCTGTGATAGAAAATGGACATTAGAAACCATTCCATTAATTGCTTCTGAGACCAATCTTCTGTTCACTTTTACCAGAATAGGGTCCCTGGAAGGTGGACGCCCATGACAGGTCATTGGCTCTGGTGTCACCATGAGCATCCTTTAAAAAAGTGAGGAAAGATGCTTATCTTGTCCTCAGAGTTAATCACAGTTGAGAATATAAGCAACAACTTTGTCTTTTACTAAAGCAAAACTGAACCCAACTCTTTGGCATAGATACTGCCTAATTCAATTAAGTTCTGAGGTTTTTATTTCCATTATCAAATTAATGTACATTAATGAAGATCAGAAAAGGCAAACAAACACCTGTCATCCATTAATAGTCTATATCCAGTGTTTGCCCTGTGTTATGTTTTCGTGCTGATTTTTATATGGAGATTCCAGGTCTATCTAAGATAGAGTGTCTAAGACAGATGCTGTCCATGTGGGACCTGGCCAGTGCCAGTACTGATTGCAAGGTGAGAGTACTGAACAACGTGGCTGTTGGAGTCCTGTCTTCCAAGGCTGGATGGCTTGGGGAGGATAGGATGCTGGGGTAAACAAGGTCATAATGATAGAGATCTTTTTGTTAATTTTCCAGATATGGGCAGCTTAGCAATGGTCATGGGACAGAAGGAGGTCAGATAGCATGGTATTTACTCCTTCATCTCTAGGGTTTTATATTTTATTTTACTTTTTCATGGAATCTAGGGTTGTTTTCATATGCATGGCAAACTCTAGTTGCTCTAATGATACATACATCAGTAGTGAGACTAAAGTAGCCAAAAATATTCATGCTTTGGACAAAGATCCTGGCAACAAGGAGGGAGAACACCTAATGGTATTGCTAATACCATGAAGCTGATTTTAGTTACAATATGGCTTTACCAGACCCAGTGACAAGACAACTTGATTCTGTGGGAGAGAACCATGTCCCATAACTGAGGCAGAGCCTCAACATAATTATACATCCAAGAAAGGGCATCATAAAAATAAGCCTAATATCCTGCCCATGCAGAATTCTACTCTGACTTTGTTGCATACTGCAAGTTCGAAGAGTGTGAGACTGTAAATACATGAAAGAATATTTTCCTCAAATTAGTCTTTCTCTTGCTTGCTCAGAGTACCATCCAGACACTGAGCTGTGGGACATCAAGCCAGTGGCATTCTTTCTGTGCATGAATTGTGTACTGTCTGCTGTTCTTGCCTTAATGGATAATAATTGCAAAAATACCTCGTGATTCTCTAGAGAGAAATCAAATGGTGTTAGTCATTGACACAAACACTCTATTTAGCATGTGGCCTCATGTTGAGTACTGTGTGCAGTTTTGGGACTCGAAATTTAAGAATGATGTTGAAGTCTTTGATGTGTCCAGAGTTTGGCTTGTCTAGTTTGGAGAAAAGCAGGCTGAGGGGTGACCTCATGGCTCCCTACAACTTCCTGAGAAGGGGAAGTGGAGAGGCAAGTGCTGATCTCTTCTCCTGTGATCCAGTGACAGGATGCATGGGAGTGATTTGAAGCTGTACCAGAGGAGGCTTAGAGTGGACATTAGGAAGCACTTCTTTACAGAGAGTCAAACAGTGGAACAATCTTCCTAGAGAGGTGGCCAATGACCCAAACTGTCAGTTTTTAAGAGGCATTTGGACAATGGCCTTAATACCAGGCTTTAACTAAGTCAGCCCTGAACTGGTCAGGCAGCTGGACTAGATGCTCACTGCAGGTTCCTTCCATAGGAAATATCTTTTTCTACTCTTTTTCTATTCCATTCCATTTCTAAAAAATGCAAACTGTCATAGCTCCAAGATGGAAATGTATAGGGTACACTGTTTTTTGCTTATGGGTACAGTTCTGAGACAAATGCTGTGTATTACAAAAGTGTCTGATGAGACTTTAAGACTTGCTAATTGGGTTGATGTGTACGTCCAAAACCAGATTGTATTCCTTATTATCATTTTTGTGTATGGCATCCTGATACAGCAACTAATACAACTTTGTTATTGTTCAGGGGAAAAGCATAGAGACTGAGTATTTGTTGTTTTTCTTTCTGTGCATTTTTTAGTATCGGAGAACATCCATAGGTAACTGTAGTTAAAGCACAAAAAATAGTAGCACCCTAAACCAAACCCTAGAGAAGCCATGGCTATGTACAGCTATTTTAGAACGTGTGTTCATAGCCGCCTGTGTGGATGGCTGTAGGTTAATTACTCAGCATAGTTACCGGTAGGCCAGAAGCAGGGGACTTTACTGCTCCAGAGAGGAGGGATAAGGTTCCCCATGCAATATGGCCAGCAGACAGCAGCCTCCTTCGCAGGTGCCGGGGAAGTGCTGGTGCTTCTCTCTGTGCTGGTAGAGCTCTTCCTTCCTCATTCTTGTCAGCTTCGTCATGTAGGATCTGGTACTCTCCGAGCTGCCCTAGAGACTTGGTTATCAGCTTTTGAAGCGCCTTTTGTTGTTGTTGATGCTGGTGCTGTGGTTGATGTTGTTGTGTTCCAACACCAGGTGCATTTTCTTGTGGAAATGGTGGTTTGAATTTTTTTTGGTTTTGATTGCCGTGTTTGGGGGCCCTTATGAAACAGCTTTAATAGGACAATTTGATGCTCTGGAAACTAATGAGGGGCGTATGATTCTGCGTGCTGCATCAGATAATCAGCAGGCAGACAAAGACGGATGGCGCCTTCCAGGCCGGCGCGGCCCTCGCAGCCGGCCCAGGCTCCCGGGGAGGCGGCGGCGCTGCTCACGCCGATGGCCGGGGAGGCGGCAGGGCTGGGGGCGGGCAGGGCCAGGCGAGCACCCCGAGCCTGCCCCAGCTCCCCTGCCGCTGCCGCTGCCCCTCTGCGGCGAAGGGCGGCGGGGCCGGCGAACTGGTGCCGTTCCGGGGCGCCGGGCCGAAGCCGCTGCCCCCCGTTCCCGCCCCGGTTATGAAAGCGCGGGGGAGGGGCCAGTGCCGCCGGGAGAGCGGAGGCCGCGGGGCGCAGGTGAGAGCGGGGCGGGCCCGCCGCACGGGCCGCGGGGGGCACAGGGGCTGCGGGCGGGCCCGCGCCAGGCCCGGGGGCGCCGCAGCGGGGGCGGGAGCCTGCGCCTGCCCGCCGAGCTATAATCAACACGGGCACATCGCTGTGACGGCCGTTCAGGGATTCTGAGTAAGCTGGACGCGAGTAGAGGCTCAGCCCAGGGATGCTCTGCGGGAGGGAGCTGCGGCTGCGGGCGGCCTTTGGCGCACGGCCCGCCGGCTGCAGAGCAGGCCGTGGGAGGCCCGTGCCTTTCCTCAGGGGCCTGCTGGCCTTGTGCCGGCATAACACGGGGGGCTGAATCCCGCCGCCCTCAGAAGAGTGGTTCCGGTGGGGTTGCCAGGCGGTGCGGGAGCCCAATCCAAATACCAGGTGATGGTTGTGAGGAAAAGTGGCCATTATGCAGGAAATACCTTCTGAGCTCATTTGTTGCAAGGCCACTCAGCTCTGGCCATTGTCATAAAAACTGACCTTTCACTTAGCTGAATCTAAAGAGCTCAGTGTAAGCTACCAGAGAAACAGTTAGGGTATTATGTGGTTTCACAGACGTACTTTATGCAAATCATTGGGTTTCAGGCTTAAACGTCTGTTAAAGGCACATCTGTCAAAACATATTCTAGTGCTTTAGGATATGTTAATTTTCATATGTGAACAAAGAAGATTTTAGTGAACCTGTTTCTATCTTCAGTAGAGAACAACAAAAAGCTAGTGTCATCCCAGTGAAAGAGGTTACAGGTCTAATCACTACCTTAAGACTAACTGGAGTTCCATTCCAGTTTTCCTCTCTGTCCTCTGGTTAAGTGTACAACAGTCTTACCTTCCATGCTTTGTTTGCTTTCCATGGTCAGACAGAATGGCCCCAGTGAACCAGCCAAAGGACAAGAAGCGTGAGAGAGCATGTCAGCATTGGCCAGAAGAGGCAAAATCAGCTGGGAAGAGGAAACGAGATTATGGAGAACGAGGGAATGAGAAACAAGAAAAGAAGTTGTTTGTGAGAAAGACATCTAAACTCTCAGGGAAAATCGGTAACGTTTCCTCAGATTTTTGCAAATGACAGGCATTGACTAGTTGAAGAGGGAGGATGCCAAGAGGCATGTTCAGACATGAGTGTTCAGATGGAGTTAGATGTTGGAGTAATAGGCAGACTTGTACTGGAGCAGTACATCCTCCAAGTTTTTGTCTAGTGTGTGTGCATGCGTGAATGTTTAAGCTTTGAGACTCTGCACCACTTGGTAAAAGCCTGGAGCACTGAAGATGCTGTTACAGCTCATTTGAGGGTGGTGAAGTTTTCTGGAATTCCTATATTACCAGATCTCTGCTTTAGTGTAGGACAGACTAATCTGGGTAATCCATTCTTACTCTCATGCAATTCCGAATTCAGTTGTTAGTTTGAAGGTTGGTATCCTACAGCATCCACTCTGAACTGGTATTTGCCCCCCATTCTTTCCCTGTACTAACTTTTGTAAGTAGGAATACTTTCTACCTCTGTTCAGATTAGAATGGACAGAATTTCCTCTTATTACTTCTCCTCATGTGCATTTTTTTCCTTTAGTGTCTAACTCATGTTAAAAAAAATCTTAGACTTTTGATGTAATGTGGAGTTGTGATTAATTTCTAATATACTGGAAAGTTTAATGCTTTGCATTATCAAGGAAGTTGTCTGGACTTTACCTACTGCAACTTCATAGAATCATTTAGATTCAAAAAGACCATTAAGATCATAGAATCCAACTGTTAACCCAGCACTGCCAAATCTACCACTAAACCATGTCCTTAAGTGCCACATTTACACATCTTTTAAGTATCTTTAGGAATGGAGACTCATCTGTTTCCCTGGGCAGCCTGTTCCAATGGTTGACAACTCTTTCAATGAGGAATTTTTCATGATAGCCAACCTAAACCTCTCCAGGTGCAACTGGAGACCCTTTTCTCTTTCCTATCTTTTGTTACTTGGGAGAAGAGTCCAACTCCCCTCTCCCTACAGCCTCCTTTCAGGTGGTTGTAGAGAGCAATATGGGCTCCCCTCAGCCTCCTTTTCTCAGATAAAATCTTTAATTTCATCTGTGGTTTAGGAGATCACTAGGGTTACTGCCTTGTGTGGAGATACTATGTGTTTTCTGTACAATTTTACTTAAGGATCTGGCTTAAGGATCCAAAAATTACTGAAGTGTTTTTCAAAAGTCAGAGATACAGGGATTCTCTGATTTTGCACATTTCCATTGTGTGGTCTGTAAGTCCAGACTTGGAGGAGTTAGCTGGGTGAACAGTTACTGTGGAGGCAAAATGCTCTCTTTGAAAGGAGTTCTGTCTATATTTGTAGTTTGAAAGGAGTTCTGTCTATAATTGTAGACAGTTAAAACATCTTCTGTAGTTAATTTAGCTACATGATTTATTGTAACTTCATGACCTGATTTTTGTGTTTGGTAAGCATTTGCCATTCCTGCACGATACTTCAGAAAAATGAGGCTAATAATATTTTTCCCTTAACCCTTTCTTTAAAAGATGAAGACCTTAGTATTTGAGAAGTAAAAGAGTACTTTTCCATTCTGTGTTCCAGTTAGTATGTTTTTGGCAATTTTTTTCTCCTGATCCATATAGGACAGTTTCTGTTTCTTACAATTAAACCACCTTTTTAGAAGGTTTCTTTCAGCTGAATCTAAAAAGGCCTGAAGCTTTGTTTCTTAATAAATTATCCATCATCATAAAATGGAATCTGAAAAAAATCCTCAATTTCTATCACCTCTGAAAAAGAAACTGTGGATACCAATTCTGCAGTTAAAAAAAAGAGAAAGGAATTATACTAGAAATACTTTTATACTTATTTCAACAGGTGTGACAAGTGTTCTTACTATCTTGGCATGTGAACAAAAAAGTGTGCTTTTCTCCATCATTGCATTAAAGAAAGATTTAATTTAGGTTCTAATCGTATAGGATGATCCATGTGTTTTCACTCTTCTGTGTTTTTTGGTTTTGTTTTTTGTTTTCTAATAAGTGTCCTTAAATGAAAATAGCATTTGTGTTTCTTAAGAAATGCATTTGACATTTAGATCCCCTGGGCTGTTACAGACCACTGGTGTGGGGACGATTAGATCAAAAAATGAGATTGAACAGATCTAGTTTTTACATAAAGGTCCCTGAAGACAAAAACTTGGAACATGAACAAAATGTAGAAACAAGCTGTGCTCTCAGCAAAAATCACTCTGAACAGAAAGGTTTTCAGGTGGTGAGGTGTCAGCAAGTCTATTATCAAAAACAAAACTCACAGCGCTGTGAGCAGAGAGAAAGTTCTGATTCACAGCAGGCATTTCAGGAACTGTGTGGGAGCTCATGTTGCCATACTTGGGAAAAATTCAGGTGTTCCTGCTGATCACACATGTGACTTGACTTTTCTGTATGCCGGGGCTTACCACCCATGGCATATTTCCAAGTTGCTGGGCCTTGGGATAGCAGCATTGTGTTTTGGCATAAAACATTCAAGTTGTATGCTGTCCGAGAGGTGCACCACTCCCGTGGCATTGCTTTAGTCCTTTCCTGTTGTCTTTGATAAATCTTTGGGAAAGAGAAGGAAGGTTTAACAAGAGGAAGCCTACACAAAGCTCTGGTGGGATATGGGATGCACTGGACTCCATAATTGCAGAAGCTGCTGCACCTTCGATGTGTGAGAATTATTTAGAGGCTTTTATCTTATGGCTTGAAGCTTTTAATGGATGTAGCAGCAAATGCAGATGTCTTCCTCTATTGTTTATTGAATGAGCATGACAGATGTTGCTGATCACTAAGTTTTATTCTTTTCCTCACTGGCAGGTTGCAGTGGAAGTGGATTTGTGATGAGAAACAAGAGAGCCCTTTCCTCTCAGCTGGAGCGGCGATGCAGCATTGTTCATTACGTCTACCAGAAAATGCTGGGAGGCTCCATGCAGGCACAACTCAGGCAGGTGAGGAGTGTCTCTTTCAGAATGTGTTGGACATCTCAGCTCCCTACATAAAAAGATACTCAACACAAGCAGAGGACCTTTAAGGAGCCTAAAAAGTTCCCCACATAAATAGTTTGTGACTCCAAGGCTAGTGCACCCTTATGTTTCTTCATCCTGTAAAATGAAAGAGCTGAGATGGCTTTCCCTTTTGGTTGACACCACCCTGCCAATTTTTATCCTCTGTTAATTCTGTACTTCCTTGAGTCATATTTAATCTTGCCCACTCTCCTAGCTGAGTTATTGCACAGTGATACTTTAGCATGCTGATCTGACTGTTTTGTGATACTATTCTTGTATCCACTCTACTTTGCCGGTCTTGTCAGGTTAAGTGTTGATTTTTTCCCTCTTCACAGACATAGCCATCAAGTCCATAATGTTTTACTGTTTCACAGAGCCAAATGCCTTTCATTTGAAAATTAATGCTTTCTGTAACATCTGTAGGTGGGAAGCAGCTGGGCAAGCTTTTTTGTTAAGAATTTTATGTGAACATACTAACATTAATGACAATTCAAATTGTTAGCATTCCTCATTCAGAGAATCTCAGGGATGCTTGCAAAAGTCATAATTCTCTTTACCTTTTTAACAGAGATTGGAGCTGGCTTTTCTGCGTTCTCTTTCCTCATACTGCCTCTTTCGGAGAGCAAGTCCCTTTGACAGGAGAGTGACCTGTCTGGAATGGCACCCAACACACCCCAGTACCCTCGCTGTCGGTTCCAAAGGTGGAGACATCATCCTTTGGGACTGTGAAGTACTTGCTAAAACCTGCTTCATAAAGGGGGTAAGCCTCTGTATGTGAGCAGTGGGTGGGAGGGAAAACCAGAGTACTGTAAAATACTGCAGATAAAAACTGAGGTCTGTTGTGAGGAGCACATAAGGGTCTCAGGTTTTAGAGTAGCCAGTTAAAAGTAGGACTGAGATGCATCAGTGTGTCTGTTCCCAAGTCCCACACTGTTTTAACACTAGGGAGAACTGAGGCATGGTGATTAAGTTCATAATGGAGCAGCACTTGGTGTGTGCTTAGTGGAAAAATAATACAGCAACTGACAAAACAGTTCTCTTTGAGGGATGTTATAAATAAGTAGACAGAGAGGGTCTGTCTGGTCTAGGTCTCAATCTTTCTCTGCTCACCTTATGTTGTGCCAGATGAAGACATATCTTTGGGGAGAAATAAGGTGCTTTTATCTCAAATGAGAAACTAAGGTAGAATGAATGGTTTGTAGAGCTGGCATACTCCTTCATTGCTGTATTCAGCCATTTCCATTCCAACAGGGTCTCAAAGACTTAGTAATTTTTATCACCTTTCTAAGTTAAGATAGATACACATTGAGAGGTCTATCCTCCAGGAATTCCAGAGTCACCTTTCTCTTTTTCTAAATAGTGTAGTGCCAGACAGCAAGGGAGTACCTTACCTGGGGACTGAAGGAATTGCAGATTTGTCCTCCAGGAGGGCAGCTCCTGGTTTAGACATGGTTATCTTTCCTGCTTAGAGGACTGTGGTGTGTTTCACTGTTGCTGTTAAAGACATAGCAGTGCCTGCAGACTTACAGAACACACTTTTCTCCTTCCCCATCACTCAGTGGATTTTTCTTTTGTTCATCCCCTTCCTTGTAGATGGGAGCTGGAGGGGCCATCACAGCAATGAAGTTTAACCCTTTTAACCCTAGTCAGCTGTACACTGCGTCAGTTGCCGGCACTACCACCCTGCAGGATTTTAATGGCCATACTGTCCGG
This sequence comes from Zosterops lateralis, assembly GCF_965231275.1. Taxonomy (NCBI): domain Eukaryota; kingdom Metazoa; phylum Chordata; class Aves; order Passeriformes; family Zosteropidae; genus Zosterops; species Zosterops lateralis. The sequence continues at coordinate 39,466,284 of NC_139761.1, forward strand.
GTCTTCACCAGCACCGAGGACTGGGAGTAAGAATACAGTAATGCTTTGGGCCTCTGTGTCCTGCTGGCAGAAGCACTACAGAGAGCAAGAGAAACAGAGACAGATATATTTGTCTCTAATCTGTGAGAGCTGGGCTTCATCTTTCCCATATACATGTCCTTTATCTTCTGAATTTCAGGGAGGCTCATTCTTTTTATTTTTCCTTGAAATGGGGTAGTGGGTAGGAAGGATCTTTTCACTAATGGGGAGGGATTCTTGGATGTTGCTTACTTCTTTTTGTGCATGAGTGAGTGGGGATCCAGTGGATTTCCTACGTTGTCTGTTCTTAACACATCACAAAGCTCTGTGCCCTGGGGACCTTCTAACCTCTTCACCTGCTAGCAGTGCTGCTTGTTGTCAGATGTTTTTTACAGGACAATTCATAGTTTTCTCCATGCTTCTCCACAAATGCCAGTGACTTCAAGCAGTGCCTGCCGTTAGGGTCACGCCAATTCATCTCACTGAGCTTCTGGTCTGCTTTAGCTTATCTGAAATACCAAAATTAAGAGTCTGGGTCCCTTCAGTAGTGATTGAAAAGAGCAGATGAATTACTAGAAGCAGCTCTCAGAATTATCTTCTCAAGACTTGTTTTTCTGTGGGTACATGAGGAAGCCTGAGCTCTTCAGTTAGTTACTTGAGTTCTGTGCTTGAAGGTGGGAGAATTTGAGTTAGCTTTATTACTTTCCCCCATCTAATTGTTTCTTAGTGCAGCTTTCAGGTTACATTTTCATTTGGCTGTTCACCTGCAACATTGTAATAGGGCAGAAGTTGAACCCAAGTCGTGCTGGGATGACTGGTGGGGTGAGCAAGGAGAGATAAACTGGGTCCTGAGACGTGAGGATCTTGTATCCCAGTGGGATGCCTGTCACAACAGTGATGCGTGGATTTGAAAGGGCATGCCATCCTCCTACTGCTGTGAGGACAGCAGATTCTATGGGCAGGCCTTTTTGCCTTTTTTATCTTCATTGGCCTCTTGAAACCTAGTATTTATAGTGGGACTTTACTAAGTAGTTGTTCTGTGAGCAGTAGATGGAGTGCACTTGAGTACCAAAGAGTTTGGGGACACACAGCTAGCTCTTCTTTTTTCTGTCTTTATGTAGGGTTTCCATTTTTCCTCAGTAGACAGGCTGGGGGAAAACAACAATAACAATACAACATAACACAGAACATAAGATTCCTGTGCCATGGGGTTAGCAGCAAGATTTGCACTTGGCTTTTCCTGCTTGATGGTACCTTGAGAAAGACCAGATACAGCACTGGAAGCAGCCTGTAGGGAGCTACTCAATGTAGTCTCTGTAAGAAAAGCTTAGTACTGGGCTGTCATGAGATTTTATGTGGTTTATGCATGGAATGGTGCTGGTGTTGCTTGTGATCTCTTAAGCATGGTCCGAGCCAGGTGGTTCACTGCAGATTACTCCTACCTCCATAACAGAAGCAGCAAGTGCTTCCTGCTAATGAGGTTTGCAGCCCAAGGTTTGAAGGCTCAGTATTTATTGCTCAGATTTGAAACAGGTTAGAAAAAATGAGCTCTTGTGTATTTGTTCTGCCAGAAAGTAGTGCTTGTACCTAGAGAAACTGACAGTGTGTACCAGGAGGTGACTGTTGAATTAAGATTTTCACTTTCACTCTAACCTTGATGTCTGTTGGCTTTGTGTGTATTTCAGAAAGGGCCAGGAGATTCTCTCGGAGACATCAAGTTCAGTCCTTATGAGGCAGAGAAGCTTTATGTGGCTTCAGGTGATGGCACCCTAAGTCTGCAGGATCTTGAGGGCAGAGCGGTGCAGGTGATCTCTCGTGCCCTGGACTGTGGCCACGAGCATCATAATGTTTGGTGAGAAGAGGGCACTGCAAGGTTAATTCTCTGTTCCTTGGGGTTAATGCTGTGTTGCTGATCTCTGCCAGTGTTAGGAAACTCTTGGTATGAATTGGTCCCATGGCGGAGCTTGGAGACAGGGTCCTGGTTGCTGGCAGCCACAGGGTACTTAGGCTTTTACATTAGCCGAGTGTGCTGCCCACATCTTCCCGCGTTACTTTCTGGTGATCCAACCCCTATCTTGCAGATACTGATGGCTTTTCGCTTTATGAAGTGTGAGGTGAGAAGAGCAGGGAAACTTCCTTCTCTTAATTGTTGTCAGTAGACTGTTTTGTCAGTGGAAGCTCAGGTAGCATAAGGAAAGCCACACAACATATCTGCATAATCTGAATTTCAGTTTATTGAGTTTACCCTGTGGCCCTTTTGCAGACTTCAGTCTCACTAGGTTAATCTCCATGGCCTTGAATTCCTAGAATAATTTATCTTGCAAGTGAAGCTTTTGCAACAAGTTCCCAAAGGACCCCAGCTTTATTCTCACTGCTCTTCTCCTGGGAGAGCTGGCATAAAGACTTATGTCTTTATCAGATAAGTTTCTATTCAGTTTTGTTTCCTGGAGCATGAAGTTGAGACAGTTTGATGTGCAACTTTTCAGTCCAAAGCTTCTGTCTTTACTGCTGCTTCAGTGTTTTGTGGAAAAATGTAATGTTAAAGCTGTTTATCCACATTTGTTGAAGTCCCAAGGATGTTCTGATCTTTCCCAAGGTATTTTCATGTGCAGGCACCAAGTGGTTCTTCAGCCTCAATTATGTTCCTCTGTTGCAATGTGTTACGCTCCACCTAATAAGCACTTTAAAATGACTTGGAAGTGGTTTCACATTCAGTCACCAACAGAAAGCATTGCTGATTAGCTGTCCTTCTTCCTGATACTCAGGCCCACACCACTCAGGCAGAAGATTACAGTTACAGTCTGTTGCAGTCTCCCTTGTCAGGGAGGAGATGTGAATCAGAATTCCATTGCCTTCTTTTCTGTAGGAACAGCACTGATTTATCTTTCCCTCTAGTTGCTGGTACTGCAGTGTGGATGTTTCTGCAAGCTGTCGTGCAGTGGTGACAGGTGATAATGTGGGCAACGTGGTCCTGCTCAGCACTTCTGGTGAAGAGGTTTGTATGGCTCCATGCAGCATCTCCTCTACAGGAATCTTGATGGCTCATGTACTTTCCTACTCTACAGGGACCCTGAAAAGAGGAGCAAGTGACTTGTAGCTCAGGAGATGACTTCACTCATTGTCTGGGTGATGAGAAATCCTCCACTTCTGCCACCAAGTAGACATTTTACATTGTTGAGTGTAATGGTAATAATTTCTAAACCTGTCATGTGCTACCCCTTCCTTAAAAGTATTTGCTACTAGCCAGAGTAATTATACCCACAGTATAGGGTAATGTGAAGACGTGAGCACCCTCTGCCAACAATATTCACAATTCCAGAAACTTAGTGCCCTGATGAGAGTCATTTAGGAAGTACTGCTTTGCTGTACACCCTTCCCTGACCTGGGGGTAGGCACAGAGCAGTAATGCAGTGAGTATTGGGATGGGAATTGCACTCCTGCCGTTAGACACAAGAGGGCAGGCAGAGGCAGACTTTGACTCTGGAGTAGTAGCGAAAGAGTTGAGAATAGTTGGAGTGGTTCCTGCTTCAAGAGCCTGCTGTACTGTCACACTAGCACTGCCCTCTCTCCTGAATGGAAGGGTAATATCTGTAAAAGCTCATTCCCCAATGAGCTATGGCCAGAGGCAGCTGTGTAAAGTAGTGGGCAGAGTCAGGAGTGCTCCAGGTGACTTGTTCTTATTCAGTGTAAATTGCTGATTTACTTTTAGTTTCCCCTGAAAGAATGTGATAGTCTTTTCTGCAGTTGGGAGATATCCATCATTCTAGGGAGGATGGTCAGCTTCAGCCTTTAGATTAGAGATAACCTTCTGGCTTTTATAGAAATTTATTCATGGCCACTTTGTGTTTATTTGTTGTTGTTGTTAATTGAAATATTTGTTCTACCCTCATGTTTCTTTGTTCACACATTTCTAGAAGTCAGTTATATCTCCTCTCACCTTTTTTTTTTACTTAAAACAAGGTTTTTTGGTTTTCCACACAAAGCAGTTCCTTCCTTCTTGTTATCTTGGCAGCAGATTTTCTCTATGTGTTCCAGTTTGTTTAAATCTTTCAGTGAAAGGCTGGCACTGCCTAAAGTCTTCCAGATGTGATCTTGCTTTTTACAGTGGCACTAATACTTCCCTCCATGAAGGGCTGGGTTTGTGTTTTCTTTCCTCGTAGCTATAATAAATTGACAGATCAGAGTTCTTCTAGAATGAAATAGTTATTTCACAAGGTCATTCTTTTCATTTCTTGTTTCCAGTGAATACACTCTTGGAGTATTCTATAAGTTTTGTTACTCTATAAATGTGAGACCTCTTTACTTGGCACTGGTAGATTATAATTTTGTTTCTTTACTCCAGATACTTTTTTTTTTTCCTACATGATTTTCTGTTTGCTGCAGATCTGGAAGCTGAAATTGCACAAGAAGAAAGTGACTCATGTAGAGTTTAACTCCCGATGTGAGTGGATGTTTGCCACAGCATCTGTGGATCAGACAGTCAAAATCTGGGACCTCAGAAATATCAAAAACAAAACAAACTATCTTCATCTGCTTCCACATGAGAAACCTGTCAATGCAGGTGAGTTCAAGATCTAATTGCATAGATGTCTGCAGAGAGTCCACTCAGCTCAGCTTTTATTGTGGTGGCAGTGTTAGGTTTTGCTCAGATTCCAAGTTGCATGCTAATTAAAGCAAGGAGGCTGTTGGGAATGTGTGGCCAGAGGCAGGGAGGTGGCTAGGGCAGCTGCAGCACCTTCTTAAGACTTGCCAAACAAACTGTGACACTGTGCCTTAGAAGTGAGTTTGAAAGCAGCAATGGCTGAGATTAGAAAACTGAATCTATTGGGGCAATCCCTTTTAACAAGAGCAGAGAATGGAACTCCAACCTCTGTTTCTTGGGTTCAACTTTACCAGTTGATGGAAGTACAAACTGCAGGTGTCTATCTCATTCTGCTGTCTTTCCATTTGAATGAGCAAGTTCCTTTCTTTGCAAAGTTTCCTCTTGTGATTCTGAAATGAGAAAAATTTCTTCTTAGGTAACCCAGCACGGTAGGTTTCAGCTTACTTTTTGTAAGAGTTTTGAGTTTGAGACAGGTAGTCTGTCTTGTGAAAGTCTTATCTGCTGGGACACACAGCCATATTCACATCCCAATTAAAGAAATAGTGATGGATTTTCAATCAGCAAAATGTGACACTTATGCTTCTTGTCAGTCACAGCACTGTGATCTTTAGTTTGCCTTATTGTCCCACTTTCCTAGCCTACTTCAGCCCAACACATGGTGCCAAGCTTCTGAGCACAGACCAGCACAATGAAATCAGGGTTTACTCATCTTCAGACTGGACCAAGCCACAGCATCTGATTCCACATCCACATAGGCAGTTTCAGCACCTCACACCTATTAAGGTGAGTTGAGTCTAAGAGGAGCATCATGCTTGGTGCTAGCAGCTGTCTGCAAATCAGAAATGGTCTGATTTCTGGTCAAGGTACTATACTGGTGGGTGCTGGAACTCCCAGTGGAGCAGTTCCTCCAGCTGTGGGTGGGATATAGTAAGAGTTGCTCCCAGTGTCAGTTGTCTGGATTGTGTCCGTGCTGAGCTCTGCCCTCTTCTCTAAGCTCTCCATGACTCTGTTTTGTGATCAGGCGACGTGGCATCCTCGCTATGACCTCATTGTGGTAGGTCGCTACCCAGACCCCAAGTTCCCCGGGTACACGCTGAACGAGCTGCGAACTGTGGATGTGTTTGATGGGAACACTGGAGAGATGGTTTGTCAGATCTACGATCCAAATGCCTCTGGGATCATCTCGGTGAGTTGAGTGCTGCAGCTGAAAGGGCTGTCAACAGCACTGCTCTGTCTCTGGGAAAGAGGCATAGCTTAGGGACTAGAACCATATCCACTTTACTTGTGACTCAGCATGTCATGGGATATGGCTGCCAGCTAAAACTGCTGACTCAAGCAGGGCTAGTCCATGGTCATTTGTGGGGTTTCTGTGATACTCTTAGGGAACCCTGGTTTTTCCACATGGTTTGTTGCTGTTATATAAGCTGTGGTGCTCTTATGACTGTTACATAAGCAGTGATGCCCTTACAGACTCTTGTTTTCATTTTCAGCTCAATAAATTTAACCCCATGGGAGACACACTGGCTTCTGGCATGGGTAAGTAAAGAGAACCTGGGGCATTAAACGTGTGGGTTCTAGTCCCAGAAATGGGTTGGCTTTTTATTCTTCATGGATACCATCCATGAAGCAGTAGAAGAAAACAATGGAGAGGGGGAAAGCCTTTTCCTGCTAGGCTCTGTACCATTTCCCCTTGTTTAATTTATCTCATTTCCTAAGCTGCAGAGCCAAATTTAGTCAGTTTTTCACAGGCTGTGTGGGATTAAGTTAGCTGGCTATAGATTTAGGTCTTAGACCTGTGACAGAAGACACTAGGAATTACTTATATTTTTTAGTTAGATCTGTGGACACAGCGTCTGCAGTAACTATTTTTGCATCCTCTATACTTTGGAAATACCTTAGAAAAAGTCTTTTGAATTTCTGGCATTTAAGTGACATAGACTAAGCTATTATGATTGATGTAGAGTTTCTGATATACAGCATTTAATTTTTCTTCTCAGGCTTTAATATTCTGATCTGGAACCAGGAGGAGATGGCAGCCAAGAAGCATGAACATCTTTTGAAAGCCATGACAAATGAGGAGATTGAACCATGAGAGAAATGGGGATTGGAAGCTGGAGTTCATCCAGACATGGAGGGCAGAGGCAGGCAAACCCTGGCACAAGGAAACTCAAAAGCTAAGTTAATGTCTGGGGAGCTGGAGGAGATGAAAACAAAAAGCAGTGATTGTAAACTGCAGGGAAGGAAGTGAAAAGAGATGGATCTAGAGACTCGATTTAGTATTTTGATCCTTTCTGAATTCCAGGGTACAAACTCAGTTGTTGGCAATGGGCAGTGTAAGCCATGCAGGGAATTAGACTTTGTCCTTTCTTCCTGGATCTGATGTTGCTTCCCTGATCCTCTTGGCCTCCTTTTCTAGGAAGTTGTGTCAGTATTTGGTTCCTCCAAGTGGAGTTACTACTTGTTTTCTGAGGCACTAGGAAAACTTCAAAGATGTTCCTAGATCTTGCTGAAGTTACTGCTTTCAGCCTTACCATATCTGTCGTCACTTGTCAGAGGTTCCCATTTCCTGTAGTCTGCAGTGGAGCAGCCCATTACAGGGTCCCCAGCCTGTTCTAGTCCAACCAAGTTGAGAAACCATTTGCTAACAGGATTGACATCCTGAAAAGGTAGAGCGTTCGCAGAGGTGAAGTCGGATAGCTTGGTTACCCTAGGAAACACCAAGCTCTCACATATGCAAGTTTGGAAAATGTGTTTGTCAAGACATTGAGTTTAGTTAGCCTGTTCTCTGCTTGCAGCTGTTTAACTCAACCACAAAGAACAGGATGCCAGAGGTCTCTATCACTGATTGCAAGGACAGTATGGAGTTGGGCACCTACTGATTCTGTAGTTTCTATTTTCAGAGTTCTAGGCTATTTCTTGCCAATGATTAGGTAATTTTTTTCACCCATGCCTATGTGCTTCAGAATGTTTGGTAAGAGTGTTTGTTATAAAGCAGAAATGAGGTATTTCTTCCAAATACCCCTGCTCAGAGCCAAATCTCAAGACTGTTGTTAAACAGTTAAGTTTTGCTTTTTCTAGTTTGTTTACAAGGCTGCCTGGGGCCTTGCTGCTGTCCCAGAGGTTGATGTGGTGGGATGGGCTCCAGGCCTGTGCAGATTCTCCACATTCACATTTATAGTTTTGCAATATTAATATCAATAAAATTTTGTACTAAACTAAAATTCTTTGATAGAGTGGCTGCTTTGAGGATACTGCTGAACTGCTTTTGTAGGGGAGAAGTTGGGAGACCTTTCTACAGGAAGGCTATGAGACATACAACCGTGGTAGAAGTACCAGTTCATTGTACTGGGTCTGCAGCAGACCCCTCCAAGGTGGACAGAGGATGCATCATCAGCTGTATCTGTGCACAGATGCTGCAGTGAAAACCAGTTTATGTCAAAACTCCCTGTGCAGTGTGGGATTGTGAAACAGGGAATTCCTTTGAGGGGGATATGCTGCAGGAAATTCTGCCTGTGTTCCAACACTGAGCACACTGGTGCTAACCCTGTGAACTCCTAGAGAAGAAGAGGAGTAGAGTTCAGTGCGAAATTGATTTTAATAATGAAATGTATTGGAACAAGTACAGAAAGTCATTCACAGTCAAAATGTCTAAATCATCATAGAAACCTTTTCTGTGTGTGTGCAGAATTCCGTGCCTTTAAAAATAACAGGTCCGGTCCTCTTAAATGCACTTTCTATTACCTCTTTCTTGTGCCTGTTCTCACAGGCATTAGCTTTCTCCTTATGACTGTCTTGTTGTACAGGAGACCTAGTTTCATCCTTCAGAGGACAAAAAGGTGAGAAAGATGCTGAGAACAGCAATCTGCTTCTGCTGATTTAGGGTTCCCATGCTTGCAGATGCTGATTACGGTGTGGAGAAAAGTCCCCACGGTACTCCTTAGGGGGAACAAAGGGAAATGTTTGTAACTTAAGAACTGGCTTCTGCATCCAAGAGGGGAAGGGAACTGCACCAGAAAGAGAAGTAAAAGTAGGAAGTGAATGTGCAATATCACCATGTGAAGAGCCTGTGCTTCTGATGCCTGCTCCAGTTGCTCATTTTCTGCCAAAAACTACAAGGCAGGTGGTGAGCATTTGGTGTGAAGGTTTCTGTAGCAGCTGCAGTGTGCAGAGAGGCCAGGCTGGAGAAAGAATCACACTTTGGACAAAATGCCCAAGTGAGACAAATAAAGGAATCCACAGTCACCTGCCAGCTCTGATCCTTAATGTTTGTTTGTTGTCCATATGGTAGGGAAGATAGGAAAAAAAACTATAGAACTTGGCATTTAATCTAGTCTTAGGTAAACAGCTCTGCTACATCTCTGAATTACAGCACAGAAAGATTCTGCTAGTAAAGCATTTCCTTGGGCTGAAATCTGGATTGCTTGGAGTACTGCATACTCCCTTTAATAGGTCCTTGAAGTTCAGATATAGGAAGTAAAATTTAAACTTGGGATCTTTAGACAGAAACCAAGTTTCTTATCTAGGGCAACTTTTCTTTCTAGAGCCAACATTGCACAAGAAATCGAGTGTGTGTTTGCTTCGGTCACAGGAATTGCTCTCTCATGAAGCTCTTAGAGCTTCTTTGAGTTCTACTGATTCTACTCTGAGCCAAATCCTAGGATTGATTGAAAACTGCTAGGTTTCAGTCTTGTCCTGATTTCAATACAGTCCTCTCTTGACCCATAATGTGAAGAGAGAAAAAAACCCCAGTTGCCAGCAGCAACTACTTGACAGCAACCTCAAGAAACACTTCACATGTCTCCCATCATCTGCAGCAGTTCCCTCTGCATGGACAGTAGATGAGTCTGGCTGCATTGTTGGTGAGCTGCATCCTCAGCTCAAGCCCAGCCTTTCTACCATCAGCAGGCCTATGGTGTGAGGGAAAAGCACTCAAAGTAGGTTGACCCTGAAGAGAAATGTGACTGGATGTGGCAGCTGCTGGAGGCCCAAGCTTCTCTGCCACAGTCATGGTGAGTGGTAATGTTTGCAGTCACTTGAAAGGAGGAGAACTTGAAACTGGCCATGTTGGGAATCCCAGACTGGGTGAGCTGTATGAGGACCGGGGCACCACACAGTATATTGGCTTCAAAGTTAACGTGTCATTTCCTTAGGTAGCTCAGTTCATTTTCTCAGTTCTTTCTAAAGGATGTCACCTTTAGAAAGCATCCAGAAATCAAGTCCAGCTTTGTTCTGGGAAGTAAAGGCCAAAATAGAAGAATGCTGAGTAACTGAAGGTGCCCAATCATCCTTTGGGGCAACACAGCTCCCTCCTACTGCCTGGGAAGGAGTTGAAGCAACTGTCAGGGCTGTTCTTCTCCTTCATTGGAAACATGCTGGTAGCCAGGGGGCTGAGACTGTATGCGAAAGAGTACAGTCATGAGGAGAATAATAAGGAGAAGGAGAATGGATCCACACACAGCCAAACCCACAAAGAGCTCTGTAAGGGAGAAAATAAGTGGTCAGCATGGTATCATCCAGACTTTCCCCTTCTGCCACACTCTGATCAAGCCTGGGCTCACCTGTGTCATGCATGCTGCTTGATACCTTGCATTCTTGCTCCCAGTCCTGGGGAACAACAGGATCTGTAAGTTCCAAGAATCTTTGCAATGGGCATTTATGCTGACAGCCAGGGATTGTCAGTGGGAAGGGTTCCTTCCCACTCTCATTCCGGTAAAACATCTCCACAGAGAAGTTACTGAAAATGAAACACAACAAGATGGTTTTTTTTTTTTTCTCAAGTTGAAGCTATCCCTTCCCAAAAACTCAATGTGCACATCCTTCCTTTTATTCTTGAGATAAGTTTTTGTCATGAGAGTCTGCCACCAGGAGTAAGATTGCACACCCCAAGAGTAGAACCTGGCCTAGGTATCTAACCCTTGAGGTGAAATCACAGCAGACGTCTTTACTGCAGCCCTCACCCATCGTCCTCTTGGTACAGTTCAAATAAATGACATGAGGCGTATGGTGCTTGGATCTTGTTGTCGACATCTAGAGCCATCTGCAGTGCCACAAGTGTGGTGTCGTGCTGAGAAAGAGGGAAAAAAACTGAATCAGTCACCCTTAGGGATGTGGCAGGGCAGCTCAGACCATACCAGTACCGGACAAGGCAGTGCTGAGGGGATGTCACCTTTGCAACTTCCACATGGAAAATGGGAGAGGAACTGTACTGCTAGAACAGTGGTCTGTGATGGTGCCAGAGCAGGGGAGGAAGTGAAACAGCCATATCTATCCTGCACTATTTTTTGAGAATTAATCTCTAGAGAGCAATTTGGAAGAGATTCTTGACTTTCCAAGCAGTAGGCTGCTGGAAAGGGGAGACAACTGTAATCCACACTTCTGAAATACCACATTTGAGTAGCATCAACCCATCTGGCAAATAAATAGAGTAGTGGCTCTCCAAAATCTGCCAGTCTTGTTTGTGAGCCTGAGCTAACAGGAACAAGGACACACCGTGAATTTTCTTCAGGGATCCCAGAGGAACGATGCCAGATACTGCATCTCCCACGCAGTGAGAGGCAAAGATGCATGTCCTGATCACTGCATGGGCTGTGGGAAGCTAAAAAGGGTTAAAACTATCACCACACTCGAATCCCCTGTAATCAGGAGGAGATGACTAAAAACCAGCTGCAGCTCTAACTTACCGCTGAATAGGCAAGTACTTTTAGGTTCTGATGGACAGAAACATTTGCTGCTTTGGTTAGATTTTTCCTTATGTGATCCAGCAGGACCCCTGAGAAAAGAGAACAGCTGGTAAGAGGCAAAGGCCAGACAGAGCAGCACGAGGCTCCCTCCCTAGTGCACTCACCGCCTTGCAGACGAGCTTTTTCTACCCGATTGTGGATCCCAAAAAGAAATTGAAAACCAAAGTCTTTCAGTTCCTTCAACCGAGTCATGACATCTGGAGTCACCCATCCAGGCAGATCCATTTTGTGTGTTTGCTAGAAAGAGAAACATGCAGGTAGCACAGGTCACAGATTAAACAGAGAAGGGAAAGGGTGCCTGGAGACTTGCCCACACTGCTCCTGCTTTCCTACACTATTTTAAATAAGCAATATGCCCCTTTCCTATTTGTGCTTCTGACCTCACACTGCTATGCTGCATACAAAGAACATACGTGGGTTTTGATGTTCTTTCAGAAAACAGTAATGAGAAGAATAAAGATTGCAACCTAGGAGCTACATTTCTGTGAAAGCACAGCTGGAATGCAAGGTTATGTTGTAATTGATACAATAATCTTAGGGCATTAATTTTACATGTGGCTGATTCTGCCCTGCAGATGGCATGTGGCCCAAGAAAAAACAGATAAGCAAGTGAACACAAACTCAGGGTTTCTGGTGTACCTGCATCTGTTTCCCTGGGGGTTCTGGGGGCCACTGAAAGACACTGGACAAAGTTAGCAAGTACTCTGTGGACATAACAGTGTGATGCACCACTGACAAGCCCTGTACTCCAACCCAGGAGCCCAAGAACTGGGAACCAAGAGAAGAACTTGCTTTACAGCCAACCCATTACATGAAAGGATTAGTTATAATGGCAGACAAACAGCAGTTGTGGTTTCCCAGCATTACTGAGAACAATTTTCTTTACCACATCCCATTAGACTTCCAGAAGTTGAGGATGGATATCCTTAAGGGCCCATTCTGTCTCAGCAGTTCAGAGAAATTCCATCAGCAGCTTAAATATTTAGTTAGTTCCTCATTAATTTACAAAGAGAATAGCTGGTAAGTTCAGCTAATTCTTGGACTTTTTTAATATCTCCATCCAGATAGTAGAATGACTCTACTGACTCAGGTGAGAAAAACAATCCTCTTCAGGAACTTTTTGCATGACTTACTAAAAAGGAGGAAGACCAAAGGAGCTGAAGAGAGCAATCAGCCTGAGGGTACAGTTCTGAGTGAGAAATAATTCTTTCCTTAACAACATTCTGGTTTTGCTTTGGAACTGTGGGCTGTTCTCCAATTTCATGGGGGTTATAGTGGTTGTCATCTGGCCTTCCAGGCCCAATCTGCAAGCTCATTAAGTGACTCCTGAAAATGAAGAGCTGAAATTTTTGATCCCTCTGACCAAAGGATATTTTGTAACCAATAGAAGTTGATTCACTGTGATTGTTACAAGACAGGATATCAGGTTTGTGATACAAAGGGCAAATTTACATAGTACAGTGCAGCTCTGGACTGGAATAATCTCAGCTTGCAGCAACCAAGCTGCTACTTTACAGAGCAAAGTGCAATTACCTGCTGATTTATCTTTTACACCCCCAAAATAGTGCACACCACTGTGTAGAACTGCCAGCGAATGAAGCAGTCTCGCACATCCATAGAATTAGTGTGACGCAGTGTCAAAATGCTTTGGTTTACTGTGTCCATAATTCAATAAACAATTCACTAGTTTGGCATGAAAGATGTCCTTAATTTACTTCATCATGCTGTACAGTTATACACTGAGAAACTTGTATGTAACAACTTTAAGTCTCCTGGATATGTGACCTTTAGTTTAGCATTATCACAGCACAGCTAACCCAATTTCTGATTTTTTTTAAGTCTTCATGAGATGTGCTTTCAACAGAAATCAACTCAATTACAGAGTTTGGTGCCCCCATTCCAAACAGTAAAGGGTAATACCTGTCTCTACAGTCTTTCTTTGACAAAGGACCTTAAAATAGGTCAAAACCAGATGTGAGTGAACGTCACTTAACTTAGGATAGTATTATTTTCTTTTAGATGTGGCATTAACAGAAGCACAGAAAGAAAAGTGATTGATTTAAAGTAAAGAAAGAGGTAGCACCGGGAATAGTCCTAATTAAGATTTCAACTTCAATCATAATGTTTCTTCAGTTTCCAGAGATCTCATTTCTACCCTATTGGGTAGACTTAGGCTTGTCCACAGAGATCTAAAGGTTTCAGATTGCAGTCATTTTCTAGTGACTTTCAAGAGATACTTATTACACAGGTGGGACTTTTTCTGACTCTGACATGATGTATATCTGAGCTACAGAGTGGGAGGTTATAGGGTGCAAAAATAGGTAATTCTTGGCACATGCCTCTAGTGAGTAGGAACTGTTATTATTCTGAAATTAGAACATTACTTCTGATTGTAGGGTGAAAAGTTGTTACATGGGATTTTGAAAAATAATAATGATTTTGTAAAATAATTTCCACCAAATCCAGTGAATCCTACAGAGCAGATTCCAGTGGGTGGAAGATGATGGCCAGACTTACTTCACAGAACAGTGTGTCATACACGCTCCATACACTCTCAAGAGAGATATTCCGGATCCCAGTCTCCTTTGCCACCATCTTCAGGAATTGCTGTAGGTTGGAGAAAGGAGAAAGGTCTTCAATTTTCTAATCTCATACTGTATTATATGCACTGGTATCCTTTCCCTTTTCTCAGAGCTCTGATTATACAGAGGTGATAACTACAAGCCTAGAACCATGTTATCTCATGCAATCAATCACTTACCCAATTCTCTTTGGTCTTATTTACGTATTCTGCCGAGTGCCGTGTTTCAGTCTGTAGCTGTTCATACCGTGGACAAGGGCCCAAAGGGAACTTCAGTAACTGGGCAGAGACAAGAGCAGCAGGTCACCAAGAATGCTGGAGTACAGAATTTGCAGTAAACATGCACAACTGTAATGAAACCCTGACTGCATCTATAAACAGCCTCAAGTACTGCCTGCTGATATACTCCCGACCACGTGTAGTCTGCCTGGCAGTTGCACCTGACATGTTGAGTGAACCCAGCCCCTGAATTTTCTCATCTTTTCCTGAAAATAGGGAAAGCTCTGCAAGGTAAGTCCCAGAAGTTCCAGACAATCTGAATCAAGACTATAGCAAATATTTTTGGACACTACGCTACTTGAGTAGTCAATACATGTCTTTGAGATGAACTTACCCTTTCGTCAGACTCAGGCACTGTGTGCACAGGGATAGGCTGCCAGGAGATGTTAGGGTTGAACATCTCTTGTCCTCCTGGGGGATAGAGGCCTGCTAGATTGGCCTCCGCACTCATCAGCGTCCGATCACAGTCCGTGCTGCGGATGAAGATCTGCCAGGACAGGGACAGTGCACCATTACCAACACTCCTGCAAGTGCTGGTGCTCAGGCACAGGATGATGCACTCGCCAGGGAACGCTGCCAAGCGCCCTGCAGCTGCTCACGGACAACAGGAGAACAGGAGTTGAAGGGACTGAGCCTGCTGATGCTGGCCTGGACAAAACTGTAAGGACAGACACACACAGAGAGACAATCTGCTGTCTAATACTGGAGCTGTCTGGTCTGGACCAGTGGGATACCCAGGTGCACTGTGCAGAGGTCAGAGATAGAAAGGAGTCTGAGGAAGAGTCAGAGAAGAGGAAGACAAAGATGCAGAAAACTGGGCAGAGTTTTCAGGAGATTTTTCAGGAAATGCGCTGTTTGCACAGCAGGACTAAGGCAAACTCCTGCATTCTCTTGTCAGTTCTAGGAATGACTGACTGTGCTCAGGAAAAGAAATGGCTTCTTCAAGCTCACTTTTTCCATCTGAGAAACAAAGACAAGAGTGATCTGACTAACAGGAGAGTAAACAAAAACAGGAAGGGCTGGGATTTTATCTATTCATTGTGGGCTCTTGGGATTAATGGGCCAAGACTTGACCATTCTAGAGCTAAGAAGAGAGACATGTGAGCCAGAAAAAAGAAGAAATGAGAAAAATACAGTCATGTTCAGAAGGTCAAAATGGCAAAATTTCAGTATTCTGGTATCTATGTAGTGAAAACAGTTAAGGGGAAACTGGAGAGAAACCAGTGATAAAACAAGAGCAACAACAGGAAATCATAAAAGAATGTCCCAGGAAACAGCATGTTTGATCCAAAGTAAGAACAAAAAGCTTGAAGAATTAAATACAATTTAAAGATAGGGATTTAAAAAAAATGTTAGGAGAGAAACATAAAATACATATATTCTGTGTAATCTCTCTCATGTGAAATGTACCTCAGAAACTTTACAGTCACAGGTCTTTTCTCTGAAATCAGTGTCTGCCCACTTTTACCTCTTAACTGTGGCTTGAAAAAAACTGACCCTGTACTCATTAGACAGGTTTGCTTTTATCCTTGGTAACTGAAGAAATAAAAAATTTTAAAAGATAAGGACCTAATTCTAGAAGTATCATAAAACCCCCAAGCAATTAAGCCCTGAGTGTACATGCTTTCTTCAGCACCTTTTGCCAGGCTCCAGCCTGTCGCTGAGTCAGGTGACAGACGGTCATACGGTGTCACCCAGAGGCAACACTTCTTATGAGGGAGGTTGCTCAACTTGAGCAAGAGTTCAGGCTTGGTTAGCAGAACAGTTTTTGTTTGCACATGTCTTGGTTTGTGTTTCTTTCTCAAGCAAGAGAAGGAAAATAGTTTCAACTTGCAGAAGCTGTATAAGAGTGAAGTATGTTTGGAAAGGAACTACTGAAGATAGTTAAAGGATCTGTGTCTGAGCCAATGCTGGAAGTTTTGTTGGTGAAGTAAATGTCAAAGAAGGGATGTAATCTGAAGTGTGACAAGCTGGGTTCTTACTGGGAAGCCCTAGAAGGGGAGAAACAAGGAAAAGTGTACAGGGATTCTTCGTTTGCCCCATCTGTTCAATTAGCTTAACTGAGCTCAGATAAAGTACCTGAAGTGGTGTGGAGCCTGTAGTGGGACAAAGGGCCTTGGCTGCCTGCTGTCCATCTGAACCAGCCTCTCCTCTAGACACCTGTTCATATTTCAATTGACTCAATATCAACTGATTATTAGCAGGGGTACTTGGGAAGATTTTTGATTTCCTCACTTTTTAAAAAATCTTTTATAATTTCTCCTGTGCTTAAGTACATGGTTTCACAAGGGCTCTGTAACTTTTTTCAAAACAAACCTACCAGTTTCTCAAGAACTATTATAAAGTATGAGAACATCCTAATGAGGGAGAAAGGAATGAATGGCTTTGGGCAACTGAAACTGTCAGTACTTTACAGGGGAGAGGAAATGAGAGGGATTATTGCTGGCCAGTAACTACTACTTCTGTTTACAGGCTCTGGTGAGATTGTACCTCAAGTGCACTGGGGAGGGCAGGGCCAACATGGGCTGCATTCTTGTGAGCTATTGTAACAGGAAAAAAAAAAAAAAATCTCTCAAGCTCGAGTAAGAAACAAATACCAGCTACAACACACATCGCTGTTTAGTTCCCTGGACTTCAGAGCGGGCGGCTCGAACAGTCTCACAACTCTGGCTGGATTTGCCTTCGCACCCGCTGCGAGGGCAGTGCCGGGACGGGGTCAGACTCAGCACAGAGCCTCTGCCTGGGCCCTTCTTCTTCTTCTTCCTGCGGTGGGAACGGGCTAAGGAACGAAAGCACTGGGAGGCGAGTCCTGGCGCTGGCCTCTCCCTTCCCCAAGGAGCCCCCCGCAGCCCGTCCCGCGGGGCGGGGGGTGGCACTGACCTCCTGCCGCCGGTACGTGTCGCTGAGGAAGCCTCGGTAGCGCCGCCGCAGGGCCTGGCCCAGCTCCCACTGCTGCCGCATCCCCACCTGCAACGGCACCGGGCGTCACGGCGGTCCGGACCCGGCCCGGCCCCCGCCCCGCCTCGCTGCGCTCGCACCTGCGTCAGCTGCCCGAATCCTTGGGGCCAGGCGCTCTCCTGGTGCGGGTCCCGCGGAAAGGCCTTGATGGGCGAGCGGTCTCCGTGCCGGTACACCTGCGGGCGGGCGGCACCGTCACCCCGGCCGGCCCGGCCATCCCATCCCGGCCCGGCCCCGGCTCCCCCCGCGCCCCCCCGTGCCCCTCACCAGCGTCACGAAGCGGAGGCTGCGGGCCCGGGCAGGCGGCGGGTGCAGGCACAGCGCCAGGAGCAGCAGCACGGCACCGCCCCGCCCGCCCGCCATGGCGCTCGCACCGCGCCCGGAACCGAGCGCCGCCGGCCGCGGGCCCGCGCGGACGCGGTTTGGCAGCGCACGGCCCCGGCCGCGCTCCCGGCGCTGCGCCCGCCCCCGAGGAGGAGGGTCCGGGCGGCGGGACGGCCCCGCTCCGCGCCCCGGGCAGCGGCCTCGGGCCCGCCGGGCTGGCGGCATTGTCCTCCGCTCCGCTGTCAGCCCTGCGGAGCCTTCGCCCCGGGCTGCAGCCCTGGGGCCGCTCGGTAGGAGCGGGGGGGTGAGGGCGCAGCGGTGTCACTGCCGGCGGTGTCCGTGCGCTCCCGGGAAAGGCCGCGGGCAGCAGAGGGAAGGCGGCCTGGCCCGCACAGCCCCGGGTCCCTAATCCTGCCACCCCTCGGGTCAGCCTGACCATGGATGCCCGGTGCAATGGAAAGCTGCTCCTGGCTCTTGGCAAAGAGGCTGCCCAGCCTTGGCTGCTTTTGCCCAGTTCTGGTTCTTTACGAAACTTGCTCGAATTAGACGAGTGTGAGACGAAATGCACCTTCTGCCGGATCGCGGGCCGAGGATCTCGTGGGTGCCGTGTGGAAGGAAAAGTTATAGGCAGTTAAAGGATTTTAGTGCCGCTTTAGTGTTTATCTCCACGCGGAGGTGCATGGAGGGAGGTGAATGAGGATCTCCGCTTTCTGGTTTGTCAGGAAAGAAGGAAACACGGCTCTCGGGTGTGCAAAGAAGCCTTGGAGTCATGAAGCACAGTGGGTTACAACCCAGCTCTTTTGTACCTGTTTATTTGCTTAAAACTTCCCGTAGTTTGCAGTGTGTAAGGTCTTAATAGGAGTGCCAAACTGTGCAGCAGAGGGGTTATTTCAGGCCAGGGCTGCTGCAACACACGAGGCTCAGCTGGACGGAATAACACCTTTAATTCGCTCACGCTCGAACACTTAGTGAATTTAAACCAAATTCTGTTTCCTATCTCTAGGATAGCACGAAGTCGCGTTCTTTTATTCTTTGTTTACCGATACCGCACCATTGAGGAGGTTCTTGGGGAGCGCTGGAAGGACAAGGCTCTGCGGAGGGGGAACGCGGGCCGTTCCTGCGGCCCCTGCTGTGGGATCGTTCCGGTTTTGCTGCGGGCCGGGGGCGCCGGTGAGGCCAGGCCAGGCCGGTGCGGGGCGCTGCGGGCGGTGGGAGCGGACGGGCCCGGACCCCCCGGTCCCGCAGGCCCCTGGGCGGGGGCGGGGCGGGCGGCGGCGGCACGTGACCCGGGCCCGCGTGACATCACGGCAGCTCCGCCGCCGCGCCGGGAACGAGCCGGGAAGAGCGCCGGGAGCAGCGCCGGGCCGGGCCCGCCCGCCGCCGCTCGGGCACCTGCGCCACGGGGGGCGGCCGCGCGTCGCCGGGAGCCGCGGCCCGCGCCGGTAACTTTTCGCTCTGGCTGTGGCTGTGGGGGCGGCGGCGCCTCCTCCGCGCCGCCCGCGGGGCCGTGACTCACGGCGGGGGACGGGGACGCGCTGCCCCGCGGCCTGTGCCGGCCCCAGCGCCCCAGCCTTCCCCGAGCCCTGGAGCCGCCGGCGCTGCGCCGCCCGGGACGGGCCGGGCCGGGCCGCGCTGGAAGGTGCTGGAAAGGAGAGGGACGGCGGCGGCCCGTCCTGCTGAGGCGCCGGGGCCTGGCGGGGTGCGGGCCGGGCCGGCGGAGAGCCCCGAGCAGGGCCCTGCGGGCGGGCGGGAGGGAAGGGTCACTCACCCGGCCTGGGCCCGGGACTGCGCGGCCCTGCTCTCGGAGGGTCTCTTTGCTAAGGGAGTCTGGGGAGCAGTGTCATTTCTCGTAGCTGTTGTCGTGCATCTGGAGAGCCCCGGTGTCTGTCCGCCGTCTCCGGAGGTGCTGTCACGAGATGTTTACTTGCTTTGTGGTGAATTGTTAGCTTTCCTCTCTGCTCAGCTTGAAGTTCTCCGTGTCATTCACCTGTTGCATCCTATCAGCCCAGGTCGTGAGTTTTCTAGGGCAGGAGCTTGTCTGTACGGCTGTCAGTTTGCGTGGTGCTGTTAAAAGGTAACTTGGCTTACATTGGTGGTTACTCTTCGTTGTCCCATGTCACTGACGCTTGTGGTGCTAAGGTCCACAGATCTGTCAGGACGGGCTTTTGTTATGGGCTGGAAGCAAGCCTTGGAACACGGGTGGAAGAGAAATGCTCCGTCTCCTGAAACTTCATTCCCTTCTTTTCTTTTTTCCTAAAGGGACAGCTGGGCCCTTCCCTGCAAGGCTTTTTTGAAGGAGTCTCCAACACTGAGTCACGTTTCTGACTAACAGTTTGGATCACTGTGTGTCAGTTTCTGGCTATGACTGCAGGTTATGTTTGTCTGTAGGGAAGAGTCCTCTCAGATCTGCTTCTTGTTCCGAGGTACATGGAGGTGATCTGCTGTTCCTGCGTGTCAGAGAAAAGGCTATACCTGAGGACAGGCAAAGAAAACAGAAAACCTGGGGTTTATTTCTTTTACTGAGTGGTGGGCTTGATTTTTCAATTGAGTCTGAATCAAGACATAACCCTCTTGTTGAGGTAGAAAAACATTCCTTGTATTTTAATTATGGAAACAAAAACTGTTTGAAAACTTCACCCAGTTGTTGCTGAGCTCTACCCTTCTATCAGCCAGGCTGTGGAAAGAGGCCATTGGACGTGGTGCACATTGTGGAGGTTGGTCTTGCCACACTTCTTTGCCACTGCACCTGTGGCGTGTTCACCAGAAGATACTGCTGCTGCAAGGCTTGTGACAGCAGACTGACTGTGTGGCTTCCTGGTGTGTCTCATTTTTGAAATCTAGCACTTGCAGTGATGCTTCATTCTCATACATGCATATGGCCATGCATCCTTTTTCATACAGGAAGGCAAGCTTTTGCTGGAGAAAAACCAGGGTGAAAATATTTAACAACTTTCTCCCAGACCCCCAAAATAAAACGTGGAGGAAATAAACCTAAAACCAGCCTGAGGGAGGACAGAAAATAGGTCATTGTGGAGCTGCATGGGAGTTCTGTAGCTGCCAGAGGAAACTTGCAGCTACTTGTGTTGTGAAGGGATGCAGGGAGAAGTACCACAGTGGGGACTATATATATGTAAATAAATTGCCTAATTTAAAAAAATAGGGACAGCAAACTTTTATCACAGAATCGGTGTGTCCTGGCAGTGTGCCTGGGGTTGCTGCTGCTTGCTGTTTCCAGTTACTGCTGCTGCAGCTCCCTGTGCCGTGTCAGCATGTTTCCCTTACCAGCTAGCTCTGCAGGGAGGCAGGGGGAGGCCATGCAGGACGGCAAGCAGCCGAACAAATACAGAGCAGGAGTTTGCTGCCTTGTCCCTGTCTTATACCTGCAGGAAGAGTCGTGTTTCCAGTGTGTTAAAGTGCATTTGATTGCTGTGACTTTCTTTTCCTTTCTCTCGGATTAGTCCTCGCAACTCTGCATGCTTGTTCTGAAGTAAGCAGAGAGATTAATACTTTGCTGTTGTTGAATGTTAGATCAAGTGGTGATGGTCTCACATCTGAGAAGTATGTCTCTTGTAATTAGATCTGGCCAGTGATTGTACGGCTGTCAAGACTGACAGTTTTCAAAATTTCAAGTTTTGCATTTAAAAGTCTTTAACTGTTGCTGTTTTTCAGAAGTTGTGATCCCATCTGCCTAAGGAAGAGCATAGAATATAATGTGCTTTGTCTTGGGTGCACTGAAGGATGATCCTGCTTTCTGCTCTGGAAGCAGCTGCTGTGGAGATCTCATTGTTGCAGATGTGTGGGTCTTTGCATGTTGAATAGGAAAGCTTATCAGATTGTTTGTCACTCTCCCTCTTTTCCCTCCCCCACCGAGTAATGAGATTCACTCACCTGACAGCCTTGGAGAAAAGTCAGTCTTCCCGAACTGTCACAGGTGTTCCTGCCCATGATGGTAGGCGTTGAACCCACTTGATTTTTTAAGTCCATTTGAAAACATTTTATGATTCTGTACAAAGATACTTTGTTTCATTGGGGGAGAATGTTCCGCTGATCTTCTGTAGGATGTGTTAACTTGTTTTCCTCACAGCATAATAACTCAGGAAGGCAGAGTCACATTCTCTTGGCTGTGGAAACTCTTGGTGTGAAAGAACTTCATTTTAGGAGGAAATTCGGGGAGTGCTTCCTTCTCATAGGTACAGGTCTGTATTAAGGCTATAAACAAGTTGATATTGGTCATTAGATCATACTTCTGCCAGTGTACAAGTACCATGTTTGACTTAGCATTTTCATTGTAGTTACTTCAGGTTTGAGAGATGTGTATAGTATTGTTAAATGAAAAGAGGCTCTCCATGTTCAGTCAGACCTTAAAAATGTATCACTTGGAAATGGTACAATGGGTTTCTTTATCATTCCTGTGTCACTTTTGTTCTGTGACTTCCTGCTTATGACCAAATACTTTTTTTTCCATATTTGGAACATAGACAAATTCCTTTCTTGTGTTCCCACTGAAAGGGAGACACCTCTAAAGCTAGTGTAACTTGTACTTTTATATCTGGAGATCTCAAAACCAGATTTCCTGTAAAGCAAAATTACTGGCTTTATGGAGTGTCAAAAAGAAAGTGTTAAGGTGATTTACATAGTTTTGGTGTAATATTATAAATCACTTTGAAGTATACACTGTCAAGCTCTTAACAATCTTATTTGGAGAGGACAAAGGTTAACTAAGGTAGTGCACAGAGGAGAGCAGAGCATTGCAGACCTTGCCAATAGGTTTAAGAAGGGGAAAAGATACATGTTTATTTAGTGGGAAGTCGGTGAAGAAATGAAGAGAAAATATTAGAGAATGAGAAATGTAATTCTTGTTTTGAACAGACCCCAAGTAGTGCCGGTAAAGATTAAGTAGGAGATCTGTCTCGTGGGATGTGAGAATTGAAGCAATTTAAAAGCCATGTTGCAGAGTCAGGTTATATTGTGTACTCATAGGAACCTCTCTGAGATGTAAATAAGATGTTAGGTGAGTATCAGACTGATTGCTAACGCACATGACTGACAAAGAGAGTAGGTGTCTCCTGGCATAACAGGCTTTCTTGTTGGTTTTAAGATTTAAAAAATATTGGCAAATATGCTCATAAAATTTCTTGAAGCCAAGAGGGCATGGAAGTTGTATCCTCTCTCTGTCTTCCCCCAGGGAGTGGGGCAGTGTTGGCCCACTGGTCCTACTGCAGTTATGAGGCAAACAAGGTCAATTGGTTTAAATCAAGGCTTCCCAGTTGCTGATAGAAATCACGATTAAAGGTAGTGATTTAAAAAATTAATTTAAATTTTGTTTTGCATTTGATAATTTCTTAAAAGGCAGCTTTAGTCTAATCAGTTAGGCTCATCTATTACTGCTTCTTGCCAAACAGGATGATACAGTGTATCTGCATGCATCTATTTATGCTATTATATCACAGTAAATGTTTACATTACAAAATGGTCAGTTGTAATTACCGAGTGAATTTCTTTTCTCATGACTTGTAAAAAACTGCATTTGAATAAAAAGATCAAATCAAATATGCACTTTTTAATAATTATACTATAATCACACAAATCATGCACTGGATACATAACAGAAAATATGCTTGCTGGAGTGTGCTATTAAATAACTGATTTTGTCAGGATAGTGTTATCTGTATTTAGCAGAATGAACTGGTTGGTTTTGGTAATTGTCTCTTTCCAGATCTTAGAATGAGCATAACTCGTCATTCCTCATCTTGTTTTCATTTGGAGATTGTAAGAGAGAGGTACCTCCCACCCATTTTATGCTGCCTCTACCAGCTTTGAGTGAACTAAACTAATTTAATAAGTGAATTGAAGAAACTAATCTTTCTGCCTTTCTAAGAAAGAATTGTTTTGTACTGACTCTGTGGACTTAGTGACTTTCTCGAGTTTAGGAATTGGACTTTTTAAACATTCTCCAGTAGCCATGCCCTGCTTGAATCGGGTCTGCGTGTGCTTAAATGGTTGTTTTAGACTTCATCATAAGTTGCCATTATCTTAGAAAATAAATTAACAAGTCTGATCTTGAAAACTGTGTGTAAAACTCATTTAAAGACAAATGTTTGTAATTTAAGTAGTCTCATCTACAGCTCTTGTGAGATGAGGATGAACAGGTAGGCTTCTGTGACAGCTCTGTAGTATGTCTTGGTTGGCACGGCCGTGCATGCAGAAATGTGCCAGCCCCCAGAGGACTCCAGATGCCTTGGCAGAGATATCTGCTGCAGGATTTCACAGTCAGAGATGCACACGTAGGGGCTTTTTGCACGTCTGCTGGCAGAAACTCCCCTGCAGCTTTGTGTGGGCACGCGAACTTGCACTGGAACAGCCTTTGGGACTTGCTGTGGTGGTGCAAGCCTGGACATGCAGGCACACATGCACACTCAGAGTCCTGTGGGCAGCCCTCAGCAGCGTGCTTTGGCTTGCATGAGAAGTGCCACTGAGGCAGGGCAGCTCAGCTCAGCCACCTGCAAGCTCCAAGAGTAGAAGGAAAAGCTGTCACCTGGCCCTCAAACAACAACTTTGTGATTCCAGTCTTCTGATTGACTGCTTCCCACTTTCAGCCATTGTGTGCAGGAAAGGAATAACGTGCTGATTTTCGTGACAGAGCTAGGAAGAAGTTCAAAAGATGGCTTTTGTGTTTACAGCTGGTGAGATGGACATTCTCAGCCATCTGCATGTCTGGACAGGAAGCCTTAGGTAAGGATGTGATTTAAGATTCATATGGCATGTGGACAGGCAAAGTTGCACTAATGCACCTTTAAGGGAGTGTGTCAGAACCCCTTCCTTAGCAAAGGAAGAGGGAACTGTTGTTGCGAGGAGTGTTTTAAAATGCAAAATAAAAATTTAAAATGTAAGATATAAAATAACTATAGATCATACTAGCCTCTGTTATCAGTGTGTGTCTGAAAAGTGGGGACAAAACTTTTTGGCCTGTATGTACTGAAGAAGAAGTTTTCCTTGGTCTGCAGAAGGCTCTCAAGCTGCTGTTTGTTCTTGTAGAAATTGAGCAGGAATGGTGAAAGGAGAACCCTTTGCCTGAAGAAAACATGAATTTTCTCCCTATCAGTTGTATTTAGAGGGCATTTTCTAAAGTGCAGCTTTTAAGCAGTCGACTGGGGGTGAAGACTGAAGAAAAAAAACAAGAAGAGACTGCAGACCTTCTTCTCCCTTGTTTCAGTATCATCTTCCACTGCTACTCCCTGATACTTGCTCTTGGGTGGTGCCTTTAGCAGTGTCCCAGAATCAGTGGGCCATCCACACCCTTCTTCCTTGACACAAGGATCAAAATAAGAAATGGAGCCACTTGTTGGCTTAGTCCCATTGCCTACTCCCACACACTTGTACACATGCTGCATTTTGCAGCCTCGATCTTGGATTTGCACTTATTTCTGAGAATTCAAGGTTACAGGAGTGCTCTGATAGGAAAATATTTGCTTGCTGGCTTCATGCAGACCCTGCTGGAGCATCAGTCTTTGCAGGATTGCTGGCTTCTCATTTCTCCATGGGTCATGTGTGATGGCTCCCTTCTTGTGGCAGGGTTGTGCCAGAGGTGGGAATGGACTGCACTCCTTGCAGCAGGATGCTTGTGACAAAGTCAGATGGTCTGATTGTTATGTCCTTTTGCATTTTTCTGTTGGAGCCTTTGTGCAGACTTTCAGCCTGTTCTACATGTTATTGGGGCAGTAGGAAAACACTAGTCTTACACCTCTGGTTTCTGTACCTTGGTAGCACTTTCTGCATGGATGAGGGCGAGGCCTCCTTGGTGCTTGGAGACAACCTGTGAGGAGAGTCAGTGGCTCTGTTTTCCCGTCTGGTGGGTGTGCCGTGAGTGCAGCCATTTCACTGGCTGGGGTTGGAGCGGTGGATTCTGTCCGGCTCTGCACTGTTTTCGAGCTGAGTATTTGTGGTGATGTCAGGCAGTGTGAGAAGGGAACATGACTTGGCAGGACAAAGTCTGCAGAAAGTTCAGCTCCACATTTGGCCAAGAGCCTCGAAGGGAATGAGATCGACACACACATTCTGCTACACAGCCTATCACACGCCCTCTCACATGCTCCCTTCCTGTCACACAGATCTCTTTCTCTGGTTTTCAGACCTTTAACCCTTCCCTCCTAGCTTCTGTTTGGTGGCTTTATAAAACTCAGAGAAGTTCTCTTTATTTTGTTGATACTGTACCGTGTAAGGGTTCAGTTGCAATGACCTCCCCCAAGCAGAAATAGCCCATACAGGCCAGAATCCGGAAGAGTAGTCAAAAGCAGGGCAAGTTTACTTTGCAGCAAAGTTCTTAATAGTCCTTTATTCTTACCTGTACCCCTTTGCCAGTCTTCACTCTGTATCTTGGCAGATCTTCTGATCTCCTTTATTGCTCTGCTGCAATCTTCTGGCTGATCTATGTTTGGATACATCTGCAACCCTGCCTCTCTTCTCCTGCTCTTCTAAGTGCAGTATTAGCAAAACCTGACAAAATAGATCCCTGATGATGCTTGAGTGGGAAACAGACAATAGTCAACCTTACTCTGAAGCAGTTTAAAGCTCTGTTAACAGTAGCCCTCTGATGTGTTCTTTATATGAGTATTTCTGTAGTACTGTAATTTCTCCCTGACCTCTGTGCTACATCTAGGGATGATCCTTCTATGAATGGGAATCGGTGCTTTTCCCCTACTGCCCTGAAGGGAATCTTAATGAGTTTCCTGCCTGTTTTGCAATCCAGCACTGTATTTCTGGTTTGCCTGTGAGCGGTAGTATTTGTTTTGATTGATGCTTTTGGGTGGAATGGTGCTTGGATACAAAGTGTTATATAGAGAGATTATTAAGAGGCTGTTTCCCAGAAACAATCTTGTATCAGTTATTGTGATATGCAGCGTGCCTGATGGAAGTACTCCTGAGGTGGGAGGAAAGTCAGAAAAATGAACAAACAATTTTACTGTAAGCAGCCCTCCCCTGTTCTTTGCTTTTTAGCCCCTCTTCTTCATGTCCTCTAATTTCATAGCTGGTAGAGGATGGAGAAGACCAGTTTGAAAGAGAAGGTGGTCTGGACAGAGATAGGAGTTGAGGGCTTCTAAGTTCTCTTTTTGTTTCTCTATTTGGCTTTGCCATGATATGTCCTATGGCTTTATGTGTCTTTTGTCATCTTGTCTTCCTGATAAAACAGTGTAGCTGCTGCTTTTTTGCTTTTATCCCTTTTAGTAGCTCAGTGCTGTGAGTGGACTGTGCCATATTCCTGCTCAGAGGAGTCAACAGCAGTTTGAGGTTCTGTGTTGAAGAGATGCACTGAGACAGCCTCAGGAGCTGAGATTTCCCTTTTGTGATTCTAGATGATAAAAGTGCTTGGATAAAATAGGCATGGTTCATGAAATATTTTTCTCTTACTGTATAGTTGAGATTAAGTAATTTTTTAAGGAAACAATTAGGTAAAAAACCCCTAGTATGCTGTGAGATTATTTATCACTACCATTTTCTATCTGCAGAAAAAAGGTCTGCAATGTTCTTTTCTAGACATAATCTTATTGGTCCTTTATTCCTTATGGACTAGGTTTAGCCTTTTTTTCCCCTGACTTCTCCGCTACCAGGATGTTATTTTGGGTATTTATTTTTGCTTCTTTCTTTCTTTTTTTTTTTTTTTTTTTTTTTTTTTTTTTTTTTTTTTTAAAGTTCTGATCTCTTGCTTCAGATTGGAAATAGCACTGGGGTGACTTCTCAACTCAAATCTGCTGTGAGTCAGACTCATGTTTCCCTGAAGCAGGGCTATGACATCTGTGAGACTAAGGGTTATAAAGAAGGAATGTAGGATCCATAGTGAAGTTTTTGTTCTGTAATGTGGTGCTCCCAAGAAGGTCCACAATTATTGAAGAGAGAGGCTTTTCTGATTCTCCCCACTCCCTTCCAACTTCTATGCAAGTCTCATTTAAAAATATCCAGCTTTTTGGACCTGGTTGGTTATTGTCATTGCTCCTGATCTTGGTGACACTATTACTTCTTGTCTCTTTTAAACCCTGTTCTCTGGAAAGACAAAGGAAGCTCTGGGTTATAAAACTGTTGCTTCAAAGAATGCCTGACTGTATAATTGCATAGAACAAGATATTGATGGCTGAGTAAATATAGAGGAGGCATCCAGAAAGAAACTGAGTCTGTGGTCCTGTTTTCCGTGATGTCATGCAGTGGCATTTATAAAGAAATGGAGGTGGTAGGATCAGATTGCATTTTTGGCCTTCAAGTAGGATGTGATGAGCTGTCGCTGCATGAAGGGTGTGTAAGAGCTGGTCAGCAGCAGGATTAATGAGCTGCAGACACTTCAACTTTAATTTTCCAAACTGATGGGGGATTTTGTCAGCAGATTGTTTTATAGTAGGAAGTACAGTAGGTTGCTTGAACACTTTGTACATGTGGTTTTACACTTTTTTTTTTCTTTGGTTATCTGGTACTGTGGTTAGAATTGTGAAGGCATTAGCCAATACAGGGGCCCTAGAAAGAAAAACAGACATGTAAACCAAAACCACTTTTTGCATAGCTATGTTTAGATGTGCAAGGGGAAAAAAGACTTATTGCTAGGATAGCTAAATTTGCTTGGACTGCTGGGAGCACTACTGGCAAAAGAATGTTGTTTCCAGTTTAAAGTGAGTTTCCATAGGGAAAAATTGCTATTATAGTTGATGCTGACATATTCTGTGGACATGGGACCCAGGCTGGATTCCCTCCCTTCCGTTTCCCAAGCAGTGGCACAGAGCTGCCCTTTGCTTTTCTGCTAGTAGGAGGGGGCAGCTGCTCTGAGTGTTTCATCCTCCTGGGAGGAGCACAGATGGGATTTTTCCTGTAGGAAGCCCCTATCAAAGACTCAGTCGTGCTTCCTGCCATCTGAAGGTCAGTGCTGATAGTGGTGTTGAGCTCTCAGTGAGCTGGAGTCGTGGCCAGACATGGGGGATTATTGCAGTTCAGCTACAAACAGCAAGTTCTGCTCATGTTCATCCCTATGAGTGCTGCAGAAGTTGGTGTCCCTCTAAAGTGACTCTGTTCTGTTTCCTCCATCTGTTTGGACACTGGCTTCAACAGCTCACCTGGTCAGACAGAACTGAGGATGGATGACTTGTCATTTTACGGGATGGTTTGTTGGGGAGGGGAAGATGGAAGGATGCTGCTACTGTCACATCTTCCTTGCTGTAAGCTTGTGCATGCCCTGGTTTTGGCTATTCCTGAGGTGGCTATACTCTAGGTTACTCAGGAGCTTGAAAGCTGAGGTGGCAGTAAAGCCTAAAAAGGGCTGGAGATTCTTTTTATCCAGATCAGGATTGTGTTGTTTTCCAGAGTTCAAAGGAGCTTATGTCAATGACCTTTTAAAGGAATTTCACGGCAGCAAGGTGGCTACATCACTCCTGATATCACTTGTTATTCATTTCCAGTTCATTAACCCAGGAAAAGTCTTATCTTCTTACCATAATCTCTCCCTCCCTCTCCTTGTTTCCCTCCCCTTTCTCTCTTCTCTTCCCTCTTCCTCTCCCTCTTCCCCTATCCACTTGTCTGCCTGTCTCTGTCTCCCGTTGTCAGAGGGACTAATACTTCCTTGCAAACAGGAAGAGGTGAGAGCAGCCCTGTGTGCAGTGTGAATGAACTCAAATAACCTCGTCTCCTTTCTCCTCCACTCAGTTGCAGAACCAAGGACATCTGGCAGTTGGGAGAGAGGGAGGAAGGAAAAATAAAGGCACAGCCCATTTCAGGATCTTACCCACCCTGAAAGTAGTCACACATAAGCTCTCTTTTCCTCTTGCTCCTTATGTTGACATGGCTCTCTTTGATCAAGCAGAAACCAAGAGTTGAAGGGAAGGGCAAACCCAAAAGCTCAGCCTTTGCCAGGCAAGGTATAATGAGAGGCAGGAGAGAGAGCAGGGAGCACCTGCTGCTGGATGAGGTGTGTGAGCAGGAGAGCTGATTTGCAAAACAGTTGCTGTTGGGGGTGAGCTTTGCAGAGCCTGTAGTTTCCTGGGTGGGACTGGAGTCAACGTACTCCGTCATCATCTGATTTAAAATTTGGGAAGCCATATTTCCAAAATTAGGGAGTTCACAGGTTCTACAGGAAAGACACAGTTCTTGTACTCTGCAGATCATGGGCAAGGAGCAGGCTTGGTTGTTTGGAATTTTTATGTGGAGCAAAGCAGAAGTACTTTGGGCTTATTCTGCCCTGTTTTATTGCATTGTGTTTGGTCATGCAGTTGTGCCTTAAGATTCTAATTCACTTTGCTAACCCATTTGTTCACTTGTTTCAGTCCTACATTTCTTCTTGCCTGATGTAGGGTGAAACTGGCTTGGAATTCATTTTATTATAAACAAATAGACACTCTTCACCCACAGAATAGCTAAGTCATATTAAGTTCAGATTCATAAATGTCCATAGAACTATTTGCATTTTGGTTGTAATTATAAGGTCTAATTGTAGAAGGAAAGTTACGGAGACTTCCAGTCTCCCAGAACTCAGCTTTAGGGTGTTTTTTTGTAATAGCCAGACTTTTCCCTTCTCAGTGTTCTTTGACACATACTGTCTTTCAGAGTAATACCTCTCAAGAAATCATTGTTACGCCTTTCTTCTCTTCCCAGTCCTCTTTCACCCAAGTGACATACATTTGTTTATTTTAATCTTTCCAGTTGTTAGTCACTTCTGCTGTTGTTCTCTGAGCTTTGTGGTGGTTTCCATGCCTGACCTGGGTAGGAGACAGCGTGCCTTGTGTTGAGACCAAACAAAACCCAGTGAGAGCTAGATGCTGCAGTGAGCCCACTTCAAAGGGAGAGACAAATGCCTGGGCAAAGGCCATGCCAGGAATCAGCATTATAGGTAATAAAGAAGTTGGTCAGCAGCAGGAGTAAAACCCAGAGTAAGGCAGGGGATGGGGGAGGAAGGCTCTGGAGATGAGCTGGGAGGCTGTAGCTTTTCTTTATCAGCTTGGGACTGACAGTCGCTCGCAAACTCTTTCCCGTTTGTGGTTGCCTTTATGCTTCTGGGAGATCAAAATGGATAGTGTGATTTCAAACTGTGTCCCTGCAGTTCTCTGAGAGAGGGATTTACAGCAGGGGCACTGAGCTAGTGTTCCCTGAGAGTTGCAAAACTGTTTTTTCCATCCTTTGTAAACATACTGTTCAAAATCATTCTTTACAGTATCCTGTTGCACTTTTTTTTCACATTTTACATTTTCGTGATATGTCTCTCCCATTGTCAATCTGAATTTATTATGTTTCCACATGAATTTTGACATGCAATATAACATCACTTTTAAAGTGACAGATTCATTTTCTGTCTTGAAAGGGACAAGGTGTCTTTTTCAACTTTTTCCTTTTTTGCCTCACTCATAGACCTGCTATCTGTTTCAGCATTTCTTGAGAAATGTGACGATGTAGAAGGAAGGAAGAAGAATGATCCAAGATGAGCTGGGAATAATCTCTCTTTCTCTAAAAGAGCTCCAAGGTAGTATCCTAGGGAAGATTTGTGAAAATCTGGCTGCTACACTAGACACTGTATAGGAAAAGCATTAGGTCACAAAATACAGTTACTCTATACAAAAGGATTGGGGCTGTGGTGTCTCTCAAGGGGCTTAGTTCTCTGAGGGTGCTGTAGAGTCCTGTGAAAGCTCAGTCTAACTGGTGTGGGTTGTTTTTTTTTTTTTTTTTCTTGGCTGTTTAGATCTGCAGCCAGCATTTGATACCCAAGGTAGCATTATCACTGTGTGAGTTGTGTGTTTAGGTTTCAGCAGAGGTCATTATGCCCTGCTGTGGGCCCAGCTTTCAGAGATAAATGCTAGCTGCCAGTGTGAATCTATGCTGCATGTCAGAGCACACTTAGGAGACAAAATGCTGAATTATATCCCTGCTTTAGTTACATCTGAAAGATAGCCCTTCCTGTCAGATGTATTTGTTCACCAGCAGCCTGTTAAGACCTGTGCAGAGAGGTGCACTGTTGACACACAGTGAGCACAGTCATGTTAGTGTGTGTATACAAACATGAGGTCTCTTCCACTGATGCTGACACTCTGCAGAGTGCCTGCTTGTGATTCATTATAGAACTGAAACATAGCTATAAATGTTTGCCTTGGCAGAAACTGTAGGATATTGTAATTTACACAGCCAGGACCACGATGAGTAAATCCTGTTTTGAAGGATCACAGAGACTTGAAGAAACTTCCTAAAATGCTACTTTTCTTCTAAGCATCCATTATTTGGAGGTAAAGGGTTTGTTGTACTGTTCCTCTGATTATTCATGCGTTACACAGTACAGTTTCTTCAGAAATGTGCTTGCATCTGATCAGGTTCCTGATCCTTAAACTCCTCACAGAAATTGCCAAACTAAGAATACCAGGGAGAGGACAGCACTCTTTAGCAGAAGTGTAACAGTAACTGCATTTGGCTCATTTGATTTCTATGTGTTCTCTGCTGCCCAATGGTATCTCCTTTACTTGTCCTCAATGAACATGGGGCAATAGTTCGGTATATTCTGTAGCTTAGTCTGTTGATGACAGGTCAGATCAAAGTCTTCCAGAAGAATGTGTGAGTGTTTCAGCTGGCTTAGGAAGAGGACTCGGCTGAGGGAATGGGATGAGATTGTTGCTGGAGGAAGTGATGAATGTTTCTGGCATTTAGCATGAGGTGCAAGAGCCAGGGCTGCCATCTTTAGTCTCTGAAAAAAACAGTACTTGGTTGTAAGAGTGCTGACCTGGAGACCATCAGTATCTGAGTTGTTTTGTTTTCTCAGAAAAGAAGGGGAGATGGAAGAAATGGAGTAGGGTGAAATTGATGGCAACACATTTCAGAATGTTTAGTGTCATATTTGAGACATGGGTGGCAAGGGCTGGCAAAAATTTGTTTCTATCAGCCTTTCATCTCTACATGTTTCCTTACTGGGGTATGTCTGTTCATCAGGTTACTCTCTTCAAAATGCTGCATTTGAGAGAAGTGATTGCTTCATCTTTTGTCACATGGCCAGTCCTGGTTTCTAAAACCGAAGGAGTTGAGACAGACAGTGGGAGGCAGCACAGCAGACTGTGTCAAGATTACAGTACTCCCTCTTGCAGTTATGGCTTGCATCTCCTTTCTGCATTTTTATTGAAGTGGTGGTACAGATTGGAAGGTGTGAATCTCTAATAACATGATTATTAGTACAAAATTTGGCAAGATTTTTAGTCATGTGAAAACAATCCTCATGCATTTCTGTGAAAACTAAGCCTCGGGCTTCTCATACAACCTCTCACTTGTGTGCATGTGGGGAAACTGCTCAGTAGACTTCTTTACCTTGCACCAGAATGCTGCTCTTTGTGGTCAGGTCAGTTTTCTGCAGTCTGCAACTGTTATTGCACCTACAAAAGAAAAAATGCTTTGTCTTAGGGACAGAGAAGACAAGTGATCTTTTCTATCTAGCCCATTCTGCTTTGGGAAGGTTGGAGGCTGCTGGTGCATGAAGCAGGAACAAACTGAGTTGTTCTGCAGCACAGATAGTGGCTTCTCTGTTGCCGTGTCCTGCATGTGCACATGGATTTATATTCCCCTCCCTCTTGGTAGCTTGCAGTCTCTCAGACACTCCCCTTTGGACTCCAGATGTCTTGCTGACAGCAAGTTTCACTCTTGCAATGTCAGTCGTTGGTGCAGATCATACAGTTTTGAAATCCTATCAGATTGTATCCTTCTCTTTTGTTTTCTGGAATAAATTTCAGTTGTGGCTGGGGTGCACTAAGAATGGGTCATTGACGGGAAGGCCTGGGCCTGAACACTGTCACTCAGTCCCTCAGATGGGTGATCAAACCCTTCCTTTGAAAAATTGCTGCAGTAGTGCTGCTGGTGATTCATTCTGCACAATAATTAATCTTTGAGTGAGTCTTTTGCGTGGTTTAAAGGAATGTGGAGATGCAGAGGCTTACTCTTAGCTTTCTTGTTTCATGCCCATACATGTCCAGAGACATTTGTGTCAGCATTGGTGAGGAGCTTACATAGTACTAGGAATACAAGTTGGGTTTGGATTTATTACAGTAAAGTTCCCATCTCCATCTGATACCCTATGCTGCTTCCACAAGGTTTTCAGATTCTGCAAGATTTTCTGGGGAGACTTTTTTTATTTTAAAACAGTTGACTGTGGTAGCCACATTGTTCCTTTGAGGATCATGAGTTTCTTCATATTGGTTGGAAATCACATTGATTAGGTTGTATTCTCCCATAGTAGGACTTTCTGTCTGTAGGTTTAAGTTTCATATTCGCTGTCACTGCTTTTATCCCAGACAGTCTGTTTCTCCAGCTCCCTCAGGGAAGGGAGCTCTGAGTTCCTGATGCAGTCTGAGGCTGTGTTTACAAATGTCACGTGAATTCATGTGCCCTGTGGGTTTTAACACCTGCATCCACAGTGTAATTGGAGATGACAGGAGCTCAGCAGGCCTGACAGTGGGACTTGCTTTTATACTTGACGCTTGTTTCAGAGTTCTGGGAGGGGGTTTGTTTGTGGAAGCATTGCTTTCATCTTTGTTTTTTGCATTCTGAGAAAAGTTGTGTGGTCTGATCCAAATATCCAAGAGGAAAGAAGGGAACTGGGACAGTGGTTTTCTGTCTCTTCATGGTCAGCACGACAGTGTGTGAGGCATGCCCCTGCTTGCCTGATGCTCTTGTATCTGGGCTCCTTCAGAGCTTTCTGTCACCTCCTGTCTTTCAGGGACTGATAGGCTTCCAGTCCTGAACTCAATCACTCAAACTGGTACAGGCCTTTCACGTAGTTGCTTTTTAAATCAGTTAATCTCTTTAGCTTGCATTGGTAAATCACTGAGTTAAGATCAACTGACATCAATCGGCTTAGGCGTGTTTACATTAGCAATTTGCATCAGTTTCACTGAATCTGTGCAATCAAACAAATAGGGTCCCTTTCGGTGCAGGTGGGGCTTTTTGGAAAAATTGGTTGGATTTGCTTTCCAGTTTCAGGTTCTGTAATGGAGTCAGGGCTGTATAATGAACATGCTTCCAAAAAAGGCTGTCCTCAGAAGGTTGGTGGTGAATCCATTTCCTGAGAATGGCATCATGGCCGTTTCCCATAGGGAGGATTGCTGACTTTCAAATTCTTAGTGTAGGTAAGGGGAAGGATTTGTCATCCTTGTCTTTGATTAATCATCAACCTTTATCACAGTCTTTGGCTACTGATAGTAAGAGGGAAATTTGATGCTTTGTAATCTGCTAAATAGTATGAAAAATCTCTTTTCCAATTTTTCTATATGCTCTGCAATACATGCATCAAAATTCAGGGCAGCTGGCAACACTGAACTATTTTTTGCTGGATGCTTTAATGAAGGCTAGTGGTTATAATGCCAGGAATTTCCCTCTTACACACTTGGAGAGATGAGGGGTGAAGTGTACTGGTAGCTTTAGCAGTAATGAAGACTTGTCTTCCTTTGATAAGTCTGTTGGCAATGAAAGAATAGTTTTGCACCTGGATATGCTAGTCTTGTACCTTTTACCACAGTTCATTAAAATATTGTGTTTTGAGAGTATAAACATCGACAAAACAAAGCTAATTACGGAAATGAAATCTTGCAGCTTGCTTGTGATACAGCTTGTAATAGATTTTGGAAGTTAATAGTCTCAATAGTTGAACTCTTGCCTCTTTTGCATCTGTTTGTTTTTTTCCACAGGTACTTCCTGACTTTCAGTAGGAGAGAGAAACTAAGGACTTTGAAGATAGATGCCTGTGGCCCCTTGCTTGGCAGAAACAATGCTGCAGCGATGAGGTTGTAGCGAGCCCTGCCTGTGTGGCCTCCATGGGTCCCACTCAACTCAGCACACAGGATCATGGGAAGAGGGTGGCAAGTGTATTTGAGATGGAGGAGGAAGGGCTTCCGCTCTTCCCTGGCTCAGAGAATCCCCCTGAGCACGCAGGTAGGCAAAGATTCTCACTAAATCCATGCAAGATAAAGGCTATCTGTTCTTTCAGCTGCAAGCGGAATTGATACTTGGCAAAATTTTAGGACATGCTTGAGGCACTCAGAGATGTCTAAGAATAGAGTCACTTATTGAGAGTTGAAGACTGAGTTTTTATCTAAGTGACAAATGAATTGAATATTTTGCTGTTTTGACCTAATAGAGGCTAAGTTCATGGCAGTAAGATAAATTAATTTTTTTTAGCCTTATCAAGAGCTGCAGAACAGTGAAGTTTACTATAAGTGACAATCCAACAAAGGTAGGTGGTGCAAAGAAATGATAGGATTTTGCAGATTCATACGATGGGGAGACAGTAGGAGTTTCTCCATGTATTTCTTACGTTAATTGAGGATGAAGAGTATCAGATATAGAACTGAGATTCTGTAGTTAAAGCTGCTGCTTATGGCCACAGTCCTACACTTTCAAACTGTAAGAAGACAGTATAACATCTCTGGTCAGGTAACAGGAAAACAAGGAAGGCATAAGTGTATAGGGTCATCATCCTAATGGAAATTTGACAAATTAATGTATTTCCTCAGCAGAGAGGCAATGAGCAATCTTGATATAAAATGAAGAGATAATCTGGACATGGAATGAGGACTCATCAGTAGTGTAGAAACAAAGTAGTTAAAAGGTGATATGAGATTGCCCAATAAAAGTCCTTAAAATGGATTTGAGGACTTGAACAGAAAGTGATTGATTGTTTCCTTGTGAAAATGTAAGGAAAAAAGGTGCCGAATGTGGAAAGTATTTATTAAATAGGATATCTACACAGGAAGGAGGACCCTAGTGAGAGCTAAAGGTTCAGAAGTGGTATTCATGCTTTTGTTATACATCTTACATTATTTCTGTGTTATCTTTGACTACAGAAAATAACAATAATCATCTATATAACTAAAATGCTTCATGCTCAGACATGGGAAATAATTTGCATAGATCAAAGACTAAGCCTATCTGTCTCAATAAAGCAGTCATAGAAAAGGTAATAATAAGTTTATATAATGTCTTAAAGACACCTAAGAAATCCAAAAGATGGACAAATTTGTCTGTGGAAGTCATTGGATTACTCTGCTGTTCCTCAGAAGTGTATGAACATCACTTGAGGCTTCAGCCCAGTTGTTACACCAGTTAGTCTGTCATTACATGTGTTTATACTAAGTACACTGAAATAACTGTAGGCATTACATAATTTTTACTTGGTAGTATATTGTGTGAAGAGAAATATAGTTGAACAAGTGTGGAGAATATCAGAAATTTAACTGTTCTGATGACATTTTCTTGCTGTCAAATCTGCAATGAGAAGTGCAGGCCAAAATGAGTGACTTCCAGGCATCTGTAAAGTCAGTGGGATTGAAAATCAACACCAAGATACTTATGGCTGAAAACTTGTATTGAGGAACACAGATAATAGTAACCTTAGACTGGTTACCATTCCAGGAACTTGAGCAGAATAGTAAATGTAAACACAAGTAAGGATACAAGTACTGGAACAGTAAGTACAAAAATGAGACATGCAACTGTAACCCTGATGCTGATCAAGAAATGCAATAGCCTTGTTCTTCAAACTAATTGTTAATGCCAGTGTAAAGGCTTTCTAGGCATATCTAAACATAATCTGGAGATTTATCAAGACATGCTGGTTATAATCTTTTAACTGCTTTATAACTGCTTTATAACTGCTGGCAGAATCTATAGTATCTGACATACAGAAAAATACCTGCACTATGAGCTGTGTAGAATATCAGATATCAATATAGCTTGAATTAAATGGATGGAAAAGAGGGAGGGCTAATAGGGAGAGAATGCATATATAATATCAGCAAGCATTTGGCTAGAATGTTTAAGGTAAGATGTGTTGGAGCAGACCAGAGATGTTTTTAGAATGCAGAGCCATTGATAAGATTAAAATCTGTCAAAATGACCTAGGGAAAACTGGGAGCTGCTGCGCAAGGCCATCTGAAATGTGAAGCAGTGAAGTGAAGGCCCCATGTTTGACATAGAACAACAAGCTTTAGTAAACAAACTGTCACTATGAGAGTGATTCAGTTTTAGGAGTGAGGAGCTCTTGTCTTGAAGAGGAAATTATGGCTTCAGGATTCCAAAGGGTCACAGAGCTTGTGAAGTGTACTTCTTGCCTGCTTATTGCAGCTAACTCCACAAGCTGCTGTCTTCCGTCTCGACAGTTTCCCCAAGTGTTCCAGTTACAGGGATTGTCTGCTCAGTCTGGTTTATGTAAGGTCACAGTTTCATCACAGGCTTTCTATCACTATTGAATTGAGGAAACATTTTTCCTTATTGTTGTGCATACATATGGCAGAGAACTGGAGGTGAGTTCTGAAGAAATTTACTTTCTGCACAATCTTGGATTTCAGATGAACTTTGTTGTAGGTCTTTCTCATATGGTAACTTAAGTGTAATTGGAAAGTGCAGAAGGATACTTGGCCTGAGCTTGTTTTGCCTCTTTCACTCTGTTTTGGAGCGGAACAAGTGTGAAGCTATATTTGTTTATATAGTTGAGGTGAAACCTTGTGGATTATGTCATTAAGTTTGTTGCAGAAGACTTTCTTGCCCAGAAGGGGTGTGTGTGAAAAGGGAGATTTAATCTTTTCATCCATGTACTTAGGAGATAGTGGGTTTGAGTGAAGATGTTGGTTTTCAGGAATGAGGCAGTCAACTGCAAACACCACGCTTCCTTCATGTCTGTGGGTTTTCTTTTCTTTTGTCTTTTTTTCCTCGCTGCCATTCGTTTTGGTAGAAAATCCCCCCTTGAAGCGGAAGAAGGGCCCAGCCCCTAAGATGCTGGGAAATGAAGTGTGCAGCGTGTGCGGGGACAAGGCCTCTGGCTTCCACTACAACGTGCTGAGTTGCGAAGGCTGCAAGGGCTTCTTTCGCCGCAGCGTCATCAAGGGCGCGCAGTACGTCTGCAAGAACGGCGGCAAGTGCGAGATGGACATGTACATGCGCCGCAAGTGCCAGGAGTGCCGGCTGCGCAAGTGCCAGGAGGCCGGCATGCGGGAGCAGTGTGAGTGCAGCCAACGGGCCCTGGGGCTGGGATGGGACAGGAGGGCCATGCCTGTAAGGCAGGGGCAGTGCTTGGGGAGGGGAGATGTGGAAGCCATGCAGGCTGGATGTTGGAATGTGCGTGGGAAGTCGCTGAGAGCTCAACAAGGATCGTGTGCGGAGGTGAGGCAGTTAGTGGAAAACCATTGGTGTGCTGAGAACCTCAGCTTTGCTTTATTCCTTGTAAGAACTCATGGAATATACCAGCAGAGGAAAGACTCACATGTTTATCAGGGTGCTGTAAAGTGTGCCAGTAACATCAGGCTTGTGACCAGGACTGTGAGATGGGTCGCCATGCTCCTTGAACAACAGGCGCTTTTCTTTGCTTCCCTTTACTCTCTTTGCTACTGTGAGCTTGCAAAAGAGGTCAAGGGCAGCACCACAGTACTGCAGCTGTGTTTGTGCATGAGCTGATCTCATTGCTTCCTTTAGTGATCTCTGCTATTTTTCTCACGCGAGCCATAAGGCTGCTGCATCTGAATATTCACCAGTATTTCTGCTGGCATATCCGGTACAGCTCCTTGGCCAAGGTATCCAGGTTTCATCCCTTTACTCGTCAAGACTGACCGAATGAATGCTCAATTAATGTTAGATCTGTGGGAAGTCTTCTTTTCTGACATCCAGCACCCAGAACAGCTAGGAACAGTGGATATTTCAGAAACAGAACATAATTTTGCAAAAATTAAGCCCCAATGAGCTAGGAGACACACCGTTCAGTTTTTCTGCATAAAACACAGCACATCAGTATCTTTGTCTTACTGGTTTGCATCAGCATTATGTGTGCTTGCTTTACTCCATTGCCCCATTCCCAAGAGCTACAAAACAAATGTAATTGAAAAGCAATGCAGTAAGACCACTTGTTCACTTTGCTTCTCTTTTGTTGTAGGTAGATACAGAGAGCCTCAGTATGTTTCTGCGTTTAGTCATTGTTTTGTGTTGAAGACAGCTCAGGAAAATTAGGTCAAAAGGAATCTTGGTGTTATTATCAAGAACTTGGCAATTCTTGTTGAACTGTAATCCCCACTGCAAATTTGCCTTGTTAGTTTTGACAGAAGCTGAGGGCTTTTTCCTCCAGCTGTTTCACTTGGAAGGTCATTCCAGAACTTCCCTCCTCGTAATTGCTGGAAACATTCTTCTAATTCCCAGACTGAAGTTATTCATGGCCGGTTTATTGTTCTTAAGGCAGTGTGAACCATGAGGTTAAATAATTCCTTCCTGACAAACCAAGTAAGTTAGATTGCTTTGAATTTAGCATGATGTAGGAGCTTGCATATAGGCAGTTTTCAAGATTCATTAATAGCCAAGTAACATGTTACCAGATAATTTTTTTTTTGGGCGTTGGAGTCCCAAGATGAGGGACTGTAATCACTTGGATCGATTACTTCCCTCCTTAAACTGACACTGTAAGTAGCTCTAATTTTATAGATCTCTCTAAATTTTATAGATCCCCCTTATTTTGGTAATTGTATTAAATGTCTTTGTTGTTAGAATTGTAAATTTTGTGCATGGTGCATGTGTCTGTGCACACATCCTCCCTGTTGGAAGTCAGAGATAAAGGCTATTCTCAGCTTGACTCAGCTCAGTGTTATGTTCTTTTTCTATCCTTCCAGTCCCAAGAATGCTGTCTTACAGTAGCTCTCCAGTTCTTGCCTTTGTTTAAAGTGATTCTGTTAAGAAATGCAGTTATATACTTGTTCAGTTTTAGGGCCTGCTTTTCTGTGTAGCAGCTATAGAATCATAGAATCATGAAAGTTGAAAGAAATTTTTTAAGATCATCAAGTCCAAATGTCTATTCAGCAGTACCACTGTAACCCTTAAACCACTAAACCATATCACTGAGCACAGATCCAGGTGCCCTTTAAATACCTCCAGGGATGGTGACTCCATCATCTCCCAGGGCAACTTGTTCCAATGCATGCTCTAACAAGGAAATTTTTTTAAATCCCTAATCTGAGTCTCCCCTTAGTTTAAGGCCATTTCTTCTTTTCCTTTCACTGTGGGCGTGACAGGAGAGACTACCCCCCACTTCATTACAGCTTCCTTTATTTTCTGTTATCTGTGCATAAAAATAAATGGCCAAAGGATCT
This sequence comes from Zosterops lateralis, assembly GCF_965231275.1. Taxonomy (NCBI): domain Eukaryota; kingdom Metazoa; phylum Chordata; class Aves; order Passeriformes; family Zosteropidae; genus Zosterops; species Zosterops lateralis. The sequence continues at coordinate 39,506,886 of NC_139761.1, forward strand.
TTCAACACTTTTAAAGTCTTGTTTGTAAAGTCAAGCTTTGTTTATTTATCTTTGTTCCTGAAGATACAGAGGTTTTGGTTTTGTTTTTTTTTTTTTTTTTTTTTTCCAATCAGTTCCTTTTCTGCTTCCCTTCCCTCCAGAGTGTCAGTCACAGCACACAGCCTGGTGCTGTCAGCAGCCTTGCTGAGGGTGTGCTCAGTGCCACTGTCCATAGCACCGACAAAGGTGTTCAACAGTGCTGGTCCCAATACAACCCCTGGGGAATGCCACTTGTCTCCACCTGGACACTGAGCCATGGGCCACAACTCTTTCAGTGTGACAATCCAACTAATCTTTTATCCTCCAAGTGATCTATCTGTCAAATCCATGCTATTCCAATTTAGAGACAAGGATGCATCACTCTTGAGCTTGGAGGAGGTGATCCTTGAATATTAACCAGCTTTCTTGGGCCCCTCTTCCCTCCAGCACTTTATCTGATAGTACTCTACTGAGCAGATCCCTGAAGAGGCCAAAGTCTGCTCTCCTGAAGTCCAGGCCAGCGAACTTGCTGTGCACCCTTTCTCTGTGATGCCAATATGCTTACAGCCCTGCAGGTGTGTGCATGTCTCTTAACTCTTCTTATTTATTCCTTATGCTATGTGCATTTGCATAGAGGCATTTAAGTTGGGCTCCTGATGAACCTGACTTACGGGATGGAGTGGCAGGAATTCCATTGTGCTGCTCTTCAGATGCTCTCCTGCTGACCTGCATACCCTCTCCAGGCTCTGGGCATCTCTTGCTGGCCCCTGGCATCAAATTGGGATGGTCCCTCTCCACTGCTTGGCAAGCCTGTGAGAAAAGATGTGCTTCCCTCTCCTCTGACAGAGGGACACCATCAGCTCTCTATAGAGCAGATGCCTTTGAGTTGTTCTGTTCCTTACAGTGTTACATCCAAATAGCATCTCCCCTTTGACTAAACAACTGAGGGAGACTTGTAACCCTATTCCTGAAGGACCTGCAGTTGGTTCTCAGTACATTTATGCAAAGTTACTTTTCCATTATTCATCTTGGGGTATGTTACTGCTCTAGAATTTGCTGCAGATGGCGTGTATAGCAAATTATCCTTTCACTGTCAAACTCCACCCATGACTGAGTCTGACCTTTGGAGAGAGTGAAATGATACAATCTGTTAAATTAACAACGTTGAAAAAAGGATATAACAGTAGGATAATATAAAATACAGTGGACACACCATGGCCTGTGAAGGGAGCACCTGTTGTAACATGACATTTTAGGGAATTGCTTTATGGGGAGAGTCACTGTTGTTTTTCTGAGATCTGCAGGGCATCGTAAGGGGAGTTTTTGCCTTTTGTGAACACTTTACATGACAGTATGATTAGAAGAAAAGCAATGAAACATATTAAAGTAGGGAATAGAGGGAGAAACAAGTACCACTGTTGGCTGTGTTGTGTACACTCTGCTGTGCCTGGTACAGGCAGGCTGTGATCTCTGCCTCTCCATCCACAGCACATTACCCCGTGTTTAACGTGGTTTCCATTGTGTTCCTATGATTGATCATGAGCTTTTTCCTGCTTTAGATGTTCTGTCTGAAGAACAGATCCGACTGAAGAAACTGAAGAAGCAGGAAGACGATCAGGCTCGGACAGTTGTGGTGCGTCCAAACCCTCCAAATCCGCCAAGCCCTTCCCACAAACTGACACCGGAACAGCTGAGCATGATAAAAAAGCTCGTGGCAGCACAGCAGCAGTGCAACCAGCGCTCCTTCACAGACAGGCTCAAAGTGACGGTAAATACCCTACCAGCAGACCCAGAATAAGCAAAAGTGAAGTTTGGGGAGTTGCATTTTAGGTAAATTATTTGGGAGAACAGAGTTACTTTGGACATTGCATCTGTGGGCTAAAGCTCTGTGAAAAATAGCACGAAGGATGATATTTTGAAGTTGTCATTTTCTTTCCTTGTTCTCTTCATCTTGTCTTTCATCTTTGGCTCTATCTTTCACAAATGTATGCTGTCTCTTCCCATTCTTACAGCCATGGCCCCAGATTCCTGATCCAAATAACCGTGAAGCAAGGCAGCAGCGTTTTGCTCACTTCACAGAACTTGCAATTATCTCTGTGCAAGAGATCGTGGACTTTGCCAAGCAATTACCTGGCTTCCTGGAACTCACCAGGGAAGATCAGATTGCTTTACTGAAGACATCTACCATAGAGGTGAGTGTTCGACTCCACCCCAGCACGTAGTAGCAGAGATTAAAGAATTTGGAGTGACCCACCTAGAGAACTAGTTCCATCCCTTTTTTGAGGATGGGAGACTGAAGGACTTCAGCTGTGGGACCATTACTTCAGTGTGAGGTTATACTGGCAAGATGCCTACTGCAGTGCCTGGTTATACAGGAAGGGAATGAGGCAAGTGCCTTGGAAGTGGTAAGCAGGAATTTCCCGTTTCCCAGAAGCAGACACCACAAAGGATGGCAGCACACTTTATCTTGGAATTTTTAAGCACTTTGAGTGAAACTGGAGAGGTTTTGTTTGTTTGTTTGTTTTCAAAGATGCTTCAAGATTCAGCAAATTATTGATGTAACATTTCTTCCTGCTTTCAAATTGAGTATATCTTTCGTCTTCAGGTGATGTTGTTGGAGACATCTCGGCGCTACAATCCAGAGATTGAGAGCATCACCTTTCTTAAGGACCTGAGCTATAATCGGGATGACTTCGCCAAAGCAGGTGGTGCATTAGACAGGTGTTTCTTCCTCCCCAGTGTTTTGTGTTCTTACACATTTTCGTTTTTAATGTGGGCAGCTGGAAGTAGTTTGTGATGAGAGGTTTAGAACAGGACCAAACCAATAGCCCCACAAACCAAATTTTTTTTTTGCTTACGTTACGGTATCAGCTCAGTTCATGTCTTTTTCTAGGTGTCAATTTGCTTGGGAAAATCTGGACTCTTAAAACATGAAAATATTGCTGCAAGTGTCCACCTAGGACTAGCAGTTTGTGTGAAACTCCTTGCTTATAGAGATGTGGTGTGGTAATGGAGCTGTATCAGATCATACCAATCCAAACTAGTCTTCTCTCCCTGGCAAGTGTATACTTGCTAAGCTGGATGGATGCTTGGAGTGATAACATTGCTCTGATAACGTATCAGTTGATACTAAGTCTGTACTGTGCACTGAGGATCTCCAGAGACTGCTTTTGACATTTTATCGTCCTAATATATGGTAGCTTATGGTGTTGTGATCTCTGAAGTATATTTTTACAGGAGCAGTGAGTGTCTGTAAGTTCAGATGAAGTAAGAAGTGTGTATCTTCAGCGTTTCTAAAAACAAGACCTTAGTTGTGCTTCAGCTGATTTTTTTATTTTACTCCTTGAGTAGCTATTTAACCATTTATACTTTAGATGGCCTTTATATACAACTTTTCTTTATAACACTTTTCCTGGTAGCCTTTTCTTTGGGTTATTAAAAAGGTACAAAACAGGGATCCAGAAAGATGCCCTCCATGTTGTTCTTCCTTCTCTAATGGATTTGTAATGCCGGAAATTAGAAACTTGGATGTGATTTTGGAGGAAAGGCCTGAAGTTTTCAGTATGATTACATAGCACAAAGAGACCTGATTTGACAGTGGTCTCAGTTATGCCAATAAATATCAGTGCATTTCTGTCTGACTGAATTTATCAAATGAGGTGATTTGAAGCCTAGGTCAGGCTCTGCCTCAGGTCTCCCAGTTCTTTGAGCTGAAGGAAATGGCATAGTTCAGAGTTCTTGGAACTGCGTATTTTGAGCTCATACATACTTCAAATGAACCTGAATTGTGGAATGAAAGCTTTCTTTGAAAGCGTGAAGGCTACTGGGTGGGAAGGAGGTGATGATACTCTGAGAGTGGACAGTATAAATGTTGTGCTTGTGACCTTCTGATGTTTTGATGGACTTATCTGATAGCTGATGTTGTGTTCCTTTAACTGTTGCCTGGTAATGTGCTGTGGGGCATTTAAAGCTTTAGGAAAACCCAGAAACAGTGTCATTTTACGGTTAGAACCTGACTCCTTAGCCACTGTTGTTTGGTGGTCACATCCAGTAGTGCATGTAAAGGGAGGATGCATTAGAGCATAATGTAAGGATTTTTCCCTGCCTGTCTCTCCTCCCCACTCCCTGGTGTATAGCAGTGGATTTCTGGCAGCCTTTTCCATTTAAAGGGAGGGGGAGAGAAGGGAGACAATTGTTACTGCCTCACCTTGTTCTCTTTTGTTTGTTGCAGGTCTGCAGTTTGAGTTCATTAACCCCATCTTTGAGTTCTCAAAGGGAATGAATGAGCTACAGCTTAATGATGCTGAATATGCACTTTTAATTGCCATCAACATTTTCTCTGCAGGTAAAAAGCATGGAAGATCTGAAGAGCTGCAGCAGTGAGTCAGAGAGCAAAAAAAGTAGAGTCAGGGGATGTTACAAGCAGAAAAGGAGTAATAAAGCATGTATAGAGTCCAGTGATAAAGGGAGTATATTATTCATTATATTCTGAATTTTTTAGTGCCGCTTCCAGAGGAAATTGAATTCCTCACTGCTGGAAAAGTGTGCAGAAAAAACCAACCAGTATTTATCTTCTTCATTTTGAAATTGCTGTTTTGCTGTTCCCTTAATGTCCTTGGCACTTCTCCGGTGTGATGTAAGTCCCACAGCATGAGTGACATCTAGTGGGCGAGCAAACGTAGTCTGGACAAGAGGCAGTATCACTCCAGGCCAGGACAAGGCTTTGCCAAGAAGCCACCTCTACTCTTCTGTCTTGTGACCTGATTAACGACTGTTTTTCTTTGTTCCTGTTTTCTAATTGGCTCAGCTACTGGAGAGACTTTGCCATTTGCTCTCAAATAGGAGGCTTTGACAGGAAATGAGACCAAACAGCACCGTGTAAATACATTTGGTCTCTAACCTCCCACCTCTGCAGTAGACATCCCTGAGAAAGAGCAGTTACAGGCAACTGACACAGCTGCCAGAGTGTCATGGATATGTCTCCCAGTGGTGCTGGGTGAATATGAGGTGAAGTTTTGGGCAGATACCATAGGAGGAAGTGGGGCTAGACAGAGATGTTAAATCCAGTGAAGCTGCCCGTGGCAATCTGCTAACATCTAATCTGCTTACTTCTAATCTGCTTTTTGGCAGACCGACCGAATGTGCAGGATCAGTCCCTGGTGGAGAGGCTGCAGCACACCTATGTGGAAGCGCTTCATTCTTACATTTGCATCAACAGACCAAATGTAAGTGCCTGACCAGAAAGAACATCTCCAGTGATGATGCAAGCAGATTTTGTGTTTATGCAGGCAGAGTTCCTGCAGTACTGTCTGTAACAGGTCTCTTGCTGCCTGTACTGTCATGCTTGTCCCTTCTGGGCTCTTTGATAGCAGCTGTAAATGCAGGGTTTGTGAGCTGTCACAATCTGCTGTCCCGTATCATGTTCCATCATTTAGCCAGCAGGGAAAGTCTGGAGTTTTGGGACATGATGTACTACTTGTGTTCTTTCACACTGCATCCTCTTGGAGAATGCTGGGTCTGGAGGAAGTAAGGTTTGTGATTACAGTGTATCATCAGTTGTGGTAATTTTTTTTTTTTAAACAAAGTTTTATGTGAATTTACTAACAGCTGTCTATTTGCCCCTGCAGGACCGCTTGATGTTTCCACGGATGTTGATGAAGCTGGTCAGTCTTCGGACACTGAGCAGTGTCCACTCTGAACAGGTGTTTGCCCTTCGGCTGCAGGACAAGAAACTCCCGCCCCTGCTCTCAGAAATCTGGGATGTGCATGAGTGACTGCATGCTCCCAGGGCGCTGACATGCTGACATAATGCCATCTCCCAGCCTTTGCTAACGAGAAGCCAGCCTCCCCTCTCCAAAGCACGGAACCCTGGGCTGGGCATGCAGGAAGTGATGAGCCTGGGGTTTCAGTGTTGTTATGAGACTATGCAGGAGGCAGCTGGGGTAGATCCGATGGAGGGGTTGGTTTCAATGTAGTGCCCGTACCCCAAAGGAATAACGTGAAACATTCAAAAACGGTAGAAATGAAGACCTTTCCCCCTGCCCCTCAACTCCTTTTTCTTCAGAGTCTTTCTCTTCTCTAAGCATATGCTGAGGATTTGCCCATTGATCCTCTTCTCGCTGATTATAAAAATGAATTTGCAGGAACTTGCCAAAAGCTCTCTGTTGAGAGTAACCCAGCTCAAAAGGCTTCTGCAGGGTCCCCAGTGTACCTGGATCTGAGGAGCTCAGGGAAGTCAGTGTGAATGTTCTAGGGGTTTCACTGGGTTTCCTATAAATAAAATCTCTTGAATGTGCTGCCCTTTACAATGATTCCAAGAGAAGTAGCTTTTATTTCTTTATTATGAGACTTCATCTCTAGAGCTGCCCTTTATTCTGGCCCTCCTTTGGAAAAAGGATTCCTGTAATGTGTAGTGCCCTTTGTCTAACAAGGAGGTCCTCTGGGTAGGGAACATTGTGTATCAAAAAAAGATGTCAGGCATAAAGTAGTGGACTTTTTTTAATATAATGCATCACGGTTTTATCTCATGGTGGTTCTCAGCTCAATTTACCTTTGATTTGCTAACAGCTGGACAACTTTAGTTCAAAACAAATCAGGGCATAGATTTTATCTTTAGGGATGGACTAGAAGAAAGATAGGTGGGTAGGCCTGGTACCTAGGTAAAGTGGGTGTGGTGGAAGGATCTCGAAAACTTTCAAGAATCTGGAGCATGTGGTATGTGTTCCAAGGTGGGTGTGAAGATGTATCGACCAATGAGAGAGGACACACTGCATTTAGTGAAATATGTGGGCATTGCATAAGCTGTGGGCTGTACAACTCAGATCACAGGCTGCAGGAATATTGGGTATAATCAGAGCCACTTGCATTGTCTTCCTTTTGCCAAAGTCTTTCCAAGGTACTTGCTCAAGGTTTCAGTGATGATCACGGGATATGGAGGTCTCTCCTGTATGAGGAGTGCCAACTGCTTCAGAAGGACGCTTGGGTCTTGTATCCTTTCTTCACTTCGGGCACTGTGAGATCCATACTGGATTTATGGCCCAAGTTTTAAGTATCCGCATCCATAAGTATTCTAGGATTTACAGCAATATTTTGTCTGACAGAAGAGAAATACACTGTTATAAAACATGTTCCTTATTTTTCAACAAAAAAACATCTTACGGCTGATCTCAGAGATGTAATCTTAAGTATTCTGGTAGCTTGGTCTCATGAGTCTTCTCTGTCATAGGGGTCTGTGTTTGCTTGCCTGGTGAGCATCCCAAGAGCATAGGTTCACATGGCTCGGGGTTTTTTTGTCTGTCTGTTTTTTGGTTTGTTTGTTGTTTTTTTGGCTGTGTATCTGAGCGCTATGCCCGCGGTGAGGGTATTGTGTCCATTTTGCACTTGAGGTTGGTCCCCTGCCACTGGCCTTCACTCTGCACCTTTGTAAAGCACTTGTAACAATCTGTAAAATAATCTGTTGTTTTTTATAACTCATTGCAATTGCAAAAATTCTTGTTTAAATCTGTATTTTTAACTAATCTGTTTGAGAAATGTTAATGTTTATATAAAAGAATAAAGCCTAATACAGGATTTTGACATTCTCTGATGTGCTGTCATGAGACTGGAAGAGGGTGGAATAAGTTCTTGCTGTAACAACCTCAAAGCTAATAAGAAATGATGAGTATACGTGTTGGGGAGAAGCAAGAAGTGGTGGGAAAGGAATAGCAGTGCAGCCCCAGGCAGTTTCTTTCGGCCTTTAGTATGAGATTTGTAGCTTGGTCTGTGCCTTGCTGTGTGCCAGAGCTGGCAAATACATGAAGTGGATTAAGTGTGTGTCATGAAGACCATGAATTATGCATCCACACCTCACCTTGATTTGTACAGCTGCATTCAGAATATAATCCTTTTATTGCATGTGCTCTACTCCATTTTCTGCATTTTGTGGCTCACCAAAATTGAAAGAGGAGTTGTGTGCCCTGGCTTTGAAGTGGATTTCAGTAGGGCCTTACCTGACCCCTGATATGCTGTTCATTTCTGATGTGTTCATAGGTGAAACACCAGGAAGAGTTGAACATGCTCATTACCTCAAAGGGAGCAGCAGGATGGGGGAAAGCAGAGAGCTGTCCAGCATTAGCTGCTTTCTAAGTGCTTGGTGCTCCCCTGCCCAATGGGAAAGGAAAGCAATGGTCAGTTTAGCAAGGTTCCACACCACAGGCTCTTCTGCTGAAGCCTCTGTGTTACTCTGGAGTATAAAATTTGAATTGGAATCTACTGAACCAGAAGAAGAAGGAATAGGATTAGGCTTATAGGAGACTGGAGCGGGGTATGAGAGGGGGAGTAATGAGCAAAGCTCAAGAGCTCATCAGTGCTGGGTGGATTAGAGGGTGGCTGGGCCTTGCTGTCAACAGAAGAGCTGCAGCTTAACTTCCAGCTATATATTCTATGGGCTGCATCTCCTTAATTTGAAGAGAAAAACTGCATGTGAATTTGAGGGATTCTCCAGGTATAACCTATAACATTGATGTGGATGGCACTGGTGAAAACAATGATTTTCCTTGCCTCTGTATTGTGCTTTAACCCAGACAGCCACCAAGCCTCACAATCACTGGCTCATTCCTCAGCAGCAGGACTGGGGAGGAGAATTGAAAGGGTAAAAGCCAGAATGCTTGTGGGTTGAGATAAAGACAGTTGAATAGGGAGAGCAAAAGCCTCACACATGAGCAAATCAAACCAAGGACTTAATTCACTGTTCTCTGTGGACAAGCAGGTGTTCAGCTATCTCCAGGAGAGTGGAGCCTTATCATGTGTAATTGTTACTTGGGAAGACAAACACCATCACTCCAAACATCCCCCTCTTCCTCCTTCTTCCCTCCTTTACATACTTAGCCATATGGTCTGGGATATCCCTTTGGTGGGCTGGGGTCACCTGTCCTGGCTGTGTCTCCTCCCAGCCTCCCATGCACTCCCAGCTTCCTCACCACTGTAGCAGCATGGAAAGCACAAAAGGCCTTGGCTTTGTGTGAGCCCTGCTCAGCAGTAACAAAAACATCTCTGTAGTATCAACCCCGTGCTCAGCACAAATCCAAAACATAGCCCCATTCCAGTCACTGTGAAGAAAATAAACTCTACCAGCCCAAAACAGCACACTCTGCCTTGTGCAACCTTTTTCATTATCATGTAGTAAACAATCTCCTTGTTTACATCTTCACAGTCTCAGTTTCTTTGAAAGTGCACATCAGTACAGAACCATTTTTTGTCTTTTAGAAGCTTCCCAGGTTAGCCTATGGACCTCAAGTAAGCAGGAATGGGGGAAGAGATTGGTCCATAAGATTGGTGACCCTTTGTACTTATGTTTACAAAATGCTGTCTAGGCCTGAGGTTCAGTCCTGCTGCTTTAAATCTCTCTACCTGATCTATTTCAAATTAATGTTGCTGGTTTGGCTGCTGGAGAAATATTGGGGTGCTTGAATTACAGTCCTGGGAGGTCCTAGTTGGCTGTACCCTCATTCAACAGCCGTATTTGCTTATGATGCATTCAGATCAATGCAGAGGGAGACAAGGTATTTCTGAAAACTCAATTCCTCTACAGTGGGCAAAGTATAGATGAGGAATATCAAACAGTGTTTCTCCATTTTGCACTCCATATGAATAAAAATTGTGGGTTACTTTTGGTTGCATTTTGGGTTTACTTCAGTAGTTTTGGCTTTGTTAGTAAATGGATTTGTTTGTGCAGCGCACTGGTTTTTAGGAGCTGGAAGGAATTAAAAAAAAGCTGTATGTCAAGCTTTTAATAACCAAATTCTCTTGTAATCTTATGAAGCTACTAACAAATCAGCAAGTACGTATCTCAGTACAGTGGGTGAAAGCACACGGCACTGTGCCTGTTTGCTGCAAGGCCAGTGTGGAGCCGGGCTTTGAGCCGAGGCTTCAGCTGCTGCTTGCCAGGACGAGGTCTGAAAGCCCTAATTCTGTTGAGGTGTCTGTCTCTGCCTGGGCCAGCCCTGACACCTCAACAGTAAAGGGGGCGGCTCGGTAGCAGGATGAACCTCACCGACCCTGTGAGTTCTTGTCTTGCTTGAAGGAGTGAAGCAACGACAGCAGGAAAAAAGAGGAGGCTGTTCTGGGTTAACTGCTGGCTTTATTCATCAGGGGATCTGCCCCAGCAGACACCCCTCAGCAGAAGCAGTGGGAGAAAAGCAAGGGAAAAAAAGCTTTTTTTGGGAACCCCTGAATGCAACACCTTTTATTGGGGGGAGGAACTCAGGGATGGGTCTAACTGGGGACAAATCAGGGGCCAAAGGGGGATGGCTCTCTGGATAAATGGCATACATAGTAACAAATTAATAACTCAGGTGGGGAGACAGCTGAAGTCTTGTCCAATCACTTGGGGTTTTTCCTGGAACTTTCCAGACTTTTGGGAGAGACCCCAAAGTGACAGACAAGGCCCAGGGCTGGATAACTTCTGATTGACATAGAACTGGGGTTGGGATGAAACCAATGAGGGTGGAACATGGGTGCATGGGGCAAACCATTGTAACTTATAAAAATGAACTTAACACAAGGAACAAATACATACATAAAGCTGATAAAACCAAAACCACACCACTACACAATTCGACGCTTCGAGTGGCTGAAGCGTTGGCGGTTCTCCGGCCAGCAGAGCTGTTCCCGCCGGGCTCTGGACACCTCATCTCCATCTCCATCCCGCCTCCTCCTCCACAGCGCCCCCTGCGGGCGGCTGCCGGCCCGGCTCCCCCCGCCCCGCCCGCCGGTGGTTCGCTCCGCCCGCCCCCGCCGGCCCCCCCCGCACCGGCGGCGGCGCTGGATGCGGAACTGGGCGGGCGGCGCAGAGCGGCGGCGGCGGCGGCGGGGCAGGTGAGCGGGGCGGCTCGGCCGGGCGGGGCCCGGTGCTGGTGCCCGGTGCCCGTGTGTGCACATGGCAAAAGCGGAGCCTGCCCCACCGACCCTCCGTGCGGGTCGGGCTGAGGAGCGCGGGGCGCCGCTGCCGGCGCTGCCTGCGGTGCCCCGCACCCGGACAGCTGCCGGCGGGGCCCCCCGAGCGCTGCCGCAGCCGCCCGGCCGGGCGCGGTGGTGATGCTGGGGGGCGGCCAGCCCTTCCGCAAGGTCACGGCCGGCGGCGGGCGGAGATCGCGGCCCGGGAGCGGGGCCGGCCCGGTTCGGCTCCGTGGTGCGGGGCCGGGGCGGGCGGGGCCCGTGTCCCGCTGTGGCCGCTGTGGGGGCCGGCCCCGCGCCGAGCGGCCGCGGCACCTGCGGGGCCCGTGCGGGGCTCCAGCCGGGAATAGCGGCGCGGCCGGGCGGGCTGGGGGCTCTCCCCTCGGTGCCGGGCCCCCGGCGGCTTTCCCTCGCTCCCCGCCGGGTGGGGAGGGAAGGGATCAGGGCGGCCCGGGGCGGGCAGAACCCCTTGGAAAGGCTGAGGCGTGCAGCCGTTTGTTGTGAAGGGTTTGCTGCGGTAATGTGACTGGAAAGGTGCTTTTACTCCTTGCTTTGTAAACGGCGGATCCTGTTACTCCTCAAGACAATAGAATAGGAAATCCACGTTTATACCGGGCATACCATTTTCCCCTCAGCGGTCAGTGTCACCACCGTGTTGTGCTGCTCGCTTTTACTGTCAGGCGGAGGAGGGGAGGAAAGCTGGGTCTGTGTCGCTGTGGGGAGTCACGATAAAGAAGTGTTTGGAGAAATGATAAGCCTTGGAGGAAACTGATTTGTTTCTCGTCTTTCTTCTCTCCCTTTCCCCCCATAGCTCCTCTATATGCCACACTGTTTTCAGTCATATGCAAAATGACCTGCATTATAAATCTGCAGCCCCATGGAGAGGGGGCAGAAATGTGCTCTGGCATTATGTTGTGCTCTCCCTAGACCAGCCAGCCATTTTCTCTACTCTGGGTCAGCATTTCTCTTGGTGTGCTCTCAAGTGTCCTTGCTGTGCCCCTTGCACCATTGCTTATCTGCAAAAAGGATGCTGCTCGTAGACACAGGCAAGGGGAGGGAAGATTTATTGTGGTGTCCTGAGGGTCACATAATCAAAGCAAAGTCATCCAAATATAGGTTATTTGGGAAGTGGCTCTATTTTTGGGCTTTATACTGCTTGGACCTAGGGAACTGTTTTGGATTGGGCACAAGAAGTACTTGCTGTTTTCAGCACTAATGAAAAGCTGCAATCCTGACACATCCAAGAGAGCACTTCACATCCAACACAGCTAAAATGCAGTTTTTACAGCATCTAATCTGGCCATCCCCTCACAGCACGTTATGTAATACTGAACTGATAGATCATTCCAGCCATAAAATACTATTTTTGCCTTCTGTTTTATTGTTAGAAAATGCACAGCTTTTGAACGTAATTTAATACACACTCTTAATAAGAGTATAATTAAATGCACACTCTTTAAGTATCTTACTGTGTGTTTAACAAAATGCAAAATCATCAGCAAGTCTCTAGAATGCTTTTGTTTGGAGAGTAATACAGCTTTGTCCTCACTAAAAGATCTTGTACCTGCCTGTCCAGTGGTGCTGCAGTTGTTATCACAGGTCTGGACTTCCTGTGTTCTTACCAAATTAACAGGTTTCAAGCTGTAAGCTTCAGAGTCCTACTGTATTGTTTTCCACAATATTATTGCTTTTAAAAACAATTCGATTTTTCCTGGATAGGGAAAAAGGAAAACGGTGTCCTCAGTGACAGAAGGTTGTCTACACAAAACGCTTAATATGGCCAAGACACAGTTCTAGGATGTGTATTACATGCCAAAGCTATGAATGGTGGTGAGCCCAAGGCTGTGTGGAAACTGGCAAAAAAAAATCTTCTAGTTTAAAGTTTTTGTGGAAAAACATAAATATATACTAGGGGCAAACTCTTCAGCTGTGGTACCATTCTGTAGCTCGTTTGAAAGCAGACAGGTGGTGAATGTAACAAATGACAGTCACAGAATGTGCTGGGTTGGAAGGGACCCACAAGGATCATTGAATCCAACTCCTGGCCCTCCACAGGACTGTCCCCATGTGCCTGGGAGTATTAAGTCCAACTTCTGTCTGTTTTAGAAGGATTTGGAGTTCAGAGGAGTAAAAGTTTTGAGGATTTTAAAGAATAATCCTTGCCCACCTAGCCAAAGCAGCTTTTTAGGTTTTAGAGCATCAGGACTGATGGTTCAATAGAAATGGTGGAGGCATCAGTGCATTTCAGGCCTTACTAAAACACTTGTTCATATCATCCTCCTGAATTAAATTAGTGTTGGCTTTGATTTTATCTGCCTTGGGCTCAGGGGCATAGAGGCTCATAATTTATAGCTTTTCCCCTCTCACCTCAAGCCAAATCAAATACTCAGGATACACCAGGCATGCCACTGTCAAGATGTTCAGTCTGGTCTATTTAATATCTTCTGTGGTGAGCCAGTTGAAAAACCAAATATTTATGAAAAATTTGAGTGTTAAATTAGAAAGTCACAAGTACTGCTAAATTCCAAGAGAATAAATTAATTCAAACTTTTTAGTTTATGGCATTCCAGCTAATAGATTTTCTCTGATACTCCTTTCCAGATGCATTTGTTAGAGGAATGGCTTTCTTTTTGAGGGGGAAAAATTGGTATTAATTAGTATGTGAGACAGGATAACAGGATAACTGGTGTAAAATACAGTGTTTTCCCTGTCATTTCACACTCTCATTTTTAACTGGATTTGCCAGCATACTCACAAGATGGTAATTGATGCTTTTATGTTAAAATTTAGTACAGAGGTGAATGGTTCACTCACTTTCCATTAGGAAGGAATTGGAGACAGGCAATGCATATATTACAACACAGATGAATTCCTGAAATGTCCTTTGGCCCTCTTGTGCCTGCATTTAAGATATACTGCATTAAATTTCCAGGCAGTTGACACAGTTATTCAGTGCACTGGTAGAAAATACAGATACAGCTTCTGATTAGGGATTTGCAGCAATGAGGAAAGGATTTAGAAAAAAAGAATGAAGGAGTTTGATGTGCAAGATTAATATCATGTCCCCAGTTTAAAGAGTTTCATCTATCTCAGGATATGAATTTTTGTGAAGTAAAATCATTGTCAGTGACCTAATAAGAAACAAAGTGAAATATAAATGGGCATCATGAGACATCAGTTAAAAAGGAATGTATTTCAGTAGGATAATCTGTAATTGGTGGAATAATTGTGATACTTCTTTTGAAGACAGAATGCTTTGCTGCTTTTCCTTCTCTACCTTGGGAGCTGTGAAAAACTTGCATCAACCTACTGCTCACTCCATGTGGCTAAACCTGTATAATTCAGCTGGTCTTTGCTCTGTTGTTCAAGCTAGAAAATAATTCTGGAGCAGTTAGATTCTCTGTCGCTAGGTTTCCTTAAACCCGTCAAAACCACATGGAAAGTACTGTTGATTATTGACAAACATGCTTCTGATTTCTGTCTTGGAACTAGAATAACCGGCTGAAACCCCAAAGCAAGCAAACTGAATAACTGACCCATGTACTGCCAGGAGCTCTGAAATAGTTTTACACTAGGGAACTCCCAGATGGGGAGTTGTGCCTGTTGGTGCCCAGAAACCACTGAATTGTGTGAGGTTGTCTTCACTTTAGATTGCTGCTACTAGCAGGACCCTTGCAGGGATTTAAAAATAAGAAGTGCTGCTTGCATATACCTAAATTACCTAAGCTGAGGCTGTTCTCATGCTGTGATCCCAGACACTGCAGTTAAATGAGACACTCTTGTGTTTCTGGGTTGCTGTGAGAAATAATGCATCAGTGTAGCAGCAAGGAACAAGGTTTTATGGTTTCCTGTTTCTTCTATAGCCTTCATTATTTCAAAGCAGCAGCATTTCTCAAAGCAGAGTGGGTCATCATGTTGGCCTTTGATGTATCCAGTTTGTCAAATATCATCTTTTTGTTTTGTTTGTAACTAATCTCTAAACAGTTGTGAGAATCAGGGAATTAACATTTGCTTTTTTATACAAGGAACAGAGATACGTTACTGTCAAATTTGTTATCTGATGACCTCCAGGAACTATGTATTATCTTGTGAGCAGAGCAGCCTTTTATTTCCTATCCTGTTACTTTGTCACATCTGCAAGATCAGTGCCCTGGTTGTGTCCTGCTTGCCATTATATCCTAACTGAATTTCCCAATGTCAGTGTAAAACTTTTGATCACCTTCTTGCCTTTACCTTAGACACCACCTTCCCTGGGTCTCTGCTTGCCTGGGTATCTTGTCCTTGCTCTGGAAAGGCCCTTGTGACAGGAGGTGAGAAGTTGTGCCTCTGCTCGTTTCCATGTCATCGGCTAGTGGGAGGAGAGGAGTGCTTTCCATGATACAGATAATTAAGAATCAAAACCAGTATCCACCAAAATTTGCTGCAGCCACAAGCGCTGAGCCGCTCTGCTGCCGTGTGTGTTTCCTCTTGATAAGCGGTTAAGCCGCTCTGCTGGAGCCACGAGCTGGGCACGCTGCTTCTGTCCTCCAGGCCACCTGGTCTCTCTCTTGTTAGTAGTCTGAGGACATACCCAGCAGGGTGGAGTTTTCCCTCCCTCCTTTGCCGTGGAAGGGGCCCCCTCGGGAGCCCTTGCTCTGTCATTTGCTGGCTCCAGCAGTCGCTTGAGGCGGTTCCTGTCCCTTCTTCACTCTGAGCTTGCTTCCCCCAATGTTTACGTGTGGGTGAGTCTGCCAAACATACGCTTCTCACACCCCAGAGCTCTCGTAGAGAGAAGATGGGCTTGTCTCTTTTATTTCCTTTCAGTTTTGGCCAGCTGGTACTATGATTTATCACCAAAATTAATAGTAGGATCGGTTTGGGAGGAGGAATCCCAGTGTTGATGAAGAGAAGGTGTGTAGAGGGAAGGAATAACAAGCAGGTGGTACACGGGGAGACAGGCTGAGTGCTTTCTAATACACAAGGCAAAACAGATATGGGGCTCTGAGTTCTGAGGTGCTAACAACAGCCAAATGACTGGATTATTTAAAGTACTTTATTTTCTGGTTCATTTTCCTGAACAATGTTTCAGTGTTTCCACACTGGTTGTGAGCATTCTCCCTCCTCTGTCTTACAAAAGGCTGCAATTTATTGTTGGGATCCCCTTTGTATGTGTGCCTGATTTCCAGGAAAGAGTTGAATGTGCCTGGTGGTGGTGATACGTGAGTGATGTCTCCTGGCCCAGAGCTGCTCACTGTGGCTGGGGGAGGCGCCGTGGCAAGAGAAAGCAGTGAATTATTTAGCAGTTGCAGCTGCATCCAGTAGTTCTCTCAAATGTCACGTCTTGTTGTTTTCTTGTTAATTTTTTTTATGGCTGTACATTTACACTATTTGGCTTTTGGAAAAAACCTTCTGGTGCCTGCATTATGGGAACTGTGGCCTACTGCTCAAATGGGAACTGGGCAGAGGGCTGGGAATGGAAGCATCTTGTGGGTGCTGGGCACTGGGCTGCACTCAGAAGCAGCACCAACCTTTCTCAGCTCAAAGCTCAAGCTAAAAGCAGTTTTAGTTTGGAAAAGAATATAATGCTGTAGTGGTTGCAGGTGTTGTGAGGCTAATTCAGCTTGCGGGCATTGTGTGGGGTTTGGTTTGCCCTGCCTTCCTCCCACCCCCACTCCTTGCAAAATGTATGAGTGCGGATTTGAGGATGAGTGAACAGCTGATGAGGTAGAGAAAATGAGAAAGCTCTCATATTTTATGATGGTGATTTTTCACAAGGAGGGTCAAAAAAGGACAGACTTCAAAAGAGTTGGCCTTGTGTTACTGTTCTCTCATGCAAATCTCCAGAGATTGTTTTTGAATAAGAGATGAATTTAAATTCAAACAGTGTAGAGCAGGAGAACTGGCCAGATTGGCAGAGGGTTTTTATGGCAGAATTTGTTCTATGATTCTGTAGTGAGTGGTGCCCTGCACAATGATCCTGGCCAGGAAAGATCACGAGAGAGTCAAGAGAGTCGTTTCACACAGTAAAGGAGGGGAGGAGAATAAGGTCATTAACCTAAATTGAAGCGTATGAAATGTCCTGTGGCTGAGGCTAAAATCTGCCATCTCCTTCTTATTAGGAAGTGGAGTACTATAAAAGGATGTGCTTTTCCTGCATTGGTTTATTGTTGCTGGTTTTCCCCAAGAGTGTAGTGGAATCAAATGGATAAGAGTATTTGCATACCATTCTTCTTCACACGCTTATCTCTTGTTACTCATTCAAACCCTGGTCTTGATTTTTCTTCATGGCTCTCAGGTGCCTACTGGTGGATGCAGCTGTGGCTTTGTGGGGCAGATGCTGCTGGAACCACTCCTTTGCCTTTACTGCTGCCTTCAGGTTCCTGTCAGGATTGTGTGTTTGTGTTAGCAGGCTCTGCATGTTCCTTTTGTGCTGGCCCTGCATGTTTGTGGGAGCATCCTGTGGGTACCTGGATAAGTGGATTTTGTCAGCTGTGGTTGGTACTCAGCTTTCCGTGCGCAAGAATGACTCCTGACGTTTGTAGTGCTCGTGGATATGGAAAGCTCATGGACTGGGAGGCGTTTAGCATGTTGCAGATACCGCGCTGTCATCTGGCCTGGGGCTTGCAGGTGCCAGGAGGGCTCTGTTTCAGTGCTGACTCCAGGCAGTCCTTGTGTCTGGGTGAAGCTTGTTGGTAGTGTGGGCAGTGCTGGGAGCTCTGGCGGTGGAGCAGAGGGGGTGGAGCGCTGCAGCTGCTCTATAAATATACCTGACGGGCTAAAATCTGGGGACTAAGATTGGGTTGCTATGGTGATTGATCTGAATCAGATTACCTGTGTGTCTGTTTTCACAGCATGTGCATGTGTGGTGACCGTGTGATCTCGCATGTACAGCAGGCTGTTTAGCCAAGCTTTTGGCTGCAGCAGAGGGGAGAGAGGAGGCAACACTGAAGGGCTGACATATGGCAAGGACAGGGAAATCTGTCACTATAGCAACCGGGAACCTGAATCAGTCCAGCTTCACTCCATGATGCTGCAAAAAGGTTCCCATCTGTGGCATGATACTTCTGTTTGTGGACTAATTCTGGTCATTTTCAGTCTATCTGTCAGCAGCCTTGCCTATGCTACTTCCATTTTGCTCTCAAAAACTAATGTAGAGGCTAAAGATGCTTGGTTGTCTCAGTCCTGTTTTCAGAAGGCAAAGAGATAATATTATTTCATAGGAAAGGAAGACATTTTTAAATTACTACAATTACTGAGAAGGCCTTCAAAAGAAGTCTTCTTGTATTGCCAAAACCTGTTTTCCCCATTCATTCTTCAATTTTCTTTAATGTCGTTTGATCTGTCCTTTCCGTCAGGACTTATTGATAGATAAAAAGTGGAAGTAGTTGGGTTATGTCTACTGTTTTACCTGTAAGCAACTCTTATTGATTGGTCTCTAGGGTGGATGCTTTTAGAATTTTCCTGCAGTCGTGTTCTCTACTGGGTGATTTCTTATGCTTGGAACGATCCCCTAGGCATTTTGCAGAACCACACCTATGTTATAAATTAGCCATACTAGATAAATATGTCATTGTCTGTTTAGGTATGCTTGCAATTCTTTGAAAATGTCCTTCTTTTTTCTTTTTTTACTCCTCTGAAGTGCAAGTATCTTCTTAGGAGTCACAGTGTTGGCATGCATTGCTGCCTCGCCAAGGTGCATGGTAACACACAAAGCAGCTGCACCAGTATAGCAAGTCCATCCAGGTCACATTTTAGAAACTGTTCCATGTTCTGTCAAGTTCTGGAGAAGGAGAGGTGTTCTCATCTCTGCTATTGTCTGTGTTTCTTGTCTTAGCAGAAACACTGTAGTATCTGGATAATAGCAATAATGAGCTTCCTAGAATGTTGCATATTTTAAAGTATAAAACTATTAGCAGTGTTTTATATAGTTGTTAAGCAGAAGAAATGAAAAATGGCTCATATGAAAAGAGGACTGCCTGTCTGCTTCTTTAAAAGCTTAGTACAAGCAAAAATAGCAGAGATAATGTCTGGGATCATTTGAAACACACTTGGAAAAAGAACTAACCAAAATTTCCGTGGTAAAGATTTCATGAAGATTATTAAAATGTCTAAACACAGGTCAAAGCTACCATGAACAGTTCATATTGTGCTTCAAACCATGTTGCTTCCAGTTCAGCAGTGAGTTAAGTGGAGTTCCTGCCCACACAGGTGAGGTTGGCTGTTCCTGAGGTACTCACACCTATTTCTCACAGCTTAGCAGATAGGTCAAGGTGTGTGATGTGAGAAAAAGAAATGTAAATCAACTCAAAAGTGGGCATTGAAACTCCTGGCCCTATTTGTGTTTGTTTCAGCTTTCAGTTTAGTTCGATTGGTGAGTCTTGAGTTCGCAGAAAACAATGCACTAGGGTCAGGCATAGTGGCTATTAGAGCTGAACTCAGTACAGACTGTCTTGGCTGAGAGTAAATAGAAATTCAGGATGTTCCAAGGAAACTGAAAATTTAGTTCCTTTTGGGCGTGACTGGAAATTTGGTCTTTCACAAGGTGAAATTTCAGTGAACGGTAATTTATGTGGTTCCTGTCCTGTAATTTGTTCTGTCTCCTTCACAATTTCCTCTTTTTTCTCTTAAAAATTAATGTCTCATGTATGCTGTTCATTCAGTCAGTGTGCAAATTGAATTGTATGATGCTGATTTATATTCTAAAGGTATCCATGCACTGGTGAACTGTGCACTATGATCCTTTTACGAGGTAAAAGCTGGAGATAATGGAAGGAGAAGCCTTTCTGGTACCATCTTAAAGCGTGGAAGAGTTAAAAGGAAAGCAGGGCTTAGCACCTTCCTGTTGTAAATTAATCTGCTCTCTTCGTACCATTTTTGCAAGCAATGGTGTGAATGAGCATTAGGCAGTTCAGTGTAAGCCTGGCCCATCAAAGCTGGAAGCCTCTGTGTGGGGAAAACAGCTGCAGGTGAGTGTGGTGGGTTGACCTGGGCTGGATGCCACTTATCCACCAAGCCACTCTATCACACCCTTCCTCAGCAGGACAGGGGGAAGAAAATAAGATGGAAAAATATTGTGGGTCAAAGTAAAGGCAGTTTAATAAAGCAAAGATTGCATTCATGGAAGCAAAAAAGCCCAAGAAATTTTATTGTCTACTTCCCAGAAGCAAATGCTGTCCAGCCATTTCCTGGGAAGCAGAGCTTTGGTAGGCTTAGTGGTTGCTCTAGATTATAAATGTTTCAAATAATGGATTCTCTGCCTTTCTCCTCCTCTCTCTTAGGTTTTATCCTGAGTAGTTGTCATATGGGATATCCTTGCATCAGTTTGGGTCAGCTGTCCTGGCTATGTCCTCTCCCAAGACTTTGCATACTCCCCAGCACTGCGTGGGGGGGAGATGTTGGAAAGGCAGCCTTGATGCTGTCCAGCACTGCTCAGCAGTAGCCACAACACTGGTGTGTTATCAGCATCTTTCCAGTTATCAGTACACAGCTCATCACTGTGAGCACTGCTGTGGGGAAAATGACCTTCATCTCAGCCAGACCCCATACAGTGACACAAGTTGTATTGAGAGTTTGTTGTATTGAAGTTATCCTTTGACTAAATTGCTTTATCCCTCTAGATTTGTGTCTTGAATGAGAAGACTCTTAACAAAGATTAAGGACTCCAATGGATAGATGAAACAGGGTTACGGCACAACTCATGCCTCTTGGGACTAATGCAGGGCATGGCTCTGACACAGATGACTCTAAACTAATGAAAAGTCTGCTGTGGTTCTTCCATGCTGCCCTATCCATCATGTGCCATGGTGCTTTTCCTGAGTGTGTGTTTGTTTATATAGACTTTTATTTCTAGGAGGACTTTAACCTGCAGAATGCTGTGCAGATTGTTCTCTAAGAAGTTGTGCTACAACTTAAAATGTGGGTGTTTGGGGAATTTTGAAATGCAGAGTAATGCCAATAATAGAAGTGTTTGTTGTTTTGAACACTTTTTTCATGTCTCAAGTTAAGCCGTGGTTTTGTGCTGGTTCTTGTCTTTTGTCTTTGTGCCTAGGCTACGGTGCCAACTTCTACTAGTGAGCACTGCTGACAGCTGCTACAGTGTGTGGGTAGTGTTAGTTCTCACCAACCCGTTCACCATCCATATAAGTGCTTATTTCGATTTTGGTGTTGTCTGAGACGTGATCTGTTTGTGCAGTATGTTTCTGTGGTGAGCCTTCACTTCTCTGTTTTTCTCCTTTTCTAGAGCTGAAGTTATAGAAAGTCTCTTCTCAGGTGCTGCTCGAGGATTCAGTCTTCAAAGGGCTGGTTCCAATATGTTTGCAAAGAGAAAAGACACTGCACAAGACCTTTTCAGAAAAAGCAATCCAAAGTTAAAGCAGTTGGAGACAGAGAAGAGGTTTTGACATTGATATGTCAAAATCTGTACCATCTCAGAGTCAAGATAATCTCTTGGTTCAGGTCCAAATTCCAACATGAAAGAGGAAAATTGAAGTGTCTCTTGGTTGTTTGATCTATTTCTGTCCTAATGTACTTAGTCTCTAAAATCTGGGAGGTATTGGAAGGATGACATGATAGGAAATCTCTTAGAACGAAACTACTTTACCTCTGTATTGCCTGTAGAGGTGCTGCTGTCTGTAGTTCTGTGATCATGCTGTGTTTAATCAAGTCTTCCAGATTCCCTTAGCTGCTTTCTCCGGCCTCTTTTTGGTGCCTGCACAAGCATTTGTGGGGCCACTTTGTGAAACAAGTCAAAAAAATTAACCTCTTAAAAATGAAAGCAGCGAGGGAGAAGAAGGGAGGGTGTTAGGTTGAGTCCATATCAATTCCACAGTCTGTTTTGCCCTGTAGCTGCACAAGCTCTTCTGCCAGCACAGAGAAAGGATGGCACTGGCCTGAAAGCAAGCTTTTGGCAGATAAGGAGGGGGAGGCAGGACTGGGATGCCTGTTTGTGTTGCCTTATACAGATCATCAGTGTGGTGTCTGATTCCAAGCAGGAGTAGGAGGATGAGTTCCAACAAATGCTGATGCAATGCTCTTCTAAGTGCTGTCATCAGGCACTGCTAGATCTCTGAAGAAGCCAGAGACTGAACAGAGGAAGGCAAAAACCTACACTTGGTTCTAATTCTTCTACATCCTGCTCCAATCCAACAACAAATCATCTTCCCCAAAAAAGTCTCTGTCCTCTTCTGTCTCAGTGTAACTGTTGTGTTGTTAAGTGTAGTAAATCAGTAGAGGTGGCTCTGGAAGCCCTGGCACAACATCTGCATCAATCTGGTCTCCCTTGTACTTGTGTTGAAATAGAAAGCAGAAATCATGGAAAGTGCTCAGCTCTTTTTTATAAAAACTGACAGAAACTTCAGTGTCTGATGTCAGTGGGATGTAGCTTCAGCCATTCCAGGGCCATTGTAAGCCCTGCATATTTTCCTTGTACTTATCTGCTCAGATATTCTTAAAATTTCATTGTTTCTGTGACCTTCATAATGCATACCTTGCCAACTCCTTTGCAGAGCTGTGGGAAATACAGATGTAAGGAATTACAGTCATAAGACAAATGCAGTGTATTTTCTCCACCTTCACTGAGAGGTTGGATAGTGTTGTTAGAGGACACAAAAAACCTACGCTCACTTGTCAAGTCGAAAAGTGAGGAGAGAAGGAGGAAGTTTATTATGTTGGAATTTGTTTAGGGATTGGGGGATAAGAGCAACACCTCTCTGATCCCAGTGGTCAACTTAGAAGTCTATCAATTTGTTCTTCTCCCTGGAAAGGAATGCATATTTACAAAGTACTAGTCTTGGTTTTTTACGAGCCTGAGAACTCTTAAGTCAAGAATGTATAACATCAGAAGGCTAAATAATTAAAAGAACAAGGGTAGCCTCTGTTTTTGAGGAAAAACATCTTTGGTTACCACTAAGTAGCAGAATTCCCTCAAAGTCATGCTTCTAGGTTGCATTGCAATGACTTATTGCTATGGCCCTGTCCATGACTGAGCCATTTGTTCCTTAAAGAGTTCTGGGTAAAGCCATTTGGAATGAAAGCAGATAAAGTAGTTCTTCAAACTGGAGACAAAAAGTACCACTTGATATCCCAACTTCAAATTGTTCCTCTTGAGTTTTTCTGATGCGAGATATTTGCAGAATATCAAGGATCAAGGGCTTTTCCAGGACAGATTATATAATGTTTTCAATAATGTCATTAAATGTTGAAACAGAAACTTTGCTTCCTGTGTCTGTATTTTTTCTGTTGTTCAGAGAAGATAATTTACAAGGGTATTGCTGCTCAGAGAAGATAATTCATAGTGCTCTTACTTAGGAATCTACAGTGACTGTAGTTGAGGATCTACTAAAAACATGCCGCAAAGTTTCATAAAATACGGGATTTTTTATGTGTGAGGGTTAAAGTTTGTTTCTTAATTAGTATATACTGACTGGCATGATTTTCCCTTTTTAGAAATTGCATATGTGCTTTTGTGTTCTTACTTTTGTAATGTTTTTTGTGTTCTTACTGCTATTTGGAGGGCTAATGAACAAAATTTCCCTGCTCTGTTCTTGCAATGTGAAGGACTGGGAAAAAAACAGATGTATTTTTGGACTTTGAATGTGATTCTGAGATGCTGGCAATTATGAAGTAATGAGGGAAACATCAAGAAAATGACCTGATTTTGCCGAGATTTACAGGTTGTTAGTAAAGATGTTATGGTTTTATACAAATAAAATCTAAACATTTATGCTGCAGAACTGACTTTAGTACAGTAATAATAATTCTGTGATGGCCTTAGGATGTAAACATGACTGAAATGGAAACCTTTTTCTGAATATGCCCCAGAAAGGAATCAATTCATTTTTTTAATATAAAATAGCTTATTAAAAATTTCATTGGAATGCTCAGTAAACTTCTAGAATAATCTGAGAATCTCTGATTTTTAGAGTTCTGAGACCTTTCAATTTCAGGAAGTTTCTGTTTTTAGGTTTTACAGGTTCGAACACTGTAGGGAACACTATAATGTGGAACTGTATTACTTTCTAAAACTATTTTTCTCCCTGTTCTTTCATGAATTCTATGAACTATGAATGGTGGGATTGGAAAGAATTATTTTCTTGGTATATATTAAGCATAATTATTGACAAGTAGCAATGCTGCAGTAAAATCTCAGTTTTACCAAGAGGATCTTTCTATCATAAAGTATTCAGATAAATTAGCTGCAGGAGGCATGGGTATCAAGCTCAATGGAACTGAATGAAGTAAGTGGAAATCCCAGTATGATTTACAAGATGCACTTTTGCTATTGCAGACTGAAATTCTGTAGAACTGCAGTTCTGTATCTTCACAGAAAAAGTGTTAAGAGATCATAGTCTTTGGGAATTTTGGAGATCATTCCTACTGACAGCCATTTACAGGTTTGGGATGGTGGGGATGCATTTCATCAAATTGAGTTTCTGGTGTTACCCCTTCTTTAGTTATTCTGTTTATTCTACAGCTACAGTTCAGGTTGTGGTAATTTTTTTTTTTTCAGTCTTGCTAGTTGAAGCTCCCTTCCCTAGCACTCTCAGGATCTTAGGGATTTGCCTAAGAAATGCACAAACCATTTAATCGGTAGCTTTTTGCCAGTGGTAGGCAGCTTTGTTTGTCTGTGTTCTCCCTTAAAACAGAATCATAGAATCATTTATGTTGGAAAAGACCTCTAAGATGGTTGACTCCAACCATTAATTCTTGAGATACTCTTGTACTTTTTTGTGTGTTTTTCATCTCTCTGCTTTTGTGGGCATATGACTGTGTTTTTATACTCCTAGAGATCTGTGGATGACCGTGACTGCACAGAGCGTTGAGACTTTTTGGGAATATAATTAAGGTCATTAAGCTGCTTGTATGTATTGGATATTCCTGGTTGTGCTTTTGACACTCTTGCTTTTCTTGGTTATAGATTGGACTTGGCAGACAATTCCAAGCAGATTCTGTTCTCCAAGGCAGTGATCACGGCTGATGGGATAACTGACCACTGGATCAATGAACAGAAGTTCCTGGAGATGACATAGGGAGCAGCATCAAGGACAATGGTGCAGAAAAAGAAAATCTGCTCTCGGCTACTTGACTATCTTGTGATCATTGGAGCCAGGTAATGTGAAACAGTCTCAGCAGAGCTTTTGCTTGGGCAGTAGAGTGGGGATAAATATCCTTGCATCCACTGATGAAGCCTTGCCTGATGCTCAGAAGTGCTGTCTGAAATGTGTGCAGAATGCTCCCCTAAGGGGAGCACCTACTTGAGCCAGGGCACTTCTTGAAAGATACTAGTGCAGTCAGAGTTTTTTAGCTTGTGGTCATTAGACTTCTTTTCAAGAGTCTGCAGAGGGTGACTAGCAAAAGCTAATTTATTTATCACTCTCTGGTAGTCTGTATGAACTTTGCTTCTACTGGCATCAGGACAGAGGGATTCACAAATTGAAAACATTGAAAGCTAAATGCAAGTAAAATACAAGTTTTCTACTACTTTTATTGCTAGTAATGTACTACTAGTAGAATAATACTACTTTTATAGCTTGTGAAATGTAGTCTGTAAACTCAGTTTAAAAAAAAAAATCTGGAACTTGCTTTACTTGCTGTTTCTCCCTCTAATACTTACTTATCCTCATAGGAATGACTTTAATGCTTTCTGGTTTTAAAGTTTTATTAATAGATAAAATGTTACACATATTAAAGCATGTATGAAATGTAGGGTTGATGTGTTCTGTTTGTCAAACATATAGGTGCTCAGTAAATGTTATTTTTTTCCTTATTCAAAGTTTATGCAGCAGCTTGCTGCAAATTCTGTGTAATGAATGTATCCCAAAGTCTATTTTGCTTTCATTTCTAAATATCAGTGGTTCATGTGCATCAGCCTGTTGCTGTACCTCTTGCTTTCTTTTCAGAATACTTTGAGAGCAATATTTAAATAGGCCGAGTGGAGAAAATTACATAATCCTGACTAATAGTTACTGTGTTTTATGAACAGAATGCTGTAATAGTTCAGTACTTCTTACTGTCTGTAGAAAAACAACCAAATTTTCTATATGTGTGTCACCAACTAGGAAGAGGAGGGAGAAGTATTAGCTGCCTCTTCCCGTGAAGCTTAGAGTGTCTGATGTTCTCACTTAGAAATTTGCTACTATCACTTCTGGACTCCTACAGTTCTCCTGCTTTTTGCCAGCCCGTGCCAGTTAGACTGCTACTGCTCAGAGGTGCTGTCTCATTTGGAACTTCATCGTAGGTAATGAGGGTTCCTGATGAGGAAACTCATCACAGGTAAATGCCTATGATGAGAGATGGAGCTGACTGAAGCAGCTTCTCCTACAAAGCCCTTAGGAGCTCCATGTGTCCTTTACTGGTACATCTTGTTATCCACTGTGCACAAATTGCAATGCTTTTTGGAACTATTAGGTTGAAACTTTCTCAGTGTCTGAGGAAAGTCTGTCCTTGTAGCTAATATTACAGGAAAGGCATGAATTGGTGATATATGTACTCATATTTTGTTGATGTCATTTTTTGGACCATTTGCTGCTTAATAAACTCTTTAAAAGTACTGGCATTATTTGACATTTCTTTTTTGGCAGATGATGCATTAGTCGTGTCCATTAACATATAAAAGCATTTTAATGTTTCTTTTTTTTTCATACAGTATTTCAGTATCTAACTATACAGTCAGTATAAATATTGTTATGAGTTTTATTATGAAAGCATTTTTACTGGTTTTAAATAAAATATTAGTTTGGAAAAATTAGGCAGCAGAGCCATTTACACCAGTGATTTTCTTTTGTAAATTATGAACATTCTATTACTACTTGTTTGAGTTTTTTCACATCTCTTATATGAGAAAAGCAAGTGTCATTTGTATTTTGAAATAGGGAAAAGCATAATATCTTGAATCTAGTGGAAAATTAGGAAACAACAGTATTGCTTTTCTGTCTTCATGTTTCTGTAGTGATTTGTGGTACAAAGATAGTGAGTCACAGTGGTAAATAGCTGTGCATGTTACCATAGAGTTTTAATATAAATTACACCTAAAATCCTAATCTGAAAATCAAACCCATATGTTTGCGTGGTTGCTAGAACTTTTTAATGAAAATGTTTTTGGGAGGAGGTCCATATCACTCCACTGTTCATCTTAGTTCTTTCTCTGTAAATTCTCACTTTCCCAGTTAGGAATTGATGCTGGATTTCCTCATTTAATTTTTCATCTTGTTCATAAATGACTGAAATCTAGGAGCTTTTCCTCTGTTTTTGGAGAGAGACAATATGTTTCCTACTGGAGTGTTGCCCAGAGACCTGTGCAGTTAAATTAATTTTGAAAGTCAAAGTCAGAGCAACATGACAACACAGCGTTCTCCTGGGAACAGCATATTCCTGGAAGGCCTTTTCTCAATCGGATTTGAACAGGCTCCTTGCTAATGATCATATAGACTTAGACTTCTTTACTTAACCTTTCTGCCTTGTGCTATTGAGTGAGCTTTGTGGCTGGCGACTGAGAAAGCTGCACTTTCCCTGGATAGCAGAAAAGGGAGGAAACAAAGATGAAGCAGAGTCCACAGGCTCCTGACAGATTAGTAGGAAGTTCCGCAAAATATTTATTATTAGTCAACTACATATGGGGGTTTTTTGTTTGCTTTTTTCGTAGGCACCCAAGCAGCGACAGTGTTGCTCAGACTCCGGAGCTGCTGCGGCGTTACCCTCTGGAAGACCACGCAGACTTTCCTCTCCCACCCGACGTTGTGTTCTTCTGCCAGCCTGAAGGATGCCTGAGCGTGCGGCAGAGGCGCATGAGCTTCCGTGATGACACTTCCTTTGTCTTCACCCTCACAGACAAGGATACGGGGGTCACTCGCTATGGGATCTGCGTCAATTTCTACCGCTCCTTCCAGAAGCGAGTACCCAAGGAGAAGGGAGAAGGCACGGGGGGACATCGAGCTCGAGAGGGACAGAAGGTCCCTAAATCTGGGGATGCATTGGTGGCCCAAGAGGAAGTGGGCACTGAGAGTTCAGAGAGTGGTTCGTCACTGCAGGCTCCCAGTGCAGAGTCTACCCCAGACGTGAATCGATCCCCGCGCAGTAAGCGCCTGGCCAAAGGCAGCCATCGCTCTCGGAACAGCACTCTGACTTCTCTGTGCATCCTTAGTCATTATCCCTTCTTTTCCACCTTCCGTGAGTGTCTGTACACCCTCAAGAGGCTTGTGGACTGCTGTAGTGAGAGACTGTTGGGCAAGAAGTTGGGGATTCCTCGTGGGGTGCAGAGGTACGTTGAGAGGGACAGACTTATTCCTTCTGTTTGTGTTCAGTGCTGCAATTGATTTGCATGGTGAATTGTGGCTGCAGTTCTGGTTGCAGAAGCAGCCAAATGCCAACAAGAGTTGGCCTTTTCCACTATTTTAACCCAGGTTCACAGGAAAAGGAAAATTTTATAACAATTTCTTTAAAACTTCTCTCTGTTTCTGTAATCTGGTATGATTTTCATTTTTGATGCACCAAAGAAGGCACTACCCTTCTGAGGACGGAAGCTGAGTGCTGATGCTGTAACTGTTGCTTTGGCATTTAAGCTCTGTGGCAGTATATGTCAGGACTGATTTTCTGGGAAGTTAGAAGCCGCTAAGAAATAACAGAGAGAATTTCCACTTGGAGCAGGGGGGAAATTATGAAAATGTGCTTAACAAGCTTATGAAACAGTATGAACTTCAGCGTGGGAGAGAAAAGACTAGAGAAGCAGGATCAGCTGAAATAGGTCAAAGTACAGTATTTGAAGGAGAGAGGGAGGAGAGGTAGAAAACAAAGTAGTTGTCTAGGAAACATGGGAATGGTTGGTGGTAATAGCAAATTGACAGGAACTTGGTGTATATTTAATATAAGGTAGTAATCTTAACGTATCTGCTGTTATAGTGTTGAGTATGTAACAGAAGCGGCTGTACTGTGGGGTATGGAAAGAACAATGTTTTTATATATTTCTGTCAAGCATGTGTGTCTGTGCTACTGTGCCTGACACCTTCATTCCAGGATGATGTTTTCATTTCTAATGTGCTAACTGAATAGAAAAAGTATGAAATGAATCTTTGGAGAAGCAGGGGATTATCTCAACAGTTTCAGGGACAGGACTGTGAGATAGTATGTAATTTGAGTTAAGTAGCTTGGTACACTCTAAATTAAACTTGTCAAAAGCAAAAAATGACAGGATTATAATTATTATAATTTTTATCTTTCTAAGCTCTTTACATTTTTCATGAAATGGAAAATGTGTCCTATTCATAGAGCAGTGGCCTACTTCTTGCGCTACTGCCCTGGAATAGTTCGAGGAGAGTGTTCTGGGCTAGTATGACTGATTCCTATGTTAGCAGATTTATCACTTGAGGATGGCAAGAGAAGGAATATTGAGCATACATCTCTGGGAAAGTAAAGCAGCAGGTTTGAGTTACAATGTAGTTTTCTTGTGGTGACCTGGAAAAGTAGAATAGTTTTGACACCTGGCAGAGTAAAGGTGAAACTGAATCCTTTCAGCTGGCAAAAAGTGGAGCACACCTCTTAGCAGCCTCATGTCTTGTGCATGACAAGTAGCTGAAGGATGAGTGGAGGATGAGAAGCATCACAGTTCATGTATCATGTACTCAGCATAATCTCAAATTGTCCTTATTTTGAGCCATCCAAATGTCTCTAATTATTCTGTCTTTGTGAAGCTTCCAGTGTCGTAATCTCTTTTCATTTTTTTTTTAAGTTGTGAACTGTAAGATAGAACCTCCAATTTGAACCCATAGCTTTCTAAGGGATCTGTTACAGTAACTCAAGATATTTATCAGGCTGAAGTTATTTGGAGAATGAATACAGAAGGTTTGCAGCCTTCACTATGCTACAGGCTAAAGGGCTGAAGTGGACAAGACTGTGCTTTCCTTGTCAGATCCAGTTTTGAAGCTCTGAAGGCCCTGAGGAATGCTCTACACGCATTTTGGCCAGCCTATCTATGAGCTACAGGTTTGCAGATTGCCAATTTAGGGTGTGGAAAACTTGCTACTTATTTTGCTAAGGTACCTAAATGTTTTCTACACGGCTTTCAGAGGTTTAGATAGAATAGATCCATTGTTCCCATGGGTTATTGAGCTCTTAGGAACAATACAGTGCAATATAGGACAGAATGATGAAGGGTATTTTATCATACCAAAACATCTGTGAGCTCTTGGATGTGGCATATTTTTATTATCTCAAGTTTTGATTCCTATTCTTGCAAAGGTTTGTAGACTGCTAGAAGCAGAGTCCTACAGTCAGTCTGCTGCAGTTCTGGATGAGATAGGAGAGTATCCTGTGTACCTGCTGAATTTCAAGTGTGAGGGTGATGAGGGTTCTTCAGAGATCTGGACCTGACTGAATCCTTTAAATGTGTGAATGAAGTCTGAAGTGATATACTTGTGTTGATTCCTGCCGTAGAAAGATTTATTCTTCCTCACATTGTGGGTTTTGTCAGTAAGCTTAAATGCCTGTCTTCCATTCCTTTGTGTGATCAAATGTTTGTTAGTTGCCTCTTTTAATCCTTGGTGGTCTACCCTTTCCCTGGAAAAGCCTTGTGGAATGGCTGTCAAGCCAAGTTCTTGGCGTGTTAACCTTGACCTTCTCCCTGTCCAGGGATACCATGTGGCGGATTTTCACAGGCTCCCTCCTGGTAGAAGAGAAGTCGAGTGCGTTGCTTCACGACCTGCGGGAGATTGAGGCCTGGATATACCGGCTGCTCCGCTCCCCCATGCCCATTGCTGGGCAGAAGCGGGTGGATGTGGAAGTCTTGCCGCATGAGTTGCAGCCAGCTTTGACCTTTGCTCTTCCTGATCCATCCCGCTTCACTTTGGTGGATTTTCCATTACATCTGCCTCTGGAGTTGTTGGGAGTGGATGCCTGCCTGCAGGTGCTAACCTGCATCCTTCTGGAGCACAAGGTAAGAAGGGAAGAGTTGATCTTAGATGAGTATGTAGGAAGTTCTGCCCTCTTCAAAACCAGGGTAGGCTGGATGTGTAGAACAGCTGTCTCTCTCCACTTCCTGGAATGAATTTTGGAGGATGAGGGGAATAAATAGCTCCTTCTGAGGTTCCTGCTTTGAAAAGTTCTGTTCTCACTCAAAAAAACACCCGAAGCTTGTTTTCAGACAGATTAATGGAGGGTTACCCAGTTCACGGCCATTGGATTTGAGTCTGCAGAGATCACAGAATCTGTGGTCTTTGTATACACCTGAGGGGGGTTGCTGCACTGCTAATGGGAGTTTCTTTGGTTGCAGGTTGTATTGCAGTCCCGAGACTATAATGCACTTTCAATGTCTGTGATGGCCTTTGTGGCCATGATCTACCCATTAGAGTACATGTTCCCAGTGATCCCTCTGCTCCCCACCTGCATGGCCTCTGCAGAACAGGTACATATTTTTCCTTTATTGGTCTTTCACAATAGATGTTTCTATGATGTCTAAAACTCATATAGTTGTAGTCCTTTTTTTGTTCCCTGTCTTCTCAGAGATTGTATCAAAGTCTGCCTTGCAAAGAACATTGCTTGAGTGTGACTATTTAAATCATAGGTAACACCACTTATGTAGAACATTTTCAGAGCACACTCAGTGAATGGAATGATTCAAAGCAGTAGTTCACAAACAATGGACTAAATGACCATAGATTCACAATATTATGATGATATTTACCCCCCTCTAAACTGAGTTTATTATTTACCCCCTCTATTAAAGTTTGTCAAGGAGAGTCCAGAGTAATATTTAAGGATGCTTTAGGGCTCTTTGATTGAGAGTTCAGTAACTATTGCCTGCAATCTCAGAAATATGAAGAGCTGTGTTACTTCAGCTGGGAGCTTGGGTTTTGCCAATAGTCAACTCTCTGCAGGAGCTCGTTAGTCTGTTTGGAAAGATGGAATTCAGGCCATCTTACTACTTCAGTGCTATCTTGCAACTGATGCTGCAGGTTTGTTCTTGTACCACTTCTTGGAGGTGACCAGCAGTTCTTGATTAATAGAATCAATTAGCCTCCCAAGCCACTGGTCTCTAGCTGCTACGTGCCTAGCTGATTTAAACCTTTTTCCTGTGCTCATTCCCTTGTTAGAAGCAACCTGAATTTCCCCATAGTTTTTCTACATACATCTGAAAAAAATATGTCTATCTTGTACTTCTTAGATATGTTATTATTCTGAAACCAAATTACCACTAAAAGCATAAAGGTAAACTCCTTGTATGTGCCTATTTACAGCAGGACAGACTCAGTTTGAGCTGAGGATATATTCATCCATGACTTTTTCCTTTTCAGCTTAGGCTCTTACTCTGAACATTTTTGGGTTTTTTTGGGCCATTACAGAAATGGCAAGCTGTTTCCAAAGAGGCATGTAAATTATGTTCTGGGTGAGAGTGGGGATATGGAACATGGGAGATGGAAATGTGTCTTCTCCCAGATGAAAATTGAGGCTTTCTGAGCAGGAGCTTTTATTTGGGGTTTTTTTCCTTTTTTTTTTTTTAATGCTTCCATCGTATGATATTAATTATTTATTTACCAATGCCTTTTGTGTTGTCTACTCTGCTATAAACATACTGTAGTCAATAAATAAATACTTTGGAAGAACATGATGATATCAAATGCAGATCTTGTCCTTAGTGAAGTCTGTCTTTTTCTCAGTTGCTTCTAGCCCCTACACCTTATATCATTGGTGTTCCAGCAAGTTTCTTCCTTTACAAACTGGATTTTAAAATGCCTGATGATGTATGGCTTATTGACCTGGATACCAATAGGGTAAGTGGCACCCATAAAAACATGTGGCTTTGTTTCCAGGAACTGTGTACTGTCACCAGTGTACCCACTGAGAATTCAGTAATACCTGGCCTCTGTCTGCCTTTGCCACTCCCATCTTACACTTCAGGATTCTGTTCCTTGTTGTGTCTCAAGGTCCCCGTGTCTTTTGCATTTGGCATCCTTTTTCAGTTAATTGATCTGGCTATACCATTAGGAGGTAAATCCTCAAGCAAATGATAGAACTTTCTTCTTGACTAATTGTCAGACTGTGTTTTATAGCCCTGCCTAAGAAACCAAATCTGTTAAGAGCCTTCCCACAGCTTTGGTTGTCATGATTCATGTGGGGCTATGTATCTCACTTTCTACAACGGTAGGAGCAAGGCTAATTCAAGGAAAATGTGTATAACATCACCTACTTGATGGAAAGTGTGGATTGATTCAAACTTCTTGTTTTTGTGGTAAATGGTAAAGTAACTCCACTGTTATATTGTAAATAATAACAGCCATAAAGAAGTGAAAAGCAGGTGTCTGTGGCTGAGATCATAGGGTTTATTTAATACTTACTTTACTTTTGTGTCTTTCATTCCTTGGTGTTTGGAGTGCTGCAGATTCAGGGGATTCTGTTTTGGAAATGATTGCAGTGTGGGAATTTTTAATCTGTTGTTGTGCTTAATTCCAGGTGATTGTTCCCTCAAATGCAGAATCTTTGCCAGCACTGCCAGAACCAGAAGCTTCAGAGCTGAAAAAGCATCTGAAACAGGTATATGCACTTTGGGGAAAGGACTCAGATTCAGTAGAATGTAGCATATGTAGTGTTTCCCAGCTCTCCTGCTGTAGTGGATAAGAATACAAGTCAGTGAATGTAAAGCTGAAATGTCCCTGTACACAGCAGATGGTTTCTTATTTTTACTGTTGTTTGGGGCTAACTTGTTTCCAGTTGATGCAGAAAGTTCCAGATTCCTCCTTTACATTTGCCATGTGGGCTTTAAACTCTGACTTGATCCATCAAGCTATGATCATCTTTGTTTCCCCTCCATTTACAGATCTGTGTGTGAAGTGTCAGTCTCTCCTCTCAGGTCCTGCTAAGCCATTAATCAGCTTGGGTCATCCTGGCTGATCGTGTCAAGCAGGTTTTATCTCTTTATTTCTGTTTTCTTTATGCACGCTGCATGCAGTACCTAAAGGTAAAGTGTGTTACTAATGTGATGAGGTTTGCTCTTTCTCTTTCCTCATAGACCAGGAGAGCAAAGTGTTTAACCTCTCTGATATCCCAGTACCTGCTGTCAGCAGAGATGGAAGTGATGTGTTGCCTGGAGTTTTGTTAGATCAGCCTTCCCCCCACTGCTGCCTCACCCCCTTGCAATTTCAGGCACTGTTTAGCAAAACTTTCTCACTAGTGCAAAGGCAAGCTCAAGTATCAGAAGAAAAAATTGCAATTATTTTGAAGACATATTTAAAATTCTCAGAGTGTTCACCCAAATTCAGCTTACATCCCCCATGTATTCCTATGGACATAGTCATTAAGGGTTTGCCATTGGCAAAGGAATGCTGCTGGTACAAAGTAGACAAATTGTGGCCCATGTTACTAAGGTTAATACTTCTGTGTGCCTTCGGCTCTTAGAGTCCATAAATGAATTTCAGGATATCTACTTTTAAACTGCTGTAGAAAGTTCTCAGCTGCACCATTAAGGACAATAGGCTTGCCAGTTTCCAAAGTGGCCAGATATGAATGTTTGGGGGTGGGGCAGTTATACCTCCTTTCTAAGATGTGCCTATTTTGTGGTCCCTTTTGTTTTCCTCTCATTTGTGATATTTGGTAGTAATAGATATTTTTTTTTCCTTCCATCTGTTTCTCTGTGGTCATGTGTTCGTCTTGGCTCTGATGGGCTGCTGTGGTGTTATCATATGATCTTCCATCTTGCCTCCAGTGTCTGGTTAGCATGACTGCAATCACTCAGAAACAGCTGCTCACTCCTGACAACAAGGTTCTTTATTTTATTCTTTTTCCCTCAATTTTCCATTTTACCCTTTTCCTTTGGAGTTTTTTTTGGTTTGTTTCTTTGTTTTGGTTTTATATATTTATTTATTTTTTAAATGAAAAGATGAAGCCTCAGTGGGCAAATGGGAAAAATGAGGAAGATTTAAGATGGATATGGGTGTCCAGGGCTGATTCACCATTTGTGTTGCCCCTTGAAGACTTTATGAAGGTTGAAGAGGTAGCTTTATGGACAGATGAAGACTTCATTAAAATGCAAAGTGGAAGTTTTCAGGGGTACAAGTAGAGGTGTCTCCACATTTTCCTGGAATATCATATTACTGGTTGAATAGCCACCTTTAAGGGCAAGTTTCAAGGCCTCTAGTTCCCAAGATGTATTCAAATTACACATGGAAATAACCCTACAAGCAGTAGAGTTATGCAGTGCCATACTACTAGTGGTCTAGTGGTCCAGTTAGGACTATCTGTTTACATGTCATGAATGATCTAGCAAAGTGAAATTCTGTGCTACTCCTTGACTGGGTCCAGGACTGTTTCAGCATTGAGGAGATCATTTTGACAATCAACATAAAGGAGGGCCTGGAGGTACTTGTTGACTCAGCGTGGAGGTGGTTTAAGGCAAATTAATGGAGCATGCATAATTGTTGCAATTGCCTAGAGGGCAGGGTAGCTCTGATCTTTTGTTCCTTAAATAACTGTTCTTGCTGAATGTGTGAATAATGTCCTTCAATAGGCCCTGGCCAGCATGAGTCTGAATACTCAGCCCATTCTTAATCTAGAGAAGTTTCATGAGGGGCAGGAGGTGCCTCTGCTGCTGGGAAGACCACAGAATGATTTGCAGTCTACTCCCTCCACAGAATTCAACCCTTTGATCTATGGAAATGATGTGGACTCTGTCGATGTGGCTACCAGGTGAGACTTAACAGGAAGGTAGCATTGAGTCTTCATGAAAGTTTGCACTTGAGGGCAGCACAAACATTTCCATGGGTGAAACAGCATCTGTCAGGTACTATTGTAGATTCTACTTGACATCATGTGGGGAAAAAGAGCAGTAATTACAGTGTTTATCTCATATCTATTACATACATGAACATAGCTCTGTATCTTGAGGGGGTTTTTTGCTTCTTGCATTTTCCTATAGGTCATCCACTTTACCTGGGTTTCTCAGTCTGATACTGTATCCTCAGTTTAAATCACAAGCCTTGAGCTACAGAAAAAAAAAAAAAAAAAAAAAAAAAAACAAACCTGGGGACTTACTTCTTACCTCAGCTAGTAGAAGCAAGAATGATATCCTTCACAGAGTGGGTGTTTGTCTTAAGATGATGAACTAGAACAAAGTGATTCCTTGGGTCTTGGTTTGTTTGGATTTTTCTTTTATTTTTTTTGCAAGACAGCTGTTTTCTAAGGAGAGTTAGGTTACCATTCTTCACAGGTTTAGAATATTGTCTATGGCATATCTTTTAAGTGCTCTCTTTCTTCTTTTTTGTTATACTCTGTGTTTTTATCTAATATATTGTTCTCTATTTCTTTCTAGGGTTGCTATGGTGAGATTCTTCAACTCACCAAATGTTTTGCAAGGATTCCAAATGCATACTCGCACTCTTCGTCTCTTCCCACGGCCAGTGGTGGCCTTCCAGGCAAATTCTTTTCTTGCCTCTAGGCCGAAGCAAACACCTTTTGCAGATAAGCTTTCCAGAACACAGGCAGTAGAATACTTTGGAGAATGGTCACTCAACCCTACTAATTATGCTTTCCAAAGAATTCATAACAGTAAGTGTTGGTCTTGCCTTTCCTGCACTTGGATGTAATGCAGGAACTTAAAAACCAGACATTCTGGGGAGGGATTTCATTTTATACCATATCAGTCCTGCTGGGAGGAAAATCAAGTTCAAGGAGTATTTTTCTCTTTTTATGTATGGCCTTGTGTGTTTCTCCCAAGTTAGCTCTGCTGTTGGCGAGTTGCTCCTCCAATTAATTTTACCTCTTGTTTGATTATGGAAAAGTCTGGTAGGCTTCTTAGAGTAATGGCTGTCCCTTTGTGTAAGACTCAGTAGAGAGTAGTGTCATTGTGAGTGAAGCCTTTGACACCAGTAAATGAGTTTGATTAACGCTCTGCTTGTTTTTTTGTGCAGACATGTTTGACCCAGCCCTAATTGGTGACAAACCCAAGTGGTATGCTCACCAGCTGCAGCCCATCCACTATCGAGTCTATGACAGCAATTCACAGCTGGCTGAAGCCCTGAATGTCCCAGCAGAGAAGGAAACAGATTCTGATCCCACTGATGACAGGTTAGTGGGGAACATGCCTGTAGTCACATAAGAGTTATTTCAGATTGCTGGACCTCTCCTACTTCTCATTTGCAGCCTTTTCCTGTAGCCTGCCAGGCTGTTGTGTCATTTCTGGTCTGGGCGGAATACTGACACTGAAATAGATTTTCTCAGTACTCTGTTATCACAGCAAACTTCTTAACCTTTTGCTAGTGTATTCATTTAATGTGATTTTCCATACTTACTTTCCTGTTTTCTTTTGCTACCTATATGCCACTTGACATTTATAATTTCCTCACGTACTAATTGTCTTTTCTTCCATGCTGTTCCTTCTCTGATTATTTCTGTTGTAGTAGTACAAATACTCCCACCCATCCTACCACTCTTTCAAATCTCTGTTCCCTTTCCATAGTTATGCAAAGCTTGTTAGTACTACCCAGTGCCTGTGACCACCTTGTGTGTTCAGTAAAATGAAAGGAAACTTTGTATAGTAGTTTTTGGCCATATTTCTTGGAGTTTTGTGTCTAGTTTTATTCCCTTTCATTCCTTGCTGCTTTGTGAGATCTTTCAGTCTTGGACTTGCACGTATTTTGCATTCTACACAACACCAGTGGTCTTAACACAATGGGATTTATCACTACTGTGCAAAGGAAATTCTTTTCGTTGTGATTCCCCGTTCCCTTGAAGTTGTCTTACATCAACAGACACATGTTTTGTGAATTAATACAGTATTCTCACTTAGGTTTGGCCTCATTAACTTTGCTAAGAGATTTTAAATGTCTTCCCATAACTATTCACATACCTGAAAGTTACATTTTTTTGCTCTTACCTTTCATGAAGCTGGCCTGTGAAATTAGTTTATAGCCACTGTAATATGAGATTTTTAGGAGGTCCATGAAAACAGTGCTGATTCACATCTTTAAAGTGTCAGCCTGCTGTTGCTTTGATGCTGCCACTCATCTCTCTCTCTCACCTGTTGCGGCAGTGGCAGTGACAGTGTCGACTATGATGATTCAAGTTCCTCCTACTCCTCCCTTGGTGACTTTGTCAGTGAGATGATGAAATGTGACATTAATGGTGATACCCCAAGTGAGTAACTTTTGCTTTTACTTTCACAAGGTCCACATAGGTTCCCTTTCCCAATTCATCTGAAGCACTTTGGGAAAAAAGCTTCCCCTAAATCCCTGAATCAGAACAAAGTATTGTTCCATTGTGGTCGTGCTCTGATGGGGGTAGACTGAAAAAGGACATTTCTTCTGCTTATAAACAACTTCCTCCAAAGGACACTATGAAGAGGAAGAACAGAAATAGGTGCTGCTGACCAAAACTGGTTCACTAGTCTGGAAACAACCTGCTGCTGCCAGTAAATACTGTGCAGTATGGACAGAAGAGTGTGAGCTCTATCCTGCCCCTGCATATTGATTCTCAATGCTAGCTGTGAGGTATTACTCTGTCCTAGTGGGAACAGAAAAATGCATTCTCTGTGGCTTATATGGAAGCTTCATAAACACTCTCTTTGTTCAATAAACTAGAGCTAGAAGTCCCAATATGTTTCCCATGTCCCAAGGACAAGAGGTAGAAATCATAAGCTGCAACAAAAGAAACTCTACTTGGACATAAGGAAAAGAACTTAATGCTTATTGTAGTTGAATAGGTTCCCAGGATCACTGTAGAATGTCAAGCCTCGAAAACTTTCAAAACTCAGTGGGACAAAGCCTGAGTAACCTGCTTTAATTTTGGAGGTACTCCTGCTTTGAGGAGAGAATTGGAATGGATGACCTCCAAAAGCCCTTTACAGCCTAAATTTTTATGCAAGTTGATTCTGTTGAGCAGTCCTCTTCTAGAGATATTTAGTTAGATGGGCAAAAGGTTGAGGAAGGCAGTGTTGCTTAATGAATAACGATGTGTTTGCAGATGTTGACCCCCTGACTCATGCAGCCCTTGGTGATGCTAGTGAAGTGGAATTTGATGATTTTCAAGAATATACAGGGGATCCTGATGAACAGATGATGGACAGTGAGAACTCCCAAGAGAATAACCAGCCTCGTTCAAGTTCCAGTACTACAGCCAGTAGCAGCCCCAGCACTGTGATCCATGGAGTGAATCATGTGTGTACTGAGATGAGTTCAGCCTCAAGATCAGCGTATTAGGATATAAAGAATGGGAGAATGCACGTGGTTCTTTTTGAGAAGGGCAAAAGCTAATAGGACTGTGACACCATGCACAGATTAAATTGCATGCTCACCCTGGACTTTCTGAGCAAGGTGGAGTTTGCTGGTACCCTCTTATGCTGAGATAGACCATTTCTGTACAAAAAGTTCCAGTGAACTGAAAAATGCAGCATTAGCAGAGAGAAATGGTCCAGGTTGGGACTGCAGGAACTGCTTTTACAGAGTCTGGAAAGACCTGATGTCTTTAGAGGAGCAGGGAGTGGGGTGGTGAAACTCATGAATTTCTGGTATTTTAAGAAGAATGGGAACATGGTAATGAAAAGCCATTATCCTGAGCTAACACTTACTACTCAGAGCTGTTTTAAAGGGGAGAAAGTCCCTAGAACAATGCACAAATACTGCAGTGTGTAAAAAATCCTAGTTTAGAGACGCAGATAGGAAAGATGGGGGGGTGGTACATAGCAAGCAGCAAGGACTTTGCAGATTTCCCAGTTTGAAATAATTGTTCTTGTCCTGCCCTTCAGTTGTATGTAACGCAAGTTAGCGAACAGATCAATGATTTGACTGGTCCACAGGAGGCAGCAGACTCAGCAGAAATAGAAGAGAAGTTGGCTGCTGGATTTTCAAACCATCTCTCTGCCTTGCCACTGCAACCAAGCTTTCCCAAGATAAGCTTGGATCGTCGTGAGAGTGACATCACAGCTGGCAGCATGGGCTCCTCAGACGGGGTGGTGAGGAAGCGAGAGTATGACAATCCATACTTTGAACCACAGTATGGTTTTCCTACAGAAGATGAAGATGATGAGCAGGAAGAGAGCTACACCCCAAGATTTAACCAGAATCTCAATGGAAGCAGGCGAGTCTTCCTTGTCTCCTGCCCTTCTGTACAGCACTTCTGGGGTTTCTGTCTGCTTCATGTAGTTTAACATTCATGCACTCAAATGTCTTTGCACCTGAGATGTATTGTTGATCACTTTCATTTAATATAGAAATGCTGTCAACCCTTCTAGTTTGAATAAAAGCACTTGCTTAATCCCTCAGTTCCTTACTTTTATGTAAGCAGTAGAAGCTATGAGAATTAACAGTTCTTTCTAGAACATTCTAGTTCTAATTTTCTGTAAACTGTTTTGGTAAATCTTTGTCCTTTGGGGGGAAAGATACTGCAGTGATTTGTGGCAATGGGTTTTCTTGTTACTCCTTTCAAACCAGAGTGAATTTTTCCTTTTTCCAGGCAGACCTGCAGTTCTGCCAGTGCCCTTTTGTAGACAAATTTTCAGCATGCCCTGAGAGGCTATAAAAGCCTGAATGTAAAGATGTTTCAGTTCTCTCCTTTTTTTTTTTCTTTTCCTTGTTTGGGTGTTTTCTTTCCCAGAAGGCGCAGGTAGTGTCATGAAAACTGGTGGGAGTGAGACCAACATCAGTCTCCCACAGCCATACAATGTATTGATTTGGGGCGGGAAGGGGGAATGCTAATAACAATTGTATTTAATTTCTTTAAAGGTCTCAGAAGTTACTCCGGCCAAACAGTTTAAAACTGGCCAGTGATTCTGATGCAGATTCAGATTCCAGGGCCAGCTCCCCAAACTCCACTGTCTCCAACAATAGCAGCGAAGGTTTTGGGGGCATCATGTCTTTTGCAAGTATGTACGATGCATTCATTAAGCTAGTTTTATTTATCATATCAGAGTGTATAGAGATGGAATAGAGGGATGGCTGATCAAGAGAAATGAGCTGGTTGTCAAATTGTTACCAGCTCTTCAGTAGTCATGGGGTCTTACTGACAGCTGCTGACAACTACTGCTTTATATATTCTTCAGTAAGAAGGACTTTGGTTTTGTGGTTAGCCACTTGAGTTGTATGGCACTTTAGGGCACAGATCAGAAATTGCTTCTGTTTCATTTAAACAAAGCATTGTGCCGTTTTATGAAATTGATAAAAAATCTTACAATAATGTGCCATCCATGCTGCCACGTTGTGTCTTTAGGTGCTAAATTCAAGTCCTGACTGCCTGCTTTCAATTATATTTAATAAAAAAAATCACAGGTGTGGAACACGAATCTAGAATCTCTTAATGGGTGACAGAAGACATGGCCACTTGAGTCTTGCACTACAGTAAAAAGCAGTGAAAGAAGGTTGTAGCACTGGGAAAAATATATTATATGTTTCTGGTAAGATGACTGTTACTAAAATAAGGCTATGAGAAAACAAGGAACCAAAGAAAATTGAAATAATATGTTGATGTTTTAAATTAATAACTTGAAGTGTTAATGAGCTCCTTTATCTAAATGTGATGCTTTCAGGCTGTCTGCAGGTTTAAGCCAATGATGATGCATAATTGTGTCCTTAAGATCTGCCTGTACCAGGAAGAATGTATGTTTTTTCCTAATAAATGAAAGGCTTCTGTTTCAAAGCATGGTTCCATGGCAGATTTACAGTGTTTCACGAGACACAGTGCACAGTTCTTGCTTCAGAGTTACATGTTTTGCAGATCTTCTGTCATCCTGTGTTCTCATGTGGCCCAGCCATTCATTTGCTCCTAAAAACAGGATCAAACTAGAAGGTAGAGCTAAGGTGGTGTGATCTAAGTGCAGGAAGACAGGAGGATTTTGCTGTTACATTTCAGACTCAAAGATCCAACATCAATTATTGTGATGTGAATGCCAAGGCTTATGTTTTTGTACTGTTTAGAATAATCTAAAGATGTGGTTGCAATGTAAATGAGATCATGTTATGGCTGTGAGACTTCTGGGTAATAAAGAAGAACTTAATCATTAAGGATCCGAAATAAGAGAATGAATTACAGGATCTTTGGGTGCGTGCAGTGAGCAGTAGGCATTTAATTGTTTTTGTCTTCTGTCATAGGCAGCCTGTACAGAAACCACAGCACAAGTTTCAGTCTGTCCAACTTAGCCCTACCAACCAAAGTTGGGAGAGACAAGAATACTCCCTTTCCCAGCCTGAAAGGTAACCATTTTTTCGCTTTGTCTTCTACAGCCTTTTCAGTTCTCTTGCCTTGGCACTCTGAAGTCCTACCCCTAACAGGAATCCTGGGAGTGATGCCTTTTGGTGGTTTGGGTAGTACCTGTGTTAAGGAGCAAGACAGTAAATTGTTATGATATTTCTCAGTCAGTCTTTTTCCCAACAGCTGGGCTGTGTTGGAATGGGAGAGTGTCTAGTCTAGGTCGAGTTAACAGATACAGAACAAAACCAACATTCATAGTGTATTTCGTTTTGTTTTATTTTTAAGTACTGAGTATAAAGAATGGGAACCAAGAGGGAGGTCCTGCTTTTGTACTGCCACTATCTTCATGCTTAGTCTTATGTAATTTATTAATGATGATGCTGCATTTGTAAATGGGAGTAATGCCAACCTCCCATGGAGACTGCAGATTACATGAGTTTCAAAAGTGTTTATCATCTTTTCAGATTGTTGAATAGAAAATAAAATTACAACCATGCTTTCAGTTCTATGAGAGTGAAGATCAATCCCTAGTATATGTGCACAATCTTTTCATTAGAACATCTCTTTGTCTGCAGTATCACTAGATAACGTGTCTGAACAGGCACTGAAGAAATGGCCCTCACACCATGGCTGTAGGACAGCCTGGTCATCCTTGTACCAAGTGTAGTGTCACAGGGGTGACTTGCACTGGTGTCGTAGGGTTGAGACCTTTTCAGATGCTATACTGAGGAGAGATTTTATTTTGCCTTTTGAGTTATTCTATCTGATTAGAACTTACTGCTTTTGTTTTAATGTGTTGATTTTTTTTTTCACTTATTTTTTCCTCCTCATCACTTTTATCGATAAAGATTACTTTAATCTGGAATTGGGAAGGGATGTGGATGAAGGTTGGTATGATGTTTTGCTGACCTTTGACCTTGTAGAAACAAAGACCAAAAGCTGGATTTTGAGTTTCTGCTTTGGACTTTGTTTTTGAGACAAGTAATCATTCCCTGTGCGTAAAATGAGGAGTAACAGGACTGGTAGGGTGAAAACACTAGCAGAGACTCTGCACAGCTGTTTTTTGACAACCTTTTACCAGTTGGTTATGTTTTCATGTCCAGTTGTACTGGATAAGAAACATGCTTCATGTCAGGGTTGTTTCCATGGGTAAACTTAATGACTGATTCCATGCATTGGAAGAAAACAGTGATGGGGTTTGCCATTCCACATTCATGCTTTGTGCCTCATCTTCTGCACTTTGGTGTTCTTTTCTTGACTATTTTAATCCTGTAGGGCCTTTAATATTACTGTGCAGATATGAGGATGGGATTTCCATGGAGTAGTTCAGTCTGTTTTATGCATGTGCAAGTGTGTATGAGTGTGTGTGTGTGTTCATTTACATGTGCATGCTGGCTCAATGGGATTCCCACTGGGCACTTTGGTGTTTTTTAAATGTTTTTGTCTCTGTTGTAGAAATACAAAGTTGCTGCATTAACTTGTTCTTGCCAAATGTGTGTTTCTAACTGTAATGGGAAATGATGCTGGGACTCCATTTCATTGCTGCTGTTTGACCACTTTCCATCTTCCTTTTTAATTTTTATTTCATGCACATCCATTGATATTTTTTCCTTGGTGATGCAGATGGTTTTTGTAGTGCCATTCAAATATATTATGTGCAATAATGTCCTTGAAGATGCAATACACTGTGGTTCCACGATGCCAAATTTCAAGTCAAGCACTATCTCTTAAGATAAGTTATTCTGGCCCTTGTGGTCTTGGGCTTTCAAACATCCTTCCTGCTCTAGTGTCATTTGGGTTTTATTTTGAGGGAGGGCTGGGAAGAAACTGGTAGTTGGATTCTTTTGATGCTGACAGTGGGGAGTGTAGATATTTCAGTACACTACTAATTGTATATTTTGTGTCCCAGTATTTGGGTTAAATACTATAATGGAGATTATTACTGAAGCTGGCCCAGTAAGCAATGAAGGTGGGTTCCCTACAGCATGAGCTGTGCATGATGTAACAATTTCCAGCATTCCCTGTGCCTGACTTCGGGCTACCTTTCTCGCTGGGTAACCAGTACCACATGATCTATACTAGTCACCCTCAATGCATTATGCTTTTACATATAGTGACTAATTTAAAGATGATTCTTGTTGTGGAACTGCATGCACAGCAGCCAAACTTTTCCTGCCTCTCACCTCTTGCTCCCATTACCATCTTCTCTTTTTCTCTCTGCATTACTCCCATTACTGTTTTCTGCCGATGTGTGATGCTAGAATATGATATACGCTGCTGCTTTTTTGGAGTTTCCATTTTGTTTGAAGTCTGTTACCTGTAATTCAAATAGGTGTGTTAGCCAACTTTAGTGTTGCTTGTTTC
Organism: Zosterops lateralis; assembly: GCF_965231275.1. NCBI lineage: Eukaryota > Metazoa > Chordata > Aves > Passeriformes > Zosteropidae > Zosterops > Zosterops lateralis. The sequence goes on from NC_139761.1 coordinate 39,551,331, forward strand.
TGTCCTGGGATCAGATTGTTTTCTTCCCATCTTTTCCTCTCATTCTGTTTCCTCTCCTTTTTAGGAAACAGACGGGCCCTTGTTGATCAGAAGTCTTCAGTCATAAAGCACAGCCCAACAGTGAAAAGAGAATCTCCATCACCTCAGGGACGAACTAGCAATTCCAGGTAATATTTTTTCCTGCTTTTTAAGTATACAGTGTAGTTAGAGTGGCCTTATATCTGGCCAGTGTTTTCTCAGAAGTCTGGCTGTTGAAAACTAAATAGTACATTTCTGTTGCCCTAGATTTGGACATGTTATTACCTAAGAAGATTTGGTGCAGATGTCTTGCAGCTAATAGTGCACATGCTTATTTTTCTGTGCTCCAAAATATATCCTCCTTCTGTCTGAGATCCAAAATGTTCTAGGCTTCTACTTTAACTCAGTAAGATAATCTTTGTAACTGAGTGTTCTGAACAAGGTGATCTAGCCCAGTGGAGTTTTAATGCACCATGCAGGGGGATCAGCTGAGTCCAATTTGATTCCGTAAATTGCTGTGAAGTGCTTTTCTCAGCCTTGGGAAGGGGCTCAGAATGGTGTGAATAAGCATTTCCTGACCTGTGCCTGTCTTTTCTCCTCCCTTTCTTATGTAGCAGTCATGGGTAGAGTGGATTTATTTTGATCTACTGGGTTTGGGGGACAAGTAAGAGCAGTAACAGTTCAGACTGGGGAATGTAGCAGGTTGCACAGGAGTTTCCTTCTTCTTACCTTTCCCTCTGTGGCAAAAGAAGCTGAGTAAACATGTGCCACACAAAGCATGTGCCAAGGCTGTTGCAGTAATGCATTAGTAGGGCTGCCCTTGCTCTTTCAAAGAAAGCCTACAGCTGAGATGTGGGGGCTGTAGAAGAAAGTTAAAGCATAAAGGACTCCTATGGATTCTGAGGGGTGCTGTGAAAGTGAAGGGTAGAGTGGTACCAAGAGGAGCTAGAGGAAAGCCTGATTATGTCTTTTTATAGGATGTAAAAGACAAAATAAAGTATTTGATACTACACCCCTATGGAACAGAGCTTGAGCTGTGTGCAGTTATGTTAGCGTCAGACAAAGCTAGATGTCAACTACTGTTGATAAGGGAAGATGCTTCTATGTGTGCCCTGGCTATAGCTCTCTTCCCATGCAAGCCAATCTAAGCAGAGGGTGACTAACTTTTGCCTGCTTTCTCTTGAATATATCAGTGAGAACCAGCAGTTCCTGAAGGAGGTGGTACACAATGTTCTTGATGGGCAAGGTGTTGGCTGGCTGAACATGAAGAGGGTCCGACGTCTGCTGGAGAGTGAGCAGCTCCGTGTCTTTGTACTGAGCAAGCTGAATCGCACCATCCAGTCCGAGGAGGATGCTCGACAGGATGTCATACAGGACGTGGTCAGTGCTGAGCTCAGCAGGGTCCTCACACTGAGTGCCTGCTGAGGCTCAATTCACAGGAAGTTTTTGCCAATTGCAAAAAGCTGATGCTACAGCAGTTTCAGGATTTATGTTCTTGAATTACTTTCTTGCTTCTGAAATGGCAGCACTAATGGGGATTTCATTGCAGGAGATCAGCCGCAAAGTTTATAAAGGCATGCTGGACCTGCTGAAGTGCACTGTGTTAAGCCTGGAGCAGTCATATGCAAATGCTGGCCTGGGAGGCATGGCCAGTGTTTTTGGCCTGCTAGAGATAGCACATACTCACTACTATAATAAAGGTAAGAAAAGTGTTAACAAGTACAGAATTTTTATGAACCAAACAAGATTGGGAAGGCAGCTGTTTTTGTGCCTTTTGGTATTTCAGGGCTTTTTCAACACTTCCAAAATGGTGAGAATTGTACTGTTGTTACTGAAGCCTTATAAAACTTGAAGACTGTTTTGTGTTTCTTACACAAGTTACTGGACCAGTAACTTATGTAAGTAACACAAGTTTCTAACTTGTGTAAGAAAGAGCAAAATAATAGCCATACTGGTATTTAATTGAAAATGGAAACTCTGTAGTGGGATACAAAACCTGGCACTTCTACAGCTGAAATGGAGATCCTGAGAATGGGGACCTTCATCTAAAACTGTCCCAGCCACAATCTTGGAAAGTTGTTGCAGGCAACCTCAGTAGGGAAGAAGATACTTGTAATGTGGAGCTATATGAGTCTTGCATCTCACCAACCACATTGCACTGCACAATTATTCTCATACAATTAAATACTCTTAGAGAAGAAAGTCGGAAAATATCTCTTTATTTTTCAGCTGTTTCTTAAGAATCTGATTCTTAATGCAAAATAAGGAAATGCATGCTAAGGAAGAAAGCAAAAGATGACAAAAAGCTAAATCTCTGCTTAGTATCTGACTTTCCTGTAATCTCAAATGATGAAAAGTTACTTATTTCATAGTAGCAGAGGAGTAGCATCTACTAAACCCTTTATAGTTGGTGTTCGGGGTCTTGCATCAGGGATTTTTTAATGAGTTGGCTTAGATACCCCCTGCGTTCCTTTCCAGTCATTCTTAGAATACTGAGGAAGGTAAGGAAGGCTGTACTAGTAGAACAGTCCTGAATGTGGAGAATAGGCTCATTTTGGTAATTACAAGCTTTTAGTCTGACACCGATTCTAAGGAAAATTGGAGTGACTGGTGTAAAGCTCAGTAGTTTTAGAGTGAAAACCAAATAGCATACTCTGATGGTAAGTAGAGTTTTCCCAGTAAACTAATCATGGTCATGACAGACAAAATTTGGTGCAAACTTTTAAGGACTCTTCTCATTATTGCATAACATCTTAATTTGTAGTCAAATTTTAGCTGTTTGGTACATTTTTCTTGTTTTCAATTAGTTGAAATTAGTATTTGTTTCTAGAAATGTTTTAGAGAGATTAGTCCTTATGTTGATATTATTTAACATATAGTAATAAAGTAGTAATCCTACAGGACATGATGGATATAGCTTATTTGTCTAGAACAAGCTATATCTTAATAAAGCATGTGATCTTAATAAAGGTTTGATTAAGTTATTATAATATGGTCAAACTAAGGACTTGTTTTCAGGAAGAAGGGTAGCTGGCAATAGTAGTAAGATTGGGAGGTATGTCCTAAGCAGTCTCCTGCTGCTGTATGTGAACTTCCCACTATTTACTGTGTCTGTAAAACCTGGGAAGGGGGGCACTGTGTATCTGCAAATGCACATTTGGAGTGCTGGTACTGTATAGTATCTTGATGTATCAGTAACAAGACCCACAACTGAGGTAGTGCTCCTAGTTCAGGTCATCACATCTTGCAAATTTGAGGAGGTTTCTGAAAAGATCTGCAAGGAATTGGGGAAACACTTTTGCTCTGAAGGATGAAAGTGTTCAGTCTGTTGAGTGTTAGATGTTGATTCTTTTCAATTACTACCTAAATAGAAAAGTGCTACTGATAGCAGAATCTTAAATCCACTGAACAAAGGTGTCACAAGATTTAATGGTATGACAGGTTTAGATAATAGGAAATGAAGTTTTGACTATTAGATTCATCAGGTGTTGAAATAGTTTGTGCAGGAGGCTTTTTATAGAAAATGTGGTTTTAATTATTCTTTTCTGAAGGTTTTGCTGCAATTCAAACTGTGGGGTTTGATACAGAGAAATAATTCAAACTGCCTTTAGGGACATACGGTTATAGGAGGTCTCAGAGACTGTTGGAAGAGCTGATTGGTATTTTTGGGTTTTTTTTCCCTAACTGGAGTTTAATTTAGTGTTACCCATGAAACTGATTTATTTGTCATCTTTGCACTGTGAAAGGAACTTACTTACCTTCTATAAATTGTATTCCTGGTAGTTTAGGCAGAGTTGTTTAATTTTTCATAATTTTGCAGAGGAGATGCTACAGTTACGATGTCAGAGAACATTCCCAGGTTTCAGATATACAGAAATAAGATACTTGAGTATCCCTAAAACAGTATTCTGGCTTTCTCCTCAACTCTTTCCACCAGTGTTTCAGACTATGAGCAAGCCATGCTGACCTATGGGAGCAAATGTGGCACTGAGCTGTTTCAGTGCCAGGCTTAATGATTTAGGTGAGACCATCTGTCTCATCTTTCTTCTCCCGCTCTCATTTCCTTTTTCCTTATGTTTCTTTCTAATTAATTGTTTATTCATTGTTTATTTATTTATTTTCTCTTAACACTGCTCTTTTTATTTAAAGAACCAGAAAAGAGAAAACGAAGTCCTACAGATGGATCTGTCACTCCAGTTGGCAAGGATCCTGCATCGTCCCCAAGGGTGGAGCCAAAACCTGCAATGCAGCTGCCGGTACCTCAGCTAATGCCAAAGCCACCGAGCCCTGCAGGCAAAGGGCCAAGGGAGTTTGACACAAGAAGTCTAAAGGAGGAAAATTTTATTGCTTCCATTGGTGTGTATTGAGGTGCATGTGAAGTGTAGGGGGGACTTCTGTTTGGCATTAGGTTCTATTTGCATTCTTTCCATGTTAACACACTACATTGCTACTGTGACATGCTTCATTTACGCCTTGGATCACAAGGAACAATCATATGTGTTTTCACCCTACTCTCGAATAAACTGTCCACTGCAATTTTCTTCCAGAACCTGTCTAATCTTAATTGTTTCTATATTTCATTACACCTTAAATAGCCTTATTTTTTGCTCTGTGATTGCTGTTTTCAAGCAATGGAAAATGGCAAAAGAGGAACAGGGACAGCAGGACTTCAGAAAGGGCAGCTGTGGAAGGGAAACATGAAAAAAGGTTTTCTGTCATTGCTGACTACCTGTGAATTACGTAGATTGTATCCTGATTATAAGTGGGATCTAAAATCTGCTGTTTATTAACAACAAAATTTCCAAAAAGATTTTAGTTGAAATGTTACAGTTTCAGTGAGAAGGACTGATGGATTTTCCTTCTATGCAATAGCAAATAGAATGTGTGTTCTTCTAAACAGCATCTGCTAGACTGGTCACTGGAGATTTTTCTGTCTTATTCTTAGACGGTATAGGTTTTCCCTTTGTCTTAGGAAAAGGTTTGAAGTAGGGCTTTCAGAACTCTTTTTATTTAAAAAGGGCTTTACAGACTTTTTTTGGTGGAGGAGAAATAAAAAAATTACTTTGGTTGAATTATGTGGGCTGTGGATTGTAAACCATCAGCCTATGGATATTTTTTTGTCAACTGCAAAAGTAGGTCATGTTAAATTATAGACATTGCTTCTTATGCCCTGTTTAAAATAACATTTTCGTGGAATCACTGCATGAAAGATTGATCTTCTCAAAGTGTGGTGCTGTAAGGATATATGTGTAGTTTGCGGGTAAGATAAGGGAATGTGTTTGTTTAGCAGCTGAGTGACAGGACCACAGACATTCATTCTACACACATGCACTAACTGCAGGCTTGGTGCTGTCGAGTCCTGAACTGATACTGAACCCCTCTGACTTGACTGGCTTTCTTGCTTAAAGAGGTAATCTGTGGAGGCAGTTGCTCAGAAACTAGTCTTGCACTCTATTTGAAAAGCTGTGAGGCAGTTGAAAGAGTTTCAGACTTTACAGCATTTCAGTTAGTTGTTTGGTTTGCTCTGGGTACTTGATTATTTTTCTGTAGAAGAGAAAAAGGAAAGTGTGCTTCTGGCACAACTAAGAATAAAACAGGCTCTTGGACAGTGTTCTTTTAAAGAAAGAAGAGAGATCTTTTGATGAGATTGTTAAGATGAAATTAAAGCCTCATATAAATGGAAGTCATAGAGATCAGATAATTCTTGTTTGTGAAGTAATATAAGAAGTGCTTTTCAAAAGAAGTGCTACATAATATGCCATGTTAACTACTGTTGCCAGAATATTAGCCTTAAACAATACACAATCTTCAAGGACAGGCAAAGGTACATTCTCATTATGGTGGTTCTGATGCTATGATAATTTCCACTTGTCTTTTATGGAGCTAAATTACAAGAAAAATACGGTTTTACCTAGACTGACCAAAGTTCAAAAGTTGAATGTTTTTCCTGAAGCCTTTTTTTCTAACTGCTTTTGTCTTTCACCACAAAACACGGACTGGTCTGCAAGTCACTTTTTAAGAAATTGCTGCAAAAACTGTAATCTCCATGTTCATCTGACTTGTGTGATCTAGAAAAAAAGGATGTTTCTCTTGGGTTTTGGAGAGATAATTTAAAGCTACTTGCCTATTATACTTCCCTTATATTCTGTCATAGAAACTTCAGAATAAGTCAGGACTGGCTTTAGTTATGGCTTGGCTGTGAAATGCAGATGTTCTCATTCAAACTAATTTATTTAGGGAAGAGCATTTGGTAAACATTTACATGTTGCTGAAACAACAGTGTGTTTGTAAATAGTTCCATCTAAACATGGGAAAAAAATGTTTTTATGAAGATGATCCAGCAATGGAACAAGTTGCCTGGAAATGTGGTGGATTCTCCATCTGTGGAGAAAGTGAATACCTGACTGGGCATGGTCCTTTGGCAGGCAGCTTTAGTCAATCCTGCTTTAAAGCACGGAGGTTGGACTAGATGATGTCCACAGGTCCCTTTGAACTTCAGCAGTTCCTTGATTCTGGGAAGTTTGGAAGGTACTTAAACCTCAGGTTGCATACATGTAAGCAAAACTTTGAATTAATCTCTTGGTATTGTATAGATGAAATGCAAATTGGGCTGCTAACCTTTTTGCCTAGATACAGGAGGAAATACTAGAATGAGAAGTCTTCAGAAGGATGGAGTAAAATAATGTACAGTTCTGTTTTCAGTAGTCATATTTAAAGTGTTAGTGTGGTAATTAACATGCATCTCAGATTTAGAGCTGAATCTGTGCAGTTTTCTGGTACTACAGGAACAATGGGCATGAAGTTCACAGGGTTCCCTATTTCTGAGGTGAAGTGGGATGGATTTTTAGCAGCTGAGCTTTGATCTTGACTGTGCTTTGACCCTGAATTCCTACCTAGAAAATTCAGCGTGAAGATGATGCTTCTGATACTCACCAATTGCTTACATCTGGGGTTCTTGTCTTCCGGGGTTCATCACCCGTAGTGTAGGCCATCACCTGTAATGTAGGTCTTTTTGTTAGGACACTGGTGGCTTTTAAGCTGATAGTTAATTAATTTAACCTTTTATGTTAGTGATAAGTTTAGTTTATTGTGTACTTTCCATAACTGTAAATGAAAATGTCAGTACTAACTGAAGTTTCCATTACTAGTTTTTAAATAATTGTTTAATCCAGTCAGATCACTTTATTTTGGCTGAGTTTTTTAAACAGAAAAGATTGTGCCACATATGTCATCCACATCATGTCCTTTTTGGACCTGCTGTCCTGTTTAGTTCAGGGTCATGTAACAAATCCATAGTATAGTATTTTATGCCCTGTGAGTTTATTTGAAGTGTTGTTTTTCTTCTTTGACTAAGCCATTGAAAGTAAAATCTAGTCTGTTTTTAATGTGGTAGGATATACTCTACACTAAATTAACAGACAAGTCAGCTAAAAATAAGTTAGTGGCAGGTGTTATAGCTTTCAGATTGGTGACTTTGAAGTAAAGCCATATAGACTGAGCACAGGAGAGGCCAGATGTTTTCAAAGCCCTTTAACAAACAAATTTAGTCCATCTTAGAGATTGTTATCTGTGTCAGTGTATGCTCAGCTTGATAAGCCTGTAGGATGCTGTTTGGATCCCTCAACAATTTTATCTTATCCATCTGTCTATTTATGAAGGTTGAAGGAACATCCATCAATCATGAAGTAGATCTAGAAGTTGCTAGGCTAGAAGTCATCTTTCTAGCTTTTTCTGCCTTGTGTTTCTCTCACTCCTGATGTCTTTTTTTATAATACTTTGGAGCCTTCCTCCACAGTTGTAACCCATCCTTTTAAATTTTTTTTCCAGTGAACATTTTGCTCAATAGAACTTATTTAGAGCCTGTCTTGACTTTATTTCTGCTATTTGCAGGGTGGAATGGGTCTAACACACTTAAGTGATCTTTCAGTTGCTCAGGAAATTTTCTGAAACAGCTGTAAAAGAACCTTGTTCTTCTTTTTCCTTCCCTTTGCCACTTTTCCAAGAGAGTCTTCCTCTGTAGTGTCCCCAGTTTTAATGGTGCTAGTGAGAGAGGACAGTGCCTAGCACTTAGAGTCAGCTCAGCATGTCAGCTTGTAAAGTTTCCTTTGGCCAACAGGCCAGCACCTGGAATGATCTGATGTTTCTGAGCAGAAAAGGTGACTTTTTCAGAGAGTTGAAGTGATAGAAAAGTACAAGTGCCTCATTACTGGTTTGTCCTATGGCTAGGTTTCAAATTCAGTTTTAAGAAAACTTCAGACTGTTTTGCTGGTCTGTGCATTGTATGTTCTCTTAGGAAATTTGTTGACTTGATTAGAGTGCTGTGACTTTGAATTTTGGAAGTGAGCGTTAAGCATGTCTAATATCTTGCTTATTTTAGTTCTTCACCATTTTCTATACCTGATAGGATCAAGTGGATGCAGCGAAGTTCAGCTCTTTGCAAATGGAACAGGTTCATAGGCAGAGCTAGGCATTTATTGAGAATGTTGTCAGGTCAAAAATAACTTGTAAACTTTGTGATAATATGTAAGATATAATATTGGTTAAATGTTGTGTTAACCTTTAATATTTTTGGAATTGCTGCTGCTGTTTTTTGTGTCTTTCTCCTTTAGTGATATAAACTAGAGACATTAAAATGTTTCTGTTAATTAGAGCTTCTGTGATGCCTACGTTTTAGAGGAGTAAATATCTAACAGTCTTAAATCCCTTTCTTAGAAAAGGTGATTCATTATTTGTTCATAAGAGCTGTTTTTCCTTAGTTAATTCACTGCTGTCAAAGTGTGGCCCGAGGAGGGATGTACCACCACAACTGTATGAAGTCATCTCTAATGTTTGAATATTGTGACTAAGAGATGATGCAGTGCTCAATAGCTAACATTGATTTCTTTTAAAATGGTGTTAATTAACCCTTGACTCAGTAGTTGTCATAAAAATCTGCCTTTTTTTTCTTTTTTTTTTTCTTTTTGCCTTTTTTGTCTTTTTTTTTCTTGAGGTGAAGGGGTGGGGTCTTTGTTTGAAATTTTTTTCCCCATTTTCACCTGTCTGACCAGCTGCTGACTCTTTCTCTTTCTCTCCTGCTTTCAATGCATCTTGGGTAGAATTGTGGAACAAGCACCAGGAAGTGAAAAAGCAAAAGTCTTTGGAAAAAACGAGTAAGGAAATTAATAAAAATGTAGAAACTGACGACTCCAGCCTCCCCATAACTGCCAACTCCCCAGGTGCAGGGTGAGCTTGCATCTTTGGCACACAGGTTTTATACTCACAAGAACAAAATCTATCAAGAAAGTCTCCATTAAAGAGACCAAACAGATCTGTTTACCCTGAGGAAATAGTGTTCAAGTGTCTCTTTTTTTTTTTTTTCCCTTTCTTTTTTCCTTCCCTGAACGTTGCCTTCAAGGAAGAGGAAGCAGGTATTCTGCATCCTCACCAATCAGATGGAAGGAATTTTAAGATACTCCATCTCCTTCCTTAAAAGTTAAAACTTGTTTAACAAGTTGTTGACATGGATATGTTGATTGATTAAATGTTACTGGAATGAAGAATTTCTGTTTGTTCAAGCTGTGGGATGGCAAATTTTGTTAACTGGCATCAACCATGAGCAGTCAATCTGCAACAAGAAATACTTCTGAGGGGGAGAGAGAAGGTGTATGTGAAGAATTGTATTTATTGATGGCTTCTAGAAAATAGCCTCATAATAAAGAATCAACTTGATTTTGTTTTTCATATCCCTTGGTAAAGAAGGAGTGTAATAGTTTGAGGCTGTTGCAGAGTCTAAATAATAGTCTAAATCTACGCAAATCTGAACATCTGTTGAGATATGATAATGAATAAAATATTGAATATGTACACTCTGCAGGTGCAATACCAGGTTTTGCTCTTTCGGTTGTCACTGTTGTAAATAGGGACATATGACATAAGGACCACAGCCAATTTATAACAACCATGTTGTGGTAGGTGTTTCCTAACCATAAGCTTAGTTTGTACTTTGCAGAGCTAACACTGCCTATTTTACAGACTGCAGTTTGGGAAGGATTAATAGCTGACATGAATGAGTGAAGATTCCTAACATTCTGCCTAGGCCTGGGTTTGCTTGCATTAGTTCTAGGCCCCTCAGTTAAGTAGTTCTGTTAAGCAGAGATTAGCATCCAGAGTTAGTTCAGAGACAATGAATGGGGCACCTCTGCAGTACAACTTACTGTGCTTAACTTGTGAATTGCTGTCGGCTGGGGTAGGACTGTGTGAGACAGACATGGAGCACATGCACACACTTGCTCTCCCAAACTGAGCCTTTCAGGTAGGTGCCTGCACTGGGAGGGATAAATTGAGGTTTTAGTGTTCCATGTGTATTAGACATATGGCTCCATAAAGAAGGGAAAGGGAGGTTTTTAAGTGCCTGTAAATTGACAGTGACAACAATGTAATTGTGGCTATTGGGCTCCTTAAACTCAGTTACAGCTCTCAAATATCTGAACTGCTTCAAGGAATTTCAATTCCTTTAAAAGTCAAACTGATAGTAGCATATCTGAATTATATGTTGAGACAGGAAACTCCTAAATTGCTTAAAACACACAGCTGAAATTTTGTGTTATTGCTGTAGTAATGAGATACAAAACTTTTTGCTGTATCAGAACTGGAAATGATGACCACTTGAATGAGTGGAAATAGACCTCTTGATGTGAACTGTGTGTATTTCGGTGGAAAATAATATTCCAAATTATTAGAAAAGATATTTTTAGTTGCTTTTCTTTATAAATTTTGTTTATGCTTTCTCTTTCTTTAGAGTCTTTGAGGAGGTGATTTACAGTAACTAAGGCATTTGGGTCTAGAGACAAAATGCTATAACAGATGAAGAATACTTTCTGTAAACCTTTCACAGGAAGAATTGGTGGTTGAGTAGTAGCTAATATGCTTATGGCTTTGCTATTCATGAGTTTACATATCATCTCAAACTCACTCACACAAATCTTTGTATATTATCCTTCTCTCTCTCTCTCTCCCTTCCCTTTTTCTTTCCTTTTCACTGTCTTATGCTCTCTAATATTACATATAATACAAACATGTTCATAATTCCCAGGTTGTTGTGATCAGTGGTTACAGAGATAGTGGCATTGTTTGCTTAGAGATACTGGCTATAGACATAGGCATATAATACAAATAGTCCAGCAGCTGATCATGTCTTCCTGTTACTGAATAGTTGGCAGATATGGCTATGGCAGAAGTATTGCATTCAGTCTCTTCGCCTTTCTGAGAGTATTAACATTCTGTGTACAGCCTATAACACACTCTTTTCATTCAGTGCTTACCCAAATTTCTTTTCAGGCTCTACGTCTCCATTATTCTCTTTTCCTTCTGCCATCCCATCTGAGGACAATAGATACGATTCTAGAAGTGCATGGGAAATTGAACATAAAGTTCTTTATCCTTTCTTTCCCTTTTTTGTTTTTTGGATCTTTGGGTTAATGAATGCATGGCTTAAAAGCTTGCTGATTCCCTCTCTCTCCCTACCTATGTGATTGTCAACTCTGGAGAGCCATTTGTTAATGTAATTGGGGAACGTTGTGAAGTACAGCATCATACAAGCTTAGTCTTTAAAAATCTTACTGGGTAACACCAGTTGTCACTGTTGATTTTCTGGTCATGTGTTGCCTGATTTTTGCTTAGACAGTTGCACTGGACAACCAAAAAAAATCTGTCCAGGACTTCGAGCATTTAGCTGTTCCAAAAAGGATTCTGACTTTTAAGTAAATAGGTATTCTTTTTTATTACCAAGAATTAAAGGAAGTGGCTTCCTAGAGTTGAATGTCAACTGCTCTGCATGTGTTATTGTAACTGGAAAATACTTGACTGTTGTCTGTCCTCTTACCTCTCTTGAATGGCTAAGAAAGATACTGTTTAATTATAGTCACTCCTGGACTTCAGAGTATTTGAAATTCAAACTTAATTCAAACTAATATTTGAAGACTAGCAGATGTGTTCTGCTGGCCTTGTTGTTTTCAGTACCAAGGAATAATAAAAAATACATTAAAATTCGAAGAAATGAGAAAGCAAATCTGTTTTCTTGGTACTATTCCTGCTTCCAATCTGTCATCTGCTTTCTCCTATGCTGTTTTTTCTTGGCACAGTAATTATTTACTTCTTCCTTTGTTCAGGACCAGAAGGTGTGAAACAATTTGATTTGGGAGAAACAGATGAGAAGAAATCCCAAATCAGTGCAGACAGTGGCCTCAGTTTGGCCTCAGGTTCTCAGGTCAGTGGCTCCTATGCTTGCTTTATTTATGTAGTAAGAGACAAGATTCTTCTGTTTGCTACTTAATTATGGGAAGACTTCTAGGGTTTGAGTATTCTTGAAAGGTTCATTTGGAAAAATTTCTCCAGCCCTTTCTCTAGGGCATTGGTCTTTGTAAACTCAATTACAGGACACTATGGTCTTTTTGACAGTCAGACAGTAGTTTCTAATTGATTGGCTAAATAAACTAAGGAAGCATAAGGCATGTGATTCAAGAGCCCAGAAGAATAGGAATTTGATGTTCTCTCCTTATGGTAAAAACTAATGTGACTCTTCTTGTCCTTTATATGTTTTGATTGCAGAAGAGTGATTTTGACTCTCTTCCCAGTGGAGGACCAACAGTTATGGTCCGAAGTACAAGCCAGGATTCTGAAGTCAGCACTGTGGTAGGATATGCCCAGAGTGAAATCTGGATGTGATTGGCTGCTTGTTAAAGTGGGGAAGGGCATTTTGTGCCTACATTTTGTGTGGTGAGGCAGTATAGTGTCACACATACATAATGTATTCATGCATAATATTCTCTCTCCAGAATGTCTGAGTGGGTAGCAAGCATGTGTGTCTGACAGAACATACATAGTGCTTGCTTTATGGGCAGATTGCAGCCTTCATATATGGTGCTCATTGCTGTTACATATTCCTACATATTGGTGTATTTATGGAACTGGTGGATTGCAACAATTCTCTAAATATGTCTTCGTTGTGTATAAACCATCTATAAAAAAATAGAAGTTTAAAAAGGCAACCTGAGAGCAAAAAAGGCAGATTGTTTGATGCATTAAAAATATGAACGAATTCTCTGATGTATTACCTGTTGAAGGTAATTGCTTTGTTTTTCTCCACAGGTTAGTAACAGTTCTGGAGAGACATTGGGAGCAGACAGTGACTTGAGTAGCAATGCTGGTGATGGCCCAAGTGTGGAAAATGGTGGCAATTTAGCAGGATCCAGAGGCACTGTGTCAGACAGTGAAATTGAGACAAACTCTGCTACTAGCTCTATCTTTGTAAGGGCATTGCAGGCTTCCTTTTTTTTTTTTTTTTAATATAGCTTGTATAGTAATATTTCAATGTGTGTGCATGTATGGAAGAGGATCTCTGATTCAGTTCTGATGGTTAATTGTAAGCAATGACTTACAGTATTACAATATCAAATGTAGTTTTGTCTGGATCCACACACCTTTCTTCATTTCCTGTGGAATAAATAGTTTTTTGAAAGATTCACATCTTGCACCACCTTAGAGACTCTAGTAATGTTTAATATTAATTCAGTATTTCTCTCAACCAAATCAGCATTTAATTATCTTTCAAAGGTAGTACAACATTGGTGGGCATTGTTCATCCATAACTAAAAGGAAAATTCCCTCTTTCTTAGGAGCACCTGTTTGATGAGAGTAAAGGAGTGATCCATTCTCATTTTAGCAGCTGTTCTGTTTCTTTAAAATATTGCTTTAGTTCTATTTGAAGTGCAATCATAACATTTAAATATATTTGCCCAGTTGGAAGATCTGTATATGGTAAAATCAAAATGATTTGTGAGCAGTTCATTTTGTAAAGTCCTTGATTATTGTGTATAACCTCTAATAAACATCTTACCAAGAAAATAATGATATACTTGATTTGGCTGAATTGAACTCTCAGCAAAATAAGAAAACTTGCAGTGCCTTAAGATCAGTCTGTGTTAATTATTTTATAATCTTGATAAGATTGTAAAAGCCTTTGCAGGGAATCTACTTCTAATGTTAAGAAACAAACAAGACCATTGTGTTTCATGGCATATTTCTACAAAAAGCATGAAAATGATTTAACTATGTCTGCTTCCTCTGTTGCAAGAGAGTGTCCTCTCAGTTACTGAAGTCAGACTTTTTTTTTAACATTTACTTTTCTGCATTTTTCTACAAAACTAAATAGAATAAAACAAAATAGGAACTAAATAGAATTCTAATAACCCTTGCAAGAGATTTAGAACAAAGTTGATGAGTGTGTAGGATGTGTGATGGATTCAAATATCGCACCGTAGTTTACCTGGTGGTAAAGAAATAAATGGGTCAGCTTTGTTGTCATGGTTCCTGCTGGCTGGTAGTCCCAGCTCTCACTCTTCAGGCCAGGTGATATGTAATTATTTGCTTAATGTCATACCTTTATGAATGAAATACAGGGAATGAGGTTCTTTTTCTTTTTAGTCTGGGGCTTGCATTTTTGTTTTGCCTCAGTTTTCCTTCAGGGAAGCACACTGTGTCTTCTCTGTGTTTTGATTTCTCTATTTGTCTCTCTTTGATTTTTCTTTGTCTGACTCTGGATATTTAAGTGTATTACACTGCTCTTTGAACAAAACAGTTGTTTTGTGAATGTTTGCAGGAGAAGCTTTTTTGAAGTGTAGCTTGCAAACTCTGTCTGTTAAACCCAACAGCCCGAGAGAGAGAGCACTGCAGGGTGCAGAGTTAAATTACCAATACTTCTTGTATTATTTCCAGGCCAAGTCTCACAACCTGAAGCAGAGTGTGAAGGATAGCAAAGGGAGTACTCCAGGCAGAGGTCCAGAGGATGGGAACCAGCGTGTCTATCTATATGAAGGACTTTTGGGTAAGCTACTTTTTTTTTGTGGGGAGGGAATCTTTCAGGTTGAAGTTCAGATGAAATCATGTCTAGGGCAGACTGGAATTTTCACTTTCCCTGACACTGTTTTTAACCTCTAACTGTTGTCCTTGCTGGTAGAATAGGAAGGCACATGAGACCATTCAGAGTAAAGTCAAAGTTTTGCTGGGGAAATTGAATAAGTGTAAGAGGAGATTGGTGTGAGTGGTGTAGCTTGCATAAAATTAAATCTGTCCAAGTCTCTTGCTCTTCTTGAATATGAATTCTTTAAACAATGTGAAGAAGGGGAGAAGTAAGTTACCTATGCATGGAAAGTTAAAATACATCACTGATCTTGAAAAATGATCATTCAGCTTAAGTCACTGAACAGAGGGCTAAACTCAGAATACTAAAGGGCTTCAGGTGTATCCTTGAATTAGGAGTACATTGGCTTTTTTTATTTTGTCTGGACTTGCTGTTAATCAAAAGCTCTCTCTTCCTGTGTTTTTCATCCTTCCATTTATGTTTCCTACCTGCTTGGAATGGTGCAGGTAGGGATAAAGGATCTGTCTGGGACCAATTAGAGGATGCTGCAATGGAAACCTTCTCTCTGAGTAATAATCTTACCTTTCCACTTCTCTGTGTGTTTGCAGTGATCTGTGTCTGTGTGAGATATTCATGTCTTTTTGGGGCAATGTTAACAATTTATGGAAGAAATTATACTCCTTAATAGAGATGAGAGGTACTTTACTGTAAGGGATTAAAAATATTGGGCCATAAATTAGAATGAGAGTTTTGTCTTGTCCTTTCTTTTGCACTTTTCTTAAGTTGTGATATTGCTTGTGGTTTACAAGTAACCTTTTTTAAAAAAAAAATTAATACAGTTTCATTGTGTGTTGGCTTGTGGTATTTTCAAGGTATGGGAATGAACAGTAATTAATCCTAAAGTATCTGACTGGAGTAAATGGAATAAATACTCAATGCTCATTTTTTTTATACATTGCGTAGGCAAAGAGCGTTCAACTCTGTGGGACCAGATGCAGTTCTGGGAAGATGCATTTTTGGATGCTGTGATGTTAGAGAGAGAAGGAATGGGGATGGACCAGGGGCCTCAGGAGATGATTGACAGGTAAATTCTTTAGTGGACCTTTTTCCTCCTCATTGTTTCACCTGGGACCAAAATAGTAAAAATAGAAGGGGAAAAAATTATATTAATTCTGCTTAACATGATATTGTCACTTTGTAAACCTTGTTACTACACTTGACTATTCCAAAAGGATCCTTTTCTCTCTCTGCTGGTCAGTAGCTCCTGATACTGAAATACTTGTCTTCAGTTCTGACATATATATTTTTTAACTCTTGTGGTGAGATATTTCCAGAGAAGTGGGTAATGTAAGCATAATAACAATATGAACAGATGGAATAGACTAGATCATTAGTAAAGCAAGAGATTTCTGTGGCAGAATGACTATATTCTGGAATAATAGTGTGTTGACATAAAGTGAAAGAATTAAATATTTCCAGAAATGGCATTTTGAGCCTTCTCAAAATGCAGAGTAACTTACAGGTATTTTCACAGCTTGTAGTTAAAACAAACAAAAAACCCCATGAGGAAACCACTCTCTAGAAATATCTATGTGGTTGCCTAAGGCTTGACTGGTGCTAAGATTTCAATCTTGACCAACTTCCTCTCCCTCCCCCCAGCTCTGTTAACAGCTGGTCATTCTGTGCTCTTGTCTGCCACCTGCAGCTCTACTGCCTCCATCCATGCTATCATGGAACGTGAAATCTGCTAGCCAAAATAGATTTGGGGTTCTAGTTTCAAAGCCATTATTCCAGAAACTGCCTACCTTACTGGAAAAGGAGAGTGCCTGGTGCACTTCCTTCATCAGCTTGCTTCTGCCTTGCAGCTGTATTTAAGCTCTAATCCTAGAGAGCTCTTGTGCTGAGTTATGTGTTCCTCTTCTGACAGTTGTAATTGTCACGGAGCTGTGACTGCAGAGAACAGGAAATGGGTAAGCCCAGTGGACCACTAACAAATTTCCCACTGAGCAGATGTTATTTACTTCAACTAGTTAATAATTAAGGGAAATGTTTAATTACTGATCACAGTATTTCACTGGAAAATGCCCATTTGACTTAGTGTTTTAGAAGTTTTATTTACCCTACACCTCACAAACAGTGCTGTGTCCTCTGCCAGTGCTTTAGTGAAGTGGCTGAAGAATGCCTGTGAGTCTGCTTCAGATGTAGCTCTTCTTGCAGGTATCTGTCCCTGGGAGAACACGATCGAAAGCGTTTGGAGGATGATGAGGATCGTTTGTTGGCTACGCTGCTGCATAATATGATTGCTTATATGCTTATGATAAAGGTGACTTCTTGCTCTTTTTACTAGGTTGCTGCTCAGATTTAAGCAGCGTATTTCATTAGTGTTGTCTTGAAACCATACATCTCTGTTTATGAAACTCAGAACAGTGGATAATAGGGGCAGTTTCTAAGTAGAAACTACAAAGTTGGAAGCCTTTCTGTTACTAGAGAGATGAATTTATTCAAGTTATCAAGGGAAGCATAATCCTGCAAACTCAGCACTTTGGTACTTTAATTTATTTTCTTGTTTTGCATAGCAGAGCCTAGTAGGTTTTAATTTTAAAGTATATTAAAGATACAATGCTTTCTTTCAAGCACAAAGAATTCTTGCCAAAGGAAGGAAGCAGATTGAGTTTTTTTAATATACTCCACAACAATAAGGTCATAATGCAAATGTGTTAAAAAACAATGTTTGATCCAGCTTGAAATCAGCTCTCAAACATTAGTGTACTGTCTTAGAGGCCTTTAGTATCAATGGCTGGCATTCATAGTAGTCTTTTGAAATGGAAATTGAGGCTGAAATATTTTGCTTCTGAGCTTGCCCACAGCTCATCTTCAGGAAGAACCTTTTGCTGTTTGAAGGCCCTCCGGGAGTGTTATAGCTACAGCCTAGTAACCAGGAAACACATGGTGAAAAAATAAGAATTCTGAAAGATACCATGTTGTGTTGAGGGCTCCACAGCTGTGTAACTTGAGTGTGTGCAGAGGAAGAGGTGGAGAAGCTGGCCTGGCCAGTGAGACTCAGAAGTGATAACGTGGAGAACTGAGGCTTTTGGTGTCAGTAGTTGGAAGTGGTGGGTAGTGGAAGTGCAGCTTGTGGAGATGGACAGGCAGGAAATCTGTTGTGCACAACATCACTTGCACAGTAGTTGGAAAAAGTGTGATATGTGCCATGTAGTCCTGTACTGCTGAGTTGAAGAGGCCCTAGCATGAGTGAACTGGTGATCAGTTGTTTTGCTTCTTAGCAATGGAAGCCAAGATATGTTTGGGAGATGGGAGTTGCCTGTTATGAATAGAGAAAAGTATGCAATTGCCTGTATATCTGCTTTCTAGGTGAACAAGAATGATATTAGGAAAAAGGTGCGTCGTCTAATGGGAAAATCACATATTGGATTGGTGCACAGCCAGCAAATCAACGATATTCTAGACAAACTCGCCAATCTGGTAAGTAAAACAGTAACGAGTGATATACCTCTCGGATCTATAGTGGAGGAAATAAATTGCCTGAAAAATCTTATGTATATTCTCTGCAACACTAATATAAAAATATTAAAAATAAGTAATTGAATTTTTAAATGCTGCTCTTCACAAGTATAGAGTAAAGACTGCGCCTATATATCTTCGTTTATAATGTTTTAATGTTACACAGTTATCAGTTAGAGCTGCAATACAAATATGTATAAACATGACACTTATGTACCACAGTTCTGTGCAACATTAATGTTTTCTTAATAACTTTTGTTGGCAGGAACCTTTATGATTACTAGGATTGTAAGAAGCGTTTAGTTTTCTATCAGTTTCCAGGCCACTATAAGACTTATAGCAATCAGTTTCTGTACAAAACTGGTTCCAGTATTCATACAGAGTAAATCTGATGTCCTGTAATGATCAATAAGAATATAGGCTAAAGCCTAGTTTGTAAATCTAGCCAGTTTTTAACACAACCATCACCAGGGTGGACACAAGTTAGGCTCTTTTAAAGGTATTTTCTACATTTGGAACTTACTTTTCTGCACAGAAAAGACACAAAATTATCTTATTATTAATTGGGAAAAATTAGACTGGTTTACTGCAATGATACCAGAACTCAGACACCTCACTTTCCCACACTGAGTATGGTACCACGTGAATGTTGTATGCTAACTCTCACAGTCACGCTTGTTGAAAATAAACTTACTAGAGTATGTTGCTTATGGCTTTGTCCAGAATTGTTTCCAATAAACTGATTAAATACTGTTAAAAATTCTTCCTTTCATGTCTCCTAATGGATTTTCTTTTCAAAGTTCATTAATAATTACATGTGGGTTTTTTCCTAGAATGGACGGGAACTCCCTGTGAGACCCAGTGGCAGCCGCCACATCAAGAAGCAAACTTTTGTAGTACATGCTGGGACAGACACAACAGGAGACATATTTTTCATGGAGGTAGAGACAAGAATAACACTAATGCAACTAGTAGCAGAAGAAGAAAGAGAAATAGGTTTAAAAATCTTATGTAATATTTTGTGCTCCCAGGTATGTGACGATTGTATTGTGCTGAGAAGCAACATTGGAACTGTGTATGAGCGTTGGTGGTATGAGAAACTCATCAACATGACTTACTGTCCCAAAACAAAAGTGCTTTGCCTCTGGCGCAGGAATGGTCAGGAGACACAACTTAACAAATTCTACACAAAGAAGGTTTGTATCTTGTTTAATATACACAATACTGCAGGGATAACAACACAGAAAAAACTAAATACTTTGTGTATCATATTCCATGTTTAATCAAAAAATAGCACTCTCTTTCCAGCATTGGTTACTGAACTGCAATAGCTGTTTAGCAGCACTGACATCTGAAGCTGGCATTGTGCCCTGTCATTTACTTGAAGACAGTTGTCCACCAAAAGTAATTTAAGAAATGACATGTAGCTTTTTTGTTAGAAGAAGAAAAGCATCAGTATTGTTAAATATTGCGAGCTTACAGGCTTGTGAAGATAGTAAAAATATTACAGAGTATTCATGGACAAAACCTAAATAAAACTATGCCACTAGGAGTTGATAGTATAATTTTTAATTTTAAAATCACAGAACAGCTTGGATTGGAGGGGACCTTTAAGATCACCTACTTTCAACCCCCCACTGCCACAGGACACCTTCCATTTAGTCCCACTGTCCGTGTCACTGACAAAGGTGTTAAACAGCATTGCACCCAGTACTCACACCCAAGGAACACCACTTTTCAATGGTTTCCACTTGGATGTTGAACCATTGATCTCAACTCTTTAGAGTTTGTCCATCCATCAAATTTGTTCCTTTCTAATGTAGAGTAGTTCAGCTTCTCTGTGTCCTATATTTTGGGCTATGGATAGATTTTTTTTTTTAAATTTAGCTCTGAATTTATGGCTTAATCTCAGAATTGGAGGAAGAAGAAGTGTATGCCATAAGGAAATTGATATGAATAACAAAAAAATAGGTATAATGTGCATGACTAGCAATATTGACTGCTGGAAGCTGAAAGAGAGGGAGGGATTATTTTGATGCTTTTTCTACAGTAAGAAACTGCATAGGCTGAGTTAGAATGTGCCAAGACATGAACTCTTCACTAGCTTGTGTGACTTAATGCTATGAAATAGTTTCTCTATCATCTTGTAAAACAAAGATAAGTACTAACTAGTAAATGGGTATACTTGAACTGGAATAAGCTTTTGGTCTTTTGCCACCACATGAGGTTGCTTGTTTTTGTAGAATCTTAGAGTCTTGCTGTTCGTTTTCCTCCCTTAGTAATTTGGAGAAATAACATTGCATTACTCTTCTTCTATCTGTTAGTGTCGGGAACTGTACTACTGTGTAAAAGACAGTATGGAGAGAGCAGCAGCAAGGCAGCAAAGCATCAAACCAGGTACAAGATTTTACATGTTGGGAACATTTGTTGCTTTATCTGCAATCAGCAATTTTTTTTTTATTAATAACTTCTTTGAACATAATCTCCTTTTACTTGAAAATCTTGGGGTAACTTTGTGTATCCATGAGCAAGTAGCAGATTGTTGTCTGTAGCAAGAGTATTTGAAAGGTGTTTTAAGAATTGGGCCATAATTTAGTATTAAAAATGCGTTTGAAAAGTGTTTGGATTGTGTTAAAAGCCATTCCCCAGAGCTCAGTGGTTCTGCAAAAAAATAATAATTTTTCAAAAACCATTTTAAGAATAAAATTTTAAGCTGAACCGAATAATGCAAAAGAAACTAGATGAAAATGTCTAGATTTTTCACCTTTTAATATCCTCTCTTAAATTATTATTTTAATAATATTTTGGTGTTCTAATTGCTTAAAACAATACCATGTAATGCATATCACAAATACAAGCCTTCTTTGTGCTGCTTATATATCTGTACTTAAGACTATGTTCTCTATGGTATTATGTGATTGCAAGGTTTTACTATGCAGAAATGAAATGTGGCATTTAAAGCAAACAAACAATACCCTAATATGATGTACAATAAATACAGGATGAACTGACATTGATGTTACTTCATGTCACCAGAATGAAATTTATTACAATACTTAAAATTCTAGTGGTTCTCAGAAAGCTGTCATTAGTGAGTGGACTCACTGAAATGGTCTCTACTATTTTTAATAGTGTCCTTTTGCTATGCACATCAATAGGAATTATGTTTTTACTATTTTATATCCCCCTTCCACATACCATGTTTTGGCTGACTGCTTTCTGCACTTTCTCTCTCTCTCTCTCTGGATTTTTTTTTGGTTTGTTGTCATTTTTGTTTTGGGGTTTGTTTCTTTTTTTTCTTCATTAACATCACAGGCCCTGAGTTGGGTGGTGAGTTCCCTGTGCAGGATATGAAAACCGGTGAAGGAGGTCTTCTTCAGGTCACACTGGAAGGAATTAACCTGAAATTTATGCACAGTCAGGTATGAGGGGAATCTATGAGATGACTGAGCATGAAGCTTTTTGCAGCACGCCTTTAAACGTGTTTCCTCTTCCCAGAGTATCAATAAGGACAGGGGTTAGCTTGATCTATCAAAAGTGGATAAAAAAACTTAGATGTATTTAAATGCAAACCCACAAGCATGTATCAATATATATATGTAAAAACACAATGAAATTAAATATCCTTTGGAAAACTATAATCTGTTAAAGAAAGATGTTGATACATCTTTCAGGTTCTTGTTTCTTGTGGTCTGAATTGCCTAAGCACAAAAAAAATGTTAGCCTGTATTAAGGGACAGAAAAAGTGATCAATAATAATCTAAGCTGCTGTAATGCATCACACAGTGAACAAATCCTCATTGCATAAGCAGTTGGCCTTAAAGATACAGTGTTTGAATATTGCAGGTACAGAAGGC
Organism: Zosterops lateralis; assembly: GCF_965231275.1. Lineage (NCBI taxonomy): Eukaryota > Metazoa > Chordata > Aves > Passeriformes > Zosteropidae > Zosterops > Zosterops lateralis. Next base: position 39,573,624 of record NC_139761.1, read on the forward strand.
AACGTTCTGCATTATGTTTAATCTATCGTATTTTAAAATTTTAGGAACTACCTATAGAAGTTTGTATGAAAATAAAATAGGAAACTGGTTCTTGATGTAATGCACAGAAATAAGAAAAAAGTACTGATTGCTTTTTCCTTCCAAAGAGCAGATATTGTGGGCATAGAGGAAACACAAGTAGAATTGTCATTTCTTCCTTTCTCTGGATGTTGTTTCTGTTGCTTCCTTTGATCCTTGTTTTTTATTTTGCTTTATGGTTTTTTTGTTTTGCATATATTAAATGCATGCTATGCTAGACAGTAGAATCGATTTTTAGGGGAGAAGGGAGAGTGTGTGTGTGTGAGAGAGAGAGAGAGAAAGAAAGAAAAGCTTCTGTCAGTTCTCTGTGGAGTGTTTTTTCCTTTCCTCCTGACTAGACTTTTCTCCCCACACAAGCTTTGTTTTTCTTTGAGGATCCATCAGTGTAGATCCCACTGGAAGTGCACGTGCATCTCAAACACACATGCTCAGAATCTTTAATATTTTCCCAAGGTCACAGCAGCACCATGTGCCACTTTCAGTTCATATGTGCCAGTATAAGAAGTGGAGAGTTGTGAACCTCCTTCAGTTTCCTTGCTGTCTCTTACAAGGGTAGAACTTGGATCATGTCCAACCTGCTGTAGAATTTCAGACCTGTGATTTAACACTCTACTTGACTAAGATACAGATTTTTTCTTTTCATGGGGTGTGCTGAAATACAAAGAACTGTAAGAGGAAGTTATTGGTTGTACAGAATGAATTTTCATAGTTCTTGAAATGGCAGGTCTAAAGCTGTTGAAAATTAAACTCTGGTTTCAAAGCAACAGTTCGATATCCTTATAGATGGATATAATGGAAATTACTTTGTCCTAAGGTAAGGACACAAAATAGGAATGTTCTCTTTGCTACTTCACCCAGAAGTCAAAAAAGTTCTGCTCAAACAGCTCATCTCTATGGAGATGACGCCATTTCATAAACTAAAGGCAGGCATATTCATATTTGCAGTGAGAAAAGATACATGAAGAGATAGCCACATCAGCACCAGTATGGTTTTTAAGTGTAACAGGCATCTTCACAAGACAAAGATGCTCAGTGTTAAGCATATAATGAGCACACATGTATCTGTGCAAAAGAAAAACTCCAGATTCAAGCTTTTTTTTTTTTTTTTGCTTTTTTTTTTTTTTCTTTTTTTTTTTTTCCTTCCCCTGGAAGACTGGAATGACATTCAGAAAGAAACTTTAGGGGAAACCTTGTATTGATTTTTAGTATGGGACTGTCTGGAGTATTACTTTAATTTTGTACAACAGATACTGAGGCCTGTGCTACTACCAGAACTCGTAGAATACCAGCTTTATCATATCCTTCCTTAGAGACAATGATGTTCTAATTTGCTGTCTGTCATGAAAATTCCTATCTTTTTTCTGGAAAAGAGTCTGTGCAGGTCAGACCCAAGACATATGCTGGCAATCTCCCTCACCTGAAGGATTGTTCCTTCTTTTCATCACCTTTCCAATGAAGCTGTAGCCAGATGAGTTGCCATTACTTAAGATGGATATTGAAACTAGTGTAGTTCTGGAAAATACATTGCATTTATTCAACGTTTACATTCTTGGTCTGTTAGATTATATTGCCAGCTGACCAGAGCATTCAGTATCATTTAAGGGATCTAAGAAACATATCCTTGTTTTCCTTCTTGAAGCAAAGTGTGTAGACAGATATCAAACATGTCATTTGAGGGTTTCTGTAGAACGGACAACTGTAACAGTTACATAAAGGACTCTTACTAGTTGAAAAAAAAAAAATCCCCTCCATGGAGCTAAAGGATGTTGGCATTCTTATTCTGACACTCATCAACCAGTCTCTTTTCTTAATAAAAGGTCAGCTATTTGGATGATTTTTTTCTTTCCAATTCTTGTATACATTGTGTGAATTGCTCCCTAAGGTGGTTGATTTCAGAATATTTATATAAGCATCCTTAAAACCAGGATCCCACAGTCGTTTTTCTGTGTTGAAAATGGCATTTTCTGTTTGTGTTGAGTTTGAATGGGGATATTGATCAGCAAAAGCCTACAGGATCTCATCAGGCCCAGCTTTCTCTTCATCTTCATCTCCTTACTTAATATAAAGGCCCTGTTCTTGGCTATGTTTCCAAGTATTCTTTTTAGTATTGTGGCTTACTAGTATAAGGGATTTCTATTGCTCTGATTGATTGGGCATCACAGAATTCACTTAGAACATGGGAAGAGGGATTTCCACTTTTTAAAAGAAAAGTATAAATGGAATCTACCTGAGAAGACTGAACATATTGCTTCAGTGTGAAGTTTGTTCTAACAAAGCCGTTTGTGAAGGCTCTTGATTTGCAGTGTGTATACTTTCTTACCCTCTTGTGAATTCCGTAGGAAATGCCTCAGATGCATGGTGGGACAAGCTTTTATTAGCATGTGAGAGTTGTCTTTAGTGTTCACAGATTGTCTCACCATGCTGCAGCACATAAAAGTTTTAAGAATAAAAGATGTTGTAGTCTGTGCCTAGCAGGTCAAAGGATGTTCTTTAGAATAGGAAAGAATCAACTGTACCTCTGGCATTGGCAGATTGAGGCAATTCTGAGTTCACATCTACAAACTCTGTTGTAGTATTGGGACTCAGTAGCCTGTGCCCATTATGAATTCATCTGTGTCAAAAATACATGGAAGATTAATAAGATGCATAAGGCACATGCCCATCTACAGTAGGATCCACACTGAATGCTTTGTCTTTAGGAACAACAGTTTCCCTAGGGTAAGTAACTGCTATTTCCTTTATGTGTGTTTTCTGGTGGAGTGAGAGGAGAGCGTCCCTGGCCTTTAAACAATATAGCAAGAAATTGTCCTTTAACTAATTCCTTCTGAAAATAGATTGTAATTGGGACAAACTTGATAAATTTTCATCTTGCTCATAGGTCTTGTGGAAATGCAGCACCCTGTAAAATTAACTCAGATTGTGAGCACCTGGGGCAGTCAAGTCTCTTAGACAGTTTTACTCTTCCCAAATAAAATGGCCAGTGTTTCGCCTGAGCCTTTCTATTGAGTTTCTGAATTTTTGTACTTCAGACTGTTAGCAAAAACTTTGCACTGTAAAGATTACAGAAAACCAGAACCAAGTGCAGTAAAGAAAGTATTCTGTTATTGATTTGTCTATTCTGTAAGTATACCTCAAAAAATAAAATGTTTTTGACTGAGTAAACTGATACAGAACAGGAATGAAAACAGGCAAACAAAAAAATGGATGGGATTAAATCTCTTTTCCCTTGAGTGCTTGAACATAAGCAGAAAGCAAGATTTTTGGTTAAGTAAGTAGAAGTTTTGGGTTTTTATGTTGAACAAAAAATATCTCAGGTTGGTTAGTTCTCTGACAATAAAAATAACAATAAAATTCCTTTGACTTGAAAATCACCATGTCTTATCTCAGATGTACAGTGCATTTACTGGTCTCTCTTGATACAGATAAGTCTCTTCAAGAAACCCCACAACAATTTCTAGTGTTGACATCCTTTGCCTTTCATGCATAGCATACAATGCATGACTACATTGGTGCTGCTAGTATGGGATTCTAGGGGGTTGCAGAGTTTTCCTTTCCCTTCTTTCCAAGACAGTGAAATTTCTCCAAGCACCATTTAAAAAAAAGGTCCTGAAATCATGGTGTCCTAAAGGTGTAGGCACTCAAAGTATCAAACCACACTATTGTCATACAGTTTTGCAAGGACCTCTCTAAGGTGTTTGACATAGACACTCTGAATATTAGGGCAATGTTATTCTTAGTGTTTCTCTTGCCTTGAAAAGCAAGTCTGCTAGAAACTGGGATATGGATTAGAGTCCTTAGAGCACTTGCTACAGCTTCTTATGTCTGTGTACTGACTTTGACCCTTCTGGAGATGTGCACATAGGAAGAGGCTGTTTTGTATCTTCAAATAGATAGGATGTTAAACAAACTCATTATGCAAAGAGAACTTGTTTATTCATGCAATCTTGGCATCTACATTCTGGACTGAAAAATCTTGTCATGTAGTTCAACTGGTTTTGTCTTTTGGGGTTTATTTATGTAAAACATGACTTCAAGGCAGGTTTGTTTTCTAAATGACTTGCTCAGCTGGCACAGCCATATGTGAAGTGAGAAAACCATAGAGAAGGATCCAAACCCTCCTGTCCTGCTCAAAGCAGAAAACTGGTACTGACCGTTAAAAGGAGATGGTTCCAAGAGTAACTCTGAAGATTATATATCATAAACTCTAGTAAAATCTTACATGGCAGAACCGCCAGGGAGAAGAAAGGTTAGTGGTTCCTCATTGGATTCAATTTGACTGCTTGGTAGGTTGGGAGGATCAGTATCAGGGTGGGAAGTATAGTGCCCCTTACCTGCCCTCTGTGCTGGAGGAGGATGCATGGAGGGGCAGAAACTAACTGGGATGGATCAGAGGCTACAAATAGTGCCAAATTTGGGAGCCAGCTTTATTCTCGTCCCCCTCTTTTGCTGTATTTCAGGTGTGTTGATATTCTTTTTGCAATAACTCATTTGAGTGCCTGAAGGGGTAGCAATGTGGGATATGTCAGAGTTACTAACTCCTTCGTTTCTCTTCCATGCTTTCTCCTCCTGCAAGGAGCGGAAGGTACTTCATCTTCTGCTGTCTTTGCTTCTTAGCACTTTTAAGTTTTTTGTTGATTTCTAGCATTGTGGCAAGTTTGTCTTCTGAATATTTATTTCACCCTTTATTTATATATTAAACTGTAAATGAACTGGTAGTGTATGCTATAAAATTTCAGGTTGTATCTGTCGTGATGATATTTTTGTTTAATTTTGATTTTTGGTTTAAAAAAACCCTACAAACCCAACTAATTTTATGTTACTTTTCCTCCTGTTTTTGTAGGTTTTCATAGAGCTGAATCACATTAAAAAGTGCAATACTGTGCGAGGAGTCTTTGTCCTGGAGGAATTTGGTAATTACATTATTTTGATATTAGGTCTGTACTCACATGGCAGTAACTCAAATTTCCAGTCTTCAGATTCAGAGTTGCACTGCAATTTTGAAGGTGGGACAGAATGTAGATTTCATGTAAGGAGTTGTGTGAGAGGTGGGTGACTTCACATAAAATTTTGCGCATCAATTTTTATCATATTAAGATTTGTGACAAGGTGCTTTTTATTATTAGACAGAGAAAAGGTCCTGAGTCTTCTGAAGTAACAAAAACCAGGTGTGGATGTGTGTATGAATTTTCTTTGGTATGTTCCTTTTTAATCTGAGAAATGACATTTTTAAAGCAGGATTTAAAGATGAACTTTCTCATCACACCATGCTTTCATTACAAAGAATTACTGTTAATTGCAAAGCTTTCTTTTTGCTCTAGGTGTAGTTTAATTTTTTGTTGAATGGAGTAGAAGCTGTTTTGTCAGGTTGTATTTTATTTATCCTGTGATTTTTATTTTCAAGCATGAGTGGAAAAGTAAAGGTTAAGGAGAACAGATAGTTTGTGCTATTTTGGTCAGTTATTGCTGTTGCGTATCTGCCTACGCTGGAGACTGGGAAAAATTTCAGGTTACTCTTCAGTGTTAGTGTCAGTCCCAATATTCTTCACTAGAGTCTGGAAAACATGAATGGCTTCAGATGCAGCTCTATGGACGGTTGATGCACATACTTTTCATGAAACTCAAATTGGTTTATTCTTCCAGCCAGCCTTGAGACATTTGTTTAGGTCTAAGAAGTATGTATGAGGCATAGAAACTGAAATTTACAACATTCCATAGTAGATCAGCATCCACAGTTTGGCCATTAATCAGAATCTGAGTCAGCAGCTCCCATTACCAAGACTGTCATTGTTCTTTGATACTGTGAACAGAATGTTCTGGCTGAGGGATTCTCTCTTGAATTATAGAGGACTATTAATATGAAGTTTCTGAAATTAATGTCTTTGTCCATGACAATGTATTGTCACCTTTGGGTGAGACACAAAGTTCTAAGTGATAAAACCCTTCTGACTGTTGCAGTTTGCTTGTTGTTTACTGTAAATTTCCCATGTGTTTCAGATTTGAATTTGTGAACAATTTTTCCCATTTTTTGAAAATGTTGTTCATGGTTCCTATGATCAGACATGTATATTTAAACCATGAAAATTTTCTAATAGTTTAGATAGTTAGAACTTAGTTCATAAATTCTGTTCAGTTTCTGTTTCTTTGATATTATGTTTTCATGCTGATGAGCACAATTCATTTTATTACTTGCAGAAATTTCTTAAGTCAGTAAAAGATTATTGATGGGTTTTAAAAAGATGAGAATTCAGATGCCATAAAATTAACTTAAAGAATGGCTTCAGCTTCTGAAATCTTTACTTAAAAGAAATTACTTGGATCATAAATTAATTTTGGATCATTTTTTGAGGTTTTAGTGCAAAGTACCTATTTTAATAGTTTGTTTATATTACACAAGAAGAAAGAAAGTGTTTAACTTGGTTATTTCTAGTTAATTTGTATTTGTGACTCTGCAACAGAGCATGTATGTAGAGAAAATGTACTTCTTATTTTTTTACAAAAGATTTTGCAATCAAGGGCCTATTGCAAAAGCTAGAATTGTCATATGGAACTTATAAAAGGGTAATTTTAAGAAGTAATTAAAAATAAACTGGGAGTTGAAATCTACAAGCAAAAACTGAGGAATTAAACCACTTGAGTTAAAAATATCCTCTTACAAAATAGAGGTCAAAGGCCAGAACCAATTTAGATGTACCAGATGAGATTGACAATTTACCCATCCAGCTAATACAGAGAAAAAAAAAAAAAAAAAAAAAAAAAAAGCAGGATGTGGCAGGGGAGCTAACTTTCTTCTTATGCTGAGACTAGAATCTACCTCAGAGCTGTTTTTGAATTGTTGTGAAGGTTGAGAGGATATGACAATCTGTCCTGTTCAAGATGAATGAACATGTTTGGTAGTAGTAGAATAAAAGCATTCCACAAAAACTTGCTTGGACTTCTTAAGAATGAGGTTATTTAGTGTTAAACATTGCAAACCTTGCCATCAGATTTATTATACTACTTCCTGCATATTGAAGTAGTGGATGCTCTTTGGAAGATTGAGTCTGTTAAGTGTGATTATTCCTGTCTGATGGGAGGTACTTCAATGCAAGATTTTGATTTAACCAAGCATGAGTGCTCCGAATTAGTGATAGCACAGGAGGAAATTAAAGGTCTGTTTGTGTTAATGCTGGCAGCATCACAGTTGGACTTGTGGTTTCAGAGCAGGATGCAAGCAGAAGTTCAGGAATTGTGTCCCACAAATGATAGTGTGAACTTAAGTAAGTGAGGAAATGTAGGGTTCTTCCCTCTGGAATTTGAGTTACTGCTGTGTACTTGTGCTTTACTTTCTTGTGGCCCCTTCACCACCGCTGCTATGAAAACCTTCATTCTCCAGCAGGTAAAGTGATCTCCCCTAAACTCATTTTGTGGTAGCACCATATTTTCATTTACAGGACCAAAGGCTGCAGGATGGTGCTTAATTTACTCCCTTCATCCACTCAGTGCAAGAGCATCAGAAATAACTTCTAATGTTAGAGGAAAAGTGCTAATCTCTCAGTTTGAGGCTTGAATCTTTGAAAGCTTGGGTTTTTTTCTTTGGGATTTTTTCTTGTTTAATGGGGGAATCTTTTTTTTTTTTTTTTTTTGTGGGAGGGCAGGCTTTGTTTCCTTTTCTTCCTTTTTTCTTTGTATTCTGGAGTGGTAGTGCTTTGACTTCTCTGTTTGTAAATGCAAACCCACTCTTCTTAATCTTCCTAACTCAGTCCTCTCAGGAGAATTTTCTGCATTGGAAGGACTGTGAAGGAGTAATTTAATTAAAGACAAGGCAACTGACTGTGAAGTGGAGAGACAGCACCTTGTCTAGCTGCTCTCCTGTTCCCTCTTTTCCTATTCTCAGTTACGATACAGGACTTTACAGCTTCCCTTCTCTCCTTCCCTCATGGCACAAGGTCCTTACAGCTTTCCCTTCCTGCTTTTTGAAGAGTGTATGAACAGTTGTATGTTATCCAGTGGGCAGTGAGACTTACACAGCTGTAAAAGTCCTACCCTATTTGGCTGTGCACCAGCCTCACTCCCACCTTTATCCCCTGGTGACATGGAGTTAATTTGGAACATCTGGTGCCAACGGGTAAGGTAGCTTGGATGTGCACCTCCTTATCTCCCTGGCTTTAGTCTCTGGTATCACTGGGGCAGTGCAGCCTGGGTGTGCACTTCCCTTATTTCTCAGCCCTTCATTCAACTGCCAGCTCCAAAGAGAGTGAGAGTTGAAAAATAAAACAAAAATATTACTTTTTACCACCATATCATGTACTTTACAATATTATTTCAACTTCTCAAGATTATTTTCAAGAATGACAGTACCATGACATACAAGAATTAGCAGGTACTGGTTTATATTTTGAGAACTTTTTCAAACCCAGTCTGCACTGCCTACTCTTGGCCCCTTAGAGTGTGATCCGTCTCCCTCTCCAGCTAAACGTTTAGCTGTGTCATATCATAGTTGAAGAGATGACATCTGCATGGATAGGTTTTGTCGTGGACTTTTCCTGGTTCTTCATACTGAACTCATCTGCCTCTGTTTCTTTTCTTGTCACTAGTATTATATGTAATAAAACATTTATCCTTCCTCTATGAACCTGGAATGATATGGTTTTGCATAATTTCTGTACTGCTTCTTCTAAATTCTTTTGTTGTGACACAGAAATCTCATGGCAAATTCCAGCTATTCTGGAAGGGAAGTACTCAGAGTTGGTCGTGGTATTCCCCTGATACTGACATTTTAAATTTGCCAGTTGTATGTTCTAGTGTGATCTTTGTTCTCTTCTGGTGATTTCCCATGGTATCTGTTCACAACATTTGCAGACCAAGTGCGGGCCAAAGGCACAGTTCAGATGCACTGCACACGAATGGGATGGTTACAGTTTGCTTTTTTAATGCATTCCACAATGAGAAAAAATGACGAATTTTTTTCACCTATATTTTGGCAGTTTTCTTTCTATCACTTTGAGGCAGTGCAGTGGAACAAGGTCAGATTTTCTGGATAATAGCTTTTTCATCAAGGCCCTAATGCTCTTTTTATATAAAGATTTCTATAAACCAACAAGCCAGGTATTTTAGGAATACGTGTCACTGAACTCAGCATTTTATTTTAAGGCAACTCATTCAAAAACTATGAATGTTTTCAGTGAGTATGTCAAGTAAATACTATCGCACACATCCTATACAGGAGAAAGAATCTCTTGAGAAACTTAAAAATAGAGCTGGAAAACAGTCTTCCAGTTAAGAAAAATTTCTCCCTCAGCTCCTTTTTTTCCCCTCTGGATTTCACTAGCTTACTATACATTGTCCAATAGTTCTTTTGAGATCTGTTATTCAGCAGAGAAGGATTCAAACATCTCAAGGGTAAAATCTTTGGGGCTCATATAGTGACAAATTCCTATGGAATTTTTGGGTTATGTTTTAGCTTATGTAGTAGGCATTAAGCGTATTTTGTCATTAAGCATATTTTTTCATTTTTTTAGTGTCTAGCAGGAATAAGTAATATGAGAAAAGCCAGAGTCTCTTAAGAACCATCAAATACCTGCTGTTCCAAACAGAGGCAGTGAAAATTTTTGCCCGCTTACATAATTTATTAAGACATTACCAGTGTCTTCCAAGGATATACATAATGTGAATGAAAAGAAGTCTGTAGAAGTGAGGGGTAGTGAAGTGCCCTGTACCTGCACCTGCTGTCTGTCTGCATCCCTTCCCTTTCCCATGGGAACGTTGTGCTATTTCTTTCCCATTTGCCTCTCGTTTTTTGAACTTTTTGTTTTGTCTCTTGCCCGTCCGGTTTTAGTTCCTGAAACTAAAGAAGTGGTGAGCCACAAGTACAAGACGCCAATGGTGAGTCTCCTGTGATGCCTCTGCTGGTTCTCTAGAGGTTGTATCTTTACATTTTCATGTGGAGAAAAGAATTACATTGAGACAGTGGGATTTACAGTGAAACACCAACTGCTCTTTAGGATATTTTCATTAGGGAGAGACAGCAAAACTCAGTGATTGTTGAATATATGAAATTAGAGGAACTCACCAGTGTAGAAAGCACTGTCTCCTTTTAAAGACAGATAAAGATGAAAGGTAGCAAATCTGGCATTAAACTGTAGCACAGTGAGAACTGGTGGAACTATTAATTTTGAGACAGTGCAGAACACAACCCTTACTCCATGGAATGATGGAAAGGGAGACTACTTCCTAAAAATACAATGATTATTAACAGTTTACAGAAAATTCCCATCTCCTCCTGAGGAATGTCTTGTGAGAGAACAGTAAAAGTATTGATTCCTGCTGTATAGATGAGTTCTTGTTCTGGTATAATGTTTAGTTTTTATAACATTTTTGTGGACACTAGCAGTTGATAATGATACTTAGCACTACTATACATGATCAGGCTTATATTCACTCATGAGGAAGAAATAGAAACCAATGATTATCATCAGGACTGAAATTTTAGTTTGTGTCTCTAGCGCAGTGTGCACATTTGGTGATTTCATGGAAACTCAGTCCTTCAAGAGGAGAGAGAGCAAAATTATTTCAAGAAGCTGGAAGTGTTTTAGAACAAAGTACTTAGAATATCTGTAGTTTAAGAAGCAAATAGATGTATCTGTTAGTAAGAAAAGCTTGTTTAATGGAAAAAAAAGTATTTTATGGAAATGTTTTAGCTTGTACTGTAATACAGCAAAACATGTTGTTATGCTTATTACCTTTACAGAAATTTTAAATGTCAGTTTAAAGGACAAGAATTTTTAACATCATCAGAACAGATGGTATTAGAACTAGTATATAAATTAAGTCTTAGTCTTACCTTCGCTGAATTGTGCTGCCAGTCACATGGTCAAAGAGGATTTTCGGTTAAGTAATAGCACAGTTAATCAGTTAAATAATTGTAAAACGGAGTAGTGCTATGTGAAACCCTCTCTTCAGTTAGCTCTTTCAATGCCTCCCAGAAAATATCTTGTAATTTCATGCAAGAGACCAAAAGCAAATGTGCAGAATGGTTTTTCTAAAGCCAGTTGGTTAACTTTCTAGCTTAGCATACTGTTCTTAAAAATTATAAAATCGTACTGTTAAGCGGATAATGTTTTTATCAAAATGGAATTTTTTAGTTTGTTATATGGCTCTTCTTCTCTCTCCATCTCGGTTAAAAGGTGGTAGGGGACACATTTTCCTGATTTTGTCTGTAGCCAGAGTAGCTGTCCCATGAAGGAAGACATGCAGGAAAATACAAATGTGCAATGGATTATGTAAAACAATTATTCTGAATTTCAATATCTCTTCTAAATTCTTGTAGGCTCATGAGATCTGCTACTCCGTGCTGTGTCTCTTCTCTTATGTGGCTGCAATTCGTGGAAAAGAGGCAGAAAACAAAAGCAAACCACCTCGACCAGTTTCCAGTTGATCATGATACTTGGGAATATCTACCTTTGGCACACTGATATGCAGTTCTCCCAGTTCTACTGCAGATACTGGAGCTCACTTTCTGTCTTTTATGAGAACTTGATTATTTATGTATGACCCTGAAAGTCTTTCCCCACTGAAAAACCTAAGCCTTCCATGTTCAGTCTCCTTCTGAATTCATCCTTAATGGAGTTTTTAAATGAGCTTTTAATCAGACAATTTTGAGCATCTGCATCCAGCTGTGAGTGACTTACTCTGGACATTCCTTTGAAATCCTTTTTTGTTAAGATGACTAATAGCTTGAGTTTGGTTGTTTTTTGTTCTAGTGGTACTTGTTACAATTTGATCACTTTAGGACTGCAGGCTTCTGCTTTCAGATTCTCTGGTATGTGCACAGTGGAAGCAGCCTGGTCCTGTATGTTGTTTCAATGTTGTGTTTTTGTTGTTTTCCTTCTGTGTTGTTCATTTTCAATCACCAACATGGAGTTCCTGTCACATAGTTCTACAGTCCCTTTGGGTAGAGATGAACAATTTAGCTGTCATAGTCTTAAAATACCATGTGACAGTTGAAGTTTGAAGTTTTGGTCCATCTGTGGAGATGACTGCTTCTCAAGTGGAGGGACAAACTTTGAAGGTAGTATAGCATAAAAAACCTCAACACTTTGGGTTCTGTGGATTTTCAGATGGGAGTTTAGGTGACATTTGTAGCTACCCCAGCAGTAGAGTTCACAGAAGCAGATAAGCACTCCCTAAAGCAGTTAATCACAGGGATTAGAGAATGAATAAGGCAGCATAAAACTTGGAAATATTACTGGCAGAAGCACAGTACAGAAATCTGCAGAACATGTTCAGAAGCCCAGAGGATTATGCTGTCTTGAAATTTTTTAAACTATTGCTTTTTTTTTTCTTTTCAATCTGTATCTGTATATGAAGGGATCTTGAAAATATTGTGTTTATGCATAATGAAACTCACGTAATTAAAACTATCCATCACATTCCTTATTTTAAATAAGCTGGATAATGAATGGGAGTTTTTTGCATCCTGTTTTTGTTCTTGAACTGTACTGCACTTGTCTGGAAAGCTCTTAGGATGCTGGAAGGTGAGACTGTCTAGAAAAAATAATGTTACATGTAAAATACCGGGAAAAATTGCTCTGATACAAACTAATGTATTGTATGTTTTGACATTGAATTCTGACTAAATGCACCCAGAAATAACCCTGTTTTGGCTTGGTCAGGGTATCCACCATTTAAAATGGAATATACTAGTATGGGTGAGGATGATGTAAATATTATAGTATCACATCTATTTATAGAAACTGTACAGCTCTCTGAATGTGAAAATAAAATGTCATTCAACCAGCAACTAGTTTTCGTCTTCCTGTGCTTTTCTATAATTTGTTACTCTGAATCAAAAGTAAGTATATACAAAATACACCACACGCACTCATGAAATAGTAGAAAAGAGAAGACTCTGAATGGACAATCGAAATTTCTCTCTACATATGCAATTTTAAACAATCTATTTTCTTCTAATGCAACATCTGTGTCATTTGTCTTTAAAACGGAAGTGTTTGAAAAACATCAATAAGGAAAACAGACACATCTGAAATATGGAAATTTCTTTTGCATGTTTACAAGTAGAAGTGGTACATAAATGATCTTTCATTCTTCCGTAACATAAAAGAAAAACTGAAATTGGCAAATAATGAAATTAACCCAGTTTGAATTTATTTTCTTTGTTTTGTCTTCTGAGGCCATACATTTTCTTATAGCAATATCTGGATTTTTGGCATTTGTAGTTTTCTGCATACTACTGTACAATTATGACTACAAGCACTTTGGTCTACAGTAGAAGTTCCATTTGTGCGATGATGGGTCCCACTGAGGAAGACAATTTCAGTTTTTAGGTTGTAATTATGTTAGTAGGCCTAAGTTGATTAAGTTGATTAACATAATCAACTTAAAATTATGGGGAGAAGATTATTAGATGCACAACATCATTTGCTATATACAGCTCCTTTTTAAATTACATAAGCTGCTGTCTGCTTTAGGCTGATGAGAAATGTCAGTGCAGAATAAGACTTTTAAAGGATCTGATAATAAAAACGGTCCTCTGTCCCTTTTGACAGAATTTGTTTTGAAGAACAAGTGTGGCAAAATATAGTCCTTGCTGTTCTGTGGCTGGGATGAATCAGTAACAAGCTCAGCAACTGCACTGATGCTGGGCTCCTGCTCTTTAGGTGAGACTTGGCTTCAGAATTGAAGAGATTTTTGAAATATATAAAACCTTTCGCATACTTGATGTTAGGGGTGTAGCATCTTCATCTGAGCCAAAGATGTGCTGTGCAGATTTCCACCACTAAATGCCCAGTGCTGCTCTCTGGATACCAAATGCAAATGCAAGTTGGATTTTAAATTGGTACAAAAGCATAAATCTTTTGGAATACAGTCTTCCATCCTTTCCACTCCATCACTGCAAAGTACTGAGAGGTAGATAAACTTTATTTTGGAGGAAAAAAATAGTTATAGTGATTTGCAAGTGGTTTTAGATATGCCCCATTCATTTTGATATTTAGGTGACAATTCCTTGGTGATAAGTAAGAACTTAGAGGTCTCTAAACCTTCCAGAACAGAATGGAAGGCTAACAGACTAACTGGTAACTATAAATCATGCTAGAAATTTCCTAACACAAAATGAATAATTCCTACATTTTTACCACTAGGAGGAGCCTGTGTCTTAGTTTTTAAGAATTTCAGAGTTGCAGCCTTTTTATTTTAACACTTGTGTTATTTCCAAGGCACTTACGCAAATGTGACAAAGAGCATAAACTTGCCTTAAAACTTCATTATGGCTGAACAGGTTTTCTGCTACAATTTCTTGTTTGTGGAAGTTGGTTTTCAAAGTGACAGTTAAGTGTTCTCTGCAAACTCTGGAATTTGTGAGTAGCCTTCCCTGGTAGTTTTCAAAGTGGAACCTAAGCTACTAATTTGTCTGTACTCCCGTTATCAGATCTTCATTGAGATGTTCCAAAAATGCTCTTGTTTTATTTGTGAATGCAGTGTCCACTTCTAATACAAGTAGGTCCACATTTGAAAGGTTAAAATTTTAAGAATCAGTGAGTGTCATGACACTGGTACTTACTAAGTGATATTTGTTAAAGGTGTATCTGGAAAAAGCATTTTGAAGGTCTGTTGAAGGAAAGAGCTCATTACTTTAAGAAACCTGTTGTAAAAATTTCCTACATCCTGATTCCTAACTTTGGATAATCCCTACTATCCTACTTTAATACTTTCAAGATAGTGATACATCTGGGTGTTACAAAGCTAAATTGCTAGTGAAAGTAAGTTGTTAAGAATTGCAATTCCAACTAAAGTTCTAGCTTAGTAATCAAAGTGGATGGGAAAATTGGCTGTGATTATAAGCCTTAGGAACCTTTATGTTGAAAAAATATTGAAAATATTTCTAGAATGATTCTGCTTATGCCAGAAGAGGGCTTTTGGCTCACAGAATGTGTTTCTAATAAGGATGCAGTTGCCTGCAATGGTAACAAATGAGCTGCTTGCCCTAGTGTCAGGCATAGGCTCCTGTTATCGCTGAATTCAGAACTAGGCAGAAAATAGAAGCTAAGCTTCTCACAAAGGACAATATTTACATCCTCGTTCCCCTTGATTGCAAAAAGGATGAAAGTCAGATGATGTTGCCTCTGAGGCAGGATCTTCCTTCTGGGAAAAAAATGGTTTATGCTTAACTCTGACTCCAGTGGCATTTACAAACTCAAAGTCTCTGCTCTTAGACAAGCCAGGTGTTGAAACAAAACATCTCAGAGCTCCAGAAGAAGTGAGAATTGGGACCAAGAAGAAGCAGCTTTGTGCAAAGGACCTTGTCATACAAAAGGCAGTGCCAAAGAGCTTCTTGCTGTTCCAGAAGTCACAATTCAGCCAGAGGCATCTGCTTGACACAAGGGCAGGACATTCCCAGGCAGCTGAGTGGTGACTTTGCCTGTGCTGGTGGTAAAGGCTTCACACACAGCCCACCCCTGTGACACCTCTGGAAGGTGTTCATTGTGAACAACAGCTTGGAGATTCTACAGCAATGCCCAGTGTGGCTGTTTCACTAAAATAGTAGAAATGTGATGAAGCTTTAAATAATAGTAGGTATGTGACCCTTTTTTCCAGTGCTGTGTCTGAAGGTTTAAAAGCTTGAGGTTGATGACAAGGGACGTTTGAGTGCAGTTGAGTACATGACAGGCTTAGAGAGGGCCTCTTTGAGGCAGGTACTGTACTCAGATTTGATAAAAATTACCTCATTGTTTATACCAAGGTTAGTAGAATGGTAAGTTAACTTTCTGTTTACACGTGTGCAATGTTTTGAAACTTCTGCAGCATAATAGATTAGCACTGTTTGATTTTGTTTTAAAGCATCAGTCCAACAAAGAAGCATATATATGTCAGTCAAGGGCAAACAGTCCTGCTTCTATTTGCAACAGTTACTATAGTGATAAAGGTGGTTTAGGAACCTACATAGAAATAGAAATCCACATCTCCCAAAATAGCTCTATATAAGAAGGAACAAACAGTGTCAGGAAAGACACCGGTAAAACTCTAAATAGTTGCTTCCTTTAAGTATGAAAACTCTGGTTCTGTATTCTCATTCTCATTTTTGCCTTTTCAGTTTCTCATATTAACTTCAGTGAGTGCAAGTCTACACATTGTGTTCTGGATATCAAAGAACTCCTTCCTCTCTTTTTACACATTACCCTTCTTGGATTCCTTACTGTTTTCTCACAAATTCTTGGCCTGTACTCTCTTCAATTTTATATACCTCAATTTCCAATCAGATCATCTCCACCTGTTTCCCTTTGTAGCTATTTCATACATTCTTCTTGTCTCTGTGGCCATCATCTCCCAGCCTCTTTGCCCAGGCATTTCAGACTTACGCTCTTCCCAGTCACCTTCTCAACCAGTCCCTGCCCATTTCCAGCTTCCTGTCATAGTCTCTCATCCCTCTCTCCTGTTCTTACCAAGTGCTCTGTCATCTTTCATTCTCAGCCTTAGTCCATGCTTACTCCTCTTGCATTTAAATCAAGTTATTTTTGGAGGAGTGCTAAAGAGTGCTATAGAGGGAAGGGAAAAGGTTTCCAGTCTTAGTGCTGCTGTTCTGTGATAGCTCCTAGCAGCAGCTCTTCCCTACATTGCTTGTTAGAAATGGCTCAACCATTTAATTTGACACTAAAAATAAATAAATTTGTCTAAACCAGATTTGTAGCCTAAAATTTTTCATAAATTGTTAACATTTTTCAGTACTGTAGGAAACAAAAATAATAAAAGCAAACACTATGCTTTGTAAATACACAGTCCACTATCCCCCCTTATACCAGTGAGGAAGAACAAGTCCCATTTCAGGTAGAAAATTTTAAGTACTTTCCTGTGATCAAAATCTACTATACTTGGGGTTTTCTTTTCAGGCATCACATGCCATGAGCTAATCTACAAAGCAGAAGAGAAGCTTGGATTTTTTTGGCCTTTTTTTTCCTGGGTATATCAAAATAGTGAGTAAATAATGAAAGTGTATTTGAGAGTTATATTGATACTTAGTATTTTTATGTTCATAAGTTCCTGGAATATATCTGGATTTCTGGGGTAATTGTTAGCATTTGACAGATATCAAGGAAATGCAGCCTCATTGAAGGTTAAATTCTACTCATCCACAATTTGGGTTCATGTATTTGGGTCCCCCAATTTATACCTCCAAACAAAACAATGGAAACTATGTATGATATTGTTTATGTTTGCTAAATACATTGTATAGAACACAAAATGACGTTCAGACTATTATCCATGGTTAAGAAGAAAAAGGGAGCACACTTAATACTTATTTTTGTTTCACATTTGCACATCCACTGATGTTTTATATATTTTAGATTAGTCACTTTTTTAGATTATTTGTCTTTAGTACAGCTGTCTTAATACACAATTATTGACTGAAATGTGTTCATAACTATGACATTTATCTGTGCTGTCAGGGCTGGTTATTGTCAGTGTTTCTGTCTGGCACAGAAAGCAGATGGTTGACTGTTGTTTCCAAATCTGGACCTAATAAGTGAGGCTGTTCTTATCTTTCTTTTAAACTTTCACCACTTCATGCTGTTTATGTGTTGCTTATGCAGACTACTGTGGGGACCCTGCCCAATGACAAGTAAAGGATATCTCTGTGACAGCTTTTTTTTCCCTAAAATAGAGTTCTCTTCTTGGGAAGCACTTGAAAGGTATCAGTGGGGCTATTTTTAATCTCGGCAGACTGTTCTTATAAAATTCATTTGTAAGGAGACAGGAACAGCTTGTAGTTCTAAACCTTCTCTGAGATGACATGTTAGTGACAAATTTCTCTCCTAAATACATACAAGGATTTTGTTTCAAAGGAATTCTGTGATCAATGAAACAGAAATTATTTTTCTGACTTCCAAAAAAGTCTTTTCTCTTGCTACTGTGCTTTGAATGGCCATTGTATGATTCAATTAAGGAAAAAAGTTCTACCAAATAATATTTTCTTGTGTTTTGATTCATTCTACTCAACTGTAGCTCTCTCTTGAAATAGCTATAACAATAATCCTTTCTCGTAAGGAATGAAACTGCAGGTGAGATGTACTGAGGCTATCTTTAAATGTTTGGCATGTCCTGCCTTGAAAAATTTGTTAAAATAATATATAGGAACCTCTTGATCTCTCACGGTAATTTTCAACAAGAAGAACTGAATTTTTACATATAATTTGATATAGTAAGCCTAGAAAAATCTGAAAATTTGGTAAAGGTAACTGTTCCCTCTTACAAAGATGAAGAGGAAGATAATCTTAAGACAGGTGAGGCACTTTTCATAAACATTCTGTTGGGACAATTTCAACTCAATCAATTAAATTTGCATTTTACCACACTGTATCATGTAAGTATTGTAACTTAGGCAGCTTGACTACCTAAGGATAATAAAATAATAGAACAATTTGGGTTTAAAGGGACCTTTGATGGTCATCTAGATCACCTAACTCATCATCTGTGTCATCAGCTTGTGCTAAAATCAGGTCATGCACTGGCTGAAGTGGTCTAAACTGAAACAATCCATTAAAGACAAGGTCCAGAATTTAGAAGCTACTAAGGAAAGTGAAATTTTTCCAAACATGATACTGAATGCAAGTAGTTATCTCTATTTTACACTGATTTCTGCCTACCAGTAGAACGATCATCCAAACAATGGTGTATTAGCAAATACGTGGATGTGTGAAAATTTAGGATTCCTTCATTTTAGAATATTTCTGTCTGCATAGCTGCTACTGCACTGTCAGGTACAAGCACCGAGTGGTGTAATTAACCATAACCTGAATAGCTAAATAAAATGCATTAGTACCTAATTGGTGACAACATACATGGATGGAAACATAGCTTCTTATTACACAGGTTATCCTTCTTCGGACACACAGGTATTCATTCACCTGCATTGTGGGTGGTATAAAATTATATTAGGAGTTGGCACCCTTTCCGCAAGAGTAGCTTTAGTTCTACAGCATATACTTGAATTTACAGTGACATGGGAATGAAATACTCCTGACATTTTTATTTTTACCAGTCAGAAAACTAAGGCTCAGGAAAGAAACAACAGTCACTTTTATTCTGCAGCTGTTAGCACAGATAAGCCTGCTAGTTTTAAAGTAATAGTCACGGATCAATGATAGCAGAATACCGAATAGGCTGCAACCTGAGAAGCTTTGCCAAACAGTCACTGTCATGACTTCAGTGGACATGACTGTAATTTCCTTCTTTAGCTTCAACTGATCCACTTCTTATTTGTTAATAAGAAAAAAATAATTATCTCCTTGGGGGGCCATCTGTTAACTCCCACACAGCCTTTGACAGTTTCTGTACAAGCCCACTGAAGAGGAAAAGAAGGAAACCCAGCAGCTTTACCTTAATCCGCTATGCTCACACCACAGTCTGAAGAGATTTTCTTCAGCCCTTGCAGCCCTGAGCAATAATCTCTCAGAGCAAGAGCTCATGAGTGGATGGGGGAGCTCCTGGCACTGAAGGGGGGAGTTGATGCTGTAGAATGAGGGAGCTCTTTGCCCCTTTTCTTTGTTATTTTAAGAAGTAATGGTCAACCATTAATTCATTTTGCTATTATTATTTGCTTACAGAATCATGGTCAGGATTTGAAGACTAAGGCAATCTCAAGGAAACAAGGTGCTCAGATAATTTGTTTGCATTTGACAGTTTAATTCCAGCTGGTGGCTTTTATGAAGAGTATTACATGAAGCTTCCCATTGCCAGGAGTAAGTAAATATTGTTGGCTTATAGTATTTACACAACAGTGCTGAAAACACAAATGAAACAAAAGAATTGATGCTGTGGTGTAAAATGTGTGCTGTCCTAGGCTAAATGTTGTTTGGCAGGTTATGCCACCCTGAGGAATTGGGCTAGTAGGAGTACTGGAAGTACTTTTTCTTGTAATAATATTTTAAAATTGATGTTTTTTACCTGAAGTGAAGCACTGGGCTTTAGTAATGTTCTGCAACACCCCTGTGCTTCATATGAGCCTTATACATGTTAATTCAAAGCTTCCAGGTATCTCCATCAGGTATATAGTTTATAGTCTGAAGGAAAGGCCCATACGCTGAACAGGCAGCCAGCAGCCTGAATTGACAGGATTTAAATGGAAATTGTGGAAGCATCAAAACTTACAGTCACTTTCACATCCAACTGGATAGAAATTATCAGCCAGAAGAGGTTATGTTTGTCAAAGTTACACATACTTTTCACATGGAAAGGTCTTTTTACTAGAGCAATAACAGATTTTTTTGGCTTGGTGGGGATAACTATTGGAAAGACTTCAGTAGGACTGCTGTTTTTGAAAATAACTGCTGTTGGCTGTGAAAGGCACTTAATGTGCTAAAAGAGAATGCTGCTAGGTAGGAATTTTTAAACTTTATGGCCTATGTTAATTTTTTCTTTTATTATTGAACTTACCTTGCCCATTTCTAACAGTGCTAAACAACTACAAGATAAGAATATTTGCCATGACGTTTAGAGATAAGGCTATCTGGTTTTACATCCGAGGAGATCTCACCCAGGAAATGATAGTGTAAACTGTCTTTCATCAAGGAGCTTTCAGGTATGATGGGGGAAAAATTGGGAGATACTTGATCTTTCTTAACCAGGTAGGTTAGGGAGAAGCTTCTCAGTGTATATGGTTTTAATCAGATTGGGATGAAGGTTATTTACTTAATCACTTGTTTATTAACAGCATAGAATTAATGGGCAATTAGTGACTCTACTTTTAGGATCTGTGTCAGCCACTGATCAGGTAAATGAGAATAGCATGTGCTGGCAAAACATCAATAAACACCTTCCATTTTCGGAAGACCCTTCTAGAAATAATTACAGGAAAGTGAGACTTTGCAGGTGCATCTTCCCCCTTTTCCTCTTTTCAGGTGAGGAGTGGTTAGCATTTGGAACTCATAACTGTTATTTTATGAAGACTTTTCAGAAGCCTAACTAGAGTTAGTGCTTGTTTTTTGTAAATCTTTGGATTTGTATTTGAGTTGTTGTCATTTGAAGTTTTGGAAATGAAAACTAATTTGTGTTTTTCAAGTGCAGCATTCTTAGAAAGCCCTGTGGAATTAGGCTCCAACTCTTGCAATTTAGTCACTGCTTTGTAATATGCATTGTCCCACAGATGCTGGGATGGTCCTCTTGGTCCACTGCATTCTGGTCACTGGTTCTTTAGAATATGGTTCATCTAAGTCTTTTGAGGTATGTGCCTTATTTTTTAAATAATAGCATTGCTCAGAAAATGCAAGCACAAAATGATGTAAACTTGGCTGCATATTTTCCTTTTAAAATTTAATTTATTCATTGAATAACAACAATGTGCAACAGACAAGTGTTAACCTGGAAAAAGTTTGCTTTGGTTTTAGAGGGTATCCTTTTTTGTTCTGGTATCATAATGAAATAATTAAAATACACATCTCATGACCATCAGTGCTTTTATTATGAAGGTGCATTTGCCTGTTTAATACAATGAACACGCTGTGTCAGATGTGCTTTGCTATCCCAAGTGACATGTTGGAGGCAGGGGTGGAGTATTACTTCAGTTCCTTTGTATAGATTCTTCCAAAAGGCAATGCTGCCTGGGTTAATATCATCTTCCTGCTGTCTCCTGTACTGTGATCATTAAAAAGTACTTCCTAGCCAGAAACTATCAACTACTACAGATCTGGAAAAAACCTACCCCAAATACTCTCCAGACTTGTAGGTGAGAAGCTAGAAATGCTGTTGTGTCATTTGCTTAGACAAAATCATCTGCAAAAATGTTTACATATCATTCAAAACCTTTCAAAAACTTTCGGGAAGAGTTATAACAGTGAGTTTATTGCATTCATTCCAAGCTTCTGCTTAAAGTTTTTTATTTATGTGCAAATAGTCCTCCTTGCTAGAACTTTCACTTTTTCATCTGACGTGCAAAATTATACTTGTAGATTCATGTGATGTCTCTGATTGGTAGCAAAAACTACCTAATAACTGGAATTCTATGCTGGTGTCTTTTTAAAAGCTAGAAAACAAGTAGTGACTAATTATAAAAGATTTATTTTCTATAAAAAGCAGAACTGTAGCTATAGCCAGCGGTTCCCAAATGGTGTGTTTTGGACGCAGTTCTGCTCAAGAGCACAGCAGTGTATATTTCAAGCACTCCCTGACAGTAAAAACAGTAGGAATGCAAGTTGCATTCTGTTGTACAGAGATGAATATAATGATTATATACTATAAATAATATCTTACAGCTTCATTATTCTGAGCTAGTTTCTTATGAAGAATGTCAGAGTTCTGCAAAGAGAAAATGGAGTGAACTATAGAACTGGGGGATTTATGCTTGTTTGAGACACTAGGAAAGGACTAGGATTTTTTGCATTTTTACATAATTTTACTATTTTTTAATACATATTTTATGTATGTAATGGGGGAAAAGTTTTATCTTGATTTCTTTCAATTTTTTTTCATGTGGAGACAAGGGCAATCTAACTATGACAGATGTATGAAAAGAGGAACTGAATAAGCAGGATGTTACAAGACACTGCTGCCTCCTTGTACATGTGTATTAAGTGACTTCTAAGATGAGCAGGACTATAAATGAGCAGAAATTATTCTTCATTAATCTCTTCACTTTTCAAGTTTCATTCCAATGCTAAGACAGAGAATAGGGAGAAGGATTTATTGTTAAATACATTACCTGATTGCTATTATACTACTTCATTCTTTTAAAGTCTAAAATGTACATTACACTTCTAGATGCAATTAAATGTTAGCTATGCTTTCTTTGTTGAAGCAAGAGTATTTATGTTAGTTAGCCCTACTTTAATAAATAACAGCCTCTTAGAGAGAGTGCTTGTAGTAAATTAAAAAAAAATGACAACAAAGTATTCTATTATTCTTGCAGATTTTTACACTGGCATAGTATAGTAAAGGCAGAGACCCATGAAATACTGACTATTGAAAAAACAAACAAAATCAAAACAAACACACATACCCTCACCAACATTATAAACTTTCTAAAAAGTCTCTACTATGAATATCTAATGATGGTTTATTCATGTATCTGACCAAACAGCCATTGCTCCTTTATCCAGCTGAATTATTTTTGTTCTTACCTTGACTTGCAGATCAACTGAGATTCAGAGTTTTACTGAGGTGCTGGAGAATGAAAAAAAACTTAAGATATTATCAGAAATTAAAGAATGCTGATTTTAAACTGAGACTCAGTACTGAAGGTGAAATATGGACCCTCTCTAGTAGCTGCTTTTATCTGATGATTCTAAGAAGATTTAATGTTCCTAAAGCAAGCTTCAGATGATGATAAAATTAATCTTTGAGCCCTGAGGGTATTGGCATCCAGCACTGCAAGGTGTGCTGATGCACGTTCCTGATTTAGCACCGAGTCAAATATTCAACTCGGTGCTGTGTAGAAATACATTCAGGCTTGCTGTGCTGAAAATGGATTTCCATCAATTACTGTTATGTAGGTCGCTTTTGCTGAGTTTGAGCACTTGAAGTAATGCTACATACATTTTTGTATTGATAAATAGACACTTTACTGGCAGCTTTACAAAAAAAATTAATATTTGATATTTTTTATTGTGTTATAAATATGTGAATTTTGTTCCTGGTCCTTTTGACAAACAAAATAATTTTTTAGTGCTCCAAAAATGTTTGTGATGTAGCATTTTACATATATCTAATAGCCAATGACTTGACTTAGAACTTTCAGTTATGGAATAAGTACAAAGTCTTATGAAGTTATCCTCAATGCAGTGACTGTAGATAGACCTCCCTTCCACTGCTAAGTATCTGCTCTAGAAATAGAAAGTCAGAAGTGCAATAATTGTACACCAGCAGACCTGTATTACCTAGCAAGTAACCTAATTCTATCAGAATGCTTCAGAATGAAAAAACAGTCTTACTGGTGCATGTAATTGACAAACTTTTTACATACCACCCAAAAAGTCAGGGTTAGATAAAAGGGAACTATGATTTTATTTTCTTGTAACAACCCATTACTCTCCCTTCATTGCAGTGTTAGAGTTATCCATAGGATTCATCTGATTACCTCTGACATCCAGTCTGCACTCTATTTCAGCTTCACCACACTCATTCACAGCTTTACAGGTGTAAATGCCACCGTCAAAGGGAGTGGGTTTTCGGATCTCCAGGGTCAGCACCCCCTGCTTACTGAACATGCGGTACTTGGCATCCCCAGAGAGATCCATTTTGTTTTTGAACCAGAATATCTTTGGCTGAAGAACAAAAAAGAAGATTTTTTTAAAATCGAAGGTAGAGAATGGAAGATTTACACCTGATCTTGCAGCCTCAGTGTAGGCATCAAAGGCTAAATAGTATTATGAGGGCTATTTACAACGCCGTGTTAATAATTTTTCAAGGAACATCTCATTCAGTACAAATTCATGAAGCCAATAATTCAAAAGTTCAGTATTTCTGTTAACTCACAAAGAGCATATAGAAAATTTTATTACAATTAAAAAAAAAAAAAACCCAACCCCTATTAACTGTCTACAAATTCATTCATTTAGGCGTTATTTAGTTGTGCTTATCAAAATGTATCTGAATGCTACCAGTATCTTACAGAAGGAGAATTAAATGTCACAGATTATTAGAACAGAAGTGTCATAAAAGTCCACAGATGGTGGGTGGCCAAATTAGGATGCCAAGATTTGGTCCATGAAACGATTTTCCAAACCCTCTAGTGTATCTTTAGAAACTTCAGGAATTTAAAAATGAAGTTCCTGTTGGCTTCTGCTGTTGAATGAAGTGGTTGCTTCTATACTATTTCAAGCTTTTATATTTTTGTTTCCAGTACTGGAAAATGCGCCTTTAATTTTTATAAATGAAATTTTGAAAATGGAAAATCTGATATGAAACAAGCTACTTTTGTTTATTTCAAGTTCATTAGTAGATAATAGTGAAGAAACAGTCTTTAAAGAGTAGAAGACCAAGCTTCACATTTATTTTGTCTGGTTTTCTTTCAGAATTAATGTCTTTTGTTTCTTCACCCATAGCCCCCAAAACTACTGCACTGTTTTTACAGAGTGTATTCAAATCTACTGAATCACTTTTGTCTTTGACCTGTGGTATATCAATCCAGCAAATCCCACCTAACACTTGCCTGATTTTCTTAACAGATCTCTGTTGGAATTTTTCCTGCCTTAAAATTTTTTCCTTGTTTCTCTATACCCTCTTTATCTTCCTGGATGTACGTCTCTTATCATATTTCATTACTGGCAGGGCATGAATACTGTCTCTGCCTGCAGTGGTAACTTTTCCCTGCCATATGGATTATCCTGAGGTGGGCTTGAGAATCTACAGTTACTAAGAACTGGAAATTTTCATCCACATAAGGAAGGTAATGAGAGATTTTGTAGAGTACTGCTGCAGGTACTAAAACACTTTATCAAGGTTGATTTGGGCAATGGAAGTACAAAAACACATCTGGAAAAGCTGCTTTAAGAGTATTAGGTGTATTGAAGGCTGAGGACTACTTGGATCCTTCAGGCTAATGTGAAGGAAGAGCTAGCATGCCTGCATTCCAAAGCCTGCCATTACTGTACAATAACAGCTGTAAAATTGAGAAGGCTTCTTTAAGAATCTTCTTAAAACCATGGAAACAGAATGAAGTGGATGCAGATGCACAAAAATGTCAGTTAACCAAGAGGGAATATTGTCAATTACACTCTCATTTCTAAGCTGAAGCAGCTACTGGAAAATGGATTTTGCCTACAGTTGCTGGTGTTTATTATGTAATGTTCTTGTTTTTCTGAAGCTGTTTACATAGATATGCTTCCTTTTTACTTTTGAGTTTTGTCTGGAGCTCCTTCTTCATCCAATGAACTGCAATGGATGATTTTTTTAAAAAAATTGTACTCTGAGTGATTGTTACATGTTTTGCTCTGTAGCAAAACAGATCCAAAAATGCAGATCCTTGCACAGGTATGAAGTAGTGAAAGAAGCTGAAAATAAGCAGCCAGACATGAAGAGACTGTACTGTTACCCTAAGTTTTCTTGCCTTGTGAGTGTTTGCAATTTTTAAGTGGAGATTCTTACGCAGCTTCATGTAAACTATGTATGTGTATTTAGAATTATCTACTCTGTTTACCTATTTCTCCTCTGGGAGGAGAAATATGATTGATGGTGATGTTCACCTACAAGGTCAAAGAGGTAGAAACCTGTGTAGCCAATCTTTTGCCTTCTGTAAAAGTATATAAAAATAGAGTAAAAAATATTAAAATAGAACTTTCCTGCCTGACTTTCTGCTGTCTGCCTCGTCCTTTGTGTGTCCGATATTGCGACATTGTACTATGTTAAATTTATGACAAGATTATGTCGTAATATGGTAAATTCCTTCACTGCAGGCAAAAACCTTATTTCCCTTTTCTGAGAAGTCTAAGTTTAGCTCCTAGATGATTCAGTTTTTCCTGCTTGTTCCTGATTAACAAAATAGTATGTACTCTTTGATGGGACTTTAATAAATGTATTTAGAATGAGCAAATATTCCTGCAAGATTAAAAAAACAACCCTATAAAATCTCCACAAAAAACCACGAGACTAGGCCTTATACTAGTTAGTTTTGCAAAATAGCTCAGAATGTCAAAAACTTATGTGGATGCACTGGTGTAAGAGGAAAAACTGCTGTTCTTCTGTATCATTTGGTTAATGGAACAGTAGGTGACATTTAGCTGCTCTTTTCTTCAAAGTCTGAAGAGAGCAAAGTATGGATTGTGAGCAGATCATTTTGTTGTTGTTTACCTTCTCCAGGGAGTAGGTTTTGTGCATTTCCAGTGGTGTGGTGTCACCACAAGCAGTGAGTGTCCTTCCCTCTGTCTCCTTCACTGTGTTGCCCCCCTGGCACAGACCCAGCTGAACACTCACCCCCCTCTCTGCCTCAGCCCAGGTGTGAGTGAGGTGGGGCATGAGCAGGTGCCCTCTGCTTCTCCTATGGACAGCCACGCCACACTCAGCCACCTTGAACTGACAGGTATTCTTGTCTTGCTGCAACAATCTCAGTGAGAGTGGTGATGTGTACCTTGGGGATTCCCCTGACAGCACAGCTGAGCGTGGTGTTGTATCCTGCAATCACAGAGCGGTTCACCAAAGGGTGGGTGAATTTGGGAGCTTCCGAGAAGTCGTGCTCTTTGTAACAAGGGGGTTTGTAAACGGTGCCTGCAATTCAAAGAGACAAAATAGTAAGAACCGTGTTGTCAGTTCTGCTGACTTGGGTACAGTCTGTCTGTCATTTATTTTGTCTGCATGATTTTAAGAAGCTTCAAAGCTTTTGGCATTTGTGATATAAAAAGTTCTTTTAAGTACATTTCATTCTAAAATACATCTCATGTTTAATGTTTTAGTTAAGGTAAAAGTCCAGGCAATCATGGGTTTTCAGCTTCTGTTAAAAATATCATAGCCATATGTGTACAGGGAAAGTCTTCACCACAGACATCTTCAACTTTTAACCCCGAAGTATAAATATAATCTCCCAGTTGTATTATTTACTTAATATAGTTTAGGAAGATTGTGTGATTAAATGTTTTTTTAACTGATATTTGTATTAGTACAGGAGATCCGCCCAGATAAAATTCTTTATAAGTGCTAGTTACTAAATAATGAAAATATCTTTAGAGGTGCAGCTGATAA
This sequence comes from Zosterops lateralis, assembly GCF_965231275.1. Taxonomy (NCBI): domain Eukaryota; kingdom Metazoa; phylum Chordata; class Aves; order Passeriformes; family Zosteropidae; genus Zosterops; species Zosterops lateralis. The sequence continues at coordinate 39,601,356 of NC_139761.1, forward strand.
AACTGTGTTTTCCATTTGCCAGTGTATTACTTCTGGTACTTAGTGGCTTTTGCAATTTTTGTTTTGAAGAATATTACCTGTTTTTTGGATGTAGGCAGGATTTTTGGTGGTTGCAGCAGCTTCACTCAGTCCACACAAATTTTCACTGAAGACTCGGAAAAAGTACTCATTTCCCATAATCAGGTCGGACACGATACAGTTTGTGCGACGATAGTGATCAAAAACAGTGTACCATTCCTGTAACAAGACTGTACTGTTTAGGAAGATGTTATGAGAGGTGGTGCTACTTTTGGTATGGAGAGAATTTTTTTGCTCTGAAGAAAAGACAGGCAGACAGGTGTTTAACCTGTGAAATGAGTATTATGTTGCTCCTGTGAAGATCAGCTGATCTATTTTCTTACTTTTATATTCTGGCAGTGTGATAGACATATGAATGCTTCCATTTTGAGAAAAAAAAATCCTTCAACTCTCTACCATATTTTAACCATACTCATATCTGGGGAATCTGGTACAAGGTGTGTACTCAGAATGTGACTACTTAATGGGGTCCTCCATGAGAGAGATGATATTTTCCAATTTGACTGGCATACATACCTGTCCCAGTATATATACCCTGGTATGCCTAGCGTGTCACTTCAAGTCTAACTCTTCCTGCCTTTCCTTCAATTTTTTTCTGCATTTATAAAAATATATAATTCCTTATAAAAAATATAATTCCAAATAAAAAATATAATTCCACCTGCTAAGGGGGGCTGTCTAAGCAGTTGCCATCAGAGACTGCACAGGTTTGGTCTCTCTACTATTTTCTAATGAGCATTTAATTTAATCTTTCACCTTTTGGGATTTTTTGAGATTATATTTTTCAACACTTAATTGCCTCTGAGGTGCCATAGGACACCTGGGACACACAAATGAGTGTCATGAGTTCAGTCATTTCCGTCAAGTCTCTGTGTTCCCAGAGCAGGTGCTGGTTTAACTCCATACAAAGCCACAGACCCAGCACAAGTTCTTACCATTGTTTTTTTGTCAGCTTTCTGGACAGTATAGCCCAAGATCTGAGCATTGCCATCATCTAGGGGAGGTGTCCACTCCAGGGCTGCATTAAATCCCCAAACATCTACAAGCTTTATATTCTGAGGAGGACCAGGCTTGTCTGCAGAGGAGACATAAGAAAAACACCTTAGCTTTTAGTTCAAGGTCCAAGGGCTTTGTCATTTCCCCATACAGGGAAAAAAAAAATAGAACCTGACAGCAATTGATAACATTCCATAGCAACACACTTCATTTATGTGAAATTAAAACTGTAAACAAGAAAGTTGGGAAATACTCAAATACCCTCTTAATACTCTTTTGAGAGACCTGAATGCTACTGTGAAATAGACAACACACTAGAATTAGTAACATGGGAACCAGACAAACCCTTCTTTAAAATGTGATAAGAAGTTTGTGTTGTTTGAGTAGATGTAGTTAACTCTTTAACTGCAGTTTTATTACTTGCTTTGTTACCTCAGTGCAATTTCTTGGCCATTTATCTACATTGCTATAACAACCAGGGCAAGGGGGTATGTGCCTTCCAGCTGAGGAAGGCCAGTTATTTGGGAATACACCTTTTCCCTTTTGGCTCAGTGCTTGTTAGCTTGCCCACTGGGTGATTTCTCTGTAAGAACTGGAAAAAGAACAACCTCTTAAAGAGACAGAGAAATCTGTGTCCTTTTTAAGATACATGGAAACCTAGAGAGAAACAAGATTAGTATGAAATTATAATAACTTTCTTTTTGAGGATCATTCTTATTTATGCCATGTTGTTTAGTCAAACGCTCTAAGATTTAGATTAGATTTATTAAATAATATTTGTCTTTTTTAATTTGAGGACACCAGTTCACCTTTTTGGTGTTAGATTGTTGCACCCAGTTATGGGGCTTGCTGGGAACAGCTGGGTAGTTGATCTGTCTTGGTATTGAGTGAAAAATAGTCTAAGATCACCCTAGACAGCTGAAGGGAAACTTTCTCCCCATTTTGTAGCTAAGCTGGAAAAATTAAGAAAATTGTAAGAATCTGATAGATGTAGGTTTGAGATGAGCAAAACACAGAGGAATGTAATTATAGGTGGCTTGTAATTTAATTCCTTAAAGAAGGATATGCAAACCAGTAATAAATCAGCCTTTGTTATAAGGGGAACTGTGACTTCCTACATCAAAGCATAATATGCTAATTCTTTTTTCACTGACAAACTTTGGAATTGAAAACTGCTTTATAATTAGGTTTGACCCCTACTGTCCTCCTTCAAAGTAGTGCCAACTAGAACACCACATGATGTCTGATAAGGGATATGGAGTGCATGGCTCTCATTCCATTTATCATCCTCTTTCTGCTTATCTTACACTAACATTTCAGAGAAACACCTGCCATCTTCTGTGTTTCTCAACAGCCACCAACCAGGTAAAGTCTTCTTACATTTTCTACTCTGTTTCTGAAGTAGGGAATGGCAATATATTGCCAAATGAACAACGTTGCTTATGGGGATGTGGAAATGCATTTGTTGTTAACTTGAATCGCAACTTAAAAGAAAAAAAAAACTCGTTGTTTTGTTAGATGTGTATCTTCATTATACAGAAATCAACTAATCTATTCTGATTTAAGAGAAGAATTTTTCATACGACGTGGAGATATCTATGAAGAACAACCTTAAAAAAAGGCAGAGATGGAAAAATTTTCTGTGTGGGATTTTATATTCTTGATCTTTGTGGTTCAGTGGGATAATGCAATCTGCAAGAATATCTATTCAAAATTTCTTTGTAGAATGGTAGAATATTTACTTCTCACTAATAAGCAGTACATCTCTAGCTTGTGAATAGAGGATGGGAAAAGTTAGACGTAGTGATGCTTCTGACCCAAATTATTTTCCTCTAGGAAAATTTCCTCTCCTTCCTAGGAGAGCACTGTGTTAGTGGGGCATTTATATTCTGAGAAAGTATTCTGTGTTACCCTCAGCACAAGCTCAGATGAGGAGTTTTACAAACTAATGTAATTTATACAATGGGAGGAAGAGATGAAGTGTGAATTATCTTTCAAAGATAAATTATAATTTATACTTTCAAATAATACATAATAAGAAAAATAATTAATTCCAGTTAAAAAAATAAAGTATAGAACTGAGGTTTACTTCAGTCAATAGAAATCGAGATGAAAGACGTAATTTATTGATTCATGTAGAGGGTAAAAAAGTTGAAAAAACTGTATTCTCCAGAGACTGGAGATATTTTCATTATCCAAGAACTTTCTAAAATTGGAGTAGATGCCCTGATTGCAGAAGTATCTGGATATGTTACAAGCTCTTTTCTCTTCTTGGTCATGAATTAAATGAAACATACATATTCCCATTTGTTTGACCAAACTGCCCAAGAAGTATGAACTTAATGCCTGTACTCCAACTCTTATATGTGTGATAAGATTAGTTCTTTCTTTCAATCATTTATTTTCTGTCTGACTCTGACAATGGTAGATGGATCTGGTTTTGTGACTTTTTATAGTATCAAACAATAGGCAGAAGATACTTGGTGCTATGGCCTCAGAGCAATGGCCAGAATCAAGAGTCACTAACCAGTTTTAGAAAGATAATTTAGAGTATAGGATGCACCACTCCCCTTTACCTGAATCACAGAGTTAGAGAATGGCTTGGGTTGGAAGGCACGTCAAAGACCTTTCAGTTCCAACCCCCTGCCATGATCAGGGACACCTTCCAGCAGAGCAGATTGCTCAGAGCCCATCCAGCCTGGCCTTGAACACTTCCAGGGATGGGGCATCCAAACCTTCTCTGGGCACCCTTGGGATTATTTTTTTGGGCACTCTTGGGATTATTTTGTTTTAGCTGCCATTTACTTATTTTGCTCTTGCAGAACTGCAGCCATCCTCTTGAGCAGAAGCAGCTGCTGCTATTAAGACATATTTTGCTCCAATTTTCTATGTCATTTTTGTTTGCTGTTGGCACTGTTGCATACCCATTCTGCCAACATAATTAATAAAACTTAAAGCAAAGCGAAGTCAGCATTTTTAATTCCAAAATATTAGGAGTAGAGCCAAAACACATATTCTAAAAATGTACACTGGAAGAAATTTGGGATAACACTGTGAAAGTGTGTGGAAAAAGAAATAAAAACAGTTATCAAGAATAATAAAAAGAGCAGTAATGAGAAATAGAAAAGCTCTGGCTGAACATTAATGAAATCTGAATAGGCAAGATCTCAGAATATCTCTAACATAATCCCAACAGAAGATACGGAAACTTTGGCTATGCATTCCTTTAAAATGGTATTAGAAAAGAGACTGTAAATGGTATAATAGAGTATAAGCCTCAGACTAACTAGACACTCATAACAGAGTAAAGTATTAAATGCGAATTTTCCAAATTCACAGGACTATGCCTTCTAATTTTTGGAGCTGTAGGGATGTATTATGGGAATGATTTTATCTTCCCTATCTATCATTCTGTCTAATGAAAAAAACATGCTAGCCCTTCTCTGAGCTTTGTCCTACCATCTGCAACCAACCATTGAAAGAGAAGGGATTCTGAGATAGTTGGATCTTTGGGTTGCCTCAGTCTGGCCACTATTTTGTTTTGCATGATCTGCTTCATTCTGATGTTGTCAGGGTCTTACCTATGATTTGTATTGTTATTGCAACTTTATCAGACATGTTTTCTATCTGAAGAGTAACTTCATATGCTCCTGAGTGATGAAGCTCTGCCTTTCTGATGAAAAGGATTGTGTCCGAGCTGCTGTTCCGAATTCCCACATCTTTGGAGTCTAGAGTTTGACCATCTTTCAGCCAAGTGATTTTGGGTCTTGGTTTACCCTAAAGAGAGAGGGAAAAAATTAAGGCTTTATTATTTCCATTTTTTCTCTTAGTGATCTATAAATCTAGAAAGATGCATATAATACACATAGTTGAGAATGTAAACTCCAAAAATACTTCACAATTTCTGTTTTCTTCCAGACAAATATTTGTTACCATCTGCGTCGTTTAGTGACACCATGCTCTGAGGATGCCATTTATTTAGAGACTTAAATAATACTGAGAACAAATCTAGAAATACTATACTTGTGCTAGTCTGATACTCTTTCCCAGGCACCAGTGAAGCCAAAAGATGATCTGACTTGTTCTGATTAGCTTTGCTCCCCTCCTTCTCCCTTTCTTAAAACATTTAATGCTCTGTCCCCAGGCATTTTTAAGATCCTTTGAAAAACTATTGTCATCTTGCATTCTTGGGATGTGAAATTTACTGTATAATTCTTTCTGCACTGCAAAATTGTTTTGGTGAATGTCAGCCTAAGCAGTCAGTGTTGCTACACCCATGGAAGATGGCAGTGTGGAATCAGTGAGGTATCGTGGTGGGCATCACTCTCAGCCAGCCATTTCCAGGAAAAATGCTAAGTACTATTTAGTTCTTCAAAAGTTATTGGAGTGCTACTTCCACAGTACAACTCTAAACAAGGAATCCCAAGAAAACAAAAAATGGACATAACACATTTGTTAAGTGAATAAATAGTTAATCCAACAGAAATAACTCAGTGGGGATTTTAAATTTCTGCCAGGTTACCAAGGTGAAAGAGTGCAGCACAGGCCTGGAGTAGTTCAAATGGGTGGGAGAGAAAGCAGGACCTTGCAAGCCAGCAGTCAGCTCTGCTCAGGCTGCCCTGGGACTGAAGCCTAAGGCACAGAAATTGGGACACTGCCTCCAGTAAACAGCAGAGAAAGCAGCTCTGGAAGGTTCCTCAATCCACTGGGTGTCTGGAAAATACTCTGAAAGATTGTATCTCTTCCCTTAGATTACAGAGGGAGATTAAGATATTCAGACTCTTGGTTTTGGTGCCTAAAGGTAGACAGAATAATAATGAATCTTTGTGCATTGCTACACCTTTATTTCAGGTTTGGTATTTGCTCAGATGGTCTATGTACCATAATTTTTTTTCAGTGGTATTAGGAAAAAGGTCAATCTTTTATAAGAGTCAGGCCAAGATCTGTCCAAAATTGTCTAAAACACCTAGAAATTGCTGTCCGTACATTGATGCTCTTTTCTTTAACTCATCGGATGTATTGTAGTTTATTTTACATCAGGGCTGAAATACACCTTGAATGAGCAATGGTTTTAGATCTTCCATTTCCTCTCTCTAGTAAATTATTTTCTTACAGCTTTCTGCCAAGGAGCAGAGTTAAGAGCACGTCAGGCCTGCAGCTCTGAAATAATAGATACAAGATAGTTTTGTCCTGTTCTAGTGTATTTGTGTCCTGGTCTCATTTCACAGAACCCTCAGGAAAACCTAGTAGAGCTAGAAGGGGCTTCCTCTCTTCAGCTGGAATGTATAGTAGAAATTCTGGAACAAGTGAAAGGGTTTATGTTATTTTGTGTTTTATTTTCCATATCTATGTTTTATTTTTGGCAAACATGACAAGAACTGACTATTTTACTTCCCATATATGTGTGTATTTTGAAGTGATATGAATATCCTCTTTGAAAAATCTGGCTAGGGAATGCTTTCAAAGTTAAAATATCTGTCTAAATAGTATAGTTCTATGGGCATTTATTAAAATTTCTACTTTGTCAAGACAAATACTTGGCAGGTTTTCAGACTGATTACAAGATTGTTGCTGCTAGTGTTCTAGTGTGGTTGATCAGATCTGTTCACTCACAGCTCCTCCTTTGAAATGCTCTAAGTGCCAGTGAAAGATTGCAAGTGTTCAAAGTGTTAGTTTTCATATACTCTTATATTTATAGACTGTGAAAACCATAAACAGATAGAAAGCATGTTCCTAATACATATGTCAGAGGATAGGATTTCTGCAATGTGTAATAGATAATCTGAGAGAGAACAGTGAGTGACAGAGTGGCTAAATAGCACCAGAGAAACTTCAGGGGGTTCACAGCCAGGGAAGAATGAATTTAAATGCTCTTAGATATTTATATTCACACATATATGATGATCAAAAAGACTGCTCAGTATTACTGTGAATTTTATCCACTAATAACACATAATACTTCTCCAATCATGTGCCACATAGTTAATTTTGAAACAAAAATGTGTTGATTCTCTTCTTTTCACCAGAATGTTCCACCTGCTTAATGCACTCAACAGAAAAAAAGGTTAGTAACACTGTTTTACTTTCTTTTTGAGACATTTTGAGCTAAAGATTTAAATAGATCTGCCAGTAGCATTAAACTCAGGATACCTTGACAATGTATTTCACAGAATTTCACTGTAGTGACCACAAAGGTCACTGGATAGGTTGCACAGAGACTGTAAATAGTAGAAGCACCGACTTCCACCTTCACTAGATACTGTATCTACTTAGTCGTCTTCTGCAATAGAAATGGCCAGTGACTTAAAATTTTTCAAATTGTAAAGGGAAAAGTTCTTTTTTATTTACTTTTTTTAAAAGGTCATCGGTATTGCATATTCTAAATAGCTAAAACAACAACTCTTAATCCAGTGAAAGCTGCAGTTCAACACTATGACAAATATAATTCACTCCAAAAAATACTTCTTGAATTAAAGTCTTCTGGCTTTGTTCTCAGAGTCAAATCTGGTGCTGATGGATAGATTTTAGTATTTTTTTGTTAGCCTTACCCTTTAGGAGACAAGAGCTTGTACCAGCACATGATTTGTCAGTTACCTACTCCAATAACTTTTCCATCAGTTGGTTCAATTTGGCCAAATTTGACAGAGCACTCAAAATCTCTACGATTAGCCTAGTACAGTTCTGTGAAAAATTAATGACAGAGTGAAATGCCAAAACCTCAGTGTCCCCACTGAGGAAAAGTCAGGGAAAACTCGGTCTTTTAACTATTTTGTTTGGCAACAGCTGAATGTTGAGGCAGGATTAAGTGAAGCTCTGGATTAGTTGTTACATGCACTTAGCCTGGCCAGGGAACTGAAGACATGTCAGTCAGGGGAGGAGGGCAAAGAACTGCCAAATCTCTGGGAATATGGCAGTGAGGCTGCTCTCAACACAGGAGGTGTCTGGATGTGCTGGGTGGTGCCATGGGGTTGTCATGGTTTAGCACCCCCCTTCCTGGCAGAGTCTTGTGGGGAGCAGAAAAGGCTTTGACTGTGTATGGAGAGCTCTCAGCAACAGCTAAAATGCCCTAAAATTATCAATACTCTTTCCAGCACTAATTCAAAACATGACCCCACAGCAGCGTCCATGAAGAAAATTAACTGCCCAGTCAAAACCAGCACAAGGGAACATAAGACACAAATCTCTAAAATGCTAAACTTTATTCCCCTGCTTATGGGACAGGTTGTCAAATTTGTGCAATTTTTCTTCAACTTGGATATCAAAACAGGAAAAATATCTGTTTATTTTAGAGTTTTCAAAAAAATAATTACATAACTCAGAAATAGCAGACAAATCTTGAATTTTGCGTGTGGCTAGACATCAGTGAAAAAGTAATTTTAACAATTTTGGAGATAAGAAATGTGGAAGAAAAAAATAGACTTGTGATTATGCTGAAATAATTCAAGCATTCAATTCAAGAAAGTTGCTCCACTCAAGGGCTTGCAAATGTGTACTAATCACATGTATCTTTGTGAGAAAACTTAATTTCCATATAACCCAGTAACCACAGGGCAAAAAGACATGTACCTTTAAGCTTACATAGATCTTTCTCTAATAATTTTTATTTTCTTGCTGGTGCTGCTCAAAGAAAAGAATACAGGTGATGTTTGCACGTATGTCTCTCTTGTGGAAAAAATGTTTTGCATATCTCCAGCATCTTTTATATGAAAATTTCAAAGGTCTTCACTAATAACAGGATTACATTTCTATAAATGTCAATCCTGGACTGTAGAGAAATTTCAGTATCTTGAAATTTTAATTGATGACTTGATTAGGTGATATATCTGTTATTACTGAGGATATCTCTGTCAGAGCCAGAGTCTGTAATTTACAATTTCTTTTGTTATTTGTCCCTTAGAAAACCATATCCTTACACATACTAATTCTTGCACTCTATTGATAGTACAGTCTTGCATCTGATAAAAGGCATGTGGGGTTTTAGAAACAGTCAGACAACTGTCTGTATAGCTCTAGAAAGTGCCAAGATGAGGTAACTGGTCAGGTCAGTCTTTGTTTATATTTTAGCAATTTGGTGTGAAGTGTAGTTACATACATGCACCCTTGATAATCCTCATCATGTTCTGGTTTTTTATAACTTCAGCTCATGTGAAGTTATACTCAAGGGAGTCTTTGTACAAACACTCAGGTTCTGCATCCCAGGGCCAACTGGGTTCTTCTGTTTATGTGCAAACTCTGATTTTTGCAGTCAGCCTTTCAGAAACTAACATGCACACTTTTGCTGAAGAAGCTGCCCAGTGACATCACAGACCTTGCTTCCAGAAGAGTAATTAGTTAGATTCTTACACTTTCATCTACTCTCTAAGGTGCCTCCTGTGCTCAGTAAGCAAGAATGGCCTTGCATGCACTTACACCACTTTTTTCTTCTTCCCCAAAAGGTGGGAATAAAGAAGAAACTCTAACTGTAAAAAAACAAAAAGACTGAAAAAAAGACTGATTCCTGCCCCTTCTCAAATGTTGGAGAGGGTTTAATGAATCATCAGCCATACTCATGTAATTCTGCTTAAGCAGTGAAGCAATGGGAACGTGCATCAGGGAAACTGATTTAGGTAAGTAATCATAAATAACCATGACAAAATAGAAGCTGGTACATACCTGAAAAGGGATCACAATATTGATTGTCTCACCCACTTTCTTCACCAGAGTCTGTCTGAGGTGGCGTGGCAGCCAGAATTTGGGACGCTCTGCAGTTAAGCATTAGTACACTAAATACAAAACTTTTGATAACATGCAACATTACTTATAACAAAAATAAGTCAATGGGTAATTGTAAGCATAAGAAAATTGTGGAAACACTGTTTATATCTTAGGGAGTAGCTCAGTCTTTCAGTAGTTTCAAATGTATTTGTCTCCTGGATAAAAAGTTAATATTAAGTCTCAGTTATATATTTACATCTGAGCATATTTTCAGTGACAGCAGTGTTTGTGAAAATCTGTTGCATCTGAAATGCCAAATTTGGGTGACTTCTGTTGGATGTGAGTCTTTTCTATGGACTTTGTTTCTTTGGAGAAATTGTTCAGTTCAGTAGAAAGGATGAGACAAGGGATGTATGGGAGTAAAAGAGTGATTATAGTTTATGATTATTTATTCCTATATTGATACTGAAGAACTTTGTAAATTGCCACTTGGAGGTATTTATAGACATTCTCAGAAAGCACAGCAACTGATGGATTCCTTGCTACAGTTACAGTTCAGTTACAGTTCTTTCTTTGAGAGGGATGTAGTGGAATCTCTTTGTAGCATCTTACTTTCCATTAAAAAAAAAAAAAAAAGGACTTTACTGCATGTTTTTTTTCATCTACTCTCTGCTTTCCTCTACCTCACTGGAAAGCTTTCTAGGCTCTCCTTTCATCCTTATTCTTTTCCCTGTCATTTACAGAAGGAATTTCTTAGCATACTGTTGGACTATCTGTCTTCATGACCATTTGGTAATGAGATGCATTAAAACTTTGTTTTATTTACATTGGCTCAACTTACTGCCAGTGAGACTCTGGCAGACACTTCATGCGAGCCAGGGTTGAGGAATCCACTATTAGCAGCTCTTGATGTCTTTTGGACTCCAGTCAAATGAATTTTAATCTACAGCTGTTGGGTGGTCCACAGGGTGGTAATTAATAATCTGCGACAATGAAGTAAATAAATCTCTTGCCATAGCCAACAGGATCATTTTGCAGTAATATAGCAGCTTTCCAAGCAGAGAGGTAAATATTAAATAAATGTTTCTTAAATGCTGACAGTGCCATTGCAAGAGGTGAAATGTCCATATTTTGAATGTAAGAAGCAGAATTTTATTTTAAGGGCTATACTTTACAAATATAAGGCCTGGGTGCTGTAGAGATGTTCTCAGATTCAGAAGACACTGGGCACCTAATCAAAGTGGAAGAGCAGTTTGTGGGTTATTCTCAGAGAAAGGCAGAACTTTGGCCAGAGGAATTCAATGAGTAAGATTTATTCAGTATAGATACTCACGCAGGATCTCTTGAACAGTGACAGGCTCTTTTATTGTTGCTGCTCCACTCTCGCCAGCCACGTTTACAGCCTTGATACGGAAATAAAGTTTGTCCCCCGTGACCAGATCTTTAATCAGTGCAGATGTGCGCTCAGTTAGGCCAGGAAGAGCAGGAATCCATTCGGTAGCTACAAGTACAGTATTTGCATATTGCAATAATACAGTATTTTTCCAAACTGGTGCCTTGTGTGCGATTGAAAGTGAATTTTTATTAGGATAAAATGAATTCAAGTTACAACACCACACTTAAAAGGGAATAAAATAAGTTGGAAGAAGAACTTTGGGTCAAGGAAATGTGTTTACACATGGGGTTAAGCAATCTCTACACTTTGTTAGTCAAAATAGCTAAGGATAAGGGTAGTTCCTTTGGCATTTTGTTTTATAGAGCATAGAACTGTGGGACTTCTTGACATTTATTTTTACTACATGGGAAGGAGGAGAATTTTAGAAGTAGCTTTAGCAAGAAAATGAAGCCTTAAATTAAATTTTTTTTTTGGAGTAAGTATACCGTCTGTGGCTGTCCAAGCAAATCAGTGAGAGCCACATATGCTCGAAACAATAATAGAGCACATAACTGCTGGAATCTATTGTTTAATTCTCAATTGACACAGTAGAACAGAATTCTTAGTGCTTCCTTATTTTAAAGCACAGATATAAGACTGATAAAATCATTCTGCTATGACAATGACATAGAGATTCTGGTAATTCTATAATGATGTCTCATTAAAGACTATAAATTATGCCCTGTGAACCCCCTAGTTTAGATTATTTGGTAATTGAGCCTAGTGTCAGGGAAAATGTCAATATTAAATTTGTTGTTTGACTTTTATGACATAAGTATTACGTTGTACTGTCACAAAACATTGAAATTTGTAGATATGGTGCTGTTACATCTTTATTACCAGTATAAGTATTAAATGAGGTAAGGTAATGGTTACTTCAAAGTTTGACTGATGTCACAGTCATGTTATTTTATTTGTTTTAAGGAATATACAATTAATGAATGATACAGAAGTATAGTAGTGACTATAGAACAGCAATGATTTTTTTGTATTACTTATGTGTATTAAAGCTTATGATGATTGTGAAGATGACATTATGGATATGAATTCCATGGTTTTACAGTCGCATCTTAGTGAGTATGGTGATGGTTGTCAAGGATGGTAGACATAGATTAGAGTTAAAATTTGATCATGCTGGACATGGTTAGGTTGTTGGTGGTGTATTGAGGTGAAGTAATTGCAATTGTAGCATTTTTAAATGCTCTGTTGCTGCTGCCTAGTACTCGTGCTTACTTACATCCATCTTTGCAGTATTCCAACATGTAACCATCTAATCCTCCAGCTCCAATCCTCTCAGGGGGCCTCCACTTCAAGGAAACAGTGTTGTCAGAAACATCTTCCACTGTAAAGTGGGTTGGTTCACTTGGAGGAGCTGTAAGGAAATATAGACAAGTAGATTCTGAGAAATAGCAATACAACTATGAGAATTCAAAGGTTATACAAAGAGTGATTAACCACTGATTTATGTACCACTGTCTATATTAATAAAAAAAAAATCTACCTGAAGCTCAGTTGTAAAGTGCAACACCTAATACATAATTTAATAAAAGCACACGTAAGATTCCTCTAATAGGAAGGGGAACAAGAGTTTAAGATAGTAGTTCCTATTCACAGATGCTCGCTTATGAGAAAAGCCACTGAAAAAAGATTTGTAGTAGGGGGTCAAATTGTTTTCATAAGTCTGCAGAGAAGTCTAGGAATGAAAATATGTACCTTTTGTATTCTGTACTTACACCCTGATTGTAACTGGACAAAAGTTATGACTACATGTTTACAGAAACACTACTTCTGATTTGTGCATTTATGAGAGACATACTTGAGAAAAATATTTTGGGGATGAAAAATTTTGATTTAGATACAGTTTTTTTCATATCTCTTCAGAATAGGTGTGTCATGGCTTTTTATAAACCCACAGTTCAGAAAGACCACTTCAGTCTTCTGCAGCATGACTATTATCTACTAACTTAAAAATAATCAAGAAAAGCCCTTACTAGAGGATCCAAACTACACATGTTACTGTGAAATAATTGATACCCAAAAACAAACAGAAAATTTTTTTTTTCAAAATAACACTTAGGGTGCAGGACCATAAAATTTAGTATACATACCATAAGAGCAATCGTGTTAACAAAAGGTATGTTTGGCATAATCTGTGTATATGCGTATTATAAACTGAACGTCTTCTGAATATACATAACAGATTTTGCAAGGTAAGTTAAATGCAGGCTCACAAACTGTGGAACTAAATGAAATCAGTCTTAGTCCCTACAGTTTTTGTAAAAGAAAACCAAACAAAAATGTAATCTAATTTCATTTCTATAACTGTCAAAAATTTTCATATTCACATGGTAGCAAGGACAGCACACAGGACGCAAATGCAATTGGGAGCATACACAACCACACAGTACACGATCAAAACCCCAAACCTCTTCTCTGAAGAAGTAAGTGTGAACTCTATCCTTAATCAAGTAAAACTCTGCCTATGAAAACTTTGGACCTTTTTTTTCAGTAGCTCCACTTGATGGTTCTTGTTTGACCTCTTTTGTTGCAGACCAGCCGTTGTGTGTTTGAAATCCAGAATTAAGAGACCCTTCTTGCAGTTCAGCCTTCCCTTCTGACTCCTCCACTGCATCATCTGCTTTTACATTATCTCTGTCAGCAGGCTGTCCCCCTTCGCTGTTATTTGTAGGGTTAGAAACTCTAGTCATTTTAGTCTCCAGCTATTTGTATTTTTGTGGGTCTTCTCCCTAAAAGTCTTAGCAGGCAGGCTTCCTGAGGACTCCTTTAGTTTGCTCCTTGCTCAGGGAACTGCAGTAGACACTGTGCTGCTGTGTTGGGAAAGGATTATTTATAGAAAATCATTCCTCAAATATTTTCTTAATCATCTATCCTTTTAGCTGTGGAGAGGGTCAGGATTAAGGGAGCACTGGCTGGGATACTGTGATATTTGCACCCATGAGGGAATGGGAGAAGCTGAGAGGGGCAGGGAAATCTCTGTCAATTAGTTCTCCTCCTTTCCAGATCTAGCTTGACTCTCACACTTCTAATTATAACAACTAAAAATTGATCAGCAATTTCATGAAACTGGAACCTCTGTGCTCTTCAGGAAGAGGAATGAGAGATAGAGAAGAGGAGCATTACAAAGGAAAAGGTTGATTAAATATAGACTATAGAGATGGTTGATAGCCTCTTTGCTTACACATTCTTTTTAGCTGTAAGAGCGGTTGAAGAGAAGAACTCAAAATTGTCCTCTCTTGATTTTATCCTGGAAATACCATGGAGTTTCCAAACTCACCAATTGGCATGAAGGGTTGTGAGGCAGGGCTGGGCCGGGACATGCCAATAGAATTCACAGCGTAAATCCGCATCTCATAAACTACTCCTTCAATCATCCGCTTGGCTTCATAGGTGAGCTCTTTTAAAAGGTCAAAATTCAGTCTCATCCATCGATAGCTCTTCTTCTTCTTTCTCTCTAAAATATAGCCTGGAAAGGATAACTGTTATGATGTAAAAGAACTGGAAATTGTTATCTCACATGCAGGAAAAAAAAAGTCCTTTTAAGCAAGGCGAAATTTCCTTGAAAGGTCTAAGATGTGGTATAGCATTAAAAAATTAATTTCTTTCTTCTATTCTGCTTCAATTCACTAATCTTGACTAACAGCCTAAATCCTCCACAAAGAATTAATTGAATGAACAGTTTGGCAAATCCTTTTTAAATTATTATTATTTTATCAAAGAACTGATTCTAGATTTCTGTGTTCTTTGCAAAGTGGTGGAAATGCAGAACGCTTCCCAGACAATGCAGATCTCAGCTTGCTTCAGCCCTACAGTGAGTGAGATACGGCCACTGACCATTTTTATTGCCCTGATTTCCTTGGGAAGTAAAGTGAGCCTGTATAATAACAGAGAACAAAGAGAGCCAGGTACAGTGCAGAGCAAATCTGTAGTACAGCTTAAGGTGCCATCTGTATCCCTGGAATCCATGCTTAGCACTTCTCCACCCAGAACATCCATAGCCTTGCCAACACTACCGTGCTGTTTTCCAGAATGACTAAGTGAGGCTGGATTATCAGTATAAAAGATAAACTTCTCATTTCCCAAAACTGGGAATGGAATATGTGATTCCTGATGCTTAATATGGAGGATGGTTGTATATCACATTGGAAACATACATGTCAGATATTTTCCAGTTGACCTGCTACAAAGGACTACTGAACTGTTTCTTTCCATTTAGCTATATTAAATTTCTGCTGCTTCTCTGTGTTAGATTATATGACTGGATATGATCCATGTAGGCTTCTTTTAAACAAACTTTGCTGTGAAAGCCATTCATCTTTTAATTACAGAATAAATAATCAATAAATACACTCAGCAGTCATGTACACATGCCATGTATTTGAGTGTATTGTATGGATGTGTTCCTGCCCATAGACTGCAGAGCTTTGTACAGATGTCTGTAACAGAGGTCAGCTGCAACAGAGTAAGTCCACAGCAAGGACTTACATAATTGAGGGGAGTGGTTCAGTCCCTGCTGTTCACCAAGGTCATGGCTATCAAACTTGCAAAAGTCCCTTTGGTATACCTGGGAAGTATGAGTCACACTTAAGGTGTCTCCAGGGATGAGGAGAATGACAGGCACATTTGATTTGCTGGCATGCTGTAGGCACAGACACATGCAGCCTTTCCTGTCAATGCTGAAATGCAAGAAGAGCATGGGAGTCTACAGAATGTCCTAGGAAAAGAACAGTGGATGTATCTTTGAGCTGACAGGTTGTATCATCACTTTAAATGCATAAAGACATACTCTTGGCATGCTTTTTTTTTTTTTTTTCAGTAGCTTTCAGAATTAAATGCTGTAAGCAAAGAACCTATGGTTCCTTTGTTGTGTTCCTGTTTTTTCTCTGTTCACCAGGGTCTATGAGACCGAGAGAAGTTTCATCAGCTCACTTTCTGGGTTTTTTTGCTGTTATAGAAAAGCAGCGTTAAGCTCCTAAGTGTCAAAATAAAGATGTTTGCAATTAAAAAGAACCCCAAAAACCAGGCAGAAAGGAGGTAAAATGACAATACTGGTTGTATTGGTAACATTTGGTAAAGCAGATTATTTCCCCAAATGTACCAAACGTGTGAGAGTTAAAGGTACTGTTTTAGTAATACAAAAAGCATACAAAACCCCAGGAAAGGTGAAGTAAAGATGGGGTGTGAATTTGCTTTTTATATCTGTTGGATATAGCTAATAAAGACTGTATCTGACTGCCTACAATGCCATCTGTAACAATATGAAGATAGATAAGAATGAATATGCCTTTACCCCTCTGCCTTTTTAACTTACTTTTAAAGCTCTGTTTGAATGGGTAGTGCTATATCTTGGCTTTTCCTCTCCCCCTGCTGCAGATGTTTTATTGGAGCTTTCCCTCTCCCCCTGCAGCAGGTGTTTTGTTGGAGCTCTACTAGTAGTGCAGCCCTGTGCTAACTGAAGAAACCTCCTCAGGCAGTGCAAAGGGTCATTACTGGAACATTGACAAAATCCTTCTTTTGACAGTGAAAACAAGGTAAAGAACTTTTCAAAATATACGTCCTGAAGACCCAACAACTCAAAATCACAGGCTTTGTGTAGTCAGTGACGTGGGGGTTGCCTGTGGTAGTGGCACAACTACTGATAAATATCTTTGCACATAATATTTTAAATTACTGACTTCTTGCTCACTTCCTGTCAGAATAGATGAAACCACAAAGCACTGGCTCAGCAGTACCTTGCCTATTCCTGCCCAGATAAATTCTGGATTTAAATGAGATAGATCTTGTGGAAATGAACAAAATCCAAGCATTCAAAAGCAAATACAAACTCCTCTCTTCCAGATTCTGTTCAGGAGATTAAAAGAATTTTAGACACTTATAGTTCTGGCATCCCCATGGGAATCCAAATAGCTTTCAATGTATTTTTTTTTTTCCAAAGAAACTCAAGGTCCAGAGATCTTTATTAAACAAATTGCTAGATATGGACTCCAGAGGAATTTTTCCCTCTAAAATTGGTCAAGACTGCATTATTTTTTATAATCTTGATTGTGCCTGCTTATTTCCTGCATCTCATGCTAACTTTGCACGCTAGTTTTAAGTACAGATTTTAAGGTTACTAAAAGGATTGAAACTGTTTTATGACCCATTGTTTTATGTGAAGTAGAATTATGAAATAGTTTCCCACTATAAAACATGTATTGCATGAGTGCCTGAGATTGCAGATATCTGGAGTTGATGACTGAGGTGGCCACAGATCTGTTTTGATATTCTTAGATAAGAACAAACGCTGTATACTGACTTAAAAGTTCAGTCTTGAATGAGAATAGTTAGCTATTTTTCATATCATCTTTCCGTGCTTCAGTTTGCTGAAATACTTCTCTGACTCAAATGGCACAGGCAGGGGGCACTCTCTCCTCAAAATTAGAAGGGCGGAACCTCGGTCGGTGTGAAGGTTCGGTGCATCAGAGCACCTCCTGTCTGAGGGTCAGCCTTCCTTATGTCTAAACAGAGAAACCTTCTGTGCCCTTTCAAAGGAGCAGCAAAAAATATATGCAAAGCTGCGGGGGAGTTCGTGTTTTTGGACTCTTACCAAGTATTGGTTGCCCACCGTCGTATTTAGGGGGTTGCCACTGCACAGTACAGTAATCTTCTCCAATGTTGCTGATTGTGGGAGCTTCTGGAGGGTCAGGAACATCTGAAGAAAGTGTGAGAATGAACAAGAGTTGTTATTATTTCAAATTTTTTATGCAAGTAAATTAAATACTTTAAACACTTTTTTTCCTGTGTGGTATGATGTACTGGTGTCCCCCAGGAATCAATGTTTGGCCCAGTCCTGTTTAATATCTTTATTGATGATCTGCATGAGGGTATTGAATCTATCATTAGCAAATTCATAGATGGTACCAAGTTGGGTCAGAGTGTTGATTTGGAGGGCTCTGCTGAGGGACCAGGACAGGCTGGATCATGGGCTAAGGCCAATGGCATAAAGTTCAACAAGATCAAGTGCTGGGTGCTGCACTTTGGCCACAATATCCTCCTTCAGACCTACAGGATGCAGTAAGAGTGTCTGGAAAGTGGTCCAGTGGAAAAGGACCTGGGAGTGCAGCTGAACATGATCCAGTGTGTGTCCAGGTGGTCAAGAAGGCCAATGGCATCCTGGCCTGTATCAGCAATAGTGTGGCCACCAGGAGCAGGGCAGTGATTGTCTCTTTGTACTCAGCACTGGCGAGGCCACACCTCAAGTGCTGTGTCCAGTTTTGGGCCCCTCACTACAGGAAGGACACTGAGGTGCTGGAGCACATCCAGAGAAGGGCAATGATGTGTCTGTTGCACAATCCCTATGAGGAGTGGCTGAAGGAGCTTGGATTGTTTAGCCTGGATAAAATGAGGCTCGGGGTGACCTTATTGCTCTCTACAACTGTCTAAAAGGAGGGTGTAGCAAGGTGGGTTTTGGCCTCTTCTTGCAGGCAACCAGTGACAGGATGAGGGACACAGGCTGAAGTCACACCAGGGGAGGTTGAGGCTAGACATTAGGAAGAAATTCTTCACAGAAAGGGTGATTTGATTTTGGAATGGGCCTCCCAGGGGGTCACCATCCCTGGAGGTGTTTATGTGAAAACTAGATGTGGCAGTCAGTGCCTGATCTAGTTGACATGGTGGGGTTGCACTTGATGAGATCAGAATTTTTTTCCAACTAAATTTATAATGTGACTCTGTGATACAGCTGTGTCATCAACAGTAGGTGCAACCAGAATATATTAACTTAGTCTAAAGGGAATCCTGCTCTTTGATGCTTCTTTGTTAGGTTGGTTTCCTTTAAATACCATTGATTATTCAGCTCCCTTTTTTTCCCCAGACATAATAAAGTTTTTGCAAAAATGTAAGGTGATTCTGCTCTGTAAATTGAGGCTTGCTCCAGGGTTTCCTATTTTCTCTAGAATAAATTTTATAAAATACAACTGCATGTCTCACATATTATGTCACTTTGGAGATATTCATAGTAAATATCCTGATTTATTATTTATAAAAGATGGAAGAAAACTTAGTATTTACCAAGCAATTCTACATTTTTATACTGTAGGTGAAAGTAATTTTCTTTTATAATTTCTGATTTGCTTATAATTTTTCCTTTTGTTATGTGTGCCAGGGTATCAGCAAATTAAATATGAAAAAATTATAAAACTTACTGCCTCAAAATCATATCCCTCCCAGGTCTTTTGTGACTCATTGAAGAGTCTGTCAATCAGTTCATCTTCTATGAGATATGTTATGTTTTTTTATTCCATTAACCATTTACTGCTTATAGAATGAAGTAATCTCTGCTTAAAAACATAACCCATGACAAAATGACTAGAAACTTTTCTTATCTCTGACAAGCATGAAGCATGTACTTCAGAATGGAATGTCATCCATAAAATGATAGAATCACCTGAAACGGGAAATACATCGATTACTACTGGGAGTTGTTCTTTTAACTTTTCACCTCTGAAAAAATAATTCTGCCAAATTTCTGATTGATAATGTTCCTCTCTTTATGATCCTTTCCCATTTTTCTAAACCTAAAGTCAAAACTTGTATTGGAGAGGCTTTTAGAGAAGGGTGAGTTTCAGCAGACTTAAGATTCTTTCGTGCTCTGGTTGTTTCTTTCCTTCACTTACCAATAACTTTGACTGTAATATCAGCCTTATCTTCTCCAACTGGATTCTTAAGTATAACTCTGTAAACTCCCTCATCCTCTTTTTCTGCTCCTTCAATGATGAAAACACAATGGTCTTCATGCATCTCCACACGGACTCTGCCTTCAGATTCAAACAGGAGCTGTGGGCAGTGAAAAGGACAGATAAAACCATTGCAAGTTGTGCCAGGGACAGCCTGATGAGTCTGTCTATAAGCTGGTGAAAAACTACAAATCACTGAATATTACAGTAATTATTGAAAAGCTAAAAAGAAAAAGTAAAATTTTTCAATTTCTATTTGTATGTAGAAGAGAAAAAATATAGACTGGTTGGCTTACATAAATAACATTTGGGAAAATTTGTTCTGAAAATCTGCAGGTTGTTGAGATTCACCACTAGTTACCCAAACCCAGCTATGTGTCAAGGAAGTTAGTAAGTACTTCCAGAAATTTCAGGGATAACAGTTACTGTATAAATTAAAATAAGGTTCTTGTAACTGTTAATGGCATCAGTGTGATTTTTGCCACTGAATAATGTCATATGGGGAAACTTTGTACTTCATGCTAAAATCTAAACAAAATGACCACAATTTAGTTGTATGTAATCTGCTCCTTTCTTCCTTTGTACCTATGTATATTTAGATTTAGAACAGGAACAATTAGAAAGAATACATATCCAAACAGTGATTAGTGCAGCAGGATCCTAACCCTGAGAATGGATTATTGTTGTATAATAAATGTAAAATATTTTTTACTCTATCAAGAAAGAAATAATTTATGTGAAAAGTGAGAGTTGCTGCAGAGTGAGTCTTGTTTCACTGCCTTAGAGTCCGTCCACTCTCTTGATCCATTGTCATCTTTCCATGCGTCCTATAAGATTTTGTCCTAGTTATTATATTATTGAAGCTTACAGGTTACTAAGGGAGAAAACCCCCCACAAATAAATCTAAAAGAGTTTTCAAATAACTGCTTTGGTTCCTTGTAACCCAGCCACCGTGTGGTGTTGATTAGAAATTAATCAACAATCAGCTTCTTACTCTAAAATTGCTCCCCACATCTCCTGTGCCCAGCAATGTCTGGTAATTACCACTGTGAGGCAGGATAGTGGGCCTGATGTGCTGTTCGAGTCACCATGTTTAATATCTACTGACTTAAATTTTATTTCCTTTTAAGTATGACCTTTTATCTGGAAAGCACTAAGAACACTTGTGTGATTGCATATGTAATAAGGAACTTACCTTATTATCAGTATTTAAATCACTGCTGTTTTCTGAGGGAGTCGTGGAATCATCAATGTTCCGAACTAGGTCGTTTCTCTAGATAAGCAAAGAAACCACAGAAAGTCAGCTAAGGCTGAGC
Organism: Zosterops lateralis; assembly: GCF_965231275.1. NCBI lineage: Eukaryota > Metazoa > Chordata > Aves > Passeriformes > Zosteropidae > Zosterops > Zosterops lateralis. The sequence goes on from NC_139761.1 coordinate 39,622,607, forward strand.
AGAGCAGTAAAACTGTTTCTGCAAGACAGAGAAGAGTTTGTTAGGGGGGGTTGAATATGGAGGTGTGAGAAAAGCTAAGTGAGGCAGCAAGCAGACCTGGGAAGGAAATCTACCAAAACCAAAGTAAAAAGCAGAAAAAAAAAAAAAAAAAAAAAAAAGTCAGAATGTTGTGAATTAAGGGAAGGATAAGTCAGCAAACTCAGATTTGCAGCTTAGCAAAGGAAGAAACATGCCATTCCTGCAGTATTGTTGTGACTGGTTGTGAACCTGTCTGTGTCCTCTGGTACTAGTTAGTTACTCTAGATGTGTTAAGTACGAAAGCAAGGATTACTTCTCTCTGTAACAAAGGGATAGTAAATTGATGTAAATATTTTAACACTCAGAAATATGGTCAGGTCTGTAACACTCATCAAACAACATCTTTTGAGGCTGTGCTACTCTTTGTTTACAATTTCATTTGAAAGTATATTTTACACAACCTTCAGTGAAGTCTGGCTGCTTTTCCTCATATGTTTAGACACTGTATAGAGGTTGTCTGATACTCAATCATCATTTTATCAGAGAAGCTTCTATATGGAAGAGTCAGTTTCTTGGCTTTTTAAAAATTCGTTTCCATATAATTCTGCATTGCAGAAAACATTATGAGCGCTATTAGATATGCTAACCTGAATAAGAATGTGGCATAATCATGAAGAAATAGGAGATTGGGAGAATTAACATAATTGGAAATATTTTTTCTGTATCTATGCTTATGGAAGTGTAATGATCCTGTAGAATGTTATGCAAAATATTTCTGTTTTGTGCTAGTTATAGCTCAAAAGCCCACAGATGGTGAGGGGTGGGGATATTTTGAGATATCCAGAAAGGAAGCTCATTTAACATTTTAAGTCTAGCTTCTAAATTCTTTCTCTGATGTTTTGTAATTGCTTTGATACAGTAAACAGCAAGGTTCCTCTATTTTTTTTATATGAAATTCAGTTTTATGCCACTAATCTGCTAAAATGGCACTTCTTCACAAATTGTAGAATTTTTGATAAAGATTAAAAAAGAAGCTGTCACCTCCAGAAAATGTTCGTTCTATCAGGTGAAGGTGATGGGAATGACTCATAATTTATTTCTTTTTCTCTGAGGTAGGAAGAGAATTAATGTGTATGATGTCCTTCTAGCTGCATGTACATATGTCTACTCATATATAGTCAGCCCCTTCTTTTGGACTAAATAAACAGGGAACAGTTCATAAAAAGGAACAGTTCAGGATGAATCACAAAACCAGCTATGTCCCAAGAAGCTGCAGCACAGATATTTGGTTTTTTTTTTTCTTGAGGTTTAAAAAACATACAATTGAAAGGAAGATGGAAATACTTGTAAATAACTATAAACCAAAGTAATATTTGAGAAGGAAAAATAAATTTGCTGTTGTGACTTGTCTCAAGCACCATGTCAAGTTGTACATTACCTTGTTTACTTTCTGCCAGATGACTGTGGGTGTTGGATCTCCTGATACAGGAACATCCAGTCTCAGTTTGTTCCCAGCTACCACAACAATAGTGTCAGGGGATTGGCCCAGACAGTCAAGGTGGATTTTAGGGGGTTCTATAGTAAAGGCAGATAAAATAAGTTTTAAACACAGTTTGATTAATACAAATGGAAAAAAAATGAAAAAAAAAAAAAAAATCATGCATTAAATTAAAAATGAAAAAAATATACTGCTGACTTTGCTATTGAAAACATTCTTACTTGAAGATAAATAATGACTGGTGTTCTTACCTTCTCTTGGTACAAAATCTATCTTAACCTCTGTCGGGGGAAAAGAGGAGACAGGGAAGGAGAAATAGGTCAGAAAACACAATTGACATAGCATCTGCACCCACAAAGTAATTTTAAAGCTGATTGAACTTTGTAAGATGTATTAGTCAACAGATTTATGCAATAAATTAAAACACAGGCTCTGTAAACCAATGTGATAATAGTAATGAAAAATAACAGGGATAAGCAATGTACCTACACTGAGGTATCACAAAAGAGATCGGCTTCTCTTTCCTGGTATAACCATGATTAATGTCACCATTTTATTCCCATTACACATTCCATGAGAACTTACCCAAAAACTGAAGTTTGGCAGATAGGTTGTAAGCAAATCCTTGTGGAATGAAGGAATAATCAGCCTCGTCCTCTGGCGTTACGTCCTCAATAGTTAGCTTATGGATTCTGGGAACATGAACAATTATATTCCACTCCTCCCTTACCTTTCTCCCCAGGAGAAACAGGGCTACTTCGAGAGAGAAGGTGCAGGCTATGAGATACTAACAGAAATTATCATTTCTTCTTCCCTTGCCATGACACAAGTCAACAACCACCAGTGTTGTAGACTGCTCTGCTTTCAGCATTGTCTATGAACAGATTTTTTTTGTCAAGGTAGATTGTTTGAAGAGAGGAAGCAATTTTCTTGCTCTAGTCCAGTCCTTTACCATTACAAGGGCAATTTTAATGCTGCTGATTGGTTTCATTTATCCCAATTGTGAAACACTAACTCTGACTAAACAAACTAAAAAGCGATTCTCCATCCCTGCATTATTTTAAGTCCAAAATAGAGTACAGAAAAGAGTATCAGGAAAGGCTTCATCTAGTATTTAATGCTGAATCTCCTTGGTCTCCATTTCCATCAGTAGCTAAACTGCTAGGAAATTTGAGCATGGAATTACACAACTGTATATGTTAATATAAAAGCTAATTTTTCTGTAGTGTTTACTCGCATGTACTATCTAAACACTGCTGTTAGCTTTAAAGTTATCAACAATGTATTTTCTAGATTGTTTGAATACCAAGCCACCATGTAATCCTAATGCAAACTAAGATTTTTGCTGATGTACCATTGAAACATACTTATAAAATGCACTGACTCGGAAAGATGCACACATACCAAAACAAGTCTGTCACTAAATGTTGGTTGCATATGGAAAGCTTTAAAACTTCTTATTTTTTAGCTGGGGCCAGGACAAATGCTTTACATTCTTATCCCCTGAGATAACAATTCTTATGGATTGCACTGCAATACCTGAGCCTGTACCTGCTTTCTGAAACAAGACTGACCTGCCAATATGGGAGATCTTTATCCTTTCGTCTGGGATCACCTCCTTTCCGTTTTTCAGCCAGATTCCTTTCACGTTTTCATCAGAAACTTCACACTTGAAGACTGCCTGGTCACGTGCCTTCACTGTCAGGTCTGCAATGCTCTGATAAACTTCCAGCTTTTTCTCTGATATTGTGAGAATAAGCAATACACACATCAAAAATCAGAATAGCTCTCTAAGTAGATGATGTGGATTTACTGAGTAGAAAAGGCAAGGGCTGAGCAAGCTGTCTATGGAAGGAGGAAATATGAAGGGAAATCCGCAGCATGCAGGGTTTTAACAGGACTGATAGCTAAGCACCTGTTGTTATCAGAGTATCTGTTATATCCGGCGCACAGGTCTGAGTTCTCCTTGAAGCCTTTATTATCAAACCCTCTGCCCCTTATTGCATCATCTTTTTCCCTGACAGGAGGATTAGGCTGCCACTCTGCACTATCTGGAGAAGGTTACCTTCAGCCTGTTCTCATTTTTCAACTTCTCTAGTTCTGGGATATTCCCTGTGCCTACCTTGCACAATCAGTTCAGCCACTGATACCCCACCATTGGTCTTCACGGTGTAGTGTCCACTATCTTCCTTGGTTGACTCATTAATAATAAGATACTGCTTTTTCCCATCTTTCTTGAATCGATATTTAAATGTTTCTTCTCGTGTCAATTCAATTCCATCCTTTTCCCTGAAATACCAGATAGTGTTGAATCATTTTTGTTATGGTTAAAAGAGGAGACTAAGGGTCAGCTCAATGTTACTAGGGACTGGAAGACACAAGGTGAATCCAATCTTTGTGGCATTTCAAGCTAGCAAAAAGGGATTGTTGCACAAATGTTAGTGGAACCAGAATGCCTCTATCTTGACCATTAATTTTCCCCAAGTATTTGACTTCTGGTTCAAGAGAATTCACCACAATTTGATTTTTTTCTATTTATATGCTATAGATAAACATGAAAGTATGTTAAATGCTGTAGAAGAAAAGGAGTTGAAATTCCCAGCAAGGAATTTACTGTCTTAAAAGGAGCCATAAAGTAAATGAGACTTGATGGGATATTACTTAAGTCTTAATTTTCCCGATGTGAAATATAATTATTATAAATCCATGATTTGTGGGCATTGGCAAAAGGAGAAAATTTTAGGATGGATTCAAATGAATGTGTATTTTGGATTTTGGATTTTGTAGCTCTTTCTATTCAAGGATGCCAGAGTATACTTGAGACTTTACTAAATTAAGCCTCACCATCCAGCCCAGGAGGAAATTTAATTATTGTAATTTCCAGTCGTCGTGAAGGGAAATGAGCAGGGAGGACTCACGCTGTTTAATCAAGGTCATACAAAAATATGTAAGGTGTTTTAAGGGTTTCCTGTTCCTAATCCTAAATAATGTAAACAGGCTACAAGAAAATACTTTTAATTTCTTCAATTTACTAATGCTACTAAATGTAGCATTACATTTTTCATAATTACTTGAATATATTTCTATTATGTAACTTGAATACAGCTGCAGTTTGTAAATGAAAAATTTTCTCTTGGATAGTTAGTTGCATGGAAAAAAAAATAGAAAATATGTGTGTTTTTGATAGAGGAAAAAATTATTTTTACTTTTTTGTAATTTCCCTTGTTTGTGACTTATTTGTAACTTATTTGCGACCAGTGTCTCAGTGACTATTCAGCTTAACAGATGAGCTTAACAGAATAGCAAATTGAAATGCTACTTGGCACCCATTAAAATACTATAGCTCTAATAAGTAGATGTATGTAAGAAAACCTTTTACCTCTGTCAAAGTCTGCTCAAGTAAATCACAAGATCAAAGCTTTGAGCAGAGACAAGGATCCTACAGCTTGTGACTTAGACGTTCCTGATGCCACTGCATTTCAGAATACCTACAGGTTACTTCCTCATAGCTGTTTGCTACAGCAGAGCTCACTGGGACTTGGAGTTGGTTTAGTGAAGGACTGGCCTCCCTTGCAGGTCACAGAACAGTGCTAGTTATGGGAGGAAGCAAAAGATGCCTTTAACAACCACTTGAAACATAGCACTTAGTATTATTGTCAAGATAATGTTTCTTTTTCTTTCCTCTTCATTCCTCTTCAGACAAGAGTCTGAGACAACATGTAAGATGATCTCCTAAGGCTGGTGTTGTGCTTCACCCAAGTTAGTTCTGGAATAAGTGCTACAATACAGTACAGAAACCTTTGCTGAATTAGTGAAAATGGACTGTAATCCCAAAGTTCAGCATGCTGCTGCCACTAAATGCAAAGCTAAGTACATATGCTGCGGCTAGACTTTCAGAGCTGAACTTTAAAATTTATTTTTCTGTGGTCTATTTTGATACATGGCTCATGAAAAATACCTGAATGTTATATTTACCCATTGGTAAGAAAGAGTTCTCTTGAAATCTTGACTAAATAATGAAAATGGTCTTTTTGTAATGATTAGTGCCTTAAATCCCTAGGAAGGGAATGCTATCTTTAACTTGTATTTGTTTTACTGACTAGCAATTGCTGATTCTGTGGATGAATAGAGAGTTTGCAGAGGGATATAGTGACAAATCGAGACTGTAAACCTTGAAAAAGAACTCCCAGATATCATTTGGCTTAAAATAATACACTGCTGCTATGAAAAGCAGAAAACCTCTTTAAGGTAATATTACAGGCCTTTCTTTGGCAGCTGGAACTACAAAGTAGAAGAATCTGATATCTAGCTATTAAAGTGTAAGTGAAGCATTATACAGATTTAAAAGTGTTACAGAACACCACGGGACGATGGTCCAGCCTCACATTTGAAGCAGAACTAGTGCAGTAATAGGTGAGTAAGTCATAGTTTAGTCTTTCCAAGTCCTGAACATCTGCAAGATCAGATATCTATTTTCAATTTTACCATTCAATGCCGCTTTGTCTGGAAATGCTTTCCTATTTCCTGTTTGGATTTTAAGGATTAATTGGTTAATGTCTTCTGACATGTCATTTATGTAGGTACTATGTGATAATTGGGACACACAGATTTATTTCTATAAATATACATTACCATGGTTTGTTTTGATTTGGAGCTGATAAGATGGTACATCAGCATTCAGAGATGGAAAAATGAGATCAAAACTATGTATTTTATTACATCTTTTTCTTCAATAATTATCTCATTCCAAGATCATCTGAAGTTTAGAAAAAACATGTACTGCAAGAGTTGTAATAATGTGAAACCTTTCTTGGTGGTCAAGAGAACATTGGTTTTTGATTGCTCTGAAGAGACCCACATAATGAATTTTCTGAGCCCTGGTCTGATGGCCATGCCTCACCCTTATGTCTGTCTTGTGCATATCACGTAATTGACTGCTCATGTGCTTGTGGTTTTGTATCCTGTGTTTGAAGAGTGTAAGAGATATAACAGGTGCTCTGAGTTAGCACCTGTTACTTGGCTTAAACTGGTGAATGTTTCCCTAATGAGCCATTAAACTGGAGATCTTTCTCCACAGTGTTTCAAGTTTTCCCTGGACACTTCTCTCCGCTGGCCAAAATCTTCCCTTTCGTTGCCAAAGAGCATTGACAGAGTCTCACATAACAAAACCAGTAAAATACAGTGTGAATGTCTAACTGCTCAGTTTTCCATTGGCATGATTTGATGAGTTTCTCTGACCACTTGCTGCATTTCAGACTGAGACAGCTGCTGGCTTGCCCTTGTCACATCAAATGCCCATCCCACAGATAACAGCTCTGTGAGATATATGGGAGTTGTTCAAAGGCACAGGATCAAAGTGTGGCAGCTGCACTGTGTTCTGAGAGGGACAGATCTGCTTGTCCCCATCTCTTGTGACCAGGCATCTGCAGGCAGTTCCTGAACAATAGAATGTGTCTCCCTGTGCTTGTGGCTTTAATAGTGTAACGCACACCCTGTACTAACTCTTGGACTCCATTTAAATTCTCAGTTCCTTCCTTTGGGACAGCAGATCATTAGTTGGCACTTTCCAGGAATGTAATGGGCATTGTGGGAATGCTTGATAACCATGTGCCTGAAGCTGTTAACAAGCACAAGGGAATTTCATCTGGTAGAGAAATGAAGTGAGAATAGTGTGAGTGAGACATGGCATATGAGCCCTGCTTGTCATGCCTGCCCGAGCAGCATGCACCTTGCAGCTTCTGCTCAGCTGGAATGCCCAAGGAAACAGGCTCCATGGTTTAACCATGTCATCTTAATCCATTGCACTGCATAAGCATAATGACCAGCTTTGCAGGATCACCACAGCAGATGTGTTCCCTCTGTGTCTCAACAGACACTAACATTTTACCTAAGAAAAAATACTTTAAAAATCCAAACACCTCAAACTGCAGTTGAGACGACCAGAAGATTTCAGAAAGGACAGCAAACTCATCACAATACGGATCTGATTATTTTGGGCAATACTTAGACATTATTGAAGTGTAAACACTGAGCAAGAAATTCTAGAGACATTATAAAATATCTATACTTAATCTGTTTTTTTGTGTCATTTTTGCTTTTCAATTCCTCCTCAATGTTTGACATATAGGAGGAGGGACAATCTTTTTGTGAAAACAATCACGTAGGATGTGTTCTCCCATTTTATTCCACGCCTCCTGGTATGTTCCATGGAGGAAAATGGTTTCATGTTGTTTTGATTTGCTTTGGGTTTTTCTTCTATTCCCTTACCATTTCACAGTAGCTCCTTCCTCAGACACTTCGCACTCAAACTCCACTCTCTCTCCAACCATCACCATCTGGTCCTCCAGTGGGTGAATGATCAGGATTGGAGGTTCTGGAAACAAAGAGAATTTTATTAAAACAGTATTCTGAAAGGATGGAGACCAGAGGTAGATTTCACCACACTCTACTTCACAGAAAGAGTTCCTGGACAAATAAATGGTGATGATCTCTGTCTTAGAACTTAAAAATTACTATGCTAGATCACCTTGTCAGAATTTTCAAATGACATTTTTCATGAATTGGAATAAAAATATAGGATTAAACAGTTTTCATATATATTCTAAATCTCTAAAACAGGAGGCATTACTTTTCTGCGCTAATTGAATTGCTTGTAGATCTTGGGGCACATGTTTATCTTGTGTGGAATCAAAATTTTAAAGTAAGTTTTTAGCCCCATTGTTGAGATGTAAATAACTTTCCAAATGAGAATTAATGATAATATCACTGTGTTGCTTTCCTGATTGCCGTTAGGCAAAATTTTCCTCAATTTAACAGTAAGAAAAATATGTACTTCAATAGTTCTCAGAATCTGTTAATATATTTAAGAATTTCCTTTCCTGTAAGATAAATCTGAGAGTAGAGAGGATGACAGTAATTTAATGCTAAATGTTAGGGGAGATCTCTTTCCTTTTGCTACCATTGCTCACCTTTTACAAATAATTCTGTGAAGCTCTTCTCATCCCCTACCACGCATTCGTAGGCTGCATCGTCGGCCAGAGAGCAGTGGTTTATGGTCAGTATTCTCTTATTCCCCACAGCCTCAAAAATATATCTGAAAAGAGAATCTAAATGTAATTATCAGGGAAAACCCCTTCTGAACCCAGCCACTGTCTTCTCCTACCTGGAAGAGAAGAGGATTCCTACTCTTTTTCTGACATAGTGGCAAGATTTGTAAGGACCCAAGCCCAATAGGCCTGTCCTGGTGCAGTGAACAGCAGCAGTGTTTGAAAAACTAGCATAGGAAATTATGGGGAATCTTCCTCCAGGTGTGAGATGAAAGGTGTTGGATGCTGTTCTAAGACCTACCATGACTACCATTAAAAATGGCTTCAGCACAAAATCGCTGGAAATTTGTTTTACAAACAGGTTATGCTGCAGTACATCCTAGATCAGAGAAAGTACAGTTAAACTCTGGATATGGACATAAAGAGCAGAATATAATCTCAGGACTTACTTGCTAAGTTGGTAGATGGAAGCATCCAGTCCCACATGTAGGTATATAGAGCAGAGGGAAGAAAAAAGAAAAAGTTATGACAACAGCAAACAGACCCTGAGCCATAGTGCTACATAGATTCTCTCAGCTCCTATTTCTCCTTATTTATTCCTTTCTTCCTGAGAAAAGCTAGTTTTCTCATTTTGTCCAAGCCGTAGCTCATTCCTTTTTTGATTTCTTGTATTTCTAGTTTACCTGCCGCTGACTTGGATCTCCTGTCCATTCTTCAGCCATTTCACATCAGCATCTGGATTGGCAACTTCAACCATTAATTTAATCTTTTGCCCCTTGTCTACTTGGTAAGCTGGATCCAGTTTCTTCAGGAATGCTATGATGAAGAATGATTAAAAAAACCCTTATCATTTTTATAAATTTTTTTTTCATTCTGGGTCATGAAACAAATCTTTATTCCCTTTCATCTTGTTTACCCTCATCTTAAACATTCCCCAATTTCAGCATCGCTGTTTGAATTTTTACCCTTTCTGTCTGTTCTTCATTTTATGCCATTTTTCCTTAAAGTAGGATGGACAAGCATGTGTTACAAACCAAAATAAGCAAAGTAGAATATTCTAAATAAGATGTGAATGTGTACTTCAACGCATCCTAAATAATTATATCTGCCCATTCAGGAAAATTATACTTGGTCTTCTCAGTACTGATGAATGGCTGTTTGCCTTCTCTGTTCCAGACTTTTTAAAAACTCAGCTGTAATTAGGCAATTAATACTTCAAAGGACTAGAAAAGGCTCAAGAATTCCAAATGTATCATACCAATGAAAATTAGGTTCTTTAAATATATCACTGTTGCCTGATATACTGACTAGTTGGGGTGGGGGCAAGTAGGGGATGCTGTTTTATGTTCAGGGAAACACAAGGGGCCAAGCTTGTGGAACTGATAAAGTGAGTGTGTTCAGTATATCCAGAGTTTCAGAGCAAGAAATGTCAGAGTATTGGGCATAGCTGCAATCTTTGGTAATCAGTATTTCATATGTAAAGGCTGGGTAATAACTGGAACAGGAAATTACTGTTTCTCATGATCTTGTATCTTGCTGCTGTAAAGAAGATACAAACACTATATTTGGAAGAAATGCATCTCACCAACCTGTGCTTTTTTTCTCTTCCTTCTTTATGCGTTTGAGGCGTTTCAGCATCCCACGCAAATCTGTGATACCATACTGGAAAGCAATTTTCTCGTATTCCGTAGGAGGAGCTTTCCTCAGGATATCCCAGACATCAACATCAGACTGTGATTCAGATTTTCCTTCACCCCTGCAGAAAGGGATTAGAGTGTCTGAGTGCTACTATGAGAGTATTTAAAAAAATCTATAGGGTTGACATCTTGCCTTGATTAAGCCATTTCTTAAAAAAATAATTTGTCAGTCTGATTTTTTATTTTATTATTATGTAAAATAATGAAATAAACCTGGTCACTAGTTTTAATTTTATTTTTATATATAATGATTAAAATTGAATTCTATCCTGAAGGGTTTATTTCTAACAACCAAAACGAATACATTTTAACTTCCTTTAATGGTAGATAATAGAAACATAAGGAAACTTATTTTCTTGTCGTGGTCAATGCACAAAACATGGAACATGGCAAAGCAAGGAACTGAATTCATATGCTGGCAACAACCTTAGAAAAAAGGCACTTGGTTTATGTAAATAAGAAAAATATCCTTTTCTACTCAGGACATTTTTTATTTTCACTAAAAAGAGTCACATATTGTCTGTAGTAATCTATAAAACATAAAAAGTCTGGTGAGTAGTGGCAAACAAGACAGTATTTACAATGAACTACTTATTTTATATTTTAACCAAAGAACTATTGATTATGGAAGAATTAATATTTGGTTTAGTAGAACTAAGGGGAAATTTGGCTGTCTGGCTTTGGGAGAGGCATTCTTTTTTATCTGCCATCATATTTTTTGTTCAAAAGATCATAAATAGAATAAGAAATTGGCGTAACCTTACCGGTTTGAAGGGCGCAGGAAGCTGCTGTACTCCAGAACAACGCAGAGAATCATTTGGAAAAGCATGCAGCATCCCAATGGGCAAGAAAAAGGGCATCAGGTGTTAGTACAAAAGAACCATGAATGTCATCTTCACCCTTAGCAGAACATGCCTGTGCTTCAGTAGCAGGGAGATGAAGGAATTCATGCAAAAGCTCTGAAATGGGCTTAAGGGAAACACTAATCCATAGTGAGATCAAACTCACTCCCACGCTTTGTACAGTTCCACTGTGGGATTTATATGATAAGTGCAAGCACTTCTGTTTATTCCTACTTATGGCTGATCACCTTCCAAGGAAACAAATAACTCTACTTTGCCTTGTTATCAGGGCGGTTTTGCCTGTCATAGTTTGCATTTTGGTAAATGGAGAAATGATGGAAGAAGTAACATTTTACTAAAAAATTCTTAGGAGAAAAAACTTCCTGTGGCTGTTGTTTCTGATTTTCACCAGGACCAAGCAGATTCCAGTGCAGCAGAACACACCCTTATGATGAAGTCATGTTCAGCCCCCAAAAGAGGACATGATATGCAGCAGGTGATGCAGAGAAAATTGGAATGTTATGGGGTGTATTTCCATTTTTTGCAGGACAATAACAGTCCAATTAAATCTGTGAGAAATATTACTGCTTAACAGTACCACTGTAGTCAGTCCAGACAGCAGATATAACCAAACATTTCTGGTACTCCTTTTATTGCCAAGAAAAAGCTTGCTTGTAATGGGAGCACTGTGTTTATTAAAGTGCTGCAGCTCAAGCTTGGAATTTCCAGCACCTTGAAGCTCTTGATCAGAAAGGAAGCAAGAGGAGAGGATTTCAGCTTAGTGAGACTGAGCTGAAATATGGTATGCAATATCTCATATCTTCAAAGTGGTTTAGCATTCGCTGAGCCCAAAGCCCTCACTAGCACTCACTGAATTGATAGGAGCTGAAGTTTGGAGTGCCTATGATAAGAGCAGCACACTGGATATTTACTTTGCCATAACACTGCATCAACATCACCCACAATTTTTACCAGGGTTCCTCTTCTATATACCTATCATTTAGTTTGAGGTTGCTGCAAACAGTTTTTAGTTTTGATTAGCACGAGACAAGAAAACTGAACAGATTTGCCACATAGATCAAGATCTTTTTAACATAAGCAGTTCTTGGACTTGTTGCCCTGATCATATCAGGGAGTGACTTTCAAATATTTCTAAATACATGTAAATTTATCTATCTATCTATCTATCTATCTATCTCTTCCTTAAGACATTACATAAATATTGGTAGTTTCTCAGTCTATCTGTCTACTTATAGGCTTGTCTGTATATACACTCTCTCTATCTGAAAATTTACAGGTAGGACTATTCATGGAGATTTCAAAAATGTTTTGTGTGAGTTATTTTTAAGTACATAATGAGAAAAATCTTCTAGTTTTAAAGTTCCACAGTCTGATAACTCTCACTATTGAGAAGACTTCCCTAGTTTTTGCTTTAGTTTTTCCATTACTCAGTGTCAGCCCACTGTTTCATTTGGTAGTACTGTTGTGGTGTGTGCAATATCAGAAATTTGAATATAAGAAAGAATATAGTCTCTTCCTTGGAAATACTAATTATTTTTTTTTAAATAAAAGAAAAGACTTTTGAGTTTCATGCAAAATGGGACTGTAAGCTAGAGACTGTAATTGCTGTTTAACTGAGTTCTGGAAATGAAAAGAGAAAAATATGTTTGCCCTTGAGCAAAGTTTTTCCCATCCCAGTACTCCTTTCCACTCTTTTGCATTTGTTAAAACATTCTCTTTGATCGCAGAAGGACACAGAGTTTGAACAGAGAAGCTGTGCTCCTCCACTACCAACAGGAACTAAGCAGTATGAAAAGTAATAGAGCACTTGGACTCATGAGGTTTCTCCCACTCCTCTGCTCTTCTCTCTGATGCTGGGGATCCTTATTCACAGAGATCACCTCATAGGTTAGCTATGCACTTGAAGGCATCAAGATGCAGTTCAGTGAACCTGCTGTAAATGGAATATAAAGCTGATATGTTTTAAACATATGTGGAGGGGTTAAAAATAGTTTTGTACATCCCAGAAATGGTTCCTTCCTATCCAGTTACTGTCAACTGATTGGACCCCGTCAGCTGTCACCTCCTTCAAGGTCTTTGCTCACTATCCCATTTAATAGTCCTGTGACAGCTGTTCCCTTCCTCTTCCCAATGACCTCTCCTTGGCCCATGACATCTGTATGTCAACACCAGTTAATTAAATTACAGTGATAGGAGATACAGTGTTAAATGAAGCTCTTTATTATAGTGAAGCTATTTATTATATAATGATCATTACCTGTGAATCGAGGAACTCTTGTAAAATGGTGTAATAAAGCAGAAATGTTTAAAGAATAATTCTAGATTCTGTTTGAATCTGCATAGCTCTTGAGAGTTCCCCAGCATGAGATCCCTTTTTCTGCTCTATTTTAATGAAGAATTCTTTAATTCCATTATGAGATTTTATGCCTATTTGTTCTCATTAATATAAGTGGTCTTCAACCTGAGGGGTGCAAAGCCTGAAGGGTCCACTAATTACTTCTGAAGTGGCTATGAAAAACAACTAGGAGAAGTGAATTTCTGTTCTTAAATAAGATAAGCAATTGCTTTATGCCTTACATCTTCTATGGAAACTAGACTCTGTTTAAAACAAATCGGATTCATGCTGAAACAAGAAACTTAGATATCAATGTCAGATACAGAAAGTTTGATAGGTGTCTTTTCTGTCTCATCTGTCTGTCCCCCTGAAGTGTTCTGCTTTTGTTGGTACTGCAAAGCCAGGATTCACCTATTGACAGATGCCCTGCATAAAGTGTAACACAGGGGTTTGTGCAGCATGTGGCCTTGGTCTGCCCCGCTGAAGTTTGGGTGAGTTAACCTGAGGCTTTTGTGGCTTTAGTACCTTCTGTAGAAAGTTACTTCATATATCTGCATGATTCTGTACCCTTCATGAGGATAAAACAATTTTTTATAAATAGTGATACCACCACCTGAGCAGAGACTGAACACAGATTCACAACAACACTCATCCAAGTAGTTGATTGTGAAAATTTGAACTAAGAAAGTTTAGATTAGCAAAACATGAATTTAAGTCACAAGTTTTTTATAGTAGATTCAGGTGCTGGAAAGACAGAGTGAGTGGCCAGGGTCAGTGAACAGAAAGAAGCAAGCAAAACTTCATCACCTATTTGCTAGGCAACAATATTATGCAAATGTTTTTTCTTATTCTAAACACTATGACAACAGGAATAAAAAGCAGCAGGTTATTGAGAAAATCTGGAAATTCAAGGAAATTTTAGATCTGGTTATATGAAAGAAAGTGATGGTAAAAGCCAAAGAACATTCAGAGAAATACATTGATTGTACCAAATTGTCTTAACTTTAACTTTAAAACTGTTCAAAAGATCTTCTGTCTCAGAAATTAGCAGTCAATATTTTTCTTTCACACTATGCAATTTTTGTCATGTTCTACATGTAAAGAAGACAAAGATGCATGCACTATTCGAAATGAAATAGTTCTTCTATTCAGTCTGACCCATGCATTTATAATACAATTAAATAGAAGGCTTACTCTCTGTTGGCAACAGTGGAATCCAAAACATTCAGATTAAGAGTTTGGTAAAAAGAGAAGAGCATAGGGAAACAGGTTATGGAAACAGATAGATCAAGGAAAGATAAGAATTATAGAAGAAATTACAGCAAAAAAAGTGAAAGTAAAAGTAACAGAAAGAAATAAGAATTACAACTGGAAGATAAAAAATATTTGTCATATTTATGCAACATAGACTATCTGTATGGTAGATAATATATAGTTGAACTGTGTAATAGTAACATTTAGATATCTAATAAAAAAGCTTGTCCTCCCCCTCTCTGATTCCTAATAAGGCAGCATTATAAATAGATATTTTAATTCCCCCCATTGCCCCCATGAAAAGAGCTGCTGGATACATGTAATTATATGAGTCCTGGCCTTTTCTTGAGAAAGATTTTTTTAAAAAATTTTTTCCTCCTGTATAAACCTAGCAGAAATGCAGCAAATGTTGTGTATTTCAGGAAGTAGCCGTAATTACCTGTCATGCTTTTTCCATTTAGAGCTGCTTTAGGAAAACGTCAAGGATTCTGAGTTCATGAAACCTTCACTTATTCCAGTTCTGGTATTTCAGAGTTGTTCAAAAGAAGCATTTTTTCTCTAAGTCTATGGATTTTTACTCACCTTTTTTTCAGTAGGGAGCTGAAATTAAACTCTGCCCCGTCATCATGTCCCTCGGTACTGTATAGTAATAGAAAGCCATAATTAGTTTCAGAAGGAAGTGGGAATAGCTTGTGAGACTAGAACATTATATAGATGACATATTTTTGTAGAGGAGTAGTAGATGGGTTTATAATGAATTAGAATGTGCATTGACATGAAAGGTCACTTAAGTAGGCTCTGTGTTCATATTCATTTGCATACAGGTTTAAAAAATATATTGATTTGGAATGTATTCATTATCACAGAGGTGTTGCAGAATCTTCCCGCTTTCCTCTATCTTTCAGGAGTGTGGATATTATTTTCAGTTGGGGCAGTATTTAATCAAGCTTTTTGTGGAATGTCTCATGATCTAAAATCACTGTTTTTACCCCTAATATTATTCCAGCTGTAATTGTTCCTTGAGGCTCTTTGTGAACCAGAATACATTACACTAAAAAAAGACGTCACATCATTGGTTATTGGAAGGGTTGAAGGAGGAATTCTGTGATCTGGCTTTCAGCCTGAGATGAGGCTCAATATGTATTTGTTCAACAAGCATCGTGACAAGCAATGTTGTGATGGGTTGGTCTGTGAAAACAAGAAGCATCAGGCAGGAGTTTTTTGATGTGTAGTTCTGCCTGTTACATATGGGGAACTCAGATGGAATGCACAATATTATTTTTGGTGTTCTGAATCCAGTGGGTTTTAGCTGTTCCTCTAAACATTTATAATACTGACCTATTCTGAAAACAGCAGCAGATCACTACAATCACTTCTTTAGATTTTTTTCCAAAAAAAAGTCATCTTTACATTCAGACAAAATTTAGAAAGCCCAAATGTATTTTCTTTATCACAGCCAGTCTACTATCATCAGTGGTCAGCTGCTCTTTAACACCTCTGTTGTTTTAAGTGCAAGAATCTGGTAATTCCAACTCACAGCATTCATATTCTTCCAGAAGCAACACCTTATATTTAACTATTATTTCATAAGCAGATTTTTTTCTTTCCAGTTGTACTGGTGGTAGTTGCAGACCACAATGCTATCTCTGTCAACACACAGTCCTAGCTGCTTCAGAAAAAAAGAGTCTGTCTATAGAATGTAAATCAGAACGTTGGGAAAATTCAGTACTGCAGGAACAAGAATTTTTAGAAGTAAGAAAACAGCCTCAACAGAAAAATGATGGGCATTTTAACAGGACTGTTAAAAAAGATGAAATAGAAATAAGTGCCAAACTTCTTGTGGTACTGAACAATATAAGGTTAAATAATGATTTAGAGTCTGTGTAATTTGATATTTGTTGTGAGAAGAGGCCTTTTTTTAAGGAAATGCTGCTTTTACATCTTTGATTACTTTCAGAATAGTACAGTACTGGAAAAGAGGATTTTCTGGGTGTAAAGCTCCAACAGGGAAGTGTGGTTTTGGCCCTACTTTCACAAGAATTTACATGTTTGCAGGCATAAAATGTACATAGAAATAACTATTATAATCCCAAATTTGGAAAGGATTTCCTGTGATCAAATATTCAGTAAGTCAGGTCTACAGCTGGGAGAATAACTATTCACTTTAGTGCTTCAGAAGTGGTAGTTAAAGTTTCAGGAAAGACCAGCAATCAAGGTTTAGCTTTTTTGAATAATAAGACTCTAATAATTGCTTTAACATGCATATAGTTAAGTCTAATCTCAGAACTCCTCTTTTTGCTACAGTAGAAAACATTAGGAGCAAAAGGCATAAAGTGAAAAAATTCGATTATAATATGATAAGAAGTGTGCTAGGAAACAACAGATTTTCATTTGTGTTCCTACATTTCTGTGAGCAACAGCAATTTTAGTCAAAATGTGCTCTGTAGAGAGGCAAACATGTAAAAGAGAGAGGGCAGACATGCATATATTTAAAGTTACTTTTTTTCTTCTGACAAGGGTGAGAAGATGTCATCTGCCAAACACATGCGTTCTCTGTAGATGAATCTGCCTCTCACTGAACTACCAAGCTACTCTTTTTTAAAAATTTATTTGTTTTATCTATCCTTTTATATTCTTATGTTTTATCTTTTTAATTTTTCTTTATTTGTCTTACATTACTTTTTATTCGTGTGTATTAATCTCATTAATTATGAGACCACGCATTATAAACAGTGATTTATTTGGAATTAAGGCTGCAGCTTAATTCTGTGGACTTGTTTTTTTTCTTTTCCTAAACAGAGAGAGACAGTTCATTATAAGACCTAAATTTGTCTGCTGACACAGTCAGTGACTACCTGAGAAAGGCTGAGGTCATCCGTCTCCCCCCTCCTGCTAGGCTCCTGAGTGAGGGTATCAAAGACAAAGCTTCAGATTTAAACAGTTCAGTTCAAAATCTGGCTTCATTCTTACAGGAGAAACTGACAATCTGAACAGCCCGAAACTGCTCACCCTGCACTCCCTTTGAACTGATTCGGAATTCTTTTAATTTTGCTAACAAGAGGAGAAACTCTCAAAGCCTCCTTTCACTGTGGTGAAATAACACAATGCAGTTATGCACTGGAATGTCCACTATTTTACAGTGAGGCTAGTCAGCTACCTACAGATGGACTTAGCAGTAGACAAATTCTGCTAGCCTTGTTTAATTCTTTGTGATGAATGTTAGAAAAATTCTCATATAAAAATAGGACTTAAAGAGAAATACTCAAAGATTGCCACAGATGATTTGTGTCCTATAGAGAAATAGATGTCACAATATTCTTTGCCTAGTAATTTTTCAAAAATACATAAAAAACCAAAATAGAATCTTATTTATTATTGCATGAAGGAAAAAGAGAGCACATATTAATAATTTCTAAATTTAAAAAAAAATCCAACCAATTTTTCTGAATCTTTCTAATAGAAGGGAACATTATTCCATTAAGAGATACACCAGTTCAGGAAGTCTTAAAGGTGGGGGGAGGTTGGCCTTTTCAACACGAGTCTTTAATATCTAAGACTACATACACCTGAGTTTTCACACAGACACTCACAGTGTCATTGTCTTCATTCAGCAAATAGAGGTGTAGAGCATGAAAACAGATACAATCAAAATGCTTGCAGGAATGTCATCAGTCGTATGCTGCTTATAGAGCTCACATTAAACTGCCCTGTCCTTATCCCACATGGATGTGTAACCTGCTCAGGCAGGTTTCTGCTGTGCATACTCACGTGCGGCGGAAGGCAGCGCGAATATCCAGGTCTCCACTTACAGGTGCTTCTGATGTGGCAAAAAGTAATGAAGAAAAATGGGAGAGCGAGTCAACAAAAAGCAAAAATATGCTGCTATTTCTAAAGTTTTCCTTTGCAGACATTTTTAGAAATAAATTCTTATATTGTAAATTGTGATTAATTGTATATTGAAAGATTAATGGATCGTCTTTAAACATGTAGCCTTCACTAATTAGTTTTCAACATCAAGTGTTCTTTTTGGATAATTTATTTCTGTCTCATGTTTCATCATAAACTGGAGCCTGATGGAGTGTCTTATCTCTTGCTTGTCAATTCTCCTGCTGCAAAATTTTAATTTCAATAGTGTTTTCACAGAGTATTTAAACCCTAATGAGAATATGACTGGACTTCAACTGAATACTATTATTAATAATAAATCATAATCTATCCTCTGACAGCAGAGGTAAATTCCTGGAACTATGAAGAGTGATATGAAACTTAATTGAGGGTGTTATATAGAGAGAATTTTATGCCACTGTTGGTATAAATTGATGTGCTGCTGCTTCTGGGAGAAAAACTGTTCTCAGTTGCTGCTCCTAAGTCTTATGAGTCCCAGCTAGTGAAACTCCAAAAATTAACACTGCTGTTCAAGTAACTTAATAAACTTTTGTCTTTACATTAAGTTCAGTGGTAGCTGGACACAAGTTAATGCTGCAGCCTCTTCAACAGAATTACTGAAACAGGAAATGGTCCAAACATTCAGCTCTTTCAGACAGTCCATGCTTATACTCTTTTACTTAAACTTTTCCACACTCTAGGCAAATTGATGTTAAAATGTACTTTTCATTTTTTATAAGCTTTTCAGTATAGCACTTGTGAGGGTGGCAGCATGCATCAGGTAAAATGAGTCATCTGCTCTTAAAGCAATTTTATCTCACAAGGTGCTTCTGTATGAGTTGAATTTGTTTATATAGAAAGGAAAAAGGAATTGACAATAGTATCACGTCTAATTCTTTTTTTTTCCAAATATTTTTAGCACTGAACTTTTGCCAAAATAAGAATGAACTTATCTTCTGTTCTAGTGAAATTAAACATCATGAAAGAATGAATCTGAAACCAGAATATAGCCAGAGAGAAGATGGGCAGTTTTGCATCTTTTCATGTGCTTTCTTTAAGAGCATCACAGTTCAGACTTAAGTGATGACCAAGTGGTACTTTTAATTATCTCAATCCCATTCTCCTCTGGGGGCCTCTCTAGGTGTACCTCTTCAGGTCTATTCTTCAGGTTTGTGCTTGTCTAGTAACCATTATGTACCAGGAAGAATTGGTGGGCAGGAAAAAAAGAATACAGGGGCAGGAAGAAAACAAAAAATCACCTTACCATTGACTGTCAGGTTGAAATTAGAGCTGTCAAACTTGTCCTTGGTAGACACCTCACATCTGTACCCTCCTGCAAAAGTCATGTTTGCTTCTATGATTTCCATTTCAAAGGTGTACACCTAGAACAGACACCAATGATACAATAATTAGGTTAGAAAATGAAATGGTGGAATACAGAGAGGGAATACATGGAGAGAAATAGATAAGGGATTAACTATATCTTTGTGTCTTTTTAGCACTAAGAACCTTCTTAGTGTCCAACTCGTTACTGTAACAGAAAATCAGCTGTAATCCCCAATTCAGTGGAAACAGCTGAAGAGTGCTGTCAGTACAGGTATTCCTGAGGATACAATCTATTTTAGCAAACTATGCTGGCACATACACTAATGTACATACACCAACTGCATGTGCAAAGCTTTCACTAAGCAGTTTTAGCCTCTCCCCAGAAGGTTCAGAACATGCCAAAATGCAGCAAAAGGTGTGGCTGATGTGAGCGAGCCTGTCCAGTTCCGTCCAGGAGAGGGTGGTAGTGGCTCACGTACCACAGAGGATGCAAAGTTGTGGTACAGACTTGTGTTCCTGCGCCTGTGCCTTGGGACATATTTGTTGTAAAAAATGGGTCTTACTCGGCTATTTAAAGCAATCTAGACAATCCAAGAGAGAAATAAATTCCAGCACTAACAGCAGAATGATTGCTCTATTAAGACCAAGTTAGAGTATGCTTAAATAGCCGTGATTATAATTTTCTCTTAAATATACCAAGTTTCTTGAGAGGAATATGAAGGGAATCCTGCAGTAGAAAGTGCAAAACTACTCCCCCAGTCCTCCAGAGGTTTTATCATTCCATAGACAAAGTATGCAAGAGTTCATATGTAGAGCTTGTCTCTGATCTGTATGGTCCAAATACAGACTTCTATGGATAAGTATAGCCTTGTGTGTTGCTTTGGGTAACTTAACATCAAAACATTCCTTTTAGTTTATATTTTCCTCAGATTAAAGATTAGTACCTAGAAGATTGAGAACTCTATTCTGCCGATTGTACCTTGGTATTTCGATCATAATTGTCATGTAGCTGGAGGTGTTTCCCCACTTTGCTTCCCAGGTCCATCCACTTCCCTTTGAACCATTTCACTGATGGCTTCTTCAGCAGGCTCTCACCTGCAACTTTGGCAATGAATGTGATGTTTCCACCTTGTAGGAGAAGTAGGTTAAAGTAAGATTATGAATAATGTTTATATGTTACATGATTGCTGTCACCCTGTACTTGGAGAGCTAATAGTCAAGCAACAGGTAGTTTACAGACTTCACTTGGCAAACATTTTGAACTCACCAACAGTAACTTCTCCATCCTGTGGTCGTGCCACAAAGAGCCCAATGGGGTCCAGAGGTTCTTCTGGTTTTGTCTCAGTAGATGAAACTGAAATAAACATCATAATTACTATTTAGAATATTTTGCATCAAACTACATAGCTAATTAGTTAATTAGTTTAAAATATCTCAGTAGATTTCTTCTGCCTCTGAGATTCCTTATTCTTTATGATCTGCTTTCATCTACTGTCTCTATCTCACTTACTCTAAGGAGTCCCTGTGTATGTTCTTCCCTTCTGCTAATAAACCAGACTTGATGAAAATTCTCCATTACCTTCTGTGTTTTGGCTGCTTTCTGCTGGTGGAGCAGGTGACTCTGAGACAGCTGGGGCTGGAACAGCTTCTGCAGGAGTGACTGTCTCACTCTTTTCTGGAAATTAATGTAAGCCAAGATTAGAGAAAGTCATATTTCCTCTTTCATTCTTAAAAATTTTTGCAAAAGAACAGCCTTTAATATATGTTAGAAAATGCAGAGAAATTAGCTGTTGTTTCCTAGAGCTTAGAGGATGTGCTGGAAGCAGAAGGGGGCCCACTAAGGCTGGAAGATGAGGCTTTTTCTTTTGCTGAGGTCAGAAAGAACTGACGCCTGTTTTTTTTAAATTCAATAGTCTTGATTTGTACAAACTTGTCATCTGATGAGTAATGCTATAGTTTGTTGCAAACATCAGTAGTCTAAACATAAAAGGTAATGAAAAATGATTATATTATATATATATATATTATATTATATATTATATTATATTATATTTGTAAACAGTTTGCTTATTCATGAGATTTTGTTTAATGATGCTGTTGTTATGTAGTGGTACAAAGGCTATTGTTGTGTGCAGCTTGGAAAAAGCTCTAGACACTGTTAGTAAATCATATGAGTAAAATATTTTAAAAATCTATCTCTAATTTCTTCCCCTGGCTTATGGAAGTTGGTATCCTCTCAATTAAACCATGACCTCAGAGACAAATTCAGGCAAATGCATTTGGCACAATGGAGAAGACAGAATTGTCTGAAAATGGAGTAGGAGTGAGCAACTGGAGCAGATGGAGGGAGGTAGAATTTCTTGAAATAGATCAGTTGCAGCAAGATATATTCTTCTCCGTAGGTTGTGGAGCCACTTCCAAATAATAATGGGCAATTCAGTTACTGTGTAACATTACACATTCTACTCCACTGTGCTCCATAGCATTATTTGCAAGTTATCTGCCTATAGCAGGCTCTACATGGAACTAACCTGAATGACAGTAAGGAAAATAGAATGAGCACAGTATGGACCAGTTTGCTTTCAGGATGAGATAGTCATCAAGACCATATTTCTGCATGCTCTGACAGCTGTCAAGTTGTCCTAATCCATACCAGGATTTCCCCTTACACATAATCAATCTGTTGTGCCCTGTCTTTGCATATGGAACAGGACATTTTGAATCATGTTAAACATTCCTCAGTTTCTTTCCAGCTGACCAGAAGGTCTCACAAGGTCTCATCATGTTGCTAGAACGAACAATAGCAAAGAAAAGGAAGTGATATAAACAACCTGAGTTTGAGGCTTTTCACCAAGTTAAAGAGCAAAGTCAAATACCAGAAGTGGTAAATGGATACAATTTTGGAGGGGAAAAAGGGATCTGGAAGGTCAAAATATTTCAAAAAATGAGTGCTTTCATCTATCCTAAGCATCTTCAGATTTTATTTCAGGAGAAAATTCCAGGGAATTTGACTCTTTATATTTATTCCCAGAAAAAGCCTAGGAAAGTTTTAAAAACTTCATATAACTTGGTCTGTTAATGCATAAGAAGATAGTAATGAGAGATACACAAATAATACAAAGGCTACTCTTTGTACTCGAGCCCCTCTTGAAATATGCATTTTTGGCAGCAGGAGATTTTGAAAACATTTTAGGGAATGTATGAGCTTCTAGAAATATTACAGTATAACTTGTATATGTTTTGTCAATTGTTACAATTTTGTATTTAAATAGAATTATTATTTAAATTGAATTATTATAAGAGCAGGCATCTTAGTTTAGGTCAGGGCAAGGGTTAATTTAGCTTTGCTTTGCTTTTCAGTAGTTAAGTGTAAAAGCTTGACAGAAGTCTAAAGACGTACATTGACATTTCTCCTATGATCTCCTCTCTATGGACTTCTGACACCTGGAAAGAGGTGCCTTAGCCACAGGAAATGTATTCCTCAGCTAAATATTAATTAGTACCTTCAAATAACTGGGCAAAACAGATGTATTGCTGGTAGAGAAATTTTACAGTGTTAAAATAGGCTAATTTCCATGAGCCTTATTCATGAAGGTTGCATGTGGGACTGGAAATACTGATGAAACCAGAATTGCTTAGGAAATGCTGTACCTGGTTCCTTGACTTTGAGTTCAAATTTGACCTTGGAACTTCCAGCTATTACAGCATATGTCACATCATCTTCTTTTCCTACATTATTGATTGTCAGTGAATGCTTGTTGCCTTCTGTCTTGATGATATATTTTTCACTTTCAGTAATTTCTGTGCCAGCTCGCTGCCATTTCACCTTGATGCCGGATTTTTCTGTCTCTGCTTCAAACACAGCTGTGTTTCCGGCTGTCACCTCTGTTGTCTTTGGCTTCTTGGTAAACGCAGAAACTAAAAAAAGAGAGAGGGCTCACTAAAATCTGTTTTGCAATTGTGGCATATCTGGTGTAGTCAGCTGTTGTGGCTGCAGCAGCTGTCTCTTTTCTCTCCCATCTGCCCATGCAAGATATAAATTACAACACTTTCCACGTAGAAGTTGTGGAATTGTCTTTGGGTTTATCAAGTTCTGTGTCTCACTGAGATGTCAAATCTCCTCTACACTGCCATGAAATAAAGTGGAATGGATAGCGAATTCACCTTACTTTCTGCCTTCCTCTTAGTTTTCCCCCATATTGAGCTCTGGTTTTTCATAAGGGAATGTTGTGGTCTATAATAAAATGATGTGGTATATATTCTCACATATCTAGCTATCTACATTAATTTGCCATTCACTTTTATCTAGAATTATCTGTTTTGTCCTAACAGCTGCTTAACACCATTGCTACAGAGAATTGGGATCTGTTCTTCAACAGCACTGCAGTTTGTCCAGTAACCTGTGCCCTAATACACCACAATGAATGAATAGTTCATCTTTAGTCCTTCTGTTTTGACTGATCAAGGCTTTAGTGGAAAGGGATTCACATTCCTATGATGAGCCTTGTAATTTCATTCCAGCTAAAATGATCAATCAATTGTTGTTTGTATTCAGAAGTTTACTTCAGCATTAAAAGTTATAGTACTTGCCTACATTACACTCTACAACAATTAGTTTTCTAATTACTTACAAGGTAGATTAAAATATTTCCTCAATGTTTCAAAAAACACTTAGGAAGCTTATAATGAGAATTAATAAAATTATTAACATGTAGGGTGAACAAGCATGAACCAAACAATGTTTTAATTCGTATGCAATCAAAGTAACACAACAGATAGGAAATTGTAAACAAGCAATGGATCATGATTTTGATCCAGGAGTATCCTAATCTCTCTCAAGATTAGGTTTGAGTAAAGTAAGTTATTTTACTAATTTCTTTAATTTTAACCTTATTTATTTATATTTCTTCATCTTTATTTTGAACCAAGTTTTTATTTCATGCTTGTGTTTTTGTCTTAATAAAATCTGTTACCATTTGTTGATTGCCATGAGCTATGTTCATGTGTAAAAATACCAGCAATTAACATTCTGATTCATACACTGCATGGTTTTTTGTGCATCATTCTGCCATCTTTCTATTGACTCACCCCTGCATATCTACATTTTTATAAAATACAAGTAATTTCATCACATCTAATCTAATCAGTCTACATCTAATTTTATCAGTCACCTCTGTGACAAATTGTCTATGGCTCTTCTCCTTTGGCAGCCACAAGAACTCTTCCAAACAGCACGACAATGGTTATAATTAGCTTTGAACTTTTAGTTCTGCTTTATAAAAATAAAAGAAGCATGGCATGAAAATGTTTTAAAAGAAAAAGTTTATATTCATGTTCAAACAGGTGCTTTAGTTAATGTAAATGGTATATTATTAATAATACCATCTATTATTTTTATAAAATCTCTATTCCTGTAGCATGTCTTCAGACTGCATGATTTAGTTGACTTTAGTGTGGTTACATCTGGAAAGATTTCATCTGATGGCCTTTGGTCTTTAGTCATAATACAATTCATGCTTCTTGCATTGTTTTGCAAAGGATTCAAACATTCTTAAGCATCAGTTAAATTATGAACTACAAACACTTTAGGACTGATCTCCTTTTTTACTCTTCTTCATGCGTTCCTACCCTGTTAAATGTGTGAGAAATTTCCTCTGGGAGTGGAATATTCCTGCATGCTTATAATTGAGTTTTTTTCTAATCTGGTGCAATAGTTCTTTAAAAATATAGTGCTTTGTAGAATATAGAGCTGTGTACTGTAGTGTACTACAGCCTGTTACCAGTCACACACCTTTCCATATGGTATTGCACTTCTGTAAATAACACAGCAGGGTGTGCATTGATGGATTGTATCCTGAATAATTGCAGGAGAGTTACTGTGCATAGCAGGCTGGACATGCAGGATTCAAAAGACACGTAAAGGTGGCCAGGCTACTGCACAGTGGGCAGGCAGGTCAGTTCTGGGACCCACTCCACTACTGTCTAGCTGGCTCCTTTCCCAATGATTCTACAGACAAAGCAGCAGAGAGGCATGTTTTTGTCTTTGAGTCCTATTATCATCACTCTTCTATTTAAGCACAAAAGAATCTATAAATATATTAATTACCTAACAGCAAAGTGATTTGTAAGTCTTCCAGCCTACAGTGTCAGGGTGTCATGACACACATACTTGGAAGTAACTCTGTGATCTGCTGGACACCCTGTAAAGTGATTAGGTTTCTTACATTTGCTGTGTAGATGACTCAACAAGAGCAAAATTGTTGGTGAGAACACAGTCAGAAATCTCCACCACTGCATAACACTTCTGGCTTTAGGAAATCTAAACACATATGAGGAAGTTTATAAGTAAGATTTCTTGTATTCCTTCCTCTCCCCCCTTTCCTGCCAAAAGACTCACTTTAGTTCTGACTTAAAATGATTGTGAATACTTCTGGTAAGTACAGAATTGAAAAGTCAAAAATCTCCCATGAGAACAAAGGCCTGCAAGAACAGTTGTTGTGCACCCACTTTTTAACTGGTAAAGGAGACTTGGCTTTTAATTGAGCCTTTTTGCTGTACTTGAGATTCAGTCAGTGCTGGGCAGTGTCCAGAGCAGCTTCTCTCTATCCAGCTGTATTCTCTTTAATCTTTCACTGCTCTTTTTGCAAAGGAAAACTAAAAATGTAGGGCTGGAGATTTTTACAGGAAATTACTTTGCTGCAGAAGAGAGATTGCTGAACAAGCGTGTGAAGAGAATATGATAATTTTTCATTTTGGGGGAAAAAAGGGAGTGGCTTAAGAGAATAAAGAGTTCAGTTATTCCCCACCCCTTCATTATGGCTGCTACTTTAAGTAACATGTAAATCCAAGTGGACCAGAGGTTTCCTTTTTCTCATGCAGTTATACCAATCTAATTTGGGTATTTCCTCATTAAAAATACTCCTAAACACCACCATCCAAAACTTCTGGTTTGTCCTGAGAATGACACTTTTGCCTGCTTTTATCAGAATCACGTTCCCCGTCTGACAGTCTCTCTCACTTCAGTGTTTGGCTTCTACCCAGATATACCCCTCTCAGTTTTATATACCCATCCCATACTCTAAACACTCTTGAATATGGCCACCACCATGAGGCTGTGGAAAACCAATGACTGTGACACTTCTTGTGTGATGTTGTGGAATGTGTCTGTCAGCCACTGACAGATCTCAAACACTTTCCTATGTTTCTCCAGACTCCAGGTGTCCATGCAGTTAGGAGCCACAGGGCTGGAGCACCTAATGTCCTCTGCTATCCACTGAGTTAACTCTCTGATTCCTGATGTGTGCCAACCCAGCCACAAGGGGAGAGAAAAGTCACATTAGTACCAGCAAACCATGGCAGTTCTGGAGGGAGAGCAGAGACCCATGTGAGTTACCAGTGCTGATGAAGACAAAGTATTGAAGGTGTTCTGTGTGTGTGTTTAGTGGGGATGGAATTGGTGTTGCTGTGGGGATTTAATGGAGACAGAGAAGAGGGAGGTGAAACTAACAAAAGAAAATGAGCCTGGGGCCACTTTATACTAACCCATTTTTCAATACTTCACTGCTCATAACCCAGGCATTCCTAATCACTTCTAGTGTCCATAATGCAAACACAGTCACATAATTTCTGAGTAATATACACCAGCAAATTTTACCCCAGGCAGAAGAGGAAACAGCTGTATGTGGTCTGCAGTTATCTTGCAGAAACTTTTTGGTGGTTAAGGCTGCAGCTACCAGAACTTGCATCCTCTAAAACTCTTCAAACACCTGAGGATGTACACATCAGCCATAACACTATATATGTTACACGACTTACAGCTTAATTGGTCAGTAATAAAAACCTCTCTTTGGAGGTCTGTGGTCAGATTGCATTCTGAAAATCTATTAGTAGGTCTTTCAATCAGGAGGATGAAGAAAAATTAAATACATTTGCTGTGGCCCAAATTAAACTAGAATGAAATAATTTCAGTTCCAAACCTAATATTCTGTAATAGTCATCTAAATAAAATAACAAAACTAGTATTCTGCTGTCATTCTGCTGCCATTTATTAAATCTTCATAGTAGCACCTTCATGCTTTCTCCTTTACTTTCTGGCCTGCTTTGAAGCAATGTCCTTCTAACAGCCATCATCAAACAAGTTTAATGTTATGCTTCAAGTCTTTTTCATACTCTCCTATTCAAAGTCCAAGAAATGGCTAAGTTACTACCAGGGTTTATATCTTTTGCACTAATAATTATTTCCTTTACTGTCTTGTTGAACTATCTATCTATTTACTGGGCTTTTATTTTATGAGTATTTTGAGGCAGAGACTGTTTTTCTGTTGCCTTTGTACAGCATTAAATTGTTAGTAGGTAGTGCTAAGTACTGTTGTATCTCTAAAAAGAATAAAAATGACTGTTAGAAGCTAGAAGAACAATTCTTATTTCATTATTGTCAGAAAAAGCAGAGGTAAGGTGTATATTAAAATAATGTTAAAATACCAAAATAATTTCATTTGCTAGCAACATTC
Source organism: Zosterops lateralis (assembly GCF_965231275.1). Taxonomy (NCBI): domain Eukaryota; kingdom Metazoa; phylum Chordata; class Aves; order Passeriformes; family Zosteropidae; genus Zosterops; species Zosterops lateralis. Next base: position 39,651,039 of record NC_139761.1, read on the forward strand.
CCTAAATAATCTGGCTTAGAGTCACAAGCATCAGCTGAAAACCTATTCCTGAAATACTGGAATTTCAATGTGTGAATTATGTGAAATGAAAGTGAGCAAGAAATATGGATTGTACATAGAGTGGTAGAGGAGAATGTGTGTTAGATGACATTTTCAGATGATATTTCTGCCTTTCTGAAATAAAACCTGTTAAAGGTATAAATTCTTGAGGAGAATCTAATGTAGACGCTAGAAACTACAGCAGAAATTTGTGATGAAATTAGACAAAATAATCACAGGTTTCTCTCACAAAGCTGAGTTATCCTACTGCACATTCTCTTTATTTGGTGTTAAAATACATATTGGTCAATATATATAATTAATATTATAAAAGTAATATTAGCTGTTAGAATTCTTTAATTTGTTAAGATTTCATGTTGAAAATTGATCTTTGCTTACACTTGGCATTTATTTTTTCTTCTATATCATTTGCTCTTCTATTGAGTTAAAAGCCAAAGTGAGGATAAGCAGACTTCAGTAATGGAGCTTGTAAATTCCTTTCTGAGGAACTATATAAAGATGCTGCACATTCCTCAGTCAGGACCTAAGTGGCTTCTTGCAATTACAAGCTTAATCACTTCATGATCCAAAAGCTATTGAAAGACTCAATCTTATCATTCCTGCCTGCTTCAGCAGCTGAGATTGCGAATTCCTGCAACATGAGCAACAGGCGAGGAATAGTTTCACTAATCAGTCACCTCTCTCCATGCATCCATCACACTTTCTGCAAAAGGGGAATAGTAATGTTCAGCTTGGTTTGAATCTTAACTTACAAAAGAGGAAACTATGTCTGTATGAATTTAGGGTTTTTGCTGCATTCCTGTGGTGCATAGAAGTTTGTTGCAGTGCTTTGTTGTGCTAGGTGCTCACAAATGTGAAAGAATGATCTCATATTCAAACTAAAATTCTGCAGTTTATGCTTTATGACGACGACAATGATGATGATGATGATGGAAGCCTCTGTGTATTTACAAGTTATTTGTAAATTCTTGACAAAATGTCCTAATCAGAATTGCAAAATCTAAGTTTTTCAATCTATAAAATACGTGAGTAAAAGTTGACTGATTTTCAGAGAAGGTGAGTAATATAGACTTCTCCTTTCCCAGCTATAATAATGCACACACTTCCCATTAAGTCCCATTTATCTACTAAATTTGGTGTTAAAAAGCCAACTATTTCCTCCTAATGTCATAAAATATTGTCAGGGAAATGGCTGGGGTTTTTTTAACCTTTCTGAATTTTCATAACCAAAAAAAAAAAAAAAAAAAAAAAATCAAAATTTTCCAAACGGTAAGCTTTTGAACAAAGATTAACTATGAAATGTTTAAATCAAAGGGAGAAGAACATCAAGTTTCTGCAACAGAATCCTGCAAAAAGTGGTGCTTTTCAAAGTTTGATTGTTTGCTCCAACACTAAACTCTTATAGGTCTTATAAATTCTGTTGCTCTTGTGGATGGTGTAGATTTTCTAGAATGCTAAGACAGTTCTTTTGGCATTCTTGAAATAAGTAGGAGAGTGCTTTATCCTGAAGTATTTTAGTTGGGCAGTTTAAAATGAAAGAATATCTGTTGGAAAATCTACTTCACCACACCATTTTAACTTTAATGTTTTATTCGATGATGTTTTTTGGGTTTTGGTGGGATTTTTTTTGGTTTTGGTGGGTGGGGTTTTGGGGTTTTTTTTGTTGGTTTTTTTTGTTGCGGGGGGCTGTTTTGTTTTTGTTTGTTTCTATTAACATGTAAAAGGCCTATTAAAGCAGCAGCTATAAGCAGAATATCTCTGATCATTCTTTGACATGGAGAATTTTCTTTTGCCTATACACCAGATGCACAAATTTCAGTAATACAGACTAGGGACTTCTATGGGATCTTCACTAATCCAACTCTGTGGTGTGTGAAATGCAGGAATTGTGATTTATCCAAGTATGAATTACCCAATGGTAATTTGGCCCTCCTGAGATGGTGCTCAACATTATCCCATCTCGAAATGGCTTGAACTGTATAAACAACATGAAATAGAAAACCAAAGGGATTAGTGTCTCCTGGGAGACTCAGAAGATCCTCTCAGTTGAAAGTTATGGGGCATGTGAGTGGTTCTGTCTCGGTCAGAGTGGTAACAAGAGCTTTTCCTCCCCCTGCTGTGATAATCCCAGTGTTTGGTCTGGTTTGTTCATAAGAACTGTGTAGGACTAGTGGTGTTAGACACCTGTTAGATTTCTCTGGAGAAATAAATTGGAATAGAATTTCTCTTCACCATTAGCCAGTAAAAGTGGGCATCTTCACAGGGACATTGCCTCTCATCCACAGAGAATGAAAATGCTAATTTAAAGGCAGTTAAACAATTAGAAATCGGAAGTCATAATGCCAAGGTGATCATATTGTCAAATTTTGCCTAATCTGTTGTGTTTATTTTTGTCTGCATTCATAACACTTCAACATTTCTATAAAACTTAAAAATCGTATGACTTTAGAAGCAGAATGTGAGTATGAATTTTTCATTTTTGGGGTGATTACTGAACCTTTGCAGTTTTTATTTTCAGCTTCATCTACAATTGCAGGATCTACTTTCGTTAGAAATGGTAGCCTTATGAATATGAAATGATGTTATATTTGTAATAAAATGGAAGGATTGCTGACACCACTGTTGCTTTAGGGTTATCATATAGAGGGAACACAAGAATGTTGTTGGAGTTAACCATGTTTTAGTGCTTTGCAGTTTGTATTAGGAAACCCTCTGGGTGTGTAATGGGTCAGCCTCTAGCAGTGGCTAATTTCAAATATTTTGGTCAAATGAAGGTTCTTCCTAACAAGTCCTTCTTTTGTTATTGTGACCAGAGGAGATTGTCTCATTGGCCAAACTGAGAGGAGACCAGTGCCTGCTCAGGCCTTTGCAAAGCACAAATGCCATTAATTATAAGTTTCCACAGCTGTCTCTGGCTAACTCTGGAAACTGCACATTATTAAAAACATGTGCACCTTGTACTGTAATTCAGGTAGTGGTGATCCTGGGTATGCACTGGCATCACTGAAGTGACAGCCCTAAAGTGGAGAATCCCAGATTTAGTACAAGTTTCTCCAGGTCTGACTACTGAATATGTTCACACTTGACAAACAATCATAAGATCAGCTTTTGTCAGGGCTTTTTTTCCCCAAACTTACTTGTGGACACAAAGTGCTCCTGGAGGCATCTTTCTCTGCAGGTGTCCTGAAGTAAAAACTCTCTCTACCTTCTTTACCTAGGCTCTCTTCCTCTTCAAAACACCAGATCCATTGCACTTTGCACCCCATCCTAGGCCTCCTCTATGTGGGCAGCCTCAGTGGTCCTTATTTGAAGATTTTAAAGTAAAACATTCATAAATCTGAAATACTTTCCTGGCATTTTTCTCTGTGGCTCTGTGACCTTGGCTTTCTGAAAAGGGCTTGTTATCTTCTGGCTCAAGGGGAAAGGATGAAGGAGGGTGAAGGAAAAAAAATCTGCATGTATTCTTCACAGTAAATGTTGCCTTTTTCCCCTAGAGTTCTATTGTCAGTGGTTGAAAGAACTAGAAAGAATAAACTCCAAACCAGGTACTGTTTGCTTTCGTTTTCACAGAGATTTCATTAACAATAAATACCATCAAATTTTGCTAGTAATACTTCTACAAATTGTCCAAGAAAAACCCCTCAAGCCCCCCCCAAAAAGCAGGAGAGGTTTATACTATCTAATTATCTGAGAGAGAGAGAGACTACAAGCCTTTATTTATTTTTTTTTCAGAATCCTAAAGGTGACTAGGAAAGGAAATGAGAAATTAAAAGCATCTAAAAATTATATGCATTTCACCTGTATTTTTTCCTCATCCATAGTCTCTTGAGAAAATTCTATGACTGAAGGTTATCAAAGCAGTCAGTGATTTTTCTGCAAGATCACTCAATATCTCCTACATTTACAACTTAATAAAATATAATTTCTTTTTCCTGTCTGTTTTTTTTTCCTTTGAGGCATCCGATTTCTCTAGAATACACAGTCTACTCACATTTTTTCCCTACCAAGCTGTTCTTAGTTTTGTCTGTCAGTTATGATCCTTACCTGTTTTCTTTATGGGCTCTGGCATCTTCAGTTTGTTTCTGCTGAAGCTCCCAGTTGCATCTGGAAAGCAGGGTATGAGTTACACAGGAATGTGACTGCAGGGCTTTTGAGACCCCTAAAGAAGCACTGGATGGAAGCCCCCATCCTGCTCCTCCCCCTGATCCCCCACTGTTGTCAATGACGGCACCTTATCAACAGCAGGACACACTTGACAGGCTACATCAGCTGGGATAAATATAGCCAAGTTCCAGGAGCCAGGGAGCTCAAGCCACCCAAGAGTGGCTACCACTGATCTGTTGGTATAAACCAGAGCACAACATGATGTTGCACATGCATACAGTGCATTTTCTAGCTCCAGGCATGTATTGCATGAAGAAGTTCAACACTGCCATGTTTAGAGCACATTCAGCAAACTAGGTCTGGTAGTTACATCTCCTATATGCTGGTTCCTGCTTACTCTAAGTGTGTATTTGCTTGCATTCTTACCACTTATTTCAGTTTTTGGTTTTGTCATAATTGGGTCAGGGCTGAACAGCCCCTCAGAAACTGTTTTTCTTGTTTCTTATTTTAGCTTTTCTACTGAAGACTGTATTTGTAGAACTAACTGAACCTTAAGGAAAGAACTTTCTTTTGCAGAGACACACATTACTGACATTTGCAGTCACAAGTAGAAAGCATGACACTACTTAAATAGTTTTAGTCCTCCCTCCCCATCCACCCACTTGATACACAGCATACATTTCTTGATAACTAGCAAGTTTTTTTTCTTCTTTAAAATATCATTTTAAAAATAGTTCCAAGGTTCTGTTTTATACCACTAGACATTTCAATTTTGCTTAATCATATAGAAAAGACCTGGAGGAAAATCTCACTAGAAAATTATTCTTGTATGGCCATTTCATGCTCTAATCGTTGCTTCTTGTTTATTCATATATTTAACATATGGCAAAATAGTAACTTTGGACAATCATTCCTTTATCATCGTGATGGTTTATCAATTTCGAGTTTTAAGCTTTACCAGGAAAACTCTGGAGGCCAAATATAGAGCATATTTTAGTCACCACAAGTATTGATAAAATAATTTTTAAAAAACGTGTGGTTTTCATTTTTTCCCCCTGCTTTACTATCCTGTAAAATACTCATTTTTAAAGGATTTCATCTTTTGGTACAGAGTTCAGAACAGACCAGTGTGCAAGCAGCACATCGGTCACTGTGTCTGTCTTTCACATCTGACTCCCTCAGTAGGCTGATAGGACAAACGTAAACACACAAGAAACATTGCTGATCCCTCTCCTGCTTTGGGACCTTGCTATTTACTTTGACTTGAAACCTTTCAAAAGGCTTGGATCTCACTTCTTCCCTACAATGGAACAGAGCTATGAGGATTTAATCTGATGCAGAGAAATGATCCAAATCTAATAATAACTTTGCAGATTTTGTGATTTTTAATGTTATTTAAAGTAACATTTCAAATATATTGCTGTGTTCAAGACTAGGAACAATGAATGTTTTGTCTGCTATTACACCATAGGTTACCAGGTGGCAGCATTGCTGTAATAGTAAACATTTTCTAGCATTTTCTATATTGTATAATATAATATAATATTATATTACATGACATGACATTATATTATATTTTATGACCTTTTTAATAACAAAACTTCTATGCAAATGAAATAATTTGCATAATAGCACATCATTTCACTGGCTACACTGACCCAAAATAGATGTGTAGTGGGTTGTGATAATTACTTTCTAATGCACTGCAACACCAGATAATTGTTCAGCAAGTGTGTGAAGTTTCATCCTGTATTCAAATGAAATGGATGTACAAGAACAGTGAAGTAACATGTAATAAATGTCTCAGGGCCTGTGCTTAAAAGGTGAGTGAGAGCGAAAATTCTTCCTTGTCAGAAGAATTACTCTGAAATTATTGTTCTGTGCCTCGGACAGTGGCTTTCACTGTGTAATTCAAAATCAAGTTCAAAAATGACAGAAATTGGTGGCCTGCAGTGAATGGCAATGTGATTTTGGATAGTTGCACCATGGCTTATGCAGAGAAAACCAAGGATTTATTATTTATAGCCAAATTTAACAGTACTTCCTTCTAAAAAGACTATCCAACTTCTTATTAAAAGGCAATGTATTTAGGTGCTTGTGACTCTGCCCAAATGTAACTATCCAGGCAGAAAGTCTATATATTACTTTTCTATTTTGGGCTTCTTTTCCTGGTAGTTTCTGTCATGCCATTTAATTTCTTGTCTCTATTTCTGTTTATTTGCTTCTTTGCCTTTTAGTTTTGTTTCATGGAAATATGACAGTGGTTCAGCAGTTTCTGAGGACAAGGCAGTAAAATTGCCTCAGTGGCTGCAGATTTACTGGTGTGAATGGTGGGACAGCTGAGGAGGCTCAGTGCAGAGCACAGGCCTAGCAGGACTCATCCCCTGAAGTTCTCATAGAATCATAGAATCTCCTGAGCTGGAAGGGATCCACAAGGATCATCAGGTCCAACTCCTGACTTTGCACAGGACAGCCCCAATACTCACACCATGTGCCTGAGGGCGTTGTCCAAATGTTTCTTGAACTCTGACAGGCTCCTGCTGTGATTTTTCTGGGAGTCGTTTGTTCTAGTGCCCACCCGCCCTCTGGGTGAAGAATCTGTTCCCAATATCCAACCTAAGCCTCACTGTTTCCTTTGAGTTTTTGAATCACAGAGTGCTGGTGTGTACAGTGCAAAGCTACTTGACCTTAACTGACAGAACTTGAGTTTACAGGATTTAGGAGATTTGGGTAATGCTGGTCCTGTTTATTTGAGCTTCCCTCTGTACAACCATTTTGTATCCCTACCTTTTGCACTCCATATTTGAGTTCTTTCTGTTTATTTGACAGTAACTTGCTTTCATTTCAGGGATGTTCTTTTAACTTGCTTCATGATAAACAACCTGTGTTGCTGCATATTCTAGACTATGGGGGGAAAAATTGCAGTCTGCATATACTCAGTGAGAAATTTCTATATTTCATCATCTGAAGAAATTTTGTTTGTGCCAATGAGGTCCAGTGCAGGTGTCAGCAGAGTTTTCTATGCTTTTATCTCTGGGCTAAAGAGGGACTTGGACTTAATCCAATCAAAAAGCAAACAGCCTTTGTGTTCTGTGCTCCAAACATTATCTCCCTTGGACACACCAAAATAAAGGGGAGAACAGACAGAGCTGGAGGGCAAATAGTTGGAACTTCAGAGAGAGAAGTGATCACACCAAGTTGAATGGGAGGAGGAAATAAAAATGTATGATTGAAGAGCATGGATGGGGGGAGAAAATTGCTTTTCCTAGGTAATATGGGAGGGATTTGAAATGGATTCTCAAAGGATGAGAATATTAGATGGGGAGCTGGGATAGAAATGGGGTGGAGGGAAGAGAACTGGTGATAAGACTGAAACTGTAAGAGGATGTGGGATGGGAAAACTACATGGCTGAACAAATACATTGGAACTGAGAACATAAAGAGAAGCTGACTGGAGGCATTTGTGAGAAAAGTTGGCCTGAGAGGAAGCAATAAACTAGCTGGGCAAAAGTTGAAAAGGACATTGAGAATAAAGCAGTTGGAATCTACTAAATGTGGAGGCATCTACTGGCTGAAACTAGGCATGGAGGAAAGCTGAACAAAGAGCTGGAAATTGATAGCTCAGGCTGGCTGAGAAAGGAAAGTGCCGTGTGGGTGAGCAGGAAAAAATGGAAGAGGGACTATCTAGAGAAGAAATCTAAAATTATGTTTCTGAAAGCAGACACCCAAAACTCAGAAACTTAAGTAAATCTAAAAGAACCCAAACTGATTTGTATAAGCAAATGCCCAGCTCAGCACCCAAACATTCTTCACTTTGCATAAGGCAGAGGAATTGAAGCATTCTGCACAAAGGCACCAGTGATCAGAGGGCTTCTTACACCTAGAGCGCTGCTGCTCTGCTGCTGGGGAGTTAAAACAGAAGCTCAGAGGGAGCCCTTAAGGCACAGAAACTGCATTCCTTCCTACCACAAAGCCGCTTCCCCAATCCTTTGCATAACCTTGGTCTCCCCAATAACTCCTCCCACCCTTCTTTCTCCTCCACCACCTCCTGCTAACCCTTATCTGCTCCACCACATCCTCATTCCCCTCCTGTCCATAGACTGCTCTGCTCATTCTCACGTACTGCTTTGGCTCCCCTATAGCAAAAAGTAACACTGTGGGGAACTAAAGGCATGAAGAAGGAGGATGTGGCTGGATGAGTGGAGAGAATGGAAAGAAACACAGAATGCAAAGAAAGTTGCCCTGAAAAACCTGATCTACTAGGCCTGTTTCGAGTAGGAGATTGGATGGAGTGACCTCCAAACGTCCCTTCCAACCCAGGTTGCTCTGTGTTCCTGTGTGCTGATGTGAGGTGTTGGGCTGAGGCAGACACAGATGAGCTATGAGTGAGGAAATGAGAAAGAATATCTCAACCTACTGCTGTTTTCATGTTCTTTGGAAGAAGTTCACATTCCCCAGCTCTTGGAATAGGACTCTGATTACTTGGTTTATATACAGACTTCACTAATAGCACGAGCTCAGCTGAGTCAACTGAATTGCAACGTGCAAATTTGTTAGAGAAGAAAGGTGAAACTTGGTGAAGTTTTAGCTACTGCCGCAGTTGCTTTAAAGAGCAAGCTCTTCATCTACTTGACTGTAATATATTAGTGGGTTCATTACAGTAGTGTATTTATTACAAGCACCACATCTTCAGTGTTTTAGGTATATGGGTATACAAAACTATGTAAATCTGATTTGAGTGTTTCTTAGAACAAGGAAAGGTGGTAAAGTAGCAAGTTAACACACAAAATAAATTAGAAATAAATGCAAATTCTTGGAATTGGCACCACAGTCTGTGCATATCATCGTCTTTTCTATCCCTAATCCATACATTTTCAATACACAAGTGTGGGATTTCCATTGTGAACATGCTGTTCTGGGCATTCTCAAATTAAAAATGCTTATTGTGTTGTCATCAGTAATAGTCTTTGCTATGAATTTACAATGTGCAGCTAGAGTACAAGGAAAATTTTGAGTGATAGTATAAATAGACTGAATTGAACTGTCACAATATATGTACTAGTTATGAAGCTGCCACTATAGTTTGAATTAGGCTCAATGATTATGAAGTGAATTTTGTTGTGTGGAGATTTGAATGAGGGAGGAAAATAAGAAAATGGAAGAATAAGAAAAAATGGAAGAAAGGCACAGAGATTAAGTGATACAAATAGAAAAATAAACTAAGGCAAAAGGCTTACTGAGGAAAAGAAACCTGGCGATGTAAAGAGCCTAAACCCTGTTGTAATCACAATTAAAGACAAACACAAATTATAAGACTCTGTCAATGTATGAACCTTGAAATGAGGATATAGAGATAAAATTTCATGAAGGAGGAGACAAAAACCTCCAGCAGATATATTAGGATGTGTATGTATGTATTTTTCAAGAATTTTAGAGGATTCAATAAATGTGGGGTTTCAGGCAAAAATAAATAATAGCACCTTTAAATGCAGTTCTGTCTAATGTAGGTAAGTAGTAGCTTACATCTAGAAATGTCTAAAACTCTCTTTGAATAGAATTTAAAAATACACATTACCACTGTAAATTATTATAAGCAGATTATCAGTGTAGCCAGTGCAATTTTTCTAACTTTGATGCCTCTGATGTACAGCTAGAGGGAGTCTAATATATTGTAGGAGCAGTTCAGTATTTTGAATTTATCTCATTGATAGTTTTCTGAATAATCTTTCCACAAGAGTTGATTAGGAACCATTCAGCAGCTAATAAAGCTGATTTTTAAAGCAGGCTGCAAAGGGCCAAATATAAGTTGAATATCCAGCTGCAGTATGAGCACTTGCTTTGAAAGAGGATTGATGATCTCTGACAGCAGTGGGCTGCAAAATGTTCCAATGAACTTGTGCTAATTGTGGGTCATGTCTCCAAATAATGACCCCCCCCCGACCTTTTTCGAGCGCGTCTGCCTGTCTAGTAGTTGGCCACCTTCAGACAAAGTGGAATGCTTGCTCCTCTGTAATTTTGCAGAACCTGTGATTTAGTCATATTCATTTTGATATTTTTGTCTAGAACAGCCAAAGAGCTTCTACTTGCGTGTGCAGCTGCATGACAATAATTCAGCTTGCTTAGACAGCCCAGTGTCCTGAGCAGTTGGATTGTGTGGCAGACAAAGAGCGCTCTGGCAGAGAAGCATCATCATTTGGTCTCCTTCACAGCTGCAACACATGATTATTCACTCTTTTTGCCACAGATGAAAAACCTAACCAGAAACAGATGGGGAGTGAATATTTTTAGAAACAGTATTTCAAAGCATTAACAAGAGGAAGAGAAAAAGTTTTCAGCTTTGGAGATAATATTTTAAACCTTCTTGTTAAAGTATATTTGATTTTAGTATTAAATTTTTAAAAATTATTAATAATACTGTCCCCCTAAATATTTTTCTCAGATTCTTCTATTTCCATGTTTCTCATGGTCAAAACCATGTAAAATGCAAATTCTTTAATTCAAATATTAGTAGTTGCTCTAAATTAACATTTTATAGTAATGCACACTGCTCAAATAGCTCATTTAAAGGTTCTTGTTGTTTCTGTTTGAATGCTTGTTTTAATTTTGTACTATTTCTCCAGCATCTAATTGGATTTTATGCAAGACTTGCTAGGGAAATGGAAAAATAGATCTCAAAGTTCTTAGAAATCTTTTTGGTAAGCTTGAAATGGCTTTTGTGATATCCTAAGCATCTCCACAATTAACTCACCAGTTGGGTCTTTTCAGTTGTCATAGTTTTCCTGCAAGAGGAAATGATCCTTCTCCTCCAAATCACAGTGTCAGAGAAGGATCAGTTCTGCTTTTGAAGCTGTGTTTGTGATAAAGATATTTTTATGGAGAGAGGAATTATTACTCTAGTTTTCTTGAATATGGAGTCTGCAAGTCTGATGAGTGCAAATGTCCTTAATCTCTTTTTAATTCCCGGCTAGCAGTGGAGAGTCATCATCAGCACCAAGCAGAGAAGTCCTGAGTTTCTAGCTCAGCAAGAAGGAACCTTGGTTGTGTCAAAGTTTGGTGTTGTTCTCGTCTTCTGAGAGCTGCCTTCAACATCTTCACCTTCCATCCTGAAACTTCAATATGGATGCAGATGGAGTTATCCAAGTCTAATTTAGTGAGTATTACGTTATATCCTACAGGAAGTAAATCCTTCCAGTACAATTTCAGAAACAAAATGTCTTCTTAATTTGACTTATCCAACCCTAAGTGAATGAAAAATTTTTGACATGATCCTCAAAGCACAGTAGCTGAAAGTTGGATTACAAGTTTTTTAGAACATGAAAGATAGCTCTGTTAATTTTTGGCACTGACTGATGTATTTATCATGTGCATGAATTGGGAATAAGAATTGGGAAGTAGTACTTTGTGATTTTTTTTTTAACCAGGAGCTTCTTTCCAGTTTGGCTCCAAAGAGACACAGTAGGCCATGATGTCACCAGACTTTTCACTTCCAAAGTGAGATTGTTAGTGTAGATAACACTGACTGTGTTTAGATTTAATTATGAGAACTCAGGTCTCTAAGAAGCTCATCACTTTCAACTATTTCTGGTTTCAGTGAGAAGCAAGCTCTGAAAATTTTCAAGTTATTTAGTGATATTTGGCATGTTGTACCACATTTCAATATTGTTAAAAAACCCCCTTCTCTTCATTCTCGATCTGCCTCATTTCACCACATCTATTTTGGGAAAGTCATGATGATATTTCCTGATTTTTGAGTGACTGAAACAGTTGAGATATGTTAAATAATGTTAAAACTTAAAATGTTAATTTTCTTTCTTGCTTGCTTGAATTTGGATTTAATTTCTGTGTTTAGATGTGCTGGGTAAATTTACCATGGTGTCTCAGGTATTGAATTATCATTTATTTTGCATTTTGATTGTTATCTGCACAGTGCAGTTGTTATTAGTTACTATTAATTGTTTTACAGTAGAGATTAAAATCCACAGTTAAAATCTTGAAACGCTTTTGTACTGGAATTCTGCAAAGACATGATTAAACACAACTTATTTCCAAGAAACATTTATAAGCTAGAATCAAGGCATCACTGTGGGGGAATGCAAGACGAAAGAGCAGGAAAATATGTAAAACCGCAGAAGAACACGGTTAATTGTTACATTCTAAACGGGATGGGGGTGTAAATGCAATTCTTGGTATACATGACCAGAAAATGTTCAATTGGCAGGGCTTTTGCACAGGAAAAAATAGTGAGAAACATATACATACATGTATTTTGAAATTCCCTTCAGTACTGTAGTCTCTTTCACAGTAATGTATTTCATCTCTTACATTTGTTACTGAGTTCAACACCACTGATGATGTTTTCAGGTAAATTAAAAAGTAGCTACAGATGGATAAGGTCCTACAACCCAGTGCACCTTTTGTCCAGACACCACAGAGGAGCTGTATCTGCACCACTGAATGCATGACTTCTGTTTATGAAGTAACCATTTATTTTGCAAACATCAAAACTTCATTATATCTAATTTTATTAAATATGTACATCTTATTACTATTTAAAAGAACAGGTATCATTCCAAGATCTGCAAACTTCTCTCTAGCTCTGAGAGCTGCGGCAGAGCCTGTATTAATGCTAGATTAAAAGCTGGAAGCTAACGCAGTGTCACTGTGAGTGACACAGCACCACCTCTGGAGGCAAAACTTCATCGGCTGTATTCTTTAGTTACAATACAATTAAAAAAAAAAAAAAAAAAATCGTTCCTGACAGCAATATATTTGTACATTGTTTAAATTTCCCAACTCTGTCCAACTTGGAGGATGGAAACAAAGAATTCTGTCATGATTAGGATTCTCAGATGCTGAAGAAGGGAATTCGTACCAGAAACATCTGATGATAAAGGCTGTTTAAAGGCAGAGAAGGAGGCACAGGAAGCAAAGAGAAAGATGCGTCCATCTCCTCTGCTGGTATCCAGCCAGGAGCTTTCAATATTTTTCTTGCTTAGGGTCCCATGGCCTCAGTGAGGATAATGCTTCCTATCAGTGGCCCCCCTTCCCATCACCTCTCCACTAAACTGGTAGGTCAGCTTCTTCTTAACCTTCTTGACCTCCCCTGTCTTGCCATAGTTTCTCAAAGCCCGTGCCATCTTCTGGTAGGTCATTTTCTTGCGATTGCCTTTCTGGATGCCCCAGCGATGAGCCAGTGCTTCTTTGTGTTTGGAGGAGAACTGGAAAGTACCTTTCTCCTTGTCCACCCACCAAATGCTGTCCTTCATGTCCCCACTGCGAAGAAGGTCCAGAAGGAACTGATACAGACGTATCTTTTTCTTGCTGCCTGTGTGAGAATCAAAGAAGAAAGACAGTGGAGTGTTAGTATTTGTGTGCAGTTCCTGGTGAAACAGCAGAAAGTATCTAAGTATTTTAGCTAGCTTGGGACATGCATAACTTCTTCAGTTTGCAGCATTTGTAACAGTAGACAATGTAACACTGTGAGGGCAAAATGTGGGTTGAAGTACCAAGAAGAAAAAGCAGGAATAAGTAATTCCAAAGGCTAAACTTCTGAAATTAATTTGCTAATTTGAAGTTAATTGAAAAACATTGCTAATTCAAAACTACCCTAAACCTAATTTTGGCAGGTTATACAGAATGTGGCTCTCAGGTGCTTAGCAAAGAGAGCTATTTTTTTTTTTAATTGGTTCATCTCTTGGTTTTCCTGGCTGTTAATAAAAATAGAAGTAGAAATGGAAAAAGCCATTTCCATTCAGGAAGCCTGAATAGACCAAGCCGAAGGAGGCAGGGGAGTACATTAAGAAATGAGGGTTGAGATAGTTATGGTTGTGAAAGATTCAGAGGAGGGGAGAGTGCAAGGAGTCAGGGGAAAAAAAGCTTCAGCAGTGGCATAAAATATTAGCACAGCAGTTCTACAGTTTTATTCATTATCATCATGATAATATAACATCTGCTCAGTTCATAGCTTGACAAAATCCTTCTGTTTTCACTGACCTGTTTCTCCATGCATAATTCCAGGCCCAGGGTCTACACCATCATTCTCCCCATCTGACACCTCCAAGGGGGGGCTCTGCCTCTCTACATCCTCCTCGTCAGAGCTGGGCTGTGGTGGAGAGAAGTACATCCGGGGCAAATAGGACACCTTTTGGAGAATAGAGTAGTAGAGGGAGAAGGCAGTGATACAGATCAATGGAATCAAGATTAAAAAAGAAAATGTAAGGAAGAGAGATGCAGAGAAAAGGGAGGAGAAAGGAAGAGGTAAAGGAAAATGTTTAGTGCAATACTGAGTGACTTAGTTGTTGACAATTATAATAAATGCCATCCTATTAAGAAATATTTTCAGATAACAGTCAACACTTACACAGGTACAATGATGCACCTTTACAAGAGAGAAGAATGAATAATGTTGTGAATGTCAGAACTTTCTCATATCTTATATCCTATGCAAGTAACACTGCCACTCTTCCTTCTTATCTCCCCAAAGCTTGCTTTCTTCCTAATGAGTTTCTGATCCCGGTTGCCTATCCCCAGAGTGAAACTGCTTTTCAGAACAACTGTTTTTCTAACACAGACCATCTGGAACTAAATTTGAAAGAAATTAACAGTTCTCCCTATCATGGCTGGCTTTGGCTCTGTTGTCCTCTTCCTTTCTCAGGCACAGTACCTCCTGATGGCACCAAAACCCTATGGGACTGCATCCAAATTTGGAGATGGGATTGTACCAGTCTGTCAGCTTTCTCTCTTAAACTTCCCCCATGAGGAGAGGAGTAGCGTTAACACTAAGATTAAGGATATATCATATCAGCCCATATTATCTTTTCCCAAATGGCTATCTGAAAATTCCCCATTAGGAGGGAATTTCTCATCTGCAAAGCTAGCAAGCCAGTTTTTGGGTTATATTCTCTTGCCCTTATATAGAGGTCTTGTCAGAAGCAGTGTGGAATATACCTCTGCTCTGTAAATTCTCAGTTGTGGTCTAGTTTGCTAGGAAATACGACCACAAGTTATTGCATCTTCTTGTTTAATAATGTGAAACAGGTCAGTCTGAGGGGCAAGGAATAAGAACCCAATCCCTACATTAAAAAAAATCCAACCAATATTCCCCAAACACGGCATCATATCTTATGCAGCTTTCATGAAATGGGACAGATGATAGTTCTTGAAAGTGAGCTCCTTTTGTATGGCTCTTCTTCACCAGGAAAGAATGTTTTGAGCCTGATGCCCTCCCCAGGGAACCTCAGAGGCTGAAGTGGGCAGTGGGTGTTCATGAGTCACACCACTCACCCTGTGCTGGGCTTGGCCGAGCGGTGCTTTTCGGATGAAATTTACACCACCTTAAAATGTCCCAATAAGGCGTGTGCCAAGGGCTGGTTTGGGGGTACAGCAGCTGGCAGTTAATGAGTTGGCAGATTGGCTGCAGCCGATCTGGCAGGAAGGGCAGGATTGGGCAAGAGTGCGTGTAAGCTTCCTGTCAGATCCACAGGAGCGAAACTTCAGCCCTCACCACAGTCCCCTTCAGCATTTTACAGTTAAGAAAGCTGCAGCCTCGGGGGTGGGTAGGAAGGAAGGGAGAGACTATGCCATGGGGGAAGGGGAATGAGAAGATGGGACAGTGTCCTACAGGGGAGAGGAACAGAGATTGGTGCCCCTGCAGAGAAAAAGGCTGTGGAAATCTGGAGTGTTTTAGGAGGTCGTATGGGAGAAAGGAACTGCTGCTCTGGGGCTGGAGTGGGACAGTGGCAGAGTGGGAGGGGACATGGTGTCTTTCAAGCAAAGGTAGTTGCAGAGGCCAGCCTGGGGAGTTGAGTAAGCTTTCCCCATGCTGTCCTCACTTTCCCTGACTGCTGTACCTTTGCTTACACTTCCGCTGCACCTGAAACTTGGCAAGGGCAATACAGTGTCACACAGTTTTGGGACAGAGTCTCAGAGGACCTGCCCATGTGCTATAAAGAGCCAGGTTACTAATACAGTTCTGGAGAGAGAAAACTTAAGGAACTACTAGTTACTTTCCATATTCTAATGTGTTCTCAGGGTCTGCAGCACCCATGTGTGATTTTCCTCTTTCAAAAATTCTTCTTGCACCTTCCCAACCTTCTTTTTTATTATTTCTGAGGCCCGTGTTGGCAGGCTGACAAAATTTTTCAAATGAATCTTGCTCATGAACAGGTAAACTTCAAATTTGATTTCACAAAGTAATGTGACATCAACAGAAAATTAAACAAATACCTTTGTATTTTCTTCCTTTATTCCAAACAGTAACTCTGATATTGCAGGACAAGCATGCTAGTTAAAAACTAGCAAATTTAGAGGAGGGTTAAAACTTG
Source organism: Zosterops lateralis (assembly GCF_965231275.1). Lineage (NCBI taxonomy): Eukaryota > Metazoa > Chordata > Aves > Passeriformes > Zosteropidae > Zosterops > Zosterops lateralis. Next base: position 39,667,526 of record NC_139761.1, read on the forward strand.
CTTCCTGCTTCTGTTTCTTTGCCTGGGACTGTGACTGAGACACACCAGAAGCTGAACTTCAGAGCATGCCAAGTACTATTTGCATGAGCTATTCTAGGAATAAAAGTAAAGTAAAGTAAAAAGCCAAAGATCCCCTGCTGGTAAGGAAAAGGAAGGTAGTGGTGAGTTCCGCAGCTTGGTAGGGTGTGGGGCAGGGAGATCATGGTGCTCTTTATCAAAAGTTGTAACAAAAATAGTTCCCTGCCTTTCATCCTGAAATGAAAGATGATAACTGAGTAGAATGAACAAGGAAATGCTCTCTCTTGTTTTTGGGTTGTGCTTCCAAAGACATCCCTAAAGGGGCTCATTTTCACCCTTTGCCCTTCGCCAGAGGTAATGGTTGGTCATTATGTATTAGCAGTTGCAATGAGCAACTGAAACAACTTGAAGCTTCCCACAGACTGCAGTTCCATGATGCATTTTTTATATTTGTAACTTTCTGTTCCTAATTCTTTGTTTGTATCTACATCTTATATTCTATTCCTGATTTTTGATGGCTTGCAGTTTCCTGTTGTCAGTGTTAGCTTACTCATTCTATTTTTTCTCTTCTTTCTTTTTGATTAATACAGTATTGACATACAATTTCAGTTTGCTTTGAGCAGAGAAACCCAAAATGATAAGCCCATGCATGTGGTTTTTCTCAGAAAGTTTCAGCTAGAGAACTGTTAGATGCAGCACTGTAATCAGCTAATGCTCTTTTTTCTCTTTTCTGTCTTGTATTTAGGACATTTCATGTACATTGGGAAACTCTTTAGCACAACATCTCCCAGCTTTCTTACTGCTTTCAGTAATGACTTTGAGCATATTCTTGTAGTATCAAGAGTAGTTTCCACACCTCCTGTGCTTAGTGTCTTTGTAGTATGATGGAACACCTTATAATTTCAGCTTCAGTGAGAATTCACTGGTGCTTTGGTGACTACTGCATAGTGGAGTATCTTTTTTTTACAGGGAAATGCCTGGCTTAATGTAAAATCTGAGCCAAGACAAGATAGTGCATTTGGCTTGTGACTTATTTACTCCCAGACAGAAGCACAAGTAGGGTCTCCTCAGCCTGTGGTAGAATTACCAGTGGCATGTCTTTGTAGCATTTCTCAAGCAAGCCATATAAAAATGTCAGGGTTCCTTCGAAATATTTAGAAGTTTACTACTACTTCAAAGCTCAGAATTACTTCTTAATAGTCATGGGTAGCCTTGCTCTGATGATACAAAGTTCTCAGGTCCAGTTCATCTGCAGAATTGCAAACCAGTTGATATTCATTCCAAATGAAACAAAAATTTGAAATTACAAACACCTCCACAAAATGCAGTTCTCTTTTTAGATGGCATGGGGACAGGGGAGCATGATTTCTCACTATCCAGATAAAAAGAATGTTTAAAGTACATTTGTCCTGAGAATCAAGAGCTTTACATGTCCTAAGAACCTGAGTAACTAATTTCATCAATCTCTTTCACTTAATAGTATGCATTCCCTAATGTATTATCTTCTTTACCACTATCATATTCTTTCCATTATCATTGGAAATTCTGAGCCAGGGTTGGTGACCATACCTGATGGTTGAGGCCAATGTGTGTGGTTGGGATTGTAGAATCCAAGACATGCATTTGCTCGATCTCCATGTGCCTGTAGAGCTGCTGCAGCTGGGGAGGCTGCACACTCTGCAGCTCTGTGAAATGGTTGTCTCCAAAGGTCTCAAATTCACTGTGCATGTGGTGTGGATGATATTCCCAATAATGATCTAAAGAAAGTAAAAAGAGATTGTCTGTCATTGCAAGATTAAAACCCATGGCATTTACCTGGCTTTCATTGGTTCCTACTCCTGTCACTGCCCTTTCTGCCCTCTCCAAACCAGTCCTGTTGACCTGTCTGTCTCTGCTGACAATCTGTATATATCCCCGTAAAGTTTCTTTTCCTAATCTCATAAATTCCTATGACTGGGAAGTAATACTTAGCCCACTTTAAGTAGGATAATACTCTCAGATAGTGAGATGGATTTCAATGATAATTTAACACAGGATGCAGATGTTAACGCTGGCACCTTTCTCAAGAGGAGACCATAGCAAGTTTCAAAACATTGTCATTCTTGAGACAACAAATTCTGCTGATTTACATACTGTCATATTCTTATTAAACTCTTCCTCATGGCATGGAAATGCGGAGGTGGAATAAAATGTAAAGATTATTCTGCAGCTAACTTTAGTCTTTATTTTACTGTGCTAGTAAAATTTCAGGAATGCTGCAGAAATCTAGATATTTCCTACTGTGTTGCTATATCACACATTTTTTTAAGTACCAATACTAGAGAGTAAAAGGATAAACACAGGTGGAAATTTGGTGTACAGTGGATACAGGAAGGCTAAATTCTAATGCCGACTCTTTCTCTACCTTTTTTATCTCTTTAGTGTAATTCAAATTTCTGTGATAATTCAGATTTTTTTCCAAAAATATAAAGAAATACTTAAATAACCACTATGTTATCATGTTTCCTGATTAATTTATCTTTGAAATGAAATTCTGTATCATTCTCAGATTTAGATTTCTGGATTTTTTAGTTAAACACAAGCCTTCAAGATTTTAGAATGTCATATTTGCTGCTCAAAATTTAAAATTTTCTACAAGAAATGTGAAGTATTGCTAATTCTATTTCTCATATACAGCAGCTACATACATAATTTTGCAGATTTATGTACAGCCTGTTTTTAAAATCAGTGTCAACACTATGTCCTCTGCTCTAACTGAGCTTGGAACTAATCTTCCAGGGTTCACCTTTTTGTGCACCACTTTATGCACAGCTGAAATTTCTTTATGATATTCTGTGTAACAGTTCTAATTTATATCTTACTGTTCCATGTTCTTTTCCACTATTAAATTATGAAAAATAATTTCTGTCCCTCCCTTCACACGTTTTCAGGTTGCTGTCATGTACTCTTACTTCTAATTATCACTTAAACTAGGTTCAGCTCTGAGTCTTTCAGTGTAAATCAGTATATTCACTCCCTTATTCACACTTGTACACTTCTCCGAGCTCTCTCCCAGCTGTTGACATCTTTCCAATAACACAATAGACAGAACTGAACGTGTTCCCCTAAATGTAATTAAATTTATAGAGGAACAATTATTGGGTTCTGCAATATATGTTATTGTGAATTACATTATCTGGATACTAACATGCTATGAATATTTTTCTTAAATATCAAGTTCATTCTTTTTCTCATCTCCTGTCTCCTCGTCCTTCCCCATCTATGTTTCAAACAGTTACCTGTAATCACATTGAGGATTTGAAATCCAGGGGAGTGACTGAGTGTGGCTGCTTCTAGAGTGAACTCAGGAATATGTTTGTACCAAGCACAGCTGTACTTGAGGAGCTGTAAGCTCTTTCAGCTGTCTTCATGCTCAGGCCTATAGGAATTTATTTGGAGGCTCTGTCAGATCATTTATGACACCAATACTTATTTTTTTGTCCTTTCTGCTTTTCTGATTCATGACTAAACCTCATCATTGCTTGTGAAAGGGGTGGAAATGTGTTTATAAAAGCATCCACAGAGCTGCTGCATTATTTTGTCATTTCTTTGCTTTGTTGTATAGCACTTTCTATGGGCTATGTATGGGTTTTCTAGCCCTAAGATAATCACAATACACAGTAGCACTTTTTCATGTTGCAGTTCAAGAAAAAAATTTCAGTTTCTAGGGTAAAAAAGTGGGGTTTATGGGTGCAGAGAACCCAGGTGTTTTTACATCCACATGTACTTCAACCCAGTAAACAGCAGAGTGTATGAGTTGAAATCCATAATTTACCTAAGACTGTGTTCTGATAGAAGCTTTGAGCACTTTCAGTGTGAAACCTTTCCATTTAGTTGGAAGACTGAGCCACACTAATTCGCATTTTCTCTGGGTTAAATTACTGCAGATTTCTCTAAGCAGAGCCAACCATTGAGGTCCCATACACCATGGACAGCCCTACATATTAACTTGTTGAGCATACATCTCAGGAATAATCTAAACTCTTGTTCTTTAGAGTGATCTGCTTGCTTCGTGGAAAGTGCTCTGTCGGAGGGCAATGTATATTCCCAAAGATCCCTTGTCAGTGATAATCTACAACACCAAATGAGATCAATGCACAATTGGGAGGGTGACAAAGCCCAAGGAAAAGGCTCTGAGGCTGTCAATGGCAAGTCTTCAGCTGTCCTACTGGCAGCAAATATGGTGGCCAAGAGAGAACATAGAACATTTTCAATATGCATAGCCATTAGTATTTGTGCACCCTCTAGGTGGTCTACTTTTGATTATTTTATTTTTTTTTATCAGCAATAATGTTTTTATACTTTGAGATACCTCTTGGTTTTTTTGAGCCTATGACGAGGTTACTGTTGCTCCAGAACTGTTTTAACTTTTCCCTTGGCAAATTAATTAACCTATGGAATAATATTTATGCATATTCATGCTAATAACTAATTAGTAATTATCATATTAATTACTGAATTCCTTTTTGATGGAATTAGATGCTGCTGTAAAAATAAAGTAATAGAATAATACTATTAGCACAGCATATAGGACTTAAAGTAATGACATAATACTATTACACTACCAAAAAATCTCTGTCAGAAATTACTTCAACTCAAATTTATGTCCAAATATTCAAGTTGTGATAGGGAGCAAAGTCTTTATTCCATCTAAAAAATCTATAATTTCCCAGTAATGCTTAGAATAAACAATATTGATTTAGTAACATTAGAAGAGAAATTACAAATCTGTTTCCACAGGCCCTTCTGCAGTTAACCATCCTGGCTAAGTTATTGCACATGAAAATAAAAAGAGAAAAAATTAAATATCTGTGTCTTCAGATACCTGAGTTACCAAAAACTCTTTACTTCTATGCTCTTTATTAGTGTTATGTCAGTTACACATAGCAATTTTGTTATTTTCTCTAAAACATGAAGGTGGAAGGAAGAAAAAAGGAGATATAAATTCTAGAAATGGAAAGTGCCTGTTCCTTGGGCAAAGGAAAATGTCATTAAAAGCCAAGCTATACCTACACAATGGAGTCATTATGAGAAATTTCATGTGAAGTGAAAGAGGATGTGAAAAAAAATTCTCTCTTACAGAGGCATGGAGATCATGTTTGTTTTGGTCTTGTATGTAGTGAAAGGTTAGAGGAAGGACAATAATGAATTCTGAACTCCCTCCCATGACAGAGAGGATGTTAGCCTGTTGGGAAGCAATACCTAAAGGTATCACCTCCATGGTGAAAAGGCATTGTGCTAATATTCACTGTGAAGGTAGATTCTCATTCCACAAGTGAGAAAACCTGACTGAACTTTTTCATGAGCCTTCTCATCACCGTAAATTTCTTTGCTTCTGTTTTAATAGATGAATAATAGATGAATAATAGAACCAGCAGCTAGAATATGAAACAGGCTCAGGGAAGGTATTTATAATAAATGTGGAGCAATGGTTTAAATCTGCGTTGTGCAGAGCAGAACCGTTCAGAAACTCATGAGCCAGCTGTTGGACCGGAAACATGAACGCTCTGTCAGCACCGTGCTCTGCCTGGCTCGGGAGAGCTGCTGCCCACGGGAGCTCTGCTCAGGGCCTCTGGGGCTTCTGCTCTGGGCTCGGCTGGTTTTCCAACACATGGTCAACTAGGGGAGGCACAGAGCCCCACACTGCACAGTCTACAAGTTCCCACTGTGTTTTGCATATCTGGAAAAACAAATCAAGGAAAAAGCATGTAGAGAAAATGAAAAAAAAAAAATATGGGTCAGTCCCCATCAAATCATGAGATATCTTTGAAGGAAGGGGATTTTTTAATGAAGTTTGGAATTCTTTCTCTTTTTCATACAGCATTTAAGACTAAGGTTCACATGTTTGGACTTTCCTTCTCTTCTACGTGGACTAATAAAATCAAAGCTGAGATTCCTAAATGGTCATATTACTCCAGGATGTGGAACAAATATAAAGTCCCAGATCAGGAAATCTAGTAAGTTCCATGAGGCTAGCAATGAAGTGAACAAGGGTCAACACACAGCTTCATACAAAAAGTGATTTTTACTAAACCTATAATATTTGGTAATAACATTGAGACAAAGCTGCAGTGGAATTTTGTAATTACTAAGATTGCATTAGTGTTACAAAATATGCTGTGTTACACTTAGAGATTTACAAGCTCAGGGTAGGGTGATGGACTAATACATTATCACTTAAAGCAGCTTCTGTCCTGCATAACTGTGTCTCTGTGTTTATTACAGTATTTAAAACATAGTTACACTGCAGGAGAGAAAATAATCGCACACAATGCTTGTGGTGATAAACGTATCATGTTGTGGTTTTGCTTGTTAATTTCAGCCTTCACTTATTGGAAATGATTTCCTACATACTACTCACTAATGGCACAGATTTAGAGATTTTTGTGGACTTTACTACCTATTTGTGTAAATATGGACTAAGGTTTTCCTTCAGTACTATATTTGAGGAAAAAGGACAGTAATGCATGCAGCACAAATCTACAGATTAAGACATTTCCATCTCCCTTTCACAAAATTAATTTTCTAGCAGTGAGAGAGAGGTAGTCTGACACCTAAGGAAATTTTCCTATTTCTTTGACAGTCCCTTGTCAGCAAAATCAGAAGTATTATTCTGTCTAGTGGCATCTATTTGCATTAACTGGTAGTATGGAGGGTACATAGTGGTACTGAGTAGACCTGCAAAATTATTTTAATGTATTGTTAGTGATCTCACTGTACCCCAAGCTGAACTTCTGTCTCGCAATTCTGTTCTTACTTCTTCTTTTATCCTCCTAACTAATCAGGTTCTTGTCTCTGTCATTGCTGTCACTGCAGCACCTTTTTATTCCTTTCCCCTCAATTTTTCAATCATTGTGCCTTTATCCACTTTGTTCTGAACACTTAGTACATATTTCTAAATGTACTTTGTGGCATCCTTTTCCTGCTCTTCTGCCTGGCTCTTCTCAAGACTCTATACTTGTGTTACTTGAACAAAATTAAAGCCAAAGTTGGGTTTTTCAGTGTTTATTGGAAATAAGTAAACTACAATAATCTATGGATTTTAGTCTCCATCTGTATTTTTTGGTTGTTCATTGCTCTTTTGGACTGTGAGTAATTTAGGACAGCACAGGGCACAGATGTTTATACACAACCAACTACAGTACAGGTGCTTTCATAAATAGAAATTTGATTGAAATGTGCAGGCTGGGTTTAGGTAGCCTCTTCCATAAGCACTTAATGTAGGAGTTAAAAAATAGTGGTTTGGGGTCTTTAGGAGAAGTGTAGCACAACTCTAGGAACAGACAAATTTCTATTTAAATTGCATGTTTAGGTACTGCTTAGGCTATAACACATATAGGTCACTAACCAGTTTTTGTTGTGTTCATTATGATGAGTTAAATCATGTTAGTGGTATGAGAAAAGTAGCTTACGGACAGCCTTTCAATAGAAAAATAGGCAGTAAACCAGATGAGGTGGTAAAATTATGAAAGATAAAGAGATGTTTTTGCTTGAAGTAGCCTTGACTTAATGACAGAAAAGTTATTTTCCAATGCTTTTTCCTATATGGCATCTTTTATATTTATTGTTTAATTGTCACAATTGCCTTTTGAGATAATCAATGTTATCCTGTTTTATGAGTGTGCAAACAGGTAGAGGGTATAATGTAAAAACCCTGAATTTCCATGTGGAATTTGCTGGGTTTGATTAACGAGGCTTGACAGATGCCATGAGATAACTTATAAAAACTGAATTAATTCTTTGTCTTCAGGCGTTAAGAGTACCATAGGTGTTTTCTGAAGGAAATGCAGAGAATAAATTTAAGTAGGAATCTCTTTCAGCTAAATGCTGAGCGCAATCTTACTCAGTAACTCACTGCTCTTTAAGAGAGCTTCTGTTGCCACAGACAAAACAGTGCTGTGCTATGATTAGTTCATATCTTAAATTATAACAGCAAGGGGTCTAGTTGCTGTATCAGTGGGAGTCTTTCAGGGAAACTCCAAGACCTGCCACTAGTAATACAGTAGAACGGTGCTTTTCCTTCCTGAGTCAATATCGGCTCTGGTATTTCCAGGGTGGTGTTGCTGGACCATTGTATTGCACAGGACACAAAATTCACAAAGCAAGACTCTTGCCTCTGTGTTGATTTAGAGTCCAGTGTCTGGACAACATTAAAATATAGACACCAAAGCTTTGAAATCACATACATAAATTGAAGTAATAAATAATAATACAGCATTTTTACATTGAGTTATGTTTATGTACAAACAGCTACAAGGAAGTTTTACATAGATTTAGAGAGAGGAAGTACTTGGGTGTACTGGAGGAAGAGTGAAAGTTAAAGTTAGGTGTGGCAGCATGCAATAGAGATCAAAAGAAAGAGGAAAATATATGGAGTTGAAAAAGGCTAAATACCAAAGAAACCTAATTAAAATAAAAGCACAAATACATTATCTAGGGCCTAAGTGAAATGGGAATTGGACATGAGAACACAAGAAGAGGAATACAGTGTTGCAAATCCTTATTCTCAAGAAGTTCAGAAGCAAACTGAATGCTTTTGATCTGCAGAGGAAACTAAAATACAGTAAAGATAATGAAGGATAGGGATCATGAGATCCTACTTTCTTGGAAACTACTTGCATCATAGAGTGCTTTTTAAAATGCTCTTTCAGAGAAACCATGTTGCAGTTGCTAGATTGGAACAAATAATATAATAAGATTATATTATTAATAAAATATTTTTTGTTCCTGATTCAAAAATGTGCTGCTATATATTATAGATCACAGCAATAAATTTATTCTTTTCTTGTATGTCCTAAATCTGTTTCCTGTGGTAACCCATGAGATTTTATGCTCCAAGGAGGTATTTTTTGACTTACCACCATGACTCTCTCCATCACTGTTGAGATACTGGTAATAGTCATGGGGCTGTCGGTAGAGGTCTGACTCATAGGGTACCATATCTTCAGAGGGCTGTAAAAAGAAGAGGAATTTTTAGAACAGTAAGTTTACACAAATCCTTTCCAAATTATTCATAGGATTAGTGAAGGGCTGATGCCAACCCATTTTATATGACTTAAGGAAAGAAAGGGGAAACTTCAAGTTATTATTGAATCAGCAGAAATAAAATGTGTGATGCCAAACACTGTTTTGGGGTGAAAAAAAGAGTAATCCCAGTAGAAGAGAGACCCAGCCTGTGTAGCAAAATTGTCCCGTTGTAACACAGAAATCCCTTGTATCCCACACTCCAGCCTCCTGAGGACACTGCTTTAGAGCTGTTGCAGATATTAGGCACAAGTAAAAGTGAAATATTTTCTTTGGTAGTAACAGACAATTTCTTTTATTAATTATGATGATGATGATGATTCCTGCACACAAAGGAGAAAGCAGAAGCTTGTCTTGCCTAAACATATTATACTGATTGTTTCTACAAGGTCTGGCTAAATGGTGGCTGTTTGTCAGAGGGCAGTGACACTGACAGAGGGCATAAACACATTTTCTTTCTTTCAGTTACCATCCAAGGTGGCCTCTAAAGGTTTGCTGGTTCAAGTCAACTGCACAGGGCTTTTAGATACACATGGTGAAGACTTAAAAAATCCAAATGTGGGACAAATAGTGAGTTATGACCTGTTGAATGCTTAGATGTAGAATTGAAGTCCTCTCTATCTTCTTAAAACAGGTGACATAGGGTAACTTGCCCACTTCTCTTCCTCCTCAGGCCTAGTATTCCCATGTGATTTCTGATTAAGATCTCATGTTGTCACAACAAAGGTTGTTTATTACCAGTTGTGCACGGTTTTGTTGCTTCATTTAATGTTCCTTCTTGTTTATTTCCAGAAATAAGAGTTAGAGAAAGACAGTGTCTTAAGTTTGATACAGTATTTACTTCCAATCCAAACAAATTCTTGCACTGTCAACAGCAAAAGAGAACTCAACCACCTTCTTGCCTGTTTTTGGAAAGGAAATTATTTCTTGTATTTCTAGACGATAATAGAAACATTTTAATTCTATTAATGACTCCATCATAACAAATTTTGAAGGACAAATATTTAAAATAACATGATAACTTACATGATGGGCGTATTTTTTGTGTTTATATTTCATATGCTTACTGTATGTCCCAAATCCTTTCTCTCCCTCCATGAACCTGCCACATTTTTGGAACATCTGCATTTTTAAAGTTTATGCTGTGGTGACAGCATAAAAAAGAGAGCTTCTCTTTTTCTTACTCCTCTAGACTGCTTGAGAACATGAAACCTAAGGTAGCAGCTGCCACTAAACTCCAGATGGAGGGGTAGATAAGCAGCTAGCAAAAGGAAAGGACTTTTTTTCTGGTTTCTTTAATTCTTCTAGTTAACTCCTTTGGTTCATTCTGTTGGAATTTGGGGGATTAAAGATTGTCCCTTTCTGAGGATTAAGATGTTAGAACATGTACCAGAGAAATGCCAAAAATCCACTTTCAGAAATTACTTTGGAACTTGGTAAATACTTAGTAGCAGCCATGTGTTGTATTAGTGTATCATTAAAATGCACTGGTAAGATTGTATAAAACTTCATGGCTTCCAGCACACACACTAAATGGGAGTCAGACCCATGGGATATTTAAAGCCTCAGGAGAAAATCCATCACCTGGCTACAAGCTCCAAATATAACTGGTGGTGGTGGATAATTGCTTTGGGGAAATCTTGAGAAGATGATAATCCACAGGTTATCATAATAAAGGAGATGAAAAAGCCTATCTAAGGGAAAGACTAGAAAAGGGACAAGTCATCATTTAAGTGCATCCACAGCAGGAATAGGAGTGTCAGAAGTTTTCTCTGATCTCCAGAGCTGCACTGGAGGTCTCCCTTTCCAAATCTATGTGATTACAATAGAATTGCCCTTTATTCACACAGAGATACAATGGGAAGTATAAACTATTGTCCAGATTTCATGGGGGTGGTCAAAGGAGACAGTGCAGCATGCATTTTCTCAGTGTTTCTGCTTTTTCTCTATGTATTTTCTTGGTGTTCTCTCTGTGGTTATGTGTATTTACCCATCTTCATTCCTTTGCCCTTTGGTGTACTCTGATCTCTGACAAGAAAAAGTAATGAGACTGTATTTTGCTTTCTTTAGGATAAAGTTCTGAATGGAATTACTCCTTTTCATTATCTTTGCAAATTAGTTCATCCCACTCCTTCATATTCAGAATTTGTTAATATTATAATTTCTATTACAAATTAAAAACTAAATTTATTCTTAATATTATAAATTACTATAATTAAAAGGAAGGTATTAGTGTTCTGAGAAAGAGAAAATGTCAACATCTAAATAGAAAATGCATATCATACTAGTTGGGGAAAACAGAGGTTAAAAAGTCATATAAAGGTACATTGTGTGAAAGAAAAATCTCTGTTTCTTCTCAACTAAAATAGTAGAAACTGATAGAAATTATTAAGAAGTTAATACCTAAATGCATTGAAGTTTTTAACACTGATAACTATTTAGCCAGAAGTAAACTAATTTCGAAAGAAATCAGTATCCTGTTGATCTAGGCCTAATTTGCTAAAATTTCCACTGATACAACACAGCATCTGTCCCTCATAACTTTACAGAAGTTTAGCTTGGCAGGAAGGCCAAGCATCAGCCCAAAAGTAGATAAACAATACATATTTTAGGCATAGAAAAAACATTTGGTTTTCCCTGGCTGTGCTTTTCCTTTGTTGTCTTTTCTCAGTCTCCAAACTCCTCCACTCCAGACCAACATACATTAACAGGCAATAGTGTCTCACAGTCTGACAGCTGAGAATGAAGTATTTTACCATTCAGAAGTTATTTTTACAGTTCAGAGGCATATTCAATGACCAAAGCTAAAGGGAGGTGTGTTAAATAGACTCCTAAAACAATTATTCCCTTAATATTTACAGACTTGACTGACTGCAAAGTGAGTTGCAGATACTCAACATCTAAAGATTTTTACATAGGGCATTGGGATACTATAAACTCTGGTTTGAAAGTCTGGGGCTTAAAATCTCTTTATTATGGATTCTTGGAATTTTTGTCCTTGGATTTGTTTCCTGTCTAGTGATCCTTTTGATAAAACATGTATGTGTATATCCTTGTTAACTCATGCAACTGGACCAATCCTTCCCCACAAATGACCTGTAATGCCACTGCTTTCTGTCTTGGTGTCTGATCTTCAAGGGCACAGTAACGAACATGGCAAGATGTATATTTAAAAGTCTGCTTATCTTAAATTTATTTAGGTGGTGGTTAAGGGACATAGAACAGCATGTATTCTCTCTGATTATCCGATGGGAAGGTGGGATATTTCCCTCTATTTATTCAAGAGGCTATTTCCAATAACCTATTTTTAATTGCATTCTAGTTTTTGGGGGAGTGGTTTGTCATTCTGGCTTTTTTTTTCAGAAAAGTTTTTTTAGAAATGTTTTCTCTAATTAGAGAGAAGAGGTTTCACCATGTACTGCTGTTGCCTCTTGTGCCAGTCTTTACCCACTTGCCCCATCCTTCTCTGGAACCTCCCCACCCACACCCATTTCATCATACTGACATGACAGCACTTCCATGACACTGAACTGTTTTTGTTGCTCCTGACAAAAAGCAAAGAATAGCTTATGTTTAATATTTAACTGATGTCAATTGGCCATTTGTTCTATCTGTTGTTTCCATGTAAAAGAGTGGCTGAAAGCTTTGTTAGGATCCCATAGTTGTGGTCTAAAGTTGGTATCTCTTTCATGCGTGCCATGAGGTGCAGCACACTATCTAAGACAGTATTCTACCCTCAAGTAATAGGTCAACAAACAGTACTTTCTCTCACAGACTTTGATAATGAAAAGTGACCTCAGTCTTCCATCTTTGCCCTGAAACTCAAGGGAAAGGCCACAAAAGCAGTCAGAGAAAGCTCAGTTGGCATTGGTTAAGAGAGACACATTGGACTCAACTGAATAGCAGTCTGAAAATCTTGTTACTCCCCAAGACTTTGTTGGATGATTCCAGGAAACTGTAAAATCACCAAATGCTGATCTTTTTTTTAATCTTGATATAACTATTCACTGGCATGTGATTCAAAGATACTTCAGACAATTTCCAGTGATGTGCTGCTGAGACAAGCATTAAGGCCAAAATTAACTATATTTCCTTGGAAAAAAATTACAGTATAACTATTTTAGAAAAGATGAGTAAAAATATTAGTGTGATTACTCATTGGGCCAGCCTCACTGGACCGTATTGACAATGCAGTTATGTGGAACAGAGTATTTCTGTAGGGCACTTTTGCTCTCATGCAAAAATACTTTGTTCAAAGCTGTGATTTCTACAGGTGGCAACTTAAGGATTCATATACAACTGGAACCCTCTTCAGGCAAAGGTGTTTGACTTCATTTTTTGACCCATAACACACCTGAATTCTATCATGCACTGGAAGACACAGACTCAGCCTGCAGAACTTTTCCCCACAAAATTCCTAATCTTCAGAGGAAGATGCAGTATTCCTAAACCATTTAAACAGTGTTTTCCAGCTGAAGGATAAGAATTTCCTAGCACAGGCAAGAAAAAGCAGTTATTGACCCACCCTTAACTGAGCAGGGAGGGGTGGAGGAGGGAAGTGTTGCTGCAACCCCTGCCTAGAAACAGGCTCTTGTCTCCCTGCTGAAAAAGTCCCAGGAGACACAGACATACAGGGCTCTAGCTGGCAGTGCACAAAGTGCACTTAAGGCAACTTTGAAAGTACAAACCACAAAATTATTCGGTTTTTTGACAGTTTAATCACAGAAATAAAAATCAAATTGCCCTGTCAAGTGCTTCAGTAAGCTGTAATTTTGTTTTCACTGCCAGTTGTATCACTCATCTGAACACAGATCAGACAGATTATTAACTGCAAGACAAATTAGAATATGGGCCAAACTGTGTTAGATTTTCACTCAATCTATTCAACATATGCCCTGGGATTCAACACTGGAAAAAAAAGACAAGAAACTTGGCTATGAGTTAATGAATGGACAGAAAATTAACAACTGGGTTTTTTTGAATGGAGATGCAGTTTTCTGGGGTAGCTAAGGACAAGGTTTGTGTTTCTTTTTAATTTTATTTTTCTTAAGCCCAACAAGTAACATACTGAGAAATCTCTATATCTGTTTTTATTTTCTTGGTTTCTATTCAGATTTCTATTCTGTTACAGTTACAGCAGACCCATTGGGAAATTCTGTGTATTTAAGAAAGAGAAAAATTATTTTTAGGGTCTTCTCACCCTTTGGGTAGATAGGTGATTTCAGCGACACTGATGATAAATTGAGAAAACAAAGGGTCTCCCGCAAAAATAAGTTAAATACTTTCAGTCATTATAAACTCCGAACATGGCAGGAATTCAAAGGGCCATATTTCTGGGTGGAACCTAAGAAATGTCTTTAGTCTTCACTAAATAGGACAAGACAAAACCAAAACTTGATACAAGTTTTTGTTAAATCCTTGGCTCTGCATTGGATCTCTTGGATCTCTTTCTGTTCTCTGACACATGTATAGCTGTTACTGTAAGCCATCTACCACATAAAAAGCCAAGTGAACCACCTTATCTGACACCTCTTCAGCTTCTACAAACTTAATGAAATCTAATTAAGGGCCTCTTGTACCCATTCTGCTTTGAAATTTCCCATTAAGGCTGCTTTCTAACCGCTAACAGGTTAGTGACATAATTTTCTGGATAAATAATAATTTTTTAACTCACCATACAATAAATTACAGCAGTGCAACAATGCTTCAGAGTTAAGGAAAGGATAGACCTGCTCCATAAGCACACAGAAAAATTTAGATCTTAGAGAAGAGCATTGAAAACCCGAATAAGGACCGTAGGGTTTTTTTGCCGTTCGCCAATTGCTTTTTCATAGTCAGTGAATTCAAGAGAATTCAGTTCAAGAATAGATTAAATTAAAAACTAAAATGCTATCATTGCAAAGAACACACAGAGTCCAAAAATCTGCAATATGTAAATCAACATTTAACAATTCTTCTTTCACAGATTAGTAGACAGTTAAGTACATAAACATATCAGAGACTTGATATGATGAAGAATTACAATCTGAAGAAAGACGGCTTTTATATCATGATGGTGGCACTGAAGAAAAGAGATTTACTGACTTGCTATAAACGTCCTGTACAAAAATACCATACATTTAATCTGTGAAAACAAATGGAGATCAATATCAGATACAAGTTTGGGGAGGAAATGTTAATTTCCTTTTCATTGCAGTGTTGTCACTAGTTTTATATATTGACCTAAGCCAAACTTCCTGGCATTACAAATACAGACCAAAACAGATATATTCTCAAATAACAAAACCTGGTTTACTTTGTGTTTTCCTACTGAACCCAACAATCCATATAACAAATAAATCCATATACTCACAGGGGGAATAAGGGGAAATCCTTCCATTTTGCAAGCTTGCAACATTCAGCCAACTTCTCAGCGAATTTTTCTTAATTCAGTTTTCAAACATCCAGAATAACTGACTTCCCAAAAATCATATTAAAAACAAACGAAAAAAAAGAGCAGGGGAGGGGAAGAAAAATAAAGAAAAAAGAAAAGAAAAACAACAAAAAAAAGTGAGATCCTCAGACTCTGTGAAGTCCCTTAGCAGTGGTGGATCTCAGGATAGGAGGACTCTAACAAGTTTTCATAGTTTGCCCTAATAAGTTCTGAGGTGAACTTTTTCCCGAGTTGTATGCGAAGTTCCTGATTTTATCAAATGTCTGTAGAAGGCAGATAGCCCTTGGGTCTATCAACGTGCCTGTGACATCACAACTTGAGCCAGTTTGCATAAATCTCATTTCAGGGAGCTGTGGCGCTGCAGCAGGAAGTCTGCCCCAGCCATGGACAGGTGCTTTGCTGTATAATCAGCAGCCCAGAGCCTGGGCCTGCTATCTACAAATGAGCATGTGGGTGCAGCACTCTGGGGAAGGCTGTGTGCTTCCCACTCTACGTGAACCATAACGATGGTGCTGCTCTCAGGTTTAATGATATTTCATAAAGACACAGTCCCGACAACTTCTGTGAGTCCAGAGCAGTGGCATAGACTTGTTTTAATGAAAGTCCTGTGTTGAAATTACGTGGCAATACTTAAGCAGGTTGGGAAAAAAAAAGAGCATGCAGTTACAAATACACAGCCTTAGGTTTATACAAAACGCTGAAGTTTTGCCCATGACACTTTTGTCATCAGCTTTGCAAGAGAGTAAATTCAGTGAAAGATACTTTGTCCTCTTAATTGTTACTTGTGAACTCTTTTCTTTTATAATTCCTGCCAGGAGAAAGTGAGTGGGGGAAAGGAGAAAGTATTACATGTCCCTCAGGATGACTTCCCTCAGGTCCTTTTAAAAGAGTGCTTTTAACAGTGAATAGAAAACAAAATTTATAGACTTCTGCTCAAAGAGCCAGGTGCAGAAATATCTTGTAGAGATTTTGTGTTACGTCTGCTCACTTGATTTTCTTCCTTCCCTGTATCCCACTGCTCCCTTTGCATTTGACTGCACTGAACAAATTCCTTCCATTTGCAGGTTCTGGCCACGGCAGAGGTGAGTGAGGCATGGGGCACGATGTAGAGGATGGGGCCTGGCTACAAGGGGAGAGAGATCTCATTTTGCTAAATGCATTCTTGCTTTGCAGTTAGTTACTAGTGTCTTGGAAAAGTGAAGTTTCTTTGTCTGGTTTGTTCCCCTTCAGTCTATGCCCATGTGCCACAGGTTCTGCTTTTGAAAGCAGCTTGTTCACCACTCACCTGGATCTGTGTGCAAGGGGGAATTTCAGCCACTCCAGACTTCCTCCCTTGTACACTGGTAAAACCAGAGGCGACTCACAAGTTCCTCTCATTCCCCACCCTCAAGAACTCAACGAGCAAACCATATTAGCAATGGGATAACATCAAGAACATGACGGGATATTAACTCTTGAAGCCTCAGACTGAATTTCATTAGTATTAGTTGATACATAAGCATTTAATTCTTAGTTTGTACCATGAACTCTTGACTTCAGCCTGGGAACAAGCAAGCTGCTTAACAGTCCGCTTCTATCTCTGAGACGGCTCTCAGGGCTGCCCCTGGATACCAGCCTGAAAGTGATCAAGCCACTTGGAGGAAAAGGAGAGAAGCAAAGTACCACCCTGATAAAATCCAGTGCAAACAGAGGAGAAGGGAGTGAACACACAAATCTTACAGTGGGTAATTGAATAGTAGGTGATAAAAGCAATTGTGGAAATTGTGTGTCTATTGACAAGGCTATTCAGAGCAAGGAAGATATGCTATCTGATTCACTGCACATTGAAAGATAGCTTAAGCAGCTTCTGCAAGTGTTAAATATGTGTTTTATACAGAGAGGCTTCTATTAAAATAAAATGAAACTATATTCCATAGGCTGGAGGATAATTCTGTACTGTCTTTTAGCACAGGAAATTACCTAATAAGGACAGATATTCTGCACCAGCCTTACTGCACTCGGGGAATGCAAGATTGCCAGCATTATCGACCAGGTCCAAACATACAGTAATCATAAGTGCACCAAAGCAATCAATATAAAGAATTAAATTGATTCTCTGTATGCTGAATCAAAACTAAATTATATGCCATAAGGTTTCAGGACCAGCAGAAAGTCCAGCAATTGAACAATCTTCCCAGGAAAGAGAGTATCTCCATAAATGAAAATGCTCAAAGTGAAATAAAACACTTGTTCATCATATTTGTATAGGAACATCACTGTTAACAATCTTGCTAAAACACAGACTAGTTTCTCACTCGTTAACTGCATATAACTGGTGTTTTATCCTATATTTGTAAACGCAGAATCTTCTCACCCCTAAAGCAAGGCCTACTAGAGATGATACCTTCTCCATGATGGAATTTTGAGAACTAGAGGAAAAATGGATGCATTGAAAGATTAAGTTTTTGAAAAATTAGTTCTGATAACATTTAACATTCATATGAGTCTTTTCCTTTTAATCATCACCTCACTGTGTGCAGTTTTTTGAAACATTTCTTCCTCTACTTCTAGCCATTTGTTCTTTAAGTTATTTCTAACCACAAACTACCAAAGCAAAAGGGTTTCATCTAGCAGCCACATCACAGAGAGGTCTCGTCACCTCAAACCTTGTTTGGTGCTTGGAAGGTAATTTTCCTCCCTCCTAAAACCACAGACATCACTCATTCTGTAGTTCTTAATCAGAAACAGGTGCTTACACAGATTCTGCTGAGTTTTCTTGTAAGAGAAATACAGTACCTTTAAGCAAGGGGTCACCTGTGCGTTCCCTATTCTTCACAGTATTATATTTTAGCATGGAACTTGTTTTTATCTAGACCTAATATGGCTGGTAGGTCTTGTATAGCATCATTTAACATTTACTGTCCATTGAAATGGCATGTGTCTCTGAGTGTGGAACCTGTGGGGTCTGGAGGACAGTCCTCTCCATACAACTGCTTGTTGCATGCACTGCTACCGAGTTGAAGATATAAGTTGAAATATCTTTGTTGCATATGTTGAGAGAGTAGGAGGCAGAAAATGTCTGCTGCAAATTCTGGCTGAAAAGAATTTGTTACCTCTTTTTCTGATGTGGACCTGCACCTTAGGAACTTTGACAGTCTGAATATATATTCTCCTGAAATATATGCTCCCATTTCTACTGTGGCAGTGTCACTTACTGATGTTCCCTTGTGATACCCACAGGTTTATTGGCATGATTATATTTGAATAAAGACTTTTCCTCACTATGTGGGTATCCCCTCCCAGAGCTGATGAAGTTCATACTTGCAAAAAAGTGCTTTTGACAGTTCAGCTTTCATGCGTTCCTGAGTTTTATGTAACAGTGTCTTTACAAAGATTTTTGCTAGTGGGAAATATCATTAAAGTGTCATTAAAACATCAGTTTTAACTAATTTCAGTATATTGGCAGAGGTTTTCAAGCATAGACCAGACTGCATTCATATCAGAATGGGAAAAAACACTTTCATTTGGAGGAAGAAAAAAACTTAATGGATATTTTAAGAACTATTATGATATGCAATCACTTACAGAAATGAAAAGCATTTATTTTTTCACTTGATTAGTGACTTTTAAACTCTCCATAAAACAGAATTCAACAAAGAAGAAAATCTCTCACAATTTATATGGCTTTAAGATCTGTTTACATGTCAGCTGCCTTTTATTATTTGCTGTATTTGGGAAAACTTGTTTGGGTTTTAAGGCATTTTCAAATAACAATAAGATTTTATGTGGTTTTTAATGATCTGCATTATGTGAGCAACAGATTTTCAATTTATACATTTCTGCTCGCTTATTGTCATCCAATTTCTCAAAACCTTTCTATCATTTCAAGCAGTTAACGTGGAAGAGTGCTTTAACACTATCTACTTTTGAAGTCTACACCCAGTGTACATCCTACCTACAGTCAGCAGCATCAGTAAGGTGAAGGTAGTATTGTCTAACATCCCTTCATAAAGAACCTACAGTCCAACAGAGGTTACCTTCCCTCTCACCTCCACACCGCCTCCTCCCACCCCCCAAAAAATCGGATACTTTAATGATAAAAATTAAGTTATAAGGTTAAGGTGGATCTGTGATTTAGCTTGAGAAGAATATATTTGTAGAGAAAACGACTTGCTGCTGATGGAGGGTCAATACACCCCATGTTTCTTTTGACAAGGTGTCACTTCAGACTGTTTCCAGTCTGATGCCATAGAATTCCCATCTGCAGCTGGAGACCTGAGCTACCTCTTCAATTTAATCTGAAAATAATCCAGTTTATGCATTCAATACTGCTGTGTGGTGCAAAGTGTAGTAAGTGGGAAGGATGAGGATATTGATTTTAGAAGTGGTCTTATGATCTGAACTATATCATTGATCTACATTCACCATTGGAGAGGATTCTTACCCTGATTCTCTAGTAACCTCTGCCAAGCTGTGTCAGAGATAACCTCTGCTGTGTGGAGCTTGATTTGGATATTCGGGCAGCAGTTCTTTCCTGAGAGCTCAGCTGTATCTAGTCATGCTCTCCTAATGTAAATGATACTTTCCAGACTTGCATCTTATTAGGATTATACCTTTTAGCAATCTCTAAAATTCAAAAGAGAACAACACTATTCACAAATAAACATACTTAGGTAGCTGGTGGATTTGTAGCTGTGCTTCTGGCTCCCTGCCACAAGTTTGACAAGGACTTTGTGGTTGGAATGTTGCATAGACAGAGGAACTAAAGTACTGGGAGCCAGTGCTCTTCTTATGTCCTCCCCATGAACATTTGGCTGCACAAGAGCTGAAGTGTGTATGCAAGCCCTAGGTCACAGCTTTTTGTGTGTGACTGGGCAAGTGTGTATGACACAGGAGTATGTTATCTGTAGAAACTTTTTACCAGTTAGAAAAATTGCGTTTTAATTAATTACAATTCATTCTTTTGTAACCTCAGACCATCTTTATTAAATAAGTCACATGCAGTTAGATTATTCAGTCTTCATTTTTACATTTTGCCAGTGATTTTTTTCAGACGTCTTGAAATCTGAAGGGTTTGTCAAAAAGCTGAAATCACTCCCTAGAGATAAGTAGCTCCATCTTAAGCTCTATCTTTCTTTAGGAGCAAAGTTTGCTTACTGCTTTGACAAATGCTATGTCAGCCAGGCCCATTGAAGGTGCTGATAAATTTTTGTTTGGTTGCAGTTGTTTTGCTCTATTTTCTTGGTACTATGCTTTTTTTGCAAAGTTGTTCTGCGAACAATATGTGGGTTGATACTCTATTTCCTCCCTCTTGTTTGCATTACTGTGGCTGTTGGTCCTCTAATGTTGCAATCTTTTCTTTTTAATGCAAGCAATTTGGTGTACCTACAGTACAGTAGGTACTGTACTGAACTCTATTTTTTTGTTGCTCTTGTGCCAGAAGTATTACATCAAACATTAAACAATTACATTACATATTGCACATTAGCGAAACAAATATTAGGGAGGAATAGTTGTGTGAAGGGTCTTAAAAGGTCATCAAAATTTGGTTTTGATGTGATAATTTAAAGGAAAATAGTAGAGAAATACAACAGAAAGCTTTTGAGCAGTGATTTGATCTGCCCCTTAAAAGGGAGAAAGCACAGAAAGGAAAAAGAGAGTCTGAATCCAAGAATACCAGAGAGAAGGAGACTGTTGTCATTCAGGTCATTGGTGGGCAAGAGTTTAAGCAATGAAAGGAAAGAGAAAAATTTTGTTCTTACAGGTGCTCTGCAAGAGGAAGCTGCACATTCTTGAGAAAGCCTGGTTGTGTAGATTGGCCTAATGTCCAAGACAACCCTCAGAGACAGCAAGCCTTACAATAGCTTTGCTAATAGAAGGAGGTAGGAAGAAAACTGAGAGGCTTTGTTTTATTATGTTATAAAATATAATAAAATACATTATATATATAATATACATATTATATTATATTTAGTGGGATTGTATTATATTAGTGGTAGGATTTTAAAGGATGTTACAAAAGAATAAACTAAGAGGTGTGTATCTTGGAAAATGAGAAAAAAGAAATTTTCTTCCTATTTTAAGAGAAGAAACAGTCACAAATCTGAACAAATTAACCCTGTGGACAGCCTAAGGTTTCATTACAAGGATTTCAGTGCAATGGCAGTGGGGTGCAGAGGAACAGAATGCTTTGAATGCAAAGTGCTTAGGTATGGCTGAGGGGCAAAAAGGGAAAGAGGAACTTGGGGAATCTTCATTTGTAGGACTGGATCAATTCACAATTATTACCAGAAGGGGTTAAACATTTTCTGGGGTTAAAGTGAATCAGAATCTGCACACCATGTGCTGGAAATTCCCTAAATGATTTCAGTGGTCATTAAGAAAAGGGAAATGGTTCTTTTCTGAGTAGGAGATGATAGGAGACACAGGAGTAGACACCAAAACAGAGCCATGGCTGAGTATTTATAACTCAGATTGCAGGACTTCTGCCAGCTGAGAAGGGGACAGACTTTCTCAATGGCTTTTTCTGTTGAGTGAGGGTCTTGCTGGTAACCACTGTGACCCTCTGTGACTGATAACACAAGAGGCTGAAATACTTTCAGTACTACTAGAAATACTACATGCATTTATGTACAGCATGGGCAAATACAGGTAAAGTTCCTGACAAAATATGCTCTGCTGATGAATGAAGCTTCAGCTCTTCTGCAGTGACCTTATTCCTACTCTCATGCCCCTGCACTTACTCAAGTTTCTTGTCTCTTCAGTCACAGACCTCACC
Source organism: Zosterops lateralis (assembly GCF_965231275.1). NCBI lineage: Eukaryota > Metazoa > Chordata > Aves > Passeriformes > Zosteropidae > Zosterops > Zosterops lateralis. Next base: position 39,689,797 of record NC_139761.1, read on the forward strand.
TATATACAAAGCCTTTGAAATTTAACTGAAGTACTAGATTGCATATTTTAAACAGTTTACAGTTGCAGCATCTTACCAAAGTTGTTTTCCTATAATTCAGTAATACAGAACAAACTTAGTTTAACCAGTAAAAGTATTGTGTTTAGACCATAGTTTCCAGTCAGTACTTAGGGATTTATCAGCTCATAGTCTGTAGACCTTTGCAAGTCAATGAAGCATTTCTGAGGAATCTGAGAAAAATAAAAAACCCCCACTCTTATAAGTGGGCTTAAGCTGGCCATGTAAAATGCATGCATGTTTGCACCTACTTAGATGAATTTTAGAGATCTACAAGTAAAAATATTTTTTAACTCTGAGACCTAGAGGTACCTCTCTATTTTATTTTCTTTTTATATCTTTTCTTCTGAGTACCATTTGTCTCCAGCCAAGATCTTGCCATCATGCCCCAGTCCATAATGAGCTGTAGGATCTCCACTTCTGTGATGAGAAAAACTAGAACATGTCTGTCCCAACAGCTTCTCCAGTAAACTAATGGCAAAGTTTGTAACTGCAGTAGCAGGCAGAGTTCAAAGACTTCAGGAGTACTGGTGCTGTTTATCTCACTACCCCAACTCATGGTGTTTCCTCAGTCCTGCTCCTGCTCCTTCCCCTTGCTTCTGCCTGCTTTGCTAGGAATCTTTCCTTGATGCCATAGCTAAATAAAGCTTTTTCACTATTTCATTCCTAATCATTCCTGTAATCATAATCTTTCTGAACAGCACTCTACTCACCTATCCACCCTGTCTCTGGTGGAGACTGAGGTGTCTGCTGTCTGAAGAATTTTAAAAATTCCTCAAAAAGGAAAATCTTAATATTGCTTTTTGTTCCACAGCTATTCTGGTCACGACATCACTTTACATGCTCAGTGCAGATTCCTGTCAACCTAGAATCACCAGCACTATTGTCCACCCTGCCAGAGTTTAACCTTCCAGAGGCTACCATTCTATGCAGTTTTTTACTATGTATTTAGGAGATTGTGTTTCCACTTTTAGCTTATACCATATAACTGTGGAAAATACATTTAGTGGAAAATTCTGCTCTGAACTTTCTTGAAAACGTTTTTTTTCAATATACAGAGCATTTTGAGTGCTTTGGAATCAAAATTTTGGTGGTGGGTACAGCATTTAGAACAAATCCAGCCTGCAATGAAACACAAAGCCACAGCAGTAGCTGCGGGACTGAGCTCACCATGTAGTTTCCAAACAAGCTGACAGCAGTAGGAATCGTGGTTTATAAAAAGCTGCCAGCAGTGCTGAGCTGGTGAAGAGAAAGAGGAAGCTACAACGGGAAAGAGAAAAACATCACAACCAAAGGCAACTTCACTTCTCTGCCTTTACTGTTTTTAAATAGATTTGGCTCTAAGTTGCTGTTGAGGGTGCTGTGAAGTCTTACAAACTGATCCTCACAATATTTATCCCTTTCTGAATGCCACCTGCAAATCACACCCAGATTCAAGGGGACACCTCTGCTCCTCTGTGTTTTTGTGCATATGTGTGAGAATCTAAGTATGTGAGTAGGAATACACATCATGTTACTGAGGCTATTGCTCAACAGCATGCCAGTAAATAGAAGTTCACTAGAACAGCTTTTGCCTTTTCACTCCCCCTTTGCACGATATGCTGAGCTGTTCTCTTGAGATTGTTTCCTGATGTTTACATCCACTTCATTCTGTGGATTAACTTGATTATTCTTGTCCTATGGAATGTTAAAAACTGCTTCTCATCCTCAAACCCCCAGTATCAGAAAATTATCTAAGGAACTATTGAGCAAATTGTCTTGAACTGGGTGTGAGGACTGTGGGAAGGTGGTCTTGAAGAGCTCAGCTGGGGAGTGGGGCACAGGCTTACTACTTCCACTTTGGTTGCTACAAGTGCTAAGCTAGGTGATGGAAGAGATGCTGCATCAAAGTGGGAGAGTAAAAGGTAAAGTCAGAAAGATGAGAAATAATTTGAGAAAGGTCTATGATTAAAATTAGTTGCATTACCGACTCCTTTATTTTGTGCCATTCTGGGTTCATAACTTTGATTCCATGTATTTTAGTGAGATGGGATTGACTTAGAGGCTTTGCAGGTGAACTGCATTTTGTGTATAGTTCTTGAAAGAAGGACCTGGCAGGGTCTCTGCATGTTTACTGCTCTGATCTGAGCACAAAGAATCAAAATGAAAGCCATACAAAGATATCAGAGTCTGTTTTTAGTGGCTGTGCTAGTCCTAGGGAGAGGGCTGCCATTGGCATGCCCTGGAAGAATTGAACATGATCCATGAGGATAAACTGAGGACGATCAATCTGCAATCAGTCTGTCAGTGGGAGGCAAAAGGCAGCAACAGGACACGACTCTGTGATTTCCCAGCAGCTAAAATGCTGAGCGTACTTGCAAAGGGTTAAGTGCACAAAATTTATAATAATGATTTCTCTTCCTTCATCATTGCATTTTTGGCTCCAAATGGATGAGTACATTTTCTTGCAGGGCCTGAGATATCAATATATACAAAAGTGTTTTTATCTCTGGTGCCAGAGCCCTTTATATTTAGCAAACAACTATGCGTGGGTACTGGAATCTGCAGAGCTTTTTCTCTTATTCTTGCTGAAATATTAACATCAAATCTTCGAGAAGGTCAACACTAAAATTACCTCTTTTCACAAGCTACCTCTTGATGACATAAGAATGGCCTAATAAAAAAAAATAATTATCCTCCTCAGAATCTCCTTCAGAGAACAGTCCTGTTTTTTCCATTCCCATTTTGTAGGAGGTCAGAAGAGACCAGGCTTTTCTTCATGGCCAATTTGTGTAGGCTTGGAGAGGGACACTCCGTAGCTCCCCTTCCATCCAACAAATGCACTTCATTCTTCTACAATGCACACAGGCCTGGGATCACTCCCAGCTGCCTTTCTCCTATAATGGAAAGAAAGTTTCTTAAATATTTTTCTGTTTATTCTCCCAATCCGATCTGTTCTTAGAAAGATCAAAACTGAATGCAGTTGTTGTACTGATTCATAAAACCATGATTCCCAAGATAAGGATATTTTAGAGATCTTTGACACCCTCAAGGTCAGTCATCATCAACGTCTTAGACAGGCTTTCAAAGATGTAAGGGCAAATTTTTCACCTTAACTACAAAGGACTATATCAGGCTTGGTGTTGGGAATGTCACTGATGAAAGGTGCTTGGCTGAAATATGAAAAATAACCAAAATCAGGAAGTCATTAGTATGCTGTTTCAATGAAATTAAATGTAAAATATTTTTCAGTGGGTTTTTTAAAGTAAAGTCTTAATCCATCCCAAATTAATTTTAAAAATCTTCATTCTTTAGTCTTTAAACAATCAAGACTTAACTTTTGAAACTAGATATCTTAGCCTGTAGCTTTACATTTAAAAGGCATTACATTCTTATTAAATCTGATTTGTGTTTATTTTCCTATTGAGAACCACCTCCAATTTGGAAATCTGATGAGTTAAATTTGTCAGATCTGTGATAATCTGTTTATTTACCACTTTTACATCAAAAATTGTTTATTGTTGCTGTCACTCCAGAAAAGGCAAGTTGTCCAAACATAATTACTCTTGGCAGATCCTCCTTATAGTGTCATCTTGTGACAACAAGTCCTCATAAAAGAGTAACTAAAATAACTGATAATTTAAATGTCAGGGAGTTTACAGTCTCTCGGGGATTTTTCCCTAAACTTAATTCCTATGTGCTAGAATACTAAAGACTCACCTTAGGCAATAAGGGCCTTGTATTCTCAGAATAAGACCACATAGTTTAGAGGGCTCATGGTCAGAACCCAGAGTGCAGCAGCCCCTTCAGCTCCTCCAGACAAACAGGTACACCTGGGCACTAAGGGAATAAAAAGAAACTTCAGCTCAGCCATAGGCCTGGCCATGCCACTTTATGTCACATACCTCCCCCAAGCATCAGTTCGAAGATTTCTGCACAGTAATATGTTATTCAGGGAAAACATGCTTTGTGACGGTTTGTAGCACACCAAAAAAGAAAACACCCCCAGAGAATTGTCTCAATCCTCGAACATTTTCTCACAAATCCTGTCAGCCAGCAGGACCTTCCTCTTCTTTTAGCATTTTAGCACACTCCACTGAGGCTAAAACTGTTTTCTCAGCCTGTCTTAGATGTATTACATTTACCTTACATTACTTTGAGCTCTGACTGACAGATTAAATGCTAGATTTTGCAGGAGACCTCTTCTAGAATCTAGTGGAGTGCTCATCATCCTAGCAGTCGGAAATTGCTGATTTGTCATTAGGGAATCCACTTGGCAACAGTATGAACAAAACATCTGAAATAGTTCTAAAGTGATTAGGTACTCCTGCAGTTTCTGGTTTTGTGTGCATGGCTCCCCAAGTCTCTTTCTTCCTTTACATTTCTTATGTGCCTTTTAGCAATGAAATGTTGGAACATATGGCTACAAAGACAAGGTACTAATCTTCTTCATTTTACTTCCAGCTGTATAAGGATAAAGGACACACAGTTCAGTACCAATTATTGGACAAAAAAATTAAGGCCTTCCACACATGAAAGTTTACTACAAATGTATTCTATGCTCACCAGCCTTGCACAGGTGAGGAATACAGTTTCTTACAACAGAACTTCTCTGGATGGTGATAAATCACTACATTGATTATCTCTAGATTTTGTGCATATGTTTCAAGGGACCATGTTTATTTTATTTGACTGGACTGGAAATGCAAAGTATTTTTAAAGTAATTTTTCCCCATAGGTCCAGTTTATTCAAATTTCAGAAAACAATATTCAGAAAACAATCAGAAAACATACCTTGTAACAGTTTTTTGCTAAGCTTTGCTACTCCTTTCATATTTTGAATTGGCTTTGGTTGTATCTGTCTCCAACATTTGCTTTGGTTCATATATAGAAGGGAGTCAAAGAAGTTTCACCCAGGCCAAGAAAGTTTTCTTTTTTTTTTTTTATAGTTTCATATTACAGTGATGAAAGAATATTATGTGTTCTCCCAGTTTGATGAGGAAAGGAACCAAAAAGCAGGAGTGAAAAGAAGATCAAGAACCTTTCTTTTTGAAGTAGTAGTATTTTTTTATGGGCCTCTTACATGGAAACAGAAGATCTTGTTCTTCCATATTCCATACCATTTTATCCAAATTAAAAAAACTTGTAGATTTGATACACACACATGGCCTTGGTCCTGAGCAGATGAGAGAGGTTACTTGGAAAATGAATATTGGGCCCTGCATTCCTAACTACTTATTTTTGAATTGTCATCCAGCCCAGCCCTGCAACTTCTCACAAATACGTTCTTTTATGCAGTGACACGAATTTTTTAATTCTGGAAAATGTTGTCACCACAATTTTTTCCTCATTAACAGACTTAAAGCTTTACTTAACTGATAGCTGTAAGTTCAAGCTTGCGTTTATGCTTGTGCCTGCTGAACATCTAAAGTGTTCTGTGAAAGGACAGGACTGCAGAGTAGCAGTGCCTGTACTCTGCTGATGATTACCTGTATGGGAAAGAGTTCAGTTCTGGAGTGTCCACCTCTCCATATGTATTATTTTCCTAGAACTCCCACATTCCAAACTTTCCTACTGCGATTTCAATTGGTGTTGATCAGTCTGTGTTTATTGAGCCTTGAAAGAAGAGTAGGATTGTTTTTAATTAACCTATCCAGGGGTTTCTGCTGGAGCACAAACCATGGACAAGTGCACTGCCTGCTACCATAATGAAATTTAGAGGCTCTTTCTGTAAAGGCCTGCTGTTATTTCATGTATGTTCTTGCTGCTGATAATCAGTGGATAAACAACTTTCATAATACGACTGCAATGCCTCTGCCCCCACCCAGCAGTCTGACAGTTGACTTGCTGGTTAGCCACGGACTGGTAGCAGCCCTGGGCAGGCAATTTGCAGATTGCAGCCTGCCTTTCTGGCCAGCACGGGCCCTGTCACTCACAGCAGGGGCTTTTCAAAGGGCTGGGCAGGTGGAACACACAGGTCTGTAAAGTTCTGCTTCCTCACGCAGAGGTTTTGGAGCTACTGCAGTACATCAGTAATTGCAAAGTGATGAGATTTGTATTAGTGCAGTTCCAGAAAACAAGGTAGGACATTTTTGGAAAGTTAGTATCACTTGTCATCCAAACTGATGGACACTGATAAGTCCACAGATGACATAACTCTAGAGTTGCTCTTTTTTTACCACCATCCAGATTCAGGTATTTTTCCACTATCCATGTCTTTTAGGATTACATTTCCTCTCATATTCCAAGACCAGTCTGTGCCTCTCTACACTGCTTCTCCAGTTTGTGAACCCCCCAGCTGAGGTTATAAATAACTGCCCCACAATAACCATGCTAGCCCCCTATTGCTGCAGACTGAGCTGCGTGCCAGACTGTCAGAGCTCTGTGCGATTGATGGCTGCAGTCATTCTGCTTTTAGAGACAGGAAGGAAAAATAAATAAATTATCTTGTAGTGCACCATAGGCTGATTCTCAGAAATATTTTGCTCAGTCATATGATAAGGAAACTGGGAAGTGCTCTTTCTTATTCTACAGTTTTATATGCAAAATCCCGTGTAGATACCACTAAGCAGTTTTGATGAGATTTTCAGAAAAAAAAATGTAATTAAAGGAAGGGGTGCTTGAAGGTAGAGCCACTGACACAGGTCAGGAAGATATCTAATGGGGTGTCCTCATTGCTTGCATACTCCAGCAGCACCAAGGTCTTCATCCTACAAACTAGCAACTGAGAAACCCTACACTTGAGCTCAGAGAGAGATTCAGATTAAATCAAGTGAGTGAAAAGAGGAGAAAGTGAAACAAATGCAGTGTGAGGAGAGGAACTCAACCGCTTTCATATTCACTTCTCCGTGAAAACTCAGGGCAGGCCCATGACAAGAATTCAGAAAGCAATGGGATATTCACCCATTTAAAATATTTATGTTAAACACAGTCTAAAATTGTAAGAGAACAGGCAAGAATAGGAGAGTATGAGGGTCCAGGAAGTGGAAAATGATATGCAAATATTTTCAAGCACTTCAGACAAGGTAGCACAAGGTTCAAATAGATGGTCAAAAGCAGAGGTGTTCAGATTCAGGTAATGGAATATAAAACTATTCTTGAGTATGTTAAATTTGTCTATCCCAAAGTAAACCCTTGACAGTCAGTTGGGTTGAGCATACTTTGAGGTATGAGCCTTACAGTGAGATCAAGGAGAAACAACAGAGCCATTTGGTTTAAATAGCAGTCTCTGTTCCTTTCTGGGTTGGCTCCAAATATCAAGAGTGACCACACTTATCTCCCCATGAGGGGGTCCCCCACAGTCCTTCCTTTTACCATCACTTTCTTCAGCCTTAAGAGAGATCTTTTATTTTCACACTGTCTTCTTTCAATTTTGCATAGGTCTTGCTTCCAAAATGTAGACTCTGGCATGGAACTGATGACAAGAGCAATGTAGTAAGCCTTTAATTATGAAACAGTCTGGAGAATTCTGGGGAGCTTGGATATGAATTGAAACAGATTAAGAAAAAATCATTTTGCCAAAAACATCCAGTGCTATGATGGATAACAAAGCATAGAGGAAAGCCTAATATTTAAGTACGTGAGCTTAGTGCACGGTAAAATGCACACTGCCTTGTCTAAACAAGATTTCTCAAGCATATTTATTAGCATGTATTAGCTAACAGGTGTTAGCCTGAAAATTTCTAGACAATCTAGGGGGTGATATGAGTCTGAAGCTCTAAGTACAGTGTTAATTTCACTGCCTTTTGTTTTTTGTGGGTTTTTTTGGTGGGGGTAGTGTTTGCTCTTGCAAGCAGGTTTTTCAAATATTGATTTCAATTTTGAGAATGTCCTACTCAGGGAAACATTTTCTGTAACCCTACTTATATTATAGCTATTTGTAAACAGTTTTGGGGGGTCTCTCATGTTGATACTAAGGTTTTGATAATAATAACCAGGTAAAGTTGCACCAGGATAGATTTATTCTGCATATTTTATCTTACAGAAGATTTTTCTTTTGTCAATTTATTTTCCCTTCCTTTCTTGTATTTTACCAAAGATTTCTCTTCTTTTACTAATAACTGAATTACTGTACCCTTGAACCCTTCAATAGTTTGAATATTCATTTTGTTTGAATGTTTATCAAAACCTGCGTAAAAGTAGTTCTGTGTTCCAGTAATCTTTCTGTCCATCTATGGCTACTGACTTGTAGTTTTATTAAAAGTCTCATGACACTTCAAGCTTTTCATATTAAAGAAGAAAATATTTCTTACTTTTATTGCAGAGAATAGGATATAGTTAGAATATGGAAATCCAGTGAACAGAGAAAATATATTCCAAAAGTTCTATGATTTTTAAACTAATCTCATGATCTATTGTGGTTTCACTCTTGATTTTTCACTCTGGTGTTCTGGGCATTTCCCACCCTCCTCTCAATAAAAGAGCAGGTAGCCCAAAGCCACAGAGTTAGAGTTCCAACTCTGGAAAGATTCGGGATTTTTCTATAAGAACGGGATGATGATTCATTCTGTGCTCTCACAAGACAATCATGCATCTGCCCCTGTTTCAAAATCAGCAGCCCCGCCAGCTCGTCTCCATCGGCCTTGAGAAAACAGGAAGCAGAACACCACAGGAAACAGTGCACTCTTACACCCACCCCAAAAACTTAGCTGCTGAACCTATTGCAAAATGTTAACAGAACACTGCAGGATACACTGAGAAAGAGATGAGAAATCTGCTGACCTTCGGGTGCCTGTGCAACTCCTGGCTGCAGTTTCTCAGACCCACAGCCCAACCCAGTCACCAACATGTCCTGTGTCTCTCAGTTTAGATCCCCTGTTGTAGGATGCTCTTAAGCAGAATGCAAAGGTTTTTTCTTAATTATTTTGTTTCATCCCCCAAATTTGTACAAAAATGCAGTAAGAAGCTTCTTGTCTAGAGGGCTGACAGACTGAAAGATAGAAATAGAGAAGGTGGAGAGGACTGTGTTTTGTTGATCGTGATTAACTGTGCACTCATTTCCTTGGCAACATGGAAGAAATGGGTGTTTTTAGGGGAGAGATTTATCAGTATACCTTGTGATTTGGATGTTTTTCATACTAAAAAAGTAAGATTATTTCTCACACTCATGGTTGCAGAGAACAGAGTGTACCATAAGTTTTCAGAGAATAGAAGTGCTTTCTGCTTATAAAAGGACGTGGAGGACAGACTGCTCTCAAGTAGGAAACCATTCCTTGGAGGTGCTGTAGGGTGTGGAGTAGAACTAGGAAAGGCTGAAAGAGAAGAACAGGATTTTCCACAACAAACAAAAGAGACAAGAGATATACAACATGCCAAAATGTTTTAAATTTGAGAAGCTTTTTGTAATTTTTGAGTACTAATATAATCTTGAAAATTTATTCTGCAAAGCCAAAGGGGGAAAATGCAAATTTATATGTTGTATGACAGGCAAGTAAAATTTTCATAGAGGATTAGACATTAAAAAAGCAGGATTTCTTAATCAGAGAAGTTGCCTCAAAATAAATCCAAGAATAGGAAGGTAGGAAACAGTCAGGAGCAGAATTTGATGTTAGCTATTGAGACTAGATCCAGGCATTATATTTCTGTTAGATGTTTCAGTTGTCCAATAAATGCATATTTGAGAATCTGGTCATGGAAACCAAACTGTTTATAAATTCTTGTTAAATTCTCTGAATTGTTTTATCAATATTTAGAGTGAAAATTAACTACCTAGCTTTTCTTTCTTGTTTTTGTTTTGGTTTTGGTTTTTCATTGTTGTTGTTGCTTTGTGTGTGGGGTTTTTTTTTTTGGTTTTGTTTTTTTTTTTTTTTTTAATTCAGCCAGTAAAAGTCAATTATTTCTTTAACTTCAACCAAACTGAGAAAAGCAGTCAGATAAAGAGCTGTACTGCAAGAGTGCTGAAAGTCCTACACAGAGACTAAATGTAGATTTGAAGAAAATGTCTTCAGAACATTAAACAAATATCCCCAGGAAGTTGGCTTGGTTTTAATAAAGCAGCAATGTTCTGTGTAGAATCTTCAAGTGATCTTGCCTGGATGTGAATTTTAGACAAATATCTTACTCAGAATGGATGAATGCTTTCTCTCTTTGTCACTAGCTCCTAAGTCTCTTCTTTCTCTGTCACAGTCCAATTGAACTTAATCTAGAAAAAATGGAAATGTAGCTCCACTGAAATTAAATTCAGTATGTTACCTTCTGCTTTACTATGGAGAGACTTGTATCCAGATTTCTGTTCTCCAGATTGCTTTGGAATGGAAGTTATAACACATCCAGCACAGGTTAATTTTGAAAATACCAAATCTGAGACAAAAACTTCATTATACTTCCTTCTGGAGCAACTCAGTCTATACAGATTGCTTCTGTTTTGCAGTCATTCAGCAGGCAACGTCACTTTGTCTTGTAACTCCCCTCATTGCATTAACTCTCTTAACAACACACACTTTGGAATTTTTCTAAAGATGACAACCTTTTTTTTTTTTTTTTTGCCATGAAATAAATTTTAATTTCAAATGTGCTCAGAGATTAGTAACATGACTAGTTCCAAAATTAGCATATCCCTATTCTTCTCATTTTGATCTAAATCTCTCTCTTCCTGCTGGTTATTCTGTCTGTTGGCTCTTTTCATACTTCCAAAGATGTTATTAAAAACCTGAAGTTTACTGGAGAGAATTCTGCCATGCTTGTCATGGCTTTTCTCCTGAAAAATAAGATAGTTACTGTTTCCCTTGGTATCAGGCTAAGCAAAATATATGATTGATCCTGTTTGTTTCTACTAAAATGTCCTGGTTCACACACTTGTCATGGATTTTGCATGGAGAGCTTAGTGATTTTTTTTGGGGGGGAATGGGGGTGGGGAGGTAGAATGACAAATCAAATGCTTAAATTTCAAGATATGTCTTACCACTGTGCATTCAAACTAAAAAAAAAAAAAAAAAAAAAAAACAAAACAAAAACAAAAACAAAAACAAACAAACAAAAAAAAACCCAAAAAAACAAACAAACAAAAAAAACCCACTAGCTTACTAAATTTTTAGGTCAATATTGAGTTCTGTCCCTTTGGGAATATCATGCATGTCCTTAAGGTTGTAATTCTGGAACTCCTAGCCATATAAAGATTAAAATTAGCCTATTCTAAGCAAGGAAGAGATTCTTATTGTGTTTTTTTACTGTGAAAATACATACTGGATCTCCACATGGAAACCAAATATTTAGAAAAAAACCCCAACTATTCCACCAGTTCTTCCTCATTTCTTTTATTCAATTTTCACTAAAACTCACAACTGGCTTTCAGCTTCTTTCCAAAGTTCTAATGATTTGTCTAAGACTGTTTTATGATTAGTATTTATTGAGATTGATTCTTTTCCTTATGATCTCTCCAAACTGAGTGTTATTAACTTCTGCAGATAGAAATTTAAGTCTGGGTAGAAAAATCACACATTATCATTAATTGTCATTGCACTAAAACACAGAGCCAATGAAGATGATGTGGGAAACCAGGGGGTTTCAGTCCTAAACTCTGTGTGCTTATTAGATTAGATCATGCTCTCTGAATTTTGGGCCTTATTAGTGGTCTAATATGCAGTATGAAAATAATCAAATGTGTGAGGCAAGAAATAGAAGGAAAGGGGTGCGTTTTATGCAAATAAACCCAGAAAGTGTTCAGGACTAGTGAGTTTTAAGTGCTTTGCAAACTGTCAGATTCCTGTTGTCAGACTTTTTCCATGTCCCTCATTGGAGAAAGCATTGATTTGATAGGATTTGACATTGCCCTTTGCAAGTCAAAATTGCCCTTAAAGCTAGGAAAGGCACCCTCTGTGAACAAAGATATGCGTTATAGATATTGTAATAAACTGCATTATGTGGGTGCAGATTGGAAAATGGAAAGGAGCCTTTAAAATATGGACATGATAAGTGATTTGGAGAACAAAATCTGTCCTACAGCAAGCATTAGTTGTAACATGCATCAAATTATGTTGCGTAGCATACACGTATGTATGTATGTATGTATGTAACATTAGTTACATTTTATGAGATTTCAATCAATTATTTCTTACTGTTTTTTCAGAGAGAACTTTTTCAAAGCTGCAAGATGCTGCTATCCATCCTGCCTATGGCTCTGCCTGGGCAGTCTCTGAGCTGGCTCCTCTGGTTTTCCTTTCAGCTGTTGTTACCAAGAGTACAGGAGGCCTTAAGTAAAGCCCATAAATGCTTTGATTTATGGACCTCCACTGAGAGAAAGAGGAAGCACCGTTTCTCCAGTGTGCTAACACACATTTCTTACTTCAAACCCATCTGGGGTTTTAGTTAAAAATCACCCTGCACACTTCATCCTGTCCCTGTATTTGTTTTCTTAAATTCACTGGCAAGGTTTTTACTCTGTTTATTTGGTGTCTTTACTGTATTTTCACCAGTCAGCAGCGTCTTTTAACTCCTCATAACCTAATTTTGCTAAACTAAAACTCTTTAGACCTTCTTTGTGAAATATGTTTCAGATTTGTCTATTATTTGTTTGTTGGCATTCATTGACAAAACTGAAAGACCAAAAAAAGAATTGGAACAATGGAGAAAAAGAAAAACAAAAGGAAGGCTGAAAACTCAAAACCCAGTTTTATCACTTTCAGCATAATATCTATTTTCGTCCATCAATTTATCAATTCAACCTTAGATCAAAGCATATTTTTATTACATCAATTGAAGCATAATTTTGTTTAATTTCACTACTTACAGTTTCTACAGTGTGAAAGGCAGACAGTTTGTTCTCCTCTCATGCACTTCAGACTTGATTTTCATAGTTCTTGAGCTCTATTGATTTCACCTGCGCTTGTTGGAGCATTTAGACTACTAGATATTTTAACAATTAATAATATAATCTTCAGACCTGAGTATGATCTACGAAGGATTTTCTAGTATCAGTTGTACTTTATTAGCTTTACCAAAATCAGTATCTAAAATACGCAAACTCAATGTTTTGAATTACAGGGTTTCTACATGCCAGTTCCATTCTGGGTCCACCAAATTTTCTTAGATGGAGCAACTTCCTTATGTCAGGATTATGTGACAGAACTAGAGCAATGTTCAGGACAGAGCTGACCTCACAGAAAAAGCAGATTTTTGTTTCCCTTCTTTCTGAAAAATTTTTAGCAGTTCTAGACTTATTTACCATTCTGCTTGCCTCGGGTTTCAGTTATGCAGATGCCCACAGTACTTTTGTCCTTTGAGCAGTCAGCTTGAGTCTGAATCAGAGGACAGAATGGTTGGACAAGGTTGTCTAAGGACAATGTCTGTTCTCCTCTGGACATTGCAAAACAAGAGACTACAGCTGCCATTGACCTGCCTGGTAAACCCACACTTGCTTATTCTGTAGCCCTCAGGACTGTAAGATTTTTCTTTACTGCATAGAATTTTAGAAAACAGGTAGAAGATTTTTCTTAAGATAGGCTAAGAAACACTTTGAGGAGATTAGATCAGATATTCTCTGTTTTTTCCATGCTTCCTGATTTAATTTTAATTATTATTTTCCACTGAAGAGTTAAAGATTTATTTTGGTGCAGCACCTTCCAGAACCATTACTTTCATTCTCTAGTGTTCAAAACTATGGCTGAATCTCTATTATTGTGTGCAGTGAAGCTTCATTCAGGATTTGTATTTCCTGTGAACAAAAATAATTAAAGTTTGCACAAAGATAAAAAATAATTAAAGAGAAAAAATAATTAAAAATAAAAAAAAATTAAAGAGCAACCAGAGCATTTCTATTATGCATTTTTTCCAGTTGGTGATAAGCTTGACTGTCTCTCTCCCCCACCCATGCAAACACTGAGCTTTGTTTCTGTAGATCACAAATGGCATGATTTTGCATTTCTGCCTGCTGCTTTGGGTGAAGTAGAGCAGTGGGGCTTTGCAGAGTGGGACAGCTGAGTGAAATGTTTTTTGCTCTCTTGATTCTTTCTTTCTCTTTCAAAGTGAGTTGTACTAATCCTTGTGGGAAGGAAGAAGATGGTGATTTTGCACAAATATTCTCAGTGACTATTCTTTACTTTGGCAATCTTGGAATTTCCCTGAAGGCTTTTGTTTCTTGCAAAGTTCTCGGTTACATTTTTTTCCTTCAGTTTATTTCCTAAGCCTCTGAGCCCAAACCAAACACAGTCGCTGTCTTGCAGTAATATAGTGGAAAACTAACCTTTGACCCAGCCAGACCCTTTGGAACACCAGGACTGTAATAAACTACAAAAAGATGTGGAGGTATGGCTGCTGCTTGCCTCTGGTAGATGGATTTTATCAGAAAAGGTAGTGCTGATTTGTATCACTCAGCCACACTAAGGTTATACAAAGAGCAGCAAAGCCCCAGGAGCATAACAGTCGGTCTGCTCTTAACCTCAGACCTTTATCTCTCACAGCCAGCTTCCTTCCCACACCACAAGCACCACGTGTTATTTTATACTGAGGCAACACTCAGCAACTGGGGTCTATCTGCCCAAAGAATGGAACGGGAAAAGGAGGATGACATGAACATAAGATGGGTGGGCAGCACAAGGACTAACAATCATGGAGCAATACTCTCACAAACCAGTGCAAATCTACTCCCTGCCAAGGTGTGTGAGCTTTGGAGTGCTCAGGAGGAGCTTTTCATCAGTCGTTTCTTTTTTGTCCCAAGGTGTTGTCTTTACCTCTAGGCAATGAGAAGTGAATTTGACTAACAACTGCTGAATGAGGTGAGAGAAAGCTGAAGGAACCAGAGGGTGATAGCACCTGCTCCAGTCTGCAGGAAGGCACTCATGACTAACACCGGTGTCCCCTCTGTCCCAGGGGACAACATGTATTGCACCCGGATATATATGTGTTACTGGCAGCAGCCCCCCTAAAATTCCATTACTACACAGCCACATCACCTCACGTATGAACTGAAATTTGTTAAACCCCACAAATAAGTAGGGAAACTGATTTTATCCTTCTATGCATTCTCTGTAACTCATCTCTGTAGGGGGAAGAGAGGTGCATGTTGGAGTTCAGCTGAGTGAGATCTTCTAAAGCCTTTGGCAAGGGATAAATCCCTAACTGGATAAGACTGGAGAACAAAGGGAAAACAGGAAAATCTAATGCCCACGGGTGAAGTTTTGTCTGAGTAAGAATGTGTTGGTATTTACTATTTAATTGCTAACAAACAGGACAGATACTTGGCTGTTGAGGGTTTCATGATCAATATGTTGCAGGAATCAGAACAGTATTTCTTACTCTTCACTTCCCTGATGTACAGCATAAATTAATAAACTGTCTATAAAGATGAGATGGGGTAGGCAAAAAAACCCTAAACCACCAGAGACAGCTGCACAGATCAGCAGCTGTGACACACACAGGAAATTTGGATGGAAAGAACCATCAGTGCATTGAGACCATCTCCTTGTCTGTTAGCAAGGCCAGCCCCCTTTTAGCAGACTTTGAAAAAGCAGCTCCTTTGTGACAGGTGTGGGTGGCTTTAAGATTTTGTGCTTCTTAAATAGTCTCTCAGGCAAAAGGCCTTTACAGATATCAGTCCTCTGCCTCACCTTTTCTAATTTGAACTTGTATCCATCCTGCAACAGAAACAGGCCTATCTTTATATTTGAATGACTTGTCAAGCTACCGTTTTGCTCAGTGCTCCTATGTTGTTCTACAGCAGCTTCAATTGTATGACAAAACCCGTCCTAGGATAGGCATATGATGTCTAGGAACAGCTGTTTTGCAGCTATTTCACTGGATGATGGATGCGTGTCTTAATTGTTAGAGGAAATAAATAGCAGGCAAGACTGTACATGTCTCTTGGCCAAAATGCACATCTCCCATCAAGGCTCAAATTCTACAAGTTTTGCTTTGCAGACCATCTGCTAAATTCTCTCAGTCCCTTAGGAATGGAGAATATTAAACAGTAGACAAATACAAGCTCAAATTTTAGAGACTTTTTTGACAAGTCTGTATTTACACCACCTGTATTTACGCCACCCTGATTTCCTGCTTATAATATGACTGATTTGAAATTAATTCTGAGAAAAAAATCCAAAGTGAATGTTGCATGCAAAACTGGATAAATTTCATGGTGACTTTCAGAGGGGAAGAATATTCAATCCAAATTTAAAACCGTTTGTTTTACCCTATTATAAACTACTAAAGATACAAAGTAGAAGGTTTTTGAAGAGATGCAGCTGGAAAACAATTAATTGCACTTGCAAAATCAGAGTTCTGAAGACTTGTGTGGCTCTTAAGCCCGTTCTGTCATCTTCTCCATATTGTCAGACATAGAAACCCTGTGCTTTCTGTCAAAGTCCCACAGCAAACCATGTGGAAAACAAAGAGCTATAAATAACTCCTCCCCAACATGAAAGGTGACTAATCTGCTGCTTCCAATAATATCACTCTTCAAACCCCTAAAATTTTCCTTGTACCTTTAAAATTTAAAGGTCTTTACCTGTCTTTGTATTAAAGCCAGGTGATGGGGCCATCAGTGTGCTCTTTCCCTGACCACCTCTCCTACTACCTTTGGTACTCCCTTTCAGCCTTCAAATACCTGCAGAAATGTCACTTTAGCTAACTGTAACCTCTGAATTACATTCATGGAAAGGCAGATTTCATGAAAGAAAATGGAATAGCAAATGCTGACATAGGAGAAAATGCTCCACTGTTTAGGGTCTGGTTTGTAATCTAGGATATTGAGTTAATTTTCTGACTCCTTGATTCATTAGCTGGCCACTTGCACCCTCTATGCCTTTATTTTCCCTCTTGATCACGGCAGGCACATGTTTAGTGTGTTACTTGATGTAAATCACTGTGTCTAAAGAAGAATTAAGTGTTTTGAGATCTGTTAATTAAAAATAAAAAGCTGCAATACCAGCACTAAGTGGTATTACCGCAATGAAAAGTCAGCTGAAACTGTGCTACAGACCTTAAAATCCATGCAAGTCCAGGAAAAAAAGAAGTCCAATGAAGGACTTCCTCCCTCTGTCCTTGTTCCCACTCACCCTTTATCAGTTATGGAGCATAAATCACCCACTTGGTCTTGAATCTGCCCTACATTTAATGGAAATGCAGTGGCAAAAGTGGTGTCCACTTTACTTAGGCAAATGATTACAAAGGGATTGTGGTTCAACAGCCAGTGATGTTTCAGTTCTATATGTTCTATAAACATTTGTATAACAGTGGTATACAACAGGATTTTTTTCAAATAGAATTGGGATGGATATGTTTGAAACTAAGAAATACATGAAGCACATGATAGGGAAGTTTATGCAGAGTTTTATGCTCTGTTTTTAACTAGACACATAGTAATGATTATGCAAGTATTTTTAATTTTGTCCTGTTTTAGTGGGTTATGAGCCAAACAATGGCAGATGAATTGAGCAAGAAAGATGATTTCATTTGTTGTTAAAAAAGAAATTTTTCACATGACCTAAGTCACAAAGTTAATGTAACTCAGTAGCATATTTTTAAAATTTATCTTCTTTTCTCTTCCATAATTTCTTGTATAGGTTCTGTCATTCACATATTTCATTTGATTTCCAACTAGGTTACAATATTTTTTCTTGCACACGTATAATTTCAGCCAAATGTTTTCTCACCTACTTCTACAATGACAGCAACAATAACAATTTTGTAATGCCTTAAAAGTAAATTATTTGTGCTGGCTATGTTATGTCATAATTCCAGGCTAGTTTGTTATTTTGAATTCATTATGCATTTTGATAATCTTAGGGTGAGTCATAGTGGGGAAGACTCAGTAAATGAAGAACTGAAATTTTTATTGCTTTTCCACATTTTGCTTTAGAGTACAACTTTGTCTGTTTGTTAGTTGGTTGGCAAATAAGAATTTGGAAGAGAATAGCAGAGGAATGGGATTCTGGTGAAAGAAATTACAACTCTCTTTTCATTTGTTAATTAAATTTGTTAATTTGTGAATTTTCCTAGATTTTTCTAACAGATGTTGTAGTTTTAAATTGAATTTCTGCAAGAGAAAAGATATTTTATCCTGGTAAACTTTTTATATGGTAAAAGTCTGGAAGTTTTCCCTGAATACTTTGGCAACTCTATGTGGGGTCTATGTATTAGTTTAAAGTAGGAAAGTTATATCTCACTGGGCTATGAAAATATGGCTTTGAAAAGAATTAATGTGCACATAAAACTTTTAAATGCTTATGACTTTATACACAGAAAATTTTGATCATCATGAAGGTTTTGGACAGCTTGCTAATGATCTCTTCCTTTCCTTGTGTTTTGCCAGGCCTCTCAGACTTCCCCTTTGACATAAATTACTCTTGTTCCCTGCGTATTTTTAATGTTTTGGTAACTTCTTGTCTCTGGTCATCAGTGTCTCCTCCTGCCTCTTTCTTGTCTTTTTTCTTAATGTCCTTCTTGTGTCTATCTATGATGTCTAAAGCTACCAAGTTCTCCTGTTCCATGCACCTTTTTCCAGACACAGCACTGTTTTCTCTCCTCATCACAGTGGTTTGTTGGGAACTCCGTTACTGTGCTCAAAAGGTGAACCATAGTTCAGCTCCATCTACAGGCTTGTGAAAAAAGCCTGTTACAACTAAGCACCCTAACAAAACATTTCTGTAGTCCAAATGAGTCCTCTGTGTGGGAGGTCAGTTTTTCAAAGGTGCAGCAGTTCATTTGAAAAATTCCCTTGGGACTCTGGCCTTTTAGGCAAATCTCTTAGAAACTGGTACCAAATGGCTTTTCATGATGAGCTCTCCAGACAGAGTCTGCTCAGCAAGGCTATCTTTTCACAGCCCAGAATCAAATCTTGGTTGTGTCTGTACACAGATTTTATCTCACCCCAAAGGAGGACAATTCAAAGTGCATCATCTCAAGTTCCAGTGCAGGAGGTGCTAGGACAAAAATCAGTGACTCCATTTTGACACAGGCAGGAAACAATGAGAGGGAGGGGGCCTTGTTTCTACAACATAAATAACATTTTTGTGACTCTCCTATCATGATTCAGCAGCTCCGATGTCAATTTACAGTAACAAAGGAGATGGGAGATGGTCTGTGTGGGAAGGAGTGTCGACAAAAGCATCTTGTACAACTTCCTCTGGGCTCCTCAGCTGTGTTATCAGAGGTGGGCAGCTGTGTAGGACAAGCCCAGCATTAGAGGAGCAAAGCCCCAGACTGCTTAGAAGAGGCCTGAGGTAATAGCAAGAAATGAGGGTGGTAGATAAGCTTTTAAACTCAGGATCTGTGATCTTTGTGGGGCCACTGGCTCTGCCAACCAGCAGATGTATTTCCACAGTGCAAGTAAATGCCTGACCTGGGAAAAAACACATAGTGTTCAGAGCATTGCGCATTTCTGATAGTGCAAAATTTGTGACACTCAGGAACATGAAATGAACCAAAAAATGTAATGGCTGGTTAAAACTTTTTTAAGATCCTTGCAATATTAATTTGGGGTTGTTATTTTTGTATTCAATTTTTTTTTTCAATTTTGTCAGTTTCATGTTTCAAAATTTTTCAAGCTGCCTAATTAAAAACTTCTGAAACACAGAGAGACTGAGATTCCATGGGACCTCTTGCTATGCCAAGAGGTTTGGCTTCTGACATGAAATACAAAACACCTAGTATGAAGTTGTGGGGTGTAAAGGGATTTGGCAGTACTGTGTCTCACAACTTTTCTCAGCTATCTTTATCATTACTGTATCTGATACTACCTCTATCCAACAAAGATCAGTTTTACAGATCTCATCTTTGAGATGCTATGCCTGCATCCCAATTTTCTTCTCCTAAGGCTTACTTTGAGTTGGACTCTACACAATCATTCTTGCCCCAAGCTGCTTGTTTCCTTCTTCTACTGGACCTGTTGATTCTCTTTCAAATTTACTCACTTGCACATTTCTATCCTTGATCATAGCACCAGGAAACCATCACCGTGTATGGGATTGCTCATCATGATGTTGCATGTGAATTGTTCAGTTTAACCAAAATATCAAGTTTCCTCGGATTACTGGTAACATGTTCTTGTGGATGTTAGTTGTGATTCAGTGACAATTCCCTTTGCTATTCTTCTTCTGAATCCTCCTCCATAATGTCTGCCACTGAGTTTCAGTCTTGCCTGTGACACTCCCACTATTACTCCAGTCTTGGGCTTGTCAACTAGAAAAGAAAAAAAAGGGCTTCCCCCACCTACTTTGAGTACTTTGGATGAACTTAGCCATCAATTGCACTTTTTTTAGTGCCAGCTTTATACAACTTCTGTCACCTTAGACAAACAGAAATGGAAAAACCCTGATCTCACAGTTTTCTTCCGTCTTTGAAAACTTATTTCATAATGCAGGATGCCAGACTGAAACACAGCAGGAGATGTCCTTCTTGGTCTTTTTACAGAGCTCTTTGTACCAACCTACTGAGTAGTTCTCTGTTTTACCCAAATGGAGATGGCATAGATTCATCAAGAGTCTGGAAGGAGACTGTAAACCCCTGACCTCTACACTGTTGTGACTTCCTCATTAGAAGAAAACTGGACTAGGCTGCAGTAACTGCACTTACAATTTGAGTGGTCAGTGCTAATAATGGATCATCTTGAATTTAAGAAGCTGGAAAATTTAATTCTGTCTCTGCTGGCTTGAGGTAGGCATTGTTCTGAACCATAGTAGTAGCTTTGGAGATCCTTTTGCACTCCATCAACCTCTTCATTACAGAGGCCTGATATTTAAACCTTCTCTTCACATCATGCCTTAAAACTACTACTCTTACAGCTCTGCCAAGTGATGGCTCCTCCACTTACAGGGTTGGTAGCTCTGTACAGTATGAAGCCTACAGTGATCAAAGTGAGTGACAGCACAGGCCTCACTACTTGCAGTAGCTGAGAGTGTGAATCTTGTCAGCAGCATTCAGAATATGGCCCTAACTAGGGAGGGATGTAGATCTCACTCCATGCAGAGAATGGAAGTGTGAATGGTGGTTATGAAGTATGTGTATGCCTGCAGCACTGATTCTGAAACATGCTACAGAACTACAGCCTGTCCTCTGCCAGCTCAAGGGCAGGAACCAGAGCTGGGTCTCTACCCTAGAGATATGAAGCTGAGCTAGTTTTTATAGAAATCAGGTTTTTCGTTACTGAGAACTTGAAACACATAAGGAAACCTTCTTCCATGGTCAGAATCCAGCATTAACTACATTTAGATCTGAGACAAAGACAATTGTATATCAAACACAAAACACATACCCAGCTTGGTTAGCTAGTATTGTGACCTTGCTATTTAAGTTTGAAACTCCAATGAGGAACCAACACATGCTGGTCTTCTGCTAGAGGTTTAGATTCTGCTAGACCTTCCAGAACTTTTGGGTTTTTTTCATGATCGCATAGATTTCCCTTCAATTTCTTGCTTACACTTGGTTAAGGTGAGGTAAATCAGCATGAATCTCCATTCTAACTTTTGTAAATTCTCTGTTGTTCATCTGCCACATTTTTCTCATCTGCTCCAACCTGCTCTCTGGCTTTCTCTTTCCCAGACCAGGCCCATCTTTTTTATTCTTCCTCCAGAATGACACTAAATTCTGCCCAGATTAAACAGCACAGACCAGGCAGTTCAATTACTCCTTACAAACACTGGTAAAGTGCTAGTCAGACGTAGCTCCCCAGCTGGAAGTTGTGTGTCTGTGCATGGAATCAGGCATAAAAGGAGTCACTGGGGCTAGTGGTCAAACTTGAGGCGCACACAGAGTTAATATGCTGACACAAATACCGAGCTTTACATCTGAAAACCCAAATACAAAAATAATATGATGAGTAAGACTAAAATTCCCTGTTCTGAGCTTCCATGGGGCCAGCTCCCCTCCCCACTCCCCTTCAGGGCTCAGCAGTCACTTCTCCTTTTCTGCCGTGCCTTGCAGAAATGTCTCCCGGGATGAGTCAGAGGAGGACTTCCAGGCAACAGTGTTACTGCCTTTGGCCCCACCAAACAGCGGGCAAAAATGCCTCTGCTGGGGCCTCACAGCTCCTTTCACATACTTTGAGGGCTCCCTCTGATTCACGTACCCCTTGATACTGGTTTTTTTCTGAATCAGAGGATCACAGAAAACATTAGGTTGACAAGGACCTCTGGGAGGTTGTTTTTTTGTCCAATCTTCTGCTGGAAGCTTCACAAGTAGATCAAGTTGCTCAAGGTCGGGGCCAGCTGAACTGCTGAAAATCTCCAAGAGATCACACAGAAACCTTAGACATCTCTTCCAGTGCCTGACAACCTTTACCGGGAAATTTAAAAGTCTTTCTTCCTGCCCACATTCATGGTCTGCCCGTTTCTCAGCTCTGTCAGTGCTTCACATCAAGCCCTCCACATGCAGGCCTTCCAGAGATGTTTTGATGTGATCTCTCCAGGGATTTTGTTGGGGCTCTGGTACCTTTCTCTGCAGCAAGAGCAGTTTCAGGGCACTGCTCCTGCCCCACCCTTTTACAAAAGCGAGCTATTTACTGTACCACAAGAAAAAGTATGCTTTAGAAAGTCTGGGGGACAGAGTACAGAGAGCACTATTAGCTGCAGGGAAGCATGAATTTACTAAGCCACCCTGATCCCTTTATTAGCAAGTTTTGTGGTGGAAATTCAGCTGTCAAAGCCCCTTTCTGGGGAAGCCCACTCCCCTGCGGTGGCCAGGGAGCCGGGCTCCTCTGCAGGGCCCTCGGCCTTCAGCCCCAGCAGAAGCTCGCCAGGCTTTCTGAGACACTCGAGGCTGTGCCTGGCTAAAGGAAAGCCTCCCATGCTGCCGGAGTGACCGGGGGAAGTGACACCATCCCTGCGCTCGGGTTGTTCGTGTCCTGCCAGCACAACACGGCGCCTTCGTGGGGACAGGCCACCTACGGTACCGCCTCACTCCCCACGCCCGGCCGGGCACCGCGGGGGCCGGCCCGCGCCCAGCTGCCAACTGCGGCGCCGGGGGGGAGCCATGAGCTCCCGGGGGCGTCCAGGTGCCCCACACAGGTGTAGCTGCCGGTGGCTCGCACCCCGAGGCCACAGCCGCCTCCCCGCGGGCGGCGCTCCCCGGGCTCCCCTGAGGCCGCGCCGGGCCCGGCCCGCGGCTGTCGGCGGCGCCGTTGGGCGGGCGGGCAGCGCCCCCGCGCGGGCACCCCGCGCCACTGCAGCCCCCGGAACGGGACAGCGAGAATTCCTCATCTTTGCATTCCCTTCTATAGTTCATAATTGTTTTTTTTCCCAGCCGAAATACTGTAAAGGGATTTTTCATATGGGTGACCTAGCTAATAATACACTCTTTCGTCAATTAAAGTAGGATTTAAAGAAATAATAATAGCAATAACAACAACATGTATGTAGCATTTTTCATTAATTGACTAATACTTTTGAGTGACTTAATTTTTCAGTAGCCAATGTGCGTACCATGCTCCACTGCGATCTCTTGGCTTTTGTGGATGCACAGCACACCAGCCTTTGGGGGCTGTGCATGAGGTGTAGCCCATGTCTCTGCCTTCATGGATGCCACTGGACTACAATGAGTTTACTTTTTTGGTTTTAACTCTCTTCTGGAAAGCTCCCTCTTTTCTGTCCTTGTCTCACTCCTGCGAGAACAATACAAGAAGACCACAAATGTTGTAAATAAGGATAAGCATTGGAGACACTCAGGTAAGGGCATTAGGGAGGCAAGAGCATCATTACAAGTCAAAGAGAACTGAATATACTGAGACTGTTTTGTAAATATACTGAGTCTACCTTTAAAAGTGATCTGGTTTATTTACCCTCAGCTGGGGAAATAATTCAGTAAAGAACACAGAAACCTAAAGGTCATTTTCAGATAAATCATATTAATGTGATTCTGTGGTTTGGTGGAGGCAGGAGAAGGTCCCAGATCCCTGATTTTTTGGTATGGATCTCTAGATTATCACTGAAAAATTCACTGCACAGCCACCAACTGTGTACAAGCTCCATCTGATGCTCAGCAGCTGACACCTGATGACATGAGGTACAGCGAGAACATTTAATCCAGAATTCATCCTGTGTTGACTTACAGCAGGATGTCATAAAAACCGAGAGGCTTGGAGTGAATTCCTGCATCACCGGAGTCAAAAGCAAACTCCCACTCATTTCACTGAGACTGTGATACCCCTACTGATTGCAATAGTTGAAATTCTCGGTGTGGTTTGGTTTACCTGAGAGGTTGCCTGTTGTAACTGTGATAATCACAGCTATGATCCATCAGCACAGGGAACTGTGTCACTGGAGCAAGGCTCAGGAAGGCTGAGGATAGTTATTCAAGCAGTGGGAAGGCAGCTGTGGAACACAAACCCCATAAATCGTACAATTTGAGAGCAAAACGCAAAAATACTTTCTCTTAAAAGTTTGCTTTCAGAATTCGGCTTCCTATATAAAGGTTCTGCTTGTAAGTAAAAAAGATACGACTTATCTTTAAGTGTATTTGCAGCGCAGCAGCCTGCAGGACTGTGCTGCTGTTACATGAATGCAGAAAGAGCAGCTAAACCATTGCAGGCGACTGCGGCTGCCTCAATCCCCAACTCCTGCTCCAGGGCATGACATTGCTGTGATGTAATGAGAGTCGGGTGAAACCACAGCGAGAGAGAAGCACCAACATCAGCACTGCCTTCTTGGGAAACAGGATTTAATTCCGAAAACTGGAATGACAACCAAGTTCTGTGTCTCGGGGAAAATGGTAAGAAATGGAACTTAAAAGTACATCAGTACATTTTGGAAACAATACAGTACATCAGTCTGTATTGGAAACAATATAGGTCCAATGTAAAGGTAAATCTTTACTCTCTTCTGACCTAGTTTCCTAAAGCACACGCGGTTTCTGCAAATCTCTGCAAGAACCGCGGGTAACCTTCACTCCTCAGAGGACAGCGGTGCTCAGGGAGCTCTGGTGTTTCTCAGGTTATTATGAAGGTTGCAATGAACGCGTGAGGAGGAAACAAGCTCAAAGGCTCAGCCCTCACCCACACTTTCTTCTGCTCTAACAACTTCCAGAAATCCTGCTCAAACCGCGGCTTCACACTGTGCTTGTCTCTACTCATCTGCAGCCCGAAGAATTTTAAATCCATTTAGGGAGGTTAAAAAAATTAATTAAAAAAAAAAAAAAAATCTCAGCAAGCGCGTTCAGCAGTCCGGGTCTCGCAGGGCAGGCGCGTTTGTGCCCGCAGCCCGGGCCGGGGATGGCACAAACAGTGCCCCGCTCTTTGCCAGGACTCGGTTTCCCTGTGGGGCCGTGGGCAGCCCCGCTCCCGCCCCCCCGGCCCGGCGGGACACAGGGCCCCGGCCGGAAGCGCAGCGGCAGCAGCGGCAGCGGGGGGGAGTGCCCGGCGGGGCGGCGGCGCTGGAGCCGAGGAAGGCCGGGACCGACGTGGCCGGCCGGGGGAGGCGGAGCCGAGGGGCCGCCGGGCGGGGCAGGCCCGCGCCGACCGCGGCTGGCTGGATGGCAGCGGCGGCCCCGGGCACGGCGGCGGAGGGGGCGCACGGTAACTGCGGCTGAGGGCACGGCCGGGGGCGGGGGTGGCCGGGCCAGGGCCGCTGCGGTG
The DNA here is from genome assembly GCF_965231275.1 of Zosterops lateralis. NCBI lineage: Eukaryota > Metazoa > Chordata > Aves > Passeriformes > Zosteropidae > Zosterops > Zosterops lateralis. The sequence goes on from NC_139761.1 coordinate 39,715,325, forward strand.
TGAGGGGGGCGGCTGCGGCAGCTCAGCTCAGCTCAGCTCAGCCCAGCCCAGCCCAGCCCAGCCCAGCCGCGGGCGGCGGCGGGACGGGGTGAGCGGGGGCGGCAGCGCCACACGCAGCCCAGCCGAGTCCGGCTCTGGGGGCGTGCGGCCCGGCCCAGCCAGGGACAACTTTGGGAAAGACGTGGCGGGGAGCGCCTGGCGGGGCCGCCGCTGCCCCGGGCCGGCGGGACTGTGGGCTGCGCGCCCCCGCTCCGGGCCGGGCTGTCGCCGGGCTGTCCCCGGGCTCCCCTCGCAGCCCGCCTGTGCCGCAGCTGGCCGGGGGAGCCGTGCCCGGGGCTGCCAGCGCCGTCCCCGCGGGACGCAGCCGGGAAAGTTTTGGAAGTCCCTCCTCCGGCAGGTCCCGGCGCAGGGGCTGCCCCGCGGGTCTGCGCGGCCACAGCGGCACAGGGACCCCGGGCGGCAGCTCCTGGGCTGCCCCAGAAGGGTGCGTGAGCAGCGAGCATTACTAATTCGCCCCGCGGCAAATATGTCTCGCTTTGCATGGCTCAGCGTTGCTCTGATGGAAAACCCGCGCTGTGTGTCCCGTCCGCCGCGGTGAGAGACAATAACAGGAGCGGTAATCGCCTGCGGCCAGAGCCCGGCCCGGCTGGGCCAGGGCAGCGGGACAGGGGCGGTCTGCCCGGCCTGTGCTCCGGGCTGGGAGGAGAGAAATCCAGCCTAGTCCAGCGGGAATAACGCCATTGCCTGCTCCTCAAACTTCCCTCTCATCCTAGGGATGAAGGGATGCAGGATGGGGAAGGAGTCGCAGTCTCCCAAACTCCGCTAGTGTTCAGTCGGTTTTAAATGCCTTCCTTGCCAGCTCGTAGGTTTCCCCCGGGTCTGTAATCTGTTCTGATCCCATTGTTTGTAACCCTGTGCATCCCCACCTTGAGCTGCGCACGCTGTCATTTGCAGAATTGTGGGTCTGTGCAGAGTGTTTTTTTATGAGAGGGAAGGGTCCCTCCAGAGCAGCGCATCTCTTAGAGATGGGCAGTGATTCAGAGAGAAGGGCGTGCTCAGGGAGTACTGGAGCCCTTCTGTGCTTCTGCCGAGGTCAGGGTTTCCAGGAGGAATTCAAAACTCTCCACAGGGCTGATGGAGGGAGGTGGCTCATGAGAGTTTTTTTGGCTGAAAATTATGCTTCCTCCCTGGAAAATAGCTTTTTTTTTTTTTTTTCCCATTCCACGCAGTACTCTTTTTCAACTGTAGACCAGGCAACTGGCTTCCAGGAAAACACTTGTTAAAAAAAGCCTTTTTAAATTTTTTTTCCCTTTCAGTAACATCTAAGATGTTATTTTGTGGCAATGAGCAATTGCACCGAGAGAAGAAATTCTGTGGTCTGAGAAGGCAAAATGTCTAGGAAGAGAGCAATTGATAGAAGCATGGTCATCATGTCAATATTTCATTTTCTCTTTTCCTGCAGATGCCTTGGCATTTGAGCTATTCCATGTTTTCTCAGTCCCTGCCTGCTGCAGAGGTGCTCAGTGAGCACTGTGAGGTAGGGGAGGCCCTGAGAGTCTCATGGATCTCCTGGCTTCTCCTGGAAGCTGGTGTGGCAGCTTCCTCTGCTCCTACTCAGGAGTGTGCAACTGGCAAATTTATTTGTTCTTTCTGGGCTGGGAACACCTAATGGTTATTCCAGTCCTGAGGCCATTGTAGGAGGAGCTGAGCAGACCTGAGCCCTGAATGCTCTGCAGAGTACTGCCAGTGGTCATGGTCACCAGGCTGTGAATCAAGCACAGCTGGGAGCTGTGATCCCAGACAGAGAATTGTCAAAACTGATAAGTAAACAAACCACTGGCTATTTTGCTCCCAGAGTTGCTTCTCTTAAGTGGTAAACCTTTCTTGAGAAAGCACATCTCTAAACCTGGGTATGCCTCTGCCTCGTGACCACAGATGTCTCTGAGAACCTGCAGTGCTTTCTCTAGAAATTTTTCGTGACATTCTCTGACTGGGTTCCTAAAACAGATGCTGTTGTCTAGATTTTAGGGTAGGTAAAGACTTCCTCCACTTTTTGCAACTATTTTGACAGGGTATTATTTTCCTTTTAGGCAGTTTTTTCCTATGACTATGCCTCCATTATTGCTTGTTTTCTTCCTCTTAAATATTTGTGTGGCTTTTTTTTTTTTTTTTTTTTTTTTTTTTTTTTTTTTTTTTTTTTTTTTTTTTTTTTGCAAGTAGTTATGATGTGTTAGGAATAAGGAAATACTAGGAATATGCTCTAAACAATTAGCTGGACACAAAGAGCAGTTCAGGTGTGTCCTGGACAATACACTGAGTTTCTCATAGATGTTTTTATAAACATGAGGAATTTATTTTATGAGATACGGAGTTGTTCCTGAGGCATGATGTAATGATGGTCTGGTTGCACAGGAGTAAAGAAATGTGCTGCTTTTTCCTCATGTGAGTAACAGCAGAATAAAGACCTGTGGGCCACAGGAAGTTGACAACACTAATGTGAGTTAGGGGAATCAGTTTCCTACACCTTTATATGCATCTGTTTTCCACCATCATTCCCTTTTTGAGGAACCTGATCCCTTTTGTGGCTGGAAGAGCAACATGAAGCCAAGTGTGCAAACCTTTTCCAGAGTCCTGGGCATGCCCTTTGTCCTGTGGGCTACTGTATCTCAGTCTCTAAGACCCTTTCAGGTGTCCCTTGGGACTTCTGTGGGTTTTAAGTGTGGAGAATGAAATGCAAGAAATCGACCTGTTGAATTAATTGCAGTGTTTACTTTTCCAGATTGAATCTCAAAAGCTGTGACAATGTTACAGAAGAGATTTGTGCTGTTTCCCATCATTGCTGAGCTCTGTGTGTTTGTTGCTTCTTCGTAGGCATATATAGTTATATAAATTCTGATTTATTTTTGGTGTGCTCCTCACAAAGTTCTCAGTCATTTTATAGGTCCAGTCCTATCATAGGGGATGAGGACATCCATCAGGCCCACTCCAGGGCTGGAAGGGATATAGGCCTAAGGACTTCAAAGAAGGGATCTAATCTTTGCAATGAAATGGTATCTGCATCAGCTGTGGTTTTTTTTCTCAAAATTAAAAGAAACCTAAACAAACCCAACAAAAATGAGCCAAACAAACAAAAAAAACCCCAGCAAAAATAATGGTGGCGGTTCTGCATCCTAGATAACCTGTTTCAGTATATCCCCACTTTTGCACTATGTATATTTGTTTCTTTATATTCAGACTAAATCTTGTTTACCATTTGAACTGATGTGGCAGAAGAGTTGAGCAGTTTCCCCCTTTCTTGTGACTTTTAGTATGCAGGCTGTTCTGTTCCTTTGGTGTTATCTTTTTAAGACTAAACACACCCAGGTTCTTTGGTTGTTTTTCCAGTCGTGCTCTCTACACTCTAGATTTTGTTTCTTTCCACTGCAGTGTCTCAGATTTTTGCATGTGTTTTATGAGGAAGAATATGTGGGGCTGGATGTGGTCTGTTGGCTAAAGTCTCACCTGTATGAGACCTACAGTGGCACTACTGCTACGTCCCAGGATGACATTTACCCTTTTTCTAGCAACATAGGCCTGCTGGCTTGGAATTAATTTCTCAATCAGTGTGTGCTTTTTCTTTGTGGCATGTTGGAATTACTGTTCTGTCATTTCCATTTGATTCCACACTGCCTCCCCTGCCCTTAGTGTACTGTTTTGTAATGATCTTTACTGGGATTGGTTTGGTAGTACGTTATAGGTAGGTATGGGGTTCCTGCAGCCAGATGAAAACACTGCAGTAAGATGCCCCAAAATCCTGAGCTGGTTTGAACTTACTGTGTTGAGGGATTTTATTGTTGTTGTTGTTGTTGTAAGAGAAAAGTGATAGCATTAGTGGTCCTTGAGCCAGTTTCTTCACTGATTTCTTCTAGCATCCCTGCTCCTGATGTCCATGGTCACTGTGCTTGGAGATTAGTGTTCTCTTTCAGAGAAGCCATGGGACCCTGTCCCTTAATTTCTTTTTGATTGCTTTTGATTGCAGCTTAGCCTTCCTCCTGCAGTGTTTTTGTTCAGGGACTAAAATTGGCAAAGGGCCGTGAGTTTAAAAAAGTAATTTTTCCTGCTCATTTGTTCTGATGCCATTCACTGGTGGAGTCTGGTGTGAGCACGGAGAGGCAATGCTTCATGAAGGCGGGGGGGACAAGGGGCAGCACCACCCTTTTCATCCACAGCCTTAGGTCCCTTTACATCTGGCTGTTACTTAATGCTTTGATATCTTTATCAATTTCTTATCTTATAGGTAACTACAAACTGATCATTTAATTTGATCAAGAGTCCTTCAGAGGATTGAAGTTACTGGTGTGTAACTTCTCCCAACTTTTTTTTTCCCTTTATAAAGGTAGGTGAGGCATGATGCTTCTCCAGCCTTCTTGTGCCCTTCCCATACTCCTGTAAAATTTCAAAGATGGTCACTGATGCTTCAGAGATTAGACTGGTTTCTTACATGCTTTCAGGTGAATGCTGTTATTACTTCTCAAGAGCTGTTTTGTGAACATTTGTTAGGTCTGTCTTTTTCTAACCCACCCTTTTCTCCCATTTCCAAATTATTTTTGCTTGTCACATTTCACTTTTTCTTTTGGAGATTGAAGGAACACTTGTACTTCATCATTTACATCATTTGCTTTCCTTCCCTCTTTGTCAATGAGCGTAATTATCTTTTTCTCTTTTAACGTGCCCTCTTCTCCAGTTTTCTTGTGACTGCAGAGCTCTTACTAACAGCTGTGCTGATTTTGACTAAGAGACCATCTAATCCAGTATCCTTCTATAAAAGGACAAAACCAGGACAAGTAGATATGGTATTTTTCAAGTACACTTCCATTCTCCAGGTCCTATCATACCAGGGACTTTCCTGTGTCTAATGTGAGCTGTTTAACAATTATTAGGTTTATCTTTCTAGTACTTGTCCTCTCTTTGGATGAGTGCATGTAAAATTTTTCATCATTTTTGGAGAAGTGCTACCACACGAGTTACCTGCTGATGAAGGGCCATAGTTGTTTTGAAGCTGACCCTCACTGGCTCCATGTGGATGGGTGTTAGCACTTGTGTTTGATGAGATGGTGAATAATCTACCCTGTTTCCCATCTTTTCACCACTCATGAGCTTACAGACCTCTGTTACGTTGCCTGTCTTGCATCCTAATTTATTACAGGGCAAAGAGACGACTTACCTGGTAGCATCTCTGGTCCTTTTGCTGAAGCCTTGAGACAGTGTTGGACAAGAACAAGGGTACTTGGAGTTCTTGTCCAGCCCATCTGAAGGGAAATAGTGAAAGCCTGATGTTTTCCCAAGATGTCTCAGTTTCATACACCCATTGATAAACAGTCTCTCTGTCCTTCAGTGCTGTGTTGAAATCAAGAAGAGTTTCAGGTGCTCCTCATGGGTATTCATACCTGTGCTAAGACACTGAAGGGAGGGCTTGGTGTGGCCAAGGCTTCTCCTCTAGGATGGTGGAACAGAGGATTGAACATATTTTCAGGACTGCTTTCTCCTTCTCTTTTCAGAGATTGGCCAGCCCGGCTAAGACCACTTAGCAATGACAAAACAAAGACTCCTGCTTGATGGGACGCTCTCCTTGTTCCTGATCGTGGCCTGTGAAGCTCAGCAGCTCCCAAGGAGTCATGTTGCTGCTGGCTCTGGCTCTCTTTGTGACACAGAGGCAGAGTCTTGGGGACACCTGTTCAGCAGCGAGCGGCTGGACGCTTGGATCTGTTCCCTCATTGGTTCCTTCATGGTGGGGCTGAGCGGGGTCTTCCCCTTGCTGGTGATCCCCCTCGAGACGGGAGCTGCGCTGCGCTCAGAAGGTAAACCTGCCAACTGCAGTGGCCTTTCTGCAGCCCAGTGTCCTGGGGTGTGACAGCAGCACAGTGGGGAACAGGGCTTTGTCACAGAAATGCTGTTCTCTAAAATAGAAAGTCTGTTTTCGGTGCTTTAACCCATACCTGTGAATTGGAAGGGGAGTCCTTTGACAAATGTAAGCCCTCGATGGAGCTTGTACAGAGAGTACTTTGTCACCCTGCTTAGTTCAGGACCTTCCCACACACTACTGTCCCAGCCAAGCGGTGCAAGGGCTCTTTCTTGCACTCCATTTAGTTTGTGCTCCCTCCTTTGAAAGCTTACTTTGCAGATGCTTCCGATTTGGGTTTCTTTGTGCAAAATCTCAGCTGGAGATGTTTTGATTCCTTGCTGAGTAGTGATCAGTTTTTTTTTTTTTTTTTTTTTTTTTTTTTTTTTTTTTTTTTTTTTTTTTTTTTTTTTTTTTTTTTTTTTTTTAGCTGGGTCACGCCGTTTGAAGCAGTTCTTGAGTTTTGCAATTGGTGGACTCCTGGGAAATGTGTTTCTCCACCTGCTTCCTGAAGCCTGGGCCTACACATGCAGTGCAACAACAGGTAGAGAGCCTTATGTGCCTGGAAGCAGCTTGTGCTGTGTCTGGTTTTAGTCTGTTCCACCTTGCAAGCCCAAGACCAGCCAGTCTGTGTCAGCCCAAAAACTGGTCTAGGCTGGTATTCTTTTTCAAGTAATATATAAAAGCAAATGCCTAGGGAAGGATGTGATAATAAAAAAACACACACATAGTACTTCGTCTTTGTACTCAGCAGTGCTCCAAAGACTTTGAAATTAGAGGCTTCCTCAGTTGGCCATAGTTTCTTTATGTTTAGTAACTTGGAATGGTTTTCTTGTCTTCAACTTTTCCTATCATGCCTTGGACTCCTGTAAATCTCTGTTGATTTTCCTTTGTCACTTCTGTAAGGAAAGGGAATGCTTCTTTAACCTGATGGGAGGTTATAAATGTGTATGTGGTCTGGTAAGTGAATGTGTTCACCATCTTAGTTGGGGATCAGGTGCACCTTTTTTACAAATCTGTCCCTATAACAGTGTTACTCCTAGAACCTCTCTGTTGGCATTAACTGGAGCTCCTCTGTTGGATGCTTTGATTTATGGAAGCTCCTGTGTTGCAGTCTTTGCTCCATGAGAAATCACGGAACATTGTCTATAGAGCCACAGTTAAGACTAGAGGGTGGGGCAGGGGAAGAAAAAGGAAATGGAGGTGACAGAAACTTGTGTTTGCCAGCAAACTAAATGCTGAGTTGTTATAGACCTTGTGGTATCAGTGTATCTCTTTTATCCCTCAAATAGCCAGGGTTGCTGAAACCTGTAATGTCTATAATCTCTCTGCTTCAGCAAACTGATATCGTAAAAGGCAACTGCTGCTGCATCCCACCTGTTGAGAAACCAACAAGTCATTTTCCTGCTGAAAATGTGAGAGAGGGAAGACAATGCCCTGGGTTTCCCAGACTTTCTTGCACCTATGATCTGGGGTTTCAAATCTGCCGAGCCTTTAGTGCTGACAGCTCTAGCACTGGCAGCAGAACCTGCAGTACTTTTTTCACCCTTTCTACAGTGGTTCCCAAATTACTCTGTCTTCCTGCTCAAGCTTATTTGCTTCTGCCAGACTGTCCTGAAGCATAAAGGTTTCCTTGACCCATGTAAGTCCTGTTAGAGTCATTCTGTTCTTCCATTTCAATGCAATTTTCATTTCTGCAGTGAGGCTGAATAGATTATTATCTCGCAAGCTTGGCTGTAATTGAAAAGAAAGTTTATAGCTTTGGGCTTAATAACTTGCTGAGGTGTGGCAGAAAGGGCAAGTTGAGTTTGTAACTCCACTAATGGCAGATTTCATGTTAGGGCTTGCTGCTCAGTAGGTACAGCTGCTGGATTTTTGTTGATGTAATATTCACTTGCCTCTGGAGCTCAGGGAAATTCCCAGTGTTGTCAGGAAATTTTCTGGGTTGAGCTGATACGGGAAAAGGGATGGTAGCTCTCACTCTGAGTGTCTCGAGATGATGATATCTGTAAGATCAAGAATGAGCAAGTTAAACTAATCTGTTTTGAGATGTGTTTACTCCTCCTACCTTGCAGGGAGTTTTTCCACTGTCATTGATTTTTTTTGTCTTGGAACTTCGTGGAAAACTATGTACTTAATAGAGACATGAAGATTTCTCTTTTGTCCTTCAGGAGAAGGGCAGAGCTTTCAGCAGCAGAAGCTTCTTGGTCTCTGGGTGATCATTGGTTTCCTGACCTTCCTGGTGCTAGAGAAGATCTTTCTAGAGAAAGAGGAAGAGTATCCTGGTATGGTAAGTCAGCAGCCTGAGGGGAGGGAGTGCTCTTGTATTTGAAGCTCTGTACTAAATACGTTATCTGCCTTATCTGCCAGCCTCAGGAAATCATTCTGTAGCTGTGAGTACCTTGTCATTGCTCTTGGGGGGTTTTTTGCCACTTTTTTGCTACTGGTTTGTAGGAGTTTCATCTTCAGGCTTTTGTTTTGTGGTTTTAACTGAGATTTCTCACTTCTGGTTTGGTTTTGTTCTTTATGTGGTAAGGTAAAAGAGAGCTCCTCTTTTTGTGGGGACGGAGCTGGAGCACTCTGCAAATGAAACTTTTGCTCAAGTAAGCTTTGAGGGGTGACAGCTTGCTGATCCATGTTCCACTGACCCATCATGACTCATTCTCTTTCTGGGTCCTTGGTCAGGACAAAGGCCAGTCTTCTTGAAGATGTTTCTTCTTGGTCGTGTCCTGGATCAGATGTTTGTTTGGGTGACTTTGTGCGGTAGAAGGGGTTTATGATTGGCCAGGTAATCCTAAATTCAAAGGAGTCACCCAGCTGCAAAGGGTCTCCCCTTTGTAGATGAGGTAGCAGAAGGTGATTCCAAGATACAGGAGAGCACCTAGTCTTCAGACATCTGCACAACTAGTGTAGCTCCTTTAGACTGGTCAGTCCTTGCTGTGGCACGACTTTTGAGAGGTGAAACTGCACGTCAGGCACTAAAAAAGAGCAATTAGGTGTTAACTTTGACTCTATATGAGACTTTAATGCCTGAAATAAACTTCATCTTCTCATTTAGAGAGAGGCTGAAATCCTAGATAAATAGGAATTGTTGTTTGAAAGATGATGATCCCAGCTATAGAATAATTCTGCTTAGTTATTCCAATGCACTGGGGAGAGCAAGACTCTTTTACCCTATCTCCTACCCAGATGGAGTTGTATTTCAGTGGGCAGCAGCTGCTAACAGAAGGGGCAGGCTCAGTCCCTTATCTTTCTAGTGGAACCTGACTCATGCCAAGGGGCTATGACTCCAATTCCTCCTCTTTCTGTTTCTCTTGAGGATTGGGAGGTCTTAGCTCTCCTTGCCTTTCAGGGCAGATGTCACAATGTTCTCTGAATCTGTCTCATTTATGGCAGTTGATATTAAACTGGGATGTCAGAGCTGCTGAGTCACATTGTAAGGACAAAAGGATTAAGGGTGAAGGTTGGATTTCTGATCCTGATTCATGCTCATTCATCACTGGAAAAAAAATCAATGACAAGTTTGTTTCCTCTAATTTAGGACTGTGATTCCAAAGCACCATCTGGAAAGATTCCCAATGGAAGTGGCTGCCCCCTGCTGAAGGGGTCCTCTCAGTCCCAAAGAGCACGAGCTCAGTGTAATGGCTCCTCTCTCCAGTCAAAAACCAACAGAATCAAGGTGAGAGACCCACAAACTCACTTTTTAGTCAGGAATTGTCTGTGGAAAGACTGCTCGAGTGGGGAACTCAGCATTTGAGTTGTGCTTAATTTTAGTCTGTCAAAGTGTGGCCTGGTCACAACAGGGAGGAAATAGCAGACTTGGAGAAAATCTACCCTGCAGCTTATGTGGAAGAGGCAAAGTCAATATTATAAGGGCATAAGTCTGATGATGTGTGTTTTGGGTGAATTTTGATACCAAAATACAGAATTCCGTGTTTCGTTACTCTGTATTTTATAGTCAATATGTCTTTATTTGCTTAAATTTTTGCACCATGATTTCTCTATTCTCTACTGTACTGATTTTGAGCTGCACTTTTCCTTTTAAGGCACCTTTTGGAAGTGTTTTGACACCTTTAGGAAATGTGTTGAAGCTACCCAGTGTTGAATTTAAAAGTTAAGCTTCTCAGATTATCAGTTTACCTGCTGCCAAAAACGACTTCTTGTCCACTTCTGTCCCCAAACCTGTATTTCCCATCGCTTCCTTTGCACTGGATCTCATCTGACCTCAAAGTGAGCCTATTCAGAGAGCTAAACAGGCAAAGAATTTGCTTGTCTACACCCACACACCCACCTCCCACCCCCTGGTCTATTTCTCTCCTTACTTAACTTCTTGAATCAGCTTGGCATGCAGACAGGCAGCCTGTAGTGCTGGGATAAGGGAGATCAGCAGGCTCATAGGACTGGAGGTGGAGGAGGAAGAGTCCTGCACCACTGGGAAGTGGATAACCTTTACATTGGCTTTGCTTTCTGTTCAATGTTTCTATCTTTGTACTGTGGAAAACCCTTTTCTGGGTGAACATGACAAGGAAGAGAGTAAACAACCACTTTGGTGAAGGAGGACCTGCAATTTGAGTTTGAAAGCCCATAAAAATGTGCAAGATTGTATGAGAGTAACTATGGACAGAAAATGTGCTTGCATGAACTAGCCCAAAGCTGGATATGTGGTCAGGCTCTTCAGTCTTTCTATTTTAAATCTGTTTTGCTGTAACATTATAGCTCTTCCTACAGAACATGAAAGTTATGCTGAGGTCACTGAGTATTTTTGACACCTGTCACATTCATGTAATATGTGCATAACACTGCACAAACTGCAAGGTTCCATGTGGATGTTTCTAGAGGTGGTAGTAGTGAAGACACCAATATTACTGGGTTATGAAACATTGTGCCCTAATTTTGGAAGGGTTTATATAAGGAACTATAGACTAGTGATTTCATGTAGAAATTAAACACTCAGAGGTGATACAATTGCTCAGGGCATGGTCCTAATATTAAAAATAATAATGTGATTAATGCTAATTGATATGATTTTATGTAAGATAAATTCTTGCCAACCAGATATTTTTCCTTCCTCTTATTCAGGCATAAAATTGTTTAATAAAGTTCATGACAAATGTATATAAATCATAACTTTCTCCCCCATTCTAATCAACTATGCTAATATTAGCTGTTTTAAAAATCTGTTATTCTATGTTATCAAAAGGGACTGGTTTAATGCAGCCCCCCTCAAATCTGTTCAGTGGTGGGTTATGATTTTTCTAAGTCATTATTTATAAAAACAGTGTATCTTCACATTTGCAGGTACTGTGTTACATAAATGGCACATTGTGACTGCATGAAGTCAGTGATAGCAGCTAAACTGAGTAACTTCATCAAAAGTGCTGAATTTTTAATAGGTTTTGATACATGCCATTATAAGGAATAGGTTAAGAAGGACCACAGATCATATTTACAAGATAGGGATAGTTTCTAGTTGGTCAATGGAAAAACATATGAGGATTACAGTAGGAAATTGTCTGAACACATTCTTTCCTCGTGGTGCTACAGCCAGGATGGTGGGTGAGTAGGAAATAATATTCAAGAGGAGAGATGAGAGTTCCTCTTTCTGTATAGCAGTAGTGAAACAACCATCTGACTGTTTCCAGTAGTGCTCTTCCAAATACCCAAAATACTACTGATAATTTGTAAAGGAGCCCAGAAATAGATAAAATAATATTTTAAGTTTGCAGTACATAAGTGACTTTCTTTAGTTTAGCTCTGTAGTCATGACAGATCAAGGGTGACTTAGAGTATACAAATACCCATGTTAGAGGGATTACTTAATTTGAATAGTTACAGCTATAGCAAACAGTAGCAGGCTAGAACTTAGAGACGACTCTCTAACTGAGGGTAACTTGCCAATGGACCAATTTGCCTTAGAGATAGCAGATTTTTTGTCACTTGTGAGCTGTAAACTGTGATTTAAGCTGCTCTCTACAGAGTACATGATAGCTTAAGAAACAATAAACTTTGTGCACAAATTAAATTATTTCAGTTGTGTTACGTGGAAGGTTCAGACAACCATGGAGAGCCCTTCTAGCTTTAAAATCCTGACACATCTGTTCAGTTTTATAGACAGTCGTCGTTATGCATGAATTAGAAACTAAAGGCTTAATGGGTATAGTTTTAACTTTCTACCTTCTGATCTTATGATCTGAATATTTTAATAGTGTTCCTGGTAGGGTGGAAATTATCAAACCTACCAAGATACTCCTGCGTTGTTAGCCTGTTTCCTTAGGCAACAACATAAGCAGTCATTCCATCTGTCTGTCCATCTGTTCTGCCCTTCATTTTCAATAACTTTTGAACCTGTAATTAATTTTCCTTGAGTTCAGGAGAGGATAGGAGTCTTGAGGGTGATCAGACTTCTGCAAGTTCCATAAAAACCAGCGTGACAGTAGAGGAGGAATGCAAAGGGATGCCCTGCTGAAAGGTGGGGCTGGAAATGGGGTGCCAGTTGTGCAGATGTGCCTGGCTGAAGCTGGGCAGGGCTGGCTGGGGATGGGGCTGCCATGCCATGTGTGCTGGGCAGGGCACAGGCAGGGAAGTGGTGCTGCTGGGAGTGAACAGAGTAGGTACTCTCAAAGGAAAGGGTGAAATCCAGAGCATGGCAAAATTTTTTGGTTCTTCTATTTATTCAGAAACCTCTATTTTTTCAGCAAACACAAAGGGAAAGATACTATTTAAATGAACAAAGTCACCCTTCAGGACTTAATGATCAGTAAGTTGTAGTGACTTGTTGTCCGCATATATATTTGAACTTCTGCTTTTTAGCTGCTGCTAGAATTTGTCCTAGCTTGAAAACAGCAGGTGAGAGGTTTCCTTTGCATGCAAACATACATCAGGTCTGTCCCTCATTGCAGCCTTTGTTCCCTCAACAAGTAAAAGCATTGTGTACAGTACTTTTGCCTTGCTTATTCTTTCTTTGTCCCTGTGGCACATGGGTTCTTGGTTGATTTGTGGAAGTATGTTTTATTACACAGTGACATTAATTCTGAGGCATGAACATAAACACTTCATCTGGCTGTGCTCTTTATGAGCAACGAGAACATCCTATTAGGGATTCGCAGAATGTAAATGTCAGAGGCTTATAACTGTCAAATCAACCCAATTTATTTCTGAGCACTCCAAAGCTTTGCTTCTTTCAGTGACAGCTTTTGCCCAAGCCACTGACAACAAAAAGTCATAATGTTTTAATCATGAAGTCTATTTTTTCCCTATACGGTGGTATGAGAAAGCATTTTTGCGTAAAAACTTCTGTGAATAATTATTACTATCCTGTGGGTAAAACACCATCATGTTAAAAAACAACATGAAAAGGAGAATTTTAGTCATATTTGACTGTCTAGGAATGAGAGTATGAAGAATGAGAAGTAAAACTGCTGCATTCTTGGGTCTGCCTGCATGCATCTGCTTATGTTTCCTTTCTTATAAAAACATGCAGGGATCTTCTTTTGCATTCATTGTAGAGATGTTGCTTAGATTATTATTTAAAAGTAGGCTAGGCTCTGCTGACTCCTTAATTTTCATATTTAATCATTAGTGCACTTTAAAAAATTTAGAGGCTACAAAGGTGCCCCAAGAGAGTGCTGTAAAAGTGCCCTGCAGAAAGGTGGTACTTTGGAAGGAGAGATTTGACAGAAGGCTCCTGAGCTGTGGCATTCAAATGATAAAAAAATGCCCCAGGCAGAATTGATAGAAACAGTGAAGGGCACCAAGACCAAAAAGAGCTAATGAAGTCCATCAGTACTTGTGGTTGTCCAGTTAAACTTTGGCATCTGATGCTGTGGTGAAGTAAGAGGTTAATGCTTCACTGTTTCCAGACAGTCTCTCCACTCACTGGATACTGCCTTTTATCTGGAGTTCTTGCAGTCTAGAGACAGCCTGATATATGGGCTAACACCTGGTTTGATAATAATTCAAACTGAAGTGCCATATAGTGAACTACAGTATCTCAGGACCAACATGCAGTAGTTTTGTTAAATGTGATGGAAAAAATGCCAAACACCTGTGAGCTAAAGAACTGGGGTGGTACCCTCGTGAAATTACTTTAAGTCAAATACTCAGATTTTGTCAGGAAACCCTAGTTAGAATGATAGGGAATTTTAACATGGATATGGACTTCTGAGGAAGGCAGCTGCTTTATGCTTGTAATTTTAAGAAATGTGTTTATATGCAAATACTGATACATGCTATCCAGCCTTCTAGTAGGTGGTTTTTTGGTGACTGTCATCACTATCTTCTCTTCTGATTCTTTGTTAAGGGAAAGCAAACCCACAAGCACGAACTTTTTTGGTACAATGTTTGAAGATTTATTTAGTTATAGAAAGCAATTCCAGCAGCATTTGTTCTGTTGCATTGTTCTTGCCAGCTTTTGAAGGGGAGATATTTAACAGTTGGATATTAAAGTACATGACTTGAAAACAAGATCAAGTCATATTTGAAGCCAGTCACCTGTGTAAATTAGTCAGTGTTACCTAAAATTGGTTTGACTTAGAATTGAATATATTCTTGCCTTTTGGCTTCTTTTTCTGTTTCTAGAGCTCTTCATCATTTGCATACAATAATTATTCTGATCTCAGACAATACTTGCCTACCATAAAACTTAGTTTACTCTAAAACCAAAAAATTACATTTTATTTGTACTCAAGCACTGACATAAGTTTAAGATTTTCAGCAGAAGCAGAAGCATCATGCTCTGTCCTTTCCCATCTGATTGTGACTGCATAACCCATGTCTAAGCCATATGCTTTCTTTTATCTTCTTATGTCTCTTCCTTTATCAGAGGCTCTTTCTTCTCTTTGCAGATTAGTGGATACCTCAATCTGCTGGCCAACACCATTGATAACTTCACACATGGCCTGGCAGTAGCAGCAAGCTTCCTGGTTAGCAGAAAGGTAAGGTTTCTGTCCCCAGCTGTGTACTGAAATGGAGAGACCTTGTCTCAAATCTGATACAACATGCAAAACAGCCAAAAAATGCAAGGAGTTCCTTCCTATTTGCTGGAATTTTCTGAGAAAATGCAGGCTACAGTAAAACCCAACTCTGTCCTGATCCTCTGATGCAGAGCTTTTTCGAATTTGGGACATGTTAGTCATTTGGACTGGCATTAGGGGATGGATTAGCTCATCTACTCAAAAGGCAGTCCAGAAATAATGTGATGAGGATGGTCACCTCAGAAACTGGGACATAGACAAGTCAGAGATGTTTATTGCTTTTTTTGCTTTGGTCTTCAACACTGGTGATGGGCTATGGGGTCTCCATTGCCCTGAGCTGGAGCACCATTACTGTGAGAATGATAAACTCCCAGTCAACCCTGTACTCATGTGGGATCTGCTGCTCCAGCTGGACCCCTGTAAGTGTATGGGACCTGATGGGATTTATCCAAGAATACTGGGATTCTATACTGTTTCCTAATTGCTTTCTCTCTGCTGCAGGTTGGGTTCCTAACCACAATGGCCATTCTCCTGCATGAAATCCCACATGAGGTGAGAGGGCTTTGTATCCTGCCTTTGTATCATGAGGGGGATTACAGTGTACTTCATCTGCTAAGAGGAGGTCTGGATCTGGTTAACGTTTCCTTGTTTTCTTGAAAGCTGCTCCTTCTGGGGAAACTGACAACATTAAAAACCAGGAGCACTCTTGAAATACTGGCCTTGTTGTGAATGGCCTTTGTGACTGAGAATTTAGTATTCAAGTTTATTAACTGTCAGCTCTTGGTTTTCTTAGGTTGGAGACTTTGCAATCCTACTTCGGGCTGGCTTTGACCGCTGGAGTGCAGCCAAGATGCAGCTTTCCACAGCTCTGGGGGGAATTCTAGGAGCCTGCTTTGCAATATGTGCTCAGTCACCAAAAGGAGCAGGTAAGGTTCCCTGGGATCTCTGTAGAAATTAAGGGGGAGGCAGTGCTTGTCATCCTTGTGTATCTTCTTTCCCTTCTGTGTTATCTCCTGTGGCTCTGTCTCAGTAATAACCAAAGCTTTTGTATTTGTGCAGGAGAAACAGTAGCCTGGATCCTCCCTTTCACTTCTGGAGGATTTCTGTACATTGCCTTGGTAAATGTCGTGCCTGATCTCCTGGAGGAAAAGAATCCTTGGTAAGTGCTCCCTCCTGTTTCTCTGCAGCAATTTGTGCTGCCAGGGGGCAGGGATATAACCCTACCCTGTGCCTCTTCTGGAAGTGTGTGAATGCCAGCTTTCCAAATCCTACGGACAAGGCTGGAATCAAAATAGGCTGCTGTGCTATCTATTGCATTTGTGGGACTACAAAGACCCTCTGTAACATGAGAGCTTTCACCTGGGTGAGTCCCACAGATTGTGCTGGCACAATATGCAGCAGGGCCAGCTAGAGCAAGTTCCTGGGAAACATATCCAGTAAGATGTTTTCAGCTTCCAGAACATAACTGGTGTTGTCTGAACCAGGGCCCCACAGAGGTGTGTATGTCTGATAACCACATGTGAATCTATCCTTCCATGCTCCTCTTATCCCTTTCTGACTCTATCCATTAATTTGGACCTCTGCAATCTCCTTTTGGCAGCAGTTTTCAGAGTTTGACTGTACGGTGTTAAGTGATGATTCTTATTATTTGGTTTTTATACTCTTGCTTAGTGATTTTTTTTTGAGGTATCACTGTGTTGCTGTGTGAATAGAAAAATAATGGTTTTCTTTTCTTTATCACTCAGCATTTCATAGTCTGTCATTGCATTCCACCTCAGACATCTCTCTTCTGCACTGCTATATATATTCCAGTATATTTGGGTTTACCTTGTGTATTATTTTAGTTTCTTGCAGTCTAATTAAGGCTTTAGCAGGTCCAAATCCAGCTGTTCCACAGTAAAGGCCCTCTCAGATATGCTGGCAGAGCTGCCCCTGAATGTTCCCTCCTATTTTATTTGTAAGAAGACAAGTAACTTTAGTAGTTTAAATAAGATGCCTTGGTTCACCTAATTAATTTTGACTGAAACAGTGCTCAAAAAAACAGCTCCACAGTTCTTTCTGAGGAGATAGGAACTTTTTGTGGAGAAATGTTAATTTGGGTTGGTAACCTCTTGTGTTGGCACAGGTTGTTGGCAGAATATGCAGAAGTGGGAGGCACACAGTCACTTCAATCCAACATAAACCTGAGATAGTGCTAAAAGAATGGCCAAATTTATTGTTTGGTTGTTTTTCTCTTTCTGAAAGTGTAGTTGTTAGCTGGATGAGGTCCCTTAAAGTGTCTGTGCACATGCTGCATAAGTGCTGGTTTCCTCGTGAGTGGAAGGACATGAATATGTATCTGAATAGCTGCATGACTGAATCAGCTTGAATTGATTTGGAAGCCTGGAGCTGGGCCTTGCAGCTGAGTGGAACAAGTCCATGCCAGTTTATAGACAACTTCTTTGCTTGGGGTGCTGGGAAGGTCTTCTCATCTGTGTTAGTGACTTCATACACCTGTTGTGTTCTCCATGAGGTAGATTTGGAAGGGCAAAGAGCAAATCATTGGAGAGCTCTGTGCAGCTACCTCTGGGGATTGGTCTGTGGCTCCTCCTAATTTTGCTGTTTCTTTCCCAGGAATTCCCTGCAGCAAATCCTGCTCCTGTGTACGGGCATTACAGTCATGGTGCTACTCGCGCTCACAACTGAGTGACCTCTGTGCTGACCTCGTGATGCCTCCCAGAGCCACCACAGTGACTCTGAGCTTTACAAAGCAATAAGGAACACTAATGTTACTTCCTACGTGTGTGTGTGCGCAGATCTGGCTGCTAGTATGAGAAGCAGGTGAGAGAGAGGTCTGGCTGTGCAAGACTTCATTCCCTGGCTCTCCTGTCCCTGTTCTGCTAAAATCCACACATGAGGGCTTCTGTTCTTTTTTTGTTGGGTTGGTTTTTATGGAGCAAAGGATACACTGGGCAGAAATGAACTGAACGACTGCTCCACTCCTCCATCTGGTTCATTCTGATGGAACTACACCTCCCAAGCTCTTACGTGAAAACAACAGAGGTGATTCCTGTAGCTGATGAAGGATTTTTCCTACCTTTTAAGGGCTGGAGGCAGAACAGGCATGACAAAGCAACAGTAAACAGTTTTAGGCAGAACCCCCTACCCATGAGAAGTTGATGGTGCTATGATATAGAGGGGAAGAGACCCTTTCCAACTTGATCTCCAGCTGTTCATTGACACCACTTGTTCCTAAAGGTAGTATTGGCCTCAGCAGTCCAGCTCTTTTGGTCTATTTTGTTTACATTGAAATTGAGCCAAAAGCTTGAGGCACTTTAGGGTAGGACACTAAATTAAATTACTTGGCTTGGAGATTACTTGCCTCAGCCCTAACCACTCCAGTAGCCAGCACAGGCCAACTGTTTATCTGATAAATGATCAGTAAATGTTTCTTCAATTACCAACTACCAGCTCACTCACATCTGGAGGGAAAGCCATGTAGCTGTTGTGACTGAGCTCCCTCTCCTCATAACCATTAGCTGAACACACCTCTGAGCCTGCTCATGAGACCTGATTCATGCACCATCTGCCCCACACTGTGTTTCAGAGCTTTCTTGAGGTGTAGCATGTCAGACCTGCCCAGTATGCTACAGCACCCCTAGACTGTCATGGCAGAGGTGCTTGAACACTACAGCCTGGTCAGCAGCTGATGACTCCTGGTTAGCTTTTGCTCTGTTCAGTGCAGACTATTTAAGAGCATACTGTAGATGGTAGGCTATTTCTGGGGTTCTTACCTCACACTGGAGTTCATCTGTTGAGGATGAATGAATAAGAAATAATACTGACAGCTTTTAGATGGGAAGGTCGAAACTGCTGGGGAAAATATTTTTAAGTAAGGTGAGAAAGGGATATGAAAGGGTGACAGTAAGTGTGCTTTAAGAGGAGTTTTCTGTTATGTGATGCTTGGGATAAAATTTTTGGCAATTTGAGACCAATAAAAATAAATAAAATTTCTAGTGCTTTCCTCCATCCCAGCTCACAGGACTGACCAGGCCATAATTCCACAGGGATGTTTTATTGCCACAGAGATGTGCAATTACTAGATCATCCCTTCTGAAGAACTTAACTTTGCTTTGCTTAAATTTGTTTAAAAACAGGTCTGATTGAACTAGCAGAATCACTGAACACAAAACAGGTGCCATGGTGTGATTTACACCAACTTAGCTCAGTCTTTTAACAGCTTTGTGAAGCAGTTCAGCTCTCCAGTCTGCCCAGGGCCTTATCAAGAGGGCTCGTGCCTTGAGAGGGCGATTTGGGTCAGAGCAGCAAGGCAGGTATGCTGCCCACAGCAGAGGCATTACTTCCCTAAGAGATTCCTGAACTGTTGACACAATTCTTTTTCATGACAGCTCCTGTCCTACTTTTCAGGGAATGCTGGAGAGCTCATGCTTGCAGTTCTGTCTGCCCAGGAACTGCTGTCTGAAAATTTTTCAGCTTTCCTTTCCCTGGACTTACATTAGTAACTAGTTCCACTGCAACAAGGAGGGAGTCTTAGTGCAATTGTTTATTCCTCTTTACAAAGTTGCCTTCCTGTGCCAACTACTCTCTCCATCATTCAATTGTTGCGAGGTCCGAAGGTAGCATCCAGTTCCTGCTTTCCTGGAAGGATGATTAATCCAGTTAGCCTGCAGGCACTGGGAGAGTATGCCAACCCTCTGGTTTTAGCTTTGGGGGTTCCTCCTGCCCAGAGACTGCAGCTAAGCAAACCCTGTAACAGGGCTCTGGAGGAAGCAGGCTTGCACAGAAAGTTGTGCCTGCTGTTTCTCAAGATGTCTTTCCCAAAATAAGGCTGGCATTTAAGTTGAGGCATTGCCAGGTGAGTGCCCATGAGTTGGCGTTGTTGCATCAGCAGTGAGCCTTGCCAAGACTGAAAACCACAGTCGGGATTTTATACTCAGCGTTCAGGAATGTGAAGTGGATGACACTGAAGAAAGAATTTCTGAGCTGTTTTTCTTGGCTGCTATCACAGGCATGGATAGTCTGTGGTTCTTGGGAAGATACCCTGGTAGGAGGTAGCATGGGGCTTGTGGGAGGGAGGGGTTCGATAGATTTTTACTGCGTCAGCCCTGGGGCTGAAGATTGAGAGCCTTGGGAGGAAATGGAGCATCACTCCACCATATTTGTCACTTTTGGAAATGCAGAGAGAATTGTATTTTCTAGCTCTATTTTTTCAGCTGCTCTTATGCATTTTCCCTCTTCATCTGTATTGGTCTGCTCTGCATGGAGACAATAGAGATGAAATAAATGGTTTTCCATGTCAGTTTGTGTTGTTGGGTTATTTTGTTTGGTTGGTTTGGGATTTTTTTGAAGTTTCTACTTTCCTTTGATTTAAAAATTCAATTCAAATTTAATTTGAATTACAGACACATATCTCTGGGTTAGTCTAGAGCAGTCTGGACTCTGGGTTGCTGTCAGACTTTCCCCAGACTTTCAGAGTTGAAAGCAAAAGTTCTGTTCCAGTTCCTTCTTTCTGCTGCCTTGGAACTATTGTCCGGGAGCAGTTTGGTAGAATCATAGTTCTGGTTGGCTGCTCCAGGTTCCTTGAAAAGTGTCATCAAGTAAGTTTCTTCTCTTTCAGGGGAAAGCTTGGATGATAACTTTACTGTTCAGAGAGTTTTGTAATCATACTTGACTGTAGTCAGTTATTTTTTAAAATCCAAAAACCTCAAGGCCTGTCTGGTTTCAGTTAACACTATGCTGGATACCTGCCATGTAGGACAAAGGTGCAGTCATAAAAGGTTGTGTGTTCCAGTTGCCCAAAAAGGACTGAAAGGAAATTCTCTACCTTTCAAAAACATGGGTTCAGAAAATGTCTTATCCCACTCTTCATTTGGAAGATTTTCAGCTATAAATGGTGCATTTGTATATCTTCTTACCCAAAGTTTTCTGTAAAAAGAAGGAAAACCATAACCCAAGAGCTGGAAGAAGATGAAGGCAGGTAGGTGATGAAGGGCATAATGTCATAGTCTGTGGAATTTGCCTGTAATTTACATTTAGGAATCTCTGTCCCTGGATTTACCACAATGCACTCTTGGGCTGGTACTCCTGCCCTTAGGGCTGTGCTATGAGCCTCTCTCTCTTAACCCATTTTCCTTCTCAAAAGTAATCAAAATTATCATTAATTAATCAGCTGTCTGTTTCACAGGCTCTGGGAAGAATGGCTCTGACACAATTGCAGTAGCACAGGAAGGAGAACAATTAAGAGTTTCATTCATGGGAACTTTCTAAGATGATGGTGTTGCTGAAGCCCCTGTCTTCTGAAACTGTAGCCTGAGGAACTCATGTGGAGAGCAGGGTGACATAATAGGATTGCAGACCTGGGAAATGTGAATATTTGGATCCTTCTAGGAAAGAGCTATTATAATTGAAGGCTTTTTCCATGTTAGCTAGAGCAGTGATTGTATTTGAAAATTATTTTTCATTCTTGCTGTGGAAGACTTAATTTAGCTGGTATGTGTAAGAAAATTCTTTTGACAGCAGCCCTTTCATTTTGTCTGCCTTGAAGGCACCAGTGTGCAGCTGCATGGATGGTAATCCCATCTGTCCAGTGCAGGCTGCGGAAGAGGATCATGCAGAAATGTGGTTAGAACAAGCTGTAGCTGTGGCTGCTGCATGTTTCCACCAGGCAGAGTGCTCAGGGGAGATGAGCAGTACTCTGTTCTGGGCAGTGTTGCCACGAGAAGTGCTGGGGAGAGTGTTTAGGTTGTGCTCAGTGTGGCCGAGAGACCAAGAAGTGACGGGGGAGTTGGTGGTGGTGGGAAAGGATCACAATCTCCTATAGTTGAGCATTTGCTCCTGGGCACCAATTTAAAACTAATTTTAACAAAAAAACCCCAAAACTAAGGATTTCAAAATTGGACATTAAATTAGTAGTTTAGGCATGTCACTAGATGGTTTTATCTGGAGGCCAGAATTGATGAGACGATGCCCTAGCAACTGGCTTTGGGGAGTGACTGACAGTGCTGCAGCTGGAGGAACAAGTCCTGTACAACAAGCGGGATCAGAAAGGATTTTGTGCCCCCTATAAATGCTGCATTGAACTAATGGCTTGGATTTGATCTGCTTCTCATTGCATAAAATAGATGGACATTTTCCCGCTTTTTCAGGCCTTATTTTCCATTAACTGATAATGAAGGGTGGAGGAGAAGTCCTAATCCAAATGCCAACAAATAATGTTGCGGGTGGAGTTTGTATTTCACGTACATTTGAAGAACTGCTGTCTCCCGCGGCCTGAGCAGGGCTGCTCTCTGCCCTTCTGCCCTGGGCGAGCGAGCCGGACTCTGCCAGGCCCGAGGAGGCCGCGGAAAGGCTCGGAGGGTCGGCTCACCCCTTCCCCCGGTCATCCATCCCCGGTATCTGCCCGCGGCCCCCGCGCCCCGCCTCGGACACGGGCTCGGCCAAGGGCGGGGCCCTTGGAGCAGGAGGCAGGCGCCGCTCCGGGACCCCGTGAGGCCGTCCCGGGGACGCCGCGGTGCGGGCCCGAGCCCCCGGCGGGCGGTGCGGTGCGGTGCGGCGCGGCGGGCGGGGGGCCCGTGTCCCTTCCGGGGGCGGTGCCGCGGGCGGCGGCCCCAGCCGGGCTGCAGGGAGGGAAGCGCCCGCCCCTGCCGCCCCCGGCGCGGTAAGATGGCGGCCGCGGCTCAGGCGCTGAGCGGCACCGGGCTGCTCCTGGCCGCCGCCGCCCTCGCCCTGCTGGCCGTGGCCATCGGCACCGACTCCTGGTACGAGACGGACGCGCGGCGGCACCGCGAGCGCTGCCGCGGCTTCGGCCACAAGCGCAGCGACCCGCCCGGCTCCATGTCGGCGCCCAGCTCGCACCTGCCGCTCCGCGCCCGACCCCCGCGGGCGCTGCTGCCCGGGCGGCCCCCGGCCCCCGCCCCGGCCGCCGCCGCCTCCGCCGCGCTGGACTCGCACTGCGGCCGCCGCTTCAACTCCACCGTCTCGGGGCTCTGGAGGCGCTGCCACCGCGCGGGCTACGAGCCGGACAGCGAGGAGCTTATCCGGAAAGGTGCGGGGGCGGGGGCCCGCCGCTGTCCGTGGTGCTGAGCGCGGTGCCGGCGCGGGCCCGCCGGGTGCGGGTGGGGCGGCGGCTGCTGGGGCGAGACCGGGCCCGGGCCGGGGGGCGGCGCGGATGGAGGCAGCCCCACGGACCCGCGGCTATCGGGGTCCCTGGCGTGCGGGAAGCGGCGAGCGCGGCCCTGACCCCATCCCGGGGTCCTGTGCGCCTCCCTCTCTGCTAAAAATGCTGCAGCGCTGGGTGGGACCGCGTCCTCAGAGAGCCCCTCCGGGGGCCAGTGCAGGGCCTGGCTCTCGGTGGGCGTCCTCCTAACCCCGACACTTTCTTCTCATTGAGTGCTGAGAGACGTGCGGTGTTGTTTATAGCAGTGTGGTTTTTGCGGCAAGGTGAAAGGGACCTGTTGTTCCCGTTCTGGCGTGAGGGAGTTCTCATTGCTGCGGTAGATTGCCAGGCTTTCATGGTGGCAGATGTCAGTCAGGGCCCCCAGGGTGGCAGGAGAGAAAGCTGGGGATCTTCTGCTAATGTGGCACATGGTGCAAAGCCAAGCAAGGCCATGAGGTATAAATAAAAGTCCTGCGTTTGATGGTACAAATAACGTAGTGGGCTGACCCATGAAGTCAATGGGTTGTGTATGGTTAATGATAAATAACAGGACTTAGTGTTCCAGCAGGTACATATTAGCACAGGGAGAGTAGGAGTTGGGAAAAGTGCTTCCATTGAGGCACAAAATGGAAATGCTATCTTAAGAAAGCGAGAGCAGTTCTTCAGCTTGGCTTCCAACTGTGACGCCAGTCCTGCTCAGCAGAGGCTGGGTAGACTGGCACTGTGAATCTCAGCTCGTCTTTGTCCCTTCTTTCCAATGCACAGCAGTGGCTCTTACTTCTCAAAACTCCAGTGCTGTGTGCTTAGCTTCTTTCTCTATTTATTCTCATAGGATACATTTTACGTGATTTCATTTTTATTTCCATGCTGAACTCCTTTCGCTAAAAGGGAACTCATTAATTTCTTTCTATTAATTGTGGCTGTCATATGAAATATTTATCTGGGTTTTTTTGCTTCACATCAAGCCAAATGCTTCCGGCTCTCACTGAGATTAGCTAAGATGGGGGGAAGGGGTGGGAAGAATACTAGTTTGGCCCTCAATACTTCTCTTTCTGAGGTATTTTTCCAACACATAGAGAAGCTAGAGTCTGCATTCTACATGCAGGGCATTACAGGTGGTGAATGGTCCTCCTCAGTGTAAAACTGGAAAGACTCTGCATCCAAAAGGCTTTCAGTCTACTTTATTTCCTCTTTTTTTCCCTAGCTGTTCTAGTAAAAGACCTTGCCTTTCATACAAAAAGCCTTGCTCTCCTTATATTCTTTGCCTATTAGGTCTGCTATTGCTATTGTAAAGATTTGTGTGTCACCTTATGGAGGGAAATTATTAATAATAGTTCTTGTAGAATCAGATCTTTAAATAGATATGATTCTCTTATCCCTTCTCCTGACCTGCTTTACTAGCAGCCTTTCTCCATTCCCACTGTGTCTGTCTTTTCTCTGACAACTGTGATTAAGCAGCCTTTTCCAACTGATGGTCAGGTGTGGCTGCATCTGAGCTGTTCTCTCAAGCATGATACCTGGTCTGGGGCTTCTGAAAAGGAAATTCAGGTATTTTTTTTTTTTCCCCTGGTGTGACCTGAAGATCACTACCGTGCACTGCTGAAAGTCCTACTTCCTCCTCAATTTGCCTTAAGTTGTCAGCTGGCTCTTTGGTGATGTGTGATGCCTTTCTTTATTCCTAGTATTCCTTAATCTAGATATTTTTATGGTCTTTTAGTGACAGAGGAGTAAATTTTATTTTTTCTCACAGTTCTATGGTAATTTTGGTTTGGGTTTATAGTCTCCATTTTTTTCTAGTCTCTCTGGAGTAAGATTTCTTTGCTTTCTGCATCTCTCCTGAATTCTGAATAAATGACTTTAAATCCATAAATACACTTACCCATATAGATAATTCCATGGATTTCTAGTCCTGTATTTATCTACTAGTATTAATACAAAGCAATTTCACAGAAACTTGCATACTTGAGCGTTGTAGCTAATGATGCATTTACAAGCATCCATTTATATATCTAGGATATTTAAAAAAGCAAAATACATTCACTTCATATATTTAGAAGGAAAAAATGAATCAGATAATGTAGTGCAAAACTGAGAGGTGGGAAATGTTTAAATGTAAGATGGGAATGATATGTATGATTTTTCTTAAAATGCAAAACCACTATTTTGGAACTGTGAAAAATTACAGTTTCATTTAAAAATACAATTAAAAGGCAAAAGAAGAAATAATGTAAAAACCACATGGGGAAAATGGAGATTGGGAATCAGTAAGAGATAGAAGCCAAAGAACTGAACCATTTGGTGGGGAAACTGAGAGGATCTCTGTGCATATATGAGAGGTTCTCTGCGTGTAAGAACATGAGCACTACATGTCATCTTGTAGAGCCTATGCTCTGTGGATTCCACATTCAATAACTGATGCTACATCAAAACCCATCTGTATGGACTGTTCTTAAGTAGTAAGGTCCTGCAGGGATTTATTATGTCTTATTTAGGGGTCTTCTCTACCTATTAGTAGAGTAAAAAGGTGTTGCTCACAAAATGGTGACAGTAGCAGATGATGAATTGGGAAAGATCCATTCTAACAGGCTGCTTTGGATAACTCAATGGGCTCATTGAACAACATGGGCTTTAACATCCCTAAATTGAAGGTATTAAAAACCAAAATGTTCATCGCTGTTGATAAACCAGGGATTTTATTGCTTTTCAGGCTTAGTCTGAAAAGTCTCTTGGGTGAGACTGGTACATCTCATCTGTACTGAAAAGACTTCTTGGTACCACAATGTAGCTGAGAAAGTGAGGAGAACCCCTGGGTGCCTGAGCAGAGGAACACAATGGTTTGGGGCCATAGTGGGGCCCTTGAGAGAAAACTGCTCAGTCCTGGTGTCTGTACTTCCCATTCTTTCTGACTGATAATAAGTTGGAACAGTTACAGAATTGCCTGTGAGGTCTGTAGAGGATTTATTATAGGGCATGTTTAATAAACTTGATGTTCGGTCATGACCCTTGGTAAGTATCATCTGTCAGTGTGATCTCTAAGAGTTCTTGTGGTATTTTGAAGGAAGGTTGATTTATTTGATCTGGTGGCCCTTGGGTGATGATGTGGACAGAGTGAGCACATGGCTGTGATGCTTCTCACAATCCTGGGCAGAAATGGTAGGAAAATGTGAGGAAGCTTCAATGGCCACTTGGTCCTGGGACATGAGGGAGGGGAGGGCCAGGCCTCACATGGTATTTAGTGTTAACTGGCTGTGGCTGCTCATGGGCAGGAGGGGATCTCTCCCAGCTGTGAGAGTCAAACTGCTCTGATACTGGGGCACATAGCAGAATTGAAAATGAACCTTTCAGTTTCTTCATAAACCTCTAGCACATGGTGTAAAGAAAACATGTATGTCTTGAAGTTGGAGACAAAAACTAAACTGGAAGTCAGGGTGAGCTAAGCCCAGCATTACAGACTGAATGTATCACAGCAGGGTTGGTGTTTCCATGTTTCTGGCAGCTTAGGAGCAAGGGGCCTGTGCTCTGCCTGGATATCTGGCTAGTCTAGCAAGCGTCCTCTGACCTTTCCCATCCTTCATGTTCAATCAGGAGAAAGGACTCATCCAGAGACATTCACATGTACACTTCCAAGGGCTGTGTGAGTTCCAAGGGGAACCTGTCTGCAGCTTCAATCCTGAGAGGTAAAAAAAACATGTTGAGGACAAGGTGTTAGAAACAATGTTGGCTGTGAGAAGGCACAGGAATGTAGCTGGGCTGTTAAAGTGTCAGTGTGACATTGCTGGATGCAGTTTACTGCAGTTCATGTTTATTTTTTAATCAAGAAAATTGTATATGCAGTGTGACTCTCACAGTGTTCTGTTAAAGCCTTCAAAATGCTGGGATCAGGGATCCATCTAACCTTTTTCTTGGATATGTGCTTTATGGTAAGCTAATTACCTGTACACCTGCCTGCTTTTGTCCTGTATTCCCAAAGCACTTGTGTGCCAAAACAGGCAACGCTCACTTGTTGTTCACCACATGACTGTGTTCTATTAGAGCCCTTGCCTGAAGGCAAAGGTTTTAATTTTGGCAGGCTTTCTTATGGTGCTTGTCTGAGCGTGTTGTAAACAAAAGGGGAATCACTTTTCCAGCAGGTTTCTGAAATGGAGGGCAGGATGCTGTCCCTATTTTATAGACTGTGATTTCAGGTATGTAAAGCTCAGGTCCAAGGACTTATTGGAGTACCTTTGAAACACCTTTTACTTAACAATAACTTTGGGACTGCAGACCTGATTTTGAGTTTTACTTTTTTTCTTGAGTACTTAGAGAGCAAGGTGTTACACGAATTCAAATGCAGTCCTGTAGAGTACCTGGCCATATTTGAGTGCACAGCATCTCTGCAAGTGAGACCTAGAGATTCACTCAAAAAATGGGCAACATGTACTAGTGATGGCAAATGCAAAATAGAGGTACCAAAGGTTTCCTGGGTGCATGTTAAGATTTCTTGGGAGAAAGTGGCTTAGGTATTCAGCTGAGAGATCACAATCACTGCTTCCCTGATTCCCTGACTCTCTTGCCCTGCCTATTTCAGCTTTTCTAGCAGATCTGCAGAGATGCCTCCCTTGTTTTCCCTATAGTGGCTCACAGCAGCATGGGTCTGGCCTGTGCTCTTGGGAAAATGGAATTTTGTTGGAAAAACGGCTTGTGCTGGTGTAATCAAAGGTTGTTACCAAGCCTATGGATTAGAGGTCATCACTGAGCAAAAGCCCTGAAATCTGCCCACTCCTGAGCTTTTCTTTTGTTTTTTTTTTTTTTTTTTTTTTTTTTTTGCAAACTTGCAGTTTTAATATTATTGTATGTTCTACCTGTAGACAATTAGCACTCTGAATTCTGGGGAAGAATGGATTCGGAGTACAGTTTTTAAACCAGAGGCACAATGAATTGATATCCAAAAATTTCTAAACAACCAGTTTTGTATGAGAAGGTGGAGAAGCTTCAGATTTACTTTACATGTTAAGCTCTTGGAATAATAAAGAGCGAATATTTTTATGAGCTGAGAAGTCCATAGCTTTGATCATAAGGGATGTACATCTCTAGTCTTTGCTTTTTCTTTAATGAGCTGTAAAAATAGTAATCCTTGCTCTTGTTTAAAATGCTGCTTCATGTGTACTACTTTTATGATCAGGAAATATAAGTGCATAGATCATACTTCTAATGAATGCAGTGTGTTATAATCTGAAATCTGATGTCATTAGTTTGTTCTATATACAAATTTCTATATACAACACATGGAAATAGTGTCCATATTGAAATTGAGTTCAGTCAGCAGTTACAGTTGAAATTTGATTAGATACTGTGATGTATTGTTAACCGAGATATCTGCAGCCTTGGCAAATGAACTGGCACCCTCTGACACTAGGTTGTCCTGCTGATCATTGGCTCAGGTGGCTCCACAGCCTTGTCCTGAGGTGAGTGCAAGGAGGGAGCACTGCTCAGCAGGAGAGGGCCACTGGCTGCAGGTGAAGGGCAGCACCTCTGTGTATTGTGTGCAGCTGGAAGTGCTCTGCAGTGCTGGGGAAGCAGCTGGGAGCCACAGCAAGGGAAGGGGTGGTGGGAAGAATAGCTGAGAATGGGAGCCCGCTTGAAACGGGAGGAAATTCAGGTCACCTTTCCCTCCCTGGAATGATGGCTGGAATTGTCTGGGCCTCTCGTATGCAGCTTCTGATCTTGTGAAATGGGGGCTTCCTCTTTGCAGGTCCTTGCAGAAACCAGGTCAGTACAGTGCCAGTGAGCATTGTTAGCGAACAAAATCATGCTTCTCGTTGCCACACAAAGCTCAGTTCTTCTCCTGGGTTTTCTAGTATCTTTTGCAAAGCCGATCACTGAATCTGCAGCTCCCTGCTAGTGATTGTTCACCAGTATAATTAGCTCACTGGCCAGTTGATTGTTTTTGAATGGTTCTTCTGTACCAGCATTCAAATAGCTGTAATGACCCTGTAACCGTTGTTTAAGAGGAACTTTTTGTATTATTTAGCTATTTTACCTTCCTGGTTGCTCTTTTCTACTCCACCATCCATGTTTATTCTCCTCCATTTTCTAAATTAAAAATCCCTTTCAAGAAGAGCATGCTTGTAAGTTCACATTTACATCTAGAGTACTCTTGTCTTTAAGCTAAAATGGAAACAAGCCTACCTGGGTACTACTGTTCTTTGAAAGTAAAACAAAGAGCAAAAGACTGTTGGAGTGAATTAAAAAAATTCTCCTATGCAGTTCACTTTCCAGCATTCATTCAAAATTTTCAGAATGTTTCACTTCTGTCTTCTTAGAGATGAAGTCGTTCTGTCGGTACTTGGCCACGTTCTTGTCTCCTTAGACATCCCAAAAAGATCATAGCAGTTCCTCTAGAAAGCTTTTAGAGATGTTTTTCCTGATTGTCATTACTGTTTAACTTCAGCTATTGCTTCTTGGAGAGAGCACCTGGCTCCTGCTTTGCAGGTGTTTCTTTGTGGGTTCTCTCACCTCCTAATCCCAAAGCCTTTGAAGTAAACAGCTCTTTTTTGGTTACCTTTGCTCTGTTACTGAACTAAGGCTTCCCCTGTGCGAGCTCTGCCAGGCCAGCCAACTCAGCAGCGAGTGCAAGGCAGAGTGGTTTCGTGCTGTTTCACACCGATGTCTCTTTACAGGAGTTATTCAGCGCTGCACTGCTGTGAAGTACCACTACACCTCCAGCTCTCTGCCTCGCAACTTGCCCATCAACATCACCAACACCATCCGGCAGGATGAGTGGCACGCGCTCCGTAAGTAGCCCAGAGGAGGGCAGAGGGATGTTTGGATCACTAAATGCCTTAATGCAATTCCAGCTGAGGGCTCGGGATCACCTCATCTAAGCATGGCACTGGGCTCTAAGCAGAGATAGAGATTAATTAGTGAGGAAATGCAAGCAGCCAACTGTGATTGGAAGGGGACATGAGATTTGGAGGGGCTTAAAGCTGGGAATTCAGGAATACAGATGTGTGTAGTGAATTGCAAGGTGTACTCATATTCTGGATCTGGGCACAGACAGTTCCTAGCTGGCTTACAGCAAAGGTGCTGCATCACTGTATAGATCCTGTTGAAATTTTCTTTGTGCACACCACTGACCTAATGCAATCCCCTGGTGACCAGTCCTTTTAGGGAACATCTCAGTTTGTCTTTGCACCAGCAGCTGGCCCACAGGCTGCCTAATGCCCAAGTCCTTCCCACGCAGATAACTGACCTGTAGCCTGTGGCTGGGAATGATTGAATCATTTTTTTTCTGTTCCTGCTTCCCACTTCTTATGTGTTGAATTCACATAATTCAACATAGCCCCTGTCATGTGAGAATCAGCACCAAGGAAATCCTAGTTTCAGACTGAACTAGGAGGAGACGAGCAGCAATTTTACTATGGATAACAAAGTGCTGTTCATGTCACTGGTACACAAGCTTTTTTTTAGAGCTTGTTACTGGGTTGTTCCCATAATACTGTATTGATCTGCTGTCTACTTCTGTCCTCCCACTATTCTTCTTTCAGTTCACACTATGTGCCTCCCATGTACTAATCGTTTAGTCCTCTCCAGTGTCCCCTCTTGCTTCTTTTGATTCTATTTTCAGCAGAAAATTTTCTTCCCCAACAAACTCTATCCCAAGGAAAGATGCCACACCAGAAAAAAAAAAAAAAAAAAAGAAAAAAAGACCATTGCAGTACTAAAGTAGTAACATGAGTTTGTGATGCACCCCTTCTGTCCCACACTGGCGAGTATTTAGCTAGTACTACTCTGGATCAGGACAGAAATGCTCTCCAGCTGCACAGTGCCCAGCACAATGGAGCCATTTTAGATGGATTCCCTTAGGTACAGTGTGGGCAAATTATCTACTTCAAAGAAGCTACAAGAGGAGAAGTCCATGGTTGAAGTATAAACTTTAGAACTAGTAAATCCACATTTACTAGGTACTGCCGTCTTCATGTCTTTTGTCTTGCTTTTCTCCTTTTCCTTCAGATCTGCGGAGGATGACAGCTGGCTTCATTGGCATGGCAGTCTCCATCATCCTGTTTGGGTGGATCATTGGTGTGCTGGGCTGCTGCAAACAGCAGGAGCTCATGCAGTACGTGGCTGGGCTGCTCTTCCTAATGGGAGGTGAGAGCCATTTGCTTTTGCTCCTCAAGTCACCACATTCAGTATTACTGCTTTGTAAAAGTAAAGGTAACATCAGCCCACAACCACCACGTGAAGGAAGCAGTTACTTAGTGCAGCAAACTGTCAGCACAGTGCAGTTACCACTTCCAGAACTGGGCAGGACTTGTGCTTGCATGGGTATTGCATGTTTCTCAGTAGACCCCAATGTGTGTGTATGAGCCTTCTGCTCTGAGGAGCTGGTGTGTAGCCATGGGGACCATGTGCACAATGAGCACAGCCCTCTGGCTGGCTCCAAGAGTGCAGCCTGTGGCTCCTGTCAGACAGCTCAGCCCAGCTTTCCCTAGGAATCATAGGATAGGTTAATGTAGAGCACCTTTCTGATACTCAAATATGCTTAGATCTTCATGTAATGATGAAGTCCAAATCAGCCAAGCCTGAGAGGACACTGGCCTGGTGATAAGGACTTGAGCTCAGTGCTTGCCAGGGGTGTTACATCTGTTTGTTCTGGGTGGGAGTAGACTTTCTGTATGACCAAAGGTTTTTCTGAACTTTGATTTTTCAACTTGAAAATGGGCAGTATAGACCTGGAGTCTAGTGTAATAGTGTATATTAGGTGTACTAGAGTGTCTTGTGTTTTCTTAGGCTTTTTTCTCCTCTATATATATGTTCAGTGAATGTGTAGCTGATGACAAGAACCTGGGCACGCTTTGTGGGCTTAGCTGGCAGAAGTGTGGGTGTTCCTAGCAGAAACCAAAAAGTGCTGCACTTTGCAGCCCTGGGATTCAGTGAACTTTCGTAGGAGAAACTGCCCAAGTACTGTCTGGAGCCTGATGACATTAGACACTGGAAATAGTCTCAGGAGAATCAAAGCATGATAAACTATGACTGAGTTCAAAATTGCAATGAAAGGTGCTAAGGTTATTTGTGAAGCTAGGTGTCCTGTAGTCCTATCTTTTTTTTTTTTTTTTTTTTTCTCTTCCTTATAAAGAGAGTGGCTGGTAGGACTGCAGAAAAAACCTCAAGGGTAATTCTTGATTTTGAAAATTCATGACTCTGAAAATACTGAGGGGAAAAAAACCAAGAGAATAATTAACCTGTCTGAGGGCAGTGTAGAACCCTCTTGCTTTTCTCCTGCAGGTACTTGCTGCATCATCTCACTCTGCACATGCGTAGCCGGGATCAATTTTGAGTTATCCCGCTATCCTCGCTACGTCTATGGGCTGCCAGAGGACATCAGTCATGGCTATGGCTGGTCCATGTTCTGTGCCTGGGGGGGCTTGGGCCTCACCCTGCTGGCTGGGTTCCTCTGCACATTGGCCCCATCACTCAACACCTCCCGGGCATCCGTACAAAAACCCAGACAAGAAAATGGGGCGGTGTGACCCCAGAGGGAGTGAGGAGAGACTCTGGAAAGCGCAGCCTGGGCAGAGCTGTGGGTTAACACCAGGAAGAGGTGGCATGTCAGCGTGTGGAGAGCAGTGCCCGAGCTGTTGAAATGCCAGTCCACGGGACGCTGCTACAGCCTCCAGTCGCAGACACAGACATTGCAAGTAACTCCAGGTTTGAATTATTGGCAACTTGATCATTGATGGTTTAAGGGGGACAGTTCTTTCAATTTTTCTTCTGTTTACAAGGGATTAAGTCCAAGGTTGTGTCTTTTTTTGTGCTGTTTTTTGAACTGTACCTCCATGGTCCTGTTATTGTCCAGTTGTAAGGGATGTTTACGCACCAACTCTATTGCTGCAGGTCTGTGTAATTCAGACCCAATTTAGGGCAAGGAGCTAAGTGAAGTTGGCTTGAACACTTTTGCAACAGGCATGTCTAGTGTTGGCTCAGGCCATCCTTTCCCAAAAGAACCTTGATCTAAGCCGAGGTTTAGGCCAAAGAATTAGCCCATTCTTAGTATTAATTTATTTAAATCAAAAACCTGTGCTATTCTGTGCTGTGGATTCAGCTATTTACCCACTACTCAAACTGTTTCGAAAGGAGCTAGCTGTAACTGAGCAGCAAGACTCCAAGAAAACTCTTATGGACTCTGGGAAAGCAGAGGAAAGATTTCTCAGCTTCTTACACAGTGAAGGTTACTCATTTGGCTAACTAACATACCCTTGTTTTAACAGGCAGATGTATGCAACATGCAGCTTTTAACTTTTTCCACCAGAGGTACGTTTTTCAAAATATGTCATAGTTTGAGCTGCCAGGATCAACTTTCACTTCTGAACTAACTTGTGGGTGCAACTCCTGTTCTGTGAAAGGAGATGAGTAATTCTCCCTGAGCTCAAATAACAGTACTGCTAAAATAGCAGATGTACAGCCCCCTCTAATATTAGTGTCCAAAGGAACCACAGTGTATTTTCCTCAGGAACGTGTGGCTTCTGCTCAGTTCTCCACTCCCCCCCTTCCAATGTCAAAATGCCCTGAGCGCAGTGTGTCAAGGACACGCATGTTCTGCTGGAACAAGATCCCTCTCCAAAATGAGCACTAAGGACCTTGGTACCAGCACAAGTACTAGGGCTAACTCAGGAACATCAGCCAAAGTACTCTGGAGTGCATTTTTCTTTCATCCATCTATTATTTTTTTTTCCTTCTCACATCCCCGCCCCTCTCCCAAGCGTCCAAAAACTGCACAGGTAAAGATGAGATGGCCAGCATTTGGAGATGTTTACATTGTATTTAAAATACAATACAGTGGCATGTAAGATACTTAATGCTAAAGTCAGTGTATTTATGAGAAGTGTAATTTTTAAATGGAAGTTGTAATTCTCAACTGGCATTAAAAGTACTGAAAGACTTGTTCAGTGGATGAAGCCTCGAATTCTTTATGACTAATGACTCGACTGATTCCCCAGAGAGCTCACATACACATACCAGCAACAGTGTTAAAGCTTCAAGAGTTAAGTGACAAAGTTAAAACATCATTCATGTGTGAGTTGTGTTCAGGTTTGCAAAATGAGTGTTCAAAAGTTTCAAACTCTAAAAAGGTTGTAGGCTGTTCACTGGCTGTGCAGGCAAGAAGTGGGGATGCTGTCTGAGCTGCAGGTCCTCAGTGTCACAGTACACTTACTGCAGTATAGCCCCTTGATGAGGAAGTATCAGAGTCTTATGACAGGTAGAAGAATTGTGAAAGAACGGCCTCATAAAATCATGCCTGCTCTATTAAATTAATAGCTAGCCTGTCGTCTCTTCTAAGTGTAGTTAAGCAATTTGCAAGTTCCCATGTGAAAACAATATGAAAGGTTCGTTAACACAACCACCTGTTCTTGGGTTGGAAAGTAAGTGCAGCTGTAGACAGTAAGATCTGTTCCATAAGAACCCATGAAAGAGAAAATGTAAACAACCTGAATCTTATTTAGCACATACGCACAAGTCACCTTCTGACCAAAAAATGAAGTAGTAAGAAAATGACCAGCCAATAGGTGTTGCACACGAGGTCTGTGAAAACTGTACAAAATAAGTGACGTGAATGAAGAATTGGCTTTTCCCGCATGAAGAAAATGGAGTCTCAGCTAACTTATTACAGTATCAGAGTAGGGTTAAATCCAGTTCTAGCTGGAGGAGGGTCCAAAGGCAGCATGATGAGCACTGTAGACAGGAGGCTTTTAGCCTCCCTTACACAGATGTAGAACCACCGAGCAAGGGTGATAACCCCAACACTTCATGAATTTGTTTTTAAAGGGAAAAAATGCTTTATTTTTTCCAGACAGAAAATAAGTGATACAGTCCAGTCTACTCCTGTCCTCTGCCAAGGACACAACCTTGACTGGGCAGGGATCAGGCATAGTACTGCAGATTGGCTTTTTTCTTTGCTTGAACCTCCAGGATTCCTTCCATGTAGTCCTCGTGGGTGAGCTCTGTAGCTCCACGGCGGAGAGCAATCATCCCCTGCCCAATGAGACAGTATTTAGAGAGGGAATGTGAGCACCACACTAGTTCCAAATAATTACTCCATGCTAGCTTTCCCTCCCATCAGTGCTATTCCTATGGAGGAATACTTACCGCTTCGACACACACAGCCTTGCACTGGGCTCCATTGAAATCATCTGTGCAGCGAGCCAGTTCTTCATAGTTCACATCAGGGCTGGTATGAGCAAAAGGGGAAAAAAGTCTGAGAGCATGTATCAGATAGAAAAAGCAACATAGGGAATTTTCTCAGCCCCACAGTGAGCTCCCCACAAGTGACTGCCAACTGCTTCTCAGCCCTGAGGTACCATCGTGAGTGACAAAAGAGCCCCAGAAGGCCATACCTGACATTCATTTTGCGTGAATGGATCTGCATAATTCTGGCTCTGGCCTCTTCATTAGGCATTGGGAACTCAATCTTCCGATCTAATCGTCCCGAGCGGAGCAAAGCTGGGTCCAAGATATCAACCCGGTTGGTTGCAGCAATCACCTAAGTAGAAGCAGGATGATCAGTGTGAGGCATCTGGAAGACAGGCCTCTTCTCCACAAAGATTCACCAAGCTTCTTCCCTGGACATTGTTTTCCATCCCCTGCTAGAGCACCCTGGACCTCAGCAGCACTCCCTGCTAGCTCCCAACCTTGACTTGTGTGTTGGGCTGGAAACCATCAAGTTGATTAAGCAGCTCCAGCATGGTCCTCTGCACCTCCCGGTCACCGGCCTTCTCACTATCAAACCTGAGGGGAAAAAAGGGTAAAACTGTCAGTATGAACCTGACCACCCTGCCCCTATGTTTTTAACCACAGCAAAACACAGAATGATGGCAGTTCATGCTCCTTGGCTGAGGTGTTCCAAATTTTTCCTTGAAACTACAGTCCTACTGTGATGAGGACTGCAACTAGAATAACTGTCAGCAGCACCTATGACTTATTTAGTCCTTACAGCTGAATAATGGGGCTTATGTTGTCCAGACCCCAGTAGTAAATAAGGGTGAACATCTCCAGGTGCCTGCTGCAGTGAACAGAAAACAGTTTTATACAGCAGGAGGCTATCAGAGAGATCCCAAGTCCGATAAACTGCTCCTGAGCCCAAAGAATGTGGCAACTACTATCCATCTGTGACTGTGTTCACACTCTCCTTTTGAGTAAGCCAGGCTTTAAAAGGCTCTGCTTACATACACAGGCAAAGGAGGCTGCTAGGCAGCTCCCAAGAACTTTACAACATGGAATACAGCTCACCTTTTAGTGCCAATGGCATCCAGTTCATCAATAAAGATAATGGAAGGAGCTTTTTCCTTTGCGAGAGCAAAAGCATCGCGTACCAGCTTTGCTCCGTCGCCAATGAACATCTGCACAAGTTGTGGACCTGCCAGCTTCAGGAACGTGGCCTGGGAAGTGAAAGAGAATTAATCCTAGGCCGCATTTCACAACAGGGTCACTTCTGAATACTGTAAGAAGCCCTTCATTAAAACAAGCAAGCAAGCAAGCAAGCAAATAGATAGGAAAGTCCCACCCTTTGTTAACACCAATTTGTCTGTATGACCTTCTTCCCCTGGAGATGTTCTTACTCTTTATCATGTACTATTCTACAGCAGCAAACACTTTCACACGGTTCCTTTTACCTTGGTCTGGGCAGCACATGCTCGAGCTAAAAGTGTCTTCCCTGTTCCTGGAGGCCCATACATAAGGACTCCTTTGGGTGGCTGTATACCCAAATTTTCAAATTTCTCCTTATGATTCATTGGCAGGACAATGGCCTCCACGAGCTACAACAAAAGAAAAATATTAATACACAAACCCATTCTTCTCCACAGATCCTCAAAAGGCTGTCTTCTTTTGAGTTGAAATTCAAAGACTGTTGTCCACAGTCACACCAGAAACTAGACATGAAGTATCACCTCTTGGATTTGTTTATCGAGCCCCCCGATGTCACTGTACTGCTCTGTGGGCCTCTCATCCACCTCCATGGCTTTCACCCGTGAATCATACTCTGTAGGCAGAGTCTCCAGGATCAAGTAAGAGTCTTTGTTCACCCCCTGTAAACGTAAGTCCTTTGCTTTTAACAGGTAGGTCCCTCAGAGAGCACTTAATAAACACATAATCAAAGCTGATTTATTAGACCTCAAAAATGCAAGAATAACCAGCTTTGACACTGGCATTCATCAAATCACCCCAGCTTGGCAGAGTAGACAATGCCACAGTCAACCTTCCACATATTAAATGAGTGGGCCAGTTTATTTGCAGTAAAAAAGACAAGGTTTAAAAAACTTACTAAGTGATCTCTAAACTTTCAGTACCTAATTGTATGTATAAAGGACACACACACCAAACTGCTTTTCTTTACTGCAAATCTAACTGAACCCGTAATACCTTTCTATTAAAATTTTAGTAGAGAAATGGTCTTAGGAAAATATGCTTTGTCTTCTTTCTTAAAGGCAAGACATAAGCAATTTTCTGGCCACCATCATATTTAACTATCCCAATAGAATCACTCACCACCAAATCTCCAGGCTTCAACTTCTCAGCATCAACCAACCCAATAACAGGCAGGAAATATGTCTGTAAAAAAGAAATCAAATTGAGCAAAACCAGATGTACCAGGAGAAGATCCTTTGCATCACTCCTCAGATCTGGCTGGGCACGTGCGTCTTACCTGACGTGTAGAGGTCTTGATCACAGCACACTTGCCCTTTCTCTGGGAATCCAGGTCAATGTTTGCTCCATCCTCCTCCTGGTCATTTGGGTCAACATCCAGCAGCTGAAAACAAGGGCAAAAAAAGAGATCATGACAATGTAACCAGGCTAGCAAGATGACCCCAGGGTTGATGCTTCTAACATACATGCATTGGAAGAAATAAAACTTTCCATCATCCATTGGCAGTAGAATCCTGAAAGCATTAAAGTCCTCCTGTAAGAATTGATTTCTTCCTTTCTTTATGAAGCAGCATGCAATAGTGCATAGAAAGACGTTACAAAAGTCAGAACAAAGTGATTCTTTCTCCCATACAGCAGCTCACATTAAGGGCTAAGCTCATTAAGTTTTAAAACAGTAGTTCAAACCAATCCCATTCTTAATGCATATTATCAGCATTCTTTTTCCTATCATCAAAATTACTGAATTACAAAAAGAATGTGATGGAGGAACAGAGCTATGGCCTTTCATTCACTGTTTCACAAGCTTCAGAGAGCATGTGTCCAATTTCAGATGCTCAAGTTTATGCTCAAAAGGGCTGTGTCACCCTCTGATGGTTGTTAGCTACAGATGAACAGTACCCAAAGCCTAAGGAATAACCCAGAGAACAAGTGGGCAAGAGATGTGCATTTCCAGGTCACAAGTAAAACCAACAGAAAAACCTGAAAGTCCTGGCTCTGGCAGCATTGGTAGTCTGAGAGTACTCCAGGTCTTAAATTCCTGATGGGTTCCCTGCCTTTCTCCCTGCCACCATAAACTGCACACACTTTTCATGTCCCTGTGTAAGAGCCCACCACCCTCACCTCAATAACATTGGAGACAAGGTATGGCAGGGTTTTGTTCACTTTGATCTTCTCACTGTTCTCTTTGATCTTGTCTTTCATGGCCTGGAGCTCGTGGGTCACTCTCAGTACCTCACTCTTCATGATCTGCAATCAGCACATAGAAGAAAGAAAAAGGAACAGTGTCACAAGACTAAGTCAAGATAAAATTAATAGATTATTCCAAAAGCAAACAGTGACAGAAATCTAAGTCTGAGGAATAAAGAGAAATGTAATATATATAAAAAAGCAAAGCCAGCGAATTAGCCAAAATTTATTAGGAATCAAGGCTACATAGTCCATTTTGGTCTCTAACTCATCAATAAGCAGAAATAATTTCTTCCCAGTGTCACTTGGTAGCTTCAGGCTAATCAGTGCAACAGCTTACAGGGCTGCAATATGACCTACATAACAATATGGCAACTGTGGTTTTGTTTGGCTGTGATCTTTTAAAAAATACAGATACACAAGTAACTACATATACACACTTAGTTACGTTTTGCAAGGTGGTTGGAACTAGATGATCTTTAAGGTCCTTTGCAACCCAAACCATTCTATGATTCAGCCTGGGGAAGAAAGAGCTCCAGGAAGACCTCATGGTGGCAATTCTGTATTTAAGATGTCTTGTAAGAAAGATGGGGACAGACTTTTTTAGTAAGACCTGCTGCAACAGGACAAGGAGGTAAGGGTTTTAATTTTCAAGAAGGTAAATTTAAACTAGATATAAGATTTTTTTTTTACGGTAAGAATAATAAAACACTGCAACAGGTTGCCCAGAAATATGGTGGATGCCTCATCCCTGGAAACATTCAAGAGACCAGGCTGGGCAGGGCTCTGAGCAACCTGGTCTAGTTAAAGATGTCCCTACTCACTGCAGGAGTTGGCCTTTAAAGGTCCCTTCCAACCCAAACTATTCTATGATTCTGTGATTCTACTAACTGTAAGGAAAAAAAAAGCTCTCTAAGAAAAAAAAAAATTCTGTACTCCTCATCCAACAGTGAGTACATTTACACCCAGCACTAACATACCCCACACAGGTGTCTGCAGTGCTGTCTGGCTGACACTGACAGGCCTTTTCCTCCCTCTCCTGGTTAGTCACACAGTGTGCAAATGCACATTTTGTGATCCCTACTGAAGTCACTGGAGCACCAAGAGATCTCAGGAGAACTGGTCACACCTCAACTGGTGTATGTGATTCTGTTCAATGGGGAAATCCACTCTTCACTAAGAAGCTGTATTTTTTAAAGTCTTTATGCCTAAGCATAATACTGTGCTGTAACACATTCACAGGACAGAATTGTTACAGGAGTCAATACAGAATCTGTTAAATAAAAATGCAAAAAACTTAATAAATTTGATTTAATAGAACAGCCTAGAAATGATTCAAGGAAAACTGCCTGAAGGGAGGGTTCTGACAAACGTTTTGCAATTATAATGCTCTTACTAGAAAATTAAGAAGGCTACTTCTTACTTTAGTCTGCAATTTAAAAATAAGACACATATTTACCTTTACAGTCTTTAAAGAATAATAATGTACATTAGTAAGTCAGAATTACCTGTGGAGCCTGAAGCAGTATAGGATGAAGTTACTCTATAAAATTTATGAAATATTTTATCTCAATACTGCTAACACTGGGCAGCAAACATTCTAAATTTGTAAGTGCTCTTTTATGCAATACGTGTCTATCTTGAGACAGGTATATCTACTTAACATCTTCATGAATGATCAAGCAGGAGGATGGAATGTTTTCTCATCATGTTTGCAGATGACACCAAACTGGGGGCCGTAGTCTCTGCATTCAAGGGCAGAGCTGCCACACAGAAACTTTATAAAATACGAGGACACATGCAAAGCCCCACACCAGGGAGGGAAGTGCACCTTGCAGTGACACATGCTGGTGAGTGTCTGGCTCAGGAATGGACCTGGGGGTCTCCATGAGACAATAAACTGGAGAGAGCACAAACTGCATCCTGAGCTGTACTGTCAGGACTGTAGGTAGCAGATGGAGAGAAGTGTTCTCTTCTTTATTCAATACTTTTAGATCCTACCTAGAGCACTCAGTCCAGTTTTGGTGTCCCCCCATACAGCAAAGACATTGATAACCTGGACTGAGTTCAGCATAGGGCCACCAAGACGGCTGGGAGCTGGAGCCCTGTGAGAAACAGCTGAGGGAGGTGGGTTTGTTCAGCTGGAGAACAGAACTGCTTGGGCAGGAGGTGTCAAAGAGACAGAACCAGACACTTCACAGCAGTACACAGTGAGCAGATGAAATAACAAAAGACTGAAACAGGTGCGGCTCAGATTGTATGCAAAGCAAATCTTTATCCTCTTTATCCAGACGAGGTTTCTCAGGCAGCAGCACTGAACACCCCGTGAAGCGGTGCAATATCTGTCTTTAAAGGCTTCCAAGATCCAGCCGGATAAAGCCCTGAGTAGCCTGGGTTAAGGCTGACCCTGCTGTGAGGAGTTTGGCCCGGAGGTCTGCTCACGTCCCTTCCAGCCTGCATTACCCAATGATCCTGCCTGACTCAGGCCACAGAACAGACCTCCCCCTCTCCCGTCCCTACGAGGCAGGGAGGGCCTGTGCAACTTTAGCTAAAACATCCATGGTTTCGTCCAACACCCGCCCCCGCAGCTTCCTCGGCTCCATGCTCTTCCAGTGATTCCTCCCTACCTTCGCGGTTCAGTATTCCTCAATCTGCCTTTCTCGATTCAATTAACCGCGTCCAATATTTTGCTGTCCCCGTGGCTGTGCCAACCCGCCCGCCCCGAACAGCAGCAGCACAGAGTTCCCGGGCGCGGCCCCGCCGCTACCTTGATCTCGCTGTCGAGGAGGCGGGTACGCTGCACGATCTCCTCCGTGGACATCTTCAGCACCTCCTCGCCGACGCCATCCTGAGGGGGCACAACGGCAGCGTCACCCTCGGCCCGGCCCGCGGCTCTGCCCGGCCCCGCCACCCCCGGCCCGGCCCGGCCCGGCCCCGGCCGCTCACCTCCGACTCATCCCAGACCGACGCCATCTTTCCGCGAGCCCGCGCAGGGCGCGGCGGGTTCGGCCCGGCAGATTCCGCACTGCGCGTTCCCGGCGGCGCGGGGCGGGGGCGGCGCCACGGCCAGGACGTGCGGCCCGGGGGTTCCGCGCTCCCTCCCGGCCCCCGGCGCGGCCCCCGCCGCCCCGATCGCGCTGAATGTGCCGAAAGTGCCGAATGTGCCGAAAGTGCCGGCGGGTCACGTGCCCCCCCAAAGGTGCTGAGTGATGGCGGCGCTGCCACAGCGGGGCGGGGCGGGGCGGGGGTGGAACCCGGAGCCGGCGCTGGAGCAGACGGGGCGGTCTCCCGGAGAAACCCTTTATTACAGTCAGTGCCCATACACAGCGGCGAGGGGGAGGGAGCGGGGCCGGGCCGTGAGGCCGAGCCGGCCCCGCCAGGGGAGGAGCCGAGGAGGCCCCGCCAGGCACAGCCCGAGCGGGCCCGGGAGCGGCTCCCTCAGTGGCTCCCTCAGTCCCCGGCCGGGCCGCGGGCGCTCAGACGTAGCCGGGCTTCACCGACAGGCGGCGGCAGTTGGGGCAGCCGCGGGTCCCGTCGGTCTGGAGGCACCTGCAAAGGAAGGAGGTGGGGTTGGGGGGGCTCTGCCGCGGCCCGAGGACCCCCAGGGCGGCCCCACGGCCACTGGACACCGCAGAGCTGTTCCCCTGGGGCTCCCGCCGAGGGCAGAGACTGGACCTCTTTCCCATCCCTTCCAGGGAGGCACTTAGGCAGATTCCTCTAGTCCACAGAGCTCATCGGGCATCTCTCACTGCCTAGTGGTTTGATCCTAATTCTGGTGTCAGTGTGAGACTTTGTTATTAAATGCTTAGTTTTCGGATCATTGTGTTTTGTAACACTCGTGTTTCTTCTACAGTAAAATGGTGATAGAGCTAACTTCTTTCATGGTAGTAGCATTGTAACAGGCTGAACGACTTGTTCACCTCTGTGTGCCAAGGGAGAGAGTGAGGGGATTTAGGAAACTGCTCCTGGGAGCGAAGAACTGATTGCCCAGGAGGAACCAAATAAGAATCTGTGAACTGGGCTGGCCACCTACAAAGCGAGGACATCAGTGAATAATCATTTGGAGGACAAGTAGGATGTGATAGATATGATGGCTAAATCTCACCCTCCAAGGCTGCGAGACTCTTAGAACTGCAACGGGATCCTGCAAGGCAGGATCAAGACAAAGGTAAGCAGGTAATCAAAACAAAGACCTGGGAAACAGCTGCATAGGACTACTCTGGGTATAAGCAGCTCTTTCCTATGACTAATGTCATGACAATGATATTTAGTACTTCCAGCTAATTACTTCAAATGGAAGAAGTGGGAGCAAGGTAGTGCCTGGAGCTGGTTGTTCTTCTCCCCAATGGACTCTCCACACATGCCACAGTACAGCTCCATCTCCTCCACACATTCGTGGAACTTCACGACGTGGTCACGCAGTTCTCGGTGCTGCTCCTTTGTGCGGTAGATCCTTTCACACAGGCAGTGGAGCTTCAGCAGGCCCAGCTGCGTGTGAAGGACAGAAACATACAACAAGTGAACAACAGGGTGAAGACAGACCAGAAACAGGAGTGGGAGTGCCACAGCCCTATCCACCAGCTGGAGAAACATCAGCAGGTCTCAACAGTTCCTCCCATTAACCCTCCTCCTCTGTGTCACAAAAGGTAACACCAGGTTGGAGACACTTGGAAGCTCTTCCACTCATGGTTTCCCTGAGCTACCCGTGACATAGAGTATTTAATTTTCCTTTGCCTCCAGCCAGCACACAGTTCAGCAGCTGCTCAGGGCAAAAATGTTTTTCAGGAAGAGACCTCTAGTTCTCTGCCTGTTTTACACCCCATTTTCGCTGCTTCCCATTCCCCTTTGCCTGTCTTATTGTGACTCCTCAGTCACTTTTCTGACTTGCAAACTGATGCAACTGCCCACAGCCAAACACTTCATGACAAAGCAAATCCCAAGCACTCACTGGTTAATAGGAATGCTAATGAGCAACACAAGCCTGGATACTTGATACTTCAATGTTTGACATCTGATATTGCCTCATACAAGACTATGAAGAGTGCTGAAAAGAAGCTGCAGGATCCTACCTTGTTCCCTAGTCCCTCTGCTAGCTCCTGTGCCTTTTCAATGCTTTCCAGAGCCTGTGAATTGAGAGCATTGGTTGTTATTTCTCAGTCAAATATATAAAAAGCAGGTTTGTATGAATATCCTATGAGAATTATTTTAAAAAAATAGGTAAAGAAGAACAGAGTAAAATTTGGATTAACAAGCATCTCTGCAACTCTAGAGAATCAAGAAAGCTTTTTTGGGAGGGCAGATTTCCCTCCCTTCCCAAAGTCCATGAGAAGAGGTTGGTTTCTGAAAGACCACAAGTAATGCAAGAGCTACATTTCTGTTGCAGACATTCAGTGTCAGTGTTGGCAGAGGCTGGTCCCCAAGCAGAGAGAATACAGACTCATTTAAACTCAGCCCCACATGCTCATTTGGGACTGGGATGGAGCACAAGCAAAGCAAGTCTTGTTCCCATCCTACCTTGCAGGCTCAATAATCGTTGGGCAATTCCAATTTCACTTGCACCAGAGGTGAGGAAAGGGATCACCAGCACCAATACACCACACTCAGCCATTTTTTCCCTGCTGTTCATACATCCACCTCGCCTTACTTACACATAGTGTGATGTAGGAGTGTTCTGCTATCCATTTTCTTTTTAAAGCTGAAGGAAATATTTAGCATAGCAGCTGTCATACCAAATGTGTCCCTACTTTCCCCTAGATGTCACAGTGTTCCTTTCTGTTCTGATAATTAGTCTCTCTTTTCCAGAACTATTGAGATCTGCTTCCTATTTGTCCAAGGGGAAGAAGAGGTCCCCCTTGTGATGCATGTTATAAAATTTCTACCCTATAATTTGGTGTTACTGCTACTGTAGGGGGAGAGTACCAGATGAGATGCAAAAATGCACTGTGAATGCAGAGGAGATGGCATTAGGCTTGTGGTGGCAGCAACAGACTAGGGTAAGGAAATGG
Organism: Zosterops lateralis; assembly: GCF_965231275.1. Lineage (NCBI taxonomy): Eukaryota > Metazoa > Chordata > Aves > Passeriformes > Zosteropidae > Zosterops > Zosterops lateralis. The sequence continues at coordinate 39,759,923 of NC_139761.1, forward strand.
AAGGAGAGGAAAGCGGGAACTGAAGGCCAGCAGGGAGAACATCACTGAGAACTGTGCTTAGGCAGACTGAGTGTGTACTGGAAAGTCCTGAAATTATTGACTGTGACTTAGAATCAAAGTGAAATGTGTGGGGTAGGGTGAAATGTGTCTAGGGGACAGTTTGTCTTGGACAGGAATATGAGACTACACAAGAATGAAGGCAAGCAAGCTCTGAACAGCCTGGGAGGATCTGGAATAGCATTGATTACATTACACATAAATGAAATGGACTAACTAGCCAAAGAGACTGGGAAAATGGAGGAAGCTTGGACAAAACCAGGGAATCTGCAAGTAGAAAGCAAATTAGCAAATTACTTTATTAAGCAACTGATATAGGGATAAGCAGCATAAGAAATGGAAACTGGACCTGTCCAGTTGAAGAACAGGCTTGGGTGAATATTTAGGGATGTCACATCTAAGGAGGCCACATTTGGTCAACAGATATAAGGTCCCTGACCCAGCAGGGCAGAATTCCCTCTAATGCCTGGGACAGATTACAAGATTCCTCCACTTGCTTCTTTTGTGGGATATGGTGAGACTGGAATTCTGTGCAAAGTCCTCATCATGTTCTCACAAGTGAGAGCTGCTTGATATCAGAGGCTGACAGTGGCTCGAGATAGCATCAGTGAATGTAAGGGTTTGATGAGTGCTCTGAATGTTCTCTCCTGCAGAGGCCCACCTGCTGTGTCCGGTCCCATACTTTGGACATGGAGCAAACTTTTTAAGTCCACAGTTTCTTCTTCCATTGTTAACAAACATTGTGTTTACTTACTGAGATTGCACAGGATGTCTCACCCAACTGATGCCCTAATGGAGGTGCTCGGATGCTGACAGCACCCTGAACTTGTCTATTCTGACATATACTGGAAGTACTCATGTCTGGGATGCTTCATTTGAGCTAAAATTCTTGGTGTCTCAGTATGAGTGATAAGAGTGAATCTTCATCAGATTTAGACTCAATCAGCATCTTGATGTGGCACTGTGCAGGTACTCCAGGTTCAGAGCTAGTTCAGGGCTAACCTTAGAACATTTCATTCTGTGGCCAAGTAATGTTCCTGCCATGCAATGTGCTGCATCTAGTGAAGTCTGGACTTTAACACACATACAGACCTCTTAAGTATTTTCAAAATAAGTAACTTCACCTACTTGTTCTATATGGACTGGTTGTCTATCCCCAAATAAGTTCCTGCTCTCATTCATTCCTCTGTTTCACATCAGAGTTTATAGACCGTCAAAGTTTCTCCAGGAATTTTATGCCACATTTGCCGACAAAGCACATGGTGGAGCTGTAGAGCTGTCTAAACATCATTAGCACATCAACGGGCTTAGTCATATAACTAAAAAGTAGGCAGGGGATCTATTTCAGAGCATAAGGCTTCCTTCCTCCAGTGCTGGTTTCTCAGCATAGAGCTTAAAAGTCATCAGGATTGACTAATGAGGCAATTCTGTAATTTAGCGGTCTGACTCAGAATGGATGTTCCTACTGTCAGTGACAAATTCCTGGCTGAGAGGGACCATTCAGAGAAATAGAACTCTACAAGCAACAGGCCCTGTGGTAGAACCAAGGGGGTACAAGTCGCTTCTGAACTGTACCCTCACCAAAGTGCAGTACAAGACTGTGCTCTAATCTTGTCCTACAAACTTCTGTAGAAACAAGTTTGTAACTGACCTTGTCCAGCTCCTTTTGAATCATCCAGCACTTAGTCACTCCTAGCAGCACCTGGATCAGGCCCAGGCGGTTTCCAATCTCTGTCATGATGCTCATGGAAGAATCATACCGAGGGAAGGCTGTCTGCAGAAGCAGGGAGGAAAAAACATGTTTTGCTATGAGCTGCTTTTCATGCCCTCTTTCGATTGCCTCTATCCTTCCTGGCAGGAAAGAGCTGTACCTGCACATCTCTGCGACTGCGATGGATATCTGCAAAGCAGAGCAGACACAGTGCTTGCAGCGGCCGGTCACCATGCTGCAGGGCAATCTTCATGGACTCCTGAAAGAAAGAAGGTCAGTAAAAGAGCTTGTTCCTGGTTCAACACAGCAAGGCTGGGACTCTGCGCTCTGGCCACTGAAAGACCAGCTCCATAGAAGTGGCACCATCTGTTGGGAAAGATGAGACAGGAAAAGCTTACAAATATGATTGCCTGGCAAGAAATACTAAAAATATAAAACCTGTGAGTGAAATAGAAATAAAAGCCAGCTTTGAGATGTAATCATGGCAGGCAAGAAGATGGTGATTAGCTGGGAGAAGGGTTAAGTGATAACAAACAATGGGACACTAAGGGACCTGAAGGTGTAGCCCCACTCCCTGATACCTGCCAAAGTATCAGGGAAAAGTTAGCAAAGAAGATAGCCTTTAGAGTTTAGAATACAGAGTGATATGGTAATATAGCAGTTCTCATAGGCTGTATGCAAAATTTGTAGGTTTTGTATCTCGTGCCGGTTGGTCACTGTAAATTAGAATATTCAACACAAAAGGAGACATAATGTATTGTAACAAGGTCTTCACTCTCTTACTTCACCTCTCTTACCTTGCTCACCTGCTTTACCCCTGCCACCCCTCTTACCTCTCTCACCTCTTACCCTCCTGCTCTGTCTCTCTCCCTCTCTCTTTGGGGCCTCCCTTCAGCCAAGGCTGGTGGCTGGAGGCAAGGCCCTGTTTACCCACGACCCTTGCAATAAAAACACGTGTTCTCTCAAGAATGTCTCAGGTCTGCAGAGTTCCCTCTCCCTGCTGTCCACAGATGCTCGTACAACCATCTTTTAAGGCAAGGAAAATCTTTTTCACCTGTTCCTAACCAAGGGCCATTCATAGACTCAAATTTTGAAGCTCCCTGGGCTACAGAAACCAGAGCTCTAGGATTGGAAGGCAGCAGGAAGATCTACAGCCCAGTGTGAATGGCAGGGTATCCCTCTTGCCATGGCAGGATCCCCTGGCAGAGCCCCCCACAGCTCTGTGGCTCCTGTCCCCCCATACCTCACAGCAATCCATGGCGTCTGCCAGGCGCCCCAGCTTCCGATAGGCCACGGCCATGTGGTACTGGCTCATGGCACGGTACTTCAGGCTCCAGCCCTTCCCGTAATCATTCACCAGCTCGGCAGCTTTACATGGGAAAAACAAGGCTTTCTCATAGTCCTGTAAGGCAGACAAGCACACAGACAGCAGTCACAGCAGAAATAAAGCAAAAAGGAGAGAAGAAAAAACCACAGCTATTTTTTTTTTTACTAACACTGCAACACCTACCAGATTTCTATACATCTTTAAACTCGTTAGCTTAAAGTTAATGCCATTAACTTTATTCTGCAGGAACCATTTACCCTTCTCTAAAAGCAAAGGCTGAAAACTTTCTCTGCTCTCACATCATCTCTACTTGTAACATCTACATGGAGCCTTCATTTTCTCCATACAGTGAGTTGGCATCTCCAAAAAGCTCATTATCCATCATTGCAGGAAAGAGGAACTAAGACTTGTGGCCTCATCAAATTCACAATAAATAATAATACATTTTAATTTTTAAACTTTTTTTTCATTAAAAATATGTTAAAAATAAATCTTATTTTACAATAATTATGTAAAACTTATCTAAATATCGAAAAGCATTCTAAAATAAGTTGTATGAGACTGCAGAAGTGAAAAAGTCCTAATTTTTTTAAATTCTCCACAATGCACAAAGGAAACAATAACTTCTCAAATTTCCTTTCTCTCTTCTTATTTCACACCTGAAAAGTATTCAGCATAAAGTTATTTTCTTCATTTTTGGTCACCACACTTCATGTGATGAGTCTTCTATGAGTGAAGAAATCAAAACTTTGTGAGAAAAACCCATTTTTTGCTGTTTGTACCAGAAGTTAGAACTGGCAAATCAGCCCCGTGCTCAGTCCCTGCCTGGTTTTACCTACAGCTGCTTGCTGGCAGCTATTTGCCTACAATAGTGGTAGAAACAGAGAATCCATGAGTTTTGGCTGCCAGCCCTGTGTCTCTGATGTGATCTTTTTTGAAGCTGAGTTTGATCTTTTCAATACACATATTCACAGCTGCTTCTGCTGTGCTGTATAAACATGACACCGATCCTCCCATCCTTACTGTGGAGGAGAGCACTCCATTTGGATTTTACACAGGGATTTTAGCTTACCATGCTCTCTCAGTACCTCACTTCCTATAGGAAAGACAAAGGCTGAAATTCACGCGATTTCCAACGCTTCCCTGAATCTGTGGGACAATCATCCTTCTGTCCCTTAGGTTACTGTACCTTTATCTGCGTGTAGAAGTTGCCAAGGCTGCAGCAGACTCGACATTCCAGCATCTTGTCATCATTGTTGTGTGCATAGCGTAAAGCTTTCTCAAAGCACTCCAAAGCCTTCTGGAAAATGCTGAGGCCCAAGAAGGCATTGCCCATGCTGAGGCTCACCTGGCCATTCAGCTGCACGCTCACAGTGGTACCCTGCATGTTCAGGCACGTCTTACAGTAAGAGATTGTTTTCTGGAATTCACAGAGTTTCTCATTGCTGCGAGCCAGGTTTAGGTAGCTCTCTGTAAGGAAATCTGGATCTTCCAGCTCCCGTGCTGTGTCAGTCTGTACCACTGCAAACTTTAAGTAGAGAAGATAGTGTTTATAAAAGTGTGTAGTTTATTTAAATACAGCTCAAGCACCCACAGAGTAGCACCCTGTACTGGAGAAGAGGCTTATCTCTGAGCAGGGCAGACAAGGCCATCAGCACATGGAGAAGCATCATATGCACTGAGCAGTTACCTGGTGGTTTAAAAGGCCTATGAAGAAACCTCTCCCTCTTTTACACAGTTTCTGGGCAGGGTAGGTGAACTAGGCTGGGGGAAATGGCTGTTAAAGGGGAAAATAGCTGATAAAATGGCTGTAAAGAGAAGCTGGTAAAGCAGGAAACATCTGACACAATGCAGTTCTGTTTTCTTTCACTCAGTGTAATGTATCCCACTTTCTCTGGAATTCCTAAGCTTGAAGTACTCTATTAATAGAAGAAAGTGCACTACTTCTTTAAGGAATTTTTTACTAATAAATTGCAGTCTTGATCCTGACAGTTTTAGTTATATAACCTCCAGGATTTGTTGCATACTGTTCTCTTAAATGAAGTCTCTTTCAAGCTGCAAACTCTTCTAAGCAGTAACATATTTGATGAAGCAAGCATCCTGCTGGCTTGAATTAGTATCAGTAGAAAGGTAAATAGCAATTTTCATTAGACATTATCAGTTAGGATTATGGATGGCAAATTCCAAGGGAATCAATTATTACCTTTTTGTATAGTGGCTATACATAATAATTTAGGCTACTAGAACATTTTACATTCTTTGCAAACAAACAAACCAATCAACCCAAACAAAACCCCCAGACATCACCAACCATAAATTGTGTATGTTGGATTTGAACCATAAATTGTGTATGTTGTGTTTGTAAATATCTTCTCAGTTTCCATTACAGTTTAGGAAAGCTGCTATGTGGACTCAGTGATGTGCACTAGCTCATGCTTCTCCACATTCCCTTAACTTTGCTCAAGTTCTTCAGTATTTCCTGATTGCCACAGCCTTTCTTAGTGCAAAGTAATTCTTTCCTCTCCAAAAGAGATTGAGCACCACAATCCTTCTTAAATCACTTTTTATTTCATGCCTTTAATTCTGACCCTTTTTCTCGTGATAGTTCCTCTCTTAATGGCTTATTGCTAAAGTTCTCCTTTCTCTATCCTTTGTCCAGTTGCTGTGTAAAATCTTTAGTTTGCCTGAAGCCATTTTTCCTTCCTAGTACTGTGAAAAACTAATTCACCTACTCTGATCCCACTTTCTGTTCTCTTCTAAGGTAAGGAATTATGTTTGAGTATACTAAGCTCACTCTTTTTTTTTTTTTTTTTTTTTTTTTTTTTTTTTTCCCATGAAGTCCTCAGTATTTCCTTCAGGTGGCTACATCTTACCTTTTTTTCTTCTTTCTTCCCCAATCAGTCTGTTGTTTTAGCCAGCACTTAATTTCACACCACTTAACAGAATTGTTTGTCTTCAAATTTTTTCCAAGTGTATTAATACCTCTCCTTTCTTCTTCATCCTAAATATTTGGTTTCAATATAGGGCTTTGACATGTGCGTGGGTTTACCAGTAAAATGTTCCCCTCTCCCCCTTCCAATTCCAAACAGAGCTACCAAATACTTCTCACTGAGATGTAGACACCCCTTCCATGTTTTGTTCTAAATGCTGAATGATAGCCTAGCAAGAGGCAACGCAAAACATCAAGACAAGAATATCAAAACCCTTTAGTAAGACCCTATTTCAGGCTGGGATAGTTTCTTAAGACTATTAAAACACTCTATTGCCTTGTCTTACAGATTCTTGAGTTGCTCTCCCAAATGCTGCCTGCTGCTCTCTGTACACATCCTCTTACTTCTCAGATCCACACACCAGGTTCTTTTTGTTCATTTGATTAAACTGTTTATCCTCACACACTTGAAATGTAAGTTCAGCTGCTTTTTACCACTCTTCCATCAAATCCCATATTCTTTCTTCTATACTGTTCTGAAAACTGGAAGCTGCTCTCCGACATCACCTGTGAGACATCTGGGATGTGTCAATTACCTCACCAAAACAGCATCTTCTTTTCCCTCTTAATCAGCCCCCTGGCAAACAAATAATTTAATTAACCCCCTCCCAATAGAACATTTATATTAGATATCAGCCAGAAGCTGAACAAGATAACAGACATATCTCCACAAGATCCATACTTATTCTACAGAATCCATTTGGATTTCTCCTTTTATGCTGACATAGACACTGTAAACAACTTGTAGTGGACAAAGGCTCTGTTCTCATACCTTTTCCTGAAGCCTGATAAATGGTGTGCCTGCATATGGGAAATAATCAAGAAAGGTTTCCATGAATAACTAGAATAACTAGAGAACTTAACCCAGGAATCTTGAGGAACCGGACCCAGTGAAAAATCATTTCTGTGTTTCTTGTGGGCTGGAACTCTTGGTGAGCACAGTGATTACAGCAGCCCAGAACATGTGCTCAATAGCTGGTATTTTCTGGTACACACAAAATACTCCCCCCGCCCCCCACTTCAGGTTCTGATCTCCAGCCACGTTCCATCGTGGGTGTGACACAATGGCATGCATTCATCTCCAGTGCACCTTACCTTCAGCATGTCTTTGTATCTGCCCATCTCTGCATGAGCAGTGATGAGGCAACCCAAAACACGAAACCTGCCAGCAGGATCCGCAGACTTCTCCAAAACCCTCATCCAGACTCGCAGGGCCTTTTCGGTCTGATTAGACTGGTAAAGATGAAGTCCTTTCTCTATCTGTTGCTTTGTCTGGTCCTGACCCATCTCCCATGGATTAAAAAGCCTCATACACTAACCTCTAAGGATAGCAAAAAGGACGTGCTTACAAGAGAACACAACGTAAAATGCCCCACTAGAAGAGGGCGGGTTGTGTGCTCAGAGGGCCCAGAGCCGTAAAAGCCCAGCCATGTCAGGGGGCTGGAGCTGTGGTAGGCAATGGCAAGAAGTGGTTGTTCAGCACTGAAGGCAGAATCCCGAATCCACTAGGCAAACATCTTGCTTACTAGGGCTCCATCAGTGCATTCATCTGTCCAATCCGGTAAACAAAGAGGAAAAGCACGACGGGGAGAGAAAGAGAAAAATCTCAAGCCACAGGAGTGAAACTCAATCTGAACTGCCAGTGCTGGTTTTCTCCCCATTGGCTACAGCTGCTCCTGCCAGTCCAGCTCACGTGGCTCCCAGGAATTCTAGTCAGGCTCCCCAGCTCCCAAGGTCACGGTGCCAACTGCCCACCCCTGCCTGCCAGTATGCAGCTTATAAATACTCCAGGGAGAGACAATTGGCTGCAGTCACAGCCTCAGGATGCCTCTGCTGTGTCTGTCCTCTCTGGCCATCCCCTTAGACAAGCACTGCAGGTGGTGGGCTAGCTTGGGAGGAAGCAGACTCAGGTGGAATAGTAGCTTTAGGAAAAATATATGCCTTGAAAGTCAGGTGTGAACAAGGCAACTTCAGGGTGTACACACATGCAGTGTTATGCTTGCAACAATGTACTTGATACTTAGCTAGGCACAAAATTCAGCCTCCCTTTTGAGGACCTCAGCTGGCATCATGGACTGTTTTTATGGATACAGGTCAGCTCTGTATCTGTAGATTTGCTACAAATACACCTCTGACTTCCTAATTTTAGGGACAAGGAGCTAGCCATCCTGAAAACCTTTGTTCTTGAATGTTGCTCCCTGCCATCAGGTGAGTGTGGCAGTCCTCCAAAAATTTCCAGCAGAAGTTGTCAATGGCACTGCTTAAGTTCTGCATCCAGAAGGTGACAATCTTTTATGACGAATAACAATAAAGACACAGAACAACAGATATCTGCACATCTTGGTTGCAGGAAAGAAACGTTAGCTCCATTAAAAGGTAGCTTTATGTCTCCCACACTCCAAGTCACATTTAATACTCTCACCAATGTGCTGCAGGCTTGGTGGTCTAGAGATTTATTCTCAAGAAAATACACCAAACCTGGGGGAAGAGGGGGCAGGTGAAGAATGCTACAGGGATAGCTAATGTTTTTCAGATGCAGAAGTTCCAAGAACAGTGTTATGATCCTTTTACTGGGCAAAGAGAAGCAATTTGAAGTTTTAACAGATCTGCCTGCAAAAGCAGTCATGTCTTGCACGGCCTCCCTGCTTCTTGGTGAATTTGCTGTCGGTTCTTCCCCAAGCAAAGGTGAATACCTACACAATCACCTCAAAGGGTACCAATCAGACTACCCTGGTCTGTCAACAAAACCCCCAGGGAGCCTTCCTTGTAATATCCTTGTAATATCAAGGTAATATCCTTGAGGAAAATAGAACACAAAATAAGGAACGACAGCCTACCTAGAAGATTTACATCGTAACAGTCATGATCTTAAGAGATTACATCTGTCCTTTATCCAAAATTCTCAGAAAAGTATTTCAAAAAGAACATTTTAAATTGTAGAAGGGTTTTGCTACAATAAGACTGATTCTCTTTTGGGAGTCATATACACTATGATATTTGCATTATTTAACTTAGCTTTGTTTTTCAGAGACGTAATGTGCTAGATGATATTTCAGCATAGACTATATGTAGTCTCAAACTCTGGAAGTAGAAACTGTGGAAAAATCTACAGAAGCTGAAGAATGGTGAGGCATGGCTGGTTAATGTATGAAAATCACTTCAGCAACACTGTTAAAATTATTAGCTAGATACTTTATAGATTTTAGGACTTGCATAAAAGTCTGATTCAGAATTTAAAAAAATCTCTCCTCCTTGCAGTAATTCTCATATGTCTCTCTGGATGTAGATGGCAGGATGGAAATAAGATGCAGAAGATCAGTCCCCAGGGAAAGCATTGATAATGGTGAGGCCATTCGGATTTCTAGACTTGGAGTCCAAGTTAAGAAGCCAGGAAAGCAGCCACTTTGAAAGCAGCCAGGAAAGGAGCCTGCTTTTTAACAGAATCAAGCCAGGACTCAGGAATGGGGAAAACAAAAATTGTATCATTCTTGGGAGATTAGACTACTTTGCAAAATTAACCTTCCACAGGCGAGCTGCCTGTAACTCAAATTCATCCTGAGATTCTTTTGGATCCCATCAGCAAAGCAATGCTCCCTTCCCCATACAGCATAGCCAAAATGAAAAGAGGGTTCTTTTCAAAACCCATCTAACAGATGATCTGCCCTGCATTTTGCTAACCTCACTTTACCTCCTTGCTCTTGACCGCTATGAAACAGTGCTTAGTTTCTTAGGAATCAATTCGCAACTCTCACCTGTTGAGATATAAACACCCTAGTAAAATATGAACTAAATCCATCAAGCTCAAACTGGTAATTTTCAAAAAACCAGGAACATGCTCTGATATGGAACATACCACTCTGAGCCCAGCTACAGCTGCCTAAATAAGGAGGGATAAAAGATCAACACCGACTGCCTGTGCTACTTCAAAAAAAGCAATGATATCTTTCTGTGGCTCAAGACAGCTGTAATTCATACAAGATTCAGGTACAGCTTCTACAGTTAATCCACAGTTTCTCCTCAGGAAGTGCAAATAAATTAGTCTGAATGGTGCTTGGCAACATCAAATTAGGGAATCTTACCTGTCATACATGCACTGTGGCTCGTCATACACTCACTTTGAAGAAGTGACCACACTGACCTGCTTCTCCTCCTCCTCACTGCTCTTCATAACGTTCCCGGTGACTCCTGGCCGTATGAAGAGAGCAGAATGTGGCGGTAAAGTCAGGAAGGACTCAAAACAAATAGTGAAAGGTGGAGGTGGATGTGAGAGGAAAAGGGTTTCTCCTAAAACATTCAGCATCAGGATTTCATCTACAAACTTCGTGTATTTCCTACAAATGCTGATAATATAGCAACTCATGTGAAAATGCTGATTATTTTCAGAGATTAACACTGGCTCTTAGGTGTAGTTTGATTGTGTATTGATTGGTGGTGGCCCTTTAAATTGAAGAAAAAGCCTTAAAAAAAAAAAAAAGCCACTGATCCAAGAGGGATCTGGTGTCAGTTCTGCAAAATGTAGCTGACAAAGCTTTGATTGTGTAGGACAAGGTGAGTGAACTTTCTGTGCACGCTGAAATCTTCCATTCTGCCTAAACAAACCCTTTTTCTGATTCAATTGTTTCTCTCCATCCTTGGCCTCAAGTTGTTTCTAAACTGAAATCCCTCCACCCCTCTTCTCAACAGCTGCAAATTAACTGCAGGGATCCCAGCACAGTCTGTAACAGGTGGCTCTGTGCCTCGTGCCGCAATTGGTGCGCTCAGGGCAAGGAATGCAGCACTGAATCCTGATGCTTTTCAAGTGCTCTCAGATTTACAATCACGTAGGAAGTGATGGGGTGAAACAGAGTATCCCAGAAAACACAGGAAAAGGACACGGAGGAGAGACATAGCTGTCCTAAAGATGCTTGCAAGTCTCCAAGATGCAAGACAGCAGAAAGAAGGAATAACATCAGGGAATTTTAGGGGCATTCAGAAATGCAGCAAAATTATGGCCATTGTGGTACTTTCCTTCTGAGAAAGGCACTATTCGTGTCAAACTTGTGGCAGAATTATGCTTTGGCTATGCCAAATACTTTTTATTAATTTGAAATGAGATATCATAAAAGGTATCTTAGTTCTAAGAGCAAAGCAGTTAACCTTTTCTTATCACTAGTAGGTAATCCAAATCCATTTGCAGTTTCCCTGTGTAGTATTTCCAGGAGCCCTGGGGGCTGCAGGTACCTTGATGCTGCAGAAGCAGGATAGATTCAGCAAGCTTGGCTGTGTTCCTGGAAGGGGAAGGAGGCGGTGGCAAGTGTGGGGTTTGTGAGAGCGGCAGCAGCTGGTGCCTCTCTAATCCCACACAGCACCACACACTCGTGCTGCTCTGCAGAGCTGGGGGCTGCTGCTCTGCCCAAGGTATTGAGCCCCTGAAACACCCTGAAACACAAGTGCATGGACGGGCAAGTGGCTGCATGGCACCAGTTCTGTGAGGCTGGATATGCATACTCCTCACTCCCCAGTGTTGCACATATTTGCATTATCCCAGATCCTCTGCTTTTCCATATCTAAAGGGGACGTGACTGTAAAATAACCCAAAATGGAGGCATATTAACCAGAAAACCTTTTCCATTTCTACTCAAAGTAGCTCATTTACATAGAAGTAAAAATCCAGGGTGATACTGTACATCCAGAACAAGAGGTATTGGGACATGAATATTTTTGTGTCTCACAGCTAAGAAACTGTAAAATAGTTCTCTCATCTCTCTCTTCATCTTCTCACAATTGGACCCCAAAAAGAACCTCAAGTTTAAGACACAAATACAACACACAAGGACTCTTCTCAAACAGTTTAATAGCAAATAAACAAAGGAAGGTACCACACTTGGCATATACAAAATGACTTGTTGTCGGTGTGTCTGTGCAATTAAAACAGCTTTAAGTTGCCCTTTGGGACAAAAAGAAAAAAAAAAACACACACACAAAAGGAAGAAAATTCCTTTAACACATACTCGCTTGTTCCAAACTTGTAACAAATCTTTTCATTTTTAAATCCACTACACAAACTCTGTGATCAGATCAGAAAAGCAACACGCGCTCCTCTGCTTTTTAAACCATTAAAGTAAAATCTGTAATTCTCTACAGAGTACAACACAATTTCACACAAAAAGACATTTTGTTTTGCAAATCAAAACAAGAAAAAAAGGAACAGCTCAAACAAGGTAAAGAAAAGCATTTCTACGACTGAACCACGACTTCGAGTTGATTAAATCCCGTTAACTGCAGAACAGACTCTACATTTGGTCATAGTGGCAATTTGTTTTCTCATCACATTGTGAATCACTTTACATTGTTTTCTAGTAGAAAAGGCAAAAAACTGTACAAAACCCCTAGTGTTAAATACAATGTTTGTACCAATAAAAAAGCCCACAGGTTTGTCTCCAAAATGTAAATTTTCTTTTTAAATTATTCACAAAAAGCAGCCAAAAATCAGAAAGGCAGCTGCTGCTCCACTGTCTCAAATCCATTAAAACCACCACAGAACAATTAAAACAACCAAAGGAAGAAAAGGAAAGAAGAAAGGAAAGAAACACCCAACATTTGGCATTTTGGTTTTCTTCAGATATTTTTCCACAGGTTTCCCCCAAGGTTCCTTACGGAACCAGATGCACACGTACAGAAACGTACTGGCAGTTCCTCCATACACTGCAGGGTATCAGCGCCCCCCAGCACACAGCCCTGTGCATTCAGACTGTGGGACTAACAGCAGCCAGCCCCCAACCCTACTTCCCAAATAAATGAGTCCCTACCCTTTTTCATTCAGCCTCACGATTCACTCCCAGGTACATGTACCATATTCAAATTGTTCTCTTTTGTAAGCAGATTAAGGACTGTCTACACGAGTCTGGCCAATACCTAGTGAGAATACAGTATCCTCAACCAATTCAGGAGTAAGATAGAAAACAATCTTTGCATCTTTACATTATCCCAAACACTGGACAAAATTAAGATTTCTATCCAATCAAACTCTACTTGTTTTCTCAGCAAAAACCCTTCTCCTGGAATTCCATTTCACATTATTTCAACTGTTAAGATACCTACACTAGCTTGCTGCTGCTTCTGACTGAAACTTCATCACAGCACACACTCTTCAGGTGCCTTCATCTAGAAGCTACTTCCCAGTTTCTACCTGTGCAGATGGTATGTAGGGCAGGGGAAGCCTGCTACCCAGAGAGCAGTAACCTGTTCTAGTTTATCCTGTAAGCCAGAAAAACTGCTCAGCTCATTACCCAATTAAAAACTAAACAAAAACTAAAAAATCTCCGCAGAGATTCCCCAGCTAAGGCCCTTGAAAAGAGAGCTGGGGATGGTACCCTGTTCAGGTAACAGCTTCAGAGGCTGTTGTATTGTGCTTGTCATTTGGGAAAAGAGCCAGCAGTTGTAGGACCAGTGTTACAAATGCTTTCTCTGGGATATTTAAAACACTTTATTTCATGAGCTAACCTAGATCCTTCCAGAATCCTGCCACCAAACTCTGATGGTGTTAGACTGGGGCTGGACTTCACAGAAACGTGCCCTGAGTTGTACAAAATGCTCAGTGTTTGAAATGAGCCCTAGCTTCAGATAGCTTTGGAAACAGCAACACTGTGAGCTCCCCCCACTTCCTGCTCCCAGCTATCTGCTTCCACCAACACTTCTGCTAGGGGAACAGTGTAACCAAGCACCCTCAGAGCTTCTGACAGCACTGGAGATGGAGCAAGGTCCAGGTGCTTTGTCAGGCAGACAGTCTAAGTGCACAGGTAGATGCCCTCAGGTGGCTTCTGATCAGATATTTGTCATACCGAAACCACCAATTTAAAGGATACCTTTGAAACCCATTAAATTGCTCAGTTTTTGCACAAACTATAGAAAACAGAGAGGTGAAGGTGATATATACGAGGGTGTGAAGAAAACAGCAGGAAACATGCACAACATTTCTGGGCACTATCTTAGTTTGAAAGATTAAAACAAAACCATCACATTTTGCTGAGGAGATTGTAGTTACAAAAAAACCAACCATGCCAGAGCTTAACAAAATACAACATCAACTTTGATCAAATTTTCACTGCAGACTGATAATCACACGGAAGCAGGGGAAAAATAAAAATAATAATAATTAAAAAAAATCAGTAAATGCCAGGGCAAAAATGTAGCTACAATCAGAGGAAAATGTAGTTCAAGTGTTTTCTGTTGACGCCACTTCAAGTCACAAGTTTGAACTCATAAAAGCACATGCTGTCTCCTCAAGCACAGAAACCAGATCAGCAAAATGTGACTAGGAAGTCTTCTGAAAGATTGAGTCACACCATATAATTGACTTTTTCTTTGAACTGTGTTTTTAAAACTAAGCACACAGAAAAAACTAAGCCTAGAAAGTGATTGGCTGTATGTTCACAGAAATACAAATACTCCACAAGGTATGCTAGCAAGGCTGCTCTGAAGACAAATTACAAAGAATCAGATTCACAAAATCAAGTGGTTATCTTACGAAGGTCTAGAAAAATAGAAATTCTTTTATATTCAAATGCAAGTTTAAATATTCCCCTTCAGCAGTCTTTCTAGCAAAACCAATTTGGCAGCACAAAAAAAAAAAAAAAGAAAAAAAAAAAGAAAAAAAAAAAGAAAGAAACAAACATAATAAAAATACACATCAGCATCAAAGGTCAACACAAGGTCAAAGGTGAGAGTTCAAGCATCAGAGAAGCTGAAGAGACAAGGATTTGGACGATGTACTTGAACGCCACATCGACATGCTTTAGGCACAACGATGAACAAACGGCAGGAATCTAGAAAAAAAAACAAACCAGAAAGAGGGAGACCCACTGAGTTACACAGAGCAGTACATCCAAACACGGAGAGAGAGAACAAGAATGGGCACTGTACAATGAGATCTCCTGGGGAAGGGAGTTGACAGGGAAGGGCAGCACATGCCAACGATGGACAAGTAAAAGTCAAGGTACATGAAGGACACCAAGTAAACATCAAACTGCCAGAAACCAAATGGAAGCAGAGGCCTGGATTTCCCTCTCAGCATTCCACAGCTGAGTGACACACCTTGCCCCGTGTCCAGTGTGTCTACTACCTCTGTTTAGGACAGAGTAAACTCCCTCCCCAGGAGACCGATTCCAAAAAATATGACTCCAGGGCAAACATTTGCCCACAGAGACTGAGACCATGAGAGACAAGACAGAGGACACAAGGGATTCACAGGTGGTTTGACATTTGAGACTTTTCTTGCACTCTAACATGGGAAGTTTTAGGCAGTAGTAGCCCAGCAAATCCACATTCTTTCCTTTAGATACAGTCTCTTCTTATTCCCTAGGAGCCCATGTAACTGGGGTTGGGTGATTTGGAAAAGGGAAAAAAAAAAGATTATACAAGACAAAAAGCCCACACATCAGAGAAGAATTCCTTAAGACTTGACTGCAAGTTAAGACTTGTCCTAGCTGAGCACTTGTCATACCATTAGACCTGCACAGGGATTTTCCATTCCCAACCTTTTATGTAACAGCCCTCAGCTCCCTGGCTTCATGAGGAGGAGATTCTGGGCTCTGAGAAGCTCTACAGTCACTGTTGCCAGTTTGATGAGCAGAAAATAATGTGTTTCCTGAAATTTTCTTGAAGAGTTTATAAAAAAATAATTCTTATATTAAGTGACATAAATACCTCTGTTCCCTGCCCTCCGCTTGTGAGCTGCAAGAGGCAAGGAATATTTTGGGATGAGAGTGGGAGGCAGAAGAGAGAGGAAGAGGTTTGTTTTCTTATTCTGCCTCCCCACACCCCCAACTCCCATTTAGCTCCTGTTTGTGGCCTTAATCTTCAGCACATCTCAAAGTTTCTGGTTACAGACTAAAACAAGGTGAGATTTGCATATTATTTAACACAATTTCAGATTAGCAAGTGTTGCATTCTCATTCCAAAGCAACAAGAAACGCATTGTCCACTAAATCAGCAATACTCCTCTTATTAGAGCTGCTGAGATTAATTTGCTTTCTATGCTTTCCAATAAAGGGAAAGGACTTTAGTATAGAGTTTAAACCAACTCCAGCAGAGTACAATGAACACTTGCACTTATTTCTACATTTCAAGAAATACTGTAGATTATTTGCAGATAGGTGCAAGAACTCACTCTTGAACCAGAAAAGCAAATTCATCATGAAATGAGGCATGAGAAACAACAAGAAGCATGAAATGAAGTGACATCTTAGCATGCATGACTGTGTGATTTGTCTGGAGATTTTCTTGATATGGATTTTTCAAATATTTCACTTAGCTATGTTGAGGGCAAAGACTGAGTTTTATCAAAGCCCTATGGAAAGACTGGCCTATAAAAACAGAACCAAGAGATACTGGACAAGGTCTTAATGACTTGGACAAAGTTATTCCAGTTTGTCTTTTTTTTATTCTTACAATAGTGATAATTCTGCCTTCTGTGTTTTATATTTTGTGGCAGGTATGCTAGGACTATCAATCATCTTTAGGTTTAAATGTCTGCAACAAGAAGCTTTCAAAGCATTTTACCTGTTCATAGTTGCACCCTTAATTTGCAATTTGCTTTATCCAATCTGTTTTTAGGTATTTCCAAATAAAATAGAAACGACTTCATTCTGCTTTGTTGTTCTTCCCTAACCCGCAGCCATTACCAGTTCAGTTAGATTGAGCTTGCATGACAGAATTATCATAATATGTGACTTTCAATATTCAGGTGAAAAGCTTTTTCCTGATAGATGCATTTTCCAGTGAGATTTTTCTGAGCTGGAATTTTTAAATAATGCCAGCTTTGTATTAAAAAAAAGTTAAACTACAAAGAGCTAACCTATTTTGGACCATTGAGTATCTAGGGGACTGAAGAAATGATGATTTAATTTACTGTGGTACTGACAATAAGCAGTGTCAGACTAACTCGTAATTCTTTCACCTTATTAGAGCAGTAAAATCAAATATCTCCTGAGAAAACGAATAACTCTATGAAGTAGACCATTTCCACCTTGTAAACTAAAAGTATTTTAAGTATTTCCTGGTGGCACACATAATAAGGAATTTTATTTCATCAGAAGTTCTTTTAGCTTTTCTTGTAGAAAATCACGTTCTTTGGTTTTAAGCATACAGCACACTTTGTCCATGTGGCTGCCTCAGCCAACCTTCTGCAGTTTATTTGAACTCTCCCAACTCTTATCTTACTCTCCAGGAAGTAAAGCATTTGACACTAATTTGATTTGCACTTGAATGAGAGCATGATATGAACTAAAAATTTAAAAGCCCCAAGTCCCCAGAATCCATACTTTCCTGCCACTAACTGAGGAAGAAAATTGGCTTAAGACTGAAGAGGCAAGAGCAGCCTAAATCCCCACAATCAGTGGCAGCCACCAAACAGATACAGAAATGTTGACTTTATCAGATCAGTTTTGTTATCAGAAAAAAAATCTGCCCAAGTCACAAACTTGATACATTTATTAACTTTGGCAACATACACATTGATACACCAAGAAAGGGAAATCTGAAACAAATAACACAAACAGGGCAACATCTTCAGCTGGTGAAAACGGATGCAGCTCTACTGCGTTCAGAGAGCTGAACTGCATTGATTCAAACCATCTGAGGATCACATCTTTTAAAATTTAACCTGCATAGATTACTTTCTTTTTCTTTTTGGCAATACTTAGAGTTACGCCAGTAAGGCACAAGAACTGGCCCAAGTTAGGTGTCTTAAGGTGATTATGTCTGGGAGGAGTCACTGATCAAACTAAGCCACAGTGTAAACTGGTGAGTCTCCTCAAGTTAATAGGAGTCGCACCTATTTGCAACAATGCCAAGCTTGATCTGTAAGTTACAGTACTGAGGACACACTATAGGATGAAGAAGCTAAAGTATCTAATTTTGGGCAACTGAAATGACTAGTAAACAGGCCAGAGCATCAGGTTAAAAGAAAAACAGGACAAAGGTCTTTGATAGTACAGTGGGGTAGGGTGCAAAGAAGGTAAGAGTGACTGTAGAGACCCCAGAGCACAGTGCTCTCCTCCACTGGTTCACAGCATTCATCTTCCTCATTTAGCAGTTGTTGGGCTGCAAACAGGCCACTGAAAATCAGTAGTTTCAGTCATGCACATCATTATGTGTGTAAAACAATCACATTCAGGATTCTACAAAACTCTGGCCTTTTTTTTCCAGTGAAATAATTTAGATAATAAATATTCTCCACCCTGGAGCGGTATAAAACTTCTATAAAAATAGAAACAACATTCTTGGTTACAGCAGGTTGCACTTGGAGCAGTTGCTCCCAACTACATTTTTTTAATGTTTTTTTTTCTTTTTTCCTTTTTTTGAAAAGTATATAATTTATATATATATATATATAAAAAAATCCCATAATCACCCTGGAGGCCTTCACACTCCAACACTCTTTTCTCAGAAAACCAGGACACATCTTTCCTATGGTGCAGAATTCAAGTGTACATGGTTCACTTCAGTGTATGTTTACGTTTCTAGAGAGGTTCAAATAATTAACATAGAAGGGTACCACATGCCAGCATAACTGGGAAATTTGGCAATCTGGCCTTTGAAACTTTGCCACCACAAAATTATTTAAATAATACTGACAGATTTACCTGTCTGCCATCAATTTGGACAGACTGACATCAACTGTTTGATTTTCAATCTAAGAAAGGAAAGGGCTCCCCTTGGATGTTACATATCAGGACTTGCAATTCTGAGGTTTGAGATCCCAGGGGGCCCAGTCCCTGGAAATGCCCAACATTCCCAACAGATCACCGCACACAAGTGGGGATTCGGACCGAGATCTCAGGTTTGATGGGTTTAGTGCTCCTCCTGCTGGAGCAGAACACAAAGTCCTGACCCCACATCTGACCCACACATTATTTAGCAGCTGGCTCCCAGACAGCAGTGTTAGCTGGAGCCCTGGGAAGCAGCTTTACAACCCAGGTTAACACAAAACAAGGAAAAGGAGATATTATGAGGTAAATCAAACTTGTGTTTAAGACACAGAAATTGTAAACTTCCTCTTGTGACAGAGGTGGATTTTGGTGGTTATAAAATGGAACTCTACACTGATTTCTTGAAACAGCTCAGGCCAGAGTGTCAAAAGTCCTTTGAGCCCCCTAAAACCAGTGAATATCAAAGGGCCTTAGCAATGCACTAGCAACTTCACTGGTGTGTAGAAAAACTGTGTGCTCAGTTAAGGGGTGTGTTCAATTTTCCTTCAGTATAAAAGGTAACAGCTTGTAGCAAAAGGCAGAAAAGACTGAAAGGCGCAATACTCTGGTTCCGTAGCTCCTGGTTTAGCCTTGTTTTGAGCTGGTACACAACCCCTTAAAGGAAAACTGCAGTAGAGAGATACACCTAATTACTAGACCAAGTCACTGCACGAGTTTTGTTCATTAAAAAGGAACCAACAAAAAAGGAAGTTATCATTTCAATAAACGATCAGCACTTACATTATGCTTATGAAAAGGAACTCATAGCAATCTCTGCAAAAAATGACATTATTCACAGAAATAGGGAATGTGATCAACTGTTAAGAAAAATTCTCAAAAATTTCTGCAGGTTACTGGGGATCTAAATTTTCTTGTTTCCAGACACAGATGTATTCATCCAGACTAAGCTGCCTCTACCTTTCCACAAAACCTAGATGAAGTACATAGGTTAAGTTTTCTTATACATGGAGAAATTCACTGCACTTCATTAATATTCCACTGTAGACAGAGAGTGAAATTTTCTGGGCAGAGACATTATCTAATAGTTTTATAAAGTGCTGTGTACATTCACACTGCTATATAAACACTAGTTTATATACAGCAAAGAAAAAAAAAAAAGAATCACTGCAGTTTTCCTTTGGCTTGTTAATGTGTTCACCCTTTTAGCCCATCTCCTGGTTTAGAGATGATTTAATAAATCCCTACTGTGCCATACAGTTAAGGAAATTTCAAAGAGTGGATGGGGCATGACAAAGGCTACATGGAGTCGGTTCTTTCTCACCTAGTTCTCTGTTCTCCTTGCCCATCTTTGTTTTCATCAGCTGTTCTGTGTTATATCTGCTTTCCCTTCTCCTCTCTACCCCAAGGCAGTGTGGTGTCAGTTTCTGCTGCTCCCTTTAACCTTCTCTCCCCACCCCCAAGGAGCTGGCATTGGTCCTTCTCAACACACACTGGTTACAAACACAGCAAACTTCAAATAAGGGAGGGGGAAAAAAAAAAACAAACCTAAACAAGAAAAAACCTCAGCGATATGGCACCTAAACTCCAAAGTAAAACACTGGAAACAAAAGCACAAACTTGTCCTCCATCCGAAGCGGGATTCTCAGCAGAGGCTGCAGCAGAGTCTTCAAGGGAAGATGTGCCAGATAGAAGGCATGGATCAGCTTCCAGGACTGTAAAAACACAGCCTTAGGGCTTCGAATCACTAAGTGCGCTCCTCTCCAACTTACCAGAAGATCCTTCTCACTCCAGTCCCGGAGGGGAGGGGTGCTCAGTATGGCTTGCTGTCGTTCTTGGAGCGCTTGAGCTGTACTTTCAGCCGCTTCATGCCGATCTGGAAGCCGTTCATTGACTGAATGGCAGCCTGCGCAGAGACAGGATTGTCGTAACTTACAAAACCTGAGGAGAGGAAAACACACAATTACCCCATGCCACAGCTGCCCCCGATGGCTGCTCACAGCTGGAAATGCAGGCACTCACAAGGTCACAGAGGCTTGCATGAAGTGCCATTTTCAGAAGCTCACAACTGTTTTAGACTCCTCATAATAACTTTTAAAGGCTCTCTAACAAAGCATTGCTTTCTGACATATGGAACTTTGGCCAGAAGATAAACACAGGTCAGGAAATTAACACTTTCTAGTCTATCAACAAAATAAGTACTGATACTTATAATAACACATACCTGGGAGGAAACCAAACCTGGAAAATGTTCATCCAGGTTCAAAAGCTCATTAAAGATACAAGACTGAAATCACCCTCATGACATAATAGGAGCAAATTTGTTTGGAGTGAAATAGCTGCCAAGGAAAGGTAGCACCAGCACCACTATTGTGTTTGGGTTGCTCTCAGATGGGAGGTTGCATATCATTCCTGGAAAAGATTATCCTAAAAATAAACTTTTCCAGTGTTTTGAAGGAGCCTATTTTAAATAACTCCATTCAATATCTGGACTGAGAATAACTCCCACTCCAGCCAATGGCTATGTGTCCATAACATGTAGGTGTTATAGCTGAATGATCAGCATATTTCTGTGTTCTCACAAAGCATCAGATTGTCCACATCTTTTGGCTCAAATAGGAAAAAAAATTCAGGATTTTATGTACACACAAAGCTATCAAAACCATAGAGAAAGGCTCACCTCTCCTATTCCATCACAAGAAATCTTCATCTATCAAAACAATCACAAGACCTTACAGCACTACAAAAATGCAATATGGTGCCCATAATAGCTATCTACAAATATTAATAGAAATAATTCATAATCATAATGTACTAACTAATACATACAAATTATTATTGAAATTATTGAAAAGACAGGAAGAGGCAAGAGGAAGAACTATCTCAGGATTACAGTCTGCAAACACAAATAATAATCACAGAACATTCTGAGTTAGAAGATATCCACAAGGATCAAGGAATCCAACTCTTAAGTGAATGGCCCATAAGGGGATTGAACCCATAACCTTGGCATTATTAAGCACTCTGCTCTAACCAACTGAGCTAATCTCAGGAAGAATTATCCAGGGCCAGAACACTATAATAGGGCACAATAGTATGAAATAGTGAAAAGCAAAAAGCCAAATTGAAAATCAGAAAAATACAGTTTATTGCTGGAAGTGTTTGGTTTATTTATTTTTTAGGAATACACAGAGATTCCCTACTAACTTAATATCTAGACTAGACAATATACTGAAAAAGAGATTACTATAAAAGCCACCTTTTTACAGATAAGTATTTATAGAATGAGAAAATATCCCGAGTTGGAACGGTTCCGCAAAGATCACTGAAGTCCCTGCACAGGACACCCTGAGAATCACACTTTATCTGAGAGCACTTTCCAAACACTTCTTCAACTCTGTCAGGCTGGTGCTGTGATCACTTCCCTGGGGAGCCTCCTCCAATGCCCATGCACCCTCTGGGTGAAAAACCTTTTCCTAATATCCAACCTAAACCTCCCCTAACTCAGCTTCAGGCCTTTATCTCAGGTTCTGTCATTGGTCACCAGAGACAAGAGATCAATGTCTGTCCCACTGCTTCCCCCTTGTAAGGAAGCTGTAGATCCAACATACCAAAACACTTGCTTAGATTGGTCTGCTTGTCAATGAAAACCTTGGCAGAGACGACATTTCCAAATGGCATGAACATCTGCAGCAGATCCTGATCCCCAAACTCCTGGGGAAGATGGTAGATAAATAGATTGGCTCCCTCTGGACCTTCAAACAAGTAGGAAAATAAATTCAGAAAGAGTATGGATACCACATACCCACTGCACAAAAAAAGGTGGAAGAGCCAGTCAAGAAAAAATTTCTAGATAAAAAAATGAAACTGCTATTTACAGTACTGCAGAGCACTTGATTCCAGAATAAATGAGCATGACCCTTTGCTGGAATTATCACTCAAATAATTCTAGGTCTTTCTGACCACTTTTGTTTGTACTTTATACCTTGTGCCAAAACTGGTTCACAGATATTTGATGCAATGACAGCTGAACATTAGGTTTGAGTGCTAGACGTTGACTGAACAAAAAATGGCTATGCAAAACTTGTGGTCCCAAAGCAACTAAGTAAATTTCCAAACAAAATACAATACAATCAGATTGCTTGTAATCTGACAGATTCTCTTTTAAACATGCTACATTCTGCTGAAAACTTACTCCTATATTCTACATTACTTTACCCTACATATTACATTTAACCTGAAGAGTGAAAAGACTGGTGTAAGTAGCTGTTGGAAGAGGTGAAGGACCCAGAAAACAACACTAACAAAACTATATCTGATTCTCTGACAGTGGGATATATCAGGCTGTAGATTCATATTCTCCTTCCCTCTGAGAACATGCAGGAGTATGATTAAGGAAGCGCTTAAGACTGGACAAGCCCCACGAGAAACATCCTGTATAAAAAATTACTTTGGGCAGCCCTTAGTAGAAAGCCCATAGACCTTTTTTATCTTCAGTAACTCCTGGATTCTAAAAAATGACACCAAATAAAAAAATCTACAGGTAAGGCAGGTGCAAGGCCTAAGCGTGCCCTTTTGAAAACGCCTTTCAAGTAATTTCTACAACTTTCTGCCTACCTTCTTTTTGACTTCCTGCTGCACCAATACTCTGCTGTGTTAAGAGACTCTGGTTATAGAGTGTGGGCAGTGCAGCAGCAGCATATTGCTGGATTCCAGAATAAGCCTGTGTGAGCGCTTCCATTGTGCTACCTGTCCCATTTGAGAGACCACCACTGCCAAGTCCTCCGTTTAAGGCTGCCATTCCTGTATAAGAAAGAGGAAATAAAAGATGACTGAGTACTTCCACTGAGCCAGACCAATAACCTTTCAAATGCTCTGCATGATTACAAAAAGCAGGGAGCAGAAAACATCACCCCAGCGACCTATCACAGGCTGAGGAATGATAATCTGCTATTCCCCCAAGGCACCACTACACATAACTTACCTGCTAAAGAGCTAACGTTGAGGCCTGCTGTAGCACCTGCCAGCGTCTGCAATGCTCCAAGAGAAGCCATTGGATTAACAGAGGAGCTGCTACTGGAACTAGGTGAGGAACCTGCTATTAAAATAAAACAATTAAACTTCAACTAATATTTTTTAGTCCTGATAATTCAATTTCTTCATTAAGTTATTCCAGTAGAAAAAACTAGTAAGGAACAGATTCAGGCAACACAGGATACTTTATGTAAAAAAAACAAACCCAAACCCACACAACTTGATTGATCATATTGCTTATACATTCTAAGCCCTTCCTACAATTTTTTTAGATTTCTACTTCATCATAACAGCTACTCTTTGTAGCAATAATAATGTCAGTAAGTGTAAGACATGTAAGATTGAGACATTATACAAATGTTGGCTAAACTATAAATCTCAACATAAGGTAACCAGCAGTGATGCCCCTGTTTCCTGCTGCCTAAAGTAAGAGTCACTTGCTATGTATAAACACATGTCCTTGAAACATCACTCAAGGTGAAAAAGACCTGCAACATAGATACTAGAGACATTAAAGAAGGCTGAACATACTGTTTTCCCATACTGCCAGAACAGGAACACCACATGCCCAGATTATTTTGATGCATTAAATAATTTTCTATTAAAAATCCTGCTGCTGCAGCTGGGGCTAGGAGTGAGAAAAGTCTTGAAATGTACATCCAAAAATAAATAGTCTGTCCTCTATTCCAGCAACATCTTCAACTACACTGGCTCAGTAAGAGAAGTCTACCAATACAGTACCTAGGACAATACAAAACCTAGGACAGCTTACATGGCCCACCAGATTCTACACCAGGTAGAGTTAGTTCTACTGAAGTCAACATCAAAATCATGAGAAAAATAAGTTTTCCAGGCTGGCATATTAAAAGAAAAAGAAGCTCACATTGAGGTCATCTACAAAGATTTATGGACATGATAAACCAAGAAATGCATATTTTTTATGATTATATAGCAGTGGTTTTTCTAATAGGTTTGTGCACTACTGCAGAAGAAAAGCTATGTGTATTGCTATGAACCAAGAAGTTTATATTTACTGCATAAGGTGCACTAGAAAATATTTATGGCTGCTAAAAATTAAAAGATACTGAAGACTGTTGCTGTAAAAGCATCTTGTAGTCTGCTTGCAAGAGGAATTTATCGATTTGACCAAGGTGGTAAAAGAAGAACTGAATTTGAGGCATTTTCAGTTTTCTTCATGTTTTTGTGATTCTCAATTATGCTGCATACATCCATTAAAACTTTTAAAATAATTGTTAGCATTTTTCAAGCAGTTCCACATGCACTACATATTTACCACTTCATGTTTGTGGCACAAAGTCTCTGCTGGGGTTGGATATTGGAACCATTTAAATGGAATACAGCCTAATAATCCCCTAACAAAAGTAGCTGTACCTAACCAAAGCTGCATGAGAACCAGAGAGCTGCACTTCATACCACTTTTTGTAATAACAGATGGAATGACAAATCTCCTCTAGTACACGTAAAGACAAACTCTCCTAATAAATCAAAAACTGAAAAACAATGTCCCAAACTATTTTAAGATGCTTACTCTGATGAAAAGGAGACACTTCCTGTCTTACTGTCAACAGCATATTAAATGCTGGGAAAACACAGAGAACAAGTTACAGTATAACCCTCAGGCTGGTAGAAAAATTAGCATACCTGGCTAAAGAAAAGCCAGAGTTCAGAAATCATACAGTTACCTTGATTTTAGAATATCACTTGTTTCTGCAACATTTCATTACTGATCTTTGTAATTCAAAAACACACTGTATTTGACAGATGAGAACCCCATTTAAAAACCCTTTCAAACCTATCCCCCCAAAAATAGCAGCAGCTAAGGAAAAAAAAGACTAGAGAGCAAAGTGAAAGAGAAAAATGTGTACCTTCCCTACTTTAAAAGCCTGTCATTTTAAGTAAGTTAAACCACTATAAAATGCTGATCACAGTTATTTTAGTTTACCTGCCTTTATCAGAAATTTCTTTAGGCAAAACAAGAAATGCTTTAGTACTGAAAATGCTAAGAAAACCAAAGACTTGTCTGTATTTTCTTTATCCTTATGTACGTAGGAATTGAAGACAGCATCCCATTTCTGATGATGACAAAAGGCAGATAAGTAACAGCAGAGCAGAAATATAGGGCAATTACAAAGGAATGCTTCCTGTGTATAACCTATATATCAACAGAGCCATCTGTGAATCTAGGATTTTTTCAGCCAAAGGCAAACGTCTTCGTAATAAAGTTACAATTTTCATTCATTACTTTCAGCGCAATGTGAAAACCAAATTGTTGGACTCTACTATGTTCTAAGACACAACTTCTGCAATTTAATCATGCACTATGCTAAGAAAAATCTGTTTATTTTTAAATTAGCAGATGACAACTTTACCTGATACCGTGCAATTCTATTCTTGAAATATCTAATGACTGTTTTTACCTTATTCATCTTCATCACAACAGTAATGTATTTGTAGGCTGTAATCATATCCTTCTCCCACAGTAGTCTTCTATTTTTCAGACTATTCCTAATACAGAAGGAGTTCCACTGTTCTAGTCATAATTTCTGTTTTTCTTGTGTTATATTTTAGATCAGAAAAAACCCCAAAGCAATGGGGATGGAAAATTAATATTGTTTTATATATGTTCTTCACTCCATTCCAAATTCTCAACATTGTTTCTGTGCAGTTTTTGGTGGGTTGTTGGGGTTTTTTCTTGTTACTAAGGTTATGTTTTCTTAGATCTATCTACTGAGTTATATCTAGTCAAAAAGGCTGACTCTAACAAAGTAGCTGAAAATACTTATCATCTAAGCTTTGCTGAACCTTTGAAGTTGCCTTTAGAAAGCAGAGATATGGAAATATACATCAGTGTTTGTAACCATTCTATTTTGCTCTGAAGCAGATAATTCTTACTGGTACTCAAGTCAAAAAGATGTCAGACAAGACACTCCTATCCTGAGATACTTCTGTAGTATTTTGTTGGATGTTCCTTTCACAAGCTAGCAGTGAGTTTATTTACGGCCATGGTCTCTGCAACAATGACTACATAACAGCAACAGACTGCTCT
This sequence comes from Zosterops lateralis, assembly GCF_965231275.1. NCBI lineage: Eukaryota > Metazoa > Chordata > Aves > Passeriformes > Zosteropidae > Zosterops > Zosterops lateralis. Next base: position 39,786,794 of record NC_139761.1, read on the forward strand.
GTTCCAAGAGCTGATTTTCAGCAAGGTTGAAGGTTTTACTTCACCCCATTCTACATCAAAATACACAACTGTGATGGAACTATCTAAAGAAAATTGTCTGAAATGGGTAGGAAGGCAGCACAATAATACATAATGCCCCTGAGTTCCACCATTCTGATATGCAACACATCCATGGTCCATGGACTGCACTATGTAGACTTCCAAGTTCCCCAGACATAAATGGTATCAGTGCAGATTAAATAAAATCAAGAAGGGAACTATGCAGAAGGATTGTCTGGATTTTTCCACCAATTATGCAATTTGAGCAGAGATGTCCAAATAAACATCAGGTGAACATTTGGATGACAGATGGAGAGAAGTCAAGGAGTTAGTCATCTCATCTGCAGTTAGGTTTAAGAGGTTATCCCAGTAGATGTTGCCATATGTCCCTCAGACAAGGCAGGCACTTACTAACACATGGTACTGAACTGCTATATACAGTTTCTTCAAGGTCTGGATGTAGTTGAGGAGGGATAGATGTTTTCTGTGTGGAGCCCAACAGCTTTCTATGTGAATACAGACAGTGTGAATGCACACAGGAATATTAATCACAATAGAATTTCAAGTTTGCTTGAAGACTAAAGAGTTAAAAAGCTGTATAATTCCAGAAGTATCATGGGATTGAATGTGTCTGTACACATTGAGGCTTCCCCTCATCCCAGTCTGAGTGTAGTTTTAAAAGGTGAAGCATATTTATACCTCTAACAAAAAGCACTAGAACTGTTTCAGAATTTTATGTCAGTGACTACTTATAGACAACATGCCCTCCAAAACTTTTTATTTCTTTTGAACAAAGCTAATCTTTAGTCTTTAAAATTATACTTGAAATTAGGTTAAAAGAGCAATACAATAGTGCCTGCTGCATGTTACAAGCATGTGAAGAGTTAACTGATAAATCTGCATAGGATATTAATAAAAATGATCCATCATGATAACTGAACTTTTGACACACAAACATTTATTGATATTACTGATGATCAGAAGGTTATTTGAATTCAGCACCGAAAGTACTAGAAAATGGGCTGTTTCCCACCCCCTAGCTCCTCCACAAGCATGATAAAAAAAAAGAACAGAGTCCTGAAATATGTCTCTCATCAAGGAAAAAGTAACCTGCATAGTTCTGTGGAACAGCCAAAATTCACAGAGTGGAAGCCAATTCCAAGGATTACTCAATAGTAGCACAACTTCATTTGAAAGAGACCTCTGTGGATCATCCTGTCTAAAATTCTTCTCAGAGCTGATCTAACCTCTGAATTTGAAAAGGTCCTTTCCAATTGCATTCTCACGTCTCTGAAATGATGGAGATTTCAGAGCTCCTCTGGCACCTTTTTCCTGAGCTTGATCACTCTTGCCAATAATTTTATTTTTCTACCTAATCAGAATTTTCTCGACTGCAACTTGTGTCCATTGCCTTTGTCCTTTCACTGCACACTTTTGAGAAGGGGTTGTCTCTGCTTTTTCTAGCACATCTGACATTTGAGCTTCACAACCTGCCAGCCCTTCTTCACCTCAACAAAGAAGAACAAACTTGCTGCCGTCATCAGACAAGACAGTCAATACGCAAATCTTAGTTCTAAATGCCAGTCACAACAAATTGTAACCTGACAAAGCATGAAGAAATATAGGAGAAACTGTCAGAATAGTCACCTTCATGTTTTTAATTATAGAATAGGATACACAGCTGTGAGTCGAGATAAATTTTAAAATTTCAGTCTTTTAAGGATTACAGATCACAAAGTTTTAATGCAAAAATGTCCTGCAACAGAACACTATTTGGAGTAATTCCTTCTTGGGAATTTCTCTAAGTAGAAAACTGCAAAGTACCCATGGTTTAACTCCCAATCATGCGACAGAAGGTTTTCTAAACAGCTTTTCTTTGTAATCTCTTTATAATCTCTTAGTCTGGCTTCTTGGTTCTCCTGCGCAATTCAAAATCTACCTGTGGAAATTTAAAATCCCCTCCCTCCAACCCTCTTTGGTCTCTCACAATCACAAGTGAGGATGTCAACTCTGTAGGACAGCTGCTGGAAAACTGACACCCTGAAAATACAGAGTCTTCCTTCTCATGCCAGGATTTAGTAGTAACTCAAAATTGGATAGAAATAACTGAGTAGAATACTGATCCTTGTTTGTGATAAAAACTTAGTATGTCTGCCATAAGCACAATTGAATTTATTTTTAGTGCTTTGCTTGTTGCATTTAATGATCATATTTAACAATAAGGAAGCAAAAGAACACTGCTTGGACACTTTAGTATCTCTGGTTAACGTACATAACCTAAAGTTAAAAAACGCAAACAAACAAGACACAAAGAAGCCATGCAAAAGGAAGATACTAATTTTTATGTGCAATGCATACACTAAATTCTAGACAACTGCTTTCCAGTGCAAGTGCTAGGCACCGTTCATCTACTTTTATGAGGAAGTTATAATATCTTTGTCTTCATTAATGGAATATACACTGTTATAGTGCATAGAATACATTACACCATGCTAAAAGTATTTTCTGTTTCCGTATTGAGAGGAACAGGGTGTATTTACCACAGTGCCTGCCTAAAATCACAGATAAACCAAATATGTGATGAGATTGCAATAACATGACTGGAAGGAGGTCACCTACCTTTCTGCTTCTTAATGACCTCAAAAAATTCTTTTTACTCTATATTAATCTGATCATTTGGAGGAAGAGACACAGCAGGTAAAAAAGCTTTTGCTGGTGGCAAAGGTATCTACTAGTAAACTGTTTCTCCATTAAAGATCAACATGAAAGTGACAAAAGGGATAGACAGAAGAGGTGACATCTATCCTGAAAGGACTTCCAGGGCAATGGATATCAGGCTAGAGCACGGGCAGTCTCTTACCTGAGCTGGTGAGCACACTCAGGGGGCTGCTGGAGGAGGTGAGCGCAGCGGTGCCACTGGGCGTGTTCTGAGCCGCAGTGGCGGCAGCTGCCAACGCGGCCAGGTTCTGTAACTGCATCGCATTCAGTCCTGCAACACAGGGGACAATGCCGAGGTTCTCCTGTCAGAGCCACCATCACCCAAGTGTAACACATCCAGCAAGATCATCACAAGGGACAAGGGGAAGGAGCTTAAAAGCAACAGGCTTAATACCAGTTACCGATCTTTTCTACATTGCAATTCCTTGCTATAGTGGAAAATCATCTTCTTTGCCCAGATAGATGTGATTCAGGAAAAGGCCAGGTCGCATTATGCCAGATGGAGACTCCAAAGTACAGAAATTTTCAAGCAGCCTTCTCTCCAGTCAATGAAAGTGTAGGAGTTAAGTCAGGGTCTGAGAGCTCATGTGCAAGCTAGAAAACTTGCCTAGACACCAGGCCAGTAACTTCTCCCACTCTCATGTCCCTCCCACACTCTTTGTATGGGGACAGGAGGAACTGCAAAATTCTTTCACAAAGGCCTTACACCACAGAGGCCACAAAGTCATGGCTTCAACCTACCATCAGCTGAGCATCAGCATGTTTTGTTTGGTCCCCCTGGCAGCCAAGTAGCAACAGTCAATTGTGAGACAATTGTTAAGTGGCAACTTGTGACCACAGGATCAGCCAATGTATGTTTAGGCTGGCCAAACACACTGGCAAGGAAATCGGGAAACCTCAGGCATGTTGCGTAGGGAGCAAGGAATACTGCAGGGGGAGGAAAGGACCCCTGTGTTTATGAATTTTACTGGTCAATTTATTCATCTGACTCACCTTCATTTTGAACAACCGTTTTTGAATGAAACCACTTGGTCAGTATTGACTGTATTTTGCACTTTTTTTCTGCCAGAGAATCCATTAAAATGGATCTCCCTCCTGAATTCTGTATTTTAAGTATCCTTTAGTAGACCAGCTCCATTCTTCCAATTCTGCCTCCATTTTTCCCTTACTTTCCGTTTTCTGTCTCCTACCTTTGATTATTTTAACAATTCCTCCTCTCTTCATCTGACTTTAGACAATCTCTAATATTTATTCCCAACATAATTAAAACCAAAACCAAATTAATCACCCTTCATTTAACAACATCACAACATCCTAAACAAAGGTGGTATTTCATCTTTTGGATACTTAGCAAGACCTTGGGAGCAAAGCACACATCTCAAATAATTAAAACCTCAGTTTTGTAATTTAAGCACGTAAACAGACAACATAAGAATGTGACAATGCAGTATAAACTAATTATTTTCTAAAGTACTTCTAATACCTCTAGTACAGTTTGTTTGTTCTTTAATTGTTTTTCTGTTTGTGGCAATCTTTTCAATTGTTTTTCTGTTTGTGGCAGGATCTGTTTCCTTTGGCAAATTTAATTCCCAGAACAAGGGGATTCTACCTTTATTTAGATTCTCAAGATTCCATTGTAACATAAAAGCATGAAGTTAAAATCAAAAAGTTTTCTATTTTGCTTTTATTGTGCTACAGAGGGTTAAAAGTGCAAGTGTTGGAGCTAATGAAGAACAGGGCAGCTTGTTCCTTACTGAAGCAGTTTGTCATGTGCACACTGCACCTGTCCTCTTGTCATCACACTGTTTTCCCATCTGCTTTCAAACAGCGTTGAGATTAAATTTTGTCTGGAGAGTCTGATATAGTTTGGGATCTAATTACCTACTTAATTTTTCTTTCTATGAATTTCAAGAAAGGAGATCAGCTGAGATGTCATCAAGACCTTAAAACTACAATTTTTTTGGTAGAGAATCACATATTTAGAATAACCATGCAACATACTATTTATAGGTCCGGTTTCTAAATTTTTAAGGTTTTGTTGGTTAGTTGGTTTCTTGTTTTGTTGATTTTTTTAAAAATAGTGAAGACAGAACTACCCTGGAAACTTCTCAATCTCAGCCAGTTACCCCCTTTCCCTCTGCCCCAGTCCTTACTGCTGTACTTTCTTCTTTATTTCATCTTGTTTTTAAGAAGACACAAGAGGGGGAAAATGTCAGGATTGTGTGCATAACAAAATCCATTATAGATCACCTCCACATAGGATATTAGTGAAATGGTTTTTTTAAAAAAGGGCTTTTTCCACAAGAGTCTTAGATCTAAGAGCTCTGAAGAGGGCTAACATGAAAGAAGTCAACATAGGAAGCTGAATTTAGAATCAACTTCCAGTATAAATCAAAATTCTTACAAGTGAAATTACAACGATTTTCAAACGCTTGTAATTGTTACTGATGAGTGCACCAGCCAACACAAGTCAGATCTACAAAGACACTTTTGGACAAACTTCTGCACAGAAAGGGCACGTGACATTGGCAACTACCATATAACTCCAGGACCCAATTTGAAAAGTTCAAAGTCTTCAGTATTAAAATCAAAACTATAGATTTTTCTGCCAGCAGAAGAATTTGGAGAATGTGGTGAATGGAGTTGCTAACATGTTTTATTATTCTGAACTGTATGAAGGCAAAAGGAACAACCAATATACAGCCCCAGGACTGCTATACTCACTGAATATTCTGACTAGCAGTCCACAGCAAGGAATTTGGCTCATATTTATGAAGCTGATTTTCTCTAACAGTAATGGCATAATTAATTGTAATTCAAATGAATGAATAAAAGAATCTGAATGAAGCACTGGCTCACATTTCTAACAACTGGGTATTTCCAACTTAAATGCTTTGTTCTTAAATGCATTGAAAATGGGAAAACTAAGAATCCAGAATCACTGAAAACATCTGCGTTAGTGAGTGCCTATTTCAAAACAAAGTTCTTCATATATGCATCTGTTTGGATGAAAACAAATACAGAGAGTATTCTTTTTGCTACCCATAAGGGAAGATAATTTTAAATGCCAGAGGCTGGGGAGACACCACCACTTACCTTGGGGACAATAGTTAACTAAGATTAAGAAGGAACATCCACACTTGTAGCAGAGAATTCCTGTCATTTCAAAGGAGTAGGAAAACTCAGGACTACTTATCCAAATGAGATTAAAATGTTTTTTGGCTACTTTGTCTACCCTTGTTCTCTTTTAATTGGCACTGAATTTGTCTTCTGGTGGAAGAAAACTCACCTCCCATTGGGTGGAGGCTGCTCAGTGTGTTCAGGTTCCCAGATGAAGCAGCTGCTGTCTGCTGAAGGAGCTGCAAATAAAGCTAGACATTACACCAAAAAACAAAACAAGAGTGAGAGTGAGGGCTGGCTCTGCTTCTGGGAGAAACTGCATCACACCACAGCCAGAGCGCCGTCACAAATGAATTCCTGCAGCCCATGCAGCACATCACAGCAAAGCGTAAAGAGAATTCCCTCAGCACAGCCAGAGCACCACCACAGTGAAGCTCCACGTAGCCCATGCAGCACATTGAAGCCAAAGCAACAGCACACTGCTTTCCATACTCAACATCAGCAATGCTGAGGGAAAATTATAGCCAGTAAACCAAGACAAAACCAGCAGAATCAGTAGTGAGAGAGAATTCCTATTTAAAGCACCTAAGGCAGGACTGTCAACCCTAAGGATATGCTACCTCAAAACAGACTTTACAGCTGACACTGCCACCATAGGACAAATGGCAATGCCATACCAAAACCAAAGACCCATCAGGAGAGGGAACCTACTCTACTTTCCTTATGCACAGTAGACATAAGACATTTCAAGCTTCAACTCAGGTTTTTAGAAACTTTCAATTCCTTTTTACATTAACTAGCTGTTATAAAAAAAATTCCAATCTAACAAAACTACAAAAATAGTAAGAGAATTGCCCCATTTCAACTATACACCATACCAAGAATGAGATTAAACTTTCCTTTTCTGTTCCTCAGACTTTATATTGCATGAATGCAGTTGTCAGAACTACTCTCCCAATCCTCATGAGTCACAGCACATTAGTTTTTGAAAAGTTCATTCTTTAGGGACCTAGTAAAATCAACTTTGAATGAAGCTGCAGTCTACCCTCTGTTACATCATTTTTGCTAAAGAAAGTAGCTTCTCTCTATTTTCTGTAGGGTTTGCTTTTATTCAGTTGGTTGTTGTTTGGGTTTATTTACTCTGCTTCCAATCTGATCATCTTTTCTATTTAGACAGTATACCAAGTACTGTTCCGGGTTTCACTGGAAGAGGATGACAGAAATAAAGGAAAATGATAAAGGAATACAAGAACTATGTCATCAGATGGACAGGAAAAAGGACATTTACATGGTAAACGTTGAGGCAGTACTATATCAAGAAAAAGCACATTCTACAGAATGCAGGAGAAAAACCCGAAGGTTTCGGTAATTAGGGCTACTGTGGCTGGGGTTGAAATCCTCTCATAAAAGTATCCCAGCTAAATGAGAGCACATAATACAATTTCAGCCTTCTCATCCACAAAATGGGAATTAAGAACTCAGCTTCTATCTACCAGGAGCTTTATTAAACACTGCAAAACAGTCAGACACTCCAATCCCTGAAGAGATGATAAGAACCCAAATCAGAAACTCACTGCTAAGTACTGGGGTCCAAGTGTGTTGAGACCAGCCAGGTTTCCCCATATTGAGGCAGCACTGATCTGTTGCATTTGTTGCTGAAGTTGCTGAGCAATTCGTTTCTGCTCTTTGTCCTTCTGTGTGTCTGCAAATTTTACAACAATGGGAGAAGAGCAACCCTGCAAACAGCAATTCAAACAATTACATACTTGCTATCCCCAGCAGTCACAAAAACACTGAATTAAGACCCAGTCACTAGAAGCAGTCCCCTCCTCCTCCATGCATACATACAGACATATATATATGCATTCAAACAACACATTTCATCAAAGGCTCAAAATCTTGTTTGCTTTTAATTCTATTTTGTATTTTGGTATTTTCTTCACAAATGAAGTTTCTATCTCAAACTCTGAAAATAGAACAAAACAAACACAAAGGTCCAGGAGCAGTTTTTGTGAAGAAACACGTGACTGCACTTGTCCTTCTCTCTCCTTTCTAGTCCCTGAAACTCCATAGTGACTGCCTGAAAAATTACATCTGCTCCTGACACCCACTAACTCATTTTACCTCCATGGTTTGTGCTTGGTGCATTGCTTTGATTGCTGTTTGTGCCATGGCTCTTGTTGTAAAAGTCACAAATGCACAACCTGGGGAAAGAACAAAAAGGAATCAAGTTGTTCACTACCTCCACAATTATTGGGATGAATACAGGAATGAAAATGCTTAGTGGGCAGGGAGGGGATGTAGGTGGGAATCACAGAAAAAGCTCAAATGCCAGGTTGGGTTGCAAAAGGCAGCATCCAGCATCTTTGCTTACCTCGGCTCAGGCCATCCGGACCCCGTAATATCCTGCACTCTTCAATCTGCCCAAACGGGGAGAACATGACTCGAATATCATTTTCATTGCACTTCTTGGAGATCATTCCAATAAACAACTTCCTATCTTCTACTGCTAAGGAATTGAAAGATAAAGAGTATTACCAGCAAGATCTCAAGTCTTCTCCATTAACTGCAGTTATTTCCCTTGTATTTAGGATATGGGCTTATCAAAACCAGATTCCCAGTAATGTACTGTGTCTTCAATTTATGAAGATACATATGAGGTACTTCAATGAACCTGACAGATGTCTGTTTTATGATTTTATGCTTATGATTTACTATTTTTAGCTTGTGAAGTCTCTGAACAACAGGAATGTGAAGAAAAAGGTAAGAAGTATGTCAGATTCAGCACTGCCCTGTATCTCTTCAGTTCTAGGTGAGAGAAGGCTTGAATGTGGTTTATTGGACAATATTTTCATTGTCTTTCCTCTGCTTATTCTATCTTTAGACTACCAACATATACCTAACTGCATATAAACAAGCAAGTGAACTGCAGAAAGCTTTTTAGCCTCATGCCAATCACCTAATTTTAGATATGCCTATTTCCTCATGCTCTTCTCTCAACAGTGGAAGCAACAGCAGTTGCTAAAACAGAACACTTTTACTTCTGTTAGTGATACACCCATTCTGATCTGCACCAAAAGCACAAAAATGACACCTCAAATCAAACCACAAACTGCAGTACCATTTCTTGGCTCTAAATACTGATGCTATTGGATTTTTTAGAGTTGAAGAATACCTTTTAGTGTACATACATTTTAAAACAAATAGTTCAGAAAGACATTTCTCTTAACTTTTCAGTTAGTTGTTACTAATGTCAGCTAAAGGTCACTTGAGTGAGTGGAGTAATTTTGAATTCAGAGCAGAATTTTACACTCTCAATTTACTTATTTAAGGACGCTAATCACCTCTGAAACACTTTCTTTTAAAGGATGAAGTGAATTATTCAGAATATCACTTGAAAATATAAAACAGTTTAGATATACAACATTCATCACAATATAAATTATAGTATGGTGAAGGGTCTACCACATTTTGAAGCTTCAATAAAATCTTCTCCTATTCAGTATTATAGTGAGGGGAAATCAACTTATATGTTGAGTCTGCTATGACTCCAAACCATTCCAGCAGACATGATTTTAACTGGCCATTAAATCCTAATGTACCAAATTAATTTTTTGGTCTTAGAGCAGAAAGCTGCTTTCAAATCCTTTTAGCAGTCCATTTTAGTTCAAGAGATCCAGAATCACTTGTCTACGTGGCAAGTTCAAATACTTTAATAACTAATGCTTTCTTATTTATTGTTGTCCCCTTCACTTTTTATTAACACTCAGAGTTAATTAATAGCCTCAGAATTACCATCTTAAAATTACATTGAATACTTTTTTCACTTTCCATTATTTTCCCAGGATATTTCTATGTGTGTTTGTATGTAATGCAAGGTCAGTTTTAGTTTAGAAAACCTATTCTGTTCTCCTTCCAAAAATACTTCAAAAGAATGACTCCTTTCTAGATATATTTACACAGGAACATGTCCTGTATACCCGTGGAGGAATCTCCAGATGGAATAACTCCTACTATATGTTACCCATACATTCCATCTTCTGTTTTCAATTATATTAAGAGGTAAGCTTTCTCAAACCAGGACTATCTTCTCCATGATGCAACACAAACTACTGCAAATGAAGAAAATAATATTTGGCAGAGCTTAGAAAGGCTGAAACTACAGGATGCTTTCTTTGCTTAGGTGCAGCAATACAGATACATACATATTTGAACATGCATGTATGTATGTACATAAATTCACAAGGAAATGCATGGATAAATGATCATTTATCCAGTGGTAGATGCTAGATTCTTATTCCAACTGAAATGGGAAAAGTGCAGAAATACTCAGTTTTTCTTCTCTCCTGAACTGCTGTTAATTCTCAACCTCTCTTGTATGATACAAGAAGTATTTTTGACTCCCACCCTAGCTGCAACAGGCCTTGCTTCACATTGGGACTAACACATGAAAAAGCATTTATAGATTTCATAAAATCATAGAATAATTTGGTTTGGAAAGGACTTAAAGATCACCTAGTTCATTTGACTAGACCTGCTGCTTAATGCCTCATCCAGACAGGTCTTGAACACTTCCAAGGATGGGGCAGTTCCTCTGGGTAATGCATTCCAGTGTCTCACCATCTTCACAGTAAAGAACTTCTTCATAAAATCTAATCTAAATCTCTTCCAGTTTAATACTGTTATCCCCTGTGCTATCACTATACTCCAAGATAAACAAACCCTCCATATCCTCTTGTAGGCCCCCTCCAGGTACTGGAAGGCTGCTAGAAGGTCTTCCTGGAGCCTTCTCTCCTCCAGGCAGAACATCCCAACTGTCTCAGCCTGTCCTCACAGGGGAGATGTCCATCCCTCTGATTATCTTGATGACCCTTCCCTGAACATGCTTGAGTAGGTCCATGTCTTATGCTGGGGGCCCCAGAGCTGGATGCAGTACAACAGACAAGGTCTCATGACAGCAGAGAGGGAGAAGCACTCCCTGAACCTGTTATTCCGTCCTTTAGAGGCAGCCCAGGATATGATTGGCTTTTTGGGCTGCAAGTGCACACTTCCTGTTTATATTCATTTTTTTAGCCACCAAGTCCTTCTCAGGGCTGCTTTCAATCCACTCCACTCAGCCTCTATCCATTTTTGCAGGATCATGGACTTGCTGAACTTCATGAGGTTGGCAGAGCCCGACCTCTCCAGCCCATTATGGCTCCTCTGGATGCCTTCCTTTCCCTCTAAGGTATCAACCACAGCACTCAGCTTGACATCACCCATTAGCTTGCTGAGGATGCACTCAATCCCACTGTCCATGTCCCCAACAAAGATTTAAACCACCTTAGTACAAAGAAGAACTCACTGGATGTTTCCCTGACTGACAACATGGTTCTACCACAAGCAGCAGCAGGGAGATACTCTGAGTCATGGAATTTGAGAGACATCACTGACACTATCTATTATTGAAAACACACCTTTCTGTTTTCAGCTTTTTTTCTTTTAAAAAAACAGGCCTCCAATTCCAGATTTCATTAGAACTTCTTAAGCAAAAGGGAAATCCTCAACCTTCCTGACTAGCACAAACGATGACACCAAACTGGGACTCTAGTAAGGCTTACCATTACTCTTTTCACTGTCAGCTGGTTTCATCTGGATAGGATGGTGCATCTAAAATGTAAAAAGATTATTTAATCTCAGATATATTCACTTCATTCTATATAAAATACATCCCATAAGAATTGTGAAAGAAATTATAACCTAAATTGCCTCTAGAGAGGTGTGTATGTAACACTACAAAAATTCCAAGAAGAAAGGCTTTCCTAATTATATGCCATGATTCCTCCTCAGAGTATTATAAAAGCCATGCCCACCCACATCACTGCCGTATCATTCCTTTAAATACTCCAAAATTCCTATAGGATCTGTTATTGTATAGATCTCATAACACTGATCTTTTGAATAGTTTTTTTCAACATTATTTTAGGGCAACATAATGTATTTGTGCTTCAGTGGTGCTGGAGCTCAGAGAAACAAGACAGACTTGTGAAGAAAGCAGGGCTTTGGTCTTACCCCTGGGAGGATCTTCATGTTGTGAAGAGCATTCTGCGCTTCTAGTGCAGCTTTACGGGTATAAAATGTAACAAAACAGCACCCTGCAATTGAAACAAAATATTAGCCAGGAAAGAACACTCCAGTGCAAAATGTATGATAAGTAGAAGAGGTTAGGCACTGAAATAGGTAGGTGCTACTGTTTGTGAAGTTTAAAAAAGATTTCCAAGTGTAATAAAATAGAGTATGTTCAGAACTGACCCAACAACTCTATGCATTAAAACAAACACTTAGACACATCTATTGACTACTATTTCAAACTCAATTATTTCCTAGTACCAAAATCCTACCACCAAAATCCTACCTAGCTTCACAGGAAATATTGCATACAACTGAACTGCAAATCCAGGCAAAAAATCTAGCAAGGATTTAATATTTACAAGTATTTGATGAACGACTAAAACCCCAATTTCATATTTATCTGAAACTGTGTCCCATCCAGCAACATTTTGATCATATCACAGCATCACAGTGGTGCTCTGGAGCAACACAGTATTACTGGATGTTCTGCTTTGCAATTATAATCCATACTCCTCAAGCATCTCCATCACTGCTGAGCTCTAAAAGAAATTATGATTTTTCTGAGCTCAGGTAATGACTGGATCACAGTTAAAGCATAATTAGACAAACATACTTAAAGACTGGGATGCACACCTGGTCACACAGAGCTCCTACAGGTTGTTTGAATAAGCACACAGCTAAGACTGCAACTATGTGAAAATGGCTGAAACCCCAAATATCACAAGAGAAGTTCAGAAGTTCTCACCTTTGCTTTGAGGAGGGTTTTGGCTCCTGTCCCGCAAGACATTGATTTCATAGACAGCACCATACTGTTCAAAAAGTTCTCTTAAATCCTTCTCACACCAGCTCCGTGGGACTTGACCCACAAACATTTTGATAGCATCTAGATCTGGTTGGTCTGGGTGATCCAGTGTGCCATTCATTTTCTTTGAGCTACAAAAAACAAGTAGGAATTTCTGGTTTATATCTTCCTTCAGATTCTAGACAAAAGCATGCTTACAGTAAAATTAAAGTAATTTTCTACACATATATAAATGTATATGATGAAAATATACATATAAAAAGAAAACTCTTGCACATTCCCATTATGCATACCAGAGTACATTCACATTCATTGGCAAGCTGTATACTTGGAAACCAAGCACACTCTACACAGCTGTTTAAAACTCTGTTCCCATAATGTAGTCAACATCTGGGCTTCAAGATATAAATCTGCTGAGATAACTGAAAAATATCACCAGTGCAACCGTGTAAAATTTTACAGAAGAAAAAAACAGAACTGTAAGGAACCTAAGCTCAGTCCACCTACCAAAGTTATCAGTAATCACTGAAAATGAAAGAATGTTATTACAGTGTTTTAATGAGACTAATCGTAACTGTTTCCCAAGGTGAAGAGGCATCTTAAAACAGAAACAGAATTAACTGATCCAACGGTAAGTTTCTTTAAAGATTTACAAGGCAATAATTCTTTGTGCAACTAGGGAGCTTTCAACAATAATTGGCAAAAAAACAGGCTTAGATTGTACATGAAAAGGCTGGGATTGGACAATCCAGTTAGCCACAGACTGAATCAGGTTCAATAATGTCATGATTCTAACACACAAAAAAAGGTCAGTCCTTAGACTACAACACCGAAGTTTTGAGTACGGGAATCCTCAAGAGGTTTCAAGGCATTCTGTTTAGCCATAAGAGCAGTTAATGAAAGTTGTGTTATGTTCCAGCCAGCCAGCTGACAAGTCCTACACTGCTCACTGTATTGTCTCCTCATTATTTGTTAGGTGCAGAGTGATGTCTGTTATCAGTATTCCCAGCCTGGTACACCAGAGCACCTCTCCCTGCAGAAATCTGACTGTAATGACATCCTATTGTAGCTATACTGATTAGCTGGTTAAAATAGCTGACCAATCCCTGCATAATCTAGAAAGGACATGGGGGGTGGAACAGCAACTATACAATGATTCCCCCCCACCCCCAAACTCTTTGTTGAAGAATACAGGTGGGTCTTCTTCCAGAGTAGCCAGTTCTCTTCATCTCTGCTTTGTTCTTTTAAAGATAGTTTGAATGGTTTATTAATTGCACATGATAGTAAACACTATTCCTCTCACTGTCCATCTGAAACTGTATTCCCACCTGAAAATAATTTAAAAAAATAAAATCTAAGCCCGGAACTGTTTAGTATTTTTCCCCATCAATACACTGCTGGTCAGAGCTTAAGGAAAAACTGATGTTAGGGAAAGATCATAATTTTATAGCTCCTCAAAAACAACAAAGCTTTTTCCTAGAAGGGAAGGGAATCATCATAAATCCTTTCACTCCTCTCCACTTTTCCACTCAGTAAGGGTCAGCACCTCTCCAAATAGCCAAGAGAAACAACGTATTTTACAAAGATGTAAACTAGCTCTTTTCATTTCAGTTAAGAACAATTGGAAATTGTTTACCCTCTCCAACAATAATTTTCAGAACTGCCTTCCATGGGTAGCTTCAAGAGCACAACATGGCTCCTGTTAACTGGGCAACTCTTTATATGATCTCAACAGTATGCAAGGAATATTTTATTCCTAGTTAAAAGGTTCAGTCTGGAATCAGGAAAAACAGAAACAGTTCTTCCCACAAGTGATTTCAGGAATCCATTTTAAAATATCAGCAGCTGTAGCATACTATAAATGATATCATCAAACAGCTGTATTCCTCCTTAGTCCTTATCACCACAATTATCAGACCTCTTTTCCCCCCATCTAGAAACCAACATCAATCTTCCATGACCACCAGGATTTCTTCAAGAAAACAAACTGCAGGCTCTCCTGTCTCTCGTTCCTGTCCCTCTTTGTGCCAACAGATAGCAGGGGCTTGAGACACCAAATCCAACTATCATTTTAGTTATAATTTAGACACAAAGAGAAAATACTTACACAGGGCTTGCATTCAAGGAGCAATGGTCCACCATCATCTCTGGGAGGAAATCCAACTTGAACGCGGCCATCACCTCAGTCTATGACAAACTACTAACACTAAATCAATGTACTGCCTAACCCCCAAACAACACCACTTCCAAAAGTCCTGCAGGTCTTAACACTCAGCCACACAAAAACCACTCAAACCACAGAAACAGAAGCTCAGGGAGACCAGCAATAGACACCACAGAAACAGGCTGGACTGGGAAAGGGACATGGAATCCCAGATTAAAAAGGGGATGTGACCATGTGAAGGGAGGCTCAGCTTAATACACAATGAAAATGCTGATGCACTGGGCTTGTTTTGTGCAATTTTCCCTGGCGAAGCAGTACTGAGTGCACTGTCAGATAAACAGAGTGTCAGATCCATGAAGATAGCAATGGGTAACAGAGCAGAAAGAATACAAACTCCAGTCTTTCCACCCTCAACTAACTCCTTGTCTCCCAAAATGGCAGACCAAGGTCTTGAAGTTCAGACAAGCACTTCCCAAATCAGCAATACTAAGAGGTGTGAAGTCAAGAGGTTCCTTCACCATAAACATTTTTAAAAGCTGATTTCACTCTCTTCACCTTGTGCTCTACTACTGACACTCTCAACTTCTATGGCAAAAAATGCCAGAAATATTTTTTCTCAAAACCTGCCAAAAAAAAGAAAACTAGGAAGATCTGATTATTCAAAAGTTCCTTAACAACCACAGAACATCAAAAGTGATTCCTTTTATAGAAGCAAAACATACACTGTTCAGGAAACAATACTTTGTCTAAAAATTCAGATACACAGAATCTATAAATGACCAAGAAAGGTAAAAAACCCAGTGATTTATTGAAAACCATTTTATAATCTTCGAGAACACTGATCAGAACACGTCAGCTGCTTCAGCATTAAAACAGACATAGCATGTTGATCAAGGAACTGTGAACTGAAGTTATATATGCAGTACAGGCTTCTTGTTGAATCTCCAATACCCAAACGAATGGGGAGATAATCTGGATAAAACTGGATGTTTAGCAGAGGCAGCTGGGTGTGTTGGAGCACTCCAGGAGGAATGGTTAATTGGAGTCTAATATGAGACCAGAAACCCTTATATATGGTCAAATAACCACAAAATAACCTCTCAGAGCATCAAGAACTGCAGTCTGGAGCAGCTGTGATCACATCTTTCTCCTCTGACAATGACTGCAATATGTACTTGCAGTTGTTCTGACCAGCTAGTATACACAGCTTTATTTAAGCTTGCACAGTTACAGTATGCCAATAGTTTTTTCATAAATAATGTTTCCAACCTCTGAAAAAACATTTTAAAAAGAGAACATCTCTTTTGCCAGCAGTGAGGTTAATTAAAAGGAGCTAGGCCATGTAATACAAAGAGATATGCATAGACTGCAAAATAAGAGAGGATGTAAATTTCTCACACATCAGATGCTCAACAGTAACTACTTCCTGCATGCTCTTACTATGTGATAAATGCAAGAAAGCTGTCTCCTTGAAAAAGGTGTAAGCTATCTGCTAAGCACCATTCTTAGGAACATGCAAATAGGCACTAGGGAGCACAGGTCAATTTTTCAGCTTTCACTAAATTAAATTGTTCTATCTACCTTTAGACATATTACAGGCTTCTCACTTGAAAAATGCCATGTTGAGTAAAGCCCATTATATTCATCATATTCAAATGTTAAATAGATCCTAGAACCCATTTCATGCATTTATCTAAAATGAGACTGCAGAGAAAAACTCTTCAGATTTGTATGATTAGACAACAGATTACAGGGTGTGATTCCTTGATGACATGAATCTATAGACCAACACAGTCAATTCTGGCCTTATCCAGGAAGACCAGAACTCATTCTTTCTGGTCTTTCACTCATCTTTAGCTTTTTCCAGCAATCAGTAAAATGTCCCAGCTGCCATGCTCACTGTAGGTTTGATGAAAGACAATGCTGGCAACACATGGTCTAGAAAGTGGGTTTTTAAAATGTTATTGAGATTGATTAGTTTACTGAAGAAAATCACTACACCATTACAATTTGATCCTTTGCCCACCCTTTCCCACATCTCTCTGCTCCTCAAAATCAAAGTCCTGTCTTCTTGTTCCATTAAGACAAAAATGCAATGTTATAGGCACAATTTGTTGGAAAGGAATAATCAATACTAGAATGGTGAATAAATACCTGAAGGTATGTTACCCAAGACTCAGTGCCTCTGGGTGCCATACTTCTGAAGTAACGATGGCAACTTCAGTGACAAAACAGTGCACCCAAAACAGGTTTGGTTTAGTGTTATTTAGCTGAAGGCTTCAAGCTAGAGAAATTAAAAGACTTACAGACTTCACTTGTGAAAATATCAGAAAGAGTGGAAAAAGATGGTATTTCACTACTGCACAGAAATAAGAACTAAATGAGGAAAAAGTGTTTCCTTAAAATTGGAAAAAACAAAACTCATCCTAATCATTTCTCACAAAGAAAGGAAAAAAAGGGAGCTAAACACACTTATGTTTTGCTCAGATGTCAAATTCCTGCTGACTTCCAGATCCATTCTTTGACTGTTTCTATTCAAAGGATAACAGAAACAATGTCTGAAATTCCAAGCCCCATGGACTGTAGCTACACATTTAAATGTGGTGATCTGACAATATGAACATTAAAATCTTCTACATACTACACATTAGAACTCAATTTTTACACATCTGAAGCCCTAGATGATGCTGCAGAATGTATCATTATATCTGTTTCTCACAGACTGCAGAGTACAAATGCTGAAAGTTTTTTGCTTTTAAGTTTACAGAATTACATCATATCCTAGGGCAAAAAAATCCCAGAAACTCACCACTAAACCAAAAATCCTGTATAATATTTTTTTTCTAAGAAAGCCTAGTTCTAATGAGCAATTAACTCTGAAAGCTGAAGATAATACCATCTTTTATTTTATGCATTCTGTACTCAGACAGCATACACAAATTCGAAGCTGAAGGACTACTGGTATGGTGAGAGCAAGCTATGGGAAAGGATGTAGGCTATGGGGAAATCAGACACTGTGAAGCTCTGAAGGAGACAGGTCCTAGAATAAACATCCCCTGGTATTATCTGTGCATATCCAGATTCTTACAGTGCTGCTGAATCGCAGTTTTGCTTTTAAACTGATAACCCCTAGGTTACATGCATCAAAACACAGTAGCTGCTTGTCAATATTTTGTTGTTTCATTGCTGAGCGTGTAAGCATGTGGTCAGAATGTTTTCTGCCTGTGTTGAAATCCAAACTGTCTCCTATGCCTCATTGGGTACAAAAAGCCCCCTACCTACTCGCCAAAACTGCAGTTTCTTCCTCTGCCAATCTCTCTGACTGTTATGCACTGTGAGTACACAAATCTGACACACTGAGAATATTGAATTGACCATCAAAATACATCAAGTTTTTGGGCTGCCTAAAATTCAGATTAAATTAAATTAAGAGCGTTTTATTTATATGAACTTTTATAGAAGTTCTCAGGTGGAGAAGAGGGATAGGAGGGGAAGACAACCGCCTTTACCTTGGAAATACCAAAGTTTCAAGGTGCTCCCTCTTCTGCTTTTATCTGAGAGCAGGCAAATGAGATCTAGACACAGAAGAATTTTTACAAACTAGGTGAGTAAATTTAATTCTAAAAGTAGATCCTACTATAAGCTTTCCCCCCCCTCCCCTTCCTCAAAATATTTCTGGGGAAAAATTTTTGAGGTCCATCAATACATTCTTGATCTACGTCTCTGTCTTGTGAAGGAAGTCCTATAGCTTCTACTTCAATTAATTCTGTGAAAGCTCAAAAGGTATGAATTATGAACTTTTGCCTGACTGAAGAATCCCCAGGACTCCCAGCTCTCTGCCAGCAGATGAAACAGCAAGTCACCCAGCCTTCTGGCTTACAGAACAAAGCTTTTTTTGCCTAAGTACTCTTAGAAAGAGAAAAAATGAATCAGCAGCTGAACATACTTTTTTTTTGATAATAAAGACAAATTATAGCAGTAAATTATATAAAGTTTATTTTGAGAAGTTAGGGAATTATTTTTCCTGAAAAAGGAGATGAAACTTTGCACTGAAGTGAACAAATTTATTTTTCTAATTAATTCTAAACAGTGAAGCTTATAAAAAGATAGACACAAAACCCATATAGGTACTTTTTCTCTGAAATTATTTATGGGCCTCCTCAAATACACAGGCTTATCTGTTCTTCCTGCTACGCAACATTCACTTCACACAGAATCTCCTTCCCCACAATTCACAAAGCAGCTGGAGTTTCCCATGTTCACGGGAATAAAGCAGGAGTCAAGCAAAGGCAAACTGAAACTGTTAAGAGGGAACACTTCTTACCAAATTAATAGACAAATATTTAGTGGTGGTGACTTCTGTAATCCTGTCAAAACTTGACAAGGCTTGAACACAATTGGATGTATGCAGGGATATTTTTTCCCACTTTTATTTACTGCACATATATAAAAATCCCAACTATTTTTTTAGCAGATTAACCCATGGATTATCTGCCTCAAAATACTGCATATATGAATTACACCTTCTAGTTAACATTAAGAAGGAACAACTAAGTAACCTCTTTAAACACAGCCTAATCAATAAAGATTTAGACCCATTTGTCTAATGCACATAGTACTAGGCATTATCAGAAAGAAATCAAAAACCAGAATATGTCCAGTCTGGCAGTTCTCAATGTCCCCAGTCACAACTTTTTATCTTTCTAAATCAATAAATGCGGCGTAAGTTCTTCATATGAAAATAGATAAGGAAGACAATGTTTGAATTAACCACACAAAAGTTACTGCTTCTCTGTAGCCACTGATGCCACAACTATGAGGTGGCAAAGCAGTATATAAAATCCTATACCTCCGTAAGCCTGTTGGATAAAGAGGTTCTGAACTAAGCTGGTCAGGAAAGACCTATTGCTTGAAAATGGTATTTCAGAGAGAAATCAAAGTACTGAAAGCTGCGGTAGAAGAGAAGGCTTTGTTCCCAGCTATGTACCAACTCAATGCAAAACTCCAGACAACTTCCCTTAGCTTTTCAATTTCCAGATTGACAAACCAGGAGGCAAGCGATGCTTTCCTGGAGGACTAAGAACTGAGAATAGTTTCCTATACAATAAACCCACACTAGAGAGGTGACCCTTAACACAAATATGTCAATACATACCAAAAGCAGAATTAAAAAAAAAAAAAAAAAATCTCTTCCTATGGATATGTTGTACCTTCTTAGACTAAATCCCATATATCTCAAGATCCTTCAGTGACTTTCAGTGACTTCAGTTTATTTATGTGTAGACCACAGCCAACAGCCAGACCAGTTCACAGCTACTTGCACATTGCTGGGAAAAGAGTAAGAGCTGAATGTTCTGTTTTCACTTCCCCTTCACTTAATGCTAAATTATTAGGAACTTAATGCCTTGACACATTTATTGGTCTGACAAATTAATTTGAATATGAACAGCGGATTCAAGTGTTTTCAAGAAGGAATTCTTCTTAATTACAGAATCATAGATGTGCTTGAGTTGGAATGGACCTTAAAACTCAGTTATTTCCAACACCTCTTACCATGGACTGGAACACCTCTCACTGCAACAAGTTGCTCAGAGCCTGATCCAACCTGGCCTTGAACATCTCCAAGGATGGAGCATCCACAAATTCTCTTTGCAACTTGTTCCAGTACCTCACCACTCTCATACTAAAGATTTTTTTCCTAACATCCAATCTAAACCTACTCTCAGTTTGAAGCCATTCCCGCTCATTCTGTCACTACATCCCCTGGTAAGCAGTCTCCCATATTTCTTCCAGGCTCCCTTTGGGAACTGGTGATGCCAAACAGTTATGCTGTGACTGCTATACATTTATTGATCTGAACAGTCCAGGTGTGTCCCTCTTACTTCAAACAACAAGCAGTGAAGTGAATGCACATGACAGCACAAATTGTTAAAGAGCACGTGTGGCATTACCTCAGGCAGGTTGTATCTCCAAACCAACTTTTCAAATGACAGCTAAGAAAGCAAAATCCTACTGACTGATACAACAGCATTTCTCCTCTGAGAAAGAATGATGTATTTTACAGGTTAGTACCTGTAAATGATGTATTACACAGGTTAGTACCTTTTTGGAACTCCTTGGCAGGATAGTGCAGATGCAACAAACTTATGTGAGTGGAAGAAGAGATTAGACAAATACCTGGAAGAGATCCAACAGAGGCTACCAGGCAAACCACAACAGGTGAGGTTCTGAGCTTAAAACAGAGGCTGAGAGACCACTGAGTCAGTTCTGTGGTGATAACAAACACTGGAGGTTATTAGCCTCTATGAATGGCAACAATAGGCCTAGAACATGCCAAAGAGCAGGAATTTGCCTATGCATTTATGTTAGGACAAAACAAACCATACTGTGTTAAAAAAAAAAAAAATGTCCTTTTAAAGCTACTCAAGAATTGAACTATACACATATGATGTAAATGCTCATTAAAAATATCTGCACTATATTCAGTTGCTTTAGCAACACAAAACCCTCCCCAACAGCTCCCCCAACACCACAAACCACACAACAAAAACCACAAACCCCACACCTCTGGACTTCAGCAAATGTGACAGCACAGACAGAAACCAGTATACACATTTTCCCTTCTTTTTAAAATGCCTTGCAATTGCTTTCACTATGCCACCACATAACTGATGAACAAATTCAATCTGTGATGTACTCAATATCTGGCTCACTCCCGAGGACAACCAAATGGCAGACAGTAGCTCTGCAATATGAGAGCTTATCTACCAGGAAACAGGTTACAACATCTGCTCAAATCCGAGAAGTCAAAAAAACCCTTATCCAAATTGCAACTAGGTCCTGCTCTGCCAGCAACTGCTACTGACAGCACAAACAAGAACTTGGAAGCTGAATTACCAGTCTTAGGACCCTCTTATAACACAAAAATGAAGTCCACAAAGTTTAAGGCAATGGCCTACAAATTTGTTCAATTTTCCTCTCATCTTCTGATACATTGACTCTTCATCTGCCTGCCCGACAGAGGATGCAGGATTGTGCTGTGAATATCCTGATGGGGCTTGTGGGTACTGGAATTCTGCGATGTGAGCAACCCACAGCTCTGCAGACAATGATCTGCTTCTCTAGGAAAGAACAGCTGCATGATGCTACCCTGAGCTTCACTTTCTCAGAGCACAGCTACCAGCTAACACAGCAGCATGAGGTTGCTAACCCAGTGCTTGACCCGCTGCAGCTGTGTCTGCTGCTCCAGTGATGATGCTACAAAGGCTTACACAGGCTTTACCAAAGAGAGGAAAACTGAATAGCCTGGCCATGAGACTACCTCCTGACCGGGACCTGAAACACCCATCTCTGACCATAAAATTTCTCATTACTCTGTTGTCAATGGGGAATATGAAAGCTGACAGCTTTCACAGCATTACCGCAAGGTATATCACAACTATTCTTTCCAGAACCTGTAGTTATTTCTTTCTTTTACATAAAAAAAATCTCTAAAGACTTTCAAATATCTTAGTCTGCTGTAATGCTATGTACAGAGTGACAGACAACTTCAGTTAGTATATGTGGATTTTTTCAAAGGCACACAGTACATACTCACCCTGTTTTCAAGGAGAGTACTTGTGCAGCACTAGG
Source organism: Zosterops lateralis (assembly GCF_965231275.1). Lineage (NCBI taxonomy): Eukaryota > Metazoa > Chordata > Aves > Passeriformes > Zosteropidae > Zosterops > Zosterops lateralis. The sequence goes on from NC_139761.1 coordinate 39,809,380, forward strand.
ACAGTAGACTACTACATTAGCCCAGTGAAATAAGGAAAAAATATGCCTATATGTAAGTAAAATCCTCAAATTATGACAGTTTCCTAGAAACTTAATCTTCTTTTTAGTGTTTAATTATCTCCTTCATATACCTGTTCCCAATGATATATTACATGCTTACATTAATCTTCACAGAAATATAAGAAGAGGTACCTGGATTGTTTTCTTTTCCTTAGATTGTAATATATTTTCTTTTGCTAGCTTTAATTTTGTAATTAAAGTTCTCTCAATTGTTGCCTTTGGAATAGTGATCTGAAATTTATGTTACATTGCTGTCTTTCCCTGATACATTTTGTTCATTTTGCAGATTTCCTTGTCTTTTTCTGACTATGGGAATGCAGAGAGAGACAAATCATACTTGTGAATTTAAAACTAAGGCACAGGATACAAGAAAACTTCCTGTAATGCAAAGAAGACAACAAAGGTCTGATTGAGAAGACACTGTATTAAAGGTACCAGACACAAAGCATATAAGCAAACAAACTGCTTAAAGACCAAATAATGAATTTGAAGCAATTAATGCAGGACACTCCCTTAGAGCACCAGTACCTGTAGAAGAGATAAGAACAAGCCATAATGCACATTTCCGAGAAAAATTAATTTTGTCAGATCACGGACAAGGAGTAAACATCACTTGCTTAACCCTCTTTGCAAGACATTTTACAATTAATAATTGATATTAGGAAAAAGCATTGATGTATCCCATGGCAATTGCTTTTAAAGCAGACATGTACAGGTTTCTTCCCCTCATTCTAGTATACTAAAGACAACAGTAACAGAAACAAAATAAATAAATCTCTTCATCCTTACCTCTAGATTCTGGTGTTTTTTTTTTTTTTTTGTAAATAGATATGAAATATTTATTTCAGATACTGCTTAAGCTACATATAGTAAGGTATGTAAAAGAAAATTTCACTTTAAAATTGTATTTTTTTTAACATATGGAAACATTCCAGTAGTTTGATTTTGAGAAGCGTTTTGAATTTTTATAATCACAGTGCTAGAACATAAAAATGCTTTCACTTTGCAAGAGACAAAAAATGATGGAAACCTTAAGTACCTAAGAGAGATCAGAAAGACCTGTAGACACTTTGGCACTGCAGACAGAAAAAACTTCTTGAGAAAGTAGGAAAAGTGGCTTGGTCACAACAATAGTAAGAGGAAATTAAGGCAGCTGTATGACACAAGAGACAAAGCAGGAAATGAGTATAAGAAGAGAGGACACACATTTCTACCCTGTGGAACGACAGGGGACAGGATGGAACATTTAAGGCAGTGGCAAGGTTTGAATTTCCCCTTGCATCCTTTCTTTTTGTTTATTGACTGAATTCAGACCCTGAGACACAGAAATATAGAGGACAAATCACATTTGCACTACAGTGCTCAAATCTTTACTGCAAGAGAGTAAGAATATAATGCTTGCAAGCAATCTTGTGCTGAAGGCAAGGTACAGATCTCACATAAGACTGTCTTTGCCCTCTTTCCTTCCCCTAAACATTGCCTCTGAGTTTGGTGTGGTTTTACGTTTGTTTGTTTGTTTGTTTAAAGACAGAAATAGCTGAAAGTAAACTTCTGGCCATCTTTTTGTGCAAGAAACAATCCTGCAAGCAATTCTATGGAACAGAAAACTTTAAATATGTTTCAACTTTTTTCCCTTGTCAATACAAACACAGTACCTATAAATCTGGTTTCAAATATCTCTGTATTTTCCTGTCCTTTCCTGTATGACTTGAATCTGCAGCTCTGTACTTAGTCAAAAGGATACACTGGAAAAAAACATTTTGCAATCTTTACAATATTCACCAGATTTTTAAGGACTCATCTATACATTTTAGGACAGTCTTCTGAAACAGAGCCAGAAATTATTCCTCTAGTAAGGACCAAGTCATTTTTGGAAAGCTCTCAACAGTCTGCTTGTCCTCAACCCAAACACGCCATGAAGCATTACAGCAGGCCAAGCAACTACATTTACAGAGAAGGCTGTGTGGTTGCATACTGGACCCAAGGGAAACAACAGAACCAGCTAGACAATTCCATGACAATACTATGTACAAAGGTTTTCATATTTTTATATTATTTACATTAACTTGCAGGAGGCTAACCTCTGAATCAAAAACACCTTTAAGTTTATGGCAAGCAACACATCTTGTGCACATGTTAACTAAAACCTTAAAGTAAGAACTGGCCAGAGTCACTTTTTTTTACTTAAGAAATGTAATATGTTATCTTAACTCAAAGGAACAAACTACAAATTATTATTCTCCTTACTGAAATGTCTTAGAAAGGAGGGTGGAATGGAAGTGGGATGTGGTGTCCCTGAAAAGACAAACAATTCAACCTACCACACACATTGTGAGGTAAAACCAGAAGCAATGAGAAATTCCAGGATCACTCCTGGTACAGAAGAAATGAGATTGATTAAGTTGTTATTTTGTCTCCTTATCAAAGCTGGGAGTCCTGCTGCCTATTTTGGATAAGCAGCCATCTGCAAAACTTCACTAGCTTTTAAGTTACTCAGGACCACAATCTAAGTGCCAGAGAGTGTATTTCTGAAAAAAATAAACTCTAGAGTCAAAAGAGAATCAGTATGATATATGTATCTCAGTTTTTCTAATCAACTATGAAAATACAGCCATGTACAACATTTACTCTTTAATGAGGTCTAAATAACTATTAGATACTGTAGTAAGTTTCAACTTCAGGAAGAGCTAAGCCCAGAAAGAATGAAGAATACTACTCTGATCCAGTTCCTTCAAACAAACAAATAATTCTATCATCAAATAAATTTGTATCTACTTTCCTAAACTATAAACAGCTTCAGAAGTATTGAGGAAGAATTAACTTTTACAGAAGAAGAGCCAAAATGCCTTTTAAGTTTCACGCAGGAATTACAGTTTCTCTACCCGAAAAGGCAGCAGGATTGATAGCCCAACTGAAGTGCATCTACACCAACACACACAGCTGGGACAAATCTCGCCTTTGTTCTTGTGGAGGACTTCCACTTACCAGATGTTCGCTGGAAATACAACACAGCAGAGAGGAAACAGTCCAGGAAATTCTTGGAGTGTGCGGATGGTAGCTTCCTGACACAGACAGTGAGGGAGCCAGTAGGGAAAGCATCCTAATGAACCTGCTGTTTATGAACAGGGAAGGACTGGTGGGTGATGCTGGAAGCTGCCTTGGGCATCACAATATGATAGTTTTTGACTCTTGGAGAAGTAAGGAGGTAATGCCAGCAGAACTGCCATCCTGGATATCTAGAGGGTAGACTTTGGCCTGAGGAGGAGACTGGTGGATGGAATCCCTCGGGAGGCAGTCCTGAGAGACAAAGGAGTCCAGGAGGGCTGGATGTGCTTTAAGAAGGAAATTCTAAAGGCTCAGGAGCAGGCCTACGTGCTGAAAGATGAGCCAGCAAGGTAGGAGACCAGGCTGACTGAACAGAGAGCTTTGGTTGGAACTCAGTTGGGGAAGGAAAGAGTGTATCACCTTTGGAACAGGAGCAGGCAACTTGGAAGGACTACAAAGATGTCCTGATGTTATGCAGGAAGCAAATTAGAAGGGCCAAAACCCAGCTAGAACTTAATTTGGCTATTGCAATAAAAGACAACAAGAAAGGTTTTTCAAAATGCATTAGCAACAAAAGGAGGGCTAAGGAAAATCTCCTTCTAGTTTCACAAGGAAACATAGTGAAAAAGGATGAGGAAAAGGCAGAGGTACTTACAGCCTTTTTTGCCTTAGCCTTTGATAACAAGTCCAGTTTTTCTCAAGGTACCCAGATCCCTGAGATGGAAGACAGAGATGGGGAGCGTAATCTAGGAAGAAAGGGTTAGAGACTTGCTTAAGTCCGTGGGACCTAATGGCATCCACCCATGGATACTGAGAGAGCTGATGAAAAAGCTAGCCAAGTCACTTTCCACCATTTACCACCAACCCTGTTTAACCACACAGGTCCCAGTTGATTGGAAGTTCGCAAATGTTACACCCCATGTACAGGGAGGGTTGAAAGGAGGATCTGGGGAACAACTGATGCCTGGAGAGGCTACCTGGAACAGAGGCTAGACAGTGTTAAAGGGATAAAATAGGTATTTATTAAAAAGCCTTCAAAGGATTCACCTTGGGCAGCACAAGAGCCTGGTTGTGGCTCTACCCAAGATGGACAACAGGTCATGAGTTTTCACACTTTTATAAGTTTTGGTCCAATTGCCTATTGGCGTTAATTGTCCAGTTACAGCTTCAGGTTATGAAGTCCCATCCTCCCAGATTGCTCTCCTCAATTTGCCACTGTTTATACCTTTTTTGGGCCTGAAGCTGCAAGGGTGTCCTTGGTTCCCAGGCTGGTAAAGGATTGTTTTGTCTAACTAAATTGTGAAGAGAACTTGCTAACACTTTATCTGAAGTTCAGAGTTATATACTAATGCAGTACAGAATCTGAAAAACATGAAAGCTAAAACTTAAGGCATCACCACAGGCCTGTGAGCCTGACCTCTGGGATGGGGAAGGTCATGGAGCAGATCATCCTGAGTGCCATCACACAACAGACAGAGAACAAGCAGGGGATAAGGCCCAGACAGCAGGGGTTTCTGAAAGGCAGGTCCTGCTTTACCAACCTGATCTCCTGTGTCAAGGTGACCTGCTGGGTGGATGAGGGAAAGGCTTTTGATGTTGTCTACCTGAACTTCAATAATGCCTTTGACATTGTTTCCCACAGCATCCTCCTGGACAAAGTGACTTCCCATGATGGTGTACTCTTTGCTGGGTAAAATCTGGCTGGATTGCTGGGCCTAGAGAGTGGTGGTGACTGGAGTTACATCCAGCTGATGGTCAGTCATCAGTGGTGATCCCTAGATCTCAGTACTGGGGCCAGTCCTGTTTAGTTTCTTTATCAATAGTCTGAATGAAGGGATCAAGTGCATCCTCAGCCAAGTGTGCAGGCAACACCAAGTTGTGTGGGAGTGTTGATCTGCCAGAGGACAGGAAGGCTCTGCAGAGGGATCAGGGCAGGCTGGATCAACGGACTGAGGCCAACTGTGCATCTCAACAAGGCTCAGTGCCAGGTCCTGTACTTGGGCCACAACAACCCCAGGCAGCACTACAGGCTGATGGAAGTGGGGCTGGAAAGCTGCACAGCAGAGTAGGACTTAAGAAGGTTGGCTGACAACAGCTGAACATGAGCCAGCAGTGCCCATAAGGCCAGTGGCATCCTGGCCTGTATCAGCAGTAGTGTGGCCAGCAGGACCAGGCAGAGATTGTCCCCCTGAACTTTGCACTGGTGAGGCCACACCTCAAGTGTCCAATTTTAGGCTCCTCAGTACAAGAAGGACACTGAGGGGCTGGAGTGTGTCCAGAGGAGGGTAATGAAGGGTCTGGAGTCTTACAGGGAGAACTTGAATGAGCTGGGGTTGTTTAGCCTGGAGAAAAGGAGGCTGAAGGGAGACCTTATTCTCTTTACAACTACCTAAAAGGAATCTGTGCTGAGGTGGGGGGTCAGTTTTTTCTCCCAAGTAACAAGAGCAGATAAAATGGCCTGAAGTCACACCAGAAGAAGTTTAGATTGGATATTAGGAAGAATTTCTTCATTGAAATGGTTCTCAAGCAATGGAAAAGGCTGCCCAGAAAAGTGTTAGAATCTCCACCCCTTGAGGTACTTGAAAAATATGTAGATGTGCTGCTTAGGGACAGGTTTAGTGACAGACATGGCAGTGTTAAGTTAATGGTTGAACTCTGTGATCTTAAGAGTCTTCTCCAACCTTAAAGATTCCATGATTATCATTCGACAATCTACAATCTTTTAATGCCCATTTTTATCTCCATGGAAGTGTCAAAGGCTTCCATTTTAGAAGGGGCTTGTATCTGCCCAAATTTTATTTGAACATAGACATGTTTCAGCATTGTAAATGTGTATATGACAAGAGTCAATACTGATGATCAGTATTCTCTCTTTCCAATCTTCTGTATGGTCCTAATGGACAGCAAAGGAGCAGGAAGCACGAACGACAGAGCACCAGTCATTAGAAAAGAGGTTGAGTCTTTTCCAACCCACACAATGCCTGGAGACAAATGCCCTTTAAACTGGTACTTCCAAACACAGAGGAAGTTTCTTTATCTTCTTCTTATCAATCACCAATTTTTCTCTAAAAAATCACTTGAAAATGAAGGTATTCCTGGATTTCTTAAACCAACTTTAGATCTTTCTACCCTGATGAGTAACATATGGAGAGACAGGATATCCTGCACTTTAAAGACAAATTTCTTTTTCTTTGTGATATAGACATAACTAAATCCTTCTCAATGTATTTATAAAAACTGCAGCAAATGTCTGCCCACAGCAGAAAACAAATCTTTCCTCAAGACAATATAAAAATTCAATTCTCCCTGGCTGTCTACAGACCAAAGCACACCTTAAATATTTCTGCCATAGCAGAGGTAATTCACTGCAAGAACAAAATTCACCAAACTTTGGTTGTGGTGATACTGATAGTGTTACTTAACACAGCAGTTACAGGTCAATTGTCTCAGAAGTGAATCGAAACTATTGAGGTGCACAGTACTAACAGTCTGGTATGTTCTTTTGTACTCCTCTGACCACACAGTAAATCATTCCAACTTCCTAAACCAGAGAAAAAACTAGATCACAGAATAGCTTTTTACTTTGACAAACTGACTCTGTCTATAATGCAAGCTACCATGAGAACCAAACATAACTAAAGGATCCAGCACTAAACTCTTGCCTGGAAACTGAGAAGGGGCAATTGTCTCTGTCACATGAAACTACACCCTTACTGGACTTCAAGCACTAAGGAAATTGCACCAGAAGATCCTCACATTTGACTCCATGTATTTTCATATTAGACTATGTTCCCATTCTGCTGCACATAATAAAACCTGTCTCAGCCCAGAAGGAGTTTTCCACTAATACTCACCTTTAGGGTTTCATGTAGTACAGAATACTGCAGATTTGTTCTGGTCAATAAATTACTGTGAAGACATGCATTTCTAATTTGCAGTTATGTTTCTAAAATTATTAAATTATAGATGGAGTTAAAGATGTCTATTGACTCAGTACTCACAGTCCTGAACTGTTCACACTCCCAACCCCCTTTGGCAGTACAAAGGCAGGAAACTGCAGAGTTTAAGGTTCAGGGAGCACTGCTCACTGCAGTGGAAAATGACTGCTTTCATCACTGAATGTAAAAACAACATCTCTCTAAACCTTTGAAAGGAAGCTCTACTACACAACTGAGGGATACAAGCTTTAGTTGGTTCATACCTGCAGCTACACGCCTCCCTCCAGCCGTTCCAGTCTTCACTCTAAAAGATAAGGAAAAACACACATTGAGGACTCCAGAGCTAACATTAGGTAATAACAATCATTACATGAACTCCACCTGGGGTAAAGCACTGAGGACTGGCAAAGCGAAGCATATTTCCAATAACAGAACTCATCATGAGGTTGTAACGACCCTAGACAAGAGTCAAAACTGAAGTTGCACATTTCAAATAAACAGGGTAAATGAAAGGGTGCACAAAAACGGACTGCAAACACAACATGGCTGAAGACAGAAGTCTTAGAGCTTCCTAGCAATGTTCAGTGGACTTATGCCACCTATCTGGCTTTTTGGCTGTCACAGAAGCAGATACCAACTGCAGTAGCCAAAATCCTAAACTGATGTTATTTTGACAAGCTGCAGCACTAAGAGATGACCACGAACCTGCAGAGGGGAACTCTAATGTATGACTGCATAAATAGAAAGGTATCAAAAAGAACTGAAATAGGGAACACAAAATTGAACAACACAAGGAAAAATGTTATTTCTACATCTTAAGCAAATGATCAGATTTTCTGTACTAGCATCTCATAAACTGGAGATGCTATGTCATGATTCAGAGTTCTCTTTTTGCAAACTCAGTAACAGACTCTCAACACAAGCCAGTCCACATTTAAAAACCAACTTGGGATTTTTTATTTGTGAGGTTTCTTGACCTTTCTTCCCCCTCAAATAATTTATTCTCTGCCTCCTCCTGGGTTATTTTGCAGAACTACACTCACGTCAGTCTAGCAGCATTTTACAGAAAATTCAAATCTATTTACTTACCTATAGTTACCAAATTAAAAACTGCATCCACCAGCAAGGAGAAAAATTATACAGAGCTATCTAAATTTTTTTTAGTAAGTGAGAATAAGTGAGCCACAACCTCTTCTAACTTGACATGTAATATACTTGGTTATTTATCACATGCACTTGTGCCCTCTTTTTCAAAGGGAGATCTCTTGAGAATTTTCAATACTTCTAAATTCTTCCTATTTGTTCAATTTATTTAACAAAGGACTAAAGCCTCTAAAGGAACAAAGAATCTTAAGAACAAAATTAATTTTCTTATAATATTTACTGAAAACAAAACCCAATCCATGAATCCTGACAAACATAACGCAGTTATATGAAATGTGCATTTTCAAAATTACGAATTTTGCTTTCCTAAAATATTACTCAAAACTGACTATTGTTCATGAACACTTTACACATTTATTTCTGTTCTGTTTCACAACAACATTCTGGATTATGAAGCTCCAATCAGAGATTAAGGCAAATGTTACCTTAAAACACTTCTTCCACCTCAGCCAGATTCCTCTGCTTTTCTGAAGTTTAATTACAAAATATTTGTTTATGGACAAAAAAATGGTCTCAGATTCCTGCTAACAGACCTTCTTCATGCCTAACTTTTAATGTCTTCAAAACAACATGCAACATGAATTTTTTGCTTACATGTTAAGTTATACTCCTTTGATAATCAGCTTTCAGAAAAAAAAAAATGAAATACACAGTTACTTGATTTTGTGAATGCTTAGGAATATCTATATAAACAACTTTTTGATGTTAAAAAGAAAATCTTCACTTTGCACATGTAACTGTAACCCTAGTGAATTAATTTAAAAACTTCAAAGAAACCAAAAGTGAAGGAAACATAGCCAGAGGAACCCATAACTCTTGGATACCTTTGGGGAAAAGTATACACTTCACTGAATCAAAGGCAAAATCCAAGACAATAAAAACTTTAAAAAAACAAGCAGCAAATCTGACAATTATGTGTACAAAGCCTGGGAGAGTGCTCTTAAATCACAAATTGTTTTAGTATGGTTTATTTAATTGCATGCAGAACATAAATACCCTGAATAATTTATTCAAGTTTATGCATCAGACAAACCTGGCCCAAAGGCCAAAGAATCTGACAACTTTTTCTCAGGAAAAATTGGTTCTTAGATCCCTCAGATTAAGGTTTAGACATATATACAGCTGAGTGCTGCTAGCCATGTGTGCAGCACAGTCACTTCTGTAATTAACTGATGGGGCAGTAAGGTCTTGTGCAAAGTAGGTTCTCTCCAGCCAGCATTTGATGCTGATAGCCAGCTGGTTTCCTAACTGCATGAGTGTTCTTAGTGCAGTCAGCAAAACAATTAATGGGGTAAATTCAGATCTCTCATCATAGCTTTTATAAAAATTTTCCTGAAGTTGTCCCCTGACTAAGGTGTGGCAGCTGAGTACAGTTGTCACTTTCAACTACTGCACAAAGCTGGGAGGAACTACTGTGACCTACCTGAGTATTCCACACAGAAAAACAGTTTTAATGCTTAGATTTAATGGCCCTGCCAGATCTAAAGGTGACAAAATATACTCTCACTGATGAACAGTTGCAACTTTTGATATGCAATATAATATAAATAGAACTGCAGCTGATAAAGAAAACAAGTGGCTCTATCCACTAAGTACTAGACAAAGGATATGAGCCCAATAAATCTAGTAATACTGCTTTTCTACTAAGTAGTAAAACTTCTGTCTCACCAGCGGCTCAGACCATCTAAGAGAATATCAGATCATTTAATGGATTCTGATCAATAAAATTACTGTCACGGTCAGCACTTTGTCTAGACCAGTTAGTTCTGATTTCTCATTACACTTTCCAGGAACTAATATTTAAGGGATGTCAAGGCTACCATTGGCAATTAAAGAGGCCAACAGATCAAACAGACCACATAGCTCAACCTCAGGTACATCCTGGCGTCAACAGTCTCTCACATAAATCAGCATTCGGTCTGGACTCACTGCAGAATTACATACTTTTAGGAACCCATTTGACCAATAATGAAAATTTGAAAATATAGCAAGAACTAGTTCTTTGGAACAAGTACAGGAGGGAGATAACAAGGCATCAAAGAGCGATGGAGCAAGTGCAGGACACAGACGACGAACCCAACCGAGAGTCCCACACAAACCAGAGAAGTTTCAATCACTGCACAGCTCAGGACAAAACACACTGAAAGCATCACACACAACAGAGAGAGCAAGGGGAAACTCCTATGGTATAAAAACCTTACCAGAGAAGGAGATGTACTTTTTTATCTGAGAAGTGCCCTTCTACTGCAACCTTTATGCCACCCAAACCTCTCAGCACCAGAAGCTACTTGTTCAGTGTGAGGCCACAGCTCAGTCACTACGCTTGCTCAGTTTGTTTTGGCAGACAGAGTCAAACACTGTTTTTCTCAGGGCTGCCAGCACAAATACTAAAGGGTACACAGGGTAGCAGACAAACTTTACAGTTAGCAAGTTGAATTACTCATGACAGTATGTTCTACTACAAGAATGTAAGTTTTTAACTTTAGATGTAATAGGAAGAACAGAATGAAGAATAGAAGAGGTGCATACTCTGGGACCACTGCAGATAAAGACAAAAATACAGGAAAACCTTTAAAATGCTATGCTTCAAGTTACTCTAACCAGGTAATCATAAAATATTTAAGATTTGGGATGTTGATCTTATTTGCAATGTCTGTTCCATTTACAGCCCAAACACCTCCAAGACTGATCATTAAGTCTTAAAATCCCAAATGAAAGTGTCAAAGACACACTTGAACAATGCAAACCAATCCTAAGATCTACTGTTGAAAACATGGGACTAGGGCTTAGAATACATAATTTCTATGATTAACTATGTGGCTGAATAGTAACTTTTTGGTCCCAGGAGTTTCCATTTGTACAATATGGACAAATATGTACAAAGAAATAATAATATTTTTTTTTTGTGAAAAGGTATTTTGAAAACTAGTGACAGAATGTATTTAATCAGTGGCAGGAATATCATGACAACTGTGATGTTTACAGTTGCATCTCAACTTCACAAAAAAAATTTCTACAAAACATCCATCTGTTAATAAAATCCAAAGAATCTCACCAACAAAAGATTTTAGCTTGCTATCTCTCGTCAGATTATGGTATTAAGGGTCTCTCAAAATATACCAGGAATTGCAAATTGAGAAGGTACAAACTAAATCAAGATTTCATTTGCTTTTTGAATGAAGGTCAGAAAGCCTGCATTCATGTTTTGCTGTATGGAGACCCTACATGCCACAGGAAGACCTGTCACATACAGGAGAGTTTGGTCCTCTTTTGGGTAAAAGACTGAGTTTTAATGAACACAAACAACATTCTCAATTTAACCACTAAGCTTACTCCTAGAAGCAACTGAACTTTAGCTGAACTTTAACAATCTCATCCATCTCAGCCACAAGATTCAAACACTAACACTTTTGATTTACCTATCTTTAAAGGCAAGGTAAAAAAACCTCAGTGGGGAAACCACCCCTGCGCAATGTTTAGACAGACACAGCTTGCATGGCTGTGTTAAAAATTCAAGATACTTACACACCTTTTTCTGATTGTACAAAAGGGAATAGATTCAAAAGCAGACAGAGAACAAGGATGTATTGCAGCTCCCTCACAAAGATCTTCAAATGCAATCACTATTCTGTATTGCCACACCTAAAATGCCAAAGGAGGACACAGTGTACATGGCTGTTTCCAGCATCTACTGCTAGCTTCAGGAGGAAAATAATTTTGAGGTGTTGTCCCAATTTTGAAAGATCAGAATTGAATGTTATACAAAATTCTGAGTAGGTCTGAAATTCTGTATTTGCAAAATGTTGAAGTATAAACATTTTTATTTTATTTCAAAGAAGCACAGCTAAGAAAGACTGATTTACCTGAAGCTTGTATGTGTCTTGCTTGGCTTATATTAGACAAATACTTGCCATGAACTCTACCGTGCAGAATCTGCCATTGCCACGCCTGCAAACCAAAGAGTAAAAATATGCTCAATTATTTTTATCTTCATTTTGTAACAGGCACACGGTAAATCCTTTGCAGAAGTAAATGGATTCAAATTACACTAATTTACATCTGCAAAGAACTGGAGTTACTGCTCTGTTATAAGCAATGAATATTGATTCAAATCACTTTTAGCAGCAAATAGTTTTCATTAACACTTGAAGAGATTTAATATTGGGTGTATAAAGCTGAAGCTTTAAAAAATATTTCATACTATTTCTTTTTCTCCATCAGAGGCAAATGCTGGCATTACTGTGGGAACATTGACTTAGGAATGGCCCACTTCTGCTCTAAAACACAAATTTAATAAAATGTAACCATTTCACCATAAAGCAGTTCTTACTAAACTTCTAGTCCAGATCTCTGAAGGCTTCTCATTTGTCATCATTTGTATACACTTTGATTTCTTTTTTGTACAATTTACTTCCCTCTTTGGTATCTTTATATAGTATCTGAAACATACAACTGTAAATGATACAGAAAAACTGTATTTTTAAAAAAAATCTGCATTCATTTATGATCTACTGAAAACATGAATACATGAACACGTGCCATGAAGCATCATTTTTGTGTCTACCAATCACAAATGTAATGCTGGATGTGTGGAGAAGTGTCAATGTACTTTGTTTGCCAAGAGCTAGAGGGTCAGTACTTGCTTCAAGTCTTATACATGTATTTTCAGATTCACTTACACACTTATCCATCAATCCATTTCCATTCACTTTTACTGGAAGGCGCAGTATGACATCTTCTAGGAGTCTTCCAGTACTAGCAGGAAGAGACTCCATGGACTTTATGGCAAAAACAAGTGCTATAATACTTTGGTTGCATGAGCATGCAGAACAGACATAAAATAAATATCTTTCTGGATTCTCTATACCTCATGCCTAGATTTTGGAGGCACCTTATACTTCCAAAACCTTACAATCTATGTGGCACATAATTTTCTCTCTGCGCTCATATCAGAAAAGCCCACCAATTTCTTCCCAAATGAACAGCAGGCTTTCTATACAGCAGTATCAAACACAGCATGTACCAAATACTGCATTCATTAGGAAATATGCTAAGACAACATTTAGGACTTCCCTGTCTAGAACCAAATTACATGTGCCCCAGCAGGCAACATAGGCAAACAATACTCACTATTTTCAGGTTATACAACTGAGAAGACTGGATATGAGCTTTCCATAAACATTGAGTAGAAACGGGGAAGAAATACAAAGGAATAGATTGAGATACTCTTGCTATAGATCCAACTTAAGCTAGTGCTCTTGCCAAAAGAATAGTGCACAACTCTTTTGTCACCAACTGTCCATCCCCACCTCCGTGTACAAGCCTGAGAAAGGAAACGGTCAAAGTGTGATCTTGTCCACCACCACAAACAGGAAAATAATGGTTTTAATCCAGACATGCTCTGAGATCCAATTCACTGCACAAGCACAGAGATGCTCTTGGTAGCACAAAGGAAAGGAAAAATGCACAAAAAATGGCACAAGCCTCTTTAGGAGCAATACTGGCAAGTGCTCATTTAAATTACCCATGGAACTAGATCATCAGATTTAGGTACTGAATTTCACACAGTTAAATCTCTACTGATTGATCCTTTTTAAAGGCCTCAAGTGATAAACAAGGGTTCCATCACTTCTGTTAAGAAATCACTGTGCTTGTAAGAACTATATACATGTCCTTCCATATAAACATCTTCACTGTTCCACTTCTTTGCCAGTGGACAGCCTCAGATATTAGAGACATGTCACTCCGTATTCTTGATTAAACAATATGATTTAACTTCTTAACATCACAAGTAAATGTTTTTTCCAACTTTCATTTATTCTTCCTGGAGCTTAATACCTGTAATTACTTTACAATAGCAGTTTTAAGTTCCATCAATTTGAAATGCACACTGGAATTAATTCAAAATTCCTGTAATCTTTCCATATGTCCACTCTTAACCTAACATTATTATTTAACTGTATAATTATAATATTTTTAAATATAAATATAAAAAATTTTAAAGGGCTTATTTTTGTAAAAAAAATGAAAAAATAGCAGAAGGGCAAGAAGAAAATAAAAAATTATGCCTTCCTATGGTATTTCATTACCTTCAAAGGGCATCAGACAAAGTTAATTTGTCTCCCATCCTGATTAAATCTTTTCTGCAGACAGGGTAGCACAGTCAAGACAGAACGGATTATGTGGTATTCTCCCTTAAACACAAAAGTATATACAGCAAACAAGATTTCCTGTCTTGACAGCTTGGCTTAGCTCTGAACAATGTCACTTTCCCATATATTGCCTTTAGGAAGATTCTAACAAAATGGTATGACTGAAATTCCCCAGTGCCATGCCACTACTCAAATGCCCTTGCTGCACATGTATTTATTATTTATTCAGAGTTCTGTCCATTTATCATGGCATCTTTCACAGTACAGAACATGCAATAGTGTACACTTCCAAGAGGCCTTTGAAACTGCCTTAATCATATTCCTGCTCCACAAGACTACTTGGAAGAAAAGGTGAGTATGCTACAAGAAAACACTTGAAAGCCAAGGAGTCATAAAACTCCAATCACTGGGCTCAAACAGTACCAAGATTTACTTTCAACTGGTAACTTGTATAAAAGAAAGGTTATCTCTAGGGAGTCAGCAATTGGAGAAGTGGGAAGACAGGTGGGCAGACGACCTAATTCTAGCAGAGGATGTCAGAATTAGGCAAAATACCAAGACATTTCAGGTAACAAGCTTAACATTCCACAGGCTGCATATTTACAACAAATTCCATAGGTTTTCCACACGAAGATGAAAAAAACTACTGCAGTGTGTTCCTGTTAAACAGAATGATCAGAAAACAGCCACACAACTAAACTGCTTGAGTTCAATCAGTTCAAGAAGATGGCTCTCTGTCACACCTCAATCACAGGTTCCTGCCTGCAGACATCAGTACAATCCAGACATTGCCAGACAGCTGAGATGCACCAATTTGCCTCCAAAATGTCCTTCCAAATTCAAGAGGCACACAGCTTTCTCAGGAGAAAATACACTGAAGATACTGCAGTGGTAGGAAAGAAAAATAATTAAAACTGAGTTTATGGAATGTGATCCTCAAGTAAAAAGGCAGACTCTTCCTAAAATCAATTTCACAACTGAAACAATGTTTTCCTCTCTCAAATTCCAGAAACAAAAGGCTGATACCTATTTGCACAGATATTCAAAAGACAGCAGAATTTTTAAGGAGACAGTATTTCTTAAAATTCAGAAGTACCCTATAAACAATTGCCCTCTTTCTCCATCTTAGAAAATTATTGCCACAGTTAATGGTGTATTCAATTGCTGCCACTATTTTGACCACCTTTCTGCTACTCAAATAAGATTGTATCAACAATTTACTACAGTGTAGCAGCTAACAGACTTTCTGCACTATTTGTTCATCTGATCTACTATTTAAAAAAGCAATTGTGAATGGTCATCCCACTGTGTGCAGGGCCTTAATACAAAGTTTACGCAAGAACACAGACCGGGAAGTCTTAGCTGCAAGTTTGCAGCCCTTCCTAACAAGGTATTTCCTACAAGGCCCATCCCTGAACACCAACTCCCAATTCCAAACTAGGCAGGCCAGGGTCTAGCTCCTCATTAATCCCCATTGCCCATAACAAGCAAAGACACACTCAGATCTTCCAGGACAGGATCTAGCTTTCATTAATCTTCAAGGCAGACAGTGACAACAGACCTTTTATGGAAGGATACAGGCCTTGGCTAATCACTCCCCAAAGCAGGAAGGGAGGTTAAAATCCTCACCTCAGAAGACAGCAGCTTTTTTGGAGAGATTAAATCCGTGTCTTTCTGATGTCACTGCCACCCACTACAAACTGTCCCTGCAAGACAATTCCTCCATTTCCAGTCCCTAGAGTACCAAACTTGGATAAACTACATTTTACAAAAAACCCAACGTCCACAAACAGATCACCTTTCACTTGGAACACCAGCCATTCCTAGAGACAGACAGACAGACAGACGGATGTAACAGAGACTATAAGCCGTGGCTCTCAATTGTGCTCAGCAAATGCCCACCAGGCCAGCCACACTGCCTGGTGAGCCAGTGTGCTCTGCTGGACAAATATAGAAAGCAGAAAGTGGAACAACCCTTTCAGCAGAAGAGATTCTGCTCAGCTCCCCGAGAGGGAGGAGCAGGAGCTGAACCAGCCAAACTGCTTTACCCATACATGGTCTCTGAAAGAGCCCATTGCTAAGACAAGTTCCTTTACACATGCACACCCTCATTCACTGTCACACCGTGCAAGGAAAGAAAACAATTAAAGTGTACAAGCCTAAAGGAGTTACTGTTTTGAAAGGAGTTCCAACTCCACTTTGCTTGTGCCCACCTTAATAACACACAAACTTCTAATACTGTTCACCAACAAAATTTGGGCAGCAACCCAGAAACAAGACAAAAATATTCCTGCTAGGGAATCCCCACATCCACCAGCATTTCAATTAACTACTGAACTAGTAAAGTCTTCCTTATTGCTTTTGGACACACACATCCACATATAAAGTTCTTGGTTTGACCTTCTCCCCTCTCTAGCCCAAATTGAATTACAGGAATCTTTTTAAACCCTTCTCCCTTTTCAAGTATTGTCCTAGACCAAGAAGCATGACCTTTCTCATTGGTTGATACTAATTACTATGGTGACCTGCTGCTTCTTGTCTACTTTCCCTGTAGTCCTTTTTGCCAGTGTTTAAACACTAAACCTTTTCCTATGCATTCTTCTTAAAACCAGAAAAAATGCACTTCTGTGCAGCATCCTCTTCTCTCCCACCCACCCCACCTCTTTCACATTCTGGTGCAGAAAGAGCAGAGTAAGTGTAATTGGAGACCCAAATCCCTAGGTCTTCACAGAAACAAACAAACAAACAAACAAACAAACAAACAAACAAACAAAAAAAACCGCACCCAAAAACCCCACAACTTTAAAGAAATGGCAATCTATTTCTTTTCTAGTACAAAACTAAAACAGTTTTCAAACTCAAAAGCAGCATCATTTATATAAAAAAAGCATAATTTTTTATGAGTGATTTATTTCCATATGCTGCTGCCTATTGCTTCTCCTTGGTGTATCCCACATTTATGTGGTGATACCAAACTACTTTACAGGAGCTACCAGGAAAGTTCTTTCATACAAGTAAGTGGAAGCTGCAACTTCCAGCTGTATCAGGAACGCAGCAGCCAATTTAGAACTCAGAGAAGCACACTAGTCAGGTAGCTTTGTTAATGCCATGTGCAAGTAGATACAAAATTCCAACCAATAATCCTGATATTTTTTCAATTTTCTTATTACTGAGATAATGGTTTAGGCTCCCTGCAAATTCAAGAAGACAAGAGCATACACATTATTAGCTCTACACTTAAACACAGCCTAAATTACATTCCTTACAATAAAGGATCAAGACTGTGTGTCCTATCTTGCTTCCCAAGAAATGCTTATTAAACATAGTCTTGAATGAAAAAAATAATTGTAAACCCAAAGAAATTCCAAAGCAAATTCTGCATTAGACAAATAGTGTCACAGCAGCTTCTACACTGTGAAATACAGACAGTACTACCTACAGCCCCTCTCTGACAGTGATCATATTCTGGAAGTGAATGCGTAATCCAGAGTGTAACATGGGTGGCTTTAGTCCATAAATATCAGAATATTCTCACCTAACTTTTCCTAAGTCTCCAATGCATATAATCATAGATTTCTGAGCAGTCAAAACTGCTTTAGAAAAGTAAATATACAATCCTTTTTCTCCCCAAAAAGATTTTGCATATTGATATTTTCAAAGGTATCACTTCTAATATCACTTAGGACCATGCGAAGAATTTTTACTGTTTCAACTCATGCTCAATTGTGCTGCACATTTGCACAGTCATTGAACAATCGTGCAAGAAAAAACAACCAACAAAACACCATGAAGAAATACAACTCATCACTAAGCTGACCTGTCATCCAAGTATTTTTTTTAATTCAGAATTTTAAATGGAGAACAGAAAATTTTTGAAGATAAATAACAAAGAAATACAGGTAAGTAGGCAAAAAGTATTTTCAGATGGTGCTCTGCTTTGGAATACAAAACTATAAATTAGAGAATTACATCTACATTGTATTGTGCCTACACAAAATGCAAAAGCTAAATGTGATGTTCAAAATACATTCTCTCTTCCTGAAAGATCAATGTCATTGCCTTCTGAAGAAACATTTATCAAAACTCTATCTTGTCAGATTTTGCAGAGATACTAAGATGCCTGGTGTCCATCCTGCAAATCTCTACATATATTAAGAAAGATGCTATTGGTTTTGTATGTACAGTCGGACATTGTCTGCTAAGTGCCTGATTTGAATTACAAACTCCTCTGCTTTGGAAAAGGCAGACATGAATATTCCCTTTCCAACAGAGTCTAAAAAATTTGTGGATTGCATGCCTACATTGGAATATCTTTTGAACTGCATAGTTTGGGACAAAAATAGCAAAGAATATGCAAGGCTTCAGTGAAAGCCTGAATTTTAAGTGGTAAGACGTTTGAAGGACAACAGTTTTACTTTGACATGTGAAATACTGAAATCTAGTGGATAACAGCTGCATAATTTTTGTGAAAGGTGCCACACAAAACAGCCTGCAGACAGGAGCGAAAGCCACCTGAAAGAACAGTTTTGATAGTGGTGTAAAAAAGAAGCCAAGGTTCTGAAAAACTCCAATTAATTTAAAGTAAAAACAATGTAAGACAGTCACTGAGTTCTTATATGAATTGAGAGAGCATTCAGTTCTGAGAGAATACAGAACATGCAAGCATTAAAGAAAATGCTCTGCAAAGGAAAGCCACCAGCATGACATCAGATATTCAACCAACATCCATCCTCTCATCCACATGCTCATTCAAGATCTCCTTGAGGTGTCCTGCTGCAAAGGACTAAGAACCCAAACTGCCTGCTCATTTGCATGGATTTCAGCAACACTCAAGCTTGTTATTCCACACTATATTACAATTTAGTCAAACCAATGTAAAAATCCCAGAGCAATACAGTTTCAAGCCCAGTTTACATAATCTTAAATTTACCTGGGGGTTTACCACTGCAAGCCAAGCCATTAAATCAGTTATAAATCTACTCTAAATTGGTAAATACTCATTATCAAAACTCGCTGTTTGTCAGTTTGCCACTAATACTCTGCCTCTAACAGAGCAGCCCATAAGCCAGCACACCTTTTCTAAAATCAAAATAAAAAGATAGACCATGCTATATACTAAGTATACTGAAGATACAAGGGTAACATGCATACTTGAGACAGACAAGACAGCTTGTGGACAAGGATTTCTCTTCTGGCATAAGGCTTTCACTATATGTGTGACACAAACTGCATCATCTAAACTGAAATTCTTCACTAAGAGTTGAAAACCACTGAAGATTTCTGTTCAACCATGCAGTTGCTCATTGCTCATCCTGAATTCACCTGGCAATGATGCATTTTCTTTAGCACAGAGCTAAGACAGCTGGAAGTTTGAAGCTATTCCAGATGTCAAAGATTACTTCCTTTCCTTGGGATGATGGCTGTGCTGCACTCCATTGCTGTCACACAAATAAGCCTGCTCTGTCCATCACTGTTCAGACTCGTGAGCTATTCCTCCCTACAGCAAAGCACTTGCAGACTAAGTGGCACTGCAGCTTCGACCCAATGTGTATTTTAGTTCTACTTGCTTGAGTCGCACATCAGGTGCAAACGAGTTGATATTCAGTTGATGTTTGGGAAATCTCCTCTTGAAGTGTGAATGCTAAAGCTCTCTCTTTTCATTTCTACATCCCAAACACAAAATGCCTTGGCATCTTTGTAAAACAGGTTGTAGAGCAATAGCAGAAAATGTGGTACCTTGCATTCTTGCATTTATTCATATAACAAGTATCTCTGATGACTGGAAGAAGGGCACTAAAACTACTGGTTACTTTTCCCAATCAAGAT
Organism: Zosterops lateralis; assembly: GCF_965231275.1. Lineage (NCBI taxonomy): Eukaryota > Metazoa > Chordata > Aves > Passeriformes > Zosteropidae > Zosterops > Zosterops lateralis. The sequence goes on from NC_139761.1 coordinate 39,829,565, forward strand.
AACCTCTCTTGCCTCAAGAAATCTTGTAACAGGATCACTGAAGCTCCTGTGCTGTGATACTTTGAGAAATACCCATTAGAGGTCCAAGATAACTTTTCTCAATTTATAATTCCCATTCTAATAAATACTGAAATATTTTAGTCTTCTTTTCTTCTATACTACTTTTTCTCCTGCCAAATATCTGATCAATGGATAAAAATCATACCTCCTTGCCTGAAGGCAGTTACCAAGGCAGTGAATAACTCTGCACATAGTCTTGAAGAACAAGCAATACTAACCATGACCAGATTGAAATAAAACATTTCAGACATTCATGGCAAGGCTGAAAAATCAAAAAGCAGAAATATAGATCTGAGTCCACTTGACTATTGCAGCTGTCTCAGTAACCAAACTAACGTTATGACTTGGAAAACTGGACATATTCACTTAAGAATACTCTCTAGTTCAAGAGCCAGAACAGTGGGTTCTTGGATCTCAGTGCTAAAGACTAATAACCAGGAAATCTCAAAAACTATGAGAATTTGTCTCACTTCCCACCTACTCTAAAATAGGCACTAAAGGAAAAATCAGAGTGGGCATTCTGAAGAGATTTGTGGCAGATGACTCAGTAACTGATAATCAGTAGCCACATGCCAGAAAAACATGCAAGAAATAGTTAAGGAGCCACCTGCTCACAGCAAAGTTTCCCAGTAAGTTCAGTTAGATAATGGATTTCAGGCAGAATCTTACTTAACTCCAAGTGAATCTAAATATTTAAGAATCACATAAGCATCTACCTTTTATGAAATTCAACCAATTCAGGATACTGTTAGTGATTTTAGAAGAAAATTTACACAACATTATAAACATTTCCTTCATTTCAAACATATTTTGTTTCAACCAATGACTCTTCAACTGATGTGCAGGTTACTTGGCAAGGAATGGATTTATTATTAATGAGATAGACAATTATAGTATATCGATGATCCTGCCACATTTCCTGCTTTCCTCTTTAGAGAAGTAGTGCCAGGGAGCACTAATGTTTTCAGAATCCCTACTTGTAGCAGAAGAACTAAAAGAACCTTCCCCCTACCATGCAAAGATAATCCTAAAAGGGTATCAAGTTTTGGAGGCCTAGCAGAAACATGGATATAGAGTACACAGCAGTGCTACCATGGATTTCTTTACCCCATAGTGAAAGATGGGTATGTTCTTCTCACTTTGTAGGTCATTTACTTTCTAAACAAAACTACCTAACACATAAATCTTTATGCTCCAGTGTTCATGGCTATAAAATAGTCACTTTTCAATCATCTGCTTTTCTACAGATGCTGTGTTCCTGCTTTCTTTTGCAAGTAAACAGAATGTCCTAGGCCTCCATCAATTATTTTGTTACCTATTAAAAAAACCCCAGAAGATACAAAAGAGGAAACATGTAACCCAGCAGTCAGGATAAGGCATTGATTTTTCCCCAATGTAACATTAGAAACTTAGACAGGGAAAGGAAAACCAGAAAAAACACAGCCATGCAAAAATGATCACTCAGAAAGGGTGAAAACACTCCTCAGAACAGCACACACCTTCCCAAAATAAGCATCAGCAATAATTTTGACTGTGAGCAGAGGCTGAAAGAGAACAGTAAGCACCTAAAGAAAAAACAATTCTTTACATCACTGTATTTAAAATTTTCTTTTAAGGAATTTTTGCAGTATATACATTAGCACCCACGTCTCTGAGTAGATATAAGATTTGTGCTCCTGTCCTGGGGGCTCTTCAGCAGGAATACAACTGAACATATTAAGCTGCTAGATGCAAGCTGTAGCCACTCTATCATTTCCTAGCTCAGTCTAAAGACATATGGATTAATTTTAAACATCTATCACAGCAGCAGTATTTCCAACAATGCTGCTTCTTCAAGACTTAGGTCCAGACACAATTCTAGGAGAATACAGTATCTCATTTTATGCAGAGATCCCAAGAACATAGCCGAGGGGAATGGAAAAAAGAATAAAAATGTGATAGGTTTATTATGGCTGTGCAATGCCAAGTCAGTGCAGTAAAATCTCTCTGATGAACTAACCTAGAGAAAAACAATAGAGGAGACAACAAAAGACACTAGGAGGGAGTTCAGCAAATTTGTGATCTCTGGTACAAAGAGTAAGACTGAAAGGACAGACATACACAAAAAATAAAAAAAACAAATTCAAGATAGTCAGAAAATGCAAGCTCTTGTAAACCAGAAGTCAAGCGTGCTCCATGATATAAATCCCCACCAAATACTTTTCTAAATCCATTGAACTGGTGAAACACACCCAACGACCACACTCAAGCAGGACATACAAGAAAGCTGCAATGCTTGAAAAATGTTCCCCGACAACTTCTGGCAGAAGAGAATGCCTGTGCCTTAGAGGTGAAAATGTCTGGGCCAGAATTCCTCAGGAATTTAAAGGAGTGTATTCTAAGGTTGCCTCTCAACTTCCTTCTCGTAACAGCCCTATTAAACAAGCATGCTGTTATCAACCTTTAGTGCTTCTTCATGTATTTATCACTCATTTTACGCTCCGTCTCTTCTGGTTTTTATATTCCTCTTCCTACTTCATTCCAGCAGTGCCTGTCGGGCCTTCTCGTACGTGAGGACCGCAAATCCTCACGCCGCGCTGAACTCCAGTTTCCCTGCCCGTACTTCTCATACGCCTGACTCGCCTCCACCCCCTGGCGCCCCAGCGCACATTTCCCTGCTCGGGCGGACAGACCCCACCGCACCGACGGCGACACCAACCGCACCCCATGTTCCTCTAAGCGCCCGGGGCTCGCAGCCCGGCCGGCTGACGGCGGCCGAGCCCGGGGAGCCGCTCTCCCGCCGCGGGGTCCGCCCGGCCTCGCCGCAGCCCCCGCTCCCCTCCCCGAATGGCGGCGCGGCCCCGCGGGCTGGGCTCGCTCCCGCAGCGCCGCCGCCGCCGCCCGCAGCGCTGTCAGCGCCCGGATCAGATACGACACCCGGCACCTCCGGCTGCGGGCCCCGAGGGGCTCCCGGCGGGGCGGCGCCGCCCCGGGATGGCGCGCAGGGGGCGGCGGCGGCGGCGGCTCCCCCGCGGGCGGGAGCGGAGCGGCCCGAGCGGCCTCGCGGCGGGACCGGGCACCGGGGGCAGGGGCACGGAGCCGTTACCTGCGCGAGACGGATCGCGCTTCCCGCCGGCTCGGCCCGGCCCGGCCCCGCTCGGCCCCGCGCCGCGCCGTTCCTGCCGCGCCGTTCCTGCCGTGCCGTGCCGTGCCGTGCGCGGCCCGAGCTCCTCCCGGCGGCGCCGCCCTCACCTGCCCCGAGATCCGCCCGCGCCCCGCTCCGCTCCGCTCCCTGCGCCGCCTCGGGCCGGCTCCGCAAGATGGCGGCGCTTCCGGGAGAGACCACGGCGGGCGCGGCGTGGGGGGGCCGGGGCGGTGCGCCCGCCCCCCCCGCGCCGCCGGCCCCGCCTGGCCCCGCCCGGCCCCGCCCCGCGCCGGGCCCCGACCCCGCGGCCGGCCCTCCCTCCGGCCAAACCTCCGGCGCCGCTCCGTGCGCGCCCCCGCCGCGCTCTCCCGCCCATCCGCCCCGGCGCGGCGCGGCCCCGGCGCGCATGGGGGTGGTGGAGGCGCTGGGCGCCGGCGCGGCGCGGCTCTTCTTCTACCCGTCGCTGCTGTACACGGTGGCGCGGGCGCGCCTGCCCGGCTCCCGCCGGCCCTGGTTCCACCGCATCGACCAGGCCGTGCTGCTCGGGGCGCTGCCGCTCCGGGGCCGCATCCGCAGGGTAAGGCGGGCGCGGCGGGGCGGGCCGGGCCGGGCCGGGAGGAACGGAGGTCGCTGACGGTGCCTGTGCCCGCAGCTGGTGGCGGAGGAGAACGTGCGCGGCGTGGTCACCCTCACCGAGGACTACGAGACCCGGTTCCTCTGTTTTTCCCCCCAGGTGAGCCCCGGGATTGCTGTATCCCCCCCACCCCGGCCGGGTCTCCCGTCGCTCCCTGTCCCGGCACAGTTGGGGCTTTGGCCGCCTCCTGCCGGCAGCGACGCCAAGTCCCCTGGCAGTAAAGACGGGACTACTCCTTCCTAATCCGACTTTAAAACTATGCGACAAACCAGTAAAGCGTAAAGGTGCGAGTGAACTGCAGCTGCAGTGGCAAGGAAAGGAAGGGAGCATACAACCTACATCACTATACAGGAATCCCTTTGGGTTGGGGAGAGATCCCAACCTCCCTCTTCTCCTTTAGCTGAAACACGTTTTTTCAGTCCCTTTTAACTACTACCTTCTGATGGCCAGCACTGAGTTTTCATACATCTAGTCTGAAGGATTGACATTCAAAGCCTCTCTGAATTTCTCAATTGTCTCAACAGGTTCTGAGTTTCCTTCAATAAAAAAACCGACCCGGTTCACTGACCGAATCTGCTGTGTCTGTTACAGGAATGGGAGGCAATGGGAGTGGAGCAACTGCGTCTGGGCACTGTGGATCTAACTGGAGTCCCCACCTTGGAAAACCTGCACAAGGGGGTGGAGTTCATCCTGAGACACCGAGCCCGCGGTAACAGCGTCTATGTGCACTGCAAGGCAGGGCGCTCCCGCAGTGCCACCATGGTGGCAGCATACCTAATACAGGTCAGGAAGCTCTGCTAAATGGGGTTCATTTTCATAAAAAAATGGAAATAAAACGCAGACAACCTTTGCAGTTAACTCTCACTCAGGAAACATGAGGATGTACAGGTTAATTTCCATGATTTTACACAGCTTGGACACCTATTTTAAGAGAGGCCTCAAACTTACCTCGCTGTTTTGAATGCAAATGCAAATTTTGAATTATTCTGCTTTTCTTAATTCTTTCTGTGATTGAAGTGGGAATAACAAGTCATTCATGAGCGTAGGTTCACTGAGCAGATAAACATCCATTTTTGTTGTTCATATTTTCTCCTTGGTTCACTTGCCTGGTGAGCCATCCTACACTTTTCTATAAATACAATTCAGGATCAAGAGAACTGACTTGTTTTCTGAGTTCCTCTACCAACCCAACTGGGGAAGCCAGCACTAAGAACAAAATCCCACCTGTGGATTCTTCCCTTGGTGTTATTAAGCGCTCCCTGGAAAATTTTCCATTAGTGTTGAAGAGAAAAATTTCTCACTAAGTGCTGAAATGCAATGAAAGTACCAGTAGAGATAAAAAAAAAAAATAAATTAAAAAGCAAGCTGCAGTTTTCCTCTGGTCTAGTGGGGCTAGGACAGGAAACTAATCACAATACGAAGGAAGAGTGAGCGAGACGGAAAGTGGGGGGCGCAGGCAGCAACCATTCCTCTTTTACTGAGGGACTCATTTCACAGATGTGTGACTTGCAGGCCTCTCTGAGAAGAACATCTAGTAAACCTAAGGGGCAAAGCAGCAGCAAACTTTCTAACACCTCTAATATTGCCCATAGCCTCCAGGAGGGTTCCATTAACTGGTGCAAAGATGGAATGGATTTTCACTTGCTGGTTTCTGCCTTTTCAGCTGCATCACTGGAGCCCTCAGGAAGCAATAGAGGCCATTGCCAAGATTCGTCCCCACATCCTCATTCGACACAAGCAAGTCCAGGTCCTGGAGAAATTTCACAGGAACATAATGACCGAAAGGACTGCATGACTTAGTGGGAACTATCAAAATCCTCATCTCGGCTGCTATTAAAAAAGTTTTTATGATCTAACAAAAGCTTAAGCATTTTCATTCTTGACCATCAACAAAGAGCAGTTTTACAGTAAAGGGGAAATAGGGCTGTTTCATTAAAGCTTTCTTTCCTTATGGCTAATATCCTAGATCTCTTGGAGCCCCATAGTTCTTTTCCACACATCAGTGCTGAGTGAACTGCAATCCACAGGAAGTTCAAAAACATTTGTATTTGAAGCAAAGAGAAAAAACCAAAATACTTTGTCTCAGTGGAGACTTTATTCAGATTTTTACCCAAAGGGTTACAGTGCCAACAGAGAGGGGTAGGAGGAAGTGGTCTTATTTCTCTCTTTTCACCAACACTATGTTATAATTACAGGTGGGGATTTCCTGTACAGTAAAGGAAGCCAATGCTCTAAAAATGATCTCCCTCTTTATACTAGGTGATGACAGAGCAGTAAGCAAGTACTCAGTTGGTTACCACTCCTCTAGGAGAAGTGCTGAATGTAACCTAAGGGTCCTGGGATCAGTTCTGGAATCTGTCTGCCAGGCCCTCCTTCTGCAATAGGACACAGAAATGTTTAAATGGGGGCATCCCTGGGGGACACAGTGCACGTCTAAGTCTGTGACTGACACAGCAGCAACACGCAGTCTCCTAGACAGTTAAAATTAGCAGTCTGGGCCAAGGAGAATGCTCTCCATATGCCACAGGATTTTTTAGTGGTGGATTGGTTCCAGGCTAAAATAGCCATTTGCTGTTGTTTGGGCCTCAAACGCAAGCAGCTTATCATCAAGCAATCAAAGTAATAGTATTTAGTCCATCTGAAATCTAAGATACAACAGTTCAATACAGTTTCAACAGTGCTATGTAAAAGAACAGGCCCACAGTCAGAAAGCCTCTACTTCCTCTGCACAGGTACAGAGGATGGGGTCTTTACTGTATGTTGTGAGCTTGAAGTAATTGGGACTGGTGCTGAGGGTCATAGGTGTCTTCAAGCTGCACAGCAAGACACTTGCTGTTTTCTATCACCAGGCCTGCTTAGGCCAGGACAAACTGCAGGTTAGTGAGCAGCACTTTGATGCCACTTGTGACTGTTACAACAGAGGTGGCTGGGTTAAGTTTAAAAGTATTCGCGTCACCCTTTTTATAGCGGTCACGAAAGACATAGATGCTGCCATTGCAGCTGGCAATTTTCCAGAGGGATGGTACTGAGCTCCAGGCATCTGGGAGGCATAGCCGGGTGAAGCTATCCAGCAGGGGATTGTAGCAGAGCAGTGAATCCCCCTCGGCCACAATGAACACCACATCCTTGTGCACAGCAGCGTGCATGCGCCCTGCGAAAGGCAGTACGTATGGCTTCACGTGGCATTTCTCCGTGTTGGTATCATAGCACTGGATGAGCCGAGAGGGCTTGGTGAAGAAGTCTAAATCGTTTTCCTCCCCACCCAGCAGGTAAATGACACCATTAAGGTTCACCCCTGCAGCTCCAGAGACTGCCACTTCCAACTGGCTGGTCTCTGTCCAGACGTTGTCTCGTACTCTGTAATATATGACAGCATTAGAGAGAGTGTCCTGTAGAGTTTTCCCCCCCAGTGAATATATTGCATCCTTGCTTGGCACGGAAACGAGGGTGTGCTGGAGCCGGTCGCGGGGCAGAGGAGCACACCATTCCCAATCTATAGTTGCATTGTTGCATTTCCACATGCGTCGTGGAATGGAGCCACCGACGACGTACAGGTCGCTGCCGTGCTTGCAGGCCGCGGTGATCTGGTGACACAGGCTGTTCTGGCCACTCACACTGATGGAGTCATCGTCAGCACAGTGCAGAGAGACAGCGAGGGAATGTGTACGTGATGACTCCTTTCCAATCAGGTAGATGTGAACGTTTTCTCCAATCACCTGAGCAAAAGAGAAGTGTGTCAGCATAATTACATCTGTTCACACAAACATCAGTGATGCTCGAGACTGAATTTTTCAGTTTACAACTCACCGGTGGGCCTGAGGTGTATAACCTCCTTCCCAAGTCCTGCTACACTAGAACATTCAGGATTCAGAGCCTCAAGGCCTTTTCAAGATACCATTCATATCTGACACAGTAAAATAGCCACATATGTCACTGGAACACAAGTGTTCATGGTTTAGGTAAGGGCCAGTTACATCACTGACGGAGTACAGTTGCTACAAGGGGAACGCCAAACATGGATTTCTGAACAGTTTAGTTGATAACTGAGGTGAAATAAGTTATTTGTGGCACTGCTCCAATCACCAGTGAAAGCAGCCTCAGGTTAAATGAAAAAAAGCAGTCAGTGGGGTTGCTATTTATGACACTGAGTATTCTCTCACAAGCACCATGAATTTCAATGACATTTGTGTTCTGTGACTTTCAAGCCACACCTGTGAGCAGAATACCCTGCCCTGAGAAGTGTGAAACCAGCAAGTGCTACATCAGCCCCAGAACATAAGGTCTTTTTATACCTTCAGACTCGATCGCAGAGTCTCTGAAAAGCCCGCTCGCTCCTCCTTGTTGAAGTTGATCCAGGTTTCTATGGCAACTGCTGGATTCTGAGAACATGGAACGCCATCTGCAGTTCGGGGACAGAAAGGCAGTTATGATATCTAGACAAAAGTGCATGAACTCAAAACACTTCTTCCTGTGGCTGCCTCCCCCCACTCCCACCACAAACCCTGCTTTCTAGAGAGAAAAAACAGACACAGGTGTTTACAGATTTTGCCAGGCATGATCAGCACTGCCGGCCAGCCAACTACATGAAATTAATTTGGGTTACTATAATAAGACAGAGCTGTCAGATCTTAAGCACTTTGGATGATTCAGCAATCTATTCAGGAATCTATGTCCAAGGGAAAGAGGACAGGAAAGAGAACTTATGCTGTGTGACGATGACAAATACTTTCTTATTTAATCATCCAGGCAAAAAGATTCTGTTATTGAAAATCTCAGCACCTGCCTTTCTTTCTGGCTGGTCCTAGAAACCTGTCTAGCAAAAGTCACCTACAAAACGTGTCTGAGCACTGTCAGGCAGCTGACATTCATGCCTGAACATCTGGTGTTGCTGCTATCCTCTTAACATTTGGAAATCCCCAATGAGCTATTAGAGCTTTTCTTAGCTGTGTGACAGTAGGAAATACTCCACAGGCTGCATCAGATTTAAATCTCTTTCCAGACATATCTGGAAGTTTTGGTTAAGCCACAAAGTCTTCCATCATCATCATCAGTACATTACCTAAAAGATTTTAGGTATTTCCTTCCAGTTTGAAAGCCAGCAATTATGCCTGTGTTCATTGAGAAGCTTCCCTATGAAGACTCTCTCATTTTGCAGTCTATTCTCATGACAAGCTCTGAATTCAATGATGCTGAAGGCACCAGACAAATTCCAATGATTTTCTCTATAGTGGAAGGGAGCAGAAAGAGTGTGGCACAAAAGCAGGTATTTCAACTCTGTTTAAAAGGATTCCCATAAGCTAACCATTACAGGTAGTGCTTAAATGGAAAAAAAAATGGTTTTGAAATTGGTGCTAGAGTGCAACGGAAGGTAAAGTTAATAAATTACTATTTCATTAAATTAATTTTAATCCTTGCTACTGAACATTTCCACTATTTAATTCTCCATTAACTAAACAAAGATGCAGGAAAGGCAAAATAAAAGGATTTTTCCTACCAGCAGTAGGGAAATATTTCAGATTTTAATCCATTTTATGGATTAAAAAAGTTGCGGCATAAATGCTGAATAATGTGATTCTACATATGAAAATAGATGATGCATGGAAAAAAGTTATAATGAGCAATTGTTTTAATTTAGGACCACAAGCGTTAAAGTCCATAGTCCTAAAACTGGTTGTTATGTGGAATCCCTAGGAAATTAAACATGATTGACCTCTACAGTTTTATTTCATGATTTTAGAGGTTTTTTTAGATGAACTTACTTTAAGAATTTTAGCTGGATAGTTATCAAAATCACTCAAAGTTTATCACAGTTTTTCAGCTATCAGTACATATATTCAATAGGTTCTTGACTGTAAATTTCTTTAGATGCAATAGAGATAATTTAATGCAATATCTGTAGAGACTCTTGTACGCATAGTATCAACTTTAAAGGCTAGTTTAAATCTTTTGGATAGATTTGCCAGTGTTCCAAAGAGGCCAGCCAGCTAGGTTTATTTTTGCAACTGCATATAAAACACATGACACACAAAGTCTAGTTACTTACTCAGTTACAAAGAGTAATTAAAAGCAAGAAAGATGCACATTTGGACATATGAGCTGCTTCTACATTCTTGCTTCCTCTAGCAATGATACATAACTGCAGAAGAATGGACTGCAGCACCCTGGTGAGGTAACAAGTACTGACTGTACCTCCTAGGGCAGCAGATCTTTAAGGATTGGTGGAAACTGGACTAAGTTGTTTATGTGTTGACATGTCCTTCACAACTCTGAGTCACGGCATCCATTACTGTGGAAGGCTATTACCTTTACATTAAGGGTAATTACTGTATTACTCAAGATGTTACAATGCCTCTATTTCAGTCAGTTGAGTGCCTAAGTAATCCTAACAATTATATACAATTGTAAATAACACTAAAATAGTCTAAAAATATGTACTCAAGCCTTCATACAGATGTTGAGTTATTGTGTTACTATGTTAAATTATTATGAGCTAAAGGGATAAAAAAGACTTTCATCAGATGTGGACCTCTGGCAAGCCTTCTTTTACTTTTAATGCAAACAAAAATACAACAAATCGTTGGACATTGTGTTTAAAAAATGTGAAACACTTCTAACCTGTTGATTCAGGAACTGCTGTGAATTTCTGGCATACTGTATGTCCCTTTGCTATAGTTCAGATGTTTCATGTCCAGTAACAATTCATAGTTTGGGGCTTCTTCTGATAAAGGTATCCAGAATATTTTGCTCTGCCTTGCTTAGCTAAGTCTCTGAATAGACAGTGATTACGAAAGTTTGTATCTTTCCTTCTATTTCATTCACTTCTTGACCAGACTCTAAGTCTCTTTCTACAGCCACATCCTAGGTAGTTTCAAGAACTTCTCACCTGTAAGGATGTCTGTCAGCAGGCGTAGAGGCAGGTGTAGGAACTCCTCTGTCTCCTGCAGCTGAGACAAATGTGACTTTGCACAGTGTTTGGCAGCTGTGTAGAGCTCCATGTCACTGTGCTGATCTGCCAACCACATGACCTGCAGACAGTTTCTAACCTGCACCGTACGGGCCAGAAAACGGGAGCACTCTTCAAAAAGGGCAGTCAGCTGGTACATGTCTGCCACTTCATAGGTTTCCTGCAACTCCTCTGCCCTCAGCTTTACAGTTCCATGGTAAATATAGTCCACAAGGAGCTGAAAGACACTCTCGCTAACATCCTGCAGCTCAATCACCCGGTTGTGGGCCTCCTTTAGGTTGGAAGTGAACATGGAACGAAAAAAGCAGCTCTGAGCTGAGAGAACCAAACGGTGCAGCTGGAATTCTTTGCCTTCCACTGATATTGTAACATCAGCAAAGAGCTCATCCTCCAAGCACAATTTCATAATACCCTGGGCCACACGGCCTGAGTGGGAGCGGTCGGTGAAGGTGTAGTTCACAAAGTAGTTTTCTTCTGCAGAGGAGCCTCCAGTCTCTTCTGATGACTCCATTGTGCTGCACAAATCAGACCTCCAGCAATCTGTAAAATCACAATAATTATACGGCTTTCTCTCACCACTAACAAGATTATGCAGTACTTCAGGGTATGGGGAAAAATCAAACATATTGGTAAGAGTCCATCATATTTTAGACTGAACATAAATAGCACAGCCAGAAACTCGTGCTTGAGCTTCAGAATCTCACATAGCAAATGAGTAGTTGGCATAATTAAAATTATAATATATACCAAACTTCCAGTACAGTGAACATCACATCCCAGCAGGGCTGGGAGGCACGCAGATCTTTTCACCGCTCATTTCACTGACACAAAGAAATGCAGCAAGTTATTCAAGTGGAAAGTCCGGCAACTGCCCTGGGAAACTTGCAAAGCCAAAAGAAGTGGCAGCAGCATAGCTGGACTAGATGTGAAAATGATTCAAGTATCATACTAAAAAAGAGCACAGGCAGCAGTTCATATGATCAGGAGGTGTTAATTACTGTCCAAACCCAATGATGAATCTGTATCAAGGTGAATTTGTTTTTACCAAAAAGATGCATGAGATGTCTGCCCAGTGTAGCCAGCGGTCCTTCAAGCTAACCAAATGAGATAACTGATGGTTATGCTGTTTGTTAATGTGCCAGTCAACTTCAGCATGCAAACCAACACGTAAGATGTTGTTAGTCACTGCCTCCCAAGTGGAAAGGGGAGAAAAATTTGAAAGAAAACACCTCTTAGTAGGTACCATGGATGTTTGCAGAGCTCCAGGTAGTTTGTAGGTCAGAAAAGTTTCTGAAACACAGAAGGGCTACTACAGCAAGGAGCTCTTCTTTACCATGGCTCTGACAGCATTGGGAACAGTTGCCTATCTGCATTCACTTCAGATGCATTTTTATAATTGAACTACCAGCTATGATGTCTGATATCAGAAATTTCTTCCATTAACAATGAACATTATTTCAAGTACAATGTTTCACAAAGATGTGATTTGTTTTCTCGAACAGATTTATAGTTACTCTTCCAGGATTTATCGTGTCAAACATGCATTTTCTTACAATTACTCTGCTTGAGCAGGAGGGCTCCTAAGTTCTTTGCTCAAATTATGTCCATGGGAAGTAGTGTCTACATCCCTAATTGGATGGAGAAGCCCATCTCATCTCTGGTGATAGCCTGCCTTAATTACACTCTTATCTCGATTTTACAGTAGTTCTGGTCTGTCTGAAAAGTACCCATCCATTAGTCTGTAAGAGACTGAGGAACTGCAGCCAGAACACGTCAGTACTATTTTTCCAAGCTTTACGAGGTATGAGCCTATCCTGCAAATTGGCTTCCACTTCAGTTAAAGCTCTTTATCCTTACAGTCAAGGTGCTTAGGAGCTTCAGCCCAGAATGCAGAAGAGACCCCGCAGAGCACCAGGCTATGGACAGATGAACCACTCTGCCCCCTTGGCACGGCAGAACCAGCTGCCCACATGGCCCTGCACAGCTCCCAGAGGACGGATGCCAAGACACAAAAGACATGCCAAGAAGCGGCTAAAAACTATGCAAATCTCACATCTTCCTTGCAGACACCCAGACAAAGCTCCGCTTTGTGGTGTCTCTGCTACAAAGAAAGAGGCATGCAGGACAGTTAACTTAAGTTGGAAAATCCTCTGAGACCATCGAGGCCAACCTGTGGCCGAACACCACCATGTCAACCAAACCACGGCACTGAGTGCCACATACAGTCTTTCCTGAAACAGCAACACCACCACCTCCCCGGGCAGTCAATTCCAGTCTCTAGTCATCCTTCCCGTGAAGAAATTCTTCCTCATGTCCAGCCTAAACCTGGCCTACTGCAGCTTAACCCTGTGTTCTCTCGCTGCCTGGGAGAAGGGGCCAACCCCCACCTGGCTACACCCTCCTTCCAGGCACTTGGAGAAGGTGATAAGGTCATCTTTGAGCCTTCTTTTCTCCAGGCTAAGCAAACCCAGCTCCCTCAGGCGCTCCTCACAGGACCTGTGCTCCAGCTTCCTTCTTTCCCTGCTCCTGACAGTGTGGCGGGTGCCACGGCGGCGCCCGGGATGGGGGAACCCCTAAGCACGACTGACAGCGACCCCACGGTCCGAGGCGGGGAGAAGGAAAGCAGGGAGGGAGGCTGATCCTGGAGAAAGGCAGATTGCCCCAGGGCGGCACTGATGCCGTGCACGGCTCAGCCTGGTGTCCGCCGCCCTCCCCGCCCACGGCTCCCGCCGCTGTGCCCCGTCCCCGGGCCGCCCCGCCCCGCGGCACCCACCTGCGGCGCCTCCCTTCATGCCGCCGCCCCGGGCTGCCCCAGCGGCCGCTCCCAGCCCTCACCCTGCGCCAGGCGCCGCCGGGCACTCTCCGATTCCGCCCGCCGACCCGGAGCCGTCCCCGGGAAGCTCTTGGCGCGCTTCCGGCCCCGGGGGCAGCGCGGCGGCGGCGGCGCTTTCCGCTTCCGGCCCGTGCCCTTGCCCGGCCGTGTCCCGGCGGGATGTGGGCGGCGGCGGCGCGGGGCCTGGCGCGGGCCGCGCTCCGAGGTGAGGCCGCGGGGGCTCGGGGGCTCTACCGGGGATGTGCCGGGGCCGTGCCGGGGCCGGGCCGGGGCCGCGGGCCGGGGCGGGCGGTTGGCGGCGGTCGGTGAGACGTGTCCGTTTCTCTCCGCAGCTGGCGCGGCACCGGCGGCGGCGCGGGCCCGGCTGGCGGGGAGCTCCGCCGCGGACACTCGCCGTAAGTGCGGGGCCGGTTCGGGGCGGGGGGCCCAGGGGGGCCGAGGCGTTCGGTTGTGCCGCTCCCAGCCGGCGGGAGGGCCCCGAACCGGCCCACGGACCTGCCCGGCAGCGGAACCGCGTTAGTGAGCTGTCGGGAAAGGGCTGGTCCGGTCACTCGAAACACCAATTGCGCAGAAAAGTGTGTGATAACCGTGCTTGCTCTGGGATCCTGTCTGCAGCCTTTCTCAGATGCAGAGCCAAGCCTGCTTTATCTGCAAAGCTGCCTGGGCAACAGCTTCATAGCCCCTCATCGCCCTGACTCTTAAAGGCCTTTAGTCGTAACGGTGAAAAAACCCACCCCAGCAACGTGGCGTATTGTGATTACCTGGGGCCTGCCTCGATGTTGGCACATCTAGAAAAACAAGGCCCTTTCTAGACCCAGGTTGAATGACACGAATGGTTCCTAAGGTCAGATTGTTCTGTCATCTCTGCTGCTCTCTTTTTCATCTGGCTATTTATTTCTCTATCATCTTATTGGCTAATTCGTGCTGCTCTTTAGAGTTAACAAAATTTTAGCAGTGACACAAATTTCCTTCATTATCCAAGTGTCCAGTTCCACCTTCTGTGTAACACAAGTGTGTTGCTATGGTGTAGTCTCTGACTGACAACTAGACTGGTTAAAGGGACTTACTATCCTCTTTCTGTAGCTTTCTGTATTCCTTGTCATAATTTTGGAAACTTTATTTTTCCCCTTTAGCTACTGTCAGACCAAAAAATGAGGTAGAACACAAGCAGCTCTGTGCTTTTGGGGAGTATGTGGCTGAGATTCTGCCCAAGTATATCCAGCAAGTACAGGTAGGTGCTGTTCAAGAAATTGTTCTTGTGGCAGGACATGATCCAATGAACATGCCACTTTGTTACCTGTTCAGAGAAGTTGTTTTGGGGAAGAAAAATGGTCAGAATTAAATGGAAAGTACTGCTGTTGTTCAGCCCCATTAAAAGCCCCTTGCCATTTTGTCTCTGCTGTGTCTCTTTGTTTGAGTATTTTGCTGAAAGCACCATCGTGTTCAGTCCTGATGGTGTTTGTACTCATGCCCTTCCCACTGTTCTGTTTTCATCAGGTGACCTGTTTCAATGAGCTGGAACTTTTGATCCATCCAGATGGGATCATTCCTGTCCTGACCTTCCTTCGTGATCACACCAATGCCCAGTTCAAATCTTTGGCTGACCTGACTGCTGTTGATGTCCCGTCTCGGCAGTACCGCTTTGAGGTAGGAACTGCTCAGAGGGTGCTTGGAGAGCTACACAAGTGCTGATGGCCTGTGGGTGCTGTTGCAGCTCTGACCCCTTTCTTTGGTTTCTGGCAGTGAGAAAAAAATTTCAAGAGCTGCAGATACAATTCTTTAGGTCAAAGGCATCCAGTTGCTGAAGAAGTGGAATATTTTTTTAATTCAATATTTTTCTTTCAAAAATTAAGGTAGTAGATTCATAGAAATAATAAAAATATAGACCCTAATTTATTCATGCTTTCCAGTCACCAAGGCAGTATCAAACAAGGCTTTAAAATTCCTTACAGATTTCTGGGATCTTTTTTTCAGTCTGCTTGTAATACGTATTTCTTCTCCAGAGATTATAATAATCTTCATAAATAGCCTTTGTACTAGACTTCATCACCATAGAAGTTGGAAACTTCTGGTTTCTGGTGTTCCTGGTGTCTAGCTCGCTTACTGAAAATTACGTGTATTTTTTCTTACCTTTCTCCCACTGCTAGTAATTGCAAGAGTGATTGATGGCCATTTTCTTTGAGATAGACCATTGTCAAGTGTTTCCATCCCTCCAGTAGTCTCTCTTTTAAGATTTGGTATCTCTGTTTACTTCTTTGTCATCAGTCACAATGTCTAAGTCTCTTCTAACTTTGGTCACACTTTTAAGGACCAAAGTGATAAGATACTGGAAACTCAGTCGATGGAGTGTCTTTTAGTGGCCAGCTCTGAAGTGCTGTATATGATCCTGCTCATAAAGAGTATTTGAAATAGTCCTTGTGTGGCTTTGCCTAGGCAGTGGTGTACTGCAAAGAGATGCATAAATTCTGCCTGTTCCTCTGCTTCAGATTGTGTACAACCTCTTGTCGCTGCGGTTCAACAGCCGGATCCGTGTGAAGACATACACCGATGAGCTGACACCTGTCGACTCAGCAGTGCCTGTGCACAAGGCAGCAAACTGGTATGAAAGAGAGGTGAGTGCTGGAGTGCTTGGGAACAGAGTCTTTGTGGAGAGAGGCTATATTTTCCCAATTAAAGTGGTTCCCCAACACTCTCAGGAAGAAAGAGAGAAGTGTTTCCCTGGCTGCCTTTTCAGAGTAGGAGATAAACTGGTGTTTGATTTGCTTTTGAATGAATTCCTGCATCAGTTTTGCTTGCACTGTACAAAGCCAGGTGTGTAACTGAAATTTAATGGACATAATGCATGCAGGTTTTTGGGTATTTTTTTTTCTTTTTTCAAATACAGTTCAACTAACTTGGCTCCCTTTCATTTAGGTTTGGGACATGTATGGTGTTTTCTTTGCCAACCACCCTGATCTAAGGCGAATCCTCACAGATTATGGGTTTGAGGGCCATCCATTCCGGAAGGACTTCCCACTCTCTGGTTATGTGGAGGTAGGAGATACAGTAATGACTAAAGTTACCAAGTCTCTCCAATGCTCTTTTCTGAGTTCCAGTACAAAGATGCAACTGCTTTACAATCACTTGTCTGTATTCCAGAGGAGTTGTATAAATCTGCATAGAGAATTGAATTATCACAAAAAATATCATCCATAATAAGGCAGCCTAAGACTGGAGAAATGGAGTAAATGTTATGTGCTGTATACCAAAGATACTTGTCAGGCAGAGACAGTACTCCTGCTTTCAGCACATTTTCTGGAAGATTAAAGTTTTCACTGCAAAACTGAGATGTGTAGAATGATAAAGGACTGAACTGTTTTTGATTCGGTTGGAACTTCACTTTGTTGAGGGTTTGTAGGCCCAGATTATAAAACTCTTGATTAAACTGACTCTTGGTGTTTGTTGTTTGCCTCTGTATGCCAGCCACGGGTGAAATGAGAGTGTTTGGTATCTGTCTAGTTTCAAATGACTGCCCTGCAGAAGCAGGTGTATTTGGTGCAGTGTTAAGACTGAGTTGAGTCTCAGAAGGAAACAGTGAAGTTCTGCAAATAAAAGGCTGTTTAAGAAATGTAGAAATAACAAAATCCTGTAAGCAAGGATAAGGCAGCATCTGCTGAGCTGGGGTTGAGATCCAGAGTGGCACAGTGAGGATAAAACAAGCCAATCAGAAGTGTCTGGTACTCACCTCTATTCCATCCTGGTTGTCTTTTTCTCCCCTTGTTCTGAGTGTTACGCTAAAAATTAGAACAACTAAAACCACAGAAATGCTATATTATAAAGATTCATGAATGTAGTCCTCAGCCATGCACGCCCAAGATGGGCCATCTTATTTCAGTGACTTGGGAGAAATTCCTTTGTCAAATGACAAATTAAACATGTACTGAATTTCATGTGGACTGTTAGGGTGAGTGCTCCTAATTCTGGGTGCTTAGTCATGACACCTGAGGGCATGGTAGAAAAGCAAAGAGGAGGAGGGTTTTCTTGGACACTCCAGAGATGTCAGTAGCATCTGGAGAGCTCTTAGTAGTGAGAACTGAAGCTGTGGTAGAGGCCTGTGGGCCTGTGGTTTTTCCAGGGATAAGAAGTAGAGTTGTCTGCACAGAGGGTGGTCTGGGTGGTCACTGGGTCATTGTGCACAGCAGACATGCTGCAGGAGCAGGGTGAGAATGACTGGCCTGTGCCCTTTGTGCTGTTCCAGGTGCGGTATGATGATGAAGTCAAACGGGTGGTGGCAGAGCCCGTGGAGCTGGCTCAGGAATTCCGCAAATTCGACCTGAACAGCCCGTGGGAGGCATTTCCTGCCTATCGGCCAGCTCCAGAGCCCCTGAAAATAGAAGCAGGGGCCAAGAAAGAAGATGCCAAATAGCAGCAGAAGGAAGCGGATGTGCAGCACCATCCTTTCTGTTCTAATATAGTATTTATAATAATAAAAATTGATATGAGGAACTTGCCTGTTGTGATCTCGTAATGTTTTCAAACTAGATGAAAAGCACAAGGCCCGGAATGCTAATTTACAATCTTATGATTCAAATGGTAGATGTTTATCTGGTGCTTTGAGTTGTAAAACGGGGGATTTGTCTTTTTGGTTTGCAAATTGAACAGAGTGCAGGCATTGCCTGTGGCTAAGTGTTTCCTGAACACTACAACTGCCAGCTGTCCCTGCAGGTAAAAATCAGAACCTGAACACTCCCTAGGAGACTGCACTGAAGCAGCTGTGGAGTTTGAGCAATGGGTTTCTTAGTTCCAGATGGGAAGATGATAATAACACGGCAAAAAGGCAAAGCCTGTGTAAATGGTTCTAATACAGTTCCTGTCAGGACAACACAAATGTACATGGGTCCAGACCAAAACAATTATGGAAGTCTCTATTGCTTCCATGGGAACTAGATCAGTCTCTTTTCTCCCAACATGAATTGGAGGTAACTTCTGATGTTACACTCCCTCAATTCTGGCTTTTTCTTCACAATCAAGCAGTCTTTATTTTCCCTGGAATCTTTAGAGTGTGCTTTTATTTTCCTGCAGCCAAAACTATACCTCTTCCTTGTCTCATAGACAAGAGTGTTTCTTTTTGTCAGTCTTCCAACTATTTTGAGCTCTATGATACAATAGCATTACCACTTTCTTTGCTCTTGTGGAGAATCTCTTTTTTTTCCAAAAAAGCTGATGAATGCTGTAGTTCTAGTCCACCCACCACCTGTTTGAATAGGATTGCATTACAGTAGTCATCAATTAATAATGTCCCTTGTCTTTGGTCCAGAAAATGCATAATGCTGTTCTGCATCAGAAAGCTGACTAACTTCATTAAGATCTGAAAATTATTGTATAAGAGATTTCATAAAATAATTCACAAGGGGTTTGTGGAGATTCCTTGAATGAATACTTAAGCTTTTTAATTGTAAAAGCACTAATTAAAATAGGGGTTTGGGGGACGCGAGGGTATGGGATGGAGGAAGGGATACAACAACAGTAAATTCAATTAAGGAAAAAACCCGACTTGCTGTGACTAGAATGTGATCTCTTTTCAAGAATAAAGACTGAGCTGTATTCTAAGAATAGGGTTTTATATTTGTTTCTGCCCCAGCCTTGTAAGCATGGGCTGGTTAATTTTTTTTAAAATTTATTTTTAAAATTTTGTTTCAGCTGCTGTGGCCAGCAGTGTTTGGGATGTGACTTAACAGCGTTTTCTGGGTAAAATAAATAGCATTTTCCTCTCACCTTAAAAGTCACAGCTCTACATGGAAAGGAGAAGTGAACACAGATCAGCAGTTTGGGGTTTTATACAATTCTTAGCTTTCTTTTGGATCTGTCTTTAATCAAGCCGATTAAATATGGAATAAACTTTTAGTTCTTCCTACAAGATACTCCACAGCTGGTTGTTTTCTTTGCACTGGCTCTCATAGCATGCTGATGCTTATTGTGCAAGACAGAACAATTCCTGGTGCCACTTCTATCACCTTGAAAATTCTTTGTAAATCTCATTTCCTCTCCATATTCTTCTTCATCCCAGGTTGCTTGAGACACCACATCAAGACTTATGGTCTGTATATTAGAAAAAATAGGTATTTCCCAGTACAATAAGTCAGACTGATGGTAACAGGAATACTAGGAAATTTGCCTTTTAAAATTAATGTTTGTGCAGAGGAAGAATTTGATGGACATCAAGAAATGTCAGATATGATGCCTGTCAAGTTAGACAATATGCAAGGTTTGCTCACGAATGTGTGTACTCAAAAAGTAGCCAGCCCTGTGGGAACAGGGATTGGCTCCAGCAGGTCTTTAATATGAGGAATCATTACAAGTGGACCTGAATCTCTTCTCATTAGTGAAGCTTGGGAAATCAGGAAGGCTGCAATTTACTCACCTAGGCTCATTATCTCAGGGCACAAGAGGTTGCACAGCCTCACAGAATATTTGTGCACTTTGCTTCCTTCACTGCTCCTGAGCTCCAGAGGCCATTTTCCTCATGGAGCCTGTTCACTCTGGGTTCCTTGTGGCTGGTGGACACTTGCTTCGTGGTCTTCCAAATCCTCTGTCCCTGCCTGCTGCATTCTGCCAGCTTCTGCAGGGTTTGTTTACCTGGGTTGGATTCCCCAACAGCAGAAGGATGTGGGATGAGATGTAAGTCAGATGTAGCTGACTTATAGACACACTATACAGAAGAGAGATTTTCTGCTACTGAAGGGACAGATTGACTTTAGACGATGACTCACAGTCACCATGTTGAGCTTCTCCAGCTGAGTAGGTTTTGCTGGTGTTTTCCAAAACTCTGGCATTTCTCCCTACAGCCAGGCAAGCAGACTGTCCTCCCTGAGGATGTGGTTATTATTGACGGTGTCAGGGTGTTCATCCACTTCATGTGCAGTAGGTGCAGTGGGATGGGCTCTCCCTGTCACTTTTACACAGCTCATTACTCCTTCAAGCGGTAGATGCTGCTCACAAACTGAAACAAAAAGACAAGCAAAGCATCCTTGTAAGGACAGGCAGCACCATACCTGGAAAATACCAGTATTACACAGTGGTCTTGTCTGGTTACAGTCAGTGCTTCACTCCTGCTTCCCTCAAGGTTTTCTTGCTTCTTCCAGTAAGTTACTCCAGTAATTCAAACACCACCCTTTCTGGGAGCCCCATATGTCCTTCTTCCTTCCCCTCTTTCTTCAATCTTCTTCCTTCCCTGAGCATCTGCCAGAGAGCCCCAGGCTGGGGAATAATCTCCCCAAGTTCTGGGCAAGATGATCGAAGGCAGTGATTTCTTCAATTCTGTAAGCAGTATTTCCCTTTTATGAATATGCTATCTCCCTGAAGTCCTACTTAAAAGAAAATTCCATCCAGAAGAGGCTCTTCTGGTGCCACACCTTGTGCCTCAATCAGCATCCACCCAGTTCCTGCAGTTTTTGACCCCTCTTGTCTTGTCTCATTTCCCATGCTCCTGCTTCAGGAAGTCATGGTGAAAAAGAAGAAACCAGTCAAGGTGTCCCTGCATAAACCTGGCTTGTGACATTTTGAAAGTGCTCCAACAACAGACGGTATGGCCAGGGGAGTGCAGAGTGGCAGGGCTGTGCTCAGCTGTGAGTACCTGGCAAGGACAAAACCCTTCAGGAAGAGCAAGTGCACCGCCCAACATTGCAGTCGTACATGCAGGGACTCTGTGCAGCTGTCAGAAACTCAGCCTTGTTTCTGTGCAAGTATTGCTGCTGTACAGACAGCTAAGGAATATGTACGTCACTCTGAAATTGCCTTTTTTTGGGGGATAGTGAGGTAATTCAACAAAATTCCCCTAGCTCAAGGCAGCATCCACACTGAAGCTTGTCCCTCATCTGCCACTGTGTCACTGAGCACAGCCCTCAAGCCTCTTCTCCCTCCCACCAACGTGGCTGTCATCCTCTAGGCACTTCAGCTGCAAGCTGTTCCTAGGAAATTCTCCTGTTGACAAAATCATGTGTCGCTCCTACAGATGTTGGCCAAAATCCTGTTCGGCAATCCTCTTCATGGCATGTGCTGCAAGTTAAAGGGAGGCTGTTTCATGGCCCATGAAACACAGGGGTTTTTCCACAGCGGCTTCTAGACAAAGTCATGTGTACACTCTGGCCTAAAAGGGACTCTGGCACAAAGCAGAAGGCACATCAATCTCACTGCACAGATGGGCCATTAGTGTCTGCCTCTTGGGTAGCTTGTGATTCAGTTTAATAAAAGAAGAAAGGGATGCAACTGAAGAGTAAGCAGCAGAAAATAGTGAAAAGCAAAAGCAGCACAGTGTGACTTGAAGATACCTAAGGCTATGACAGAAACACAGGTCTTGCTTTGAATCCAAACTGAGGGGAAGAGTGGTTCTGGATATTGTGGGCCTCTCTGTGACTCTTCCATCATGTGCTGCTTCTCTTGGCTGGTGTGAGTCCGGGTAATGCCAGGTACAGCTACAGATCCTGAAAGTTTCAGAAGATTTGGTCCTTTGCACACAGACAACTTACCAACTGGGACATCATCCCAGCCCTTAGTTCACTATCTGGTGATATTATGTTCTGACTGATGTCCTGTAACTTGCTGAGTGAGGGATGCATTTCAGTTCTTCTCTCTTTTCTAGGCAGACTTCTTTCTTCCTTTAACCTGAGGGAGATGATATTAGTCTTTATTTATACATATTACTGCATATTGGTATAACCCTGGCATCACACACTGTGCCATGCAGAGTAGAAATACAGAACAGTTTGACTGGGAACTTGGCACTAATAAATGTGTAAATATGTCTAGAGAACAGATACTTGCTGCAAAGTGAATCAAATGAAGTTTTGTCTACGAAATTCAGAATATCTAAGGCAGACTGTACTCATTGTAACCCAGAAGTCCACCCACAGGAGAGGATGATGAGGTGCTAAAGCCTGAGCCACTCTGATACTTGGTGTTTGTTAGGTCACTGTACTCACTGTACTGAGTTCTTCCTCCAGGGGGTTTGATACAGAACTGAACCAGTGATATTTCTTCTGCCTGCTTGTATGTTTTGGCTGCTGCTGCCCTTCCATGAATCTGCAGTCTGCTAGCTTTATCTGTTTGTGACATTCCAGGATTGTTTTCAGATTTTCAAACCCAGGAAAAAGGAAAACTGAATGAAGCCAAGGAAGCGAGCAGAAGTGTCGCAGTATGTGACAGAGGCACTGTGCAGAGATGGAAGGGACTAGGGGGTCCTCCCTTCTTAAGAGGGAAACATATGTAGTGGAATTTCTTGCAACTCACAGCTTCCTAGAATCATTACAGCAGAAAGTCAGCCTTTGAAAAGGATGCTTAAACAATTCTGCCAAGAACATCACAACAAAGTTTTCCAAGTTTCCAAAATATGATGGAAAATATCCTCCGGGGTCAGCAAATTGAACTGCAAGCCCTTCCCAGGGCTGTGACCAGAAACACAGAAAGATGGATCCATTCCAGGAGAGGCTGCTGGGATCCGAAGCAGCAGGGGAAGACGCCCCAGAGAACTGCTGTGGCTTCTGCCACGGCGCTGTCGCAGAGCGAGTGGCAGCTGCTCCGGCAGTGCTGCCATGGCCCAGGCACAGCTCAGCTCCTGGCTGCTCCTGTGTGTGTTTGCTGCATCCCAGAAAACGACAGGTAGGGAGCACATCTGTTAGCGACACAGCTCCTTGGCTTGGCAAACCTTTGTGCAAAGCCATTTGTGCGATGCTTTTGCCGCTCCTTCAAATGTGGCCCGAGGGCTCAGGCAGCTGCACTGGCACGGGAGAGAGCTGGAGTCCAGCTGGGGGGGTTTGCTGGTGGGGGCACTTGCAGGTTGAAGACCTGCTGCTGTGTTTGGTGGCAAGGGGAGAATTTTCTTGGGTCTCCACTGAAAAAATAATCTCTTGCAATACTGTTTGTGGATTTTCTATATGTTTTTGGGAAACAAAACCCCACCCAACCCTGCTGAGTGATAAAATTAGTACGCATTTTCCCTTCCGCGGAGGGTATTTATGTTATCATTTCAATACATTATTTGTTATGCTTGGTTAAATTTTTCTCTACTCGAAAATCTACCGCTGTGTATATTTATGAGTTACTAATAATGGCAATTTGGCACCTATTCAACAAATGCGCTGAATTTGCAGCCAGCCAGACATTTCTCATGAGAGGGATATGTGAACCTAGAGGATCAGTTACTAGCGACAAAACCAGCAAAGAAATTTTCAGATGATATAATGCTTTCACCTGAGATAAAAGCCTTGCTGGTACATCTGTGAAAGAGTAGGAAAGAGAAGCAACATCCCTGCTCACATTCCAAAGCCACAGCTGGCTTGGATCACAGAGCCTGCAGCTGTGCAGAGAAACAAACCTCTGCAGCCTGCGGGCTGGCAGTGTATGTTCCAGGCAGCTCGTACCTCTCCCTGAAAAGGTCTAATCAAAAATGGAGATTTGAAAGTGATTTTTTATATGCACCTGGTGACTTTAACTCTGGAGTATTCAATGTAAATCCTCACCTTTTTTAAAACATATATAAAAAAACTGCCATGCATTTAAAAATTAAAGAAAAAAAACCATAAATGTATCAGAGAGCTTACTATTTTATATGGGCTTTTCCTATTTCATGTTTCTTAACATCTTAGGATGATCATGTAAGAAGTAGAAGAGGGTCTTGGCTACCTCATGACACTGATTACACAGAGGAGGGAGGGGATGCAGCCTCTGTCTCACAGTCCTGGATCAAGATTGCCTGTGTCTCCTTTTTCACACACGCACAAAAAGAAATAAAACAAATGCAGTCAGTTAAAGCACTGTAAGTATTAGGAAATGAAAATCAAACAATTCTTAGGATTAATGTTACTTGCATATTCGAAAACTGCCATTCCTCTGGTCTCATATTCATTTTCCCCAGATTCCATGATGTCACATGTCCTAGCAAGTAATTAGCCGGACATCAAATGAGCCATAATGGATCTGACAAGGTGTCTTTTATCCTCACACTCTTCCAGCAGCAGAAGCTTAGGGAAGAAGTAGAAAACCAGGATAAGCATCAGTTTACGTTTCTAGCAGCAGCTTGAGGGGCCTGCCAGCACCCTCCTTTGGTTGGACAGCATAACTATCTACAGCAAAAACTGCCAACCAGCCAAACTCCATCTGTTCAAACCCCATCCCTTCTCAGTGTGAGAGGCTTCCTTGCTGCCTGTCAAAGCAGTGCCTTTGCTGCTGTATGCTTTAGCTCTGTTGGCAGGACTAAGGCCCGTGATATCCAAAACCTCGCCTCAATCACTGCTGCTTCTCTTAAAAAGCTTGTTTTGCTTATCAAAATCCCGTGGTCAGCATCTGTCATATTTGGCAAGCTGAGTGGTAGCTCAAGAATGTTGAAGACGTTATTGACAATCAAATGGCAAAAACAGTAAACAGGAAGGTCTTGTGCTACCGAGCTGTGTCTGATGTTTTCCAGATGAACATCCTCAGAGCGGCACCAACACAGCCCGTCGTGGCCCAGAGGACGCCGGCATCATGTTAGAGGTCTCCTGAGCACTGAGGGAGCGGGATGGGCTGTGCTGGGCCCTCCATGACAAGGCTGCTCCTCTCTTCCAGATGCTCTGGGGAAGGCTGGATATCCAGGCCAACGGGACAGTCCAGCTGTGGGACGAAGAGCTGGCCTCCCTACGCCCGGCACGGCGGTTCCTGCGGATTTTAGAGGAGGAAGTTCCCAAAACACCGACAGAGATCGAGCAGCATCTGAGATATTATTCATTGACTGACACACCCCTGTCTCCGACAGAGTTTGACCGTCTCCTTTTCACCGGTGTTTACAGTGCCTATCAGGTTCGCTCCATGCAGGGCCTGGATAAAACCCCCTGGATTGGCTTTTTCTCTCAGCTGGTTGATGAAATCTTTCGTGACCTATGCAAGGGGCTCTGCCCTGCAAACACCACTCTCCTCCAGGCTTCCTGGCCTTGGGAGGAGAAGCCTTCCCATTTAGCATCCCTGAAACATTTCTATCGCTCTAACCTGGCCAGGACCAAGAGAGACACCTAGTGAGGGAACCCCCCATAGGAGAGGACACACCTGGCTTCAGCCACATCCTTAGTGATTTTCAATGCTTTCCACAGTGTGCAGGACTTAGTATAAACATGCCACACCTTTTTGTCCTGCTTTCTGCTGGCAACCCTCTCAGGATTTATGCACAAGCTTTTATTTTTAAATGAAAAAAAGGACGAAACTGTAAAGTGCATTTCTCTCTTTCCTGATTTTTTTTGCTAAGTGGGCTGTGTGAAGGGGGCAGTGCTATTTAGATGTCTTATCTATCTTGATCACTGATGCTTAGGAGAGATGGTTTGGAAGTATTTTTCCAGGATATTATGCTGGTGTCATAGCTGACTTCATTTCAAATAATTCAGTTCACTCTCCTTATATTCTCCCTGTGGTATCAGGCAAATACAAGATCTTTTCTCCTTCCCAGTACCAGCTAAGCAGGTTTTGTTGTATTTCATGATATAGGTCACATATTTAATTTTGTTTTTCTCCTCATGTGGCATCATATTTTATGCGTCAACAGCAATTCCCCATCTCATGTATTCATTTTTCTTTAGAAAGCAACCTGAAAATGTATGTATTCCATGAAGCTTTCTAGTATTTGCATATCATATTTACACATATACACAGCTTTGTTTCAGTTATTATTTTGGAATATACTTTCTGAAATCTCATTTAAATTCTGAAGGATCCTGACCTAGTTATTTCTTCAGCAGATTTTGCCTCTCTTCTATAGTTTTTTTTTTTTTTTTTTTTTGTACAACTGTGGCATATTACAAGCCAAACATAATAAATACGTAATCTCTGTCCTCAAAATCAGGAATATCATTATTTTACAGAAAGACATCATTAACATTTGTCTGTCATAAACACTGTGGCGTGGAACTAAATAAATGTAATTATCTCCTCAGGAGGGTTTTGATTTTGGTTCTTGTTGTTTCTACCAGATTTCCTGCTGCCACTATAGGTACATCAATTTTGGACATTCATTGCATGTGCTTAGACAATGGGATTCATAATTCCCTTTCTATCAATGCAATTTTTTTCATGTTCAAAAAAAGAGGCATGTGTGACCTTCAAAGTGGGCACTGCTAGCTTCTGACCTAGTTAATATTTTTCCAAGCCACTGTAGCCCAACAGATGGAGAGGAGAAATGGTAAGGCAGGAACAAGAAGCCTGGAAGCAAGACGCCACAGACAGTGGTTTTAGAGGTCAGCTTAGGGTTATGACAGAAGGACATAGATTGTTTGTTGCTGGGTTTTTGTTTTGTGTGTTTGTTTCATTTTGGTTTGTGCTTTGGGGTTCTTTTTGTTTATTTCATTATTTGTTTTTCATCCCAAAGAATATACAAGTTAAAATTAGAATTTCGTTTGAAGTAAAACGTCTTGTCTCACCTAATGTTCTATTATTCTTATGCTGTTTTTACATACTTCCAATCATTATCCTTCACGCTCTTGCCAAATACAGCCCCAGTCTTTTATGTCTAGGACATGTATGGAGCAACAGAGGCAGTGTCTGGCTGCATTCAAGTCCAGTTTGAGCAGAGTATCCTCCAAAAGCTGAGCTGAGATGGCACTAGTTCATGAAAATACTGTCTTGCTGGAGAATATACAGCCTGAGCCATATGAATATATGGGAAAAGGCTGAGTGGGTTGGCTTGTGACTCAGATGCCACCACACTGCTTTGAACTCAGGATTTTGTCAGGAGCAGTTTTAGAGCATTGCTGCCTGTTGAGCGGACTATAAAGTACACTGAAGTGATGTCATGAAGCTTTGTACATGCTTAAGATGCACTTTACATATTTTGGGATACAAACCAGGGTTTAGCTCAACTGAAACAGCACCAGTGGTGCTACGATGAAGCCTCCTGTGCTCCCCCCACCTCCACAGCGGATCCCGCTGGTCGCCCGTCCGTCTGTTTGTCGGGACACAGCAGTGTCCTCTAGAGCCACAGTGTCCTCTCCCCAGGACAAACTCTCGGTGGAACTCGGCACGTACGAAACGCTGGAACACGGATGCTGAAAGCATCACCTGGCGGTGCCTCTGACCCCACCTGCAGGAGGCTGTCAGTGCAGCACATGGCGGGTTGGCAGCACCCTTGCATTCCAGGGGCTCATTTCTGGGGAAAGTAACGCCCCTGCGGTCAGCAGTGCCACTTGTGTGGTGTGCTACTACTCACACTTAGTGTTATGTGCCTGCTCCTGATCCAAATCTTTAGAGATTTAAAAATACATATCTTATTCTTCTTACTTCCCTTGGTTCTGGGCTTTCAGAGCATGGTCTATTCACAGATTTGGGCCCTTATCTTTCACTACAAGAAGCCATCTCTTTTGTTTGTTTCTAAATGTATTCTTTACATTAAATGGAAGCTGAAATTCTCAACCACAGCTTATTGACTCCATCTACATCAGATAAAGAAAAGCACAAACAACTGTAAAACTTTCAATAAAATCATAAGAGGTAAATAAAATCATAACCCTTCACACACACAAACAATTAAAAAGAGTGTACACAGACAGATTGTCTCAGTAACACATCCTCAGCTCACTTAAGATGCTTCTCTCTCACCTGGGCTGGTACCTCAGCCAATGACAAGCACACAAGTCTCACAAAGTAGCATAAATTCCAAACTGAGAACATTCACATCTTTTGTATTTTTATTACATTCATTTTCGTTACATTAATTCCCTCCCCAGATAAACAAGGAAAGTCACCACACCCTTTGCTCTCTGGATGCTGGAGATCTGCAGTAACGTGACTGCAGTAGTTCTCTGATCCTCAGCATTTCACTACACTGCCCCACCCCCTGCCCCCAAACTACCTCATGCTTTATGTTAACACCAACACAGGACACACAGCTACAGCCTGAAAGGGCTCTCTAGGGATGAATGGCACACACAGCAGTGGCCCTGCAGACAGGGCACAAGCGTGCAGTGTAAGGAAAGCACCAGACACATGACAGCATGCTTGAAGTAGAGGATGATGTTCAGAGAAGCTATACCCCAGTTCATGGCTCTTGGCTCTTCTTACGCTCCTTTCACATCTGCGTTTAATTGTTTGACCCTTGAGGTGAGCTGGCACCTGGAAGCCACTTTGGCTGAGCCTCTGAATAGATGAGGAAGCCTGTGAAGGTGATGTACTTGCCGTGGTTGCTGTAGGCACCATAGCCATCATGCTGATGGCTGTAGAGCCAAACAGTGTCCCCGTATTGCAGAGGCAGCATGATGCTCTGGCTCTGCATCTCCCGCCTCTTGGAGTGGTTGTCATCATAGATCATGGCCTGTACCTCATTGTGGTTCTTCATCAGTTTCACTGACATGGTCTTAAAGGGCATTTTGCCAATGGTGAAGGAGAAATAGTATGCACCAGGTATACGACACGTGAAGATGCCAGTGGAGGAATTGAAATCTTTTCCAATATTCACGAACTCTGTATCAAATGTGATTGGCTCATGCTGAGTTTGCTTCTCATCTGTCCCCAGGAGACTTTGTGAGCGGGCAACAGAAAACGCAGAGCGAGGGTCTTGTACCCTGCTTGGTTGGTCAGACAACACGTGTCGCTGGGAAGCTTCGTTTTGCTCTCTGTGAAGTTGCTGAATTGTGTGAGGGTGTGGCTCGAGCTCTTGAGAGCTAAGAGCATTCTGGAAGAAGGCAGAAGTGTCTGGATAGATCAGGTAGCCATTGAAAGTTGTATAGGGGCCCACATTGCTGTAAAGAGCATACTTGGGATCTCCATGTAAACGCAGCCAAACTGTGTCCCCATAGTCAAGCTGCAACATGGCACTCTGGCTGGCCACCTTCCGTTCCTTGCGGTGATGTTCGTCATACACAATTACCTGCACCTCA
Source organism: Zosterops lateralis (assembly GCF_965231275.1). Lineage (NCBI taxonomy): Eukaryota > Metazoa > Chordata > Aves > Passeriformes > Zosteropidae > Zosterops > Zosterops lateralis. The sequence goes on from NC_139761.1 coordinate 39,859,043, forward strand.
TTCTTGTTTCTCATCAGCATGACAGACAAGTTTTTCTTTGGGTATTTCCCAACAGTGAAAGAGAAGTAGTAGGCTCCCGGGATCCGGCAGCGGAACAATCCAGTCTTGGGGTCAAAATCATTGCCAATGTTCACATACACTTTGTCAAAGGTAATCACCATCTCAGAGCTCCCTTCCATGCTGCTGGTTCTGGCCACAGAGAAAGCAGAGCGAAATTCGGCACTGGTGTCTGCTGGGAAGCCATCTGTAGGAAGAAAAATCATGCAGCAAAGGAGGCCACAGATAATCTGAATGTTCAGAGTCATCATTGTATCTGGAAGAAAAAAGAAGCATATTTTAGCCAGAATAGCATTAATTTACAGCTCATACACCAGCTGAAATCCAGACCTGAATATTGCTAAATAAACATGAAGATCTATGTCCAAATTTTGAGAAATTTCCAGTGTGTTCTCTGACCAGTGTATGGGACCACACCATAGTTCAGATCCCAGCACCACTTTAGTATTTTTGTAATTTTTGTAAAACCTTTTTTAACCTGTACTCATGGAAAGAAAAAGAATCTTCTCCTTTGAAAGCCCAACTATCCTACAGCTTGTCTGCAAAACAGCATGTTGCTCACACTGCAGAGGGATCTCAGAGCTTGCTGGGGCTTTGCCAGAGCTCCCTTTTGTTGTGCCTTTTTTTATTTGTAAGACCAAGGATAAAACAAAGCCCTACACAAACCCTGTATTATACAACTGAGACACAGCTGAGGGGCAGGGAGAAGAGGACATATGCTCTAGAGATTCCCTTGCAGATGCCATTGCCTTGCAGTGCAGTAGCTGTTTCACAGGATGTGGAAGCTGGAAGCCAAGTAAATTGTTAGATCTCATTATTCCAACATGAATCTGTGAAAAGTACAAAGAAAGATGATGAAGAAGGAATGTTTAGGAAAGGAAGACAATTGAGAAAATTACTGAAATAATAAATAAAAAAAAGGAAAACAAAATGGTAAGTAAAAAGAAAGTCTCCTAAAGTGTACAATTCCTGACAGAGAACTGAAATACCAAAAATGGGAAAACAACTCCATAAATGGGTAACAGACCAGACCAAAAAACTTCTTTGACCCCTAAAAAAGTTAGGAGCTAATAGGATTTTCTGCTTCTATTTTCTGTGAATGTCTTTTTTTTGGACCGAGGCCAAAAATTATCTATTAGTGCTTTCAGGCTGGAAACAAAACTGCCAGTCATTCCAGTGAGAAGCTTCTCTTTCTGTCACCTCTCTGTGCTTATTAAAATATCACTCATACTAGGAGGCAAATGCCTGGTTTGCAGTCTGCTCCATCTGTCACCCCAAAACTGGTGCCTTGCCAGCCTGCAAACAATGAATTCACAGACCAGCAGAACAGAAGCAAAACATGCAACTCATTGTGGGGCTGGGGGGGGGGGGGGGGGGGAGGGTTGAAGACAAATCCTGCATTAAAAAGGATAAAGGGGTAAATATTTGAATCATCTGAGATGGCCTAGTAAGGCAGACAGAATGCATATAGACTGTGAGGTGGCAATGGGATCCTGCTTTTGGCAAGACATAATACCTAGAATCACTCGTCAGCAGGAATTCAGCTTGATCCCTGCTCTTTCACACTTGAGAATAAAACTGAAATCTGAGGATTTAATACACAAGAACCCAAGAATAGATTCTCAATTACATGAAAATGCCACACTAGCAAAGACTAAAAGAAATATCCATCCATGTCCCAATTTCACCTTAGGTCACTTCTCCCGCAGACATCTGTAGCAGGGCTCTCAGCTTAAGCAGGCTTATAAATTTGTTGGTGAAGGGCTGAACAAGGAGAGCTTGCTGTTCAGCAGAGCAAGGACGGGCTGCTGATCAGTGACAACACTGAGCAAGGATAACACTGCTCTTCTTAGTGCTGAAGAATGCTGAGACCAGCTTGATCAAACTCTCTGGACATGCAAGACTGAGGGTCCCTGACTGAGGCTGGGAGCGGCAAGGATGTGCAGGTCCTGATTTGGAAGTGAGGGTCAGAAGTGTTGAAGAGAAGAAATGAAAAAGCTGCCAACACATTTTTCAGCAGAAAGCATGTTTTGCTGAGTAAGCCTGAGAACACATAGTCTAAAAAATGCCAATTTTGAATGCATATTAAAGTCAACCACTTTATACTATAAAAGGCCAGTGTCACTTTTGCACAGCAAAGATTTCTAGCATACCTCCCTAAGGTGTATTAAGATCCTTCCTTTCAGTGAGGACACTCCTCAAGGTTATTCCTTGAGGCTGAACAAAAGAGATTTTCCCAGTTGTTGGTGTGGATAAGTAACATTAATCTCTGCTTCACAATTATTCTGCTACCTTGAATATAATTGCTTTAATAAAATTGCTTCAAAAACAGTGCACTAAATCAGTAGTAACAGCAATCCACACTGTGTAGTAAATATTTCTGATTAAGGTTTTTTCTCCTAATCATTATTGCAATAGCTTTAAATAAATAAATAATGTTATTTATATTAATATATCTGGTTTGCCATCCTTAATTCTGCAGGACGAAGTTGTATAAAAGCTCAATTACACCTGTGTAACTCTTTAGAGATAAATCATTGACTAACTCTGGGGGCCAAGATTGTACCCAGCTGTACCTCAGCTCCTCTCAGAAAGAATTTAAAAAGTAAGAGAGTTCTTTCTGTACCTTGTGGCTTCTGTTTGTGAAGGGAGGGTTTCTCTAAGAAACTTTGTCTGAAGTTCTCACTCTGCCTGCAACGTCTCGATATTTCCCTCCATGCCCGTGAATTCAGAATGTTTTTCCTGACCTAGCCCGCTCCTCCAGGCCCCCATGAAGGTTGCTGAGACAGAGCTGACTGATATAATTTTGAGGTCACTCTCTATCATCTTTGAAAGGTGATGGAGATCAGAGGAGGTCCCTGGTGACTGGAGAAAGGTAAATATGGCACCCATCTTCAGAAAGGACAAGTGACACTACCTGAGAAACTACAGGGTGGTTGACCAGTTCGCCCCTCGCTTTGGTCCCTGGGAAAATCATGGGATCTTCTTTTTAGAACATATTTTTAGTCAAAGGACATGTAATTCAGCAGACGTTATTTAATCGAGCATAGACTAATCAAGCTGATTGCCTTCTTGTGGGAAGAGTTCAGTGGATGTCACATGCATTTTAGCAAGGCTTTTGTTTCAGTTTCCCAGAGCATTCCTCTATCCAAATTGTGATGTTACATACATGGATTACTAGAAAAGTGAAAAACTGACTCGATTATCAGGCTTGAGAACTAGTGTTTAATGTTTATTTTCAGATGTCCTCTTCAATACTATTTATCAATGTCCTGAGAAGCAGAAAGAATACCCACTGATCAAGACTGCAGATGACACCAAAACAGATGGTTGACCAATATACTTGGAGGCACAGCTGCTGTTCAGAGGGACCCAGACAGATTGGCGGAACGGACTGAAAAGAAATTCAGTGATGATAAATGCAAAATACTGTACCTGAATGGACTAAACTGTGTGTTGGTACAGACTGGTGACTAACTAGTTGGAAGTCTGCCTGAAAAGGATCTGAAAAGGATCTAGGGGTCTCCATTCTTGGAAATTTACCAACAAGACTGGATTAAGCTGTGAGCAACCTGGTCTGCACTCAGTGTTGGCCTTGCTTTCAGCAGGAACTTGGCCTAGAGACTTCCTAAGTCATGATTCCTGATTCTGTAACTGAATCCCATAGCTACTGCCTTCTCACAGTTAAAATTCACTCCCTAGTAAACCTAGCCATGGCACTTACATGTAACTAACCAGCTAACAGCAAGTCTAACAGACAGATTATTTTCCATCCAGCAAATTGAAGCATTTTCAATGAAACTATTAATCCATTGCTAAGTGTCAGGCATCTGCCTCCATGCTGTGTTTATTTTTCCTGACTTTGCAGTTTATGTGTTCCTCAGGGCAATGGCTGTCTCTCTTCTCATGCCTGTACAGCATTTGGCTACTGCTGCCATTTAAACAATACTAATAGACCCTAATATCCCACCAAGAACTAAATCCCAAACTGTCACGCTCCTGAGCTCAGCCTCTGGTTCAGCAGTATTATTTTTGCAGAGTGCTACATCTAGCATGGCAGTCCCATTCCAGCTTCCAGCTCAGAAAACCAAGCCCTAAAGGCAAACTTAAAAGGGCTATTAGATGTTCCTGATTCATACTCATTCATTGTTATTCCAGTGATCACTATGGTGTGGCTGCATGGAGAACCAGGATGGCTGTGACATGGCTGCCTGCTCTTGAGATAACAAGTGACAGGAAAGGATTTGGCATTTGCATTTTTAACAACAAGCCTGCTTCTCTGAAATGCTGCCTGTGCTCCAGACCTTGTTCAGCATATCCAGGAGTCAGGGGGGTACTGAAAGCACATCACTGCTGGCCAAAAAGCACAGAAAGACAAAATAGACAAAGCTTAATAAAGTGTGTAGTGAACCTGACCTTATGATCCTTCAAATGACCACTATTCTTGTTTCTGTTTGAAAGCTAATTTCTCTGTAATAAGGTCACTTATTAAACATTGGATCACTCAGTACAGTTGCAAAGACCCTCTGCTGCTGCTGTCCCTTATTTATCAGCTCTTTCCAAAAGCAAGCCATTTAAATAAGGCAGTTAATTATGCTGCACTTCCATTAGCAAGTTGTTTCCTTGACAGCTCCCACTCACCACTTTAAGCACTATTTAGGTTCCTTTAAAAATAATTTAGAAAGTATCTAATAACACTCTCACACTAAACCAGTCTAAGAATAATTTGCCAATCATTAGGAAGACACATCCAGCTACAGGGATGCCACAAACAGAGGCCACTCGTGACAACTTTTGGACTTGAGTATTGTCATAGTAATTCTGAAAGATAAAGCTGCCAAAATGCTCTGTTCCCCAAAAAAAATTTTTTTCTGGTTCCCAAGTCTCTTTTACTGGTATAGTTTTCTTCTGGCAGAGAAGAGATGGCACTGAGGATGTGAAGCTGGCCATGGACACTGGCATTAGCCTTGAGTTCATGCTATGATCAAAGTTTTAAAACTGAAGAGTGAGGTGAAAGACCCAGGCTATAGATGGAAAATGGGTCTTCAGCATGTGGCAGCTGTGTTATTCTCATTACATTTACGCACAAATCAGGGCCCTTTCTCCCCTACCCTGCCATTCCTTATTGTCCCAACAGCACAGAAACATGGAATGAAGCTAAGCAGACCCAAGGGATAAATTAGGTAGGCTACTGTTTTTACTTTAGGCAGTACCACCAGGGACAGCATCCCACAGAGAAGTCAAGAAACTAATTTTGGAATAGGAGGCACAAACACATGACACAGCTAAACAATTCTAGAAGACACTGGCATTAAATTAGTGACCTGAAAAAAAGGGACTAAAGTGGTACTGACTCACATAGTAGAAAAAGAGCTGCAAAACTTTCTTGAAAAGAAAGTCAGAACTCACCATTTGCATGACCCAGGAAATTTTAATAGCTTTGAGTTTGCTGGAGGTGATTTTTCTGTCCTGGAACAGAATCAATCCACCAGTGAAAAGACAATTAGTTTTATTCTTCTATTGAGACACATGGATTTAAAAAAGGACATTCAACAATAGAAAGGTCACCCCATTTCTACACTTGCAGGACAGACCTACTTGTGATACCCACAAGGGTTTTCTTTTTATTCCAAAATATTAATTATCCAGATTCCCTAGTCCTACCTTATGCAAGAGTCCTTTGATTTCAGTGGGAGTTTTGCCAGGAATATCACTGAAGAATGAGATATGAAACAAAATTGAAGCAGTACAGTTGGATCAGCTGTTACTAAAAGGTTTTTTAAATCCTGTAAGCTGCAAGAGCAAAGCCCTTCTCCCTAGCTCTCACCCTAATATTTAAGGACAGCTGCAAATGTTTCAATTATTTGAATCAGTGAAACTCTGTGTAATGAACATCCTTCTTGGACTATAGTTAGCAAGATTTCTTTTCCCAAGATACCACATACTGTCTGTTCCACTCATCCAATACAGATTAAGAGCATCAGATAATGATGCAAATGCATCAGTTCTTCCAGCATCAAAGAGAAATTAATTGTAGCACATCCTCAAAAGCAAAATCTGTATAAGGGTACATGAGTAACAAAATCAGTGATTCACTTATGGCTCTGGCTTTTCTCTGCTTGTGATGAATATGGTTATTTTTTTTAACTCTGGCACAATCCTGGGAGGTAAAACATTGTCTGAAGCATTCAGGATGCCTTTTGGAAACCATATGTCACGCCTCAAATAACAGACATGTATTATGGCATTAATATAGAAAGTGCTTAATTTTGAATGTTTCCTTGAGTCAAGGGAGGGTCCTTTAACATAATAAATCAGCTTCTGTGTACTCAAAGATCTGTGGAAAGGCAAAAATTATTTTCAAGTGCCTCAACTCCAGCCATACTCAGGAAAAGGAAGAGTTATTGGAGAGACCTTTTTGGCAGAAGCCACTACTGTTACTTTGCATTTCAGGATATGATTAAACCTGCTGTTTCAAATGAAGCCCTAACAACTTTGTTTAAGCTAAAATGATGTTATGTGAAATGATGTAAATTCACTGACCAAAATGAAAACGCGATAGTTCTGACATTATGATTTTTCTTCTTTATCATCATTTAAGAAAATCTGTCATACACATATGAAGTGCCAGGGTAACACATTGCATCTGCCTTTTTGGCTATCATTATAATTTAAAATATATTAATTTAGACAAAATGGTGTTTTAGTAGAGAATATGGCTGAATAAATCCTAGGTGGAAGCAAGGAGTTATTCCAGCAAACTAATGCTTTAAGATGTAATGATTTTTTATATCCTTTCCTAAATGAACACATTGCACAAATCCAACTCTCCACCATGTACACACTGCTCAAGAAAACAGGACTAAAACTTCAAAGCAAAGAAACATACTTTAATATTGGCCAGAACTGGAAGAACAGAAAACATTGCTAGAGCATTTGAGTTTAAACTGTAGTTCATAAAGCAACTTGAGTATTGTAAAGTTGTTGTGCACATGCAGTTAAGTCAACTGTTGATCAGCAATCACTGAAATTACACCAGCAATAAACAGTGAAAAAAACCAGCCACTGATGGGAAGGAGTTCAGTGACAAACAGCTTCTGTGAAAGCAGAGGCCAGAGGAGCCTGGAAACCACATCTTGAGAAAACCGAAAGTCTGTTGCTGTACAGTGTTTATTTAATACTGCTACCTTTAGACATATAAAACTGAGACTATTTCAAGAGTTGGAATTTTCCCATGGATCCCATTACAGTTACAGTAATGCTAAAGTTAAACCATCTCTTTTCTCACCTCCAAACATAATTTCCTTTCTTAACCTGGTTTATCTGTGCATTTCTTTTTCCTGGTGTGCACTTCTTTTTCCTGGTGCGCAAGAGATGCTGAGACAGTGGAATAAGGGTTTATTGCCTTCCAGGCAACAGAGTATTTAATTTCTCCAAGCAGGAATCATATTGCTGCAGCACCAGAAGGCAGATCACACTGGCATAAAGGATTAACAAAGAGTCTGGCCCGGAATACCAGGAGGTATTTTGATAGGCAAAATAAAATATCTGACACCTTTGCAGCAACTATCATAAAGATCTCAGTTAAGAGAGTGAGAGAGGAAGGCTTCAAAGGCAGACTGCACACTGCAACCAAGTTCTAGAGAGAGAGGACTCAGAGAACTCAGAGGCTGGAGTAGAGGGCAATTTCCTTGCTCCAGGTAGCTGGGCTAGAAGCCATGTTGCAGGAGGACTTTCCCACAAAAGTCCTGGGTTTTTTTTGTCTGTGAAGATAAAACCATACGAAACAAATGACACTGCCAGAGAGACTGTACCAGCAACAGACCTACTGGGGTGATAGACAATTTATGAGAAAGAATGCTGAGTACAAGCAGTGCAATTCAGGCTATTCCTGAATTTATTCTTTAAAAATGAACAAGACTTATTTACAGGGTTTTTGTTGTAAACTTCTCATCTGGCTTAAGATACTTAAAATCATGGATGTTGATATTAAAGACATTTGTGTGAGTCCAGAGGGCTACAAAGATAACCAGAGGGCTGTAGTATCTCTCCTATGAAGACTGGCTGAGAGAGCTGGATTTGTTCAATCCAACTTCAAATCCAGTCTTCTCAATTTTAGAGAAGAGAAGGCCTCAGGGTGACCTCATTGCAGCCTTCCAGTACCTAAAGGGCTACAAGAAAGCAGAAGACAGGGGACATGGGGGAATGGCTTTATAGGACAAGGGGGAATGGCTTTAAACTGAAAGAAGGTAGGTTTAGATTCAATACTGAGAAAAAGATCTTTCCTGTGAGGGTGGTAAAGTACTGGAACAGGCTGCCCAGAGATGAGAGTTGTGGATGAGAGCTGTGGAACATCCCTGGAAGTGTTCAAGGCTGGATTGGATGGGGCTTGGAGCAACCTGCTCTAGTGGAAGGTGTCCCTGCTCATGAGGGGAGGTTGGAACTAAATGAGCTCTAACATCCCTTCCAACCTAAACCATTACATGATTCTATGATTCTGTGAAATAAAATGGTTTTATCTCATCATGTGACAAAAGAAGAAAGTGAAAAGGAAGGCAATGACTATACAAATGAGAGACTCTTAGAGGCAATGAGGAAGAAAGTTTAGAAGTGTTTACAAAAGACTGTTCTAGGTTGGAAATAAAAACTGGGAACCTAAGGAAAGTGCAGATGGGCTCAGCATCCCAGACTACTGTTGAAATTTCTCTCTTTTAGTAAGAGTTTATACAGGAAAAAGATAAAGAATTTTCCCCAGTAACATATGACGCATGGGGACTTTATACACACAGAAAGAAAAACTGTTTGGACAGCCTCACTGATCACAAGGCTTTCCTGAAGTGTCAGGATAATTCAAATCCTTAGGGACATTTGAAAAAAAAAAATAATAATCTCTGCTTTAAACTCAGTTGGGTAAACTGAGCTGTGAGTGACAAAGTGGAAACACTGGGGAGGGAGGCAGAATGACACTGGAATCAGTACTCTGGAATCAACTCGAATTCTAACCCCTTTATTATTTCTGTTTTATTGATACACATCATAGCTTTTTCTGGCAGTTTTTCTCAACTACTTCCTTCCAGTTAAGTAAAGTTTAGCTATCAGGAAAATCTCCACTCCCTCTGCTAACAAATGAAAGTCCAGGAACAGTTGAGAGACCATCAGTAGGTGTTTACTATAGGTAAATATACCTACAGTATAGGCAGACATTTGACTTTTTTTGAACCACACTTTCCTCTATGGACCCAAGCAATAGATTGCTTCAGTGCAGCTGAATTAATATTTTCATCCTCCAGTCATGGTCACCAGAAGATAAGGTGTCTGCTATTCTCAGAGTTGATGCTGTATTTGTCAATTTTCTTTTAATCCTTAGTTGTAACAAATACTTAGAGACATTAAAGGTCATCAAGATGATAGTAAATATTCCAGTTAAACACAGGCTGTATAGGTTTTCCTTCCTGTTCCCTGTTGCCTTTCACTTTCATTCACATTCCCAGTCATCCAGCAGCACACTATGGCACCATCAGTTGGGCAAAATCTTGCAGTGATTCTTTCATGTTCTTCTCTCATTTCCTCACTAAGAATGAAACAACTGTGAATAGTAGGTTTATTTGTCCAGACACTAATAGGAACCTGTGGAACCTGAGCCCCACAAAGATGTAACAAATAGGAAAGCAATTTTGACTGTCTATACATTACAGGAGTAGCAACTTTTGTGTTACACCTTCCTGTTGAAAACTGTTGTCCTGGAAATTGTGATGATGTTACAAGAGATACTGGAACCTTGTGGTGTGCTCTTAAGGCTTGTTCATTGTCCTCCCTGTAATGGTTTTATGTCCTCAATTTTCCTTCTGCGATTTTGTGCTCCTGCACTTTGTATCAGCCAATATATGATTTTAGTTTAACTGCAATGTAGGGTCTTAATCAAACAAAGAACAAGTTTTAGATTTTTCTTTTCTGTTTCCTTTTACAGCTGCATAGCCACATCTGCTCTCTCTTTCTCACTTCAGTGGGCAAACAATCATCATTTTTTTCCTGGAACTCTGCACCTGCAGAAGTTGTTTTCAAACCCTTCCCCCACTCACTGGAATGCTGCCCTCCAGTCATTTCTCTAAGACCTGCCATATCACCCACCTGAGTAAAAGCTAGAGGGGATATGCTGGTTCTTTCTGGTTAATTGTCAAATCTCAAGTTAGAATAAACCTGTGGAGCCCAGCAGTGGTCCCCTACGGGAACTAATGGACAGCTGAGTGCCAGCTGGGATTACATGTCATAACAACAAAAACCATTTTTGTATCATCGTTATGTCTGAACTCACTGTCTGCTATGAGCTGATTTAGCAATCCAAAGATTTTCACAAGTTGGGTAAATCTGGTCTCCATCCTGACTACCTGCAGTAAACAGAAAACTTCCAGAAAGGATGAGATTAGTTTTACTTTGCTTGATAAATCAACCTCTAATGCTATGTTTTACCAATGGAAACACTGCTTTGGTAATTTTATCCATCAGAGGCTACACTAAACATACTTTGAGAAAACGTCACATGCTACTGACTACTGTTTTCTGACAGCAGGCTTTGCAAATCTATCTGAAAAAACTCTCCATGTACTGGGGCATTTTCCTAAAGGAATGCTGTTTTCCTTGTGAGTTTTTTAGCATGTCTTGACAGGTAAGTAAGGAAAACATGCTGTCTTTTAACATCTGTCATCACACTCAGCCAAAACCCCACATTAATTTCTTTTCATGCCCTGCTGTTTCATTACTGTGAAGAAACTCAGAGAATGCTGAATTGCACTGCAGTGCTGGTCTACACTGTCAACATGCGGCAACATCTCAATTTGGAAATTCACTGAGCTCTAGTTTAGTGAAGAAGGTGATAATAAGCATTAAGATCCATGTATCTTTCATCTCTGCCCGGGCACTTTAATTTCTGCCCCTCTTCCTGCTGGGTCAGGACACAGACCTGGAGCCAGAGGACAAGCATCATGCAATCAACAGAGGTCAGTATTATTCTAGAATGAAAACTCTGTGTGGGGAAAAAGGGGTGTCAGCCAAAGTCCACATATGCCAATAGGTTCTTTTTCTGGTCCTGTTCTCCAACAGTCCACCTGGATCATAGAATCATAGAATGCTTTAGGTTGGAAGAGACCTTAAAGATTACCTAGTTCCAACCCTCCGCCATGGGCAGGGACACCTTCCATTAGACCAGGTTGCTCAGACTCCAATCAACCTGGCCTTGAACACTTCCAAGGAAGGACATTTTCAGCCTTGTTGGGAAACCTGTTCCAGTGCTTCATCACCCTCACAGGAAAGAATTTCTTCTGATATCCATGATAACCCTGTTGCTTTTGTACCCAGTGAATTGGTAGACAGATCAAGAAACAATCATTAAAAGAATAATCACTGCCTGAGACTACTACTGTAACCAGACAGTCAAGATACCTTGAGATAGATTCTTCCCTGGGTATGGAACAGAAGTTCTTGATGAACATTGAAATTCTTCAATACCTATAATGACCTTCAATATCAATTGCTTTTAATGAATCAGGTTTATCCAGTACTTGGCCCACTAGCACTCCTTCTTTTATATCTACAGATAAACAATTAAAAGCAGCAAAATAAATCAGCAGGGTTAGTAATTGTCATGCTTGTTAATACTGACACTTCACAACCAGCAATGTGTAGTCCCCATGTTCAGTGGTCTTATCTGCCAAATCCTTTGTGACCAGACCTCTCTGAGGAAGATTTATAGACAGCTGGAACCTGAGCTCTTTCAAATTTTTAGCAATTTTACTAGCAATTATTTCTCAGAAGGCCATAGCTGTTGGAAATAAGGCAACCCAAGGCTGTGAATTGGTATTTGATATCTTCAGGAAAACCATAGTTTCTGCTTCCACTTTTAAAACATTGAGTATATTTTGGTCAATTGATTTAATCAGCTTGTCATCTTTTTCAACAGGGAACTGTGAAGTTCCTCCCCAACACCCTGCATAAATCCAGTTTTCACTTCACAAGTTTTTGAACCTGGATTTTTCTGTGACAATCTGACACAGAGGTGCTGCCGCCTACAAGACAGACTCTAAGGAGGCCCTGGATGGAGGGACAGAGAGAAGCATTCCTGAACAATGCCCTCAGCACACATATACCTTTACAAGGTTTTCCCAATATCTGCTTTCTAGCTTTATATTGCTTCCAGTATTTAAAAAATGTCAGTCCCCTCATAATGGCAGCAGAAATGCTTGTGTGACCATTTCTGTACAACTCCATCTGCACTGAGGAGCTGCTGGAGAAAGGTTTTGGCATTGCCATCGGAAAGCGCTGCTGGGCACTGCTGTTCACTCATCAGCTCCTCATTCACAGAGAGGAAGCGCTCAGCGCCTGTCAAGTGCTCGCAGATCCCCGGCTCATCTCCACGACCAGCCAGTTTCCTCCCAGGCAAAATTGCCTTTGACAGTTTGAAGCTGATGCCTCTGATTTTGCTTATAGGAAAATAATTTTGTTAAAATACTGAAATAACAACTGCAGCAATGCACTGGCAGATTTTACCGGACTTTTAGATTCTAGTTGGACATAATATAAAGAACATGAAGGATATGGCTGCTCTGAATCCTGCTATGCAGATGCTTCATTTAAAGCAGGCTTGGATAGCATTACTTTGCTATTAAATATGCAGCTCATACTGAAAGAAGGGCCATTTGCAACAGCCTACACAATTTCCTCACAGCCACACTGAGAAATTCCAGTCATGCACCCTAAACCCAAACATTCATATTCAGTTTGTATTTCAAGACAGTGCTTCCTCTATTCAAATTTTTTCAGTCCCCTACCTTCCTTGTAGCTACTTCTGTCTAACACCTCTCCTTTTCAAGATAATTACCAACATTTTCCACCAGGAGAAACATTTACCATCTGCAGAACCCCCTCCAGCATGTTCAGTGTTTTTCTGCACAGCCTGTCTCAGATTTCCTCACAAGTTTTCCGGAGAATAACCCCCTTACCTTGTTGTCTCCTCCTAGTAGTAAAAATAGGATTCTTTTACATTAGCTATATTTGCTTTATCTCCTTCCAGAACCACCTTGTTCAAGGCTAAATTTCCTTTAGCACTGGATCACAGTAAGCCTTCTTTTGGATACCCTTTGTGCCTCTCAAATAAAGACTGTTTCATACACTCATCTGAGAAGTAAAGACAGCAAGGATGGGAAGAGGAATGATGAAATAAACTCAGGCAAAGCAGTACAAGCTGATGTCAAGCACTGCTCAGTCCTTGGGTGGAAGGGATGTGAATTCACTTTGAAATATCTGGGGCATCAAGTGGCTGGCTTTCTAGGCACATAATTATTTTTCCCAAGGTGTTCCAGCAGTAATGGAAGATGGGGGGAGGGGGAAAATCCATCACTGCTTATATAGTGTCCCAGTTTGTGCTCATGTGTCCCAGAGTAAATAAAAAATGAGGATTGCCATCAATTTATGGATATTCCAATGTAAAAGTGTTTGAATCACAAGAGATTATCATGCTAATATGTTCACTGAGCAACAGCCCCATGAAAACAGGCTACTAAAAAGTGCAGCTGAACTCTTCATTTTCTCCTTGTCTTGTTCATTCAACACAGATTCTTTCCAGCAGTTGCTTTACAGCCTTTCAGTCCTAGAGAGTACCTGTTTTCACAGAAAAAATTCCCTATTGCCTGCTTGGTATAAAAACACTTCCACTCCTCCCAGTGTGTCTTTAACTTCTTTAAGAGCTTTTCTTTTTGTCTGAGTGAAAAGGTCTAAAGCCTGAGGAGAGAGAAAAATCCCTCTCCCTTTAGAGGATTAAAAAATTATTTGGTTGGACTCAGAATGTGTTCTGTTCAGGATCTTATGTGCAGCCCACCACTTCAGCATCTGAAAGTGTTGATCATTGCTCTCTTTTTTCTTTCTGCCTCACAGAGATCCAGGATTTTTCACCATGCACAGGGGACTGTCTGTTCCATTTATATTAAACAATATATGTTAAATCATGAATACTACAGGACCTAGATTTTCTCTCCCTGGATAAATGCCTAAGAATATGAATCACAGAACTATGATTTATTTTATTCCGATTCTGAATTCCATTATTTTATTTCATTTTACCTCTAAAAACCATTTTTGGACTATACTCTTTCATTCAAGGAATAAAATACTAGAAGAGTTTGTATTTTCAGTTCAGATAATTTTACTACTGCTAATCTTGATTAATTTTTCTTCTTCCATAGTATTGTTTTCAGCATTCATAGACTCAATCGGGCATCTGCTCCCAGGAAATCAGAATGTGCCATTCCTTCCCTTTTCTTCCAAAAAGAGAGACCTCTTCTAACTGTCTTCTAGTAAGCTCTTACTCTTCTTTCAGGGTCTTTTCAGAAAGAGCTGGGCTGTTGTCTCAGTGCTGTGCTATGCCTGGATATCAGATAAACTCCTGAACAGGGCCAGCAGATTTCTATTACATTCACATGAAATGATTGCCTTCAGAAAATGATAGAAGAATGGTTTAGAGGAGAACTTAAGACATTAAACAGTCCAAGGTGCTTTATTATTACAGGATCACTAGCCTTATTTGATTCTTCACAGATAATTGTCTAACCTGTTCTTAAAATGTCTTCAGAACCTCCCTATATCAAATATTTGACTGTTTTTATTATTCTAGGTTTTAGAAAATTATTTTTCTAGTTTAAACTAATCACCCTTTCTGATGCTTTTTGCTTTCTGTTCCATCCACCATGAGCCCAAAGAAAAGGTTTTCCCTGCTCTATTTTTTATCTGAAATCTGTTATATACCCCTGTCAAATTTCTGGTCCAAAAATTACAGTTATTTCAAATCATCTTGCAGGTCACATCCTTCTGACCTTTGATGAGTCCTGCTGCCTTCCTCTGGACTCCCTCTGATTGAATTGCACCTGTCTCAAAGTGCAACAACCAAAACTTAGCACAGCCCCCAAGATGAGGCTTTGGCCTCAGAGTAAAAGGATTGCTTCATATCTTCCAGTTTTTTACATATCCGAGCAAGATGTTTGCCTTTATTTGCAACAGCATGACATTGACTCATGTTCAGCTTGTGATCTATCATTACAGATTCTTTTCTGTGGAGTTGCAACCTAGTCATTTACTTCTGGCTTGTGTTTATCTGGCCGGTAATTTCTGCCTTATTGTAGTACCTTGTATTTATCCCTACTGAATTTCATTCAGATCTTTTCCTAGAAGGTCTTCCAATTTATTGGAAAAATTTTGAATTCTAGTATTTTCCTCCAGCATATTTCAAGTGTCACAGTTTTATGTCCCTGGAAAATGGGAAATACCCACTCCTTACATTACCATTCAGGTCCTCTAAGAAAACATTGAAGAAAAGCAGATCCAGGACACCCCAATGCAGCCACTGTGTTAGAGTTAAACAACTTGTGGCCTCTTGGAAGGACTGGCACATACTAAAAGCATATGAGCATATGAGCTCTGAATCTTCTGACATTTAAAGAAGATCTGCCTGTTCAGATAATCATGTTTACCCAGTTTACAGCCTCCTTCACCTGCTATGCCCCATGCCTCACCAAAACAAATATTTGCCATTAATGTGCAACCATAGTCAAGAATCTCAACTTTTACATTAAAAAACCCACAACCCAAGTGAAATCTCTCATTCTTTTTTTAAAAGTAGCCTCTAATATGTAAACTGAACAGAAGCAAATTCTTTTAGAACCGGCTGGAATACTGACAAAATAATTGGGAAAAAATGTGACCATTTCTCTTCATAGATTTAGGGATATGGTAGCAATGTCCTAATTTATTACATTCACAGTAGTTACACAGCAGCATAGGCTTGAAGGGCAGCACCAAAGCAGCTGCTTGATTTCAATGGACTGAACATCTCCTTTGCTCTTGGCCAATGACTGCAGGATCTTTTCCTTGGAGCTTAAACACCAGCCATGACAGTCACAAGCAGGCACATCACAGACAGTAAGCCTTTGTGTACATTGGAATAAAGATGATCTGATATTCCTCCTGACAACAGAGGCTTAACTCTCTCGTCTAGCCCTGACTCTTATTCCTGTAGTCATTACCACTGTGCCCCCAGATTCCTTAACCCAATATAGACAGTTTTCCTTGCACTGTGACTGAGGCCCCAGCACAGCAGAAAACATGTGTGGTGTGAATTAACCAGCTGGAGGGTAAAGAAGGAGAAATTATAAATTCTCCCTGTTTCCCAATGGGGCCCTAGTAATCAGTTATTAGCCCCTGGAGTAGTCACTTACTGCTTGCTCTGTGATCATCTGATTCTGGCAGTGTTACCTCTGCTGGAAACCTCAGACCTTTGATTAGATGCAGCAGGAATTCCTCCTTTGTTCTCTAACCTGTCTGGAGGAAGCATGCAACTAGCAAGAAGCTTTACAGGGACAAGAAAGAACTCAGGGGTAGACTTGGTATTCACAGAGCACCAGCAGCTCAGCAGTTGTGTAGTACTGGCTTATCTCATTTGAACATCACACAAATTTCCTTATCTAGGAGAGGGTCAAAGCAAAAGATAGAGAAAAGCTGAAAAGAAAAACAAAGTCCTGACTTCTGCTTGGATTTGTTGGCCAACAGGATCTATACTAAATTTCTGAGTGCCAAATGAGAAGTGAGAGGCTTTTAATTTCTATTGGGTGAAAATCAGAGCCAGTATTTCAAATATTGTAAGGTGAACTATCAAATTGCCAAGCCTTAATGTGTCTTCCAAAACAGTACAAAGAACCTCACCCCTATAGGCTAGTCAGTAGACTGTAATTCAGTGGAACATAATTTTCCTTAACTGTGCACCTTGGAGTAGAATTCATGCTTCACACTTTGGTGATTTAAAAAGGTAGCTGCATGGAAGAGCTCAGGAGTAAAACCCACCAAATCCTAACATCTGACCTCAGATGCTGATAACAAAGCCCTAGACTTCAGCATTAGTATGACTTTAGCAATTTTAGACCCTATTTTTTTCTCTATTCTTTTGCCTAAAAGTCAATGCAGAGAGGAGTATCTCTTGGAGGGAGACATTTCTCAGCGGAAAATATTATATTTTCAGAGGTACTCACCTCCTTGGAAATCTACTGTCACTACCAGGACCAGTTCATTTCATTGCTTTCTGCCTTCACCATAAGAAGGGGTGAAGTTCTGGCACAATGACAGGGATCACTCAGAGGCTCAGTGCCTGTCCACTTTCTGCCAGCATTGGCCTCTTTTTCTTTTGGTCTTTGTATTACAGGGCGCTCTGCAGAGAAGGTTAAAACTGTCTTGTCTGTTTACACCTTTGACATATCATTTTTCTCTGTGTGCCTGTCTTCATTTAGGTTACTATTTTATACAAGAGTAAGTCTTCCAAGAGCTGGTGATGAATAGGCAGCCTTGCTGCTCTTCCAAAATACACCTTTTATTAAAATGGAGACTATAAAAGCTATCATACACTACATGACTACAGGTCACAGGATAGTTACTGGTATAGCTGCTGCCATTGTGGGCCTGCTTAGCCTTCTGTATTTGGAAAATAGGAAAGGTTCACAGTTTATGAATGGAGAGCACAGCACAATGGATAGATGATTGCACGAGTAAAATATAAATAACAACACAACTAAAACATAAATAACAACAAAGGGTTCTGAGTTTTGGCGCCAAATCTCTGGTTCCAATGTATTTTATTTCTGCATCTGTTTCTTCATCTACAAAACAGCAAATGTCTATAACACCAACAAATTATCAGATTTAAACCAATTCTAGATCGAAGCTATGGGTTCCCCATTATGGTGACCAAATGCCCTCTGAAGGCATTGCTTCTTTCAGACAGAAAATACAAAACTCATCTGTAGAGCCTAGTCATGAACCATTCAGCACTTTGAATTATATCTTTTCAGAGAGAAACAGAAGGAATGCACAGGGTAATGCTGCTCTACTGGGAATCCTCATTCTTCCTTGACATGCCTCCTAGTGCTACAAATTAACCCTTAAAAATGGCTAGACAAGCAAACAGCTGCCATATGCCAAGACAGAATTGCAGCCTCACTGGCGAAGTGTTTCAAACTCCTGTTACACATCATGTCCCTGGAGAAGAGAAACTGCAGAAGGTTGCAATAGCATCAGAATGAATAATTGAAGCTCGGCTCATTCAGTATGTGCACAAACGGAAGGGTCACAGTGCTGCCTTCTAGTCGGCCGGCAGTGCAGGAACTCACCAGTGTCTAATAGAAACATCATCTGGAGATACTGACCTACTTCTCTGGGAGCTTTTGCAGAGTGGGCTGAGGAGACGACAGTGGGATGGCCAAGTACACAGAGGATTAAATCATATTATCTAACAGAAAACCGCACACAACAGAATCGATTGCATATGCTACTCTTGGAAAAACCCTCGGGACTTTGTTCCACCGAGAAACCAGAGATCCATGCAAGATTAATGCTATTCCCCCACCTGAGAAACTATCCCTGTGGGAATTCGCCAGGATGCTCTTCACCATGGCCAGTCCTTGGGAGGTTTTCCTACCTCGCCTCCATGACAAGTGGGGCCAAAATTTTATAACCGTTCCCACATAAACTCTACAGCCATTTATGACAGGTGTGAGGGAGGGTAACTCGGGCATTTCCCGCTATTGTCCGGCCGCTCGGTGGGAAGGTAGGGAGCGCATCCCGCCCACGCCCTGCCCGCCGCCCCGGGGCCCCGGGCTGGGTCACCGCAGGTGCCCCGAGCACAGCCCGCCTTCTCCAGGACGGCCAGAGCCCCGACGGTCCCTCCGCTCCGCTCCCCGCCCGGGCAGCCCTCAGGAGCAGCCGGGGCCCGGCCCGCCCGCGGCCCCGCTCCCCTCGCCCCTGTCCGAGCGCGGGATCCCCCCTCACGGCCCGGCCCCGCAGGTGCAGCCCGGCCCCAGCGGGGGCTCCCCCGGCCCGGTACCTGCTGCGCCCCGCGGCGGCGGCTGGGCTGGGCTCGGTTCGGCGGGGGCAGTGAGCGGTGCGGAGCGCGGAGCGGAGCGGGGCCGCGGCGCTGACAGCCTGCGCACTGACAGCTCGGCAGCCGCGGCGGGGGCCGGGGCCGGGGCTGGGAGGGGGCCGCGGGCACCCGGGGCTCCGGCGCCGAATCAGGGACGGGAGGAGGGCCCGGGGGCGGGCGGGAACGGGGAAGGGGAGGGGGCGGCGGGGCGAGGGGCTCGGAGCCCTGTCACCGCCGCGGCCCGGGCGGCCTGCGGGAGGCGCCCGCTGAGGGCCGGGGGGCTGTGGGCGCCCTCAAGGACAGCGGTGACCGAGAGGCGCGGCGCTGTGAGACAGCCCGGCCGGCTCCCCGCCGCCTGCCCGGGAGGAGAGGGCGCTGGGGACGGGTGCCGCGGGGTGCTGCCCTTCACTCGGCACGGCGGCGGCTGAGCGGGGCACAGGGCGGGCTCCCTCCCCGCCCGGGGCACAGGGCACAGGCCAGCGGGCCGGGCCCGCCCGGAGCAGCGCCCTCCATCCCCGGGCTGAGCAGCCGGGACGGGGTCAGGCCCATGAGCTCCAGGCCCATGAGGGACAACAAACAGCCTTAGCTAGACCAAAGGATGTGCCTGCGGTAAGAGACAGGCTTCTGGCTATCCAAGATCATGTTCATGTCTGATCTTCTTCTCTGGAGATCTGTGAGTCCCAAAGCGTGTCTATAGACTAACTGTGTTATTTGGTTTATCCAAAGCTTGTATCTCTCTCTCTTGCCTTAGATCATCACCTAACAACAACAAGGTTACTACCCGTTCCTTTGAAGGCTGGCATTTTGCTGACAGCAAAATAGTAGGCTTTTCACTTTCCTGATCTGAGCTGAAGAGCAAATTTGGGGTTTTGTAAAGCACGTTTATTGTTAACCCTGTTGTTGACTTCCAAAAAGAAGATTTTAAGGTGTGGATGTTTAAAAACTGTTCTGGCTCCCCAACAGTAAAGTTCTTTTACCCTCCAACACCCAGTTGCTTATGGGAGGAATTTAAATGCCAGTGCACTCACTCAGAGTACAGATGGGGCACGTAGTAATGATTCCCCTGGTGGATTGTCCAGCCTTTGTTGCCCTGTGTTGGCATGCTCTGCTTTCCAATCTCCATCTGCACTTACCCTCTTGTGGCAGACACCAGGACTTTCTCCTGTTGCAGCAGCAGACACATTTGAGTCAGTTTTCACATAAGACATGAACCAGTCACAAGGCTCATTCCTACAGTAGACAGAAAATGGAAAAAAAAAAAAAAAAGAAACCAAAAAGCTTTCTTCCGAGAGGAAGAGGACTGACAGATGGGATGACCATAAAGTAATTTACTCTTTGATGCAAGGATGCAATTTATGGCATAACAAGGACTTCCTACTGCTCAATATCTTGTCTAACATGGTGTGCATATCATATTAAATACCTGCCACCCTGCAAATCTTCCCTAGCTCTGTACCCACCAGGCACTGCATTGTTCCTGTGTTATATCTTTTTCCTTCCCTCCTACAGAGCGAAACAAAGGCGTCAATGACAGGCAGAATGAGACATGAGAGAGTTAGAGACTAACCTGCATGTGGGTCTCGCAGCTGAGCAGTGTATGTACTGGATGGGCTCACATCCAGCTGGTACTGCTGGCTAAACATATTTTGTGCTCTCTTAACAGCTTCTTTACACATTTCAAAGGACAGATTACTCAACACTCAATTCACTGCTTCTGGAGGGATGAATGGACCACTGACTCCCAGGATGTGAGAATGCTCATCTTGGACATAAACTAGACAAATGTATTCCTTTTAATCATCTAGCAATGATAGCAGTGATGAGTAATTATCAACAGTATGATAAACTAGCCTCTACATATCTGTGTTGCCACTGGGGTCAAAGTGATTGAGTACCAAGATACTACAGTATTATAAAATAGATATGTATTTTCCATTGTCCTGTGCAGTCCAGATGAGCTGTGCTCTGTTCTGTCTCTGTCAGACAGTTTTTCTTTCTACATGGGGCAATGCTAGGACATGCCTCCTCTGCCTCAGCTGAGGAAAGGCAGAGAGCTGCAAAGAGAACTGTATTTCCACCCAGTAGCAACTAGTGGATTTACTACATCTCCTTGGAAAAGTGCTAAAACAGAGCAGAGCTGCCTTATCTGTGGGTTCCCAGGGAAGAGGCAGGAGAAGATAGTGGTTTTGTGGGGGGAAAGGAGCACACTTCCCAAAAATGGGGAGTGGAAAAAGACCTTCTAGTCCCACCTCATACTGCCGCCTTCACTGCAGCTGATAGTCCCCCCCGCAAGGACATGGGTGCATTGGAATGCTTTCTCTGAGTTAGTATTCTGAAAATTCTCATGGCATAACTCATTAATAAATGGCAGCCTTGGAAGTATAAGAATCAGTGTTATAAAGTTCAAGACTGTGGAAGAGGACACCTATAATTATTTTAAATGAAACTGATGTCAGTCACTTGCAGCCATTCACTCTTATTTCACTCATTCACTCATACTCACAAGCACCAAGATGTGTGTGTGGTCTGCTCAGGACTCTGTGTGTGTATGTGACACAGAGGACAGGGGACAGTAGCTCCTGAGTCCTTGGGATGCCTCTTAGGTTTGTCTTGATCAGGCACAAGAAACCACAAATTTGACAAGCTATTTTATTGACCCTTGGGGGTCAAGATGTCATGGCAGGACTGTGATCTCAGTTTTGCATTTTTCATCCTCCTAATTTTTAGGCAAGGCTGCTGCCCATCATCTTTATTTTCTCATTCTGGATATTTTTATTGCTGCCTTCCTGTTGAGAGAAAAGGGATGGGTTATGATGGGTTATTATGGGTTATACAGTCTTTGATATGACTGTATCAGAGCACAGACCTTTTGGTCTTGATGTATGCATATTCCTTATAACCTGCTTTATTGCTGTTGCTTGTACCTTTGTTAAAAAAAAATATGTGCTGTATTTTTAAGCTTTGATTTTTATTGTATCACTATAAAGATAAAAAATGACAAAGTAAGTAGTGATTCAAACAAGCCTAAGGATTAAATAGAATATTAATATGTAAACCAACTTATAGTGGGACAGTATAAGGCTAAAAGAAATAAACCTCTGTGGTCCATGTATCAAAAATCCTGCATTAGGCTGCTGCTCCTTACTTATTTATTATGAACCTGGAACTGGAATGATCAGTTATTAGCAGATGTTATCACTTGACTTACGGTGAAGTCTCTTAACAGCAAAGGACATAATTAATGACTATCATGGGTGAATAACTAAAATTTTTTTTTGAGACTCCATAAAATGGTTTTTTTTTTTGAGACCTCACCTGCAAATACTGTTCTTGGAAATGAAGGGATTTGGTGAGCTTTGTTTTGGTTTGTTTCTTTTCATGGTCTGGGTTTCTATGATTTTGAATAGCCTACTTAAGAGAGATATGTGTACCATTTCCCTTAGAAGAATTTAAAGCTTGAGCCTTGAGGGTCGTTGATCATATCAGGTGTCTGGAGTGTGTTTTAATGGCAGAAAACCAAGTGTAGAGAAATTTTCTGTTGAAATTTGGAGTATCTCCATCTAGAAAGGTGGTCAACTATGATCACATTTCTAGAGGGGTAATTCTGTGCCACGTTCATAAATGAGGAGGGAACAACAGCTGTGATCAGTGCTGGATGTGCTGTTTTCCTTTTCTTACCAGTTGAGAGAGATGCTGGCTGTGCATGGTGCGTACCAGCAGAAATGCAGTGTAAGTTATGCTCATGTGGTTGAAGTGCAATTCTGTGTACAGTGAGAGGAGCAGACTAATATTGCTTGAAAGACTACATTGGGAATCACTGAGAAAATAGCACCAGGAAAATGTAGAAAGGCAGAAACCTTTGTGACTGATTGGGAAAAAAAAAAAAAAAGAAAAAAAAAAAAAGAAAAAAAAAAAAAAAAAAAAGAAAAAAAAAAAAAGCAGCTGGTAAACACTCAACTTATTGAATGGGTGTTAGACTCCCAGCCAGACACTCATTGAGGAGCTTGTCTGGCAATATATAACAGAAAATTTCAGAAGATATCTGATGGAAGTTCTTGCAAGAAGGTGAGCAATAGCTGCTGGTGACTTCATGAAAAAAAGGACATGGGAAGCCAACAGCACAGTGATAATAGGGCAGAATGCTGCAATTTTAATGCACTTGACAGATAAAAATGCTGATCTTTCCACCAGAGAAGCAGCCAGGAACACAAAAAATTGACAGTAGAAGAGTGTAGAAAAATATATTTTGAACTCAGTGTATGGAACACAATAAGGCGTGAAAGAATTTAGAGAAATATTTCACTTGTTTGTCTCCTAGAACCTGAGAAGAAAAATAATAAAATACAATTCTTGATGATAAAGAGAATTTTGATATAACTGACAACACAGGACTGTCAGAATGATTCTCTGACTAGAATCTTGAGGGTTCACATAACCTGTGTGGGAAGGAAGGTGTGGTATAATTCCCTGAAACTTAAAGTTCTGACAAGCATTTCACAATGACCAAACATGAAAAGAATGTCAAAACTCTCCCGGAAGAAATGAAGCATTTTCCCTTGTATTTGAAGAAGTTGACATATGTCAGAGAGAGGTACAACTCTGAATTCCACTGGGACACCTGCAGACACATATATAGGCCTAGTATAAACTCAACAAGAGATTGCTTGACACCACGATCAAATCTATCTCACCCAGTTAGGAGAAACAAGCAAGCAAGCAAGCAAACAGACAAAAAGAAACCCAAACAACAAGCACTTCAAAACAGCTTGCCTAACAACAAGTTAGTTCCTGTCCAACTACCAAAGAAGTAAACCATCTTTACAGGTATAAGCTTTCTCTTACAATCTTTGTCCTTTCTCCTTACAAATATTCTGGAAAATTTAGTTCTTTCACATATCAATAGGATACAAGTTGAATATCATAACTAAGACTTTAATGTCTATATTCAATAATACTGACCCAGCTTCTAAAGATAAAGATCAGTTAGCATATATAAGCAGGAAGCCTTAACAATACCATTGTAATTGGATCCATTCAGAATACCAAATAAAACCCTCAAATTTGTAGATGGCAGCTGCATAAGCAGAGAAGCAATTATTTCCTTAATGCATAAATATTTTAACTAAAATGATAGCCACTGACAGCTAAGTTCAATTTTTTTTTAGTGATAATAAAATTTGCCTATTAAAACTCACTGATTTTTTTATAAACTATCTTTCATATCCAAATGAAGACAGCATAATTTCCTATTTTAGCTCATAATAAAACCATTTTGAAGTCTTTCTTTCTACAGTGTGTACCTATATCTCTGTATCACTGGTTTTACTGCATGTCCCTTGAATAATTCTGAATTATGTGGGCATTTACTTACAACAGCTAAAATTACTTTTCATCTCTGAGCTGTGTTCCTAAAAAATCTGAATATTAAACCCTCATCCTCACTCCAAGAGACTAATCAGAACATGTGTCAAAGCTGAGAAAAATCCTTACAGGGTTGATCAATCTTTTCAGTAACTAAGTTCTTCAATGTTTCAATTTGAAAATGTGCATATTTTCAGAATTCCAACATATTCCTCATTTCTATGTGCATCTGAGTTTTCATATTTTTCAAATTCCGTAAATTGAGGCATTTTTATTAGTATCAGCTCTCTTTTAGGGATCCTTGAGATTTAAGAACTCTCCTTATTAGTTGAAATTATGGAACAAACATGTTGCCAAGGTATTTTTACCAATTTAAGCATGCTTGGAAATTCTGAACCTCTGTGAATATAACTGAAAAAATGTAAACAGCACTGATTTGAGCCGTAACCTCTAACCTTTTGCATTTTTTTTCTTGCTTCTCAATTGTGTTCTTAGATGTTTCTGAATGAGTACATAGACTGCCATGTGGTAATCCACATTAGGAAATGGATATGTCCCAAAAATAGCCAAAGAAGAAAAGAAAATGCAATTTATCATTTGGATGAGGTTCCTGGTCCTGTTCATTGCACATTTCCACAAACCATTGTCCTGGCATCTGGCAGAAATTGGATATGGGCAAGGACAGCCTAAGGCAGTAGAAGAAATATTTGTCAACCAGCATCCTCAAGCACACACACAGCCTGCTGCAAAGCATGTTAAGTCTCTTCACAGGGTCTATACAAACCTGGCTGTGCTTAAGTAATTCCTTCAGATGTCTTCGATGTCAGTAAAATCCCCCTTTCTCTAAGTCTGAGCACAGGCCAATAATCATATATAAACACCCCAGCTCTTCAAGATAGCCTTTTTCACTTCCATGGTTCTCAATTTAGCACTTAACTATGTCTGTCGAAATAAGCTACCAGTCTGCATGTGTGATAAGTCACATTATTTTGAGAGAATTATGACACAACAGAAGTGTCTGCAATAAATCACCCATCTACACTACCCTGCCCACTCAACAGAACACAGCCATAAAGTCTCATTTCTTGAGTGATGATTTCTTCACTATTTTTTTTTATTTCAAACAGTGCTGGAAAATAGCAGTCTCCTATTTTCATTCCCTGTTAAAGCCAACTTTGATTGAAGCCCAGATCTTCATAACAAAGTCCAAGCTGTTTACTACATGTATGTTTCTGAAAAGAATCAATGATCAGAGAGCAGCAGTGTCCTCAACTCATTAAAAAAAAGAAATGAACAGCATATATTTTGAAGACAACTTCTACACTTGGAAACCACCTTCCCTGTCACTCTTGAGACAGGTGCTATGGAAGATGGCTTCAAGTTGGTTTTATCACTCAAAAGTATTTTTCCTTCAAAAAATTTCCTGCCGAACTGCCATCTGTGTTAAGTTATACATATAGAACTCAACAGACAGAAGAAGGTACTTTTGTCTTTCCATCTGTGCCAGGTCCTTTGTTGGCTAACAATGAGCTTTGCTGTTTGAATAAAAATATTTTCCTGATACTCACATGTCTAATTAAAATTATAGTTTGAATATAATGCACATTCAATTCATTATAATATGAGCAAATTTCTTTTCTTGTTTCATCTTGAAGCAGAAATACTGATGTACAAAACTGTTTTCCATTTTCTTCTAAATACCATACATACCTGGACAGAAACTCTTATCACGCCCTACTTTCTTTGCAGCTCTGTCCCCATTCCTTGCTTCTCTATAGGAAAAGTAAATTTGATCAGATTTCTACTATTTGGTAGTTTCTAACTCTGTAAATTCTCTTTCCTTGCGTTAAGCTGTTTAGAAAATTTACAGTTCTTCTTGAGATTCCAAATGTTCACAATCTAATGTGTAACTTCTTATCCAGTATGCTCCAATTCCCCTGAAATCTCACGAGTGAATCATGCAGCCTTGGATTGCTAGCTGTACAATTTGCTAAGTAATTTAGGCATGCAGAGATTGCATACAAAAGCAAGTGATAGAAATTAAAGTTTTTGTTCTTTTATTGTGCACTGTTCAAAGTGACAAGGAACCTGGTATTCCTTTGGAATGCTAAGTACTTAATATTGAATGTAAGCCTTGCAAGCCTTTTTCTCAGTAAAAATTCAGTTTCTCCTAAAGAAATAACTAATACCTTGAAAGAAAATCCTTCCACATTATGGCTATTCTAGATAACACCTCTTGGATATCTCCACTCCTGCTAATTTGGAAAATAATTTTATTTCCCATTACCTATCTTTTTTGGATGCATCTTTATTATACCTGGAGGTTCCTCCAGACCCAGGCATTCAGCCCAAAAATTCATGCTTGTATACCCTAAAGCTGAAGCATTTTAAGGCAAAATTGTTCTACTAAACTAAAAAATACCCAACTTAATGCATACAATGCAGTGCACATGCAAAGCTCTGCATATTACTTCAACCACATCTTTATGAAGGCTGACTACAACATTTCTTCCTGATGATCAACACACACTAAACCTAGCTTCCCTTTAATACTTCGAATTATTGTTCCAAATTACTTTAATATGATGGCCCATAAAGCTCATCCTCTTAACCTAAATGTATTCAGTGAATTAAAAACAGTCCCCACAGTAGCAATCAAAGGTCTCCTGTGCCTACTCATCACAGGAAGCAAAGTCATTCTTGATGAATTCTATCAAGCTAAGCTACAGCAACCAGCAGCTTATTTCCCATCATCCAGCTGTACTTCTACGTTAAAATCCCTGTCAGTTACACAAAAAAGTCTGCCCCTCTCCAGGGTGTAGGTGTATCAAAATTCAAATTAAAAGAAAACACATCCAGTTAGTTAATATTTGTCTTCCCCGTTCTATGGCTGAAGGCAACCTCCCTCTGTGTTTTCTCATTCCCCTTTCTTTCAGATTTCAATAAAATGTTTTTTTACATCTCTTCTTCACAGAGGCAATCACTGAACTGCAGAACCCAAATACTTCTATTAAGCCCTCCAGCTCTCTGCCTAACAGGACATTGTGGTAGGACCTTACTTAGGTGTTTAGAGATAAGTGTTCAACACTTATTCTGTACTTCAGTGATTTACCTCTAGCATTAGTATAATATCTTTGCTACACTTGCATGAAGTTCAGGACTCGCACATCACAAAACCAGATTTCAGGCAGGTTTCTGGCCAAGCAAGTGGTTCTTCTTCAGGGGAAAGGAAGTGTCACTGGCTGAAGCATTATTCTTTCTCTTTTCCCCTCTCACTTCCTCCTCTTCTCCTTACACATGGTGCTGAAAGTGTGTTTATTGATGCCAGGGAAACAGAAAATGCTCGTGTGACTCCTGTGTGATCTTTGTTCTATTTGCCCGCCCACTGATTTCATGTTTTCCTTCACTTTAATGACTATAAAACAACCAACCACACAATTATGCCCCTATGATTTACAAGACTAAATAGGCTTCTGATGAAGGGTTTTGTGCTGATTTACTTGTAACAACTTTCCCCCCAGTTGGTAGCGTCAGACACACAAGTCCTAAGGTCTACACCTTGAATATCCTGTCTACTTCATGCCCCAGATGATTGTTGGGCAGCCTATTCTTAGATCTCCTCTATGCTGCCAAACTCTTGCAATACAATTATCAGTAATGGGTTTTGCCTGTCCTTGAGCCTGCTGCAGAGTGACACTAGAAGCTTCAACTTTCGCATATAACTCGGCCCTCCTGGGGGGAAAAAAGTATAAGAAAAGCCAAATGGTCTAATTAGTCTCAGACTCACAGTCTGGAAAGGACCGACGTCAGCCCTCTGCACTGCAGGAAGCAAGATGGTTCTTTTTCCTTCTCCTCAGGGGCCCATACTTTTCCCAAAGGAGCAGAGTTAAAAAAAGAAAGAGACAGAAAAAGAAGTAAAGGCCAAAGAAAGACAGCTCAATTTCATCTTTTCTAGTTTTTATTTTCTCCTCAGAAGTTGAGATGTGGTCCTCTTGGCCCATCTCCTAGTAGTGCAGTAATTCAGCAGGCAGGTAACAATGGCTGGAAGGACCACAGGTGCTGGTCTGCTAGTCACTAGTGCCCAGCTTCTGGAAAGGGCTGGCTACAATTGCACCACTTTAGAGAATGAGGTCAAGACTGAGCATGCAAAGAAAATCCAAATTTTTTCCCCTGCAACCGTCTTGGAAAACCTGTTCTTTATAACCTATGTTCCTTTTAGCAGCAAAATGTAAACAATATCTATGAATGCTATGCAGGCACTGTCACTCTGAAAAATCTTGGGCTTTGATATATATGATTAGTAGCCTTCACTCTGCAAGTAATTCCAAATGCATCTGTGGAGGCTTCTTGTGAAATTAGAGCAAGTCTCATTGAGTAAGAAAATCAGAATACATCACAAAGTAGAAGCGATTATAAAGCTTCCTTTCATAGTCTATAATTTAAATATGGATTTAGATTAGAAAGCCGAGTATCCTGGAAGATTAATGAAAACTCAGTTCTACCTTTCTCATTCATATACACAAATGGTTTATCTCCTCTTCTAGTTTTTGTCTCTTTAGTGCAAGGATTTGACTTCACTTGTTTACTGCAGTCTGAAGCCAGGAATAAAGGCTTGACACAGCAGAAAACCTTATGCTATATGTCACAAAAATGAGTAAAAAGAAGAAAAATATAGCCAAGGAACTTCTGAAAATGGTCAAACATATATCAAACACACTGGAATGTCAGAGGGTTATGAAAGATTGGTAGGTTGCTACTTGAAAAGGTCAACTTTGAGTAACAAAAATTTTTCAAAAAACTCACCTCATCCTCACACAGAGACTCACACATTTTAGAAAAGAGAAGAATTAAAAAGGACAATTAAAAAAAATTTAAAATGCCTGGCATGTGACAGGACTACATCTTGTCGTTGGACATCTTTCCTCTGACTAAAATTGAGCAGAGAACAGTTTGTAATACATTAGCATCATCTGCTGGATAGTGCAGGGAATACACTTTGGAAACTGCAATACTAAGTATGATACATACCATTATTGTATTTGGCAAGCCATGCAGAATAGGCAGAACAGAAAATAGTTCAGACTCTTTCTTTTTTTGAACATTTCACATTTTATTTTATTTCTGGAATGTTTTCCTCTGGTAAAACCTAGGCATTTCTGCCTAAAAAGACCTAGCTTCATAGCACAAAGTGATGTGTGATAACTGTAGGAATAGGATATTGCTACAGAATATTGATATTTAATTACAAATGTAACATTTACAAAGAGGGGCTTAATTATTTTAGCCATAGAACAATTTGAACATCTTTACAATAAAAACCAAAAAAGAACTTACAGTCCACAGGCAGCAGTCCAAGTTACCTTAAAGAGGAAATACGAATTAGGGTTGTGCCAGAAAAACATATAGCACAGTGGGAAATCAAAGTCTTGGATGTCTTGGCTGTAAGAGATGCCAGACATTAATTTGGCAGAATGGGATGCATGGAAAAGGCTGTTCAAAAATTACATCAGCAGTACTCTACAGTGATTGTTCTAAATCTCTCCAAAACTGAACAGACGTTGAGAATCATGAACAGCTATAATGACACAGATGAGTTACTGTTTAATTTACTCCTGGCTCCATTTTTCTGCGAGGGCGGTGCTGGGCTCTGAGCAGAGGCCCAGTCCTGCAGCAGGGCAGCCGTGCTGGGGGCTGGACAAGAGCTCCCACCCTGGGTGTTGCCTGCCTCACTGGAGCAGCCACTGCATGAGCTGGGCCTGCTGCACCATGAGGGTCTGCTGATACTACAGAGGAGCCCCAGGACTGCTCGTTCTCTGCATTAACCACCTGTCTAAAATCAGGAAATTCTGAAGGATGTAGCATTTTCCAAGAGCTGCTTAGAACTGAGAAGCTTTTCCTTTGACTTCTCCTCATGCCCATATTGTGAGGGCTCATGGATCTTCAGAGAAAGAAATACATCATTTCAGGAACACAGGGTTGTTGCCACGGAACAGATGAGGTTATTTTTAGTCTACTATCCTCTGTGACAGAAGACAATCAGAATTGCTATATTTTATACTGGGATTGCATCTAGTATGTCCTACAAGGTGTAAAAAAAAACCCTACAAAGCAAGTATTTATTTGAAATAATCTGCTTTCTAAACAGAGGAAAAAAAAGGAAACCTATAAATACTGGAAAGGAAAATGACATCTTACAAAGTCATAAAGTTGCATTATATAACACTGCACCACAAACCCAGCTAGTGATCAGCTGTTTCTCGAGAAAAAGTGCTTTGGTCCTTTTAAATGCTTATGAATATACATAAACAAATGCACTGCCTTTTTCTGCATCTTGTAGCAGGAAGTTTGAATATATAAATATACTGTGCTGTAGTAAATGGTTTTTGGTATGGTTTTAACTTTTATTTCTAGTAATGTTTTTTTATCTTTGATGTGTTTATTTGTATTTATGTATGCTGTTACTAGGAGCTAAAACCACAATATGTAGGAGCTGAGAATGGTGGGTATCCAGGTTCTGGTCCTTTAATAAAGTCCAACACAGATCCTTGTAAGCCTCTCCAGTCTTGACTGGCTTAAAGAATTGCTCCTTTTCAGCATTTTTGCTGCTCCTTCTATTTATACCTTCCTTGTAAAATTCACAGAGCTGTTTATATACAGCAGTATAGCAGGCACACAGTCCCAGTCTTGAAACACCTAAAGGCTGCAAGGTTCCACCCATAAGGGTAAGGCAGCTCCAAGGTTTGTAGTTGCTCATGGTCAAAAGGAACAACAAAAGTTAAAGGGTCTAACCTAACACTAACCCTAACCCTAATGTTAGTCCCTAACCTGCTACATAAGCACATGGCAGTGGGTTTTGCATTAGGCTAAGATGAAAGGGAAGAGAGAAGGAAAGAAGGAAAGAAAAAAGGAAAGAAAGAAGGAAAGAAAGAAGGAAGGAAAGAAAGATCACCAGTCCTGGTTCCAGTACCAGTCCAGCTGATGGGATGTCCAGCATGCTGGAGTGTGCACCCAGGCTTGGTGAGGTTACCATTTTATGGATAACTTTTCCCACCCTGAAGACAGGTTTCTTGCTTTCTCTTCAAATTAGTTATCATGCACAGACCATTCTTTCAGACCTTTCTGGAAATATGTCAGATGGCTTCAAAAATCTTTGGTGGTCTTAGCGGCCCCGCACCCCCCCCCCCCCCCGCCTCCGCCCCCCCCAGACCATTCCAATTTCTCAGCCTCATTCCTGTGCTGTTGTAATGTGCTGTGCTTATCTCCAGTAACAAGAACAAGGACTTTTGTTGCAGAAATTTTTACCCTACTTCTGCATGGACCCTTCTCCAATCACAGCATGTTATTACCAACAATCCCCTGGTTCTTGCCAACAGTCCTTGTCTGTTTTGCCAGTGGTCCTTGGTTGGCTCCACAGTCATCCAGCTACCAGTGTTTGGGACATACATATTGTATTCTGGGATTCTGCAGAGCCCTTTTGACAATGCAGACTGACAATCCAAAAATGGATTCAACTAACAATTGGTCAGAGGTGAAGAGTAAGGAAGGTTAAGTAATAATAGCATGAGCACATTCTGGTGATTGCCTGGGATTCTGTGCAGTTTTCTATTTTCCTAAATGTACTTGGATGCTGACATGTAAGGTGTGTCATAGTTTCAGCTGGGGTAGAGATAATTTTCTTCCTGGTAGCTGGTGCAGTGCTGTGTTCTGGATTTCATATGAGAATAATGTTGATAACACACCGATGCTTTAGTTGTTGTTGAGTAGTGCTTAGCCTAAGGCAAGGACTTTTCAGTTTCCCAGGCTCTGTGAGTAAGGAGCTGCACAAGTTTCTGGGAGAGAGCAGCTGACCTGTAATAAGGAAGATTCTGCACCATGGAACATCATATTCAGTCTATAAAATGAGTTTATATACTGGAGTTGTCTGGGGCCCTGCAGATTGATGCTCAGGGATGGGCTGGGCATCAGTCAGCAGGTGATGTGCAATTGTATTGTGAGGACATGGGAGATTTTTGAGACCCTGAGATGAAAACATGCAACAATTAAAAGAGGTGGTATTCTGGAAAAGGATAGTTTTGGATAACAGTTGAAAAAAAAGGAAAGGAGAAAAATTATTCATGTGATTCAGACTACAAACTAGCAGGAGGAATCATTAGAGAAGTAAATTAAGGTGAACAAGGGATGGCAGGATTTCAAGAAGAAGGGAACAGAAGTCTTAAAGATTCAAGATAAGAAGAATGGGGTAGGAGTTGAGTTGATACCCCAAGATTTCCTTAGGACAGTTGATCATTTGAGGCTAGAACACAAGGGCTTCACTTAAGCATCAACTGACACCTTTCTATCTTTTCAGAGGGCATGACCTAACCATTCAGTCCTTCCTTTTCTTTGGAAAGGAAATTAGCTTGAGAGAACAAAAAGAAAAATAGCTAAAAATATACAGTGAATCATGGAAAATTATATCTACTAAATTTCACAGTGTACTGCAATTGCCATAGTAACCCTGGTTGGTAGATTACTGCAAGCTGTTTCTCTGCTAAATTTTCCTGGAAGCTTTGCCAATTCTCAGTTTGGTTTTAACATGAAGTTTAGTAAAGAGTATCTCTGAGACCTCACATTGTCTCCTTTTATTTCTCTTTTGCCATCTTCCCCTTTTATTCCTCTTTGTAAGAGACAAGTCCTTTAGGGAAGAATTTTCAAAGGCATCTTTTACCAAAGTTGTAAGTGGAATTATAGTAGGATTTGTGCAGTATGTTATGTTTCTGGTTCTTGATTTCCAAATCAGGGAAATGTAATTCTTTGTTGGAAAATGAAGTATTACTTATTGCTGCTTTCTTGGTTGTTTTTCTCATTCCATCTAACAGAAAAGTCCAGCTGATCAGTGATACAGCACCATATATCACAAAACAAGAAAGTAAAAAACAGCTTGAGAAGAAAAACATGAAAAGGGACTTTACCTCTTTGTCCTACTTTCTGAAACTAACAGTTTCCAACTGTGATAACAATCCCAAACCTGAGAGAAGGGTAGGAACTATAAAGAAAGAAGGCAACTCAACCAATGGATTTATTTGGTGAGAGTTTCTTTCTCAGATATTGCAGAGCTACATTTCATGTGTGCTTTGAGAAGCAGAGCTTTGTATTCTGCCTCCAGGTATGTATAGCTAGTCTCCTTTTTCTCTCTTGTGTAGACTTCAGAAAACGAGGATAAATAATTTACAATACCACAATAGAAGATGAGCTGACTAAATTTATTGGGAAAACACTATGAGTTAAGTTCATCATTGCTTTTGATGACTACTTGGTCATGCACAATGAAAAACCCAGTGTCATTCTTGCAGAACAATGCTGTTGGCCTTTTCCATACAGAAGAGGAAACATGTCTAAAAAATCGAATCCTTCTGGCAGATGTAAAGGATCATGAACATGTGGTGTCCTATAATTGTCATTCTTTGGCCAATGAGTCATGAAACCATGATGGGCAGAATGGATCACAATTTAGATTTTGGAAGCACACAGATGATTGCTTTCTCCATCTGATTTAGCTTATTAAAATGTAAAAACTTCCTTCTTTCAAGAGGAAAAATAGCATAATTGCAGACATCTAGAAGGATGGATTATATACTCCTGGAAGAATAAAACCAGTTAGGGGAAAAGTCTTGTGACAATTGAAATACCAGCTTGTTAGAGACAAGGGGAAAAAACTTCTGGTGTGTAAACAGGACGTTCCTGTTTGGCTTGATTCTTGAGCATTTCAAGCCAAAGGCTGACTAGTCAAAGAAACAACTTTATGAGTCGTCAGCTGCAGAAAGAAACTTTCATGCTTGCCATCACCAAACACAAAAAAGTAAGAAGGATGCACAAGGGTCATGCAACCTCTTTTGCTTTGAGACAAAAAGAATACTAAGTTAAAAATAAAGCTTAGGGCAATACTTCTGGTACAAAAAGCTTTTCTAGAGTCAAAGCTCTTAACCTCTTAAAATATGATGCAGTCCTCTACATAAACTTATCTTGGGCAATACAAATTTAATTCTTGCTGCTGCATCAGTCCTTAGATGACCCTGTGGTTAAGTTATAAACTACTGTGTTTCATCTACAAAACAGGTCAGTAATTTCCTTTTGTTGCTGCTCCCTCCTTCTGGATGGTAAAGAGGAACTCAGTAGGTTCTCTGAAAATGGAGATGTATTTTCTTTTTAATAAAACACACTGACCTTTACAAGAAATGAGTATCAGGGAAGACTGGCAGAATCAATGAGTGTAAAATAAAACAGGAGGGGGGAGCAGTTGTATAAAATAAATGTGTAGTGTCCCTTGAAATATTATCTATTCAGTGCTTCTTTTGGTGAGAGAATTGTTATCACCATGCAGGTGTACAACTGTAGATTGAGAGAAACAACAGAGAGTAGGAGTGTTATTGGAGACTGACAGAGCTCTGGGACATTAATAAAATACTGAAAAGATTTAAAAAAAGAAGTCAAAAGTTGTAAGCAAAAAGCATATTCAAGTAAGCTCTTTTGAGGGGGAAGCATGGTACAGACACAAGTAGGTCAGCTCTGAATCACTAAATTAATCGTACTGGGTAAGGAAAAAAAAAAATCACATCTTATATTTTTACAAATCTCTGCCTAAACATATACAAGTTGGTTTGGGATGAGCTATCTCAAATTTCTCAAAGAAAGTTCAAGTACCCTTGAGCAGTTGATATACATCGGTTTATTGTTCCAGTGCCTACACACTGGTTCTCTCCTGGGAATAAAGCCTAAGAAACACCTTAAGATAGAAATCTGAAATGAGTCATCTTTGCTTCATATAAGGAAATTGGAGAAACATGTCAGATGCTAATATTTCATATCCTATTAGAAGTGAAAGACCAAGATTCTCTCACATTTTGGTAGTCTGTGCCTTCTTATCCCGTGCAGACACATAAAATTCTTGCAATCTCTCACACATATTAATAAATATTTCTCCTCAAACTATGTGGCCAGATGATACACAGTGTGCTGTAAAAGAAAAGGAATGTTTTCAAGACAATTATCAACATTCCTTCTTTGTCTTTTAGAACTGTGGTGACTTTGAGGGGGAAATCCTATTTATGTAAATGATAGGATAATAACACTTCTCAAATCACACACTGTGAGTGTTATGAAGGACAGAAATGAGGGCTTGCCTTATCGGAATTATCCCTATCATAACCCAAATCTAAAACAGTGTGGTAATTTTCCCTACAATTAACTGGAAAGGGACAAAATAGAGCACCAGTAATGTTTCTGCATTTGACACAACAGGGCCAAATCCCAAAGAATTTCAAATAGAAGCCTCCAACTTAGTGACTGCTTTGGATTTTTTAATCTGGTTTTCTTATGCAACAAAGATCACGTGGTTGTGAGGAGAGACACATTTAAGAGGTGTTAGCTAGCCAGGAAGAGAGCCTGGAGATCCTGAGCAGACAGTGGGCACAAATGTAATTGCAAACCAGTAACCCAGCAAAGCATGCTGCCCTTTGTGCAGCCAAGCAAGTAAAAACTGGAGGAGCAATTGATCTGGAGCTACTGACACAGTGGAAGAAAGGAGGCAAATCTAGGGACACAGTTCTGTAGGTCACTAGGGCCCATTATTTCTGCTACTGGTTAAACAACCAATTTGCTAAAAAGATAGCAAGCCAAGGGACTTTCTTGGCGCTTCTCTCACATTTTAGAGTTCTTTGTTGCAGAGGAGAGAGTAGAATTGCAAAGCATGTTCTGTGCTTAATTGATGGCCCTTACTGACATCCAAAACCATGTAGAAATCCCAAAGCAACCAGATTACCTCTTGAACTGCAGGTCAATTACCATGAACTACCTCTGACTTGCAACTTGTGGTTTTTTCCTTTTCAGTCCTCCACTACCTTGGGTTGCAAATATATGAGACTTGACCTGTTTCAAAATGCTTCCAGCATTAGAGGACAGCACTACTTTCATGCAGACATATTTGCACGGACATACACACTCTATTGCAGCATTAACAAATATTTACTGTTTTAATACTGATTAACAAACATTGTTCATGTTTGAATTTCATCCACAAAAACAAAGCAGCAGCTGACTTCTGAATTATATTATAATTTTTATCATGCTGGTGGGCTTTAAATAGATTTTCCTAGTAGTGACCACTTCCCAATTAAATAAAATTAGTCAATAGGTCTTAAGACAAGTTTCAACAATACTTCTTGAATTGCTATTAATTTTAAGCAGATACAGAATTTACAGGATTTATTATCAGGTCTGATTAAATGCATGAAATACTGAAATTTTAAGAACAGTATGGAAAAGGAAGCCTATAATTACTAAAATTTAGTATAAGAAACTTTAACCTGGA
Organism: Zosterops lateralis; assembly: GCF_965231275.1. Lineage (NCBI taxonomy): Eukaryota > Metazoa > Chordata > Aves > Passeriformes > Zosteropidae > Zosterops > Zosterops lateralis. Next base: position 39,895,750 of record NC_139761.1, read on the forward strand.
GAGGGTTTTGCAAGTTTGGGTGTTAGAAATTATTCAGAATTCAATTTCTCACATAGTAACTCATTTAATTAGCAAAAGTCTGCTGTTAACCTACTATCTAAAATTTATTCTGAAATGCCATTTCATGGGGAAGAGTATTCAAAGTATAGAGGAAACTGGGACATAAGAAAGTCTAATTTTTTCATCTTTCTTACTCTTGAGAGAACTGTAGCTTGTTCTTAGGATTTTCTGACAAGGCCATGAGCAATAGCAAAGACTTGATGGACCTTAAGTCCTTTTGTGTCCTATGCACATAGGAATCTCATTTTGCCAGAGCAAAAAATGGAGCCTTCAACAGAGTCTACTCTCAACCCAGGGAGGACTACATCTGTAGCTGTAGCCACTTTTTCTATAAATTGATTCCTTAGGGGATGTAGTCAGTCAAAATATATTAAAATTTCCCCACAGACTTGGAGCAAGTTTTTAGAGGAGGCACTTGTAGCAGAACAACTGATGCCAATAGGCATCACTGAGCATTTCCATTATATTTAGTGTAATGCAATTTAACAAAAGGCTAGGGGAGAATTTTCTGATCTCTGAGTTGAAGAAATCAAGCTGTAAGTTGAAGGAAGAATCATAGAATGGTTTGGATTGGAAGGCACCGCAAACTTTATTTCTTTGGACTTCAGAAGGGAAGTGCCGATTTCCCTCATTCCCTGTCTGGAAGGGGCAGGCCCAGCTGGACTACAAAAAATTGTTAAAATAAATCCTGGTTGCCTAAGGCAAACACTTTTTTTTTTTTTTTTTTTTTTTTTTTTTTTTTTTTTTTAATATATATATATATATAGTGTGAGTGTAAATAGTACACAGATGTTGTCTTCTTTACTAAAAATAAAATTCACTGGGGCAATGGTTTCTGAACTAAACAGTGCTAAGTGATCTTACAGGTGCTTCCTTTAGTAGCTGACGCATTTTGAAAACTGATAGCGTGCAACATGAATCTTGGTTTGAGCAGTGTTTCTGAAATTAAACTTCATCAGCTTGCTGAACAAAAGAAGCAGACTTCACCTGTGTGCTCTCTGCCTTCAGTGCCAAAAAGAAGAGACATGGCTGTTAGCAGCCTCACTACACCAAAGGCTCTCTATGTTCTGCCCTCAGGACATCTTTGTCCAGACTTCACCACTAATCACAGTGGGGTGCAGATGAGGTGCAATCAGTCTGCAAAGCTTTGATCCATGAGCATAATCCAAGGTGACTGCTGTTCTCCCTAGGACTTGTGCAGCCTTACAGTGGACATTTTTTTACCCTTTGTCAGCCTGTACATGGTTTCACTCAAGCTGCATCTTGCATCAGAGTACCAGAGTGACTCTGATGCACTGAATGAAGGATACACTGGAAAGCGATTTCCTGAATATAAAGAGGTGAGGAGAATATGTCGTGCAGGATATTTAAGCTTTGAAAGTGTTAGAAATTTGGGACTATATCTGTTACATGGAACTGTCAGCAAATACACTTTGCAAGGTTTTCACATTTCTATGCTGCATTCCCTGCACCATGCAGTAGATGGCAGGAGCCAATAAAAAGATTTCAATGCAATTTTTGTAGAAGTTGATCAGACTTCTCTTTGTTGGATTCTCATGTTTAATTTAAAAGAATTTAAGAGCAGCCTTTTTACTTTTATGGACATTATTAATACACATAATATTTCTCCTGTTGTAAGGTTTATTTCTTTATAATGTAACTTGTATTATTAAGTGATTAGTCTTTCAAAATGGTGTTGATATTTCAGATTTTTTAATGAGGTCAGAGATTTACTAGACAACTTTCATAAGTTTCTTAACTTAAATTATACTTTAGGTTCTGTTTCTGTGACATGTGAAATATTTACTTCCATGTTACTTGCATTTGAACACATCAGTCATACTACAAGCACATGCTTTAGGCATTAAAAAAAAAGGAAATAAAACCCATATCAGAATTAATCAAAACAAGCCTAGGTTCAAATATTCAGTTGCAAGGATGACCCTTCCTTCCTAAATTACTCCTTCCAAGTTTAATAAAAAAGAAAATATTTTACTTTGACTATCAATCAAGACTTCTTATGAAATATTTAATAACTTTTTTTTTAAGTGCTGAGATAAATTTTAACTATGAGAGACATAACATTCTGTTGTCAGAATTAGTTGCTCACTACATCTTACAATCCAAAGGGACCTAGCAGACAAATATAAGCAAGCATTATGAGAATTTCTTCTTTGAATTCAGCATGGTCCAGCCCATATCTGCTTCCTAAGAGGAGACAAGTATCTGTTTGATAGTGTGCGCTCTTTGTCCAACCAGCTGAACATCTCAGTTTGTGCTTGCAGAAGTCAGGGGCTTTAAGACTGAAATTCCATAGCAGAAGAAAGATGGGCTGCAGCCATGCCTCCTCTCCTATAGGGGCGTGTCTTGGCACTTACCAACCCTGTGTGTAACGGCTGCCTGTCCTGTGTTGCTGGAGGAAGTGAAGCATATGGCTTTAAGATATCAGAGAACAGACAGTTAATTGTGCAAATGTTGAACCAGGCAAGTATTGTTACTTGAACTGTTTTTGGAAGTCCTGTAGCTCCACTATTTCCAGCTATCACTGTCTGGAATATCAATTATCTCAGGTATGACTCGTAAACATCTGGCTAAAAGGAAGAGCTACCACCACAACTTTTTTTCTGTGATTAAAAAATGTTCCCATCAAAGTGGATCACTTGGGGATAGACCATTACTGTAAATTTGTCAATGCAAGTTTAACTGATAAATCTGGTTTAATGTGAATGAGGCACACAAAACAAGTTTGACCTCTATTAAACGTACTTGCAACCCTTGTAGATAAGCAAACCTCATCAGCCCTTCTGAGCTTCAGTTGTCAGAGCCCTGGGCAGTCTTTCTGTGCTATGAGGACTTTGGCTGCCTGTGCTGCGGTCAGTCCTGATTCCTGCACCTGTAACCAGGAGTGAGGCTGCTGTGCGAGGAGCTCAATGTGAGTGGGGGCTTCGGGGAGCCTCCCTGGGGGCATCCTCTTAGGCTCCAGCCCTTCCACAGTCCTGTCTGAGTTATGTTGCTGTTCTGTAGTCTGGCCATGTTCCTTCCTGAGCCAGATCCCCTGATCTCAATGTCTGGGTTGCCTTTGATCTGCTACATCCCTGAAGACTTCTCTGGCAAGCCCTGGATTGTCCTCTGACCCTGTGTAGTGTCACCAGACCTGCTCAGGTAGGGTGGGACTTCACCCTTGTTGCTGAGGGCATTGCCCTGCTGTGACCCTTGGCTCCCAGTTAACCTTGCTTTGCAGAGCAGCTCTCCTCTGCTCCCTCTCACCAGGTCACTGGAGCCACTTCTTAAGTAAGGATCTTTTCTAGTGGGCCAGTGAAATGCAAATATGAACCCAGACCCTTTGAGAAAATGTAGTAAGTTATATCTAACAGCTGGCATATTTTCAACAGTGCAGCAGAGCAAATTGATGTTAGTAAAAAGCTTGAGAAGCTAACAGTGGTCATCTTAGGCTGAGTCTGCTAAATCCCCATGATAAACTGAAAAACTCTGGACTGTATTGTTTTCCAACCAAAACCCCAGTATTGTTTTGGTTATTTTTCAGCTGCTGAAGGCAGAAATATAATTCATTAACACTCTGGCATACGAAGGTACCTCATTCATATCCTTTAAAGAAGTAATATATTTCATCAAGGCAAAGGACAACAAAATACGAATATTTGAAGGCATGATTACTCTTCTTTTAACCTTACTGGGTGTGGAAAGAGCCTTTTATTTAAATCCCTAATGATAAATTTATTACTTCTGCCATGTACTATTTGCAGAATTAGCTTTACAAGAGAATATATGCAAATTTGGAAGATGAGAGAGTGATTTGAGGAAGAATTGATAACAGCATAATACAGTGGAGTAGAACTGAAGGTGGACCTCAAATAGTGATGGTATTTCCTCTGGGACACATAATCAGTGACAGACCTGCTTACTGTTCTGTTAAACTTCAATTAATTTTTGAATTACTTGTCAGCTCAGGAAGCTTCTGGCCACTGCCTGGTACACTGAGTTGTACAGGCAGGCACTAGTTAGAAGGGACTTCTCTCAGGTCTTCAGCTCCTCTGTTCTCGTGAAGCTGTACATGTCTCTGGCTATAGTACTTTCAAACTCTAGAGCTTATCCATCAAAGTCAAGCAAATATATACCTGTTCCCTTGTGGTCTCTTCAAACATGGGATCCATCTCCATAAAAACCTCACTATTGCTCACATTGTGTAGTAGCATTGGATCTACAGCAAGAGTAACCGTGTAACTGAGGCCATTAAGGTGGGAGCACCTGCTGAACTGAGACACTGTGAAGTCTCAGAACTCCAACCAGGCTGTTCACCTGCGGACAGCTAAAGTCCAAGCACATATCAAACTTGTTAGATAAGTCTTCAGACTGTGAATGGCCCAATGCCATTTGGGCTTGGGGACCACTGCCTTGGTTCTTATTTTTCAAGATTAAGATAGTCTGGATTGAGAGCTGTTTGATGTGTTCCCCAGGGGTTGCATTGGGACCGGCACTGTTGAACACCTTTGTCAGTGACATGGACAGTGGCACTGAGCACACCCTCAGCAAGGCTGCTGACAGCACCAGGCTGTGTGCTGTGACTGATACTCTGGAGGGAAGGGATGACATCCAGAGGGACCTTGGCAGGCTTGAGAGATGGGTCTGTGGGAACCTCATGAAGTTCCACAGGCGAAGTGCAAGGTCTTGCACCTGGCTTGGGGCAATCCCAATTACAAACACAGGTTTGTCCAAAGGGTAAAGAATGGATTGAGAACAGTCCTGAGGAGAAGGACATGGGGGGTTGGTGTATAAGAACCTCCACATGAGCCAGCAATTTGCAGTCCAGAAAGCCAGCCATGTCCTGGGCTGCACCGTAAGTAGTGTGGCCAATAGAGTAAGAGAAAGAATTCTCTCCCTCATCTCTCTTCTCATGAGATGCCACCTGTGTACTATGCCCAGCTCTGTGGTCCCCAGCATAAAAAGGATATGTACCTGTTGGGCTGGGTTCAAAGGGAGGGATCTCAAAAAATGAACAGGGAGCTGAAGCATCAGCTGTGAAGACCAGCTGAGAGAGTTGGGATTGTTCATCCTGAAGAAGAGAAGACTGCGGGAAAGCCATACAGATGCCTTTCAGTACCTAAAGTGGACCTACAAGGATAGGGAGAAGTTGCTTGTTGGGGACCCTTAGGGATAGCGTAAAAGATAATGGTATTAAACTGAAAGGGAGTAGATTTAGATTAGATATTAGAGAGAAATTCTTTACTGTGAGTGTGGTGAGACACTGAAAAAGGTGAGAACTAAGGGATATTTAAGGTCCTTTCCAACACAAACCATTCTATGATTCCACGAGGAATGCTAGAAGTGAAGTGAACATCTCGTGCCAACCACTAGAACCGGGTGGCTGGCTGGTTGTCAGCCCTTCAGCATGTGTTGGGGTGAATGTGATCCAAAGGGTTATTTCCTCTCACAAGAAGAAGCCAGCCCACTTTGGCCTGGCCAGATGCTAACTGTTTGCAGGCTTAGTGCCAGTTGTCTGATGCCTTCTAATAATTGCAGACTGGGTACTGTTACCTCAGCTTTACTATTTTATGCAACAATATCAAGCAAATAGATATTTCAAAACATTTTGTTTCCTGAACTAAACCAAGCACTCTTGTGGTGTGATTTGCTGTAAGACAAATACAGTGTTCCACAAACAGGCGTTTTTATGTTACAGATCCTCCCCAAACCCCATAAATACATATTTAATTTCCTTCCTTTGACACTGTGAAATACTCTCTACTCTACACTTTCTTCTCCCACTGCTTTCCCAAAACTACATTTGCCTAGACATAAGATATATTTTTAAAAAGCTTTTCAAAGCTCTTAGCTTCCCAAAGCCCTAGTGGAAGTGATGGAAACTGTTTTTAATGAGTCCTGAAGGCAGCCTAGAGGCTGCACTGACTGAAACACCACGTTTTTAACAGAACTTACTTCCTTAGTACAGCTGTGATCTCTTTCTCCATCCTAAACCTTCCTCACCTATACTCTTTCTCCCTCCCCACCTTAATCTACCTTCATAGTTCCATTCACTTTTCGTAGCAAAACAATAGCTACTAATTTAGCCTGATAGCTACAATTTTGTATTGAACAGCCTATTATAACAGTTTTATGTCAGACTGACAGCATTTCTAGCCTTACATCATAAGATCTACTGGAAAATCCTAAAAACTTAGGAAGATATTATTTTGGGGGTTTGTGAGTCATTAAGTATGGCTCCAGTCCTGTGAGCATTGAGGAAAAAAAAAAAAGAAAGCAGGGTCATGTGCAATCTGTTGGTATCACTGATTATACACAGAACTTTGTAGAAGCAAAACTGAAATACACTACATTATTTTCTGACAAAAGTATTTGGTTTAAAATAATTTCTTAAATCTCTTTCTACAAAACTGAAGGTCTAGAGGATAAATTTTACCTTATGCTTCCATCAGGTGACTGCTATTCACACAGAAAGAGAATGAATAGAAGACTGACTATCTTGACTTCAGACGTTTTTGTATTTCTAAACTGTCATTAAAATGTCACAATTCCACTGCAGTCCTGTTCACTTCAGGATTTTCTCTCTTATCACAGCAGTCAGTCGGTTTGGGCTCTTTGCTTTTCTTGCCATTGTGCACAATTTAATACCACCATCAGAGGAGGATAATGATGGCACATCACAGAAAGTTTTTGTGTTTTCAGCTGCATATGCCGGGGTGTAACTGAACCTGTTGATGATTTAAATTGTTCCTGTAACTTTTTGAGGTTTCAAAATGCTGCCTGCTCTTCCTCCAATAATTACAGGCTATGGCGAATCAGTTGACTTTCTCTGAGTGGGCCAGAAAAACCATATTGACAGACAAATACAAGAGAGAAAGGACTGATAAATTTCTGTTAAATGTTCACACCTCAGTACTCAGAAAAGTCACTGCCCAAATTCTAAATTGAAACACATCATTGAAGTTGGTATTAATAAGTCATATATCATCCCCTGACAGAGGCCAGAAACTTAACAGATCTTGGAGAACAAACTTCTTTCATGCTCCTACAGGTGGTCTCTCTAGATCAGTGCAAAAGCTTAGTAAGACTGGTGTGGAGACTTTCTATCCCAAAGGCCAAAGAGAATAACCTGGGAGATATCTGGGCAGGCATATTCAGTGAAACTACATGTACCAATATGAAATTCAAGTAGGAGCATCCAGAATAATTTTAAGGAACTGGGAGATACTTGCTTAAACTTTCCTTATGCCATTATCTTGCCTTGGAACTCAGAAGACATTAGACATCTTCTCAACACCAAGGTGGCAGGGACCATTCAGAAGACTTCAGTACTTATTTCAAGATTTGTAGGTGCTGTTTTGACATGATGAGACAGGAATCTTCCAGATGTTTCTCTGCCCTTTGGAGGAAATGGGAAGTCCATGCTATATCGTGCTATAGACCTCCTGTTTACAAGCAGGGAAGGGCTGGTGGTAGATGTGGTGGTTGGAGGCTGTCTAGGGTACAATGACCATGAAATAATAGTTTTCAATATGTGGTCAAACAAAGAGGGGCATCAACAAAACTTCTACACTGGACTTCTAGAAAACTCATCACCAGTTCTGTTATGATAATGATGTGGAGGTTTACTTTCATTTATGTTCTACTTCAAATTCCAAGCTCTAACTGATCTCTCACAAAACCTTTAGATACCTAATTAGATGCAAACCATGTCTGTTTGCTTTCTGATACAAAGCTCCACATTGTCAATTGGATTATTCTTAGAGTTCTGGGTAATGGAAGGAACCCTCTAGGGTTCCTTTACAGCAGTCACTGTCCACAGTTTAGACTGTGACTCCTCCACAGTGAATGCCTGTAGTATGAAGGTGAAGTGACCTCTAGCAAGTTGACATTTGTTTCCTGTAAGCTGATTACTGAAACCCTGATTACTCAAAAAGCCCCTTTATTCTTTCCATCCTTCTCAAACACTCATCTCACATCAAATGAGTTTATTTACTTCCAAAGCCTCAGGACTAAAGCCCCAGCTCTACAAGGATCTGGTTCAACAAACTCTTTTACAAGCGTTATTTATCCAAAGGGTTTGATATAAATGCATGCACTGCAATGGACACCATCCCCTTTCCTTTTCCTCCACCAAGTAGCAACTTAACAAAATGGTACAGATCAACCTCTTCCTGTACATTTTTTTTTCCTTCATACTTCCTGCTCACACAGACAAATGGGGCCATTTAATTTTTTCTGCTTATATTTAAGGACACATTTACTTCCTTAATTAAGCTGTTATTTTATTTTAAGAGGATGCCATCACCATAAAAGATCATAATAAAGTGTTAAAGTTACCATCTACTACTGAAAGAATGAAAATTATTTGTTTATTATTATTAGCAGTGTTTGGTTAATCACTCTTTTTGGACATGCATACTGAAAACAGATCAGAAAGTTTCACTTCTGCTTAAGACTTTTTTGTATTAGAACAAGACCACTTTGAATAAGCTGCAAATACAGCAGAAAATTATATTCACATTAGATTCTCCATGGAATTACAGAATAAGGGTTAGTTCCCAAAGACTGTTCCATATATTTTGGATTTTACAGAACCAAAGACTTGGCGTTCTACCAGAAAATTGAGGTTTAAATTATCATCCAAATAGTGCAGCCAGCTGCCTGTAGCTATTTTTTTTATTGTACACAAGGAAAGAAAACAAAGGTAAAGATATTATAAAATTCTCTTTGATTTCTTGTATGTGTCTGAATCATGAGATTGAGTGTCTACATAAGAAGTTCCTGTTTCTTTAGATGCTACGGAGTACAAGCTTGTACCTCATTTAGAATAATCTCTGCCTTAATCCATGTTGGTATTAATTATACTTTTTATCTGGCTTGCAGATGTTAAACCTTGAGTGGCAGCTTGGCTGTAGAGTAGGGGTTTATCCAGACAAGTAAACCAAGTGGCATTAACACCTGTGTGCTTTGGGCTCTTATAAATGGCTCATTAAATGTTGAAATACATTTCTGATCTTAAGAAAGGGATGGGACAAAGACTGGTGTTACAGGTGTAGATTTGATCCAGGGCTGACTGTACCAAGGGCTGCCTGGAGCAGCATCTCTTCTCTTACATCTGCTGGCTGATCTTTGCTTGCTGTGAAGGAAAAAAAACCGGAATGTTGCAGATAAGAGAAATCTTTTCCTCTGATTTGTTAATTTTGTACATCTGCTCACTTTCAACCTGCCCTGTCCCTTGGCTGGCCTTGACATCTTTGTTGCTGAGTTGCTTCTCACCACAAAACCTGTTTTGAATCATCTCCATTCAAGCATAGTCACTCAAGTGCCCATGGAATCCAGGGAAAAAAAAGTAGCTTAAAAAACATCCATGTAGTGGTCAGCAACTAAACCCCTTGGTGCTCAAAAACGTCTACTTGTGAATATGAAAATCCCCTCACAATAGAAATATTAAAACAAGTTTGTCCATATGGGGCTTTCTGTGATCTTAGCAAAAATAATGACCTCACAAGGCATTTAAACCAGTGATGAGAAACTCTTCCTTCTCATTTTTTTCCCTGCTAAGAATATGTGTTTGCCCTCCCATAGGCTACTGGAAGAATAAGATGACTTACCTGACCCATCTTATGAACTGTATTTTCAAAAGCACATTTAATAAATTAATTCTTCATTTCCTTGTGTAGAATGAAGTCATTGCATACTGTATTAGGAGCTTTGTTGATACTGAGAATCAAATGTAAGATTTACTTAACACAGACAATCAGCAAATGCAAAAGATCTGCTCCTGATAGGTTAATTTTCAGCACAGGCAGAAATACAGACTTGAGTGTCCTCACAAACAATCACTTGTATATTCCCAGAGATCTCATTTTCTGTGGCAGAAAATACTTCTAATTTAAAAATGAATTTGTTAGAACTGATTCCAGTAAGGGTGTTTGAAGTGTACCTATCAAGCCTGCAAGAGTTCCAGATTTGCTCACATTGTAGAAACTTTTCTGTTTACTACCAGCTAAAGTTGCGCATCTAATCCTGGAGCTACAGGGACAAGAATTTTCTGTAGAATATAAATAAGGGAGGAAATATGGATTTCTTGTGTAGGGTGATAAACAGATCAATACTACATGAAAGAGATATCGATGAGTATGAAACTTATGTAGTGAAGCATGCTCCTTTTATAATTTCAAAATTAAGAAAATTTTACACTGGAAGTTACATAGGATTTCTTTTAGCATAAGCTGGAATTGCACAAGGATGGTTGGAAGAATGCAGAGATTTAGAGCACAATGTCAGCACTTTAGGAAAGAATTTATTAAGATGGGCGTTTTACTAATAGAAGAGTGAGTGATTATCCCAGTAGCACAGAGAAAGAAGTATCTGCTGACATATAAACTAGCCATCTAGGAAAAGAAAAATATAACCAAATGAGAAGCAGTATTTCGTTCCACTTGGAAGGAACATTTAGATAAGATACAGGGGAATTCAATATGATACACATAATTGCTTCTGAAGAGAATAAGCAAAGAACTGATCTATAGTAATGTATACATACACAAATCAAAGGAAAATGTGGGGGGAGGGAGAGAGGGGAGTGGGAGGAGGAGCTTTATTTTGAATACGACAAAGAAAAGTATCTATGCTTAATAAAATTATATTCAAAAGTCTCAAAGCTGTCAAAGAGATTGAATGCTGACTTCTGGGATAAAGTTAAAGTTTGCACTGCAGGAAAACTCAAAAGTTCTGAGGACTGACAGTGAGTACCAACTCTCAGGCACACTTTTAGACATGCAGTAAAATCTGCCAGTTCCAGCAGAGGCTTTCCTTATTGAAGTAGCCTAATAATAATGAGAAAGCTGAGAGAAATGCCACTGGAAGAAAACTAGACATGACAATATAAAATTCAGATTTACTGCTGTGTAGATCTGCAAGATGAAGGAAGATTTTACTTTGCAAGAGGCCTAAAAATACTAAATGTGAACATAAAAATGAAAAGAAGAAGACACAAAAAATCTTATCTGGCAGATACACCAAACCTTTAGCAAAATGCAGAATTAGAATAAGTTTTTCCAAGACATACAGAATAAGTAGGGTAAGCCTAATTTCTCATGGATGTATGATTTGTACCCCTAAGTGCTATCAATCTCTTCTCCCAGCAATAGGCCTAGATGTCCCTGAGGTCTGTGTCTGTTCAGAGACTGGCTGACTTTGAGCCATTTGTTGAGAAACAGAATGTACAACAGTTCACTTCTGCCTCTCCCCTGGGTTTTACCTGCCTAGCACAAAACACATAGAAAGCTAATTATCCTTAATACCTCCACCGTATTTTATAATTTAGATGATATCAAACCTGAGTCCCACCTTATGTAATTGGTGGGAGATGGGTTAAAAGGCCATTCCCTAAACAGCTTAGGGAAGGAGTTGAAAAAAATGTTGGATCATCATAAATATTGTAACGTCAGCTATTGTTCCTGTCGTTAATTGAGAATGTCAAGGATTATTAGGTACCCAGGGAATAAGAATTGATTCCTCAGATTCCTGACTGTAGGAAAAATCCAACAACCCACTCTGCAAATTCCTGAGATTCTTGGAACAGATTGTAGGAACAGCAGTGAAAATGCTTACTATATAACTGCGTAACGATATGAAAAGCTATAAGTGCCAATGGCTTGTGTTTGTCTTTTTGCATGCTTGCCAAAGATCATTTTTCACTTCAAGGGCATTTCTGAAAAATGTTGACTATGAATCTTAAGTCTGTACAGGTATTGCTCAGAGGAACAGGCAGAGTAGGAAAGGAGTTTAAAGGAGTTTAACAGAATCAGTTAATGTCTTGGCTGTTACTCCTACAGAAATTTAAGGAATTTTGTAGTGGGATGCATGCATCCCTTTCATAACATTGCCAGACTGACCAAGAACTTGTTCCAATAAATAGATTTTATGTTGCTTAACTTTCAGTTATGTTGTGGGCTGTTTCAACTTAAATGAATTTTCAGGATGTCAAATATCATGTTAATAAATTACAGTTCTTCTGCCCACAGAGCTGTACTTGTGAATCTTTTACAGCTGATTCAGTTTCTTGGTTTTTTTTTTTTTTTTAACTGAAGAAGTCTTTTCTATTGCTTCTGAATTCCCCTTAAAAAAAATAAAAAATTTCAGGATTTACCAGGTGTGTCACCAGTGAACAACATAAAGAAGTTCACAACTGGTTAACATTGTACAGTGGAGAGACATTGGTATTAAAATCTTCAACCAGTAGTAGTTTGCATTAATGAGGGACCCTGATACCAGAGTTGATAAAGGGCTGGTCCCAGGCAGATTTTGTAGTGGCAATGTATGTATTTTTTGATGTCTTGCCATATATCACACAGCTAAGCTTTGTATTTCAGGAGCTGGATTTTGACTTTGCAATTGCACAGGTGTTAGTAAATCATTGCTTGTCTTCTCCAGAGAGACATAGAGATGACAGGCACCATGGGATGAGGAAAAGCCTACTCTGTGTTACTTGTAGTGAATGTAAACTGCTTTGAAAAGTGCTTGAGTGGTGCAGGTACTTTTCATTCCAATGTTTTACAAAGAATGGTTAATCTATAAATGAAATATCATGAGATGTTAAAATCTAGAATCACAGAATCACTGAGCTTGGAAAAGACCTCCAAGAACATCAAGTCCAATCTTTGAATGACTACCATCATGCCCACTAATCCATATCTCAAAGTGCCACATTCACTTATTTTTTGAACACTTCTAGGGATGGTGATTCCACTACTTCCCTGGGCAGCCTGTTCCAATGCTTAACCACTCTTTCAGTGAAGAATCTTTTCCCTAATATCCAGCCTAAACCTCCGTTGGCAGAACTTGAGACTGTTTCCTCTTGTCCTGTTGCTGGTTGCCCGAGACAAGACTCCAATCCCAACCTGGCTAAAACCTCCTTTCAGGCTGGAAACAGCAGTGAGGTCCCTCCTGAGCCTCCTTTTCTCCAGACTAGACAGCCCCTACTCCCTGAGCCACTCCTCATCAGACTAGTGCTCCAGACCCTTCGCCACCTCCATTGCCCTTCTGTGGATCTGCTCCAGCACCTCAATATCTTTATTGTAGTGAGGCCCCCAAAACTGAACTCACCAGTGTCAAGTACAGAGGGACAATCACTGCCCTGACCCTGCTGGCCACTATTCTTCATGGTCTTCTTGGCTACTTTTTCATGTTCAGCTGCTGTTGACAAGTACCCCCAGGTCCTTTTCTGCTGGGCAGCTTTACAGCCACACTTCCCCCAGCCTATAGCAGTGCACAGGGTTGTTGTGACCCAAAGGCAGGACATTCACTTTGTTGAAGCTCATGCAATTGGCCTTGACCCATGATCCACCTCTGCAGAGCCTTGCTGTCCTCCAGCAGATCAACACTCCCACCCAACTTGTAGTCTGCAAACAACAATAAAATCAGCAATTAGAGCAGGCTGCCTATGTACCCTATAAAACAAAGTTAAAAAGTGATTTGGAACTTCCAGAGTCTGCAAAGGGTACCCACCCGATGTGACACAGCTAGGCCTGGCTGTGAGAGAGAATCCCCTTGCAAATGAAGGCCATTGTGTTGCTTACAGCCTGAAAAAGGGATTCCCCATGCTTGGAAAATACATAATTAAAAAAGCCTCCAACAATAAATGTCAAATACTGATAAAGAGTTGCTACTGTCTATATTTTCACTGGAACAGTGCAATCCAGAGCATGGTGGTGAGAGATGAGGGTGGCAGGGCTCTACTCACAGATGAGAACCACAGCTAACATAGTATAAGCCCTTGCCATGTACTCATGAGACCAAGCCATGCCAGTCTGTCTATGGCACTTCCTCATAGTGGACCTTTTCTATTCCTCCCAGCTGTCCAAATTCCTTGAGTTTATGCTGTGCTGATCCCAAATTCTTTTGTATCACTTGGCACAGTGATTCACAATGTGCTGACAAATCAAACCGTTTTTCCCTCTGTCCTCCCCATTGTCTGCTTAATGTCCATGATGCACCTCATGAACCCTGTTCCACTTGCCATCACTGTGGTGGGGTGTCACCCTCCTCAGGCTCATCTGTAGAGCTGGCTGGGGTGGGAGTGAGGGAGGGGAGTGAGCTGTGTGGTGTTGTGAGGGTAGGAAGAGGTATGGATGCAGAGGCAATGCGACAGGGAGAAGAGCCAACTCCTTTTTACCAGAGGAGAGAGAAGGAAGCACTCCCTCAACCAACATGGCAGGTTCTGCTCCCCTTCTCTCACTCCTCTGCCATATGGGGAGCAGGGAGGCCTGGCAGGGCTGGAGCAAGGACAGATCCCTGCAGAAATGGTAAGAGCTCTGTCTTGCTCATGGAGACATCTAGTGAAAGCTGATGTGTGCACACTGTGCCCCTTCTCTTAGGAGGCTGGGGTGGCAGGAGGGGAAAAGTCACCTCCTGGACCCTCCATGCAGCTCCCTACCTCATTTAGACTCCTGACCCCTTTCCTTCCCAGCAGATCTGAAACCCTTTCCTCTGCAAAGATCACAGAGAAAGAGAGGGATGGACATAATTAAAGAAAAAAAAAATCCATTGCTGTTTCTCCCCTCTCTGCAATTTTCCTGGAGCAGCTGTCTCTGAGGAAAGCTTGAAAACCAGACATGCCTGGCCATACTCCTGCCTTTGAAGAGTGGCTTGCAGGTTACTTCTGGGAACCAGGATTTTCACTTCAGAAATTCTGAGGACATTAGTTTTCATTGCTAGCCCTGAGACAATGTGACCAATATAGTGTCCTTGCTCCTGCAGCTTGTAGCAGGAGAGCTGTGTCTGGCTGAAACAGGTCCCCTCTCTCCTGGCTGCTGCTGAGTGCACTGGGTCAGCATTAAAGGAGCTCCATTAATTCAGTGTGGCAGGCACCTCTCCCCAGCTATGAAGAAAACAGAAGTGTGCTATTGTAAGTTGTGCAAAGAAAGAGGTTCTCTGAATGGCCAAGAGTGGGTAGAGATTTTGGACTTGATTGGGTTGTTGTAAATCTGTGAATAAAATGAGGCCCAGTGAGAGAGTTGTTCCAAATAATGTGAGTTTAGAGAGGTAGTTACTTCTTACGAAATGAATTTCTGTAAAAAAAATTTGTCATCTGTTTTCTGCTGCTTTCCTACTGAGAGGGAAATGTGGCAGTGTTATGGTAAAAGCAAAAAAAATGTTTCCTGACCTAGCTCAAGGTTTGATTGCCAGCTCTGTGCAGCTGATTGGTGCAGACAAGCAAAAACATGCTTAGCACTGTGTTAGCAAAAACCAGGCAATTGATGATTTACTACACAGATCCAGCCTGTCAGCACAATTTACTTATTTACTTTGCTTGCAACTTCATCCCTAATACCTCTTTCCTGAGGATTCTTTGCCCCACCTTATGGAGATGTGCACCCAGTTGGCACAAACACATAAGGACATGGATGTGAGTGCTGGTCTTGTGGATGGGTTATGTCTGGACTGTGTTCAATGTGCTGTAGACATCTATGGTGTGGGAAGATTGGCTTTTAGCCAGAGATGGGAGAGTCTTATATTGATGCCCATTGGTAGAGGCTAGTAATTTCACTATCTGTTCCAGCAAAAAGACATGAAACACTTAAGGCATCTTGTGTCTGTTTAAGTCTACATTTGTCTTTGGGTTTCAGCTTTCCTTTCAGTTGAGCTGCAGGCACATATTTAGTTATTTGTGGGGGAGAAGGGGAAATCAAAGATGACTGGACAAGCTGGTAGCTAAAACTGTCTCTTGTGTGCTATTGGCTGTAAAAACTAGTGTGTCTCCACTATTACACTGCTTGGGCACAGAATGTCCCTCCAAAGATGACAAACAAGTAGATTATGACCTCATTTGAGCCTACGCTGATGAACATTCATGTCTTACACATCTGACAATTTAGTGAAATTTTTAGAATTATCTCGAAAAATGCAAAGTCTGTGAGGCACTGTGGAGAGTGAATTGCTTTCTTGCCTCTGAAACTACTTATGTCAAATGACAGGTGAGGTTCTCTGAGGGGGGCAAATTTAGCCTCCCGTACTTCCTGCTGTGACTAGAAGCCTGCAATCTCAATTATTTTATTCCTGTATTGTTGATTGCAATGAGCTTGCTCTGTGTGGGCACAGGAAGACTTTACCGTCTGTGCCGGTTTGAGTTGGGATAGAGTTAAGTTTTCTTCCCAGTAGCTGGTATGGGGCTGTGTTTGGATTTGTGCTGCACACAGTGTTGATAACAGGGATGGCTTCATTACTGCTGAGCAGTGCTCACACAAATCCAAGGGTTTTTCTACTCTGCACTCCACCTCACCAGTGAGGAGGGCAGGGGTGCACAAGTTAGGTGGGAGAGGACACAGCCAGGACAGCTGAGCCCAGCTGACCAAAGGGATATCCCACACCACATGGCAATGTGCTCAGCACATAAAAGTGGGTGAAGAGGAAGAAAGACAGGGATGTTTGGAGTCATGGCATTTTGTCCTCCTGAATGTTATGTGTGATGGAGCCCTGCTTTGCTGGATATTGCTGAGCATCTGACTGTGGATTGGAAGCAGTGAATGAATTCCTTGTTTGACTTCGCTTGTGTGCATGGCTCTTGCTTTACCTACTGAACTGTCTTTATCTCAACCTACCAGTTTTCTCACTTCTACTCTGATCCTCTCTCCCATCCTACTGAGGTGGGTGTGTGTGAACAAGTGGCTGTGTGGGGAATGGTTCCTGGCTGGGGCTAAACCACACACTTCCATAGATGTAAATAAGCTGTGTTTTGGGGCTGCTGTCCCCCACACCAAACTCCCTGAAAGCCTAGAGGAACAGTGCGTTACTGTAATACTGTATTCTCTCACCTTGGACATCTTCTGCCTGCCAGCCTAAGTCAAGGGTTTTGGAGAAGATTCATCAAGCCAAGCTTGCACTGATTGCTGAGATTTTTATACAGAAAGCACTTTTGTGGTTTCCTTTCCTACCCATCACTGTGGTCCCACCCAGGATAAACTTCAGCTGTCAGCAGATCCCAAAGATGTAAGAGTAACATTTTCCATCCATTCCAGGTTTCAGAATAAAAACGTTTAGAGAAGCATGATACCATGGTATCTGAGAGACACAGATTAATTTATTGCCCTTTTTCTCAATTAAGACAAAAGTCTATCCATGAGATTTTGAACCTACTCAATGTCTCAAAGACTGCATGTCTCAAAGGCAGCATGTGCAGTGCATTGTCCATGGCACCCTTCTGATGCAGGGGTTTTAATGCATTAAATATACATAGCATATATATTTAATGTCCATTAGGTGAGTCAAGCAACAGGAGAGTGATCATTTCTTTCCCTGACATTTTCTCATGTCCATGTGCCCGCAGCATGTCTTTTACCCATTTTGACAAAAAATGGTGTCATTATTTGCAGAACTTAATGAAATATGATTCCTATGGGTGGAAAACTAGCTGTCATACACCCTTTTGATACCTGACTGATGCATGACTAAAACCAAAAGTATACAGACATTTCTGCAAGAAAATAGTAATTTGAGGAAACCAGAGATCACATGGACTGGCACATATTCTTGGGAAATCTCTGCTGATGGAGTTTTCCATTTATCAGGCATTTAAGCTTCCCATCACAGAACTGGATCAGTCCTTTGCCCTGACTTTTACAAGCTAAAGGATTTAGGAGGTTCTTAGAAGCAGTCTAGATTAGAAAGTAGAGCAGTCTAGAATTGCTAACCAAGTAATTGTAAAAAATCTCGATGTATTTTATAGAAAATCCACATTAAATTCATATTTCCCGTCCTTGCTTTCAAGGCTGTAAACAACTCTGCCCACACAACTTTCTTCCCACAAATTCACATGCTGTTTTTGCCAATATTGTCTCTCAACTGCTCCTTTTGTGTCTTTCCCACACAGAATTTTTTGCTGGGATTCCTCTCCACCTCCAGGCTTCCAACATCTATGATAAATATCTGTGTATATACACATCATTGTATTTTATTTATTTATGCATTATCATATGCATATATAAAATGTGATCTCCCTTTTAATTGTTCCTTAAATTGACATCTTGCCCCAAAGGTGATGGGTCCACTACTTTCATGACTTCCTTTGTAATGTATGAATTTATCCCTGAATGATGATCTCACGTGTGTTTTGTAACTCTGGAGAAAGGATTGCATTAATTTTTTCTAAACTGTCATGTGTGCTTAAAGTGACATGTACATGATAAGGCATAATAACAGATGCAAATGAGTTGCCCACATTCCCTGAACTTTGAAGAACAACTAGCAGTAGCCTGGAGCTAAAAAACAAACTGCTTAGGCTACCTGTCAGAGAAAGTCCTTAACAGATGTATGTATGTATGTATGTATGTATGTATGTATGTATGTATGTATGTAGCATTTGGTCATATAGAGAATATGATGGCAAATGCTCTAGGAGGATTTTACAGAATAAGAAACTTGAGAGCAAGAATCTATGGAGTGCTTTGCCAGCGACATGCTGGTGATGGCAATCCTGATGGGATGTGCTGGCGGGGAGACTACCAAGGTGTCATCTGTAAGATATTTCCCCACATACACATCTTGTATAAAACTGAAAGAGCTACTGCCTGCTCATTAGGATTTTTTCCTATTGTATGGAAACAAAGTGATCTGCAGTTTCCCACTGCAAGGTCATTTGGTTGTACAATTCTACCTGAACTTGTTCGCCTAATGCTAAAATAATGAACCAGCTGACCAAGAGATTACTATTAAAAAGTACCTCTTCTCACTAATCTATTCCTCTTCTAGTTTGGTAACACTTAAAATATAATTATCCTTACTCTTTGATCTCTACAGTCATCTGTCTTTATGACTCAAAAAAGCCATTGGTTTTTAATTTGTGTTAGCCTGTTAAAGGTAGTGAAGAAATGACAGTAAAGTCAAAAGTTCGAGAAGGAGACTGAGAAACAAGTGAAATAGCTGAAATGTTCTGATCTTGCCACATGAGGTTCACTGGAGGCTAGGATGATGGTTTCCCTTTAATGGCATTGAGAAATGCTAGAAATGCTTTGTGTTAGAGAGGATATTTTGGCTTTTGCAGAACCATAATTGGTTTTACTTCTTTTGTGAAATGAAAACCATGTGAGAATTTGAAGCTGGATTCCTTTGCATTGGTGCCTTGAAAATTTTTTGTAGACTATTTTAAAATTACAGTTTGGTTTTGGTCCTTTTAATTTACATTTTTTCCCCCTGCCATCATGCTTTGCTATGGTATCACAGAGAGATCTGTTCATTTGCAGTCATTGTTTTGATGTCAATTTTCAATGAAAAATAATTTTAGAGTTGCAAAGCTAAGCAGAATTAAAAAGTGTAAGATTAAATCAACAAATTATTTTTCCAGAATATGAGTCTACTTTTGCTGTCCCTATTTACTCTTAAGCTGTCTTCCTTTTAAATTGTGTATGAAGTATGCTCTGACTCTGTGGGGAAAAATGTATATCCCTGTAGAGCTGCAGTGAGTCACTGTCAAGAAAAATGCATGGGTCTCCTAAAAACATGACATCTATTTTTGTATAGGGTAGAGAAATCAGAAGGAACTGAGAATGTTAATGTGAGAAAATACATCACAGAAGATGTGTCCTTCTCTTTGGGAAATTAGAGGAAATTCTGGTAGAGGTGACATGATCCTCTGCAGTGTGTTTCAGAGGATGTATGCACAGCAGCAGTGTGTGCTGTGTTTCTGGCACAGGGTGGTTCCCGGAGCAGTGTAGGGTGCTGCAGCTTGGCCCAGTCCACACTGAGGTGCACATTGCAGTAGCTCTGTTATGTCAAAGGAAAGGCTTGGTTGTGTATCTGTTGGTTCTCTGCCTCCTGCAATCAAGTGGGATGTTTCATGTTCCGCTGTGGCTTAGGAAGAGTTCCACTTAAGAAGCTGTCATGTGTACCAGAGGCAGTCAGACAGGAAATGTAAAAGGTGTCTAACAGCAGTCAAGCTGCTAAACTGGCATGTTGGGAAGGTTGGTTCCTTTACACTTGCCAAAAAGATTAATAGATAATCCTTCAAAGTACTAAACATTATTATTAAATTATCTGAAAGGGTTTAAATTTCCTGCAGAGCCAGGCAAAAGAAAAAAGGAAACCCACAATCCACCCCATCAGAACCATCAGGGGTATCATTTTCTGCAAGGGAAGTCAGAAGAGACGGAAATTTGACTTCTTCCTGGAGGTTTCTGCTGCCTCTTAGTGTATAAATTTAGCACCAACTGGCAGGTGGAAACGGTCTGGCAGAGCTGAGTTTCAGTTCTCTCACCAAGAGTTTGTAAAGCTGATACTACGGGAGCTGGGACTAATGTACTTCTTTCACTGTGGTGCTAAACAGAAACCAGTCTGCCAAAGAATGCATGGCTTGTCAAACTCCTCTGAAAATAAAAAAGGCAAAATATGCAGATTGCCCAAAGAGCATTCCCTTTCTTTTTGTCTTTTAATCAAGGACTGAAGAAAAATGAGGGAACTCATTTTCATACCACAACAGTCGTTAAGGAAAACTGTGAATAATTAGAGATCTTCTTGCCCATGAAATGCTGAAATATTTAATGCCCCTATACTGGAAAGCCCAGAATTATAGCTAAACTGATGGAGTAATTAAAAGTACGTTGAGGGTGTTTACACACCAGAGTGGTATGCATACACAGCTCAAAAGACTATAACTATTTCCGGAGTGGGAGAGATATACAGGAGACTGAATTAAGAAGAGGAATCCTTGGGCTGGCTGTTTTTCCTCATGAGCTCTGCTCTGTTGTAAGGAGACCTTCGAAGGGAGGCATGGCTTCTTATATCTAGAACTTAAAAAGGTTTAGTGGCCTGGAGGGATCAATTGGAAATGTACAATAGAGAACAATCTCACAGTAGCAGGAAGGTGGAATGCATCAGCTAATGACTGTTTCCTCTCTGTCTGAAATTGCAAACTGCCCACGAATTTTGGATGGGATTGTTAAACAATCCCTAATAGAGTTGCTGCCTCTGTAGCTAGTCAGTTTGTTCACTTAATCATGATAAAGGCATACAAAATTAAATTCTCCATTACATGTCTGATATTTCTCAGCTAACTGAAAGCAACATCAGTATTTGCCTTGGAACTACTATTGCTACAAGAACTGTAGTGATAGGGAGAGGTGTAACACTTGGGTAACTAATCCCCAAATATTTAAGTGGATTTTAAAAAAAGCAATCTATCTAATGTACCTCATTTCTTCTTGTTTCCAAATCAAAGCATTTTTTTCTGTAATTGCAAAGAAACAGTTGAAATTCAACATAATGCTTAAACAACTAATTGACCTGACACTGTGGACTTCCCGTGTGCTTTGCCGAGCTATGCCTTTGAATAATTTACCAAAAGAATGGTAATAAACCATAAAATATTAAGCAGGCTTTCTACAGAACGTAAGTTGGAGGGTTTTATTTAAGTTGTGAGCATGTTAATTTCTCAGACAATCAGTGTAACTCTGTCAACATGACCAAACGTGGTTTGCAAGTCCACCGTCTTTCATCTCAAAGAGGCTTTTTGCTGATGTAGTACATTACAATATTTGAGCATTAATGTTACTCCTGCTCCACTGGGATAGAGCCTGCTGTGTCTGAATATAAAGTGTTGAGTCTAATAGTATAAATCTAAGAATATAAAACCAGTCATACTTCATCAGACCAACTGACAATATAGATCAATATCTTGTCTTCAACAGTGGTCACCAATAAGTGTTACTTAGGTCAAAACTCAAGGCCAATGAACTTGGAGGCAGTAGGCAACTGAATAAAATAAATGAATTACAGTGATAATTAAACCCCCCCCCCAATCTTTGAATCTTTCTTCTATTTAGAGA
Source organism: Zosterops lateralis (assembly GCF_965231275.1). Classification (NCBI taxonomy): domain Eukaryota; kingdom Metazoa; phylum Chordata; class Aves; order Passeriformes; family Zosteropidae; genus Zosterops; species Zosterops lateralis. The sequence goes on from NC_139761.1 coordinate 39,917,631, forward strand.
ACTATGTTTGGTACAATAGCTGAGCATTTTTTTGTGTTTTTCTATTATGGAAAACACTGTTTTAATTGTGATCACAAATTAATGGATCATTGAAAACCTGCACAAGTGGGAGTTTATTGGAATGTTCATCTTTAATTCTTGAATGCATGTAGAACTCCCCATTTTTAGTGATAGTAGCCACTTTCTGTGGTTTAAAATAGAGGCTGGATACTAATAGTATTTTTGGAGAGAACAGTGGATACTGACTTTTGGAAAAAGGTGTCTTGCAATTCCAGTCTCCAAAATTAATAAAGACAGTTCTTTATGAATTTACTTTTTGTGTGAATTCCCAAAAACAACTAATGAGAGAAGAATCACAGAATCATAGAATATTCTCAGGTGGAAGGGACACACAAGGATCATCAAGTCTAACACCTGGCCCTGCATAGGACAACCCCAAGAAGCACACCATCTTCCTGAGAGTGGTCCACCTCTCAGTGAAAAACGATTTCCTGATATGCAACCCAAACTTCCCCTGACTCAGCTTCATGCTGTTTCCTCTAGTTTTGTCCCTGGTCATGGGATGAAGAGATTGATGCTGGCCCTTCCTCTTCCCTTCATGAGGAAGTTGCAGACTGCAATGAGGTTTCTCCTCAGTCTCTTCTTCTCCAGGCTGAACAGACTAAGTGATCTCAGCCACTCCTCATTTGGCTTCCCTTCCAGGCAGTTCACCATTCTTGTGGCTCTCATTTGGATGCTCTCTAATTAGTTTGTATGTGTTTAGTTAAAAAGATAATGCTATCAAAAGAAGTCTGCCCCTTACCCCTCATCTTGGGAAATTTTGAGAAGGGCACCTGCTTTCTCAGCAAGATAACCAATCTTATGGATGGAAGGTAACCTCAAAAATTACTATTGTGTTTAAGAGGCTGAATCAACAATCAGCAGTAGGCCTCTCTGAACTGAATTATTCTGGAGAAGGTTGAAAGTAATAGTGCTTTTATTTATTTGGTTTATAATTCCTGTCCTTTGTGTATATTCAAGTTCACATTTGATTTCTTGGATAGTCAAATATGTTGCCTGTATTCTGTTCCCTGCCCATTCTTTCTCAGACCCCATAGGAATAGAGCTGTGGTACTGACTAAAGTTCTAACCAGTAAACATTTTCTCTCTTTTCATACGTGTAACCTGAAAGCTCAACTTCTCTACCAGAGAGGAGACATGGGGGCATCAGGAGAGGTGGTGAGAATTGGAAACCCAGTGTTCTGTGGATGGCCCCACATTCTCGGCTGTCTAATATTAATTGAAGACATCATGATCTCACAGTTTTCAGTTGCCCTGAAGAAATGGCTGGAGGTTAGATAAGACAGTAATGAAACCATGGAGAAAAAGTGGTGAGATGGAAATGCTCCTCCCAATAGCAATCACTCACATTGAATGCAAGCCTTAGGGTCCACTTCACCTGTACTGAACAATCAGTAGCTGTGGAGGTGAAAAACTTTTCTTATCATCTGTGGCTGGCAAGAAGATTGTGCTGGGTCCTGTTAACGTTAAACTGGTCAGTGTAAGTGACGTAGGTCCAAGATACTGACTGAAAGTATTGTAAATGTAAATATATAGGAGTAATTTGTCATGGAATAAAATAGAAAGTCTGGAAAGGGCACAAAATTTTGAATATGGAAAAATTTGCAAGATGAGGAGACTGATTAACTCAGTATTTCCATTAAAATGGTGATAGAAAGTTATTGTCATGAAAGAACCATCTTAGAGGGAAATTAATGATGAGGCATCTGAAGGATCTGTTCTGAGACCAATCAAATTTATGTTTCTTTCTTAAAATATTGATACAAAACCAATATTATGCTGGTGAAATTATGTCTGGCCCAAAGTAGGGAGATAGCATCAGATGACAAACTGGGATATGGTACAGAAAGAACCAAATGACCTTAAGAATCTGAGTCTGAGGCACAGGTTGATTTTTAATATTTCAAAGAATTAACATCATGTATATAATTAATGACCAGAAATTTTTGAGACGTACTCAGTTCATGAGTGGAAAATTACTAAGGGGGAGAAAGATGCTATAATAACAAAAAAGTAAGTGCAATCTTAGAACGTTTCTCAAGCAAGTGAAGGAAGAAATGAAGTACTAACAGCAAGATACAAGACATTGCTCGTAGGCATCTGAGTAAGCATGTTCAGGAAATGAGAACTAAAGCAGAACAGATGATGATGGGAATGGAGACTTTTTAATACAAAGGGAATTAATTTAATTTGGCTGGTTTAGCCTTGGTAATCCAAGGGTAAGAGGGCAGAGGTTCTGGATATTCACAGTGGAGTCTGGGGAAGGCACGTGGGAGAGAAGAAGAGGTCTTTCAGCTGAAGGACAATGTTGGCTTTAGCGTAGAGCCAAGAAATACTGAACTTCCTTTTAATTTTCAGACTTCTGACAGTCAGAGCAGTGGCATTCTGGGACAGCCTTTTAAATAAAATTGTGGGAAAAGAAACACAAGTGGTTTTACAATGGACTGTAATCAGTTTAAGAGAAGGCTGTATGATGGGTTTATTGCAATAACCGGAATCATTAACAGACTTTTTTCTCTCACTTGACATTAGAAACCCAAATAAATGTTTCCAGCTGCAGCTGAACCAATAAAACCTGATTTCCCAAAGGATTTTGTCTTGGGGTAGGGCTCTCCTGTAGATCCTTTAATGTTTGAAGAGAGTCTACTTGCTTCCCGTACCGCAGCAAAAGCATTCCTGCATTTTCCTACCTGTCTGCCTAGTTCCACAACATTAGTGAGGAATCTACCTCCTCTGATGAATTTGGTTCAAACTGGCTAACAGGTATTTGGAAGAGATGTGTAACAGAATAAAGTTATTGACTCATTTCTTTCAAAAAACAGACCAAAACTCCAAAGCTGTTGAGGGAATAATTTCTTATGTTAGAGGTGATTCATCCAGATGGCTTAAGCAACATCACAACTAACTTGCTTTCCAGTAGAATAAACACCTCACTGCTCTGACAGACTCTAATGGGAATGGGAAATTGTGTAAGCAGCCTACTGCTCCCTGCTGAAGTCCTTGTTCTGTCAACCTGGTTGCTCTTCAGATACACAGGAAGAAGCAAACTATTCCATAACAAAGCTGAATAGATTACTTTCTTTATAGAGGAGGAGTGGTACTGTTTTTTCTCTGGCTCATATTTTATCTTTAGGCCTAAGAAGACAAAATCCAGGAAATACAAGGTAGAAGAAGGAGAAGAAATTAATAAGTTTCTGTAATTTACTTGATTTATTACTTACAAGCAAAGGCTTGTGAATGAAGCTGCCCAAAATCTGGTTGTATTTTCAGTCTGAATAAAAAATAACTCCTTTTTTAAGAAAATGATTTTTTAAAATTTTCCTTGTCTTTGTCCCCTCTAATTTACATAGGACTTGTTGCAATTTACATTTATGTAGTCCTAGCCTAAACCCCACATTGTAATTTTCTATACTGTTAAACAAAGCCTCTCTTACATTTCAAATCTCCTGGACTATACACAAAGGGAAGCAGATGGATAAAACATTACTTCAAAAGTACTGACATCCAGCACAGACACTGAAATATTGAATCCTAAAGACATTTACATTTGTGGTTTTTCAGTTTGCTGCCCAACCTGTCTTCCTGTCTTGTTATTTATCTCTGTGGTGAGCACTTTCAACCATAAACTCATAAATGTATGAGTGTCATATGTGAGAGAGAGTATGGAAGGAAGGAGTGGTTAAAGGAAGTGTTTGAAGGGACCTAAATTTATTTTTTTGTTGGTGTAACAGTGGAATGTAGGAACTGTAGATGAATTTCAAATTATAACAGAAAGAATGTAGGTGGAAAACCAAATGGGCTTGGTAGGAATGGTTGAGAATACAGGCTGCATGTTCGTGGCTTGCAGATTACCAACCATCATGAAGTCTTGTTCAGCAGCTGTTTGTGGGTTGGGAATGCTGCTGATCTCCTGTGTCCTGAGCAGGTGATGACACCAGGCACAGTCCACAGAATGCTGCATGCACAGTAACCAGGGGAACTTTTGGTGCTGGTTGTGAGCAAAAGTCAAAGAAATATTTTTTTCTCACACACCAAAGGTGCTATATGGATGAAGATGATGTGCCTGTTTTAGACTGCAGTTTCTAAGCCTATATCCATAGGACCTCTTTCTGTTCCCAGTATAATTGTGGTAAAAACTCTACTGATTTCATTGCTGTAGGAATGAGGAATTATGCCTTCTGAGAACAAAAAGAATTATTAGTGAATTTGCACTCAAACCAATACAAGCAGATATTACGTTTCATTCTGTGTGTCCTGTTTACACAACAGTCCAAACAATTTTGAGATGCTAAACAGCAACAACAAGCCTTGCAATTATTTTTTTCTGTCGTTAATTTGGGATCTTGTTGGAGCACAGTAATCTAGTTGTGGAAGACCTGGGAGATACTGCAAAAAAATTTACAGGCATGACAGATTACACTGGTTTCAGTTGGTGCCAGAGATTGATGCTGTCTGAATGCCCCTTGCTAAGGCCTCTTCAAGCCCCTTAATTCTAGTATCTTTAGTAACAGCTCCAGATCTTGAATCACTTTTGTATCCAGATTCTGTTATTGCATATCACCTCTCCTTTAATCAAAGGGTATTCCCAAAAAAAAAAAAAAAAAAAAAAAAAAAAAAAAAAAAAAAAGTCATTTTTCTCTCAAAGATAATTGCCTACATGTAGGCCCTGAAATGTCACATTACCATACAAAAACCCTTTAAGAAAACACGGAGCCCTGTTGAAAGCATATTCTGTTAAGGAATTCAACTGTCTTCTGTGTTTAATAACATTTAAACCTAGATCTATGAAACTGAAAATATTTTAGCAGTTGCTTGCAAGCCCAACTTGCAAGCCCTGTCTTGAGATGGAAGCTGAACACCCTTGGTCAAAGTGCTGTGGCAGTGCTGGGTAGACACGTTTGGGGTACTGCCTGCAAATTCTGTGGTTTTATTGGAAAGACATTTCTTCCTACTGATTTCTCAGCATTCCTCTGTCTTTCTCAAAGGACTCTTCATGGAAATAAGCTAATCTTTTCAAATTCATTCATTCTTGCCACTGGGTGCTACCCGCTGCCAGAATCTTCCTGGTCACATAATTATCCCTGCAACTGCCCGCAGTGTGCTGCGGAGGATTATGCAGCAGGAGTACATGAACTGCTAAATAAATCCTGTTTTCTTATAGATAGTATCAGAAAGGAAGGACAAATTGTAAAACAGGGGAATATCACAGAAAGTGACATAGCAGCTCTTGAGCTCAGATATCTTTTGCTGGTTTTGGGTTGATGGCTGCAGTGCTGTATATGCAGCTCAGAATTGGAATGAAATCCCCAGAGCTGTAAATGAACATTAATTAGAACTCCTTTGCAATAAAATGGGATCTTCTCATCCATTTTAAAACTGGACGAGTCAAAGAAAATAATCTCTTCTTTGGCAGACATATAGACAGGATGTTAATTAATAGGGCTTGTAATTTTTATGATTCTTTGACATTGTCCTTCAAACCCCTGCAGGTTTAATGGGCCTGTAGTCTTATAGCTTGGGAGTCTTTGAGAACACTTTTTCTGTGTGTGCCATAGCCAGGAGGAAATACCCAGATGTGAATGCTTCATCAGCAAGTTGTGAATACTTTGCTCCTACTTTTGATTCTGTCTCTGAGTTTTCGATCTGAGGTCAATATTTTTCAGGCCAGAAACTAATGTTGAGCACCTTACATTCAAATTTTGAGAATTCTGCTTCATGAAAATGTGGCTATTTTTATGTAGAAGCCTTTCAAATAGATTTAATGTCCGAGACTATGTACCTAGGTGTTGGCAAAAGAATTTTTTTCTCACAGTCCACTCACATAAATGATGACATTACTTGAATATTTGCCATGGTAAATATTTAGGGTTGGAGAAATAACCTGCTATCCTGGCTTGAAGAACTGAAGAGCGTTAGGAACTTCCAGGCATTAAAGATTTCCTCTCTTGATGATGACTCTCCTTGAGCAAATAAAGTCTCCAAGAATAATACTACTTCATGTGTTATGTGAGATCCCCTTTAATAAGTTTGTAGGGGTATGTACATACCCCTCAACACACTGTGATGCAGAGATCCCCAGCTAATAACAATAACTGTACTGGAACTGGAAGGCATACAGGCTCATTCTCCACCTAATAAAACGTGCTAAGATAAAAAAAAAACAACCAACCAACCAACCAAAACCACACCAGGCTCCACAGTTCCAGAGACACCTCTCTGGAAAGAAAAGAATTTTTTAGTCATACTTCTGCCAGAACTCTACTTTGTGGGAGACACATGGTGTGGATTGCCCCAGGAGGAGCTGTGGAAGGAAGATGGAAATTTGTCAAATCACGTGTGCATCTCTGTGTGAGAGGGGGAGGAGGTGAAGTCTCTTTGTCCATTGGGTGTACCTCAGCCAGGATGTGTCTACACTGCCCTCAAACTAGTAGCATGTTCAGAGATGTATCCTAGCTAGATTTGAACTGCCTCATTTTGCCATTGGTTCAGTGCTGTACAGAGCCCAGCATAAGCTCATTTTCTTCAGCTCCTTAGCTGGATTTTGCTCCCATTCCGACCTTCCCTCTGTGAGATCAATATTGCACACTGTACCCAGTGTAGCTAATTTTAAACATGGACACATCTCTGTGCTATACAATAGTCAGTGGGATGGCTGTGTACCCAGCATGTCAAGAATACCTTCCCGTTGTCACTTGTCATGCTGAAATCTCTCCACAAGAACAGAATCTTCCACAAACAGGAGGCAACCTGAGTTCTGTTGTGGTTCATTAGGAACAACGAGCCCTGCTGTGCCCACATCCCATCTGATGTGTTGCTCTTGGATTCATTTTGTTTCCCGTTTCCCCATCCCCCCCTGCTGCCTGCCTCTTTGCTGTACCTGATGTGGTGAGCAGCTGAAGCCTCTGGGGCACAGGGTCAGTGCTGTGAGATGTCCAGCACAGTTTGGGGCATGATCAGACACTGTGCTTGAGCTAAGCTCTTCTTATGGTAAGAAGCTCTGCTGATCCCTGTTTGTTTGTTGCCAGGAGTGTGAATGTTGATCTAGGTAAGAAATCTTTCCACTGGGAAATACTGTATTTCAGAAGTGAATTACACCTGAAAATAAAGGGCCAGATTTTCAGTCCCCAACAAGATCTCTTTGAATGGGAGGGGTGACATGGATATATGCCCTCCACATCAGCCTCACAACCAGTTCTTGTGTTGTCATTGCTTGAATGAACACAATGGGCTTATTTTGTGATTGCTGCCTTTGGCTTGAGGGATATATTGAAGATAGTAGTGGAGGGAGCTAGGACACAATTCAATCCATCAGTCCCAGGTTAGAGGAATGGTTTGAAAGGAATCTGTGGACAGAATGCCCTGAAGCTTTTTGAACAGAAGCTGACCCCTGCTCACTCCAGAGTTAAAAGCTAGAAAGGGCATTATCTACCTTTGATTCCCCTGCCAAAGTAAAAGCTCATGCACCAGACAGAGTCTTTAATTTCAGATCCAGGTCCTATTTTGTGCAGAGCAGCACCTGCAGAGTCAATATTTTGACTAAAATGGCAAAGGCTCTCATTGCCTGTATTTGGCTATAAATGTATCCTCAGCTAGAGCTGTGTTATTTCCTAAATTACATTTTCCCACTATGGGATTTGAAGGACCCAGTGGGTTGACATAATTGTTCAAAAGTTATTCTGATGGGGGATAGCTTGTTGTTTTATATGTTTTAGAACATCAGGTTGAGAGAAAACTAGCATCTTCTACCAATGAAACAAAACCGCAGGATTCTTTTTCAGATCTCTTTCTTCCTAATTGAAGTCTGTGTGTTCTTTGGTGTACAGCATTTCTGCAGTGAGGCAGTTCCTAGTTGTTTTCTTTTCTTTGAATCTGGACTGGGAGCTGAGATAAAATATCTGATGAAGCTATACAGAAAGAGAAGGAAAATACCTCTAAGTTGATGGTAAAAGATGAAGGAGATTGGCCAAGCCTCTTTCCACAAAGGACTGGATTTGTTTTCAAAATGTTGTGCTAGTGTCTCCTACAAAACAGATTCAGCAATGAATGGGAATATCATCCTGAAGATAACAATTCTTTCAGAAACAGCATATCTGTTACAGCGTTATCAGGAAGCTGCAAAACTTGGATTTTTGTTACAGTAAATGCTGGAGCTGGTTTTGCCAACAGTTTAAATAATGGAAATCTTTGTCTCACCTTATAGGTGAAGATCATTCAGATGTATCTGAATGCAGATATCATCTCTCTTTGCATGATAGTACCAGCCATTTAAAGACTCAAAAAGATGATGATGTGGGAAGCTATTATTTAAGAATGTCCCTCTTCTGTACCTTTTTCCAGACTGGTGGACAGCAGGCACACTGATACTTTACTTTACAAGAACTAGTGCTTTAAAAAAATAAAGCAGATGGCACCATTGACTGTGTTTACAAAGGGCAGTTTGCAAAGACTACAGTTCCCAGTCTGTGATATCACACACATGTTCAAGTGCAGGATCTTTGGAGTACAGTGGAGGAGGAGCAGCCACATGTACCAGGCGTTAAGCACGGAAGCATTTTTTCTATAACCCCAGTGGAAGCTTACAGGGTGGTTTCCAAACTAGGAAGTGAGGTCTAAATATTCTGTGTGAAAAGAGCTTGATGCATTGGTAAAGAGAATTCCCTTTCTCTCCTGTCCTGTCCTGTCCTGTCCTGTCCTGTCCTGTCCTGCTCCCCAGCAGATATGACACTTTAGCAGTAAAGGCCCATATCTAAATAGGGTAGAAATTAAAAAAAAAAAACAACACATTTTACTAGAAACAAAAAATAAATCTAGGGCTCTAATACAAAATCCAAAGGAAACACCTGATGGAGAAAGAGGTTTTAGCTGAACAGATTTGCTAAGAATTTCTTTTTGCAGACAGCTTTCATTGAGGGAAAAAAAAATCAAAGGGTTGAACATTTTTGCAAGCAATAAAATGGATTTAGAGAGCTATTTTCAGTCCCTGGATTTGTCTGTCAAACTTGATGGTGCCTGCACTACAGAAAAGAGCAAGAGGAGAGGTCACTGTGCCTCACGGAAGGTGTGAGCTGAAGGAGAGCTCAGCCTCCAGGGGAGAGTGTGGGCATGAGGCATATGCCAGTCTAGGAAGCTGTGGTTTGACATTGTGCTGAGACAGAGCAAACCTAAGATTTCCCTCCGGGAACACTGAAACATTTAATATTTTCATCTTTGAGGGGAAAAAAGAGCAGAAATATCATTAGTTTGACAATTCTGCAAGTCCCAGTTACCTAAACCTCCCCCTCTCAAACCTCAGTATGTTCATAGAAAATGACCCAAAGAGAAAATAATGCTTTGTCCAGCATTTATTCCAGTAGGAGAATGTTATCTTGTGCATAAGAGAGGAACAAAAGGTCTTTCATATTCAGAAAGTGTTTCTACAACTTGGACAAAAGCACTTTGGGAAAATATCTAGAACTAATAGGCAGATCTTAGGAAAAAAAATCTGTTAACTTTGCACCCCCTCTCCCACCCAAAGAAAGGAAAAAGGTAAAGAGATACAAGGGAAAAGAAGGCTTGGAATCAGGTTTTGTCTGCATGGGATGAAATCTTGTAGACACTGAGGGAGCACCAGTATAGTAACCAAAACCCAGTGGGGCTGTTTTTCTGAGAACAAAGCTGCTTTCAGAGGGCTATTGTTTCCATTAGAGAATATTGTGCTCCGGCAATGAAATCTTCATGTGTTTTATGCATTCTGCTGTTTGTCAGTGAAAGTGCTTTATCACATGTTTGTCACCCGGCAGGATTCAGGCCCAGATCTCTTCAAAGTGACTAATGCTATCACCTTTCAGCCTGAGACTGACAAACTCACAATCCCCTATTACTGTCAGCATTGTGGGGATGCTGAAGTATTAAAAGCTCTTTCTTGTTCCATCAAAGGAAGAATTAACCTTTTGATCTACTTTGCAGCATTCTGAACCCTGGGTTGTTTGTTTCATGTTAATGAAATTCAATCTTTGTGCAACAGCAGAGGCTTCTTAAGTCTTACAATTCTTCAACAGAGGCTGGGAATGGAAACCTGATCTCACAAGTATGGTCTGGAGTCTTGCTGTCAAGGTCATTCAGCCTTTTCTGAACAGAAAGGAACTACAGGAAAAAAAGAATATAAAATGTTTCCTGGTTTATTTTTGACTATTTATTGGACAAAAGGTATTTTTTGCTTTCATCATTAATATTAGGTCTAATAACAGTCCTATAAACAGCCTCCTGTCAAACAATTGTCTTGAAGCAGTGCTGTGAAAATGTCTTCTATTCTCAACTCTGCATCAGAGAATAGCTGGGAGGTCTGTGCTGAATTAATTATATTAGAGATTATTCTAGATATTTCTGAGACTTTGGTTCATCTCTGTATATCAAGAACATGTATAGAACAGCATTACTGGTAGCTTTTTTGAGGGATACTGATAGGTGGTTCTTAGTCCAAGACGATGACACAGTGGAAGAGTGATAATGACAATAGATTCCATCACTGATAATTAAAATAGCAGAGCTGGGCAGGAGAGATGCTGGCACCATCTAGCTGGCAGGGCAGATTTGTTCTTCAAAGTACAATTTGCAGTGTTACGCCACATAATACAACATATGAGGAAAAGAGGCTGGCTTGCTGTTTACAGCAATTTTCCACAGCCATTTTTCCTGTTTGGATCCCTTGCATGGAAGACATGCAATTTCCATGACTCCAGAGCATGTTTTTCATTGCTTGAAGTAAATAAGTTCTGTGCTCAGGAAGGGAATGCACTACAACTGCAAAACAGTGATGTCATAAAACTTCTTAATTCCTTTTGTTGTTTTTGAGGCTGTAGGGTAGGCAACTTGCAGTTCATGCGCTCGTAACTCTTTGCGCTTGTAATAGAATTATTGAAATGAATCTTTCACACGATATGGTTCAGATAATACAGCAAGAATTTCTCAGCAGCTTTTTTGGAATTTCCTTTGACTACCAGACCAGGACAGACAGGTGGCTTAGTGTGCATGTGTGTGAGAGGGGGAGAGTATTTTCATATGATTGGATATCACCTGGTTCTATACAGGCTGTGAGATCACCCTGCATCCTGATATATCAGCACTTGCAGTGTAGGCTCTAAGCACAAATCCAGATGCACAGCCAACAACAAAACCCTTTGAATATCTGCAAGACAGAAATAGGATTGTTTTTGTGTCCACGTGAACAAGCAGCAAGATTCACTGTCTGCCTTACAATTTAAAATGCAATAAATTGTACGAAGCTGAGTATGACTGTCATACTACCCCTTGTGTTCTGATGGAAATTGAGGCCACAAAGAGAGAAAATGCTGGCTTGAGATGATATAGCAGTTCTTCAACTGAGGCTGGGAAGGGAAACTTGACCTCACAAATATAGTTTAGAGTCTTAATGTCAAGGTTATTTAGCCTTGTCTGTACAAAATGGAACTGCAAAAAAGAGAACATAAACTATTTCCCATTTAATTTTGAACTGTTTATTGGACCAAATGACAAATTTCTGTCTTACCATTATTACTGCTTCTTCATCCTTCCTTTGAAACAAAAAATATTTCAAAACAGAAACTGGCTGAAATGGGTAAATGTTTTGTTATCTAGTCCCACAGTGTATCACTTTTCTTTTTTTCCTCTTGATTTCTTTAGGAGTGAAAAGAGACATTTAAGCCCTGCCATTGATGCTTAATTTATAGGCTGTAAAAACAGGAGATGTTTGGAAAGGTACATCAATATTGATTGGAATTGTGTCATTCCCAGTGCAGTTCATTCTTATGTGGAAGAGTAAACTCTAAATTCCCTGTTTCACTGATGACAAGATTTTGCAGTAATCCTAATAGCATGGCATTTAGCCTGCAAGAAACAGAGCTGCAGTGCAAGGATTCCTCCCTCACCTGTTTTAATTCCTCTTCAACCCTCTGCAAAACAAATTTACAGGTAGAAAGTCTGGATGTGGTCCAAACAGCTTCTGCTTATGTGTGCTCTTGTTCCAATGACAGAAAGTGGAGTCCTCTTTTTCCTTACATGTGTCTAGCTTTCTGACCAGGCTGTTTTTCCTTCCTTAATTTCATCTATCATCTCCATTTCTTAAATAATTAAAGAGCTTTCACTGACTTGATCTGTGCTTTAATGCTTTGAATGCATATATGCAGCTGCAGTTTTCACCTTCAAGCATCAGGATAAATAAGGATGTTGTGACTCTGAACTGTTCCACCCTTGTGGTAACAGTCCTAAGGTAATCTGAGTAGCCAAGATTCTGAAAGAAAAAAATTGGTTTTGATCTGTTCCACTAAACTCATTTTCCTTTGCATCTCTTTGCAGATTAGTTACTTTTCCTCTGTAAATTAAAGCACTTGAGTAGGAAAAAGAAACTGAGAAACCAAGAAACAGGGTGTTTTTGTCAAAAATTTTAAAACAATGTCTTCAAAATTAAAAATATTAATTTTTATCCATTTATAATAAAAACATTTCCAATGCAGTTACTGTGGTAGGCATTAAGACAGCTTTCTACATGACTAAGAATACATAACTGCACATTGTGTGTAGCTGTCCTCTGTTTTTAAATTTTATGAATAGTTATCCTTTTCCAGTAGCTTTTACTGTGGAGCTGAATATTTCCTAGTATGGAGAAGGTGAAAATGCTTTGGAAGGAAGGCAGTGTTGGTGATTAGAAAAGGAGAAATGCCCAATTCAATTATTTTTTCCTTGGGATGTTCTTTGCTTCTTTTCTCTTTAGATTGAACTGTCATCTTTTAGATTTGCTTATTTTCTTTTTAGCTTGAACTATCTGTATCAAAACTTCTCCATAAGCTCAGTTCTCCTGCTGTCATCTTTTCTTTGCAAGGTACACCACCCCTTTTGTCCAATTTTGAGAATTTTTGTGGCACTACTCTCGCATCATATGTCAACTCTTCCATTATTAGATACTGCACTAACCGTTTTTTTTTTTCCCAGTGATATATAATGGAAGTTGTTCCTTTGGTCCATGGTTTTTAGATTGCTTTTTTTTGCCTACAAAGAGCAGCAGCAAGAGTAGCTTCCTCATGCCCATCTTAAATCTTCTGAATGGACTGAATCCCAATACACATGTCTATAAGTCCTCTTCAAGTTTTGTCTCTAACAATTTTTTATTGCTTTTGAGATGGATTTTCAAAATATTTTTACCATCTAGTATTCCCATATTGTATGTATGAAGGAAAACCAGACTATTTTGCATTTCATACAGATATCTGGGGCAATATTACGTATTTTGTGAGATAACAATAGGGAAATACATATTCTATAAACTAGATTGTACTGAATCCTGCCTGACAGTTAGTTTTGGAGCAAGAATTTATCATGTGCATGATCTCATCTCAGTCTTCTGCTGTTATTTCATATTTACAGTCTAGACTAAATAACTTAATAGTTTTTATGCAGTTTGTCTTTTAAAACCAGCTATGAATCATATATTTTAGACATACTCTTGATCATGGAAACTTCAGCCTTTGCATTATACTTTCTAATGAAGCTAGCCTAGTTTGTCTCTTGTCTGGAAATATTATAAATAACATAAGCAAGCAGTATACATTTATATTGAATGGCCTTCTTTCTCTTTCCCTAGCTTTCCCCCTTCCTCCTGGTAAGAAATCATCTATTTGCTACAGTTTATTTTAATGAATATATGAAAGAAATTTTATTTTCCTTCTGATTAAGAGACATTTCTGAGTTCTGATTTTTTTTTTTTTTTACTCTATAACTTGTCTGTTATGCAACCAATTAGTAAATATCGTTTTAATTACCAAGTGATATTTCATGGGTGCCAGAGTTTTGGGGGAAGAATCTTGAAACTGGTATAATGAGAGTTAGTTTGCCATTTTATGATCGAGTTCTAATTGCCTTCTAATGCCTCATCCTTCAAAGATTCTCATGCACGTTTGTGCAAATACATCATGTTTGAAACATGTTCTCAGTAACTGTTTTATTCCAATGCTTGGACATTGGAATCTCTTCTGAAATATTTCTTTGTGCTTTTGGCTTTGTTTGCTTGTTTTGGTGAAAGAGGGGCAAGAAGTTTCTGAATTTTACTACATAATTTCACCTGCTTGAACTACCACACAGGGCTCTAATTAATGTCTTAATTTATACACAATGATTTTTGTTTAGTTTTTCAACTTTCTTCCCCTCCAGCATAGGGCAGATGATTTTTGTAGATATTTTTGATCCATTTGAAAATGAATCACAAAATAATTTCTCCAAAATATGATGCACTTACCACTGATAGCTAAAATGTTAAAGTTTTCTTCTTCATATCCTGGGCATGCTATTCCATATGGAGAAATCCTCTTTTATATTATTATGATTGTATATACCAAAGAGCTCTTTCTTTATAAAGCCTTTTGGGTGCTGCTTCACCCTTGTAAATATTTCTGTGCACAATCCTTAATAGCAGCATTTTAAATGCTTTCATTTACATTTGAGAAGGAGGTCTATAAGACTCTGGATTAAAAGAATGCCATATTTGGTTTAAGTTTTAAAATTGCCTCTTTGTGACAAGCTGATGATCAGCAAGCCTTCTGTCACCATAGTGAAGTGTTCTTATAATCAGGGAGACGGCTGTATCTCAAACATTATGCAGCATTTATGAGCACATCCATTTGTTCAAGTCTCCTTCATTTTTAAGAATTTCATTGTCTTGCTGGGTTCACCAGGCTCTTTCCTTATATTAGAATCAGATATTTTGAAATCCGTTTCATACTAGCTCTTGCAGCAAAACAAATTGTCATGATTTGCTTGTTCACTAGAGCTTATTTTCTAAAATGCTCTGAAGTTGTAAACAGCCTTGATTTTTAAATATACCATTTTTGTCTTTAAAGGATAGTGTGGCTGGCTGGACACATTCATTTGAAATCACTCAAATTCCTAACCTCTGTGACTTCCTCACTTACAGAGTGTGTCTTTGCCAAATAGAAGAGCTGTCTGGGATTTTCATGATACCAGTGTTTTAGATGCTATTTGCGTGTTTTTAATCTGTTGGAGAAAGTCTGCATTGTCATCTTGCATTTTCAGGCAACTCATATTGAAGTACTGGGAGGTTCTTAGAGAGCACCTCACCCTCAAATAGAGAAAAAAATGGGACAAGACCAACAAAAGCCATGAAAAATGCTAGTATTTGTGAGATTTACCTGAAGCCTACTGTTTATCTGAGAAATTATTGATCTTTCTTTCATGCAGCCAAATCACTTTTGAGAATCTTTATGCCTGGTGCAGTGGTGAAGCTTTATTTAGGTAGGATTTGTGAACGCTGACAGGGAAGAAAGGTGTTTACGAACAGGGAGCACTTGAGTTCATTGGTATCTAGTATTTTGGAGCAAATATCTGATTAATCACAATTGATAAAGGCGATCAAAATCATCCAGAAGGCTGAAATTAAAATATTTAGCATTAGTCAGTAATCACTGTAGTGATAATTAAGTGATTCTGTCTTCAAGTGATGGTTAAATGGGCATGTGGCAAAAGCTATCCCTGAGTTTCTTTGTATTATCTTCCCTATGCCTCTGTTGGGTAGCTCATATGAATGGAGAATTTGCTTTTCTTAACTAATTATGATTTCAAATGAAAAATGAAAGCTGCTTTGTTATGCAGCTGTGGGCTTGTCGGTTAGTTACTGTCAGATTTCTTTGGGAAGTTCAAACATGAAGCACATTAAGCTTCAAGTAAAGACCAAATTGGGGTAATCAGTTTGGGTAAATCAGAAGAGCTCATTTGACTTCAGCTAAAAATCTTGCTGTCTAGGTCTCATTCTCAGTGATACCCTTGTATTTACATATTTTAAAATTGGGAGTTGCAGAAACCTAACTTGTGATAACAGCATTTTTTCCCTGTTAAATGCAAAGCAGCAGAGAATTAGGTCCTAGCTTCCAGTCAAATTTGGAAAAAGAGAACAGTAGTGGGAGATAGCTTTTAAATATATTGCAAAGTAAAAACCCCAAAACTATAATACACTCTTCATTTATTTTTCATCACCTTCCTTGTATGTGTGAATAGTCACACTGAAGCACAGCTATATTTAATCCTTGTTTAAGTCAGCTCTTGTCAACATAAGCTGTAATTGAAGGCCAAGTCAGTAAAACCTCACCCAGGAGCGGAAGCGATTGTAGCATGAATTGCATCAACTCCCTGCCTCTCAGGGCACAAAAACAAGACTAGTGCTGCATGCCAGGGACCTGACCAGGGCCACGGCTAGAGACACCAAGAAGGACATTCTTCAGCTGACTTTTGGTTCCTCAGACAATATTGTCTCCCAGCAGGAGTTAGGTAACAAAGGCTGCCCTCACTCTTGTGAGGGCAAATCCCCGTGGATGACCAATGCACTGTTGACAGCAGGAAGTATGACTCAGACTTTGGATTTGGTTAACTGGAATACCAACAGGGTGACTCTGGGGTTGTGTTACTGTTGTTCCTACCACAGCAAAGACTCAACGTGTCAGGAACTGTCTAGGTCTCAGTAATGTTTTCATCTTTTTACACTGGTAAGTGCAATAGAGATGTTTTGAATTGAAAGTCAGTAATTCTTGATCCAAATAGGTAAGTGGTAAAATATGTAGGTGTGGAAGCAGTGTAATAGATCTTCAATTCAATGTACAATTGTTATGAGATATATAAAGAATAATTGATCATCTTAAATTTGCACCTTTGTTTTTCATGTTCTCCTATATGAAATAGCTTGAAAGTATGATTGCCCAGTGAATGAGAAATTAACTGAAATTGAATTTCATAGATGCAAATGAGGCATTTGAATTCTGTTGCATTTACACAGAGCCTCTCATGTCCTGACTGGTGTCATTAAGTGACATCATAGTGGAACATGACACAATACTATTTTAAATGTCATCAAGTCCAAAACTAGTGGTACACTAGCTAAGAATAAAACCTCAGGGCATCCAGTTATTTTTTTTTCACTTCATACTTCTTGTGGAAAAGCTTCTTTCAGCTCTTTTTGTGTTTCTCTTCCTAATTTCCTTTCCTCATAGTGGAGATAATACCCACCACTAGTTGGCAAAAATACTACTTAATGTATTAACAGGATCCTGAGGATACAGATTGGTGAATGTTATTGTGCTTATATTACTTTGCATCATCTTCCTCTTTTATCTTTCAGATTGGTCAGTTTGTCTTTTGCATGACTCTCCCAAAATGGTTAAGGGTCTGAGTGCCTCTGTGCCCATGTGAAATCCTGCCATTGCTTCTCTAAAGGTCATTACATTAAACAGAAGTTGCAGTGATCTTTATGAAGGCAAGAAAACCTGCCCAAAAATGATAAAAGAGCAGCCACACACAAAGCCTTTGATAACTCTGTTATTGAGTGAATGAGTTCCTTGACCTCTTGGGATTACTTGAGTGTATTTTTGCTTTGGACTGAGTTTTGGTTTAAACCATAAACTAGTTTTGCCAGCGCAGTTACTCAAAATGTAGGAAAAAAAGAAATCAGAGACATAATCCACTCAGAGAAACAGAGCTACTGAAACCCCAGTTCTCTGTATGGGGAAGGATGTCAGTTTTCTTCAGCTGCTGCTAAGGCTCTTGAAACTGGTTGCCTTCCCTGAAAATAGCCCAAGGCTTAAAGCCACTGGGCTCCCCTACTCCTTGTTCATATGGATGGGCAGATAGAGCAGGAGTCCACAGAACTGGGTATCTCTGGTCTTCCCTGTGAGACTGCTGTGAAACTGGGGGCTCTGACCCATGGCTTCAGGCTTTTCAGGCTATGACAAGCCTGGCACAGCTTTCTGCTTCCGTGCCTATGAATCTGGGACCACTGAGGCCACTTGAAGGCCTCCAGAAGTACAGACATTGATTGCTGTATAGCCTAAAATGCTTATAAGCAACTATTTGTGGATCAATAAATGACAATATTTCAATTTAAGTGTTGTTTTGTAATGAAAATGCTGCCCTGCCGAAGGGATGGTCAGCCACACTGCCATGTGAGTTGGCTTAACCTGGAGACAGTCCCTCAGAGCTCAGGTATAGCTGGAGCTTGTTTGCTTTCCTGACACCCCACACTGACCAGGTGTTAAGGAGCAGAAAGATAGACACAAATAGGCAAGAGTAGGTCTCCTGAATTCCATCTTGTCTGCCATGTGCCCTGACATCAAGACTCCTGTTTACTGTTTGGTCAGCTTGTGTGCTCCTCTTAGAGAAGATATGAAGACAGTCTCTCTAGTCCGGCTGCAAAGGACACCAACTTCAGAACTCTCTTCCAAAGAGAGGAGACTTCTGTAATTTCAGGGTAACAAGTCATCCACCTCTTGAATGGATGCTAATGGTACTTCAAATGGTACAGAGCAGAGCTGTTCTAGAAGCAAGGGCTGGGAGCTTCACCATCTCCAGAGCAGTGTCTGTAGATAGTAGAGGCTCCCCAGCACCTGAATTTGAACTTGGCATGAGACAAGGGCTGCTACTGATCATTTGCCTTTATGAGGCAAAAATGCTGTTGAGCTTGGATCACCACACCAGACCTAAGATTGGAACAGCTGATTTCACTGCAACTGTATAGCTGAATGAGGATTTCTCCACTTCCATGCAGAATGGAACACTTCACATAAGGATCTATAAAGTAAAATTCCCCAAGTATAGCACTGGCCAGAAAGTGTAATTTAGCTTGGCAGTTAAATGTCTCAAAAGAACATTTTTTTGTGAACTTCCAAATTTCAGTAAATATTCCCCAGGAAAATGTAATAAAATGAAAACTAGTTTTGGACAAATTCATTTCAGAATTTTGGTATTTCAATTTATCATAGAATGTTTTTACTTTAATGTATTTGTTCCCTAAGTTATAACTACTAGTGAACGTTTTATGTTACTACTGCCATATTTGATGACAAAAGAGCTGTATTATTTAAAAAATGATGAATTGAGTTTGCTACTTTGTAACAGTTGAGATATTTTATCTGTTTTCTAGATCAGCATATTTTCTCTTTGTATCATAATGAAACTATTAGTATAAATTAACATCACTTTGATCTAGAAAAAATATTTATTTCAACATATTGTTGAATAACAACTTATTATTCTTTCAGATTTTTAGAAGGAAGGAGTACCTGTGTTTCTTTGGGAAACCCTTCCTGATTTCCTTTAGAATTATGCTGTAAAATAAACATATTTTTCTAGCACAGCATAATGCCAGTGATACAAAGGGAGAATTTTACACAGGTACAAATGCATTTATAGCTCCTTTCAGCACTCCTGCAGGAAGCAGACAGGGAGATGGAGCTCCAATGTCTTTTCCTGGTCAGATGCATGTGACCAAAGCCCAGGTGTCTTGAACTTGACATCCTGACTGCTGTTGTGGCAGGAGGAATGTGCTGCATGTCTGATTGGACTGTACTGCCCAGCTTCCCTGGGCCCCAAGGCTACAAGGTGTGGAGGAATGGGGATTGTTTCTTCCTATGAATGAGCACAACCTGGCTGACCATGCTGTTGGGTACAAAAGGCTTTCTTCTATGACTGTTTCTGGCCAGGGGGTGCTTACCTTTTCCCATTGAACTCTGAATGTAGCCTTCTGTAACATGGGAAAGGGAGCAAGGGGATTGAACAGCGTAGGAAGGAGAAAGGGAGGATGGATTTCTGAATTGCTTCATATAGGGGAACAGCCAAATGTTACTCTTGTTTTGATGAAGGAGAAAGTAATTTCTGAAGCATGAAATGCAAACTGAGACTTGTATAATTCTGGGAAAGAAAAAATTGCTTGGAAGAAACTTAGCTTTAAAGATGTTCCTGATTTTTGACGATAATGGCTTTCAGAGAATGATTACAGGATCATGTGTGGAGAGGACTATAAGACCCAACTAAGCAGAAAATCACAGAAAGTGCTGATAGAAAAGATATGTGCAAGATTAAAAATAAACACTTATTTTTTTTCTGGATGATTTTTGCCAACTGCTAGGAGTGGCTCTCTATCCCTGCTGGAAAATATCTCACTGTGTTCTCAACTACTTCATTTTATTCCAGCAGGTTTGATTACTTAAGGGCATACATTTGTCTTGGTATATGATTATGCAGTGCATTTTCTAGTGGCTAGAAACTAGAAGTAGTATCAAGGTCACACTTGGTAACCAAGGAAATAAGATGGCAAGGTTTATAGATATATCTTTCACCTGCAGAGTTGTCTCATGTGGATCAACATAAAATAATAATAGCAAAGTCTGGAAGAAGTTTGTACCATTGCTGTCACAGGTCTGTGGCTGCATGGAAGATTTTGGCCTCAGCTGCCACTGTCACCAGCATCTTCTCCACCATTACACAACACATCTTTCCTTTTGCTCAGACCAGCCTGAGCAAGGTGCTTTGTGAAGAACTGTGTGTGCTATTTGTAGGTAAAGGACTTGCACAGTCTGGTCTATTTATAGATAATACAGTTAATCTCATCTTGAAAACAAGGAGAAAAGCGATATAGACAGTGGCAGCTGTGACACTAATATATTATATTTAGCCATCGCATCCTCTTCTAACCTGCTGTTTATTGAGTGTCATGACTGCACACAATTAGTCACTCCTTTTTCGTTGCTGCCTTGTGTGGTCTCCTCCGTTCAGCTTTGCAGACTCGTTAATAGTTAACTTGTGATTTTCTGCAGGGAGCTTAACCCAGTTTATTCAAATGTTCTAACTGTATTTAGCTGGGAGTTTTATATTGTCCCAGCTTCATTTCCCGCACAGCTGTACGTGCTTCTTGCAGACAAAAGATCCGTACAGTCCTATTTATTTATTGATTACAAGATTTACACTGCTTGGGAACAGGTAGAAAACAGCAGCCAGTGGCAGGCGGAACACTTTTTTCCAATTATAGTTGAGAAGTCTTTATCATTAGTCCAGTTATACCCATCAGAGCATTCTGGACTGACCTGCCAGTATATCTTCCTTGGAAAGTTACCCCGTCCAAGGCTGTGTACTGAACAAGATTGTCAAGTCTGTATCCAGAATTGTGTGTTTCCTTGAGCTAACCATTGGTTAATACTGATTTTTTTTTTTCCTTTCACTTCTCTCCTATATATAAGAAATCCAGAGCTACAGATTAAAATTGACCATGAAACCCACAAGAGAAAACAAACATGGTTACATCAGCAAATGATCTCTTCCAGATGGCCATGATTCTACAGTTCCTTGCTCAGAAAGGGCTTGGTCATTATTTTTGTTTTGTCATAGACCAGGAACTTGCTATAAAAACCTTGTCCCAAAGCTCATCTATGTATAACACTAAACACATAAATAATATAGGGAGAATGTTTATATCTAGAAGGATGATTCTATCTTACAGATACTTGAAATAGGAGACAGCAATAGTACTAGTAAAGATAACCTTACAGTTACATAGTACTCACAGTTGAGGGTTAAATATTTTTTCTGTATTTTCCATTTTGTACCTACATCCTTAAACCAGATAAAGAAGGCTATTTTTTCTTGTAATAGAAATATTTCTTTCTAAATTACAACATGTGACATGATAAGGTGACATTTTAGACTTGGTCTATGTCAGAATGCTACAGAAAGAACACCTAAGACAGCAGCAAGGAGAGATCATGTTAAAGGCAGCTGACTTCTTTCTGATAAGTAACAAGGAGAGTAGATCCTGGCAGCTTGTCACTGCAAGAAACAAACCCTATGATCTTAAACAGTTTCCAACTTCTGTGTTTCAGCAGTGGCTGAAAGAGAAGCAAATCTGTTTTTTATCATCCTTGTGCAGGCTGCTGTAACGTCACTGTGGCTAACCTCTGACTGTGTGAAGGACAGGACATTGCAGCAACCTCAGAGAACATGATAGAGAAAGACAAGAAAGGGGATACCATAAATAGTGAGAGGGAGGAGAAATTAGCTGAAGAAACTTTTTGGAAGGGAAGTTCTTCCAAATCATCTTTTGTGTGTTTAGAAAGCTTGGGTTTTAGAGAAGCTGGATCCAAACAAAAAAAGAAAAAAATCCTCCATGCTGTCCCCAGGAAAAGCCCCACAGGCATCTTCTGGCCTATGTATACACTAAAATTATTGGGATTGCATCTCAGAGTTTGTTTGTGTAGAAGCCTGTTTCCTATTTACAGATGGTGAAATACAAGTGCAGTAAATCATAGGTTGAAATTTTTGAAACTTCTCTTGAGTTGAGGAACCAATATTGCCTCACAAAATACCAATGAATGTTCACAGTTTATTGACTCTGTGTTTGTCTGTTCTGCACCTTTGCTGATCTGGAACAGTGTCAGCAGAGGGTGTCTTCCCCTTTGCATGAACTGCATTTGAGAAGACTCAAGTCATGCCAGAAAGATTTTATGTCCATTATCAAATTAGTGATGTGTATTGAAGAATGATGGACAAATTTCCAAGTGCAAAAGCCTTTTAATGATTCACCATGACTCAGAAACCTATGATCCTGCAAGTAGCAAATACATGTGGCAAACAAAGTTGGCCAAATCTTAGAACTACAGTTATATTTCATTTAGACTGGGAAAGACACCATTTTCTGATGTTTCCTGTAAGAATTTCTGTTGAAAAGGTAATCTGCAAATACCAACACATGGGATTTCTGAAAGGAAGTATGACCCCTGGCAGCTGCTGGCTGAAATTTGTGTGGTGCCCACTGGGCTCAGTGCTGCCCACCTCCTGAACAGCAGCTGTGACTTTCATGATTGTGTTAATTTTGCTCAGCGTCTGCTCTCTTTCCTGGTCTGGATTGCTGGGATGTGTCTGCCCTCTGGAAGCAGAGTTTCTAAGTCCCCAAGCCAGTTGGCTCCTTTGCTTGTAGGCACTGGATGCCTGGCAGTCCCTTGGAATCCCACCCCATGATTCATCAAAGATGCTGATCCCATCCCAGTGCTGATACTAGCCTGCCCTGATGATGCCATGTCTTGTTGGAAAGCTCACAACCACCTCTGACTGGTAAAAATGATTAATTCATACTCCCAGAGACACTGGTACACAGGCACATCATTATCATTAGTTCCCTTGCTGTATAATTAGCAGACATAATGCAATATTTCTCCCATGAACGAAGCATTTACCAGTTATGCTCCACCTGCCCCTTTGGCAGTGTCCACAACACAGAATAGCTGAGCAGGCCTGCCAGCCCTTTCCAGCCTTCATCCTCATGCCCTGGCACAGGTTGCAAGGCAGAAGTGATCTAATGCCCCTTACCCAATTGTCTTCACACAGTTAATCCTTATGTCAGCCTATCCTTCCCACATATCCACATCTCTGTCCTTGGCTTCCTGGGCCCACTGCCTTCTGTCACTTCAGTTAGGCAGCACTACTGTATTTCCCACTGCTGCATATGCTTACTTTTCTTATTATCTCCTCCTTCAGTTTACTGAGCCCTCTTCTGCCTTCAAACCTCTTTTTCCATATTGCCTATCACTGGGGAGCCAGAGCTTCCTCTTCCCCTTCCTACTTCAGAAGCAGTCAGACAGAGCCTTTTCACATCCTATCCCTTCCTCTCCTGTTTTTCAATAAATCAGTCTCTCCTGCCTTCTTCTCAGGTCTCTTTCTATTAAACACTGTCTCAATATGTTTTACCTCCTCTTTCACCACTTGTCCTGGAGCCATGACAAAGTCAGTTTTCTCTTTGTCTTGCCTCATTCATCTCCTTTCCACTCAATAACCCCAGCTCTTCTTCCACTGGGATTTGTTCCACCCAATTTGTCTTATTTCTTAAGGCTTATTTGATTCAGCTATATGTGTGTTTATGTGAGCATCTAAATCTAATGGCCCATTCTTTAACCCATTGGTAAACTGAAACCTTAGCAATAGCACAGTGAATATCTTAAAAATACCAACTTCCTGCAGTTTTCATGAAGATTGATGACTGGGTGAAGAAGAAAGATTTGCATTTGCACTTCCTGCTGGAAAGGCTGCAGCATGTGCTCCTTCTTCCAGTGAATGTACAATTATTAGTTATTATTAATTTTCAACACCAGGAAAAACTTCACTCATAGTTTCCCTTTTCCTTGACAAAAGACAGTGAAGTCCTAAGAACCAAATTTTGAAGAAATCAGACAACAGGAATTCTGTTGCTCATGCAACTACTCTTTTTTTCACTCTTTCACTCAATGTTTCCTTACTTAACTTTGAAGTTTTGCTTTTTTATTTTGTATCTACTTTTAGCTACTTTTATCCTGGTTTTATCAAAATGTCTCGTACAAATTTTTAGTCACTCAGGTTTCTGGTTTGACCTCTGTTTGTGAACCCATTCTTTCTGCATCTTGACTTCTTCTTCACGGTATCTCCCTTCATGTCTCCAAATTCACTTTTATGCATTGTCTTGTCCCTTAATGCTTCTATTTATCTTATTTTCTGTCTGAGGACTCTTCTCACGAATGTCAGTTCCTTAGTTTTGTAGCTGCTGGTGACAGTCACCATCCCTGAGCACCTTCTTTATAGTCTGTGCCTCTGTAAGGAGAAAATTGCCTTTTAAATGCAGAAGTTTAAAAAAAAAAAAAAGGCATTGATTTTTCTGGAAGTGACGGGAAGAATATAGAACCTTTCTGTAACCTCGTAAATTAATTCCTAGCCACAGTGATGGCTGATCTGCTCTTTTATCAGACTTGATAAATTTTCATAAAAATGTTCACAGTTCTGTCACAGGCAGAAGAAATCTTTCTCTTATTACAAGTTGAGATGCAGATTTGTTTCTGAGACATGTAAAGTTATTCTGCACTATAGTTCATGCAATGAGAAGGCTGTAAGGCTTTCAAGTCATACAAGTCTTATTTTGCTTAGTTTATTCTCAGTGACCTCTCAATAGTAACCAATATTAAAAAAAATAGTGAGAAATGAAGTTGGGACCTCCTGAATAGAAGAATATCAATACTTGGCATGGAAATGTATTAAAAAATAACAACAAGAAGAGACAAGAAAAAAAAAAGAGCAGGATAAATTGTTCCTTCATCCTGAAATATCATCTGAATTGTTTCAGAAATATCAGTTAAATTCAGCATTTCAGAGCTAAGATCCTAAATCATATACTTGCTGAGAGAATTTCTTACAATGTGAAACAGAAATATAACAGATGCAAGAAATCGAGGATGGAAGTCTTTTATAATTGAGTGATAGATAATGAGAAGCAGCAGAGAACAGATGCTCTCTAGTGGGCCTGGTTATTAGGGATGCTCCTCATTTTCAGTCCAGGAGCACATAGAATAATCTCTCCAGCAGAGTTTTCAATCACTGTATTTCATAAATCCTAGAGACCACACTCAACTGCCTGCATAGGAGTGAAATTAAGATCCTGTACTACGTGAGAATTTGATTTTGCCCTGAGCAATTTCTGCAGAAAATTTTCTTAGTACTTCAGCCTGTGAAGTGTTACAGGTACAGTGGTGCGAGAGATAGTTTCATTTCCACAACCAGTAACAGCTCCTGAGTGGCAGTTGCTTCAGCTCCCAGTTTCATATCTAAATTGAGCAAAAGGAAATCAAGTAAATAGGAGCAATGAAATTGCAGCTTGCTTGTGTACCATCAGATCAGACCATAGCTCTTACGCTAACATGAGATAAATGGGCACATCGTACTTGACAGGCAATAACCTCAGGTCTGACCAATAGGTGGAGGGTTTTGAAATATTTTCTTTTATCTGGATTTTAACCTTCATGCCAAGCTAGAAAAAGAAAGCTTTTCAAAATATTATTTAATATATGTGTCAAAACTTATTGTGTGGAGAGCAGTTTATGCTTTAAATTTGTAATGGCTGGCTGCCTTGTAATGTACTACCATTCATGTAATTGCCATCAAATTTTAGTGTTTGGTTGAATAGTTATTTGCTGTTAAGTCACAATCTGCTTCTTCTGCACTGCTTGTAGGGAACTATGAAATTATCTGTCTATGATAAAATAGCTTATGGAAGTGGGTAGTAGTTGAGGCTAATAGTAATGGTTATGTAATTGCAGTGAAATGTGGAGAGATTCTTCAGGTCAGTATTTTTCTAGAGTCTGTGCAGACAAGTAGTTAAAAAGTGCCTGCTTTAGTTACCAGAAACACTGACTGTACGAAACATGCAGGAGAAAGGGGAGGCAATTATGGGTACATATAAACATAGTTAAACAAAAATAAAAGTAGGCCTACATATTTTGTCAATGAGAATCCTCTTCATATGAACATTTCAAGTGGAATTCAGCAGATGTTGCAGACAGACTGAATCAGTTGCTGGAAGAAAAAGGTAAATTGATTCATATCATCTCAATAGCATTGATTTTGTACCTCAGATATTATGATGTTCATCCTTTTCTCCAGACCATTTTAGTGAAAACAGTTAAGAAGCATATTGGCTTATTGCCTTATATTCTTAAATCTTAAAATTTCTCTTGCCCCTGGATTAAATGGCAAACCTTTCCTTACTTGCTTTATTTTGCTTTTCTTCAGTTTTCTGTTTGTTGTTGATTTCATTTTTCTGGCATTTCCTTTTAAATCTATGGGATTTTATTCAATAAGATTTATCCAGGAAATTGAGTGAAATGCAACCACTTAGGTGGAATATTTTCCCTAGATCTTCCATAGCAGAAAATAAAAGCAGTGTAAACCTCTGCCATTATCTCATTTAAATCTGTTTCTGCTTTCAGCTTATAGCCTCACTAAATTAACATTAAAGAAACAGACCTTTATGTTAAATTCATTGCAGGGCTGTGCCAGCAGGACTAGTTGCATTTTAGTGGTCCCTCATTGCCTGTTTGCACAAAATTATAGCAAAGCCCTGAATAGTAAATTAAAATGGAATACAACATTTTTATGCTGAACTTCGAGTAGTTGAAAGCTTAGGCTTCTGTAGAACCCCATTACTATTGCATAAAGCATGTTTCCCATATTTAAAATTCTGATTAATTAAAAACACTTGCAGTAATTAACATGCATGCTAGAGGAAGCCAGAAATAATCTACACAAAATTGCTTGTGGTTTATTTTGGGGCACATACAAGAAAACTTGATATACAAACTCTTTTCCTGGACTTCTGACTCCATGAAGTAACACTGTCTGGGTGTCTGGCTTTATGTTATTCCTTACAGTAGGCTTTACTCTTACAGGCAGCTCTGTCTCTTTGAGCAGAGTTCTGTCTTCAGTGTATTTCATCTCCCTGGTTTGTGACCCAGGAGCTGGTGACCAGCTCTCCTCTTGCTTACTACCTCTATCTTTTCTTTTGTCAAAAAGCCCTTCTTTGTCTTCTTCACATGTATTACATGTATTAATATAACACATGTATTAATATAAGACACAGTAGGAAACATAATAATTAATAACTATTGCTACAAACTGCAGTGTAACCAGAGTTGTTGAAAGATGTTGCCAAATGATGTGAACTCAATGGCACTCAACAGTATTTAAGCCAGTGTTTTGCCTTACCTTCCTGCCATTTATTTCTTTCAAAACAAGGGCTCTCTGGGCCATAATCCTACAAAGATCCATAATAAGATGAAGTGTCTATACATAATTTAGGGCTAAAATTTGCCAGAAGTATATAATAAATGCCCCAGTTTTATAGCACTGCATCTCAGTAAGATCCTGTTTTATTTTACACTCTGAGCAAGAACAAGAGTAAGCCAAGCCCATCTAAACAGTAAAGATATAGTGGTGGTTTTCATGGAGGCTTTTAACAAAATCTTCTCTGAACAACAGATTTTACTTGATAGCTAACCTGCAAATGTTAGCTGAATGAAATGTGACATTACTGAAATGGTTTTAATTCTTTCATAAATACAAATAAGATTAAAGTCCATATCAGCTTGTACCAGAAGATGGGCAAAATATTTAATCCACAGTTTGTTTTGCTCTTTTTTGTATCTGAACTGTTCAGGAACATGTGACCACTACATGTGGAGCAGACAGACCACTGAACCTGCTTCAGAATTGTCACAACATCTTTTTGATTAATCTCCATTTTGAGCTTTTGAGTTGATTTTGATGATACTTGTAAAAGATACTGTAGAGTCTGTGTGTGATATG
This sequence comes from Zosterops lateralis, assembly GCF_965231275.1. Lineage (NCBI taxonomy): Eukaryota > Metazoa > Chordata > Aves > Passeriformes > Zosteropidae > Zosterops > Zosterops lateralis. The sequence continues at coordinate 39,945,642 of NC_139761.1, forward strand.
TTTATTCAGAGTGCATATGTGTCCAAGCACACACACTGGATGGAAATTGTTAATCTCATGAATCTCCCAGAAGGTCCCCTGAACACTCACCCAGAGTTGCAATGGTGAGTTCACCTATCAAGACTGACTTTGTGGATCTGTGTTTTTCTACCTATTTCTAAGGCTGTGAATTCAGTGTGGTGCTGTTGGTAGATGTTATTCTTCTCCCCTGGTTTACTAACCAAGGAACCACTGTGCTTCTTCATGGATATGCCACTTGTGTATGAACAATCTGTGGAATACAAGCTCAACAACTTTCGAAGACCTGTGCATTTTTCAAATCAAATCCAGCAAAGTTCCCCCAACTTTACAATTAATAGCTGCATATGTATTTCAAAGAAAAATGTTCTTTATATGGAAAATTTCCTTATTAAAATAACCTCTGTGTAGTGCCTCATATGGGCAACTACAATGTTTTCTGTGCGTGAAGGTGGAAAGACTTTGGGTGACTAAGGATGATTTTAGACAATAGAGAGAAGGTTTTTAGCAGTTAGAGAGACCATGATACTTCTCACAGTGTCTGTCACTTACAACTTTGTATAAGTCTAAGTTGTTAGGTATAAAATACTGTGACATTAATTTTTTCCTGCATGTGGAAATAGACTATAATAGTTATTGCAAGCTGCCCGAGATGCTTTGGATTTATCTCCTGCTTTATTGTGCACTGATTACCCCTTGTGGACAAGCTCATTAATCTCTGTTAATGTGTTAATGGTTTCCCCAGAACACTCTGCAGCACGACTTGTGGTGATGGAGTCACCTCACTTTACAAGTAAAGCAATTTGAACAAAAATCAAATTTGAATCATAGTCTTCCTAATTATTTAGGAAACTATTTCCTAATTAATTATCCCTCTTTGCTCTTTCTCCTGCTAGTACAATGAAGACGATTTTATATCACACCACCATGTAAATTTTTTGTCATTGTTTGAGTAATTGCATAACTCAGTCAAGAAAACATAACCAATATAAATTCAAGGTGGTGACACCTTTTAATACCAGCAGTTATGTATTCTGTATAACATATAAAATATGATTAACTCTTTGGGGTTACACAGAAATCAGTTAACCAGAGTGTGAGGATGTCAGATTAAAAGGCTACGTATTTGCTGGTATTTCAAATTGGCACTTGTTGGTAATTTATTTGATTAACAATTACCATATCCAGATTTTGCCATGTTGTGATTATGAGGGCTGATCTAGGAACAAATTGTAAACCAGGCTTATTTGGTAGTGTGCTGCTCTAGAATAGGAAGAGATAGTTAAGTTTACTATTACATGGAGTTGAGGAGGTAAGGTTTCATTTACTCTGAAATGCATCTCTGATGTTTCCACCCAAGAATCTGTATCATCTGAGAACCTGTACTGGGTGTACTGGGTCAGACAAGAGCCCCAGCTAGCCCAGTGCCCCATGTCCAGGAAAGGAGAACAAGGCAGGCAGGAATGACACCTTTCTCCTAACACATTCTTGCACTCCAGCTGTTTCCAGCTGTCTTTCCTAGGGCTGGATGATATTTGGCAGTCTTAAGTAACCCTCAGAAGATCTCTCCTTTTGCCCATGTGAGCTGTACTATCTGCAATTGTGGCAAGATGTTGCACAGGTCCACCACCTGTCACATGGAAAATTACCTTTCTTGTTTGCTTTGAACCTGGCTGCTGCCAGCTTCTTCTCTGGATGATCTATAAGGTCCCCTCCAATCCAATCCAACCTGGGAGTCCTAACTAACTTAAATCATGCTCTTTATGGAAATATTTCCTTTTGCCTTTCAGCATTACTGCTAGATTAGACCCTTCTGCCCTTTCATAGTAGAAATTGTTTGGTAGCTTTTAGAACAGCTGACTCCACAACTTCTATTGCATGGAAATATTTAACTCCTGTATATTTCTGTGTACATATATGTCCGATTCTGGTACAGTGGAAATCTGTAAATTTGCTGTTTTCAAAGCAGCTCTCTCTGTGTAGACCAAATGAAGCTGTCACTGGGGATCTGCCTTTCTGTTTATTGATGATGATGTAAATTTAATAGATGTTTGAAGATTTTTACAACTTTTGTAGCCTACCTTAAAGATAATCAATGACCTAAATCTTCAAAATAATCTCTATACGGAATTAAATGATAAAGAGGAGTGTGTAAAACAAAGTAGAGCTGTGTTTTCTCCTTTTTGGATTTAATCCTACTTTCCAATTGAATTTTGTCTGATATTACTGCTCTGGTGAGAATTTGGATTATGGAAACAGGAGTGCCTTATGTAATTTATTCCATGGGCAGTATGAGAACACAGCATATTTCAATAGTGAATACTTCAGTGCAATCTGATAACAGTGATTGGCATGGACAAATAGCCTCTACACATGAAAAGTCTTTTAAATTGTGCACATTTAGAAGAAATATTCAGTAGCACTCAAATTAAATGTGAACTCTAATAAAACAAAGGAAGATCATAAAATAGGCAAAGTGAAGCTGACTAAATGCTTTATTCAAGGAGTCTGTGGAAGAAACAGGAAAAGGTGTAGGCACAGTCTGCCTTTTTAATTTCCACATTAAAAATCAACATGCAAATTGTTTATGCAGAAGTCAAAACCAAACCAAGCAAACTACCTCAGAACTGGGCAGCATTCCACCTGCAGAAGATTTGTTACATCATGCCTAAAAACTGCCAGCAAGAGCTTCAGGGAATGTTAGCGCAATGTCGCAATAGTCCAAGCACCACCCAAGGAACTGGCACACAGAGCACATAGCTGGGCTATGCTTTGTAGAGCTGGTCGCAATTTTATTGCACGAATTCAGTACATTAATATTAACTTCGATCCACACATATGCACTTTTTCAATAGTTTGAGCAGTCATCTGAGGCAATAATGCAATAAAGAGTTTGTTTACAATTTCTGAATTTCTGAAGATAACATTTAACAGGAAGCAAGTCAGATAACTGACTTCTACATTCAAACCTGTCACATGACAAACTGTATTTCACATTTAAGATATAAAACAACTCTGTCATTCCTTGTTGCCTTTTGAGCCAAATTTTATGCCTTTATGAGAATAGATTTTAGCTTCTTTTTTGGCCTAATAAACTTTGGGTAGAAGGTGACAGCCTGAAGAATTTGCTGCCATATCATAGTTTCCACTCCTTCAGAGATACAGATGTACAGTTTTTAACCAGCTGATTTTGCTAAAGCAATGAAATTAAAGGTTGGCCATGTATATAGACTCTTACACTTAACTAATGAAATGCCTTTTATTACTGAATAGTGAATGGAGACATTTGCTGTGGCAGATGGGTTATTTGGTAACTGCTAGTTGCAGATCTTTCTTTGAAACTGCTCTGTTAGTCTCAGCTTACAGGGAACCTTCAGTAGTGTTTTTAGAAGACACCAGGAATGCTGAGAGGCCACAGCAAATCGCAGCAGAGGCAGAGCCCTGAATGCTGAATGACATTTCAGCTACCAAATCCTCCGAAACTGTCAGGATAAATAAGACTCTCTAACACTGTCTTTTTAGTGTCAGTGACTAAGGCATTACTTTATTATTAGCCTGGAGGCATGTGTGTGGCCAACAAAATTCTGGCCTCTACACAAAGGCAGATACAAAACTCATTCACTTATTTACACATTTTTAGCAAACAAATTAATGTTCATTGGTTCTAAATTACATAATTGTCTTCCATTAATCAGTATTCTGTTTTCTATTGGTTATTGATTTCTCACTTCTCATGCTAATTAATTTATATTTTTCAATCTTTTTAGTGTCTTTTTCCCAGGAAGGGACTTTTCAACACACCTGTACTGAGTCTTTGTTAGCTTCTTCTCTATCTTCTAGTTTCTGCAAAATGTTCTTGTAGCCCATAAATTCTGTGTTTCTTGTATCCAATTTCAACAATACATCACTCCCCCAGGCCTTCTTCACTGAAGCATATCAAGGTGAGCTTGGCAAAGCTTAAAGTTTCAGTAATTTTGCCAAGCTTTATTCCCACACTAGCTGCTTATGACAACTTTGCTAAATGCTGGCTAAGAGTAATTTAAGAATAATGAACTATTTTAAACTAATACATATATATTGGTTACAATTAAACAATTAATTTAGAAGTTAACTAAAACCATTAACTAAAATTATTAAAAGGTTCTGTTGTTTCCAACACTTCCAGAACAATTCACTACTTCTGTGCTATTTCATAGTGCCAACTTGGGAAATTGTTACCTATGCTGCTGTCTCTTAATTACTTACACAATCAGCTGATTTATCAAATAATAATAGTTTCTATCAGTTTCCCTAAATTATGCATGGCACAGGATGTAAACATTTTCCAAACTATTTGTCACTCACACTCCTCAGTGTGAATTCTGGGCCATATCTTTCTTGTGATGTCAAGGAAAAGGACCAATTCCTTATGAAATTACTGCCAAAGCTATACCATTAGCTGGAATTAAGCTGGTTAGCCTCCTGCAATGAACTGCCTTCTGTGCTACATGATCATCTAATTTGTGAAGCCATATTTAAAAATGCACACAGTGTGCCAGGTGGAAAAAAGCTGCATGGAACCCGACACTATTCACACTTACATAAACACAGGGACTGTACTTATATTGTTCTGGGTCCACATTTCTGACATATTCCTTTAGAAAACTGGTAGCTATGGAGTGTTTCTTTGGTGTGCACACAGCAGCATTTTGGGAAGTGTGGCCTTATATTCTCTTTTGCCTTCTAAACTGACTGTAGTACCTGAGGTCCATTATGCAAAGCCATCTATGTAACAGGGAGTGTTTTCAACTGCTCACCCTGCAGGAATCCAAAGCAATATACATGTGTCATTTACTGAGCACTCTATGGGGCTTATTACAGCTCAGTAAATATTTCACCCATTCAATAAAATGCATTCAGAACCTTCATAGAGTGGGTGTTGGTGAGAGTTCAAGAGTTGAAGAGAGGTGGCAATACCAGAGAATATAAAATCTAGTGAAATAAAATTTATCCAATAGGACTGTTGATGGACAAAAAGTCCCCCAGGAACAGGGTGTGTGATGAAATCTTATGATAAAAAAGCAGCTCGCCAGCATTCACTGAAGGTTTGAACTTTAAAACAAAACACTCCAATGCAATTAACCTCCCCAAAATACCAATAAAAGAACATCTTTGTCATGCCAACAGAGAAATAAAACTTTGCAATAAATTTTGAAGAAAATCCAATACTATTTAAAAAGAAACTGTAGCATTGGTATTTGGTACATCCCATTGCTGTCCTGTGAGAGCCACCTTCTATCTGGCCATCTCAGATCTCTTCTGCAGGTGTGACCTTGCTGCCTTTGAGAGAGCTGTTATCTCACCATTCTGCAGATGAGAGCAGGAAAGGTAATGATGAATAAAGTGATCAAAGTTCACACAAAAAATCAACAGCAGAGCTGATAGGAGAAACATCTTCATTCCAGTCCATCTACACATCTAATGTAACCATATTTGTCTACATTTGCAAGGTATATCTAACAGTGGCTTTATCCAGTCAGGTTATTGTATGCAAAATGTGTCAAGTTTTGTGGAGCTGCCTTGCCTAAGGTATGGCTTAAAGTATCACAGCTACACTACAGCTACACAGTCCAGCATGCCAGTTCCACACCCATCCAGCAGAGTGATGGGATAGAGTTTTACAATTTACTTGGCATAAAATTTTAAAAGTAGACAAAAACCAAATTTAAAATCTGGACAGAATAAATTGGAGAAGTGAAGGTTGGAGAAAAAAGATTTAGACAGGAAATCCAGATCAGTTTTACAGTGCTGGTGAAGCTCATAGCTACCTTACCCCAAGGGAGAAGTTGGTCTTACTGAAAGGCAGATTGCATAAATTGCATGATTATCCAGCACAACTAGCAAAAGCCACTTCACATGTTTATCTTTCAGCCACTTCAGGTACTTCTCTTTCTTCTTGGAAAGAGACTATCCACACTCAGAGTAACAGAATAGCATGAAAGTTTCTCTCCACTAGTGACCAATTATAATTCCTGGCAAAAAAAAAAAAAAAAAATCCTATTTTGTTCATGCCAGTGGATATTTTGAAACATTTCAAACTATTACAGTAGAGATTCAAAATGTTCTTTTACATGTACATGTTCTGATTCAGAATATTTAGAAACTTGTTAACAAGAACAGCTCTACTATTTTAAGAGGTGAAATGGTCAAAGGTTTTGTATGTATTTTTACAGCTGTATTGATGATGAGCGTGAGGTATGGCTGACTGCCACAGAGAACTCAGAGAAGTCATTGGCAGATGAGACATGATCTGCATCATTTGTTAAGGTGGAAACAGAAGCTGCTTTGCTCACCCTGGATATGTAAAATATAATGTCAGTCAGATGGACACACATATTTCTTTCCATGAGTTGCTGCTGGCCACCCTCCAGGACTCTGCCTTTAGAAAGTACTCCTAAGTTGCTCCTGCATCCAAATCCTTTTTGAGTTTTGACTGACCAACATATTTGCAGTAATATGAAATACATGTGCAGACACTTCATAACAATACAATTTATTATTTGATTCTCTAATTGCATTATTTTAGCTAGGTAAAGTTTTCTGTTACTCAAGTCTGAAAGAGAAAACAACAAAAAATAAGCTTATAATAATCACTACAGGTCTGAAGGCTTTCTGAATTGTGTCTATCCTTTATGGCATTGCTGTAGAGGAACCCTGGAATGACTGAACCCTACTATATAAATCTTTCTGCCCCAAGATCTGTGCTGCCATTCATGTGTTTTTGACTCCTCCTATGTATGTCAGTTTTTACCAGTTCTCTCTCATGGCACTCCTATTTCTGTTATCAAATATGAACTTGGCTGTAGGATCAAGAGGAAATAGAAACATCAAAAGGAAATAATAATGAGTATTAAAATATGTTTGTAAAAGATTACGTAAACTTTTCACCCTTGGTGTCTCCAATGACAGAGTTGCTAAGCTTTCTTCAGCTCCTCCCTGGAGGCAAGTCTTTGAGTTCAGACAAATGACAAGTCTTATTTGAACACAATATAAATGTAGACCATGTTGGCTTTATAAGATTGCTTTCCTGCACTAGCCATCATAGAGGGTGGAGTAAAATGCTGCAACTTATCAGTTGTTCTGTGGCCACCCTGCAAAGATAAATTCAGTTAGGGAGAATTAGGAAAGAATTTTGGTTTACCTTTGCTAAGATAAGACTAGATAGATTATATATGTGTTCCTAGCTCAGTCTATCTACCATCTGCAGCATATAGAGGAAGGGAAGAGCACAAAAAGAGGCTCATCCATTTTGAGTCCTTATGAGGTAGGAATGCTTCCTTACCTAACTGCAGACTTTTGGGCATAGCTCTCAAATTAGTAAAACACTTCTCTCTTGATTCCCTGTGCAAATTAAAGTTTTGTGCTACCAGTTTAGAGAAAATAAATTTTAATCTCACTCGTGCATCATATTCATATCCAAATTTTACATCAGAATCAGAAAAAAAGCCTGCAAAGAGTAGATAGCTTATGATTAGTGTAAATAAACACCACTACAGTAGCTAAACACATAGTTGCTTAGAAAGCAAAAGTGGATCTTTTTAGCCCTCTTCCAGCACTGGCCAGATCAGTAACTCCTTAGGTAGTAACCAGGTCCTAACCTGGGCCTTGCTCTGCTGCTTTTTGTGTTGCTAAAAGGCATTGCAACTGGTCAGCTTAATCTGGCACAATTGAGGAGAGAAGGCTGCCTTAGGCAATGCTTAAATACTTAATCTAAGAACTATCTAAGACTTTACAAAAAGTCTACCTGTGTATTACTGGAATTTAACCCTCCCCGGCTGATTGTTAGAGATGCTCTGCAGTAATCACTTGAATGTTAAACCAAGAAAGGTGAAAGGTTAGCAAGGAAAACAGTTTCAATTCTTCATATCATGCAATATAACATTTTTCAAGATTACTAGAGAAGTCTTAATTATTTGGCTTTTCTAACTATATTGAATAATTTTCCTTCTTTAAGGTTAGGAGCAAATTGATTATCAAAAGAATCCAGAGAATATTACGAAATAAGATAGTCAGTTCTGAAGCCTGGTAACAGTGCAGTGCCCCTGAGCATTTCTGACAAAAGCTTTGCTTCTCTCCACTAGCTGACAGCTTTCTGATTATGGTGGGACACCAAGGGAGCTGCCACCAAGATGGAATGCTGGATGTTAGAAGCAAAACCTTAAACAACCTTGGCATTTGGTGAAGAATCAACACAGATGGGCATATCAGAGTAGCTTGCTCACAACAGCCCTTCATTCCCTACAGCCTTTAATTCCCAGCAAAGAGCCTGGTATGTTTTTAACCATCTGGAGGTTTTGTTGTTGTTGTTGTTGTTGTTGTTGTTGTTGTTGTTGTTGTTGTTGTTGTTGTGTTTTGTTTGTTTGGTTTGGTTTGGTTTGTTTGTCTGTTTTGTTTTTTTTCCCCAGGGATAATGCAATTTAATAAGTTAGAAATACAGTCTTGAGTACATCTCTCACTGTAGCAAGACCCACTTCCAGAGCTGCAAGTAGATGTTTTGCTTCAATTGTAGAAGAGCTGGTGGAAGTGAAGGCTTTATTTCTTTTCTGTGACTGTGGGGAGTTTATTTTATTTGATGAGATACAAAGCCATGCTGTATACTTAATTGTTAGCCACAATCTTTGCTTTGTGTCAATGCTGCTAGAAACAGGAATGCAATTCAAGTGAAAGCCCTGCAGATAACTTTTAAATTTCCAGGTGGGGTACAGTATCTGGTTTATCTGGCACTTGCTAGGAGGTAGATCCTTTTTCTTAATCTACTTGCTAATGAAAGGAAAAACTGGTCGTTCAAGTTACATGTGGGGCATGTGACGTGAGAGTGGGCTGATACGTAAACTGCACCGATAAATTGATTTTGCTTATTAGCTGCTTTTCCATTTGCGCCAAATACTGATAGGCACAATAACAATGCAACGCCCTTGGGAAATTTAGGAACTATTTCAACGGCAGCTACTGATGTAATAATAAATTCACATAAATTAGTCAAAAGGAAAACAAAATAATTGAGTCTAATGAAAGCTTAATTGAATAAAATGTGTTGGTATTGCCTGGTTTTAGTTTCCAGAAGTATTTATGTCCAGAATGCAGCAGAGCTCCATGTGACATGCCAGGCCAGTGCTGCAGACTGTCCTTCTCCAGCAGATCTTCTATTGGCCACTCATTCTTTGAAAACGTGTGGATAAACCTCTTGCAAAGGCCATGCTGAGAAAGAGGACAGCTGGGGTTATTATTTGAAAAGCCGATAGTATTTTCTCCATAAGCCACAGATAAAATGTTTCACATTTCTATTTCAGGCTGTAAACCAGACCGGGCTGTTCTTGAGTGTAAGTTTACCTTCACAGGAAATCCATTGTTTGGAAAGCTAATGGAATCACCACACCCTGTTGAGCACACAGATGAGGCTCTCAGATAAATTCTCGTTCTCCATGAATACCTAGAAATTATCTGATAGTGCTATCGTTAAATTGCAATATTGAAAACCTTACAAGAAATGATACATTTATTTACACAAATCTGTTGGGGTTGGAAACTTGATCTGAAAGAGGAAGCAAATTAGCAAGTAGAAATTTTAGAGTCCAATCCAATGGACCAAGATAAATCATCAATCTGGAATAAATTACTGCAAGCTAGCAAGAACCCAAATTCCAGGGCTAAGATCTTAAAAAAAGAGAGCTTGACCTGTTGTACAAAAACACTGGCAACCTAGTAGCTTTATTTATCCCCCCCTGCATGTATACAAACCAAAAACTACTCTGAAGGAACATTTTTGCACAGTCAAGCATTCAAAAAAAAGTTTGCACATTCCCCTACCCTCTTGTGGCAGAAATAGGAGCTGAGTAAGATAGAAAATGTGTTGGTTATGAACAAGTGAATGAATTTTCTCCATAGATGGAAAGAAGTCCAGAGGAGACAATCAATGCAGCTGTAAAGTACTATGAAAATAGTGTAGACACCAGCACTCTTTTGAATGCCTTGCATTCAGTTCTTATAAAATGAATCTGAGCAAGGAAACCTTGAAATATTGTGAGAATTAGCATCTTAGCAATACCACATTGACATATTTAGAAGTTTGCAATTACTACTCAGCTCTAGAAATGCTGCTTCTTCTAGTATTTTACAGTAGAAAAAGTGATGAGTTGGTCTGTCTGTAAGGATATCCTAGCTCCTTCAGGCACAAGAAATGCATGGAGAAGATGTGAAACATGAGAGAGAAGATATCCTTTTTGTCTCCATACACAGCTACACCAGAAACTCAGTTTCAGATTAGGTCCCACTAAAAGAGCAGGCCATATCCATTAGCATATTCAGAAAATTCAATAAGAAAATCTAGTTGCAAAACTTGATTTGTTTACATGGCAGTTCTGAGTGTGTGAAAAATCTGATTTTTAGAGTCATATCCTCTCCCTTGCTCCTTATAGGAGTAGTCTGGCTAAATACAAATAGATTTTTAAAGGAAAAACTGAAGGCACATTTTTCACCAGCATAATCCTGAGATATTTGAAACTGTCACTCCAAAACTTAAGGCACTTGAGAAAAAAGGGATACAGCTTTAAAAATACTGGTCCAAGTGGCTGACAGTTTATGAAATCAAGTAGTTCTGCTGTCAGCAACTGAAATGAGACCTTAAAGTGGGAAGTACTGGGCCAGCTTCAAGTGTTAGTGTCTACATTGCAGCTCACCCAGCTTGTAATGCAAGTTACATTGTTGGATTTTAATCCTGAAGTAGCTTTTACTGCACATAGTTTTAGATAATCCCAATCACAAATTTTGGATAATCTGTATTTTACTTACTCATCTGCAGGGGCAAATGATCGTGTTTACACTGCTTGAGGCTCAATTTAAAGAAAGAATGTACACGTGGAGAAGATCCTTTCGCCTTTGCATTTACATTAGTGTCTTTCCAATATAATGCATGTTTTATCTCTGTTCTGCTGAGACATACAGACTGCTGCTGTTAGTGAAGCTGTACCTGCTTCATTTCCCCAGAAGAGATACCACTGTGCAGCTGTATTTTCCGCATAACCATAGGCATCTCTGATGTTTTATGAACATCCAAAATATGATTTTTTTGATTGCACAACCCACCCAGCACATTTTAATTGTGTTTGCCCTTTGTTCCTTTTGACCTTTAAGCCTTTGCTTGCAATAAAACCAGTAAATAGACAGAAACAAACTGCTATGCCGCATCAAGTCCTGCTAGAATTCAAAGAGAAGATTTGTAAATGTGGAAGTGTCAAGAAAGAATAAGTTTGCCCTGATTCATATAAACACTTTATTCAAATGCTTTGGGTACAGCTAAACAGTCCTTGGGCAATGTTTGTTATGGTTTCACCTGCTTCAAGCTGGAAACTGAAAGTGTTTTGGTTAATGGGACAGAAAAGTTTCTTGAGTTGCTCTGCAGCTGCAAGTACTTCTGTATGTTATGCTGAAACACTATCTCACATCTTTTAACAGCAATGCACTTCAGTAATTCAGATTTTTTTGTTTTGTTTGTTTTGGTTTCTTTTTTTTTCTTTTTTTTTCCCCCACAGGGGAGGAATCATTGCTTTGTACTGCACTTAGAGTGACTGGCTGTACCTGCTGGCATTTCCTGGAAAAGCAGAAATAAATACAAATCTTGATATCCTTTAATGGACACAGATATAAGCCTTAATGAAAATGTTTTAAAACTTTTCTTACAATACTAGTAACTTGGGGGAGGGCGGGGTGGGAGGGGTTCAAGTATTGGAAATTCTTTTCTACGTGAAGGTGAGACTTAACAAGTATGAGACCTGATTTCAAACCAGTGGAAAAAGCAGGAAAAATTCTGAGGGCTACAACAGAAACATCTGATGTATCATTTTAAATGTGTTTTTTTTTTTTTTTTTTTTTAGAATTTAAGAAATTTTGGTTTTATATTAAATGATTGGTAATAGACTTAGAATTTTTAAAGTTTTATTTAACACTGGCAGTTTCAGTAATCTATTATATCTTGAATTTTCTTTATCCCTGGTGACATGTTTTCTGTAATTCTTATGTTACAGTTGCATTTCTGCAGTTTCCTGACTGGTGCAGTGCCTGGGTACCCATAGCATGTTGACTTCTACAAGGAGGAAAAATTAACTGGTTTTGATTTTTGGGTTTTTTTTTCCCCCAACTCATCTTCCTCAGTATATGCAGTCTTTATTTAAGAGGGACAAAGGCATAACACCCTTACACTCCAGCTGCATTTTTTTCAAATGTAATTTCTACACTTGTTTCTTGAATATAATGGTTCTTGAGCTGTTCCTGCCCATGTCTTCTTCCTACTTCATACAACAAAACAAAGCTTGGATAAATTATGCTAGAAACTGTATTAGTCTTCATAGTAAGCAAAGAGAAAAATACCTGTAACACTCTCCTGTTCTGACTTTAGTTTAAGTGATCCTTGAGTATTACCATTTTACAGTGGTCCACAACAGGTAATATAGAGTAGTTGGTATGACATAAAGCCAATTTGCAGCACCAAGCTGTGTATGGGAGGATTCAGATAAGTGTCTGGTTTAACTCTGGTGTCACCTGAAGAATTGGATGTCTTTATTAATGAAGTATTTCCAAGGTACAGTTATACTGCAATAAATAAAAAGTGTCCACAAAACCTAAGGTCACCAAAGCCCCAAACTGATGTTTAATTAAAAAAAAAATTAAAAAAAAAAAAAATTGAGAAGTACTTTTTAACATCCCTTCCAGCTCTGGTGATTCTTCCTTTCAAGTTTACTTTTACTACTATGATAGCTAAAACCTGAATTTGCTTCTAATCATTTAATACAAAGGGATAAGGATTTAAGGTATTTTTTGAGAAATTGTTGTTATCCATCAAGATTGTTTATGGCTCTGGGGTTCAGAGATAGATAAAAATAAGAGACAACTTGTTAACATGGCACAGAGAAATAAAAAGTTCACAGAAGTAGAATCTTGTTTCTAGAGAGATTTAAATGTGGACTTCAGTATGTGTTCATGAATTTGGGGGGAAAAGCCAAAATACCTTTCCAGTCCATTTTAGCTCAAGTTGCTACTCAGAGGAACTTCGGAGACAGGTGGCAGAATGTCTCATCAAAGTGAAACTAGAGTTGCCCTGCTGAGATTCCACCTGCTATGTAAAAGTGCTACCATCTTCTTGCCAAGTGGGAAGAATTAGCTGACTCCAGCAGATTTTGGGTCTGTATCAGGTAAAAGTGATTAATTAGGCTGTGAGATTGAGCATTAGAAACTGTACACTCCACAACAAGATCTAGAATCCTCCACCTTAAAATTGTTTAAGTAAATTAATTTCCTAACCATGGCAGTGAAAAAGTGTCCCATATTCTCGTGAAAATTTCCCTTTCCAAGGGTTTCAGAGCACCAACAAACTAAGGCTCTGCCTCTTGGTCATGGGATGAAGAAATTGTTGGAGTCACAAGAGGCATTCTACACCTAAAATTGAGCTTTTTGTGGTGAAAATAAATTAGCTGCTGGCCTTTCAGTGTAATTTGGGAAATATACTCCAAATTGTATGTACCTGCAGCCTTTAGCATTTGTAAAAAGTTAGCACTCTGTAACATTTCCCTCACTAGCTTTTCATCTCTCTCCCAAGTAATTTAATTTTCTTTCTCCCATTATGTCATGGCTTAGCACAGTTCAGGTCACAAATTCCTCAAAATAAAAATGAGGCTGATAGCAGTAGGTGCTAAAACGTGGCTAGTATGGTTAGAACTGCAATATAAATAAAAATAGCTCCTAACTGTACAAGTTACGTGCAGATTGATCACATTTTACCCACTGGTATATCCCGTGGATACAGGGTATAGTACTGTGGTTTGTTCTATGATTATATGCCTGCAGCACAGAATATCATGGGCTTGAAAGCAAGTAAACCAGCAATAGTTTCCTGTTGCATTAAACAATCACTTGAAATGTACTTAATTTCACACCACAGTAAGTACAACTGAAATAACCACCACCTGTGTCAATGAAAGAGCCCATCTATTTTGGCCTGATTTTTGTCCAGTTTGCAAACATTGTATCTAAGAACTGTTTGCATTGAAAGTACCCTAATATTTTGTGGGTTGGTAATCAGATTTATGTCTATAAAATAGTATTTTCCTACCAAACAAGAAAGACCCATCAGATCTCCACTTTTCAGAAGTCTTCTGAACAATTTTACTTTCTTTTAGAATCCTTCTTTAGGTGACATCCTCCAAGCAAAGGTAACATGTTTCATTTGGAAGGACATGCCTTGGTTTCTGGATCATCAGCTTTGAGTCACAGAATGATTTGTGTTGGAAAAGGGCCTTTTAAAGGTCATCTGAGCCCAAACCCCCTGCGGTGAGCAGGGACATCTTCGACCAGATCAGGTTGCTCAAAGACCTGTTCAACCTGATGTTGAGTATTTCCAGGCTTGGGGGCTTCCTTCCTTTCCCTGTACCATGCAGACTTTTGGTCCTTTTGCATATACCTAGACTTTTGAAATGTTTTTGATTTATAGAATTTGGGTTTTGGAATACAAATCCTTGACTAAATTTGTCAAGCAATAAGCAATATAATTGTTAGTAGGTGTAACAACTGTTGCATTCACAGGAGCTAGCAACTGCACTCAGCGCTTGACAACCATCAGCAATCTGCTTATGATCTCAATTTCTCAACTAATCTATTATTGTCAGTTAGAAATCAAAACCTTAGGGGGAAAAAAGATATATTAATTATTTCTGCATTTCCAGATTGCTCTGGAAGGTTGCTATGGGCACAGAATATTGTAACGCTTCCTTCCCTCCCCCAGACGAGGCTTGTGGTGGTTGTGCCCCAAGCTCCACGTTAGCACACAGCTGATCCACAATGTATGAAGTCAAAAAAGAAAATCCAACAGACACTGGCATAATGTCTCACACCTTACAAGCGTATTTGTGAATGTTTACTAGTTCTGGGGAAAACAAAACAAAAACCAACACGAGGGCTTGTGAAATAAACCAGAGCAGACAAGTGTGAAGGAACACAGGACAAACAGCAATATGCAGAGCAGCTCTTCTGAGTCCGGGAGGGGGTGCAGAGGATGTGATAGTTACAAAATATCCATCCTTACCCGCTCTGGCTTTTACTGAAATCACAATATCCTCAAACACACTCCTACTACAATTTCTATTTCATAGGCTTGCTACCTTCCCATCTCTGCCATTCCTCTCCCAAGCACAGTGAAACATCACCAGTGCACATTACAAACTTTTAAAATGTACTTTCCTACATGAATGTTTAGGAAACTATAGATAGCTACGTTAAACGCCCTGAAATTCCGCATCCCCCCGGGGTTGGCCCTTTTAGGTGCCCTCTGGGGAAGGGTTTTGTCAAGGGTGCTTGGACAAGAGCGGGCCTCTCCCAGCCCTGCCGTCACCCAGCAGACACAGAGCACTCCTTTTTCTCTCGTAACTCTCATAATTTTCTGAGATTTCGTGAGATTTCTGTATTTTGTAGGGATGTTGGCATTAAGCCGCCCCGCCTGTTCCCGGGCAGGATGCTGGCGGGACCAGCCTGTTGCGGGGCCCTGCCGGGACAGAGCCACGGGGGGAGGGAGCCTTCCCGAGGGATCAGAAGGCCGCTCAGGGTGCCGGGCACCGCCGCCTCCGCTCCCGCCGCGCTCCCCGCGGGAGGCCGGACGGCCGCGGCGCCGCTCGGCCGGGCGCTGCTGCTCCTCGCTCACGCCCACCGCCGGGGTAAACGCTCCCGCGGGCTCTGGCCGCCGCCCCGGGTCCGGCTCCCGGCGGGAATGGCCCCATAACGCTGCCGGGCCGTGCCGAGCCCGTGCGGCCGCTCCCGGGGCGGGGGCGCGCGGGAGGAGGCGGCGGGGCGGGGGGAGCGGCGGCGGCGGCGGCGGCGGGAGGTCCGGGGCGCGCATGCGCGCTCCGGCGCTCCGTGACGGGGGCGCTCCCGCGGCGCCGGGGCCCGGCTCGCGCTCCCATAGGCTGCCTTCCCCCGCCCGGCGCGCGCCCGCGGCGCGGCTCTTCCTCCGGCGCTGGCGGGGGCGCGCGCTGCCCGGGCCGTGCGCCGCTGTCACCGCTGCCCGCGCGCCGCTCCCCGCCCTCGGCGCGCGCCCTGCCCGCGCCCCGTCCCCGCCAGCCCAGCCCCGCTCCGCCGCCCGCGGGTTCCTGCTTCCGTCTCCTCCCGCCGCTCCGCCCGCCCGCCCGCCCGACACCCGCGGCACCCACGGCGCGGGCTCCGCCGCCGGCGCCGGCGCTCCGGTAAGGAAGGGGATGCGGGGGCTCGGCGGCGGCCGCGGCGGCGGGGAAGCGGCTACCGAGGCGAGACGGGGCTGCTCCGGCCGGCGCTCTCCATCCCTTCCCCGGGCCCGGCGCCCCCGCTTTCGCCGCTCGGGCGCTGCTCGGCAACCGCCGCCGCCGCCGGCGGGGTGGCGATGGCGGGGAGGAGGCCGGTCCCCGCCGTGTGCCGGGATCCCCGTGGGCTCCCGCACCTGAGAGTCGCCGGCGGGGCCTGAGACCGCCGGGGAGCGCGGCGGAGGGAGGGGAGGCCGGGGCTCGGCGGGCGGCCGGGGCATCACCGGCGGCGGCGGGGCCGGGCCGGGCCCGGGAGGGGGATGGAGCGAGCCCCGGGCGGTGGCGGTGCCGGTGGCGGTGCCCGCAGCCCCGAGCGCGGCTGCCGCCGTCCCGAGCGCCGCGGCCCCGGGGTGCGGGAGGCGGCCTCCAACTTTCCTTGTCCCGGGAACTGCGGCCGCCCCGGGGGACGGCTGCTCTTGGCAGGGAGGGATACACGGGAAACGCCGGCTTGGAGCACCGACCTCACGCTCTAGGGCCGCCTGGTACCTCGGGAAAGTGCGTTGGTTGGTGCCTGGGGCTTTTCCCACGGCCACCTTTCCTATACTTCGGTACAATTGACTTTGGTGGATCCTGTTACTGGTAAGGCTCTGGCCATTTACCCCTGGGCGAGTTAGTGCCTGGTGTACGCTCAGATCCTTCACACGAGTGTGCAGGTGGTGTGTGCGCTCTGTTCTCATGCACTCCACAGACTGGGCTGTGACCCTCTGCTTTCAGAAGCTCCTGGTTGAGGGTACAAGAGGCAGGGACTATAACAGAAGCCTGAGGGCAAAGGCATCAGCTGTAAAATTGCGTGTTGAAAGATTGCAACTTCCTCGGGGCAATAGCTGCTGTCCTGGTGCCCTCAATGCACACATGCTGCTGTTGTGTACATGGATGTGGCCACCAGAACATTCTTGTACTTTAGCTGCAATCTTGTAGTAGCACTTGACACCTCTTGTTCTCTGTGTGTGTGTGTTTGTATACTGAAACATACACAAGAGCTGAAAACTATATGTTTCAGTATACATATATATATACATGCTCTTTCTATCCCTTAGGACAGGATCTTAATGTCTAGGCCTGAAAGTTAATGGAGTAAATACTTCAGAAAGACTGAGCATGAAAAGGTTTCTTGATTTTATGGTATTTATCTTATTTATTTTTCCGAGTAATTTTCCACTGGAAGTCATCAAAAACTTCAGGAAAAGTCTGAGCTGCAGAAGTAAATAAGTGGCCAGCTTGCCTGTGCTGCTGGTGCTTGGGGTGCTTTTACAGATGACTCTTACAATTCCTTTCATTATTGAAGAAAACTAGCTGTGAGGAGTTGGTGACTGTGCTTTGATGTATTTCCAGTAGCGTCTGTTTCTCCGGTTATTGCAGGTACTGCCAGATTTTTATTGATGCTTGTTAGGGTTTCATATGTATATGTACCTTAAGCAGGCACACTAGCATATTGCAAAGTTTGCATATTTTCCCAACTACGTGTAATAAGACAGCCTTTTTCAAAGTTGGAAGTATAATTAATTACTCATATTTTCTGAGCAAGAAGTCCAACAGTGAGGGAAAGGCAGGAATAATCAACTTGGAGTGTCGAATCAGGCAAATTCACTCTTTTAGTGATGTAGCTGCCAGGTCATTTGACAACTGGGAAACAGCTATGGACGGTCAGTTTGAAGTTGTAGCTTTCTTTCTCTTTTAGTCTGTTGTCTTCATTTATTTAAAATTTTGGCATTTCATGAGCTGAACAACCTAAAATAGTTCTAACTAATATGAGAAAAAAAAAAAAAAGGCAGCTATACTTGCTGGAGTAGAAATGGAGCTACTTCACCTTAAGTGAATCAGTAAAGGTTGTACTAAGCCACATAGGGGCTTCCCTTTGGTTTGACATCTGTGGTTTATGATCACTTTATTGAGACTGCAAATAGACACTTGATTGTATAATCGAATGCTTATGTATGATAAATATTGCACACCATTCATAGTGTAAATATTTTACTTTTGGTTCATTTCTGTCTTTGTGTGGCTGTATGGAATAGATGCTTTATCTGTCAGATCTTTTCTAAACCAAATGATTTTCCCAGGCTTGGAATGTATGCAGTTAAAAATAATAAATAATAATTTTATTTATAGTTTATCACATCAATCTGTTCATTGGCATTTCAGTGGATAAAGATGAAGAAGGTTTGGATATGCTTTGAGTATTTATATCTTGTTGCAGAGTCAGAATTAATGTAAAAAGTAATTACTATAATCTTAATCTGGTCTGGAGGGGGAGCTAGTGTCAAAGCAAAAGTGACTTAATTTTCTGGACTCCTTCAAAAGCTTGTTGTTTGGTCGTAGAATATGCTTCTAATACAATAAGGAAAACAAATATAGAGATGCATGCTATGTATGATTGCATTAATATGCATCTCTTCTGTGATGAAACCAATCTGCAAGTGAAGTGACGTGGGATGTTTTTAGGGAAATAGAAGATGTGTTTTGCTATTGTGCAACAAAAACTGTATCCAAAGAACTTTGAAATTGCCAGATCAAGCTCTTATAAATCATCAAATGGCAGAATTAGGGATTCTTTTAAGCCATATAATGTGGCCTCTAAGTGTAGGGTTAAATGTTACATTTTTCCCTACAATGTTGCTTTCAGAATATGGCATAGATGGTGTTCAGTGTGCGATACTGAATCCTTTTTCTTGGTGTTAAATAATGTGTAGCCTCACTATTTGTTTATGTGCTGTTCATACTGCACTTTCTTAATTTCCTCTATTGCTGTTTCATTACATTCAGTCTCTAGTGCCTGCATGTTTCACTAGTAATATTTTCACATAAGTCTCCTGAGATATATTATGTATTCCTTTGTGTTGGATATCCAATTTAGGACCTTTAGGATATGATTTTTCAAAATAATCTATCAGTGTTTTAATGATTTATGTGTTCTAAGATAATTTCCCATAAAGGTCTAATTTACTAACAATAATCCTGCTTTTTTTTGTTGTTGTTGTTTTTAATAAACCCCTTCAACAGGGATCCATGACTGCATATCTAGAAAATGCTTCTCTGCTTGATTTGTAGTATGGTGTGTGTTGATTTAGACTGCAAATATAAATACTTAGATCTGTTGCAGTGTTAACCCCAAGGTACTAAGTCCATGTTTTTGATGAAGAGTGGATTGCTCATTAAAAGTTTGTGGGGTTTTTTTAATTTTTTTTTTCTTTTAAAGATTATTTGTGAGCAAGAAGGAAGAAAATAAAATTTTCCAGGACAGTAGTAATTCCCTCACTTTTCCTACAATACCCATCTTATTAACAACATACTTGCCAATATTTGCAGTGCATGTGGTAAGGTCCTTATATAATATAATGTTGTTATTTATTTTTTTCTAGCACTTTGTTCAGTAACACAGCAAGAGCACCTTGGCCACAAGGGCACAGAGAACAAAACCAAATAACCTTTAATTTTTGTGGTGTGACTATATTTTCTTTGAACCGATGGTTAGGTTTTTGATAGTCAACTGTATAAAACACCACAAAATTCTTTTCACACAACCAAAATGTTCAACATTCTAGATTAAAAAAAAGTCAGCAAGCCTGGTGGACAGGATGAAGCTCTGTCCTCTGGGATTGCACATATGACTAATACACATATAGCATGTAAGTCCTTAAAAATGCTGAATTTTGTCTATTTTGCTATGAAACTTGTGCCACTTGAGCTACCTTGGAATGCGATACTAGTAATCTGTAATTCAGCTGTGCTCCAAATGATGTTGTCTGTGCATGGTTTTCTGAGATTTTTAAGTGTTTGAAAGTAGAGGTGAAACTCTGGAATCTTGGCTTCTGTTCCAGGCTCTGGGAGTGAGGATGTTCTGGTGGATGCTGATTTTTCTGCTTATTCCTTGTGTGATTTCTCTATCCCAATCTTTTTTGCCCTATTCTGAAATTTTTATCACTATCCTATTTTCCCCAAGTAAACGGTTTGTTTTTTGCTAAAGGGCTTCTTATCTGACATCCAGTGCTGCTGTGCATAGAAGTTTTAACTCATAAATTGTTTATCCCAGTTTCTTTCACTGTTTGAATCTTTTCTGGCTTTTCATAGTCCTGTCTGCTGGTTTCAGGTTTCTGTCCATTACCCTCAGTTTCACATCCAGTTCTCTGTCATAAAAAGGATCTCTCCTCTTTGTGTCGTACATTTCCACTGGCTCCTGTAGTTCTGTCCTCTGTATTTTTCCACCTTCAATTTTGTGCTTCATTCTTCCTGGCTTCCCTCATCTGAATTTGTTTTTTTCAATTCCTGCCTGTCTTCCTACACGGCTCAGACTTGGTCTGTATCACAAACTCAAGAATGTGTTCCCTGTGTCAACTGTATCACCTTTTTCCCACATTGCAGTTCTTTCTTTAGTCAAATTTTATTCCCTCCTCTCTTTTCCCCACTTTTGTTTTACATGAATAGCTTATGTTTTCATACTTGTTGGATCCAGCAAGGGTATCACTGAGAATAAATTTAGATGCCAGTGATCCATCTTGATAGTCAGGAAAGCAAACAGGCCTATCAAGAGATGAGCTTGACTTTGTGGGGAACTCAGGTCTGAGTTGCAGTACAAAAATGGGATATACAAACAGGGGCAGCTGGGACGGGCTACAAAGAAGAAATTTAGAAAAATTATTCTGGTATGTAGGGATGACACCAAGAGAGCCAATGCACACCTAGAGATGCCACTTAAGAGGGAGATGAAGGGCAGGAAGAAGAGTTTCTTCTACTACTTGAGTAGTTAAAAGCAAGACAAGTAAAATACGAGCTTATTTTGGAATGTGATGTATCATAGTGACAGATATGGATAAGATAAGGACAGATATGGAACAGATAAGGATCCCTCTGTTCCTTAGTGAGACATCACCAGCAAGATCTCCCAGGCCTCTGTGCTTAGTAACAGGGGTTTGAGGAGAGTAGCTTCCAGCAGTGGCTGAGGATTCATTTGGGGATTATTGAGAGAACTCAAATTCTGCCATTGCATGGGGCCAAATGGACTGTGCTTGTGAATGTTGATAAAGCTGGCCAGAGCCACAGTGAGGTCCTTCCCCATCACCTTTGAAGCATCTTGGACACCAGAAGACCCTCCCAGTGGCTGAACAAATGCATATGTTGCACCCTCCAAAAAAGGCCAAAATGCAGCCTAAAGAGCTACAAACTGGGTAGCTTCCTTTTTGTCCCTGGGAAAATAAGGGTATAGGTATTCTTGGAGCACATTTCTGGTCACAGGAAGGAAGTGAATGGGAGCAATCAGCATGGATTTATCACAGGTAAATCACTTATGACGAGGCAGATTGCCTTCTGTGGTAAGCTGACTGAATGTTTGGATGAGGTAAGAACAGTGGATTTAATTTTCATGGACTTTACTAAAATTTTCAACTCTGTCTCCAACAATATTCTTGTATCCAGATTTGGGCAGTACAGATTGCTGGAGAACTAGGTGATATAAAAAAGACTGGTTGGATGGATGGGCTGAGACAGAAGTGCTTAGTGTGTCATACAGATACACATATTGGTAACAAGAGGGGTGCTGCAGGAGTTTGTCCTGAATAGTGACAAAGTGTGCTCTTGTGCTTGCAGATGACACCAAACTGGGGGGAAATAGTTGCTCTGCATGGTGATGGGGCTGCCATTCAGAGGGATGTTGTCACTGTGAACACAATGCAAAGTCCTACACTGGTGAAAGATGAGCACCTTGGGGACAGGGGAGGGGTGTTTATGAGCACTGCCTCGTGTTCTCTCTGTATGGGGAGAGAACATGAGGCAGTGTTCATAAATTGAAATGAAGAAGGTTCAGGCTGGATATAAGGAAAACCTCTTTGTATGGGGGTATTGAAGCTGTGTAGGAGGTTTCCCTGAGAAGCTGTATGGCTTCTGTCTTAGGAGTTTTCAGGACCCAAGTAGGAAAGTTGAGCAACCCATGCTTATCTCATATCTGACTTTGAGCAGCAGATTGGTCTGAGGGACATGTGGAGGTGCCTTCCAAGTTCTGTTATCCTGTGAGTCTGCAGCTGTGGATCTTTAGTTACTAGAAGCCTTACAGGAGTGCAGTAAGTACAGACGGAATATGTAGGTGGCTCAGCTGCAACATAGCAAAACAAAATCAGTAACAGTAACATTACAGTGAGCTTGACAAAAACATCACTTATATGTCAGGGTAAGCATTTTGCTGTCTCTTAGAAAGATGCATGTAGAGCTTAAAGGATACAAGTGATTGAACTTTTTGAAGAAAAATTACCTCCTCTAATGAGGCAAAAGTGTATTTTTATGTAGCTTTCCTTGGAAAGAGGAAAAATACGTTTTGCATACCATGTAAATGTTGAAGCAGCTTTGACATGGACACCTGGCACAGAATGGGTCATCTTGAAAAGCCTTTGGCAACTTAAACTGAAAAATTATTCTTCTACAAGGAAGTACCTGT
This sequence comes from Zosterops lateralis, assembly GCF_965231275.1. Lineage (NCBI taxonomy): Eukaryota > Metazoa > Chordata > Aves > Passeriformes > Zosteropidae > Zosterops > Zosterops lateralis. The sequence continues at coordinate 39,968,433 of NC_139761.1, forward strand.
CAGCCTTAAAAATTGCTGATGTCTCTTGGTCATTTGTCATGACAAGTATGTAAATTCATATTATGTAGCCCATAATGCATCATTTCAAGGTGATGATTTTCTGACAATCTGTTAAATCAGTTGCAATCAATTCTGATTTCCACCCCCAAATATTACGTACTAAATCCCTCACATGATTATTGTTTCTTCCTGCTCTTTTCTCCCTCCCCTGCCACATTTTCAGGGTGGGGAATAAGTAAAGGAAGGGAGGAAGAGAAGTAGTCCTAAGATGCAAGGAGTCCAGTAACTGTTTTGGAAGACTTTTGGCTAAAAGTCTTCAAATCAGAAGAGTCGCCTGTAGCAGAGAACTACTGTGAAATAACAGGCTGGGTGTATATGTATATTTAAATTTTATTTTATTTTATTTTTGTTATTTAAGGATGAGATGTTATATGAGGTATGATCTTTTTCTGAGGTTTTTGCCTCTTCATCTGTATTTTTTAACCTGTACTCTTTAGGTATCCTCCCTAGAATAAATGGTTATTTCCACAGCAAAGCATAGGTTCTATGAATCAATGATTGTATTTAGTTCCTTCAAATATTAGATATTTATAAAGCATAATGTGCATAATTTTTTTCAGAATATATAACACAGTAAAAAGAAAGACTTCATCTGTTGGTTGATCTAGAACTTGATGAAGTTTGTGCTGCTACAGTTGCTTTGTGGTAGCAATATTCTGAATGTAAATGCTTTTTAGGAGTGTGCTTTCATTAAATGTTTACTTCATAATCTTATAGTATGATGAGTAATTTTTCGTAATGTTAGAGAATTTCTTTTGTGAGGCAGTTAATAACAATAAATATCACCATGGTATTATCAATTCTACATGCTACAGACTCTTTAGAAGCTTATGGAACATTGCTGTGAATATCTTATGGACATCAATTTTGACTTGCTGTGAATTAAACTCTTCAAAGCATTGTTCTTACAAAAGGTTTTGTAAAAGAGCAGTAGGAATTCTCTTCCAATAGCCTCCCAATGTTCATCTTTAGTTTATTATATTACTTATCTTTTACTTCGCCGTAATTTGTTTGTGCAGTGACACAATAACTTTTCAAGGTAAATGTGATTCGTATGGGTACCAATATATTTGTTAAGCTTTTTTGAGTTTATTTTTGAAGGTGTTTTTGTTCTTCTATGTAATAAATATTAAACTAAGTATTTATCCAATCTACTGCTTGTTGAAGAGTTCATAGAACATATTTGCAAAAATATTTGTTTAAATTATTAATGTTTTCAATTACAGAAATTTCTTCTTTAAGCCCTTTGCCTCTAAGGAAAATCCTGTTGACCAAGTTCAGAATGTGAGCTTTCAGATTGCCTGGAACCTTTGTCTTTAGCTCTGTGCCTCTATTTAAAATGATAAAATATGTAGTATACCTGATATGCTATACATAGCTCACTTTTTTCTCCTTTGAGTGTTTGCTAAACAACTTCCTTTATTTGACACTCATGTGGCAACAACAAAAACTGTTCCCTCTCAAGGATACAGTCATCTAATGTAGATGTAATGTGTCAATGGATACTCTCTCTCCACACCCTCTTTTTGATTTTCTCCAACCCTGGATTGTATAAAACCATTCATGGCAGGGCACCTGTGTCTTTAGTTTTTCTCAGCTGCCTAGGCAAGCATTTGTTTCTTATTTAGGCCAAGATTTGAATATACAGGAGAAAAACTTGAAACCAAACATAAATATTTTCCTTTTGAGGGTTTCACTGAGACTCCTTTGTGGTACTGTGCCATGCCTCAGTGTGCTTAGTCAGTCTCTGCCCTTCCTTTTTCTGTAGTCTGGGTTTAGAATGACTTGTTCACAGTTTACAATCATCTCAATGCATGTCTTCACATTTCTGTTCAATAACTAAATCTGTTTCACAGTTATCTTGGGATTTGTTTTTTAACAGTACAGCATCTGACTTTTTGATCTATTTATTGCTTGGGGTGTTTTTAAGTTATAGCAGCTAGGACAGCATGAATTACACCTTTTTCCTCATGTGGCCCACTGGAGGAATTCAGTGGCATTGAAAGATGTTCTCCTTGAGTTATTCTTCATTGTAGATGCCTACTCAGCAGTCTGGATTTTGGATTGAACTGCTAGATATTCTCTTTGCAATGTTTTTTTTCTTTTAACGTCAATGAAGTGATGTTGGACTAGGTATCAATACTCTGAAGTTTGCTCTGCCAGGCTATAAAGATGGATGGGAATTTTGGTACTGTGGCAGCTTACATTACACCCTATGACAATGTTTTCAAATTCTGCAGATATATGCTTTGTGGACTTCCTAGGGAGGAGGGGATGTTCCCTAGCAGGTTGTTGATGTTCTTTTCTGATGTAATTTTTTTTTTCAGTGGCAGCAGGATCCTTCTAATGCATGTGAGAAAGCACTTTTTTCTTTCTTCATTTAATTACAACAGATAGTGCTCTTACAGATGAAGAATTCAGTATAAGTAGAGCAAAGAAATATTGGTCTCTCAAGGAGCCAGGCATAGATATGAGATACAGAGAGATCAGCATAATTTAAAATGCTTGTTTGGTTTTCCTGTACAACGTACTGCAGCATCATGCATAGGTAATGTTAATAATTCTGCAGATTCTGTGTCTACAGAAGAGCTGAGACAACATGGGCTGTATTCATTTACTTGCTCTTAAGACCCTTCTGTATGTGTACATGAAGTCACTTGCAGTTTATCCTCAGACATTGACTGAACACGTCTAGTTGCTTCAAGCTGTTGAGAATAGGAAATATCCCAAGTACTGAAATCTGACATAGGGTCATAAAACCATGTGTTGAGATGTAATAGGATATGCTGGATCTCTTCACCAGAGATGTTTTGATGCTAGACTTTCCAAAGAATGAGTTTGAAATACTGTTTTACAGAGCATTGATTTTTACTTACTTCAAATCCACTGTTTCCTGATGTCCTGCAGCAGATAAGATCCCGCTGTCCTGGCTTTGAAGAGACAGTCACAGTTTTGTGACCAACTGTATTTTTAGTTAAGCCTTCCAAGACTGCCTTTTGTGGTACATGTTCTTATGTAGATTGTGAGTACATTTACTATTCCACCTCTACCAGTCTCAGGTTTGCTGTTTTTGTGCTGTGGCTCTTTGGGGTGGGCTTGCTCATTCTTCACAAGAATAGAGGGGGACTGTCACATTTGTTTGCCTGCTAAGTGGGTTGGTTAACTGCATGCATGTCCCTAGTGTTGGTTTTTTTCACAGTTACAGGTTTCACCTGTGGTTAAAATACCTTATCCAACTGTTCATGTCAAGTGGACATCAGTTGTCATTAGGAAAAGATTAAATCTAAGTCCTTTTTACCTGCAGTTTTTGTTGATGTGACATGTATTTCCCCTGCCCTATCTGATCTTTGATTGGTCATTTTATGTTTGTCAACTTTGGGGAACCCTTTCATAGTACTTTGGCCTATCTGATTCCAGTTTTACTCTTGCTTATGTAACATCCTGCTTTTCTTAGAGGAGAGATTTGGAAGACAAGCATAAAATTGACTGTGGTACAATATAGTACAGATTTTCAGGTATTTTCAAGTCATGCCATGCTGTTTAAGGCATTGGTGTGATATCCTGAATGTCATGGAGTCATAGAATGGTTGGTGTAGGAAGAGACCTTAAAGATCATTGAGTTCCAACCACCCTACTATGGGCAGGGATGCCTTTCCCTAGACCAGGTTTCTCAGAGTCCCAGCCTGGCCTTGAATGCTTCAAGGGATGAGGCATCCACATCTCCTCCAGGCAGCCTGTTTCAGTGCCTCACCACCCTCACAGGAAACAATTTCTTCATATTATCTGATCTAGATCTATTCTCAGTTTGAAGCCATCCCCTGCCACTACATGCTCTTGTCAGAAATCCCTCTCTGCCTTCCTTGCAGGCTCCCTTCAGGTACTGGAAGGCAGCAATTAGGTTACCCTGAAGCCTTCTCTCTTTCAGGCTGAACAAACCCCATTCTGTCAGTCTTTCCTCATAGGAGAGGTGTTTGCTATAAACTGTGTTGAAAATGAAATGATTAATCTTGGCCTTTTGATTTTATAGATTTATATGACTAATTTTTTATGCTTTCAAAAATCAGAGCTAGTAAATGGAGGTAATAGTTTAGTGTCCCATCAGGAATGTTAACCAGGGTATCAATTACATGGTTATATTGGAAAACAAGTGTGAAAAGAAGTAAGCAGAATTGTATCTTGTTTATTTCAGAGTGCTGTCTTGAAGGTTCTGAACCGCTTTCATGCCGAGTCATGTCTTTTGACTTTTTTCATGTTTACGTAGCTAATATAAATACAGAAATACTTTTTCACAGTCCTTAAATTTTCATTAAAATATGTTGCCTCGTGATGCTTGTGTAAAATGCTACAATATGGTCATACTGTGTTAGATAGCAGAGGTGCAACCTGGGTATTCCTGAAAACTGTTTCCTGCTGAGAGATTTGTAAATAGTGAGTAAAACTCACTGGCAACTGCAAGTCAAACATGTTTTGTAGCCAGTTTTTTGTTTCCTTAAGGGGTTTACTGTGATCTGACTTCTAGGACAGTAAAGAACTGCTTGTGTACTTAATCTTCTCTGTGCCATTCTGTTATGTACGAGCTCCTCGAATTCATGAGCAAATCTGGAATCTTTAGATTGATAACCTTTTGTTAGTGGCTTCTCTCTTGAAGTCTTCTACAGTTGTGTAGTATTTAACTTCTTACCATCCCTGGCGGAAGCAACCGCAATGAAATTGATTATTTATCTGGTTTAAGCATATCTTATTAAAAAAAGGTCATAGTTTTAACTGTTCTTTTTGAAATTCTTAGTCCTGTGAAATAGAAACAGTTGGAATGCTCCTTTGGACAGTTCTTTTCTTGGCTGTTGCTTGAAAGTATTCTATTAATATGGTGTTTATTTACTGTCATCACCTGGTGTTGAATTGTATCTAGAGCTCAGGGCCCTTAGACTATGGCTTTTTTTTTTTATTCTTACGTTAGGTCAAATGTGATTGTAGATTAAAAAAAATGCTGTGAACTGTGGATTCCCATCTGAGAATTCTTCAGCTGTGTTTGGATATGGTGTGTGAAGACTTACTGTTATTTTGAAAGTGGATAGTCCCAGGTGTGCAGTTAGTATGTGCTAACATAAAAAAATACAGGTTTATTTAAGAATAAACAATGGTAAACCAAATTGGAATATTGTCATTTGAACTGATTTCTAATGACACTTGTACTATTACAGGTGTCTGTCTCCCCTTAATTGCACTAATTACATATGTGTAATTGGTGACAATAGTGTGTAGAGAAAAGCTATTTGGAAGGCAGACTCATTAGTTCTTGAGGGTGCATTTTGAGCTTCACCAAAACATTTTGTCTCTCATCTGTCTTTTATCTTGCACTTTTTCAGCTTTAGACTTTATATTTCATGATGGAAATGTATGAAGTGTAGTGACAAGTTTGTCCTTCTTTATCCAGTAGGCTCTTTAATGAGTTCAGTGATGGACAGCACTCATGTCAAACTACATCTCTGTAAAACTAAGTGTACAGTGAAAGCTGCTACAAATTTTGCTTATATGTCAGGCTTAAGATTACACATGCTTTTTTTAGCATTGTCTCAATGTAATGTTTCCCAGAGTTTGTCCATATACTACCTTTTCTTTTCCTACTGTCCTGTTGCTAGGATCAGGATTTAGCAGAAACTCTATTTTCACGATTCTGTGTCTGTTGGTGTTTGAGTACTGCCTTGTTTTCTTTGCTTGGTGTCTGTCAGTATTTCTTGACTGATGGGAAAAGGTGATCTGTGGTTAAATGAAGCAGCTGTTTACAAAGGAAAACAGAATTCATTAAACAATTTATAAAGGGCTTTGCTGTTTGAAAACTGGGTTATGTGTTTAGTATAGATTAGACATATCCATATTATATGCTTATAGACAGATGTTTATACAAAATTATAAAACTATACCTGATTATACTGGTCACGTAGGGTGGCTTGTACCACAGTCATTGGGTAGTGTAGGGAAACATGACTTACTACCAATATATACTTGCTTTGGGTGTGAATGAAGCACTTTTTTTGTAGAGCCTTTAACCCATAGTAAATTCATTGTAGTGTCTGTCTGCTCTCTTTCATACATTATAAACTGAAAGAGAAAAAAGATGAAATTCAACTTGACTGAAAATCAACATGTAACTTTTTTGCTTTTTATCCCTAAGTAGGAAGGATGTATGTATAATTTGCTAAAGATTTTCTTCATAAATTAAGCATGAGAGGAGTAAGAAAGTTATACAAGATTGGCTAATAGATAGTAAAAGTGGGAGATAGGAAAATAACCACCACTTCAGGAGGAACATTAAAGTGTACATTTGAAGGATTAGTCTCTTAATACCATGCTCTTTTAGTCTGTTTCTGGTGAAGCCTGTTCAAGGAAAAGATGTCAAAAATTTTTCAAATAACAGCAATGTAAAAGACCTGAAATCCCTCTGAACTGAAAAGTACTCTAGCATTAGTATGTGTTTTTTTCCCTAACATTTAAGTTCTATAAAACTTGGTGTGAAGTATCAAAAAATATATTCCAAGTAATTTTCTGTTGCACTGAATGATACAAATTGCATGGGTTTTCTGTATAATATTTATACTGATGAAATTATATTTTATACAGATTTTCAGCTTCCTTCATTATCAGGCACCTAACAGACACTGGAGGAAGATCTTTCACGTTTTGTTATTGAAAATCTGTGACCACTTCTTTGATCTTTATTGCCAGGATCTTAACTTTGATAGTCTCCTTGACTTTATTTGAAGATTTGTTTGAAGATCTACCTTTGATTAACCTGTCTGATAAACATGAACATTTACCATGTCTGATAAATATGAAGCTGCACTGCTCTCTCAAGGGAAGCAGTGTTGTGTGTTCCTTTTTTCTCAGCTTCCTGGTTGCTGAACGCTGCTTTGCATCTGTTTCTTAGCCTTCCCACAGAGGAGCAGTGGCAGCAGCATAGAATTGATACTGTCTTTGAAATCTGCACAGCTGCTGGTGTGGGTCTGAGTCACAGCAGTGAGGTTGACCACAGTCTTGTTAATGCACTGCTACTTGACCAGTCAGTTAATAAAAGCAGACTCACTCAAGCTGATCGATGATAGGCTTTGGAATAAAGTGCTATGATTTTTATTTGGTTCTTTTTTGAAAGCCTTTAAAGGAAAGATGAAGTTATGTACAAATTTCTAGTATAATTTCCAGAGTAAAATCAAACCATGTGCTCATTATGGGTAGGTTTGAAGAACTTATCTTTTTCAGAAGGTAGAAAAAAAATGAAGGAAAAGGGTGAGGCACCTAAGGCACAATCAGAAATGTGGTTTCTTTCTTTCAATTTACTAAATTAATTATTTCAATTTCATACATAGAGGATTTTTAATAGTTTTCTTGGTGTTGATATTTCTCTTGTGTGTTCACATCTCTTTCAATATAAATTTTCTTTGACTGTAAAAGACTTGAGTAATGGTATTTGTAGGCTGGTATTTGCAGTGGGTAGTAAAGTCTATATTTTTAATTTTTAAAAAACTTTACGTGCTTTATGTCAGAACTTTGATAGGGTGAATTAAATTCCACAGTTTAAAATGATCCTGCAAAATTAATAGCAAGGTTCTCTAGCTTTTTTGATATAAATATGAACTATAAACAAATAAGACTTTCTTTTTTTTTGGCTTACAGCCATGTTCCTTTGTGTTGTGTTTTCAACATCACAGTTGTTTTTCAGTTTTCAGTGACATGTATGGTACTGTCTTTCTTCTTCTGTGAAGCTTGCTGGTTTATTTTATTTTTCCTGTGACTGTCAAACATTGTCTTTTGGTAGCATGAACTTTCTCTTTTGAACTGTTACTGCAACTAGTAACAAATAAACATGAGGTTGTAGTGCATGAGCAATTTCCTCCCTCGAACTCAAACCCAGGTTTGAATTTTGTTTCTTGACCTGGTTTTAAATGAGCAGGTTTGCCAGCATTTCAGCTTGTAGATCGTTATTTCTTCTGTATGTTGACTGTATTCTCATTTAACAACATTCTTAATTGGGTTTTCCTGACAGTTTTTTTCCCAGTCTTTTAATTCATTAGCCTGTGTCTACAGAGAGTGTTCTTTCTGTGTGATTTTCTTTCCTTCAAATTTTCTCATTCTTTCGGTTGAATTTCTGAAGATAGTTACTACTTTCTCTGCTTTTTTAATGTACTTTTCCAGACTTTATCTGCACTTAATTTTAGTTTCCTTAAGCTGGTTTCATTTCAAATCCCTTTTGACTGCATCATCACTAATAAAGTGGACCATTGTCTGTTAGAGGGGACAGCTGGCACAGATTGAGATTTGTCCTTTCTGTTAATCTTTCAGCTTTAAAATAGGTAGCTATGTGCTCAGTTGGAAGTTTTCCCAGCCATGTGATAACCCTCAGATTGTTCCCAGAGGTTGGGAGAGTGCAGTTGGCCTTTATCAGAAATATTTCAGGACTTGTTCTTATATGATGATTTTCAAGTCAGTGTCTGGGAAAGTTTTAGTCATTAATATATTGATGTAATCTGTAAAGTTAACTTTGTAAGGCATTGTATTGTAAAGACAATAGTTAAACCAGTTACCAACTAGAGGTTAACTCAGTTTATCTGTGATCTGCTTCCTAAAAGGCATAGTCTGTGAATCATTAATATTAAATCTTATGCTTTGAATGATTCTACTAGCTGTCTAGAAAAAACCCCCAAACCATACCCAACAACCAGAAAAACCCAAAAAACAAATAATCTCCCAAACCAAGCAAGCAAGCAAACAACCAACCAATCTCAGCAGTCCATCCAACTCCCTCATCTACTTAAATTTTCTGGTTTGGTAATTTATAGGAGGTCTACATTTTCCTGCTCACTATAACTTCTCCATTTTAATGTTATGTGGAGTGTTTGGCTTCTGTTGCATTCTCTGTTTCAGAACAGATGTGCTAATCTTAAGATTTTCAAGATAAGATTTCCTGCCCCACCCTGTGTATCTGTCCTCCCTGAGCCAAGTCTGCCTTCTAACAGGATGGAGTATCTCACAAAAAGTGTTGTGTCAGTTGAGTTATATTTTTGTTTACTTTCCAAGATTTCCATCTAACCTTGATTTTATTCCCATAGTTTTTGTGTTAGTTTGCTAAGAAGCAGAAGTTTACAAGGAGGCTCTGGAGATATTCTACTGTTTGCCACCTTCTCCTCCCCGTGACCCTTTAGCTACCCACACTTGCCACTCATTCCTTTGGAGCTGTGATCTAGGTTGCCATTTGTAAGTCTTGTTATTTTATTAAAGAGGACAGTCTTTGCCTTTAATTTGCTCACTGGTGATTTGAATGACAGCAGAGTTTTAGCCTGCCAGGCTGGGAAGCACAGATGGCACTTCACATGGCTGAGAAAAAGTGGAACTCTGGGGAAAAGAAGCATATGTTTTCCTGGATTTGAGAGAGCTAAAAGAGGTCCAGTGCTTGAAGTGTTTTTCCAAATTTTCCCCAAATTTGCACTACACATGCAATAGTGTAATGCATTAGCAATGTCACTCTAGCATACACGAAACTTTGCAAAGTGAAAAATGTGGGCCTGCACATACTGAACAACAGTGATGTGTCTTCCAGGAGTAATGGGATGTGTCAGCTAGGGCCATGTAAATGAAAGGAAGAAATCAGTCAAATGGTTGGGCTGGTGTGTCTTGAAGGAGAGGAGCAGGAAAGAACTTGAGAACTGTGCAGTGTTACATAGGTTTATTACCTTCTGAGTCACCTACCTCCTGGCAAGTGGATAGGTTAAAAATATGTTTCTGTTTGGGATTTTTAAAATATAACTTAATTCTTCATTTGGCCCTTTAATATGTCCGTGCACTCTTCTGTGTACTGCATCAGTTTTGTAGAGTGTTCCGAGTTTGTGCCTTGAGGAACTATTATATGTCAAAATTTTAATATCGTGAAGAGATTTCATACCTTAAAACAACTATTTTATATTTTCTTCTGTATAGGATAGGGTATCATTACTTAATGATACTAAATTTTATTCCTAGTTGTTTGTGGTGTACTCTTAGAACAAGGTCAGAGTGGCAAAGAACTGTGACAAAGGGAAACAAGTGTGGGGAGATCTTTGTCTTTTATGCTTATTTTGATGACTATTGAGGAATAATGCTCCCAAATCTGGCTTGATTGAAAGTGGAATTTCATTGACCAACTTGCATGTCCTTCTCAAACCAGTGGTAATCACAGCTTGTTTGAAGGGGAATCTCCTATATCAAATTGAACTGCAGAAAGAATCCTGTGCACTTCTCTGCAAAACAGATGATTCCTGAGAGCTTTTTCTCTGTGCATTAGAAGTTTGATGATTTGACTTTGTACCTTGCATATACCTTTGTACCTTTTTTAGCTCTTAGCAGTATGAAATCTGAAGAAAAAAAATGCAACAAAACCAACCCCCAAACCACTCTATTATGTATATAGAAAACTCTATATGATTTTCTTAATATATACACTTAAAAGATTAGCTTTCCTTCTGTCTCTGTGGGATGTTTTTCTTTCCATATTTGTTTCAGGAAATTTGCTTAGTACCAGCATTTATCAGTGTTACCAGACAGATGGACTGATGGATATAGGAGAAATTAAATTCAGTTTTTCAGTTATATACCTACTTCTCCATTAGAAACATACATTATCTCTTAAAACTGGAAAAAATCATGTTCTGAGGCTCACTTTTAGAGGCTTAGAGAATTTTCCATTTCTTTTTCTTTACCAATTTACTGATTTTGTTTGTTGGTTTGTTTGTTTTAAGTGGTTTTGTTTTGTTTAAGTGTTTTAAGTTGTTTAAAATAGATTATTTTCATGCAGTGCTCTCCCTAACGTAGGCTCAGTCACTTCTCTTGAAACTCGGAGCTGTAGAGCCAGCAGTGGAATATGTGGGTGACTATACTAAATTAGCTGGTCTGTGTGCTTCAGAAATTGCTTGTACTAGGGAAGGTAGGATTATCATGATTAGGAGCAGATTCATGTGTTTGGAGTAATAGAAAGTGTTTAATAAATAGAAAAAAAAAAAAAAAGATTGCAAATTCATGTACTTGAGCACTGATGAGAACTCCTGATAGAACTAGGCTGGTGACAAGAGGCAGATTGCTGTTGTATCATCCAGCTCTTGATCTGCTTCCTTCTCAGACTATGTGGCTTGGTGAGAGTAACATGATTCTAAACCCCACTAGCTGGTTTCTAGATTTTAAAAACAGATTGTTAGGACCAGCCAATAAAGCATTCATCAATTTACATTTAGATTGGCATTAGCTCTGATCACAGTCACACTTGGAGAAGAGCAAGTCATTTGGATAAGAAAGAACTGTTAGTGTGATGAAGCTGAACTTGCCCTTCTTAAAGGAGAAGAAAGACATTTGGCAAGTAAGACCTGGGAAGAAATAACAATAGTCTTTATTGGGTGGGAAGGCATATATGGGAGAGAAACATCTGAAAATAGATATATCTGAGGCATAAATTTAGGAACAAATCTTGTTTGAAAATCAGAGGATGAGGTCTAGTCTCAGTAATGGGGAGAAACTCAGTGGCTCGAGATGATCTTTTGCATATTTATGTAAGAGTACCTTGTAAAATGATAAGGTTGATCCTGGACTCACAAATTAAAAAGGAACATTTGAGATTTCCTGGTAGTACAGTAACAGAAATCTCTGAAAATGGGGGTAGAGCAGATAAAGAATTATTAGATTGTTATTTGTCCTAAAGTTTTCAGTTTTATGAATGCTTGGAGCTACATCTGGTATCCTGTGCATATCCAAAGAGAATATTTATTGTTTACATTTTTTCACTTCTTAGTGTATAGTTATCTTCTTCTGAAGTGGAGACAATTTGCTATTCTCTAAAGGTGGGGTTTTAAGTGATGCGTCTGGTCTGCCCTATGGTATCGGGAAAGTAGTCCTGGCCTGGCATATGGGTTAGTGTCTGTGTTCAGAATTAAATCAGTTTGCCCCAGTCAAATGGAGAAGGGATGGGAGAAGTGTTTCCTTTTTTCTTTCTCCTTGCTGCAACCCTCTGTATTCCTAAGATGATGCAGGTATTTTCATCTAATATTTCTGTAGTTGCAGTCACTAAATTATGGCATCCTTGAGCTCTATTACCTTGCTCTTGTGCTTTCAAATTTTGTGTCTTTTTAAAATGCAACTTAAAGTATATGAAAATTTTTGATTAAATGTTTTGGACTCAGTTTTGGTTGTAATGCAGGAGACTGGATTGAACACTGCAGATGTTATTGAATCCTTTATAAAGATACATTTTTTTTTTTTTTACAAATAGTTTAATTAAAAAAAAAGAAAAAAGATAATGACTAGTCTGTGTACATCGAGCATTCAAAGTCAGAATTGGGTGTATAACTAGAATTTCCTATTCATAAGATTGCTTCATGACGTTTATTTCCAAAAAGATCTGTGTAAGAGGGCAAATTTATCTGGAGAGAACCACTGTCTAATTAGTGATATTTGTAAATACTCTTGAAGTGGTTGAAACACAAATGTAAAGATTTTTTTAAAATACTTTCAGTTTTTACATTACGAATAGAATTCAAATCTCAGGGATTTATTTGCAATACTAGCCTGTAAATTTGTGAAATTTTGGTAGTTTTGAATGTTTCATAGTAGGCTGGCTGTTTTAAGATAATCATAATTTCTGTAAAGTGACTGTCTATTCTTTTTATGGAACAGTTGGAAAAAAAACCCAAAGAGCTTTATTTCTGTCCTCTTAGTAATGTAAGTCATGGTGATTTGCCCAGCCTGGTAGGACTGGAAGGCCTTTTGGTACTGCTTGCAATTCTATTGCTTACAAATAAATCAACTTGTAAATTTAGTAATAGTTCTTCTTGTTATATGAAATGTCAATATTTCCACTTCATGTTTACCATGAGCCAATTGGTCTAAATCTATTTTTCCTTATGTATGGCTCACATAATGTACTACCTTCTACTTGTTAATGAGGTTGGAAAGATGAATTTGTAAGAAAATACATGACAATGCTTCATACAAAAGTAACAGTAAGCATCCTTCTAGACCATGCTCTGATGTGTTCCCTGTAGGGCTACCCCTTGGGACATGTGGACTCCAAAATTTGTTCTGCTTGGCTCCTTGAGTCACCTTCAGCTGAAAGTTTCACCTCTCCATTTTTGTGAAGGAGGCAGTGTAGCTGATTTGATGAGAGCTACAATAAAAGAACAAGTTATTTTTTCTGATGTTACTTTTTATACATGGAGTAACTGGGTTGTATTTTTTTTGTTTGAATTTCTGAGGTACTTTATCACAGCAAAAGCTATAACCTTTTCATTGAGTGCCTTAGCCAAAGTATACCCAAACTATCCATCTCAAATAGAAGTGAAAATAGGCTGTCTCCTTATTTCCCTCAGGCTTTCTGTTTTTGGAAGTTCATGGGCTCTGACTTTGTAGGTGCTGATTACTTTAAATAATTTATTACATGAATAGGAAAACACTGAATTCAGATTTGTTTTTTATCACTGTTGCTGCTTTTGAGAGCTTTAGGGTTGCCAGTTCATCTTGTTCATTTAGCAGTACAGCTGCTGAAGCTTCTCTTTGAAATAGAAAATCACTTAATTTTTATTCAAAAATAAGACTAATTTGCCAGAATTCTCATTGCAGTAAAAGTCAGTTATCTGAAGCGTTTATAATTTTTTTTTCTTTTGTTCCTGTTCCTGGAACTATTGTTGCTTTAATTGGTTTCCTGTTTATTTCTTTTTTCTTTTTCTTGCTTTCATTCCTTTCCTTGAAGTCAGGTTCACAAATAAGCTTTTTCAACAACCAAATTATTGCTGTTTCAGAGTCTGATAGTGCAGCTTGTGATTGCTTTTCTGTTAAATGGCCAGGAATCAAAGTTTAGTTTGCTGCCATTCTGAATTAGTGAGGTAACTATTAGGAAATGATGTGCAAACTCCATGCCTTGATAATTCCAAAGTAAGATTTTGTTTAAGACAATTGTTTCTTCACTGAAAGAGTTGTCAAGCACTCCAATAGGCTGCTTGGTGAAGCTGTTGAGCATCCATCCCTGGGTGAATTTGGAAGATATGTAGCTGTGCCTCTTAAGAACATGGTTTAGTGGTGGGCTTAGCAGCAGTTGGTTTATGGCTGGGCTTGATGATCTTAAAGGTCTTTACTAACCTAAATGATTCTGTGATAAAAACTAATGATCTTTTCTTCTTCTACTTTCAGAGGATTGCCTATGCTTCAAAATGAAAGTGAGGAAGAAGGATCCCCAAAAGTATTAATTTGACCAATAATTATTGCTTGAAAGTAAGTACTTCTCATTCTTTGTGGTGTTGCCTTCACAACTGAAAACTGCTCTTCTGTTGATAAGCCTTTGTCAGCTGAGAAAAGGAAATTGCAAAAGAGAGGTCAGGTCCTTCACTTTTCACTGATCATTGACAAAATGGGTCAATCAGATACCCGTTTCACCTTTTGTTTCTCCTTACACCTATTTCTCTACCTTCTCTTTGCCTCTCATCTCTAAAAAGAGAAATTCTTTGCTAGGTTCATTATGTACTCTCTGTGTTATGTACAAAATCCTGTATTTCTTTGGCAGTATTTTTGTGCCCTTTCCATCTGTATTGCAGATATGACATGTATTTCTCAGAGATAAGCTGTGCTTCTGCAGAGGCTGGGCACAGGCTCTACTCCATGAAGTTTTTCAAGAGTTATAAGCAACTAAGCTGTTGTGAGTGGAAAGTATTGTGTGTTCTGGGATACCCCAGATCCAGTGCTAGTTAATACTTCAAATTCCTATGGCCTGGGAAGGTCCCATAATAGTTATGTTTAAGGACACATTTTTTTTTTTAATTTAAATAAAACTTAGCAGAAAGGTAACTCTCTTCGTTTTGAGAAGAATGCTTAAAGAATAAAGTGAATTCACTGAAAGATGAATTTGGGTGTGAACTTGGAAACCAAGCATACTATGTCATTATTCTTTTTTTGGTGCAACTGTAGAAAAGACTGTTATAATCAGTATTCTTAATTATGATAAGAAAGTTGTGAAAATTTCTTAAACTTCTGCATTTGTACAGATTAGACTAAGAGTTCATGCAAATTTGTTGCAGATTTGATGCTTTTACAATTCACCCAACCTAACTAGTGGTTGTCAAGCTGGCAACATCTAAAGTGCTCTCAATTATTTTGATTTATTTTGTGCACTTATAATACTAGAAGTACTGTGGTACTGTAAGAGTTCAATGAATTGTTGATTTAAAAAAAAAAAAAAAAAAGGAAAAAAATAAGTGAGATTTCAAATAATGTTCTAGGGACCTTCTGGCAAGGCCAGAACAAAGAATATGGTGATAGCTTTCTAAGTGTCCAGGTAGGTGTCTTGAAACTGGGTTAGCTGTTGTGACTGCTTCCTATTGGTGAGAGGACTTGTTTCCAGTTCTGACCCCAGCAGTTTGTGGTAATGCTCATGGTTTGACTTTGAGGAAGAACAGGCTTCTGTGGAAGCTTCAGACTAGAAGTGGCTAATCTTGCCAGATCCCTCCCAGCCAGTGCAGTTAGTTGGAATGCTTTATTGGTATTAAGTAGAAACAATGAGGGGAAAAATATTTTAGCAGGTAACTAGGAAACTGTAACAGTCTTTCCCCCACTCTACCCTCCAACTCTCCAGCCCAATGTGTAGTATCTGTGTGCTCCAGGCTCTGAAAATGAATGAAAAGTAGAAGAACTTTCATGACTTCTCAAAACCTCACTTGTAGTCAGAATTGGCTGGTCCCTTGTACGTGACGTTATGTAATACAACAATTTGTATCTTGATTTGAAGTTTTGTAAATTAAAGTTTGTTTCTCTGTGAAAGCCTGCTTGCAGGCATGAATGCATATGTAATTACTTACTTTTGTACTTCCTGTTGTTCAGTGTTCACACTAACTTGATTTTTCTGGAAGCTGTGGTGATGACTGTCTTTAGCAGAGACCTGTTCCCTCCTTTAGCAAGAATGAGGCACAGTGGTTGAGAAGTGCATGAAACCTCTTCTTGCCTTTTCTGTTTAGTTTGTGTGGGAGGGTAATTAAAAGGATTTGTGCAGGTCTATAAACTGCAGTGCCTGGAGCTATAGTTAAGCCAGTGGTTTGATACATGCATTGCTCAACTACTGAGGGAAGTTGAGCAGTAGAGGAAAGCTGGTTTGGGCTAGGTGTCTAGGTAAGATCTAGGTAGTGCTGGTGGGTTGAGACAAGTAACTGAGCACTATAGTGAAGGTGATATCTTTCCTGTATTCCTTGATTGTGCAATCCATGGATTGTGTTGGATTCCTGCTTCTGGTCACATTTTGTAACAAGCTGTATTTGGAATTATTTTCTGCTATCACAGTCTGGCTTGGGAAAACTGTATTACCGTCCATATACTTATTTAATATTTTTTCCTGATTCTTTTCAGATATAAAAATGTTTCCATGGTAGCCTTTCCTTTTTTTTTTTTTTTTTTTTTTTTTTCCCAAGTCATGTTTCACACTTAGTCTAATCCATTCCATCTATGAACTGCTGTTCTGTAGTTTGTTGAGAAATAAAGATCAAATCAATGTTTTTTATTGCATTCTAAAACACTTTCTTATCCTTTCTTGGATATTCTGTAAGTTAGATTAATCTGTGATAGGCTTTTCAAGATAAACTAATCTCTGGAAAAGGCCTGTATATCTTGAGTTTTATTTATTGTACGGGCACCTAAAGTCTCGGATAGATATTCTCTGTTTCTACATATCTAAATGGATCAGTGTATGATTCTTGTTGGAAAATACCTTTTCAGGAGGATAAGTTGCTGATTTGGCAACTGCCATTTTATCAGGACTGTCTCTCTTAGGTTCTGGAGTGTCTGTGATCTTACTTGCTACTTTCCCTCTTGCCTGAGGATCAGCAAAGTCTGTTTCTTGTTCTAACACTTGGCTTCAGTGTGCTCTTCTATCCTGGTAGGCATTTAGCTTGGATTCTTCTTTGAAAGATTGCTTCCTGCTCCTCTGTCTCTCTGAACTCTATTCTTTGTTAAAAGTGTTCTAGATAAGTCATTTCTGATGCAGCAGCACAAACAACAGTCTTTTATGTTTTTCTTTTCAAGAAAAGAGGATGCTAATGGATCCATTGACACACGTTTACTGCAGTGAAAAATGATACAAGGCTGAGACACTGTGGAGAGGTTGGAAGACTGGAGGAGAATTTAACATGAAGCCAGAAATTAGAATGAGCAGGGAAAAATGGGTTTCAAGCCGTTTAAGGGCAAACTTAAAATACTGCTTTTAAATTAAAGGAAAAGAGAACAGACGATTCCAGGATAAGGAATGGCTGAGAGTTCTGAAGAGAGAGATTGAGGGTTAAGAGCTGACCTTAAATTGAGGGTATCATGCACAAAAAGTAGTTCTGAGAATATAACATCACACCACGATGAGTAAATGAAAGTGCTGTCATTCAGCACTGTAAAAGTGATGTAAATCTCTCTGCACAACCTAGGATAGAAAAGGAGTCAACTAGGTCATTGTATCCAATTTGGAACTGTACCCTTAAAGCAAGCAAAGAAATCAAAATTATCTTGCTAAATTGGAGAGTCCAGAAGAAAATAATATTGAAAATATAATGCTTGATCCAAGATCTGTGAGGAGAGGTTGAAATAATAAGAGGCTGATTAAGGAGCAAAATTTTTTCCCTGCTTAATTGTCTATCTCTTTTGTGAATGAAGCATAGGGAGAACAGCTTTTTGCAAAAGGTGCTGAGAAGAAGTGCAGGATCTCTTTCTGCATATTGCAGTGGTTTTTATTTCAAAAATTTTTTAGCTTAAATACTTCCAATGGACCAAATAACATTTCATCTCAAATGCATCTAAGTTTAAACTTAAATAGTCCAAATCTAAAACATCAACTGAAAATTTGGAAAAAAACCTAGGCATGATAACTGGTGGATATTATTTGGCTTTAAATTATTATTATTTTTACAGCATCTGAAAAGCCAAATTTCAGATACCACTGGTAGTCTGTACCTTTAAAAATGTCTAGGGTTAGTCTGTTACACAAAACTAAACTTTTGTGTTGGCACATTGTTTAAAGGGACAAGATCAGAGGAAATAGCCAGGCAAGAAGTTTCCTGCTTCACAAGTTCTTTCAGTTAAATAGGTGAGGGTGTACATCACAGGGTTTTTAAAATCTTGTTTTTAGTATGAAATACAGAGAGATATTGTAGGTGTGACAAATGTATCTGTGAGTTAGAAATTTTTATTTAACATTATCATTTTTAGATGAAATGATAGAGGAGGAGATAGTCTTGCACGTTCTGTTGCTAAGTGAAAGAAATTGTAGTTGTCACTGGGAGAACAAGATGTGGATAAATGTCAAGGCAGATTCTACAGTATAGAAATATTCTGCAGTTGTTTTGGCTTTGCTCTTTTTAAAATGATGTAATTGTACTACACTGATAATTCAGTACTTCTTTATTGTTTGGATTATATTAAATAGTGGTTAATAAACACTTCTGAAATTGGCAGATCCTGTTAGCATAGGAAACTTCATTTAATTGTTTTTGCACCTCAGTCTTAGTGGGGTTTTTTTGTTACTTCATTTGTTCTTAAATAAATGTTGAAATAAGCCAAGTCTAAGGGGAATGAGAAAAATTAGATGCTTGTCAGTATGAGGAAAAAAACCTAATCAAGACAGAGGTTAATTATAGGGTGATTCACTTGAAACTGATCCTAATGATACTGTCTTTTAATTAGATTGATTTTGCCTAAGCATATTTGCTGTAACTCATGTTAACTGTATTAAAATTGGTTAATGAATCAAAAAACCTGTCAGTAAGGAGGGAACTTTCAAACTCTAAGGAAGGCTCCCTCATTGCTACATGGCAGGAGGTTCTTGGTCATTTGCTTTAGCTCTTGGGAAGAATACATTGCTTCTAATAAATGTCTAAGTTTGATAGAAAGAGATCACTAACTGTTAAATTGCTTGGCAAGTTGAACTGGAAAGTATTTGGATAGAGCCAAATGTGTGATTCCAGGTCTAGAGACCAATGGTAGATTGCACTTATCAATTAGAGACAATGGTTTTGAATAACACACCCAGTAGAAGGAATGTAGGGGAGGAGATGTTAACTGCTGTGTATACAATATTAATGGACTGTGGTGAGTGTATAATGGCTAGTTTAGGGTTCCCAAGATTAATCAGAAATAGTCTTAAGAGTTTTAAAAGAGAGTGTAAAAAAGCAGGTTCTGGGAAAGTGTTCTTCTTCATTTAAGAAGCTTGTTCTGTTGAAGTGTTATTTGAGAAGTTTTGAAGATTTGAACTTTAATCCTATATGAAAAAGCATTGGTGAGAGCTGAAAACAGAGGTTTGGTAACTAAGTACTTGAGCAATTTGTCTGGAAATCATTTGTTCTCTCTCATTCTTTCTTTTAATGTTTGAATCTCATGGATGGTTTTAGTAAAATGTGCCTTTTCTTGGAGAATATGTGTGGTGCTGATGCAAGAAATAGGAGAAAATGTATGATCATTGGATCACAAAGTAAAGATGGTAGTCATGATGTATTAGAGTGCAACAGGACAGTATAGTAGAATATACACATTATTAGATGGAAAGAAAACAAGGATTGCCATTGGTCTTGCACAGGGAGCTGAGACCTAATGTTGTGGCTCAGGAAACATAGATAACTACAGACTACTACAGAGGAATTCCAGTTCAATTCCTGGTGCAAATCCCAGTCCATATTCGCCTCTGGGGGAGCAGGATATTAATATACCCTTACCCAAGTCAGCATGTTACTGGTAACATTTTTCACAAGTACTGTGTAAAATACAATGTGTCAAAACAACAGGAATATAAAGCTGTGAAATCCATCCTTGTTTCAAGGCATTTCCAGCTCCTTTTCTGCCAGCCAAATGCATTTTCAGGCATCATGTTGCATCTTCTTATGCAGTAGTTGTATTATTCCTTTCTCCTTTCTATATGGTGTATAGATTTTTCACCTGTCGAGCTAATGGTAGAATCCTTCTCAATGAATGTCGACTTTGCAATTCTGCCACTGAACATGTTCCTTTCCAGGAAATATGCTAATGTTTTCACAAAGTTCCATTTTTAACAGACTGCTTTTTGCACCTTCCTTCCCAACCATATTAATATTTGTGGTATTATTATTTTTCTTTTTAACCATGGAAAAGTACTCTTTTCCCCTGTGTGCCTCAGATTGGCTTAGGAGGGCAGAACACCTGTGTGTGTCTCTCTCCTCTTGATTCATCACGGTGTAGAAATTCCCTGGTCTTGAAGTGTGCTTTTTCCTGCATGTTACTTTGCTGGGCAAAGGTCATGTTTTTAGCATCTCTAAATGTATGAGAATAACTATTTTCTTTATATTTCCCTTCAAGAGGGGGGTAGTCTGGAATTGCAAACTTCTGGAGGGCAATCCTTCCATTTCGCAGCATTGTCCAAGGACTTTGACTGTGTTGCAGAGTTACGCACAGTTGTGTTTGGCACGAACATGGTCTGAAGGGTGTGAGGAGATTGCTGATAGTCCTGTAAGTGTAAGAGTGAATGAACTTACAACTCAGTGCTTTTCTCACAAACCTGAAAGCACCACTCAGCACTCTGCAGGTGGTCAGTGAATACTTAAAGCAGTTGATGGTTTTTGTGCACCATCTGTGTCATGCATCCTTTCTTCTTAATTATCTTTTCATTTCAGTGTGTTTTGGTGCTTGCTGAAGTCAAACAAATACGGAAAAATTATGTATGTTATTGTTACATGTTCATAACACTCCTCTGAGAAGAATTCATGTGTCTTCTGGAGAGTGGCTGAATGAAAACTGGTGCGATGAGCCACATGTATTTTATAAAGGGTACACTAAAAAGCCACTAATGAAGTTGTGGGAAGTGGACTCTTGAGTCCTCATAATTTCCTGAATGCTGTGATTAGCATCCCACAGAGCATTGTGAAACAGTTCATTAATCATAGTCAGCGATAAAGAAGGCTCTGGAATGTCAGCTGTATTATGCACCTTTCTGTGGTTACAAGATCTTGGGAACAGGGACCAGAATATTTACAAAAACAAGTGTGTGTGTGCTGAGACCCCTCTTAGCAGCAGTATGACAATTAATGCTTTCTGGAATAAAGGGAATAAAACTTTTTCTAGTGTAGCAATACTATTAGAATAGGTTCTTAAGTTATTTTGCTAAAAATGTTTTATTATATTTGTATTTTTCTGTTACTAAACTATTTCTATTTTAAATTAACATTCACATTAGAAATGCTTGCACTGCACTAATTTTGTCCCACTGATTCCATTCAAACAATTCATCTAGTTGTGTTCAGTTTGCTGATCTACATGTTTTATTATTATTTTGTAATGTTCTGTCCTAGTGTTCCAGATATTCCAGAAAACTAATTTACATATACCTGGAATCTCTGTTTTCAGTTAATAATTGTTGCTGTTAACTAATGTGTATTTCTTAAAATACGTTCTGATGTAAAATGATCTGTATGGTGAATATGAATTACTAAGCTCCATTGGATGGGAAAAATTAATGTGGATATTTTTGGAAGTTATTTTGCAAAAACTGAAAAGTGAATATTCATTCTACATCAGTGCTACATAGTTTATTTGAAACGGTATATTTCTGAAAACTAGTACTGTTTTAAAGCATACACTTGGAGTCAGAGGTCACTAAATCAGAAGTGTTCCACCAATCCCTAGATTTTTCAGCTAGCAGCTTATATTTAGTTTTGTCTCTTTAGTCCTATAGCAGTATTGTACCCCAGAGAGTGTTATTAGGATGTGACACCTATGAAAAATAATCTCTGAGTTTGGGAGAATTTTACGGCAACATATATTAGAGTGGGCTAATGTTTTGTTGTCTCACTAGAGGAGGAAGCATAGCTTGAAGCAAGGTCAAGAGAAAGGAAAACTTGAGCTCTGTTCAGAAAATCAGTGGAATGTAGTTCATGCATTGGCTTCAGAAAGTATCTTAATAACATAAGCTTTCCACCTCTCATTCTGCTTTTTTCTTCTTTTTGGAGCACTGATCTTTCAGTCTTGAACTCTGCAATCCCTTGAATTTGGCAGAACTTGAGGGTTTTTCCATTTATCTTCTGTCAAAGGATTGCTTATCACCTGCTTTTCATTTATTCTTTTGGATCAACTTTTTCATAATTTAGTAACTGTAACTGTTGTAAACATCATCTAGAGATGGAGTTGATGGCAGAGAGAATGGGGTATTTCTTGGTGCATGCCAAATATGAGTAGGTTTTGTGTGATTTCCTAAAAATCTATGGGTTTTCTCCAGATCTCTGTGCAGTGAGACTCAAATCTCTTCTGTAAAGAAGCATCAGAAAAATTAATTGATAGCTTGATACAGAAAATAAACAGAGCTTTGATGAAATTCAGTACCCATGTGCATGTATGTGCTCTTTCCATGTAGTTGCTCACTAAGTCATTGACAACTATTTCTGTTGCTATCTTGTATTTCTATGGTATTTTAATCTGTGCCATTTCTTCAGAGATGTCAGGAGCATGTTATGTATCCATATGCACACAGAAAAGAATTTTTAAAAGAATTTTTATCTATGCCCTTTTTAGCTGTCATAGTATGAAGAAATGTTTTTTTCTGTTTTGTTCACATCTACAGTACTTTTTCTAAAATGTAATTTATTCTGGTACTCTGCTTAAGGATGTAACTTTTTTTGGTCTAATTCCTGCCCTGTTATGATGAGTAATCAAGTGTTTCTTTCATCTCGAATGATTGTTGTGTTTATGAATTGATTATCTTTCTTCAGCTGCTAAATTTCTCATTTCTGTTTCTCAGAGTGTTCAATGTTCTTCAAAGCAAGAAGATATTTACCTTTTTTTTGCTCTGTTCCTCTGGCCCAGTTCATGCAGTCAAATTGTGGAGAGGGTTCTAGATTTTTTTGCCTGTGAGCCTGTTTTTACCTTTCTCCACCTGTCATTTAATTAGACAAGATTAAGGAAAGAAATACACAAATGCATTTTTCCTAAGCAAACAGGGAAGACAAATTATTTCATAGCAAGCTAACAACCAAATAATTAATAAATGTTTTGGTTTTATTAAAATATCAAATATATTATTTTTGGGGTGATTTGGATGAACTAGTTAAAAATTGATTCCATTCCCCCATTTTCTTGTTCGTAAGTCTCCTCAGACATTTTAAAATAATGATTCTCATTTCTAGAAAGCTCAGAACTGTACATTAAGAATGTTTTGGCGGTGTGAGATTGTATTGCTGTGTCCTGTTTCTTGTCTTTTTATTGGAATCCTAACATTCAGTGTGTTTGATCTATAATTTTCTTGGTCAAGCAGAGAAAATCTGAGAGAATGGTGCAGAAGAGAATAGTCAGCTCAATGCTTAAAACATTAAAATGTCCCAAACCAAAAAACAATCAAACTAACAAAAAAGAAAAAAAACCCCAAAACCAGAAAACCAAACCAACAACAACAAAAAAAAAATCCCCAAAAACCAAACCAAAACTTGTAGCCAAGCTGTTCCAAAAGTCTCTGTTGCATGTCAAAAACCTTTTTCTACAGGATTGCAAAATGATGGCCCACATTGCTCCAATAAGTGTGACTCTCTCATATACCTTCATCTTATTGATTATATTTCTGTGCTAGGATCAGAGCCTATTAATTCTATATATAGAACTGGCTTCCTTGTGTAGCTGTTGCTTATATTGGTCTTGACACCAAGAAACTAGAAGGTTCTCTTTAACCTTATTTTACAAGAATTCCAAAGGTGGTCTTTGAGGTAAAAGATGTCTTAAGTTTAACTCCTGTAAAACACAACCATGAAAAGAGTTATTTGATATGTGTTCCAGTATGGTGTGTTGAAGAAGAGCCAATGTAGAGGTGACCTGATCAACAAACTATGATTAAACTGCCTGTTTTTGGCAAGGCTTTTCAACAATTGCTTTTAGAAAAATGAAATTTCAGGGAGAAAAGAGAAACAGGGTTTTTTTGTGAATTTGTAATGCCATAATGGAATAAAAAAACACCAGAATATATGGTTATTTTCATAATGGTAACAGTCTAATACAAGCTTTCATCTTATCCTGCTCAAGGGCCTGTGCTGGGGTCATGTGTACTTCATCACAAGGATAAATTGTCTGGAAAACAGAGTCTCTTGAGCTTTCCTGGATAGAACCTATATAGGAAACTTCAGCATTGTATTTACAACCAAATAATCTTGGCATAATGTTTTCATTTTAATTCTTATTTTGTGTGTGTGCTTCTCTAATATAAATAGGGAGTGAAGGAAGTTAGAAGTGACTACATATTGAGATTTAGGAAGAAATCTTCCTATGGTTGGGTAATGAAAAAAAATTTTTCATTTCTGTGAACATATGACTATATGATACGTGTTACTCAGTACAGTGTGTGTAGTAATGGATCCATTTAAAGCAAATTAGGGTCATGTGGTTTTTTAAAGTACCAGTGTTGAATTTTTGATCACCTGATGCTGTCTTAGACATTCATCTACCATCATTGCCGTAAAAAAGAATATACTACTAGAATATTTAAAACACGTATTCTATTCCATGCGTGCTTTTAAAAAGCTTAACTTCTTGTGTATGACTGAAATGAATAAACATCTCCATGCTCATTTTTGGATCTAAATTACTTATTTATCTCTTGCACCAGCTGTGTAAATTACAGTGGTATAAACAGAGTGTATGAAATTTTTCTTCTATCAGTTGTTGTATCGAGAGTTTTTTCTGGGGAAGTCTTATGAAATCAATCAATAAATATTTAGACTATTTATAAGTGATGTTGTATAAAAGTAGGAAGTAGTGGTTCTTTTTATATGTCATTAGGGAACCTTTTTGTAATGTTTTATATTTCTGTGAAATAATGAGTAAATGTATAAATTATATGCCTATCATTCCATCATTTTTCCAAAGACAACGAAGATATTTTACTACATATCTGGTATTTGAAAATAAGATTCTGAAAATTAGCTAATTTAGCCAATAAACACATCCTGGGCTCGTACAGTAGTAGGATGTTGTGATACTGCATTAATTTTTTGATTAGTGTCTGGTTACTCTTAACTGTCTTTCTCTCAATATTGCTGTCTTTAATATTGATTTGAAATGTGTTTAGTAAGTGGATAGCAAAATTCACCTTGCCATCATATTCTGGTAGCTATTTTGTTAGTTTCATTTATTTAAGAATCTTTACATCAGTTTTAACCTCCTGATATAAGGAAACTGGTGTCCATCACCACTATCCTTCAGAAAAGTGATGGTTATATTGTGAAGTACTACATCTTGCCACCATACCTGTAAATATTTTAAACTGCTAAAGAATTATATTGATCATAGCAAAATACTTATTCACTTGTGTTGAAGAAACACTTTGGTAGTGAAGATAGCAATGACAGCAGGAATTAGTGATGCTGCTCTAGGTGAAAATAAAAAGCACAACATTCTTGTTTAACTGTGACGTTATAGTTTATTGAAGGAATTTATTACTTTGTTTTGTTCTGAAGTTAAAAAGGAGAAATGTTATTGCAATATTTTTGCACATCTTCTGAAAGAAATGCAACTTGAATATTCCTTCTGCCATACAAGCTATTTAACTTCATAAAGGCTAAGATTTTTCTCCAAATAAGTGTAGTGGCAGCTACTAACAGTCTTGAATTCATTTATGGGGAATTAATCAGCACTTCAAAAGGTGGCTGAACAGACCATAAAACTGTTTTTCAGAAGAACCAGTTATCATAACATTTTCAGCCTCAGGTAATGTTATTATTATTGCTCAGCATCTCAAAAAACAGACACCAATGTCTTCCTATTAGTATTACATTTCAAGTTGGTGCTTTTATGAAAAATCTGAAAACAGCAAGTTATGTGGTCCAAGATTATTTAGGTTTATATCAAATATAAAATAGCTGTGAGTAGAGGAGACAATTAGAATTGCATCTGAAATACTGTAATGATATTTTGATTCTCATGTCTTTGCAAACAATTGGATGTTTGCAAGTTACAGAGGTTGAGAAAAAGAAGATTGTAAAATACATGTTGCATTGCAAATTTTAAATCTGTAAAATACAGGTTGAATTTTACAGGTTAAAATTTACAATCGTTTACAGATTGTCAAATGCAGTGAGAATTTTGGTTGCTGTTTGATTCAGTCTCTATGAAAGCATATGTATATGTAGCAGACAAAAGCTGCTGGAGAGCTGATGTATCTGAAAAGTTCAAGTGAGCATAAGGAATCTGTTCTGAAGAAAGAATCTCAGTGCTCGTTATGTGTAGTGATGGGTGGAGTGCAGGGAGAAGATCAGTTACCACTTTATCAGTGTTATTTGTCCAATTTTCAGTTCTTGTTTCCCCATGTACTACACTTTTGGGATATATGAATAGTGAAGATAAAGAATTTTTAGAATTTAAAACATAGCGTTCCCTGAACTTTGAACATGTTTTAGTATTATCTAAATGTACTTTTTTTTCCCTCTGACTGACTCGAAATGCAATGCTTTGTGATTTCGTACATTTGAAATGAAGCCTCTGGATTTTACTGTTTTGGCAATCTAATTTTTTTCTTCTATATAATGTGGCAAGAAAACGGGTCTGGGACTATTGGGATGCAATATTGGAGAATGCAATGTTGGTATTTCTTGGGCTTTTCTGCCTTATACACAGTAATTGTACTTAGTAAATAGTTAATTTATTTGACATCAGTTACAGAAATGGATGTAAATAAAAAAAGGAAAAAATTAATACTTTTCCTCCAAATTGATGATTGGATGTTGTTCTGAAAAGATAAGAAATAGTTCAGACCAACTTTTAGAAAAGGAAAATGTGTGAAATTACATAGGTAGTATGAGGTTCTGTTTTGTTTCTGAGAATTCTTCTGTATTGATTGCAGCTGACACTTTGGATGTGTGTGGATGCTTCTGTGAATGCTGGTTGCAGGATCAGGATCTAAGTTAGGGGTGCAAAGCAGGAACAGTAAGTCCTTTGAATACAGGACTTAATTATCCCAGCAGCAGTACGTGACACCCTGGGAGCACTTTTATTTATTACACTGTTCTGAAAAGTGCAGTCTGCCTGTGTTTTAACTAGTACATATACAGATGAAATGATGAGGTTCTTATATTAAAACATGAATACAAAGTGTTCACATGCACAGATTTCATTAGGATATAAAAATCACATACAATTACAAAATTTCTTTGATCTTGTTTTCCTAATAGACTCCTTTTTGGAGCCTTTAACTGTATTTGTACTAATAATGCCCTGTTAGTTTGGAGAAGAACATAGTAATTACTGCATTTACAAAACTTATTGTTGGGAGTTTTTAATTGATTTGTTATGAGGGATGGAAAGCTCTCTGATTAGAACAAAGTTACAGACAGAATGTAATAGGTTTGTTTCCTCTAGCTCCAATACTGATTGTTATATAAACTACAGGTAAAATGTTAAGCTTCATGTTTTAGTTTACCATCCAAGCATCTTTCATAACATTTCTTTTGTACAAATGCTTGTGTTATTTCATCTTCCTTTGTTTCACATGACTGGTCACATATTGTGACTTCTTTCTTTCTATGCTTTACTGCTACTTTTCATAAGAAGAAGGGTGTGAGATAAAGCAATCTTAAAAGTAGAATTTATTTTCTTTATTATATATTTAATCTGTATTAACATTGACATGGTAAGGCTTAGTTTTGAAAAAGTTTTCCCTAAATTCTCTAGCAGTGTGGGTTTGCTGTGTATCTGCAGAATTTAACTCTTGCTACCTACTTCCAAATGCGTACACATGCATCATGTCATTCCAGCCAACTCCCAAATAATTGCTTTTGAAATTCTTGCAGTAAAGGTGTTCTCCCTAGCTCTGGTGCTTCAGAAGTTCAAGTTTATTATATTAGGTGTCTTGAAGACTCTTAAGAACAAAATCGAAGCTCTATCAGAATGGGCTGAGTTCCATGGCACTGTTCATTTACTGTATTTTGTTGCAATTTTCTTCACCTTTTTCCTTCATTTACTGAAAAGATGTTCAGTAATGACCATACCTACATAAGATCCAGTCAGAAGTAGTCATGTTTAAATTAATGTGATCTGAGCTTTTGTTTGAAAAGCCTCCCTGTCCTACTCAAATGTCAGCAGTAGTTATCTGTAGAAGTGGAAGCAAGCAGCCATGACTCTTCTAGGTTACTTTCTGAACTTCCAGGACTTGGATTCTTCCAAGACAGATGCAGTATTGTATCCATGGATGGACTTTTGTAGAAAAAAATATTTAAGTCTGCTTTCTTTAACATATCAAATTCTTTAAACTAAAACATTTTAATTACAGTGAATTTCACAATCTAGAAGTGCCTTCTGAAAATCCTAATATTCTACATCAACTAGCTCTCCCTAATTCCACCCTAATTTAGTTTATAAAACTTAGTCACCTTCTGAGGCATGACATCCCTTACAAAAACAATGTTCTTTATTTCCCGGTATCTGGTATTAATTGATGTGCTTATTGTTTCTGATGAGTATAGTAGTTTCCTAGCTGCAAAAATTCTTCTGTCATCTTCTTTGTGAATAAAGATTTCAATGTAGGCATTGAATAGAATTCCTTCTGTTAACTACTAATACATTTATTTAATTTAACTTTCCTGCTGTGGTCTTGTATTCAATGTGCTGTAATAATCAACTCAAACGTAATTTGCACTTATGGAATCTATGTCAAGTCTTTCACTTCCATTGTGCTTTAAAAATATTTGATACAGCTTTTATACATGTAAGAATTGGCTTCTCAAAACTTCTGTAGGCTGTCAATTTCGTATTTTCCAATTAAGTTTCATCACCACTTCTCTGCTTGGTTTATTTGTGTCACAGGGAGCAAAAACTTGGTCATTGATATTTTATACTTGGTAATTTTATTTTGATATTTTATTTTTATTAAAAAAATACAAATTTTTTAGATTGTAAATTAAATGTTAAAAATTGTACTCCAAAGACTTTTTGCTGCTTCTGATGTTGTTACTGGAAGTGATTGTGGACTTGAAGTGACCAGCTCCTTTCCAACATTTTCTAAAAGGCTATCTAGTTTTTTTTAAATTCTATCTTTATACTCAGCAGTCACTTCACCACAGAGCACTCACTAGTATTAAACAGCTTGTTATCTTATATGGGTGATATTTTATACATTATTGTATAACCTGTCTTTTATCCTTTAGAATCCCTGTTAGTCTCCGCATAAGAAGGATGTTGGTATCATCTACTTATGGGACCATTTCTTTTCTAAAAATTTTCTTGAGACTGCCTTGACTTGTGAGCCCAGAGTGCTGAAATTATTAAAATTTTTGTTCAGTGTAGATGTGGCACTTTGGGATGTGGTTTGGTGTGGACTTGGCAATGCTGGATTAATTGTTGGACTGCATGATCTTAGAGGTCTTTTCCAACTTAAAAACTTCAGTGATTGTATGATTTTACTTATCTGTCTAGAATATTTTGATTTTAGCAAAACCAACTTCAGAAACCAGTGTTTCACTTCTAAAGGTCCTCACTTACCTACCTCAACATAAATAATCACATGTATAGTGCAGCATGACGAGGTAGCCTCTGCCCTCTAATCTTCTGCTGCCATTTGTTATAGTCTTCAATTTTCAAGTTGGGTAGCAGGCTGATTTTCTTCTTTCATTGTTGCTTTTTAATTTGTGAGTAATTTAGGGGCTAGAGATGTAGATCCTTTATGCTCCTCTTTCTGAACTGAACTCTAAATGCCATCCAGACTCTCCTTTAAGTTACTAGGAGATTCTGTCCTGAGACTCAGTTTGCTAAAGGAGGGTTGCTTGCTTTAAAAAGAATACAAAGATTTATAAACCAAAAGCCTACTATCTGTGTTTGGGCCTTAGCCAGACTCTTGAATAAAAAAGAGTTTGTGGAGTGTGTGTGACTCTTGCAGGAGACAGCTCAGAACCATGGAGAGCTCTTTTCAATTCCAGTATAGGGAATAATGGGCATCCTTGATTTTTTCTTGTTAATATTGCTAAAATTAGCCTGAGCTATTCAGAAATGAAGGAAGCTGAAGGGCTTGAAAAAACCAACACTGAAAATAGGAACAAGAATGTAATACCTGTTATAAAAGAGTAGGTGGAAAAAGCCTAACTTGTAAGTTAAGGAATTGTGAGATATTACTGGAGAACAGCTAAACATTGGAGCCACTGGCACAATCACATCCTCATTATAATGTGTTCACCACAAAGGAAAACACTGCTTTTCTTCCAAATAATAAGTTTATACACAATTATTCTGTGAGGTAAATGGCTGTGTTGCTATGTAGGTTTGCTTAGGAAACAGTAAGGATAATATGATTTTAGGTTTTTCCTATAAGTACTTGACTTCCAAATTGATTCAAACAGTGCTTTCAAATCCTGCATTTTGTTACTTATTATCAGTCTGAAATACTTGAATGGGATTTCACTAGAATTATCTTTGTGAACATAAGAAAATTGAGCTTTTAAGTCCTTTGTTACTGTGAAGTATTATATTGCTTTAATAATTACAGATTTCATATGGAAAATTAATCTAAAATCTTATTTTTAGAATTTTTAGCTAATAAAATAAAGTATTCTTTGGTAAAAAAAACACCAAGCTTGCTTTAATTGCTGTAGAAAAAGTTATATATATCTGGGCACATAGACACAAAAATCCCATCTTACATATAAAAAAAATAGCTCATTCATTAAAGCTGATATTTGCTAACACTTGCCATGGTTTGACAGCAAATTTATGCATTAGCGATAGCTTTTATAAATAAAAATGGGGAAGTTCTGATTAACAGTGTAAACTTAAAGTATTAAGTTTAAAAGGACATAAAAGGAGCTAAGCAAGAAGCTAATACTGTCAAAGGTGTTTTAAACTCAGTACGTTTTAAACTCACCTGTCATTTTTCCTTAATAATGTGTCACACCAATTTTGAGAGGAAAAGGCATTGGCAGCATTATGTGAAGTTTTGACTTGCAACTTCACAGCTCTATTTTATTCATAGCCTTACTATTGTGCAGAGGGCTTTGAGTTGTTCAGTTCCTTCACTTTTAAACAAATGGATAGATCTTAGATCAGTGGTACCCTTGAATCATGGTGATAGTGAGGATCACATGCAGAAAGCAATCAATTTTTGGTGCCATGGAGCTCTACAAAAGCTCTAAACCAGTGTGAATTAGACAGCATGAACCTATATGCTAATGCAAGTAAATTGTTTCCTATGCTTGAATTAGCACACTAGGTACCTTTTTTAAATGTTTTTTAATGTGTAAAGTTCTGTATCCCAAGTAAAAAAAAAACAAACTGGAGTGCCAAGGGAAATTTTTACAAATTAAGATTTGCGTATTTTGGCTGAATGGAATTAAAGTTGAGGCAGATACTTCTTTATCATACAGCAATATTACTGTTTGCAGTCTCAGTAAAATTTGTCTTGCTCTAATAAAACTACTGCATAAAACATTGTTCAATCTGAACTAGAAAATGGTGATAGAAAGCAAGTCTGATTATTTAGTTAATGATCCCATTTGACATTCTTTCCCTGATGTGGCCCACTCAAAACTGTATTCTGGCATTTCTGTCAAATCACCCAGTCTCCAAGCCTGCCATATATAAGAAGAAAGTATTTTAGCTCAGTTCTGTGACTTTTTTTTTCCCCCAGCATCTGAATACCATATAGCTTTCACTATGCTTTGATTTTGCAAAACCTCCTGGTTGCAAATATCACTTCGGTTTTCTTATGGCTGCCAAGTGTCATGCATTTTTGCATAACTATTACAAACTCAGCAGCTCTCTCATCTGCCTGTTTTTCATCTTGATTTATAAACATCCAGCTGAGTTGTGGACAGACTGATGTTAAGTTTCCTGGTTATTAGATTTTTTCATGTTGCTTTGATGCCAGCCAAAGGAGGAAAGATCTTACCTCTGATCTTGCTTCTGATGTTTGCAGCCATTAAGGAATGACACGGGGAGGCAACTGGAAAAGAAAATTTAGTGGAGCGCTTCAGCAGAAACAAGAATGAAAAAGTCAAATATTACCTTAAGGTTGTCCATTGTTTTTTTTTCTCCCTCTCTGTTCCTTTCCCAAGTTATCCATATTCTACAGATAGGGAGCTGCACTTTCCCCAAGAAGAGGGAGCTGTACTTTGGTCCCAGATGAGCCCTGAAACAGGAGGCAAATCTTCTATTAAGTTTTGTTAAGAAAGGAATGCACCATTTCTGTTTGTTAACTCTCAAATGACTAATGCAGGGCAGAAATCCCTTTTCTCTTCAGCTTCTTGATTCAACTATTGTGTATTTTTGAAAGCATTTTTGGTGCTTCAGTTAAAAGGGAATGAGCAATTTGGAATCCATTAATGAAGTCATTATTATAATGTTTTTCAGTAGCTGTTTCCTTTATCTGTTTTGGACTTACACATTTAGAACTACTTTTTCCTACCTCATGAGCCAAATATATCTACATGGAACTCCTAATCCCCAGATTTCATTGTGTGTTTTATTTGCAAGTGTAAGAAACAATTCAATGTCACAAATTCTTTCTTTTTATCACATAAGTTATGTCCTTCTAACTTCCACAGTCTGTTCTTTTATTCATTGCTTCCAAAAATTCTCTTTCTGTTTTTTTTTTTTTTTTTTTTTTTTTGGAATGAGGCTTCTACAAGGGTTATCAGTAGATTATTAACTTACTACTGTGGAGGAAGATAATCATGCTTAATGTTAGAATGAGGGGTTTCAATTTTTATTATTCATCGACTGTGATTATATTAGAATAGGATTGTATGGAGTCAATACAGTAAGTCAACAAGAAGAAGTATACCTTTACTATCATGTGATTCTTCTGTTCATTTTCTGAGGCAATTTTTATTTTACAAAGACATTTCATTAGTTCAGATTAAATAGAGTAACTTCTCACTTCACTGTGTTTCTGGTTAATGTATTATCTTAATAGTTAAAAAGGACTGTAAAAGTGAAGATTGTTTTATCCATATATATCCATATATATAATTTCCTTGGAGGAGTGCATTGTTTCTGCAATTCACTCTTTTATCTTTCTAAAAGAAGAATCACCACTAAGTTTTTGTCTGTTTGACAGAAAATCTTGTATATATTTGACCAGTACACTGCTCTTTTTCTTTCGAGGTACAATTCTCTCTTTTGTTCAAAATGACATCAATTTTAAAAAAAAGAGAAATTACTGTATCACTTTTGAAGTTTTAAAATGTAATATGTTACAAGAATCATGAGCACTTATATTTGTTACTGTGTCTAATATAGAGCGCTTATTATTTTCAAACTGTATTTGTTACTGTTGGTGTGCTGTTGTTTCTTTTATCTAGTTTAGAAAAGTAATTACTTCTGATTAGATTCTTAACTCCTGATAAACCTTTCAAGGTCAATGTTCTATGTATAGCTTTAGCTTAAAAGCCCCTGAGTGCTGAGGGTACGGACATCTCTGAGCCACTGCTCTTGTGATAACTGAACCTTTAGGTGTTCACATAGCATAATTTTGAGGAATGTTGGGCCTCTGATACTAAAAATTACCTAAATTGGTGTTTTGATTGGTTTTTAGCTCTGACCAGAAGCTATGTAGTTGAAGTAGGATTAGTACTTAATTCCATTGTGTTTTTTGTTATTGTGTGTGTGTGTGTTTTGCGTTTTTTTTTCCTCCAGTACAAATAAATTTAGTAACTACAGGGGCACAGGACCCTGAGTTTGCCATAATTTTTATGTGGTACACCTTAGGTGTTCTCTGTGTAATTAGCTCCTCAAAGGAAACCAAATGTTTTTTAACTGAAAAGGTGCCAAGATTTATTAGGATAACAGTTAGGATAATTAACACTTTAAGTATTGCAAACTCAGTGAATAGGGAAGAAAGAAGAACAGGGAAAATTTTTACAAGGTTTTTCTCTGCCCACATTGCAACTCTAAGTGTACTGTTGCTTCTACTTGCTCACAGTTAGTTCAGTGCCTTTAAGCCTTGAACTAAATGAAGAAAACTTATGTTTCTTTGGAAGATAGCAGGAATTTCCTTGAAATTTTGGAAGTTGTATTCTTTTGCTGTGGAATACTTTTAAAGAGCTGTTCAATTTATTTGTGGTTTGTTTTCTCCAAATCTCCAGATCTGTGATTTCTCCAGTGATTATTCTAGTGACTTTTAAAATTTTGATTAAAAGAAAATTATTTCCAAGGTTTCCTTAACGTAGTCATAATTTTTATAAATGATAAAAATACATGAATGATAAAAGATATAAAAATATTTGAATAATATTCTATTAATTTAATTAAAATTAAGGGTGAATATTCTATCTTGGATTTTTTTTTTCCCATTTCAAAGTTTTGCCTGGTATTTTGAGCAAGGAATAATGTTTAGAGATGGGGAAACAATTATTTGACAAAACTGCTAAATAGCTGAACTGCTTTAATTGATTATGCAGATTTATATCTTTCATTCAACATGTATAACATCTTTCAGCTGCAAATTTGATGGTATCTGTAAATATTAATGAATCAACTTCAAACATAATTTTGAAGTTGGCAAATATTAACAAGGGAAAATGGGGGCTGCTGAGACTGACTTGTAAAATTTACTCATTAAATCAATACAGAGCCTAAAATATTCTTTGATTTAATTCTTTGGTTGCTAGATCACATTGTCTCTAATCTAGATATAATAAAAGATAGTAGTTAAAAATGTTCCGATTGAATGATTGATCTTTGTAGATAATCCATGATTAGCTAAATAACAAGTAGAAAATGTGATATTTTAAAAGAAAAAATTAGATTCTTTCTCACTGTTATGATAAAGAGTAAATCAAAAGGAACTTATTCTTACAGAATGTGAAATAAAAGGGACTTTGTTTTTTTTTTTTTTGTTTCAAACAGTTACTAATTTCACTGACCTCTGGAATAGTGGAATTACATGTTAATCTCCAACCTCCATGATGCAGTTGTGTTTATTTCCTGCTGTCACGGAGAGGGTAAGCCATTCTTCATATGTGTTATGAAGTCAGGATTTTTTAAAATGTACTGCTGTCTATGTGACCCATAAAATACGTTGTACATTTGTGTGCTATGCCTTTTAGAATAACATGTTTTTACACACCAAAAGCTGTACGAGTTCTTTTATTTCATGGAATCACATCATAGCTGGCTTTGGAAAGTTTCTTTGGGGATCTCCTAGTCCGACACCAATGATCAAGGTAGGGTTGATTAGAGTGCATTGCTTGAGTCTTTGCCCAGCTTCCAGGGATGGAGACTTCACTGACACTTTTTGCTGCACTTTCACCAGTGTGACCATGTGACAGACTAAATACAAGGAATTTAATCCAATCTAACATATTGCATAAAATAAGCTATCATGGGAAGTTTTAACAATGAACTGTTCTGTTGATCAGGAAAAACAAATAACTAGAAATTGTCCTGCAGTTTTCTTTTTCTAGAAATTTTGATTCAATCTTTTCTACTTTTTCAAAAATTTTGCATCAAATGTTTGTATTTATTATAATCACTTTTTTTTTGGTTTTCTTGTAGAATCATTTCCATTAATGATTGATGTGAAATTTCCTAAGTATGTGGGTTTTGGTTTTGTGTTGTTTATTTGTTTCGGCTTCATTTTTAGTTTGTTTTTGGTTTTTTTCTTAATTTTTTTCCAGAGGATAAAAATCCAGAAATTTCTTGGGTAATTTGTACCATTTTGAACAGCAAGGAGATAATGTAAAGGAATATAATAAACTAGAAAGTAATATTAGAAATCATTTTGGGTTGAAAGAACTAAGACCTTGTTCAGTGCGTCAAAAATTATTATTTTTGATAACAACTCAGTTATTTGTGGTAGTTAGGGGTCATTGATGGAGGAGGAGGCTTATAGGATATAATTGCATACATTTCTTAATTACTTTCCTACATGATTCTGATTGAACTTAGACTTGTGAGGGAAATGCATTTATTCTCTCAGCTTCAGTTTTTCTGCTACACACCACCTTAAGACCTTGAAAAAAGCAGTAGCTTTTTTGATTTGCTGATTTCTGTCATGCTTCACTGATCATCAGTCATTTTGGGGAATTTATTGATGCTGCTTTGGTTGCAAATGCGACAAGTCTTGAGCTGTTGATATTCTCTCAGTTTGTATTTTATGTGTTAAATTTTGATCCTGTTGATTCATTTTGGTTGCATCAGTAAATATTGACTTCCTAAAAGAAGAATAAATTTGGCACAAGATTACTAATTGGTCATTCTGAATATTTGTCCCCTGCCTTCCATTTCATTTCAAATTTTTGCAAAGTTGTTTTCAGGTATGAAATGCTATGCAGTTAGATTGAAAATTGTTTCTGTGCTCCTCAGCTGAGCATTTTACATCAAATACACACTATAAGTACCAAGAATCTTTCACTACATTCATACATCCCTGCCTCAAATGTTTTGTTTCTATTATAATATGTATTCTGCTAAAGCTTCTAAACGAATCTTCAGATGATTCTTCTCAAGTTCATAATCTTGCTTTTAGAGTCAAGGTTTTAATTCCTCAAGTCCTAGCAATTTACCTTCTTCGTAATCTCTGTAAGTCTGAAAAATCATCAAGCTTCTACATTCAGAGACAGAATCTCTTCAGCGAAAGTTCAGGATGGATCAATGACATGCGTCTGTCTCCAAAACTTGTTCCAGCTGGTTAAGATTTTGTTTTCTAACCCAATGAGTGGGCCTGTAGCTTTCATATGTGAAGTTAAGGAAGTCCCTCAGTACCATCTCTTCCTTCTCAAATGTTTAATTTGAGAATAATCTGCAGATTGTATAAGATGCATAGACTGTATTTATTCATGTACCGTCATAAGGGACTATATGAAGAGAATATCACACAAACTCCTCAGACCAATCTGTACAGATATAAAATTAGACTTTTACAGAAAGAAGCAGGGAAAGAGGGAGATGTGGATGTACGAGTAAATGGTGAGCAAGTCTAATGATTATGTCAACTTAGAGCCTCTGATACATGTAAATGGAAGTTAGACAAAAGAAACAAATTTCTACAATAATTAAGTATATATATATATGGAATACTATGAGTTTTATGTTCTTGTTCCAGAAAAAAGAGGAAATGGATAGTTTTTATGAGGAGAAAAAATATAACTAAAACAGTGAACTTGACTAGGAAATTAAATGAACTTCATTTTGGGTACTTTTAGAACATAAACATTAATACATGCTCTGTGAATGGGTTTCTGGTCTCTGGTTGAAGAAAACAGTAGATATAATTTGTATGCTAATAGAGGTAATTAAAAAGTTATAGATGAATGAAATGCTTTCCAAATTGTTTCCAGTCATGATTCTAAAAACGTTTGCAACTAAATGGGAAAAGGTCTCTTGGGATTGATATATATGAATGCTAGAATTAGAAATAATTACCAGTCCTGGCTTGATCACAGTAGTGTGCAAAGCATGGGGACAAATTTCAAAGAAATGATAGTTAACAAAGTAGAGGTAGATAAAAAACGGGAAATTAGATAAATGCAACATAGATTTGTCATCAAAGATTCTTTGATCTATATTATTCTGGGTTTACTTACTAACTGTTTCAATGAGGTCAATTTCCCAATGAAACACAGTTGGGGAGATAATATCTATGTATCCCTGTCAGCATTTCTTGGCATGTAGAAAGTTCTATGTTGAGTGAGAGAAATTGTGGATGAAAAATAGAATAATTTGTTGGAAAAGGAAGTAACTGAAAGGATGAAGTGACAGGGACTTATGCTGCAAGGAAGAGTGTCAGCCTGGAGGAGGAGACTACCTATTACTTCAATGGATTACATGTGTTATCCATCTTGGATGTTTTCAGTAGTAAGAATGTCACAAGTATATAATAGTTTATAATGAAATATAGGTCACAAATTAGAGGAGGGGGTCAGAAAAATTTACAAGTATTTTTTACTTGGGAATACTGGGGTGGTAGAACGGGATATAGTGTAATAACATAAAGTTAAAAGGATGAAAAAGAAGAATTTTTATATATAAAATAGTGTATAAATTTGAAGAGAGATAGATGCAAAAAGGTTTGAATGTATTATGTCCCTGTAAAATGGTTGTGGACTGCCAGAACAATGCAGGCATGAAAAGAGAAATCCTGTTTTGGGATACATCACAGTAGGCAGGTCCAAGAGAGAAAAGCAAGTATTTGGTTCATACGAGACTCCAGCAATGCCTTGTGTTACATGCAGAATTCTGATTCAATTATTGTGTAAAAACTTCATAAAGAATGCATTGCATACACTGTGAATAATATTTGTAAGGTTTGCTTATTTTTATCAAACAGTACAGAAGGATTTACTTGTTACTTTTGTCCTTTGATCCTTAGTTTTATCTTAATATCCTAAAAGGATTATTTCCTTAGGCTCTAATCCTTTGTCAGAGGCTGTGCCATCACATTATTCTTAAATAGGAACTGGAATCAGAAAGTTGGTTTTAATTTTCATTTTTATGAGAGCACAACAAGCTAACATTACTTAGAGTAGAATGCTTTCCTAAGAAGGTATTTTTGTTAGTGAAATCTTAAAAATTCTAATATAAGTTTACTTTTCAGGAAAACTAACAATGTTCTGAGTTGTATGTCTGGTGTAACATGCTTTTTGAGTGTTTCACAATTAGTGGTAAGTCATTGTGATAGCTCTTAGAGTGGAATAAATTTCCTGTTTTGTACATTTTACAACTTTATGTGATGTACATGCCTTAAATATAGTGCTGTAAATGTTAGCTATAGTGGTGTGTGTGCTTTACTTCATGAGTAATTTTCTCCTTGTCAGCTTACATAATGTACACTTTTTTTTGAGTGAATCTAGGCCAGTAGGTGGTTGAGCCAAAAGCAGACTTCCTTAGTTTGCTTTGAATTTAATCTAAAATAACTTGAAACCATACATTGCCAAGAAAAATCATAATGCTATTCTGGGGCTGTGATTCTGTAGGAAGCAAAAATACACAAGGAGAAAATACACACTGCGTCACTGAATTTACTATTGAAAGCATGTCTGAAACAGTACATGAAAAAGAACCTCATTTAAGTCATAGAAGATGCCCGTCCATTTGAAATTATATAGTATTGGGCTATTCCATTTTCTCATTCTTAAGTACCTTTTAAAGCTTTAAAATAACTTGTAGGCTTTATGGGAGCAAGAGGAAGAAAGGTAGTGGTTTTTGGTTTTTTTGGGTTTTTTTTTTAATTAATTATTTTTGCTATAGCAAAATAACTTTGACATGGATGCACATTATTTCTCGTTAAGATATTGGTGCTGTGCTTCAGTCTCTTTTTTTAGTTATCATTTTAATCAGGTCTCTTTAGTGTTTCATTTAGTTATTTTCACTCAGTCATTCAGTGCATTCCAGTGCATTGAACCAATGCTGTTTTTTAACCAGATTTTTCCAGTTAATTTGTCAACAAAACATTTTCACATTCTTACAATTAACTGTGGCTTGCATGTGTAGTATGCACAGTTTGATTTCCTAATTAAGGCTTGAAGCAGACCATTGTTTTTAGGTAAATATTCTGCCTCCTCTTCATGGAGTCTAAATAAGTTTGTGACACTAACCACATTTTCTGTGCTATGCACTTACAATAAATAAATTTTAACTTGAGTTCCTTTCTCACAGTGTTATTTTTCATGCAACTGATGCATTGAACATTATGTATTCTCAGTGATTTGTGGTAGCCACTACTTACCATACCTATTTTGTTTCATTAGATAATGCTGCACATTTTGTAGTGGCTTTTTATAATAGACCCACAAGATTAAATTAAACCTGAAAAATAGCTTACTGTACATGACACTTTCAACTTCACATTTGCTTTTAATGTAACTTCATTCTTATTCTACAGATTTTTTCCTGATATTGGTTTGATGTCTTCAGTAGCTTAAGTAACAAATCAATTTATAAGGAGTGATAGAGAACTCCTATATTTGAAAACAAAAAGCATTCATTTTAATCAACATCAATGTGCTGTTTATTTCTCATTATGTTGAGAAAATTTTATAGATATCTGTAGTCTCTTCATCTTCTCTCTTAGGGCACCAGGAGACCTTTGTAATTTGCATATGGAAGATTTTGCACTGTTAATGTCATATCAATTTGCTTTATTTTGTGGCAGCTAAAATTTGTGTCTTTACAGGCATACATTCAGGAGTGACTGAGAGTTATCAATTTCACTTTGGCATCTGCAGTCCCACACTGATTACTGGCACTAAAGATGGCTTTTATTTACTCTCCTGATGTACCATACTGCTTCTTGTACTGAGCTTTGCCTTTCCACCCATGCCTAGCACCTGTGACTGGTATTTCTGTGCTTGGTAGCTGGGCTCTTATGAATAGGAGCTGATTTACCTGAGGGATCAGGTTGAAGAACCCTCTTAACTGTAGTGATGAAACTTGTAAAGAAAATTGGTTTGAAAGATTGCTCTAGAGCTGCTGGGGAGAGTAGAGGAATACATTCTTTTTCATTTCGTATATCCAGGGTAAGCATTTTGAAAGAGATAAGAGATAAAGAGATATTTTTTTTTACATTATCTTAGAGGGTGACATTGTAAGAATGTAGTCAGCCATTCTCAGGTTCCCCTAGAAAGGAAACAAAATTAATCTAAAATTGAAGGGAAAAAAGTTAGCTAATTGCCAATATACTATGTTTTGGTGTGCTTATGCCCCAGAAAATGCCAGGGTATGGGTAAATCTAATCAACTGTAAGACAAGAAATTATGGTAAATCTCAGGAGATAACTAACTACTAAATTAAAATCATGACTTTTTCTGGTAAAATAAAAATAACATAATATTCTTAGATAAAGGACCTTCACTATAATTATAACATAAATTTATAATAACACTAACAACTGCTATTTTGATATT
Source organism: Zosterops lateralis (assembly GCF_965231275.1). Lineage (NCBI taxonomy): Eukaryota > Metazoa > Chordata > Aves > Passeriformes > Zosteropidae > Zosterops > Zosterops lateralis. The sequence goes on from NC_139761.1 coordinate 40,009,334, forward strand.
TTTCTGTCTTCTGCTTAATAAAATATATTTATTGGTACTGCTCTGCCTCATCTTTTGGGTTTGGTGGACTCTTATTTAGACATTCAGTGTCAGATGGTGTTAATAACTGTGTTATGATCCATGACAGGTTTGAATTGCTGCATTTGTGGGCTGCTGCTGCGGGTTTTTTTTCCTAACTAAAGGCTCATACTTTCAGTCTTGGCAGTCTTGAACTTAGTTTACAGTATGAAACCTCATAAACAGCTGTAGAAAATTAAACAAGTATAAATATTGACATGACATCTTGGCCTTCTGTCAGGCAGATAGCTGTGGTTTACGTCTTTATGTGGAGATCTTTCAGAAACCTGAGACAAGCTATAAGAATTGAACAGTTTAAAAAATGTGACAATTTTTGTTTTAATTTGATTTATCTAAAGATCTTGTGTGAACTCCAAAATAATGAATCACAGAATGACAGAATGGTTTGGTTGGAAGGAACCTTAAAGATCATTTAGTTCAACTTCCCTGTCATAAGCAGGGATGTCACTCACTACATCAGGTTGCTCAAAGTCCCATCCAGCCTGGCTTAGAACTCTTCCAGGGATGGGGCATCCAGGGATACTGGATGTCTCATCCCTGGAATGTCAAATAGTTTGACAAAATGTCAAATACGTTGACATTTTACATTCCAAGAACAGTATGAAATAAAAGAATTAATGTGAAAGTTGGTACAGTACAAAGTTGGTAGTTAATTGTTGTTGGAACTCATTTATAATTGCATACAACACATTTGAGATACAGGCTTTTTAATGTTTTCTTTCAGAATGTTCTTCCTGTTCATTCAGCTACTTTGGCATCTGTATTTTATATTTAACTCTACTGTGACTTAACTTATGAAAAGAACAATCACATCTTCAGAGATTGATAGAAATTGGATAAAACCTGTGAGGACTTTGTTGCATTTAGCCCAATGCTGAACTGATATTTCATAGAATTACCAATCACAGCTAAAGCCCCATTCTTAATGGGCCTCAAAGGTCATCTATACACAACTCCACACTGATGAACTACGTACTGATTTTTTTTTTCCATTTTTGATTTTTTCCTCATTAAACATCTTGATGACATCCAGTTCACTGCTGTCAGAATTTTTCACCTCATGTTTCACCTTGTTTTCCAAAGACTTGCGAATATGTCAAGCTGTATGAAATCTGCCGTGGGTGCAGAGAGGTCTCTGCCCACTCTTTCCACTTAAAATGATTGCCTGGTCTTACTGTACGTTTCTTCTCTCCTAGTGGGGTGGGGACTCACATGATGATCCTTCTTCTTCCATTCAAGCTTAGATTTTTTGGAACATTTTGGGGACCTTTTTGAATGCCATTTAAAAATCCATATTGACTATATCAATTATATAACAATTAGAACTGGTGCTATGTGTTTGTTTACGTCTTCAAAAGAACCTTAATAAACTTATGGGGCACAATTTGTCTTTCTAAAAGTACATTTTTACTTTACATTTTACATTTTACTTTCATCCTTATGTCTGCAGATTGGTGACAAGAATATATTATTTTCCTGGCCTGTAATTACAGGGTTCCCTGCTGTAGCCCTTAGAAATAATTCAGTTTACTTCTTTAAGTTTACTTTTCTTTGCTACAAAGGTGTTATAAGTAAGGGGTTGCACACCTCTGTTAATAATTAAACTATTGCATTCTTTAATTTCTTTAGAACTGTTGGAAGAATACCATCTGTTCCTGATGACTTGTTATATCAATTTAGTGGATTTTTGATTGTCTGATCTACTAACACTGTTGTTTGAGACAGACCAACGCTTCCTGTGATAAACAAGATACCTAATTTGTGAGTCTGCTTAAACTCATGTTTTATGAAAAACAGATTGGAAAAAAAAGTCAGTGTTTTACTTGCAAAGTACTCTATAAACAATTGTGTCCCATCTTAATAGTCATAAGTGAATTTTTTTTCCCTCTTTTTAACATATACCAACTACCCTTCCTCTCAAGATAAGTAGAGAAATTTTTCAGCATTTTCAGTGCTGTTGAAAACACTAAGGATTTTCAAGGTTAGAGTTATTGTATCTGGAAGTATGTGCTCCAGGCATATTTCCATAAGTGGGTGAGTTTGGAAGTTATTGCAATTTGGGAAGATTTTGCTCTAGAGTTTAAATGAGTTGGAACAGAATAAAATAACTAAATGAAATTAAAAAGAAGTTAAGTGAAATAAGGATCAAACTGAAAAGAATAATTTCGGAGAAGGTAGATGTGGAGATGATATCTCAGAGGAAATACAGTGGATTTAGAGGTTTGAGAATTCAAAAAATAGGTTGCCTTGAAAATTGAGTCAGAATGGCATATATGTGCCCTTTAAAAAAGGTAGAAATGTTACATTTATGAGGAAGAGAGGGGAAAACTGCTTAAAGAAGACTCTGGACATGCTGTCAGTTAAAATTTGATCTAGATAGATAAGGAAATTTTTCCTTCATTGAATGATATTTTGCCAAGTAGAAAAGGAGTTGAGGTGATTTTGCATTTTTTAAAACGGCATGGTGATTTTTTGTGAGAGAAGGTATTATTACCTTTGGAGCATTTTTGTTTCTTTTTTTTATAGTTTTCATAATAACAACTTGTCAAAATGGTTTTGATAGTTTTGAAAAAGCAGAGAAGTGTTTCTAAAGTCATGGCTGATTTTTAAATACTTGCAAATAAGCATAATAGACTGTTAAAATGGCTATAATTCATTTGTTAGACTAGCAGTCATGATAAAAATGGAGAATAAAGTTAATAAAAGTGAAAAGATGTATTTATAATTAAATAAAAGCTATTCATTGATAGTAAAGAAAAATGTCAAGCTTACACAATGACTTTTAAACTATTTTAATGTCTGAAATGACACATGAAAGCGTAAATATTTCTCTTATAAAAAGCAGCATTTCTTCTGGCCATTTCAAAGCTAGGATTAATTGCATATTCTTTGTCATTCATTGGTGAATTCCTAATAATGTTCTGTGGAAAGTTAAAAGCTTTTTTCTTTGTCTCTGACAGAAAGTAGTAATATTGTCTACTGTCATTCTTGAATGTTAATGACAATACATTTAGCTCAATTGCAGTCCACTATGTTTTTACATATCAGAATTATAATTTCAGCTTTATTTTTATTTTTTCCCCACAGAATATAAATGAAGAATGATGCAATATTCTTTGTATGTACAGCCTTATAAGAATCTTCTTTAAGGAGTTGCATTAAGACAAAGACTGAAAGTAACTTTTCTCTGGTACGATGTGTTGAAGCAGAGGAACTGGAATTGTCCACCTTTGTACAAGCTAAGAAAATGTTTGCTATTTTGTGAGTGAAAGCAGCTCTGGAGTGAATTGAACTTCTGAAAATGCGGCCATGGACTGGTTCCTGGCGTTGGATTATGCTCATCCTCTTTGCCTGGGGAACTTTACTCTTTTATATTGGTGGGCACCTGGTACGAGACAGCGAGCACCCGGATCACTCCAGTCGGGAATTATCCAAGATCCTTGCTAAACTTGAACGGTTAAAGCAGCAAAATGAAGACTTAAGGCGCATGGCAGAATCTCTCAGGTAGGATCTCAAAGTAATTAAAACTGTTCAGAAAATGTTTGAAATACGAAATAGCAGAATTTAAATTGTAAGGGTTTTTTATGGGAGTTTTTGCAAAATTGTATTTCACATTTAAAAGTATATATATATATAAAGTGCTATAAGTAGCTGAAAATATATTGCAAAGCCTTTAAATAAATAATGAACATTTAGTTCTGGTCTAACGTAATCATTTCTTAAGAGCCATTTAATGGTGTGGAAGTGTTACTGTCACAATAACAGAGTTCTGCAGGTGATTCACCCCTCATTCCCAACTTCAAACAAGTGCAGTTATTATGACATCCATACAAATTAGAACATCTAGTTCTTTATACTTCTGCATGCAGTAATTGGAAGAGCTCGTTTTAAAATTGCTGAAAACATTTGTACAGCTTGTTGAAGATAAATGCTGACTTGCTGAAGATGATCTGCATTAGATTGCTGCATTATACAAATTCTTTTATCGAAGTTTTCTTCCTTGCCTTGCTGCTAAACTTGTAGAAATACTTATAAAACAGTAGGATCATTTCCTTTTTTACAATTACATAGTCATTGAAATATAACCCATTCAAATTACAGAGTGACTAGATGAGAGTAAATTATTTTACTGGTGGTAGGGTACTGTTTGCCTCTCAAGGAGGCAGTAGAGACAGGAAATAAGTAGTGACTGAACTATATTTTAGGCAGTAATGATTTTTCTGAATACCTTTCTGTATTTCACTTATCGATATTCCAATCAATATTAAATTTTGGTGGGCAAGTTTTAAATAAAAGCTTATACTGTTGATAATTTCCCATGATTTATAAAAATAAAACCAGCAGTTTGTATCTGCTCTAAACATGCTACAGTATTTCAACATTCCTTCTCTATGATTCTGTTAATGGTGTCAGGATGCTGGAATTAGATGAAAAGCCATGTTGACTGGACTCTGTTCATCCTTTTTGTAAATATGTTGTTTAACAGTATTTCTGAGACTTTTCCTCAGAGTGTTTGCATATCATAACCACAGGAGAATCTGAAATCCTAGCATGAGAAAGCCTAAATGACTTTACATACCAGTTGAACAGCCACAGATGCCCAGATTTAGTAGTCAGTAGGCTCTCCAGGAGTCAGGGACAGCTTGAGACTGGAAGATCATCAAGCATCGTTTTTTGCTGGAAGTAATCTGAGATTGGTGAAGTACTGGACTTTGAGGGAAATAATGCATGACGATGTAGGGCCTTTTCATTATTTTTACTGTGCCAAATCCATGGTTCTGTTTGCATAGAAACATCACAAATAGGTTTTAGAAATATCCTGGTCAACCTCTGTTATTAAAGTATCAAATCATAATGTGGTACAGAATTTCGGTATCTCGTTTCTTTGTTTGCCAGATAGGATAAGCTGTGTTGAAAATAGCTGTTAGCTTTAAAACTGTCCCATTTATAGTTTTGTAGCAGTGTGTCTGTTTAAAATGAGGCATTAACAAGCAGTCCATAGGTGGAGTATCTGTGTCCTGGAAGAGATCACTGTTGCTGTGAGCATACATTATAGAAACAAAACACCTCTTAACTTCAGAAATCCAATTAGATGGAAAAGATTACTTTTGCTCCAGTTTACATCTTAAAGTAAAGACATAATTTATTTTAGACTTTACTGTTCAAAGACAGAAATTATTTGAATATGATTTAATTGCTAGAGTTTTTTGGTTTATATTGAAAACTCTAATTACTCAATTACTATAGTGACAGTTAAGCCTGAGTGGATAAGACAACACTCTCCATATTGGTACAGCTCATACAGGGCATGAGGTAAAAACTTGGTTTTGCTGCCCTTTTCCACTAAGATTTTGTATCTAGAGAATGAAACAGGATGTTTTGTGGTTAAAACATAACATATATTATGATATGCAAAAAGGCTAAGATAATGCCTCAAAGTAGGAATATTCCAAATAAGAACTTAAAGTTACTTGTGGATGAGTTTATACAAGATGAGAGTGCCTACCTGTAAAATTAAAACAATAAACAAAAATCTTCTGATTAACTATTCTAGTTTGCTATACTAGTTAAAGTATTTTGGCACTATTAGATAAAACTTTTGCATGGTAAAAAGCTCCAAGTTAACAGAATTTACTTCAAGGAGCAAAGAAGTTCTGTGAATGTTGGAAAATTATCATAATGAATATTAGTGCTAGTGAATATTAATTGCTAGTTAGGGCAGGCATGAAGGGGCAGAAGGCAGGTACAAGAATTAGTAGCTTAGTAGAAGTGTAAGTTGATTTTATGTTCCATTTTGAAGTTAGAGAAAATTGGTATTTCGTCTTTAATTGTTAGTTAAAATAGTAAAATGCAGTTCAGTATATTTCAATTGCCTGGACTTTCCCATAATAATGGGTTCCTGTGACTTCCTTATCACCTTTATCACCTGATAAAAGTGTCAGTCTTCTGGGATGGTTGAAAACAGGAACTGGACTGTGCTTGTGTCCATCCTTCTCTCTATAAATACCAACATACAATTACAAGAAGTGATCTTTCCACACTGAGATTTGAATCCTTCTTTGCCACCAATTTGTGTAGTAGCTTCTCATCCCCAAACACAACAACAGCAACAACAACAAAAAAAACAACCCAAAAGTGTGCCTTGTGTAACATACCTTACGTGCATGCAAACCCAACCATTCAAAACTTGACAAAGATCATGTCTGTGAAAAGGCTTTATAAAATCTTGCTTCACCCTGTTTTGCTCTGTGATACTTAAATAATACATGGTTTTGTAGTTTTCTTCTGCTTGCTTCTTTTCACAGATGTGTAAGGAGTAGCATTAGGGTTTTAGGGCAGACATAGGTACTTTTTTGGGTTATTCTAGTTTATTTCCCACCCACTGCAACCATTTCTATGTTTGATTTCAAAAAATATGTTATTTTCTTATGAATTTATGATTTAAAAATATATTTAATTTATTACCCATACTAGTTAACAGTAGTTTGTATTTTTGCAAGGATTTTTGGTGAGCATATTTTTTGATATTTATTTTCTAAGATGTACCTTTGCAAGAGTGCAAGTTGAAACAGTCCCATCTTTTTGAAGATGGCCTGAAATAAAAAAAAAAAATATTCCTTTAGGAACTGAGTACACTTTAGTGGTACACTTCTGATTACTTGAAATTACATCAGGTGCCACATAGTTTTTATGGCGTATTTAAAAAGCCTTAGGTGAGAAGTTACTGTAGTTTTTCTTTTGCCAATATGATACTCTGTAAAACCTTCCTTGTGGCCTAGAATGAGGCACAGATGTATATTAATGATGCAGAAGATAAATGGAATTAGAAGTGTTTTGTATTGTCTGAGTTTTAGAAATTATGTGCATGAATATTGTAGTAGAGTGAGTTTGGACAGTTACCATAGTCTGTATATGTTTATAAACAATATTGTGTGAGCAGATCTGGGTTGATTTTAGAAGCATTCTAGATTTAATTAGTGCAAAATAGTAATAAATCTGAGTTTTTCATAGGTTGTTGTTTTACTATTCTATATCCAGTAGACCTGGAAGAGCCCTTTCAAGGACACTTACTACAGATGTAGTAGGTGTGACAGCAAAAATAGAAATTTTACTACAGTTTTTGTAGTTATTTAAGGGAAACTTGAGAGGGAGTAATAATCAAATCAAAGTATTACATAATGTTGTTTCCTAAAACCGCTAGATTTACCCAAAATTTTTACTTACTATTAGGATTATGATATGACTGCTAAAGACTGTCCCTGTTGCATGGAGATGATATAAGGCTTTTAGGAATAGGAGAGCTTAAAATTACAACTTTCATAACGTCCCATTTCTTAGACAGAAGCTGTGAAGCTGTGTGTGCCTTCATCCTTGTCCTAGGCTTTCTTTGTTTTTGCAATGCATGAATGCTTCATAGTATTCATGTGCTTCTTTATGTACTACTAGATGGTAGTCAAATTTTTATAATTTAGGGTATTTTGATGGAAGATAAACCTGGCAGTTTAGGAACCAGTAATTTGAGAGTTCTCAGGGAAATAGAGAATCTTGTTAAATGGATTCTTACTGTGTTCATGTTATGAATACACATTTGGACTATATTTGTTTCCTAGAGTCTTTTAAATATTGCATTTTGTAGAATCGGCAAATCTTTTAATAAATATGATAACCTGTTTCTTACTCTGAATTAGGAGTGTGTGTTATAAAGCAGAAAAGAGGTGGAAAAGAGCAAAATATCATCAAACACATAAAACCAAACACCAGTATCTCTACACATTATTCTTTGAGTTCTGAGAATAGCTTTAGAAAGAATAGATCAGATTTTAATTTTGAAAGAGCACTAGAGTATTTTAATGTAGCTGGTGCTGAGGCTGGTGGAGAATCCAAACTCAAGATCAATTAATCATAAGCAACTCTATTAAAGTAGTTCTATCAATTACTCTGGGCAGTTTTTGAGTCTATTAAACCTGTAAAGAGCATTAAAGGGGCTTGGATAGAATAGTTTTGGGTTGATAAGGAATTAAATTCTAAAGTACACATTTCTACTACATGTATTTAAAATATCTCAAGTTTGAAGCTGAGGGTATTGCATAGGCCAGTGTGGGAGGAATGATGATAATTGAAGTAAATGGTTGGCACCTCTGCTCCTTCTACCATTTTTTGTGCAATTCTGAGTTAAGGGAAGGAAGGTGTGCAGTGGATATAAATCAGTGCTGATCAGGGCTGTGCTGATCTAAATTGATAAGGGATGCTTGCTCTTTATTTGCAGATAACATTGACTCTTTTATTTCAGTTTTGTTTACTGAGGAGGTTTTATCTCAGAAGGATAAAGTGACAGCCTGTATTCTTTCCTTTTGTGTGTGCTAGTGGTCATTAATAATTGAACATGATTCTCTTCTTGGAGAAGAGAAAAAAGTGAAAGAAGAAATCATAATGTGACTTTAGTTAGTTATAAACCTTCTAGCTCCATACAAAGAACTTGAATATAAATGAAAGAATGAGAAATTATTTGAGTGTGAACTTGTGAAATCTTACATTTTCCTTTTGCTGATAAATTAGTGTAACCTTTTAGGTATCTTGGAAGGAGGAAAAGGTTAGAATGGTTTTTTATAATTTATGGGTTTTAAAAAACTATTTTTACAATTATTTTACACAGTATGGCAGTTCTTCTAGCTAAATTGAATGTCACTATGATTAATTTTTAAGGGGTTCTTTTTGCCTTCAGAGATCCAGACTAGAGATCATTGCTTTGTCATTGCCCCTTTGTCTCCTGAAGGTGATGAGACAGTGGCCTCAGTCATATGGATTATGTACACAGAAATAATTTTTTAAATCTGGATTACTAACAAGGGACAAAGCAAAACCAGGTTATCTCTACAACATAATCTTTTTGATGTTTAAAGTTATACAGTAATATCTTTATTTGATGACTAGATTATGGAAAAGAAAATTTATATTTGCTCTCAGATGGCAGGAAGCAGCATGCAAACATCACACCTTGTAACTATTGAGAATTCAAATAAACTCACTGCTTGGTTTATTAGCTTGACTGATCATTTAATTGGATTATAATGGTGTTTATTTTGTGTTCATAACTTAATTTACAGTTTTACCATAGTAATAACTGAAGGATACTCTATACTAGATGCTTACTGATGTGGTATTTATTACTGCTTAGAATCACCTTAGTTTAGATGAACTTACTTTAAACTCACTTCTCGTATTTTAAGGAGTAAAATAATTGTCAGGACTTGAGTAATAATTTTTTGGTAAGAATTCCTGTTTTTCAATAGGAATTCTTACTCATAAGTATGCATAATTACTGGGATATTCTGCACTAGAAGTTACCTGCATACCGGATGCCATAGACAAGGATTTTAATTCAAATGCTTCTCCCTCAAATGTTGTCTTACCTCCAACTCAGTTGAAGTACTTATAGAGGGTAATAACAGCCAAGCTGTGCTGGTTGCAGAGAAGAATATTTTCCTTAATTTTGAGATTGGATGATAGTGAGGAAGACAGCAATTCCAAGTCTGATGAGGTAACAGATGTAGACACAACTGAAAAAAGAATAAGCTATCTTAGTTTCATCCTAAAAAGATGTGATTTCTGGAAGTCCAAGCAGCTAGCTTAGAGAATGTCCCCCCATCCCAGCTCTTTTATCTAACAGTCAAAGTGTAATAAAAAAATTTATTGCAGTGTGCCAAAGCAAGATGAATGTTAAATGGCAAACTGGTACTCTTCTTTTTAAGTTCTTAATTATATCAAATGATCAACATTACTGTGCTTTTTTCATATCATCCACAACCATCCTTCCATTAGGATTCTCTGATTTACAGACTTTACAGACTTTCCTTATGCTAAGAGGATGTGTGCACTGTCTCAAGACTTCTTATGGTAATGATTTTCTATCCTTTCACCCTATTGTTCTTCACAGATACTACCTTTAGGGTATGTGACTTGCACAACATAAACTGTTCCATTTTTTTCCCTGGTAATTTCAGGGTTAGTTGTTCTTCACAACTCAAATTGTGGTACCAAGTTGGCAGATCACAAACACATTTCCATCTGGTGGTTTTCAATTAGCATAAGAACGTAATTGTCTTTCAATAATGTACATTTTAAAGGCTTGTTTGTATTGTCTTGTACATGGCAATACAATACTGCATCTCAGTCGGATATAACACCGTACAAACAAATTTGTTGTACAAACAAATTCACAAATGGATTGTTGAAACAGTATATTTAGCGAGTGCACGTGTTTAAAATTAGGATATTTTACACAGTTCTGACATGCTTATTCCATCAGTGAATGAAAAAGCAGATGTACGAGCAGTTAATGATAATTCCTTTCTGTTTACTGTGGTACTTTTGGAACACAAATATTTTTTTCAGTAATTTAATTATCCCTAGTAAGATAGGGATAGGATAGCTTTCAATAGGAAGCTTTAAGACTGCAGAATTATTTTACTAAAATTCTGTCAGGCTATGTAACTACTTCTTCCTTCGCCTCTCCTATCCCCTTCTGAAAAATGGTGCTTAAATGCTATCCTTCATGTGATGCACGTTTCTGATGCTCACATTAGGTATTTGTTCTCTTAGCTGTTCCAGGGAAAGTGAACTTTTCATCAGTTCCTGAAATTTTATTGGCATTAGTCATCCATACCTGAGAGATATTAAAATTAATCACATCTCGGTAGGATACTTAGAATGGTGTAATTTCTTTTTTACAGGGAAGGTGCTCCCTCAAACCATTCTATGCTAGAGGCATCTTTTGTCTGTCAAGGACTTTTCCTGTATATGGTGCTGTGGAACTCTGTGTGTTTGTGTGTGGAGAGAATATCTGTCTCTTTTTATGTTCATATTCCTTTATGAAGGAAGAATCATCTTCATGTTCTGCAAGAATTCTGTATTCTTTGCAGTTGTAAAGATTTCTCATTGCGTGTCTGCTTGCTCTTTTTCTTTCTAGGATGAGCTCTAAAAAAACTTATAAAACGTAGAATAATTTTTAACCAGAAGAGTGTTTCCTCTTGAAATGAAAAGGGTTTTTATTTTTTCCTGCATTACATTGTGAAAAAGAAGTTAGCATCTAATTTTTAAACTTTAATTTTCCTTTTTTAATATGCGTATTCAAGTTGAGATGATGAACAAACCTCAATAATGAGGCTGATTTTTTGCTCATAGATTTCAGGATATGTATTTCCATACATCTCCTGTGCTCACATATCAGAAATTTAACAGATGGATGTCACAATTGCTGGTGGTTTTTTAGGTGATTTACACTTTAGAATACTTGAGTTGTCATAAAAAATCATGACAGTGGTACATTTAAGAAGGTTGGAACTTGTTCTGAGTCCAGACAATATGTTGAAATCATCCTGTGTGAATGTGTAGGTGACTTAACTGGAGATCAAGTGCAGGAGCCCTGGTTCTTTAAGAATATATGGCCAGGGTTCAAGATCAGGATGGCTTTCTTTGTGTGCCAGTCAGATTAACAATTAAACTGCCACAGATACTATTTTCACAAGCAGAGCCTTGGATTGTTCTTGTTGGTGAGTAGAAGTCTTGTAAAAAAACACAGTTTAGGTTCAGGCTGGATCGTACCTTGCAGCTGTGTTGTGCACTGTTTTTCTCCTGTGGAATTGTGCTTTTAAAATCTTGTTTATATTAATATGTTTTCTTGTTTTAAGGAAATCTGATGGAGGTTTATTAGTACAACACTATGAAATGAAAATGAGAGGAGAGCTGAATTGTTAATGCAAATAATTTATCAAATAATTGTATTTATAAATCATGCAATTTCTTTATTTTCTGTGTCCTAGGATACCAGATGGTCCCATTGATCAGGGACCAGCTGCAGGAAGGGTACATGCTTTAGAGGAGCAACTTCTAAAGGCCAAAGAACAGATAGAAAACTATAAGAAGCGGACAGGAGATGGTTGGTAGATAAGTTTTCTTTTACTTCTAAAACAAGTTTTGGTGCTTTGGTATTTCATTTGGTATATCACAGATGTATTGGCTTCTTAACAAGTAATTCAGATACAAGTACTGATGCTTTTTATGCCTTTTTTTTTTTCTTTTTTTAAAGTAGAAGGCCTCGGAAAAGACCATGAAATACTAAGAAGGAGGATTGAAAATGGGGCTAAAGAACTTTGGTTTTTCCTCCAAAGTGAACTGAAGAAGTTGAAAAATCTAGAAGGAAATGAACTACAAACACGCATTGATGAATTTCTGTCTGATTTGGGTCATCAGGAAAGGTACTTGCATTAGTTGGTTCTGACCTTCAATTTAACTGTCATTATGTTGTTCAGAGATGCGTGGCAATTATATTTTTCATTGTTGCCAATCATCAGGACTCCTTATTGTTGGAGTACCTTTTGTATTATATTAACGTATTTTGTGTGAGTTTTGTTTATGCTGAACAAAATTAATCCAGGAAGTGTTAAAAATTCAGTGACGTCTGTATTTAAGCATATTATAACTTCTGTTCCTGTTGGGGAGGATGAATCAGGGAAACCTTATAAATATGATTGCTTAGCAAAAGATTCTGAAAATATGAAACCTATAATCGAAATAGAAATGAAAGCTTACTTTGAGTTGTAGGATACTGAGTCTTAGTTACTATATAACCTGGAGACAATAGCCTGGCCAGCTGAAGGAGAATCCCTTTTGATTGAACAATACCTTTCTGCTGGCTAAGGGATCCAAAGGTCAATGTAGCAAAACAGAAAAGTCTAAAGAGTAGTTTTTAGAGTTTAAATACATTTTAGAGTTTACCATACATTACAGTATGGTAATGTACTAGTTCTTATGGGCTGTATGTAGATTCTATAGGATTTTGTGTCTTGTACTGGTTGGTTAGTGTAAATTAGAGTATTCAACACTAAAGGAGATATAATGTTTTGTAACAAGGACCTCGCTCTCTTACCTTGCTTACTGCTCTTACGCCTGCGCTCTGACCCCTGCCACCTCTCTCTGGCTCTCTTGCTCCCTCCTCTCTTACCTCTCTTACCTATTACCCTCTTGTTCTCTCTCTCCCTCTCTCTTTGAGACTTCCCTTCAGCCGAGGCTGGTGGCTGAAGGCAAGGCCCTTTTACCCATGACCCTTGCAATAAAACCACGTACTCTAGAATGTCTCAGATCAGCAGAGTTCCTTTTCCCTGGTGTCCACAGATGGTTTTATGTGTTCCCAGCAGGACTGCAATGACAGTTTGAGTCTCATCAGTGAACAGTTATACAAAAATAATTGAATTAACTAAATATACTACCTTAAATCAATGACCTGAAAAATGCTGTGATCTCCATGTGTGAACATCAGGAATTAAGCAAGAGCCTTTGAAAATAATGATATAGTAAAGGGAAAAAGTCATAAGAATTTTCAATTCCTTAGAAATAATGCAAACACTATTTAAAACATAAAGACAAAATAAATTTGATTATAAATATGGGCAAATAGTATAGTCCATTAAATTTTATAATTTAATATTCCACAATTCCAAAGTCCATTTTGTCACAGATTGAGTTGAAAGTGAGAAGGGACTATTCAATTATTGAAAGTTATTATTTATATAAAAGACATGATTAAATTTCATCCAATTAGTGCTCTGCCAAGTGCAGTTTTATATATTTGAAATAAAAGTAGGTGCTTGGCTGAAGCAGAATTTTCCAAAGGACTTGAGATCTTCACTTGAGCAGTGCACTGACAGAGAAGCTGCCACTTCCCTGGATGGTTTATTTCAATGCTATCTCCTCTCAGAAATATTTATTCTCCGTTGAAGTGATTTCCATCTAGGCTTCTTGAACTTCAGGTCATGGATTCTTAAGTACCTTTTGAACTATCTCTGCTAAAAACAGGAGCAAGTAGTCTAATACCAGACTTTCCGACATTGGTCATGGTAGCGCAATCACTTGTGTGCACATTATTGCTTCATTTATAAAGCCAGGCTGAGGCAGGCCACATGAAACCTTGAATAATGTTGTGTGTGTTTGATGCCAGAAGGTTTTGTGTTGCCACCTCCCAGAGTGAGTCCTTTTCCGTAGTCCTTTCCATTCTACACCGATGATTATTAATTCATTCAGTCTTAGTTTGCAAGTTTCTGCATTTCTGTCACTCTTATGTTCACATTTTTCTATACTTCAGGATGGGATGAAACCCATTCGAGTGGTGCATAAACTCCTTTGCATTGAACTGTGAAACTGCCCTGTAGATCTCTTGAAGTTATGAGATGAATCTTACTGTGGTACAGAAAGAAGTTTGTATATGATGCAAGCAATCACAACTGCTCTTTTTTTTCCTCTGAGAATTTTTGTGTCGAGTACAAGTATTCTTTCAGTTGTCACAGTGGTTACTAAATATAGAATAATCTGAAGTCTGTTTAGTCTTAGTAATAGGTCTATGTAGACCTTCCTGTCTGGTGAGGTCCTGAAAGAAGACTAAAATAATTTAAGCTAAAATCAAGCAGCCATAAACTAGTTTTTATTAAAATGAATCTAGACAATCTGTTTATCCTATAGAAATTCAAAGGAATTGCATTGGAAAAAAAGAGATACAAAAATGTTTCTATGATATTCAGCATGTGTTCCTGGTGCATTTGTAATTTTGCCTTCAAGCAGTAGAATTATCTTGTGTTGCAGAATGCACTTCTTGATTACCGCTAGTCCTAAGGAAGTTCTCTCCTGCACCTTTGAGGTCAAGCTGTCTCCTTCTTTCCTTTTAATCTTTCAGTCTTGTAGTGTGAATTGCAGGAAAATTCTCATTTTTTAATGTGCACATTCTTTGGCATGTGGTGCACTGCTGTCTCTGGGGCGTTCTTTTCCCTTACAATGAATGCACAGCAGCTCCCCAGGGAAGGAGTGGTCTCATCTTCCCTCCACACTGTCCAGCTGGTCGCTTCTCTGAAAGGAACGTAGCATAAGTTTGGAATGAGAACATCTGATTTGCTCGTTGTGCTGAGAAGCACAGTGTTTTGGGGTTTTTTAAATTATTATTTTTTTCCTTTATTAAAAAAAAATAAAATTCCTTTTCTGTTTGTTTGTAGTTTGGGTTTTGTTTGTTTAGGTTTTGGTTGGTTTGGTTTTTTACTTATTGCCTGTTTGTTGGTTTGATTTGTTTTTTTTAACTACACATGTATGTTCTGAGGATTTTTTTAAAATGTTGCCAAATGCTCTTTTGTTTACAGTTGTGTCTTAAAAAGTTATATTTTAGATAAATGGAGCACTGCAAGTGCAGCTGCTATTACTTACTTTTTTATATATATGTGCACATAAATATACATAAAGCTATCTCACAAATTTTAATATATATTATAATCTAATGTTAGGATTAGAAAGATTAGTGTTAATTATAAGTACTCCAGGGAGTTTTTCATGCTGTCCTTACGTGGGAAAACAGAGAGGTGGGTATCAAATGATAAGATAGCTATGTAAGGAAAGAGGCTAATATTTATTTTGTTTTGTTTGAGGAAAGCCTACTGTGTCATAGATTAAGAGTTGCTGTCTAAGAGATGATAAATTTTAGTTTCTGTGGTTCTGGACAAGCAGTATTAGAGTTCTTTGTTAATTTTGGTTGTGTTAAGCAAATTGTTTACTACTTATATGGTAGTGCTTCTGGTTGGATGCCTTAATCAGTATTGGCTATGCCCTAGGAGCAGTGTGAATTTTCTCCAGGAGAGTGCTGCTCTTGCATATATTTTTGTCCAGTATTTCCATACTGATCCTATTTGAGAAACGGTGTTGGCCAATACAAGAGTTTCCTTGAGAATTACATAACTGTATTCTCATCGTTGCTATAGGGAAGAGGGCTGTTGAGAGTAAATTCATCTAAACACTGGAAAGACTGTTTGATATTGAGTTATTAAAAAAGAGCAAATGAATCCTCTAGTTGTCATGGTTGTTTCCCGTGTTGACAAAATTTGTTTGCCAGGTGGCTATTACTGAGTTAGTTTCATTCCTTCTCCTGGGGAGTAGCTGTCATCAGGGATTTTGTGGTAACTGGCCAACATTTGATGCATAGTGTTTGGACAAATTTTCACATTATTTCCTTTGAACTACATATTTTCCTTTGAGTTTTTATTTGTTGATGTAAAATTTTTAGGAGGTTTAAATTTTTCCATGTGACTGGGATAAATGTCTAGACTGATTGTTAAAAACGCCCACCCTTCCCTCTTTATTTTGGCAGTCAAATACAGATGAAACACAGCCAGATTTTTTTCCTCCATTCTGCTTTCCAGAAGCAAAATGCTTTTAAGTGCAGCTCCAAGGTTTATTTTATGATATGAAGCAACAACAGCAACAAGTTAGTGTTGTTGGTTAGTAAGTGAAGTTTCCTGCCATTTTTCCACCTGCAGTAGCCTCTGATAATCCTGTGCAGGCTCATCCTTGTCTGCACTGAGCTATCTTGGGCTCATGGGTCACCACTCCCTGTGCTTTTAACTCTCTGCATGGAGTGTGACCCTGGTCTTTGGTATTTGTGTCTCTTCTAAATCTGTATTAATAAGTTATCACAATGACCTGTCACACTCAAAAAACCCTAGCAGATGTAGCTAGAAAATGCACATTTCTGAGCAGTAACAATCAAAGAAAGAAGGTCTCCGTGACGGTGTCTTAAAATAGCACTACCTTATAATAATTCCTGTGTGATAGCACCTGTGAATTTTTCACTTCCTGGTTTACTTCAGGGTTTTATATTTCTTTTTTTAAAGAAGATCATGGATACTGTCTGAAAACTCTTTTATGAATGCATAACATTTCCTGCAAATCATTTGATACTTTTTATGGTTTTACTGAGCAAAGCTGCCTTTACCTAATGTGATGAGTCATTGAGGCTGTGTAAGGACACTCTCACCATTTCTCTTACCTCAAAAATTGTCCAAGTAATTATATTTCTTCTGTAAGACTGATTATTAAAACTAAGCCGCTGCCTTTTCTTTGTCATGATCACCATGGCCAATAATATAAAAAGTAAAATTTGGGCAACACTTTTTTTTTTTTTTGTAGAAATAGGAAAAATTACTTGAGAGCTGACAGCATTTTTAATTTTTTTTAAAATTGGTTAACTTTGTATTTTCAGTTATTTTTTCAGTATTTAATGAAAATATATTCCTATAAAGTATAGGGAGAGTACACTGATTACTTACAGGTACAGAAAATACTTTTTAAGGCTAATTAAATTGCATTTGAAATTGGTTTAAAATGTGACTATCGGGTTGCACAGCTGCTTTTAATGATAGAGGATTTTTTTTTTTTTCATTTTTTAATGTTTAAGCCTTAACTTGGTATTTTTTCTTTAAACACCTAACCTGGTTACATCTTGACTGGGAGGAAAAATATATTTAAACTCCCAAGAAAATGCATCAGTTTCCTTTTCTAGTATGCCTACTATCCTGTGTGTTTTCTATTAATAGGGAAACGGTCTTAGGAGGAGCAGACTCTTTATCTCTTCAGTTATCTGTATATAATCCATTGTATTAGAACTAGTCCATCATTAGTTCTGTTTTTATTCTCTTTAAACTGTGTGTGCATGTTACTGTGAGTATTATGTGTCTTTAACAGTAAGTGATTTAAAAATAGTTACCTGTTGATGCTTTAAATTAATTTTTATGCAAAGCTGCAATACGGTGTTTCAAGCTCAATTACCTTGTAAAAGAAAATCCAGTTTATATAGTTTCAGATTAGAATGTAGATCAAGTTCTTCCACTTGATTCACAGAAGGTGAGGATTACTGCTGCTGAATAATTTAGGTAAAATATTTACTACAACAGTAGTAGATGCCATAGTCAGTGTCTCAGTTACCCTGTGTAGAAGCATGGGGATAATGACCAAATGAGAAATATGAGACTAAAACTACAGATCCATAAATCCAATTATTAAATTAGCAAGAAAAGATTGTCTGATAACTTTGCTGATAAAGATAGGGCTGCCCTAATTTGATTTATCTCAATTTTTACTGCTTAAATGTTATGTCATTGGAAGTAATTTCCTAGTAGGGATATGTAGCGTGCTCTTCTCACTTATATACAAGAGGTAGCCTTGGCAAATTGGGTTTGTGCTTCCAGTGCTAACAAGTCCTGCCGGCAGCTTGACAAGACCACTTCAAATGTTATTAGGAAATGTATTTGTCTTACCCTCACACTTTTTTTTGGTCACCTCCCAAATTTCTCTGCCTTTGTTCTGTTGCTTCTCGTTCCAAGTGATCAAACTTGTGGTTTATCAAGGATTTCGTGCAATAAATAGCGGCATCTCAAGTTCAGATGAAAGTATTAAGGAAAGTGGTTCAAGCTTACAACTGTAGCATTGTTATGCAGAAATGTTTAGCAATATTAACTGTTCTCAGTCTATAAAACCAGCTCTAAAATTACTGGTTCTGAATTGGACTACCTGTTACTTCTAGAATAACCATTGACAGTTCTAGAAATACTTTAAATCGTTTCTCTCTAGTTTTTTATTTCTTCCCAAAGGCCACAGAGATTTAAAAAAAAAATCTTTTCCAGGGTGGTACCATTTGGTCAAAACCAGTAATTTTGACTAATCTGCAAATTTTAACAAATGAATGTCATATAACATTTTCATTTTCATGAAAATGATTATGAGTACTTTATTCTCTTTTTTGGCCAATGAAATGTTTTAACCCTAAGAAGAGAATCTCTAATGTATTAGATAATCTCAAGTTAGTATTTGATAGCTCCTCAAAATTCATGTTTTGTAGTATGGACTTGCATGGCCATGACTCTGTTTAGAATTTTTAATTGCTAATGGATATGGAACATTTATTAGATGAAGGATGCAGTCAGTCTGTCTTGGCTGCTGTTTGACTTGTATAGTAGGAGGTGGCATGAAGAACATGATTTTGAAGCTACAATTGAAATATCTCTGTAATTTATCTTTGATTTAATTTAATCCTCCAATTTAGTAATGCTAAGATTTTCCATGGTTTGTTATGTTTTCCATTGTTGTTCATAGGTCAATAATGACCGACTTGTACTACCTCAGTCAAACAGATGGAGCTGGAGACTGGCGAGAAAAAGAGGCCAAAGATCTAACAGATTTGGTACAGAGAAGAATAACTTATTTACAGGTAAGAGGGTAAAGCTTTTGTATTGAGGTAAACATCTTTTTCTTCTTATATAGATTGCACTTAGCTAAAACCTTGCAATAGAACAATTACGTGACGGTTTAAAATGAATGTTGGTATATGAGTGAATTATGTAGAAAAGAAATGATTACATTTGTTTCAAACATTTTTTTGTATGTATAAGGAAGGTAATATTCCAAGGCAATCATCAGGGTTTGTATTTTTGTCATTTGTTTTTTTTGGATCCATAGTTTTTACTGGGCTGTACTTACCTGTTTGAATTTTTCACTGTATTGTAAAAGATAATTCTCTGCTTGATATTTTTTAATTTTACTCTTTAGAGTATCAAAATGCATAAATATATTTGCATAGTTTTAATAATATAAAAGACCTTGTATCAAACTCCTGAACTAGCAGCCCATTTTAAAAAACATAAGGAAGCAAAATTGAAGTGCTTGTATAGTGTATTGTCTAGTCCTAGATTGTTTCAACAGATGTTTCAGACTTCTCTAGATGCTCATATTTTTGAGTGTATAAAGTCTTTTTAATATATGTATTTTTTGTGTGTGTATAAAATGTAAATAAAAATTGGTCTGAAGGTGTTGGGACTTTTTTCATGACTGAATGCATGTAGCTATTTATGTAGTGATCAAAAATATATTTAATGTAGTCTGCTTTATTTTTACCTGGTTTATTTTTTATGGCATGTGTGCAGCTGTTTTGTGTGGTCACTCCTAATGTCTGATCTTTTCTCTTGTGTAAATAGCTGAATTTGTTTCTCAGATTTTCGTTATTTCACAGTTCAGCTTCTCTTCTGTGACCAAGCTATGTATTTGTTGATTGTTAAATAAAAAAAGACACCCTTCTGAGGAAAAAAACATCTCTCTAAATTGTGCAGGAGTCATCACTTTATTGCACTTCTTCAACTCCTTTCTGAGAACTGTTCCTTATTTTTTCATTTTTATACCACTATTTGGCAGTAGTATACTGTAACAGCTTTTCATCCTGATAAATACAGCCTTTTTCTATCTTTTCCTTGTCTTTCACTATCCATTTGTTGTCCTATTTAGTAATATAACTGTGCAAGTCATCAAAAAGAGCGCAAAGTTATTTGCTTTAACAAATATGCACCAATGTAAAGCAGTCAATTGATTTGAAATTACACACATTGATATACCTCTATTAAATAAAACTGTATTAAAAAATAAAATAAAATGAAAAATTCAGCAACCTTGCCCCTCAAGTTGATGCCAAAAAATAATTATATGGCACATATTTGTAATTGTTTTTTAGTTAAGTATGAAAGTACTGCATAGCTTTTTTCTGGTACATGTTGAACAGTGACAGCTGCATTATTTTGGGACATCTCACTGGGAAGTCATTTAGCTGAATGATTGTGAATAGTGATGACTGCTACTTCATTTGGATGACATTACCATAAATTTGTTTTAATGAGGCTACATGTAACTAGTTCCCTATAGCTGGAGCAACATTTAAAAAGCTAGGACTTTATATTTAAGGAAAAGGCTTTATTTTCAGAGATGTTTTTTATCAAACAGTTGAAGAGAATATGCAAAAGAAGTCAGATAAGAGCACCTGTAGTTCTGTAATCAAGTGAGCAAATTATTATGAAGGCAGCAGTTTTCTGTCCCTTCTCTTTTGTGCTTATTTTTGTTCTGTTTATTTTAGGAAGTTTGTGATTCAGCATGCAGTCTCTCAATAGCAGAATATTTTTGCCTCTGATTTAAAAAAAAACTTTAAACTTTTTGTTCAGCTTTTAAGGTTAAAAATAAAACCAGGTGAGAAAGGTTACTAAGTACTCAACAAGACATCAATTATATTAGTCATAGTTTGCCATATTCTAGTCATATTCTGCCATACTATTTAGTTGAGGCTTTGTATGTATGCAAAGAAAAGAAAATTGGTCACAAGACTTTTTTCTGAGGTTAGTGGACTTTGCAATATTTTTGGTGAGTTTATGTGTCACTTAGATTTTTCTGTCTTCTGTATTAAATCCTCTCTCACATCAAAATTACTGATTCCTATTTTTAATAAAAGTGCTCATGCTAAAATTACAGCAACAATAGAAAAGGCTATGGGCACTCCGCATACATGCAAAGGGATGCACCCCATACAACTGTAATCAATCAAATTAAAAGTATGTTATATGGTTTCAGTACAACAACCACCCAGGAAAGTGTGATCACTGCTGATATCTGTGATTTCTCTAGGACTGAGGAACACAGAGTGTTTAAGTCCTTCTGCATGCTGAAATGTTTTACTTAAGCTGGAACTTGTGTGTTGTAGGAGAGTAGGTGCAAACTAGAAGAATTAATATTAGAGGAAGGTTTGAGATTTCTGTCTCTCAAATCAGACACTATTTCTGACTAGGGAGAAAAGAATGTTTTCTTCCAGCAGCTGGAAGAAACTTCTGGTGGTTTGTTTGTTTTTTTTGTTTTGGATTTTTTTCTGCCCCCAAAGTCTTGAGGGGAGCTGGTATGAAAAGGAAGGACTACAATGACATCACAAATGAAGGGGAGTAGAAGATGGTATAAATTACTTTTGTGTTAATTAGGATAAGAAACATCTATTTTTGACATATATCTCTAAAATAATGGGATTTTCCAAAGATTTTGTGTGGGACTCTCTTCTCCAGCAGACTGTAGGGTAAAAGAATAAAATATTTATTGAAAATATAAAAAAAACCCCAGCTTTGTTAACAAGTGTCATACTGTGTTGATGAGGTTACTTAGTAAATGGTATCAGAGTGCTCCACTCCACCCACTCCACCCTAGTATCTTCTATTTCATTGGATTAAGTACATTTCTCTGAACTGTTTTAAATTCATTATCAACACAGTCATTTCTCATATAGTAAAATATGTCAAGGAGCAGGGTTTACTTTTGCCAGTTTGTCATGTGTTTTGATGGTTGACTACACGCTTGAAAGCACTGGAAGATGGTTAGGCATAGAGGCAGCACTTGGGACATTATTCCCATCTGAACCTACTTTCTGGCTCAGAAAGGCCAACCAAGAGCCCTGGAAGAAGAATACAGTGGAAATCCTGAATTTTGTGAGAGCAGCAGTATATGCCCATGTTCTTTGTGATGAAAGACCATTAAATCCATCTTGCCAGATAGAAAAATCTACTTTTATTTTAGATGGTATTCTCTTCCATAGAGACATGTAATTCTAATCATTTTGCTATTCTGAAAATTTGTAAATTTTTTCAGTTGCTTTGTTCATAGAAGTTATTTTGAGGAAGATAAAAGATGTAAACTCTAGATAGGCTGGGTGATCTAATTTATATATTGAAGTATGTTTTGTGTGATGTGTCAGTTGTAGGTTTTTTCTGTTTTTGATTTTGTGTGGGTTTGTTTAATTTTTGTTTGGATTTTTTTGGTATTTGTTTTTACTGCAGTTGTATGGCTGTTACTTTACAGGGCTTGACATTCATGGAGGTCCCTTTCATCCCTCTCTTCATTATGTAGATCATTAAATTGGAGATAGGAGTGTGATGAGCAGTGTCATTAGGGTTGAGAACAGAATGTACTACCCATTCAAATCAGGGATTTATCATCCTTTTCTGTGACTTTGTGCCAGGAGGAAAACTCTTTTGTCAGTCTTAATTGGTTTTGAAATTGACTGTTATCCTTTATCAGCTCAGTACTTTTACTGGTTGCTTTGGTTGGCAGTTTTGGTTATGAACACCCAAGCTATTCTGATGCTTGAAATGTAACTTTTCTTCCTTATGAATGGGTAATATTTCCACCTTTTCCTGGAAACACCAGTTGAAATTGCAATATGTCCAAGTATCTCTACTTCCCCTTTTTCTTTTAAAATTCTCAATGGACAATTAAAGCCCAAATACTGCTTTGTCTTTTTGCTATTTGAGTATAGCAATTTGAAAAAACCCCACAGTCATAAAGAAATAAGTTAAATAACTTCCTTTTAAAGTCACAAACTAATACCAATATATATAGTTTTCGGTTAAGTCTACAAATAATGATAAAACCCATGTAAATACATTATATTAACATTGGTAAGCAGTCACACTATCACATTATGTTTCATTGTGTGATTAGTACTTGATTTCCATAATGTTTATAAGCTATTATATGAAGCTTGCATTTGCATGAAAGAAAGTGAGAAGGGCACACCTTGACAATATTTCAAATATGCCATTGATTAAATGCTTTCATTTTAGAGGACACAAGCATTTGGAGGTAATGACAACTGTAAAAAGCATAATCTAATGACATTTTCCAAAAATTCACAGAGATTATCCCTTCCAAAAAGAATAGTGTTATGGCTTTACCCAAGCTGGCAACAAAGAACCCCCCAGACACTCACTCCTCCTCCCTGGTAGGACAGTGAGGAGAATCAATGGAAAAAAACCCCAAACAAACAAAAAGACCCACAAAGAAACCCTATTGTGGGTTGAGAAAAGAACAGTTTAGTAACAAACCAAGCAAAGTATGGTAATATTAATGACAATAGTAGTAATAAAAATATAACACTGCTGGTAATAATGATATGAAGAGGATTTTTTTGGTGGAGTTCTTTCTGTGTGGACTTGCAGAGAATACTAGAAAGGCCCTTTTTCTCTTCTGACAGACTGTGAGAAATACATTTATTATAATTTTAAAGATAAAGTTATCCATTAGGTTAGGTTTAGTCTCAAGTTATCCATTAGATTTGTGATGACAAAAGTACTGGTCTGAGGAACAAAAATTACAGATGGAAATTTTATGTAATTTATTGTTTTCATATCTAGTTAGGTTTTGAATTAGATGTATTTAAAATGAAAAAAAAATTAAAATGCTGAAGTTATAACTCCATATGTTGTAGAGTTTTGAGTTTGTTTTGTTTTGGATGTTTTATTATTCCTGCCTCCCTCCAGTCTGAATTGTTGTCCCCTTGTTCATACCACTAAATGCACAAATTAATTTTCTTCTAAAGCATTTTAGGACTCAGAATATTCAGATTATCTTTAAGATCACTTGAAGGAGGGATCTCAGTTCACCAGACAGGGATCACTGTTTTTCGAAGATTTGATTTGATTGTTGCAAATTTACAGAAAATTTAAAGTTGTTTAGATGTGAAAGAAACAGAAATTTGATTTTGAAACAGAATATTGATGCTCAAATATCAGTATTCTCATACCTTATCTGAAACTTTCATCCCAGAGATTTTATGGGAGACCTTTCTGGAATTTAGAAGTATCTCTAGAGTCGTGCAAGTATGACTCTAGACAAGTATATGTACTAAAAAAGTACTATCTTTTACGTAAAGAAAAACTTCTGTTGGTTATGATGTTGTGTTGTCTACGTACCTAAAATACGGTTTAATTTAAACATAGCATTCATACAATGTAGGCATTTGCCTCCTATCTTGTGGTTTCTTGGTTTGTGGAAGTGAAGTATGTTATTTTATGGAAAGTGTATGCAGATTAGAATTCTGTCCTTTATCAGTCTGCTCAGGTATGTGTTTTACATTCTGCATTTACTATGTGGTCAGTTAGCCTGGGAAGCAGTCCCTTAATAAGCATTTGTTTTATTCTGTACCATTTGTTTTATTCTGTACATTGTAGACAGGTGGAAATTTTCTTTTATTGGATGACATGCATGCTTATTGAAAGAGAACTAACAAACTTGAAAAAATGCCAAAGGAAAAAGCATTCCAACACTGAGAATCATGTTGATGAAATGTGAGCTCAGAGTCCAAATGTTGGCTTATTCTGACAGATTTACAAATGAGAAAGTAATTTAAAATCTTAAATGTATTCTATTTTACATTAGGATAGTGAAGTACGTTCAATAACTGTTCGTGTTCACAGTGAAGAATTCACATAAAATTTTCATGGAGCTTGCTCATCCATTTTAATTGGAGATGTGTTATAGCAGAATGGCTTCTGTGATTGATGACATTTGCCAGTTTTTCAGAAAAACGCAAGCCTTTGGTGCATCTTGTCTTCAGCTCACTTCTTCGTCCATCCTCACAGAACCCGAAGGACTGCAGCAAAGCCAAGAAACTCGTGTGTAACATCAACAAGGGCTGTGGCTATGGCTGCCAGCTCCACCACGTGGTGTACTGCTTCATGATCGCCTACGGCACGCAGCGCACGCTGATCCTGGAGTCGCAGAACTGGCGCTACGCCACGGGCGGCTGGGAGACCGTGTTCCGGCCCGTCAGCGAGACCTGCACCGACAGGGCTGGCTCCACCACTGGCCACTGGTCAGGTAAGGCTCAGTCACACACACCATCCCTCCTGCCTTCCTTGCAGCTTCATTCCCGTACAAATAATTTGTCATCTCTTTTGTGCTGTGTGGAGCGTAACTATGACCGCAATTGTGTATGCAAGTGCCTTTTACATCTTATTTATCTGTTGTATTGAAAAAAAAATTCCTTGGTAAGATAGCTCTGCATTGGGAGAGTTTTTTTAATATAAAAGTTTTGTATTTGATATTTAAATTATAATTTTTTAGCAGGCTGCTGCTGCGTTCTCTGCTAGATATTAATCTTGTTTTCATGGGAAGAGAGTATTAAATAGAGAGTGTTGTTAATAAACTTTTTTAAAAATAATGGATATTGCCAACGTTAAGCGATAGAAATGTAAAAGAAATGGTATCCAATAGTCATTCACACCTCAACAAAAGAAATAAATACCTAAAATAATTCCTAATGCAAGCTGAACAAATCCAAAATCCATGTTGTTAAAACAATGCCCATGTAAAATATGAATTTTTGTTGTACAACAGCAAGTTGGTCCATTCTTATATCATGTGGAACAATTTGCCTAGAATAAGCACTGGGCACTGATGTTTGGAGGATCAGGTAGCTTTGTTTGTGTCAAAGTAAACAGTATTTGTTTTAAATGACATCTTTCTCCATGTGATTGATAGTAAAAACATATCAACATCTTCAGTCTTTTCACTAGGACACTGCATAACCCGGTGAGTGGAGAATCTTAAAGTAACTATTAAAGTTTTACACATCTGAAATTAACTTAATCAGATTTATAAAATCCAGTTTACAGATTGCATGTAAACTTGTGTGTTTACACATTGAAACAGCATTTGCACATTGAAACAGCATCTGTTCTTCAGAGCTTCAAGGTGCTACAAAACTTAGCTGTGAGAATTCTAGTGGGTTTTGTGAATGAGATTTCTTTTTGCATGAATGAGATTTTTTTTTGCAAAAAAATGTTTCTTTGGTTGGATGTTTATAGGAACAACTATAAATGGAAAACAGGTATTGAGAACTCAGATGAAGTTTTATTCATGTTTGGCAAAATTAGTAAGTGAAACTACCATCTGGGCATGGCTCTCAGTGGGCTCCTCTGTGTGACTCCAGAATTTAGATGCAAGGAATTTTGTGAGCAATTTTAGACCACAGTAGACTGAAAAACAGTGCACTCATGCACACATAGCTTTAAAAGATTTTATGCTTTCATGAAAATCTGTTTAAATAGATGATGATTTCCTGCAATATAGGCTCTTGTGGATGAAAATACAAATAATGCTTCATTTAAGTCCCTACAGTTTGGATTCTTTTTTTTTTTTTTTTTTTTTTTTTTTCAGTTAGTTTCTACATCAGGATGAATAGTTTGAAGACTGAGCACATGAAGTATTCTGATGCGATCAATTATTTTTTAAATAACGAATAGCACTAATTTGAGTTTCGATACTCTAGAGCTGGAGGACATTGAGCTATGAAGGACAGTCTTTCTATAGTCAGCCTGTTGGCCAGCCACACATGCTATAAACTGTGTTAAATTCTGATCTTGTGGAATGGCTTGGTCAGTGAGGATGAATGAGACAATCAATCTCTGTACTTGCCTCAGTGTGGCTTCAGTAGGAGTTTTCACTGGATACTTAAATGCTATTAAATTTTCAAGACAGTGTATTTTGCTGAAGATTTCTGTGTGTTTTTTATGTCTCCCTAAATTTATATAGATTTTTATTTACTTGTGTATCTATTTATTTATTCCCTGTTTTTTTCAGGGATAAATAAGTCTGAAAGTCTTAACTCTAGTTAAGAGCAGTTTCTTTGCAAAACCATACCTTTAATTTTTTCTTTTTTCTCTACAAATTCTGAAGCCAGCATGGATTTTCTAGATTTTTAAAGTAAATGTCTTAAAAGGCGTCGACATTTATCAGTTTTCATTTTCATAGACAAAACATTTCTCAAGTGTAGTATAAGAATTTTTCATGATTTTGTAAAATTATGTATCAAAAATATTTACACAAGTGAATAATTATAGCAAGTGTTCAATGTAAATTATAGAAATAGGCCCACAAATCAGAAAAGTATATCAGCTAAGAAAAATGCTTTCACATAATTTGCAGATCTGAATAGATAATAATTTAGTAAAATGTGCTTCATGACAAAATTGTTTAAGTTTGTACATTTATCTTCCTTTTATTTTAATTGCTTCTTCTTGACATTTTATTTGCAGCACAAAATTTTGCTGTTTCTGGACTTTATTTTTGGAGAAACAATTTAGATAGTAATACCTTCTCCAAAGAATTAAGAGGCTTATATAAGCTGAGAATACATATAGTTCTGGAATTTCCTTTGTCCAGTCCTCTCCTAACTAGGTGTAAAGGCTAAACTTGTTTTTGGAATTTGGGAAAAAGAGTGAATTTTAATGAGCAAGGTGATATTTGCCTGATAGCAGAAGATTAGTAAGACCTGTTCTCATCTGTGAAGAATTAAGGGTCACCTCAGCCCATGTCATGTCTTGCAGGAGTTGTTCTTTGTGTTTGACACTAAACTTTGTGTAGTTTTGGAATCAAGTTTAACTTTTCTGGCTTAAACATATTAAATGATTGAGAATTCTACTGCAGATTTCTGTAAATACAGCAGTTATTTTACTGTGGCATAATTTTTCCTTGTCTTTTGGTTCACTCATACTGTCATTCTAGAGAAAAAAATCTGAAGAGATGGTTGGGTATATGCTCTTTTTAGTTCTAAAATTACATCTTGCCTGTAATTGCATCTTTATTGTAGTTAGTTTTTCATTTGATATCTATGGTCAAACTGTTTATGAATAATTATGGTAGGAATTTTTATAAGAAGCATGAATGATTTACCAGTAATAAGAGCCAAAACGTAGAGAACTTGTAAAGACATATTTATCATGAAATTTTTGATCAATTTTCTTTAAATTAATTAGTTAGCCAGGTCATAATGTTGCTATCATTGCTACATGCTAAAATGGAGCCTCTTCTTGTCATTTTTTACTCTTTGATTTATGATGTTATGGTGGCATTCCCCAGTAATAAATTGAAAGAGGTCTATAAAATAACTAGACAAAAAAAAAGAGAAAGAAAACAGATTAATAGGAAAGACAGATTAATGTACTTTTAGAAGTCATATCTGCATTGCAAGCTGGAGAATGATGGGATGTGGAGGTAAAGAAGCCCCTTTACATGCTTTAAATAACACTATGTGCTCTTTCCCATAAGGCCTAAAACCCAGAAAGATGAAAGATAACTTGAAAAAGGAAACCTGAAACAAAGTTTCCTACAGTTATCCATGAATATTGATTTCACTGCCTCTAACTGTGGTTTGCTGAATTAATGCTTTTGAGGAAGGGATACCCAGAGGGGAGAAAATGGCAGAGCTCTTCATTTGTTGGTAGTGCCAGCTTTTAAGTATTAATTGAACTACAATCTTAAAATATGAATTAACTAATATGTTTATATGTATAATTCAAATGCGAGGATACTGTGGGTACACAAAATGAATGTTTAATTTATTAAAGTCTATCTGGCAACAGTAATCAAAAGGACTAAATAAAAATTGCAAAATCAAATCATAAAAGTTGTACAGAATTAATTGCAATAAATTAAAAAGTTTCACTCCATGAACTAGATATTCCTTGACAGTCGTTTTTTATGGAAATCAGCTGAATATTGAGTAGTGGCCTAAAAACCCCTTTAACTTGCATACAATTGTAAGACTTATGTTTTGCTCCTACGTCTCACTCTTGTTTATAAAATCTTCAGATAAAATGGGTTCATTTTTAGTTCTAGTTCTTAACATTGTTTTTGTACAGTGACTTTCATTGTTTACATTTTACTTCAAACAAGTTCCCTTTCTGTGAAGCAAGCTGGAGAACAGTGATTTGAGAGAAGAGAACAGAGTGTAACAGCAACCTCTGAATTTTGCTTTTTTTCAGTTCTGTTAATCTTGAAATCAAGCTACTGATATTGTGTAGATTTTTTTGTCCTCAAGGTGCCTTGTAAGATACTCTATGTAAAGACATTTGTCTGTGTAAACACATAAATATATTTAGAAAGCGGTAACTCTTAAAAGGACCCTGGAATTCTAATCAGGTATATCTGAGTTTTCAGAGCAATGCAGTAGCCTAAAAGAGCTAAGTGATCCTTATTTATATCTAAGTGGAGAGTTCTTCAATAATAGCAAAAAGTTATTTTCACTGTGCAGAGCAAAGACAGGCTGCAGGACACCATCTATTTCGGTTATATGGTCTTCAAAATGAATATTGATAAATATGAAAGGATTCTGAGAAAGACCTACACTGATTCAAGGACATAAAAAGCTGCATTACAGTAGGAGATTAAAAACTGTAATTCAGTTCTAAAATAAAGCAAGCTTTAAAAGCTGGCACATTTTATAGGTATTTCTATATGGGAAGTATTTCTGCTTTTAGACAAAGATGTGGTAGACAATTTTGATTAGAGATGAGGTCTGTTTTTTAACAACTCACTGCTGCTGTTGACCCCTATTATAGCAACTGGTCTAAAAGTGGAAAAGCAAAAAAATTCCATGATCTGAAATTGGAATTACAGGAGATGCAGTCTTTTCTTGTAACTAGCTTTATTTCTTTTGGGGATTTTCAACACAGAAGAATGTTTGCCTTTGGCTTTTGAGTGGGCATGGGGTTTTTAAAATTTGTTTGCTTTGTAATGATACTTTTAATATTGTCTTACAACTTGTGTCACGAAGTTCACTTGTGCAGTCCCAAATCTGCCATACTAAACTAAATTAATTTGTGTTTTAAGGAGGTTGTATTAAAATACATCTGTGTGTTCTTTCGTGCTATAATCAATCAAATCAAATTGATCCTAATTAAGCCATTTATGTGGCCTAAATGTACCACTGGTTCTCATCTAATTTTAGGAGGAATTTCATCAAATCTATTCCTCGTAAAAGAATGGTGTTCTTGGAAGTTGTTTTGCATGTCAGTGGCATCTTTTAACAGGATGGGAGATAAATGGGAAATACTTTAATTTCAATACAGTCATTGTCTAGTAAATATTCTAATAGCAGAAGTAAGAATGTCTGTATTTGTTTAAAGGCTGATGTGTATAATTGTGCTATCTAGCAAAAAATGTTCAAGGAACAAAAATATTGGGATTGTATACAGTGAGTTCTCCTTATGTTATTGCTAATTTAGGTGAAGATTTTATGTCTGTATAAAATGCATTTAAGAATTTGGTAAGAGTTCCTTGCATGGGTGGGACCATAAGCAGATGAACAAACATGTTCCATGACAATTCTTTCCCTGTGCTGAAATGAAGGAAGGTAACCTAAATGTGCCCACTGAAGTAATTACTTTCCAAATAGCAGGGGCTTCTTTCCCTACATTTTTTGATAAGGGGAAGATGAAGCTGAGGATTTAGAAATCCAAGAGTGCATGGAGGTGGGGAAAAGGATTCTCAGTTTTGTTCTGTTCAGTGGTAGGAATGTCAATTGCATATTTGGTTACACATTTTATGCTGTTCATATGAAATACTACACTTTGAAGCATGATTTTTCCTTTTTCCTAACAGATTAATGTTGCCCCCCCACGATGTAGTAGCAAAATTGGTACCTGTAGGTTAGTGGTTGATTGCAAACTTTGCTCACGAGCATTAAATCGTGGATGACAAATTACAGATTGGTAAACAAAATGTCCATTACAAACTGTAGAAAAGGTTTTTGCTTAACTGTTGCCCTTCTAAGAATTGTTTAATACGCAAAAAAGCGACAAATTGGCTTAATATTAGAGTTTATTTGGTTTAAGATAGCCATTCTTCAGTTGATAAGTTGTACTGCAGCATGCACAGTAGGGAAAAATAGTATGTTTTGTACTCAAATGAGAATTCAGGGGGGTTTTTTGAATATGAAAGGAACGCATGAAGTAAACTAAGTATGTTAGGTCTCAAACTACAAAGTTTGAAATGCTAATCCGACTTCTTTGTTTGGCCGCATAAATTCCAATCCAAACTGAAGCATTCTTAGGTTTTTGGAGAATCAACCTGCATTCAAGTTTTGAGTTTTCTAATGTATTACACTGGTTATTACAACCAGTTACACTGGTCATTACAACGTACTAGTTCAGTAATATTACCTATTTTTAAGTAATCTTTAAACAAGGGTAACCTGAACTGGCAGCTGTGGAATTGAATTGAAGTAATCCAAACCCTTCCTACATCTTGAAAATGACTACAGCCATTTCCAGGTGGGAGACGTCCCAGAGCACCACCAGTACTATAGATTATGGCTCTGATACTTGTGAATATATCAATTATTATAGTGGCCATTCTTTGTCTTCATGCATCTTGGTTTTTTCGTAATGCTTTCATTATGTTTTCCCCTATGACTGAAGATCAGAAAAATTTCCTTTTCCATTATTGCAGACTTACACCCCTGATTTTCTGCTTTCATGTTGGTAGACCATTTGAAGTAGAATGCATCCTTGTTTCTTTCAGATGCATTGTTAAGGTGTATCACTACTATGAATCTCAAACAACATACAAGGTTTATTCTCTTCTGTTTAATTTATGGGTAACTAAAATGTCCTTTTGTGTACAAATACCTTGAGAGCCGTGTTCCATCTCGATTTGCATATGGAGATACTTTTACTAATTCATTGAAAGAGGAATCCTCCAAGTGTTCAAATTAGAACAATACAAGACTAGGAGTTAGAAAACCACTATCTCAAAAAGATGGTGAATGTCTTGTCTAAAATGAGAGTGCTTCTCCACTAGATGCCTGGACAGCCAGCTGCAAATATTAAGCTCCATTGTCATGACCTGTTGGAAACTTCTAGGTCATGAGATATGAGATATTGTCTGCATGTTGTCTTGTTTTTTACATGCTTATACATGCCTGTTATAGGCTTGAGTGTATGTCCAGTCAGCATGTGCATGCAAGAGATAAGTTCCTGAAGCTGTTGAAGGATTATTATAAAAACAGGCTATTTTCTATTCCAGAAGATATTACCCAATATTGAAAGCAAGTATTTGCAACCATTTTCAAATATATAATAATTATCATTAGACTGAAATAGAGAAAAAGCTTCAGTGGAATTGTTTGAAATCAAATCCAAAAATGGTTTTTCATCAATATAGCTGTAATGATCTTTTTTATGTGTTCCTGAGTTATTTCAACTATTCTTACGTATGATCTTACTTTTAAAACATCAATTCTGTTTACTGTTTACTTGAATGACTAGACTTGGGAAACGTGGCAAAACTCCTTTGCATTTATTTGCCTTTGCAAATACATTTCATGATATTTTCTGTCAGCCAGGGAATTGGAGCTCCTCTTTAACTGGTACCCCTTTCATATCTGCTGTTTAGTTGAAACGGGGCATTGTTCAAAAGCAGTTTGAATATATAAAGATAAAAGGAAAAATAAATCGCTAGTAAGCATCTTGATTTCTACCCAGTGTGATGGTCTTCTGACTGTTTTATGAAGTCCCTTTGTGCAATCTCCTAATCTGTAAACTTTCCAGCTGACATGCTGGGTATCTAAACAATTGAGGATGGGAAAAACCTTTGCTTTTTAATGTTCTCTCGAAGTGATGTGACAGTTGCCACATAAAACTTCAAGTTAGTGATGAGAAGTTTTCAGTAGGGTGAAACAGAAATATAGGTCTTTGTAATATAGCTCATCTGAGATGCTAAAAGGGAATGGAGGCTCTAAAGGCACCACTGCTTTTGTTTTGTAAGAGACAGAGCTATTGCAAATGCAGAAATTGTTACACTCAGTCGAAGCCTCCGTCAGTCAAAAGGGAAAACATTCACTGGAATCTCATCACTTGATAGGACAGTAAGAGCACTGTTCATATTTATGCCGTGGTTTTGGTTGTGGGTAGGATTATCAAAGAACTGGCATAACATGGGAAAATAAATATTATGGCAAGATTACTCACTTGTGTTACAAAGACATGTTAGTAGTTCAGTAGCTCTGGAAGTCACAATTTTTGCAGGAGCAGAAAGGATATTAATTAAAGTTTTAGTTTTTGGGAGGGAGATGATAAAATAATATCTTTAAAGATTTATTTTAGACTTGTTTCTTGTGGAAGCAAAAGTTTGTACAAGGAAAAGATTAGAGAAAAAAAGCTTTTAGATATATGAGTTGTATTTTACATTGACTACTTTAAAAGAAAAATATTATTTTTACCTCATGTCAATTTCATTTTATAATTCATCTATGGCATAAAGCTCTTATAAGGTAACTTTATTTAAGTTTGCAAATGCCCTGAAGATAGTTGTAGGAGGTGTAGTCTTCATTACAAAACAGATAAAGGCATACTTTTACTTTCTTCTGAATTATTTAACAGTTCATACAGAGAGTAACACACCATCATTTTACATAGTTTTTACTTTTTGCTGTGTCTGAAAAGAAGAGCACTGAAATAACATAGATGGACCCTGAACCTGCTTTCCTTTGCAATATGTAGCAGGAATGAGCAGGACAATGAGGAGCCTTGAGAGAATTCAGCACAGTCCTCTCACCATATTCTGTGCTAGTCGAACAGCTTTCCCAGCACTCTGACACATCTCCTGAGGCTGAATTTAGAGTTTTTCACTTGGGTGAGATTTTAAATTGGCAGTCAGTCCTTTGTGCTGTAGGGCTTGGTTAAGTAGATCTGTGATAAGCCTATGCAAGTTGGTATCAGCTTAATTAAGTATATTATAGATACAGAAAACAGGAAGCTATTCCATTTTACATTGGTTTATTCAGTTGTGTTTCTAGCAAGATAAACTGAAATTAAATTGAAGTTCTCAGTTACAAGACAGGAATGTCCATAGCATGGTGTTCTTTGGCATACTTTTAAGGACTTCTTGAAAAATTGAAATTAGCTGATGAAATTTGAAATAATAGGAGAATGAATGATCAAACAGGTTTTCAGTTAATATTAAGTAAAAGTAGTGATTGTACGGTAATATGTCAGCCTCCTTTCAGGTAAGAAATTAATTAACACCCAATAAAAAGCCCATCCAGGTGCAGGTATGAGCCAGTGTTCAGATGGCAAGAAGTAAGGTTACCTAAAATGACAAAAATTCCACAGGTCTTTTTGAGTCAAACCAACATTTTCAGGTTTCCAAGAAAAAGAAGTTGGTAAGAAAGATAAAAACAGCTCAGGTTTTTAAATGGGCTTAAATTAGAGTAAATTTGAAAAGTAGACAGACGGTAAGGTTATGCCAAATCACAAAAATTATATAAGTCCTGAGAGCTATAAAGTGATTAAGGCACATTTGGATACTGCGGCGAAGCAAAGTTATGCTTTTTGTAACACACAGAGCTCATTTCAGTATTTAAAAAGTATTCAGTGGATCTCCTGGAAATTGAAACTGTGTTACTAATGTAGTAGTGATGAGCATATTGAAAAACTGATAGTAAATAAGAACTAGATGGTGCAATTGGCATGGGTCATCTGAATTAACCTTCCTCCAGGACCTACCTCCAGAGCATGTTGTTATGGTAAGAGTCGGTGTTTTCAATATTGCAGTACTTTATGACTTTTGCAAAAACACTCAATCTTTGGTTACTCAGTGAAGTAAAATCCAAAACAGGATTAAGTTACAGAACTCTGGAAGACAATTTTTTAGGTTATTCCAAACTGAAAAATAGTACCTGAAATCATATGAATGTTAAGCTATAAATAGAAATATAGTGACAAATTTTGACAACTGTAGAAGTAAAATCACATCAGAAGAAGTAACTTGAAGTAATGCTGACATGTAAGTTATGTATAACAACTCTAGAGGTATCTTCCAACCTAAATAATTCTACAATTACATGATCAAAATTGTACCACTGCTGAGCAGGGAACTGGACCTGATTGACGTGATAACGTTGTGATTAAAACTACCAACACAGGAAAAATATGTAAACATTAGTATGGATGGAACCTCAAGCATTCTTTCATGCCATTCCAAGTTAAACATTTATTGTCTAAACTTTCGCCTGATACTTCACATCTGCACCAGATTTAGCACTTCCCTGGCTTCATGCTGCTTTTCTTTATTGCAGCTTTCTGAAGTTGTACCTATAAAGTATTATCCACCATATTATAAGATTTAAATGCTCAATATTTTTTGCTGAATTTATGAACTTCTATTAAATCTTTTCCTGTGAGTGTGATATAATAGATGATAAAAATATGAACTGGCTTCTGGAATTAAAAAGAGTCATCTGTAGCTGTAGTATGAGAAATTCTTCTAAAGAATCCCTTACAGTGATGGTATACAGTGCAGTGATGAAATACTGACATATAGATATATCTTGGAAGACAGATTTCCAAATCTGGTAAAAATCTAAACCATCTGTATATTCTACTGTAGTTAATATTTAAAACATAACTAATTCTTACATATGTAGATCATATTTTCAAATTCTTACTGTATGTACATCACATGCTTATATGGTGCTTGTGTTTTCCATGGTCTATTTAATTTGCTACTTCATAGTTTAAGTTCTTGAAGACAGGGATTGTCTTTCCCCTCTTCAATTAACAGCATAGCTAATCCAGTGGTTATAATGATGTCTAAAATGCTGAAATTTACTGCAATAGAATGTCGAAAGAGCAGCAGAGCTGTAGTTACTTTTTAAACAATTTCTTATGCCTTAAAATATTTCTTTGTTTACTTTTTAGCAAGTAACTGAATTTTAGACATTTTAGATAACCAGTCTGTCCTGAGAAGCCTTCGCAAACAGTAACGGTATAGTTATATATAAGACGGTATAAACAGGAGCATATTTTATATTTTATTAAATACCAGCTGCTAAGAATTAACGAACCTTCAATTTTGTTCTACTTGAGTGCATTGTGAAATACAGTTTGTATCTAAATGTAGTCTGGAACTAGATGTATTAGATTTGTTAATGCTGTTTCTGAAAAAGTGTAGAGCAAGGGTTAGGTCGTCTTTTTGAAATGGAAGATACAGATGCATACAGTTGTATGTTTGGGATATTATTTGCCAATGGTAAAGGTTATTAATAAACTACTTGACTCATCTTAGTATGTATTTTAAAACAGGTGAGGCTAATGATAAGGATGTTCAGGTGGTGGAACTTCCCATTGTTGACAGCTTACACCCACGGCCACCCTATTTGCCCTTGGCTGTCCCTGAAGACTTGGCTGATAGACTAATTCGTGTTCATGGGGATCCTGCAGTGTGGTGGGTCTCACAGTTTGTGAAATACTTGATTCGTCCACAGCCTTGGCTAGAAAAAGAAATAGAGGAAGCCACAAGGAAACTTGGTTTCAAACATCCAGTGATCGGGTAGGTATTTAGTTTTCTTTTTAACTGTCTGTGCTTTGGTATGTGTATGTAGTGATTCCTGTTCAGGAAAAATTGTTCTATGATGATAATCAGAATCTCAACCTATTTTGTGGGGAGAAAGGGGGATTTCTATATGAAGCTCTTATTTTTTAACTGTTCGTAATACAAGTTGATTGCAAGTACTTCAGCATACTTGTCTACCTATAGTTGGACAGATATATAAAAAGCAGCTCCAGAGATGGTTTTTTTAACACCTCCTTCCACATCCAGTAATACAGAATTTCATTAATGTAATTGCCTTATAGGTTGTATTCCAGGCACTTAACTATCTGTGTCTTCTTTCCAGTGCCTATAGCTTTTACATTTGAGGAAAAAAGGCTAAGCCTACATTTTACATGCCACAATTCACAACTATTTTTTTCTCTGGCTACATACGAGTATGGTATATGCCTTTCCCTTCCCTGCTGGTGTTTTCGCAGTTGTAGTTTCTCAACAATAATGATGAATTGGAAAGGTCTGTTTGGGGAGATATGGGGAGAAGGAGGAAAAGTAGTAAAAAGCAGCTTGGAGGAGAAAGGTTTTTCCATCATGTAGTGTGAAAAATGTTTCTGCTGGTGTGCTAGTCTTGTTCCTTTGCCAGAAATTCCTTCAGTCCTTAAACTTTCTTTTTCTAGGCGTACACAGTAGGTTGTCCAAAAGTTAGTTGGCTTTTGACCTTGAGCCAGTAGGGCACTTCACCGCTGCGGTATCTGAAGACTTGTTATGTTTCAAGGAGGTCAAAAAATGCATTTGTAACTACCTTAATTCAAACTATGTATTAAATGATGCAAATATTCCTATTTTCCTTTTGCCCTGTATTGATCAAGCATTATCTGTCTACAGTAGATAACTTAACCTTGTGTACAAAAGGAATCCCACCTGATATGCTGTAATTCAATGTCCTTCATTCCTTTCTTTCAGTTACCCTTTGCCTTCCTTGTTAGACTATTATATTGCTTTTGAGAACAGACTAACTTTGTGTTGTCGGTCTGTCTTGATGGACAATGGATGCATTCTAATCCCTCCTTATTTTATGTCAGGATTCAATTTAAAATTTCATTTGCTAAAGCATGTATAGTATTTATGAATGTAATTCCTAGTTTCTCC
Source organism: Zosterops lateralis (assembly GCF_965231275.1). Lineage (NCBI taxonomy): Eukaryota > Metazoa > Chordata > Aves > Passeriformes > Zosteropidae > Zosterops > Zosterops lateralis. The sequence goes on from NC_139761.1 coordinate 40,047,161, forward strand.
CTTTTTCCAGTGTTCACGTCCGAAGGACAGACAAAGTAGGGACAGAGGCAGCATTTCACCCCATTGAAGAGTACATGGTACACGTGGAGGAGCGGTTTGAGCTTCTTGCTCGCAGGATGCATGTTGATAAAAAAAGAGTGTATTTGGCTACAGATGACCCTTCATTGTTGCAAGAGGCAAAATCCAAGTAAGATGAATTATGTTTATATTACAGGTCCTTCCATCCAGTTAGCTTTACAATTTCTGACTATTGTGCACCACAAGTTTTAGTATATATTTTTTTATCCTTTATTCAGTTAAGACTGCATTTCATTTTCCAATGATTTTGATTTTTCTCTCAGATACACTTTTTTGGGATTTTTTTTTTCCCAAGGAAGCTTTTCAAAGCTTAATGTTAAAAATCTAGAAGAGTTGAGCAAGATACATGTGACTATGTAAAAACAAATCAATGCTGTATAAAGGAGGTAAATAAAAATAATATGCATATAAATAATAAACACACAAAAATTCTTATTGAACATATATATTAAAAAGAAACTACTTAAAAATGCTGTAAAACCTGGTTAATATATTAAGAAGTATATAAAACCTGTCCAAAAAATACCTCTCTGTGAACAGTTGCCAGAGGAATTTTTATAAGTGGGTTAAAAAGCTTGTGATGAAGCCCTTCCCTCTTTCAGAAACGCTTCTATAGTGATAACACAGAAGACTTTCATCCCACATGTTGAATAATTTTGTCCTTAAATATAGATGAGATTCTCAAATTTTTACAGTTTCTTTGTTCCTTTTTTTTTTTCTCTGTATCCTCTTCTAGCTCTCTAGAACATGGATACATAGTAAACATTCATTTACTCCTACATGGCCTGTATTTCCTTGTTCTAATTAATTAATTAATACTTCCTAAAATCAAAGCAACTCAGTGGTGGTAAATTTTTGATCCAAGATTCTATTCTTGGTGACATCCTTGGAAAAATATATAAGATAACGTACTGCATAACAGAATTTCTTTGGCATTTGTAAGGTAAGCAGAAAATGTTATTATGTAGCAGAAGAATTTTCTACAGCTTTGGCGACCTGTCTATTTCAATTGTACTGTTTCTGTTTTTCTTTCATATCTATAAAAGTCTGCTGTTTAAAATTATGGTGTTTTGTAAAAACTAAATGAACAAACTCAACTCCAGATGATGGCAACCTAATCCTTCCGGTTTTGTATGTGTAGAGGCAAGAACAATAGCAGAAACAATGATAGCATTTAAAGTTCAAATCTAACTGGTGAAAAGACAGGTAATGCGAAGTTGAGGTTATAATATTTTATTCGTTATATTTTCCTAAATAACTTTAATAACTGTTTGTAATATGACAGAATTCAATATTGATGTAACAATCTTAGTTATGCATTTTTCTTTATTTTTGTTTAACTTTCAAGCCTTAGCATTCTTTGTGAATAATAATGAGATGCTCTACCTGTGTAAACATATTATCCCAAGTTTTTAATAGCAACAAAAACTAATTGTAGATTTGTAACTTAGTAAAACAATACTGAATTTTATTAAAAATTACATTGCAAGTCCATTCCAAATTACAATTTTACTTTAATATGGTAAGATACAGCTCAATCAAACAGCATTAATTTTATGTTTTCTTCATAAAAGACATAGAATCTGTAAGCATTGAAGAACTTTTTATGTGTTACCGCTGCATTTTCAGGTCACAGCTTACACTGAAACATAATTTCCTACGTTACTTGCACCCTACTGTTCCTTGCAGCTTCAAATGCCTTGAGTAGAAGGCATTGGAAACTTCCTGTGATTTCACAGAAGGCAGGATGCAGTTTGATGTTTGGGCATTTAATAGCATCTGAAGGCAGGTTAAGGTCATGTTTTGGCAGCAAAGAAGCTTTTCTTTCTCTTCTTGTGAAATAGACTATAAATTGGTTTACGCTTCTGACAAAAATGTTCTAGTCACATTGAACTACCAAGCTTTGATAGAAACAGCTGTCACATTGCAGTAGCTTATGTTGCATTCATTATTTGGTGCAATAATATTAGTAAGTACTAGATACTGTATCTCTCTACAAGAGAGTGACTGGCTGTCAAACAGCGTTGGCATTTAAGTAAAGAAAATTTAGCCAACATTCACATGAATAGGCATGCTGTTTCTAGCAAGAGAAGTATTTTAAACTATTCATAGTCACGAAAACAGAAATGTTTTGACTTAAGTTTCAGAAATTTCCCTTGCAGTCAGATGTCTACAAACTGCAAATACAGTAGTAAAGATAGTGCAGTCACTACCACCAGTTTGTAGAGTGTTTATGTTCTATTTCCAAAAGAAGGAAAGAAGTGATATATTTTCAGAATTAGGATCATGTAGAACAATTTTTGTAGAGAGTAGCAGGGTTGAGAGTTCAACAACTGTAATGATTGGGGGATTAAAGCATTTGACAGCTTCTGGTAAGCAGAGGTCATGGTATTTATCTTGGGTAAGTGATGTGTTAGGGATGGTGTAAATTGCTTTTTCTTTGGTGATTTAATAGTTTTCACATGCAAATTTTTGAATGTCTAGTACATGTGTTTCTTGTCTATAATACTACTTACAGTATCTTCACTCTTTATGGTATTCAAAAAAATACAGATGATATATACATAAATTCTTAAGATGCCATATTTAATATATTTCTGGCTTGTATATGAACCTATTTAGGTGTCTTTCTTTTGTATATGAGCAGAAATATTCAGCAAATCACATTCTTCCTTCCAGAATGTTTACCTGTAAAGTCATCTGTATTTTTTTTCTCTTTTTTTTTACTATATATTTACTTTCACAACAGCAGGTTAATGTCTTTTTCCTTTTCTACTATCTAGTTTGGCTAACCCTCCCCACCCCCCTAAGTCATAGTATGCCTGATATATAGAATTCAGCAGTGCTTCAAAGTACTAAAATCTGATGAACAGCTTATATATTTTCCAATTTTTTTTAGAGCAAGACCTGAGAAGACACACTATTTCTTACTCAGTCTGTTGACACATACACCCACAATCTTCTTTCAGAGGGAAGAAAATTTTCAGTCCCTGTTCTGGACACTTCCACAGGCCTTGCAATTGAGAACAGGAGCCTTGGCCTGGCCTTGCTTTGCACCTGCAGTGATAAGCTGTAGTTACACAAGGAGTTGATCAGCTTCTGAAACCAATGGAAACTTGAAACAGTGCCATAACTGTGCTTGATTTGTATCCTTATCTGAGGCTCTTAGGTGCAAGAAGGATAGGTATTTAACTCTCTCCTCCCCACCTTCTTTTGATTTTTTATTTTCTCTTTCTCATAAGAGGGGAAAAAAAATCCTTCCTGGCCTGTATAGAGGTTTCGAGAATCTAGTAGATAGCTTTAGAAGAATTGGGAATAATTTTTAGATATGTGGAAGAGATATAGTACATATGTGTAATAAAAAGAAAACACAGATGTGCCAGTTTCCATTATTTGGTTGTGTCTTTGAGCAGGCTGCCCAAGGAAGTGTAGTACACTGTCTCTGGAGGTATTTAAGTCATGTAGATGTGGCACTTTAGGGGCATGTTTGGTGGTGGATTTGGCAGTGCTGGCTTTACAGATGGACTCAATGGTCTCCCAAGTTGTTTTCTAACTTAAATGATTCCACGATTCACAATCTGGGCCTTTTGTGTTTCAGAGAAGAGACTATGTGAGAAAAGCTAGAAGACATCCTACAAACATTGTGTTTTTGTGATTCTGTCAATAAAAATGTGGCAACTTATTACATATGAATCATTTTCTACACATTCAGGAATCCTAGTATTAGGATTGTGCCCAAGTTCTACTTAAAAAAGAAAAAAAATCACAAAATCTTAAAATGTAAGCCTTACATTAATCATAATATACAGATGGAAAAGGGGAATGGAAGGAAGCAAGAGCTAACTATAGAACTTTGATAGTTTCATTTCCTTTATCCTTTGCAGTCATTGTGGCAAGAATAGCTTCAAATAGAATCTCAAGCACTGTAGTGAGTGGGTAGGAGAATTAAACCTCTCCTGATGCAGGAACTCAGTGGGCCACATACAGCTTGAGAGGAGTGTGCATCTGGCCTTTTCCTGTATTTTTCTTCATGCTCTGCTTTCAGCCTGTATTGGAGACAGGATAGTGGACCAGAGGATTCTTTGGTCACACTGAGTATGGCTGCTATTTTACTCATGTTTTAAAAGAAGCCTCTTCTCCCAAGCATTGTGTGTGGGAGACAACATAAAAGTGCTTGTTTGAAAACTTAAATGTGTGAGTGGATAAATTACAAGCCTTGATGATTGTTTTGAAGAGTGGGCTCTGAAACTGTTGGTTAGATGAATTTGGATCAACTTTATAAAATGGAATTGAAGACCAGATCTAAAAGCACCTCAACGACTGTTTCCAGAATAAAGGAAAGAAGGAGAACATTTTAAATGTATGCATAAAAAAGATGTGTAAATAATTCTGATCTTTAGTTTTTTACCAGATCAAATATGACACTTTTATTCTTGTGCTTCATTCCTTAAAGTTACTAGAGTGATCTTTTGCTAGTAAAAAATCAGATTGCTCAAGAAAAGTTCTTTTGTGTCTGCTCAGCATGGATTCTGATTTTTGAAGTCTAAAGGAAGTGATTCATTTTAGTGATATTCCTGATACAAAGAACTTGTAAAGGAGTCTGCAAATATCTTTATCATTTTTGTTGTCTGTAGAAGTACCATCTTCTGTTAAATGTTCTTTGTGTTACTCCACTTGCACTTGTTTACTAAGATAAAACTGGTGCTCAGCTGTTTCTCAGGTAGTTCTCAGAGTAGGGTATGATGTATTTCCATTTGGTCTGTACTTATTTCTTCTTTAAAAAAAACCATGAATATGATTAACACAATGGAAATTATAACAGAGTATGTGACAAATATTGTAGTGTCATCTGTTGTATTTTGAGAGCTGATTAAATATTGACAAAAATGTTAGACACAAAAAGATTAGAAATTAAATAAAAATTGTGAAAGGGTTCTTACTGAAAATACTATTTTTTAGCTTCATATAAGCTTCGGTAATTCCTCAAAAGGAGTATTATAAGTTATTCTAATACTATTTCCACGTTCTTTTCCTTTTTTTCTGTTGATTTTCTTCTGTTTTTTATTATTTGTAATGTAGTAGGACCATTCCCTGACATTGATGATAAGATGCAACCTTTAAAGCTGTCCCATACATTCCACATCTGAAGTGGGCATTTTGCATACAGTTTTTTGATTTGCTTGTGAGATAAATTTGCTGATTTGTAGTCACAAAAGCAGCTATATTTGTCCATTTCACTTTTGAATACAGATTCTCCATACTTTTAACATTAAAATGGAATAAATTAGGCATGTTTTTATGAATATTATATTAGCTCTCTTGCTCTCTTATATAATGTCATGATTTATATTTGCAATGAAGTTACAAATTTGAAAAAAAGCTTTTATATATATAGTTTTGTTTTATAATAAGCTTTGTAGTTGAAATTCTGTAGTTGGCTGGTTAGTTATGTGAGTAGCCCTTCATGACTGAAATATGATTGCTGTATAACAGCAACATGGTTACCACCCTTGTTACATCTGTAATAATTGTCTTTGATAAGACGCTGACTAAAAATTTAAGTAATTTGTGCTCCTTTCCACTGTTTGTTTCAGATTTCAGTTCCCCAGTACAAAAGTGTAATTTTTTGAGAAAGAACATTTTTTCCCAGTATTTTTTGAAAGGATTTTAATTTTTTAAAGTTATTGTTACATGATAAAATCTTTTATTTTAATGTAATATAAACTAAAGTTTCATATTTCAAAAAAAATATTTTGGCTTACAGTAGTTACTAATTTTTTAATAAGTCAAGAAAAGTGTATTGGCATGGAATTTTACATTTATTTCCTTTTAACCAGTGGATTGCAAAATTCGTTCTCCATATGGCCTTAAGAACTGTGAAAGACTTTTTTTATTATTTTCGTTAGTTAACATGCACTTACTTAATATGTCCCTTTTACAGGTAACTAGTTTCCTGCACAGTGTCCTAATCAGTATCTAATAGTATGGTAATAAATGTAGCCTAGTAAAGTCAGAATCCTATATCCTGTTTAGCATGAGAGAAAATTTAGTGGTCTGAGTATATTTAATCTAAAATCAGCATCATTTGCAGAATGTGGTATATACTTCCTGATATTTCTTTCACTTCTTCTTTGTTATGTATCAGACAGACTTCCAGGATCTTTTTATTTATTTTTTCTGGATAATGAGAGGGCATGCTTGGAGGCAGCAGTGACATTCTAGAGGGTTCAGCAATGTTGTAATTAATTTCCTGTAAAGCAGAGACTTACTTAAAAAGAATTAACAACCCTATCTTGCAGCAGAGGTAATGCTTCTTAAAAAAAAAATAAACAGAACACTGCTATTGACTGTGTATTGTATTTTCACAGGTATCCAAATTATGAATTTATCAGTGATAACTCCATATCCTGGTCAGCAGGACTCCATAACCGATACACTGAAAACTCCCTAAGAGGTGTCATTCTGGATATTCACTTTTTGTCTCAGGCAGACTTCCTGGTCTGTACATTTTCATCCCAGGTAAAGTGCAATGCAGAGACAATGCTGATTGTGTGTACCAGTTCTAAATCTTAGTTTTCTTCATGCTTCTATTTATAAAAATCTGTTTTAAGGTTAAAAATGCAGCAAAAAAATCACCAAGCAGTGTTTTGTGGCTAATATACCGATCCACCTTATTCACATTTGGCAAGATACTATTTCTATCAGATTGAATGTTTTTACTTGCTGTTGTCATTATTCTCTTAGGTGACACAATCACACACTGTTAGATGAAAGTGGACACAAAACTCAAACGTTAAAATCCACTTATAAACGTAATGTTTTACACAGCCTCAAATGTAAATTTTCTACTGCACTGTAAGGCACAATATTAATAGATGGTCAATACAGTGATGTATTGACTTTGACAGGCAGAATTCTTAATAAAATTGCCATAGCAAGAAGACAGCAAAACGACAGAAAGTATAGAAAAGCCTCTTATCCCTGAATCATGCTGGTGGATACACTTTATTTACCATTCACCACATCCTGTAGAGAGAATGACATTTTATAGCATATTTAGAAGGTTTTCAATACAGACTGTTTCAGACTAAAGACCTGAGTAAAATCCAAAGTAAAAATCCTCACTAAGAAGAGCTGTGAGGAGCCATCCACTTTAATAATAATGTTTGAGTTAGCTGGAGCACATCCTCTGAATGCATATCACAGTGAAAGAAATAAAACCTATGTCTGTATGTCTTAAATGCTTCACATGCATTGGTGTAGAGACAGTTCATAGTGTGAAGGAAGAATTATGTAGTCTTGGATAAAACTTAATGAAGAATCTGTAACATTTTCTGCTATTATATTCAGATAACTGTGTTAAAATTGATAAATGTTTGCTTTAAATAAAACCCTGGGTATAAACATAGTTTAAATGTAGCAAATGGCTTGGCCTATATTGTAATTGAGTGTTAAGTGTTGAAGTAATTTTGAAAGAATATATGTTTAAAATACATCAACACAGTTAAGGTGATACAGATTGATCAGGACCTCTGAGGGGCATCTGATACAGCTGGCTTTGAGGGTACCTTTCAGGTACATGATGTCTTTGAGCTCAACTCTCATTCTCTTTCACCATGCATTTGACAGTAGACTTGTTTATTTGGATAACATATTTGGTTTTCCAGAGTTGCAGAAAATTCTACCAAAGTACAGGAGATCCAACATTAGAGTGTTGCTGTCAATAGCTGGACTATGAATTTGGTCCAGTATTTTACTTAATTTCTTCTAGGCAATTTATTGTGCTTTAATAATTCAGACTTCTCAAAAAAAATTTAATACAAGTTTTTCTGGGCATGCAACAATCTGTATCTCTACAGAGTCTTCATATATTGTGTTTTTCTAAGGTCTGTTGCAAGTTTTCCCAGTATTTGTAAAGTTCCCTTTTAAGGGATTAAAAATTTGATTCTCTTATCTCTAACATTTGAATTGCTATCCCTGTCCTTTCATCAATTAAATAAACTATTTGATAATTAATTTGGCATTGAAGGTAAGCAAAACAAGGCAGTTAATGACCATTTTTTGTCCAATAGATATGAAGAGAAAGTAAGGTTAAAAATGTTTTCTTGCTTATTTCCATTGCAGTTTTGGACTTTTTCATTAGTCAATTCTCTACTGACTTTTTTCCATTTTTCCAAAAAGAGTCTAAACTTCATTACAGAGGTATTAAGAGAAAATGAGCTATATGTATAGATACAGGAATTCCTCTGTATTAATTGAGTTTATGGTGCTGAAACTAAAAGAACACTGGTAGAAGTTGAAGAACAGGTATTTGCTTAAAATATTGTTGTTAAGGAATTAGTCCTATCATGTAATGGAGAGTCAAGGAAAACAACCCGCCTTGACACTACATTTCAGCAATGTCACATTAATTGAGTAGATTATTTATTTTTATAGAAAAGCCACATGGGAGTTTAAATCATAACACAGTAGGAGAATTAAGATTACATATTAGAACAATTTTTTTGTCTCTTCAGTCTTTATTTAGATGAAATCATAGCTCCTTCTGACTGGCATAACTTCATTTCCTTCCAGAATTTATTAGTCTTTGTATTTTTCATTGTACAGGTAAGTATACAGGCTGTAGAAAAAGGAATCTGGGAATAAAAAATGGGAGGCTGGCTTTAGCTATGTTTCAGCATGTGGATGTTTTGCCTGCTGTCCTCAACAGTTTACAGTTTAGTCATCCAGATTTGGTGCTACAGAGAAAACAATTGCTGAGAGGAGATGTTGAATGTTTTGTGTCAGATACACAGGACTCACTTACTAAAAGCATTTCTAGTGAAAAGATTTAAAATCTTTATTGTGTGTATTATGTGTTTCTGCTTCCTGGGGTACACAGACATGCAGAGAACAAAACAAAAACAGTCACAGAATCTATAAAATAAATATATGCAAATATATGGGTAATCAAATTTGTTTCTATATTATGGCTTCTATATTATGGTGTGTAACAAGTACTTCGAAATAATTAACTTCAGCCTGATCTTCTGAAAGGTACTTCTGAAAAGTTATTTTAAAGTTCAGATGCAGAGGGATAAAAGGAAATCTATTACATTTTTAAAGCCAATGCCTCTCTCAAAGGAGCTAAGAAAGTACAAATACATCTCGTATGACTGATCAAAGTTCTATTCACTGTATCTTCAAAGGGAGAAAATAAAAGTAAAATCAAGCTTTACTATATTAACATAGACTGAAAATTATGAAAAAGCTCAAATGCTTCTTCATATTGAAGAAATCTGCTGTATTGTTAATCAGTCTTTATCAAACTTGTGCAAAATCAGAGAAAGACACTGTAATGGAGGTCAGAAGTCAGAAAACCCACAGTAGCCAAGTCAGACACCTGACAGAGAAGTGCTTTCTAGCCAGTTGTTGGAAAAAAAAAAAAAAAAATCTTTAATATAATAACAGGCTTTTATGTTTCTGGCAACCCTGGAAAATACAGCATAATTCTGACGTGGGGACATCTGTTCAGTCTGAAGAAAATTCCCTTCATAAAATAGGATACAATGACAATTAAAAATGCATATTTCTTCTCACCAACATAATTATTGTTTTGATGGAATTCAGTTTCATTTATTTGTCTTCTAAGTTGCCAGCAGTCACAATTCTATCACTCTTCTAATATAAACAGATTATATATTTTAATATATATTTTAATATATTTTAAAGCCCTGGACTTAAGATACTGTTTGGTTGTGAAAATTTCAACTTCCTTTAGAGAAGTAAATGCAAGGCCTCATCATTGCAGGATAAATTTGAAAATGTAAATTCTAAAGGTTCAATCGGAAGTAAAATACAGTTTGTAGTAGTAGAAGAAAAAGAAAACTATTTTGCTTTTACATTTGGTTGGCTACAGATCATTAATTTTGAAAAGCAGAATTGCTAGTGTTCATATAGATGTTTTCATTTTATACTGAAAAGTAGACCGTACTAATTATTTATCTATCACTTATTCAGTATTTATAAATACTGAATGTTTACCAAATCTGATCACTAGAGGCCTAATTAAGATTCTGAAAAATTTCATGCTTTTTAGTAGCAAATATGTGGGATTCTGTGGGTTTTTTTGATGGGCTTTTTGGTTTGGTTTTGCTTGGTTTTTGAGTTTTTGGGGGCTATTTTTGTTGGTTGGTTAGTTGTTTTTTTAACCCAGACATGCCAGACCCTGATACTCTTGGGAAATATTACTATACATTGGTTGCTGATTTCTGTGGTATATTTCAGTCACACATAATATTAATGACTTCTGTTTTTATTTCTAAGGTTTGTCGAGTTGCCTATGAAATTATGCAGACGTTGCATCCAGATGCTTCGGCGTATTTCCATTCTTTGGATGATATCTACTACTTTGGGGGACAGAATGCTCACAACCAGATTGCTATTTATGCTCACCATCCACGAACTGCTGATGAAATTCCTATGGAACCTGGAGATATAATTGGAGTAGCTGGAAACCACTGGGATGGTTATTCAAAAGGCATCAATAGGAAATTAGGAAGAACAGGCCTGTACCCATCCTATAAAGTTAAGGAGAAAATTGAGACAGTCAAGTATCCTACATACCCAGAGGCTGAGAAGTAGATTAAAAGGAAGACATTCGGCAGTTGTTATTATTAAAAAACTCAATTTTGATTGGTTCAAACCAGTCAACACACTGACTATTGGTTTCTATGGGATTTGAACTTGCATTTTATCATGCGGTTAAAATCAAAGCCTTTGCAATGAAACTGGAGATGAAGCTGAGAACAAGTGGATGGGCTGTTGTCTGAACTTATTCTCAAACATTTTTGTTATATGCAGTCTCACACATGCACACACAAACCCACGTACAACAGGAAAACTGTTGTTTTATACTTCTTGTCTCTTTTCAGGACTTGTCCCAGTCATTAGTCTTATGTGAGCTTTGGGCTCTTTTCTCCGCCATTAATTGACAATAATGTTCAGACTTATAACACTGCCACATTGTGTAATTTGAGTGACATGAACATATTTTGTATGTGCAAAATTTGGAACATGGTGCCTATATTTGAAAAGTTTGTGACCTTTTTAGAAGAGCCATGCCTGTTTTGCAATGGGCAAGAGTCCACTTTCGTCTGGTGTTACCATGACCACTGAACTTGCTTCAAACAACAGATTCAGATTTCAGACTAGATTTCTTTACAATTTTGGAGTTTTTTTAGCATTCCATTGATTACTTCTCATCATTAATAAAATAAAGGTTACATTCAACAATGAAGTAGTCACTGTCTCTTAGGAGCTTTTGTAAACAATGCCATGAACAGATTCTTTTAGTACTGGTAATTTTTGGACACTGCCTTTGATTGAAAAAAAGCAACAACAAAAAAAATCTACAAAAGAAGGAAAACATAGCCTGAGTTTCATTGAATTTTAAAACACTTGTGTAGTATGACAGTTGTGTAGGGCACAGTGCTGCTCAGCTTTGTGGACAGTAGGTAACAGCAGGATTACTTCAGTGGCTAAATTGCTTACATTTACCATCTGACACTATTTTCTTACCTTTTCTGTTTCTCTTCTGAAAATAATTCAGGGTTTAGGGTGTTATGGCATTAGCATTTTGGGATTGAATGTAATTACTTTTAAGTAAAAAAACTTCAGGTTATCCCATTTATAGAACTCGTCAGTCTGGACTACTTTAAAAAATCTAACAGCTTACCCAGAAATAGTAGGTTACAAGAAAATATACAAGGATGAATTTTTATGCATGTCATAAGATTGTTAGTAATTCTTAGTGTTTTGAAATCACTTGCCAGTCAGCTCTCATTAAGAAAAGAGATAATTTACAAAATAATTTTACAAAAAAATCATAGATTTAATGGTTGTATATATAGATACATATTATATGTAAGATGACAAGAGATTGTTTCCAAATAAAAATAATATTTAATAACATTTTATAGCTTCCAGTACAATCCAGTTTGGATTACTGGAAGTGTAGAAAATGTTTACTGTTCAGAGACTGAGGAATTGCCACGTGAGTAAAGGTTAAAACAGCATGGCTAGTTGACCTTAGCAAAGCAAAATTATACTTAATTATATTTATGAATAGACCAAGGACAGTGTTAACATAATGAATGGATGGACTTGACTATGAATAAATTTTAGGCTGAAAAATAAAAGGAAATCTCTGGCAATGTGCACTTCAGCAGCAGGCTTCCAATTGAAATCGTGGTGAGATGGAACTGGATTGGTATGTGAAGGAATTACAAAGTAGTACTTTCTGACATTACTTGCAGGACTGATCCTGTAGATACCCCCCAGTAATGTGACCCTCAACTGAAAAACTATTTTGCGTCTTGAAAAAGAATAACAAAATCAAAGTTGAAAACCTTTTGGGGGAAAAAAGATACATTTTCCATAGTGTTAAATAGACCTATCAGTGATAACTAGCTTAGATACCAAATGAGAATTAGAGGCTGATTAAAGGATAATGGAAAATTTGTAAGAGCAGCCAGGAACTGCTAAAGATGAAATTTTGTGATAAAAGATGCCTAGAGTCAACTGGTGTTATCTGTATTTTGGAGCTGCTAAGGAAACAGCTTTATATTAGTTTCCTAATTGGTGCTGGTAAATTTTCCACTAATTCAGGCAAATGTGGTATTTCAGAGGTACAAATGTAGGCTAAATAATAACTTTTTTTTTAAACTTTATTTTGAATTGTACATATAAAGCTACTACTACTTTTCAACTTGAAAAAAAATTCAAATGAGCATTTCTTCCTCAGCAATTAATTAATTTTATTTTGGGGAAAAACTAGTTTAGTTGTTTCTCCACAAATACTGCATTAGCTAATTGATACAGATTTATAGATTTTGAAAATGTTTTATTTTTTAAGCTATTTACTTACGGCTTCAGACCCCCTCATTTCTATCTCATTCCTTAGAGTGTGATTCAGAAATAGTAATTTTTCTGTAGTCAGGTAACTCAGTTAAAAATACAACAGAAGAAGATAAATAACAGAATATCTAAGATGAGCCCAAAGGCAAAACCAGATCTTCTGGTGTGGTAATGAGAGAACTGAAAACACTGATGTTGTAGAAGCTGTACCTATATAATGTGGCAATTCCTCAGCACACTGTATCTGACAAAACATTGGCAAGGTACACATGCCTCTTTACATATTCTAAGTACCTAATGAATAATTAGGTCATCGTGTTTGAGAAAATGATCATGAAATGATACAAAATTGGAGCATTACTGTTAATAATTCAGAAATGTACTAATGTAGATGCTATGATCTTATTCCCCAGGGTCATATGATCCTCTAGTGCTTAAAGTTTAGTACTTCTCAGAGGAAGAAATCTAGCAATACTCTGCTTGCTAGATGCATGTTTCTAGAGATTTGTTTCCTTTAAGACTACCAATTAGTTATATTTTGGAATCCTGGGACATCAGTACATTAAAAATGATTTTGTTTTATATTGAAAAAAATGAATATTCGAGGCTTTATTCTCGGTGTACAGTGGGGTCCAGGTAATATAGAAGGATCAGTGGGAACATGGAAAAGAGACCTCCAGATTTTTACTGTAGCTCACGGAAAAGTGAAATAATAGGAAATAAAATTTTTGTCTTGAATACCTGGGAGAAAGCTGAATCTTTTGAAATCTATGAACTCATTAAGTTACTAGCCAGAATGCTTGTGAGGAAGCAAGCATACATCGTGTTTCTTCTGTTTACCTTGTAGCTCTGCAGCAATCTAGTCTTGTAATTTTTGCCTCATACCAAACCACCTTCTCTGATATCCATAAGACAACAAACTTTCATACCCCCTTAAACAACTGCTGTTTAATTAAATTTTTCCTCTCTAAGAAACTTTGGTGCGTGTGTGTGCATATGCATGTTGCATACATAAAACACAATATGAACAGCACTCTTGCATTCTTTGCTATTTTACATTAGCACTGTCACATTCTTTGTGAAAACTTACTTGGCCAGGTAAACGTAATCTTTGGAAACTTTGTATTCCACATGCTGCTTGGAAGCTAAGAAATTTATTCTGAGTGGTTCAGTTAACTGGTTTTCTGTGACATTGATGTACCACCAACCTGAGTTCTTGATTTTCAGGCCAGCCCACAGTGAAATGTGTGGGATTTACAGGCTTTCTCTACTAGCATCCTGCTCATGTGAACTGCTTAGTATTATGGATTTGTTCATGAAGGATGATGTTTTATTTCAAAGTTTTTACATATTTTAAATGTTTACCTTCAGATAAATCTTTTGCTTAACCCTTCTGTCACTGAATTTTAAGAAAACTTCAGGGAAAACAGAAAGATTTTTTTCTCCTTTACCAACTTTCTGAAAGGAGATCTGATGATACCTTTTTTTTTACGGAGAGATGTTAACAATGTAAATGTTTCCTTCATAATGGGTTTTATGTTTCTTTGATTTGCAATTATAAAATAAGAGTCTTCTGAGCTAGGAACATAATAGAAATAAGTGGAAAATTTTCATGACAAATTCTTAATAGGAGGAGGGATATTTTTCTTCATGCTAGTGGAATAGCACCTACCATTTGGAACCTTTTCATAACAGTGAATTGAACTTGGTTTTTCCAGGTCATTAGTTTCTTCACAGTGTAATTTCTGATGTGACTGAGGAACCCAGATAAAAATAATTTGCTTAGTTTGGGAAATGGGAAGAAGAGAGAGTCTAGTAAGACATGGTGTTGTGCTTTTAATATGAGTTTCTATATCATCTTATAAAGCCACAAATAAACATTTCTGTACTGGGTTAAGCACCTCTGCTAGTGAAATCATATGTAGAATTTACAACCCTCCCTTTGATTTTGCCTAATACGAGTCTGAGTTGTGTGTAAGCTTTGTGGTCGTATTCTGATTCTTGGTTGTTATTATACTACAGTTACATTCCTGTTCTGGTGGCGTGGGAGGAGGTTGTCAAGGGACTCAAAAGGTTGTTGGATATTCTTATTGTATGGAATTAAAATTGCATATCAGCTCACTTAAATTCCCTAAGGTGCCCCTAGAATTGTAATTGTAGTCTCCAGACATTTGTCGAGGTCCCCTCTATCTACCTGCAAGTTTACCCGGAGCAAGACTGAAACAAAGAAAGTTATTTATAAATATGAACTTACAGGTTGTGTTTGACTTCTTAGTATTCTGTTTATTTCCAAAAAGCATGAAACGTGGCACACTGCATGATACAAGTAAGAGGATAGTATAAAATTCCCAAGCCTGCAAAAAAAGAATTATCTGTCTGTTTGCCCGCATTGTGGGTCACATTCTCTGTGTACAAGATTATTTAGGAATCTAAGTACATAAGGCAGAGGTCTTTCAACATTACTGCTGAATCTCTTCCATTGATGTTTGCTGGTCTTTAGTCCTTTCTGTACTCTGCACAGACAATGCTGGTGATATTTGCTATTCACTGGAATCCCTTTATATTTTATGCTCGTTTCCTTTGACTCAGCTTGTCAGCAGAATCCTATTGCCACTGAAGTTCAAGCAAGTTTGGATTAATGCAAAGGCATGTCAGTTGTTTGCACAAAAAAGTCTTTGCCATTGCTCAGAATTAATGTCACACTCAGACTGGCTCCTTGGGAGGTGCTGTTGAAGGAAGGAGCCATCCCCACTGCACTATACTGTACATGTTTTATAACTGCTGGCAGTACTGATTTTACTTCCAGTTTTGCATGATTTTTCCACTTTATCCAGACTCAAGGTTTTGTTTTCATTTTACTATATTTATGAAGTGTTTTCTGGAGAATGATGAGATGAAGTCCCAAATACCCTACATTTTCTTAAAGTATAACAGACCTCATCCCATGTCCTTTTAACTGTCTTAAAGACATACTTCAGTTGCACCATTTTAGTAGAAACAGCTAGCTTGATGTGTCCTGAAGACTGACATTTTTTGCTCTTCTATTAGCCCTACCACCTACTTGCATCTGATCCTGATTGACTATGGTTGTATGAGGCTTCTTCACACCTTTCTGCTGCACATATTTTGATTTCCTTACCCAGTAGTCATTACTTGACCAGGATTCCAAGGGACAAGTCTGTTTTTCATTTTTTGTTTTTATTTTTTAGAAATGTGTTTTTGTATTGTCCCTCATTAATTTAGTCAAGGATTCAAAGAGGAGACACTATAATCTGATGTGCCTGCTAAGTGTTTAGGAGGCTTACAAGGCATAGAAATGCTTTTAATAATAAGGTTTACAGCTCATACCATGACAGCTATCTTGACCAGATGAAGGATGTATTTTCATAGCATTCCCTATTCATTTTTGGCTAGTGCTTATTGTACGCTAATACCTGCAGCTTAATTTGCAAGAGACACAATGTAGATGCAGTACTTTTACAGGACCATATGGATAATTTGCTACTCTTCAGCCTTGGAATCCTTTTTTTTTAAACTTAGTTTTAAAGTTCCTCCCAGGCAAGTTGGGGGGGTTTGTGTAATACCTCTGCACCATTCTCATTAATTTGTCCACTGCAAGCAGAGCCATGAGGATATTGCAGCTCAGCTGTGAGAAGCCACTGAATGTAGAGATTGCCATCCACTCTGGATGTCTACAGAAGATCCATCTCTTGAAGAAGCCAAGTATATTTGCCGACACCTTTCCAAGCAGCAGCAAACTGGAAGAATGGAAAGAGACCAAAAACCAGGGCATCCTACTCTCTTCTTCGTGAATGAGAAGGAATTGGGCCTGTGTAATGTTGGTGGGAGTAGATTACTCCAGTACTTCAGCTTATTGCTGGAGAATGACCTGTGATGATGAGTTTATAATTCTAAATCTCTGGTCAGTTTGTAACACCTATAAAATTTTGTTTTCACTTGAGAATAAAATTGTTATACACAATAAGTTCAGACTTGTGGAATTAGACAGTTTTGTTCTTGCCTCAGATGATGTGTTAGCTTTTCTTGAAATGATGGTTGCTAATGAATAAGATTGTTATTCAGCAAAGACAGAAAAATCTTTTTAGGCTGGCTTGACCATTTTTTAACCTGCACATAAGTAGAGATTATACAGGGGCTAGGAAATTATTATGTAATAGATTTAGGATGGATAGGTTTGTTCCTTTAACTGTTCCTTTTGTTTATAAACAACAGAGGAATTGTTTTGTTAATATTAGGAAGTTATAGTTGCAATGTATCTCCCTGCTCAAAATGCATTTCTTTAGGGCTGGTGATGTGCTATGACTGCTTTTTATTACACTGATTCGTATTAGCTCATTTGTAGGTTTCTGAGTGTATTGCTCACTCCTTTGGTCCAATGTTTAGACTGTAAGATTTATGATCCAGGAGTTGCCTTTTTTTATTTCCATCTCTTTGTCCTAATGGGAGTCTTCAGTGAGTAGGATCTCTAGACAGTACAGTAATAAGAATAATAATTGTAGCCATAAAATGGCTTAAACGTTTAATTTGTAATGCTAAATTCAATATGGTTTTTTAGTGCTTGCTTTTATTTATGTACCATTAATATTTTATTTAGTTATATATATTGCTTATTTGCCATTATGTGTGTATGAAAAAGACACTAAACCCTCAAGGAATCCAAGTATCAGAAGTCAGATTCAGGAAGTTATCTTATATATCTCCTCCATTCTTATGACCTTTGTCATTGATAATATATTTACATCTTTGGTTCTGAAACAGCACTGTGATTTAAGAAATCATCTTGTGTACTTTTTGTGCTGTCACTCCTTCTCTTGGAATTTTATAACTGACCATGTGTATGCTAAATCTATTTAACTGTGAATTGAAACAGGTTCATTTCTATGCTGATTGGTCTGGTATATGTTGGTCAATGATGATTTTGGCAGTAAGCATGAATGTATATCCTTCATTTCCGTGCTTTTAAAATTGAGTAGGAGAATAAGTGAAGGAGCCATTAGAATAATAGTCTTTTCTCACCCTTTGGTGAAATGTCTAGAGCTTACTTATGCCTTTTTTTCATTGTTAAGATGCACACATAGACAGTAATGTATCTTATATGAAGGGATAAAATCTGTTGAAGCATCTGAAGAAGCCTCGAGAGGACCAGGATGCAAGGTAATGTTGGGGTTGATATGAAGATGTGCCAGACTTGCAATTACCTGGAGGTCTTCTCTTCTTGGGCTGCCCCTTCAGAATTCATTTAACAGACAGGCATTATTTTGTTGTGACTTCATGCTGGATGGTTCCTGAACGTCCTGTTCCTTTATAATAAGATGCATCATATTATTACATGTACTCTGCTGTACTGCTCTGTAGTAAAACAGTCTAGCTTTTCTCACTGCAATGTTGATGTTACTCCCTCTTCATAGTTTCTCTTGAAGGGTTTACTTTTGGTAAGGCCACACAGTGGTTGAAAAAAAGAAAATAATATCATTCTTTACTGATAAGAGTCTGATATTTTATTTCTGAAGCAGCTGTAATTTGCCTTGCTGGCATACAAATCCACAAGGTAGATTTTAACTTCTCTCTTGTAGCAAGTAGCTTACTACTGTTAGCTGTTGCAGTTTGGGACTGAAAGTAAGCTTTAAGTCTCTGAAAATACTTCTGTCTCTCATTACTGTCTGAGAAAGAGTGGTGACCCCTCCTGACAGCAGAGATATGGAGTTCACAAGAACTAGATAGGGCTAATTCCATGTGATACAATTTTTCTCTCAACACTGACACTCTCTTACCTAAGTCTCTTTTATCCAGCTTGAATTAATTTTAGAATTTAGAAAAAAGGCAATAGTGTTGTCTGATTGAAAGGCAGTTGTAAATAAGTTTACTAATCATGCTGCTAGTACAAGGCATAACAGTGTCCATTACTCTCTTCATTTATGCAATAACTTCTCCAGCAAGTTCTCTACTGTTATTTCCAACTTCCTTGTTTCCAACTGATTGCCTTCCTGTCTCTGCTTATACATGGAGTAGTCTTCTACTCTGTGCCTTTATATCTCAAAAACCCCCTGCATATGTACCAAAGCTGAAAACAGAAAACTAAATGCAAGATATTATCAACACATCTGATTTTTAATCAAATTTTGTCTTTTGTGTATCACATTTTTAAATGTTAGGTACTCAGAAGCAAAAAAAGAAAAAAAAAAATCCTTTTTGTTCAGACTTTTTAATCCCGAAACAATAGACAAAAAGATTTCTAGGATGAGTAAAGCCTTTCCAGAAACAGTAGATCATTTAGCCCTAGCACAAACAATGAAAAATAGAAAGCTTACTGAATTCCCCAGAGCAGAACTGCATGAAAGAGTACTGAGTGTGCCAGAGTGGAAATACAGAGGATTATAATTTGGTTTTCCCCTGTTGATTTCACAGCTCATCTAAGTTTCTGCTTATCTGTGAGGAATCAGCATTAATTTTCATCTGTGGAACTGGACAGATGCTTTAGTGTGCAGGCTGCCTGTCAGAACAGCTATATAAAATTAGGTCTCAAGATTTTTAAAATCTTACTACAAAATTACCTTGATTTTCTCTTAGAGTATTTAGTGGTTTTGCATCTTGAGGTTTTTGGATAACCACTTGTGAGCAGTGTATAACATGAATGATAGAACTTTAAGTATATCCATCTGGAAAGTGTAGGAACAGCTGTTTATGCATAAGGCGATACACTGATGTGTCATGTTAATTAATCATTTCCAAGTCATAGGAAGTACAGGGTGTATTAGCCACTCAGCAGTGTGGCTAGCAAATGATTTGTGAAATCACTGTCCATTCTAACTGGGATGTTTTTATTAAAGGACATTATCTATGACCAGCAGTTTTAGTCTGAAGTCTGCCACTAGTTTATCATGGCACACACAGTGGTCAAGAATGTGAACTACATTTTACTATTGGAGGCAGATTCAAACGGTAGTTGAGTCTCACAAATCACTTAAGAACATGTTATTGGACAAAAATGCTCATATTGATTTCAGTGAAAACTCTGATCCAGAGTTTTCAGATTCTGCCTGGGGAGGATTCAGTTTTCCAAGTGTGTATCAGAAAAGTGCACTGTACCCATATTTTCTTATTATTGCTACTTGTCTGAGGAATTTTATGTTGCTGATGTAATGCTTTCTCGGAATTCCTCACACAGGTCAAGCTTCTATTTGTGTATGTCACTATAATAATATATGCACAAGCAGACAAGGATGTTCCAAATTCCATAAATCCTTTTTCCTTCTGTATACATTATTTACATATATACATATATATATATATATAGTGTTTTAGTATTTGTGCTCTGGAATGGGTGCCTGAGAGCATCATTAGATTATCATGTCAATACTGAAGTTAAGTATCTCTAGCATGCTTGCAATTAGAGAAATTGTTTTTCCAGGAATCACAATTGAAAATTGCTTAGATGAGTGATCCTTATTTTCAGCAGTAGTACCATTTAGTGATGTATCTGTTTGCAATGGAAGGCAGCAAGCCTTTTATCAGAGACTGTTGGAATCCATGTTTTCCTGAGGAGGCATTTTTGATTCCAAGGAGGTGTGCTGATGGAAGCATTCCTTAAAATTCTCTTGCTACTGAGACGTCTCAAAAATACAGCTGAAGCATTTTATTCTGACAATTTCTTCATAGACAAGGAAAACTTAATCCACAGGGTAGTTCAAATTATCTGAGAGCTTTGTGGGAAAAACAATGATTTTTCTGACTGCTGACAGAGTATTTGTTTCACACTGTAACATTTTTCAACAGCATCTAGGAAGATTGTTCTTTTATGCATTTCTGGTCTCTACAGGCTACATTCAAGAAAAGGTTAATCTGAATACCAGGAAAAATATCTACCAAAAAAATTAAATACGGAAATAAAGTTGTTTGTTTAACTGCAGCTTCTGATGATGATGAGTGTATTTTCATTCATAGTTTTCTTTGCAAGTTTTGAACTACTCCAAGGATTTACTTTGTGCCAGCAGTCAGAGTCTTCTGTCCCTTTAAAGGCAGTATCTTTGTCTTATACTCTATTAAAATTTCTACATTTTTTTCTTTTCAGTGTTCTTCATGCATGTGTTGTGTTTCTTTGTCTCTTTGTGATTTGTATGGTTTTTTAAGACTGCAGTGGCTAGAACAGACTTTTGAAAGTTTTGGTATCAGAAGGCCCTAGACACATGCAGATACTCTGTGTTTCATCATTACAAAGTTTTCAATGAACCATAACCAGAGCTCCTAAAAATACTGATAAATATACACAGCTCAGGTGTCATAATGACTGAAATCTTGACTTGGTTTTGAATTAAGCTGTTCAGATTTTGTCTCTTTTCAGAGTCTTATAAGTCTTTAGTTTGCACCAGAAAACTTCAAACTAGATATGAGTAGAGTGCAGTCCTGTGAATCGTCAAGGACAGGACTGCTCAGTGTAATCCAAACATGTCCAAAATTTTTCACCAGCTTTACTCAATGGCCAGTAGAAGAAAATAACATAGACTTCCCTAGAGACCTTTTCCTAAATATTTTTAACAATTATTCTTCTGTGTATGTTTTTGATTTAGTCATTCCTTCCATCAATTCTGAAAAAGGACTGATTTCTTACTTCATTCATTGATTGTTAGGAATAAAATGTCTACTGAATAGGAATAAACAGGTCAAGAAAGAGAAAAGTTAATTGCCTCTAAGAGATTTATGTTTGTTGTGTGTGCTGTTCCCTAATGTATTTCAGTTTTCCCACCTTTTCACTTGCATTGTATTTCTTTATACCTCATAAACTCCGTAATGAAAAAGAAATAAGCATAGAGTGTTTCCTTGACAGTGTGCTGAAGTGTTCTTAGGAACTGAAGAGCCTCAGTTTTCTTGATATAGGTGCAGGAATGCCTGCCCAGCCCCAGTGGAGTGCATCAGGAAAAAATAAGATACTTTATGGGTGTATTTTTTTAATTACTAGGGTTTTAGTATTGAGATAGTTGTGCATCTGCTATTCTCTTGATAGTTGTCTTATATATTTATTCTACTCTTCAGTATGAGGCATCATGGATGTTTTAGTTATCAGCCCCTACACTCTTAGACTGTAATAGTTTCTTCTGAGGGTTTATGGCAAGAAACCCAGATCAGTTCTCTGTCAGTTGTTTCCTTTACAGCCTTATTAAAAGATGAAATAATTAGCAATGCTTTTCCCCAAACATGCAATTCCCAAATTCATAGTCACAGTCTTCTGGTTTAGCCATCACAGACCTAAGATTATTTATTCATGTTCTAGAATGTGTGTATATATCATTTTGTCTATGTTATTTTTAGAGTTTGTATTTTGAGAGAATATTGTTAAGGCAGACTGAGTCCTTTTATTAATTAAGTCACTCATTTTAGGATTTTTTCCCTTATTGTCCAGGCATTTAGAAATGGTAACCACTCAAAATGTGCAGATAGCAGTGTGAATAATTAATATTTTTACCGTTTAGCCCCAATTCCTTTGGTTCCAAGATCCTTATGGTTTTATATTTTGATCTTACCAGAACTGGACCCTGCTCAGTTATTTTCTTGAAACCAGTGTAAGTTTTCCTTCTTCATTAAATTAGATATAATGCCAGCATGAGATCCTAAGGAGACTTCAGGTCTCAAAATTTTGAACTAGATACCAAGTTTAGCTCAGGTTAATTGTAGTGATTTGAGCACTACTGCAAAGCCTTGTCTACATAAGCACCAGCCACACACTATCTGTAGCTATTATTGCAGTGTGGTAATACAGCTGAGAAAAGTTACAAAAGTCCTCCTCTGGCTCAGCAGAATTAAAAGATGCAAATTAGTGAAACCCAGACAGTTACCCCTTTGAGAATTTAATTACTTGGAGGTCAAAATTAGTTTAATCTTCACCCACATTTAGGGGGCAGGTACTAAACATGGCTTAGCCAGCAGTTTGCTTTGTTGTACAATAAAACCCTCAGGTCCAGCACTGTTCCGTGTATTCTCGTGATTAGAGAAGAAATCCCAGAAAATTAGTTTCCAAATGGTTGTATCAGTAGCCTGTGCATACATAATGCTAGAATTCTAGTCTCTTAATGGAGAATGTACTTAGACAATATGGAACCTGAAATGGTAGTTGAAATCTAGCAGTGTATTTAATGAGGGCCTTGGATTTTTGCATGTATGGAGAGGTTTAGAGTAAAAATCTGGTGTTCAGCAATCTCGCTCCAGAAAAAGGAATAAAGCAACAGGAGCTGAGGTGTCCCTGTAGGTCTGACTAACCATCTACTGCAGCCTTCTAATTCCTTGACTGAACTTAAAACAGTCTGCCTCATACTCAGGTTGATTCACTACTCTTCCATTATCATTTATTTAACTGCATTGTAATTTATGTACACTATGGTTTTCTCTTTATTTCTGTGTTTTCAGGAGCCATGTTTGTCTCCAGGAGTTGGCACTGATAAAGCTGTAATGGCTGGGAGATGTGCCTAATTTGGGCACATATATTCTGAACAATGCTAATGGTACTAAACATTACTCATGAAAATGTCACTGGGTGGTGATCTCTGTTTGCAGCCACCCTGATTAATCATTTAGATTAGGCCAGTGGCAGGACTAACTCAGCTTTCAGCCTGCCAGTGTGTAATGCAAGCCTTAAAATATATGAAATGTAAGAACCTCATGTTTGAGTTCATATTGTATTACCATGTATTGACAGTAATCTTTTAGTAAGTTTTTTGTTAAACAAAATATTACTGTTTTCTAAGTGTGGTCATGTACATTTTATCTATTTTCAATCTAAGTAATGGACAATTTTTTGTAAAAATAAGGTAGAATTTATAAATGAGGAATAAGAATGGGAAATATAGATTGAACTGCGTGTGCCAAGTAAAAACACAAGCACTTAAACTACTCTAATATGCTTGGATCCTGATTTTATAGGAAATGAAACGTGTCAAAGAGGAGGAGGAATTCTGAACCCTGAAGATTAATGATAGTGCACTCTGTTTCAGATATGAAACCCCTCATAATTGGTCTTGATCCTTATTTTGAAATGGCTTCAAGTGGTTCAATTCAGTTTGAAAGAGAAGTTTATGTTTCAGCTTCCAAGGGGTGTTAGAGGATTTTGGTATTATTACATTTTCCTTGTTAATTAAAGGCACAGATTCTCATTCCCATTTCAACACATGTTAAACCCCTGTTGCAGAATGATTCCCCACAGCATCACAGCTCAGAGAAGCAGGTGTTTGACTAATGTTCATTGAGGATAAAAACATTTCATGACAGATGTTCAGACAAAAAGAAAACATAATCATTATTGCTGCATAATTATAAATTAATTGAATTTTGCTTTAATAGTGCCTTAGTCCATAACTGCTGGAAGATGGTACAGCTGTAGGAAAAGTCCTGTTCATCATGTATATCAATTTCTCAGTGGTCTGTTGCCAGTACTCCAGTGGGTTGTAGTTAGACATACTTCAGATAGTTTTAATACACCGTAGAGGGAAACAGCAGCTAACCACAGTAAAGTGAAAGTCATCATAGCCTGATTACACCTCCATTCGGTGTAACTCTAGATTAAACACACCTACACAACGCTGAAGTCCTAATTGTAGATGCACTTGAAAGAAATTACTGTTAAGATGGCCAGCAGGAACTTGCTAGTTGCCCTTTTGAGAATATGTCTTGAAGACAAAGTTTAATGTAAGATGCTCTTTTTAAACTCCTAATGGCTATCAAGCCTAATAAAAGCAGTTTGAACCATCCAAATATGGCTACCTAGTCGTGCTTAAATACTAATTAAAAATACTTATCATCTGGAATGGGAAACCTTATTGAAGTCAGTTCACAATTTCTGCTGACAAGTTATTATGTTCTAAAAATGATAGGTTAATTAACATACCATAGCCATGGGGGAGGTAATGTTTGCTTTGTTTGTCCTTGAAAGAAAAATGAATCTTAGTGGATGAACTTAACAGGTAGCGTTGTGTCCTGTGGAGAGATTTGAAGTCAATGTGCTCTTTGAAAAATGGAGTTTCTCAAGTTTGTTTACTTGTGACAACTGTCTCTAGGAAATAAATTCTAAGGGAGGACTCAAGAGTATTTAATGAGTGTTATATTTTTAATTGAATAGAAACTTTCTTTATGTTTGTACTTAATTTTTCTGTTACTCTTTCAAGGATAAGGTAGTATAGATAAAAAGGGGTTTTTTTGTTTTCTGCCTGTCATTTATGACCTGTTATGCCTTGATGGTGGATCCTTGTAAGACAAAACTTATCAGCATGCTCCATTATCCCCGTTTCTAATTGTTTGGATGCTCATTATTTGAATAATGTTATGATTATTCTGAGAGCATGGCAGAAATTTCTGCTGCAATCCTGAAAACCCTATAGAAGGAATAATTTTGTATGGGTTTTTTCTCTTAGGCAAATATGCTTTCCACTTTGCCACAGAAGGGTCCTGAGATCTGACATGCTCTTTATTTTCTCCAAGTTTTAATTACTTATTTAATTTTTATTTAAGTAATATAATTTTTCTGCAAAGCACTGCTATGTTACAATCCTGACAAAGAAAAGATTCTTCTTTAGTGATACTCCTTTCCATGGCATAAGTGGGGAACCCACTGAGGTAACATAATTTAGGCATGATAATTCTCTCTGCACTATTAAACATTGAGGCTTTAATTCCTGATCATAACCTCAGTCCAGAAGAAATGAAACTGCTAATCAATTTTCCTCCCTTAGTCTTGTGCTCTCAAATGGTATTGTAGTGAATGTATTCCAGAAGATTCACTGAGGCTGTGTTGCAGTTCCTGATCATTGTATTCGTCATTCACATTGATCTGGCATAAAGCAGGATTAGCAAAGTCCCCACTCAAGGTTAATTCATGCACCTACTGTGAGTACTTCAGTCATCAGTACTTCAGATCAGCAAAACCACACCTTCATGCGTTTAAAAAGGAAATGTGTTGAGTGGGACTGGTATCTCTCACTGGTCACTCGGACCAGTGGGAAAGTTTTGGGGCAAGGGAGACTTACCCTTGGTAAAGGAGACTTGGTTTAGGGAAGCTTTAAACAAACTGGCCATACACAAGTCCATGAGCAGACCTGACAGGCTGTGCAGATGGAATTGGCTGATGTCATTGTGAGGTCACTCTTAAGTGGTTTTGA
Source organism: Zosterops lateralis (assembly GCF_965231275.1). Lineage (NCBI taxonomy): Eukaryota > Metazoa > Chordata > Aves > Passeriformes > Zosteropidae > Zosterops > Zosterops lateralis. The sequence continues at coordinate 40,073,293 of NC_139761.1, forward strand.
GCAGTCACTGTGTTTGGAGGAGATTCCTAAGAGCTAGAAGAAGGGGAATGACCTTCTTATCCTTGAGGAAGAGGATCTTGGGAGTTACAAACTGTCCAGCCTTGCTTCAAGGGAAGGGAGTCCGTGGGCTGATAATTGGAAACAACTTCTAAATATATTGGAGACTGAAGGTGATTTGGAGTTGGCATGCAAAAGGACTTTCTTGCTCAATCAACCTGACAGCCTGCAAGGTTTACTGGGTCAGGAGGTGAGAGCTGTGAACTTTGTTTATCTTGATCTGAGCTTTTGATAGAGTCTGAAATGCATCCTCAAGTCAAACTTACAAAGTAAGTTATGGCTAGAGAAGTGGACAGTGGGGTGGACTGAAAACTAGCTGAGCTGCTGGCTCAAAGGTTTTCCATCAGCAGCACAAAGTCCAGCTGGAGTCCAGTCACTGGTGGTGCACCCCAGAACTGGTAGGACCAATACTTTTTAGCAGCTTCATGGAAGACTTGGATGATGGGGGCGGAGTGCACCTCAGTTTTACACCCTGATATTCTAAGGGACGCAGAGAATGGGCTGCAGGAATCTGGTAGAGTTCAAGAGAAGGAAGTGCCAAGTTCCTCCTCTGCACCTGGGGAGGAACAACTCCACGCACTAGAGCAGTGCTGGAATCCAAGTGGCTGAAAAAGAGCTCAGCAAAAAAAGACCTGGAGGTCCTGCTGGAAGAAAAGATGAATGAATCAGCAACAAATGTTAGCATTTGTCTCAGGCTACATCAGGAAATTATTCCCAGCAGGTCAGGAAAAGTGATTATTCCCCTCTACTCAGCACTGGTTGAGGGCACATCTGAAATGCTGTACTCAGTTCTGGGCTCCACAGTACAAGAAAAATGTGGACTTGGAATGAGTCCAGGGAAAGGCCATGAAGATTAAGGGGTTGAAAAATCAGCCGTGCTGAATCAGCTGGGATTGTTCATCCTGGTGAAGACTTGGAGGGAAGGAAACCTATCAGATATTTTAAAGCAAAAAGAGTATCCTCCTTAACCAAGGAAAAACACTGAGGCCTGCCTGTGCAGCTATAAGCAAGATCTTAACAATCTGAAAGGTCTTTCAAAAATAGGCTGGAAAAGTTGCTTAATCATCATAGCACATTTGTTGAGAACTGTGTTAATGATGAGTTCTCCTGCTCTGTAAGCACAGCAGCTCATTGTAAGCCCTTGTGTTTCAGAAAACAGGTCAGTTAGGACACCTACCTTGCTTTTAAAGCCTTTTCAATGGCAGCCAGCCTAGAAGAAATTGTTACTGATGAAGACTTGTATAACACAGTCCCCAGTATAGTCCTGAAAAGTAGTCAGGTAGTAAAAATTATGGTCTGTATCCATGGTCTTGGAAAGACATCAGCCAACCAAAGAAATTGTATATAGCCAGATTGGTTTTGCAATTTGTGTAGCTTGATCACACACTAACTGTAGATACTTCCACATTAGGTTGCCTCTGAGTTTAGCTGAATGATGCAGCTGACAAACATACTTGGGAGTGTGCAGTGTTTCTTATGCTTACTGATAGTTCTGACCACAGGGGTATTGCCCTGAATTTCCTTGTGTACTGAACATAATGCATCTGAGAGAAGAGATTTAAACAGTTCTGACGTTCCTTGTTGCATATTTTTTTGCTTCCCTGAGCCAGAAATGCTAAATTCTTGGATCATTATCTAAAGCTACCGTCTACATAGACTCATGGAGCTGCTTCTTTCCTTCCACTTCACAAATTTTTCATCTTCAACGGTATTAACATACGCACTCATCTCGCTATTTGAGTCAGAGTCAATGTTCCAGCACTAACTATCTTCCTGTCTGCTCTCAGCTAAAACTTAAACTGATCATGTAAAAGAAACAGCTCTTTAGCATGCTTTTCAGAGTTTAAGGAATTTTCTTTAAACTACCATTAGGAATTGAATTTAAAAACTTTCTAGTGTATTTGTTTTTTCCTGTAATAGAAGTCAGAGCAATTGCTATTTTTGATGGATAAGTAAAGAAACAACGTATTAATAAATGGTGATAATTGATAAATGGTGATAATGGCATTTTGTGAGATTACTGAGGGGAAAAGGGAAGGCTTTGAGGGATATCCATGTTTGTTCAAAGAGCTCACCAAGTATAGGTTCTTAAAAGTTTATTTTGCCCTTGTAGGGATCATCTAGAAGCTTGGCTTAGGGTTTTGGGAACTGTATGCATGTGCAACAAAAATATATCGGCATATATCAGTGCTTTAAAAGATTTTAGCTCATTCAAGGAAATCTCACATAAACTTCATCAATAAGTGTAAAATAACAGTTTCAGAATAGAGATAATTTTGTTGGACAGTTATAAGGTCCAAAAGCTTATTTATTACTCTACATTGAAAAGCCTGAGTTCTTTTTACCCCTACCCTAAGCTTGTATGTATGCCAGAAGTTGAAAAGGTACATATTTTGATAAGACCTCTAAAGGAATTTCAATTTTTTTGGTTGCAAGGGAAGAATAAACCTCATTAGGCAGAAGTAAAAATGAACAATGAACTAATAATTTAGTTAGGAAAGAAACAAAATAAGAAATGTGGAATAATTATTAGGAGCACTGATAATGAACCATCTCTTTAAATTGCCTAGCATTTTCCATTATGTTAGATTTTTGTAGCATGTTAGCTTTTTCCTCTCAAAATTTAATACCTTATTGTTTTCACCAACCTTTAAAGTTTTCCAGGCTCAAAGACCTGCAACAGGAGAGAGGTCTTTTGTAAACACTTCAAAATTCTCATTGAATTATAAAATGTTACAAATTACTACTTCCCTTACTTAATTTGCATTTCAGAAAGAGATTTTTGTAGATTACTGAATACAAAAGGCTACAAGTCCATGCTGCTTCTGTGATGTGATAATAAACTATTATTACAAACTTCTGCAAGTAATTAGATTAAAAAACAAAAATCAGGATGTTAAATTTAGTGAGTGTAAATAATAAGTGCAGTATTTGGAAATATTTAAAGAAGTAAGCGCAGCTGTATATATGGTAAATTATTTTATGCTTCTTATTTTAAAGCGTAGTCAATGAGATGCTCACATGAAAAAAGACTTTTTTTTTTTCTGTTAGCCCACAGCTGCAATAAAGAAGACTGAGACCATGACTGCTAATGGTGGAGAATTCTCAGAAGGTAGGTGTTGTCACTGATGATGTCTGACACTCTAGTCTTCAATTCTGTTGTTGATATTAACATCTATGAAATAGAAAATTCAAGCAAAGCAGCAGGAAAAACCAGTTAGGATTCCCATATTTACTTACTGGATGATATTTGACACCCTAGTAATGAAAGATACTGATGAAATGCCTGATGGAGTCTCAGCAGAGGAAACATACATATGGAGAGGCTTGGTGTAATATTCTGCACTAATTAAGGCAAATTTACATTTATCTCTAATTTTGACACAGATGCTGTGAAGGCTGAATAATTGATGCATAAATTCTTTCTGTTATGCAGCTGAGAATGTGAATGATAAAGAATTTATGACAATGACGTGAAACTATATTACCACATTGTCTTATTCAGCCTTCAGTCTCTATTGTAAACTTTGGAGAAAATATGGCCCTAAAAATAGACAATGCTTGAGAGGAAAAATATGGGGGTATTTTAAGTTTTGTTAATAATGCATAATGCATAATGTAAATAACAGCAAGTTATGAAAAAATGCATACTGTGCTGACACTGATTGGGTAATCATTTGGAATGCACTTTGGTGAGAAGCAAAATCACGAGCTGCAGAAATGCCAATGATGCAGATTTTTCTCCATTTCTGGAGACTGTATGTTTTCTGTGTTTATTCTGAATGTATAGAAGGTATGACATGATTACATTTGCAAGTAGGTAAATGGAATAAGCCCTCATCCTGATGCAGTCAGTAATTTAAAGCAGGAAAGTTGTCTGGTTAGTCAAAGAGATGTGCAATTAGGCCTTGCACATGCTGAACACAGCTGCACTTACCTCAGCTGGGTTTGTTCTGCTCTCTACAGCTTGGTCAGGCGTGACTGAACCAACTCTGAGCTGTACAGGAAAAGAACTGGACAACAGGGGGACTGCAGATACAAAGAATGCAGGATACACTAATGACCTAAGAATTTGCAGAGATACTTAAGTTTTAGGTATATAATTTATATCAGAATTTTTTTTTATCCTCAATGATAGCAAGGACCAATTGTTTTATTTGTTCTTATTTGTTAATGCACTGATGTTAATACAGAGCTGTTGATTAACTTGCCTGGTCTGAGAATCATCAAGTCATTTGTTACAACTGACTTACAAGTTCTGTAATAATCCTGTTACTTGGATATCAGTGTGCTATAGAGTAAAGCTGTGTCTATAGCTTTCAGATGAAGGAAGTGGGATATGTATGTCATTCTCTAGGTCCATTTTCAGAGTCTCTGGGAAAATGATGTGTAAATTTGAGTCAGAACACAAGTATATGCATTACTAGGGCTGCACAGATCTGTGGTTTGAAGTTCAAGAGGAATAAACACATGGACTATAGTATCTTTGTAGCTCAAAATGTATTTATGTATTTATGTACTATAAGGGTTCCATGGGTCCTGCTTGTGCTTGATTCTAGCTAGCACTGTCCCATAATTAGATTTTCTAAGTCCGTTTTTTAAATAAAAGTAATCTATTTGCATTGTTCATGTCAAAAAACAAACCCAAACAAAATCAACCAGCCAACCGAAAAACAAAAAAAATACCCCCTGAAAACCAATCCTGCTAATTTTAAACAGATTATATTTACTTTCTAAATTAAATCAAAGGTACAGATTATATTTCTATGTAAAAATGCTTGGCATGAGCTCTGGCCTTAGAGAATATAATAATTGAATGTGTGAGATTGTTTAAAAAGAAACAACTGTTAGGTAGCATCCCTGCTGTCAGTTTTATAAACTGCTGCTGATACAGCAGTGATGTGTATATTTCAAATTAAACCCAGTCTAAGACAATTTCTCCTTTCACAGTCCAAATGCGTTGAGTCAGTGTAATTATAACAGCAGTGTACTAGTGAGATGGTAACAATGCCCAGATTTACTTTCTCTGGAAGAAATAAATTTTAAATAAGAATTGAAGAAAGAATTTTTTTTCATAGAATCCATTTAATATTCTACTTGTTGGTCATCCTCACTGTTCAAAATGTAATAAATTTTGTTTTATTAGCATATATTGTAGCAATATTGTGCACAATACATACATAATTAATAAATATATATACACTGTGCTAGCAGACTTCTGCTCTGTGTTTCTTGGTATCTTCTACTTGAGGATATCAGAGACACCCATAAATGTCACAGGAAAGAGCCTAGTTAGATCCTGCAGAACTTTTAATTTATGCATGAAAATCTCATATTCTGCACACAAGATTTTCTGTTATGTCATATAACAAACAAGATATTCCTGGGCATGGTCATATGCAGATGTTGTATTTTCTGATATATGAATGGGTGAAAACCTGGCTTCATTATTTCAACAGGAATATCCTGGGTGAAGTCAGGTTATCATTTAAGTTTTTTTTTCTTTTCTAAGTCTTTTCAACTGCTTTGTTTGGGATACTAATAGGGATATTTTTTTGCTGCATGTTCCACTTAAAGTGTCAAAGATGCTTGCAAAGGTGCTTCTGTTGTGAAATGAAGATAAACCTTTCCTGATAAATACCTCTAAGTAAAAAAAAAAAAAAAAAAAAAAAAAAAAAAAAATTTTCTTCTTCTGTGGTAGGAATCTTGTAATCAAGATAATACATAAGATTAGATATCTTATGCCTGGATGGGAGCTAAAAGGATGATTAAATACAGTTTTCCTTTCAGTCTTTGTATATAGGACAGTCTCAGCATTTTTTCTCATTGTGTGTGGACTTTTTCAACCCTAAGCTTAAGAATGGGAATTCTTCATGTATCAGTGATATGATAAGAAAGATTTGGTAATCTGATTTTAGTTTTTCTTTAATGCCTTTTAATGTGCCATTTTGGAGAGTGGGCATTATAATATTAATGTTTTGTCTTTTAATCCCCTGATTTTTGCATTCATAACATAATAACTAGCTGTCCTCTGAGTAAATGTCACTTTCATCTATGTTATTTAGACTGCAACAGCATTGTTTTCAGATTTTGGAGGATGTAAAGCATCTGCAGTAACTGCAAAGCAGATTTTGGTTTGTCGGTGTCTGAATTGATCCTCTTCCATCTGAGACAATATAAAGGTGAAAATCTAATGAAATGTAGAAAGACTAGCAGTATTATAAATGTCATTACCTACATATACCTGATGCATTTTCTCTGTTCTTGTTACAAAATTGGTTTTTTTCTGCAGTAGCCTAGAAATTTTTAGTGGGTGAATTGAAGAATAATCAGAAAGTAGCAATGTTGATTCCAACAGCCTGGATTGTAGAGAAGGGCTTTGTTAAGTACCCACAATAGTGGGGTAGTGCCAAAATATTTCTGACCTTTTCAAGTTAATTGTTTTGAAAGTCACTGGCATTCTGTTTTTATTACTAAAGCTTTTTCCTTGTAGTGTTCATAATTTAAATGTTTTCTGAGTCATGTAGTTTTAAAAGTTAGAAATTGCACAATGTAATAAAATAAAAAGAACCCTGATATGAAACAAAGGAAGGATTAGGTAATGTCAAGTTGTCTTCCTTTTCTTCTGACTGACTCCTTTTTTTTCTATTACCTTTCTTTAAAATGTAAGTAATATGTTGTTCTACCAGGGCTGTGATCTTGTTGAGTAAATAACAGATATATCTGAAAATATAGGAAAAACCAGATCTAATGCAGATCTAGATACTGTCATTCTTAGTTTCAAGGGAGCATTGTTGTCTCATGTTAACTGTCTGTCCATCAGGAAACTCAGATCCTTTTCTGCAAAGCTGTTTTCCAGCTGCATAACCTCTACTGGTGCAGGAATGGGCTTATTCCATCTCCAGTGCAGGACTGGACCTTTAGCTCTGTTGGCTTGGCCTCCATCAGGTTCCCGTCAGCTGTTTCTCTGGCCTGCTGAGATCCCTCTAAGTAGCAGCACAATCCTCTGGCTTATCAGCCACTTCTCGCAGTTTGTGTCATCAGCAGATTTGCTGAGAGTGCACTCTACCCCGTCATCCAGATCATTAATGAAAACACTGAACAGTTTTGGATCCCAAACTTATTTGCTGTATTTATTGCCACTTATACACTTGTAAAAGACTTCACAAGGGACTTTGGCTTTTCTGACTGTCTCTGCATGCTTGGGCCAGTGTTTCTTTATTCCTGCCAGGTTACCTGTCCCTGCTTTCACGTTCTGTGTACTTCCTTTTAGTCCAGGGCTGTGATCTTGCTTCTTTCCGGTCTCTCCTCTCAGGATCCTGAACTCCACCATCTCATGGTCTCTGCAGGCAAGACAGCCCCCACTCTTCACACACCCGTGTGCCTCAACCTTCACCTTATTTGTAAACGAGCAGCAGATCACCGTTTGCAAACTATGCCTGTATCAACCCCACCAAGCTGTAATTGTGAGATCTGTGTAGTTCACAGGGATGCATAATGAATACATGTCCAATAGGACATCAGCTGAGCAGACAGAGATCAAGTACATCTTCTGGCTACTCTTACCAGAGTCATACTGAAAGGAGATATTCTCTGGGGCATTTAGTGCTCCCTATGTGAGAGCAGGAGAACATTAATATTTATAAGTTACATATACACCTAAAGTTACATTTTATGTCAAATCAACTAATTACAGGATTTGTACATGATTTTTTTTGAGGCATCTAAAACCCTTGAAATGTGTAAATTTTTCAGAACTCTTTCTCTACAGAGTATTCAGGGCACCTTGTCAGGTTGTACATAAAAGAGCACTTGGCTGTGGTTCTCAAGAAAGTTCAGATAAGGTAAGTATTCCCCATACCAAGGAGAAAAGCTAACATGATGAAGCTGAGACAGACATTCTGGACATAATGAGAGATGTGGGTGGTGAGAAACCTGTGGGCGATAATGAATTAGAACGCTGGAAAGCAAGACAATGTGTGACGAAATTTGAGGAGGTCCTTCTGTGTCAAACTGTGTGTCCTTTGTGAAGCTACAAGAGTGAGCACTGTCTGAATAACTGTTGTTTCTGCAGGATTTTTAAAATTCTTCTTACTTCCAAACCAAATTTCTCCAGAGTGGTTGATTGAATGTTACTTAATTCAAATGTCTCATTGACAAACAAATTCTTCCAGGTTTTGGAAGCCTTCCAGTTTTGTTTTTTTTTAAGGGCTGCTTGCTTAGATGTATCAACCAGTAGTGTCTACTTTACAAGACTGGATAGGATTGAGAGATTAGCATCAGTAATGGGAAAAAAGGAACTGGGAAGTGAATATCTAATGGAACTTCTTTTTACTCTATAGAAGAATGGAAGTCAGACAAACAAATGTTTATCAGATTATGTATTAAATAATAATGATAATAATAATTCATTGAGTTCATGTGCCCCACACTCCACTGGGAAAAGGAAGAAATATCTAGAGATTTGTTTAGAAACTAATTCTTCAATGTTTTCATCATGAAGGATGTGGAGAAGAAAGGCAGAAGGGGGTTCCATTGCTGTGGTTTCTACGATATCTCTGCCCAGGGGCTTGAAGGGCCTTCGGCATAGGTGGGGTATGTAGAGTTTAATTTAGCTGTTGTGAAGTTAAAATTACACAGTTCTGCACAATAAACTTTCTGACAGTCTTGGTCTATGCTGACATGCTTCTGTTGAGTAAGCACAAAACACGTTCACAGTTTCGTTTATGAAGAATAACAAAACATATTTGAGAGAGAGGCAGCAAAGATTCAGATGTATCTATATAGTTCCTTACAATCTACAAATCAAGCAAAAGAGAATTTCTGGTGTGTTTGATTTATTGATTTTAATCTACAGTGAATTGACAGAATATTTCTGTCTATAGCGCACCTGTTAAAAAAATGTAATTGCAGACAAGTATATGAAATAGATCATGGAAATGTTTCCTTCTGGCTTCTCTTCTTGGCAGATGTGCTAAATGGTTATTCCTTTCATCATATGGTTCTCACACTGTAAAATATAACCTGCATTTTCTCTACTGCATAAGTCAGGCAAACTGCCCATGCACTAGCAGAAAAAAAATAGATGACCTTTCTGAAACATTGAAATTTTTCAGGGCTTTTAAAGTGGCATTTCATTTGTGTGTGCTGCAGTCACTTGAATTGGCACACTTTCTGTGACTTCACATTTCTCCTTTCTCCACATCAAATATAATTCATTTTGAAAATGAGCAGTGACATTTTATACTGAGGCTTTATTAATCTTTGAAGTTACAAGATCCAGTCTTCCTTCGAGTGGAACATTTATAAACAATATCATTAAAATTCTTCTAACAGGTCCCAATTAGTGATATGGAAAAAAAAATCCCAAAAAAGATCGTTATGTTAGACTTCTGTAAGTTCAAATCTGGGCTAAAAATAACAAACTCACCCACATGGATATACTGAGGACATATCTCCTCCATCTCTGATATTTTACTGGTTTGAGATAGTGATATAGCTGTTTAATAAAGAAGCAATGTGGAAATAAAAAAAAAAAAAATTACCTTGACTATATTCTTTAGAGTTTTGATTGAGGGAGTTATCTTTTTGCATCTAATTCAACTATGTTTCTTGTTCATTAATAGTTTGGAAATTGCAGATGAATGCACATAGGCATAATAACTTAGAAGGGCTGGTTCATTTAAATGAATATGTGAGATTGTATGTGTTATGTTGTATGTGTCCTCTCTAAAGATGCAGCAGATCCAATAACATGAGTCTGAGTGATGACAAAATATTACTCTTTCATTATTGAAGCCAAGTATTATTTAAAAAATATTAAAGGAAAAAAAATTACCCCAAGTCTTGGGACTGCCACATGAATGTCCTTCAGTGAAAAATTACTTATGTATTCGATATTTCTTGAATGGCTTTAATAAAGCATGTAAAGCATATTAAAACAAAATTCTCTCAGAGCAGTGACACATGCCAGAGGGCAGATTAATGAGAACTGGATAGCCAAGCCACCTGCCTGATTTCTGTACTGACAATTCACTGGAGTTTTATGAAATTGCTAAATGAGTCTGTAATTTTTCATTGCCAGAGATACAGTGTCTTAGACTTTCCTTGGCTTCCTGATCTATATAAAGGATAGCAAGAGGAAAGACGTCTTGGCTGCAGGGGCATTTGTACCACTTCTGGCTGTAATGTCAATATAGCTGCCACATTTGTCACCTGACATGGCAATTATTTGTTTCTCAAGGAGGAGGCACTTGGTTTGCTGTAGAGAATTGTGGCTCCATATTCACAGATGCTTAGTCAATCAGAAAGATTATTGTAGAAAATTCCAATTACTTACAAAATTGACACATAGCATATCACCATCAAACCTGATGTATCTCTTACTAATTTTCTGAGCTCTTAAATAGTTAATAAAGCTATGCTGTTTTGCTACTGCAAACTTTTTTTTTTAATGAGTGGGAGAAGATACTGATGCCCATATTTGTTGAAAAATATTTGATTTACATGAAGACACCCAGATTTTTTGGAAAAGACAGGTGCCAGGCAGAAATAAGATAGATAATAGAAGTTGCCATCCCTTTGTAATTCAGTTCTACACCATGAAATCTTGGTATGCCCCTCTTTAAAAGGGAAAAATTCAGTCTACAAACAGATTTAAACTCATGCAACCTTAGAGAGACTAGAATAGAAAACTGAGTTAGAATATTTGGCCAACTAGAATTTGAAAGCAGTTAAACTCAAGTGGGCCCACAGGCTAGAACAGAGTGTGCCAAAAGTTTGGTCTTCTGATTTAAGAACTATTTACATGTATCCCAGCTACAATTTTCTAAAAAAGAACTGGCGTCCTAATCCAGACTCTCCAGAAAAGTTATCATCATTCGCCCCTTAGGTACAGGAAATCCATAACAGGTTTCTTGCCCTGGGCTACAAGTTTGAATCCTGAATCTGGAGGAATTTTTTTTAACTTTCTTTTCAGGATTTTCTATGATTTGGTGCAGCTGGGCTTTTTTCCCTCATTTTGCTACCTCTACTGAATTAATCACTTGATGGGGAGCAGTTGGAACTGAATAAGATATAGGGAATTCAAACTGAACTAGAGCACATTAATTCTCACTGCAGGGCAGTGTTAGAAGCTTCCCTGATGCAGACAGATTTCTCATACAGAACAATCAATCTGCCTTCCTCCCACCAATCTCCTCAAAGGCCTCTCAGAAGACAAGAGTCAACTTTGCTCTCTCTACTCCTCCCACCCTCATCACACAAGTGTGATGAGACAGCCATCCTACAAGCTGCAGTTCAGGTGATGGCTGCAGATTTGGCTGTGTGAGAAGACTGGTTGTCAAGCCATGCCATAGGAACCCTCTCAGTGCACCAGTAGATGTGTGCCTGTTACAGGATCAAGCACAGTAGTCTCCATCGTGTGATCATTGTGGAATGCACTGATATTTTTAGTGTAATTATGACATAACTTCACCTACGTAGAGGGGATGGGGAGATCTGGCCCCAGCTGCTTCCATCAAAGCCTATGGGACTTGCTTATGCCAAAAATAATTAACCCCATTGTAGAATAGAAGATCTGCAGAAAATGTGTTGTGTTTAGTGCGAGATTTGAAGGAAGTGGCTTAGAGGAAAGAAATTTACGTCTGTTCCTCTCAGCTCAGCCAGAGAGACTGCACGTAGTTCAGTTCTTGCCTACAGAGCTTGTCTCAGGTCAATGCCTACACAAATTAAATTCCCAAATGTGACAGATGGTATGTGTTTGGTGGGCATGTTCTCAGTTGTGTGCTGTGTCTCTACATGAAGTAGCTGGAAAAGGAGAGCCCTTGGAAAGGACAGCAGGAGATGTTGTTCTGGGGAGAATGTTCTAGGTCTGGCAGGAGAACAGTCAGGGCAGCCTGGGAGGCTGCAGCTCGTTGTGACAGAGACCACCCTGAGGAACACAAGCAGGATCCAGAGACAACCAAATGAACTTCCTTGGGATCAGAGGAGACTGGCAAAGTTTGGTGCAATCCAGAAAGCCACAGAGCTTTCTGTGATTCCTACAAGCAAGGATCTCTCTCCAAGGTTACAATGAGGAGAGATTTGTTTGGAAAACTGTCTCATTTCCATTCTCTCTGATGCGGTCTCTTGGATTTTTTTGCAACTTAAAAGCTGGATTATTTATTTTTTTTTTCATATAACCTATTCCTTCTTCAGTTTGAAAGCCTTTTGTCTTCTTACATTCTCTTCCTATAGAATCTAGGCAGATCCAGATCATACAATTGCTGCCTTTCTATAAAGCAGTCATTTCTGGGCATTTAGTATTTTTATAGTTCCTTTCTGTAAAAGACACTCTCTGCTGATCTTTGGTGTGGCTTTTTGCTGCTTTTGGTGTGATAATAGAACTGACAATAACTTCCTGCAGGTGAAACCTATGCTTTGCAGCTTTTGCTATTTGAATGCTGCCTTCTGCACCAACACTGTCTGGTTCAATGATTTTGACAGAAATGTGTATCTTTTTCTCTTCTGGCCTCTGTATTTTTCTTAGCTACTCTTCTGCTTATGTGCTTAGATCTGTAAAGCTTTTGATGACTCAGCTTGTTTGAAATGTGCAGTTCTTTGTGGTGCAAGTAGGAAGAGACCTAAGTAAAATAGTTGTCTGTGACAGATTGTAGGCAAGCAGGGCTCTTCCTGTGCTTGATAAAATCTGCTAGGATGCGTGGCTTGTGAGAGGAAATGGCGCCTGGTGTCTTCTCACCATTTTTGGGATTGGAGAAGTATTTATATTGTCATGTAAGGATAAGATGGATTTATTCCCAGTTCATTCCAGTTCTTGCAGCTCAGCTCTGTTTTTATTCACACTTCCTCATAGCATTCACACACTTGCACAATCACACACAAATTTGACAATCTGCATGAAAAATTAATAGTAGATCTGAAGATCATGATGTTATTTAATGCTTTAGGGAATGTAGTACAATGAACTTGTTATGCAGGAAGTGCATCTAATCAAGCATTAGATTAGTGCCCTTGCCATGTTCAGGAAACGATACTTCTATGTTGTCCCTGGCAGGTGGTCTCAGAGCTACAAGTGTTCAGTGCATCTGGCCCTAGTGCTTCGGGACTGCATCAGCATGAAGACTGCCATTTCTAATTACTGCCGTATCAGAAAGTGCAGTGAGTGGGGGGATCTTTCTAGTCCTGACTTCTTCTGAGTCATGTGCGAGTCCTGAGCTGTAGAAATGTGTAATTAGCTGGTGTGTGTTTATTGTTCTCTGCAACAAACAAGTCCTTTCATAGGACCTCTCATAAAAGTCTCTGCCTCATCCTTAAGTATTCTTAATAGACTATTCTCATCTAAAGAAAATATGGCAGGAAGAAGGAATTAGAGTTATAAAACACCCAGATAAGGAGATGAAAAGATAGGAAGTAAATCATCAGACAGGAAGGATGGTGTGAAAAGAGAGTGCTTCGAAGTCATTATCAGTCTTAATGTTGAAAATCTTTAAGCCAAAGATATAAAAGGCACATCCAAACATTTGACCATAATAATTATCCAGTGTAAGAAGGCCCTAGAAGGTATTATGAAGTCCTGAGAACCACTATCCTCGTCCATCATGGCCAGGCTACTTAGTGCTTGTGAATATATGGATATGAAAGAAAGATCGTAAAAGAATGAATGAGTTAGAACCATGAGAGAAGGACAGTGACTGAGTGAAATTAATTTTGACTGAAATAAAATTCCCTTTCTTTTCCTTATGGTCTGCCACCAAGTTTAGTCACAAGACTTGTGTAACACTGGTGCCATCAGTTAAATTCAGAAATACCAATTTTACATTGTGTTAGTGATACTGTAACTTTTAGAAGAGGTAGGAGAAGAGGCTCGTAATATTTTGATATCGAATATGTGTAATTCAGAACTGAAGAGTGAAGAAGCAGGAGGACAGCATTATTGTTCTTTTCCTTGACATGTGAGTAGGTAGGTTAGGAGGCCCTGTCACTACTAATTCAGTATTAAAAATGGATATTCTGTTGAGAAGTGTCTGCTTTTATTAACAGCAAGTAGAATTGCCAAATTCAGTTTTCAGGGGAAGCAATGTTGCTACTGGCACTGAATGTATCCCTCAACATTTCCAAAAGTGCATCATTGCATGCATTGTTTGTGTAGGATTTATTCCCATTGTCTGCTGTGTTTCTTTAAATGGTAATAGTGTTAGACTGTACTGTTGAATCCACAGTTAGCAGTTTGCTTTTGGGTCAAATGCTGGTGTAAAGTACATCATTCAGCCACAGCCATAGAGCATTGCTTAGCATTTGTTGATACTCTAAATTTGAATTATTTGTGGGAAGAAAAGGACACATTCCTGCATTCACACACTGAAGCAACAAATAAGAAATGGGATCATGAACTGGGAAACACAAGGGTTTTGTATCTAAACCACTGTCTGGATGCATTTCCTTTGGGGAAATGTGCTTTGGGGAAATGCTGATGCTGGTGCATTTCCCCTAAGCACAGTGGGAAGGACACTACTGTGTTGCTCAGCACTCCCTTTATGAAGTGCTATGTGCTCTTTACAATGTCATGGACCCCTCTGTGCCAATGGGAATTTCTCCTGCTATGAGCCATTAATACTGAGGTCACCATCTGCTTCTTTCTGTTTCTGGGTGCAGAGAAGGACTGTCTTTTTATTTTTTTCTTTTTTATGTGGTTGGCAGGCAATGTTTGGGTTTTAGTGAAGGAAGAGAAAGAGGTGCATCAAATGAATAATTATCCTAGAGGCTTTTTGTACATTAGTTACACAGGCAAAAGCTGTCAGACTGCAATCCTGAAACAAATAGTGGGAGTTTATAGAATTTGAAAATGTGGCAGCCCAGGCTTTTCTTCTGTATTATGACTCTGCAAATGTGCTGATGTGGTTTTACACATGAAAGTATTGCTCTCAAAATTTTAGTCCTGGCATGCATGTGGTATCTTCTACAACATAAGACATAATGCTGTTTTCTGATATAAAAATACTTTTCTCTATATGGTCATTTGCACTCTTCTTGCAGAGTTTAAAACACAACCATTTTTATTTTCTAATGTTGCATCTTATTTGTGCAGGAGCACTAATTACAAAGATACACAGCAGTGGAGAATGTGAGTCAAAATGTCAGTGATGGTCATCAGCTTGGAGAAACATGCAGTCTCCATTAAAGTATCATTAACCTTTGGTTGAATCCAGGACCAAAAGCTCTCAAAATTGATATTAACAGGGAGTTTGCAAAATGAAATGCTGAAAAGAGGAGTAAAGAACCAACACAGTGCCTTGATCAAGCTAATTTTTGGGCACTTAGTAGAGCAGTATCATTAGGGAATAATAGGCACTTTTATTGGCAAACTGAGCACTTTTAGTAGAGCTAATGAGACACAGTAAACATGCAGGTTCCTCATACAGTTTTTCTTACCACTTTTCAGACTAAATTGGCATTATAACATCTTTCTTCTATGTTGTAATACAGTGTTTAGTTAAAGTTTGAGCACTGCTTTGAGATACATTTTGCATGAAAAATCTTTCACAGAATAACATTGCTGCATTTTACACTGTCAGATACAAGAAACAAATGTAGACACAGGAGATACATCACAGAGGTTGTTTGAGGTGAGAGCTGAATAAGGTACATAGCAGATCCAGTATTCAGTCACTTGAATGAAAAGAACACTGAATGCCTGGGACAAAAACTGTGGAAGTGGGCTTTTGTTTGAGTGCTCTGAGTTGCGCCCCAGTGTTAACTGAATCTTTCCTACTGCAGTTTCTGCTTGTTTAAAGAACTGTCTAGCTGAATTTTTAATGTATCCCCTACTCCTTTTCAGATGAATGTTTATTGACTCATTGCAGAAATTTTACAAGTAAAAGCAACATTGGGGATTATTTGCTTTTTTTCATCATGTTTTGAAACTGCCTAAGTGATCAACAAAGAAATTTTGATACTTCAGCTGACATTTAGCTTTTGAATAGTGCCATGAAACAACCAAATATTTCCTCTAATGACTTGTCTGGGAATCCCATATAAATAATGCTATTCTTCAATGTAGTCAGTTTGCTTATTTGTTTAGACAGATAAAACAGAGGAGTTTAAACAACATGCTAAGAGTCCCCCAAATCTGACTATTATTATTGTCTTCCAGATGTCACTTTCATAAATTTAATACCTGTTCATTGCAGGCTGGGGCCAAGAGAAGGGTTTTTCAGTGGTATCAGACAAAGCTGCAGTATGCCTTTTGTGACAACAGAAATTCAGTGTAAGATGAATGCAGCACAGAATACTAAAGCTCAGTATGCCCCAGTTTCGTGGCTGACTGGAAAGCAGAGCTGTTCCAAACTGAAGGTAGAGCAGTGGGGGTTTCTCCTTGTATAAAAGTTGGGTTCTTGTTTGTCTACCAAGTCCCTGCTATCCCCAGGAAGTGGAGCACTGTTAGAGACTGTTACAAGTTACCAATACTTGAAATATGTCTACTTTGTACTATGTTCCTTTCAAATATGGGAACTAACATGCAGATTATAGAAAAATTAGGCCTCTGCTGAATATTTTTACTTGATGTCTTCAAGGAGTCAAGTAACAGCTCTTCTACTGATTGCCATTTTCTATGCTAATCCTAATAGGAGTAGTAGTAATATTGAGAGTTAGGTTTTTATATTTCATGGAATCACAGAATGGTGATGTCAGAAGGGACCTCTGAAATCATCTGATCCAACTCAAGCAGATTTGCCTAGAGGCAATTGTTCAGCAACAATTCCAGGAGGCTTTTGAATGTCTCTGAGGATGGTGACTCCACAGCCTCTGAGTAACCTGTGCCAGTGCACAGTCATCCTCACAGGAGAAAACTGTTTTCACATGCTCAGGCAGAATCTCCTGTTTCTCAGTTTGTGCCCATTGCTCCCTGTGCTTTCAAGATGCTTGTAGATGTCAAGCTGTTTTGCCCCAGCAAACCACTGGGGTACACCACTGGTTCCTGGCCTCAAACTCAACCTGGTGCCACTGACGACCACTCCCTGGGCTGTGCCACCCAGCCAGCTTTCAGTCCATGTCAGTTCTGCTTCACCTCCACTTGCTTCAGGTTTGCTTCATACTGAGGATAGTTTATCACTCAAATCTAAGTGGAGCTGAAGCAATCATATATCAAGAGAAACAGTTTGGTCTTAATATATTTTAATTTCAGATTGTAGTGGTTTGGTATGCAAATGAATGTTCAGATCTGTCACCATCATTTTGTCCAAAATCCTGGCAAAGTTTTCTTTTAGAGAACTGTAGTAGGATATAAAATACTGTTACTTCATATTTGACTTTGTTCCTTCACCTGACTGTTTCACTATAGCATAGCGTTAAATTTAATTAACTTTTCTGTTTGCTGCAGGAATAGAGAAAGTAGTTGTAGACCACCAAGGTGATATTTTCATTACCATCTGTAGAGATGAGAAAGCTTCAGCTACTCATTTTGTCCTTGGCTTTCCCAGCAGTTCATGCTAGGTATGGACAGCTGAATACCTTGAGGTGTCCCCAAATCACTGAATTTTGACCATTTAGCAGTTATCAGAAAACAATTCTCTTCAGTGATAACTTGCTTTCAAAATCGTGTCCTCTTGCTTATTCCAGAAGTATTGGACTAACTCCTGTATTTGTTGGTGGGTTGTGTCCTTCATCTGAACTTTCAAGTTTTTGCATCAGCTATCTTGTAATATGGAAGTGTGGCTATGAACTTTGTCAAAATCTGAAACCCCCAATGTTCTGTACTTATGATTTACAAATTAACAGAGACTTCTGATGATGGAATTCTAGTCAGGTAATTTTCAGTTTGCTAAAATGAACATTTTCATTTGACATAAGGCATCTCTAAAATAGGAATGTCATTTGGTCTTTGGAGGAGATTAAAGAATAGTTGCGTAGTTTTATTCTGCTCCTAAACCTTTCATTTTCAGTGTCCCTTTTATCTGTGTCTTGATGTGACAGATATTGTCAAATACTGAGAGTATTTGACACCTTTTTTCCTGGGAAGTTGCTTTTATTTTTATTTGTTTCCCTTATCCTCAGTATTTCTGGCCAGAGCACAGAAGAGCTTGCCTGGCATTGCAAGTCACAAAAAGTCAAGATTCATCAAAAAATCAGTTTCTTGGTACAGCATCAACCCTTTCAATCCTTTGAATTTTGTCTACAATTTATAGTATATTTCAATCACTAGACTCTGCAGGGTGTGTTCTTAAGTCTTTTAATGTTGGACAGTCAATGGAACTACCACAATTAACATGACATTACTTATTTTTAAAATAGCCTTTTGTCAACAAAAAATCCCTTTGAGCTGCTCATTTAACTTGTTGGTTGTCATGCCTCTTCTCCCAGGGGAAACAATCCCTGGCTGATTGTGTTGTGTTGTGACATTGACAGCTTTTTGCTGCAGGGAATCTTCACATATTTTCCAGGTAAAGAGACAGCAATATGATGTAATTTTAGCTGTTTTGTGGAATGGACACAGTAAGAAAGGCAAACAAAAAAACCGTACAGCTGTGGGGCTCCCAGGACTAACAAGTAGCTGTGAAGCACCTCTATTCTATTCCTGGCTCTGTCATTGTCTGGTGCTATTGTGAACTAGTAAATTAACCTTGTTCTCTGACTGCAGCACCATTTATTAAGTGGGAATGATAATGCTTATTACCACAACGGGGCAGTGTAATTCTTTGCTAATTAATATTTATTAAGTGCCAGATTCTCCATAACTCTGCACCTTTGCCATCATTTACATCTGTGCAAAATGAAGACAAAGTGGCTGAAAAGTGCTGTTGTATTTTATACCTACTCCTTGCCAGTGTGAAGGGTGGTACCAAAATTGCAGCAATGGAGGATCTGTATCAAATAATTTTCGAGATACTTTTGCCTGTAGGCATAGACCTACTAATACAAGAGTGGAAGCACCCCTAACACATATATTCACAGTTCTCCTTCTTAGAATATGGCACAGAGCAAAGTTACTGTGATGTTAAGGTACAAACTTGCAGGACACTTCTTCACAGCTTGCTGCTTCTATGCATATTCTTAGATCATAAGGTAGCTTATCTGCCAGTGAAGAAGGATTAAAGTATGTTATTTACTGTGACAGTGTGAAAATTAATACCCCAGCTGAACCTTGCAATAACTCTTTTGTACCTTCAGGTATTTTGATAAGCTTAATCATCACATATTTTTAATTTTGCTACAATATTGTAGCAAGTGTTTTAAATGTAAGGAACACAGGAGTTCAATGAAAGAAAATAATTTAAAACTTTTGGGTCTTGGTCCTTTTGTCTGCTTTCTTTATATGTGAAAGAAGGCTTTGGATGTGAGCTTATTTTCCTTTTTTCCTTCAGTAATATTTCTCTTCTGGAGATCTTTCAGTTGCCCCCAACAGGTGAATACAATCCCTGTCACGGTACTTGGTTAGGCTGCCCAGAAGACTGCAAGACAAACTGCCACCTTAATTAATTGATGAAAATGAACAAAGAAAACAGGTAACAGAAATGCTCTCAGGCTAGCACAGAAGATGAGGGTGAGTTGTCATTTGGCAAGATCTTTGCAGAATCTTTTTGGCAGGCTGATACTGATCAATGCCTGTTTGCCATGCCTGGCCCAGCTTTTCTTTCAGCTAAATATAAAACTTCTTTTGAAATCTGACTGCATGACATATTCTAGGCTATGAGAAAATGAATAAAGAGTGCCAGTGATTTAGGAATTAAGAAAAGGAAATATGTTACTTACTAGATTTTGCATTTACTGTTCTCATAGGCTTAAAGCAGAAGGTTATTGCAGATTTATTCCTACTCAGTTCGGGTTTCATTTGAAAAATTATGGAAATAAGACATTTTGTTCATTTTCTGTCCACTTGTCCTCAGCGCTTTTCTTTGCATACAGCAGTGGCCAGAATCATGTATATGTTAATCACAAAATTGCTTTAGTGCACATTCTTACTGCCTCTTTGATTATGGGCCTGTCACCAAGAGCTGAGCTGCTCAGAATACTTTCTGATTAATCATGTTCTCATCAAACACTTCACTTGCAGAGTATCAGATAATGATCCTCCTCCCAGAGAGCTAAAGGTTTTCCAATAAATAGAAACTGTGGCTGTTGAGAACTCCAGACAGTGTGCTATCCAATAATTAAAGTGATGGGAAACTATTTTGTCTGTGCTTGTCTCTAGAAGATTAGCACATTAAAATACTCACTCTTATGATTCCAAGCAAAAAACTAGGGTAAGAGAAACACCAGATGAGGTGATATGAAGTAAGCATGAGCATGATCAGCAAGTATGAATCTATATTAAATGAATGCCCTACCTTGCAGGGTCCATGAAAATCCTCCATCTGCTGTTATTGCACAAACAGAAATGTGTTTTGTTTTGGCATCTGTTTGTGTTTGTGTTTGCTCATAGAGAGTATCATGCAGCTTAAATAGTCCAACTCATCCTGTCATAAATATGAGGACAGAGAGACTTTTATCCTATTCAGTCTGTCTGCTTTAGCCACTGTAATGTGTGCTCTAGTTGCTTGTCCAGTCTGCAGCTCAAGAAACCAGATTTTCCCTGGAGAGTCCTCTACAGTCAGACATTGTGGTAATAGGTGTTTTATATTACAGATTGAAATGGACCAGTTAGAAAATAGCTCTTGATATTCTTTAGTACTGAAAGTAAAACAGGTTCCAGAAGGCAAAATTGAATGAATTAGAGAAGCAGGAGGGGAAATCTGCTTTCATGCCTTGTCTGCTACATAAATATTTTGAAGATACAAATATTTTTGTTATATATCCTCCTTGATTTTTTCCCTCTGCAAGGCTGCAAGATGAAGGGGCATGGAAAATCTAGGGCTGCCCATTTCCATGATGTGATGATGAGTACAAGACACATTATATTTTTATGTACACTATATACTTATAATATGTACATTATAAATGCATATTATATTTTGGAAAGACATCAGATCAGTGATTAAAATAGCGCCCACTTACAGGTTGACTTCAGTAATGAGTCAATGTAAATAATGTCAGTAGTTTGTTAAGGTTTTTTAGGTCTTGGGCAGAGTGAGATATACCTCATCAAAAGACAGGGTTTATCAGGTAGCTAAGTTACCAATAAAGTGGTTTACCAAGCTACCACATACTGCCAGTTTTCAGTACTATTTATGAGTTTGCTTTTAGCCCATTGCAATCGTAAAGTAAATTTGATTTAGTTTAGTCAGCATTGAAGGAATCTTAACCTGGATCAGATTTCCTCGTATTGAGGGCAGAATGAGGGTAAATACACAGAGTGTGGTTTGGATGAGCCATGGTAACCTGTCAGACCCCAGTAGGTGACTGTTTGCCTTATTCCTTTTTCTGTTCCAAGTTGCAGACCACACAGAGAACAGAGGAGGGGTTTAACACAATAGCTGATGTAAACATCCTGAGTGTCAGGAGGCCTTCATTTAGACTCTGCTTTTCCATTTACTTGAAACATGATGCTGAAAAAATCATTACGGACCCCACACACCTAAGCTCCTCCAAATTCTGGTAGTGCATAGTAATTCTCATCTGCTCTTGTAAGATGTTTTTATATCCCTTGATTAAAGGTTGAATTTTAAGGTGTATCCTTCCATAAAGGCAAATTAATTCAGGCTTTGTTATGTATTAGATTTTTATGAATAGGTCCCTTAACAGAGAAAAATTCTCTATGTTATCAAATAACTGATTAAATGTAAAATGCTTTTTAATTGCAGCTTAAGGACAGCTAACACCAAATATCCCTTTAATCAAATGAGTGAAAACTATTAATGAGGGTGAAACGGAGCTCTATATGTCCAGATAGTGTGAGACTTACACACTGAGTTAATTCTGTTGAGATTTAATTTTTTGCAGCACAGTGACTTCCTGAAAGGATGATGAATCATTCCCTGCATGTTTCCTTGGCCAGAGCTAAGAATCACAGGGTTGGTAACCTGCTCTGCTCCAGGCATGGTGTTAGCACTCCAGTCAGAGCTGATATTCCTTCATGTTAATCTGGGAAACAGCACAAATGCTTCTCTCTAATCCTTTCTGAGGGAGGTAGAAATCATGCCTGTGATTTGTTTCTGTTCTCATAGGGCATGCACAGGGAAATCTGGCCTGTTTCTTTAAATGTACATCCTTCGGTATGTTTTCCTGAGGGAAAGAAGGTGGCAGATCTGTGCCTGGCAGTCTGAGCAGAAAACTGTAGTTCTGTGATAAGTAGGTTTCCTATTCTTTGTACAGTGGTTGCACTGTCCTATGATGATTGCTAAAAGCCCTGTGATTTCTGCACTGGTGAAATGAAGTGAGCTCTTCTTGTGTGTGTGTACTGTTGGCCCAGGATTTTCTCTGGTACAGTTAGCACAGTCCCTGAGCACCTCACAGGTAGGGACAGAGACTTGGAGTATGGTCCGACCATAGAACTAGGAAAGAGAGTGGGTCAGAGGCATCGATGAGATAACATCGTCATCTGAAATGGAAAGAAGAGGCAGCAAAATGAGAACTCAAGGGCAAAGGTTTAATTTAGAAATTATCATTGGAAGCAGCATTAATTGAAACAAGGCATATGTTTTCTCTCAAATATTCCCAAATTTTAATCCAATTGTTGTAATTTGGAATTTAGCATTTAAATTATACTAACACATTTTACTCCATTTTGTGACAATTCACTGAAGTCTTAATACGTACAGTTTCAATTAAGTTTAACCCGAACCTTGGCAAAATCATTACTTAGCAAGTTTCTGCAGTCTGCCCATATCTATAGAAATGAGGAAAATATTATTTCAGCTGCTACATTTGAAGTAGGAATGGGCTGAGCAAGTTTTCCAAACTTTAGGAAATAAAGAGAATTAAAAATTGGAGGTAGAACTAGATTAGTTCCTGCAAGCCTCATTAGTTCCTACCAGCCTCACTCAGCTCGTTACTGAGTCTCTCAGTATTCTACAATGAGCTGCTTCAGGGAGTTAAACTCATTAGGAAAAAATCAAAGAGTTCAGATTTCCTCTTCAGAATATAACTATTTTACAAACAGAGGATTGAGTGATCAGTGCTTGCAAGTGGGAGAGAACATGAGTGAGGGTGGAGGAGATTCAGTTCCTCTTAGCTGTCACACTAAATTTGGACTCCTCAGTGAAATGATAAAATCAACAGGAACCAAATGAAGTTACTGCAATTTTATTCATTGAAGGCAAAGTAAGAAGTATTTCAGTGCATGAAATAATTTTGAAATGTTGTTCCCTTTGATGATTTTTCTAGATAAGAATTACTTATGCCAAAATATTGTCATCAAGTCTTTGTTTAACTTACCTTTGAATCGAGTCATTATGTCCTAAAGTCCTGTGTTCATGGTTCAGCTTTTCTACTGATTTTCTTCATACATTGTAAAAAAATGTATTATTAGAAACATTCTAGTGAAACAAAACATTTAGTAAAAAATCTGCTTTGGGATAAAATGAGGTTTGAAGTGACACAGTGTTGCAGTGGCATGATAGTATATATGTTTCATAGAGAGAACAGGTAATTTGAAATGATTCAAACCAAGCAAGATTAAAGTGGTTAATTGATTTATTAATAACATGTATTTAAAGGACAATTTATGTGAAATACACAATGTGAATAATTTGAACTATACATTCAGAAGCTGTATCAATAGTACAGCACACTATCAGGCACTTTCAAATGTTAAAGAGCATCTGCAAATGCCTGCATACTCTTAGCTATACCTTCACAACAAAAAGGCAAAGCACCATCCAAACTCCTAGAAATATTAAATAATTTTTCGTATTTGAAAAATTTTAATGTTTTCATGTTTAAATTAATTTTATGCTTATAAATTGGTAATTTGATCTTGAAAGAAGTGTTATGTTTCCTATGTGGTTATGAAAATGATATCCTCACTGATAATAGCAGTTGAATAAACCATATTCTACCTGGTGATTCATAATTTTTATTCTAACTCATGAAAGGAAAACATAATGGTAATTGCTGTACCTTAATTTTAAACCAAAAAGTCTAGGGAGCTCTACAGATTAGTACTTCATTCTAGCTGAAAGTTTTGAGATATTCTATTTGGGACTCAAAAGGTGCTTAAAATCTTGCAGTTTCCTTTAAAGAAGAATTTTAATAATAGTAAATATTGTTTGCTATCATATTATGCATTTCTCCAGATGCATAAATACAGCATAAAAATCAGTTAATACTGTATTTTAAATGAACTTTCTTGCATGCATTCCTTTAGGCATCTGCTTCAAGATTTTCATCTGCATCTAATCATGAAGTTCTGGTTTTGCTGTGGTACCTGGTTTTCCTGTGTGGCAGATTGTTCACATTGCCTCTTGTAAAAATGCTTCAGAAGAATAATAGTCCTGAAAGTGGTACTGGGCATTTCAAGCTTAATGTTCCATCTCAGGGGGGATGATGAAATCATGCAATGCTGTGTTGATAGCAAGACATTAGCATGAGGCCAAGGTTGGAAAATAATCATCACCTTTAACTTTATTGCAGCTTTCATGTAGATTTGTTAATGCATCTAAGAGCATTTAAGTCAATGTTGCTTGTGTAGGAATCTCAGATGAAAAGAAACTTGAAGTCCCAAATCCTCTTCATACTCACTTTATTCACAGTTGAATTTCTCCTCTTTATATATATATTAAAAAGTTTTGATTCTTTAGTCACTTTAATAAATGAGTGACTGCATTTTTAAAAATTTAATTGTTCATTCATGTAATGTATGGTATGTTTGGGCACACATGGTCAGTAATTTCACTGCAACAAGAGCAGGGGCAGTCTGACCTGAACTGGGAAGGCAGTGGAAGGATTGTAGACCTTGCTGCTTTTGTAGCACTGGGAGGATGGAGGCAGAAGGCTGCACTGTGTTGACTTTTTTACTAGAACGTCCCAGAGTCTGTTTCTCTGTGAGGCAGAGAATTTCTGCATTGAATGTTTTCCAGATTGCACAGAAGCAGAGATAACAAAATTTCAGTCAGGATGACCTGGTAGGAAAAGCACAGGGTGGGGAAATCAAAATGTGTGAGTGCTATTCCTTACTCTGCTACAGACACCTTAAATAACCTTCAACAAGCCCATGAGTATTCTTTAGTATTTCTCCTTGCATGATACCTAATCCTGAAAGAAAATATGAGCTTTATTATATTTGTCTTTGCCAACACTAAGTTCTTTTTGAAAAGGAGGTATTATAACAATGCAAAGTATTAATTCTTTGACATTTTTAAAAACTAATGACAAAGGTAATATTGCTTTTTTGTGGTACCATTATGTGTACAAAATTAGATTGGTAGCAATGGCTGAATCAGTACCAAACTCATCAGATCTATGTCAGCAACTTAAAATAAGATTTAATTTCCTATTTCCAGTACTCTGGATTCACTTTTATGGGGAAGAACTTGATTGAGTATTTATTGAACAATATTGCAAGGAAAACCTTTTCTTTTTTCAGCAATGGACATTTTCTAGTCTGGATATGTAACCAGCTTTGCATTTTATTTTCAACAGAAGCATCAACTAAGCTTGAATAATCCATACTTCTCTAGCCTGCATCTGATTAAAAATGATCAATTTACTGGACCATTTTTCTATCTACTGTTTAATCAGTAATTGGTTTCAAGTTAAAAAACAATACTTCTGCCTAAAACAACACATTAGTCTTCTAGTGTCTGATGGGAGATGAATATTGAGGAATACTGATGATGCATATGCATAGAAACCTAATTCTCTAATTCATGTTCCTCTGCAGCCATCTCTTTTTCACAGAAAACATCCTTCAGAGTCATTCATGAAGAAACAAATCCATAAGCTGTAAAGCTGTTAAAAGGGTAGCAAAGACAGCCTGGTATAATTAGTACCATAATTGTAGGGTCTTCCCAGATTTCTCTGGACAGACAGGCCCTAAAAAAAAAAAAAAAAAAAAAAAAACAACCAAAAAAACCCCACAAAGTTCTCCTTTCACTGTCTCAAGTTTGCAATATTCATAGACTTCAAAGGAAATTTGCCTGTTCACAGCACCCACAGTGATGGATCTGAGCAGCTTTGGCTCTTAAAGCATTAGTGGTCTGTGAGCAGCACAGGACAGTTATGAAGGATGGATGGCTGATGATTTTGGTGAAGCTCTGTAAGCATTTGTTATTTATCTCTTTTCAGTGGGTCTGCTTACTCATTTTTATCACTGATATAGACATGTTGATGGTCTGCACTTTCTGGAAGAGTAAATGTGTAATATTATAAATTATTCATTACATCTGTGTGTTTCAATCAGAAAAGGAGACAATAAACTGCAAGAAAAAACAGTAATAAGGGCAATGAAAGCTGAGTTAGAGTCCATTCTTGTTAAGGTACTGGAAAACATAAGAGATTGCTCCAAGCTGCCCACATACATATTCTGCTTATTTTTATTAGGAAAAACCCTTCCCATTAAGCAGTGCATGTCATTGATCCCTTGTGGAGCAACATGAGGATTGAGCAGAGGCGACACTTTATGAATGGGACAGAGTTACACAAATGTTCCATGTCACCACTCATGTTTTTTTTTTTCACTTCTAAATCTTTCTGAATAAACTCATTCCTGCTGTCAAAATATTATCTTTATTTAGTTTTGGCAGGAGTGATTTATATCAATTAGGGGCTTACTTAAATGCAAAATATGTTTTAAAAATATATGTAAGTAACATTGATTCATCAGGGTTTTTATGCTTTAATACCAAGCTACAAACTCTTGGCTATGTTTGAGTAAGCATCTTAATTCAGGGATCATGTTCTGTCTCAGATCCTATGACTGTCATTGCTAATGCTTATATTAACATACCCATATATCATGAGGTAACAGTCAGATCATACCATAATCTCTGGCTTTCCTTGTCAACTTTCATACTACAAGGTTATTAACTCCAGAATTCAAATACTTCAGAATTGGAAAAAGGAGAGAGTTTTGATATCTAAAGCTTTAGTAGAACAATTATACAGAAGACTTAATTAAGAAATTAGGAGAAGAAGGACACTTCGTAGTCAAGGAGAGATCCATCCTTTTTCTGATCTTGAAATGCTTTAGTATCTTACTGCTTTTATCAGATCAATCTAGTCTTAGTGCCAGGCCTTGCTTCCCCAGAGTCTTATCAGTAGAATGCGTATAAGAGGATTTGGGAACAGAAGTCAGTTAAGTTTATAATATGACAGGACACTTTGGACTGGAAAAAAACACAGGAGGCATCCAGCAGTTCTTCCTTCTCCAGTCAGGGTCAGCCATTGAGTTGGACTGGGACACTCAAATGAGCCTTGCAAACCTCAGAGGATGGAGGCAGCAGAGCCTCTCTGAGCAGCCTCTTCTGCTGTTTGACTGCCCTTGTGGAGAAAGGTTTTTCCTTATATCCGTTCTGAACTTCTGTTGTTCCAGCTTATGCCCACTGCCATCCCAGCGTGCAGCACTGTGAAGAGCCAGGCTCTTTCCCATAACCTCCTAAAGGTGTAGACAGACTGCAGATTTCTCCTGAAATCCCTGCTTCTCCAGCTGAACAAGCACAGCTTCCTTAGCCTTTCCTCCCAGGACAAGCAGACCCCAACCATCCTGATGACCCTCTGCTGAACTAGCTCCTCATCTTTCCTGGCAGACAAACCTGGACACAGCCCTGTAGATGTGGTCCAATATATGCATAGCAGAAGCAGTTCATCACTTCCCTTGATCTGTGCTGCTGCTGCTGACACAGCCCAGGAAATTGCTGGCTTTCCTTGCTGGCAGAACATGCTGTCAGAGTGTCCACCAAGGCTCCCAGGACCTTGGCAGCACAGCACTCTCCTGCCTGCCAGGAAGCACACTTCAAAGTGATACAGATCATGAAATGAAGACATGGAATATTTTATTCTGATTCCCAAGAAATATATTTTGGCGTATTTTTGTTCTTTATGTTTTCTTTGAACAATTAAAGCTCAATTACATTGATCCAATTTTGCAAAGAACTAGGGTTATGACAGAACTCTATATCATTCTGTCTGCATTTCTTAAATCGGTTGTAACTGCTAATCTATCCTTTTTTTCAGGAAGATCTTAGCAAAAGTTTTAAACGATATTATTCTATTTATTGAATTCAGCTTGATTGGAACACGTTATGATTCTCATATTTTACTGATATTTTATAAGAGTGGAAAATATAGTATGTAAATTGACTGTGCAGGAAGAAAAATGGTCAGAAGAGGAAAAGTGAAGTAAAAATAGTATCTGCCAGACAACCAGCAGTTATTCTTTCGCAATTGACTTGCAAAACAGGAACAGGATTTGTGTGTTTCAATCATACCAGTAAACAAATAAATGAAGCCCTTATGCAGCATTTTATGCAGGATATTGTGGACTTTATAGCTTGTTTTTTTTGCCATTTGTAATGAGAAAGGGCAACAGATTGGAAGAAGGCAGCATTAAACCATAAATTAATGAACTGTAATGTCTTTAAATCCCATTGTGAGCTAATGTTAGATTGTCATTGGTTAAATGCTTTCAAGGACTGATATTAATAACACTCTAAAGGGAGAGATGTCAGCTCCCTAATGGAATGGGGCCATTCAAGCAATATATTTGAAGACTGGTCAGCAAGCTAGTAAGAGCAAAGTGTATGCATGGAGACAAGGGAAAAGGAAGATCAGAGGATCATCACTTAATCCTTCCATCTTAGATTGTCAGAGATGAGAGAATAAATCAGTTTTTCACAAGAACATTTTGTCCTGCTGAGCTTGTGTGATGCTGCAGTTCCAGGAACAAAAGCGACAGAGGAAGATATTTATTACAATACCGCTCTGAAAATGAAATAAAAGCAAGTAAAAAATCCTGCTCCCTAATTACAAAACACAAAGTTGTTAAAAACATCTCTGTGTCTTCCATTGTCACAGTAACATTCATCCCTTAGGGGTTTAAAGCTTTTCTTCACCTCCTATCCTTAAGAATGGGCATCCATTTCTGCCACGTTCCACTGCAGCTGCTTAACAAAATGGACATTGGAAATGAAAGAGAAAAAGGCTTTAAATGAAAATGCAGTGGTACTGTAGTAGGACACGAAGAAATTTAGCCAGTTCCTGAAATAATAACTAGATTAATTTTATTTTTTGAGAAATAATAAGACTATAATTGAAGGAATATACTAGTAGGTCTGTACAGTGTCAGAGTATTTTTTTTTTTTTTTTGGAGGTGGAAGTCCATTTGGGTCAAAACTGTATGATCAAGACTGGGTCTCCTGTGCCATCTTTCTACCGTTCTAATGTTCCCTAGGTCCAGAAACCATTCTCTCTGAGCTGTGTTAGCTGTGACAGGAGATGGGACTAGTGTGGGGTCAGATGGTTCAGTACGAGCAGTGTGCTGCACTGACCAGGCTATACAATTGGAAAGCCAAGTGGGTGCTGAAGGCTTAAGGATTGCTGGAAAGGCATGAAGATGGCTTCCATTAATTCCCAATTGAAGGTACAAAGTGGGAGGAGAAAAAGTCTGAGGTGGGAGATGAGCTGATATTTTTATTGAGGGTACTATTGGAACTTCTGCCCAGATTAGTTATAATTCTGGACATTAAAATTGCTCATGTATCTACAGGAATTGGTGGCTTCTGTACCCAGGCAGCATCTTGCCCTTTGCTATTACAAAAAGAGTGTTCCTCTAGGAGACAGGAATGAAGTAAATTCTTCTATTTTAAAATAAGAGCTTTTATCCCTGGATCACCCACCCTTGAGATTACAGGGTGAGTGATCCAGGGATAACCAAAGACATGCAAGGATGTAATTTCTGTCTATTAACAGCACCATATTTAAAAAACCCAAAAACCAAACCAAATCAATATTTTTTAAATTGCAGGGGTTTCATCTTAACCTAGGAGCATACATCCGTGCAAAGTTCATTAAAATGTTGCATCTTTTAATCAGCAAATCATGGTGTGTTGGTGTGCAGGTAGAGAGATTTAGAGTCTGCATAAGAAAAGTGGGAGATGTAGATACATCCCTTGGAACATTTTGTCTGTGTGCCAAGGAACACTCCCTCCTCTAGCACGCAGTGTTTTAGTTATGGTTTCAAGGTCACACCCTAATACATGGGGTTGATTGCAAGATCATTGTGGACTGTGTGCATCATTATTCTGCCATTATTGTATCAACTGTATATTGGTATGGTACAGATTTCTTCTAAAATGTAAAAAGAGAATAATCTCCTATATTTCCATGCTGTTCTATTCTAAACCAAATAGTAAACTCACAATAGCCAAAAAGATAATAACATAAATACCCTGAAGGGTCTTGTTCCCATTAAACTTCTGAGAGAGATAGGTTTGCCTTTCAAAGGATTTTATTGGTTAAATGTAATCACACAAAATGGTCCAGTCTTCACAAAATTTTAGAAGACGATACTGTGACCTATAAAAGGAATATATAATAATCTTTACCTTTATTAGTTTTTACATGAAAGACTGTCATTTTCTGTTAGAAAGAAGCATTTTTATTTGTTGTCTGAAAGCAATGGAACAGTAAATTTTTACTTTTGGTTTAACAAAAATAACATTGGATACTGTTGGCAAAATATTTCTTGGGAAATGCACATTTGAAAAAAAAAAGGTGGAGGTCTATTAAGAACATGGATGTATACACTGAGACTGGTGATAGGAGATCACATGGGAACCTAAGTAATTCTGACAGCTTTTCTGTTTTAATGGTACTCTTGTTTGAGAAGATCCTGGATAAGAATTGCTGCAAGCTTGCACTTCTTGCACCTGCCTGTTCTGTGTGAAGCAAAAAGTTCAGTAGTTCAGGTATTCCTGAAAGCAGTTTGCTTGGATTTCCATCACGGAGAGAGGGCTGTGCTTTATCATGGTGACAGCAGAGGCCCTCAACAACACTGTGCCAGGCATCAGTGCAGAGGGTGGCATGTGGCTGTCATAGGCAAAAGGAAAGGAAGACAGCACAGATTAAAATAGTTTTTAGGCACTTTTGAGGATGTTTTGCAAGGAACTTCAAAAAGTTTAAATATCAGGAGTGGTCCACCTATTCATTTGGAAACCATCACTTCAGAGACAATCACAAGGGCTCATGAGTCAGGGATTGTCATCCACATCTTCTGCCTGTATGTGCAGTGAGGACTCCAGTCCCTTTTTAGAAAGACAGAGAGCAGAAATTGTGTATATGTCTGACTGCCGGCACAACTTTGGGACTGACAGGAATGGTTTCTATTTTTCCTTTCCCATATGGCCTATCAGGGGAGCAGTGAAGAAAAGCAGTTATTTCTGTTTCCCATGCTTCCGTTTTCTTTGTACAGTGAAAAAATAAAATAGAAAAAAAATCAAAATAGGGAAAGAAAGGAAAGCTGAGTAATGAGGAAGGTCAATTATCAGTAGACGACTGTGAATATTCAAATATATATTCATTCCTAGAAGACCCAATTTGTGGTGGCTACCCCACACTTTGCCCTTAAAAAGTGTGCAAGATTCGTTGTCTTTAACAAGATTTTTTTCATCCTGTCTGCAGGAACTCTTCAACTCCGCGTCTGCCTAAACTATAAATTCAACTCCCAAACTGAAATCTGTCCTCTTCTGCATCTCTTCAGTTCTCTTATTTTTTATTAGTGTTAGTTGTAATTTTTCTTTTCTCTGGCCTTGTTTTGCAGAGTGATGTCTGTGTTTTCTATATCTGGCATAGATTGTGCAGATGAAAGGCTCACAGGATGTGTCCCCATCACTCTTCCAAGTGAAGAGGTCAGGCTTGAGATGAAACTGCCCTGATCTTCTGCACCTCTCTGCTTTCCTGTAGCCCTTACTCCTGGGAGGACAATGTGACTCCAAAGAAGAGCTCTTTTCCCTCATTTGCAAAGGACACTTAGTCAGAAGTGTCTCCCCAAAGGAAAACTGGAATTATTGGGAGGACTAGAGAGCTGCTCAGCCAGCTGCAGCCATGGTGGCGTGACTCAGAACAGCACAGGCAATGCTGTAATGAGCAAGATGCTGCCAACTGTTACTTCATCTGCCTTGAGAGTTTGGGAGTAAAGAAATGAGGAAAAGAAAGGAAAGTGCAGCCAAAGGCACTTAAATATCATTAGAGTTATGTAAATCAGGCAAGTTAAAAAGACAGAACCTAAGTGTTATTTCCCTCCAGGGGAGTTCTGGGGATAACTGAAAGTGGGGAGCAATATCTTGAAGAAAGATGAACTGACTATTTTTCTACCTGAGATTTTTTTTGGGTAGACAGAAAATAACATTATATTGATATCTTATTTTGCAAGACCGATAAATATAAATACAGAACTTCATCCTTTAAGAATAGTATTCATCAAAAGGTTAATACCTGGCTTTAACATTTTAACTGTGGTGGGTGTTGATGCATGAAACTTAAATAATAATTACATTTTTTTGGTTACTCTCCCAAACTAATTAAAATAGTTTATATTTAACTGTACATCACTTATATTATTTTGGGTTGTACATAAGAAGTTCAAAGCTGAGAGTAGATAGTAAAAACATGGCTATTAAAGACTATGATAGATATGTATTTCCATAGTCAGAAGCCTTTACAGCTGTGACTTTAACTATTGAAAAATATTCCCTGCAAATGTGGCTGTTAGTGAGGATAATGTTCAGCAGAGGTGCAGGAGGCTGGAGCAAAGCATCCTGCTCTGCACAGCCCTGCTGTACCAGGCGTGTGTGACTGATGAGAGCCATCAGTTCTGCTCCGTGGTTGCCCTTCAAGGGAGTGTGCCTCAGGTCAAGATGGGCCGACTCTATTTATAATTGCACGTCTCTCAATGTCCCAGATCTTTGCATAGAGGTTCAAAATTAGGAGGAACTGAGTTGTGATAACCAGGAAAGTGTGGACAGATTACTAAAGAATTCTCTTGTCCATGTGGCAAAAGACACACAGTAGCACTTGTGAAACTAGATTGGTATTTCCTACATTACAGATTTCAGTTTATGCCTCTTCCTGTTCACTGGATGGGTAAATTAAACTCTTATCTGAGTTAAAGTGCTAAGAATGGAGATATTAACATGTGGGGACATGACTTTCTACATGTAGCCAGCTTACTAGAGCAATGCCACCTGCAAAGAGAGAGGCTTGCTGTAATCAGAGCTCTCTGCAGTGGGCAGAGAAGGAGCAGATGAAGAGGCGGAGAGTTGACATAAGAGCTGAGGAGCATCCAGCCAGGGGCAGTGCTGGATTTTATGGAGAATAAAAGTATGCACAAAGGATTCAATAGCTAACAGAACATAGACAAAGCCTGGGCCCAGTACACAAAGCATTTTTGCTTGGAACTGCCAGTACATCTGCACTGCAAAATACTGGCCTGCAGAAATAACTAAGAAAGCTGACTGTGGCTGCAGAGAATTCGCCTGGGATTGCTTTGCTTCTCAGGAGCATTTTGCAGACTGCCTTGTGCACCTAAGCCACTTTACCTTCTCTGGCGTGTTGTGGTCATATCCTGATTCACAAAGCAAAGAGGCCAAGACTGATGAAGGTTTGACAGGTGAAAAATCTGATCAGTTGTTAGATAGTGGCTTTAGCATAATTTATGAGCACATCCCTGGCTCTTCAAATCAAAGTAAAATGAGGGATTCAGAAACTACTCATAATAAAAAGGCCTATCAGAGCCTGATAGTAAATGAGGTTGTCTTAACAATGTATCATGGTGCTAAAAATGTGCAAATGTTTCTGCCATCGTGAAGAGATGTAAGATTTCAAATCCCATGAGAAGTAATGTGCTACCATAGCACATAGTCCAGGGTTTTTGAGAATTTTTGTCAGCCCAAAGGTATTCAGCTTTAGATGCGCAGTTACGGGTTAAAGACTGGACAGAGATTTCTGGATTTATCTGAATAGGAAGAGCAGCGAGACTGTAGTCACAGCAGTCCTCAGAGAGGAGTCTTTTTGGAAACCACTCTTTGGTTGTGTTTTAGCAGCTAGTTCACCTGGCTAGTGAATGGCATCTCCAGTGCAGCTCACGTGAAAGGGGAAGAACAAGAGTTTGGAGGCATGCAAGCTTACTTGCTGTTTTGGAAGCAAAATTTTCTCCTCCAATGCTGCCACTGGACCTGCTCAAAGTGGATTTCTCGGTTTTCTTTGCAGGAAGGGAATAATCAAATCCTAAAAGACTTAAATATGTGAAATCTCTTGAAATTACTAAATATACTACATATGAAGAAAAAAAACCGCCTGAATGCTGAGAGTTTTAATGACCTGTGAAATTATAGTTTGCTTTGTGTCATGTCATGGATATTGTGTACACCCCACAGTATCCTTGAGAATCTTCTGCTCTGGGGACAGCAGTAATGTGACATGGGAGTTGTAAACTATGCACGGGGACTAGTCTTGTCTGCTTTGCCCACTGACTCTGAGCGGACACTGCTTGAGAACACTTACTAAACTTGAGGTATTTCAACACAAGTGGCTGTTCCTGGTTTTTTGTGAAGTTGCATGAGGCTCTTACATCTGCTTGACTCACCAATAGGACAAAATCCATGTTAGGGAGAAATATGTGACACTGCAGAAGATAGTGTTTCAAGGACAGAAAAAGAGACTGGAAAGAAAAACTGCTGTGTTTCAGCCTGACGGTAAGAGGCTGCTCTGATGATATTGCAGCAAGACTCTACTTTTCAGAAGTATCTAACAGATGTGAGCCATAGGAAGCTGCACAGGTACCTGCTAATTGGGCCACTCCACTTGAGAGGCTTTTGAAATGAGTCATAGGTATAACCAAATTGTAGGTTCATAACGCTGTTTTATTCATAACTCTTAGCTGAGAGATACAGCCATGGATTGTGCTTTTAGATGTACAGGAGGAAAGCTGAGCAATGGGCTACACTTTTTAGAAACCTGAGAGTGGTACTGAAAAGATGCAAAATGATTCCCAGGTCAGAAGAGCTGGAGGCTGCAGAGGTCAGCAATGATGAGGAGACTCAAACATGCAAGAAAGGGGTAACCTAGTCAGTCTGGACTCAGCAAAAGTTAGGAAATAAGAGCAGCTGCTGCTCACAGAATCAGTGTGATAAGAGGCAAGGACTTTCATCTGATGGTGAATTTGGGACTCAGTCGGGTCTCACAGAGCCTGACACACAGCAGGGGAGGAATCATGTGGCTTGAACCAGCAGCAGGAGCCATCCCAGAGGCTCAGTGATTCCTCTCTTTCTCTCTGGGGAGCCAGTGTGCCTCACTGTGCTCTCCAGCACAGTGTGGGCCCTGCTGAGGTCCTGAAGGCTTTGTAAATGGCCGTTTTCTGTCTGAAAAGGGAGTAGGACACTTTCAAAAACATGGAGGAGATACTTTATGCTGGTCTACCTTAATGCTTGTGCTCCTGCCTTGGAGTGCTGTCTTACACACTCCTCCAGGTGAGGCACTTGGGAGATGCTCATGCCCTCTGTGGTTCAAAAAACCCCCAGATCACAGAGTTGCTACCCACAGGGCAGCAACAAATGCCAGCCTGAGGTGCACAGGTCTGATTTCCTGTTCTCAGGTGCCACAGATGATCAGCCTCTGCACAGTTTGTGTAAAACAGTTACCTATCACAGCTTCAGGGCTGCCCACTGGCTAGCTCTGCCCTGGCCACGATATGATGGAGGTTTTGGCAGGTCTGGACTCCAGGAAGGAGTGTGATCAGTGGTGAGGAAGAAAGAGTGGACTCTTGCTTAGGTTTTACCAGGCTTTATTCTTGTCCTGGCTCAGCCTCATGCAAGTGACGGGTCTGGGCTTTGGGTTTCCCCTTTTTACTCGTGGGGCATCCTCCAAAAGGGGAGAAGCCAGAACCAAAAGCAAGGTAGGGAGGTGTGACCCAGAACAGGGAACTTAACAGAATAAAGGAAAAAGGTGTTGCCCTCTCACTTAGACTGAATCATGGGGCTTTCTTCTCAGAATCTTCCAGATCTAACAGGGTGATTGACAGTGTCCCTCCAGGAGAAGACCATCAGGGGTATGGAAAAGAGGTATTAGGAATAAGCCATTTTAAACAGATATAAAACATAACAAAAACCATACAGACTACAGAAAATACAGAAAATACAGAAAATTCAAATGCACACAACCAGAGTTACCCTTCTCCAGGTGATTTTGATGGCCTCTCTTCCAGAATGGAAAGGTTTATTCAGAGTGTGGAATCTGAGTGTATGCCACAATCTTAGGAAAAGGAGCAGGTCAGTCACCATGCTCCAGAGGTTCTATACCATCCTTTAAACCCCCTGACCTTGGCTATATTCTCATGAGATGAAACTGCCTACAAGTGTGGGGACTTTCCCTTTGAAAGCCATGAAAAAATCATGGAGAACAGGTCCCTGAAAAAAACATGCGTTATCTCCATTTCCACTCTTATTTAAGTGGACAACTCTTAATGAGTCCTCAGAAACTTCTATAAAATTCTTATTGGTACTTGAGGACCTAAAACTAGTCCCGACTATGTGTTCTCAGTTTTATTCTGCTAGGCTTGGTCAGCTTTTTAAGTTTCTTGCTGAGAATAACTATCAGATCCTTGATTTTCTTTGAATTTTTTTTTTATCTTTCATCTTTACAGTGCTCTGTAAGAACACTGACCTCATGGCACTGCTTTCCTGTCTTCAGCTCAAGTTGGAATATGCAATTTACAAAAGGCAAGTAAAAACCACCACATGCTCTGTTTAGAAATATTGGCTAGAAAGCAGAACACTATAACATAGGAAGAGGCTGCAGATGAAAACGTGTTCCACAAAAATCATTAAAAGCAAAAGCTATATATATATATATATAAATTGCAAGAAACTCTTCTCTAGGGACCCTGAGAACACAAATACTCTCAGATATTAGGAAAGCACATATATAACATGTCTTGTGGAGACAGACAGAGAGAAGACAGATCCAAGGTGCACAATGCACCTGAGTAGGGGGTGAGGAGGGTTTTAGTTAACCTTCAGGTGCAAAGAATAAAGCCCCTTCTCCCAGCAGGTGACCAGTTACCCATAAACCAAGTGAAAATGGGAACCTGCCTTGTCTAGCCTCTGATGGGGACCTCACATTGTCTACACCTGTTTCTCATGCACCTTATGTGCATTTCTCTGCTTCCTTTGGCTCCAGATAGGGGTGATCCTGAGCTCTGTTAGCAGGAGGAAGTTAAACACCTGACCTGATCGTGCAGCAGCTGTAACTTAAGGAAGTGCTGGACAGTGTTTGAAGTGTGGTATTTGTTTACTGTTTATATGTTTGCAGATAGATACTCTGTCTGTCAGCATGTTCTTTTAATCAAAGTTTCTTTTCTCTTGATCTTGTGAGTGCCTCGAGGTTCTCTGTCTCCTGGGACAGACACTTGTATGGTGATGTTACTAAAGTAGGAGTGCTGAATTCTTTTCTCTCCTTTAGATGATAAGAATTTGCTAATGTGGTGTGGCTGTTTTGCACAGCTGCTGTGATGCATAATCGTGTTTTGAGTGACTATCTTGGGTCTGCTTTGCATTACAGGAGGCATTAAGCCATTGAATTTCTCTTTGGGCAGACCTGATATGTCAGTCCTGGTGAACAGGTGTTTCCAGTGTCATGTTGGATTCGTCTGACCTGGAATTCAAAGGCTTGTCTTTGAAGACAACTGTTTCTACTGTGGTCAAGGAGAAGTTTATATTTTGTGTGAAAGTGGTGCACATAAGAAATCATAAGAGAACCAGAAATCCTGGCTCTGTTTGGGCTCAGCTGGAAATTAAATATTGCCTTCAACAAGGCCTGAGAGTGAACCTGACTCACTGCCTAATTACTCCAAAAGGCAAAGCTTAGAGTTTCAAGTCTATTTTTTTTCCTTTTTGCCTTTATTCCTCCTCCTACCTTCTTTTTAGATGTATTTCCTTAATAAATCAGTTCTATCTGTATTTTTCTTCTGCTTTTACCGACCCCTAATTTTAGGCATAGGCAAAAGGGAGTGTGGCTCTGCCTATTTGGCTCTATGCCAGCCTTAGCCCTGGCAGCCACTTCCTGCTGCCAGGAGAGGTGTGGGGATATGGAGGCTGAGAGCAACACTTGGCTGAGGAAAAAAAGGTAATGAAAAATCAATGGAAAAAAAAATTTCTCCTTTCAAATATTTAACTCTGCTTTTCATCCCACCTGGTAGCAATAATAACCCAGCCATATTTTCTCCTCTAGTGGTGTTTACATTGCTAAGAATACTCAAATCAACTCTGCTTATAAACTTTTCTCCAGTGACAGTCAAGACTAGTTTTATTGGAATTAAAGAAAAGCCTGACTCTTCTGACATGAATGCCTGTTGGGTCTGATTACAGCTTGTTGGACACCTATGTCTTAATTTAGGCTCCCATCAAATGAAAAACAGCCATGGGAATCCTCTTTGCAGGATTCTCCAATGTCTAAAGGCATTTTTGTCGATTTTATATCTGAGTGTATCAATGCATCTCAACTGTTTTACTTTTCAGTTTCTTTCTTAGCTTAATAGGGGCAAATGGGGAGGAACTTTTAAGTGGTCTTTGGAGCCTTTGGATTTTTGTTTAAATGTTTAGAAAGCTGAAATATAAATAAAAATGCTGTTACTTGCTTTTTGTTAAACTCTAGGTTGTTCATATAAACTGAAATTGTTCATGCCTAACCTGTAGGCTAGCTAATAGCTTCTGGGCCATATTCCAGGCTTGTTTATCTTGTGCACTGCTATTCCTTTGGTCTTGTTGAACACATTTTGCCTTTGGTCATACTCATCTTGGTGCAACAGTGAAAGGAAAGAGTTTCTCTGAAGGGGGTTGGAATAGATTGTAAAGACATTTATTTAAAGATTTAGCAAGGGTCAATAGGAAGTGCATTTGTCTCCTGCTAAATTTATAATGAGTCCACACCATCAGTTAGTTGCATTATCTACAACCATTGCTTGAACAGTCTGCTGTCTTCTGGGTGGTTTTATAAGTGAATCTGTCCTCCAAGTTTCTGTGCATTTGTGAACTGTAAAGCTCTGTAGCAACGTTTGTACAAGTTTATTTTTTCCTCCCACTAAATTTCAGAAGTCGCACTTAAACAGCAGCAAAATGCTTTTCACTTGCAGACTGCTCACTGGGAAAAGTTAACCTCTAAAAGCAATTCTGTTAGAGGTAGGAATATGTCTTATACAGAAGAACCCCAAGTATATAAAAACTCAAAATTACTCAATGGAAGCATGACAAATTGCTGGCATAGCCAGAATTTTCATTTGTTGATATCTTTTTTTCAAAGTTATGAGGTATCTCTTGCCCATTGGCAGGTTCCTCAATTTGATGTGGCACTCTGAAAATCAGCCTAGACTGAGGTTCTCAGTTTGTAAGTGCATTTTAAAAGCTAGCCTTATACAAATGTTTATGCTTCATGTTAAATCAGCTGCAGCCATCCTGGACCAGTTCCCTAAGGATTTATTCAGTTTATGTTGCTTTTGCAGTTCTTTCTTTTATAACTGTGTAGCTACCACTGCCCAAATGAGCTAGTTTAACTCTGCATTGGGTTGTATTATAGGCAGCCTAAACCTCTCTCAGCAGAAAAATGCTTGCTTGGTATTTTGGAAGCTCAGTTCACTGGAGTAGCAAGCTGCCTGTGGGATTAGGGGGCTGCCTATCTCTGCAATCCTGTTGCTGAGAGTGTTGGTCCCTGGGTTTATCAGTGGCTGCTCTGTGATTTGTGTAGTTATGAAAAACTGCTTGCAAGTGTTTACATTAGAGGTGTCATCTTCATCTCTGTGTGTAAATATGCTGCTGTTCCTATTATTTCCCCAAACTGTCGATTGTTAATCTGTCATTTTCAATGATCACACCCACTGAACTCCAGTGTGCAATAAATTACCTTCTAATCAAAATGAGTTAATTTGCCAAATGTTGCAGGAAGCAACCTGGCAGAAATTTATACTTAGCTGATAAGAAATGTCAGAGCCAAATATTCATATGTTAATTACTGGGCCAACAATATGCTTCCATCCACAGAATTCCCTCAATCAAAGACAAAAAGGATTGGTCTAGACAGATCATGTCAGTCCATTTCCACAGTTTATTACAGTTTTCCTCTGCCTTTCACTCAATGACTTTTCATGGCTTGTCCAGCTGAATTTAAAAGGAATCAGGTGAGAGAAGATTTCACCATCGCTTTCTACTCTTGCAACGCTTTCTTCTGATGTTTATATTGCATTCTATTTTCCTTAATTTCACTCACATTGATATAAAAGTACAAGTGTTGAATGAGTCTCATCTTTAAATACTGTATAAATTTAAAACTTAACAGATGCACTCCATCGATTCTAATCCTTTTTGGTTTGGTTTGTTGTTTTGTTGTTTTGGTGTTTTTTTTTTTTTTTTTTTTTTTTTTTTTTAATTCTGAGGTATGCTATCAAATATGAACTGCTGAATTGGAACATAATGTAACCTCTGAAAGACTCTGTCTTTTGTTGTTGTTGTTTTTTAACAGGATCTAAATGCTTGACTCTTTCAGGCAAAAGCAAAGACAATGTGACAAAGTGACAAAGTATTTCAGTGTAACACTGTGTATTGAAAAGAGCTGTGCCAAAGAGTAGTGTGATTGTTATTGCTATTACTTTGGCCATACAGATTTTTCTACCAAAGTGACATATAGATAATCTGGTAATGCTCAAGAGCTCAATCAGCACTTCACTAGTTCCTTCATGGCTAAATAAGGCCACATCCCCTGATAATTGTGCAGTCCTAGTGTTTCTGTGTATTTGTCTGCTATAAACAGAACCAGATTGCCACTTTACATTTATATTGCTATTTATCAAGTGTTAAACTGAAGAAA
Source organism: Zosterops lateralis (assembly GCF_965231275.1). Taxonomy (NCBI): domain Eukaryota; kingdom Metazoa; phylum Chordata; class Aves; order Passeriformes; family Zosteropidae; genus Zosterops; species Zosterops lateralis. The sequence continues at coordinate 40,114,066 of NC_139761.1, forward strand.
CCTGTGCATCTTTCTTCTCTATGAGCTTTTCAGAGGTGTGTCTGTTACACATTGAGGTTCCAGCACTGTCAATTTTTGCAATGGAGTTGTTGTCAGTTCAGATCATCTTTCCAAACTGTTCACTGTAAACTTAGTGGAACAAATGAGTGCATGCAGTCTGGAGGGATGGGAATTATGTATCATCAAAGCCAAGAGTGAATTGCTGTGATGTTATTAGATTTTTTTTAAAGGCATGAAGAGAAGATTTAGTTCTTGTATTGCATGTTGCTCTAAGAGCTGAAAGAAACCTGCAAAAAACTCTATGTAATGCTATTAAAAATGACATTTAGGCAACAGGAGTCTGGAAAATCTTTTCTTTTACCTTTCCCTTTGCTCAGACCTAATTGCCTTCTCAAATACTCTTCCTTGTGTAGCTCTTGCCCTCTACTGGAGTAAAGGAAACACAAGCATGTGTGTCACCACAGGAGGGTTTGAAAACGGTGTGCTAAGTTTTACTCTTCCTTAATGGCTGAAATAAGTTTCAGTTCAAGTTTGTGTTTGTTTTGCTCTAGAAAGCACAAAATATGCATGACTGCCATGTGCATGATTTCTGGCTGGAGGCCAGTTGTTTGCTTTTTGGTTACAACCTTAACAGTGATGCCCTGTGTTGGGAAACTTTAGATTGCTCTGGTGTTTGGAGACTGTGGAATGCTTGGAACAAGAAGTCCTGTATGAACACCCTTAGGTGTGGTGATGGTCATCCCTGAGCTCGGTAGCTCATATTCACAGATGCTTTTGAAGCTGTGTGCTGGCTCCCTAACTAGGAGCATCTCCTCTCTGTTTTGTTAGAACCAGAGGAGGGAATCACTGTTCTTTGTGTGTTGACAAGGTCTGCAAACCATGAAATGGGAGATGGGCACAGTGGCTGCTCTGACCTTTAGTAGATATTGATCCTTGCTCTTAATGAATTGCAAATAACAAAGTATTGGCTAAATAAATAATTGTGCTCCTGTCTGTTTTTGTTATTATTACCTGTAACCCCCACCTCACCCCAAATCCTACAGTGGTAGGGGCTTTTGCAGTTCAGTCTTACTTTGTCTGGAGGGAGAAGTCCAATAGAGAGCCAGTTGTATCATTCCTTGTTTTTCAACTTCTATAGGGTGCCCATCTAAGACAAAACTATGGGCATTTGTCATGTAGCCCATTTCTGGCAATGGCAATGGTGTTGGGGTGTCTCTGTAATGCTGCCTCTGGAGCAACAAAATATGTCTTGAGCTTGTTACTGCTGTGGTTTTCTTTGCTTCTGTCACGGTATTGCTGACAACTGGCTACACTGTTTAACCCTTCACGGTATTGCTGACAACTGGCTACACTGTTTAACCCTCAGCCTATTTTCAGCTCTGCTAGGTAGCTAAATCCCTCGTTGATGTCCTCCTGTCCTACAGAACTTCTCTCTCCTTGATCCTTCATTCATTTTGTCTCTCTCTTCCCTGACCCTGCCCCATTTTCACTTGTCCCTTTTGCTTGCTGGGCTTTGCAAAGATTCTTCCATAAATGAATGCAGAGTTAGATCTGTTCCGTATCAGAAAAATCTGCAGTCCCAGCTCTTCCTTTTGGTATGTCAGAGGTGTAAACACTGTTGTTTTCACTTGCATCTGGTTTCTGATGCAAGCGTTTCATCTCTGTCTTAAATAAACCTTGTTCTCAAAAATGGAGAAGTTTAGCCTTAGCCCTTTCAGAAATTACTCTCTCAAATCCTTCTGTGGAGAAGGAGAGGGAGGAGAAATCAATAGCTTTACTGGGAAGGAGGACAGGAAATCACTGTGTAAAATCTTGATCACTGTGTAAAATCTTGCAAAATCTTATAAACAATTGAGTATTGCCAAAACAATTTTCTGGGTATCATCTGTGCTCCTCAGTAAAGAACAGGCCATAGGAGAGGCCAGGTTACCCTTCAAGTAAATAATCCTGGAGTTGGGAAGCAGATGAATTTCTCTCTCTTCCACCAGAATTAGAAATTTTCCAGTCAGTCAGAGAAGGGCAGGAACAGTAAAAGGGATGCATAGTAACAGTAGCTGAAACATGCAGCTAGTTAATTAATGTTAAGTAGCTCAAACATGCAGCCTAGATAATTAATATTGTTAAGGTTGCCTGGCCAAGCCTGCCTCAAGTATTTCCAGCATGAAGCATGGCCGTGCAGCCTTAATTCATCTGTAAGCATGTGTCCTTCACAATGTAATCCCTAATTGCATTTCTCTTATGTGGTTCCCCAGAATGTTATTGCATCAGTCTAAGCACAGCGGCTTTCTAACAAAGGGATGAGGCAGGAGAACAGGAAAGGAGAGCTGCTACTGCAGGCAAACCAAGTGTACAGATAAAAGGGTGTGTCTTGGGACCAGTATTGCTCAATATCTTCAGCAGTGACACAGACAGTGGGATTGGGTGCACCCTCAGCAGATTTGCAGATGACACCAAGCTGAGTGGTGAGGTTGACACACCTGAGGGATGGGATGCCATCCAGAGGGACCTGGACAAACTCGAGAAATCAAGAACTGGGACCATGGGAACCTCATGAGGTTCAAGGAAAACCCTGGTATCAATATAGGCTGGGGGTTGGAGGGATTGAGAGCAGCCCTGCCAAGAAGGACTTTGGTGGTACTGGTGGGCAAAAAGCTGGGCATGAGCTGGCAGTGTGCACTGACAGCCCAGAAAGTCAATTGTATCCTGGCTTGTACCTAAAGAAGCCAGCTGGTGATCAGCAGGTCAAGGGAGGCCATTCCCTTCTTCTCCCCTGCCCTTGAGACTCCATCTGGAGTTCTGCAACCAGCCATGGGCTCTCCAGTGTGATGGAGATGGATGAGGACCTGTTGGAGTGAGTCTAGAGGAGGACCAGGAGGGTGATCTGAAGGCTGGAACACCTCTCCTGTGAAGACAGGCTGGGAGGTTTGGGGTTGTTCAGCCTGGAGAAGAGAAGACTGGAGAGAGCCTTTCAGTACCTAAAGGGAGCCTACAAAAACAAGTAACAACAAAAGTTTAGCAGGGCCTGTTGCAATAGAACAAGGGGTAAGTGTTTTGAACTAAAAAAACCCTAAGATATAAAAGACCTCTAAATGTCTCTTCCAACCCAAATAATACTATGATTTCACAGTTAAAAACCGTCTTGGGCAAAACAATACAACTACTGGTTCTGTGTTATACAAAGCCTTTCTTTTCAGCTATACTTTATCAGAGGTGATTAATATTTTTGTGTGTTTTTCACTTATGACTTGACTCGCAGAAGCACTGACTATATAGAGATGTAGCTGCAATCTATAGACAAATAAAAGTGTAAGAAAATGAAGGAGTTGGCTTGCATCACATGGTGGACTCAACTGTACATTGATGAGTCTTAGAGATGTTTGTCTAACTTTTTCTTAAAACCTGGGCTGACAAATCCTCCAAGCGAGCAGCTTCAGCATGCTGTTGCAGTGTTTATATATATATATAAAAAAAAATCTAAGTGTTTTATCTTGAATATTCATCCTGCAATAATGGATAGCAGAAGACAGACAGGTTTAAGAGGACATTGAGATCATACTATTGGAGGGGTTTTGGTGGGGTTTGGTTTATCTTTTAGTAGCAGCCTTTTACATATTTGATGACTTGGCTTCCCTCAGCCTTTTAAGGCTTTACAGTGCTTATCTCTCTAATCTGCTTCTTGTAGGTGATGTGTTTTTAGCTTTCTGTCATTTTCATTTCTCTCAGCTACATGTTCTTTGACTGAGTTTTATTACTCTAGAAGTGTCTTCCACCAAATGAAATATTCTTAATGAGGTCTTATCAATGCTCAGTGCAATAGAAAGATAACTTCATGTGTCTTGCAAGCTCTTTACAGTGATACAGGAAAGCAGCAATTTGCATTGGTGTCTCATCTTGGGTTTTAATAGGAACCAAACAGCTGTTCCACTGGTGGTGTTTTCAGAAATGGATGGAACAGTGTGACTGAAAACTTCCAAAATAATTCAGCTCAAGGGGAAAGAAATGCTTCAAGCCAAGTAGTTGGATTCTGGGATTGTAGGCAAAAGGAAGGCTCAGGTAATCTTGAAATAAGTTGGCCTCAACTTTACCTGTAATGAAGCTGTAAGTAACGTAGGTGTCTTGTGCAGACCTTCAGGCAGACTTTCCTTACCATTCCAGGGATCTTTATTGAATGAGTGGCCAGAAACTAAGTGCAATGGCATGAACTTCATCAGCCAGTGACTTTATTTGGAACAGATTTAATATTCAAAGAAAAATTGTTTGCCTAGGGAATTGTCATCCTCATGTCTTACACTATAGGGTGTGGATATGTTTTGGTTTTATTCTTCTGAGATTTCCAGTGTAAGCTGACTGAAACAAAATTCTCCTCACATTGGATTGAATGCTGATGAAGATATAATTTAACATGTTACTGCTGCTTTCAACATAGTGAAGCTGTGATGTGTGCCTCTTTCATGTATAAGTAGTATTCTTTTCTAGAAAATAAATCTTCAGTATTGGTTGGTTGGTATAAACACATCAAGTGTTATATCCATTATCTGCTTCCCATATTCTGAAAAGTATTTGACTCCTAGTCAACCCCTGGATCAGAGGCTCAGTAATTCTAATGAATATTTGAAATAAAAAGCAATTACTACTGTCAGCTCTTCCCAACAGGTTTTTTGGGTTTGTGTTGACAGGCTGTGCAGGGGGTACACTGTGGTTCTTAGGCCCCCATCAAGAATTTAGAAGAATCCTTGTAATACTTTATTCTGTGGTTAAAACCTTTTGCTGTTTAATTCTTGGTGTCTGCTTCCAAGTGATTATTTACTCAAAGCTGGCATAAGAAATGGACTTATGTAAAATGTTATCCACAAATTCTGGTGTCCAATTTGTATTAAACCCCATCAAGTAAAAAGTGCATTAGTTCAGGGTTCTGGATACTTTGTTATGGTGGTCAGGCACTGTCAAGCCTTGGCACTGTCAGACTCATTAACAAGATTGCTCTAAGCTGCTAGAGAAACTGTTGCATTAATTGTCATCATCAATGTCAAGAGGAATAAGGTCTGAGCTCTGAAAACGGTGGCAAGGGAAGATGAAGGGCATAGTCTTAAAGGCATCTTATTGCCTCATTCAGCACAGCAATTACCTTCCTCAGACTCAGATGTCATAACAGACTAGAAACAAATAATATAAAGATTAACATTTTCTCTGATAAATATGTTAGACTTCCCAGTGATGTTTCTGACTTCCAGAAACATAGAACCAGATGCTTCCTTCAAGCAGAAGGCTGAGTTGATCCCTACGTATGCAAACACTCCCAAATTCTTTGGGAGATCAGATCTGTGTCCACTTCTAGGAAATTTTGCAAATCTTGGGTAGAACACTCCTTACAGAATGTAGCCTGAGTCTTGCTAGGTAAATGGAACATTTCCCTTCTTCATTTAGTTATCTCTTATCCATGTTTAATTGCTGTCATTGATGTGATTGAACTGAAGCTATTTATCATGGTTCTAAGTAATCCTTTATTAACTAATTAAGATCGTGAAGTTCTAAAATAGCTTCAGTATAATCCCAACAGAGAGGGAAGCCATGCTAAAACTCTTACTTTTGTTAATAAATTGCTATTACCTATTATTCTTTTGCATTCTCTCACAACCTTGGAGGAACAGGAGTCCCCCCTGTTTTAAGGGGACTGCAAGCTTGCACTTTGTTGACAAAGGAGGATTTTATTTTGTGACAGTTATTGACATTTCTCTCTTACCTCTTCCTGGGAAACTGCTAACTCAGATCATACTCAGTTGCCTGCATGCCCTAGTCATGGTTCTGCCTGAAAACTCTTGGCGATAATAGCTTAGCTGAGAATACCCTTGGAGTATTCATGGTCCAGTTCAGGAAATGCTGTAGTGAGGAGCATAAACATCTCAATGGTGTCTGTATTGATTTGACACAAGCATATAATGCTTTCACTTCATCTGCTTTCTGAGAGTTGGTGTGGACTAGGTTGTTCTGGTATTCTTTTAGCTCATTCTATTAATGATGGGAGAGATTCTGTGCAATAGAAAAATTTCCTTCAGTTGAGTTTAATCTTTCTTCTGTGGAACTTCTTATGAAAGACGGAGTTGAGCAGGATTGTAGATCCATATCTACTCAACTTCTTGTTTCAGTACTGTGGATCTTGACTTTAGCATGTGATATTGTTGTGGTTTGAAAGCAAAACGAATGAGAGGCTCCAAGTCAGAGATATAATTTAATAAGAAAAAAGGTAAAAAGGTAAAAATAAAATAAAATAAATGCAATAACACAAAAGACCACTGACAGAGTCAGAATACAACCTGAGCAGGATGGTGGAAGCAGTCCAGGTGAGGTGCTCTTCCTGAAGCAGTGATCCTGTAGAAAGGTCTGGTAGCCCTGCTCCTCTGGGAATCCAGTGGGTAAGTGCCACCTGCACTGTCCCACATACCAGCTTATATCCAGGTGAGAATGCTTGGCTCCTCCCCCTGGGCAGAGCATCTCACAATAGGATGAGAAGTGTGAAGTGGGTCCTTGATGGCCCATTAAACAGACATAACTCCTGGAGGGAGTTACCTGTGACTCATGGGCCAGGCGTTAATGGGCCATTAGCAGAAGACACCCCAAAGGTCATTAGTAGAAGACACCCCAAAGGCCATTAGCAGAAGAGGCAGGGGGCTTGGGAAAACACTAGCCCACCTGGTTTCAACAGTTCATGAAGATGGTGATAGAATAAATACTTTGTGTACATCCTACATTGCGACCCAGGACAGATATAATGAGGATAATTTCTTCAGCCTGTGCAAATTTATTAAAATCTGAGTTTTTCGAAACCAGTCAGCAGCAGATCTATAGAATTTCACTGCTTCATAAGATCATTTAAACATCTCACTTTGCAAGAAGGATCTAAAGGCAAGGCCATATTTTGCCTTTCCAGAGCTATCTCTGAAGCCCTCTCTTTGTTGCAGTTACAGACTCAAAAGTACACTATTCTTGATATTTTTCCCTCTCTTAATTGATGATTAAAGACTTTGGTGTTCCTGGAAAACAATTGTTTCTTGAAAGACATTTGAAAATTTTCTTTTGCCTGAAGGAGGAATACAATGCTCAGTAAAAATCACCAATTTAAACCTTTGTTCACTTTGCACAGGCTAGGCAGAGCATGGAGGTGAAAATTCCAGAATGCTCATGTATTGGAAGATCTCCTCTAATTTAGCCTGCTTGGGGTGACAAGCCACCTGAGTGACATGCAAGGACATCCCTAAGTCCTCCCTAACAGCATTCCAGATCGATGATTGTGAGGAATAAGCTTTGAGACACCTGGAGAAGCGTCTTTCCTTGTACTAGCATAGCTCTTGATGTGAAACATGCAGCTAACTTGGAGGTCAAGCAAGAAAAAATGTTCAGAGGGATTCTGTTGCCACTTCTCATTCATCTGAAAATCACATATTCAGCTTCTAACCATGCATGTTATGTGCAGGATTGTGAAATTAAATAAGGCCTTTTAGCACTTAAGAAATAGAAATTAATTAATTTCATTAATAAAATGAAAGAGAGAACTAGAGGGAATTAACCAGGTTTTGGGAGGGGGTGCAAAACTTGCTTTGAGATTTCAACATGACCAATGATGTGCTGCAGTCAGTGCCCTTCTGCCTGAACAGAAATGAGCTGTTCCTGACAACATTTTAGATCAATGAATGTGCTCTATTAGCATGATGCATACCTGTACTCTTAAGCATAATCTATATTGCCTTGTGGTGGCCGCTCTGTGGTGTCTGTGAATTGATTGGATATCTTGAGCCCAACTAGGGCTGCAGTGGTGCCTACATTACAAAAACCTCCTTAAAACCCAGACATCTCAAATCCAACACCTTGTGCTAAAGGACTGAACTGTCTGTAGAAATAACTTTTGTTCTCTTCTTCTCTCCTTTTGCCCTCTCCAACAGGAGCACCAATGCGCATGTGAGAAACCCTGTGTGGGTGTTATGTGATTGTGTAGCTCAGACTCTAAACAGAGGAGTTGAGTCTCTGAAGCCATTAATCTTTCCCTAGGGCTAAATCCATGATATATTTTATATTTTGGAAATTGTAGTGTAAACTAACAGGCTCGAACAAGGCTGAAGAGAAAAATAGAAAAATAGAGAGGAGGCATTTTCAGGGCAAAGACTGAAACACAGTCTAATCAGATTGAAGGAGACCTTGTATCCAGTGATGCATACAGTTAATAAGATATAGCTGCATGCTTTGCTATACTCGGAATTCATTGCACTGTGTGTGGGTTGCTATTGTATTTAAAAAACAGGGCAGGCATGGGGAAAGGCAACAAGGATCTAATCTTTGGGAATGTGCAATAGAGGACACCAGACCTACTCGGCTTTTTCTCAACTTCATAGATCAAAGCAAGTCTGTTAATGTGGTAAAGGAAAACCTTCAGACCCTGTGCAGTGGTGCTCCCTGGTGCTATAACAGCACCTGCCTGCGTGCTGACACTGGCCATGAGGACCTTTATTGAGATTAAGAGGTTATTAACTGGTGTGTAGCTCAGATCAGGTTCTTGCAAATGCAACAAATCTTGAAGCTTCTTAGCTCTGGACAAACGAACGTCTTATTATTATTGGTAGTGCTGTCTGAATTCAATTTCAAAGCTTAATGGGTTTTAGATGTATGTACCAACTGGATTTCAGACAAAAAGGCAAACATCAGAAGCTGAGAGGCTGTACTGTATTAATGGTATACAGGGCAGTAACATGTTCTGCAAAGTGAGATCCTGTAGCTTCGTCATTACTATAACAGGACTATTTGTAAAATAAGTTGCACTCTTGATGAGAGACTAGTTTTAGGGGTTTGTTTTTACTTTTTAACTCTTGGACCAACCTGAAACCTAAATGTAAAATATCAAGAGTTTGGTATTCAGCTGATTGAGCTGTCTCAGCTCAAAAGTTTGGTGTCAGTAGTTAGACAGCACTTCCAAAGCGGTGCCCTGTAACTGTGGCATCTCCCTTTTATCTTGTACTTGTTTGGGAGAGAAGTGGAATAGGACATGTTGTGCAAAATTTCTGGGCAGAGAAGAAACAGGGCCCTAAGATGGCTAAGGTCATCTGTCACTGAGGCAGCATGTTCAAACAAATGTAAATTAATGTTGAACTCATCCAAAATAGAATAGCTGATCTTACTTGAAAAATATCAAAGTCTTTATGCTTTGTATCAGGTTGGCTCAAATTTTTTTGTTTAGGCTTTACCAAAGGGAAGTTGTAGATCTGTGTACTTTCAAAATATTCCTGCAGAAAATTTCCCTGAAGAAATAATTTTTTTACTAAGAAATTCTTCAGCCTGCTCTGTCACTCAAACCTAGAAACTTCAGGGCCCTGTAAAAGTGGTCAATTTCTAAGATCTACAAAGTCTAAATATATAATTAGATAAGTGGTAGGAGCTAAAAGGAGCCACAAAGCAAAGAAATTAATCTGGTAGTTGTCTGTCACATCTTTGTCAGATAAACAAAACACTTCTATTTGAACTTTCATGTTGTTTTTACAAATTTCTACATTTGATGTTTTTGGCAGGTTGACCCTGGCTGGATGCCAGGTGCCCACCAAAGCCTTTCTGTCACACCCATGCCCAGCTGGGCAGGGGAGAGAAAATACAGCAAAAGGCTTTTTGGTCGAGACAAGGGCACGGAGAGATCACTCAGAAGGTACCATCACAGGCAAAACTGACTCAACTTGGGGAATTTAAACTAATTTATTACCAGTCAAATCAGACTAGGATAATGAGAAGCAAAGCCAAATCTTAAACATCCCTTTCCCCCATCCCTCCCTTCTTCCCATTCTTAATCTTATTTCTGATTTGTTACCTTTGCCCCACCAGCAGCACAGGAGGATGGGGAACGGGGGTTACGGTCAGTTCATGACATATTCTCTGCCACTCCTTCCTCCTCAGGGGTCTCTCCCAAGGGATGCAGTTCTTCATTAGCTGCTCCAGTGTGAGTCCTCCATGGGGTCGCCAGTCCTGCCAGCAAACCTGCCCCACCAGGGCCTCCTTTCTCCAGGGGTTCGGAGGTCCTGCCAGGAGCCTGCTCCAGCTCAGGCTTCCCACAGGCTCCTTTGGGTATACACCAGCTTCAGTGTGGGGTTCCTCCATGGGCTGCAGGTGGATCTCTGCTCCACTGTGGAACCCCATGGGCTGCAGGGGCAGAGCTGCTTCACCATGGTCTGCACCTTGGGCTTCAGGGCAATCTCTGCTCCTTCCATCTTTTTCAGAAATCTTGGTGTCTACAGGGCTGTTCATCTCACACATTCTCACTTCTCTCCTCTCTGGCTTCAATTTGGTCCTGCACAATAATGTTTTTTTCCCTTAAATATTTTATCCCAGAGGTGCTACTGCTGTCACTGATGGGCTTGGCCCTGGACAGAAGCAGGTCTCCCTTGGAGCTGGTTTGTGTTGGCACTGTTTGACAAGGGAAGCTTCTGGCAGCTTCTCACAGAAGCCACCCCTGTAGCCACCCGTTTCCAAAACCTTTCCACATAAACCCAAACACAATGCCAAAGCTTTTTGGCCTGAACTCTCCAAAGCTTTCCTACAAGCAAAGCACAGATGGAAATACTGGAAAAAAAAGCAGAGCAAGCCTGAGTACCTCTTATTGAGGAGTCTAGGGTGACAAACATTTTAGAGAAGTTTGTGCCTAGGTCAGGTGTAGGTCAGGATGTCCCATATAAGTGCCCCAAACAGCCACACTCTGCAATAGTCTATGTAGTACAGCCCAGTGAAGGCTGAAGGGCACCACCGAGGAACAAGCTGAATTGCTCTTCTTTTGCTGGGATGAACTGGCCTTACAGAGATCTGTGAATGGTAAATGCTGCCTCAAAGGCTGAAACTGCAACTATTTTGATTTGATGTAGCTAAGTGAAATAGATCGTGGAAGACATCTGCTTTGGAAATGTATCTGGCACAATAAATAACATTTACATGACTCTTCCAGGAAATACCGCTGTGACATTTACTGTTGTTTGTTGCTTTTTTTTAAACCTATATCCTTACTTAACCTTTTTTGAGACTGAGATATCAGCTGCTTCAGAGAGATAGCTGATACTTGCCTTTCCTCCTCTGAGCAGTGGTTTTATTTTTATCACGAGTGCTACAGAAGACATATGGCATTTCACAGACACTTCCAGATAGTTACCCAAAGGGATTTATAATTTGATCCCTGATCCTACACTGAGTTTTTCAAGAACCATCCATTGAGTCTTGCAGAGCCATGGCAAAGAGAGTAAAGTGCCCTGAGGTTTTAGGGTTTAAATCCATGTAGTACAACAAGGGGAAACAAGAATAGGAAATACATCCCACACTTTAGTCTCCACCAAAGCACCTGAGCAGATAAGAAAAACAGCAGTAAGTGTGCATGAAATGCTTATTGTTACCTTGGACTCTTTTTATTCCTTTGTTTAAACAGAGCACATACATAACACAAATTAATTCATTTGTAGGCTAAAATCTAGAAAGAGTGGGATAAAGAGTCTTGTGAAGATGAAAAATAGAAGGCAGATTTCCAAGAATAAAATAGAAGAATGAAAATCCAAAGTTTTAGATTTGGGATTTTATCTATGTATCATGAACAACAGAAGTTCACATAAATTTTAGTGTTGCTTTTTCACAGTATTTTGGCAGTGATTTTTACATTTTTTAATTGAGTCATGGAAGTGTTTAATAATATTTTAAGGTTTTTTTTAAAATTTTTTTTTTAATGTAAACTATTTGACATAACAGTAGAAAATATGGCATCCTGAAGAAGAAAAATGTGGGCTACAAATAAGAACCCTGAATTAAATGTAGTGATCATTTAAGGGAGTCTTGCACATGATTTTTTGCTATGTGACTTGCAACATTGGGAAGTTATTTAAGAAAGTAATTAGTTCATGTTGTAGTTGAAATGTCCTCCTCCACTAAAGTACCTTGAGAGAAAATTAGCCTACCAATAATAAATATATACAAGGAAAAGATCATTGTAATGGAAGAAATCAGGTGAAAAAACTTAGTAGTGGATGTGGATACAAGTTTCCTGCTAAATGTGCATACAGAAAAAACAGTTACTTGCAGGGTGCTATTCCCTGCTTTCTTATCATTTTTGTAACTATTGTTTTATTCCTTCCTTCACACCTTCTGGTTGACTCTTTTCCTAGCTCTTCCATTCAGTGTTGGCTAGAGTGCATGCCCTTACCTTGTTGAAACAAAACTATCCTCCATAAGGTTCTGGTGTCATTGCCATTGAGAAAAACCTCCAGCGCCAGAGAAGAGCCCATCAACCTCAATGCACATTTTCAAGACTTATTGGTATAAACACCCATCTGACATCCTTAAGGTTTCTTAGACCTTTACAGCCTTTCCATCTTCTTCGGTATCATGCTTTCCATTAGTATCAGCTACTTTGTGCTGCTGCTAGATTATGTGTGACCTTCCTGTGCTACCTCAATCTCCTATGAGCAGAAATTCTCCTTTTGCAAACAGCTGATATTCAAATCACTACTAATGATGACAACTTGATGTCATCATAACAGCAAAGTGAACCCTTCCCTACATCTTTGAATGCTTGATATGGGCATGAGCAGGGTACACACTTAGCTATTGCTGTTAGTGTGGTAAAGGCATAAAAATGGAAAATAGGAATCCTTTTTGTGATAGTGATTTTTGTTTTCATGCTTGGAATTGCACAGCATGTTGGCTTAACTCTCACCAATCTTCTTTCTTCCCTTCTGTCCATTTACACAAACCTACTCCTGGCAAATAATTTTGTGGGGATTTTAACCACTTTAGGATTTTCTCTTCTTTCCCCCATTACCCTTTCCCCTTCCTTCCCACATCTTTCCTTTCATTATTTCAGTAAATGAAAATATAATGTGGAGATACATTATATGTCAGATATAATTTATGTCAGATAACATTTAGTTGTCCTCCTTTGTTGGTGAAGTACCAAAGCTGGTCGATGAGTATAGACTGTGTCAGGATGGAATCATACCAAAAGAACATGTACTTATATTCCTAAAACCTGTATTTAGAGGTCTGAGGTTTTGTAGCCCTTCTATCATGGGGTACATCTGAATCTTTTAGGGAATTAGAGGAAAGATATATAGCAAAATTCCTTTATTTGTAAGCTTCAAATTTACTCCAGGTCAGCAGTGCAGAAAACCTGCTGGTTTTAGGGCTGTACAGGAAAAAGATCATACCTTGTCTTGTTCTTTCTGGGCAGAAATAGCTGGGATTAGATTTGTCATCAGTGACATCCCCAGCATCTTTTAAACTCAGGCTAAATGTCAATGGAGATGTGAAATGAATGGTATCCTCTTTATCTTTGTGTCTGTTTCTCTGTCTACAAGTTGCCTGTATATTTTGCAAGTGTACCACAAGTAACTGTTGTATTTCTTGCCATGGATGAGTAAAAGAAGGCAGAGCCTAGAATTGACTACCCAGATCTTAGGGCAGTATTAATTTGGGAGGAGTGGTCAGAGAGAAGATGTTTTGTAAACTGTTTAGTCTGTAATCTGGTCCTTATTTATTCCAAGGTGCATCAGTCACACCTGAGCAAATGCAGAGAAAATCTTTTCACTTTTCCTGATTGTTAGATTGATTATCTCTCGACAGCTCCTGAGCCATGAGGACAGTGGTTGCTGTGTTTGGAAAAAGCAGTGAGGGAAGGCTGATGACATGTAAGCAGTGAAGCAGCATTTGCAGAAAAAGCAGTGGCGAGTGATCTCATGGGTATCTTCCCTAAACATAAACAGACAGGATGGTTTTTGTTGTAGTTAAAACTGGCTATTTCCCCTGTATCCTTTCCCTTCTCCTGCTTCTCCCTGCAATTTCCTTGAAAAAATATTCCATTCATCACAAATAAATTTCTGGAAATGTATCAGTTCTGATCAAGCTTACCAAGAATATTTTCAAAACTAGGATGGACTGTAAAGGAGGGTTTGAGAGAATTGATAAGAATAATTTCTTGAGTTTTGCATGCTCAATGCATATGATTATGTGTTGACTAATTTAGAGAAGTTTCCCCCACCACTCACCACTTTTCCCCTCCTTTTTAAAGGTTTAGTATCGTTGACTTTAAAAATCTCAAAAAATGGCCTTGCAATGCCAAGAAAATTTTCCTCTCTGATCTGATTAAAACTGGAAATCCTGCAAGAATGTGATATGTGACGTGGACTACATAATGCTCTCATGGGATGTGATGTTCTCAAGCTGCTTGTTCTGTGTGCAGCTAATCCATTTCCATTGGCATCATGGCTGCAGATTAGGCAGGGTCCATCTGCACACACATGTTACTTTTTATAGGGCAGAAATAGTCCTGTGGGACTGACAACCTTCTCATTTGCTGCTCTGGCCCATATAACTCTGAGTCACAAACCCATGGGAATGGATGTTGCTCATTTGGAAGACTCAGCTTTTATGGAAGTTAATAGAAACTGTATTTTAAAAACTTCATACTTTTATTTCTTTTGTGGTGAAGCATCCTATATCATTAGCTTTCAACCTGTATTAGTTCAATAAAGGCAATTAGTTTTCCCTATGGCAGGAAGCCTGTTCTGTATTTGGCAACTGCCCTTGGAGCATATCCTTGGAGCAGATGGCTGTTTGCCTGCCAAATAAGATACAAATTAGATTTCCAGATGATTGAGTGACGGTGGCAGGAAAGCAGCCGTCCATCTTAACTCCTCCTCCATTGCAAATCCAGTTAATCAGTAAGAACATAACCCCTTAGTGCCAGAGCATGCCTTCTGCAGGGAAAACTTATCTGTGCATGGGCCCCACAGGGAGGAGATGGAAGAAGTTAAAAGGAAATGTTTTGCTCCCTTAAATATTGATTTATGATGAATAGCAAATCTATCTTCTACACAAGTGAATTGCCAAGCCTCATGTAGTCCACAAGGAAGGCAATAAATTAGTATCAATGGTCCCCATATGTGCCCCTATCAAAGTCCTGCACTGTCTTCTAACTAGGCTGAGCTTCCATGTAGCAGGAGGATAACTGTGGAACTGTATTGTGTGGCAGATCTAATTATGATCAGCATTTAGATTCAAAGACCAACTCCCCATTAGCTGCATTTGTGTATCTATCAAATGGGAGTGCACTCTGCTTGGCACAGTACGACAGGCAGCAGCCTAGCAACTTGCATTTCTCTCATGTATTGTTTTTTTCTGTGTTTAAAAATAAGACACAGCTTTATATTTTAACATGGTTACTTCAGTATAGTCAAAGGTGAGCAAGTGATTGCTGACAGGTAAAGGTGACAGCTGGACAAAGCACTTCAGTTCTGTTCCAAAACCCTTGGAAACAACCACAGACTCTCCATGCACCTATGAAGTGGAGCCAAGTTACGTTTGGAACCTCATGTTCTAGCTAGATAACCAGGGAAAAAAAAGAACAGTGAAAACAAAATAGCTTTGGAAAAAGACTCGAGGGAATAAATAAAAATATTTTTCTCACAGTGGAAAAATAAATTCAGTGGGACCACTAATATGCTTGGCTACAAAAATGCGTTTCCAATAAAGTTAACAGTTATGCTGGTACAGTTGTTGTGAAGGGAATCTGGCTTAACACAGAAGTCAGGGACCAGACCTGCAGCTGATGCAAGTACATGTGGTCTCTACTGAAATCCAGGAGGCTATACTTATCTGCAAAAATGTAAAGAACTGGCTTGAGGACAACTACACCCTAGGGACTTCTGCTCTTCCATATTCCATTTGCTCTTCCATGAAATGCAGGTTTCTCTATATCTTTGTCTTCCTTTCATACAAATAGTGTGGAAAGAAAGATTTGTAAACCTACACTAATTTAATTAGTCAATTTTTAATATTGTTTTCTCTGAGGCATAATTCTTTCTACTTGGTGCATCAATGTTTGCATAGATGTTAAACCAACTATATTAGTGTTTCTGTGAGGCACAAAAGTAAAATATTTGTTGTAGCTGTATTTTCAGATTGTTTGTCAATTTTCTACCCTTCATTAAAAATGCACTGCCGTCTGCAGCTGTCCCTCATTCTAAAGAGACTTACTTAAAGAAATACATACAGTTATTTATATTTTTAAGAAGAAATGTAGAAAGGATGAAGCCAGAGTGGCACAAAGCTTTTCAGTAGAGTCAGCAACACTCAGGTTTGCCATCCCATGGGCAGCTGGAGAGTGGGGTGCTAAGGCTGGCTGGAGGAGAGGCAGGGAGAACTCAGCAGTGCTCAAGGTGGGTGCAGGATCTGGGCACAGAGAAGGACAGCTGGAGGACCACAGGAGTTTTTTATCAGGAGACGGAATTATGAGATTACAGCATCTAGGAATTAGCAAAGCCCATGGCAGAGAGGTTGGAATGACATGATCTTTAAGGTTCTTTCCAACCCAAACTGTTCAATGATTTTATTGATAAGTAAAAATTTTAATAGTAGCTGGTATGGAATTTGATGAGGAGGAGCGAGCAGGAAGGTCTATGAGGTCTGAGATGTGGGGGTTCTCACTCTTTTCTTCCCTGCACAGAAGGATTGTATGATGAAGTTCCAAAGAGAGTCTTGGAGAATCAGCCAGGTTTTCTTCTCCTGCTTGTGCTCAGGATGGGGCAGCAACAGTCCATACCACTGTTGTGGGGCTGCCTTAAATATGCCTCAGAAAAGCAGAGCTGTGTCAGGAAGAGACCTGTTGTGACAGTCATGAAATAATCCCACAGTGTCAAGGCAGGGTGACTTGCCACCCAAGGCCACATCATATTTTCTGAGTATAGGTTCTCTGAAGGAAACTTCAAAGTTTGGCTGTGCTCTGAAAAGAAGCTAGGAGGACTTTAAAATTTCCATGTCTCTTATTTCTCAAAAGATGTGCTCAGTTTAGAAGTAGAAGAAGGTTCATTGTCCTGCTGGTTCTTTGAATGTTCAAGCTGAACCTTTTCTCTGGCTTCCACTTGTTACAAAGGCATACTGCCCTAGATTTACACCCTCTAAAGATATGTGTACATTGGTTTAGCATCTGTGAGGTTTTCTGTAGAAGCATCCATGGATGGCAGGGAGAAGGAAGTCTGCAGACCTGAGATATTCTAGAAACACGTGGTTCAAGGGTCATGGGTAAAAGGGCCTTGCCTTCAGCCACCAGCCTTGGCTGAAGTGAAGCCCCAAAGAAAGAGAGAGAGAGAGAGTGTGAGGTAAGGGAGATAACAGGGGTAAGGGAGGTAAGGGAGCTAAGAGAGCTAGGGCAGGTAAGAGGGCAGGGGTCAGAGCAGTAAGAGAGCGAGGACCTTATTACAATACATTATATCTCCTTTTGTGTTGAATATTCTAATTTACAGTGACCAACCGGCATGAGATTCAAAACCTACAAACTTTGCATACAGCCTATGAGAACTGCTATATTACCATATCATCCTACATTCTAAACTCTAAAGACTACTTTTCTTATCTACTTTTTCCCTGATACCTTGGCAGGGTGGAGAGGGGCTGCATTCTTGGGTCCTTTTGTGTTTTGTCCTTCAACCTATCTCCAGCTCATCACTGTCTTCCTGCCTGCCATGATCACATCTCGAAGCTGGCCTTCATTTCTATTTCACTCACAGGTTTTACATCTCCAGTATTTCTTAGCAGGCAATCATATCTGTAAGCCCTTCCTGTCCCATCTTTCCAAAAGTTTTCTCCTAGTTTCATCTAATTTTTGTTTATGTTAAAAGCTCAAAGTAGATGAGGTGGTTACCAGTGCATTTACCTAGCTGAGTGAAATCCACAGGTTGTCCAATGTTAATTTTCAATAGTCCTTCTGTGGAAGATATATATTGTCATCAATGCACTAGAGATTTAGAAGAAACCTAAAAGCTCTGATACTCTAAAAGGACACTTTTTTGGCTAGTAAAAGCAACAGCAGTCATACACCAGTGTCACTCCATTGCCTGAAAGCAAACAGCCATATTGATTTAGGGTGAAAAAGAACTCACTTTAATTTACCTCCTTTAGCTGTATTGGCTTTGAATTGGTATCACAATAGAAGCCAGTGGTAGCCTAAAATGAATAAGCCAAAAATCACTAAAATCAGCTCTCTAAAATCAATAAGCCTAATAGTCCCTACGCAAAGAAAATACATCTAAAAGCTAACCCTGTGTCCTCAGAGAATCGTGTTCAGCTTGGAAATATTAGTGGATGTTTTTCCTATTTTGCAATGTTGGTAAGAGGTTATCTGGTTTTGGTTTTAATTAGTTGATGGACAAATGGAGACATAAACAGTAGAAGACACATCTGTTGTAGTGCATTGACTGTGGCATAGGTAGTACTTGAATTAAATATTCTGGAATTTTTATTTTTACCTTGCTATAGTATCTCTAGCATCTAAGGCCTGAAATAGGAAATGCCTTGGCATATGCATCAGTATGTGCATTTCTATACACTGCCAATAAAATCTCTCTTGAGAGTAGCATACAGGCAATATGTAGACAAGTAAAGGAAAACTTTCAGCAGAGTTACTTTTCAGAATTCCTGTGGAAACTTTAATCTGCTATGGACTTTATTTATTCATTCATCATTCACTATTTCATTTGAACTCTCCCTCCCTTTTGAGGCAAGAATCTTATACATCTAAATGAGACACTTGGAAAGCCTGTCATGGACCACGAGGGCGAATTGGTGCTATGTACAATACTGTATGAATATTCAGAGATGCTGGATGCTCTGTAGTAGGACAGACCCTGGCTGCCCTCTCTGTAGAGGAGTCTATCACATAAAACAACTGGGAGATGGATGGCAAATATTTTAAAAAATGTTTTTTTTCTTTTCTTTGTTATGAGTCAAATGAGTACAATTTACTAAATGGTTGTAGGACATACTGTGCGTCCTTGGGGCTAAGGACCTGATTACAGTTAGGCTAGATGCTGGAGTTTATCCACAACTGCTTGTGCTCATAAATCAGAGCTTCACTAACACCTAACCCTTCAATTACCTTCTCTCCAACAGCAGATTTTTCATGTCAGTGCTGAGTTTTCCTTCCAGGCTCCCTCCCTCCTATCTGTCCCATTTATTAACCCTTATTAGAATGAATCTGTCCTAGTGGACATGTTCTAGCCAATGTATTCATACTTCAAGCAGTCTCAGATCTATTTTAATTACTCTCTTTTTGGTTATTATTGCCCATGTCTTCAGACTTCCTGACTTCGAAAGCATTTGAAAGAGGTTTTACAATTCCACAACATCAGATAGATTTCTGCTGATCAACTAATGTAATATCTAATATAATTTCAACTCCTCAGTAAATTGTAGTTTCTCTCTTTGGTTATCAAGGAAAGCAAGAAAACCTCAAATTTTGTATTACAGCAAAATTGCCCAACAGTTCACAGTATCCATCACTTCCACTTATTTACAAAAGTTAGGCCTCTGTCATTTTTAATAGGGAACAATAAGAAAGGACAGATAGTAAGCACATCTCAGTAGAATTTTCAAATCAAAATTAAAGTCTAAATGATATATAAGTATTTTACTTAGTATTTTACATATTTACTTTTCACAGCCACTGTATTTCTAAAAAACCCCTAAACTTACAAATAAGCAAAAAGCCAGCACACACCCTTTCCCTGACTTGTCACTCTCCACTTAATGAGAAAATTTGAAATTTTTTGCTGTTGAATCAAAATCTAAAAAAAAGTTTTAGTAAAGGTACGCTTGGTGTAATTTCAGTTAACATTGAATCAAATGAAACTGGATAGATAACTGGAGAAAATGTCAGACTGACAAAATATGGAGTAGATGCCATAAATAATCATAAATGTTCTGCTGCCTATCTTCATGTGGTGTGACTTGTATATAAGTATTCCATTTTAAACAGCTTGGCAGAGTTAATTGTGTCTAAGCTAGGATGCTACTTGTTGCATTTTTATGGTTAAGAAGAGAGAAACTATGATTTGTTTTAAGTAGATTGTGATTAAAATGGGTAAATGTTTGCAGGGATGGCCCTTACGTGATTCATGGGGAAAATGCTGATGACATGTTCAGTTTCTTGCAGAACTGGAACTTACACAACTGTAATAATAGATGTGCTATAACTTATTTTCTTCAGAACTTTGTGTTTGCTTGATGACTCTCTGATCTGTGACCTACTATTAGGATTTCTTACAAGAGCCTAAATTAAAAATATCCATTCAATGAAAGAAAGAAACCTGTATAGCCTATGGAGCTGGACATTTTATGTCTGTATCTATAATGTGCTGTAATTAAAAAGAAAATAGAGGATTTGGGAAAAGTAGAGCAAAGGCAGAAGGCTTTGATTCATGCTTATGTTTCTGCTGCTTTCATTGCTAATTGTCAACCAGTGAGACACTGTAGCTGGTAGCAGTCTAAACCTGTTCTTAATTATGAGGAAGTAGGCTGAGACTTGCATCAGGGATGGACAATTTTATATCTGGTTACTATTTTTATAGTAACTATTTTTTGATCTCCTTTATTCAGTGTTTGGTTGCTGTTTCTCAGCTATGGGATACTGAGCTGTGTGAACCAAAAGCTTGAATCATGTACAAAAAATAGCGGCTAATCAATAAATGTTTTTCCTTGAACAGTACTGGTTGCTGCTCCATATTGCTCTCTATATAAGAGCATCCATTTCATGCTCTTTGAAGCCTCTAATAAGAGAAGGAGTTCATCTTGTTCTCAATGGTTTGCTTTTATAAAAAGTATTTTTCTTTAATTCAGCCATAAGTTTCTGGCTAAATGCTTCTCCTAAATGCTACCGATACAAGGTCTATTTCCAGTTTGCACAGATTGTTACTCTGATTAATAATTTTAATTCTGTTTCTAGCAAGATATAGATAGTAGATGCTAGCAGCTGCTCCAGTGGCCCCGTTCCTCTCCAGTTTAAAGACCAGCCTTTTTACTGCATTATACTGTTTCAGATTTTAGTACAGAAGTATTTGTGCTGTTCCTTTATTTTTTGAAAAAAAATTTTTGTTTTCTTGGTTACTCTTGTTCTAATGAAGTTGTCTGTAGCTAGTTGTCTTAAAAGATAATTTTCTTCATGAAGAAATGAAAGTTTGCACAGGTTTGTTGCTTTTTCTTTGAATACTTAATTTGTTTACAGATGAAGTATCTCCAGAGGACTAACAGCTGACCACCATTTGAAAATGGAAGAGGAGTGACTTTGGTTTTACCCACGTAAGTTGCAAGATTTGGACATCAGCAAA
The DNA here is from genome assembly GCF_965231275.1 of Zosterops lateralis. NCBI lineage: Eukaryota > Metazoa > Chordata > Aves > Passeriformes > Zosteropidae > Zosterops > Zosterops lateralis. Next base: position 40,135,218 of record NC_139761.1, read on the forward strand.
TGTCACAGTGAATGATATTTTGTCTGACATTTATTTATTTGGATATTTTTTCTATATTTTTACATTTTTAGTTATTTTTCTTGTGAATAACTTCAGTTGTTGTTGTAGTTTTGGTTTTGTTTTGTCTGTTCCTTCACACTAAAAAAATTGAATTTTTCCTTCAGTTACTCTGCTGTAGAAAATCATACAATTCCTATCGAAACACTTCTGGAAGTCAGTATAATCCCAGTGGCATTCAGAACAACTGATGTGTGCTAAATGGGATTGCAAAGAGAGCCACTCTTCATAAAACTCTACATGACAAAATCCATTTAATGCTTCCTTTTAAGAGCCCCAGCAGAGTGCAGAGTTTTGTTAAGCTTGACAAAGTAACATCTCGCTCCTCAAGCAAATGCAACTAAGGTGGATGGGTTCTAACAACATTGTAGGGAAGACAATTTTGATATACTTAGAGATTGCAAGTTTAAATCCTTGTTTTCTTCAGAGTATGCAGAAACCTACACTTGACTCTGCTGCCTGCAGGTTTGATATGTTCCTGTCCATACTTTTTGAATTTTACAGGAAAATTAGATATATACACTTAAAAAGGACCATGTCAGCGTATCTCATCCCCATGTGATTGGCAGACAGGACTTGTGGTAGAAAACCACAAGGAAATGGATAACCAGGCTCTAGAAAACAAAAGAAGTATTGATTCGGAACAAGCTTTCCTGACTGCAGCATTTCTACAGGAAACCCCAGGTTGGAGGGATCCCAGTGACTAAAAATGGTGACTGAAGGAGGAAAGTTCAGTCACCATTTTTTAGAGAGAACAGGTTATGAGCAAATTGGAGCTGATAAAGAAATACATGAACAAGAAGTATCTGTTTGACTCAACTCAAATATGGAAGTCAGGAGATCTTATCCAAATTATAATTAGACTGAGTTAGTTACTGTACTTAATGTTGTATAAAAGTCCTTTGTGTTAAGCTAACATCCAGAATGTAAGCATCCTTTCGATCATTGAATAAACTCTGTCTTTAAATGGAAGCTGAAGTTTTGCTCCTATAAAGAGATTTAAATATGGTGTATGTATCATCTTGGTGGCCATATCTTAACATTATAAAAATGATCCTCCATATGCTCCTTCTTTTCAGAGGATTTTTATTTTAATTTTTTTTTTTTTTTAATGCAGGATGAGCTTCCATTTGTTTGGGGTAAGCGTCATCACAGATTTGTGCTATTACATCCATTAGTAGAAATGTAGAAGTTGTGGGTTCCTGCCAGCATTCATAAAACTGTGTTTGCAAATTATTTTTGCTGGCTTTTCATCCACAGAAACTACTTTAATAATTTTTATTGTTTCATTAATTTTGGAATTGCAGTATTAATCAAATATTAGTTGTCTCAACTGCACGTGTCTATTCTGCTGTGCTCCCCCATTGTGAACACTTGGATGCACAAAGATATTACTTCTAACCAAAGAACAAAATATTTTTGCTTCACATTTCTTCTTCTCTTCTGAGTTTGTTTGTTCAGTATAGAAGTCTAGTCTTGTATTGCTCATGGAAAATTTTATTGTTACAGGACTGTAGTAATGATCAAGCTCATGTTTTCAACTGATTGATATTTCAAACTTTTGAGCAAAATATACCTCACTCCCATCTAAAACTGGAGGACAGTCAATATCTCTGTGCAAAGCAGCTAGATTCCTGGTAAGGCGAAGTGCTTTGGACACACCTCAGCAGGTTTCCCACCTCTGCAGAATGCACAGAGCATAGAGCATAAAGCATTTCCAGTGCTTCCTCTCTGGAAGCTTTTTTTGAATCAAAATTTAGCACCAAATATGGAAATTCATTTAAGTAGTACATTAAATGCTTTTACGTGAGCCTGGGCATATTTAAAGCTTGGTTAAGGGGTTCCCAAAGTAGTTGGAGTACTTTTGTCCTCTCATCCTACTCCTATTCTCACTAATATCTATAAATCTTAGTTGAAATTACAGAGCTGAAGAAACTCTGCTAGTCTGTACTCAGCTGGGATAAGAAGTGACTCTCTGGTCCTGGGCCAGCAAAGTAATCAACTCTGTTAACCACTTCTAGTTGCACAGGATTGGTGCTTTAAAGTTTGAAATTAGATTATCATACTTCAAAGTTGAAGTTAAATACAAGTAAGGGGCTGGGGGAGTTTGAGAGAGAGTGATGGAGTGGAAAAGTCCACTCTCACAACTATGACACTCCATGTGTCTCTCTGAATACTAACCCCATCAATAGGCAAAGTGCTTTTTATTTAAATGCTTATTTCTCCTGACTATGTAGTACTTAAGAACTTCTTTTCAGCCTTCACTCTTGGAAAAGGATACATCTAAAATGAGGAACTATCTATTTAATGACAGGTTGCATAATGTTAATTTAGATGCTAGGAAACTGCAGAAAGTACTTGGTACCTAGTTAATCTGTAATCTTCTGGTGTAGAAAACATGCTGTGTTTAATATGTTGTTGACAAGTTTGGGGGCTGAGGTATCATGGATAAGATGAATAGTAAAATGTAGGACTAGGACTTTGTGCAGAAATTGTTTTATTCCAACACAGAACGAAAAATATCTGACTGACCCCCACAGGAAATCTGATCTGTTCACTAGATGTGATTTCAGCTGTGTCTTTGTGGCACTTTCTCTCATGCCTCCACATTTCCGTTACAGTGAGTATATCTGTCTACAGCAGCACTGTGGGACATGATCCTGCTAATCTGGTTCTGAAACTCCCCTCTAATTCTTCATTACATAGCTCAGATGTCTTTGCATATGTCTGTGTGTGTGCTGGGGAGAGGGGTCAGTCCTGTGAAGAATTATTTTGCCCTGTTTTTTTTTTTTTTTTTTTTTTTTTTTTTTTTTTTTTTTTTCTTTTATCTCAGTTTGGTCTGAGATAAATGCCTCTTGGTCCAATTTTCATCTGTCTCCTAGAGCTCAGATTAATTTTTACAACAAATACTGCCTTTGAGGTGTTTGCAGCTGTTACTATCTCTGTGAGTCTGAGTGAAATGAGAAGGTTTGTTTCTTGTGTTCGTGCCCAGTTTGAACTCATACTGGAGCACTCTGCAGGCTCTGCTGACAGAAGGTGCCCTCCTCCTGCCCCTGGCTTTATCACGCACTGGGAATGTTCAATCTCTCCCCTCTGATGTGGTCTGAGGGCTTTAGCAAGCTGTTGCCACCTTCCTGAGGGGAGAGGACTCTAGGGACAGACATGCTAGACTGACAGCAAGAGAGAGGGAGTGAGAGAGGAAGCTTTTACATACTGTGTGCTACCTGTCAAAGAAGAAAAACACCAAGATGTTATAATAAGAAAGAGTCCCAACAGACTTGACAGCTGAACCTCTGAATGAGCTGTAAAGTGCTTTTTAGCTCTTCCGTGCATTGGAATTTGAAATGGTAACTGCTCATGAACAGGAGCACTCTCTCTGCCTTCTGCTGACTTCTGCAGAAGGTGTGAGGAAAATGCACTTGTCAGGTTTTGCTTCAAGGAATTGGGGCACTTGGGTTTAATCAGCTCAGAGATTCTGCTTCAGAGGATAGCATTCTTTATAAGCAAACATAAAAAAAAAAAAAAACAAAACACAAAAAACCAAACAACAACAACAACAAAAAACACTCATTCACTCTTCCATGGAGGAACACACAATTTTGAAACAGGTTTCAGAACTTAAATGATCAGTCTCAAGACTACTTGGCAAAGTCGATGTATCCAGATTGTTCTGGTGTATGGTCCATAATTTCTGTGTAAAATATTGCATAGTGCTCCCCTGTGAAAGCCTTGGCATGGGCACAGAGAGAGGCCCAGTGAAAAGACAGTGTCAGTGTAGAGGTTATCAGACCATAAGAAGGTGCATGCAGTATCTAATTGGTAAGACAGTGACCTTATTCCAGTCCCATTTACTCATGAAATATAGCCACAAAGATACAATCAGTGATTATATCATACAAACAACTCTTGTTTGAGAATTGTTGATACATCTTGCTCAGATAAATGTCTTCAGTTATGTGGGTTTGGGCTTTTTGTTATGATTGTTGCTTGTTGTTTTCTTGAAAGTAAAACCTGTAGTGTGCTTTTACTTAAATTTAGTTATGATGAATAAATAATAATTGAAAGTAATGACTAAATTTCAAGAGAGATTATTATTTTATGTATTAATTGTGCATCTTATGGATGCTTATATGTCAAAGGAAAGATTTTTCTTATATGTCTAGCATATTTCTTATGTGGGAAATATTTTTCTTCTATATCACTGTACACATCTGAGTATAAGACACATCTAAGGAAAAATACAGATAGATCATACAGAAGAGGACAAATTAAATATTCTGCTTGTGTCATAAAATGTAAAGACATGCTTAATAGTGGAAGAAAATAATGACCAACCCAAATACCTAATTTTTTTTCCAAAACAATTATGCCTGATTACTTTTACACATATTCACTTGGATGATAGTCTTATAAGGCTATAGGATTAATTCTTCATTATTTCTTCTTACAATACATGCATAAATGCATTAGTGGAAAACTGTACGAAATATGTAGGTTAAGAATGGTGGTAATATTCCTAAAGTCATACATTATTTATTAAGTGCTCTTTCTTGAATTCTGATCTGCTGTCAACCACAGAAGATGTACAGAAAATGGATTTGACCAATATAGTCCAGCAATTGACTCTGCATTTGACCTAAATTCTTATTTGCCTAAAACATTTTTTCTTAGAGACAGAAGAGCATTTCAGTTGGGTTCCTCCTCCAACTTTATGCTCTTATGGATCCAATTTCTACTGTTCTGTAAGGTTTTTCCTGGGGAGAAGTTGAGTGGTTGTACTTTGGTTTTATGCTCAGAAATCTTATCTACTTATTCAAAATAGTCATTACCTTTCATCCTTGGTGTTTTCTGAAGACCTTCTGGTTTCATTTTATAACTTTTCCTCTGAGTCTGCTTTCTGATGCCTAAGGAAAAAATATAGGATTGCAACCAGTCTATGCCTCTATCCCTGCAGTTAGGATCTTTTCCTTAGTTGATCTTAAAATACACTCCATGCTTTATCTGGGCTTGACAGGATTTACTTTTCTTAACTTTTTATTGGTTAACTGATTTGCACACATCCAGACCAAGAATTTGCTGTGTTGTAGTTTTCTCTAAAGCTGTAAGGAGCTGATCTTCCAATCACCAATCCTGCAACAGTGAATACAGCTATTATAAAAATGCTCAGATTAGTCTGTTCAATTACAAGGAAAATTGAGGACTTCTTTCACTGTAATCCCTTTTTCCCCCACCCCTTCCTTCTTTTTGTCATTCAGAAAGAACTCCATAGTTCAGTTTCAGTTGAGAGCTTTGTAATAATGCAAAACCATAATTCCTTATATGATCCAACAACTTGTTCCTTACAGTAGTAATATGAATGCAGAATTAGGGGGTTAATACAGAGGGTTATTATGACCATCCTAATAGTGTAAGATTGCTATTATTTTAAACTCCTTTTTATTGTTTTTTGCTTTTTGCCCTGTGTTTACACCACAGCAGTCTTCTCTTTTGATGTGACTTTACTTGCTTCCAAACAGAGCAGAACTGGTGCTTTGTTTTGAACTCAGAGAAAGTTTTACACAGCAAACTCTTAAAATATGGGAATTTTGAATATGAAGTATGCTTAGAATTTCAATAAGGTTCAATCTTCATTAAATCTGTCCTAGGTGAAATCTAGTGTGATATATTCTTTCATGATTTTGCAGCCTAAATCAAAGGTTACTTATGCTGAAATCTGAAACTTTAAATCTTCTGTCAAATCTGACAGTAAATATATATAGATTTAGCTAGTAGTTTGGCAAATATTTGTGCTGCTCGAACAAGAACTTTTGAGGCTGAAAGTGGCAGTAGAATTGCCTAGATTCAATAAGGTTAAGGAAGCAGGAGAAACTTTTTTTGCTCATTTCTTGTAAGTGATTTTGTAAAAAGAGCGTTTTCCTCTGCCACTGCTACCCTGGATAGATCTGTTATAAAAGTTAAAACATTTATCAAAACTGCCACAGCTCCTATGACCCGTAGAAGAAGGACTATCAGACCTTAATTGCAATAGCTGCGTAATTGCAGAACTTCCCTTCCCTTGTTCACCTACTCTGTGACCTTTATGTCAGCTTCTAATTTCCTCCTGTAATTGACTCTTCTTTCTAGACCAGGAAATTGTGGCAGCAAATGCATCTTAGTGGAGAAGAAGATCCAAATAGTGCTGTCAAATGCATATCAAATTTATTTTATAATCAAGTTTTTTTTTGGGGAAAAGAACCCCAAACATGTAGTTTGAACAAGTTTCAAATGAAAATGAAATTAGTTTCCCTAAATCTTGTTGTTTGTAAGCATTTTGTTTTTAATACATAAGGTTAAGTAAGGACTTAAAATACTACCTTCAATCATGTGCTAAAGACAGCTGTTTGATCCAACAATTTCTCATTTCAGCAACACATACTAATGGAAGTCCACCATAAATTTACTTTGCATCAAGGGACAGCTAATCAATTGAGACAGGAAAGGAAAGGAATATATCCCGAAAAGTCTTAGTATTCTCATCCAAAGTGAGGTTTCTATATCATGCATGTTTCTATATCTTTTCTATGTCACAAAACATCTCAATTTTATTTCCTTGAAGAGACTTCCATTTCAGCACTGCCTGTTTCCTGTGTTTATTAACTGTACAGGAATGATTTGTGGATTTACTCATGAATGTCCTTATCTTACTGGTTAATCAACAACATCAACAGTCAGTCACTGGAAACATACAAAAAAAGCTGGGCTTAAGTTCCAACTAAGGCAACTCCAGTAGGAAGTAATATTTAAATGAATCAAAGTATGTCCTAGTAAGATAATGTTGTTGTTATTTAGAACTATTGGATTCTGAGGAATTATGTACTTCTTTTACACACCTAGTGGCCACAAACTCACAAAAGGAAAACTGTTCATTTTGTCAAACTATAACTTAACAGACCCACCTACAGCTTTACATGATGCAGAAGGAAGTACAATAACCCGAAAAGAATAGTTGTAATTTTTCATGTTCCATTTATTCTTGGGTTAGGGAAACAAATTCTAATACAGGATATTTGCTGTAGACCTTGTACTGCCTTGTAGTCCATAATTTTTTCTGCTGGCTGTATCTTTTGTTGCTTGTTATTAAAATGTTTAGGACACTGGGGAGTAGAGGGCCAACCCCACAGCTTTTCCTGGGTGTTTGAATCACAAAATTAATGTATCTATATAATCTATTCAGATTTCAAGAACACAATAACTTCTGTTATTATGCATAGCTACCCATAGGGACTGTAGTCTGCATGACTAAAATTAATAAACTCAACCAAACTCAAATCTTATACTCAAAACAACCTCCACCTTCCGCTAGTAAAAGGTTTTCTAGAACTTGGTTATCCCCAGCCAGAGAGAACCCATGATGCTGTGAAGGGAAATGGCACAGAAAATGCATGTGTGTAGGGGAAAGCACAAACCTGCAAATACTATGTAGTGCTATGACACCTCTAAAGGCAGAACTTCATAATTTGCCTTAATTCTCTCTACTTCATTTTTTAAAATTATCTTACAACAACTAAAGGGTCAGCCCTTTGAAATGAGGAAAGAAGCAATTGATTTTTCAAGTTTAGATAACATAAAAACTTCATATATACATCCCCTTGTAAAGTTTTACTAATTTGGTTCCCTCCAGGGATTGCCAGAACAAGCACGGACCCCCACTATCTGGTCTTCAACATCTTTTGTTTCACATGCTATTTTAACCACCTTTGGCCTCAATGAGGATAAGCATCCTTCTAGAAAAGTGTTGTGACAGGCAGAAGAATTATAAAAGAAAGGCCTCATAAAATCAGGCCTGCTCTATTAAATTAATAGCTAGCCTGTCATCTCTTCTAAGTGTAGTTAAGCAATTTGCAAGTTCCCATGTGAAAACAATATGAAAGGTTCATTAACACAACAACCTGTTCTTGGGCTGAAAAAATAAGTGCATCTGTAGACAATAAGATCTGTTACATGAGAACCCATGAAAGAGAAAATGTAAACAACCTGAATCTTACTTAGCACATACGCACAAGTCACCTTCTGACCAAAAAATGAAGTAGTAAGAAAATGACCAGCCAATAGGGGTTGCACATGAAGTCTGTGAAAAGTGTATAAAATAAGTGACGTGAATGAAGAATTGGCTTTTCCTGCATGAAGAAAATGGAGTCTCAGCTAACTTATTACAATAGAAAAGAGTCTCCTTACCTTAACCTGTTTGTCTTGATTTCCTTTATTTTCACGGGATTATTTGAGATTTCAGTTCACACCATCCTTTTTGAAATCAACTGTAGCTTAAAGAACAGCTACCTTTGGAAATCGGGTATCCATCGTTAATTTCATTCTCATCAACTAGATCACTTCAAGACACTCCTTGAACATTAAGATAAGGGAAAATGCAGGTTTATAGAATTTTCTAAAATTTCCTAAGTCAGTGTACATTTCACAATCTTCCTTGACTGGCAAGATAGAGTTCCTGTCTCTGAGACAATGCTTTTAGGAAAGACGATAGCCAAATAGAACTAAAAGAACAGAATTGCTGTGTACAGGACTTATCAATACACTAATATGCAAAATAAAAGCTGAACAGCTGCTGAGCCAAAGCTGTCATACATACATGTATATCTGAAATTGGCATGCATGATCTTCACTTTTCTTGGATTAAAACATTCTAATACTCAAGAAGCATTGAGCACTAAACAGACTGTAGGAAAAATTTGCTAGAAACTAACAACAATATCTAGCATATTTGATTTTATTGAGGACAATCTAGAGATCTCTTACAGTTAAGTGTTATAGTGCTGAACTAAATGAAGGTCTTAATTCCTTGAAAAGGCCAAAAGATTTCTTCCTTATTTTGTGGGGTGCCTGACTGGCTTCAGGGAAAGGAGGCTCAAATTAAATTAAAAAAATTAATTATGAGCATGTTCACTTTTCATTTTTTTTTCAGCAAACATTGGATATGGAGAAGACAGGAGATATTCCAATATGGAAAGTCTGGTAATTCTATTATACATTTTGGATTTGCCTCCTGGTAGTAACTCAGAGCAAAATCTTTACAGGGCCAGTGGCTCTTTGAAATCATATAATTATTTTTGTTCCACTTTCTTCTTGATACTCCTTACTAACTTCTCTCCCAACTACAACTAAAACAGAATATTGAAGGTACCTCTGGAATTCTAAAGGAAAAGAATAATGACCATTCCTTTTCAATGACAATGACAGAACTTTTTATTCCTGTCTTTAAAGTTTCAGATTTGCCAACTTAGAATTCACGGGGATGAAAGGTGGCTCAGGCCAAGTGCCAGAATGAATCAGAGCAGCTGATATGCAGAGAGGTGCTCTCTCCTGTGTATGTATTTCATTCACAGGAAATAACTGCAGGTCTGTACAGAAGCAGTAACTAGATTTGCTTTGGTGGCTAAAGAGCTCAAAACCCAGTTATCCCAGCCTTGTGCTGTGCTCCACATCAGTGAGTTCTCAAATAAGTATCTTGGAAAGAGCAAGTATACTATTTTGCAAAGATGAGTGGGTTTAGTAACTACAGTATAACAAGAAAATAATACTTTGCATTATTTAGATTGACTTGGAGACTTACTCGTCGTGTTTTCTAAGTGCTGTTGTTTGTGTACACCTATGCAGGCCACACATAAATATCATAGTTCCAAGAGAAATGGATAAAATCAAGATTTTGTGCCTACAGTGCCTGTAAACCAGTGACAGAAAACCAGAAGAAGAAAAAAGCTTAAATAAGATAAACAGATTAAGTATCAAGAAATAACAGAAACTTAAATAGTAAATGTATTCTAAAACTTGTAAAAAATCACCATGAAACACCAAAGGCCACTTCAATGAGTTGAAAATTTGCATTCACATATAAAGTTGTGAGTCAAGGTACAGCTGAAAGAACAGATTTGGTAAAAGCTCAGGTGGAAGAGGAAAGGGAGAAGTAATACATGACTAACACAGAAATAGGATGCATATTTTGTCTGATATAATAATGCCTCTTTGGACTGAGTGAAAGGTAGAAATGGTAATTAGACGTGGCTTGAGACATGCTGGGTAAGCTGAGCAATGGGAAGTAGCAGAAGAGATTAGTTTCTCCAGGGAACACACAATGTGCACTGGTCTGGCTAGACAGGATTGTTTCTGCATCTCCTTTGTTTATAGTGCAGCTGCTCCCAGCTGTCAGAGAAAACTCTCTATGATAATCTCTAGCCATATCACTATTATTACTTTGCACATATTGAGGAAAGTATGAACTGACAACCTACTGCCTGTTTGAGTAGACAAAAGATTTCATATTCAGCCTAAAAGATGTTTTTGTTACTGCAGCTAATGTCCAGTCCAGAATTAGTACATTGATAGAGACTTCAAATGGCATTTTCTCTGAATATAAAGTACTTGTCCCATCATATTAGCTGAAGATAAGCAGTGATCCAAGAGCGGCAGTAATGTTTACCTTTTTTGTATTTATATCAAACTTAAAACACAGGCTAAACTTTGAATTTATCCCTTTTGTAGGAAAGAAAAATCAATGATGTCTGAGGATGGAGAACAAATTGATACCCGTGGAAGCGACAGTGTTTTTAACTGTAGCATTGTGTGCTACCATTTCATCCTGTAGCTAAAGAGGTTAAGGAAAAAGACAAAGATGCTGGTTTCAGAGTGATGTGAGTTTGTCTTTTGGTTTTTTTACTTGAGAGTTGAATACCCTCAGTCAGAGATCATTTGTAAGGATTATTTTTTCTTTAAATCACCGTATCACAGTATAATTGACAGGGACTGACTATTATGATGGCAGATTATGCTCATTGAATTCCTGTTCTACGCAATCGAGAGAGCCCCTGCAGGGAACACAAAGATTCTTAGTAGGCAAAACAGAACAGGTAGAGAACTTCCATTTCCATGTCTATAACTTCTTTTCTTCTACCGACTGCTCAGTTTCAGCAGATTTCCTTAAACCCTCAACCTTTTGTTCTTCTCTTCATTATTTCCTCAGGAACTTTTAAGTAGAACTCCCTTGGGATTATAATGTCTGAACCCTTTTTAAAGTAAGAGCTTTTGTTTAAATAAACTTTCCCCTTTTCATTAAAATCACTTTGCTCTTGTAAATTAAAACTAACCTTTGGAATATTGTAGTGATTATAACCTGATCTTTTGCTCCACACACTGAACTGGGACACCTGATCTTGTTCAGAGTGCTATAAAGAATGTTATCCTTAACTATAGTTTAAACACGATCATAAGTCTTTTTGAAATGAGGTGAACTAAACAGGCTTATTTGCAAGCACAACTTACTAAACATTTTGAAGTCATTAGCATGAAATATCTGAGATATCATGCTCCAAAGAACTGGAATTAAATGTGAAACTGGTTGTAAAATCAGTGAGATGGCCCTGAAGGAAAATTTATTCTCTTAATAAATGTTTTTGCCATAAAAATACATTAGTTTCCTATGCCAAGAATTTAACTGTTTTCTAGCTAATATTCTTTCCATACAAAACCAAATTGCATAATCTTTGTGAAATGAGAATACTTTTAGTCAGGAAAAAAATTTATGTCATATATAGCCAAATTTATTATCCATTTATACTAGACAGTCCTCTTTCTAAATATGAAAATAAGATGTAACTTATGCTCTAAATACAAAACCTTGCTCCTGACTTTCATTAAGACACATATCCCAAGTCTTAATATGCATGGAGAAGGGGGAAAAAACATCCAAAAATGCAGCAGAAAGACTTACGACCAAACCCTTACTTACACTGAACTAAATAACAGTACAACCTTTTATATTTTAGCTGTATGTTCAGACTCACCCTGCATATAATCAGGCTCATCTTACCCCTAGCTGAGCTCTAGGGATTTTAAACAGCAGAATAAAAACACTGAAAGTGGAAGCTTGGTTTTGTACACCTAACAGTTTTGGAACAAAGAGAAAGATACTTGTCTAAGGGGTAAGGCTGGGACAGCAGGGTATTTCTTAGTACACAGCATCTAAATATCATCAGCGGGTAGTGTAAGTCCAGTCAATCCAGCTGCTGCCAATTTAGCTAAGTCAAGGATGCTGCCTTACAGTCCTGTATTCCTCTCTCCCACCTGCCCTTCTAAAGGGTCTGAAGCAACTGATGGCTTTGGTGCAGGTGAGGGAGGTGCAGGTCCTGGATTCCACTGACAAACTGAACAGCCTTGAGCAAATGGCCTTGGGAGGTCTCCGAAATAGTCTCACTGTGCTTGTCCCTCTAATTAAATGCAAATGATATAAACAAAAAACACTATGTTTCCAGGGTAAAAAAACAGGTAAAACATGTCAAAATGAGCTGGGCCAGTGTTTGTCTGCAAGTGTCAGTTTTAGGGTTCCATATTTTATGCTGAGGGAAAGACTTCTCTGTTCAGCCCTGTATTTTTTGAGAGGAGTTTTTAAGTAAGAGTAGCAGAAGAGGAACAAGGCATGGACATAGGGTCAGGAGGCAAAAGGAGAAGCTGCTTAAGGTGAGGTGACTATTTTAACTCTGTTAAAAAAGTTAAGCAAGAGCAAAAAACCACCAAACCAAACAAAAATTTCTACCCCCCAAACAAACAAAACCTAAATGCCAGCCTAAACCCCACCAAACAAGCAAAAAGAAAAGCAACAAACCACCCAGCAAAAACTCCACAACTCAAAACATACAAAAACCCCCTTAATGTACAAAAAAATACAAACCTGCAAAAAAACCAGCCAAACCACAGAAAAAAACCCAGACAACAGAGACCAAATGAACATAACACCAAATTCCCCACCTTACTGCCACCCAGTGACTGTATTATTCTGTTTTAAGAGTGGGCTAAATCCTACTGTAATGGAGTCAAACCTGCAGCACTTCTCACATTTACAATGGAGACCAAATGCTACACAGGTACCAGAACTGGTCTGCAGCTGTAAATATTACTAAAAATTACTAAATATTACTAATTGACCTACTCTACAGCAACCTGAGGCAGAGCCAAATAACTTCCCCCTGCTACTCTCCCCTAAGTTATTAGAGTTGAGACATACACCTCAAAATTACTGACTGGTTTAAGAATCGTGATTTCTGAATGATAGACACTGATCCTGTTGCTACTCCTGTTACCCTGTGGTTGGAACAAGCACCTTACTGCAATCCTTTTAACAGTTCAAAACATATCTCATGGCTAATACCATGTGACCTATTTAAAATGCCTCTATAGTAATTTGGCATTCAAAATGCTCTCTACCTCCTATTTTTTAGTAGCTGCATTTTCAAAGATAGCTTTGTGCAACTAAATAATTCATCACTTTTTAGTATAAGATAGTACTTTTAAAAATACAGATACAGGGGAAGTGCTGGTGTACTTTACACCCTAAAAATATGTTTGCAAGACATTCATATTCTTCACTGGGATTTACCAGAAAGTGCAAATAGAGACCCATTTATCACACTCTCAAATTCTACATGTTTCTTTAAATGCCGATTTTTATTGCAAAGGCTTTAATTCCCCAAATGGAAGCACTAAGCACCAGCCCATTTTGTTTCTGGCAAAACTGGAGGAAAGCTTATTTCAAATTTCTAATTAAAATTCTTTCTTGCTGCGTAAGGAGCCCTGATGGGATTCCTCAGGGTAGTTGGATGGGTTTCTGATTGAATTACAACCAGCCCAATTGCGTGAATATTTCATTTAAATGTTGTGAACTGAAAACAGCAATTAACGACAACCTGAATAATAAAAAGCACTACTTTACCTTCAATCCTCTCCTTCCCACAGCTGACTCAATTTAAATGCTTAGTCACTAGGAGAAAAAAACAAACAACCCAAAACAAAACAACAAAACCCTCAAACAAATCCAGAAACAACAAAGCCAAGCAAGGGTCACTGTGTGGGAAGAGGAGACATCTACAGTCCTCATCTTAGAAGTCAGAAACACTTTGCCTGGAGTTGATGACTGTGTATGTGACACTGTTGCAGAACTGCCTTCACCGTGTTTCTGACCTGCCATTCATTCAGTATTCTACGCTGTGGTGTCTGTCCAATCTCAGTGAAGGTAATTTCATGCTATTGTCCCACCTTTATCATCAACAGCAGCATATTTTTATTTTTATTTTTTTTTAATAGAGAACCACACTGCCCATAGATTCACTGGGGAACATTTGCTAATCTGGTTAAAAATTCTGAAAGGAGTAGATTGGACTAACCCTCCCAGCCCTACACATGATCACCTGAGTGAATTACCACATTTACAAATTAACTTTTAGGCCAGAGCAATTAGGAGTGATCCGCTGTGTCTAATTGCCTGGCTGGATTATAAATATCTCCCAAAGAATACAGTATTATGAGCTGATACTTAGGAAGAAAATATGAGAATTTGGGGAGAATTGTAGTAAAACTAAATGCTGGGATGACATGCAATTTTTTCTGATATGTTCTAGAAAGCCACTATTGTATGCACCCTGCCTTCAGAGAATCTGCTCTTACATTTTGTGAATTTGTTGAATCTAAAAATTAAAAAGCTCATCAGAGTTGGTCTAAATCTGGCCCAAGATCCACTGTTTCAAAAATATTCTTAGGAGGTGATGACTGATTGGACCTTAACAACTGGAAGAAAATAAGCTAATTAATTATAATCTTTACTGGTATTTATTAGTGATCTACAGTGTTTAAATTGCCAACTTGATTATCATAATTGCAATAGCATAGTGACTAAATCAGGAGAACTTATTACCAGGACTTATGTGTTCCTATAATAGAGTTTTCTATGACTGTATCAATATCCGTTGCTCATAATAAAACCCCTCCTTCCAACATAAGGAACTGCTCAAGTTAAGCTGGCACAGAGATACTGGGAAAAAACCAAACCCAAACAAAAACCAGAGTCATTGAAAAAGATAGGAAAGAAACTCACAACTTAATTAGTCTTCTGAATCAGGCATGATGATTTCATATGTGAAATGGAGTCAGCACAAAGCATTGCATGAGGATCAATGTGACAAGGCTCAGATGCAATGATTTAGCTTTATTCTGGCAGCTGCAAACTGTTCTGGCTCTGTCTGTCCCTTGTCAGCACAGAAGAAGGTCTCTCACTTTGTCTTACTAGTGTGATATTATCTCATGGGCTGATTCTTCCACAGAAAAATGAACCACTCTACTTCATTTCAGTATTCCTCAAACTGATTTGCAATTGGAAATACATCAAAATTGCATTTACTTGGTTAATGATGCTATTTTTCTAGATTTTGGGGCTTTCTTCTTCGTAGCAAAAATCTGTAGATGATAGCAAATTTTAATAATATAATTTAATGTCTATATTTATATATGTATAATAATATAATTTGTCAAATACAATTTGAATCATGTTTTGCATATTACTTATTTGCAGTTTATTGTTCTTTTTCTGCAGACAAATCTTCATACAAAAAAAGGCATTTCTCCCCCTTGTGCAGTTCTTCCTTTGTTTTTGAGCTACTATCCTCACACTAGGAGCAGTTCTCTCAAATGTACTCTGCCTAAATTTCACATTCTAGTCTTTCTTCCATATAAATCCAAATCTGAAAGCAAAAGTCAGCTGAAAGCAATATGGCTTGGATTTCAGGAAGGGTCCTCCCAATAAACCATAAGGTTCTATGTTTTTGGTGCAAGTGTGTGAGTCAACTTTGGTACTGCTAGACTAAGCCACAAACAGTCTTAGATGATGAAAAAAAAATCAGTTTGTAAGCTGGAAACTAACTCATACCAAAATCTCCACAAGTTAGGTCCATGCATCAGTAAGCTAAACTGCATTTCAAATCACCCTTCAGCTCTAACACTGAGCTCAAACTTCCACCAACATTGAAAACATTCAGACTGGATTTGGATACTATACCTACAACTTCAGAACAGTCCTGGGGAAATGTTTCACAATGGATACATTTTTATTTCATGCCATTTGCATTTTAAAAAATGTACCTGGAAGTCAGTTTGGTTGAAAGCAGACTTTGGCTTCTAGGGAAAAGAGAGGTAATATAGATGGGCAGGCAGGAGGACAAATTTTAAGTTTAATTCTACAGCCAAAATTAGCAAACAGATTTTTCTCTGTTCTGAAATGTAAAACAATAAAGAAAAAGATCTGAATTTAAGCTCCTTTAAAGTGTGTAGGCCCTAACTTGGTGTTAAAATTGGTATTTGAGCTGTATGTGATAACTGGGGGCTCAGTCTGTTTAAGTGAAGACTTGATACCAGGTTGTTGCCTTTGCATGCACTGATATGAATCAAAGTCCCAGTCTGACTGAGCATTCAGATTTTGTGACTGGTAGGTTGACTGATTTTTTTTTTTCTTTTCATGTGTGTTGTTTTACACTTTGAAGAAGGTTTTTTTTTATGGTACTAAAAGAATCATTACCTTGAGTGTGATTTTGTTTAAGTATCATTGCCCTAAACAAGGTGGGAGGCTGAAGCCAAATCTCAGTGTAATCTACGTGTGCCAGGAGTTCAAGGAAGGAGGTTGAAACTATGTTTTTCATCAGCACAACTAGACTGATCTGTTTAAGAGGAAGGGCATCCACTCCAAGGGTGAGGTTTGTCAGAACTGTGCTAGGGCTTCAGTCATCCAACCCTAGCACCATCTAGTTTTAACCAGCCATTTATAATTATAATACTCAAGCTGTTTTCAGGCAGGTGATCCTTCATCTCTCCTTAGCACTGGTGAGGCCACAGCCTGAGTGATGTCTCCAAATTTGGGTGCCCCAAAATGAGAAAGACATTGACTTCCTGGAAAGAAAGGTACTGGAACAATTGTCATATAAGGAGAGACTGAGAGAACTGAGGTTTATCCTAGAGAGGTCTCAGTGGGGATCTTATCAAGTCTGTATAAATACCAGATGGGAGAGGGTTGAGACGACAAACAGAATCTTCTCAGTGGAGCCTAATGGGAGCATGAGAGGCAGTGGGAGCAAACTGACAAACAGGAAAACACTTCCTTAGCTATGATGATGGTTAAACACCTGAACAGTGTTTCTCAGTACAAGAAAGACGTGGGATGTTGAAGCAGGTCCAGAGGAGGGACACAAAAATGATCAGAGGGCTGGAACACCTCTCCTGTGAGGGCAGGCTGAGAGACTTGGCATCTTTCATCCTGGAGAAGAGAAGGCTCCAGGGAGATCTGATTGTTGCTTTTCAATGCTATAAGGAGGCCTACAAGAAAATGGGAAAAGACTTTTTAGTAGGCCCACTTATGGTAGGACAAGTGGCAAAGAGTTTAAATTAAAAAAAGGGTAGATTCAACCTAGATATAGGGAAGAATTCTTTCAAGAAGAGGGCAGTGAAACATGGTAAGAGGCTCCCCAGGGCAGCAGTGGATGCCCCATCCCTGGATACACTCCAGGTCAGGTTGGGCTGGGCTCTGAGCAACATGATCTAGTAGAAGATGTCCCTGGTCACTGCAAGGGTTTGGACTGGATGACCTCTGAAGGTTCCTGCTGACCCAAACCATTTCACGATCCTGTGATTCTATAACAGCTTGTCCTGAGACACTGTGGAGTGCTCATTCTCAGAGATATTCAAAACCCACAGACATGGTCCTTGGCAGCTTGCTCTAATTGGCCCTGATTTAGTCAGAAATGGTTGAACTAGATGATCTCCAGAAGTTCCTTCCATCTACAGTAATTCTGTGCTACCTGTCAATGGAAGGCAAGCTGTACATAGGCTTATGCCAACAGCTCATATTGTTATCCTTGGGATAGAAATCCTACTGTAAACTCTCTCACCAGTCAAGTTATATGGATTACAAGGAAGGGAGTAGGTAAGGTGGAGAGGGTAGAGAGATGCTTACCTCTCATTACCAGAAATCATCCTGCCATCACTGCCAAACTGAATTTTTTTAGTGTAGTAGATGAGCTTATATACAAAGAGAAAATTACTTGTTGCCTAGATGGTGAAGAGCCTTGAAAATGCACTCTCATACATTATGAGGAGCTCTTTGAAGGGCACCACAGGTTTTAGTTTTGCTCTGGAACTGCTTTACTAAGTCTGAATTCCCAACCCCCACAATATGTTTTTGTTCCCTGTGGCATTAGATATGACTTTAAAAATGTGCTGAAGAAGTGTTAAATGTGCTAAAGCCTTATTTCTAAAGAGAACTGGTTTAAAGATTTGCCAGTTTTGTTTTTCCTGTGGAAAACATTTTCATCAATCTTTACATTTAAGCTATTTCAAAGAAATTTCATTTTGGAAACACAGGTGAAATTTTAAAGCATTTGTTTGACATTTTTGAGAATAAAGCATTTTGATTTTGGTCCACAACAACATGTCTAAATTGAACTAACTTTAAAAGTTTCATGAAATTCATAGGAGATCAAATTAAGGTGATGGGGTTTGATTTTAATCAAAGCAAAAGTAATTTAATTTTCCCAAGACCTCAAAGCTTTTATACATGAATTTGATTTTACAGCAAACCTAAAATGTCTTCTTTTGTTTGAAAATATGAGAAAATATATTATTTAGAGATTACAAAACTTTTCACTAAATGAAAAGATTGTAGGTTAATTCCTATTTCTTTCATAACAAAAGATACTCCATTTATGTAATTAGATTGCTGTTTCAAAAACCTACTGTCACAAATATAAATTATTATAAATCATCATTATTGTAAGAATTCACCTGAAGTATCCCATTATTGGTTTTGTACAGGAATATATTTTTAAATATGCGCTTCTTGCATCCTTCCAGGTGTTGAATAATCTAATTATTTTCTAGTTGAATTTAGAATTCTTGGAATTGCAGAATATAAAGACCCATGATTACTCTCAAATATCTCTCCAATTTTACATGGCTGCAGTCCTTTATCTATTCTGATTAACTATTTTCCTGCTAGCTAGGAAAATTTGTTTCTCTGCAGAGAAGCTGCAGATTAAAAGTATAAAAAAAAGCAAGATGGGCAACCCCCTCTGTCTTACATGCAGCAGGAACATACCTTATTAGACTTCAGATTTTAGCATTTATATTTGTTGAAATGAGTCAGAGCCAGCTGGACAGCTGTAATTCCAGAGCCCAGTTGGAAGTTCTAGTGACATACTTAATCTTTCTTTTCACTGTATAAATAGAAAACTAGGCAAACTATATGTAAAAAATCACATAATGATTATCATAACTTATAAATATAGATCACACCATGCTTTTGTTCAATTTTTATAAATAAGGGGATAACAGAGGAGTTAATTTAAGAGGAAAAATGGTACCACACATTATTTATTTCTCTGCTTCCCCAGTATATAAAACTAGCTCAGTTAGGAGGAAAAATTATGTCAAATGCTGAACTATCAAGGCTGGAATGTGAACATTTCCAAAGTCTGTAATGTACTATCAGCTAGGTTCACACAGGGATCCAACTATTTAAGTATCGCTTTAAAGACATAAATCCACAGCTGAGATCTTCAGCACTGCTGTCCAGCTGTCACTCTGGAGATAACTAAATTGTCTGCTACTTTGTGTTTTCCACTAGACAGGCATAATGAGTCCTGGTGGTGATTAAGCTGCTTGGTGTATAGTTCCTGGGCATCCTCCACCTGACATATTTCTCTTCCTGGCTTGAAAAAAATGACCCAATTAGACGTTTGTGGTTCAAGTACTCCACCTGCCTTTGACTCCCCAGAAAACATGGGGGATGTGGGTTGTTTTCCTTTTATCCAATATCTCCATCACTGAAGTATTCACCGCCATGGTTTGGTAAATAGAACTGATCACCTTTCTGTCAAAAAAGGTATCAATCAGTAGCCTTCAGATTTTTTCCCACTGTAGTCAGTAGGACTGATGACAGTGTCAGTGTGTTTCACCTTTGTCCCATTCTCAAGACAATTTCTATTCATACCTTCTTCATACTTAGCCTTCCTCAAAGTGTACAGCCCAACATGCAAGATCATTTCTGCCCCTGAACAGCACCTACACTGGGGTGTCAGTGAGAACTGTGTTTTGCAGCTGTGCCACGTATCTCCTCTCTTGTCCCACAGCCTTTTTACAGCACTGCTGATTTGCATATTTTATACATAGAATAATTTTTGACAGGATGGAGACACTGAATGAGAAAAGGAAAGTCTTCTGCATCTCAGTCACATGAGGACACTCAGTCCATACAGTATCTACTTCAAACCCCAAAACTGTCTTCAGTCTGCCGGCTCCAAAACACTCCTGAACAGCCTAATACTTTACAGAGAAACCCCAAATTTGTGTCAGGACCAATTTTACTGAAAGGGTGGTCAGACGTTGGAACAGGCTAGGCTGCCCAGGGAAGTGGGGGAATCCCATCCCTGGAAGTGTTCAACAGGCATTGAATGTGGCAATTGGGACACAGTTTAGCGGTGAATGCAACGGTGCTATGTTAACAGTTGGACTAAATGATCTCTGACATTTTTTCCAACCTTAGATCAGGAAAAAAATTTTTAGAGAAAGGGTAATAAAGTATTGGAATGGTCTACCTGGGGAGGTGGTGGATTCACCATCCCTGGATGTGTTTAAGAAAAGACTAGATGTGGCACTTGGTGCCATGGTTTAGTTGTGGTTAGGGTTGGGTTGGACTTGATGATCCTGGAGGTCTCTTCCAACCTTATGATTATGATTGAGATTCTTAATGATTCTATGAGTCTATGATTCCTACCCACTTACAGCAGACAGTGCATCGTGTGACAATATCCAGACAACTCTAGGAAGATAAACCCAACTGTTACTTGTTAGGAATCACTAAGCAAGGTTTCTGTTATTCTTTATTCTCATTAAATATGCACATCACTATATTCTATTTAAAGTGTCTATCAGGCATATTGTAGCTCTAATGCACTTGACACAATTTATTTTACAAATGAAATTTGGAATTTCCCCAGGTAAGGATTGGGTTTCCTTCTAATTAGTTTTAGAACCATTTGTACAGGTTAAATTGTACTTACATGGATTTTGTTGTTTAAAAAAGGAAAGCTATTCGATTTTAACTTGAATAACAGTATTTAATTTTATAGATCTTTTCTTAGAAGTCTAAGAGGTGAAAGAAAGACAAAACCTATTTATATGCAACACGTCTTTCCTAAAGCCACAGGTTTGATATTGCTTTTAGACAAGAGTAGTGAATTCATATCCCAAGGGCATGCAAACTGTTTTTCAGTGTTTTCTTGACTTTTAGAAGAGGCGGAATAGAGTAGATCATAATGCACAACCCTTTTTGAGTTGTCTTGAGGTTTAGATTATATGTATTCTGTATGAGAAGTTATCATGTACCTTACATACTGCAAATCAACTGCTGTGGGAAGAGTATTTCAGAGGAAATAGCTCACAACCTGGAGTCTATTCAACAAAGTCCAATCAACTCCCCTCCTGCCCCAGTCCTAATCAAAAAGACCCAAACCTACTGAAAACACACTGACAATCTGAAACATAGCGACCTGCCCCTCTGACTTCGAATAAATTGCTTTCTTAGTATGCTGTGCTGTGGTTTTCACTTCAAAAAAAGATTGGAGTATTCCCAAATAGCTTTTCAATTATAAAAAAATTCTTGGTCTAGCAGCTGGGAAACTTGGAGGTTGGAGGTTAAGAAAACACATCTATTACAGAAGACCCGAATATACAGTAATTAAGTGCCACAATTGAATCATAACTAGATGAAATCTCAACTCAGGTTGCATACACACAATTGTATTCCTGCTCCTATAGCACAATAAACATCTCTGTCATAACTGAGTAATTTTGCTTCATGCTGCAGCAGTTCTCATGAAGAATACTTGCAGAGAAATTATCTGGGAAACCAAAATGAAAGTGGACACTGATCATGGTTTCCTTTTTTTTTTTTTCATTTGCTTTCCACTGAAAAAATGGATATTTTGCCAAGTATGCCCACAAACACCATCACACATGAAACACTGATGCAATTGGGAAAGGAGTATGAATTTCTGATTAGGAGTCAGGAGCCCAGATATCTAGTTTTGCTCTTTTATTATCACAGAATCATAGAATGGTTTGGGTTGGATGGGACTCTAAAGATCACCCAGTTCCAAACCCACTGCCATGGGCAGAGACCTCTTTCTCTATCTCATTCAGCTTTCAACAGTTCCAGGGCTGGGATATCCACAAGTTTTTAGGCAACTTGTTCCAGTGTCTCACCACCTTTATAGTGAAGAAATTCTTTCTAACGTCCAATCTAAATCCACCTTCTTTCAGTTGAAGGCCATTCCTCTTTGTTCTGTCACTATGGGCCCTTGTATGAAGTCCAGCTTTCATTAATTCTCCATCTTTATGATTACTTTTATTTATTACTAGTACTTGTCTTGGAGCTGTCCAGAAACAGGACACCTGTTTTTCTGAGCACTTTAACACAGAACAATTGAGGTAATTTCTTTATGGGGAAACTCAGGAGAGGGCCAAGCTGAATTTCCAAATCTTGCATTTAGTACCTACTGGACAATCATATGAACGACTATTTAGAAATAAACTTCTTTTTATTCAATTAAATTAACTCAGCCTAAGTGTAATATTGAAGTATCTGCCAGTTGTAGCCACAAAAATCTCAAATTAAAGTACAGCATTCATAACCAAATTTAACCCCAAACCAGCCACTCTTTATTGCCCTGGAACTCCTACCATATTTTAAGTGATGGACAAGTAATAAGAAATTGTGGTCTACTCTTTTATTTTCTAAATAAAAAGCAAAACTAGGGTTTTGTTGCTAACACAACTCCCAGTTACATACCATACGTCCAGTTTTAGGTAGCAAAACACCATGCTAGCAAGAATTTACAGTGCAGAGGGGGTCTTGTAATTAAAAATCCAACAAACAATTCCCCTTTTAGATATGCTTAGAAAAAGAGAATAGAGGAAAGGTACACTGGACTATAGTTGCAAATGACAAAGCTGTTATGTTAGGTGCCCCTACAGTTTTTTTTTTCACTGGCCCTGTATGTCTCTATGTCCCTCATTTTCTTATTTTGATACTGGCCACACAGCATGACACAAATTGAGAGGCTCTCAACTTGCTGCTAAGTCCTGGTAGGAGTGTGCAATGTGTCACACTTCTCCGCATTTTTTTGCATTCTCAGAGCACATCTTCCTCTCACAGGCAGCAGAGAAATAAAGCCCCACCTTAAACTTAGTATTGAAACAGAATGTTTTTCCTTCTCCA
Source organism: Zosterops lateralis (assembly GCF_965231275.1). NCBI lineage: Eukaryota > Metazoa > Chordata > Aves > Passeriformes > Zosteropidae > Zosterops > Zosterops lateralis. The sequence goes on from NC_139761.1 coordinate 40,158,406, forward strand.
CACAAGAGACACAAGTGCAAAGCCTGCCCAGCCTCAAGTAAAGATGTGAAGCTGGTTCACCAGTGTACTCAAAGTACAAAGTTTCAAGCTATTCAGTTGGGATCTCAACGCTTTCTGTAGAAGTTCTTTCATTTTCCATAAAATACTGAAATAGGGACTGATAAGCAATGGGATCTTCAAAACATGTCTTGGATCAGCTGTACTAGAGTGAAATATTCTTGACTTGTTGCATCTTGTCAAATCAAACTAGAAACAGAGTTAGCCAGCAACTATAAGATATTTTGGGGCAGGGTACTTCTCCTGGGTAATGCATCTATCTTTGTATCAAATTAAAGAGAGAAAAAAATTAACTTTTGTCTCCCACCAAAAATACGTGTTTTACATGTAAATTGTTAAGTCTAGTGTAGCACTGATGTGCATATCTCTTTTTTTATTTGATGAAAGGGCTATGAAGTTGGTGGGATATTTCCCTGACCTCCAAAGTTAGATGCCTGGGCCTGGAAAGAGTGGTTCAAGAAAACATGATTAGAAACATTCCTGGGGAATTTGCTAGTTCTTGTGAATCCTATCAGTATGCTGCCTTCCTATATGATACCCTGAGAAGTTACCCTGAGCTCTTAATAGGCTCACATTAATAAATGGAGCTCCCATGGTCACTGTAAAATGACATGCCTGCATGACTAAGAGCATAATTCTAATGATAAGACTGTGCAAACCAAATATTTTTAATAATTTGCATAAATACATAAATAAATATATAAAACAATCAAAATCTTGATTGTTTTCTACATTGCAGAGCAGTGTCTTGATTTGTTGCTATTTCAGCTGGCTCAAGTTTGGTTATTCAAGATTGCTTTTGTTACTCAAGATTGCTGGGCAAGCTCAGCAGCAAAAGAATATGGGAAAAAGTTAGTTTTGTAGTTTTTGTAGTTCTTATTTGACCTGAAGACAAACAAGACCTGACATCTGATGGAGAGCATTCATCTTAACAGAAAGTTTTTAATGCACAAAATCCTCAGCGAGTGTAAGGCAACACAGCCCCTCTGCAGCAAATGCTCATTTGTGCCATCTGAGACTACAGAGTATCTTTCCTGGGCTCCCATGCTGTACCTCCTCACCTCCTGTCACGAAGGCTGCATTGCTACAAGGATCCGTTGAGAACACAGGAGATTTTGGATGTCTCAGTATGTTTAAAATCCAGTTTAATCTTAGACTGTAGATGGAGGATAAACCCAAAGCTTTGTTTGATTCTTTTAAAATCTCTGGGGACTGTGTATTTCCACCAACATCTAAACAATACTAATCTGTAGAAAAAAAAATCGGGGGGGGGGGGGGAACTCACTTTCATTCCTCCATTTCTGAGCATTGTGTTGAGAACAAGGCTTAAAGTCAGAGGCATATATCCAATTTATTTGAATTTCAATTACACTGTGTCTTTCCCATCTCAAATCTGACACAGCTGAGGGCAAGTGAAAGGCGACGTTTCACACAGAAAAGAGTTTCATACAAAATACTCATAGCTTCACAAATATGTGAGCAACCCTGAGGAACTCTAAATAACTAGATCTTATTTAGCCCATGGAGAAAGAAACTCAGAATTCTGCTCAGATGTGATGAATATTTTTTGTCAGCCTCCACAAATACACCCACTTCAATAAGATCTTTTCTCCTCACTCTAACAGAACATGGTTGTTACCTCTTGGATATGCAGCTGTTACACACTCTGTATCCCCTCTTAAAAGCAATGTTAGTTCTATGTCTCAAGGAACTTATAATATCAAACTGTTTATCCTAACAAGCAAAGAGAATTATGTAATTATGTATTTGCTTTCAAACTAATTTGCACTAGCAAAGACAACTATTCTTTTCTCTGATGTCTTAATTAAATGTATGCATCCATCTGATTTCACTCTAGAAAAATGAGGAATGTGGCAGTGGGACACGAGCATATTTTATTTTACATAGGCACACATGATTTAGAAAAGAGATTCTACATGCTACTGGGGCATTAGTGGCACATGTTCCTGCTAATAATAATTCCTTTTCTGGAATATTCAGCCATATTCAAACACAATTTTAGATTGAGGACCCTGGTTTGGGCTGTAATCTGGATTTATAGTCTAATTTTGTGGCTAAAAACAGGCTGTTGATACTTTAACCACTTTAACATATCCATACGTGACAGAACTGAACTGCACATATTGTCTAGACTGGCAGGCTTCCATAATCATCTCCCTTAAAGACAAGATTTCTCAAAATGAGACAGAAGAGAAATTTTGTCAGATGCTTACTACCTTTCAACAGAGTAATGCTGCTTGTCTGCATCATGCTGCCTATTCCAACATGAATAAAGTTATGTTATATGCAGTGTCTGAACATAAAATATTTCCCATTGCAAGGCTTTATGAATGGTTTTAATCCCATTACTAAGTAATTCAACCCCAGCTAGAGAGAAATTTTGAGAATGGCCCTAGTGAAAAGTGTCTGTAGTCTTCTGCAGCATTATATCTATTAGACCCTCTTACTTGAAACTGTGATTACAGTTCTGTGGAGCAAGGAGCAAATGCCTCTGTCCCAGCAAAATCCTGCTCAACCCTAAGAACACGCTAATGTACACTGATTTATGGACAGATATAAATGTGCTATGTGAGATCACCTGACAATTAGCTCACAGCATGAAATAAATATAACAGATTAAAAGATACTATTTTCTGTCTGTAAGAAAAATATATACAGTCATCTCAAATGAAAATGGGAGGGAGAAAGAAAGAAAAGAAAAAAAATCTGTAACTACATATATATATATATTTAAAGGAATATATGCCAGAACTTGTGAACCAGAGAACCTATCATAAACCCCTCTTCATTTGTAACCTTTTCCTGGTTTCTCCAGTCACTGCAATTACTGGGGAGAGAATCATGGCTAATATATACTTCTGTAGTGCACACAGTACTGTATTGTTGGCATTTTTTGGATTATGGCATAAGGCATGCAACAGCACCACTTCCAACAGCTTTTGTGGAGTGCTCCCTTCCTCAAGACATGTTGGTGACAACAGGCTTGTTTTAGTGCTGGAACCAGGGAGGCCTCCCTTATCACTTTGCTAAGGGCAGTCAGTATTCACCAGGCATGCATCCATTTTCAGAATTTGCTCATTAAGACCACTTCATGCCTGAATTCAGAGACTAAAAGCTAGTACAAACTTATTAGAAGCTCTCCATAAACCTCTGCAACAATTGAATGCTACTTGAGGGTTTATATAAATGTACACTACTGAAAAAAAAAAGAACAGAGTTAAATGAAGAGCAGAAGAGATATGAATTTGGTTCATTCAGAAACAAAGTGTTGAACACATCTATTAAATGAACCTACTTTATGCAGCTAAGTAATGCAAATGCCTAGAAAGTGTATTAGCAGACACCCCTCTAACTGACTCGATTCTTTTTGCAAGTTCACGTCACCTTCCCTTTGCCAAGCCAGAAGTTGCTGTGTAAAACAACATCTAAATTAAACACTGTATAAAAAAATGTCACTAATAACTTTAAAATATAAAATGTGTGGGAAACATCTGAGTTGACTCTTATGTCGAGAAGTGGGGAGAGAAAGAGACTGAGATAGGAATCAAAAAGAGGTTTAAACAGCATTGTATTTCTTCAGGGATTCCAGCTGCATTCACTCTAAAAAAATTTACAGCACTTGGAAGCCCTTCCAGTATCCAATATTGCTGTCAGAAATAATCTGAAGAAGATTTAATGAAGCTGCTGTAGCAATCAAGGTCTACTGAAAGCAATTCTTTCTGGTTGTGAAGACCAAGATAAAAATCTAATTTAGGAATATATCCAAACTTTCATATGGTAAACATAAAATTTAACAATATTTTGAGACAGAGAGAGATAAGTTTCACTAACTTTCATGTGTGTTTTTAGGACAATTAACCATAAAATCTCAAACGTGTGATTTTGGGGATATATTGGTTTAGATTTCTCAAACTTCATGTGTAACTCTGTCAAGAAGCTGGAAAATTTTGTCAGCCTCACATTTTCTGATGGTGTTTTGTATTTTCTAGTCCCATAAGAATCAGACTTGGCATTTTTTTATGTGTAAGTGAAATCATAGTGATGGTTTTTGTCACAGAAGGCAGAAGCAGGGGACCACATATCTCAAAAATAAAATCAATCCAGATTTGTTTTGCCAATTTGAGCAAGAGGTCTACCTCTTTGCTTGAATGAGTTATTCAGTTTCAACTACATTTTTTGCAAGATTCTGGAAAAAGATTTAATATCTTCCAAAGAGCCTGTGTTTTGAACTGGTTCCTCAAAACCAAATGTTTTTAACTCCCTCTCTTTTTGTTTGATATAGGAGAATAGAAGTGTGACTCCATAGCTATATCCTAGGCAAATGAAAATGGGGTTTTACGTAGGTGTTTTTAAATGACCAAATCAAAGCAAGCAGTCAGCAAAACACAGCACACAGAAAATGAAAGAGTTTCCTCATTTGCCAATTAATAATAAGAGCATTTTTGGGTTATCTAGCAATATTTGTAACTATTCAAAGTACAAAGGGAAGGCAGGTGAAGAGGCAGATGAAGCATGCATGGGGCAGAGGTTATAAAAATTACAACTGTACTAAAGTCCTTAATCCAATGAGGCACATAAATTGGTGCTGCAGATTTCATCTAGAAAAGTTAGCTCACTTCATATCAAGAAATCAAAAGAATTTAATTGTAAAGCAGATCTCCCCCTGCCCTCCTCCCAACAAAATGACCTCTCTGCAAAATTGAGCAGCCTTGTCCATCATGGTTTCTTTTGAGTTCATCTTCCTGTCAGCCCTGCTCTTCAGATAACCATATAAATGAGTTATATCTGTGGGTCCAAACCCCGGACAGAGACGTGTTCCAGGCTGGAAGAAGGAGCGGACTCACACTTGGGGACCAGAAAGGTTTTATTCAGGCTCGAAGCCCAGGGGCAAGTGAAGATTCTGGGGCTTACCTGCCCTTAAATACAGGGGGGCGTTACCTTTGGAAATGAAGGGGAGTGATTTAGGAACAGGGGGCATTGGCATGGCTATTTTGGGGCAAAAGGGAAGTGGAGAACCTGAAGCCTGGCTGAGTCACCAGCTTTTGCCAGAGTACTCAAGCCTTAGGGTGTGGTAATGGGTCTTATCAGGGAAGATTACAATGAACTGGGAGAGGCTATTTTAAGGGGGAAACTAGAGGGATTTGGGAAAGGGGGTTGGTGGGGATGAACTGTTACAGAAACTTAATAACAAAAACATACAGAACTTTAGAAAACCCAAAATGCACACTGCAACGGTCCATGATTTCTTAGCTGTGGTTTCAGCTCAGAAGGAGTGAGTTTGTTCTCTCACTTCTGACGCTCTCCTAGCAGGATTCTGAAAAGATCTAGATTAAATCAACCCAAGCAGATACAAAGTGCAGACAAAACACTGCACCCAGTCTTAGTTCCATGAATAAGTGTACTCCAGGATCCACTCTCCCAAACATCTGCCCTAAATAGTTTTGTCAGAAACAGCTTAATATTGCCCATTGCCCAAAACCAAAGAAAAATCCTTCAAAAACTTGTTCTATTTGACCTCCTTGAATAATCTCTTGTACTACCTTGCTGCCTCTTGCAAAATTATTTGGCATATCTTGCATTGGTCACTTAGTGTTTTCTCCTTATGGTATTTTTCATAAAGATTTTCTCCCTCAGTCTTGGAAATGAATTAATAAAGCCATGACCAAATTCCATTCCTAATCTATTAAATCCTTCCTTCCTTTTCAGGGACTTATATACAGGCAGCACCTCTATTCTGTCTGGAATTTAGCACTTACACATACTCTCCAAGAGATTTTCCCCTCCCAGTTATTCAATGCACTATTCAAATATTCTCTTTCCAGCATCAGTTTTAATTCGGGTTGACAATAACAATCTTTCCTGAGTTCTTTGACCTTTCCCTCCAGGAACTTATCCCAGTTATCCCCAAGGCAATACAAGGGACAGGCCATTACAGAGCTGGGACAAAGTGCTTCGTTAGAGTTCAGTGCCTGAATCAGCAGTATGCCAGCTTAACGAGCTGACACAAATTATTGTGCCTTTCTGGAAACAAGTGGCCTTCTTGTCTCAGGAGACCAATGTGAAGTGACATATTGAGGCAGTACTGGCATTTCCATCATCACTCTTCCCAGGGCTTGAGCCTAAGGACAAGGGTACCACTCATCTAAACAATGTGCAGCATCAGTACATAAAGCCATGTAAAAATTTGCCAAGTCACAATAATAAGACATCACTTTGACTCTTTTTGAGCCATGGGTTAAAGTAACTGAAGGAAGCTGTAAAATGAAATCATGTTTGTTACATCAATTTTTGCATGGGGCCCTGTGTCTTCACCTTGCACGGGTCTGGAATAATTAATAAACCCAGGGAAACCAAGAACAGGGAAAAAAAAGGAAATTCAGTCATTTTCCTCATCTCCACCCCTTCTTGCCTTCATCTCATCCTTTCCAGATACTTTGGTACATATCTTAGTCCAGGTAGAACAATGGTGGCAGAGAAAGAGGTGTGTTTGTGGACTAACAGTCCAGTCTTTGGTCCTTTCAGGCCAGTGTCAGTGTCTGACACTGACCTACAAGATGCTGAGCATCTGGTAGTACATCCTGTGGGTATCCCAGGGAACACAAACTGTTGTAGTATCAGGCCTAATATGTAAAATAAATTCACTTCAGTGTGAGAGCAATAGGAGATAGCAATGACCTGCAGGTATTCAGGTTGAGACAAATGGGCAGAATCGGCCTCCTTGTGACAAAATCTCTATTTAATTGCAAAGAAACTTTGCATACAAGTAGGAAAACAACAGTTTAATCTACTTTGGGTTTATGCCAGTGTGTCTCCACTAGTGGGACAGAACTCAGGAGAAATGGAAGGAAGGAATAGAAGGAAAATGTGTCATACAAAGACTTTTTTTTTAACATCACCTTCCAATTGCTTTTAAGGCTATTTTTCCAGTACCCAATTCTTCCCAACTTACTTCACAAAGAGAAACACAAAACACCAGAACACAGAGGTTTTGCCAGACAGCTTGCTGTGCCCAGACAGAAGGTATTTGGCGTCTTAGTGCAACAAAAAAGACCACTCCAACAGGAAAAAATCCCTATCGGCACAAACATCCGTCAGATAAGGTGACTGGAACAGTCACTCTTACTGCAAAGAAACAGACATTAGTGCTAGCTTTGAGTAATGCCTCTGTGCCTTCCAAATGCACAGTGCCTGCTGTGCCACACTCAGACCCCGCGAGTGTCTTCAGTATCTTGCCTTCCTCACTTCTGGTCATTTGGTGAGATATGAGCAAGGAGGCTGCTGATCCACTGAGCAATGGACAACTGAACAATTTTTATTCATCATCTCCCTCTTTAGCCATTTCAGCCTTTTCAGCTCTCAATAGGTGCTGCCAGCAGACAAGAAGACAATTTAAAAAGCTTCAGTCTGTCTTGGATAAATGCAGGAAAATAATGCTACATTTTAGTAGTCCAGTCAGATTTCAAGACCCAGCTAAAATGTATTTCACTGCAGTCTACTGCAGTTCTTTCTGACAGTGTAAACCCTACTGAAAATGGCCCCTGTCCTCCTGGTGTACTCCAACCCTCCAAGGACCCAGTGCTGACAGGTATCTCTGCATGATTTTTGTTCCGTACCAAGTCCAGAATTAGTCTTTGGTATTTGCTTAGTAGTAATCATTTTGTTCTATTCCATCTGGTCCCTGCTGCCTCTGAGGTGGAGGTTCCCCAGCACATCTCTCAAAGCATGAGACAGTAATTCTTCATTTAAAATTATGTTTTTCTCAGTCTGTTGAGCATGGCTTTTACTCTACTGTAAGCCTACATAACATACCTGGCAGAACAGGAAAATAGAATTGTTTATTCTGTCTGACACATAACAAGAAATTCAAAGTGTGCTAAGCAGAACGCCTGTGGAAACATGGGAAGCCAGAACTGTAGTTGATTTCTGCTCAGACTTTCCTCATACCTGTGGCCCTACAAAGCTGTGATTCAGCTGTGCTCGACTACACAACAAAGGATTTACACTGAACAACTGAGTATTCAGTATCTACACATCACCTGGTTTAAAATAACCCAGCTGGGGTATCAGGAGCAGCCTCCCTCTGTTAGCTTGGCACTCTACCCAGATGCTGTGCACTGAGCTCAGCAGGCACAGCTCAGCTCAGGGCTAACACAGCTCTGCTGTTTTTTCTGGACCAGCACAGGCAGTTCTGCTTGGCCTCTCATGAGCTGCATCACTGCACCCAATGTGGCTCATCCACAGAGTTTATTGCAGAATGGAATTAATCAGGCATAACTGAAGCTATTTGGCTATACCAGTCCAGGATTAGCAGCACAGGAGAAAGTGAGGGGAGCTAAAGTTTCATAATGCTGTTCAGAAAGCATTTCTGTTAGATGCTTTATGGAAATTCACTGATTTTCAGAGGTTCTTTGTGGGTCTTTTGTCATTTGGGATTTTTTTTGTTTGTTTGTTTGCTTTTGGTTTTTTTTTTTTTTTTTTTTTTTTTTTTTTTTTGGTGAGGAAGACTAAATTTTTTTTTTATATTTGCATCTCGAAAGCAGTTCAAAGTAACATAAACACTTTTGACCTATTTGAAACGGAAGAATTCTCTTTTGTTTACAGTGATTGCTTTAAAACTGAAGCAGTCAAAGTTTAAATAAAATATTTTGCTTCACCTGCTACTTGGCTTCGGATTTTTTATTCAAAAACTTCAAACAAGTCTCAGTTTGATACAGGAATATCTGATATACAGTAATATCTGCAATCTCTGGCTTTTTCATCCTATCCTATTCAAACCAGTTCTGCTTGTCAAGAAAGAAATCAGATGCAGAGAGTTTGCTGAATCACTGTGCTCTGTAGAAGGATCTATGAAGGATCCAGAAGGATCAGACAGAGGGTGAACTGCAGCAAGAGTAAAAAAAAAAGGCTCTGAGGCAATTGCTGGCTCAAGAGAAACTTGTTCAACCTTAAAGTGTCAAAAGGATTGAAAAGTAGGTGGTTGGGTGAAAAACTGCAAGGAAGGAAAGGAGTGAATATATATTGGGGAGGGGATGGTTGGGTGTTGAGCTGGGGAGGAACACATGAAAACTCAGGCTGAAACTCCATGTCATTACCCAAGGTAAGAGCAGTTGCAGCCCTGCACTCTTTCAGAAGGGAAGACTTTGTACCACAGGACAGTGCTTGACATGCTGCAGGATTACGTCTTCATTTAACTTATTTCCTAGTCAATGATATTCAAAGAGAACATGTCTTACAAGAAAGAGCTCATAAATCCAAATATTATGGTTAGAAACTTCCTTCAACCTTCAGCAAATTTAGCACTGGGTAAGAAGTTGCCAAATTGATAACCCTGAGAAATGAAGCCCTAAATATGTCAAAGAGGAAGATATGCCAGAGATGGTGTAATTGCAGACCTTCTGCATTTCTTTGGAGGTCCTGATGGAGGATATTTAAGGCTGAAGAAGGAATTCAAGGCCTCTATCTCTGCAGCATCTGTCAACAAATGATCTCTTGGAGATTCTACACTGCTAGAAGTTGAACAGAATTATCATCGCTGCAGCATTCACAGAGCTGCAGTGAAGGTAGTGGGGAAACAGGGGCCCTGCCCTGGCTTCAAACCACAGAGTTGCTGCCTTCAATCCAGTAACAGATTTTTAAATCAAATTGCAGAATCTGAGATGTGCTCCTGCAAACTGCAGATCATCAGTGCATTAAGTGAATGGAAATCCTTCTTCTACCTTGCCCTATTTTCCAAGTCCTCAAGGGAATTATTGGTGACACCTGTACTCTGCAGCATTGAAGAGATTATATCTCTCTTTTAGTTTAAGGTGGAAATAGCATATACAATGAGATCAGCAAAACTCTTGCAAGCCCTGTGGCCAGCCAAGGGTCACAGGCAGGAGAGGTGTGTGTCCTCTCTGCTCTTGAGAGGTACTCCACACCTTCCGGGATGAACAATTAATGCTACTCAAAACTGATAGCAGCCTTCTGGAGAGTTTTCTTCTGTTTTCCTTCCTTAGTGTTTCTCAAATTAGTAATGTTTTAATTATAAAATATTTACTCATTTCAAGTTCTTAATTCATCTAGATACCATTTCTCTTTCATTTACATTTAGGAATATGTATCTTTCAACTTGCTTACTCCCAGTTGTAACCTCACCAATGACAAAAAATGCAGAAGTTGGTGCCTGATTTTTAGTGGGCCTCATAGAAATCTCTCCCTGCAATGCCTTCTAGATACTTCCTATTCTGAGAAGCCTACACTGGAAACACCTCCTAAAACCAAACTCTTTACGTCCAAATGAAATTCTGCATTAATCTTGCTGTGCCTTGTTTCCCCAGATAAACAGAGGAGCACTATCTCACTTCTACAGATAGGATTTTATGAGAATAAATACCCTGTTTTTTAAAAACTATTTTGATTCTGTAGTGATCAGAGAGTGCTAAATGAACCTAGCCTAAACCAAACCAATGCATATATACATTTGATATCCTATCTCTTCCCTTCTCACTTACACTTTATTCTTTACTTATGGGGGCAACATTGACATAAAAATCCATCACAGTGTGGTGCTGGGGTCCAAGTACCTGTAAGAAGTAGGAGTTTGAGCAGTAAATATCTTGCTAATACAGCTTAAGGAAAGCACTCTCTCTCCCCTACAAACAGGTAATGGCAGGCACTGGCTGTGATGGAGACAGCAAGGTTTGTGGAGAGTAGCTGCAAACAAAACAGCTTTTAGATTCCAGTTCCTTCATCAGTTGTATATAACTTATATTTTATGTTTTCTAGGAGTACCTTAAAAGAAAATCTACAACAGGTGAAAATAAAGTTTTGAGTTACCTGAAATTTGAATTCTGGAACTCTACTATGATCGCAGATCTATGAGAGCAAAGAATCTCACACCAATGTTTCAGCTGCAACTGGCCATCTTGAACTTGTAACAAGGTTTAATGAAAGCTCAAGCTCTTCTCCCTTGAAGACTTTCAGATTCTGCTTCTGAGATGCATAAATTTCATATGCAAGCCATTATTGGGTCAGAATTTCTGCCCTATATTGGTTCACCTGGTAGGATAAAAGGGGATCTTGCAGCAGAACCATTAGTAGAACCACTGAGGTCACTGATGACCAATCAAAGTTATTTGCTGCACTCTTTATTTCTCATCCCTACTGTAAACCTTTTCTGTATGTGTGCCACCACAGCTTCTATTCACACAGTATGAAATAGACATAGCTCTTTGATCATTTATTATGTTTGGGAAGAATTTCCCCTTCTTATCCAAATACCATCATTAAGAATTCCTTCCAGATCATCCTGCAGTTCTGTGAGGCTTTTATCTTCTGAGTGTTTTTTTGCCACAATAAGCTAAGTTGTCCCATTGGAGCACAGAACCTGTCTTTCCTATTGGAACAAAACAATGTGATACTGTGAAATGACTCTGTCATTGAATGACTGCACATTCACAGGGGAACTATAAGCAGTCATTAAGATGCTAAACCAAGGAAAATATATCAAAAAGAATTCACACTAGTATAGATTTTTTACACGGTATTTGAAATAGATCTTACTGCTTAATCCCAGTTAAGGATACCACTCTGCTGCCAGATAGTGCCTTTTTTCCTACTTTTGGACTTTCTATTGTTTCTGTGGTTTGGTTAGATTCTTTTTTGTCAAGCCAGGCTGGCTAAGGTCAGTGCTTTTATAAGAGGTCTTGGCAGGGAGTGTGGAAGTCAAAAGTCAACAAGGTACAAATGATGACAGCATATCTGATCACAGCATGTTTTCTCTGTTTCTTATTTCTGAAGCAATGACGCCCAAGAACATTATCCATTTAAACACTTTACTAAGGTCTTCTGTTGCTGAAGACCCTATGATGTACCTCAGGATCTGAAGACTTGCACTTTTCCACACAGAGCTGTTATAATCATCTAGGCTAACAATTCTAAGCAGCAACCTTGCAGGATGTTTTAATTGTGGTTTTTACCTAAATTTGTGTAAAACTGCTATTCTCCTGTATAAACTGGCTGTACTCTCTAACTGCTGTATTTTGGTGACTACAGAAGCAATCTCTCTCAGGTTGTTTTAGGAGAACTATATTTATAATATTTAGCTAACTCTACTTGCCTTCCAAACCATAATTCTCAATTTCCTCACTATCTTTGGTGCATTTTCCCCTTCATATTACTGCAATGATTAGAGAGCTGTTATTATGCAGATATATAAATGAGGACCTGAGGTAGAGAAAAATAATGGCTCATCTGTAGTCACACAGATAGAGAGAGCTGGAATCAATCTATTTTATTTCCTGGAAAAATACCTCAACAATTCTTCACTGATTCAGCAACAGTCTACTAAGGATTTAATAACAAAACTTACAGCTAAAGCACTTGCTTTCTTTTTTCATCTGTAGGGAACTTGGAGGTGTCTGCTGCATTGGCAGTGTGTGCAACAACTCTGCATGTCACATGTTCTGAAGAATTTTTATTTCTCCCCCAAATTATTCAGGTTGCCCAGTGTTTGAAAATCTGACTGTAATACCTGGTTACTCTTGTTCTTGGGCAAAACAAGTAATAGCACTGTAAGGTCTTTCAGAGAAGCTCAGACTCAGAATGGACATATGAATTTAATTTACTCTATTGCTTGCTCTGGACTTGGTGTCCAAATTTCAGAGAGAAACAAGTAGCAGCAACCCTTCTGCTAGAAGGCCCTAACTCACTGGTTATAACAAGACAAGGGAGCCAGAGAGTAGGCAATATTAACTCTTTTCCAGGCTCTGCATTTGAGCATAAGTGTCATACAGCAGACACTTTCCAACAAGGCTGAGTGGCCAAAACTGGTCTCAGGACACAGCTGAGCCCAAGCTGTGCAGTGGAGTGTGGCAGACTAGATTTGTTAGGCCAGGAGCATTGTGCTTTCCCTGTGTCATGCTGCCTTTAAGTCCCTTGTCTTGAGCACATCACTGTCTCCATCACAACGAAACAGAAAAGAAATTAATACATTCATCCTAAATGGATTTACATAATTTGTTTTAGACATAGTATGTCATCTCCAGATGAAGGGAATAATGTAGAGAATACACCGTCTATTCTTCTTCACTGACAAAAGAGCCAAACTAGAAATACAAAAGGAAGAGCAGACAGAGCAAACTGGAGCATACAAGCAAAAGAGACTTATCTAATAGCCTCTTCATTATTCTGAAAGCAAGCATCTAGTGCAGGCTTCTGGCACAAGCTGGATACCTGCTGAGAGTGGGCACGTTGAATTATTCATGCTTTTGGTTATAAATAATGCACTGCCTGCATATATCTAATTTAAATAGACCCATAAAGCCCAATGGATTAGTGACTGCATGCTGCCTAAAAGTAACAGATCATCTAGCCAAAGTCTCTTGGCTATTACCTGCTCTCAGCAAGGCTCTTCTGGAGGATAACATTTTAAAGAATGTTTTTCTGATGCTTTTGTTGATGCAGGGATAATATTCTGCATATAAGAGTTTAAGAAACTCAAACAGAAGTGCTGCACTGTACCAGGACACCATAGTGCTCTTGCATAATTTTGCTGTATGGTCATCTTATAATGATGGTACTCTTCTCTCCAACAGTTAAGGAGACTTTGCATCTCATATTGCAGACAGAGTAAAAGAGTTGGTAGCCCTAACAAGAAGGGACAATTGTACACTGTGAGGTGCAGTAGCAGCTGTGGGTTGAGCTTTGAGTGGTGGGAGCCTGAGGCAATGAACTGGTGCTGACCCTTTGTGCAACAGGGGGGCCCTGTGGCCCAGCTGGATGGATGATGGACACTTGGAGGTACCCAGGAGGTGAATGACTCAGCTGGAACACCTCAGACTTAGACTGTGAGAGTACAAAAGCCCAGGGTTTCTTTTGTTCAGGGTTCCTCTACGGAGGCACCAGCTCAAGCTGTTATTCTGTTGGTGCACCATGGTGAAATTACTTTAAGAAATCCAGACTGGATTTCTGAGACCCTGCTATGAAAACCCAGAGTAGAGCCTGTGAGGAAATCTTGCCTGCCTGCGTGAGAGTGGGGTGTGCAGGGAGTCAAGCAAGGGTCCTGTTGAGTCACTGGAGCTGCCTGTTGTGAAGGCACCAGCAGTGAAAGTGTCTGGTGCTGGGAGCATGACTGTAAGAGTGCTCCTGAATGGTCGGACAGGGAAGTTTCCCTAACACCGCTTCATAAAAACATATAGACTATATCCTTCACTTCTCTGTGCTTGAATTTTTGTCCATCAGTACCCATCTCCTGAATATTCACTGTGACTGGCAGGTGTAAGAGACTACTGGCCTAAGAACCCTCCTGCTCTCCAGATAAGTCTCAAACTAGGCTAGAATCAAGAGAAGTTAGGGTGATTTTAATTTTGTGGTATCCCACAAGGAATGCAAGGAGGATTTGTACTTCTGAGATAACAAAGACTTTGTAGGCTGACTGCCAGTTTTACCAGCCTCTCTGGGAGAGGTTTATAAATTCTGACTGACAAAAAATGTCCTGTCTTACACGAGCTCCTTTTGTGATATCCTGGGAATTGCTGTCTATCTGAGCTTATGAATGCTCAATGCAAGCTCAGTTCTGGAATGGACAATCACAAGTTTCAGAACTGCATATTGCCCCCTGCCCTTCCCTCAGATCCACTCCCTCATTTCTAATATGCCAGTGCTCAAATGCAGTACATTTTTTACAGAGCACCCAAAAAAGCAGGCCATTTTCACCCCTGCTTCTAAAAGGATGCAGCAATCTCACATGTCTCCTCAACTGGTGGACCAGCCCTAAATAAACAGAGATCTTGCTGTTGGTTTCTAAATATTGAGTGCTGAAAGTCTCACCTGGTGCTTTTCTCATCAACTATAAGAGAAAAATTTTGATGAAATCAAAGTTCTGGTTTTAGTAAAATCAAATATGTTCAGACAAAAATCTTCAATATTTCCTCCTTCCTACAAATGATTTGTTTTTCTTGCTAGCTTTAAGAATGAAGGGGAAGGGGAGAAAGGGAGAGAAAATACCATTTTAGCTTATTTTGTCACAACTTTTCTTTTAGACAATGATTTCAGCAAAAAATAGGACATTGCAAGCATTGCAAAGAGTCATGTCTCATCAAGCATTACTGACATGGTGATTACATAGAAGCTTAAATATTATTCTCTTAATCCATAATGTTAAGTGTTTTTTTTTTTTTTTTTTTTGTTTTTTTTTTTTTTTTTTTTTTTACATGTAACCATTCCCTGTTTATAAGGTCAGAAATCGGAATTGTTCAGTTTAGAGGCAAGAAAAATATCCTGACCTGCACTAGGAAAAACATTGTCTGCAGGTTGAGGAAGGTGATGTCCTCTCTGCTCAGTGCTGGTGAAGCCTCATCTGGAGTATTGGCTCTTAGTTCTGGATGCCCCAGCTCAAGACATGGACTTCCTGGGGCAAGTCCAGGAAGGGGTCACTAAGACAGCAAAGGGATCACAGAACCTCACATGAGCAAAGGATGAGTGATTGGGACTCTTCAGCCTGAAGAGAAGTTTTGGCAGAGGAAGGTACATAAATGTCCAATGAGAGGGCTTAAAAATAAAGTCACAATTGTCTCAGGACAACTATGTTTACACAGGAGAGAACTACGGCAATGGGTGCAAAATGATGCTCATGGAATTCTGTATGAACACAGAACAATTTTTTTGCTGCAAAGCTGGTCAGACACTAAAACACTGCCTGTAAAGTTTCCATCCTCAGAGATGTTCATAATCTTACTACACACTGTCCTGAACAACCTGCTCCTGCTGACTCTTCTTGAGGGAGGGAGGGAGGTTGGGCTAGGCAGTTCCAAGAGATTTGCTCCAATCTCAACTATTCTGTGATTCTGTGAAAATAGAGAATGGCTAATAAACATCTGCAGTGAGTAAAGGTGTTCTTTGTCCATCTAACACTGAACTTGTGATTTAGAAGGTTAAAGGAAAACCTCAGCTTTCAATTTAAAACAAAACCAGAAAACAAAAAAATTCTTTGTAAATCAACGTATAAAATGAAAGCCAAGTCAATAGCCAGGTTGTTTATTTCCCATTTTCCTCAGCACTGTGGTTAATATCTCTTGTGGGTTCTGGAGGCTGCTACTGCAGACAGAAATAGCCATCTCTGGTCAGAAAGGCCACGTACAGACTTGTGTCTAAAAGGACAGAACCCACCAACTCTCCTCCATTAGTATTAGCTGAACAGGATTCTTGCCTCTGCAGCTTGACTTTTAGTTGTGATTTCAGCTGTGCTGCAGGCCATACAGCCTTCACCTCAAGAGGCTTGGAGACCCAATAGAAAGTCCAGCACTCATCTTTGAAAGAGCTTTTCCATTTGCCAAGGAGCAGCAAAGCCTCTTCCTGTCCTTGTAGCAAATTACAGGCATGGGAGAGTCAGTGTGACTACAACCACTGTGTCCATTAGCACTGAGCCCTACACCTTCACAGCAATCTGCTCTTAGAGACACAGGGGCTTCAAGAATATCAGGGATCAACTTTTCCCTGAAGAAAAAGGATGAGGTAAATCTTATCAGCAGACAGTGGATTAATTTCTTATTGAATCACTATTAGCTATGTCTGCTGCTTTTCTTTAGAGTCCAAAGGAATCTCAGCTGCTCTTTATCTGACTGGTCACACAGCACACCATGGCTTGGTGTTTAGGAGATGGACAGGAGGAAAATCTTAGGCTTCACAGAGGCTCAGAAACCAAGATCACAATTACGCTGCATAATGCCACGTTTCTGTTCTCAAAAAAGAATCCCAAAAGCCCCCAGATAGTATACCCTAAAAGTAAAGCCATATATCTTAATGGAAAAAAAAAAAAAAAATCAGTGATGGCTTTAGGAAATAAACTATTCTTCAGTAAGGCCAGAAACTGCCCTCTCCAAACAGAATAATCAAAGCTTCATAATGAGAAGTAAAAAAATTCACCTCCACAATGGTGTGATGGTGAAAAGGAATACTGAAAAATCAAGGATGAATTGAGAATTTATTTTCAGGCTAGCCCTTCCTACTCCAACATTAACTACTTTTAAACTTACACAACTGATGAGGTATTGTAGAATAGTACAATGTACCATAGCCAATGCACCAAAGGAAATTACACAAATGGAAAATTGTGTGGCAAAAGAATAATTAGGCAGTACAGCCTTACTTCTGTTCTGGGAAGGGTTTGAAGGGAAAAAAAATCATGCAAATTATTGTTTGCAACATAGTTGGACATTTGTTTGATAGCTGTTACCTATGATGCTTCAAAACTGATCCAGCAGAAAACTAAAGAAAAATCTCTCATCATATCACAGTTGTTATCTCAGTTGACAGGTATTTATTTTTCTCTTGATAGCTTTATATGTAGAATTCTTCTCATCTTCCCCATCTTTATTGTCACAGTCAAAATCCAAACCACTCAGAATGTCAGAAGTTGCAGGTTTCTGCTTGGTGCTTCTCAGCAACCCCATCACAGATTGCAGGCTTTGATTTACTAATAACATTTATTTAATGTTTTCTGACTCCTGTCTGCTAATAGGAATTTCAACATTTGCACATGTCCACTCAACCTTCTGTATTTAAAATAAAAATGAATTTTATAGACTTTAGAAGTAAATTCTGCACTTGGTAGTTATGGATTCACTCCAGACACAGTGATCAACAAGATCTCCAAAGACTTATGCTGATTATGGAAAATCTTCACATCTGTCAAGCCAGATGTGTGCATTTTTTTTGCATGCAAGCAAGGAGGCACCACCATCCCTCCCAGCACAGTGATTACAGCATGATTTCTTTCTCCAGGAAAGAAATATAAGTACTGAAAATGGGTATTAGAGTTTATCTGCATGTTAGACAGGAGTCACTCACTCTCATTCACATCACACGTGTTTTAGCCCACGTGTTCTGGAACACATTGCTTTCTCTTCCTGATGAAGCCATGCACACTGTTACTCGATCTGATCAAGAACTAGGAGGTATCAGGAAAAAAAGTCCTGCAGAGTTTGGAAGATATTTCCCAGAAGAGGTATACCACATGCACTTCCTATGTCTAACATCCAGTCCACAGGCGAGCAGGTGGCACGCTCAGAAGAGTTGACAGAAAATTTGAGTGGGAAGGAAAAGAAAATCTTGCCCAAGGCAAGACCATCATACCATTCTGCTGAAAACATTGTATCATCTCTGAAGCAGTCCTCTCTGTATCCTGAGGGCAGCCAGTTCACCGATGACACCGTTTTTGGAAATCTACTTTATAAAGATGAAAGTCTCCTCTATGGCTAGCATGTGGAAAACTTGGAAGAAAAGGTTTTCTGATGGGCTCCTTCTACAGCCCTCCTAGACTCCAATAGTTTTTGGTATAAATGGATATGCAGATTCCCAGATGAACAAGATCCTCTGGATTCTATTTATACAGATTTGTAATATTTCATCTTCTCCATACCAAACCAAACCCCATCAAACAAAACACAACTCAGAATTTTAAATCTTTTAGATTTTCTTAGTGGAAATCTATCCTGTTAATCTCATCAATTGTTAGCATACAGAATCTACATTCTCATTTGTCCAGAGGATTTTGGCACACTATGGTGAACTCATCCAGCTTTCAGGGTGTGAAATGTTTCTCTCACATAATGCTCCTCTCTTCTTTCAGTTTTTCAGAAATGTCTGAGCTCTTGCAAACCAGAGATTATCATCTTCATCAACAAGTCATTTGTGGATGACCATTAGATAACAGAAATCACTGTCCCCAGAAGAAGCTACAGGCATCTAACCTACTGCTCCTACCTCCCTCAACAAAAACTCAGCACAACACAAACAATCCTTCAAAAGAAATCTTGCTAAAAGAAGATATTGATCTTTTCCTCCCTTTCCTTTAGCCTCCACTTTTCTCCCCTTATTAGGAATGGAGTTAGTTTACCCTATTCCTCACCCAGCCTGCAAACATTAATAATACAGAATAAGATTCGCACTTGCCTGAAGCAATTTTATTTTCCACTAGCTGCCCACTAAATAGCAGTTAGAAGCTATTCCAGCAAATGGAGTGCTCCACAGCCTAGGGGGACGACACACCACATTCTCCTTCACAGTCATTGCTTTAGTTCCCCTGCAGATTATCTAAATTATCCACAATACAGCCTTCTTCATTATAGATATAGGAATGAAGCAGGACTATATGAAATTTTAATATTTCTATAATGCATCACTAACCCCATCATCAGCTCAATATATTAATTAATATTTGGAATATTCAGAAGCAGAAGTTGGAGAAATTTGCTGGTTCATTATAATGCTATTTTTGAGAAGAAAAAATATCCAATGTTTCCACAAACAAATTAACACAGAATTGAGGATATTTTGGCTCTATGAGATCTCTTCAGGAGAACATTAAACAAAAAAATCCACTTTCAAATGTTTTCAACAGTGACAACTTATCCCTTCCTAGAGTTAAAGCAAAAGTCAACCTTTTGTGATTAAAATGTGTCTTTTCCTTCAAGATGTCTATTTGTTTCAGATGCAGTGTGAAGCCAATACAAATTTATCTGAAGCACAAAACTCCATAAGTCTGTTTTCTTCAATTTGTAACTGTACCTAGGCACACATCTGAAAAGAGCCTGCTCAAGAGGAATGGACTTCATCTGAACTGCAGGGAGACCAAATTGCAACTTTAAACAAAGACCATGAGTGAACTTTGAAACTAATGAGTGAAAAAAAGCCAAATGAATGCAAAGAACACACTTTTCATAATAGTTTTTCTCATTATGCAAATGAAAAAATTCTTTACCTTATGCGAATTATAGGACAAAGGAAGAAAAATCAAATGAGAAACAGAAAGCAATTTCCACTAGGTATAATTAGTGAGCAACTACAAAGATACGACCTCCTTAGATCTGTGTGTCAGATACAGATAACAGCACAGGCTCTGTAGAGGGAAGTCTTGTGTTTCATCAAATTATTGAAGTATTGGAAGAAATCAAGAACAGAAAAACAGTTATATAAACAAGGTGGGGAGTGAATTGTTGTTTCGGGTTTTTTTTCTACAAACTCTCTTACTATGGGTTTTTAAAACAAATGGAGCAGTGGAATAATTGGGAAATGCCTGGAATGGAGAAGCAAGTAGCTAAAAGATGGAAGGTGGAGGAAGTATGATATGGATAATTGGTTAGTATTGCAGTGGAGGAAAGTAATTAGTTGAAACTCTTGAGTTTGTGCTATTTATTTTATTAAATCTTCACCTTGAAAGCAGTGTTGGTGGTAAGGCAAGGAACTGTGCCAGTGACAGGAAGAGCATTCAAAGGAGTAAGGATGAGGAAGAACTGTGAAACCTGAAGAACCTCATAAAGCCATTCATGTGGCAGGTGAAACCCAGTAGAAATAAGTATAAAGCAAGGAAAATTACTATTAGTCTTATCCATGGCCGTTACCAAAGAAAGAATTGGAGGTCCCAGTAGTTGTTTCCAAAAAGCTCCAAGCAAGCACTCAACAGCAGTGAAAAAAATAAGGAAACATTTGGAATCAGCAAAAGAAGGATAAACAGAACATGTGCTACTGGTTAAATCTACAATTCATCTTACTGAACATAAATACATAAGAATGGCGTGTGTATGGCTGAAACCCTTGGCTTGAAATCAATCCATTATTAGAAGACCAAAAACCTTCAGAAGGGGGAACAGGGATAAAAAAAATGTCAAAACAGTAAAAAAATGAGCGGCTTCCCTCTGAGGGACAACAGGTAGGCAAAATATTTCAGGAGGTGGCAGGGATTCAGGCAGAAAATAAGAGGTGTGCAAAATCAGAAAAGACATGGAAAGGCTGGACAGGGTGTTTTCAAGGAAGTCCAGTAAATGAAACTACAGGGAACCATGTTCAAAGTAGCAAGGAAGGCACAGGGTAGCAGAAACCTCTAATGTCTTGCTGGAGGAAGTTGTGAATACAAAAATGTTTATATGAGTTCAAGGAAAAAAGGGACAAATGTTTAGGGGATAGGTACATTTGACATTACTAGAGAGATAAACCACAACAGAACTGGAAAATCCCCTGTATAGAGTAAAGCAGAGAGCATGTGCATGTGTTAAGTCTTGTACATGCTTGCCTCGTTTTTGCTCTTCCTCAGGTATTTGTATATGGCCACTGTTCATTTTTGTTGTTTTAGTGATTAGCTGCTTCATTTCAGAAAACTGCTTTTTAACACCCTGACCCCAATATAAACCTCTCCTCTCCCTCTGCCCTGTAATACTTTCCCTAGGGGAAGTTCAACCCCCATTTCCTACCCCATGTACTTCACTGTCTGTGCTTTCAATCTAGATTTGCACTGAAACAAACAAACAAGTTTCCATATTTTCAGTGTAATTTCCTTTAAAAATGCATCAGCTTTGCTTCAAATATAACTCCCTCTGCCAAGACAAAGAAAAACTCTTTCAGTATTTTTACCTTTATATTATATATATATATATACACACTCTCAACATGGCCTATTTTTCTTCTTTCTGCCTTGCTAAAGCATCATGACCTCTGCTCTCCAGCATTATAATTCCATAGAGGTGGGCAGCTAAATTAGTATAAAATTATTCAAAAGAAGAAAGGAGTTTAGCTCATGCTATAGATGAGTTACTTCATCCACTACAGTGAATTTATAATGCTACCTCAGTTTAATAGTGAAGAGGAGAACAACTACGCAGTTTATAAAGAGGGAATTAGAGGAAGCAGAACAGTTGCCTAAGCTGAGCTTTAGCTACAAACACTACAAATAAAGACCCTTGCTCTGGGAAAACAGCATTATGTTCTTCTATTTAGGACATTGACACTGTCAGGGTAGCTCAGTCAATTCTGTTGGATGACATTGTCTTTATACATATTAAAAAAAGAAAAAGTTATGTATAAATAATTTTACCCAAATTCCATCTAGAAATAGAAATGATTTTTTTTTAAAAAATGCTCTCCTTGTTGCTTGAAAAACAGTGATAAAAGTGCAAGAGGAGGAGAGAAAAGTAAAAAGACAGACTTCTAGGGACAAAAAGAATAATGTAACCTTTGAAAATTTGCTAAAGCTTAAGATTTGTCTACTCAGACACTGCTTTCTACCTCCATTTAATTAGATTTTAATTTTCTTTTTACATCCTTTTTCTCTACAGATTCTGAGAAGTAATTATTTCAATATCAATTGATTTGAAGGAACAGTCCCAAGTCTGAATTAAGCAGCTTATGGAAGTTTGTCTTGTTCCTGGTTAAACATTCCTGCTATGTAGCTGGGTAAGCTGCTTGCAGTAATAAAATCCAGATGAAATAATGGAATTGTGCTTGTGAGCCCAGGCTTGGTCTGGCTAAGGGGAACTTCTCAAATGTCTCTTATCAATATCAGGGATTTAGAGAAAACCTTCCCAAACAATCAAGCAGAGACAAAGAAAGTATAAGCTCAATTTCTTCCCTCTAGTGTGCCTTTCATCAAAACAACATGAAATTTTACGTGTTTATAAGCAGTATGTAACATAAACAGTTTTTCTGACTATATTGTAATAGACAATTAACTTCACAAACACGAGATGTTCACGTTCCACATGCAAAATGTCAGTGTAAAGAGACCTTTAAATTGGCAAGTTTTACTTTCAGCTATAAGTTCAGAGAACTTAGAAAACCAGACATAAAAATGCTTAAAATACTAACTCAAATTTAAATATTTAAATTTAAATCTTAAATATCCACACCAAAAAACCCCCACAAGACAAAACAGTGGATATTTTTGAAGTGTTTGTTACAAACTTACCTTTTGCTTTGACTTTTCTTCTATTTTACCTTTTTTTACCTACTTACAGCCAGGAAAGTAGACTAGGACAAAAAGAGCATAAATTTTAATAACATTAGTTATTAAAGTAAGTATAAATAGAGGCTGGTCAACAGTGGGAAAAAAGAAAAACCCAAACACAGAAAAACAATGCCTGTCACATTAGTGAATTCTTACTTTCTCCTTTTGTGACTCCTGCAAGTCAGTTTGCACAAACCCTGCAGCAGCAGGTTCCCATCAGCCTCTCTTTTCTAGCAAGTGGAAATGGCTGCTCAGATTAGAAAATGCACAGCACATGGGGCACCCACTTCTCCTCTAAGCAACCTGTTCCAGTGTCTCACCATCCTCACAGTAAACAGTTTCCTCTTTGCTGAAAGATGGAGAGGGACTTTTTACAAGGGCATCTAGTGATAGGACATTAAGTATACATAATGTGCACTCATGGAGACAGGATATTTTATTATGGAGGGGGGAATAAAATCTTTGCTCCATGGAGAGCAAAATTAGAAAACAGCATTGCACCAGCAAAACCCATAGAAGCATTTTTTTCCATAGCCCTGGTGGACACTCCACTAAGATGCTTACCAGAGTTCAGCAAGAATCTTCATTTTCTGGATATCCCATGACCCTTCATTGAAAGAACTAATGATATTTCAATGGTATGTCACAAACTCAGCTATGTCCTGAAAATTAGCGCTCTACAATCTGACAGCCCATGTCTACTTAAGAGTGTAGTTCTTCCAGAGCCTTTTCAGAAGAAACTGCACAATCCTCAAAATCCTGGACTTGGGGGCTTAGTTTCTCACTGGTTAAAAATGATGCCACAGATAAAGAAAGGCTTGGAGAATACTCTCAGTGGGGCTTCTAAAATAATCACATTTCACACATGAACACCACACACAGTATAATCAGTTGTGGAAAGACACAGTCAAATGGAAGCATCTTTCGAAATCTTTACCTCTCTTAGTCAGTCTGTTTATTCCTTCAGGTCCTCCTTCATTTTCCTGTGCAAGCCTCCTCATTCCTCATAAATGCCTATTATTAAAATAAATAATGTTATGCAAAATTTCAGCCCACCTTTTCTCCTACCCCTAGCACAAGCCAGCTGATACCTTTGTTTGGTTTCATCCCACCTAAAATCCTAACTATTCCACACAGGCTGCAGCTAACTTGCTAGCCAAGGACAGGGAAACAGACTCTGCATTTCAAGTTAGCACCATGCCATCCAGCAGGGAAAAACATCCAGACAGAATCCAGGATACAGTGTCATTTATAAATCAAATCAACATTCACAAATGGAGTTTGCAGGCTGATAATATGGCCATCCAGTGATTCAGCCTAATTTCTTAACCAGCCATCTGAGACGTACAAACTGACCATTAAACAATTCCAAAAATAGGACAGGAAAAATCCCATATCTGTCACATTAAAGAACTGTGCAAAGAAAGCCATTTTTGACACACATGAGGCTATTTCCTTGATATTTTTAAAGCCTCACCTATTCCTCACCACTTTATACTTTCTTCTGAGCTGCATTTGAAAATGGACAGCTCTAAGCACAAACACTGATTATTTAAACACTGTTCCTACTGTTGCCTGTACTTGACTTTCCTCAGGGAAGGGTCTGGCAGGATGCCAAAATAACTGCCAGGAAAGTCACAATCACACTACAAAAGGACTTTCAGACAGATTCCTCCCGAGCCAAATTTCTCTTCAATTTCAGCTGTACCTTCACCTTCCTCTGGAATTGTGGACTTCTGTGACTGACTTGGAAAAATATTCTGCTCAAAAGACTTTAAATGATCAGGTTATCACAACTGCTCACTGAGGACTGTATTTATTTTTATATGATTGTATATTTGGGTTAGATAGCAACAGCTAGATGAAAAATCCCAGAATCCCTAAATGGTTTGTGTTGGGAGGGACCTTTAAAAGGTCATCTAGCCCAAACCTTCTGCAAAAGGCAGGAACACTTTCAGGTAAAGATCATTTCCATCCATACTTGGTGCTTGAGATCACCACACCACAACATTCACAGTCTCCCATGGCTGGGCTCTGAGACTGACACGCCTGCAATTTCTGCACAAGATTCAGCAGTTCTCAATGTCAGTGAGGTGCAGTGGTACACACAATGTTTGTAGCCACACCGTGCCAGCATACAGAAGTTACACCCTGGGTGTTTGAAGTAAAGGTTTGATATGATTGAAATTACGTATTTTTTCCAGAACAGCAAGAATCAAATTTAAGATTGGATATCTTAAACAATACAAGAACTGGAAACTATCTTAGACATCAATCATGAAGCATCACATTTCTGTGTCTTGCTCCTAGCTTGAACCGAAACCTTTCTAGTTCAGTACAAGTTCAGACCAGGATTCACACTGATAACTCCTCTGCACACGATGTCTTTGACCCTGCTTTGGGTGCTCACTGAAAGCAGGACAAGGACAGGCCTTAACAGCACAAGTGATAAAATACGATGATGACAATAAACATAAAATGAAGAACTTGACCCTGAGTGCCACGTTCCCTGAGATCAGCCAAGCATCAAAGCATTTAAACACCAGCACAGGAGTTTTGTTCTGCTATCTGTCTGCTTCTGAAGATCCCCACATCTTTTTGACTCTGCACTCTGGATTTTTGTTGATTCCCCATAAACTGGGTGTCTTGGAAATACTAGGCTCCATCTGGCTTGCATGTTCTGGATCTGCAGGCCCTGGAAGGTTCTTGCAACACTTTTAAACTTCAAATGTCAGATCTGTATTTGGAGTTGCAGTGCCTACAGTTTGTGCACAATAGGATCTCAGCAGCTGGATGGGAATCAAGGTGTATTTCCACACTACAGACATCGCTCAAAATGTTTTACTTGAAACATTTTATATCCAATAAAGATTTCAACAAAATGCTGCTGAAGATTTGTCAGTCAGTTGTATTCCTAAACTCCCCTTCCAAGTTGTTAAAATAAAAAGCAAAAAAACAACAGTCTGCCTACCTCTTGATTCTCATGCTGCCACATAAATCATAAAAATGTTTAAGTGCTGCATCCTTTGGAGCACTTCTCTATGGCACAAAATATCCCATTCTGTGGATAAAGTAGTTCAGATGCAGAATAAATAACTTATTTTCCCAAAGTGATGGCATTTCTTCAGACAATCAAGGAAAAAAAATGATACACAGCTGGTCTATTCTGCTATCAGAGATGAAAAATATTGGGGTAGAATATCTGCCTGTATCTTTAAAAACAAAATGGACTAACAAATCTAGAATAAGCTCGTAGTTGTATTTCATAACCTGCAGTAATGTCTAATGAACATAAAAATTTCATTAAGGGATAAAAGTGCCTTTAACTGATATATTCCTAGATTGATACATCCAAATTTGAAAAGAGCGATGATGGATTAATGCTTTTAGTGTTCACCTATCATCTGTAGGATTTGACTTATAGATGGTGACAGCCAGAATGAGGAATCTGCACTACAGTCTTCAGAGATGATGTACCAGAAGGAAATGTAACCAGAAAGATGAAACTTGATTTACTGTACTTAGGTATTTTAACAAATTACTTTCAGGCCTAAAATACTTGGTTAAAACACTGAAATTGCATCTCAGAGCTCCCTCTGGCAACCCTGAAAAACTTATCAAAGGAATATGCTATTAGTTGGTACTGTATTACCTAAAATAAAGGTAGACTTATAATATATACAAATAAAGGTAGACTTAAAAATATACTATCTGACCACTTAAAGTAGCCTTTTGAAATATATTGAGACTTTTTATTGGTTTCCCAAGATACAAATGTAGTTGTTTGCCAAAATCAACAATAAATTTATTGATTGATAAGGAATTAAAAATAATAAATATTTTTATACTTCACAAATGCTAGACCTGCATGCATTTTTCTTTTTTGTCTAAGGAATGATACTTGGTTTTAAACTATAGCGTTAATTTTTCATGAGTGGCAAATATTTTAATGTCTTGCAACCATTTTTAGAAGTTCCCGTTCCCCTCTTCACCCGTGTTACTTCATGTACAGCAATTAATTAGCATTTGTAAAAGTGAGTGGGAGGACCCTCTGTGGAGAAGGCAAGAAGTGGCTTTGGGGAGGAGGAGAGCAGATGATGAATGTGCAGGGTTGAAGCAGTAGCTAATTGAACAGAATTTTCTCTATTGGGGCAGTGTCTTGTTAAGAGACTCTGCTCTTTGTTACCACTTTCTTACCAAAATTTTCACCCCCTTAGTTGTGATGGATTCCAATCCTACTCTTACGAGGCTAGGTTTTATGAGGGGAATAATTACATGTATATGTGTGGGTCTCTTCTAGTTTCACATCTCCACCACTGGCAAAATAATTTTTAAAAAGCATTTCTAAA
Source organism: Zosterops lateralis (assembly GCF_965231275.1). Taxonomy (NCBI): domain Eukaryota; kingdom Metazoa; phylum Chordata; class Aves; order Passeriformes; family Zosteropidae; genus Zosterops; species Zosterops lateralis. Next base: position 40,185,589 of record NC_139761.1, read on the forward strand.
TTTAAGAGATTATGTGTAGGAATATAGTAGCATACAAATATTTTTTTCTTAACTTTCTTAATTTTTGATGCTGAGAAATAAGTCAATTCTGTATGTTACCAGGAATGCAGACACTGGTACATATCTTATGTTACATGTCCACATCACAGTGTAGACACATTTATCTCAGAAACATTCCCAGGTGACTTTAGAGTTAATTGAAGGGGCTAAAACAACTGAGAAAACACTCTCAGCTTGGTGGTCAAACTAATGAATCCAGGACTGTGAGCTCAAATTTATGCAAATTTTCCAGATGAACATAATGCTGAGAAACATCAATTCAGCTGAACACGTAAGCAAATGAACGATCTGAGTCATGTGAATGCTCCCACTGGGATCAATAAGCTGGCCTGTGTTATTGCCACAAAGCATACTAGAATAAATGCCCCTGCTGAAAAACGAAAGGTGATACTGCAAGAAGCCCCATTTAACTAATGAAATTCAGAATTAAGGTAGAGGAATGAAAAAAAAGAAAGAAGAACAAATGAAAAACTATGAACAATCTTCAACACTTTACAGACATTCAAACAGTGCTCGTGAGTGATGCAAGAAGAGGAACATATGAAGATTTATGTCAGGTCAGGGGAGACATGGCTGTTCTACTCTGGTTTTGGAGATAAACCTAGATCAGGCTACTGCCAAAATCAACACCCAGTTCGTAGCTGCTCTGACCAATTTCCAGCTCTAATTGAGGATCAGGGCCATCATTTTGAGCAAAATACCTTGCCAGTTCCTTTTAAAATGTCCAATTCTCAATTTGGGTTTTCTTTTGTATTCTGAAGTACTTCTTAAGTAAAATTGCTCTTATTACAATTTTCAGAGCATCAGTCTTTCTGGGAACAGAGATTTTTTTTCTTTTGATCTTTACATATATCTCTAAAGATATTTTTATTCCTGCCTCTTTCTTGGAGAAGGTTTAAAACCTTTGTCTCTTTCCATAGTTACACCGCACTTGTCCTCTAGTGATCCCAGCTTTCGGTGGGGTAAGTGCTGACACACCACTGACTTTTCCACGAGAAGTACGGCTGCAGATTTGGCTCCTGACAACACCAAACGGTGGAACAAATGTAGGAACTGACAATGCCATCTTATGGTGGACGTACAAACTGCAAATGCAGTCTGTAAAAGAGACACAAAGATGGCTGTTGCCCTGGCTGGGTAAAAGACCTATGTGGAATGCTTAAGGATGCAGTTTAAAGTGTGGAGATGAATAATTGTTAATCGCCAGCCTTCTTTAAGGGCTTACACCCAGCAGGATTATTTAAATGCCAAAGCTGAAGACTTGGTTTGTGATGACAAGTGAATATAGGAAAGGAAAAAGAAAAGGGGGAGTGAAATGCTCTCACATCCTCTTCTTAATGACTTTCTTTCGGTTTCTCTTCACACCTGTTATGGTCCCTTAGCACAAAAACAGCATCGCTCAGCATGGATGACATGCCCAAAGCATTTCCATGCACAACAGTAGCAGTATTTTGTCCTGGAAACTGGGGTATCCAGAAGTTAGGACTGTTAGATGCCCAGTGGTCCAGAATATGGCTGAGATAGTGGGGCACAAAGACCACCAAACACAGTGATGTGCGTTCCTACTGGAGAGGAAATGTCAGTGTGCCCTGCAAGTTTCTATGGGAACTACATGGATTTTTATCATTGGACGGTCATTACATTGGAGCTCTGACTTTAATATCTGCTTCCTGGAAAAGGAGAAATATTAAGGCAAAAAAGGGAAAATTAATAGAAGAATCTTGGTTTTCAAACAGCAAGATGCACAGCACAGTTGAGGTTCCTCTGCCCAGTGTGAAGGCAGCTCAGGGACATGTGTGTGGATAAGAGAAGATGGGGTTAACCCTGGTACAGATGAGGTTTCTGTGCCATGCCATCACTTATGTGCCTGGGGATGAGAAGCTGGATTCCAGCAAACCCAGATTATTTGTGACAGCTGCCAACAGAAAACCATCCTTACATGTGGTGGGCTGTGGTTTCACTGCTGGGTATTCCTAGTGTTCCTTCTGCTCCTTTATGTCTGTTGTTGGTTTTGTTGGTTTTAATTTTTTCTCTCCTTAAAATGCAGTGAAACTTCCTACATGGTTAGTAAAGTAATATCATCAACATCATTAACATTTCAGACAAAGCTTGTCTTGTGACAGCAAAACTATTGTGAATTGAACCTGTCCTCAGTGAATAATTTTTCAATGAATGCTCTTAATCCTTCAGCTGGGAAAGTGTGTGGTGTGTGAATATGGATTTTGGAACCATTTATGTAATTTCTACTTTTTTTTTTCTTTTCTTTTACTTTTAATTTTTACTTTTCTGTTAAGAAATTTAACTCAGACCAGTGCCCTAAAGGAGAAAGAAAAGTTGCCTGGGAGGAACTGCTGAATATTTATATAGAATGACAGTGACATTTGACTTCAGGTTTTCTTCGACAAAAAAGGTTCCATTCAGCTGTGACCCATATCTCTTTGTCCTGACAAGCTGAGGAAAACATAAAACATTGGATCAAAATTGAATGAGGCTTGAATTCTTCATTTTCTTCCCAAAAACACTGACTTAAATTTGATACATCTTAGTGGATGAACATGTTTTAGTGTGAATTTTAAAATTTTATTAAAGTTATTCTTGCTTCTCTTTTTCCATAGCACAATTTGTCAAGTGCTGTTCGAACACATCCATAAATTTAATTTTTTTTTTCCAAGTATCGTGTTTTTTAAGGAGAATAACAATAAACTAATAAATAGACTGAGGATAAGAAGGGTGGTATAGAGGAAAAGTGGCTGACATGATTGCTCTCTTTTTGGTAAGGCTATATATAATAATAGTGCCTTTCTCTAGTAAAATTTGTCCTACTTTTTTAAAATATTCTCACATATCTCTAAATCCTACAGCTCTGCCAGAGTCACAGTCCATTAGGATCTGGCTGGATCGCTTATGTGATTAGGACAGCACTGCCGGGAAACTGGGGTAAATATGGAAAATAATATTGATGTCTTGACACATCAGGATCTACAGCAGCAAAACTTAAGGAGTCCCTCTTGAGGCTGCATCCAAAATAGCCTCTTCAGAATTACATGGAAAGCTGTGATTCTGAACACATGAAAAAACTCACTATGATCTCTAAGTCTGGCAATATTAAGTGTTAGTTAGTTTTACTGTAAAGCCCTTTAGTTTTCTCTGTGAGTTCATAGCCTGATTCCTTCGTGTAACCATTTAAATATCACATTATGACAATATTGATGTTCAGTACTGAGGCACTCAAGAAGCCACAGGTGTCAACATTAAAGTAGCTTGTTCAACTTTCACTCACCCCTTCATGCATAACTATTGCTTTCAAGTTATAGTGCACTAAATCTTGTATTATAATTGAGTACTTGGAATAGAAACATTTAAATATAATCATTTTCCTAGACCAGTAAACATAAAAGTCACAATTTATTTGTAAAGTATAAAATTACGTAAATAATTTTATTATAAATCTGCCTTAAATATCTGAGCAAGAATATTCTTCAGAATCCTTCTCGAAAAAGAATTTCTGTTTTTCACATCAAAGAGTTATTGGCTTAAAAATCCAAATCAAAACCTCACCCCTAGCTCAGGAATTTGACTCCAGCCTTGCCTTGCTCCTGAGCAATACATACTACCCACTATGCTGCACAGCTGTACTACATTTTTCTTGCTCTCCTTTGGTGATGAATCTAAGCAGTCTGTGTGTTAGCTGCAAAGTCACAAGGGTCACATAAATATCTGCAAGATAGGCAGACAATGATGCTTCTGGAATTTTTGAAAAACAAGGGGAAATAACAGAAAATAAAACAACCCATCTGGAATCTAAATCAAGGGTTGTTTACCTTTTAGCACACACAAACAAACATTCCAAGGAGAACATTCTATCATTCTTGCTTTTTGTGTAATACCTCGGGGCCCTTTTATAACATGTAACTATCAGATGCCAAAACTCCCAACTCACACAGATTATTATTGCAATGCTTGGAAAATTATTCCAATGAATCAGGCACACACACAAAAACGGAGAGAGCTATCTCTGTTCATTCAAAGGCTGTCCCACAGTTGCTTAAGGTTATAGTCTGATTCACTTGGCTTCTCTAGGTTTTTCACAGCTAGCAGAGACCTTGGATGCTCTGAGACTTCTGTATGCCAATCAAAACAAATTCTTAATAAACAAAGAAATCTTGCCTTTGAAATCCAGAGAGAATCATGCTGGCGAGGAGCAGCTATGCAATATTTTTCTTTCTGTCAAAGCAGCAGTAACCTTCTCAAAAGAATTCAGGAAATGTCAAAAAATATCCTTTTTTCATGCTCCAAACCGGATTTTTTCCCCCATTGTCTTCACAGGATGAGCTGTTGGAGAATACCAGTGTTGTTTGATTTTAGCAATGAGGAGTCAAGCAACTTTATGCATCATGACCATTTCAGCGTCTGCCTCAGCAGAAGTTGTAGCATGGCTTCAGAGAGAAATTGCTCCAGTTTTCACTGCTATTGAGGTCTGAGGACACTCCACTTCTGCTTATAGAGTAGCTTTAGAAATCTTGAGTAATAAAGATAGTAAGCTAAGGGCAATAATAAATTTAGTTTTTCTTTGGAGAGTTTAGTTTTACTATGAAGGCTTAACTTTTGAAACAATCACAGAAGCAAAACTGGTGATTTAGGCCTCTGGAGCATGAGAGTACTCAAAGTGTTTTCAAAAATTACTGATAGTGAACCCTGTGAGCCCAAATGCAGCAGGATTGAAGGAGTGAGGGGGATGGTTAGTTTATCTCACCTTCTGTTTTCCTATACTTGTCTATTGCAGTAATGTGTGAGATTGCTGTCAATGCCTTCCACTGCAAAGTCTTTAGCAGATTTATATCAAATAGACTGATTTCAAATTTCCAATAACCCAAGCCATAAGTCTGTGTTACCCAAACAGCTACTGTGAGTCTTATGGTTGTAGGGATAGAGATGGCTCATCTAAGAAAGGCGATATGCTCAATTTACGTCTATCCTTTGGCTGAGATCAGTACCAAAGCCTGAGAGATCTTGTTGTGTGTCAATTACAAGGGGTCCCACGTGTCCTGAAAAAAGATGTGAACAGCATCAAGAGGCTGGTGTTTATGGGAAAGCACAGAGGGAAGGCAAGAGAGCATAGCATTCTTGGAGTCCAAGATGATGAGCATCCTTTGAATAAGACTGATAAAATCATGTTAAAGGACAATTGTAGATATACTGTAACAGAGGTGCCTGTAGAATGAAATGCATTTGCAGGAAAGGCTTGAAAAGTCAAGAGGCTCAGACAGAGTACAAACATTTTTTCTCCTTCTCATCTCTCTTTTTTCTCTCATAAAATGTGACCTCTCTCCAAGGATATGTCTGGAAAGCAGTTATAAGCATTGGAGGGTAAGATAGGAGAGAAGTATAGGAAGCAGAGTTAACTCATCCACACGTTGGCCATGAATTTGTGAATATCTGTTTTGATCGTGGAGAAAGGGATTGCCTAAAGTCCACATACACCTCTACAGCACTTTGCTTTAAAGGGGATTTGTTCTGATTCATCAAACAACTCCTCTGAAACAACTGGTCTAAAAAAGTCCCTCATTCTTTGCTTTTTTCTTGCCCGTTTAATCACAGCTTTAAAGAAAGAATAATAATAATAATAACAACAACAACCACATACAAAACAAATCCAAACCCCAGGAAGATAAAAAGAAACCTTCAGCTTATTTTTGCAGAGCATTTTGGATTCCACACATGATGACTAAGGCATTTCTGAAGCAGAAATGAAAACATATCAATTTTTCTACTTACTTCTTTCCCTAGCTTTGCCCACTGCTTAGCCTTTACATCAGTACTGCCTTGGGGGTTACCAACAAACTCCAAAGGGATCTGTGAGGGCTCTGCTGAATTGTGAATCCTCCACTACAGCTGCAGAGGAAAACCACTTGGATTTGGTGTGATGCTGACCAGAAAACTAAGAGTAATGGTATTTTGTCCGCGTAAGCACATTAACACACTACATACAATACCCTAGAACTAGTCACTAAGGAAAGTATGGACAAATTTATACAACGCTGCTCTGTTAAGTAACTAGTAGAGTTTGTTCTGAAAATGTTGGTTCTACATGATAGCATGTGCTACCACTTTGTTACAGCCTGAAACACCTCTCCCATCTCTGTCCATGCTGCTCAGAGAGTAATGGAATAGCCACAGAGGGGAATGCAGATGTGCTGACTCAGCAAGCACGCGCCAGGAGTCCTTCCACTGTAAAAACATATTCCAGGATTTGACAATGATCAACTGTGTTTAAATGGGAGTCCTGCATTCACTCTGCTGCTCTTGCTGAGCCCTGGGGCCAGGATCTGAGCCATATGATTATTTTACTGCTGAGGATAAAGAAATATACATTTAACTTCTGGCACCTGCAACACGCCTGCAGGTAGTCCTTGTTCTGAAACAGAACCAACTAAATCCTTATGTGTGACTTCTCTGTGGCTCATTTATTTCACTTAACTTCTGCCTTAGCATGCAATATAAAATATAAACAACCACATTTCGGCATATAGATATATAAATGGTCAGTCTAGTGGATTCTCAAATGCACAGAAATGTGAATTGCGCTCCTCCATGGCACTGCAAGAGATGAACATACACACTTGACCCTTAGCTGTCTCTTGTAAATTTCTAACACAGGCACGAAAGTAAAAACAAATCATTCATTTCTTCCACAGTTCCTCTCTCCCTCATGTGAAATTTCCATTTAAGTGGCTGGTGATCAGTGCTGCCTCCAACATACCTTCAGATTTAAATAGGCTTGCAGCAGTTTTCTTAGAGCCTTGTTTTGGAGCCAAAGAGCGTGATAATGTCCATGGGTGAAACTTGTCTGGAAAGTGTAAATAAGCAGATCTAAGAGTTCGACCACCCACAATTGCAATTTACTCTTTGAGCAAGAAATCAGCAGAATCCTCCAAACTGCTGTCCTCCTTTGTTGTTGGCACATGTTTACGCCAACATCCCTATTGAAGGACAAAAAGGGACATGATCTGACAGTGAAACTCATACTTTTCAAATCTAGAAAGCAGCCACAGGGGAGATGAATAATATTGGTGCTGTAGACCTGAATCCTGTCTTTTTGGTAGACAAAATTTAGCACCCGCTGTATATGTGTGCATGGAAACACCCTGAGGTTACTTTCAGAAGAAAAACCAAACTTAAACTTTTTTTTTTTTTTGTGCATAACCTCCAGTGTGCCAACACACTGCTCTTCTCTGTATGCTACAGAAAAAGGGAGGACTGGGCCCAGAGGGAGATAGCCCAAATGAGGGCAAGGGAAGTGAAAACCAGCATGAGAACAGATGAATTTGGACAGCAATCAAACCGGCCTTGTCACCACTCCTTCCCCCCTATGTATTTTAATTGCATGGTTCCAAATAATCTCCTCAACTTTGGGAGGAAATCTGCTTGTCTGTGAGTATTTGATCTGGCATTGACTCTGTCAATATCCACAATGCCATAACCTTGGAGAGTTCCTGGGGTTCTTTAGGAAGAGAAGAGGAGATGAAATAGGATGTAATATGCTGGAGCCTGACAAAAAGTACTGAATATAATTGGCCAATAGCCAAATGCTTTCATTCCTAGAAGAAAGGCATTAAATGAGCCTGGCTGCATTTAGCTGAGCATCTTTCTGATTAAATAAATGGGTAAATACACAAAACTCTGTGTATGTGCTTTTACATTATATATTTACATGTAAATTTTGCCGTTCTTAAATACTTTCCCCATTTCCAGCTTATTGTAAATTGCTTTAATGATTACAGTAAGGTTGAGAACACACAAAGAAGGAAAGAGGAGAATGTACATTTCAGGATTATGTTTTTTTGCTTATTCTGTATCATGCGGGGCCAAATCCAATACCTGAATGCACAGTAGGAATGAACCTGACTCATTGATTTTTCAGGTCATAGATAAAAACTCCTTTAAAAAAAAACAAGAAAAAAAAAGTCAAGGTGCAGAAAGGTCTTAATCTTTCTTCTGTGTATACTTTGCAGCCATTCATTCATCCATTCATTGATCATTCTTCTAGATGATTCGGATAAATAAAAGTTTAGCTAATAAGGTAATAGAAATAGAACAGCAATGATGTCTTGCATAAAGGTTGTCCAACATTCTCTACTGTGACCCTCCTTCTTCAGCTGCCTATAACGTAAGGACATGTCACCTATTTGGGCTTGTGATTTCTGTGTTTTATCTCTTCCTGAGATATGTGTGCATCAAAACCAAAGATTACTCTGTGGCAGCTCACTTGCCTCAGACACGTACGCTGTGGAATCAAGCAGTCACTTATTATTGAAACTATTCTTTGTACCTTGGGAAAGCCAAAGAATAGCTTTTGGTGTTTCAATGGCAAGCTTCTCTGCACGGCATAGAATATCTGAATATCAAGATTATTCTGGCATTTTAGAATGAAGTTTTGACATTGGCTACTTTATATTTCTTTGCTAAAAATGCTGATCATCCAGGGACATGTTGTCACCTACTGAGTAACATGATAATCTTTGAAATCATAAACAGTTAAGGAAAGCCCCTGGTAAACCAGAGCTGTTGAAATGGCTTGATCTCTAATGTATGTCCCTTTCTCCAGAATTTTAGAATTCACATGTATTTTAATGAAATATCCCTAGATGTTTTTTGCTGAAAATCTTCCAGCCCAGTTATCTCTTCTTGGTTTTGAAGTTTGCTGTTTTATTTATTTTATTTGGTGCAATTAGTGTCTTTTTTACTACCACTATTTTCTATGCATTTAAGTTGGAATTCTTCGTCTATATTCTCTGCTGACACAATTCCTGCAGACTCATTTCTATCTCTGCAAAATTCATGTCAAAAGGGCATAAAAGGCTGTCAAATGAGAATTATGGCATTCACATTGATTTTTCCACTTAGTTAGAAGTGATTGTCTAAGCTACGGAGCAGTGAATAATCAAATCCTAGGATTCTCAAGGCAGTGTGTTCAGTATGACCCATGACTGCACTGTGCTTCATAGTGCTCCACTGTTTTTTGACATTAGAGTCATGTCTGCAGAACTCCTAATATCCTAATCCCACAGTGTTCTCCAGGGCTGGTTTAACCCCCATTGGCTACAGGAGATGAGCATCAATCCTGATCTGCAGAGAAATTTATCATATATAAGTTCAGATGATTCCAATTCAGACTGTGTACTGTGTGTGTATGTGATTTAAGTTTAAATCCTACTTGCTTCATGAGGAAGGTTAGTATTTAGAAAAATGGTAGTATTTTAGTTTTATCCAATGGTCCACTGCTATAAAAAGCTTGAGTCTAAAACCAGCAGGTTTTTAGAGATAAAATAATGCTAATAGCAGAGGTTTTCTGAGATCAGAAGTGAATTCTCTGACTGCACCTAACTGGGCACAGTATCTGGCTTCAGAGAGATGAGTGAAATGGAGGTCATGAGGCATGAGACTGATGAAAAGTAGAGGCTTAGTTCTGTGGGGCAAATCAGATTTGTTCAACTGATTTCAGAACAACTAAAATTCTATTTTAACATCTTTCATTCTCCTATCAAAGAACTGAGACTGAAGGTACTTTTAGATGACTCATGGTGGGGTATAACAGTTTTCATTCCCTGATAATTCACACATCTTCAAATTAGTTTCGGTCCAGGATTTACTCTCAGAAGAGCTAATATTCTCTGAATTGGGAACTTTTATTTCAGGTAAAAGATATTTCCTGCTTAGCATATCTGGCACTTGGGAAATCAAACTTCCCAGTCATGACTTGCCAATATTTGCTGAGGAAGTAAAGGGCAGCTATCCCTTTGAGGACAGACCTGCCTTTCCACTGTGTACAGTATGTTTGTGTGATACATCTGTGCTCCTAAATGCTATCCTGTAGTAGACCATCCTACAGGATGTGTTATTTCATGAAGGGCCATTCTCTGGTCTGATCTGTCACCTGTGTCACTAGCAGCAGCAGCAGTGGCATCAAGAAAGGCTAGTTAGGCAGTGTAAAGCTGGCCCTGAACATGTCTGGGAATTTACAGAGACCATTGGAGCAGTTAATGCTCATGTGTGACGTGGGCAGCCCACAGAATGTGCCTAGTTGGGATGCAAGGGGTTGGTGACGACGCTGGTGCTGAGGTGTGCTCCGCTGATGTGTAATGTGGAATCAACCTTTCCATCCTGACAGGTCAGGAGGGACACAGGCCTGGACCTTGGCTGGGATTCTCACTGAAGTTTCTTCTTTCTTGTTTATTTTTCATTTTCCAATAGCTCCACATGAGTAAAATGCACTCCTATGGAATGGGAGCTTACACAGAGTAACATTATTAGAAAAATAAAAGGAAGCAACAGTTACAACTTCACCAATGTCCATTTTACTCCCAGTATGAGACATTTCTTTTGAAGCACACTTTTTTCACATTATATTTTACCTAGACTATTTCCAAAGGGTTTTATTTTCTCATAAAATAAAATAACCATTTCACATTCTCCATTGATCAATTACATGGTGTTATTATAAAAGATGATCTTTTGGCTTTTCTTTTGCAAATCCTTCATATCTGAGTAGACCTATATTTGTAGATGATAGGTTTTACCTTCCTTTTAGTATAAGGGATTGGAAATGCTTGCCTCTGCATTTGTAATATCACATTAGCGTTCCCACAAAAGTTGGAAATTTGTCAAGTTTGGTCAAGTTCGACTACATGAGTGAGTTGGTGTTTAAAATATTTAGAAAATAATTACTTCCATCTTAGACAGGTTCCCTCACTTCATTTTTTTGTTTTCCTGGAATATCTGCACAAAATCTTTCATCTCTAGCTTTCATAGAATATTTAAAGATGATCATATCCTTTATGGGAAGGGAATTGATCCTGAAATACTGCAGCAGATAAGTATTGATCTTCTCCAGAGAAACAGAGTGAAATTACAGAGTTATTAAATACTTTTGGGTTTATTTATGCATTTTCTATTCTAAATACAAACAACAGATTATGTCAGGAGTTACTAACTGAAATAGTTAAATTGCTGTTATTCTATCAGTTATAAACCTCTTAGGTTTTGAAACTGTAAAACTAAAGCTAAACAAAATAAAATATAGTATAGACTAAAACTTGACAAGTTTCATCTGACAAGAAATGAAAGAAATAATTTTTAAAAAGCTATAGATAGTAAAATAACCCAGAACAGCTTTCATTTTCCATCTTTGATGCAAAGTGGCATCCTGAAATGACCATAGAATCTAGAAGTAGATAAATAACAGCAGAGGGAGAGGCACAGGCATAGAACACAGGGAAAAAATTGGTTGTGCTAATGTGCTCACAAAGAAGCCACAAGAAGACTCAAGAAAACCAACTACAACACTACTGGATTTTTCTTACATTGTTAAATTCATCTGTGATCCTCAAATTATTTTTCAGAATATGAAGCAGCTCTTACCACATCCCACTAGCCAGAGTACCTGCATTTTTTGTAGACAGCATTTTTAATTGTATTAAATTAATTTCTTAGGTGTGGAGTATTATTCCTTGTAGTGCTTCACATTCCATAGCCAATAAGAAAGATGATTTGACTACTAAAATTGTTTAGTGATAATGAACCAAAAAGGGCTATTCCGGAGGTAATAGTGGAAAGCTTTAAAAGTTTCCAGTTTTAATCATGCAGAATGTCACCAAGACTTTTTAAACTCCAGTACCAGTAATTACCTGTGCCCTTTTCAAACAAAACTGCTTACTTTTGATTTCAGCATCTACTGTGTCTTTCTCACACAGCTGTGCACCATGCTAATACTGTTGCTTTATCAGCTTCTCTCCAGCCTGTTCACCTCACCAGAGAAGCATTGTTCTTTGCAGAATATCCCCTGACGCTTTGCCAAAGCCTAAATTTGAACAGCTTGAGTGAAGAGATTTCTAATGCTTCCCCTAAGAGGTTGATAACACTGTAATTAGTCTTTCTGTTTAACAAATAATTCTAGCTTTTCCCCTTTCTTTGTTTCATAGATACTTTCTTTCTTATATTCACAACCAATATTTTAATTTCTTTAATATTGTCCTTTCAGTATTTTCAGGCAGATTTCCTACTTCTGCTTCCTCAGTTTGTAGTTATTTTATGCACACTTAATTCTTTTAACCTTTTCCACATAAGCTTCCTTGGCTTTTGGTATGCCTTTAGAGTAGCTAAAAACATTAGCTCTTCAGACAGGGTGCATGTGCAATGCTGATCATGGTGACTTTATTCAGATTACATAAAGGGCATTACACTGAGGACATATTTTGCTAAATAATTAAATGTTACTGGAAAAGCAGCTCCTTTCAAGAAAATCTTCTGCAACATCACCAGGCAATTCTTTGTTTCCTTAGAATTCTCCAAGGATACTTACAAGAGGAAATTCACATTGAATTAGGGATTAAAAGCCCAGTAGTGTCCTCATGAATTTAGAAGAAATAACAACAATAAAGAAGCAATAATATGATATTTTTGACACATATGGTATTTATGTAACTATTTCTTGAAGTATAGAAGTGTTGAGTTACATGGATGATACAATAGAACAACGTTTTTAATTTAAAAGTTAATATATGAGACTGGGAAAAAACCACAACAAACCAGTTAAGCCACTTTAGGGCACGTATTATTAAATGACTTTAAATGTTTTTTGTTAGAGAAATTTTTCATTTAAAATATTACCCAGATACTTCAAATGTCTGCTGGAGAATCACTGGGCCTATTTCAACATCAAATTAGTTTTTAGTCAATTTTCTGAAAATATCAAACAGAATTATTTGAATCTTGTGGAAATCTCAGTACAGCTTTAGCCATAGTTATTGCTCACATTTTCATCCTTAAAAACCCCCGAAGTTTCCATACGATTTAATTAGATAGGGAAGTATTCAAATTTATTTTTCCCTTGGAGCAGTTGGGCGTGTGCATGCCTGGATGTGTGAGTTCCTACATAACAAAGGTGTTGTCAGATCTTTGCTTTGTTAAACAGACACCTGTACAAGATATTCTAACTTATTTTATCAGTTACCAGTACCAAAAGATTATAAGTACCCAAACCAAAAGAAGGCAGACTTCATCTTCCAGACTGACAGTTTTAAACTTCAAACAGACACAAAGGGACATGTCTCAAACCATTATCTGCTCCTGGCTAATGATTGTTCATGACTTGCTATAAAAATAGTCCCTTTGTTCATCTTAGCTAGACTCAGAATTGTATTTCGTGTCCTAAGAATAAATTCCAGCCTAAGAATAAATGTGGCTGCAGATGATGGAATTGAACAACAGTGTCCAAAACCCATTTATTTGTGAGTCTGTGCTTTACGATTCCAAGTTTTAGGAGATGGGTGGAAGTGCCGCAAGGGGCCCTGTATTTCCTCAAGTGGGTAAGGGTGAAATAAGGAGATTATTCTACCATGCCCCATAGAGAAGGATGCAGACAGAGCATGTTTTTATAGTGTGCCATACTCTTGCCCTGGAGGCTCAAGGAAGCAGCGAGTGGTGCTGCTTTCAGACACAGCAGAGGCATCAGCACATGGAGGGGCACCTCATCAGCTCTGTCTATACACTGCAGATGTTTTGCTTTGCAACATGTTGTTTCTCTTTGCAAAGCTCCTTATTGTTCCCAGCTTCCTAAGAATAGATAAAGCAAGGAAGATTCTCTCACGCTATTTTTTTTATTTTCAAAGAAAATAAACTAAGTGAGAAAAATCTTGCTACTCTCAATGGAAAAGGAATGAACCTCACCATCCTGATCACAGTGTCATGGATCAATTTCTAATTTTGCCCTGCTGACAATTGCCATGCTTTAAGAAGCTCTGCTTCTTTTTACTACTCAGAATTACACTCACAGCTACTTCTCCTGCTTTCCACCTTCCTTTTTCTCTCTCTTCCTGGCCCAGCATATTTAATAACTTTCTTATTCTGTGATGGGAACACACCTGGCCAAGTCGCTTCACTTTTGGCCACACATGACGCTTGCTAAACCTTTTAGTATTTACACTTGTCTCCCTCTAAAAAGAAGTGTAATTTCTTTTAATGAAACTAAGGCACTTAAAATCCATTAGCTTTATACAGATCTAAGACACCCTGTGGATCAAAGCTTGTCCCAATGGCAGCCATGTGAATTTGAATATGGTGTGTGACGTCTCTAACCAGGCACAGCTAAACCAGCTCAAATTCTGAGCAGTGACAGCATGTTGACAGTAAACAGCCAAATAAACAAGGCAATAAAATATAAAATTAAAATTTGCCCCTAAAGTAAGGATAGCTCTAGAAACTGAAGATTCTAAATGCTATTTTACATGGATGGTTACTCTTCTAATGAATCATTCCAGTGGATTTTCTATGTTGGCTACTTTCTGTTGAAAATAAACACAATATGCAGGAAGAAAAAAATAACCCTATTAACACTGCTTTTGAGACCTTTCTGTATATTCTTATTTTTTCATTATCACTGTATAAAACTAATAACACACATTATTATCAGCTTTTTTTACTTGACTGAACAAAATCTATTACTTCAGTCAAAGCTAGCTTCTATAAAACAGCAGAATTCTTATTTTGGGAAAGTCCAATCTTTAGCAGTGTTTTACAATGGCAATAAAAATTCTTCATCAAGAGTTGAATCACCTCTAACAAAGCACTGGGACATTTATTCCATTCTGTCATTATTCATATAGGACCTCTCAGCCAAGAGGGAAATGACATGCTATATCACTTAAAATATCACTTCCTTTACTCTCAATTTATCTCGCCTCCTTTTTGATAAAATGTTACTGATTATTGGAATTGTCTTCTTAAATACTGTAAATATTGTTTGTTCTTACTTCTAAGAAATGTTGGATTTTTGTGTCGGAAAGAGAGCAATTGAAATCTCTATGCCCAAAATAATGATTGCCTGCAAATATCATGTGGCATTTTCAATAAATAAACAATTTGTATGCAAATAATAAACAAAAGGAAAGCCCTGAGCTGACTCAGATGCTTTCCTTCTACTGAATTTCCTGGTGTATTTTTTTTTAAGTTGTCTTGATTCAAAAATGTACTCTTTGAATATCTAAAAATTATTGGGGGATAAACATGAGTAGATACAATGAGTGGTAAATTCTGCAGCTCAGGGCTGTCAGTACTTTAGGGGCTGAAAGGGAAGAAAAATAAATATGTTTACCAAACTCAGAAATCAAGCTCACCAGTGGGCTAGTTTGGGCTGGAAAAGGGTTGTTTTTCCTCACAGTGGCTAGTACAGGGCTATGGTTTAGATTTGTGCAGGAAACAGTGTTGATTATAAAGGAACGTTTTAATTGATGCTGAGCAGTGCTTCCACAGATTCAAGGCTTTTTGTGCTTCTCACACTGCCCTCCTGCATGGGGGCTGGCTGGGCATTGATTGGGTGGTGGGGAGTGATTGTTTATATTTGCAGCACTTGTTTTTCTTGGCTTTTATTACACCTGCTGGATTTTTTTTTAACCTTTACTTACAATATTATTGTTGGTGTTGTTGTGGCTGCTGCTACTGCTGCTGCTGCTGCTAATAATAATAATAATAATAATAATAATAATAATAATAATAATATACTGCTTTTGTCTCAACCCATGCATTTTCTCACTCTTAACACTTTCTATTCTCTCCCCCATTCCACTGGAGTGAGTGAGCTGCTGAGCTGCTACTAGTCCACAACAACCATAAAGGGCAAAAAGGCTTTGTTTGATATTTTTGTCTGCCATTGGGCAACTCAGAAGTGAGAACTGGGCTGGAGCACATCCCAGACCAACATGAACGTGCAGGGTCAACACTGAAAAGGAGAGTGTGCAGTCATTCTCACCAGGTGGATTACACAGCCTGTCCTAGTGCCAGGGAAGGATTCTTGCTCCCTGTGCTCCCCACCAAGGACAACATCTGCACATCAGCAGTGCAGTCAGCTCCTTCTGACTGCAGCAGCCACTGTTCAGCCACTATCATCCCTGGGGGTCCTGCACAGCTAACACTGAGCTATGGGCCAACATCATTTTTCTGGTAGGTCGTGAATTGGACATTACTGTTCTATGTGCCTAATTCATACTGATTATATAGGAGCCTCTGTGCATAGATGGTATTCGAATTTTCATTAAAGCTTAAAACAATAGACTCGTCCCTTGGAGTCATTGCAGAGTTCATTAGACCATTTTGCAAGTGTCAAAGCAAGTTTGGAAAATGGAGAATGATTATTCTGTGTGGGTGTAAGAGCAGTAGAAAGACAGGAGAAAGAGAAAGGGAAATAACTGTTGAGAAAAAAAATACAAAATAAACTCTCCCCCAAAAAAAACAAACTCAAAATTCCACACCAAAGAAAAACCCCTCTTAAACTGCCTATTTTATTGAAAATAGAAATATACAATTCTAAATACTTCTATGCTTCTATATACATTCTTCTTCAGTGTGTCTCACCATAGGGTTACACAATCATTGCAGACAAATTTGAACTCTGATGATCAGTTTCTGATTAATTCAATAGATATCCACTCATAAAATTCTTGAATTTGGAATGACTCTCATACCCAGGTATGCATTGTTGTGGTAGACCACATTAAGTAACTTACAGCACCTGTTTGGGAAAAACAATTCACACCAACCTTGCAAGAACCCACAGCTTGCAGAGACAAGGCCTTTCTACAAGTAATCTTGCTTAGCTACTAATTAAAATTCATATTATATTATTGTAATTAATTAGTTCATCTATTAATCATTCAGCTCAACATATAGCACAAACTAAATTAGTAGTGTACGAAATCAAGACCAACATCTCATCTAATAAGTATTTAATGTAAAAGGGCTGTGCTTTTCTAAACTGGCAGTCATATCTGGATCTTTCTCAAAACAACCATTAAAGGGCTACAATTTCAAACACTTTGAATTATTCTTGTAAATCAGGAACCTAAGTTCTATTTGCTAACTTGAAGCCTTTTGGTTTTTCATGGTATTTTGGAATCTAAAATCTAAGTCTCATTTTAAAATGGTATTTGGATACTTTTGGATATTTTACTTCTTGTCTAATAGTTTGTAGTCTATAACATTTATGGTATTATCAAGTTGGCAAGTCTTCTGAGCCCACTATATCACAGAATCACAGAATCCTTAGAATTGAAGGGACCTCCAAAGTTATCCAGTCCAACCCCTCTGCCAAGGCACAGCCATCTAAATCACAAAAGACACAAACTCATCCAGGTGGGCGTTTAATGTCTCTGGAGAGGGACACTCCATCCCCTCTCTGGGCAACCTGTTCCAGTTCTCTGCCACTCTCCATGTAAAGTTCTTCCTCATGTTTAATATTGTAGATTTCTTCTTCTCCAGTTTCTCTTCCCTATCTTTGAGGGATATGAAAAAGTTTGAGGGATGCTTGGAAATATTTTTCATCTTCCTTTAGGTCTTCTAAAAATTCTTGAAGGGAAGGGATTCAGAAGGCATTTTATGAACATTTAAATTTCCCCTGTAAGCCAAGTAACAAATGTGTAAAACAAAGGGCTGCTATCAATAAGCAGATACATTATACACTGAGCCCATGTCATGAATCAGAGTTTTAAGACAAATAATCAGCCACATGACAAAACTAGAATCAACTGACTCCAGTGGCTCCTGATATACTACCAGCCAGAAGCCAGAGGGCATTATATTTCTTTGGTAGACAACGTTTCACTTCCAGTAAATATTCATTGACTGTTAATTTCCTGAGTAGCTGGGGTACTATTATAAATTTTGCCAGTTCATGTAAGTCAGCAAAAAGCAATGAAAGCCAGCACTTAATATCACACATGGACAGCCTAAGTCAGCACTACAGTTACAGGAGACCAAAGACACACAGAAAAAGATTTGCTAAATTCTTATGGAAAATTAAGAACAAGAAAGAAAGGAAATAAAACTTTACCTACACTTGCTTGTCTTTTTATTTATTATGCCTTGTTCTCTGGAATCTACAGCTCTTCTCCATCTGGCCTGCAGGCATAAAACTCTGATTTCAACAGAAGCAAGACATTAACTACTTTTGAGAATTTAGCCTGAAATATTTTGGATTAGGCACAGTCATTTAAATAAAAAAATCCCCAAACACAATTTTTAATGTCTAGACCATCTAGATGACTGAGTCCTCCAGATAGTAACATAATTTTAAATTCTAAATACGCTGTTGCAGTTAATGACAAGAAGACACAAATCAAGACAAAAGTAACAAAATTTAAATAAGGAATAATTTTGTGCAGATGCTGCTGGTATAACTGCTTTAGAAGTCCTCCACTTCCTTGTGCATGCCCTCTCTAATTTGTCATTTCCCTCATCTGCTTTAGGCACTTATTTCAAACAAGGCGTACTGTAGAATACATTATGAGCTGCGCATTAAGAATCATGAGTATCATGTTTTACTAAGACTTCTTCCTCTGGATTCTTGAGTGAAACATGTAAATCACTTCACTTTATATACTCAGGCTGCCCATTTATATAATGGATTGTAGCTTTACCTGGACCAGAACTTCATCACCTGTGAGCATCACTTTGAGAGCTTGGTACCCGTTTAACAAATACTCCAGCACTGCAGCTGTGATTCTGGTCTAATCTTTATGGCAGAAATTTTCTTCTACATCTTCTTATTTCTAAAAATCTTGAGGAAAGTGAAATATGTGGACCGTAAATTTAATAGTGATGACAGAGAGAACCATAATAAGACAATGTTCTGGGAATGATTTGGTTTTTAGTTGGGCATTTTGCTGCTTAAGAAGTCAAAACAGCAAGTTGCCAAAGCACATTCATCAGGGCATTTGGCACTCACCAGCTGTTGCAATTTGGTGTGCTCTGCAATTTATTGTTTGGGATCATTTGGTGTCCATGGGGACACCATGACCCAGGACAAAGCATGATAGATCTGATTGGAGCAATGATCAATTCTGGTCTACTCTTCCACTTTCTATTCAGCATGGTATTACACTTTCAGAATTTTCCATTCAGTGACCTCAGTAATTGGAAGGCACTAATTAAGTAATTTCTCACAAGGGTACAATATTACTGTCACAACTTTTTAAAGAAGATAAAACTCATACTGACAGCCACTGAAGTTCAGCCATAGGGCAAGGTGAAACTTTTAGACCAAATATTTTTTATATCCAACATAAATAGATGTGGGTCAATGGACATGTTTAATTAATTAATGTCAACTTTGTGAAGTAGTTTGAAATCAGTGCAATGGAGACGAATATTTAAAAAGCCTAATAATTGAAATTACAAGCAATTGTAAAATTATTTTTAATTTTTTTTTTATTTTGAAATAAACTTCAGAGGTATTTTTAACAATGTATAAACATATTTATAGCTGAATTAAATTCAATTGTGATTTTTTATAAACAGATTTTGTACTAACAGTATTTGTAATGGTGCTGAAATGAACTGAGACCAAGGAATTATCTTTTTCTAGCTTGGACTCTTTCTTGTAAGAGTAACACAGGAAATAGTATGAAGCTGACAAAGACTGGAATGCCAATAATAATAATAATAATTTTTAAAAATACAAAGACAACTAAATGCCCACAAAAATCTTAAAATGTTTTCATGGGTGGAAAAATGTATTAAAAAGTATTAAACAAGGCCTTTGAATTCTAATTAGAAGATCAACAAAAAGATGATAGACTTCAGCCACCAACATTGAAGTGCCTGGAGAGAAAATTCTGCAGGCTTCACTCTCTATCTGGTGAGCAAAGCCCTGATCTTCTCTCATCTGTTTTTTAATTCATGATTTTATTGGAAGTCGGACTTATTGCCAGAGCCTCCTTTGGTTAACATAAGAGAGTATCATCCTAAGGAACCATCCTCCAATATTACCTAAGTAATAAAAATATAATCCAGCAACACTTCTAGTGAAAAAATGAAGCACTCTAAACCTGTGGAATACCAAATTCTCAAGGCACTTTTATAAATAGGAGATTCTCTCTCATTTCACAGAATAAGTCAGTGCTGTCCATCAAGTGAGAAGGATAATGGAGGATCAGCTTGTATCAAGTCTAAAATTTAAATCACTTGTTAGTACTCTCAGTGAGAATGGCAGACGTGGGCTATATTGGCTCTTTATGAAAACATACATTATGACTTGCTTTTTGGCAGAATGAAACAGATTTTTTTTTTTTTTTTTTTTTGGTGGTATGGAGCTCCTGCTTTGGTTTTGTTGAGTTTAGGACTCATTTAGTTAATCTAGGATTTATAGATTATAAGAATTACTAACACCCCTGAAAAATATCTTCTGTTCCATTAGGAAGAACACGTACACTTATACTTTTTTTATTTTTAAATCATCATAGACTTAGTTAAATCTTTTAGATAGTTATAGAAACCTTAAAACTAGGCTTCAAGGAAACCTGTAGCCTAGGAAACAATCAAATGCTGTCTTGGAAGGAAATCTCAGGGATGACCAAAGCTTTAATGTCCACACTGCCATGAGACTATAATGAGAAATTTTACTGGCAAAAAGAAATTTAAATTTTAAACAAAAAGAACACAAAGTTAACTTTAAAAATGTCTGAGATGGTGGTATTAATTCCTAATCTGAGAGAGGCTCTTTGTCCAAAGGAACATCCCATTTCTGAAATAGGTATGTTTCTTATGTGAGAATTCCTACTGCATTCTTGTTTGTGTCTAACTTCTTGAAGTCAAGAAAATAAATAACAGTTGTTGCATAATAGAAGCCAAATTAAATGAATTGCCACGTGGTGTCTGATAATTAACTAAATAAGATTCTCTCAAACAAGCAAATCTAACTTCCTTTTATGACTACGTTAAAATGTGAATCTTAAGCAAAACAAGAACATAAATCTCACTAGAAGATATTATAATAAAATCAAACAGGGTTCTGAATAGAGTGAAGGCTTTATTGAAAGCCATAAAACTTCTTCAGATGCCAGTGGAAAAAATTATGATAATAAAATCAGCTCCAGTTTAATGGCTTGGTAAATGAAGAGAACATTAAATGGAGTCCTGCAGAGTGCTTACAGTCCACCCCATTATTATCTCCTCCCTACAAACAGAATGCTTCCTCTAAATGCCTCACTATGAGCTGTTTACCTTGGGGGCCACTCCTCTCTCCCCAGTGACGGATGTTTTGCTGGCCAGTGCCTCCTTTCAGAGCAGAACAGCTCTGGAGAACCAAACCCTGGCTGCAGCCCTCACCCAGGAGTGCAGCCATCACTTCAGGAGATGCCTCAGGAGAGCACAGACAGCAGGCTTAGTCTGTCAGCAGAATGAACAGTAGGATGGTCCTTTGTGTATGTAGGAAAAACCCATTAACTGCAACAATATTCTAACCCAGAATTAAATTCTGCGCTCTGGAGTGTTCTTTCTTCCCTTAGAGGGAAAAAAACAGAAGAATCAGCGTATAACCATCTGCAGATCTCTTAGCTTAAAGAGAGGGAAAACCCCTGATTAAAAAAAAAAAAAAATATGAAAATAATATCGTGTTTCTTCTGATATACAGCCTGTTACGGTGCTCCAACTTCTAGTCTTTTAGTTCTGAGCCTTATTTTGGGGAAAAAGCCCAACAAGGAAGATTTCAGCCAGTATGCAGATGTATCATTGGGCCCCTACAAGTATGCAAATTGTAAGTCTGGAATTTAGAGTATCTAAAACCAGTGCAATTACACAAGAGAACACTGAAAGCAGTCCCAGATTTTCTTTTTCTTTACTTTATGGAAATCTCATTCCTACATGCACTTTGTTTACAAACATATTTCATTGGAGATATTCTAAAATATGAGGGAGACACTAGAACATGGAATGAGTTTTATCTTTTCTGGAAAGAGCGTTTCCAATTTCAATTCAAACTGTCCATTTTATATTCCCAATTAAACAGCAGCTTTAAGCTTTCATGGAATTTTTGTTCAAACAGAACTATACAGTTCAAACTGTATTTCCCATATACAGTGAAATTCAGCAGGATTGATGCTTGAAAAGGCTTTTACAGAATGAGAGAATGGTGCATGAAAAGGAGGTGAAAATTTCTAAGCCTAGACCTAGCTGTTCAGGACACAAAAAGAGAACAAAAGTAGAAGATATGATAACAGTATGATTATAGAATCAAAGAGTCAAAGAATGGTTTGGTTTGGAAGGGACCTTTAAAGGTCTTTTAGTCCACCCCTCCTGCTGTGGGCAGGGACACCTTCCACTAGAGCAGGTTACACCACACCCCATCCAACCTGGCCTTGTAGGATGGGGCATCTTTCACCCCTCTAGGCAACCTGTTCCAGTGTCTCACCACCCTCAGTAAAGGATTTCTTCAATACATCTGATCTAAACTTGTCTACTTTCACTTTAAAATCATTACTCCGTGTTCTGTCACTACAGGCCCTTGTAGGAGGGATTTTCCCTTCCTATTATTTATAGAGTCTGCAAGGAATTGAAAACCAATTTGAAAATCACTGATCTCAGATTATCTGAGCCTGTATTAGTAGACTAGGAAACTGGAGGTTTCCTATAGCTCTCTTTTATTTAAATGAATCGATAGGAGACGTGACACATAGGCATGAATACATTGTCAATAAAATAACATAGAGGAATATAGCCTAAAATGAACTAGACAGAGCAAGTCAGCCCTTTAAAAAAATCTTAAACATCTTTGTGTGGGCGAAGCTGTGGGTCATGTTCATTTGAGGCACTGAAGCATTAAATGAAGTGTTGCCCTTACGTGCTGTCAGCACCATCCCTCTATAACGTGTGAATTCCACATGAAGCTGGCAAATAGCTGTATGCCCACTATTTTTCCATCTCTGTGCTTACACTATTTTCTCACAGAGAAATTAATGATGTTGTTGTTTGTTCAGCAGCCCAGAATGAGAGCTAATCTGACAGCTTGTGTCACAACTACAGTTTATAATGGAATTATTAAAGAGAGGGACAGGTCTAAAGGCTAAGCTTCAAATATGGGTTGAGAGAAAGAGAGAGGGAGAAATACAGATCACTAAGCATGGAAGCAATGTGAGAAGTGGGGAACTGAAAAATTCTTTGAAACAAGAGGAAAGAGCAGAATTAGGTTCTGATTTTGCAAGTGTTCATGTGAAATGCTGGGAAATTGTCATTCTGGCCGTCTTCCCCCTTTCTCACCATGCACACTTGTCCATCCCAAACCCTATACTGCTCCACACACATATTATATTGATTATAATATATTATGCTATAATTATATTATAATTATAGCATAATATTGGAAAAAAACAAATTAGAACCATAATTTTTGATAGAGCCTCAAGCATATGCATGTTTAGACAGCACTGTCAGCAACATCTTTCAGAGTTCTTTGAACCTGCAGGTTCTGAATTGCAGCAGCAGAATAATGGAAGGCAATCTTAATGTTTAATTTTAGAGAAGGCAGCATCTCAGGCTGACAGGGAAGCACCTACAGAAATAAAGTTTAAGTTTGGTTTTACTTTGAATGTTCACAGAGTTTGAATACACCATAACTAAGCAATAAACTGAATCAGTCAATTTCCACAGTGGAGTGGAATTATACCAGTAGGAGATCTGGAGATGGGCAGCACCATATGACGTGTGAAACAAAGTTGAGATATATTACTAAAAGACAAACAGTTTTCAATTTGCTCCAATTTATTAAAAAAAGCCTTAATTCATCAGAAAGATTGAACAAGATAAAAATCAGAGTATTTAATGGATGTAGCTGTCATTCCTATTATAAATCAGAAAGAGGACATTTGAACTCAGATTTTCTGTTTCTTAAGGTGAACTAAGGCATTATTGTGATTTATGCAAGTTTTCTGGTTGATTTATTCTTTCCTTCTGTAATGGGTGAATAGGGCAAATAAGAACTTAACAGTAATGTTTTCAACTAGCATTTAGGTACCTAAATAGCCTTGTCAAATAGTCTTTTTTTCTCTCTTAATATTTTAAAAAAATGAACAAACAGTTTTGGCAGTATTAGAAAATTTTATTTTGAATTTTCTGGGATTTGGGATTTGTTTTTCGGATGTCTTTTCCCCCGTCTGCCTAAGCTGTTTATTTTATGTGACCTTTTCCTAGGGGTATGTCAAATTTTATGCTCTGGAAAAAATCCAGGCTTGTTAGTTAGCATGTCTGAATGAATAACTAGTTTACACAATATTACTTCATTTTGGTTTCTTGTCCTATAAAAAGAGAGGTAAGTGTCTTTCATAAAAAGTAAAATGGATTCTACTTAAAATAAGAACAGCAAATTATCTCACAGAGTAATTTCAGCCTGTAGCACTGTCTTCCACTTAGGATCATGTATTTAAATATCTGACTGATATTACATTTCTATTTGTTAAACTCCAGGATCTGTGTGTCCATGAAACAGATGTTAAAGTCTTGGAGAGCATCGGAGCTCAGAATAACTATAAAGAAAAACTCAGTGCAGGTGAGACGGGGAAGGGAGGGCACTTGTTATATCCTGTACACATTCTATCTAATTTATTATATTACGTATATATTTACATATTATAGAAGAAGAATTAAATTTATTGAAGGGAATGGACAAGAGTGATATACTATGGACATGCAAAGTTTATTTGCTGTTTAATGTAGTGATGTTTATTATAAACTGATCACCACAGAAGCTGAAAAAATCCAAATTCATCCCAAGTAATCTTTCTTCCATGCGTAACGCTGCAAATTAAGCAAGAATATTTTCAGTGGGAACTGACTGTCTGAAACACCAGGAATTGGCCACTGCTAGAGCCAGGAATTGAAGTAAGATTGAATTGTGGCTCGATCTGATGTGACTACACAAAATCAGCAGTGAGAGCACTCATCAGGTAACTGATGGTAGCGCTGACAAGCAGGATGGTGTGAAAGTCCTTGGCAAGGTACAGGCAGGAAGGAGATTTGCATGGAAGGAGCTTTTTAGACCTTGAAATTGAGAGGGATTTAATAGAGGAAAGATAGGTTTTCAAATTGTCAAGCCCCCCTCCAAATATATGATCTGCAACACTGCAGCACCAGGGAACTGTTTCTGATTTCTGTTGCAACCAGTATACAGTTGCGACTAGAAACACAGAAATTGTTGGCCAGAGTATCTTTAATCAACTATATGCTTCATATTGTTCCATTTTTAACATTTCTCTTGTTCTGCCATCACTATGGACATATCAGATAATGACATTTTATTCTAGCTTTCAGTCATCTTTAAAATTAATCAGAAATGAAAATGTAGATCTTTGGTAGCTGCCATGAAAGAATATGATAGAAAGTCTGAAAGTTGGCTTTTACTGAAATATCCTTGTCTGAAAATGTTAATGAATTAAACCAAACTTTTCAGTGCTGCACAAGTTTTAAGGTTTCAATAAAGGTCTTTCAACTCCAGTTTGGGATTTGGAGTCTGAGAAACAGAGAAAGCCAGCAAAACTCTCAGAATTATTTCTTACATAATTCAGAATTCTCACATCACTAGAGAATGCTCTAATCAATCCATTCTGGGCTGTCCTGGAAAATGTCATTTCTGCTTATGATTAATTCAAGTTATGATTAAATCAAATTAATTCTTTTGTGCGGATGTACAGTGTGAAAAAGCTCAAGATTTCTATTTCACAGGAAGAGGGACAAAAGTTTTCACAGATCTCATCTCATCTCATTTTAGCTAAGTTGAAAATTTGAGGGCCTCAGGGTAAGGGCAGGAAGGACTCTGTCTCTTTATGAGGGTGCTAGATTATGTTTTACTCCAAGATAATCCCCCCAAAAATGTTCCTTTGGCTAGTAAATCCTAGACAACTTTAGGTATAATCCTCATGAATTTAGGTTATGGTTATGCTTATATTTCTGTTATTAGTTCATAAAATATAGGGCCTATAGACTATCACCAAACTTTTTTGTCTGCCTGTCGTATTTCCAGAAGAATCATGTGCCGTAGGAAAACACTAGTCTCAAAGGATGCTCCCAATCCAGTGAGATCTGACTTGAACAAAAATATACTGTGGGGAAGTAATCAATTTTCTTTTGTGTTTCCAAACTTTAAAACATGCTGTTCCATACATAAATATTGAATAATGCTCAGTACATCTGGCTAGAAACATATTTTTTGCTAAAAATCTGAAGTACAAAGAGACTATTCCTTTGTCTTGGAAGAGTACGAAACTATCCAACAAAGGGAGAAAATAGCCCGTTACCTATCAACACCAAAATCTGACAACCAGGACTTTTTTCGGCAAAACTACACAACATATTTCTAGTTTGAAAAAAAAAAACCAACCAAACAAACAACAAATTCAAACATTTTATCTGGATAATTTAAATACTGTATTTGAATAATTTTAATATAAAATTTTCAAGAGTGCATTTTGATAAATATGTTCTTCTACAAAACGTTTTTCCATTAAAATATTTACCACCAGGTTTTCTGTATAGCATTGAGTATAGCTAAAAAACTGCCCTGCATCCTCTACAAGTATCTTGGACTTAAGGGCTTTTCTGGGCAGATTTCATGACTAAGGTCAGCATACGAAAATCACAGTTGGAGGAACGTTTTCCAGTTCCCTTTCTTTACTTAAGAGCAGGATTCAGTTTCTGTTGCTAGAAGAGAAAATAGTTAGATCTTGAAATAAAGTGCCCACTTATTTATTGATTTTTGCCAATGTATTTTTGAATGTGAAAGTCTTGCACCTAATGCCAATTTTGATATATTCTTAGAACTGGTGAGCTTGTATTAATATCTCATCTGAAACAGGTACTGGAAGTGATGAAAATTTAAGTATAACCCTTAATTACATTTTAGTTTTTATATTTGAACAAGTTGGGTTCTGGTATTATGCACTTACAGGACAGAGGATGCTGACATGATTAGTAAGTTTTTATTAAAATTTTAATTAGTTTTTAATTAAATTTTTTTTTAAAATTAATTAATTTTAATTAATTTTTAATTTACTAATTTTAAAATTAACAATTTTTTTTTATGTTCAGGAGAACCCCTGAGAAGGACAATGAAGAATATAAATACACACATGATCTGCAGGATTTTTCATTCTTGTGTGTTTACATTGTAAACAATATAAACAATAAAATTTTTTGTGCTTCATTGTGCCTTCATGATGTTTTTGGCAAGCCCATGATTGGCAGCTCAGGCAGAACAAAAGCCTGTGCACATCACTGGTAGTCAATCCTTAAAAGAAAATTTGAAGGCTATTCTGTTTGAAATTATGGTATAGGAATAGCATAAAATGCAATTAATATCAGTATATCTTCCTGTGTAAAAGAATAAGTAGAACACTCTCTTCATTGAACAGTGAAAACAACTAAGATGAAAACTGCTCTCTGGGAAATACTAAAAAAATTCAGTATCTCAAATCACCTTATTTTGATTGAAAACAGATTAGTAATTACAGATTCTAGAGATCATTTCCATTTAGTAGAGCCTATAGTAGTGCTCCTATTGTGTTTATCACATTAGTCTAACTATTTCCCTGTGATTACATTTCATCATTAGGGCTGGCAGAATATGGGCAATTAGAACACCTTCAGTAGAACACCAATTAAAACACCTCCATACTGGCTTCGTTCAGCACCAACACCCCATCCCACAGTCTGCACTGGCAGGTTCCTAAAACACATTCAGGGACTTAAAAGAGAACTCTCCAGAGAACTGAGACTAAGACACTGAGCATTGTTGAACCTTATTAAATGTGGTATAGAAAACCTTGTAGCAATCTCTACTTTCTTGGGATGCAGTAGACCAAGTAGTGGGTAAAACACAGGGAATTCTGCTCAATTAGGAACGTGATTCAGCATGAATATTTTGGTGACCAAAATACGTGGAACATAGAGAACAGAGCAGAACCTGACAACAATTTATGCTGCAAAAACCATGAGTCTTGCTCATCCTTGAGGATGGCCAGTAACTACGCAATACCTTGGTCATCCTGAGGTGAAGCACGACCTCAGACCTGTGAGTGCTCCAAGGGTATGAAGAGACCCCTTGATCTGTTGGAAACAATTTCACTTCACTGAGATTTCCAGACATGTCAGGTCCCACATATTAATTAAACTCAAAGACACGGTCAAAGTCTTTACACAAATGAAAGCACCATTGTCTTTTAGTTACAAACAATGCCCAGAGAAAAGAAATCTATTCTAAAAAGTTACAAATGAAAAATCTGCACTCTCAGATTCCTACTTAATTTTTTCCCCCCCAGTATTAAGCTGCCAAAGATTTTGCTCCTAAGCATTTGCAGAGTCCTTGAAGCAATTTTGAGAGTGTTCATTCCTATCTCAGGGGCACAGTTCTTCCACAGTACTTCTTCAAAAAGCTCCATTTCACTATTCAGATTTGAAACATTATGCTAAAAATATTTTCTGAATTAAATATTGAAATAATGAGATTTCGATATATAAATTTGGCACTGTACAGCACATCTTAATATTTATCACTTTCATAAAATACAGTTTTAACAAGCTTTTTTGATCTAGAAGTTTTCTGTGCTATTGTCTTTCATTACAGCAACAGACTGGATTGAATTATAACTGATATATGTTTGACACTTAAGGATTATTCAACATTTGCATTTTATGTTTTATTTTTTCAATTTAGTAGTTCATATAAAGACACAGATCCCTGAAAACTCATTGGAAGGCTACCTGCTTTCTGAAAACTACCTAGTGGACTTGCTAAAAATTATAAAAATGAAATGGACTCTTTCCAGAGGTGCCAAGAGTCCAGTGAAAAGTCATGCTCTTTTTTGCTTATATCACCTCAGAATGTGTGGTATTGCTTTATTCAGTTCTACATGAAGCCTCAAGACACACAGTACGTGGTGGGGAAGTGACCAGTGACATATTGAACTCAGAATATTCTTCAGTGGAACTTTTAAGATATTTTTCCCCTCCAGGTAATTATTAATTTTATTATAAGGCAAGGAGCTATTAAGAAAACCCCAGGGCTGACACAAAAGTCAGGATTGTGGAAATATAACAGTGCTCTTATTCCTTGCTTCTCTTCAAAAAAATGGTTTCAAGACAGAAAACAGGTTTATTATGGTGAATGACTTATAGAGTTCTCATTTACTTATCTTTAAAGAAAAAGAATAAGTGACTCAAAGCAGATGAATAAGAAATCTGGCCAAAGATTAGAACTCATTGTAAAATTCTTAATCATGCCGACAAATACTTCATGGCTAAAATTCAGACATTGGCAATGAAACTAGAATAATGATTGGCTGGAAATAAGGTCTCATTCTGTTTCAATGGCAACTGTGCACTGACACAGTTCAGTCAGGTTGTGCCTATTTCCTGTACCTGAATTTGGTTGTATTTCCCAGAGAAATTCACTAGCTCCAAGCAGAGGTTTCAGATTTTTAATTCAGGAAGTAAACAGCATGATTTTACGAGTGAAACTCGGGCTATTTATATAATGGTGCTATCTTGCTTCAAAAATCGGACTCATTTCCTGAGAAGTTGGATGGATGTGGTTTGTATCCCATTCCATAGGTAAAGCTTCATTAACTTGATTAAAGAAAAACTAAACTAATCTTTGAAAACCTTTGCTCAGTGCATATGGTGTAACACAAAGCAAATTTGTAATCATGTTAGTTTTCACTTTTTTTTTTCTGAACCTACATTCCCCTGTATTACAGTATCCCTGACACAAATCTCAAAACCTTGTCTAACCAAAAACATTGTCACTACTTGCCGTAAAAGCTGTTAGGTTTTGAAAGTTTGCTTTTAAGCTGAGAAGGAAACAACTCTAGATGTTTTTAAAATGATAAGTTGTTTTGTCTTTAGAGTAAGTTCTGTTAAGGATCCAATACGAACAGTTTAAGGCATGTAGATGATCTGTTTATCAAGTAGAGAAGGGATAATAAACTGAAATTATTCTCATTTGCTATTTTAATATGCTTCAAATTACATCAAGATATCTGACTTTATTTGTTGCCTTAGACCTAAAGTTATTTTAAGAAGAAAGCTACCTGAAGTGGTTAGAGAGACTCCTTATCTTCTGTTTGCAAATTTTTAGTGAACCTGGGCCATGTTTTTGCATTAATCTGAAGCTGAGTTATAAATAACCCTTGCTGAATTTATGAATTTAAATGAAAACTATTTGAAACCCATTGGAGTCTAATGGCTTCAACGGCAAACCAGAAAATGCATATCAGTAGAGACAAATTTCCTTTAAAATTCAGTGAAACCGAAATACCACTCCTTGTATTAAATTCCTTCCTCTGATTCCTGCTATGATAATATTTATTGAGTGTCTGCTACCTACTTTGCCGTGTATGTTTTGTCTAATATGAACTGAAATCTACAAAGAAGGGAGGAGCAGGGGTGATTCTCATGCCAGTGGTAGTTCCTTCCCAAGAGAGAACCTGCTGTAACAGCGCTACTGGGGTTGCAGTTGCCAGGCCATGAGAAAAGCAGTGTGTGAGTAAGAGCTGAGAACAATAAAGGAAAAATATTCCCACAGAGGCCTTGGAAAATGAGGCCTCTTTGGGAAAAAAAAATGCTGCTACAGCAGCCTGAGTGAAAGGTTACAGAGCTGCAAATAGAACTATTGCCAAGAAACCAGGGTAAATCAGGTGCTTGTGGAATGCAAGGTAACAGCATTCTATGTGTAAGGATGGAGTTTTGAGGTGTATATCAGCAATGGTTTTTTTGAGCAGTCTTGCTTCCCTCATGGAGACCTACTAACTCTCAAAATGACATTGCTCTTTCACATCACCTTTACTATTGAGAGCTCCTGGCTCAACTGTATGCTTTCCTGATAATAACTCAGCAGGACAAATCAGTCCTTGATTAACATCCTATCACTGATTCAAATCTCAAATGTTTAAGCAGACTTTTCATCTCAGGGCACTTCTCCCTGTGCCACCACTGTTGGTTAATGATAGCAAGTAGAATGTAGTCATACAAAACTTACATAATAAGCTGAAATAAGGTGTTGAAATGGGTTTCGTTGTATTACTCTAGATGCAGGGTTTGTGTGGAAGGTATTTTTCCTGCCAGCTTTAACAAATATGACAGTTACACACACAAGCAGATATGATTTTGTTCAGCAGAGAATCTAATAGCACTTAGTCCATGGAAGACGAGATAAAGGCTTTGCACACAGTTGGGAGGAAAGGATTTAAACCTGAAGATTTGTGGAGGAGGGAATAGTTTTTGCTCAAAGTGACCTTGAAGCTGGGAATGATAAGATTGTTGGTATGGGAGAACTCCCTTTATTATGCCTAGTATTGCTCATCTTCTGCCTGTTTTGAGAAGTAGAATTCCTGTATAGAGACAACAAACTGTCACAGACACTCTTGAGCCTCTTATTGTGGGAGAGAGAGATATCATAAAAGCACAGTCTTGTGATAAACTGCGCATGTGTGAAGCCCTTTGATGTACCAGGGCAGGCAGTGAGCCCCTCTGCTGCTCACTAGGATGAACTAAGCCTGATGGGTGTCTCTGCCACCCAGCATTTTTATGTAATGAAATGAAACAAAACTACTCTTTGCATTTCAGCTATGGTTTGGTTGTTGGTTACTTATGTATATCACTTCACAAGTCCCCCCACACCTGCCAAATGTATAGAACTGAACTATTTCAGCCCAAAAGAAGGGCAATTTTTTTTTGTGTAAATCACCATCAACTCCCTCCAAAAGATCACATGATATAGTGATGAAGTAGAGAGATCCACAGTGCCCATCCAATATGTGTTAAGAGTATAATGATGGGATTCTTCAGAAACAAATAGTTCAGATTTTCCTCAGTCTGTGAAAATATCCCTGAGGCAAGAATACTGCTTGTTTTTTTTTATGACTCAAGGCAGCTGCTTCTTCTATTTCTGTTACCTTCACTTGCACTATAGACCTTCAGGTTGCTTTTGGAATGAATGTGCTCTGCTCAGGTCTTTTTGTTTTATTACCCCTGGGATACTTGTGAAGCACAGAGTGAGAACAGACTCTCTTACTTGTAATTTAGTCTCTCATTTGCATTTTCATTAATTAGTGAGAAGGAAGGAACTTCAGCTCTAAACCAGTTAATTGTGTTTGTGCAGACATGTGGTGCATCAAAACATTGAGCTACAAACCTGTGCTACAGTTTTCTCCTAAATGTCTAAATGTTGTGGAAGCCAAGAAGGCATCAGTGAATCAGATCCACTGTACCTGGACACACTGGCTGAACACAGTGCAAGGGCATTTTGGTTACAGGACAAAAGATTTGTCCATCCATTTGTCCATCCATTTGTCCATCTATTTGTCCATCCATTGTAAAAAAAATTTGGCCATCCTTGGTCTACGAACAAACAATAGCTTAGTCAAAGGAGCAAGAATTCTAAACAGATCATTCATCTACAGGAAATTTGCCCTTTCCAGACAGTCTAAATCTTGCTTGCACAGTAACTGCCTGTGCTATACAGTTATTTCTGCATTTTCTGTCTTCTCAATTCATCTGTAATAGAAAATATAGAAACTATAGGCAGCCTCTTGCTTTCTCATCCCTATTTACATCTGGGCTGAGTAGCAGCTATTTCCCCAAAGACAGCAGGGCCTTCAATTCTTGCTGCTCATTGCACAAATAAGTGCAAAGGAGGATGTGACAACTCTTTTGCCTTGCCAGCTTTATACACCTGTGTATGGCCAGGCATAAGATACATGAACGAGTAGCTACCTACAGCTGGAAAGCATTGAGGAGGACCTTGCACCTGCTAGCTTTCCCTGAGGTTACTGCAACAAGAATTCTTTTCCACGCCCTAAAAGCCATCACAGATTATCAAGGAAAATGATATGTATGCTTTCCCAAAACTGCTTGTGGCAGGTGATCTGTGCTTTTCACACACCCTGTGAGCACTTGTATGCCCAATCAGGTAAAATGGTGTCACAAAGAACAAATGACTGATGCTCCCAGATCACTCATTTCAGTGTATCTATTGTTTCTTCAGTGGGGATCTGCCACATGCACTCATACTGCAACTTCACCCTCAGGTTTGCTGAAGCATGTGCACACTGCAGGTTTTAATACAGATATTAGTAGAAATTAACAATTATTAATAATATTAATAGTAATAAGTACATATATTTATTGTATCGCACTGCATAACCAGAAACCAAGAAGAAAGTTTTTACTTTTTATAGAGTTATGGCTAGTCAGTGTTAGATCCTGCCACAGATGGCAGAGAAAACACCAGATCAAAAAAATCCACAGAGACTGGATTGTGGCTAAATTGATTTAGAGGCTAAATCAAGGTACAACAACTCTCTGTATTTCATTACACTCAGATCTTACTATTAAGAGTTAGTGAAGACTCCATAGCACATACTATCATTAATTAACTAATTAATTAATTTTTAAAAGGGTGCCTGAAACCCCAGTTGTATATCCAATTCAGCTGATCTTGGTGGTTGTGGGCACCTCAAAGAAAACTTCTGCCCTGAATAATAATAAGAAGAAGCCTGTACTTAGATTTTGCATGCAAGTCATGGAATGGCTGTGGGCAGTGTTGCCATGCCTAAATTATTTATGCCATCCTCGTTTTCAAAGAACTTGTACAGTAGAAGCACACCATCCAGGCAAGAGCTCCTCCAGGGAAACCAGTCTGGAGAGGTGCTGCAGCCACACTTCCATCCTCCTTAGCCCATACCCTTATCTCTTCAGCAGCAGCTTGCGGGGAGCTGTAACCTCTGACCCAGAGAGCTCGACACTGATGCTCGGGTTTGATGTCTGGAGAATTCCATCAGTGAAATAACAGTCTGTGTGTGGAATAGGCACTAGATCAATAGGAGTCCAGTGCTGCTTTTCCTCCCATAGCACAGCCACACCAAAGTTCTGCCAACTCTCCACAAGTGACCTCAGACACTGCTGCTTTCCTCACTCACAACACAGGGTTGTTAATTTGCAGATTTCTCCTATTTACAATGTAGGAACTTCACTGTTTTTATTGCTGGCTTTGATGGGATTATAGATTAATAGATACCTCTGACAATTGTGTAACATAATTTTTATTTGTTTGGCCTGCCCTCCTAAGAAAGTGTACTTCACATGCTTGTGCTGTCGGCATAACTGACCAAATTATATTTTCCCCAAGTCACTAATTTTAGCCAAATTTGCCTGAATGTAACTGAATACAGGAGAAAGACTCAAACTGCGTCCTGTAGTGGGCAACACATGCTGCCACTCTCTCAGGCAAAGAGGTAGGGGGTCTTGGAATGTTCAGGGAACACAGAAGGAATTGAGTACATTTTTATGTTGTCTTTAAGGATTGCTACTTCACACTTTACAGTGTCTTGACTTTACAGGTGAAAGTCTAAGCTACTTTTTTCCTCACCTGGCCCAGATTGACTTTTCACCTAGAACTCTCTCCCTAAACCCTGTAATTTGGTTAGATGCTGTTCCCAGCACCTTACACTTCTGGAAAAGTGTTAAGAGCATAGAGCAAATGCATTCAGCACTTTTCCAATATTTGTTGACACTGGGCATTGATGATTGGCTTGAAGGAGCTGAAGGCCTGAGGCACAGCTCCAGTAATCAATAATCCCTGGAACATCCTGAGCCAAGGTTATTTCTGCCCACAAAAATGAAATAAGAGTCAGGGAGGTAATTTATTTAGCCCATTCATAAAAGCGTTCATGATTCTAAGCACAAAACAATAACAAGTAAAATTATGATGTTAAAAACAAAGATGACAAGCTAGAACATCTAAGAAATATGAAAATAAAAGCAAATCTTGCCAAAAATATAACCACTTGCTGTCAGCTAATGAACTACAAATAGTGAATGGATAGTACAACCAAGAGCAGATAAACATACAGTGTAAGAGCCTAACAATTATGAATAAAATTTGTCTGTTCCTGAAGCAACTTGCTGTATACTCTAAAATGAGCCAGCAACAGACAGTCATGAAGTCCATTTTGGAGGTAATTTCACACCTGAAATTTTGCAGCTGAGGAAGATGCTTGTCAAGCAAAGTAGATGAATATCAGGTATCCTTAGGTAACCTTCAAAACCACAGCAGATCCAACTTGGCCTAACCCAAAGCAGGATAGGTACTCAATTCAAAATTATTAAATACTATGAGCTATTTACTCAACCCTTTTTTCTTTTTATGGTGTAGCAGAATATGTGAAGAGATGAAGCTACTTCAGTGCAATGCTAATGCATCCTTCCTGGTGTTGTGCCTTTCTGAAGGAAAGTGAATTGCAGCATAATATAACTGGGAGCTATTTCCTGTCCACCTGAAAGTTCAGAAAATTTCACACATTATGCATATGGGAGATAAGCTAAAGTCTGATGTCAGCACTTGCCACTGCAGACATCTGCAATAGCACAGCCAGGTGCTTGCTTGCTGTTTGATCTTTCAGTTTCTTCTGTACTTTCAAAGGCACCTCTGCAGGATGGGTGTAGGGTGCTGGAGACTTTGGACATTATATATCCATGCTCAGTTCTATGCATGTGCAGATAATTGTAGAGCTGTGGCAACCCTGAGAAATCTGGCTGAATTGTTTGGAATCAGATCTGCTGTGTTTTGGCTATGGGACACTTTTCAAGCAGAGTCTGGAACTGCTGTCCTCGTTAAAAAAAAACTCCACAGGTCTGTCTGTGCCACTGACAATGAGAAAGGACATGGTTTCACCAGAGCTGGCCACCAAGCAGGGTATGGTATTGCAGGGATCCATTTGAGGGTCAGAGGCTGAAGTATTTTCATCTCTTTTGAGTGAATTCAGAAAATGCATCCCACAACAGCTCTGTCTCTCTGCATAAACTATGTTCCTCTCAGAAATTGTTTGAGGTTTCTCACCTTATCATTCTGCTGATCATCTTGATCATGAACTCTGTACATTCTTTTGTGGTTTGGGGGGTTCAGTGAAAGAGCCACAGGAATTAATTTGAGCTCCTGTGATTCTAGCAATATCTTACAAGGGTACTCTTTCCAAAAGACAGACACACTCTGCAGGTCCCAGGCCCTCTATCACAGGACTCTCTAATGGCCCAAAGGACAACCTGTGTTTTCCAGTTCCAGCTGGCACAAAAGCATCACTGCAGAAAGACAGCCATCCTAGGTCAAAAGGGTGTAGCAGTAATTAAATTGCAGTTCTGTGCTGAAAAGTGACAGTATAAAAAATGCTGCTGTAGGCTTCTCTGTTTATCATGCTTCTTTGACTCCAAATGTACTCAGTGTGCAGCCTGAGTGTGCAGGCCTCTTTTCCAAAGCTAATGTGAATCAGAGTCAGGTCAAAGTCGTTTTTTCATTCCCTGCATTACTACTATTACAGGAAAGGGCATAACTGGCCAAAAGAGGCCAGTAGAAAGACATGTATCATCCTATCACACCAGAATTAATCCTTAGTTCTATCTGACCAGCCTGGGCCCAGTGGTTCCAGCACTCTTTACTGCAGAAGGTTCTACTTACTCTCAGTGGTGATGGCTCTGCAGGTATAATATAAAGTAACAGATACTTACAGCTAACATCAACACAGGAAACTGATAGAGGAAGGAAGCAGTTTTGCTAGCAAGAAGAGACCATTTCAACACAGCCATTTTTCTGCCTGGAATGGCACTTTTTGTGAGCACGGGCCCTAGGGCAAATCACTTCATGATGATGGTAAATGAGCTGAAAGCCAATCTCAGCCAGCAATAAAATGACAGGAGAGGATTAAGAAAGAGGTAAGTGGTGATCTATCAAAAATATGGAGTATTTTTGACAAAAGATGTGATGAGGAAGCCAGAGGCTAGAGAGAAGGAAGTAATGAGGATAAAAACCTGGAAAACCACAAGATGGACAGAGAAAAATGAGGGGTTCTAAAAGGGTTTGGTCAAGGTGAGCAAAAATAAGGAAATCATCTGCAGAAAAAAGGAATAGGAAGTTACCCATATAAATGGAAGACAGACATTAGAAAGTAAAAGAATGAATGAGATAACCGTGTTAAGAAGAAACGCAACAGAAGAAGAGGGAGGAAAAACACCGAAGGGGAACAAAACAGAATTTTAGAGGAAACAAATTTGAAATACGAAAGTTTTGCATCCCTCAAAACATGGAACCATCCCTCAATATTAATGAAATCTATCTCTGATCATGTAAGAAAAAAGTAAACAAAAACAATTTTAAAATAGGCTACTTATTTATTTAAAGGGTGGGTTGTATATGTGTGTATTTTGCTTTAAGTTGTGCTTCAAAGGCAGGAATAGTTTCATTTTAGGGCATCCTCAGGGCTTTTGTACTGCACCATTTAACAATGTTGTAAAAAGGGTAATCCCACTGGCTGTTCTCCAGGGCACTTGATGGTTAAGGTTTCTACTAAGCAGAGTCATGTTAAGAGATGTTGCTATTTTGACTATGTTCTTTTCCTAGAAGACTTTTCTAGGGCAGTATGTAATTTCTTTTTGACTGCCCACCATCCTTATTTTGCTGACCTCTCTCTTGGAAAGACTGTCTATCAGTGTTTATTTTGTGCTGTGAAAAGTCACTTCCTAATCTCAGTTCTTTCCCTTTATATATTCATCATCTTCTGCTTTGAAAGCAGTATTTATACAAATGAAGAGCTGGTATAAATTAGTCTTTGACACTAATCTTTTCATCCCAAATTATAATTTCCTTATTCTACTTCATGATAACAATCCATCTTTTCATTCATCTGAGCTTAGTCCTCTCTCACTTTACACTTCATTCATCTCATCTGAAAGAATTAAAACAAGATCTGACCTTATGTATAATCTCCCAAAGGTGTATTTGCATTGTTCCAGGAAAGATTTAACTGTCTGGCTGCTGCTGTCACTAGTGTCTTTATATCATGGTGATAACTTCCTAAAGATCAGATGCAGAACTTTTTCTGCCTGGATTTATATTAAAAAAAAAAAAAAAAAAAAAAAAAAAAAAAAAAAAAAAAAATTACAAGTACAGCTCCACTCTACCTGGAAATAGTTTAAATCTAAATGCATCTAATGTTCCTCTACGCTGATACATAATAATCTAAACTACTGGGGAAAGAAAGTAAAGTCATAGGGAAAGGATTACTGGGGTGGGAGTGAGTGAGTGAGTGAGTGAGTGAGTGAGGTAATCAAACAGATTAAAAGCTCTAAACTCAGTGGTTCTCAAACACCAGTACCCAGATCTGCTACTGGCTGTAGTTTACTGTGTCTTCCTTGTGGCAGTGAATAAGACGGATGTTTTTCATAATAGATCGTATTTTGTCATTCTTTGAAAACTCAATTTCCTTCTAAGCATTCTCAGAATTTAAGCAAATTTCCCATGTAGTACTAATTTTTAATATTCCATAAATTATGCCTCCTGGACATAAAAATTTAGACAATACTCTAAATTATTCATCACAGTAGAATTTATGGTCCTTTAAAGAGGACACAAATGACCAGTACAAAATAATTTTAATACAGATTTAAGTACAGTTGCATACCCTTTTACCATCCCCTTTACATAACATTATAGGCTGGTACATCAAAGGAAGCTCAGAAATTCTATTCAATGAATTAGTGTTCTTGTATCTTTTACAAAAGAGATTCAACTATCAGTAAATTTAGTGTTATGTGCAAAAAAAAAAAAAAAAAAAAAAAAAGCCCATTTTTTATCCACATCCTTATCCTTTTTCTCAAAGACACTGTAGATAGTGATTTGCAGATAAGGAACTAGAATTCCTATGTAGAATACAATAGAACAGAAGAGCAGACTAACTCATGTATATGCTCTTGAAAAGCTCCAACTGAAAACAGACTGTGCTGAATAATAGTGCTGTAACTTTAGATGAAATTTCAGATGCATGTGAAGCAGAAAAAAAAGAGTCATTCTCACACTACTAAATGAAAATCCCTATAATAAACCTACAAAGAGCATGAAGGACCCAAAAATTCCTTATTTTTGGATCTGAGATAGCTGGAAATCTCTGTTAATGGTGGAAGCATACAACAGGTTGGTGTATGTAAGCCGAGTGCATAAAAATATGTCCACCCTTGAACAAATGCAAGAATTATGAGTGTAAGGTGAATAAAATAAAATTTTGAACTGTAAAGGAGGTTGCTAGGATATCTTTCTGAGAACATATGTATGATAAAATAAGGGGTTTGGATTAGCTGCTGAGCCATATTCTGATATTTATATATCTGGTTATTTAAACCCATCAATTTTTGCACACAATCTCCTATTCCAAGAGAAGACAAAAGGATGTATTTCCTTATCAGTATATCTGCAACACAAGATACAAAACAGGCCACGGTTTCTGAATTCTTAGTCCCAGTCCAATCATGACTGAACAACTCAGAGTGAGGGGGAAAAAAAAAAATCACTGGAATTTCTCCAACTTGTAAAAGAAGAAATATGCTTCTTTTGCCTAAAGAAAAATGTCACTTGAATTAGAGGTAAGAAAAGGAGAAAAAAATTCCTTCTGCTACTGCCATTCTCCACAATTAGGAGAATGATCATATTTTAATAATCTACTATATTTCATTGTAGCCAGGATCTACTATCTGTGGGACCTTTTAAGACAATTCTACTACTGATTTGTTGAACAAGAGCTGAGTTGGAAAAAAGGAACTGGAATGCATTTTATTATACTTACAGGTTAGGAAAAAGCACCTGCTATTCCATATTCTCTTCCCCAATTAAGCATGCTCCTCCCTATCAGTATTTCTTATGTTCTGGTGCAGTGCCGTGTAGTTGCATTTCTATCTATCAGACTCCCTTTTCTTTTGTTTCTGTCGTACTGCAGGGCTGTGACATTCATATTGCAGTTTTCACACACTATCTTATATAATCTCATAAGAATTTCATTGGTGACATGAATGTCTCCCCAGAACACTCCTCAGTCTTGCAGATCCTTTGCCAGGAAAGGCCATAAGTTCACCCTGAAGCAGTGTTTCAAGTCCCAAGTGAAAAAAAATTCTCATGCTACCAGAGGGGAAAAAAACAAGAGAAAGTCAACACACATTAAAGAGGAAACAGAGAGGGGTAGGAAAAGAAACTGAAAGAAGAGTGAGTGTGTGAGACTGATAGACAATTTTGATTTTAAAAGTTAAATATTTAAAGCCTTATCTGTCTGAACAGTAGCCTACAGATGTACAGTTATGTTCCTAGATATCCTGGCAGGAATGTGCAGACTGTGGCTTTAGTCTCCCTTTTCTCCCAAAGGTTTTTAGTAGATGTAATGCTAATGAAATCAGTAGTTACTCCCCTCCAGACATTATGCATTTCCAAACTAAAAAGCTAAACTGAGTAAAACCATCATCCAGTCTTTGAGGCAGTTTTAGGCAGCTTATACTAGGGTAAATATATGAGGTTTTTAATATACACTGCCCTTTTTACAGTACCTCATCACAATGAACTTGATATGGTTTATGAAGATTCATTACCACAAATGTCATAATCTCAGAAAATCAAATAAGAAGTAGATAATGACTATCTCTATTACACAGGTGGCAAAGAAAAAAAAATTAATAACCTGGTGGAGGCTTTGCAGTGAGTTAGAGAGATCAAGAAACATAACTTGGCAGGCTGACTTTCTTCCCCTTGACACCAGGGAACCAGTAAACAGAGATGAAGAACTGTTCAGCATTCAAATTAAAAAATGTCATACAAGACTTATTACATTCCTAGTGTTCTGCTGATATTCCACATTTACAGGTAATGAGGAAGCCTTCAAAACTTTCCTGTGTTTGTCTTAATTTCAGGGTAATGCCCTTTGCTGAGACTACAACAGTGGCAGTACATGTAAACTCATAATTTACCTTTAGGCTTTCTAATATTTTGTTGGAAATTTTTTTTACTCTTTAAAATGTGTTATTTTCACCGGACTATTCACTCAGAAGGCTGTTTAGGAAAATCCTTCTACATATTATTTTACAGTTTAGGATTTCTTGCAACATGTAGATAATATGGCAAAATCACTTACAGTGAGATGTTCAGGGAACTATAAGCATGACAAGCCAGCTCTCAGGCAGAGATGGCAAACATCTTTTTAGTGACAGGCAGAATGATCAAGAATGAAGTAACTAGCCCAAAAAATGCCTGTGTGCTAAGGAAGCCTTTCAATTCCTATATTCCTGTCTTTAAATTTGACTGAATTTTAGTTGCTGAACAATTTAAGTTTATTTAATAATAAATGGTAATACATAGAAAACACACGAAAATTAAATACAGACCTTTAGGAAATATAAGGATTTAATATTTAATATATTTTGGTTTTTAAAATGCAAGGAAAAGGTATTTTCTTTCTCAGTCCTGTTCCTAAATCAGGAAAAAAATAATGTGAGAAAAGTGGCAGCTTTAGTACTTCTACTTAAAGTAATACCCACTCAGTCTTGCTTTTGGAGAGCAAGACAGCAAGCTCTTGATTTTCTCCATTTAGAAAGTAGGCTGGCCACAGTGAAGGTGTTTAATCACTTGCAGTGAATCATTTAGAACTGATGACAGTAGGTAAAGAGTTTCTGTTCTTTGGCCATCTTGAGTAATCTTTCACTAGGACATGACCTCACAAACCTGGATAAAATAACCCAGAAGCCAGGGACTGAGCAGCCTTTAACGTGTCCTTCATCCTCCTCAGGACCAGATGTTATTTCCTCTCATCAAAACTGAGGCATACTGGCAAGGGCTGGAACTGTCAAGCTGTCAAGCCAAGTAATTCCCATTCAGGAGATAAACAGAGAGCTTCTCTATCCAAGCCTGGCAGTGTAGATCCAGATTTATTTTCAAATACAAGATTAAGAACAATAAAAAATAAAACCTCTTCACAGAAATGTTTTGACTGTAAAATTCAGGATTCCCCACTGCTTACACTCCAAGACAAACTGTATTTCATCTCATTTCAAGAGGTACACATGGGACAGTTAATATCTGTTGCTTCAGCTGATACAGGGATGAACTCAGATCTCATTAAAGAGGTTTCAGAAATAGCAGACATAAAAGTCATTCTAGAACTGATTATTTCTAAATGACAAATTATCCTGCTACCTCTGCAGAGTGGGTAACATATCTATTCCCTGTAATAACATATCTAGTTCCCCGTAACTGGAACTTAAAGTAAGGGAAACAGGCAACATCTTGCTTAGGCATTAGATCAATAATTCTGAACAAGGAAAAGACAATAATAAACAAGAGAACAACTTCTTCTACGCATCACTTCCTGCTCTAATTAAGACCAACTGGCCACTACTATTCACAAACGTGTTGCAGGTGTTGGAAGTTCCGAAAGAGATCTGTCTGGCAGGAGTCATCTGGACTATGGTCAAAGACACCAGCTACACTATACACTTGTTGTGGCCCCTCTCTTGGCTTCCTCTAGGGCTTAGTACTTGGTACTTCTCAGTTATAAGCTCTTGGTATGAACTCTTTATTTAGAACTGACCCAAGACTCAGTTGCTCAGTTGCTCAGTTGTGTATTGATTGAGACATCTGCCTGTACATTGGATAAGTACCTTCACTTTGCCGTCTGCCCTTAATCCCATGACAAGTATGAGGAAGACAAGATCGTTCACCTCTCTATGCCCCAAGGACAGATGAAATTATTGTGCACATTGAAGTCAGCTCTCCTGAGTTTTCTCCAGTCCAAATATTTGTACAAATCACTAGAACATCTTCATCACCATAAAAAAAAGCAACATAATAGAAAGCAACAACAATAGATTCCACAACTCAGCAACACACGTAGGGAATCTCTTGCAGTGTACATTGGAACTTTCTTTTGATATCTATGTTTCTGATAGCTCTACTTTTGGATCTGAGAAAGCTGGAAATCTCTGTTAATGGTGCAAACATACAACAGGTTGGTGTTGTTGGTGTCTCACAATAACTGGAGATCCTGCCCAGTTTAAGGGCAGCGTGGTGTGGAGAAGCAGAAGGTATTGTTGCTGTCTCATCACACTACACCATAACACACTTTAGGATGAGGTCAGAAAGCCTTATTTTGCCCAAGTTTAGAAATTGCCTCTTTAGAGGTGTCTTCTCCGCAGTTACTAAGGTGCCACCCCCAGCCCCTTGTACCCTGCATAGCTCTGTTCTCCTCTTCCAGATGAACATGAACAGAGGAGAACAAAACAGCGACATTCAGTCCCACCTTACAGGCACCAACCTACAGGCCAAGTTAAAGAATCTTTAAAGAAAACTGTAGGTCCATACTCTGGCCTTGAACTGGAGAAGTGTGCCTTGGCTCAGTCCAGCTGCACTGGACTAGGTTCTCCTGTGCTCCAAACTCAGGTTGCATTATCCTGCTGCTGATAGGGAATATTCCCTGGCTGTTTTAGCTCTGGTCCTATATCCATATCTGATTTGGGCAAGCACTGGTCAGTGTGGGATAGTAATATCCAAGTCTTAGTACTAACCTGAAAACAGTTTAAGTTTGCAGATGTAACAAGACAGTGCCGGGAGAGCCTGTGTGGTAAGAAAAAATGTAGCCACTGATATAAAAGCTGGATCATTCTGAGCTGACTTAAGTGGGCATTATCTACTGGTAGGGCTGTATGGGACTTTTATCTTTCAAGGAGCAGTGAATAAAATGCTTGCCATGTTATTGGGTTGTGTATTCCCTCTTTTTTCCCCAAACGATTCTAACTCAGAGGGTCATAACTAGGCTGCAAAGGCACAGAAACAAAGCTGTTCGGTAGGACTGGGCAAAAAAAGACACTTTCATTTTTGAAATAGGAGGATTTTTTTTACCCTATAGCAAGAAATAAAGACTGTTTGACTGTAAAATTCTTCACACCATTATTGTATTAATGATGAAGCAATGGCAATTATATAACAGCATTAATCTAATGGTCCCAAAGTAAAGGGCAAAAAATTAGTAATGTGCCCTGGGGATGCTTCCAGTGGAATGCTGCAAAGAGCAGGAAAGATCAATGAAAATTGCTTCTGGCTGTTAACTTACAGCTGCTCCATTCCTACTGTTAAGGCAAGAGCCAAAGCAATAAAAGGCTGAGGATGGGACCTGAAAAGTAGCCAAAAGAAGGGTTCTCTGGGAAGTCTCTGTTATGCTCAGCCTAAGGAATGTTTTATTTTCCTGTATGGTACCCTTTAAGTAAAACCTGCTTTGCAGCTCTGACAAGACAGCTGTCTCCATGGTCATTAAGCTGAGGCCTTTAATATCACCCAGAAAATTCAGTGTTTGTTTAGCTTAGAGATATTGGTGAGAACAGTTTGTCTAGAGAGAGTGGTATTTCCCTATCCTTCCCCATGTGTGCCACATGCTACCTTTGCCTAGTTATCCATCTGCTTACCTCTGCTTACAGCCTGCACATGTTTTTATGCCTTGGCTTAAAATTTGTCACTTATGCATCAGGTACTGATAAATATTTGGGCAGGGTAGTGCTTTTTAAGCATTCTGTCAAAAGTACCACATCCAGTATGAGGAAACTGGAGTAAGATAAATTCTTGCAATGAGGTACAATTTTTTATCAATGAGAGTAATTAAAAGCTGAAATAATTTATCTGGGGATGGGGATTTGCAACTGCACAAAATGTTCAAGTCAGATTCAATACTTTTCTAAAACGTGGTTTAATTCCCAGTTTTGGAAAAGCTTGTATATCCTGAAAATCTGTCTAGAAAAATAAAACCACCCATGGCCTTCTAGCCTTAGAATCTACATGCTTATATGGACTCCTGTACAGCTAAAAGTGGAACTTTTAGTTTTAAACTCTATAGAATAGAATTAAGAATTAAATACTTCAGTGTGTTCATTGATGCCTTAAGAGGTAACAACATAGTCACTAGGATAACCT
Organism: Zosterops lateralis; assembly: GCF_965231275.1. NCBI lineage: Eukaryota > Metazoa > Chordata > Aves > Passeriformes > Zosteropidae > Zosterops > Zosterops lateralis. Next base: position 40,230,269 of record NC_139761.1, read on the forward strand.
TTATTGTCATTATCATTAAATTTCATAAATTAGGCCTTAGAGGTTTTGAAACATTAAACAGAAACTTTCTACAGAACATAAAAGAAAATATATATCTACTTTGGGTTTTGATGAGCTACCTTTCTTTGGTTTTTTTAGATTTGGATTTTTGAACTTGTTTTACAATACTAGAAAAACATACTTTTAGAAAATAAAGACTGACATTCTTACTGGAATTGCATGCTATCATAAACTGTGAATTCATGGCAAACAAAAATGCTACAAGTCTCCAACACAGCTTGTGATAGGCCACGTTTTTTTTTTTTCAATTCTTCACTTAACAATATTATATAGACTTCATAGGATGGTTTGATTTCCAGTTATTGCATTGATTTTTTTTTTCTTTAACATTAATCAAGCCCACTTAAAACACACTGCAGAAAGATAACTAACAAATATTTTCAGTTCAATATTGCCAAACAATATTAATTGTTGAACTTACTTGTCTTCACTTCAGTCAACCCATTTGAGTTCAAATCATTCATGTGGAGTTCCAGGCATAAGCATGTTTTGTCTCAAATATTCAGACTGTTGCAGCAGGGAAATTGGGATAAGCTGAGCCAACTTCCTTTTCTGCCTCAACACTCATTTTCAGAGTACTTGCCTCAACTCCCCCACCCTCCTGTCCATCCATGGGGCAGGACCAATGCGGTATCTAAGGACTGATGATGTCCCTTCTTCTCCCCCTCCCTTGCCTTATCTTGGCAAAATGTGGCTATCATATTCTACTCATTGCTCCATCCTGAAGGCTGTTGTTAGAGTTGTGAGCTTGTTGAAGTGTAAATGTTGTAAATGTCAAGGGCTTGTTAACTGGCACTTGAGAAGTTTGTGGATTGGGAGCTTGGTGAAGTGTGTTGTAAAAGTTAAGGGCTTGTTAGCCAACACTTCTAAGACTAAGTGGTGGGCTAGTTGCTGGAGTTAAGATGATTATACAATAGAAGCATAAGAGTTCCCTGACATGAGGACTGGTGTCTTTGTTCAGCCTGACAAGAATTTGTAGCGAATGTTGTTCCCAGTACCCAGTGGGTCATGATAACGCATTGAAAACTTTTGACAAAAGACATTCAATTAGATTTCTGTAGTAAAATTAATCTTCAGCAAGCCTGTCCATGATTTCAGGAGTGGATATTTTGGTATTGTAGAATGTATTAACATGCTTATATTAAGAAGGCAATAAGATGTTTGCCTTAGTCAATGTTCTTCAGAATAATATATTTCTGTTCAAGAAAATCCTTTGTTTCAATGGAATACTCCTGTAGCAGAAGTATGGTGATAAGAAACTCAGGAGCTGATAAACAAAGGGTCACAGTGATGATCAAAATGTTTTAAACATTTCCCTACTATAGAGATTACAAGCCTCAAGTGGCTACAGTTTAGGCTGTCAAATTTCTCTCTTATATGAAAGATTTTTGGTGAATACACTTTGAAATCTCCTGCAGCCAGGAGATGGTGCATCCTCCAAGAAACCTATTCTCAGAGATAAGAAGCCAAGGGCACATCAGAGGTGATTAATGAGAAATGTGTAATCTCTTCTAGTGATGCAGGGGGCAGCTGGAGGACAGTGCAGCAAAAGTGCATGGAAAAATAGTCATGGCATCTCTGTGCATGTTATCCTGAACATGCCAGTGCCACAGCCAGCACTCTTGCAATGCCTGTCATTGCTAACACCTTTCATGAAATTGCCATCATGCAAATGCATGCATCAGTCCAACTCTCCCAATGTACCAGTGCAACTAGCACATCTTGACTTTGAAACTTCCTTCAAAGCTTCCTTGTTTGACGGCATCCCTGTGCAATCTTTTTTAGGGCACAAACAGTATCTCTGCTGTAACTATAATTGCAAGTAATCCTTTTTTACTTGTGAATTCTAAACCATTAACAGCAACACTGCCAGGACCATCCTGGCACATAATGTTGCCATTAATACCGCTTTCCTTCACATCCACCAACACTCACAGACTTCAGAGCTGCATTTTTCATTCCATAGATATTTTGCCTTCTGTGATCTATTACTTTCAATTGTAATTCTTTTGACTGCATTTGCAGTTAGACTGCAGTCTAACCACATGAGACAGAGTCACGCATTGGTTAATTTACTGAGTTCTGATGCACTGCACAGTTTGGTTCCAATATCTAGGGTAGCTCATTAAAGATGGAATTGGATATCTCTGTACTATAGTGCAGTGTGCAATATGGACAGCTTAAAAAAAAATTAAATCAAACACCGCAATATGCCAAAACACATAACTACTGAATTTGCTACAGCCCTACTAAAAATTATAGTATTAAGTACATAAAACAGCCACAAAAAAAATCCTGACTACAAAGTTTTAAGCCAAACTTGAAGGTTAAAAATGAAATAATTCCTATCAGTGTCAAGGTATTATGTTCTCTGACTCTAGAAACTACATTCCACAGGCATATATGACCTACCAAGCAGTATATATACTTGAGAGCATGTTCTGTTAGACAGCTATCAAATGACATTGAAAAAGCTGAAGCATAAAAGAATATCAACATTTTCTTTAGCAGTGTTAAACTTTCAGATAGTTAACAAGTTCTGTGCATTTTTGGTATACAAGCTGATAGCAAAATGAAACTTCAGAAGGCTGTTGTGGAGAGCAGTAAAAAGAATCTCCCAAGAATTCAGACCAGTCAACCTACATTCACTTAAGACAACTTGGATTATTATTTTATAAGTTTGTATTACTTTTTATGTTCTCCAAAAGCACAGTGTGAGAAATTATCAAAGACCTTTGAAAAATGGTTTGGAGTTGTGTTTTCTTTTTTTCCTTCAGGGAAATCTATTTTTAACTAGCAGGCACTTTATATTAAAACAAAGATTCTTATTTTCAAAACTTTTTTTTTTCCAAAGCTAAGAATCAAACCAAAAAATGAAACTAAGAAGTTTTGCCAGAAAAAATATGAGGACCCTTATTTATTTCCCTTGGGGTATGAGAAGGAAGCAACAAAAAACCAAAAGCAGCATCAACTCTTTCAAGTTAATACTTTTATGAAAGGACGTACTTTAGGTATAGAATCTCTTTCACGTTAGAAATTTTGTTGAAATTTTCCAGTAATCAATAATGTGTTCACATAGTCTGTGTAATCCTCTACATCTCTTTTCTTAATTTCCACTCTGTTGTTCTGTTACAAAATAGAGAAGTTCTAAAATAAATCATTTAGCAGCAAGACCAGGCCCCAACACTCTGCAGGGTTACACACACAATACCTCTCATCCTTCCTTAAAAACAACTGCTTGGAACCCATGCTCCTCTGTACACCATTTTCCTATGAAACATCCTTTTGTTCTTGGCCTCTAACTTCATTTCCTAATAATTTCTTCCCAATGAAGTGCCGAAAGTGTAGGCATACTATTCTCTGCTGGACAGGACCCTGGTTACTTACTCGTTTAGTATAGACCATAAATCCTTAATAGTACAGTGGTTTTCTTCCTGATACAGTAAAAATTAATCAATTAATATTTTTCTCCAAACCAATTTCTTGTTATGAAATCAAAGTTTACTGTGACATTTTCAAATGTGCAAGTATTTTCATTCTAGAGAAGCATATTTGTGTCAGGAGGCTGCCTCCTGCAATGTCAGCTCACACAGGCATTGCAGAAACACCTTCCATGGAAAGCCTTACATTCTACAATATCTGCCACTACATTGTGTTAGACTTCAGGCATGCAAGGGTGAAGCCAGATCAGAAATGCAGCAGAAGTGTCTTACTGACTCATGAAGGGAAAAATATAACAAAATCAATAACCCACATAAGTCACAGAAAGTTTTCACTGTGGTTTTTTTTTTTCAGCCCTTCCCCCCAAACTTTGAAAGAGAACACAAATCTTTTCTGTCCCAAGCTCTCCAATCCCAAGCAAAATGTTCTGCCAGTTATTGCTTTCAAACTAGACTGCACAATGTGGTTATCTTCTCATTGCCTTGACCAACCTGAAAATTCTCTGCTCATTCTAATATTTTGTTTAAAGCTTGAGGAATCACTTTCTCAACCTTCTCTTTTTCTTGATTAAACAAAACATAGTTTTAATGTTAAAGATGCAAAATCTTGACAATCTTCAAATATCTCCTTCCCTGAAAGAAGCTTGGTTACAAAGCTGGAGCCTCCAGTTTGTTAGGAAGTAAAATAAAGTCATGCTCTTTGGTGCATTTTATGTATCATGTAATGAATGTTTCCTAGCATTTTGCTCACATGCTGTAGTGATGGTACAAATTGACTGTGCAGCACTAAGTAAACTGGGGTTTGCCTGTAATCTACAAAAAAGGCTCATATAATGACAGTACATGAATTTCTCAAAGGTTGTTCTTCTGCAAGCAATGAGAAAAGTTCTAGATGCTCACTGTCATTGTGAAAGAAAAAACTTCAATTTGCATATCTTGACACATCCAGTTACACAGATTGCCAGAGTACTATCCTTTACCATCCTATTTCATATATATTTTTGAGGAGGTAAATGCAAAAATAAATCCTGGAAGACTATTTTTAATTCCAGTTGAAACATTTCTCACTACAATTTTGGACTCAAACCTGTATCCAAAGTTAAAGCAGACAACTGCTAATTCTCTAATATAATATCTACTTCCAGTATTGTCATTGATTTCTCTGGAACCCTGAGCAGATCACTTGACTTTGCATGTTTTCCCTTATTTCTAATATAATTATAAAGATAAATGAAAAATTACTTTTTTCCTCAATATCTGAGGTATTGACCTTGATGTACCAACCTGTTGGTAAAAAACCAAATACAGTTCTCATTTCCAGAACTTCCTAAGGAGGAAAATTTGACAGGACTTTTCTTGAGCTACTGAACCCCAAATAAATTTGGAAGGAATCTATTCTGAAAGTGGTTTGTCTGACCCCCAAACACTGTTTCTTTCCTGTTTTTAATTGTCTAACTATGTCTCTTGAAGGACTCCAACAGATGCTTTTGAATGGGAAGAACATTTCCACAGAGCATAATTTCAACTGTTACACTCCAAGTGATAAGCCTTCCAACTCTTTATTTTTTAATTCTTATAACATTCCTATTTTCATGCTCCCCCCTCTAACTTCCACATTTGCCATCAGGGCCAGAATTGCTCTAATAATTCACACTGACATTACAGATACTATTAAGTCTACATACTTCAATGAAATTGCCTCTTTGCTGTCTCCTTTATGGCTTATAAAGATTCCTCATGGCTCACAAAATCCTATTTTGTTGTGGAATCTGTTTCATTGTCCCCCACAAACCATAGCCAAGGCTAAAGAGATTTTTTTCCATGAATCTTCATGCTGATTCCCGATGAGTATTACACAGGACAATGAATGCTTCTTATTTCGTAAATGTTGGCCTCTCTTGTAATTCACTCCTGGATGTCACTGTAATTCGGTGCTGATTCTCAGTAGTGAGCATAAACACAAGTAAACAGTAATTGTGTGATGCAGCCATATGGAATATTCATGAAAACTGATTCTGGAAGAAGGAACATTCACAACCATCTGTATGAATTTTTTGCATGCAGAGGCACTCTCCCTGGAAAATACAGCCTCTTCAGTGTTCATCATCCGCATGTATTTTTCCTTCATTCTTTACCCACTCCTGCAGGATCTGGATGACCTTGTAAAGCACTCACCCTAAACCAGCACTAATCAGTCTGAGGTAGTGCAGGTCCCCTTAGCCACTAGTGCAAAGCAGACGAGAATGAAGGTGCAGTAGATGCCCTTTCTTGAGTGCAGCACAAAGTTACTGGATAATGTGACAACGCAAGGTCTTTCCTACTATGCTGCTAAATAACAGAGGTCACTTCAGAAATACTGGGGAGAGGGAGTGCAGAACCTTAACTCCCAGAGAACTGGAGGTGGGTCTGCCCTAAGTAGTTCAGAACCTAGACATTATAATACTAACATGAATTTGGGAGTGTGATGTAACCAATAGACATTAAAAAAATCAATGCATTAAGAGCATTTTTCCTTTGTATAGTCAAAATTGCTGGGGAAACATTATTACCATACATTTTGATGAGATGAATATTCTATTCGTTGCTTAAGATTTGTTTCCATTACTCTTTTATCAATGTTAGATACAGTAATTTTTTTTTTCACATATTCTGTAAGGAAGCTTATTTGTCTTGGGCTTTTCCTTTTCCTTTTCCTTTTCCTTTCCCTTTCCCTTCTGTTCCAGAAATAACTTTAAGTATTTCATTCTTAAATCACCTAATAGGTAGATTTTTCATTTTCCATTCATGGTGCAGAGACCTGCAAATGTTGGCTGTTTAAATCAGCTTGTATACCTAGTTTATAATAAGAACTATATTTGGAGGCATGCTCACTATAGGTTCCAATGCTCACTTGAAGCTCAATCATGAAATGCTTTAAAGCATCATAAAGAAATTTCTTTTCCTTTTAAACTTAGAAAGTTCAAATTTGAACAGTTATTAAAAACCTATTTACACAGTCTCCTGTTCCCAAATTGAAATAGAGGAGAACACTGTTATCTGAAAACCAGAGAGTGAAAGGATAAATTAGATTTCTGAAAGACCTTTCATTTTAATAGTCCTGTATGTTTTTAGTAACACAGGTATATATTTTTACGATGTAATTTTTATCTTAACAATTCTCCTTTAATCTATTCAGTTCTATCTCTCCAGCCTTGGCCTTTTTCCTCCCCTCTGAGGAAAACTCTGAGGTTTCATAATGCTTTTTCAGCCATTATCTTTTCACCTAAATAATCCCTCATTTTCCGATTCTCAGGAGCAATGTCTCAGCTGAAAGCCTAATCCTGGCTACTGCCTATAATGGCTCCCCAGGACAAGTAATCATCTGAGCTATTTGACATTCACTTATGTTGGCCTTACTAGGACAGTAGAAGGATAGCATTTTGTGCTTCCTGACTTTGCCAGCTGTGTCTTCCTACACAAAATCCTGCAGGCTTGTATGGCATAAGATCAAAGTCTTTAAGAATCTTTAAGTTCATAAACCAAAAATACCATTAAACAGGAAAGAATTCTTCACCACTGTCTTCCCACTCAGGACACATGAACTGGACATTTTGTTAATCAATGTGTTGTCTTCCACTGGTGTGTGATCAGGCATGGTACCTACTTCAGCCTACTCTCAATGTAGCATCCATACAGAGCAGGTTGGGAAAGATCCAGTATCCTTCTATCTTTTAATGCAGAACTCAACATGAGTGGTTCAGTAACCATAATAACAATAATTTTCACAAATTAAACTTATCCTTCTCCAAAATCCTTCTACAATTTCCTTCTCCACTGTCCTTTATGGATACCTTCATGCACATCATTTTTTTCCATGTGTTTGCCATGCAGAAACCCAAGAACTTTCAACACTTCATCTATAGCCTGTGCAGTATTTGTTTCCTATACCCTGACAACCATCTTATGATTACTTGTTGCCACAATACCAGCTCTGCAATTTGTATGTACTTCAGAATATCACTGCTCAGAACCACAGAGGGGAGACAAAACCAATCTGTGTGTCATCCTACCTGTAACATGTCAGAGCACAGCGAGGTTTCCTTATGCTCCAAAATATGAGGCAAAAAATTATTGTTTATATGATTCTTAGGTGAATTCTTAGGTCTGTTTTCAGAAAAGGAGCTACCCACTAAGAAAGGGGAATTCATTCTATCTGTCACTTATTTTAATTCTCTTCCTTTTCTTGGTTAAGAAGGTTCAGCTTTTCAATAAGGCTTATTTTTCCTTAGAAGGGAAAGAAACACCACTCTAGTAGATTTAAGTGATCTGTTGTATGCCACTAGAAGCTGAAACAAGTACCCTGAAGTTATTTGTCAGACACAAAGACTGTGCAGATTTCTGAACATGCATTTTGAAAACTATAGTATTCCAGTGAAATCAGAAGGAACTAATGAGCACCCATGACTGGGAGAAAAGTAACATGTTATTAAATGTAAAGTATCAAATGGTTCTGTCCACTCTTACTACATGTTTTGAAATATACTGTAGAAGGAAATTTACATGAATCTATATACCAAACCATCACCTATATATCAGAAATTCTCTGCTTAACTGAAGATTTGAAGCTGTTCATTAGTATTTACCAACATACTTTTGATAGTCGAAGTACCAGTTAAAAATCTGGACTTTATATATCTCAGTTGATTTTATATGCCTGATAAGAACCCTGGAAAGCTTTTTCAAGGGGCAGCTTCAACATGAAAACCTAGATATGCTTAGATTATTTCCTAGGATCTGACACCAACCAGTTGTAGAAAAGCAGAAATACCAATGGTAAAAAGAAAGGGAAAGCAATAGTCTCTCCATATTGTGGTGCCCAGGAACATGGAGTGGCAGCACTGCAGAGGCTGAGGCCAGCTCTCTGAAAGCTGAAGCATTACAGATGGAGCCTCGGGGTCCCAGAGGCTGCCCAGGTCAGAGGGTCCTGCAGCCCAGGGGGCCCCACAGGACAGCACCCAGCAGGAATGCAATGCAGTGGCCGAGTTTGAAGGTGGGGGGTGTAAACAAGTTGGTGCTTGTCTACTGCAGAAAGAAAACCTCAGGGTCAAAGAAGCAGTGGCATGGAACCATCTGCAGCCCTGTGCAGGACTGAAGTAAGAGCTGTGCTGGGCTGGGGGACTCCTGCAGAACCACTTGCCAAGCCCCCATCACTGACATGTCCCTGCTCTGTCCCAGCCACGTGGAGAACTTGCAGTGGGAGCGCTCCCTGCAGGGTGAGCTGCTGGCCAGCAGGACTGGGCTACAGGCTGGGGAGACTTGATCACAGCAAGTGAAACAAGAGATATGACTCTAATACTTGCCAAATTCTCTGCATCGCCTAGGCAAGGGCAGGGATGCTCTCACAGTGTTGCTGCATGCTTGTCCCAAAAATGCCAAGGGCCAAGAGTGTTTAAGTGTCTCCAGTGGAGAGTTTGTCTCGAGAATGAAGTGATGACCGGGCAAATGTAAGTGTAGGTGCATACACTATTCTGTGATATTATGTAGTCGATCCTGCTCATAGCAGGTTGGTTAGGCTGTTAGACTGTGCCTGGGAAATGCTCACGGCTGGAGCTGAACTCACAGCTCAAGAGCCATGACTGGAAGATGCAGAGTTTGCTGATGCTGTCAGCTGTCAGAAGAGGTTTGCATGGGAGGAAGGGATCACCAGGGCACTGCAGGGGAGCTCTTCCATACCTATTGTAAAACGTTCAAGTCTCCTTTCCTCTGCTAAAGATAGCAGAGATGCCAGTTTAATTCTCTTTTCCCTCTCTTGATTGATTCAATTTAGTAAATAGATGGGCTGTACTCTTTTCTCTGTGAAGATTATGTCAGTTTTGACATATTATGTATTTTATGAGATTATATCTGTCTTTAATGGGTACAATGAATTTGATTTTGGCTTGGTTTGATTTACTCAGGTGATTTATGGGGTTATGATACAATATCTAATTGATGGATCTGACAGGAAATCTGTCCCATTGGGATAAACCTGGGCTGACTGATTGACACAGGTGAAAATCTGGGTTAGGACCAGATGCATTTTGAGGCAGTGAAGCACTCAAAACCCTCTGATCCATTAATATCCCTTAGCTCAACACCAGTATATTTACAGTAAAGCACTGAGCAGAATGGAGGTTTTTCACAATCTTATCTATAATAAAACTGCAAGCCAAGATCATTATTATTATGGGAGTTAATTCCTAACAAATTAATATAACCCAACTCTACAAAATAAGGCTTGAAGTCTCATCTAAATAACCTTCTCAAGTACTTTCACTCATACAGTCTACTCAAAGTTACCATTAAAATATTAATTATTCATCAGCTTTTTCAACCCCCCCATAGTCTGATGATACTAAGAAATAATGAAAAGAATTTGGGTCTATAGTGATACTGGTTTCAGAAAAGTAAAAATAATTTTTAAAAACACCTTTACAGCTTGCTTGTTACTAGAATCTTCTAAACTTGAAATACAAAATTCAAGGTTCTAATTATGAAGTCCTATGCATAGGGGATAGGTTTCAAAAGTCTTTCTTTTAAGACACTTTTTAAGCAGGGTTGCTTATGTTTTTAAACGTAAGTTCATTAAAACTCTCTTCTCTGGTCTGCCTTCTTTTAAGACTTGCTGAACTATTTGAAGCCATGTATCTCACCCCCTATGTTCAGAAAATTAAACAGCTTGCAACCAGTTTTTAGATTTCAAAATTCATTCAGTGGGGAAAGGGCTGCATTCTACAAAGAGCAGAGAAGTTATACATGATCCATTTTCTCCTGTTGGTCATGACATCTGCAGCAACAACACTCCACTTTTCTTTCCATCTTTACATAACACTGTATAGTTTTATTATGTCACAAGTAGTTTTCAGGTTACTAGTTACTACTGGTTTTTGGGAAATACATTGTCCTGGTCTAGAAACTAACATGGGACTTGCTGAGAATAGAATTTTTTTGTTATTTCCATTTCACTTCATACATTTTATTGCTGAAGGTATGCTAATGACAAATAATTACTGAATACTGTCTCATGTCCTCCAATCCAGTTTGGAGGAAATCTCTGGAGGCCATCTGGTACTGACAGTATTCTGGATAACCTGTTCCTGTGTCTCATCACCCTCATGAAAAAAAATTCTTCCTTGTGTCCAATACCCCTATCAGTTTTAAATTGTTGCCTTTTGCCCTCCTACTACAAGCCTTAGTAAAAAGTGTCTGTCTTCCTTGTACTCCCTTTATGTTTTGAAAAGCCACATTAAAGTGTCCTCAGAGCCTTCTGCTCTTCAGGTAAAATGCAATTATTTAGCACAATTTTCAAGACAACTGGAAGCAGTAGGATCTAAGTAGAACAGGGAATTCAGGTTACATTTCAAGTATACAGTCTTGAAATAATGCTTCACTGGGCAAATTCTGTGTATGGATACACTTTAAACAACACTGGATAACAATGCTTTCTAAAGACATTTAAGAGAGTGTAACCACTAGTAACCTTCACTACTGTCCAAATTGTGTCAATTAACAAAGAATGCAATGTTTAGGAAAAGGAAACTGTTCTAAACCAGCTGCTCAAGAAATGGACTAGAATAAAAAAATGTTTGCTTATTATTCAAAGAAACCACAAAAAAACCTTTCAAAACAAGCTTTAAAATAACTTTTTAAATAAACCCTTAAGCAAAGTGATGATCCAAAGCAGAGTAGGAACACCATTTCATACTATAGAGAGAAAAAAAAAAATCAGTCTAGAATCTAAATTAGAGGTCAATGAAGAACTGCCATGCTCAATATTGTCCCAGTTTCTTTAAGTGAATTTTAACAACATGCTTCATAGAAAGAGAGGCTGGCTGTTGCTAGTTCATTACACTTTAATATGATAGGAGAGAAGAAGAAAATCTAGAGTGCATCAGTATTCACATGAACCCTCTAGTAGAGAGAAATAAGAACCTCCCAAACTCCCAGCATGTTTGGAGAACTGACCCTAGAAAAAAGCCTTACTTCTATTTAACTGGCCAATAGGGACTGATACACCAGAGAGAGAATATTGAAAGTCAATGAAAACAACTGAGAAAATGGGAATCCCTACCTGTCCATCAAGACTTTTTTAAAAATCAGTGCTGCTTTATCTTCACACACCTTAGTAACTAGAAGGTATTTCTAAAGTACTGAGAAATCAGAGATTTCCCATTGGGGAAACATCTGATGCATAAATACAGAACCTAAATTTCCCTTCATATTTTTCAAAAATGTCCATGGGTGACTGAGGAACATAAAGAGTTACTTTTCTAATTAAAGAAAAACAATGGTACATTCAGCGGAACTGGAATGCAGCAAGTGCCAAATAAAACAAACAATAAAATATTTTGGTTTTTTTCACACTGCATAGTTAAGTCATGGTACTAAGTAATACCAGAAATCACTGATACCAACATCTTAGTACTCTAAGGTGGACTTCATGTTTATATGAATATTTGCAACATTCACAATTATATTAGGTAGAAAAAAACCCACAAACCAACTATAAAATTCTATAAGCCTTCATGCATCAGTAAACAAGCAAATCTTTAACTGCTGAGAATTAGGAAGAAGCCTTCCATGTGGACAAAATATTCCATAATTGCCCACCTTGGAGTTTCTTGCACTTCTCTCTGAAGCATCCAGTGCTGGCTAAAAGAAAATTAAATGCATGGATGACAGGCCTGACTCATAATGGTAATTCTTACTGTAGAATGCAATGCAACTCTTTTTACTTTTTGAAAACATCATAAATTTACAACACAGAAATCTATATCACAGATGTTTTACCTGTGAAAATTAAGGGCTTCTGGTTAATCTCATCTCTTCACACCAGCATTACTCCTGCATAGATCAGCTATCCCTTTGGCCAGGTTTAATTGCCTCACCAGTACCATCCAGTATTTTCAGTCTCAGCAAACCAGTGCTACTTTTTAGCCCAGCACTATGGCATTGCCATAGCTAACAGGCTTTTGTTTGAAGGACCACAGCTTTGTAAGTTTGGAAGCCCTTAGGGTTACATCTAGTTGGACTGGCTTTGTTTGGACTCCTCCTGTCCTTCCTGTGCTTTGCTTTACTTGATTTTGCTGTAACAGCAACAGGTTTGGCACTGGAGACCATATGGCTGTAAGCAACTCACCGATGCTTAAAGAAGTTAAAGATCTAGAAACTGACAAAACTGGTGTTAGGGCTTGCAGAGAAAAAAAATAGTATCTTCATCACAAAAAGTATCATATATAGTAAATTCAGGTATATTGTGAAGCTGCAAAAAAAAAAAGAGGAGTGAGCAAAAATATAAATGTGTGTCAACAAACAAAAATGACCCCTGAACAGATCCTAAGCAGTGGAAGAAGACATGAACATCAATTGTCTCCAGTAAAGGACACCACATAATACTGAGTCATCACAGCCTTGCTCATCACATATCAGAATCAAACCATTGAGGCTGGAACTCAAAGGAGATGGAGAAGGGTGAGCGTAAGAGCAAGGAAAAGGTAGCAGAAAATAAGTGAGTGCATAACAGTTGTAACTGTATTCTTCCACCTAATCTTCTCTCTTTCTGTAAGAATGAACTATGACTCTTTGATTAGATGGCCAAGATTTCCTTCAATAAGTAAGTGGTTTTTTATATAAAACATTAACAATTTATTATGCATTTTTGTGAGGATGTAACAGGAAGCATTTACAGATTTTTACTCTTGCTTTTCTCTGAAGGCATAAAAACAAACCTCCCTTATGGTATTTCCTGAATGTTTATGAGAATTGAACTGACAAGATATTGGCAAAATTGACAACTCTTACTGTAGGTATCTCCCTCACCTAATGGTGTTTCCTTTTACTTCAGAATTCAAAAACTGGGATTATTAGCAATGCTTTCCACTTAGTTGTATTTTTAATTTTTTCAGCTTTTCTCCCCAAGGTTATTAGTTCCTTACTTTTCTTAATCTTACAAATGTTCATCTCCTGCACTGCCTCAACATTAAGAAATCTTAGCAATAGTTCACTTTATTTACTTACAGTCTCAAAAACAGTGAAAGTAACATTTTACTAATTGTGATAAATCCTGACAAGAAGGCCCTTTGCTGAAAAGTAGGGATGTTTAATGGAGAGGAAGACCGTTGGAAAGAAAAACATGGAAAGCAAAAAGTTCAATTAAAAATAAAAGGAGATTGCAGGAGGAGAAAGTGTAGTTTCAAGTTTAGGCCAAGCAAATACTTTTCTGTGAAATCAGATTCTTCCCCTCTTTGAGGAAGATATTTGGGCACTATCAGGCAAGTCACTCAAACCAAGCACCTACTACATGTTCTTTCCCTCAGTTCTTGAATGCCTGCCTTACTGCTCCAGCTCTGCTCAGGACAACAGTTGAGCATTTCCAGCTGGAACTGAATTGTGCTTTGAACACATAATAGGCTATACAACACAGAGAGCTCTTAAGAACTATGCCACAGACACATGATGGTGTACAACTACAAGTATGTGATGCTCTTCACCTCAGTCTCTGTGAATAAGCTTTCCCTCAGTCAACTGGATTTAATAATGAAAACCCTTCACATTATGATACTAAATGCATTACCATTTATAATGCAGTTAGATATGTTTGTAATGTTTACCAAGGAAGGAGTAAAAATCTCAACTCTTCAGAGCTTAGGGTTGCTTATAAGCCCTGCAGCTCATGCTGAATAATAGAATAAAAATCAAGTATTTATTTTTTAGCAAGTGAGCATGGTTCCTGCTAAAATATATGGAGATCTTATGGCATAGAAATAAGGGAACCAAGTTGAAGCAGCAATGTTTCGTAAGTGGAAAGTTTATAGTTAAAACTGCAAAAACTTTTTTAACTCTAGAGTATCTTTAATATCTCAGGTTTTTAAAGTAAGTTGAAAAGCAGAAAATGCTGTGTGTAAAATCAGCTGACTTCTCTGGGGTTGGACTTGTCAGTCACCACATATACCTCAGGCATTTGAGCTTGTGGAAAAAGTAATGTCAAGCATCTTCCTCTTCAGCATCCTCTTTGTAGGCCTGCTAATTGCTTCCGGTCAAGTGCTTCACAGGTATTTTATAGGACCCTCTCTGCTGCTTTTATTTTGGTTTGGTTTTTTAAAATAAACCAAAACAACAAAAATGACAAACCACCAAACAACGCTTTAGGCATGTGGCCAACATCCTACTAGAGTCAGATTAGATTTTCCTCTTGCTGCTCTTTGTTTCCTTCTATCAGATGGTTTCTTACTAAACATAAACTCCTACTTTATCTCCTCATCCTATCAGTTTGTTCATGGCAGTCCATTTAGGCTTCTTTCCTGATTTTCCTTGCCCTGTCAGTACTGATTGACTGACCAGACCTTCAATTTCTTTCCTATTGCAATAGAGACATGGCACCATTTTTTTTCCCAGACATTTTTCACTTGCCACTTTTCTCTCAAGGATGTTAAGTGACAGCATCCCCACTTCCAACCAGGCACAGCCTCCCCTCCTGTACACACCTATTTCAGCTGTCGGTTTCCAATCTTCACTCTCCTTTCTCTAGTTTTACCTATTCTTTTCTGCACAAAGAAAAAAAATCGATGCAGATTTTTTTTCTAATTTTCAGTGCTTCACTGTACTTCAGTCTAAGCAGAAGGTGACTGTGTAGCTCTACATGCACACTCCAGGGCTGGAACAGAGATATCATGGAATAAGTCATAGACATTCCTTCTGTTCGGCAATGAACGTGTGGTTTCGGCATCAGTAGTGAGAGGAAAGCTAATGTCTACAAATAATTTGATGGGTGAAGGTGTGGGTGTTACGTCTTTGAAATGGGTCCTGATGTCTCCCC